>NC_088983.1:566319-2966319 GCF_963932015.1 Anas acuta | reverse complement strand
AAGGATGCTACAGGGACATAGACCAGGTGTGTGCCTTCAGGCACACAGCAGCAGAGTCCTTCTCAGAGCTCCTTCACGTGGCAGACCTTCATGTGTTAGATATCCTACAGGCTGTGAAACAGGCTGCCTTCTGGTGCCATCAGCTCTCCACCTGGGTGAGGTCTATTCCTTCTGCTTCTCCCCAGTCCTGGAGCTAAAGCAGGAGCCTCATTGATGGGGATTCAGGTGACTGCTAACACTTAGGAGCTGACCTCTTATAATTCCTGCTGCTTCAGCAAGGACAGAGGTGGTTAGGCTGGTGTAGCCCTAGAAAAGTCAGGAAGGGGTACAGTGGGACAGAGCACTTCAATAATTTGGTCTTTTGCAAGTAGATAACTACTTATGATCCTGGGAACCCAGCCTTTCCTTCCGGGAAAGGAATACGTGGGTAGGTGAAAGAAGTGAGTACTAACAAAGCCTATGCAAAGCAGTGATGTTAAGTGAAAAATAATGAACATCCACAATTACCTTTTCTCGTGATGTCAAAAAAGCAGCCTGTTCTTGCAGAGATTATATAAAAAGGAGTGACCCTAATGTTAATGAGCTTTTCCTCTTTCCTAGGCAAAAGATAGAGGCAGTGAGAAAGGAGAAAGTGGCTGTACAGAAGATGGTTGACAACCTGAAAAAGCAGGTAAGCAGACTGAGTCCATAATCTTCTCTGGAGAAATAATAAATGTACAAGTCTTTCTTTAGATCATCAGGTAGTTTTTTTTTGTTTTTTTTTTTAAAAAAAAAAACACTATCTACCCTTCTTGATAATTATGTTCTCATTAACTGTTTGGGATTGATGTGAGGCTTCTTTGACCTGATCTGAAAACAACTGCAGTGCTACTATAACTGTCTGGCTTACAGACTTGAGAGCATTCTCCATAGTCAACTTGGAAAATTTACTTAATGGAAATATGAAGCTAAAGTCTTCCTTTGTAATCATTTTGTGGGTAATGCTCTGCAGTAGCCCACGGGAGAGAGGTTATGTGACTCAGCCTCTTACTTCCCAGCTGGATGGGTCTGGGACTGCTGCCAGCAGTGACCATTTGCTCATATCTGTGAGATTCACTGCTTTTGTTTAAAGGGAGGTTCATTGTGCTAGGCAAGTAATAGAAGGCTTAAGTAGGTTTTACAGCCATGTTCCTTGTGGTATTGCTCAGTAAAATTCTCTGTTGCTCAGGATAATTTTGTAGCTTGTCAGCTACTCGAAATACTTATATCAGCATAATGAAGGGAAGAAGGGACTGAGAGGTATGCCAGATAGAGCTGATACATCTGAGGCCAATTCCCAGAAATGAAGCTTGTGAGGCTGCGTGCAGCGTGCCATCAGCAGCAGTCCTACTCTTATATAGGGGTCTACTTGATTTGGCCTAATACTAGGGCATGGAACAAGTTCTGTAGGCAATAGGGAAATAAAGCAGTGCTGCTGGGGTCATGACTGTTGCATGGAGTGCAGGTAGTTCACTGCTGTCTCACCATTCAGAGCCACCGTGCTGGGATTCTGTCTCTGTGGCTGGGCCAATGAATTGGGGTGCTGTTTGTCGGCTTTTCTTTTTAATCACCTGAACAGAAAGGAAATGGATTAAAACAAACAAAAACCCTACCATCCAGTACAGGAATAATCATAACTGACCCTGCTGTCCCACTTCAGGTGGCAGATCTGAAGACCAGGAACCAGCAGCTGGACTCTGAAAACACAGAGCTGAGCCAGAGGAACTCCAAAAGCCAAGCAGATGTGCAGGATCTTAACCAACAGCTGGCAAGGGTGCTCAAGCAAAAGGAAAGGGAAGCAGGGAAGTGTACGCTGGAAGAATGGGAAAAGGAGAGGCTGGTACTGAAAGAGGAACTGGAAAACTCTAAAGTAGAGGTACGGGATAAGTGTCTCGAGTGGTATGCAACAACTGAACCTTTAGGAATTAGCATCCCCTTCTCGAGCTGTGTGTGGTCTTTCAAATCTGAGCTTTTCCTATTACATATTGCAAATGCTTATGCATGCTGCAGTAGGGGTGGAGGGAAAGTGTGGCAGCACCTGCTTTCTGGCTGCTCCAAAGAAATAGAAGGGTGCAGTTCTGTCTTAAAAACAAAGGCTAGTGATGGCAAATATTTTCCCTTGCATTTTCCAGCATGCCTGTTCTGTTCAGCCCCATGTATCCCACCTCTAACCCACGGGCTGTAGCATCCTTGGGTTAATCTGTTACTCTGTCTCCCAAGCTGAAATCTGAGTTTTTACTGTTTGCAGTCATCAAACATGGTGTCCTCCTTGGAGATGGAGCTGTCGAAAACCAAAGTTCAAGCTCATATATTGGAGCAGGAAAACCACATCCTCAAGCAGGAACTAGAGAAGACAAAACAGGTACAGCACCCTGCCTGGTACCATCCAAGTGATGGGGTTTACCACCATCCTGCTGGCTGTCTCTTCGTGTGATCTGTTGTCTTGACTGAGTTGGAAATAGTTAATTTATATTTATTTTTAATAGTTAATTTACAAAATATTGTAACACTAGAGGAATATAAATCTTATTGAAAAAAACTCCCAGTATGGTGCACAATTGCTCACGTAAGGTTGGTTTCACTTAGCCCTTGCCCAAAGGTATTCCAGAGCAGTGGATCTTCACAGATGGACTTCAACAATGAAGACCAAAATTTAAAGTTCTAATCAAGCAATTTACCAGGCTTTTCTAGGTTGGGTGGGTGGGATGGGCAGGGGAACATCCTCCAGCCACTGAGCAGTCCCTGATATCTATCTAGGTCCACAAGAGGACTGGTGTCCTCCATCGTGTCCTCTAGCAGAGATGTAGCATTAAGAGTGCTGCTACCTGGAGGCTTCAGTAGCTCAGAACTTAAAAAGATAATTTCCTGGAGGACTTGGCTGTTGCCCATATAAGCATGGCTCATTTGGCTGTAAATACATGCTAATAATCATAGATAATGAAGGGCACAAATGAGTTAGCCCTCCTGATTAGGGTGCCAAAGTCATTTTCTTCAGAGTAAAGCACTCATTTGATGTTCCTAATGCTTTGTATTTATAATGGTCTTAAAAAGCAAAAGCAGATGAGGCATATTCAGTACAGTGAATTGTGGCTTGAGTGTAATTAAAGACAGAAGATTGAACAGAGACCAAATCACCCAGGAGCAGGCAGACTAAGCTAAAGCACTCTGTCAACTGGGAAAGAGATCAGAAGTCATCTGCATGGTATTTTTTCCCCTTCCTTGGAAGGAGAAATCTAAAACCTTATTCACCTCATCAAGGTTATAAGAGGAACAGTGGCATTGAGCTGCAGGAAGGAGAATTCCCAATCTGTTATGGTTATTTTAAAAATAAAGCAATAAAAATGCCATAAATGCACACAATGAAAAGTAGGTGTATGGAAAGTGCACTTTTCATGGCAATTGGTGTCATGCAACCCAGAGGGCAGATCCTATTAGGGGTTTTATGCTAATACAACTCAGGTAAGAGACACAGCATCCATCTGCTGGCCTGTGATTTGCAGGAGCCTTAACACAAATCTGAGGAATCACAGGGTGATTTTGGAGTCCTTAGCATTGTTCCTGCAGGAAGGGTGTCTCAGATTGTGAGTGGTATTTGTATGATCACTCATGAAGCAGCTTTCAGTCTGCTCCCATCTTTTCTGCTCTGCCTGGAACGTGATGCTTGGCCCTGAGGAGGGGAGAAAGCTTCGTGTGACACATTTTGCAGGCAAAATTCGGAAACAGCACAGGAACTTGACTTAGAGTTGTTTTCCACAGCTGCCCAGATGTGCTGATCTCTCTGACCTTCAAAATGAAGTTTCTAGCTTGATTACTAAAAATGAAAAGCTGCTGAAAGAAAAAGAAGCCCTGAGTGAGGAATTAAACAGATGCATCGATAAGGTAAGACAACTGCAGGCCCATGTCACTCCTACATGCTGTAACAAGCTGCTGAAATTATTAAATCCTGATCTCCATCACCCTAACCTGTAAAACTACATTGATTTTTTTCCTATTTTCACTCCAGATAAAGGCTTATTGCCATCGCCTTTTTACCCTTGCTGCTTTTAGAGAGCTTTTGGAGCACAGCTTTACTGTAATTTGATTATGTAGCAAATTCCAAACATTGCAAGGAATAGAGGGCTGGGTATAAATATTGTAGCAGGACAAGGAAGACAGTGTTCTTGCACTTACTGCAGCTCTGATGTATTGGAGCTCTGAACTGGAGCAGTGCAGTCGGCGTGCCATAAATAATGGTCCTGTTGTGTGGAGATTTGGGCAGGGGGATGAGGGTTTTTTGCTTTCCTGCACTTTCTTTGCATAGCTGTAACTCCATCTAGCTTAACTCCCAAAGTCAAATGGAGTTAAAGAAGATCCTGAACGGTTGGGGCTTACCGATGTAATCTTATTTCAGGTAGCTAAAGTAAGCTTCTTAGAGAATGCAGTCGGCAGCCTAAAGCAGGAACAGAAGTCCTGGGAACAACAGAGTCAGACCCTGAAAACACAGCTCACAGTCGCACAAGAAAAGGTATAAAAGTGGGTTTTGTTATAGCCCCAAATCAAAAGTATTTCTTAATCTCTTGTGCTCTTTTTTTTTTTCTAAAAACAGCCATCTTCTAATATGCTCAAAGGCTTCATGCAGCTAAGAATGGACACTTTGATGGGCTTTCAAAGTGACATTCTTAAAGGACAAGAGGAAACTTGTTAAATATGATGAGATCTCTTCCCCCCCCCGCCCCCAGGAATAAGCTGTTTTGCATCTACAGCCAAGTTCCCTTTGCCAATTCATTCAGCCCAGCGATCCCTAGAACACTACAGAGATTCTGCTCCCTCCTTTCTTGGGGTGGTTTGCTTCTTAACAGTCAAGGGAGGAGAACAAATGGTCATTTGCTTGGCTCTTCTTGTTTCTTCTGGGCCATGTGCTGCCAAGAATAAATAACTCAAAAGGAATCTCCTTTTCCCAGCATATCACAGGAAATGTTCTGGGGTGGAAAATGCATATCTGAGTACAGTATTTTGGCCGTGTTTAAGAGTTCGTGGCGAACTCCAAGCAGAAATTCAGGGAATCATTTAGCATTTTCAGGAGGTGGGCTGTCACTGGTTTCTTCACCCCTTCCAACAGGCAGCAGCCAAATCCCTGTAATTTGTGGCATATGTTATGAGCTTGGTGGCTGAGGGGTACAAGTCTTGGTACAGCAAACACAAAGCTGTGTTCCTGCCCCTTACAGGTTCAGAGTCTGGATGAAACGCTGCAAAACACCAACCTCCAGGTGTCCCACCTGAAATCGGACCTACGGGTGGCGCAGCAGGAGAAGGAAACTCTTGAACAAGAAGTGATGTCTTTACACAAGCAACTGCAGAATGCCAATGAAAAGGTAACTGGCTTCAAGGGCCTCAAATTTGGTCAACTCCACTTGTCAAATTTAAAGATTCAGATTAGAAATTTAATAGCAGCTAGTTGCTGCTCTTCTGTAGCCTGTCACTGTAGCCCACTTTATTTTTTGGGGGGTTAGCTTGCTCACTAAAAGGACACAAATAGAGCTGCAGATCTGAGCAAGTGGACTCTGAATTGTGTAATTATTGACTCTTTTGTAAACACGAGTGATAAAAAACTAACAATAAAAACAACTAGAAGAGGAGTACAAAAAAAGTCCTAATTTAATGGATTCTGTTTTAGAATTCAGTTTTAGCTTTCAGTTTTAAAATAGTTGACTAAGTAGTTTTGTAATGTGTATAGCGGATATTTACTGCTAAAATATCTGAATGTGAGGGCAGGCTATGATTCATGTCCTAGGAGTCTTTATTCTTCTTCCTCAGAACAAAATCTTTTCCAAAAAAAATACAAAAAAGCAGTGGGTAATATGAATTTACACAGACTATAAGTGTATCAACAACAAAGCTAGTAATTGACAGGGAGGTCTGATTTTGAAATTTGTTTTTGAAAGGCAGGGTGTTGTGGTATTGTAGCAGCCTTTCTCGGCTGATGAGGAACTGTAAGTGAAGGAGGTTGCAGACAGCAGTCTCGTGATTGGTGTTATGAATTCAGATACTAATTTGGCTTGTTTGCTCTGTAATTAAAGGAATATTTAATGTCCACATGGAGAAGAGAGTGCTTCAGGATTGTACAACAGGAACTAAATTACAGCTATTACCGAATAATATATAATGGAGTTCTATTATTTGCTTGATGAGGCTGTGAAATAGAGTGCAAATTGCCATTTTGCATTGTCAAACTGTGTGCACTCACAGTAACCATGCTGGCGCACGGCTGTATCTGTGATTTTAGCAGGGGGAAGCACTTGGGGAAGCACTTGGCTTTGCACCGTGATTAGCGTGGTGGGTTTTATTGGAAAATGGTGCCCAGGCTGGGGGGAAGCCGGGAATCCTGTGCCTTTGGTCTGCAGCTACTGAAAGCCTTAAAACCCGCCTGAAGAGAGCAAATGTCTGCTTCTTTGTTTAAGGCCTAACCCTGCAATTCTGTCTGTCTTAAGAACCGGGTCCTCGAGCGGGCTGTGCCTTCCCCAGGGCCGCAGGAGCAGCAGCAGAGGCGGTCGCAGCGGGACGAGCCGGAGCAGCTTGGGCAGGAGAACGAGCGGCTGCGGAGGGAGGTCCACAGCACCACCACCGACCTGGCCCTCGCCAGGGAGAAGGTAATCTGTGTGCCCCCACATCACCAGGGCACTTCTTAATATGAGGCAAGACTCGATGATCCTTGTTTTGCAGCGGGTAGTGCAGAAGGAGGGATGTTGCCCATGAGTTTTGGGTAGAAACTTGAGTAGAAAAAAGGCGTCGTGGGGTGGCTTTCCTTTTTACCTGCACTAAGCAGGCAGGCACTCTTATAATGGTTCAAACAATGGCTCTTTTTTTAAAGAAAATCCTGGTCATTTTAAAGAAAATCGTGGTAACTCCTGTCTTCTAAAATTTGGTTTAACTTTTAGCTATTACCACTTTAAAAAAAAATAAAAATAATTCTTCATACTCCCAGCATTATTCACATTTAATTCCTTAGCTTGCAGTATTAGGCAGATTAAGGGGAGAGGGAAGGGAAGACATGATGCTGAAAGCTCAAATGTCAAAAATACCAGAATCTGTTATGAGTTTAACATAGATTGATACTTGATATTGTAGATGATGCAGATGCAATTGATTCACAGTGCAAAGTCAGTTTTGACCTACTGGAAATGCCATTGTGAAGCAGGCTCTGAATGGTTTGGAATGCCTTTCCACATTTGTTCATCTCTGGTCTCTTTAGATCCGACAGCTGGAATCCACCATCCTTTCCCTGAAGCACCAAAAACATCAAAGCCAGTCAGGTATCGTCAAAGCCATAGAGCAAGAGAAATTAAGCTTGAAGAGAGAGTGTGAACAGCTTCAGAAGGAGTTGTCATCTGCAAACAGGAAGGTTAGTTTCAGATGGTAAACGTGTGAGTCAGTGCTGCGCGTATCACAACAGCTCTCAGAGATGGAAAGCTGTAATTTTCTTTTACTCCAAGCTTTGTGCTCCGTGGCTTTTTACAAATCCCTGTCCCAAGGAGCCCACAGTCTCTCTGTGCCTGTGTGGTGGGGCTGTCGGAGTGCCAGTATGCTGTAGGACTTCTGCTTGGCACAAACAGTTCAGTGGTGAAGCATGGGAACATTAAAAAAAATGTAATAAAAATAAAAAAAAATGCAGCCTTTCCAAGTGCTCTGCAGCACACAGTGCTCACATGCTAGTATTACCACATTTAGACTGAAAATCAGCTACCCTACCTATTATTTGACGCTTTGTCAGCCACGCTGTATAACATTATCTTAGACACAGCTTTTAACAAAGCATTATGCTTGTCCAAATACAAAAATCTTTTAATCGTGAATTGTCTGGATGTGCAATAACTCATGACTTGCATATTGAACACAGCAGATGAAATGAAACTACTGCCTTTCTAAGGAAACTGCCTGTCTTTCGTAGATCAGCCAGATGAATTCTCTTGAACATGAACTGGAAACCAGCTCAGAAAATGAAGGGCTGAGAAAAAAGCAAGTCAAGCTGGATGATCAGTTAATGGAGGTACTGTTCGATAGGTGTTGACTGTACTGGCTGTAGTGGGGAGTTTTATCGCTATCTCACTGAATTTGTGAAATTATTTACAAAAAAAAATCCTCTTCAGGGGGAAACTGATTGAAACTAGAAGAATCGATCCCCTCTAATAATAATAATGTCATCTTTTATGATCAATAGTAGTGTGACAAACAAGTTCCTATGAACTACGCTGGTTTATCATAATTCATGTAAGATCTGATAAGAAGTCAAATAGTGAAGAAATTTGCCTCTGTGCTTGAGGCAAGGCTAACATTTTCCTCTTCCTTCCTGAAACATGTAACCTCAAGTTTCTTAACTAATATTTGCATAATGCTGCTCTTAACGTAGAAACCTGTTCTTATTTACTATGGGAATAATTTGCTGAACTGAAGCCTTGCTAGCTTATCTACAGCATAATCAAATAACAATTCATGCAACTTGCTTTTAATCTAAAGGCATGAGTGAAAACTTCAGTTGAGACTCTTCAAAAGCCTCCCATAAATGTGGAGGCTTGTCTGGTGTTGCTGGAGATGGATTGTATGTTATGGGAACTGCTTAATTCTTAGGTGATCCTGGTTACAGGAACAGAAATGCTTAACTAAAGTTGCTGTATCCCCTGTGGTCAGGACTGACCTGGGAGCTGGCTCCGCGATTTTGCCTGAATTTGAGTCTAAACCATAACCCCCTCAAAGTTTTGGCATGTTCCATAAATTAAAGTATCTTCTAGATGAGACTTTTACAACACTGTTAAAAATATCTCATCAAGTGAGTGAATGGGAAACATTTTACACTGAATATATTATGCAATTGAGCTGTAAAATTATTAATAACTCAATTGCAAAAGATGAGATCTTGACGAGTTACTGACTCGTTTTATAAGGTTTTTATATCCTGTGCTTTTATGTGTTCTAAATTATGCTTTGGGAAAAATCCAGACACTTAAATCCTTCAGTACACACATCAAGTGTGGAATTGCATTTCCTCCCAAAATTTTGTATTTCACACATGCAGGATTTTTGTTACTTCTGATAACATTTTCCCAACAGGTGTGTATAACATTCACTTAACGCTTTGACTTCTAACTTTCTCTTTTGTGCCTGTTCTCCTTTTGTTCGTGGCTAACCTGTCTAGAGCTCAGTGGTTGGAACTAGCAGAGAAGGGTGCAGTTCTCTTTCTGAAATAGTGTGCGAAGGTAGAGCAATCATTTTCAATGTACTACCATAGCATGGAGAAAACACGTTGTCTTTTACGGATTTCTATTCCATGTGTCTCTTAAGCAAAGAAGCCACTATTCATTTTAATGTAGTGTTCTTTGACAGCTGCCCTAATTTGGTGTGGCTAGCACATTTCTGTGATTTGATTCCGCAGGCAAAAAGCTTCATGTTTGTAAGGCATTACTGTGAAAATCGAGAAAAGACCAATTGCATCCCAAAGAATTAAACTGATCGAAAGAAAATGAAAAGTGGCTCAACCCCTTCCTTCTAACCCAATGACTGTGAGGCTTGAAGGTGTTCTCATGTTTACCTCTGACATCCTGCATGCTTTTTGACCAGACAATCGTTTCCTTAATACCTGATGTGTGACCGCACTCACCCTAATAGTCTAGCAAGTTCATTACTGTTCTACTTCCTTCCACAGCTGAATATGGCAAAATACATTGTTTTCATTAACTATGCCACTGGTATTTGTTTTGAAGATGTTGTTAACATTTATTGATTGTTTCATCAGCACTTTCATTAGTTACTTGTGTGTTTTACAACATCATATCAGCATCATATGAAACCCTAAACAAATTCCACTGAAATTTCATTATTTCCGTGATTTTACATTGTCTGTAAAGGACCTGTTCTTTTACTGACAAGTTGATTCAGGAGAACCTACTAATAGATTTCAAAAATTGTATTTTCTAAAGTATTTTTAAAATATTATAAATATTTAAGTTTATATTCTATTTACTTGGGCCAGCAGAGGTGAACAGACGCTAACATGGCCAGGCACTGACATTACCACACTTCAAACAGGCCAATACTATGTCTACATTAGAGCAGTACCCCTGATACCAAAACTACACCATTACGAGAAAGGCTTACAGTTGATTCCATTATAGATGAACTCAGTAATTGAACTACGGTTACTAATTGAGCCCTTAATTACAGCATTTGCGAAAGGAAAAGTAAAACCACTAACATAGTCTCACATACCTTTCCCTAAGGGACCAGAGTAATGGTTATGAGATAATGAGGGAGCATTTTATGATACGGTTAAATGACTTTTACAGGAAGAATGATCTTTACAGGAAGAAAGCATTAATCTTATGCAAATTCAAGCTGCAAAATGGCTTGCCTGAAACATCAGGGGTTTTACTGCGTAGTTTAAGGGGATTTTTTAGTATTATAACTCGTTACAGCTCTGAGATAGTCTTACCTGGATTTTATTGTAGTTTGGAAAATCACACAAAACAATTTCTATTCATAATATTGTACAAAAGTTCATCTAATTCTGGGATAGTTTATCTGTCTCTTCTAATTACAATGCTACTATAGTGAGGTAATTCCAGAAGTGCCTGACTTCTCTACCCACTTTCATCCAGTAACTGTCATGGCATTGCCTGGCAGCAGCACTTAACTAAAAGATGTGGGAAAGCTAAACCTTTTCCAACAAGTCTGTTCTTAAATGCTCTTTTTGCTACAGCAAGGATGATTATGAATGTGAATTATTACATGTGAGTAGCCTCGTTGTACTGCTACAGAAGCTTTTTTTTGGTATAACTTCACAAAGGACACCCAGTATGTGCAAACTCTGTGTTGGCAATAACTGCCTTTTATATAACAGACTTGGTACATGCAGTAACTTTCTTAATGAAGGCAAGACTTAAGTTGGGAATTAAACTACTTCAGGTTACTACATGCATGCATCTCTCAAGGGCCCCTCTGGGTACACTTGCTTATGCAGCACAGTCACTTAGGACTCCAGAATTTCTATCAAGCTCTACTTGTGGTGTGACTCTAAATGAAAATCATAAATTGTGCTGAAATTTCTACAGTAGTGAACATAAAGGTGTATGGGATTCCAAATACTGAATTCTGAATATAATGTAGCAGACAGCATGAAATTACTTAAATCACCATACACAAAAGGAAAACAAGTTTTCTATATAGGGAACTTATCTCTCCATCCTAAATTAAAGACTAAAAATGAGCAGCACTGCTGGACAACAGCCTGCCTCGTGCTAGTGCTTTTATTTGTAACTAGATACTATTTTGAAAGAGTTGCTAAGATCAAGGTGAAAATTAAAAAGGAATATTCAAGTTAAAGCTCACCACAGGCCTGTTTAAGTTTGATATTATTTTATCAGAAATTCAGTGAATTACGGTTCAGGTCTGAAATTATGAATCAAAGTTCACTCTCCTTTAGACTTTAGCTGTAGAACTACACATAGAGAGGCATTTTTTCGTTGGAAAGAGGAGTTTTAGCTTCTGTTTCTGACTTCAGGCTTGTTTCTCTCGTGTACAAGGAATTATTTAAGACTAAGCTGATGTCTAGTGAACGTGTATCATGCAAAAGAAACTCTGAAAAACACCTTGTGTGAACTGCAGTGCTGCTTTCTGCTGATGGTGATGTGTTTTGCTGTTCAGATGCTACACTCCAGCAGCAGCGTGATGCTTAGCCAGCCGCCGCACCCCTGGGAGCTCCAGCAGCAAGGCTGTGCCGTGGTGCCCAAGGACCAGTTCCTGCAGCTCCAACACCAGCTACTACAAGCAGAGAGGAGGAGTCAACGTCTTCAGGAAGAACTTGAAAGCAGACCCTCTGAAACAAACATGCAACAGGTAAAGCCCTCGTTTCTCTGCAGGTTACAACTTTAGAAGGGTGGTTGGTTAGCTGATTGTTTTTTTTTTCATTTGGACAAGATCCATTCTCTGTTTATGCCAGTTCAAAAATTAAAAATTCATCCTAACAAAGGTTTGTTTTGTACATCTTTGACATTTAGCATATTTAGCTTAAGCCATAGCTTATTTCTGACGCCCCCTTCTTGAAATAAAATCACTCCTATCCACATTCAACTGGCTTTTCTCCTTCTGATCAATGTGCAGTAAGTGGTTTTTAGTTTTTTCTTTACCTACTGTCCATGTCTGGAACCATTGTCTTGAAAAACACCCTACATGTGCAACATCATATATGCACCAAATATAAAACATCCGTTTTGGCAGTTCCTGTCAGAAGGAATCCTACTGTCAGATGTAGTAGAGCATAATACAAACAAGTAATCCCTTTTATAGGGTCAGCCCATCTGCATTATTTGGTCATGACAGGACACTGTTTGGACAACACTGTTCCTGTTATACAGAGACTTCATCATCGGCATTTCTGAAGGAAAACAATCTAATTCCAAGGAAGTCACTCAGCATGTTGGGCTGAATCACTTCTAGTATTTTAACATGTTAAGTTATAGGTAAGAAGCTTATAGGTAAGAATAGTAATAAGCTCTGGTAGAAAATGTAGCATTTCCCATAAGAAAATAAGATTTTAATTAGGCTTGCCAAATGACTTGTTTCTTCAGAAAGTATCCAGATCTCTAAAGCCTCAGCTCTGGCCATTTGTCTTAAGATCAAGTTGTATTATCTTATATGAAAAGATAAATAAAACACTGACGTTTTTATTAGAAATATAAGTCTCTTAATCTGTTAGCAGGAAAAAAAAAACTTTACATTTTACACTGGGTTGTTGCATTATAAAATATAAATAAAAATATATATGTATAGCAAAGTTCAAGACTGAAGTTCAAAAACCTCTGACCATGCATAATCATACCATCATGCCATAAATAGGATATTTTTGAAAAAAGTTATGGAGAAAGAATATATGCAGTAATAATAGTTTCTAAAGCCTACAAAACTTGGAGTAAGATTTTATCTTTAATAAAGACATTAAATTGAATGCTTCTCCCCCAAAAAAAGGAGCTTAGCAGCAAATAATATAGGATAAGGAAAAAAAGCAATTATAAGGTTCTCTCACTTTCAGCTGATGGAAATGCATTACCACAGGCTAATGTGCTTGGTTGCATATGCTAGAAAGCAGAGCATGCAGTTTAATTTTGAAATCAATAAAAGCCATCTTACAGCAGTAGCATCTGCAAATGAATGGGCTGTGAATTGCATTAGGAGTCATTTTGTAATTTTGCCTTTGAAAGCCTGAGAAACAATTTGCAAACTAGTCACATCCTGGAACTCGTAGTTCTACAGATGCATCGCTTATGTTTCCTGTAAAAACCTTTTATCCTAGAAGGCTTCATGAAGTTAAAAATCCTTTTAGAGAGGTTTTGCAAGTATTTGTTGTCAATATACTTGATCCTTTTAACTTCAATTTTTATATTGATTTTTGCTTAAAGTGAATGGGTATCAACAAGCTCCCAGTTTACGTCTCCTACAGCTGTTTTCATGAGCTGTACTACATAACTTTCTAAAATTGTTAAACATGCATTCTATAGCAATTAAAAAGGCTAAATTTGTCAGTACTTTAAGCTGAGACAAACTAAAACATTTCTCTAAGCACATCTTTCTTTAATTCTCATTGATTCTTTTTCCTTCACCATCATTGGCTGGATATTAGGAAAAATACCTTGAAAAATATCTTCACTGAAAAGGTTGTGAAATCTTGGAACAGGCTGCCCAGGGAAGTAGCTGAGTCACCATCCCTGGAGGTCTTCAGAAAACGTGTAGGTGTAGAGCTTAGGGACATGGTTTAGTGGTGAACTCAGCAGTACCAGGTTAAAGGAAGGACCAGATGATCTTAAAGATCTTTTCCAGTCTAAATGATTGTATGGCCCTGATTTCTAGGGTTAACATCTAGTTGAGCTTATGGCCATTTTAATGTTCCCTTTAGCATGTTGAAAAATTGCACCCTAATCCCTCTTCATCATCCTTACACCAGGGAGTACAATGTCAGGTTGTCCATGTTAAATTTACCTAGTCACTACCTAGTTTTGCTGCTACTGCTTTGCACCTTGCAGCTTTCTTATTTCAGGTTCCCAAATTTATCCTCCTCTTTGGAATTTCTATGTCCTCCTCATGCTTTTGGCAACTTCCATTGGCTTTTTGATTGTGGTGGTCTGTGTTCTCATTTGTGTGACAGTCAGTGTTAGCTGTTGTCCACCAAGGTTACAATTCAAGCTTCACTAAAATAAAACTCCTCAGCCTTTTCTCCTGTGGTGACCTGTCTGCACTCCTATGAATTACAGATGACTGTGCCTGCCGTGGCTAGTGCTGTGATCCCTGTTGCACAGTAGCAATTGCTGCACTCCTTTTCCCTTTCCCTTCTCCCTTTCCTTGCTCAATAACTAGAGCTGTGGGCCTGTTAGTGACCCAAGTTCCCTTACAGCCTCTGCTAATCCCTATTTTTGTTCCCAGTACTTTGAGTTGCTCAACTCCCCCCTTATTCTGCTCTGAAGTTGAAAACTCAAATAACCTCCGACCCAACAGCTTGTTCTGTCTCAAGAAGAGACTTGCGACTAAGTTTAAAATAGAAATGCAAGCAAGTTTTCCAAGGAGGTCAGCTGGACTGCATTTTTCACAAATGCTATTTGGCAATCTGTGAGACACACACAGCAGCAGATAATTTCCTCTTGAGAAACTTAACTGCTTTGCTAATTGCACTTAATTACTGTTATTGATCTTAATCCCCCAAAAATCTGGATAAACCCTCTTCAGAGACCTTACGTCTAGGAAATGCATCCTGAATATTTCCTTAATTGCATTTGTGTAGTGCTAATACGAGTATTCAGAGAAATATGTGATATTTCATGCTATCTGCATGCTTTCTTGTGTGTTTTATGTCTTGTGTTGCTTGCTTAGCTTGTATCGATGGTTTGCTTTAAGTACATATTTAAAAGAAAATCTGGATATCAGGGTGAAGTATCCCACTTGCCTTCTTTCTCTAGGCCTTGCTACCGGAGCAGCGAGCAGTGCATGCAGATTCCTACAGGAGGATCGGGCACCTCTGACAGCTTGGCTGCTTATGATCTCATTCCTTACCATGATAAACACACACAAACACACGAACTGGCATAAGCTGAGAAACTTGAGGATCAAATGTTGTGCTTTTTTCTAAAAAAAAAAAAAAAAAAGTCTTCACAGTGTTATTTCCTATTTATTTGTCTAGAAGCTATTTTGTGAAAGTTCATAAGCTGCCCTTTTTAATTTGTTACAAATCATTTCTATTTATGTTATTTAAAATGCGGATTTGTTCAACGGGGAAAGAGACTATTTTTCTCAAATGGTATTAATTTTATATGAGACTTGAAGAAAATCTGAGGTATTTATACTGCATTTTTGTAAAAGATGTATAAACTTTTTAACAGGGAGAGATGACATTTTTGATGTAAATGAAAAATAAAATTTTTTTTAAACATAATGTCTCCTGTCTTAATAGTATCAATAGTCTCAGCTTTATTTATGATGAAGAATTAACAAATTTAGACAATGTCATGGATATTGAGGATTATTTTATCAGGACTTCACACTGAGGGTGGTGAGACCCTGGTGCAGGCTGCCCAAGGCCAGCCTCGATGGGGCTGGGGGCAGCCTGGGCTGGTGGCAAGGGTCTCTGCCCTTGGCAGGGGCTGGGATTCGATGGGCTGTGAGGTCCCTTCCAGCCCAAACCAGCCTGTGGTTCTATTCTATGACTTCTGGGAAAGATTTGTAGCATGGGATATACTTACATACAGATATGCTGCTTCCCCAGCAGATGTACACTCAATTTTGAGAAAACTTCCAGAACACATTCACGTATCTTTCTGTTGTGACCATAAAGTAAAAATAGTTCCAGAAAAGGGGAAAATTATTAACAGCCTTTTTTTTTTTTCCCCTCTGATGGCATTCCTTACTCATTTTCTTTGGTCTCAAATTACTAGATTAAATGACGTTTCTTTTCCCTAGTAATTTGAGGTCTACCACTGCTGCTTTCAGACCTATGTTTTTTCTAGCTGGGAGCCACGAACCTTTTCAGCTGTTTCCTTTCAACGATCCTTTTGCTTATCTTAATGACCTTAAAGCTAATGTTTGAGCTGGCTTTTCCCTTTAAACATGCAATAATATGAAATTAGGCAGAACCTTCTCAAATTAACTTTAAGCCAAACAACAAGGATCACAGATGGTGAGACCACTAATTCATAGATTCCACTGAACTACTCCCTCAAAGCTCCTGTAACCAGTAAGAAATGTGATGTTCAGCCACGTTTTTGAATTCCAATCAAATTACAAAAGATAGCTGAAGATAAGTTGTTTAGAAAGTCCCTTGCAAATTCTGCTTAGTAGTACTTTTATTAACCTGGAACCATCTCCTGTCCAGCAACACTTTAAAACTGCTTTCTGTACAGCTCTGCAACTTTTTTCAACTTTTTTTTTACAGGCAAAGTGTTTGTATTACCCCACACAAAGCCTTAAAGAGTTTCTGGTGTTCCAACAAATAGTATGTTGAGTGGACATACCTCAATCCAAGAGGCTCTTTCTATAGTGGTTTAGATGAACAACCAACTTTATGAACTGGTCTACTTCCTCAGGGTTTTTTCATTCATTCTGCCCCCAGAAATATGAAGGTACTTTGTTTTTGAAGGTGTTTTGTTTTAGGGAGGTTAGTGCTTTCTCAAAGGTAATCTACTCAGATGACTTCCTAACGTTAGCACCAATAGGAAGACAATGACTGCTGGGAAGCGGATTCGAACTCCTTATAGTTCCTGGTGTTTCTGATTTATTTGGGAAAACCTCACTCAACCCCTGGTGTAACAGGTGCCCTCATGACAATGAGTTACTATCCTTTTAATTAGATTGTCCATCACTTCACTGAAGGAAAACAGCAAAAGCATGCTAGAGTATTCAGATTATCTGTCTACAACTAATCTGAAGAAAGTAAAAAACAAGTTTGGAATAACAGCACCCTACTTTTTTAGGATATTATTCCATTTCGAGGGGTCTTTGGCACAGAAGAGTTGCACAAAGTGATGCCATTATGCCATTGCTTTTTTTCTTTTCTTTACCCCTAAAGTCACTACAAATTTGATTGGTGTTGTTTCCCACGTTCAGCAGGTATATGGCAACACCTAAAAACAAGAAAAGGAAGCAATCCAGATCTAATTAGCACAGAGAAGATGGAAATTAGAATTTTAGATCAATTTGTCTTAGATCTAGTAATCTAAAATACCGCTTAGATTTGGAAAAATCCATTAATGCTGTGAAATGTCCTTTAAATGTTGCCATAAAATTTTGCTTCCACGAGCTGTTTATTAACTTAGTTGACTCTTTAAAATGGACTCAAGCGTGGATTGCCAACTTTTTTCTTACGCATAAAGTGAAAGGAAGAAGACTGGTGAATGGGAGCAGCTCATCGTTAACTGATTCTCTTGTTGCTTTCCAGGGGGGTCATGAGCAGCTTCTGAAAATGATGGAAGAACGCATGATGGATGTTGAACAGAAACTGAGGCTTGTGAAGAGGCTTCTCCAAGATAAAGTAAATCAGCTGAAAGAACAAGTAAGCATTCTTGCTCTTTTCCCAACTCTTCCCCATTGCTTCTGTAAACAGCTAGGCGAGCGAAAGCCGCCAAATCATTCTTGCTGAAAAGAAATTTAAAGGAGTTTTCCTTTCTCTTTTAATGCATCTGAGCTGCAGTAGAGCATATTTGCCCCAGACTTCCCCCAAATCCAAGCTGGGACCCTATTCACTAATCATTATTTATTTATTTATCGCTAATCATTAATTCATTAATCATTAATCCCGACAGCCATGCATGTTTGGTATGCTGATACACTTAAAGCTGGGAAACAAACGCCAAATTTGGGCCAAGTATTTTAACTAGAAAAGTTGCTTAGAAAAGGAGGAAAGAGAATTTCCTGAAGAATACAGATGGGATTAGTGTACAATACGGATTTTTTCCCACGTCCTCTGCCCCATTACACCCTTTGCATGATGTGATTTTTGGGTTTCCATTCTTGCCCTGGTCTGCCTTCTTCAGAAGTTTCCAGGAGCATAGGAAAAGCTGGCTTCTGAACTCTTAGGAATGCGTGACATGATAACAGTGGGGAAAATATCTATTTTCTACTGAGGTGCAGTCTCCTCTCATGTTAAGGAAGTGCTACACTGACAGGGCCTTCTGCTAAAGGGCTGTTCCCAAAAGCATGCAGACAAGCACTAGGTGCTCTCCCTAATTTTATAGGGGGAGCTGGCAGTCCAAACCTCTGTGGAAATATCTCTGGGGGATCATGGGGTGTGTGAAGTAGATCTGTCTTTAGAGGACAAACGCTGTAAAGCAGTAATTATCTGACAGACGAGTCATTTGAAGCACTCCGACATCTGCATGAGCTTTCAAGATCCTCACAAAGTCTTTCTGGTTTCAAAACATTCACAGCATCCATAAGGACTTCACAAATATATAGTTTTTAACAAATGAATATAGCATGAATGGGTGGGCTGTCTTCCTCTAATGTTACATAAACACATTTACCTATATTCCCAGCGCTGTTCTTGCTTTTAATTATTCTTAATTTTTCTTTTGCTTTTAATTTGCTGAGTAACTGTTTCATTCACAGTAATCGTGTTTCATTCATTTGCTGAGTAATTCTGTTTCATTCACAATTCAGCTTTCCAAGAACACTAAAGCAGATGCAATGGTCAAGGATCTCTATGTTGAGAATGCACAACTGCTGAAGGCTTTGGAGATGACAGAACAGCGCCAGAAAACGGCTGAAAAGAAAAACTATTTACTAGAAGAAAAAATTGCCAACCTCAATAAAATCGTAAAGAACTTGGCATCCCCATCTTTTAGTTCAGCATCCGAGTTAAGGTCATAGCAAAGCCATTAAGTATGCCACAATCCCATGCACTTTACTGAAATGTTAATATTTCAGCTTTTCACTATGTTGCCTTTTCTACTGGTGAATTTTAGTTAACAGATGCCTCCAAGGAGATGGCAGAGCTAAATCCCAAACCAGACACTGCCAACAGATCTTTTGTTTATTCCCAAACTATTTTTCTGCTAAATTTTGCCTAAAAGTAATTTTTGCTATTTAAAAATGCAGATGTTTTTCTAGGTTAACTTATTTTGATACTTCGGTTTTCATTTAAAATACAAATTCTGAATTTACTGATTTGGTTGTATCTATCTCGATTGAAGCCAATGTCTAATGCAAACTTAAATTAAAACTTTAAAATTATTTTCATTTTCTAGGGTACTTCGTGGCCCAAATGTAGTAATATTGACGGGTCAGTCTTGAACACTGTCAGTGTAATTGCTATTGAAAGCAAGACTTTACTGTTGTCATCTGTATCCTGCAATCTGGTTCTAGTTTCTGTAAAGCAATATGCTCCACCTTACGCATTAGGCATCTGGATTTTTCTTCATGGCTGTTTTTCTGCAAAGCTCAGAAGAAAAAAAAAAAAGGAAAAAAAATATTAAAATATGTAAATAGACTACCGCATCCAACTAAGCATAACCGTATTTTATCAGAAGAAATTTCCCAGATGGCAAATAAAGACTACTGCTTTTTTTTTTTTTGCTTTTTTTTTTTTTTTAACTGTGCTGCCAGACAACTTAAAAATTGCAGAGGCCTTAATTTTTTGTGTGTGGAAATTAGTTATGCTAAACAATGGAAGAGTCGCTAAACAGAAGTGAAGAAGTGAGTTTATATAACTTGTAAATGGAGTAAAGCAGTGGAGTATGTTTATTAAGCAGCTGGCGGAAGAATGAAGAGGGGGATTTGGGCGATTTCTTCAGTGAAATCCTGTCTTTAGGCCTCACAGACGTGAACTTTTGCCACTTAAGCAGAGTTCCGTTTGATTGTGAGTGATGATTTAGAAAGGTGTGTCGTTTGTACTAAGTCCTGATGCAGAATCTAAGTTTGTAATTAATTGTGAGGAAACATATTTGATGTGAATACAAAAAAACTCAGGGAATAATAGCCTATATTACTTTCCTTCGATATAATACATGTGGATATTAATGTCACTAGATGAAGATAAGCATGCATTAAGAGCAGGATACACCAAACTGGTTGAGTATTACCTTAATGCTCCCAGACCAGCCTGCAGTAGTGTTGTAGTTGTGGAGGCTGAAGAGCATCCAGGTTTGTAATACCTCCTATTTGATGAGTTTGTGAGGCTAGGGAAATGCAAGTGCAACAAGAAGTAGCCGAATAAGAGCCTGCATGCTCAAGCTTGTATATAATCCATTACTACCAAACAACAGTCTGAAGGAGAGGCTGGATCTCCCTCCAAATGCCCTGCCTCCAGCAGTAAGTCACACTGAAGCAGCGAACATAAAACTGGTGCAAGGGGCCATGCTGGCAATACTTGAAACTGGACCTCTTTACGTGTGCATCATCGTGGTTGCAGAGGAAGAGGGCAAGGTTCTTTGTCTCTGGGACCACCAGCAAGGTGACACTTAAAATAGTGTTTGTAATGAGCCAGATGTCTCCCAGACTCTGGGATTAGACTGCCTGCAAGCTGTTGAGTAACCTATGGAACATTATTTTCGCTTGGTACTGACTAGCATGTGGCTGTAGGGGATGCCCTCTATGTCTAAAGGGTTACCTGCCGCTTGGAGGGTTGACAGACTCAACTCTACATTCTGCATACGACCTCCTCTTCTCCCCTCTCCTCCTCCATCCCTTTATGCAAGCAGTGTAGTGGAAATGGAAATCCAATAATGGAATACCTTAGAGTAACACAAAATCCTTTTAAATTATTTCACTACTCTGCTGTTCTAAAAGCCCGTGATGGTTATTTGTCTGCATAATCTCAGAGATTTACATATCCCATTTTTCACAGGCTGCAAAAACAAGTCACTTTGACAAATTGCATTGGCATAAATTGGAGCTTGCTTTCAAAATCTGAAGTAGGGAGATCTTTCTTCTTTTTACATTAATCACTGGTATCAGTTATAATAAACCTCTGCGTGCGGGTACCAGGGCTGTGTGTTAGCAATATGGTAGCTGAGCTAAAATCATGCTTATGCTATGGAAATTAGCAAAGTTTTAAAATACTTCAGGTAACATAGGTGAGGTTCAGATAATCAGGACTGAACATATTATCAGCTAGTACATTTTAACGCTCCTTCATATGGTGACCTAGATTTAGTAATAATGCTCTGTATGTGACCAAAGTCTGAACACTGACATAAGTGAGTACTTCACTTGAGCTACTGTGGAGTTAATTTCACATTACTCATTTTAAAGGCTAGACTACTTACCCAATTCATTTAATCTCCTGGAATTTACCAGTTGTTTTTTTGTTTTGTTTTGATTTTAATCAGACATTTCTAGAGCACAGTACAAGCCAAAATATGGTATTATCATCGGAATATAAGGAAAAAGAAAAGGGATTTTGACTTCTTTTCTCACCCAACCCTGTCACTCTCCTTTTTTTTTTTTTCACTTAGCTTCAAAAAATTAACCTAAACACAAGAGAAAGTAGAAGGAGGGAGAAGAAAATGGTGAATATTTTTTAGACAAAACTCAAATTTAACTGGAATACTTGCGTGAATTAATTCCCAGAAGTGCCTTTTGTGATTACATACACTACAGCCTTTCTGTACTGTACTGTTTGTGTTGTTACAGGACAATTTTCAGGACAATCCCTTCCCAGGTGGAGGGAACGCAGAGAAAGGTAGCGCTGCTTGCCAGCGGCTGTAGTGTTGCTTGTTGGTTCGTTGTGTCAGCAGCTCATTCTACAAAATTAAAGCTACTGAAAATAAGCATACAGACGTGTAAGCGTTCAGCATTTGTGGTCTTTTGTGCATGAATGTGTCTCCTACGCAGCACAGGCGTTTTAAAGATACCAAAGTATTTACTGGTATTCTGACAGTCAAAGCTCACCGAATTTCTAGGCGGCGTTCCTGCAACAGGTCTCACCAATTAAGATGTTAACCACTTTATTACCAGGAGGTGTTCTGAAAGCATTCAGTTCTTGCTTTGTGAATCACTGTGAAAATAAAGGCACAGAGATATTTAGGGTTGGGATTTGGGGGAGAGGAGGAGGGAGAGGCAGTGGGGGTATGTGCCCAAGTTAAATTTACCCGTACTGAATTCACACAGGTGGACGTGCTGTGTGTCGATTTAGGATGACACAAAGGTTCACATTCTCGAATTACCACTTTAAATACAAAGAAATAAAATTGAATTCTTTGAATTCTGATGGAAATAAAGGGTTGTAACATACGTAATATTAGCCAGATTGTACGTAAGGTAGAGTAGGGGACAGTGGACCTGTCAGGAGTCAAATGCCCTAGTTTACTTTCAGCAAAAGTAAAAAAAAAAAAAAGTTTTACTTTCTCTCAGGTTTTCCATCGTTTACCTGTTAGGTCTCCTGTGCTGTGTCAGACGCTGTCATTGCTGCCGTGTTGTGTATAAACGAGAACAATTGTATATATTTTCTATTACGTTTTGTTCCAGTGTAATATATTGTCCTCTCGACATCATGTAAAACTGAAAGATGAACCAACTTACATGTTATTTATAATGAATGTAAAAAAAAAATAAATAAATGACTGTACGATCCCTGTGTGTGGTGTTTTTTTATTATTATTTTTATTTTTATTTTTTTATTTGAATGTGACATGATAATAGTTTGGTGTGTTCCCATGCAAGCTGTAGGTGTTTCAGGCAGTACCTACAATACTGGGATCAATGTGTATGGACCTACAGGATACCTACGAGCACACCACGGTATCAAAAAGTCGTTTTTTTTCCATTATGAGAGCATAAAACCGTTTAACGGGTAAAAAACTGATGGGCAGCGAGCCAGGTTTACGTCAGAGCACACCCTGGCCTCACCTTGCATACAAATTCTCCACCTTCACAGTACAAGTTATAAGTATACGTGAGTTATAACTTATTATACAAGTATAAATTATATCCTCGTCCTGGAAATTTAATATCTTAAAGTGTTTTATGGTGACTGAGGGAAAGGTAGGCACCGTTCCTGTCAGCGTTCCCCCCTTCACAGTACAAGTTGTAAGTATATAAGAGTTACAACTTATAGAAGTATAAACTACACAAATATAAGTTATATCCGCATCTTGTAAATTTAATTTTGTAGCGTGTTTTGTGGTGACTGAGGGAAGGGTGGGCACTGTTCCTGTCAGCGCCCTCCCCCATTCACAGTACAAGTTATAAGTATATAACTTATACAAGCATAACTTATACAAGTATAAGTTACACAAGTGTAAATTATATAAGTTATATCCCCGTTTTGTAAATTTAATCTCCTAACGTGTTTTGTGGTGACTGAGGGAAGGGTGGGCACCGTTCCTGTCAGCGCCCCCCCTTCACAGTACAAGTTATATGTATGTAAAAGTTATAACTTATACAAGTATAACTTATACAAGTTACACAAGTATAAGTTAAATAATTTACACCCCTATCTTGTAAATTTAATCTCCTAACGTGTTTTGTGGTGACTGAGGGAAGGGCAGGCACCATTCCTGTCAGGCGTCCCCCCCTTCACAGTACAAGTTATAAGTATATAACTTACACAAGTATAACTTACACAAGTAAAAGTTACACAAGTGTAAATTATATAAGTTATATCCCCGTTTTGTAAATTTAATCTCCTAACGTGTTTTGTGGTGACTGAGGGAAGGGTGGGCACCGTTCCTGTCAGCGCCCCCCTCTTCACAGTACAAGTTGTACGTATATAAGAGTTATAACTTACACAAGTATAACTTATACAAGTAAAAGTTACACAAGTGTAAATTATATAAATTATATCCCCATTTTGTAAATTTAATCTCCTAACGTGTTTTGTGGTGACTGAGGGAAGGGCGGGCACCGTTCCTGTCAGCGCCGCCCCCCCCTTCACAGTACAAGTTATAAGTATATAATTTATACAAGTATAACTTATACAAGTTACACAAGTATAAATTAAATAACTTACACCCCTATCTTGTAAATTTAATCTCGTAATGTGTTTTGTGGTGACTGAGGGAAGGGCGGGCACCATTCCTGTCAGCGCCCCCCCCCCCTTCACAGTACAACTTATACGTATATAACTTATACAAGTATAACTTATACAAGTATAAATTACACAAATATAAGTTAAATAACTTATTTCCCCTCTTGTAAATTTAATCTCCTAACGCGTTTTGTGGTGACTGAGGGAAGGGCGGGCACCATTCCCCCCCCACACACACACACTACGCATGCGCCCTCCCGGCCGCGCGGGGGCGCTGTGCCCCCCCCCCGGCCATGCCCTCAGGGCGGGGCCCGGCGCCCCACAACCCCCCTCGCGTGCGCGCGCGCGCTGTAGGCGTGTTGAGGGGGGGGGTGGGCGCGGCCGGGGGCGCGCTCGGCGGGGGCGCGCGCGGTCGGGCACGCGCTTCCCCCCCCTCCCCTCCCCTCCCGCGCCTCAGGCCCTCAACGGGCGGCCCCTGAGGGAGCGCGGCCGGGGGCTGAGGGGGCGGCGGGGCCGGGGCCGGGTATGCGGGGCCGGTCAGGGGGATGCTGTCGCGGAAGAAGACCCGCACGGAGCTCTCGAAGCCCGGCGAGGTGCAGGGCAAGTACGTGAAGAAGGAGACGAGCCCGCTGCTCCGCAGTGAGTGTCAAGGGGCCCGGGAGAAAGGGGGGTGGTTTTGTGAGGTTTTTGTGGAAAATTAGCAAGCAGGAGTTTGAGGTGCTCGCTGTGGGTGTTTGGAGGGACAAGGAGTGGAATTGTGAGGGGTTGTAGCGGCTGGGTTAGCTGAGGGACCACCAACACCCAGCTCCCAGCCTGGTCACACCGGCCTGGCCCTTAATTAATACATATTAAGGCCTTTAAATCAACCTGTGGGTGTATCAGGCGGCCTGAGGCCTCTCACCCATCTGCTGCTTGCCGTGATGTAACCGTGGGGTGCCTGTCATAAACTGCCTCATTACCCCTCCTGGGAGGCACTGAATTCGTGGGGCAGGTCGTTAAATCATAACTTCACCAGGGCTTTGTTAATAGGCTTAATGACAGGCACGGCTTCCCTCTAAATTGGAGGTGCTTGCAGTTAGCTCACCTGGAAGGAAGGCAGATATTGAAGCCATGCTGAAGGCAGTGGGAGCGGGGCGAGGCTTTGTCTGTGGGGCTGCGTGAGGGGGTGTCAGCGCTCACGTGCCAAGCTCCTTTATCTGAAGGAGAAAGCGAAATTTTCCAATGGCTTGACGATTTACACGCACAAAAAGGCAGTGTTTCGCTGCCCAAACTTCATATTTAAGGGAGAAAGGACAAATTCCGTGCGTGGTTCAGCTGTAGGCAGGGTACGTGGATGCTCTGGGCCATGCGGGGAGGAGAGCGATGAAGCCTGGCTGGTGTAAGCCACAGACAGGGGGTGGGAGGTGTCGTGTGTTGTTTTTTGTAGCTGCGATTATGCTGCCAAAACTGTGCTTTTTTTGTTGCAGCCAGAGGGTGTGTGGCTTTTGTTGTGGCAGCGCACGCTGCAGCGTTACCGTTATACTCACATGTCCATTAGAGCTGCTTTAAAGGGATCCTGGCATTCGAATTTCCCCGTTTCCATGGTGTAAATCTAGCAGTGTAGCCAGCCAAATACATTAAGTGCACACACAGTTCTTATTTCTCTTTTATTCTATAACAGATCTGATGCCTTCATTTATCCGCCACGGTCCAACCATTCCAAGACGAACTGATATCTGTCCTCCTGACTCCACGCCTGCGTATGCTGCTGGGGGAGATGGAATTGTTTCCAGGAACCAGAGCTTCCTTCGAACTCCAGTGCAGAGGCCACCTCATGAAATAATGAGACGGGAAAGCAACAGACTGTCTGCACCCTCCTATCTTGCTAGAAGTTTAGCTGATGTCCCTAGAGAATACGGCTCTTCCTCCCAGTCCTTTTTAACAGAAGCTAATTCTGTTATGGAAAATGGAGACGCCGGTGCCCGTTGCTACTATTACGATCACTTTTATGATGCCCAAAGGAGACGGCAGTTAAATGACCGCTTGCATGAGGACTACAGGTATTACGAACACAACAGTGATCTTTTCCAGAGGATGCCCCAGAATCATGGGAGGCACACTTCAGGTAAGTGTGGATTAATTGTTGGTTTTTAAATGTTATGGAAATGCTTTTGGTGTGGCAGTCTATCTGTGGTCATGTTTCTGAGTTACGCTTGCAGGACAGAGCTTCCTTTCAGTGACATTTCCATGATCTGAGTATGTGTTGACACTTCTTAGTATAAACAGTTCAATTGCGTGTAGACAGTGATTGATTTATGGAATAAATAAGGTAAGTTTGAGCAAATTTATCTTAATCCCAAACCTATGTGCAGTTCTGTTCCCCATGTTGAGTCACTTGCTAGTGAGCCAGCAGTTTTACTTGTTAGGGGACAGCTGCTGTTTTCATGGTGTTGGAATAACCAACAGCTCTAAACTATAACATTGCTTTTTTGTTGTTGTTACTATTATAAATATTTATTTTTTAATTTTATAATGAAAAAATTTTGTTTATTTGATGTCAGATAAAGAGAAGAATGACTGTTATGCGTAATTAGCAAATTGGCATGTAGTTAGTGCTGAAATTGACTTCTTAGTCCTTGACTTTTTTTTAGCTTGTAATATTGCTTGAGGGGGAAACAGGCATACTTAAAAACTCAGTGGAACCTGTCTTTGTTTTCTAATGGAACAAGGCAGTAAGAAAGAAAGAATCCATTAAATACTTCTTTCTGAAGTATTTGATTGCCTGTGATGACACTGAAGAAGAATTCTTACTGTCATGAATGTATTGTTGAAATTAAAAAATCTAGGATTTCAATGTTACCTGTGGAAAGGTGACCTTAAAAGTAGTAAATCCGGTGGTATTGGAGCCATGTGTATGCTGCTGACACTACGTTCAAGGAGGAGTTTGAAAGAAACATTTCAGACCTGTAAATAATGCGCTGCTAGCTCATTCCTTGTAATCTGTAAACAAAATAGTAAATCTCCTGTCTAGAAGAACAAATTTGCAACTAAAAATGTCATCGTTTATGGCTGCTGACAGAGCGCATGGAGTTACAAGCTGACAGTGCTTTGGTGTTTGTGATGTGTGGGCTTTTTTTTTTTGTTTTGTTTTACTACAGGAACATTTCAGTGAAAAATGGCAGAAAAGTAACGTTAGCTTTACTGCTGTCAGCCAGTAAATCTTGAAATGTTAATGTTTAAGGCTGGCTACTCCATCCTTGTCAATGTTGTTAGATTTATGTATTAAGCCAGCATTTATAGAGATTGTGCATGGAAGCTCTCCATCTCTGTCAGCTGTTCTTCAGCCAGCAGTCATTAAACATTTACCTGGCCCAGATAACGAGCACCTGTTTGCATCTGCTGTGGGCCTGGAGGCAGGAGGGGAGGACTTCATAAACCAGTCCACCAATGTGACCTTTAAAACAAGAATACTAATGCTGAGAGTCTTCCAAAATATTGCTGCTTTGTAGAACTGGATCAGTGTTTAAGTGGAAAGGGACCTCCACCTGTTAGTCTGAAGGTGAAGTTAATCTAGCAAATTTTAGAACAAGCTGAAAGTTGAGCTTCACAGCCAGATTTTTCTCGATTGTAGCAACACATTTCTTTCCCTTAAGGCTTTTCTGTCCTGTTTTCATGCCTTCTTAGCCATTGGAAAACATAAAGGACATGCTGGTATTTGCTCGGTCTTTGTCCTTTCCTCAGATGTTGTAACAGTTTGAACAGATTTCACACTTCTGGTAAGGGGTGGGTATTCAGTCACGTGTTTGTAGGAAGAAATCATAAAGGTGAATGTCTTGTCTGACAGTGTGAGCCCTTTTCCTTTGTTTGTTGTTGTGTTTTTTTTTTTCCTTTCATCTCAACCTGGAATATGAACTCTTAAACTCCACCTTGAGGTTTCATTGCAGTAAGAGCATTGACCTGTGTCCTCAACTTCCCTGTGTCTTCTCAAGAGTTGCTGTTACTTGTTTCAGTAGAAGAATTGTGTGTCCAAAACCAAGAAAACCCTATGTCATCTTGTTTCTTTTGCCTCACTTTTAAGCTTGTTTTTATTCGAACCATCCATTGTCATCAAGCCTTAAGTGTGTCTCTTAAGCAACACTAATCACTGTAATTTCAAATTCCTCTTCTCCTGCATCTCCACAAAATACCGGGTCAGGCCTTTTACTTTCATTGCCTTTGTCTGAGTTCTCACACATTTTTTAGTGTTGTTTCTAAGTGTTTCACCTAGCTGAAACTGTTCCTCAGCAGGATCACTGATGACTGCCCCTTATAAACTTGCCTAATAACACAGGTACAAAGCACGATGCACACCCCTTCATTAGCTGTGGTCTGTGAATGCTGCCTCTTGCCTCCTCTCCCAGAAAGTGCTCTCAGTTGTGTTCTGGTTTGCGTTCATTGATGAAGAGGTGTTGCCTGATGAGCACAAGGTGTAATCACCAGTGGTGAGTGATGTTTCATTTAGTGGGGGTTACAGCTGAGATGGCCCTTGAGAAGCAGTGTCTGGATACCAAATGTGCATGTGAATGCCAGCTTTGGGTCAGAAGAAGAATTCCACTCTATAATTTGGTGATAACTTGAAATGTGTTCTTATTGACATCCTCCAACCTGAAGTGGTTGGCAACGCCTTTATCCAAGTCTCACAATTTTTCAGAAGCTGATGGTGATAGTGTTGCCTTTCATAGGTGTTTCTCCTTGAAGTCATGTTTTCTCTCTCTGCATGATTCAGTTCTCCATATCCTCATTTTCTCATTCTCATTAGATTTATTTTTAATTAACAAACTAGTGCTAGTTGTTTTCCTGAGAAATGTTTTCAGTTATTTCCTATTTTTGTATGTTTAGCTACTTCTGTGCAATTTCTTAATTTTTTTATTTAATTTTTTTCCAAGTGTCCATTTCAAACTTAATTCTAAGAGACTTTACCTGTCTTTCCTCGACATCTCTTTCCTCTCTTCTAGGTTAAAGGTTTTGGGAGGTCTGTGGTTGAAGTTATACCTACAGTATAGATTGGAACTAACTTGTAACCAAGACCTCAGAGTTATTTGTACCTGTTTGAGCGGTAAGCTGAATAATTCTTGTGTATATGCAAATTGCTGAGATTTAAAAAAGAGATTTTGTGGTGTAGTATTGTAAGTAGTTGCCTGTGATGTCAGAGGAGAAAAATTATTTCTCCCTCTGAAGGGAGAGTCTGGTGAGCTTTAGTGGAAAGGAGGTTCACCTCGTGTTAAATTTTGCCCCTTTGGAATTGCAAACTTATTCATATTGAATGTGAGAGCAAAATCAAGAAATACAAGTTATTTAAAGGACTCTCTTTAGAGCTAAAGTAGCAGGGCTTTTCTTTTCAAGTGTGTACACTTCACCTTTTTTTTTTTTAACATGGCAATTCCTGACCTTTTCTTCTTTCTGCTGATTCTGCGGTAATTTCAGTGTAGAATTTTTGGAAGCTCTCAAAATACTTCCTGTCGTGTCCCCTTCGTTAATTTATGCTTGCCTGGAATGTCCCATGCCCTCTGACAATCGAGGTACTTGTGCTCAGGAAGTACCTTCAGGAGCTCTGGCATGCATTAGGAAGGCCCAGAACTTTTCTGCTATTTTATTGTTACTCCCTCCCTTAAAGTTAAACATTTCTCTCTCTCTGCCTGTCTCTTATCCTGGTTTGAAGAGGGAAAGGGAGAGGATTTGGGCATCATTAGGGAAGGGGGGAAAAAAGCTCTCAAAACGGTTGACCTAAGTAAAGACAAATACGAAGGCCTTGCATTTGGCTAGATTTGTTCCCTGATACTATGAATTTTGGTTGAAGTTAGCTGTGGGAGTTTATAGCCTCTAAAACTTCTCTATGTTAGCTGTGTCTCAAATAAAATGAGACTTTCTCCAGAGTCTTTTGCCCTTTATTCTTTCTGCTGGGCTGCTCTGGTGGTAGGACCTTTCTCCTGTGCTTTCCACGACCGTTGTTGGTGAACTGAAGAACTGCTTGACTTTATTATGCAGAATGTTTCTCTGTTAAAGCTCCTGTATTGCCCTATGAAAGTATTTCTTCCCATCACTCACGGTTTGCATTGTTCCATATTAATGGAGTAAAAACCAACCAGACTTCCACCATTGTAGAAGATCCTACAGAGTTGTCTCATTTGTGACATCATTAGCCTAAGGTGGGTTTTGAAGGGAATAGCTTGGGGTGCACTAGAATATGGTGCTCAAAATTAAGCTTCATTCCTGAAGATGTTGAGAAAGACACTGAATAAAGGGCCTGGCCTCACTTAAAACTGATTTTTTTTTAATCTTAATTCTCATAATAAAAGTGATCGCTGCTCCTTGGCACCTTCTTTTTTCAAAATGCTAAGAATATACATGGTGATGCTCCTAAGCAAGCAAACTTGAACATGATTTTCTTTTGCTTTAGAACAGCAAATAATACTCTAGGCTACTTTGCAATTCACTCAAGACCTTAAATTGTAGATACTGTGTTTTACAAGCATTAGGAGATGGAATTAACAAATGAGACTAGGCAGGTTCCAAAGATACAAGCTGAAAAGGATTTACGATTGCATAAATTTAAATTCATTGGAGACTCTGCTTGAAATGTAATGGTGCTGCTGAGAGTGTTTAATGATGAGCACTGTTCTTTAAAAAGAGTGAAGGAGATTTTTAACATTAGGAAAAAGCAGACAACTTACATAATGCCATTCCTTGGAGATGCAGGAAGAATTGGAATTTCTGCCTGGTCATGGGTACAAAAGCGTGTGTGTAACAAAACCCTGAGTAGTTATGGTAAAGCGGAGATAATTTCTTCCATCAAGAGGAAAGTCACAGGTTTTAAACTAGATGTTTTGACAAAAATGGTTCAAGCTGTAAATTTGTGTTTGTTTTGTTTTGTTTTTTTCCTGTAGATAATTTAATATTACTAAAATATAGTACAGGCCCATAGTTCATGGTCCATAGCCTTGGTAGTAAACACCTATGTGAAGCTTTGTGCTGCTGTGAAAATGTTTTAGGGATAAGACCTCACCTGAAATTAAAACCCAGAAGAATATCCCACTTGGGCAGTATTACACAGGAAAGCAATGTTTACAGTAGATGGCTTCAGGCTTTCTTGTAGTTTGATTCCTTGGAAAATGCTTTGGAAAAGATGATGTATGAAGTTATTCTTTGACGTGTGGTCCTGTCTTACTGTTCCTTACAGGTGTATAGATCTGAAAATAGATGCTCATCTCCTCTCATTTGAATTATAGCAGGAACTACTCCTCATACACACATGCTCATTCTGCCTTGAAGGGAGCATCTGTTGAGTTTTATAAGGAAAAGAGGATACAATTTATTTTGTTGTCTAGTAACTCTAATTATATAAACAAATGGCTAAATTATACTAATTGCCATAATGGCTTGATGGTCATAAGACACAGAATATTACCTGACATCTGAAAACTTCCAGTCTGCAGGATGTTTCAGTGTGATGCCTGGTTTTAAGGGGAGGTAATGCCCACTGAGCCTGTACACGGGGTAAAACCAGGAGCTGGAACTCAGTGAAGGGCCAAAAGCAGAACTGCCCGTGTTGCTTTTCCACAGGGTGTGTAGCACTGCTTTTCAGCGTGCTTTCTAGGTAATTTCTGTAGTCAGAATCTGATTTTTGTCTTTACCCAAGTGCATCTCCCAGTCTTCTCTGACTTATGGATGAGGAAATGCAGGCTTTGTGTCAAGAGAGCTTCTGGTGCAGAGGATGGCTCAGTGTTCATCATCCTGGCATGTGCAACTCTTAATACCAACTTGAGATGTCAAAAAGCATTAACCTTTACCCCCAGTAAATAACTGTATTGGTATTTTTCTGCTGCAATAGTGCTAGAATTTAAGTGGGAGGAACTCATTTAAAAAAAAAAAAAGTGCTGGTTTTAACAGTGAGCAGAAAAGTGTGTTTATACCTTTATACCTTGATGAAAGTTCTTTCCCCCGTCAGCTTTGTGTGTTCGATCTTGTGGTGGTGGTTTAATGTTTGCTGTTCATGCAGAATTCCAACACAGCAGCTCACTTGATTGGGGAAAAATACTGAATTTGTTTACCCAAAGTGCAGTATTTCCAAGAAGCCGAAGCGCTTGTATTTTGTCACTGGAATGAAAACAAAAACAGTGGCATAACTGTAGCTAGGGCCTGAAATAGTCTCCCTGGCCCCAGTACTGCTAAAGGTCAGGAAGCGTCTAGGATGTTTCTCCTCACTGGAAGTAAAGGTCTGGCTTGCTTAATCCTAATGAGAGGTGGAGCTGTCACATGAAGGCCGCTATTAACTTTTCTTCCTGAAGCTAACGAGTAGGTGAGTGCCCCAGCAAGCAGGGATGCTTTAAGGCCAATAATTCAGAACACGGCAAGATTGGACTGTGACACAGTCAGTAAACAAGCTATGAAATTGCCTGGGAAATACAACAGCTTTGGTGCTGCTGAAGTGTTGTCTCTCTCGGTTAAAGCCCAGACCTGAAATTTCATCTTAGTAATATGATTTCGATGGGAGAGGCTCTGCCTTTTCTTTCTGCTCTCAAAAATAAGAACACAAAAAGAGAAGGAAAGGGGTGTGTTCACTTGATCATTGAACAAGGTGGGTGTGATGGAGTCAGTTTCTGACAAGGTGGGAAAAGAAAAGTCACTTCCATACTGCTCCTCCTGGTTGTAGGGAAATAGTGATACACAAACTCTGAGTACTGTGATCGAATAGAGGTGTTTGAGAAGATAATTAGAATTTCTTTAAAGCCACAGACTGTGTAACTGTAGAGTTATAGGTAATGGAAGGTAATTACTTTAAAATAGAGGTGAGTTTCAGCCAGCACAGGCTTCCAAAAGATGGGACACCAGTGAAAATCTTGATTGCCACTTACTTGTGTTCTTTTTTTTTTTTTTGAACTTTCTGTAAGTTTTCTTTGGGTTTTTAACCTACCTACCTAAGTATCCCCAGTATACAGAGGGAAGGAAAAGAGGAAATGGAATGATGTTTCTTCAGTACATCTCCCAGTATCCAGCACACTAATTTTGATAATGTAAAAGCCGTGTGTATGTTGGAACAAATTATTTTAAAATAATCATGAGCAGTCGCTTTAACTGGTTATTTGTAAATCATAAACCTGCTGTGTTTGTGGGGCAGAGGTAGGGAATAAATCAGGTATTACTTTGGGTCAGTTCTCCCAACCCAAAATACGCTTGACCTAGGTCATTTTACTTCTCTTTTGCTGGAGAAAGTCTCCTACTGCAGCCTGCTTCACTGAGGGAGCTGGAAATTACCATTTTGCATGGGCCTTGTTAGCATTATGAAGTGCAGGTGCTCAGTACTAAAGAAGAACCAGCTGAGCAGACTGCTAGAGCAGGAAATATCCCTCCAAGATCTGTGGAAGGAAGGGAGGAAGAAACAAGGAGATTTTGTGAGTTTCTCTCAAAAAAGGCCTCTAAATCTTGGCAAAGAAGGCATGGCAACACAAACTTCAGTGTGTGCAGAACTGTTCAGCAAAGGGCTTTTGCAGGATCCTGGGTGGATCTGGCCTCTCTGTTTTCTGTAGTTACTGCTGGTGGTTTTTGGCTGATTGCACACACATCACTAATACCTGTCAGCGCAGTGCTAACCTTTTCCCTCTGCTTGGTTTTCCTCTTCAAGCTACTGATTTTGAAGGGTTAAGGCTTTGTTGGTATCCTGTGACTGTTCTAGTTAGTTGTTTCTGACCAGACTAGGAAAAAAAGCTGTTTTTTTTTTAATTGTAGAAAATAGTTCTGATGCATCCGTAACAGTGTATAAACAGAAGCTCATTTAGGTCAAGCTTTAACACTTGTAATCTTATGTTGGCTCTCTGCTCAGCAAATTGAGCCAATAACAAGAGTGTTATCCCTGCTGAGTACGCTAAAATACATCTCTTAATTGAAAAATCAAGGAGGCTTTCACTGTCTAAACGAAGCTGGCCAGTGACCGTGGAGTAGGAGGAGAGCAAAAACACGTGAGACTTAAAAGGGGAATAGCTATTTTGACTTCATCAGGATGTTTTTGTTTTTTTTTTTACTAGTGTATGAGTGCACATGCTGTAAATCTTATGGTATCATTCAAAGTTCAGTTGCATCATGCAGGGGGGAAAAAGTTGACTTTGTACATAACGTTGGTTTGGGTTATTACCTGTTTGGCTAAACGCTGTTTTCCCTTTCTTGTTAGGCATCGGGAGAGTTGCTGCTACATCTCTAGGAAACTTAACAAATCATAGCTCTGAAGACTTGCCTCTTCCTCCTGGCTGGTCAGTGGACTGGACTATTCGAGGAAGGAAATACTATATAGATCATAACACTAATACAACTCACTGGAGCCACCCACTCGAGCGCGAGGGACTGCCCCCGGGATGGGAGAGAGTCGAGTCAGCAGAATTTGGAGTGTATTACGTGGATCACATCAATAAAAGAGCTCAGTACAAACATCCTTGTGCTCCCAGGTATGACATCAGTCTTGTCTGTTACGATTGTTCTTTTCCTAACCCAGCTGAGAAAGTGGGACTGTTTTTGCCTCACATACAATGTGCCAAAACCATCTTATTTTTCAAAATAAGCTTTACTGGTTCTTGACGAAGATTTTTAGAAGTTGTTATAATTGTTAGTGTCTTTTTTTCCTCATCTGTTACTATCTTAAGTTTAGAAACAGGATATTGAGCCTAACTCACTAAAACAAAGCAACCATTCTCCTCAACTGTTGGTAAAACAGCCAAGTTGCTGAGAACAGAACTGAGTTGTTGGTTGAAATGAAACTTGATCAGATGTTCCTGGAGGTTCTCTGGAAAGTGGCACCTATAATCTGAACTATGAATTGTCTTCTTTAGAATGAATTTAGGTATTTTAGCTACGTAAAATTCAAAGGTAAAATAAAATTAGTACGTACCAGATCTACCAGTTACTTTCTGCTATCCAATCTTTTTTTACTGTTTCCCAGGAAGAGAGTGCTTTTTTTAACGTGTGACACACAAAAGCAAACATAAGAGGATGTCATTTGTTATAAATGGAGTAACGTATCAGCTGCTGCCTGAATACACTTGCTCTAAAATATGAAATGGGGTGTTATTTGGTTGAGTTTCCCTTTTCATTCATTCCAAACCAGACAACACTTCCTTCCAGCTGTAGTGTCCAGGTAGCAGGCACTAGGTCAGTAGGTCCTGAGCAAGTTGTGCAGCGTGCTAGCAGATTGCAGATTGTATTAATCTGTCCATTGGTGTTAATTATTAAATGATGCCTGCTTGGAGCTCACTGAGTGTCTCTGCCTTCCTTCGTACAGCGTTCCCCGTTATGACCAGCCTCCCCCGGTGACCTACCAGCCCCAGCAGGCAGAGCGGAGCCAGCCTCTCCTTGTTCCTGCGAATCCCTACCACACTGCCGAGATTCCGGACTGGCTGCAGGTCTACGCCAGGGCTCCTGTGAAGTGAGCTTGTTTCTTTATTCTTTTCACACCAAATTACTCATGCGTAGTTTAGAAGGAAAGCAAACAAGTTCTGATGGCTGAAAGAACTTTAGCTGGTGTCTGTTTCTGAATTGTGTAAGAACTGATGCTGACAGCGCATGAGGAAGTTGTACTGGATGGTTTCATATAGAATCATTAGGGTTGGAAAAGCCCTCCGAGATCATCTGATCCAACCATCCCCCTACCACCAATGTCACCCACTAAACCACGTCCCGAAGTGCCACGTCCAACCTTTTCCTTGAACACCCCCAGGGATGTTATCAGAAATATGGTTTAAACAAAATTAGGTGCTTTAATGTTCCCAGCCTGTAATTGCATGGGTGAAGTTTTAGCAGATGTGCAAATGCAAAATAAGTATATTTTGGTTTTATTCCATGTTTTTATGTATTAAAAAAAGCCACGCTGAATTCAGTGAACCACCATTGCTTTTTACGAGCTGAGGATCTAGCCTAAACATTTAAACTTCTAATTTGCTGTTGCTGCTCGCAATCAGCCATCCAACAATTAGTATCAAAAGATGCTTTTTAAACCATATATAGATATAATCTCACCCTATATAATATATATTATGTTATTAATGTATAATGATGTAATTATTGTTATAATGAATATTATTTAAATAATATAATGTATATATGTGGTTTAAATTATGGTTTAAACCATTATTATATGTATGATTTTTATATCTCCCCAAAATAGAGCCAAAATCTGCACATTAAAGGGATTTGGCACTTTCATCTTCCAGTTGAAAATCGTGTAAATAAATATGACCAATTTTATTTGTGTCATCTTACTAGAAGATTTGGAGACTCTTTCATCACATTAGCTTGCTTTGCACTAGGCATCACTTAAAATCATCACAGTACTTCTTGCAGATCCCATGGCTTGCAGGATGTTATGTTGGAGAACTGGTAGGATGTGATTTACTGTCAGTGTATTTGTGAGAATGGCACCAAATGACTTATAAAAAATATATTTTTTTTCAGGGTGTTAACTTCCTAATTCTTATGTTACTCTTTAAAAAAAAAAAAGTAACTGTGAAGGAGAACTTGTAGTTTGAATTCAGACTGAAATCTGTTTCCAATCAAAAGCTTTAATTACTACTAAGTGGTGATAAAAAGTTTTTGAAGAAACATCCCTCTAGGAACAGGGAATTGCCTCCAAGAGCAGATATAAGTCAACATAATGAAACATTTTCTGATGGGTTCAGCTCTGCAAAAGACTAACTACATAGAAAAGCAATGAAAAAAATCCAGATAATATTTCAGTAATTATGAAACCATGTATGTTTTCATAAGGGAAATATGGAGAAACTGATTTTTACAGAATTGAGCCGAGCAGTCTATAGTTGCAAATTCACAAGCAGCGTATGATCGGTGACTTCCAGCTGAAATATTTTTGTTGCTGCTTCTGAACTATAATTTGGAAGTGTTTAATTACTGCTTGTGGCTACTGGGCTTGCCTAAAATCCAGCAGTATATTATACACCAAGGACATACTAAGTTCCTGTAACCTATGAGAGGACTTATTTCCTAGAAACACTTTCAGGTTTTGGCTGTGACTGCATTTCTTTATTTAGGTCTTTGGCACATTTAGACAATGCAGTTTGAAATATTTCAGTCTGTGTTGTGTAAATTCCTGCTGGTACTTCTCTTGAAACTTGAGGATAAGCAATATAAGGTTCTCAGAAATGTCTTTAATAGGCTGAGACATTTTGAAATGTTTAATTCATTCCGTGTTTGAGAATTGGCATTGTTCGGAGGAACCAAAAATTGTGTAGTTGCCTATATCCTTTTAACTTTTCTTCTGTTAAAGTGGTTCTGGTAGTAATACGAATGTTCAAGGAACTCTCGAACAATTCTATGAAGAAGCAGATTCTGTTTTATGCACTTTTATACTGGACAAGTGGGGAAGAGAGGCAGAAACTGCAACTGGCTTGGTGTCACCTCAGCATGAGGGCTTCTTATAGACCATCTGACAAATATTTTTAGTTACTGAAATCAAGATCACTTACACATTACAAAGGTAATTGTGATAACAAACCTCTGTTGTGAAAACAACTGGCTTAAAGCTTGAGGGGAAAATCTGGTGATGCTTACAAGTTCTTAAACAGCACTTCCTAAAAGTTGAGTGTGAGAACTGTGTGCATTTCCTACTGTGTTATGGCACAAAAATGAAAGCTGACAAAACACTTTCATAGTGGTAGTAGGGGAGTATCTTTTGGGATCTGCTGTTCGAAATTCCCTAGAAAATTTGTTGATTAATAGTACTGTTTTCCACTGAGATTGCTGTGGTATATTTTGTTATGGATGCCTGGTGCTGTAGCTTGATTAGCTGACTCAAGGGCGGTTGTGGAGGGAAAACAAAGTAGATATTATAGCAAAAATAGGTAACAGCTTTTACTTTGACAGGTTTTTCTAAAAATTCTAAGAATTCTGACCACCGGAAAGATCTAAAGGGGAGTTGTGGCAGGTGTTAACCATAATGTTTTCCTATTTTAGTGAAAAACAGTCAATCTGTTAAGAACAAAAAGAAGATATTTGGCTCACCAGACAGCAAAGAGCCTTTGAGGTCTAATAATAACTTGAGGCATAATGATTTCCGATCCCAAGGTACTGGTGACACCTTGAAGCACCCTTTTCCCTCTCTGTCCCAGGATCTGTCCAGGGCTTTTTTTGAAAGCATAAGCACAGTTACCAGAATGTTCACAGTGAAATCAAGATACCTGGCGTGCATTTAAGCCCTTGCCAGGCTCAAAACATGAATAAACGTTCAATTTTAAAGTCCTGAAGACCAGTTGGGGTAGGTGCTCTAACAGTGTGCCACAGTGTGTGTGGGGGACTTTGGGGGCAAGGATCAGAACCCAGGTCTTTCTCCTTGCAGCTGTAACCAAGAGGCCGTAAATATTTTGGGCAGCTCACCATCTGCTGTGTTGAAAGTGAATGTTGTATTGAATTCTTGTTGTCTGCTGGGAATAGCCCTGGGGACGGAGCATTCTGACTGGTGAGCCCTCCTCTCCTTGCCCAGGAGGAAAGGCTCAGTGCTCGGCAGGATTCTTTTGCCACCGTGCTCTTGGTTTCTGGCTCTGTGACTAGCTGCCCCTCTACGAAATGCCCGTGGTGTCTAGGTCAGGTACTCTGGGCCCTGTTCCACAAGGCATCTCTGTGGTGAGTGTTCCTAGCTCACTTTTTGGGTAGGAATGAGTCCGTGCCTGTTAAGGTGCTGCTAGTGGCTTGATCTTTAGTTAGACCTCCTCCGTTCAGTACTTCTCTCAGCAGCCAAAGTGAAGCTGCCACGGAAAAGCAGCCCCGATGTGCCAGTTGTATCACAGACCACTAGGAATGAGTTTCAAAGAGCTAAAGAACAACCTCGGTTTTGGCACTCTGTGATGCTTTAAAATCAAGGGAGGGGGCTGTTCTTAGCTGCAGGTCCCAGGAGATGTGCAAATGCGTTCCTGCATGCGGTGTAGCTTGTTCTTTCCTGCTTGTGCCACCACCTGAGTAAGAAACAGCTCTGGGGGCACTCATTGCCTCCCCATCCCTCGCGTGCCATGAGAAATGTCTGCTCCTGGAGCCAGGCGGTGTCCCCGTGGCCACCAGCTGGGGCTTTCCTGGCCAGACTTCACCAGTCATCACCTTGAGGTGGTTGGAGACATCAAAGGGAACAGCCCGTTTATTTTAGGCTTTGGTATCTGCCTGGCTCTCTGAAGCCCTTGTGCTACTTTCTTTACGCATATAAGGGGTGCCCGCACTACAGCCTGGTAACGCAGCCACTCCTCAGACACGCTGACTTGAGGCAGGTCCCAGCCAGAGACCTGCAGTCCTCTCTCTGCAGCATTACCACGATTTTGTTGAAAAACTTTGTTAGAAATGCTGGTTTTCTACTGGGACCTTGGAAACCCTTTTCCACCGCTGGCACAAAAAGCAACACATTTTTTTTTAAAAAAAGCTTGTTTTCTTGACGGGGTAGATATTTGGATTTTGGAGGCAACCCAACTTCCATATAATTTGATCTGGTGGCAGCTAAAAAGTGACTGATGGAAATGTAGAGCGATGTGCTCAGTGAGTCTCAGCACAGTCGTGTTTCCACGCACAGCCTCTGTTCTGACAGCTTCTTGCGTTAGAAGAGCCACAGAATAACCCGAGTTGGAAAGGACCCACAAGGATCATCAAGCCCAACACTTAGGTCCATGTAGGACCACCCAAAAATCCACCCATAAGGGGTCGGATAGCTCCTGTGGTTTATATATTGAGGGAAATCGATGCTATAGACAATAAATTTGGGAAAACAAGTTTTAGGGATTTTTATGGCATGAAAAGTGAGTCGCTGACTAACATGTGATTGAACAACCCTCTGCATTATGAATGTCCCTAAACCAGCATCTTGCTCTGTGCAGCTGCAGTGCCAGTTTGGATCGTGGAAAATTACTGGAGAATGGCCGTGATTACTCACACGGGTGGGTTGGCAGTCGGGACACAAAACGCAGCCTTGGGGAAACTTCAGCAGCTCTGCTAGCGAAACGAGGGAGGCTCGAGGAGGCTCCTGTTGCGTGGAGTTCATAGCTACCTGGTGGCAGCAGCTTCGACAGCCAGATGGTGATCGTAAGGAGATGTTTGTAGGCTTCAGCAGTTGGGAAAAGTGCAAGGAATACGAACAGCACTCCAAAATCGCTCCATATTAAAAAAATAAGAATTAAAAAAGGCCGAGGGTGCCTGGCCAGCCAGCATTTAGCCCGTGTAGTTCTCCAGGGGACCTCCCCAGGTCCACAGCAGCTCATTTTTTTCCAGTGTGAGGACTGAGAACATCTGTGGGCTTCCTTCTCTCCCTTCTCCCTCCCTCAGCCCTCGCTGGTGCTATCCAATCCCCCCGTCTGCTGTCCTGGGAGGTTCATGACCTGCAGTTGGAGACACTGATTGAGATTATTGCTGCTAATTAACCAAGAGCAGGGCAGTGTCCAAGAGTGCTCGTTAAGGCTGGAACGAGAATGCTGTGGAAACAAAAGCGTGTTGTGAGGGAGAACTTGCAGGCCTGCAGAGCTCTGCCTTCTGGGAGGTACTTGCTGGGGAATACTAGGATAAGCTGTTAAAATAGTTCATTTTTTCTTTCCTAGTCCAATTTTAAAAGGTGTTTTACTGCTAAATCTTGAAGGTTTGTGTAACCAAGGTGTAAAATTCATTTGAGGAGTGTTCGTGTAGTCATTTAAGAGGATCTGTAGTACTTCGTGAATTTACCTGTATAAAATTAATTTGGCATATTATGGGTGATTCTGCAGTTTAGCTCTAAGTAGTGTTTCTCCAGTGCACTTTGAGCCACAGCTCCCTGTCTGTAGGTGTTAATTAGTTATTTCCTCACATAGCTCATCAATGCAGGCTGTAAATGGCTACAGAGCTGATGAGTGGCCGTGCAGCTGTGGGGTCAGCTCCTCACCGAACACACCGTGACACGTGGATAATCGTCTCCTACTCATCTCCTGTCTCCCCCCAGGTACGACCACATCCTGAAGTGGGAGCTCTTCCAGCTGGCGGACCTGGACACGTACCAGGGCATGCTGAAGCTGCTCTTCATGAAAGAACTGGAACGGATCGTTAAGCTGTACGAGGCGTACAGGCAGGCCCTCCTCACCGAGCTGGAGCATCGCAAGCAGAGGCAGCAGTGGTATGCCCAGCAGCACGGCAAGAATTTCTAAGCTAACAACTCTTCCTAATAGACTTTTCCGAGGACACTACGAGCTTTAAAAAGTTTCCACACTTCATACTATGAAAAAGTGCTTTGGTTGAAAAGGCAGCTTATTTTTGTTGACGTTGCACCTTTGTTATTATCCTCTTGAATATTTTTCTACATGTATTATGTATTGTTTATAAAATGAAAAATGTTTGTTAATCTTTTTCCATACAAAAACTAGTTTGTTATTCTGAAAACCAGCATGGAGTTACGGAGTTTGATCAGAGACTTGATTCTGGTATCTTTTTTCTAGCAGTTGGCTGTATTATTAAGAAGCTGACTATATATTTTTAAACGGCAATAGATGCAATTACAAGAAATGCCCTGGATGCAAAACATTGTTAAAATCCAAATTAGTATTTTGGTGTATTTCCCTCTGGACTTTTTGTATCCCTCTTGAGAGAGAGGTCTGTTCCTTGTTTACAGCTTTAATGTACAGAACACTGGCACTGTTACTTCTCAGTACTAGAACCGTACAGAAGCTGATTTCATCACTCTCAAAGTGCTTCATGAGAATGAAGTCTGAGTTGCCTTATTTTTTACTTTGTTTAATGCATTATTACCTTAGATTTACTACTAGTTTTCACAGAAGTTAGTCAGAGGGCGAAATACTCGTACCTTCTTAAAGACCAATATCACTAAGCAAACTCTTCAAAGGTTCTGAAATGCTAGGGAGACTGCATTTTATGAGCCCCAGCCACACAGGAAGGTAGTAGCATTGTCTAACCAGCTTACCAACCAGCTGTACCACACCACGAAAAAAATCAGGGATGTATCAACATTTTTTTACCGAGCTTTGTCTTGTATTAAAGTTTCCTGACTTGGGGAAAATTTGTACTTGTACAGTTACCCTTGCCGATATTTTCATTTGGTTCATTGATTGTCCTGAAATGTTATTTATGGATTCTTTTTAGTGCAATAAACATGGTTGCAGACAAAATACATTTCTTGTAAATCCTATTAATTCAATAAAAATCACTTTGTTTAATGAGTGAAAGGGTAGTCAACTGATTTTTCACCTTTCAGCAGGTCAAATGAAGTGGTTAGAGCCAAGGAGATCTGACTGGGAGTGGCCGCAATCAGAAGCTGTCACAGACGCTGTCCCCTGCGTGAGTCGTCGTAGAACAGAGCTGCTGTTGGAGCTGTTCCCCATAAAACCCAACCGCTGCCCCTGTGAGCCTGCTGTACCCAACTTGCTGTGACTGCCAGGTACGGGTGCAGCTGTTAAAAAAGCTGGAAGCTTTGCTTTGCCCCAAACTTGCTTTTATAAAACTTGCTCTTACTCTACCAGTGACAGAAGCACCTCATGGAGGTCGCACCTGGGCAGTGAACACACCAGAATATATTGAAGTTCTGAAGGTCAGAAAAAAATCAGAAAAGAATGTAAAAAGTAATGCTGAGAAGCTCTGAAGTAGTTAGTCAATAATTGCTTCTGATGGAGCCAACCTCTTAGGAACAAAAAGCAAACTTTAATAGTTCTGATGATAAAAGAATAGAACTGTTTAACACACTTTCTATGCACTATAATGAATATATATATGTACAGAAATACAGTGAAACTTTCTCCAATACATATACAAAGTGATACTTTGTGCATCAGTTACGAATGGAAAAGTACGCTTTCCTTACAATATCGTTAACATACCATAGCAGCTGTCCTTACAGTTTCTGATAAAGCAAGTTAATACATTTTTAATTATGTTGATGTAATTAGTCGATTGAAGAAAACCCTCGGTTACATGTTATAACTCGTTCAAGTGTTTGAAAATAAGACGATTTTGAATAATGCGAAGGTTTGGAAGGTTTTTTAGCTGCAGCGTCACATAAATTATAATTCCTGTAATGACTTGGTGATTAATTAAAAAGGGAGAAAATAAGGCTTCATAAATTAGTTGGGAAGTGTGCTGGATATTGCAAATTAAAAGCACTTGGTACTCGCAGCAGTGCTGATATGTACATATTAACAGAACAAAACTCATGCCTACATCTTCCCATCCAACGCTGTTGCTGCAGGAACAGATGGAACATGGGAGCGGCCGCGTCTCCTCCGTGTGCCCCGGGCAGCCCCTCTGCCCTACAGCTTCTTCCTCTCCGAGCTCTCGGCAGGCTCCGCTTTCTGTGCGGGGAAGGCGTGGTGGTACAAGTGTCTGTGAGTCGCGGCCGCGCTGTACAGTTTGTACAAAGCCTAAAAAAAAAAAAAAGCAGAGGAGATGCTGACGGGCTGCAGCAGCAGGGTCAGCCTGCGCAGCGTGCAGTTTGCTTTGGGCACCAGCTCAGCAATGCAGTGTCCAAAAAGGGGAAAAAAAAATAAAATAGGGTTCAGGAGTTCACCGATCTCTCAGACGTAAGGGGAAGAGCTGCCTTCAGCTGTATTCGGCCGAGGCCTACCTGCAGTGTGAGTAGGGGTTGGCAGGGGCTGGGTTTCCCTACGTGTTTCACGTGCAGGCTTTAAATTTCTGCACTCTCAGCACTTTTTTACCCCACCAGGCAGAAATCGCATCGCACAGAGGGTTTTGCTGGGTAATTTCGATCTGGCTTTTCTACGTGATTTTTCTGCGGGTCAGTGCAGGTTTTTTTTCCTTCTCGTGTTACCATTTTTTGCTTTTCTTGTTGGTGCCTTTCCTACCTGACAGCGAGGCCTGGCCTTGGCAAAACAGCAGCACGGCGGGCTCAGGAAGTAGCATGCCTGTCCCCGAGCACACCGGGTGCTGTCACACGAGTCCCATGGAGCGTGCAAGGGACACGCCTGGCACCAGACCCGGGCATTTTCCGTGTGGCAGTGGCTGCGTTACCCATGCTGATGTGGCCGTGGGGTGTGTGCCCCTTGCAGAGCTCAGCTCAGAGCAGCCACGGGGTCATGCCCGGGCCCCTCGGGTGCTGCAGCCTCCCAAAAGGGTGCCACTGCCCCCCCTCCACCCCAAACTGCACCCAGGGCACAGCGCAGAGGAGACGCTGCGATGTTACAGAGCCCTGAGGGTGACTGGCTAGCGCAGCGCTGAGCTTTCCACTTCAAACAACTTTTAATTGGGGGAAAAAAAATAAAAATAAAACCACCAGCGGCTCCTGCTGGGGCTCTGAAGGCTCCTGGTGATGTAAAACAAGGATTGTAGCGGGGAGGGACAAGGTAGATGATGGAGATGGGAGCTTCATCACGGCGTGATGGCTTCGTCATGTGCATGTTGAGGCCGTGGAGTGAAGCAGGAGGGCCCAAGGCAGACACAGCACAGCTGAGGGTGAGCAGAAGGCCCCGGGGTGATGAGGGGCTGCTGCCCGCATCCCTGACACACCCTGGGAAAGCCTGGGGCTACTGCCTGCGGATGGCTGCGTTTCTAGGGCTGTGGTGGGCTGGTGCAAGGGTCTTCAAGCAGCTTCTCTGCATTTATTTATTTTTTGGTGGTGTCTGATAACATGCCCTCACCTCCCCCATAACAGAACTGGCAGCACTTTGGGCTATTTTCGGCTTTTCTTAATGCCTTCACCCCACACAGCTGCCTTTTTCCTGGCAGGAAGGCTTTCTCTACCAAAGAACACCTTCTGGGGACGGCCCCAGAGGTCAGAAAAGCTCTGGGCAGCTTTGGGGGCACAGCGAGATCCCAAAAACGTCCCAGCTGTGCAGGCCACCATGGGCCACAACAGGTTCTTTTTCCCTGCACTCACCGAGCTGCTTGGCACTGCCGAGAGCTGCTTCAAACTCCTCTTAAGAGGCAACCCCCGCATAACTCAGTGGCAGAAAAATGCACCAACACCGAGCCCTCGACCCAAGGAAGAGGCTGGGGAGGCAGAACACACCTCCGAATCCCCGAGCGTGGTTTATTCCACCCAGGATTTTATTTTTTTCCCCAAAGCTGGGCACGTGGCACTTGCAGACACACAAAGCCAAGAGGGCTGTGCTCAGCCTGAGCCATGCCTGGTGCCGCAAAACAAAACTCACGGGCAGGGCTCAGCACGCCAGGAAAGCCCCCAGCCACAAACTGATGGGGGAAAAGGTTAAAAAACCCATCACAACAATCACACAACCCCTCCTTCCACCCCAAGCCCACCCCAAAAACCCCTCCCTCAGGCTCCTGGCTGTCAGCGTGGGGTCGATGGCAGGCAGCAGCTCCGAAGGTGACACCCTGGCAGCAGCGAGCACCCTGCTGCGGGGTTGGGGTCCCAGCCACCACCCAGGGCCCTCCTTTCTCTCTGAGCCCAAGGGCTGGGAAGCAGCTCAACGTGCATCTGATCCCGGGATGATTTTTCTGTCCCTGAGGCTCGGCCGCCCTCAAGAATCCCCTGGGAGCCGTGCGGTGCATGCCGGGGGAGAGCAGGGGAAACGAGAGCCACTTACCTCGTTTGTGCTTCCCTGGGGAGAGGCATTGGGAAAAGAAGGGGGAAAACAAATAAAAAGGAGAAGAAAAAGAAGCATCTCTGTGTATCATGCACATCCACGGAGCAAACAGCTCGCACCTCCAGCCAGCAGCCACCTGCTGGAGCCCCCCAGGGCGGTTTATTTGCAGGGGGCTCAGCCCTGTCCCCTCGCAGGTCCCCGCAGGGCTCTGCCACCCCTCCTGCTGCTGGGGACACCATGTGTGACCCCACAAGGGCTCCATCCCTGCTCCCCACCTGCCTGCCTCTTCCTGAGGGCTCTGTCCTGCTCTTGCTCTTGTGCTGAACCTGCCACTGCTTCCTGCACAGGGCTGGGCTAACGCTGGGCTCACGTCCTGGGCAGGACGGGCTCTTTTCTAGGCATGCACATGCACAGGTAACGCATGAAACCACCGAGACCCTGAGAACACCTCCCCAGGGGGACCCCAGTCTGAGCTCCTCCATGCCTGTAAGTTTTAGGAGTCCACAAACTGGCGTTTTGTGATGGGTAAGACGAGCAGAAAATAAAAACAAGGCCGAACAAAATAGCTTGTGGTGAGTGCCATGTGTCAGTGGGACCAGCACAGCTCGTCTTTTACACCAGGCAGGGTTCAGGGGGTCAGACTCGAGCAGCTTTGCTGCTGATTCCTGCTCTCAGCCCCAACTCTCTCTGCCCATCTCTGCTGTGTTATGGGGGGGCTGTACCCAGGCCCTAAAACTTGTCCCCTCCATCACCAACTCCACAAACTGAGCTGAAAATATTCCCCCTGCCGCTGCCCTCCCACCTGAGGAATGGACCGGAGCACCCGTCCTGCTGCCTGGGGACAGCCCAGCTCCTCCCTGCCTGCACAAGCAGCTCAAGCAGCTGAATCTGCCCGGGCAGGCCCCACTGGAGCACCTAAAACAGCCCTAAATGCCAACGCAAAAAGCCATTTCCAAGAGGAGGAGCAGCCCCAGGAAACCCAACGCTTAAGCACTCGGTGTGGGGATTTGTACTGTTTAGTTTCGTGTGTTTTTCTGTGTTTTTGTTTTAAATCAAAAGCTCTTTATCCTACCTGGTCCCACAAGGCTGCGGCCACTTGGTCTATTACTGCGCCCAGTTCTCTGTACTCCCCAGAGTATCTGATATATGCCCAGGTGCACAGTGTGATAAGTGTCAAGCCCATGATCATGTTGCACAGACTGGCTATGATGTCCAAGCCAATGAAGCCGGTGACTCCAGCGATCACGTAAGTGATGAAGATGACCACGAAGAGCGTGGCGGGGGTGCGGGCAGCGTGGAAGATGTTCTTGCTGTCGTTGTGCTTGATGTACTGGATGTAGAGCTCGTCTATCTCGGCCTCCAGCTGCTGCAGGTAGCGGCGGCTGAACTCCTCCCCGCCCATCTTCTTCACCCCGCGGAACAGCTTCACCGCCTCCTCCTTCAGCTCCAGGTGCTTGCTCTGCAGGTCGCTGGGCGCGAGGAAGGGTTTGTCCCCACCACAGACCTGCGTGGAAAACACGGCCCCATCGCTGCACAAACCTCAGCACCCGTCCCCTGCCATGCAAACCACGGCAACCGGGCTCTGGGGGCTCCTGCTTGGCACAAACCATCCCCTCTGCTCCCCTTAGCCCTGAGCTCCAGTTTTGAGAGCCCCAAAACCAAAGGGCAGTGCAGGGTTTGTCCTTGCCATCCTCTTGGCACTATTTCTTCAAGCTGCAGCTAGTCAGGGACAGGTTAAAGCGGGGCTGTGGGTGTCTGTGCTGAGAAGCCGGGTCCCACGACCCCCCCTGTTCAATTTGCTCACAGCCTAAGCCAGGATCTCGGGCAATATCGAGCTACGATCCCAGCAGATCTGGAGCCCAGCATTTTGCTGTGCTGCAAACTGTGCAGCTTTTTTTTTTTTTTTCCCTTAGCACTTCTGGCTTTAAGGCATAAGCACCACCACCCACCCAGAGCAGCGTGCAGATAATTTGTGTAGCTCTGCACCCCCATCTGGAGAACAATCGGGACACCTGGAAGTGGCCGGAGACAGGCTGAGGGCTGAGCCTCACCCGAAAACATCACAACCATCCCTCTCCAGAGCTGACTGGGCAGGGCACAGGTGAGAAGCCTGCTGTAATGACTTTATCCCCTAATTAGCACCAGCCACAGCACGGGTTAAAAAATGGAACAGAACAGTTCAGCTGGAAGGGACCTTCCATCAAGTCCAACTGCCTGAGCACTTCAGGGCTAACCAGAAGTGAAAGCGCATTAATGAGGGCGTTATCCAAATGCCTCTTGAGCACTGACAGCCCCAGGGCATCAGCTGCCTCGCTAGGAAGCCTGTGCCAGCGCCTGACCAGCCTCGTGGTAAAGCAATTTTTCCTTATGCCCAGTGTGAACCTCCCCAGGTGCAGCTTTGTGCCGTTCCCTCAAGTTTTGGTCATCGTGGGCTGCGTGGTCACACAGCGCTGCTGCCCCGACACAATAAAGCCAAGCAGGGAGGTTTCTCCAGGAGGACAGGAGAGCCTGGGGAACGAGGTCTGAGCACCACCTACCTCTTCCATTCTCCTGCTGTAGGTGTCTTTGGCAGTGGCAACTGCTGCTAAATTGTTGGCTTCCGCTGTGGCCTGCACGAAGAGCAAAAAGGGCACAAAGTTTAGCTGCAGAAAGGTGAGGTTAAGAAGTGTAATTGCAGAGAAGAGCAGCCACCAGCTGGGTGCACATGGCCCACGTGTTTTCAGCCAGGATGCATGCGTGGTGCACGCACACAAAATTAAACAGCCCCCCCTGACTCAGCCAGCTGCACTCTCCCCAGCATCTGACCAACGCCAAATCAAATCCTTCTGTATTTACACATCCAGCATCCTCAGCCCCCCCAACCAGGCAAAAACCTGCACCAAGAAAGGATTCCTACCCTCCGAGCCAGGGCAACAAAACCTCTGGGCTTCAGCTGTGGGAAAGAGCAAGGGAAGAGATAAAAGGCTCAGCTGAGTGTGAACAGCTCCAGCTGCAGCCTCCCGCTGAGCTGTCTGACTCGGAGCAGGGAGCTGAGGGCAGCTCTGCGTGGGGCCACGCTACCTCTGTGTGCCAGAGCACGATGCTGCTCACCTGCGGGGAATAATTTTGGCCAGGCTGAGCGCTGCTGAGTGCGTGGAGTGACCACAGCCCGGCCGAGGTGCAGGAGCTGTGCTGCCTCAACTGCCTGGCCACATCACACCTTCCTCGGGCTTTGAGTGACTGCTGAATGCTGCCCAGAGGGACGTTGGGGTTGTGCAACTAAGGCACTTGAAACAAAATCACAAGGGCTCGACGTGCTGCACTGGCTGGACGCTGATAATTAAGTGGGAATCGACGGCAGCTGCAGCGCACGGATGCCCAGCAGCTCCCCCTCACCTACCTGCAGCATGGACTTGGGGTGCGGCAGCTCTTCCCCTTGGTAGATCTTAATGTAGGCCTGCAAAACAGGGCACAGAAATACGGAATCAATTGGATACCAGCGAGACGCAACCACCTCCACCCAGTCCAAGGCACAGCATTAACAGGATGAAAGCAGCACAGAAGAGGAGGGGGTTCCTGGCACAAGATGGCTTCAGCAAGAAGCTGTTCTGTCAAAAAAAGGCAAGTAGCATGGCCCAAGGTCGATTCCTTGGGTGGCATGGGGCATTCACTCAAGGTTCACACTCCACCATTTCCTCTAGGTATCTATACCATAGGATTTGCACCTACCTCTGTCCTTCCCTGCATGAGAAGGAACCAGAGTCAGGTAGCCCTGGAGAGTAGGTGGTGAGAATTACTCACTGATATCTTGCATCAAAATGTTACGGTAGTCATGACAACAAAATTAATGTTTTTTTTTTTCCAAAGGCAACGGGAATACGGCCCTCAGCCCACCTCCCCCTGGTCCGCAGGTCCCCGTGGTCAGGTGAGAGCCCTGACACCTTTTGGGCTTATGGCTTGGCCAAATACACAGCCGTGAGGGGTTTGCTCAATGCAGCAAGGGAGCCAGCACTATTAGGCTGGACCGAGATCGTTTCCTCCAGCCAACGAGTGCTAGCTTATCTGCTGCTGCTTTCCCCTTCCATTAGAAGTGCAAATGTGCTGCAAACAAATAAGCCCCGTTTCTCTTGAATAAGCCAATACCTTAAAATACTCCACGAGGCCTCGACAGGTGATATGGTTTCCATTGATCTCCTTCACGTCCAGGCTCTCGGGACTAAGCAGCCACGGAATCAAAATCTTCAAGTTCTTGATGAACTCATCGTCTATTTCTGGAAAGAAACCCAACGTCATCAGAACCAGCCCTCGGTCAGACTTGTGCTTCCGTGTGCACTCCCATCAAAGACCAGAGGCTCGAGCCAGGGCACCAGCTCAGCCACCCTGTGATTTAGTGATGTGAGCGCTCAGAAATCATCCCGGCCCCGGTGAAGTTGTCACTTAACCCACAAACAGCACATACAGCTCTGCATAGATCCATCAACCAGCTTCCTGGTCTCAAAACCAGTTGCACAAACACAAATGTGACTGCACGGGGAAAGAAAAATGCTTTTGCTGATGACACGGGTAATGCACACCAGCACTGGCAGTCGGAGAACAGCACCTTGCCAAGACAAACACAGTCTTTGTAAAGCCTGATCTTGAGCATACAGCATGGAAACGTGCTGTGCCTTCCCTTTGCACGCCTCTGTGGCACCCAGAGTGGAAATCTTCAGCCAGGGCTTAGGCTTTGGCTCTTCTGTGCCAGCAGGTAGGATTTTCCTGTGCCCAGTTCTTGGTCACCCAGATGTCAGATTCTCCTTGCAAAGTATTTTAAAGCTTTTGCAAATCGTTAGGCTCTCAGCACTAAGAAATCCTGCAGGTGATGGCATTTACACTGCACCCTCGGACACCCCTCGGTGCAGGGCACAGCCTCTGCTCCCCCAGCGTGTCCCCTCCAGAGCTGGCACAGTGTCACCGAGTGCCCCACGGGCTTGTGTCACCTCGTGGGAGGCAGGCTCCTTGCCTAACAGCCACTTTTATGGCTTCAGAGCGCCTCGCATCCATTACTGCTATTTAAATTAAACTGAGACATGCAAGCCATCCAACATCTGGGCATCTGGAAGGTAACGAGAGAGGGGAAGTTTCCCCAGATTTCTCCTCAGAGAGCACAAAAGGCTGAGTCCAGCTCCAGAGGAACAAGAAAATGCTGTCGAGATGCCGACAACTCCCAGGCCAGTTCTGCACACACCACTTGTTAATTGCTGCTTAGCACCTGAAATTAAAGGGGGAACTAATAGAAACCAGTCTGGCTTCCACCAGAGCCTGCACTGTTGCTAGTTAGCACGGAGTTTGCCAGAAGGACGAGTCTGATCACTAGCCAAAACCAGAAGAAGTAACTTCTTTCTGTCTGGTAATTTATTTTAAGTGACTATCAGCCACTTTCTCCATTGCTCAGAGACTGCAAGCAGCCTCTAAGCAGAAGTGCTGGTAAGCAGCTGATTCACACAAATTGAAAATTTGGAACCTGCTTTGGCAGGGGGTTGGACCCGATGACCTTTTGAGGTCCCTTCCAACCCCTACAATTCTGTGATTTTGTGAAAATCGACAGCACACGGCTCCTTTCAGGGTAGAGAATCCTACCTTGTGTTTTTTTTCCCTCGTGTTTATTTTACCTGTGAACTAAGTCTGCCCTGTAGGGAAACCACCGATCAGATAAGTCAGGATTAAATATTCCTTGGAAAGCTTTTCAAAGTGAAATAACGTTCCTCTGAGAGCACGTGTAACCAGCCTGCCACCCTGCGCAAGCACAAGCCTGCCGTGCAGCAACCAGCCCGCACGGCTGTGTCTGCACCCAACTGCAGGTGAGGCGCAGGAATTAATTGCAGGCTGAGCATCACGTCCCTAAAAATCATATCTCACCTGCCCTTCCCTATTCGCCTATCAGCCATCTGTTGGCAGGGCTTATTGTCAGCGAACGTGAGCTCACGCTGAGGTTAAAAGCATCTGGCAAAGGGCAGGCAGCTGGCTGCGCTCGGAGGAATGAGCTGAGTATGTGTTGGGAAGAGGATTCAGGTCCTCTTGCAGAAGCTCTTTCATGGAAAATACTCAGAAATGTTTCAGGAGTCAGTGGGACTGTTTGTCAGGGCATCTAAGGTATCTAAAGCAGGCCTTTGCCTCGTACCTTTCAGCTTTCCGTCGAAGTTAGGGTTGGTGGCGACCTTCAGGCCGGGGTGAGGTAAGAGGAAGCAGGAGATCTTGGTGAAGCAGGAGTGGATGTGCTTTCTGACGTTCTGCAGTTCTTCGTGCTGGTTTCCTGAGACCTGCGAGAGATGGGTTTGGGGTCAGCTTCCCTTCGGATGCAGACAGAGGTGACACCGGGGTGCCAGGAGCATGGGGTACCCTGCACTTTGGCTGCTCACAGCGGGAAGGAGCTGGCAAGGACGTCCCTGTGGGGCACGCTGTGTGAACCAAGGAGCTGGCCTATCTCTGACCACACGCCCTGGGGCATGTCATTATCGTTGGGAAAACGTGCATGCCTGTGCATGACCCGCGTACAAAAACATTTGGGATTTCCCACTAGGGCCTTTCTCGGCTCCCCTTTAATTAGGTCCCTCCACTACCAAGTGGCCCAAGCATTTCCTGATTAACCCCACTGGAGCCCATTGGTTTTACCTGTTCCTAAAGCGTTATTCCCGGTCCCAGGAATCTCCCAAGCCCCATAGCTGAAGAAAGCAGGGCAGGACCCTACAGCCCAGCCAGACCAAGGTCTCACCCTTGTGCCCACACACTCTATGTCCACACAGACGAGGACAACGTGCTGCCCCCAGGACACAAGCCAGGTTTGCCTCTCCCTCTCCATCACCCCCGAGCGCACGGCCCTGGCCATGCAAGGCCACGTGGAAAGCGTTGAGGAAACCCAGCTCCAAAAGAACGAACCTTGAGACGTTTTTCCAAAAACTTTGCGCCGCCATCGGATCCATAGGAAAACTCGTAAGGGAAGCTCCAGTCACGCACGAGGAATATAAGGGACTAGGAGACAGAAACACGTCCAGGTCAGTGCCACGCCACGGGAACCCAAGCACCGCACGTTATCAGGAGGGGTTTGAGAGGAGATCGGGGCCTCCTGCCCCACCACCATCGCTCGTGGCAGCCCGGCCGGGTGGCAATTTGGTTCCCGAGCTTGAAAAATAGCATCAGTCATTTCCACTGCAAAATAAAAAAGAGGTTTTTGCTAACCAGGACAAAAGGCAACGAGCTCCCTAATTCCAGCCACATTTAGTTCCATCCTATGGGAATTTCACAGGCTCGGTTTTTTTCAGCCGTTTTCACTGGGCAGCTTTCCAGACAGACTTTTAATGAGAAGCATATGTAGGATAACGAGGCTGAATAAGAAATTGCTGGCTTTTGTAATCTTTATTGAGGCAGTCGAATTTCTATTCAATGAATAAATAAATACCAGCACGGTCAACCTCTAATCTTTTTCAGAAAATGGTTTTCAGAAAAAAATCACGCCTCCAGTGCCTCCTCTACACAGGAAAGCTGCATCCCACAGAAGGGATTCAGGGGCTGCAGAGGGAAGCCCTGAAAGCAGAAGCCCCAGAGGTGCCAGGGCTTCTCCTACGTGTATGAATGAGCCAGTCAGTAAGTGGGATGCATTTCGGTGGAATTTCCCTAAAACTCATCTATGCTTAAAACAAAGGTTTTGGGAAGGGAAAATATTTCACCTCCTTAATTTTCTGCCATAAAACACCGGGAAAAAAAAATAAGAAAGAAGAGAACAGTGAGCTGGCCATTCCTAAAGGCATTACAAGCCCCAGCAAACGTCCACAGCCAGCTCTTCCAGGACATGCTGTTCCTTCTGAGACTGCGAGAAGCTCAGGAAGCATGACCATGTTTAGGACTTTTCCACAAACGCATTATGCACTCTGTACTGTTTGGCCTGGGAGCTATTTTTTTTTTTCTAAAGCAAAATTGTGCTCGGTGTCTTGCTGTTCCCCCGATGTCTGACCACTCCGTAGCAGTCACTCAAGAAGATCCTTTTTCAGGATCTTCATGGGGACAGGCCAACCCCATGATGCTCACCTGGCCACGTCGCCAGCGATCCTTCCTTCCCCCAGCGTCTATCTCAGCTGCGAGGGTTACTACCAGCCCTTTGATATTTTCCACAGATCGTTAACGAAGATTGCAATGAATCAGAGAGACCCTGGGGGGAGCCCCAAGGAAGCACTTCTGAAGGATGATGATTTCCCCATTAAAATTAGCTCGGCGTTCTCAGTCATCTATCAGTTAATGGGTTTTTAATCCATTTACATGGATTAAAGCAGACAATGCTGACTTGGGCTGTTGTTCGCTTTCTTTTTGAGCAGCATTGTATGGAGATAAGGCGTACAGAAGGCAGGATGCCGTGGTGATAGTTACCTTTATCAACCAAACTTGGGGTCTTCTTAAAAATTGATACTGGGATTGCTTGACAAGACTCGCTATCTGCAGAACTGCGTGACTTGACAGCAATTACGGTCTTTGGTGAAATCACAGGCTATTATCCAGCCCTAATGACTTAAGCATATTTAAAAGTGCCTCATTACAGCCCTCTTCTTACTGATGGAGTAGGAAGTATTTCGCTTTCACTGTGATATTTGGCTACAATATTCTAGTACTTTCTAAATAAGGAACAGAAATATTTATTGAATGTCTGGCTTTTTCTGCACCGTGTTACAATTTTCTCCTAGCTCTTACTACAAATCCTATACTTTTACTGGTAGCTTTAACAAGGTTTATCAGTCATCGGCCCATGCTAGCATCCAATATCTACTCAAAGCTCCCCAAAAATCTCAATTTGTCCATTTGTTGCATTTTTTAACCTTTTCATTTTATTCCCACTTCCTGACCACAGCCACCTTACAAATGCCTTATGCCTTCCAGGCTGATGGTGTGGCCAGCAACTCTCTTTTTATGTTGGAAAGCAAAATAATAAAATAGCTGTAACCCACTCCCAATTATTACTTGCATTTTTATAGCATGTTTTTACTCCCTGTTGTATTTCATTTTGGGAAGCTCACAAAATCCCCAGCCTGCTACCAGCTCACCTACTGCGGATGGAAGCTGGAAGTCACAGCAAGCCACTGGGACTGCCAGAGAGCACCTGGATAAAGAAACAACCTGTACAGGATGCCCCACAGAAGGGGTCCTCCTGCTTGGCACTGCAATTATGCAGAGTGCAGGGGATAAGCAGCCCCGCTGCCAGAGCCCTGTAGCCCCACAATTCAGCACTCTCCATCCCTGCTGGCCCTGCTTCCTGGCTTACACCCACTGCCCACAATCCCCAAATCTTCCAAACCCGTTCAATCACCTTCCCAGGGGCACAGGACTCGGTACAGCCCTTATCAAAGCCGTACAAAACCATGACTTGTTCTGTTACAGGTCTGCAGGCATAGCGAGCTGCTGAACCATCCTTCTCAACAGCAGCTGCTACAGCCACCCCATGGACTCCTAACCTCCTTCTTCCACTTTTTTCATCCCCCTTCATGGCAGAGGCTGCCACAGCCCATCACCTCCCCCCATCCTGAGCTGCTTGTAGCCCTGGCATCCAGAGCAAGCCCTTTGCCCGACATTCTCCCTCTTCCGAATGCCAGCTTTTCACAGGTTGGGAAGCAGATGCTGCTTATTTGAAGCTAAAATCCCACTTAAACCGAGCCTTCCCACAGCTCTGCTGCCACCCGCCAGCGCTCTGAGCTAATCCCTGTCCTCCTCTCTGCCAAGAGCTGGGATTCCGGGGGCAGGTGGCTTCAAGCCTCTGACAGCAAAGGCTGGGCAGAGAGCGTTAGGAACCTGGCAGTGCATTCATCATGCAGCTCTGCCACAAAACCTGACGGCTTTCCAAGCCCAGCAGGACGAGGCAGAGCTGTGGGGCTGGCTGCCTGCGCAGTCTCCTCTCTCTCCCTCCTTCAGCTGGGGGCATTGCAGCACTGCATGCACAGCTCCCCGAGGCCGAGCATGGCTTGTATCTGGGAGCAGGGCTCTGCCAGGACGCAGCTGATGCCACACAGTGCTCATTGCGTTTCACCCCATGCCTTTTGTCCCCCCCGAACAAAGCCTCCCACAGATAACAGCCTCCAGCTGCATCCAGACCTGCTGGGCGAGGAGGCTGCTGCAGGGCTCGGCAGAGCTGCCAACAACAAAGGTTGGGAGTGGAAAGAAAGAGGGATATTGGATGTATTCAGCAACCTCCTGGGGGCAAGGAAACACAAAGCCCTTCCTTCGCTTCAGCAGAGCCAGACTCCAGGCCTCCCTTTCTCCTCCCTGTGCTGCAAACTGCAGTGACACCTCGTGGCAAAGCCACCCAGCTCAGGGCCAAGCCACCTCCAGCAGCAGGACCCTCTACTCACCTGGAAACGTGGCCAGGACCCTCTACTCACCTGGAAAGGTTTCAGGAACGTTTCCTCCATGGCCAGTCGTCCGTACTCGGTGAAAAGCTGGAGAGAGAGGCAAAGAACAACACGACTTTTAGCTCCCCAGCATACGTGCAGGGCATACAGCTGTGGCCACACAGGCACAAGCAGCAAGGCACAGTTGTTGATTTGGGGTAAAAAAACAGCATTTGCAGAGCTGGAACTGAGACTGGCTGGCTGTGTGGTTTTGGTTCCCATTTAGAGGCAGATGGAACTGTTAGGGACAATCGCCATGCTAAGCCCTTATGTGAAAGATCTCGCCTAGAGTTTCTGGCTGCCAAATCTGTGAAAAAATGGCTCAAATCAGCTGCTTGCTGTTGCTTTCATACCAACCAGAAACTTCACGTGCCAGAGGGGACTGCTGGAGCCCAGCTCTCTTTAAACACTCCAGGAAGAAGCGGAAATGAATTCAGAAATAAGTACTTTCCCTGCAAACCCCCACTGTGCAGACTGTAAGATCAGCCTACCAGCAAGATTTGAAGGCTCTCCAGTCTCTCTGGGCTGTAATTCCTAAGCGAAGGCACCAATAATGTATTTCACAGATGCCTAAAAATGGGTCAACATATTAAGCAATAATGGCTTAAAATTCAAACTGAAAGATCAGATTTGCACTGGATACGTTCAACATCTAGAAGGTATTATTGTTAAGCAATATTTACTGGCTGAAACAGTGCAGAACTCTTCTGATTTTTTCCAGGCAGACTCTTGCTTTTCTTTCCTTAAGCTAGCAAAAAAAAAACCTAACTAACCAGTCAAACAGTCACCCAACCAAAAGAGAAAAGTGTAAGTAGAGGTAATACCGGGAGATGGGCAGGACAAGAGTGCCACAGAAAAACAAAAAAGGGAAAAAAAAGCCTTAGCTGCTTGTCTCCAACAAGCAGGGCTGTAATTATCCTTATGGGTCACCTGTATTGAGCCTGTACCAAATGTCAATCCCCAAGTTTATAAACCAGTACCCAATTTATTTGGGTTCCTCAATCAAAAGGTTCTATCCTGTGGTGTGAACAGTGCAACTTCTACCTTCAGCTTCCCACTCATGTAAGTCAAAGGAGCGCTTTTACTGCCACCACTCAAGGCACGCTGCAAATACGTCACACAAGTAACAGAGCCTCCATTTTAAATACAGGACCCCTGCTGCTCCCCTGCAGGGCCTGACTCTGCTCCTGGCAAGTGTCCCACTGACTGTCCTGCCAAACAGCCCAGGCCCCAAGCAGGTGTGCTACGAGAGCACAGGCAATATAGGTTTCAGTCCTGAGTGAATGTTCCTCCATGCTCATGAGCTGAAGTGAAAGCTGGGAAACTCAGAGACCCCTTTGTGGCTCCAAACATGCCTTTCCGGCACAATGCAGCTTGCATGTGTGGAGCATAATGCAGGCACCCCGGTGACATGGAGCAGCAGGACAAGGGGACTTACCTGCAGGTGCTGCAGATCATCCTCCTGCACGTTCTGGGACAAGTTATAAACCTGTATGAGAAAAAAGAAACTTCAGAGCACTCAGAATGGCCTGTCCCTTAGGCCAGTGCATGGGTCGGTGTGGTTAAAGCTCATGACATGACCATGGGGATACAGCCAAAGGCCCAAGTGGCCTCTGAAGCTGTTCCAAGACAGGCCCCAAGCACAGCTGTACTGCTGGGCAGACACAGACAGACAAACAGGCACAGCAAAACACTCCAGCATGAGGGCAGCAAGGGCTGTTGTGCCCCAGCCAGGTAGCCTGTCAGGTCCAAATAATGCTTCTCCTCCTCCATTTATGTGTTGAACTCTGTATCAAGACCCAGCTTCCATCCTGTTAATGCTGCTCTCCGGGAGCAAAGAGCAGAAGACAGGAGGGGAAGCCCAGAGGTTTGTCCAGCAGTATTAGGCCGGTGCCAAGCTGCTGGATTTTAGCCACCACCTTTAAGGAACTGCTTCCTGGAGACACCCCCATTCTTACCTGTATCGAGCTGATCATTGTGCTAAGGGCAAACACGGTGGCCGAATCCCGCAGGGTGGACTGGCTGTCAAAGGTCCCCTGCGTGTCCATCAGCAGCACTGCAACCTGACAGGCAGAAAGCTCCAGGTCAGCTTGGAAAATATTCAGTGAAAACACTCTCAAATGCCAACAGGATGGGTGGGTGAATGCCAGCTGTGTTATCGTGTGGGGAATCTCACTGCTCATGCCTCAGACTCACAGTTGGTGGAGGACAAAGGAAAAGAAAGAAACTCTGAGGAGTCCAGAGTTGGAGAGACACCCAGTGTATCAGGGACACAGGGGGGCACCAAGATATCATATTGCTCAGTGCATTAAATTATGCTAAATTAGGGATATGGTATCAAGACATTCTCTAAACTTGCACAAGCATTTGAGACACCCATGGCAAGGCAGGGGAGTCTTACAAAAGCTGGAGCAGCGAGATGAGCTGACCAGCAACAGAGAATTAAAAAAAAACATGCGGCAGAAAAGCAAATACCTTTTTACCATCAGGCTTGTCCACCAGGAAAACCTCACTCCATATCTGAATGCCAGTCGTCTCCCGCTCAGACCCTCCCCTCCAGGAAAAACCAGTCAGCGGCTCATTGTAATCTCCAACCCAGTCCACTGCTTCCTGCAGGTGGGAACAAAAGAAGTGCTGAAGTTCTCATCCCACTTTGGTTTTACACCTTTCCTCTGTGTTGCCTCCACCCCAGCACTGGAGAGAGGCATCCCCTCCAAGAGTGGTTTCCCACAGGGCAGTAAATGTGAGCATCTCTGCTCCAAAGCCACGAAAGGCAGAGTCCCACTGGAGACCCACTAATGTATGGGGTTGTGGAAGTATCTGCTCTATTTTGTTTTGTGAGGCCTCATGTTAAAGAGAGGCTTGAGCATCTCTAGAGCACTGAACCAGTGTCCTGCCCAGCTCATCCCAGAGCAGCACATGGGAGCAGCACCATACCTGCAGGCAGAGCCCCCTGCAGCTGCAGCCATACCTTGTTGTACATGTACCGCAGCATGAAGTCCATCAGGAACGACTTTCCTTTCCTAAAAGCTCCGGCAACAGACACAGCCACGACCTCTTTATCTCTGACAGCCTCTGAGAGGAGGATGCGGTTCAATGCGGCTTCGTCCAGTTCAAAGGAGTGGTCATCTTTGACGATGAGGACTTGCACCGGTCCTGCCTTCCTCACAGATTCCTCCTCCTCCGAGCTCCACTCGTAAGTCTTCTCTGCAAAACTACCTGCACAAACAGCGAAGCAAAAGCAGTTTGGTTCCTTCTGCAAAGCACAGAATCACAGAGAGCAGGGCTGGACAGGGCCCTAACAGGTCAGTTAGCTCAAATATCACCCCAAAACAGCGTAACTCGGAGCAGATGTCTGTCCAACATTCCCCAGACATCCTGGTGGAGCCACCCAGCTGCTCTGGGGTGATCTGTCAGCATGCCCAGCCCTCCCAGCAGCCAGGGAGTTTGCTGGGATCCTCCTGGACAAATGCTCCCGTCAGCTTTTGTCCTGCAAGCGCTGACATGAAGAACAGATTATTCTCTTCTTACCTGCAACATCTTACATACACACAGACTGTCCTAGCCTCTCCATGTCCTTAGCCTTCTCTGTGCTAGACAGGAGAGCTCCAAGCCCCTGATGATCATTGCTTGCTGACTACACTGTTTCCTCGTTTCGACCAGGATAGAGTTAATTTTCCTCCCAGTGTCTGGTGTGGTGCTGTGTTTGGGATTTAGGATAATAACGTTGGTAGCACACCGATGGTTTAGCTGTTGCAGAGCAGCGCTTACAATAGGTCGGTGACTTGTGGCTTCTCATGCTGCCCTGCCAGCAAGGAGCTGGGGGTGCACAGGGAGCTGGGAGGGGACAGAACCAGGACAGGGACGTCCCAGGACTGTGGTATCATGTGGAACCATAAAATCTGGGGACTTGGCTTAGGGGGCTGCCACTGCTCAGGGTCTGGCAGTGCACCGGTTGGTGGGTGGTGGGCTGTGGTATTGTGAATCACTTGATTTGTGTGTTCTGTTATTACTATTATTATTATAATCTCTTCCCTTTCTGTCTTATTAAACTGTATTTATCTTAACCCATGCATTTTGCCTTTTTTTCCCCAATTCTCTCCCTCATAACAACAAGGGGGCAGTCTGCATGGCGCCGAGCCGGGTTACACCACTGCTGCCTGAGCATCTCTCAGTGCTCTCCTCCACACGCTGCCCCCCAGGCCCATCCCGGAGGCTCCTCAGCCATGGACGCAGCACTCGAGCTGAGGCACACAAACACCTCACGGATCCACCAAGGACTGCCTGGATGCATCCTATGCGGCTGCTGTTTCTGTAGCAACAGCACAGCGCAGGGGCCTGCTCCATCTGCAGGCCGCACTGCCGCTCTCACCACAACCTACTGCTCCTGTAACCTGCTCAAACGACCACTTCCCTGTCTTTGGACAGCAAATGTGGGTGTCCAGCACCAAGTCACTGCCACCTGCACACAGTCCCTGCCACCCCGTTTGGTTCCCTATGACGAGGGGGCTGCTGATGGCAGCTCCCCGGTGTGGGCCTTATTCACCGTCAGCCGCCCGGCGGTTCAGCAGGCGCAGGCCAGCTCCTGGAATTTTCCTTTCATTGTCTCCCGACTTCCCAGCACAGGAAAGGAAAGCCCAAGGTGATTAATCACGCTGCTCAGCTCACCTACGGCCACGTAAAAATCTCCTCGCCAGCGGGGAAGGGAGCGCGAGGTGGAAAGTTTCCCCTCGTTTCTACAAAAAGTCCCCAGGTCGCTGGCTCAGGCTGAAAGTTTCCAAGCACGGGAGCCTGAAGTCTCTGTTTCAGACCCTGACCTCAGGGGCCCAGTTTTCAGCCAGTCCCAGCTGTTTCAAAGCACAGGGCCGATGCGTGCACACGCTAAAAAACGAACTATAAATACCACAAGGAATGGGGTTTGCCCATTCCGGGCCTCTTTATAAAGAAGCCTCCAGCAGCAACTTCTTCTTTTAAATAACAACGGTGCTTTTGTACGCGGTTCTGATTTCCTATGATCCTGAAATATCAGGATCATTAAGCCTTGTTGCTAGGGGATATCTGGTGGTTCTCAGACATATACTGCGAGCTTTCTTTGCTCACAGTTGAAAGACAAAGATCTTTTCTTCCCGATGCCTGGACTTTCCTTAGCAAAACAAAAGTCCCGAATGCTCTGAAAAGCTAGATTCTCCACCAGCCTCCAGCAGCACCAAACTCCCTCCGAACACCAGCCCCTGGCCCATGCCACTGCTTGGTGGCCACAGGAAAAAGACCTTCCTATTCCCAATGCCCAGACATCACCAAGCCACCTGAAAAATGAAGCCCCTGAGCGCACTCGGTCCTCTTGCTGCGCACACCACACACCATTAACATCTCCCCAGCACATAAGCACGGACAGGTGCCAAAAGGCCACAGGTTTGCGTGCTCATTTTAAGGACTGCCATGCTGCAGATGCCATATAAAGCCTCCGATCGGAAATACCTCTCTCCCGTGGTGTTTCCCAACACCCCGCTGCGCTAACCGAGTCCAGTTTCTTTTTTCACTTTTACAGCTGCATAAAAAGGACAGCGGAGAGATCCTTGTAGGATGTGACTCATGGCAGAGGCAGGAAAAAATCCGCAAATGGAATTAAATCTAAACATTTCTGACTGTAGCCATCAGCGGAGGCAAAGCCATCGGTGTGCAGGTGGCAGAGCTGTACCACCACCCCAAACCCACCTCGGGACCACACAGTCGGCACCCAGATGGGCATAAAAGCTGCTGCCCAGGGCCTCATGCGGAGGCAAGGTGGTGAGGACGTCCCCAGCTCGGACCTTGCTGTACATCTGAGCATGTTGAGAGCCTGGGGAGAGCCTCGCTCATCCCTCCTGTCCTGCTAGGAGAAGGGAAGCTTTGTGCCAAACTTCCTCCTGCTGCTGCTGGATGAGGTCTCCCGGGTGGTCCTCTCCCTCCAGTTCAGCTGCCAGAAAGAGCAGAGACCAGTGCTCTGTTCCAGGGTTTTGTGGAAATCTCCACTGAAGAGTTTTTACCGCTTCCCACCGGTCTCACATGAGAATGAGACCACTCGGGGATATCAGGAGCAGACCACTCTTGCATTTCTGCGGTGCTGCAGCAGCTCCTCGCAGGCAGGGGTGGAAAAGGGATCTAGCAAGTGGTCATCCCCACTGCCATCACCAACAGTAACCAGCTCAAAGACGTTGTGTTGTCCATTCAAAACCCCAGAACCTGTGAGGAGCGCCTTGTTTTTCTTCACCAGCTATTGACAGCTTTTGGGAGAGTGTCTCTGGACAGAGGCAGCCGCCCAAAGCGGCCGTGGTCTGCTAGAGGACATCGCTGCCTCTGTTACCTGAGCTGGCTGTTTGCACAACACGGGGGCAAAATACAGAGTGTTATGAACAGGATATGCTGATTTTCCAGTTCATTAGAGACATCAGGAGAAAAGGCACTATATTAAACAGGTCTCTGAGCTGATTTCAGCCCTATTAGCTCTGTTTCTTTCATGGAGGCCGTCTGCAAACAAAACTCCATCTTTCATATTTATTTCCATGTGATGAAACTTCCGCGTCCTGGTTATTAGATTATCTGCTGTACTGGACAGCCAGAGATTTTTTTACAAGCTGGCAGCACATTACTGGAAATCAATTATTTTAATTGTTCTTTCCGGCATAAATTAGTTATCTGCTTTGAAGGAAGTCATACCTGGCAATGGCAAAACATCATCTGGCCAAAAAGGAAAGGAAAGAGGCCTAAGCTTTCCTAAACACGCTCTTTTTTTTTTTTTTTTTACTCGTTTTCCAACTCGACTCCTCCTTTCTGTCGGCTCTCTCTCTCGGCGCCTTGCAATTACGTCAATTCTCAAGCTGCTCATTCAGAAATTGCCAGGATACAGTTCCTTTTTCCCATTTCATAACAGCTCGTTTCCATGACTCGAAAGCGGGGTGGAATCCGCGTCTCTTTTCCATATGGTGATTTAAAGTGGAAAGGTGGAGGAGACTGGAATTTGCATTCGTGCTTATTGTGTTGTCAGACAGCAGCAAGAAAATGGCCCTGCTGCTGCAGGCAGCCCCGTAACACAGGGCTGCTCACTTTGTGAGGAAAAAAATAAAGCACTTTTCAATTGCTGTAGGAATTCTTTTTGGTTAAAATTAAATAAAGTTTAATAAACTACACCCGCATATTTCACATTTTGCCCATGTAAGGTCGGACAGCTGATTTAATGTATTTAAGCTCCCACAGAAGAACAGATTAGATAAATTACATGTCACTGATCACGCAGCATACTTTGGTGAGTACTTAAGCCTGTTCTTCCTTAGTTATGGACGAACAGGTCACAGAAATGCTGACTCCTTTCCAGAGGCCCGCTAATAAAGTCATCTTTTTTGCTAAACAAGTTTGTGCAATAAATACATTTCATTCCAGGGACTAACCCATGACCCAGGGCATCATCTGTGCAAACACAGGCTGCCTAACCGACCTCGAGAAAGCCAACTTGCCAGCCCTGCTCTTGTGCTCTTGGGGCACCCGGGAACCTTACCTACGTATGCACACCCTGTGAGATGCCAGGGCTGCAGCCTGGGTCCTGATTCCCCTGCTGAAATACACAGACATAAAGTGGGGCAGGTATTCGGAGGGTCTTTGAACCCAGTTTCTTCACTGCATGAAAAAAAAAAACACTAAACTACCAAGGAGATAAAATAGAGGCTTAATGTTTTAACTTGTTGTTCTTCCTCTGGAATGAAACTTCCCTGTACTGGCTGGGTTAGGTCGCTTATCAGCAGCCCTCTCGGGATTAATTCGATCAGCAGCGATAGCTGTGCGGATCCCTTCTGAAGCCGTTTCCACCCCAGCTGTTTGCCTTACAAACATATCGCAGTGCCACCAACATCACCACGAGCCCAGCACCGAGCAGACCGCGGCCAGGCAGGATCCCTTTGCACAGAGGGCTCCAGCTGCCAGGAGGCTTATCTGCCCCGTGCAAACAGCTCCGGCAGAGAAAGACATCTCTCTCCAAGCTACGGTATCCCTTGCACTTATCCCATTCAGCACTGCCATGCCACAGGTTCTGCTCGCTCCGCTGATGCTGAACTAACTCCACGGGCTGCCAAGCAGCCAAAGATCATGGGCAAAGCTCGGAGGAGGCTAGAAAAGGCAGCGCTGCTTTGAGCACATGTCAGAGACCCTCTCCTTCCCTCCAAGAGAGGCTTGTGCAGAGCTCTCTCTCTTACCATGCTAATAAGGAAAAATGAGAAGTAAACTGACACAAAGCACATACTGGCTGTTGTAGAGCAATAACCTGTATCGATCCTGCACAGAGGCAGGGTAGGGGAACAATAACACTCCCTACTGAGTGCAGAAGGACACAGCTGCATCCCGAGGTGCTGAGACTGCCTGGGCAGCTATGAGTGAGCAAATTCCCCAGGCACGGGGCTGCCATAAGGTGTCTAGACAGCGCTGCCCCTGGGAGATGGTGTCTTGGAGAGGACAAAGCGGGGCCGCCCAGCTGGGCAGAGCCCTCCCTTCCATCCATCAGTGCTCTGCAGGCTTGCTGCTCCGAGCTCCGTGCACAGACACGGTCACTGCTCTGTCCTGAACTCAGGTGTAAGGCAGGCTCTTGGTGAGCACCACCAACCAGGCGATGCAAAAAATCAGCTCCTTCCCTGGTCAATAGCCCACAGCAGGTAAAAAGCCACACTTGGTAGCAGCCTGGGGCTTGCTTTGAGATCCCAGGCTCTCCCCTCCAAAGCACAGCGGTGTTGCTGCCCCTGCTTGGGGCCATCAGCACTCTGCCATGCCCCCAGCGAGCTTCTCTGCGCCCAGGGTGCTCGCAGGAGGCAAGATGCCGAGTGCACCTCCTTGCCACCAGCCCTGAGTCATCCAGCTGGCAGCACAGCAGCCTCGACTACAGCACGAGCAGCTCGGCTCTTTTTTCCTCTGGCAGCCGGAACGAGGAGCTGAGTGAGCGTGCTGATAACACCGGTGGTTTAGGAACTCCCTGCATGGAAGGCTGCTGGGAGAAGCAAGGTTTGGGGTGATTACTGGCCACCAAACAGTCTGTTACAACAGGGGCAGCTCAAATGCCAAAATACGAAGTGAAACCAACGCCTATTACCTCTCTCATTAAATTTCAGTGCCTTAGCCAGCCCTGAAACAACAGCAATACCTATCCGGGCGGAATTCCCAAGGCTGAGCCTGTAATTAGCATGCTTCAGAGACGGGCACACCAACTACCTTGGGAAGAAAGCAGATCAAACAGATTCCCTTCTAGAGGTCGTTCAGGAAGTTTGAGGTCACGTTAGACAGCCCCGTGGTTATACTCATGCCAGTCTACGCGCCAGGACTGGCTGATTCAAAGCCCAGGTGGGCAACCCTCAGAGGGAACCTTATCCCATCTCTGTTTGTCAAAACACTATCATAAGAGAAACTACAGAAAGGCCATCATTTATTTCTCAGACAGAAATTCCGGGACTGTTCACTCACCCACATTTAAGTCTAGCCAGACACACATGTGACATGATGACTGAAACACACCTTGCACGAATATGTCCCCAAAAGTCTTGCTTTGCACCCATTACGCATTCCTTGCATGGTCCTTAATCCACTTTGTTTGTCAGCAAGCAGCCTGCCTCCACCACCAGTATTTCATTTACTCATTTCTGACTTTAAATCAGTTTTAGCCTTTTGTTGTTGCCTGAAAACAAAGTTTGGTCAATGTGCCACAAGATCCCAGGATACGGCATGAAAGGCCACTACGCTCTGAAGGAATGTAAAAGTATATATAGGGTTTTAAACACATTTTACTGGCTTGGCAGAGGTCAGTGAGCCTCCAACCCATTTGGGAAATTTGTGTTCAGTTCCTTCATTGCCCTAACACTTAACTGTCCTTCACCTGATCACGAACATGAGCATTTCTCCAGGACCCAAGGAGCTGGGGTGGCTCCAGAGCGAGGTGGCTTTGGAGGTGACCCACTGGACACCCCGCGCCTCGCAGGCAGGACAGAGAAGTTAATACAAGGCCTGGTGCCTGGGAACATCACCTAGGCCCTAAGCAATGTTTGTGTGTGCTCCTCGCCTGTATGTTTAGCCGAAAAAATACAGCAAGACACAGCCCCACGGGCTGCCTGCCCTGACGTTGACCAAGCTTCTTGAGGCACGGGCACAACATGGAGCATGACCATGGCAAAACAGGCCCAAGGGATCCTGCTTCTTCCCCAAAAGGGGAAAAACAGGCTGCCCTTGCTCCTCCTAATCTTTGAATGAATCAGATCCCGCTCTTCTGATTTATTATATAATGCTACGGCCTCAAAAGGGCATGAGGACCAACCACCACGTGTTGGATCTCCAGCCTGCAATGTCCTCGTCTCTTCTCACAAGTCCCAGCACTTCATTTTCCCTTCTCATTTACAAGCTAGCAATTTTGTTGTGAATCTTCTCATGTCTATTTTTATTTTATGCAAAGGCTCACCTGCCTGAAAAACCTCAGCTTTCGTTTCTCAGGAGGTTCCCAGCGTTCAGAGTGACAAAGAAACGCCTGGAAGGGGAATCTGAGGTTCCGCCAGAAAAGGTCGGGAACAAAATGACAACCAGAAGGGCTGCTAGCACTGTTCCTTCACACCAACCAACACCAAAATCATCCTTCTCTTTCCAGCTGAACCCATGAAGAAAGTGTGCATGAAGAAAGTGTGGCACCAATGATCTGTCTGGCCTGTTTTGGAAGAGTCCCTTCCCCCAAAATAGTTGCTCAGCACTTCCCGACCATCGGGCTTCTTTAAGAGCTCTCACTAACCTCTAGTCCAGCTTGAAAACCCTGACCAACGAGTATTACCTCTGTACTCCCTTTTACGGTTTTGAAACTGAATTCTTGACGAGTGGGTCATTCTGATTACAGCATGGGCCGTGATGGGAAATGAGAGATTTCAAGCAGTTTGTCCTCGTCTGAGCTGTGTAAAGGAGTGACGGGGAGCAGAGATCTCTAACTGCTGAGCATCTGCAACTGCAAAGCACCAAGAATTTCAGAAAAATAAAAAAAAAAAACATCAGGGGAAGCTACTATGAGCCTTCATCAAGCTGTAAAACCAGGATCCCTTCCTCTGATGCACAGTTCTAGGTGTTTTTGTTTCACATCCAGCTCCCTCGGCCGCTCATCCCACAACCAGCAGCGGTTGTGAGGTCTCGGCACCGCTTAGCACGCTCAGTAACGAAGCCCTAAATGCTGCACAGCCTTACACTGACCTCCTGTCCCGGGCTAAACCCTACACTTGATGCATTACATGCCCCTGTGTGAGCTCGCGGGGACGTGCACGTGTGGCAGCAACCTAGCTTTGATAGCTGACTGGAGGCAATTTCTTCTGGGCGCTATGCAATCGCTCACCCTAATTCATTCGGTGATCTTTAAAAAAGCAAATTGTTTTTATGAGACAAAGGCGAAGGATTGCACTAAGCAGTCGTCTCCTTTCAGGCCTGGCTAACTGGAAAGGAACTAGGACGGAGTTTGATCCGTTTCAAAATAGCGTAGTATTTTTAATGACCCATAAGCACATTTTTAGAGCACACCGAGGATGTAGCTGGAGGGCCCGGATGGTGAAAGGCTCAGACTCCTCCTTCAGCAGGCAGGCTGAGAAATGGAGCCCTGAATTCCCCCTTGGGCTGATGTCAGCACCCAGCGGGCACAAACACATCCTTCAGGGCACCGAGGTGCTGTCCTACAAATGCACGCTTGGTTAAAGGGGGCTTTTGCTGGATTACAAAGCAAAAGGGGGCTTTTGCTGTCTAATTTATTACCTGTAATAACATCAACCGGCCTGGCGAAGTGCTGGGAATCATTCTAGGAATACCTAAACCTCTGCGGGTACGATTTGGCTCCGTGGATGGAAGGCAAACCCCTGGTTCCAGGTTCTTGCGAAGCTTACCAAGAAGCTAAGCGAGAGTTTAGCGAATCAGCACCAGATGCATTTCCCCCCAGCCTGCCTTAGCAGCACGCTCACACCAAGATACGTGCCTAATTGTTCCGCTAGGCCAAGGCTGTACCTTCCGAGATGAGTTTTTTTTCCCTCAAAACCCGCTTTGCCATCGCTTGCATTTTCTCCTCACGCTACCAAGATGAGAGGGGGAAGCTCGAGAGCGTGTACGTGCGCCCAGTGCTCAACGAGAACGGGACTGACAGTTCTGCGAGACAAGGCTGAGAGCATCAAAATATTCACGAGAAGTTTCCTCTGCTGCTTATCCAAGGCCTAGCGGCCTCCTCGGAGTGTCACGGCCCCAGACGGCCCTTATCAAATGGACGCTGCTGATGTTCTCCCGCTCTCCTGCGAAGAGGCCACCGCAGGCTCCGTTATCTGAACGCCTCTGCCAACACGTCCCTGAACTGCGAATCATTACCGTGGGAAACGCTCCAGTCATCTGTCCAAATTAGAATGTAATTTGTGTGTCTAAACATCACAGCTCGGCTCACCTGCTCCGCCTGAGGAGACAGGGCACCCCGAGCGCTGAGGGCTGGGTTTGCAGGGCGCACAACTCGGGGGATGACAAATCACACCCTAAATGACGGCAAATTGCCGTATTAAAGCTGCTTTTCCCACAAAGCCCACGATGCATCAGCAGAAGCCGGTACAGCGGTGCAGCAGCGAAGGGTGAACAAAGAAGGATGCGGGCAGGGGGAGAGGGGCTCGGAGCCCCCCCGGGTGCCCTGCACAGCCCACCTGTGGGCCCAGCTTTGGCTCTGCATGGCTGGCGGGCGCTGTTTTTCCCCCAGAGCTGCCCGTAGGATGGCGGGTTGGAGGAAAAGAGAGGCCTTGAGGGAAGCAAGGCTTCCTCCTCCCTCTGCGGGTGGGAAGGGGCGCTCTGAAAACGGCCCCGATGCTCCTGCAGAGCCTCAAGCAGGAGGCAAAGCCCCGTGTGGGACCAGAGGGCTGGGCGTGCGGGACCCCCGCTCGCGTCCCCATCGTGCCAGCGAGGCTGGGGCTGAAGGGGGGCAGCGGGGGCGGCCAGGAGGAGCAGCAGCAGCAGTAACAGCAGCAGTGACAGCAGCAGCAGCAGCAACAGAAGCAGTGACAGCAGCAGCAGCAGCAGCAGCAGCAGCACTAACAGCAGCCCCCCCCCCGCGCAGGCCGAGGGCGGTGGCGGCCGGGGACAGGCCTCGGCAGCCTCTCAGCCTCCCTCCCTGCCTCCTCCCCTGCCTCTTTCCCCGTCCCCAATCCTCCCCCAGACCCCTCGGACCGGCCTCCCCCTCCCCTCCCTCCCGCAGCCCCCCCCGGGCGCGCCCCGTCCCACCCCATCCCGCAGCCCCGGGCATTGTTCGGCCGCCCCCTCCCCTTTTTTCCCTTCCCCTCCGGTGCCGTGCCGTGCCTCCTACCCCAGCTGCTCCTTTCCCTACGGTTCCGGGCCATGGTGGGGGCTGCCCGGAGCTACCCGGGAGGCGGTGTCGGTGGCTACGGGAGGCTCCGTGCGCGCTCCGAGCCGCGCTGCGTCTGGCGAGGCTGCCGCGGGGGCGGGGGGCGGGCGGGGGCACCGGCAGCATCCCCGCCCGCTTCTACGGCACGGCTCGGCTCGGCACAGCACGGCTCGGCTCGGCATAGCACGGCACGGCAAGGGACGGAGCCCCAAGGGGTGCCCGCAGCCGGAGCCGGTTCGTCCCCGGGCGCTGCGCACCCTGCGCCGGGTACCCACGGCTCGGCCCCCCGCTGTCATCCCCCCGTGGGGTGGGTGGGGGTGAAGGTAGGGGGTGAGAAGCAGAAGGGTAGCCCAAAGGGGTAGCCCAAAGGGCTGGGGGTCACGCCTGCACGCCCCTCGCCCCGGGATTGTGTCCTGCTTGGGGTGCCCTGAAGGTCTGGGGGTGCACACGCACCATGGACACCCCCTCCCCATGCACACTTGGGCTCCCCGTGCACACAGCGGGCAGAAATCCTGCCCTGCTCACCCCTGGTGCACACTAGGGTGAAGAAATCACTGGTCGGATCCTGCCCTGGGGTGCTGCCCCCCATCCATAGCAGCAGCATCCCCAGGAGGTGCGCTCTGCACCTCTGGATGCAGCGCAAGAGGTGCCAGGGTTGGGCACCCCAGGATTGAGCTGCCCCACAGCTGGTAACACACCCCCAGTTCCCCCGTATCAGCAAGCAGTCGTGTTTGGGATGGTAACGAGAGGGTTTCCCTTGTGTCTGGGGTTGATTCACTGCTCTGTCACGCGAGACCGTGACTCAGCCCGAGCGCAAGGGAACGCCCAGGCGTGAAACTCGGGCAGGGGAGCAGCAGCACCAGCCCCGGCCGTGCCCCAACTGGCCCTCGCCCACAGCTTATGGCCTGTGTTGATGCTTGCCCACGCTTCTGCTCGCCAAGAAGCAGATTGAGCCACCCGGCACAGCTCCGTGCTGCCCTTTGGAAGGAGCACGGTGCAGCACTCGAGGCACAGCCACCTAAACTGGAAATGCTGGGGGAGCGCTGCTCCATGCTGCACGCTGGCCTGCGGTGGTCGGGGACAACCCAGATGGCTGCTCGGCCTCGTTGGGTGCACAGGAACCATCGGGATCTGTTCTTTGTGAAAGCAGGGAAAACACACAAAAATGATGTAATGTTCCAGTAGGTGCCAAAGTCACGTTTCGTTGCGCTCCCGTTGGTATGCTGATACTTAATTCCTAAGTGCCCTCTCGAGCACCCAGCGACTGCCCCCCGTTGGCTTCCCCTCCGTGTTTATAGCGTTGGAGGGAAAGATGTAATTTTGCCTGGTTCACGTGGCCGGCAGCTGAATCCTCCTGCCCGCAGCCTGCGGGCTGCCCGGCCCCTCGCTGCCTTTGCAGGAGCTCCCTGACAACTTTTATAAATAACCCCTGTAAAACAGATATTATTGTAAACATAATAAAAATATAACGCATAATGTAATAAAGAATTAAAACGGGGGTTGTTGTTAATACGCGTTGATATAAATTTATAATATACACATAATAAAGTCCCGTGTGCGTGTTGATCCTCTTTTTGATGCAGACAAGGAGCGGGCAGCATTGCGAGGGGGATTTCTTACACTGGAGACAGCCCGAGTTCAAATAGGTTGAAAGAGGAGATTAAAAGAAAAGCAGCTGGGAAATGGAGAGGGGAAAAAAAAAAAAGAAAAAAAAAAGGATGGAAAAGGAGATCTGTTAATTTGAAAGTCTGATTAAACCAAGATGGGCTCAGGCCCTGTTTCCTCATTCCCTCTGAGAACTGCTGCTCAGGCCAAGCTTGTATTGCCCCATTTATGGGTGTTTTGTTTTTTTTTTTTTTCCCTTTCTCTTTCTGTTAAGGCATGTGGCATCAGAGGGAAGGAGGGACAGAGGTTTGGTCCTGTGCTGTGCCAGGGGAACGTTCCTGCCATATTTTTCCAGCCGGGGCAGGGCGTTCTGGGCATGGCTTCGTTCCCGGGCTCACTCCACACGTGCTCATTGCCACCCCGTCGCTCCATCAGCTCTTCCTGCCTTCGTTTTTGCGAGCAGCCCTCCCTCGGAGGCATCTCGACGTGCTTGCTGCCCGAGCTGCCAGATCACAAAGAGCTGACTGCAGGGCAGGCACGCTGAACGGGCACGCAGTGGAAGCACTCTGGAGGAAAAGCAATGCCAAATGGGGGACAGACAAAAGGAGAAAACTGCACAGAGAGATACCGCGGCCGTGGGGCTGGTGTGCTTGGGGGCACAGTGCTGAAAAGGCCACAGAAAACCTGGATTTAAACCCATAATGTGCAACGCTCCCGGAGCTCGCGGGGGCAGTTTCATAATTCACCTGGTTTCGGCTGGCCCACTTACCCCGAGAGCATTCAGCATTGCTTTTCCCACCCCCAGTCCTTCGCCAGCAGGAGCCAGCCGTGCTGTGCAATCCTTATGTAAGGGGTCGGGTGCTGCAAAATCCCTTTTCCAACCCAGGTGCCACCTCACAGCCTTAGCCCGGGCCTTTCTGGAGCGCCAGGTCCATCCTCACGCTGGTTATAAAAGGTTCTTGAACACATTTGCTTCTTCCCGCAGTTATTCTTATCACTTCTGCCTTCTCCGTCTTCATTCTTACACTGCTTCTGCTTAATTGCATGAGAAAGTACAGGGGATGCAAATCTTAACTCTGCTTAGAGAGGGTTGCAGGAGGACTTCTCCTAAGCACTCGCACGGCTCTGTGGCAGTGATTTGTCATCGCTGTTCTTGTTTCTGCATCCTTATCCTCGGGTTAAGAGGCCAAGATTCCTAGGAAATACCAAAAAGTGTTAAAATGAAATGAGCTTTCTCCCTCCTCTTCTTCTGAAGCCTTTCTCATATTTCTGTGCTGTTGGTTTTTGTTGTTGTTTTATTTTTTTTTCCTTACTGAATTATTTTTAAGCGAAGCAGATTTTTGTTGCTTAGGAAATCCTGTTCCTGCTGCTCCTGTTTCTCACCCCAAATCGTGTTGTGACCGCCTACATTTAAACAGGGATTGCAACCAGAGGAATCATCTTTGCTCCTTCAGTAAACATTGCTCCACACCATGGCCATAACAAAGCCATCATAATTCACTCGGAGAGCAGACAGAATTGCAGCAGTTAATTAATTGACTTGTTTCATCAGTCTGCGGGGAGGACCTTCCTTCTGGAAGATGCTCTGTAAACTGAAGGAACTACTAAAGAACAGGAGAAGTGATTTAGATAAAAGAGACGTCAGGCAAAAGCTTCAACCAAAGCAACCTCCGAGTGCATTCGGGGCCAGGCTGGGTTTAACGCTGTGGGCTGCCTCCCCGCTGTCTGGGTCCGGTCAGGCTGAGCACAGGGACAACAAACGATTGCACAAGTCCTACAATAAACAGATGCAACTTTTCTAATCTGATTTAGACCATCAGGCCTGTTTCCAGTAGGTTCCTCACCCCGAATGGCACCCTCAGGACTCTTCCCAGGGTTTGCTGAATAAAATATCCCACTCTCGGCTCTGGATTCGGATAATGCTGGTGTTGGAGGACCAACTACAACCTTCCCAGGCTTCTCTTCCTTCCTCACATTTCTCTAAGGGTCAGGAAGAGCTCTTCTAAGCCCAGCTGCCCGTTTATTTCCAATATTGTTTTCGATTCTTTCTTTCTCTCCTGTGCTGACAGACAGATGGACACCGTACTCAAAACATCCTTCCCCACCAGCCTCTTTTCTGCAACGTGGCTGTAGTAAATCCACGCCAGAATCTGCCTGTGCCAAGTTTGTTTCTAGGATTTCCCCCTGCCGATACACCTCTTCCCAGGGAGAGGCTTCCAGCTCCTCTCGTGCCTTGGCAGAACTACCCGCGTCCACCTGCCTGCATGATTCAGCACGATCCTCGCAATATGTTCCGGCCAGGTTCGTGCACCTGGAAACCAGGGGAGCAGATGGTTTTCCAGGCAGTGCTCTGAAGTCCCCTCGTTAACTCCGCTTTTAATTGAGCGGTCACACTTTCCTGCAGCCCAGTGCAGAGCAGTGGCTGCCGGCGAAGCTGCCTGCTTCACCTCTGCCCTCGCTTCCTTCCTGCTGAGCACAAACAGCACACTCAGCTGCAAAGTGCCCTGAGCTGCAGCTACGTAAACGAGGTGACGTGGAGTAATGTACAGCCACCGGGGCTCCCGTTCCTTCCGTGAAAAACAAATCCTTGCCCAAGGACCCGAGTGAAAGCCAGCAGAGGGGCTGAGCTATGTCTGGGTTCATTTTCCTGCTCCTGCCAGGGATACAAGCCCCTGGACAGCCTGGGAAGGCTTTGTCATTCGAAGACTCTTGGTGGCTTTTCTCTCCTGGATGGTGTTTCCATCTCAGAAACACCCCTCCCTCTTTCTGCTCATGCAACTGAAATAGCCGGCTGTCTTCAGAGCCCCCTTACCCACTCTTTATTTTTTTTTCCTGGCATCTTTTGCACTGGTTGTGTGCTCACAGCAACCATTATCCCAGCTGCTTCCAGCTCCAAAGGGCTGTGCCAGCAACGAGAGCTCATTTAGCCCCTGGGAAACCTGCCTGGCCCCTCTTGTCCGTGGGTCCTGCTAGGAGAGCTCAGCAGGTGAAGCGGTGTGAGCAGCACTGTGAGCTGCTGAAGTGATGCTGAGAAGCTTTACTAGGCTCAGCATCCTACCAGCCACGCTGAGAAGCTTTCAGTAGGCTTCCAAAATCCTACCTTGGACTTGGTGGTGGGGAGCTGCCCTGGAAAGAGCTCCTCTGTCCTCCTTGACCCTTCTCTCTGGGCAGGCCCTGGGCTTGCGGCAGCAGTCTGCAGCAACAGCACGTGTTTCATCAGGGAGGAAAAGCAGTCTGAAAAACCCAAACCACAAACCCCACACCGAAAACGCTGCAGCACTTCTCGAGCGCCTGCTTTGTCACCTCAACAATGAAGTTTGATGTGCAATAGTGCATTGCTCGAATCAATGAGAGGAAAAAGCTGCAGACCTTGTCGCTGATTCCCGAGTCTTTGGCTTCCTTATTGCTGTTCATCTGCTCTATTTTAGTAATAATCCCATGAAGTAATCCCACAGAATAGTTTTGAACACCTTCGGTGTGAGACCAACAGACCATGTGAAATTAAAGACACTTTAGCAACCTGATGAAAAGTAGGGCTGAATTTTTTTTTCCTCGTGCTGATGTTTCACAGCTCAGCTTCTGATGTGAAAATGAGCATGCGTTCACATGCACAGCACCCTGCGCTGCTTTTACGAGCCGCTTTATGGCACTGCTCAGTTAGAAATCGGTACACTGCTGCACCGACCGCTACCAGAGAAATCTAGAGGCCTCATTTAAATAACCTTCGCAGCTCTTCCTGTTAAGACTACAATGCAAACAGATCACATTCTCTAATCCTACGTAATGCCTTATGTAAAACCACTTAACATTCCTTTTAAGGCTGGGACCCATCCAGATGAAAGATGCTACATAAAAGCACATTCCTTAACGTGCTTGACCAGAAAAGCAGCGTGGTCCCGGGTGGAAAATACAGAATGGAAACTAGCGTGTGTGTGCAGGAGGAGATGGCTGGAAGTGTGCGGTGTCAGGCCATGTCTTGGACCGTACACTTCACACAATTCATTTACCTCAATTTTTTTAATCATAAAATGGCTGTAATAACACATTGCTGGTGCTGCTATTATGTATGTACACTTTCCAGAAGCGCTTCCAGCAGGGCCTGGGACCCAGCTGGGGAAGATGGAATAAAGCAGGGATCACGAGGCAGGCTCCGAGTTCACTCTACAGCACTGGCAATGTGCTACAGGAAACTAAACCTCCAGGTGGGACGTGAAGGCTGACCAAGCGAGGGCAAAACAGTGGTCAATAAGGGAGGCTGTGCGTTAAATTGCAGCCATCGGAAGGCCCTTGGATCTGCAGGACGTTCGAGGAGGCCAAGCCTTAATGCACCATCTGCTCCTGGAAAATGAAACGGCCTCTTTTCCTGTGCTGTCTTCTGATGTCTTGACAAGAGCAGAAAGTCAGTGAAATGAGAAGCGGTGCTCGAACCCTTGGCCAAGGGAAAGGGAAAAAAAAAAAAAAAAAAAAAAGACACAAACAGCTCGCTATCAGGAGTGCAGGAAGCTAATTTATGGGGGAGAGGTAATTGTTTTGTTAAAAATCGCTGGAGGAAATACAGCTCCCTAAAGGGTAAATAGTTTTTTCTTTTTTTTTATTTGCTGGGTGTTCAGGAAAACTTACGTATTTATGTTGGAGAGAATATACAGGATGTAGAGAGCTTTCAGAGGACAAGGGGAAATTAAACGCGAATCTCTTTAAGTTAGCAGTCACATGCTTCCCCGCCTCTTTGGAAGCAAGATAGTTTACATTTCGGAGCCTATTTCTGAAACACACCGTTTCAAATGAGCCCATAAATCAAAACCCAATAAAATCAGATGCGACTGTGCAATTCCCGAGCGCCTGCATACGTTGTCTTTAGTTTAACCTCAAACAGTCCAATAATCCTAATGAGTTCTGCTGGAGAGCCTGTGTTTTGAAGGGAAAGCTTATGCAATCAGCTGGGCTGGTTCAGGTACGTGCATGTGGCATTTCTAAATGTGCTGAAGCAAGCTAAAAATCCAGACTCCATTTTAAACCGGGAATCAGCACCTAGCTGCTTTGTCCATAGGCTAGATTGGACCTGGTTGTGCTGTCTCCCTGCCAAGGAGGCAGAATTTGTTCTCAAGTAACTGGTCCGGTGTCCTGAACACCAGAAAGGCTCATACATCTGGCATCCATTTACTTTTTTTTTTCTACCTCGCTTTTGCAAACATATTTCCTGCATTGAGTATGTGGTATTTCTTGCACCTAGAAACTCACACCTCCTTTTAGGCCTTAATGATTTTACTGTGCAGCAAAGACTAATGCTAATTCCAGCATCCCTCTACCGTTGCCGCTGCCTTTCAGTTTATTAAATTGTTTCGCACTCAAGAGACCGTCGGGGGGTTTTACTCAGAAATTCGGCTGTTTTGCCGAAAATAATTACTCTCCAAAGGCAGAAAGGCAGATACAGCACTCCTGCCACCTCACAGTTTCAAAGAAGTGCTTCTGAGTTTGGCAGCCCAAGGAGACGAGCCCCAACAGGCCTGAGGTAATTCTTGTGTGCCTATCATCGCACTGGCTGCCTGTGGTGTTCGATTTGCCCAGGACAGGCGTTACATGACGATGTGGCTGCGAGGTTACGATCCAGAGCACGAAAATTTGGGAAGCCCTACACTTGTCCCATGTCCTTGGCGTGTGGCAGCGGGTGAATTGCCCTCGTCCCTGTGCTGGGAGCTGGGTTTTGCTGTGTGATGAGCCCTCACAGGGGCTCAGGCATCAGCCAGAAGGCTCAGCGCTGTTCGGACAGCAGCATACACACAGTTTATATAAGTTTATTTATGTGGTGAATTGAGGCTGGAGGAGATCCCTCAGCCCCACAAGGCGGGGAGCAGCCAAGCACCGTGCGCTCCCCTCAGGAGGGGCTCACAGCCGCTGCCCCCTCCGGCCTCAGGAGCCTCGGGGAAGGGCCTGAGGGTGCAGGGAAGAGGAGGAGGAGGAAGAAGAAGGAGGAGGAGGAGGAGGAGGAGGAGGAGGAGGAGGAGGAGGGCGGGCAGGCAGCGGGCGGCCGCGCTGTGGCGCTGCGGCGTCGCGGCAGGCCCGGCCCGGTGCTGTCCGTCCCGGCCTGGCCCGTCCCGGCGCTGCGTGCGGGAGGAAGAGGAGGAGGAGAAGAAGGACAGGAGGAGGAGGAGGAGGAGGAGGAGGAGGAAGCTGAGGCTCTCGCTCTCCGCCGGGACAAAGGGCCAGCGGGTGCGCAGGCAGGGCCCGGCCCGGCCTCCCCGCGGGCCTCCAGGGGCCGCCCCGCCGCTGCCCCGCCGCCCTTGGGCGCTTTCGGGGCCGGGCTCTGCGGCTCCAACGCCGGCCTTTGTCCGCCCTCAGCCCCCTTCCCTCAGCCGGAGCCATGCGGGCCAGCGGCTGAAGCCCCCGGGCCGTGAGGCGAGACAAGGGAGGGAAGGGAGGGCCCGCCGCGATGGAGCCTCCGGCTCGGCCGAGCGGGGACATCCTGAGGCGGAACCCGCAGCAGGACTACGAGCTGATCCAGCGGGTGGGCAGCGGCACCTACGGAGATGTCTACAAGGTGAGAAAAGGGCTGTTTTGTTTTTGTTTTTTTTTTTTTTTGGCCCTCCCCGGGTGTCCCCCCCGGCTGCCCCAGCCGGGCCGGTGCTGGAGGCTCGGGGCCGTGAGGGCTGCGGGCGCCGCTTTTCCGCCTGGCTGCTGGGGAAGGCAGAGGGGATATCGGCTTGCCCTGCCTGTTCCTCGGTTAAAGCACCCGATTAAAAGGGTGCGAGTTTATCCCCGGGGTTAATAATAGCGTGCGGAAAGGCAGAAGCAGATTAGGGCTGGTTTGAGGCAGGGGCTGGGTGAGGGCTCGCTGCTGGAGTCCCAGAGATGCTCCTGGAGGTAACCGTGTCTGAAATTTTTAACCACAAATGTGTGAAACAAGAGGGGTAGGCACAGCACGTCCCTTCCTCAGAAAGATGCAAGCCCCTTCTGTAGGCACCAGGGATGCTCAGCGACCTCAGGAGTCGGGCTGCTTGTAAAGAAAGCATTCACGTTTTCGGCCTGTGCCGTGGCAATCCGAATTACCGGGCTTCGTGGGAAGGGCAGCAGTGCTGTTTGGCTTCACACCGCTGCTGAGTGTGTTTTAAATAGACCTGGCACAGCCAAAGGTACAGGAAGAGGTGCTTTATGCTGCCACATGAAAGGCACAGGTAATTGCCTCGCGCTGGGGGAGGGCTCTTTGCTAATGTTCAAATTGAAGTTTTATAGCTGCGTCCCGTTCCCACCACCCCTTTGAAATGGTTGCTCGTGGCCTCGGGGAGTTATTTTTAACAGTTTTCACCGTGCTGAATATTTACCTTCTTATTTTCCTAGAGCGCTGCGCACGGATCAGTCAGCTGCTCCGCTAGGGAACCTGGCCCCAAATGCCCCAAAAGGACGTTTCGGGTGTCCTAAATCTGAAGCTCAGCGCGCCTTCAGCTAGCGTGTTGGGGCACAGCACAGGGCAGCCCGATGAGAAATGACGAGCTGTGTCGCAGGGAAATGTTTTCGTGCCATCCCTTTGCTCTCCGTGGGGAAAAAAAAAAGAAATATTCTGCTTTTCATTATCCTGCTAATTAGCGGAGAGCTGTGCTGACATGTCATACAGTTTCCGGTTCCGGAGCTGGTCGAATGCATGGCTCTGCTCTGGGCTATGTAAACAGAGCCCTTTTTTAAAATAAATCACTCCCTCCTCCCAAATCCTCCTTTATTTGGGTTGTGAAAAATGCCCCTTCTGCTCTGAACGGGTCCCGGGCAGGAATAAACCTCACAGTGCAACCTGACAAGTTTAAATCAAAGCCTTTGCCAGAGGTATGCCCCTACAGCAAGTATAAAGTTAATGAGTTTAAAGTAGTTTAGGAGCCTGCATTTGTTTCTAGGTCACCGGTTTGCTCTTTGTTTTTATAAAGCCCTGCAAACAGGGAGGAACTGTGTCAAGGGAGTGCTCAATAGGGTGGCCCAGGCACTTAGGGCAAATATGCAGAGCCAACTTATTCCTGCAAGTCATTGATGTGGTGTTAATTTTAAGAGTAACGAAGGTAAACCTCTTTTCTTGCGAGCAGTTACCTGTAAGCATTGTACTTTTAATTTTCTCTGTCCATGCTGAGTCTCTTAGCACAGATGGCACATCTTGTGCGTGCTGAGGGCTGCCAGTTGTGTTTATAAAATGCATTTCTTGGTCAATATCTGATTGTTGTTCTGTCTCGGAGCTCAGGCAAGGCTTGCTAGAGAGCGCCCTGAAATTAAAATGGAATTTTCCTCTCACCTCTTCAAGTGGTTTCCCTGCTCCATCACCGATAATGAGTCACCGGTGTCTTCAGCACAGTTGTTTTTAGGATGTCTAAATGAGGCAGCCCTTCTGATTGTGGGAGATCTGCCTCTTTCTCAGTTGCTTTTTGGTGGCGCTGGTGGTTCGTGCCTCAAATTCCTCTTGGGGCATTTGGTAGCTTTTAGAGTAATTAGTTCTTTTTTGGAAGTTGAAGGTGGGGGTTAAGCAAATATTTGTGTTCGCTATTAGGTTACAGAAACTTATTTAAGGCCTTCCTAAAAATCTCCTGCCCACTTTGCTTTTCGTAACTGCTATGGAAGCTTAAAACTAAAATGTGTTTTCTTAGTCTTTGTGCTTTTTTTCCCCTCTGTTCCATGGCACACAATGGTTGATTGTAGGGTACTCATAAGTACTGGATTGTTGACCTTATTTTAATATTTTTTTCCCAAAAATGCATTTCAGGGTGGGGAAGAAACCATCCTTAAATAAACTGTTTTCTTATCTGTGCACTGTGGGTGGAAGTAGATCCAAGTTTGGGCCTACCAGCCTTGGAAGCACATTTTTCATTAAAATCCTAGCATGTTACTTGGTCCATTTGTGTTGGGAAAGCTTTTTTTCCCTCTCTAATAGAGGATTTTACTCTTAAGCTGACTGTAACCCACTTGAATACGTTTTCTCCCAAAGCATTGTGTTAGGCACATCTTAAATTGTTGGCTTCTGAAAGAGCTGGTAATGTATCTGGGTACTCACTGGAACTTAATATGACAACATTTGTGTGTTTTTTTTTTTTCCCCAATACCTGTCAAATGGTTCGTTTCCCCAGCTTCATACCCGTTAGCAATGATGAGGGCTGCGAGAGAGGCTTCAGCTGGGCTTTCCTGGTGAGATTTTTGCTTCCCCACTTTGGTCGCATACCCGTCTCAAAGCAGGAGTTTAAAAGTGGTGTGGGCTTGTTCGTGTTCCTGAAGCTGGTACTGAAACAGACCTCGTGTGTGTGGAGTTAACGTGGAAACTCTCCAGCTGTCCAGCGACAGGACAGAAAGCTGAAAGGAGTCCTTGAGAAACTGCAGGTAGAATTTAGCCTCCACTAAGTGGCCCGTCAGATCCCATCCCGAGTTGTGGGTAGGTGCTTCCCAGATGTTTCCCAGGTCTTGATGGGGTTTTATTTGGCTATTTATTGACTTAGGATAGATTTGGTGGAGAGATTTAGGAGAAGGAATAGCCTGTGTTGTACTGAGAGCTGTGGGGTCACCACCTCTTACATATAAAAAGGATTTTAAAGTCTTCTGCTGTGTGTGAGTGCCTTCACCACCAGCCTGCTGGGGAACAAAAGGCTCGCTACTGCCTCCTCTGTGCCCTTCTCTCCCAGCTAAGCAGGGCTTTGCTTGTTGTGGATTTTCATGCAAGTGCCCCAAAGAGAGTTTTAACTAACCTTCAGCACTGAGGGAGGGGAACAAAAGGGTGGTTGATGCGAACTGTCCTTTTGAATGCTCTCATTTGGCAGCCGAGCTGAAAAATCGTGTATTTGCTCAGCCCAGCACCCTCTGCAGGCTGCTTCTGAGTGATGAATAGCTCGATGTCTGTCCTCGCTGAGAGGCGATGATAAAATATGATCTTGTGCGGCAATACTGAAGCTGTCTTGTCTTGTTGTGTTTTGTTGCTTTCCCAAGCAGGACTGTGAACAGTGCTGCAATAGCTTTCTTTCAAAGTAAGCACAGGGGGAGACAAATGTACCAAATTAATAGCAGAAACTATCCGTAAACAAGACACATTTTTGGTAAATATCGCAGAAATTGAATCCCTTCTTAATTCATGTGCTCAGCCTCTCTCATTCTCTTGGGATGTTGTTTAATCTCCTGAACCAGTTAACGACGTTGGCTGAGAAGTGCCCTGTGCAGGAAAACACTGAGCCGGGGAATGGGATCAGCACAGCCAGAGGTGCTTTTGCTCAAGATTATTAAAAACAAAGAAACAAAACCCCACCAAATCAAAAACACCACTGTCGACATCAAAAACCAACTGATTACTTCAAAAGGTTGCCATAAATTCAGACTTCCTCAAGTTCAAGTCAGGTTTTGGCCCTGCTTTTGTGGTCAGGACCTTACTCACAGCGCCCTGGAGCATGTATAACTTCTGTAGTAACAGCCTGCTGAGAGCAGGTATTTGATATTAATGTCACCCTGGTTTCACAGAGCAGGAGAACCTCCTGGTTAAAGCCAACAGATCAAAAATGGGGCATTAAGGCTTTGGTTTTTTATTCATATTCTATATGAGTGTCTCTGCAGCTGCAGACCATCCCTGCTTCGGCGCTTCTTTTCCCGGTGCCTCCACGTCGCTTACACGGAGCGATAGCCGTAAGCATTTGTCATGGAGAGGGATTCCACTCCTCCCTGGATCAGAGCTGTCTGCTTGAGCAGTGTTTGCTGTAGCCATGCGTGAGCTCTGCACGCTCCTGGTTTTCCATCTGAAGGGTGTTTGCAGTGGCATCGAACCAGCTGCTGTTGAGTTTCTTCCTGCTGCTGTGGATTTTCTCTTCTGGGAAACTGCGTGCTTTTCTTCAGGATGCAGTCGGTGAGATGCATACTGCTGAGAACTAACTTGCTCAGTGGCTTAATGACGCCCACTTTTAGGATATTCAGGAGTTGGGGAAAAGCCCTTGCTTTTCTATTTGTAATCTTTGATTTTTTTCTTATTAAGCATTTGTTTTTTATCGTGAAACATTCAAAGCTGCTTGGGTTTAAATACTACCTCCTGTGTGCCTGTGGTTCCCGTTAATGGGGTGTGAGGACCTAAACCCATTCCCCTGAGTGTTTAGCAGAAGCTTTGCCTTTCAAAGCGAATGCTGAACGCACAAGGTTTCGGTGCCAGAGTGCCCCGTGTGAAATGTTTCTGATCTGGTGGCTCTCACCTCTGAAAGCACCACGTGGCAGCTTCCTGACCTCGTGGGAGCTCTGCTCTCTGGTGAGCCCTGCAGCTTGCCTGGGGCTCTTTAAAGGTTCTGCAGTGCTACAGCACCTCTCCCTAGGAGCATTTCTCCCCAGCTCTCATTCTGAAAAGCAGGTAGCATCCGAAATCTTCAAAAAAAAAAAAAAAACAACACCGTCTGATTTCTTTTCCATCTCTTTGTGAAGAGGTTTGTCCTCCCAGGCTGGGTACCAGAGGAGCCAAAGAAAGCGTGGCAGCAACTTTCAGTATGCTTCTGTCAGCCGGTGCCAAGGCTGCATCCAGAAAGGCAACTGTGGTGCTGTTGGTGCCAGCAGTGTTTTCTTCAGCGAGGGCTGATGTAGGAGGCGATGTTAAGTGTGCTGACAGCGCTTGTCTGCGAGGATTATACGCTTGCTTGGGTTCGGTGCTTTGTTTGCCTTGCACTGATGCATCCCTTAAGTCGTAGAGGAGCTGAGAGCCTGTTCTGTCGAGTTTCATGTCCTGTTCTTACCAGCCTTGTCTCTGACGTAGTCTTCAGTTGCCTTTTCTGCCTTTCACCCTGGAGCTCTTGTTTCATCCTGAGATACCCGTTCAGAGGAAGCACGTGGTGCAGTTGGCGTATCCCCTTTGAATCGCCCCCGACAGCAGGGGAAATCTCCTGAGGAGGAAAAACAGATCAAAGATCATGACATTTGCATACCGCTACCTGCTTCAGCTCCATCTCCAGAAGACGTTTGCTTTCAGAGCCAACTCATCTGGATGGCTTTGAACCTGGCCAAGGTTTTGCAGCGTGAGGTGGCCGAGTGGTTCCAAGCAGAGTGATACGCCGACCGTCCGTGTCTGATGGAACAGCTCTTCCTGGAAGCAAGGCCAGGGCGCAGCTCGCCAGCTTATTTGGCTGACACCAGCAACTGTCCATCCGCCCTGCAGCTGGAAAAACAAATACGCTCGCTACCTTTATTCATCTTTGGCACCTCGCTTCTTGGCTGTGGCTGTGAATGAAGAGAGGAGGCAGCGTTAACCGCAGGTGATTCCGTAGGAGAGCAATGCGAAACGGGTAGGTCTGCTCACACAGAAAGTTGTTTGTCAGCTCGAGGCAACCCTGATGCCTCCCGTTTTAGATTACCGAGACTTTCTTACGCTTTGCCGTTTTGTTAGGATTTCTTATTTAATATTTTTTCAAAGATTTAGAACGCTTTACCCTCTCTCCAAATTTCTGAAGGATTCCTGCCTCATCAAGGTTTGGCGGACCTTTGATTTGTGGTTTATGGCAACTCATGAGGTTATGAGGACATTGTGGGATTCCAGTAAAGGCTTAGGGCAAAGGGCAGGGTGTTTTTTGTTCAAGATTTGCATTTATTACCTATAAAAACAGATGCTGTCTTGCTTTCAGTGAGGTACATAAGTTAGACCTGACACTGACAGTGGCTGAAAAATAGCAAAAGCCAATTTATTTCATTAGGGCTTGTTCAAATCTCCTGGCAGAACGTTTCTATGGAGGAGGTAGTGCAGAGATTGTTTGCCTGAACTTCCCGTTTGGCTTCGCCACGTAGAGTAGTTTTTCTGACAGGCTAACCAAGCCTGCCTGGATGTAGGGATGGGGTCTGTGTACTATGTACCACCACGTTTTTCTCCAGGCTGTGGTTTGTTAGACTGGAGAGCGTGTTTTCACAGCATGAATTTCGCATGCAGCATTGTTTGACATGCACCTCCCATCCCCTTTCCTTGTCTTGTTTATGGAATCTGTTCCAGAGAAAGATTGGAATCACTTCAGTTTATCAGGAAAGCAGAGCAGTTCCCCTGAGAGTGAAGCCTCACCCACATAACCAGCTCTAAAAAATCAGTGTCGTCTTCTGCTGGGTGCTGCTTAGCCCATTGCCATCGTTTAGAGCCCCTGTTTTGCCTGTTCATCTGCAGGCAGCTGGCCCATGGGAAACGTCTCACTTGGAGCTCTTTGCTGTCAGGAGTTCCCCACTTAAGGAGGCTGGATAAAGTGCTTCCTTCCAAGATTATTTGAGGGAAAATCTCAGTATTTGGTTCAGAGAGGTTCCATTCTATGCTTCATCTTGTTGTAGTCCTTTACCCAAGGGTTCCAGTAACTCATTTTACCCAGCACAGTGACTAGAGTCTGCATGGATTTTCTTTAAAGCTCGTCCTTCCCCTTGACCGATGGAAATCACCGTGCTGCACACTGTGCCTCGACTGCATCCCTGGGGCTCTCTCACCTGCTCCAGGTGAAAAGAGCACGCAGGAGGTGAGCAAGGAATTGCTTCCAATTGGGACTGTAGTTCAGAGGCAAATCTGTTTTCTGGGTGTTGTTTCCATCCTGCCCCTATCAAGGCAAGGGGATTAAGACGGGACTGGTTTATGCAGAAACTTCAGGAAGGTGGGAGTGGGGGTGCTAGGAAAAAGGCTAACTTCTTATCTCTGATCCAGTGACTGCTAACAGCTGTCAGACGCAGCACGGCGTGTTCCTCTCTGCTCTGTCAAGAGCTAGTCGAATTATTGGGCTAGCACATTTAGCATCACAGGGCTCTTGAAATTACACGCTTCAGAGACTGGAGAACACTAAGAGACGGTTTGAGCAGATGCCTCTCACTACATCACAAGCAGGCCATAAAAAATCTGAAGCAACAGAGGGAGAACAAGAAGTGCCAAGGCTTTTGTTCCGAAATCTTAGCCTCTTCCAGTGCTTTTCCCTAGTCTCGTATCCCCTGTGCTGGTGTATGTGTTTCTGCTGACTTCTCTGCTCCTGAAGATAGTAAAAAGATTATGCAGGATGCAGTCATGGATATCCATGAGAGCTCTGAGCTGACATACAGTGCTGGTAGCCAGAACTGCTGCTTTTACTGAACTGGTCCGTGAAAGCAGCACCTTTAATGCCATATTTGATATTTTAGCATGTTGGAGTTTTCTCCCAAGTCTATTTTTATGTCTTCCACATGAGTGTAATATATAGTAAGTTCATGATTTCATAGAGGTGAGGAAGATTTGGCTAGACATGTCCAGAAAGCTGACTGAAACATATTCTCAGGTTCATGTAAACCGCCGGATTTGTAGCCTGTTGAAATGTGAAAATTGAGATATTCCAGAAAGGCATGTGCTGTTTCTCCTCACAAAGCGAGGAGATCTTTGCAGGGGTCTGCTATCTTTATTGGTAAGTAACCCTTATGGAGCTTTCTTTGAATAACCCACCTGTGCAGCATTAAGGGCATCATTTCTTCTCCATCAGTAGAAATGCAGAAATCTGGGGTTGGGTATAAGCCATTCGTATTCAATTTTATTCTGGTTATATATGCTAAAGAGATCATTAGAAAGGGACCTGCTGTCAAATAGCAGCCTTTGAACAGTAGTAGCCACAATTTAAGTGTGGAATAGATGAACTTACTTTAGGTGTTTTATCAATGCACCATACTAATGCCCTACTTAGAGAAGAAGATGGAGTTGTATTTTTGGTGTTTCTCCGTAACCTGCTTTGCTAGGATGCTGCCAAAGGAGCCCAGTACACGAGAAATGTATTGTTTTCCTTCGGAATTATTAGTAAGAAGGAACAGCAAAGGCTGAGAGATCATAAGGCCAGATATTAAATTTAATTTGATGGTCTACTCCAAGAGTTATATTTTTGTTCTGTTCTCAGCTATGTGAATGGCTGTTTGCTGACCGTTGTTGGTGAAGCAATAGTCAGTGGTGGTACAGCTGCCTTAACTCGCTGTTTAAAGTACAGACATGCAAGATAAGAGATTAATCATTGGATAATCTCCCAAAGATGCCTGGGACATTGCCATTAATCTTAATGAAAGATAAGCAGTAAAGTCTCTTGCAGAAGCATGGGGATGTAAATGCAGTAGGTAGAAAGAAAAAAGGTGGGGCTACGCTGTCTGGTATGGATGTATTTTGTCTTGATAAAACTTAAAGAATTAGCATTTGAGCAGAACAGGAAGCAATGTCTGTCTGATGAGTGTTCATTGCTCTGCAGTGACTAACAGCTTGAGGTATTTGTGTTGTATTTACCCAGGGTTTGAAAACGGCAGCAGCTGAAATTTTTCCTTTGAGTTTGGCCTACGGTGGGGTGGGGGAGAGTATTTGATGTGTCACTTGCGGGTATTCACAGTCGTGTGGGCTCTCAGGGATTATTAATTAAAGCGTGACGATGGATTATCTTAAATATCTGAGATAACTTTTTCTTGGAAAAACCTTTTTTGAAAGAAGTGCTGCCATTTTAAATGCCCTTGGCCTTCAGAGGACAATTTCCACTGCAGGAGAGAGATAATGGCAGATGCGTGTTGGGAGGCTGCTGGGCATTGGTAGCAGTAGTGGTTCACAAGGGATAAGGGTTTCTGGGCTGTGTTGAGTCTGGATATCCAAAGTACCTACACCAGCATGAAATTCAGGAGTTCTGTGGGTCGGCGTTTGGGCAGGATAAGCAGTTTCTGGTAGTGCTGTTTTTTCTTGTCAGGCACATCTGGATTGAAGTTAAAAGCACTGTTTGAATTCTGATAGTCTGCTGGGGTAATTGCAAAGAGGCAGAAGTAATGGTCAGAAAATGTGTGTAGTGCTGTTGATTAACATAATGCCTTTAAAACTTTGCCAAGCTGTTGCTGTCTAGAGAGCTGTTTTTTAAGTTTGGCTCCCAGTACGCAAATGAGGAGGAAGGGAGTTAAGAGAATGGTTAGGGAGTTCTGAGGAGAATGTTTTATGATTTGCCATCCTACAATTGTAGAATGGTTTAGGTTGGAAAAGACCTTCAGGATCACCACATCCAGCCATCAACCTGACCTCCCGAGTCCCACCACTAATCCCCGTCCCTCAGCGCCACAGCCACGCATCTCTTAAATACACCCAGGATGGGGACCCCACCACCAGCCTGTTCCAATGCCTGACCATCCTTTTCATGAAGAAATTTTTCCTGATAGCCAACCTAAGCCTCCCCTGGAACAATTTGGGACCGTTTCCTTGTGTTCTGTTACTTCTCAGCCGAGAAGAGAGACCGGCACCCCCCCTTGCTGCAGCATGGAGGCCTCCCCTCAGCGAGGCCTCCCCTCAGCCGCCTCCTCTCCAGACCGAGCAGCCCCAGCGCCCTCAGCCGTCCCTCACAATTTTTGTCTCCCAGTCCCTTCACCAGCTTCCTTGTTCTTCTCTGCACATGCTAAAGCAACTTCATGTCCTCCTTGTAGAGAAGACCCCAAAACTGAGCACAGTATTTGAGGTGCGCCCTGACCAGTGCCACATACAGGGGGACAGTCACCTCCCCAGCCCTACTGGCCACACTAGTTCAGATGCAGGCCTGCAAACACAACCAATTGCCTTTTTTAGGGTATAAGAACATAAATTTTTGCCTTTTTCTCATTCTGTAGGTGTTGACATTTGTCTCAATCCTAGAATGTCTTGAGTACAGATGGGCTCTGTTGGCTTGGCCAACAAAGGTAGCTGCTGTAGGGCCGACATTTTGGGGGGAGGAGGAGGAGAACCGGCAGGCTTTGGCTTCTCTCCATGAAACCATGAAGTGATGGGCTTCAGAGAGAGATGAAGCAGTTGCTGCCTCTAATTTTGGGGCTTTGGTGCTTCAGGCAGTGTATGGGAAGTGTGTGGGAAATGCTGTGTGCCAGCTAGGGTGGATGTGCTTGGTGCTTCGTCCTTCCCCGGGATGCAGTCTGGAGTTCAACGTGACGTGGTGGCGGTGGCCCTCCTACTCTCTCATGGTTTCTGATTTCATTGCTTCATCTCCGTATATCATGTTATTTGGCTGAGGGCAGCTTTCCAAAGCTTGGAGTGGAATTTGCATGTGATCCCTGTGTGGTTGCCCTTTGATTACGTGAGTTTACTCTCCCGTGGATTTAGGCAGAGAAGGGCAAGAATGATATCTTAAGCTGGCTGCAGGTGGAATATACTTGCAGGATATATCATGTCTTCAAGATACCTTATAGCAGGCATAACATTACATGCGACAACTTTGGCTTTTCTATTTAAGGATGTGGATGTGATCTGTTTTAATTTACAGGGCTGCTTTTGCATTTGTTGTTTTTGTTTGTTTGTTTGTTTTTGCATTTTGGCTGCTGTCTTATGTAAGAAAAAAAAAAAAGAAAAAAAAAACATCCCACAACTTAGTGTTTTATTTCATGAAGATCTTGTGGCTTGTTGCTTTCAATTAGGCAGGTGTGCAGATCATCAAGCCTCCACCACGGTGGTTCTTAACATAACCAGGATGGTGAGGACGCCATGCACGTGGCAGCTGAACTACTCCTGCTACTACGACTGACTTGCTATCACATTTTCTTCCAGCTTTCTTGAACACACTCCTTGTCCGTGCAAAATCCACACGGCTGCAGAAGGGAGAGGTTTGCATGTATCAGGGGTGGGAATTGCAGGTGTTTGCAGAACCAGAGAGGATGGAGGGGCATTGCCTTCACAGCCTCGAGGGCCCACCGAGGGTCAAGCAGATAATTTGTTGAGTTAATGACATCTAGAAACAGAGAGGAATAAGGCAAAATGGAAGATGTTTTCAACTACATTAAAATCACGGGGAAAAAAATCTTTACACATTTAGTTAAATCATAAGGCCAAATTTACTGTAATAATATAATTTCTGTAGTGTGTATGCTGCTCAAGCAGCAGGTCTTCTGTCCATGCTGTAAAGAAAGTAGAACAAATGAACTGGGGAAGTCACTGGCCAAGTGACTTGAAACCAGGCTACTGAAGTGAAACTGGCATTCGGCAAGCGTAGCTTAACTGTAGAAAAGCCCTTGTTTCTGTTTTTCAAGTTATATCATTAAATGAGTCGATGAGCCAAAATTTAGAAAAAAAAAATTTGAAAAAACAAAAACCTGAAAAACTTCATTCTGACTAAAGTATGGTTTCAGGGGATAAGATAGCACATCTTCCAGGATTTTACAGTTGCCATTTGATTACAGATCACATCCTCTCTGCACTTAGTGTAAGTGCAAGATGCGTTTTATACTTAACCTTCCTTATGTATCTATATCTAGCACATTTAAAAGTTCTAGTTTTCCTCATTAAAAACTTACCAGAAGTTACTAAGCTTCCTTTCCAGACAGATCTTAAATTGTCTGCAGGAGTAGAAATGTTACTGATGACTATTTCATCATGGTAAGACATGAATTAAGGTCGTAAATAAGTGTTGCGTTATATTCTAGTAGAAACAGCTGAGCAGTGGTGCCATCCCAGTGATCCGAAGGAGGCAGGCACACTGCGGTGTGTATACACAGGTACACAAGTGAAATTGAGAGGCAATTGCTCTGTTTCAACCAAGCCAAAGCCTTTCTCCATCCTCACCCCAAGAAGATGACAATTGATATAGTACAGGTACAAAACAGAACTTCAACTTAGGACAAAAGTATCTCCCTACTCCTATTTTTAACTATTTTTCTTTTATCTTTGATTTACACAGCTGCTTTTTTATTCATTCTTTCCAATCTGGTTGCTGTTTTATTTAACAACAACAACAACAGACCGAAACACCCAAATCTGTTTTCTTCATGAAGACAACTTTATGGCTTGTTCCTTTTATTTTTCAAGCTGCTTGTGTATCTCTGAGGAATTGAAATTTAAGGAGGCAGTCACTGAATAACGCTGTTGGAGTTAGATTTCCCTATTTAAATGCACGTTTTTCACCTGCACCTCTCTATGTATTCTATCAGATAAATTGCAAAAGAGATTTGTGCTCTTGGCATGGAAGGCTTGGTACTGCACAAGAGCCTGTGTGTGATATTAAAAGCCGGAGGGGTTTGCCCAAACACTCTGTAGTTAAAAAGAGCTTGCTCACACAGCTCAGTCTCAGCACGAAACACCGCAGTTCTAGGCAAAATAGCTTTAATTAAAAACAACAACAGAAGTGTACGCTTGGATATTTCGTTCTGACTAATCTGAGAGGACATCCAGAAGCGTGGCTGGTGTTGTAGGAAGTTGCATGCATTGGCGCTGGTGTGAGAATCGCAGTCTGTGACTTGCAGTTTCTTCTTAAAAATACCAGCGGCGGTTCCGTAGTTCTGTCCTCCTGAAGGGACGCTGCTTGTGGGTTAATTCCTGCTTACAAAGCAAGAAATTAATTATTATTATTATTTTTTTTACTACCAAAACAGAAAAGGATGGTGTTTAATTCTTGAATGAAACAAAAGTGGCTTGAGACTCGCCTTTTCCTTCAACAACACGGTTTCTTCCCAGTCTAGAAAGCCAGCCAGGATTTTATATTGTGATGGGAATGAACAGCCAAGTGCTTTGGACCCTAACCGTAGGTTTGCTGCATGACTATGAGGTGTCACCCAGTGGTTCTGTCCTTGTTATGAGCAAACTATCAGAAATTCTTCATAGCTTCCCTGAAATGTGAAATGTTGGTGGCCATCATGTGAGTTCCTGATGTCTAAAGCACTTAGGGTTAAGGGTTCTGCCTTGCCCTGGTAGGGGTGTTAAGAGATTGACTGCCTTGGTTCAACATGCTCATTTCTCTCTGCAGTGAAAAGAAGAGAAATAGATACTCTTCTTCACGTATTTTGGTTGACAGATCTTTCAGTTCTTTCATCTCTAAGGAATAAATAAATTCCCTTGCAGCAGATAAAATGTGCGGCCTTTTAATGTTGAATTTGCAATCCATAATACCGGGGGGGATTTTTTTTCCTGTGTCTGGATGTGTGCATTCAGCGTAGGAAGAGAATTGATTAAATTTTTTCTTTTTATTTTCTGGTGAATTAACCCTTTTAAAACCCAAATTGGTGTGTAGATGAATAATATGTCTGAAGGTATCTATTTATTTATTTCAATTTTCCCCTATTTTATATCCTGATGAGTAAAGCTGTTAGGCACGGGCTCAGTTTTCAATATATTAGCAGCTTTGTGGGCATTCTTTGATTTGTGTCATCTTATGCTGTGCTCACAAATAGTACCCTGTGCCACAATATATGAACTTTGCAAAACAGTCTTACTCACATAGCTGTAACTTGAAGAAGCTCTTTTTGTTTTGTCTTTTTGCCAGTGGCCTGCTCCAACTGAGTCAAAATTTGGCCTTTTTTTTTTCCCCTCATGTGGTATTTGTTTGTATCTTCCGTGCTGCATTAGTTGCTAAATAGTACTTTTGTGGTCAAGGTCTATTTCTAGCTTCAGCTTTTCAGTTTTTGGAGGGTCATGCCAAATATTTTGCAAATTATGGTCTGCCAGAAAAATTTCATAGGAGAATAACCAACTTGGATTCATATCGCTGCTTTTTTGTTATTTCTTCTCCCAAACACATACTGTTAAGATGTGCACTGCTCTTAGTTTTGCTACTATTGTTTTCCGTAGTGCCATAGGTCTTTGTCCTTCAGCAGTTGTTGCCAGGAATAAGAATTAAACGTTTTGGTGTCCGCTGAGATCTGTAGCAGAACGGTAAGGGCACGTGGCTCATACAAATCCCGAGTCTGTTTTCTGTGCTGGAATAAAAGGAGTTGGCCTCCCATCCTTAATGAGCTTCTAATCCCTTATTGCTTGAGTTAATTGGCCTTGAGTAAGAAAGCGTATGAAGTCTGGGAGTGAAAGGTAGGTTCCCCTCCTACCAATTTTCTCTGCTAGAGATACACTATCGAAACTTCACCAACCGCCAGCAAAAGTAAATACGTTCGAGCCTTATTTGCATTACAGCTGTGCTTGGGAGTGCCAGTCACTGATCCTGCTGCTCTGGCTTTGAGGGTTGAACGTGGAATTTATTTAAACCCTGTTACTTTTGTGTATTCTGGCTTTTGCTCCTCCAGAGAGGGGAAAATTGCGAGCGCCGTAAATGTGGAAGTGGGCAGAGACAGCTGCGAAGCGTCAGCTCCTGCTTTGCTCTTGCATGCGGTGCTCACCTGAGGAACGAGGAGTGTCGTGTCTGTCTGCAGAGCACCCTGAAGAAGTAATATTTGTGTTTGGAGAACAGCATGCTGCTCTGGCATCCACAGCAGTGGCTCTCGGTGGTGCTGCTGCAGTGTAAGGAATGAAAAGGCAAGTTAGCACGTGAATCTTTATTTTTGGTTGATTCTGAAAAGCACCCTGGTGATGGTTGTAAGAGGCGAATCTGTAAAGTCTCTGTTACAGAAGTGGCTTCTGGAAGCCTCTGTGCCTTTTCCCTATAAAAGAGCCTGGTACTGCTCTCTATCTTAGAAACCCAGCTGGAAAACTGCGGAGGGAACAATTGCCTTTTGGCTCTTCCTGCCTCCTAAAACAGAGCCCTGAAAATTAGAACTTGCTGCTAGGTATCTCCTTCTAGCAGCTCGGATTAGATTGACATCTGCTTGACACGTGAGCTGCCTTGGCACACCTTAAAAGACAACTGGAGGGTAGGAGGGAGTCCGAACAGTTGTTTCTGCCCGGCACAGATCCAAACCCATTCGGTATGATTTGCATTAATATTTTGTAGAATCATCCCACTTTTTTTTTTTTTGTATTTTTTTTCCTTAAAGCTATTCCATTCTGTGCCTGCTTCTAAAATTTTAATCCTTTCATAGAGCTTCCCACATGGAGAAAAATATCTGTTCAGCATCTGTTCCAGAGATGCTCCCAGTGCCAAGCAGGAGGGCCTTTACTCGGTCCAGCACTCTAGTTAAGTTTTCTCAGTCCAAAACTGGAAAGCTGTGGTGGGATCTACTGGTTTTGGCTGGAGACCAGACAGAGGAGCTCTGCGGTCGGTCCGTGACCTGACTCTCACTTTTCACCATCCTGACACCAAGGTCTGGATTTGTGCTGGGTGAAGGGCAGTCATTTATTTTCTTTGCAAGGTGCTGCTCAGGTGAGAAGCTCAGGAGATGGTGTTCAGCAGTGAGCTGTCACAGCTGGTCTTTGTGCTGGCTTGGGTTAACCTCTTTAACAATTTTTAATTATTTTTTATTTTCTTAGAGCTTTTGAAGAGTTTGATTTCTTTTGCAAAAGTGTGGCACCGCAAAGGTCCTGGTATCCTTTTTTGAAAGACAGCAATTCTGGACTCGCATAATGAAGACGAACTCTTGTTGCTTTTAAGCTGGGTTTTGTGAGAAATTTGGGGGTTACACATTGATTTTTATTTTTTATTTTTAATAAATATCCAGCTCTGCAGTCTGGGTGTTAAACTCAGCTGGCAAAGAGGTGGTGTTTCAGAAGTTTGAGCTTCTCCTTCCCGTTCGTTAATGGTGTGTCTGCTCTGCCTTCCCGATTCCCTTCCAGCTTGCTACCACGGCTCTGTTTGCAGAGCATTTTTACAACAGACAGGCTGCTTACGTAAACCAGAGGAGTAAGCAAAATTGTAGCAGATAATCACGGTAAACACAAGGACAGGTTGGTTGAACTTGTGCGATAGGACATAACTCGGATTCTGTTAGAGGCCAGCAGGTTGCCCTCCACCGAGACCTAATTCTTTTCTAACGTGTCTTTTCTGCTTACTTGAGAGATAAATGGCAAACTGGACAGGTCAGAAACCTAACCTAAACTGCCCTCTGCTTACTGATTCCTATGGGTGTGTATTGGTGTGTTCACTAAAAACCAGCTACAAGGGATGAAACCCCAATGACTGTCCTGATGGAGACAGTGGGGCTCTGAGGACTGGCTGCAGGTCTGCCTGGGGAGGTAGCAGCATGGTGCAGGGCCTCAGGACATCCTGATCCTTCATGGTTTCTTCTGGCATGCTGGGAACAGTGGTGAGGAACCACGGGTCTGATCCTGAGAAGGAAGGGCCACCTTTGCAGAAGGTGCACCCAGTTCAAGCGTAGCAGAAAGAGATTAAAACAGGTTGCATACTAGAATTTGCCATGTGTATGGGAGCGCGTATATCATACTGGAGAGTAATCAGACAAGAAGTAGCAAAACCCAGATCATTAAAAGGAAAGAAGCTCACGGCTGAGGTGCTGCTGAAGGGTCTGGTGGTGGTGCCACGTTGTGGCAGGTGCTCACACCAGGGGTGGGCTGCTTGTGGTGGCGTCTTCAAGAGCCCGTCCTCTGTTTCAAGGTCTCTGCTCTTGCCTTCTGGTACACGTATGTAGTAGTCTTGGTTTAGTTTATCTCATTCTTTTCATTCTCCATAGTATTTTGGATTCTCTTTTTCCACGACAGCCAAGATACTTACTGCGTGTCCTGCCTGTTAGGAAGGATGCTGTTCTCACGGACTTAGAGCAGCCCAGGTGAGAGATTTCTTTGGGTCACCCTAGTTGGCTGAGAGTGGTGGTGGATGTGCATCCAGAGCTGTAGGTAGGTGGATTCAGGGTTTGGTGATGCTGTGAGATACAGAAAAAAACAATACAGCATAATGGGAATTTCAAAACAGGGCAGAGAAGCTTAAGATTTATAAGTGTCAGAGGCCAGAAGCTAGAAAGCAGATGAGAAATTTCCATTTTGATGTCTGGGCAGGAGGTCAGGGGACCTTCTGGAGGTACATGCAGTAACTGAGAAGAAGCAGGCAGCACGTGACAAACGCTGTGGTCACTGATGAGTGAAGCTTGGCAAGGAATGAATAAGATGGGGAGGTGTGGGAGGGTTGCCACAGGGGCTGCAGTTGTGATTAGATTAAACGAAGACTCCATAGAACAAATGGATCTTCTGGGGAACTGGATGGTGGATCCAAGGCTGGAGATCAGGCTAGGACAAAGGAGTAAGGAGGGGATTTCACCATGGAAATTGAAAATGCTGATTTGGAGGTTGTAATACTGGTGTCTGAACCTTCTCTTCCTCAGTGTTGAAGGAGAAAGTGGCTGGATAAGGAAACCGAGCACATAAACTGACTTCCAAGGTGTGCAAGTGCAATATTTCTCCTGCTTTTGTCCATTTCCACTCAGCTTTGTACCGTGGATCCCTCTGGGCTGGAATCATCCTGTTTGCAGTCTTAACTAAAACTGCAGTGTGTGACTGATGCTGAAACCAGTTTTCTCTGGTGTTTCTGGTCATTAGCTATAAAGAGTGTCCTACCCAAAATGTGTCTTCTGCTGTGCATTCTTAGGGGTGCAGAAGGAAGCATCGTACACACAGTTTGCTCGTCAGTTCTCAACCACTTGCTGAAGCATCTGCAGTTTGGGATGGGACCGTGGATTTAGAGGAACCCTTGGACTCTGCTGCAGCTGTGTGTATGCTTGAGCGAATCTGTGGTTTGCGTTGGCAGATGCTGACATAGACTGAGAAAGAATTTAACGCTTATTGTGTTTTAACATGAAGCTGCTAGCATTAATCCTGTTCCTTGGCCTTTCCATTTCTGTAATGAGACATTGAAAAGAGGTTTTGTTTTATTTTGATCGCATGCTGTTGTCCTGTAGTGTTTAGCTAGTAAAATATTGTGGAGGAGCTGTGCTCGCTGGGGTGCTGCCACTCATCCCGTGTGGGATAGCAGAAGAGGAAGTGGCCAAAAGACCACTTAGCCCTTCTTTCTTGGTAAATACATGCGTATAGGATGTAGAAAAAAAAATAAGGTTAACTCTGTAGCTCCCCTCATTCAAATTTAGCCTTGCTCTGGTCCCGTTCTTGTGTGGATCAAGGTTCCTGTTGAAGCTTTGCAATTGTTCTGCTAAAATCCTGGCCTTTTAATTTTCATTCCTTAGAATGAAACCACAGAGCATAATTTTCTGAACTCACAATATCTGCATTCACAATATCATTGCCATCTCTGCGTGATGACTGCAGATGCACGATAACTTGCTGTATCAGTAATAGGTAAGAGATGCTAAACAGCAGGTACCGAAGTGAGATATTTGTTAATTGGCAGGACTTGATTACTTGGCATGCAGATATTGTAAAACAGCTCCCCTGGTCCCTGGTTTAAACCACTTTTAAATTAAGATTTGAAATACAGAGGAAATTTCAGGGGAGCAGAAGCAGGCAGGTATTTTGCTGTTAGGTTTTAAAAACAAATAAAATAAGTAGGAAAACTGCAGTTGTTTAGCTTGACATCTATTTTTCTCCCCAGTGAAGAAGTATATCAATAAAACAAATGGAAGATCAATAATTAATCCTTCCCATCAGGGATATGGGAAGGAGTTAGGTTTGTCAGATGTCACTCGTAGTGAAATTCCACGTTTGGGTCACAAAGACAGCAGTGGCGATGGCGCGATTCCTGTCCGTGACTTCCTCGGCACTGCACAGCCCCTTTAAAAAATCAGAGTAATGAGGCTGCCGTGACCCATAGGAAATAAGTTGAGAATTTCTTCAACAAATGTGTCTTAAAATGATTTCAGGAATCCTTATTTGGTTGCTTTCTTATTTAGCTGTGTACCGTGGGGAACCAGTTTTTAGCCTTCACCATCGTACATTTTTCATGATACGCAGTGATTAATTATTGATGAAGTTTTCAGCTGACAGGCATGGAAGAGAAAGCTTTAAAAAAAAACAGGAGGTGACAGCAGAGAGAAATGTAGGTACCTGTGTAAAGCGGGTGCAATCGAAGGTGAAATAACAGCCGTCAGTCGCGCTTACGGCAGGTGGCTGTCTCCTGGGGAAGCCGCTTTGGGTAATTTGCTGCATGCTTGCGACACGGCTGGCTAGACAGAAAATCTAATGCCATTCCTGCACCTGTGAGCATCCAAACAGGGACCTCACAGTGAGCAGGTGATCTTGCAGGTCTCTTCCAACCTTAATAGTTCTGTGGCAAACCTGATGTGTTCAGCTCATAAACACCGACCTGGTGACAAGCTTTCCATTCCGGCAAAGTTTGACGGCTGAAAACCAAAACAATTTTGTGTTCTGTCCCTAGGTCATGTGCAAGCAGTCGGTGGGCAGCACTGGCAGCAGCAGGACAGGGTTCGGTGGAGCTGCGAGGCCTGTGCTGGGCACCAGCTGCCAGCCAGCAACTGCAGCAGCCTCTGGCCCAAGCCTTCGGGGCCCAGCCAAGCAGCCTGCGTACCAGAGACCTTTGGCAGACCCCGTCTGTTCTTTCAGGCTTCATAACAGTAGCAGTGACAGCTACTGCTTGTGTGGAAGAGGAACATCAGGAAGGAATGCAGTCTTCCCCGTGTTTCTGAGATGCAGGTGATCACTACACGGTGCAGCCCCCTTTATCCAAATATCTTGGCTGCTCAGCAGGCAAGAGGATAGAGGATGGACAGTTGAGGTTCCCTGACTTCAGTGAGAGAGGCTGTGTTCTTGGTCTCTTATAGGAACCTCTGTGGTTTTTTTACTGTTAGTTTGGTGTAACAGCACCCAAGAAACCCTAAACCCTCTGTCCACGCTTGGCTGTTTGCTCCTCCTGGATGCTGAGGGATGCAAATGCTGTGGTCTTCAAAGCATCTCTGGTAGGAAGGTACTTCACGAAGTGGTAAAGATTTTCTTTGTGGTTAGCAGATACCTGTTCCTGTGTTCAGTGATTTGCTTGAGTTGTTCCATCCTGTTGTGGTTGTTCAGGTTCCCTCTGTCTTCAGCTGAGTCGTGTTTTCCTGTGTCCCTAGCATACGTTTCAACAGCCACCACTTGCCTGAGCACTACAGGACTTCACATGGGCCAATTATTATTATTTTTTATTTTTTTTCCTGGCAGTTGGGAAGCCATTCCTGATTTGGAAGCTTCACTAAGTGTTGACACAAGCAAGAGGTTCATCTTCCAAGTTCTTGCTCTCCCTGTTGGCAAATAAAGACTTTTTCTTGCCCATAAGCAAGAAAAGAGTGTTTTGTTCTGTCGTGGCTTTCTCCAGCTCAACCCACAGGGGCAAATCTGCTTTGCATCCTCATCCTAAATACTTACCGAAATCAGTTTCACCTCCCCCAGTTTTTGCCCAGATTTTCTCCAGCCCACCTTTTAACCGGATTTTATATGCAGCAGACTCTGCGTGTTTGTTGTGGTAAGAAGAAAAGAGTTGGGTGTAGGCTCCTGTAACTTTCGGATGCTCAGCAAAAAGGGAATGCCACAGTCCCTAATAGGATTAGGCTGTGTGTCAACAACACTGGAGCTTAGCTCTGGTGACGGTGCCTAAGTGATTTAGAGCTCATTTTACCAGAGTTAACAGTGTTAATGAAAGCTCCTCTTGAAACTTTCCATATCTGAGGTTCCTGTAGCATTTTCCTCCAGCACTGAATTCTTGGGGTGAAGTTTACAGAAGTGCTCCCTGCAGGTGTGGTGTGAAGCTTTAATTTGAGCTCTGTACCCCTTCATCTACAGGGTCGTGGAAGAGTGTAAGGGTCAAGTTGTTCCCAGGGAACTGAGACTCATCCTTGTTGCATCCGCGGTGCTGCTCTCTTGCTACCCACCGGTTCCACTTCCAGACTGCACGGAGGTTTCGCCCACGAGGTGGTGGTTGAGCAGTGTGTGCTCTGGCAGCCCGCCTTGCAGCACAGCTCTTCTGTATCACCCCAGTGAGCACGGGCAAGGCGCTGCTCAGACTCAACAACCCTTAAAAATGGTGTTTTGGAGGCATGAACTCTCATTTGGTGACAAGTAGCTGCTTGGGGTTTTTGGCAGCTCTTTGCAGAGCTCTAAGTAACTCTTCAGAACTCAACGAGGTTGTTGCTGTGCTAATACTAAGAGCAGATAATCCTCGCCCAGGTCGCTCTCAGCTAATTGCATTGTGCCATATTTGTAGCACGTTACATCACAGCATATCTTTTCATACCTGGTAAGACTTCATGAGAAACCTTTGCAGTGTAATTGAATGTGTCTTAACTCTCTTATTGCAGGCTAGAAATCTTCACACCGGAGAATTGGCTGCTGTAAAAATAATCAAGTTAGAGCCTGGTAAGTTTTGCCTTCTTTTCTGTATTTTGGGGTTGCGTTTTCAGTTTTCTCACATGTTTGTTTTTTCATAGCTGCAAAGCTCCAGACAAAAGAGGTGTTTTTTTTTTTTTTTTTGACTGTTTCAGTGGTTAGATGACAGGAAGCTCTGCAGGATGTGTTACTACTCTCAGTTATGTCCTGCTCACTATTTCCTTGTTCGTTCTTATCTGCCTTATCATTGTTTCATAAAAAGTCGCAGTTACAATGTGTTGTCAGTACAAAGAGAAGATTTAGGACAGATGGTAGATTGTGAGCCCTGAAAGAATAGGGAGCTGGGAGGGGAAAGAGACCAAGCAATGATGCTAATGCTCACCAAAGGTGCCTTGGGAAAAAACAATGCCTTCTGCTTCGTAATGGGTTGTCTTTTTTCTCACCTGTACTGAGAGGATGGCTATCGTTTCCCCATACATTTCCTCACTTCTTCTAAAAGAGGGCAGAGGTTTTCTCACTTCTCCTAAAAGAGCTCACTTGCTACCCAGGAAATTCGCTGAGCTGAAGCCTAATCTGAGTCCTGCACAGAGAGCTGAAATCAGACATTAAGTCTTCAGTGGAAATGAGGCAAGGAGCTTTTTATCTGTCCCACCTGGGGATCATGTATTTGCTTGAAGAAGTAACCTGTCATTACTTGTTCACTGGAATACCTTTCAAATCCCTCTTTAATAAAGTCCTCTTCTGCATCTCTTTACCACCTTTGTTTCCCATAGCCTGAACTCCTGTGCTGTGTCCATCCAGGGTGGCTGTGGGACAGGGAATGAGGGAGGCTCCTCCTTGTGAATGCAGGCTTTCCCAGTGCTCATGTAGTACTACCTCGTCTATGAAGCAATTAAGTGACACTGGAAATTAACGTATAGTCACAGAGCTAGGAAGTAGTAGGATTTCTGGAGACACGATGGGATAACTCGTGACTGGGGTGCTACAGACAATGAATGCAGACTCTTTAGGAAGTGGAGGAAAATCTGGAAAGAGAATTGACACAGGAGAGGCTGATGGAGCCACGTGGTTTTTGTTCTGGAGACAAGAAGAGTGAAGAGGGATCTCACCACCATATTCCACTGGAGACATGCAGAAGATGCCCGGTGAAGAGCAGGCACAAGCAAGGGAGATTCCAGTTGGAAATGCGAAAAACTCTTCACAAGGAGAGCGCTTGTGCTCTGGGACAGGGCCCCGAGAAGTGGTGGTGGGATCTCCATCCTGGAGGAGTCTTAGAAGTTGAGTGGACATGGCCTGGCAGCACAGCCAGCCCTGCTTGGAGAAGAAAGCTGGAGCAGAGGACTCTGGAGGTCCTACCAACCTGTCTGCTGTCATTCGAGGGTGAAACCAACTCTGAAATGTCCCCGGTCCCTGAACTCCAGCATCGGTGGTGGTGGTGTGACAGGACAGGTTAAGAGTCTGTCGTTTTGATGGGGGTCTTGCAGTCAGTATACTGATAACAACGTGAGGTGGATGCACTGTTTTCTGGTTTCTTGCTTAAGAAAACCCATTGTCCCGTTTGGGTGTAGTTACGTGGTTCTATTGACTTGGGTTGAAAAGCACAGCTCTTGTTTTGTTTTTGTTTGCTAATTTTTTTAACAGTTAAAAGTTAGTGAAATCAGAACAGTTTCTTCAACTGGAAGAATTTGAAAAATTCGAGTGAATAAATAAATTAGAATAAAAGGCTCAGCTTGATTCTTTAGCTTTTTTTTCCCTCCTTTTGTGGAAACATAGCATAGGTAACCACTAAAGAGCAGCCAGGCCACGTTGGTGACAAAGGGACCCCAAAACAAGGCCACATTCTTTGCAACTCTCTTCTTCGAGACTCAGCAAGGTCTTCTGCAAGCTCAGCTTCATGCACTCAGTGTGGTTCGAATGTCAGTGGCTGTGGTTAAATAAACGGCCTTCATCTCTGAACCCACTTACCCACACCAGAATTCACGATTGTACGACCTCAGGAGTGGTGGTCAGTGGGCAAAACCTCAGGTGTGGCCTCACCTCCTGCTAGCAACACCTTGCAAGCTGCTCTGACTCCTTCAGCTGGTCCCTTCGAGTCTTCTACTGGTGGGTCTCATGAGCTGGCAACCTCTTTGGAGCAGAGCTGAATTTTCCCTGTCGTTGTTTGGTGCTGTGCACAGCGTGGCTTTCCGTCTTGTTTGGGGATTGCTGTCAGGAACTGAGATGTTGTAGTGGTTCAGGGTTGTTCTCTTGGCCCTGCTTGCTTCATCTTGTCCCCCTGCGACTGTGTCCCAGGGTTTTGGAGGCAGTCAGAAAGTGTCCAGTTTTCTCTCTGCACATCTGCGAAACTCCTCATTGTACAAAGATGTGTTTACATAGGTGCAAAAAGCAACTGCAGAAATTTGCACGGGAGAAAAATAGATGGAAGATGGTTAAATACAAAGATCCCATCTATGACCGAGAGATTTTTCTGAGCCATCGGTCTCTGGAGGTGGGGGGAGAGCGTTTGGGGAAAGCATCTCTGTGTGGTCTGTTTGTAATGCTTCCTTGGCACCCTCGACTGGAAGCTCAAGGCCCCGTTTCTGACTCAGCGCAGCTCCTGGTTGGTTCCGTGATCTGCTCTGCAGCCAAGCAGATGTTTGGGAAGCTGAAGGCAGAAGATGTGTGGGGAGGCTCTGAAAGAAGCTGAAGCTGCTGCCTTGGAGCGATACGACCGTGGGGATGAGTGGTGGCTGCTCAGCAGCCGTGCACCCAGTGCAGGAGTGATGTGAGGTGCTGCAGCCCGTGCTTGGGGAGAGCTGGGCACCACATTTATCTCTTAATGGGGCAGAGCAATATTCCCATGATGGAAGGAGGATGGTATTAACCTCCTGCTGGTGTAGGGAGAAGCTTCCTTGAGCCTCCACGTTGCTGCACCTGGTGCAAGTGAAGTAGGTCGGGTTCTGTTGTGAATTTCACAGGATCATTTAGGTTGGAAGAGACCTCCAAGATCACCCAGTCCAACCTCTGATCTAACACTAACAAGTCCTCCACTAAACCACATCACTGAGAAGAATTGCTTTGAAAACTGACCAGAGGCAGAGGCTGAATCCTCTGCTATTGGGGCCAGAGGAAGAGCACGAACCTTGGGCAGCTGAGTAAGTAATCCCAGTCTCTGCTTGTTGCTGCTTAAACACGACAATGAAAGGTGCAAAGCTCTGGCCCCAAGTCATCCCTACTGAGAACCCCATTAAAATTAGCATTGATGACCACATCCTTATAGTTCTTACTCTTTTTAGTCTGACTTACCACAGAGAAGTGGTTTCTTCTGGGTTGCTGTCTCTTTTTTTATTTTTATTTCAATATGTCTTTTAAAACCTTACCAGCCTGATCTCCATCCGCAGCATGTACACCCACAGTCTCTTGGCAGAGATCTTGTCGGGTTTTTGTTTTGTTTTTAAGGAGGGTTCACAGCATTTATTTATTTACGTTTGGTGCTCTAGGATGTCTGCTGCCTCTGTGGGGTAGCTCGATGGTAGCCGCTTACTGTCTTCGCTGGCCAGGAAGACACAGCTGTTCAAAGTCTCCCAGATTAAAAACGATAATAACAAATAAATAAATAAAAAACAGCTGCACCTTGTGAGAGTTTGTCTTCAACATTCAAACTAATTTCAAGGATTTTTGGGCTGTGCCTGCAGAACACCAGCAGATCTCGGATCAGGTCAGTGTTAGAAGTTGGTGCAGCTACCTGGGTGCTCCCCCCAGGGGGGCAGCCAGGACGAGCTCCTGCCAGACTGCAGGGCACAGCGAGCAAAAGATTCGTGATAAATTCCATAAATTAGTCACTGGGGAAACAGGCCTGTGGCTCTCTTCGAGTTAGGTACAGCATCTTTGGGAGGGGAGTAGAAGGCTGCCTCACAGATGGGGAGTCAATTTGGAGATGGAAAAATAAATCTCCAAACCCAATGCTAGTGTAATACGTCGACGGGTGACTGGGAGCAGAAGACAAAAGCCTGTGAAGCAAGGAGGTGAGCAATGTGTTGAATTCAAGCTGCAGGAAACATCACACAGTACGGTGGCAGCGCTTTGGGAGACCCAGCAAAACTGCTGAAATGGCGAGTGTGGGTGAGCTGTGGCTTGGTCCTGTTACTACCTGTAGCAGAAGAGGGATTAAATGAGTTGGGAGACTCAAACTCACGACCGAGACCCCAGTATGACCGCTTTAATTTCATCTGCTGTTGCCTTCCTTTGTGTGCTCTCTGGACAAAAGACATAAGCTCCCTACATAGAAGGTTACTGTCATCAGCTTACTTGAATTTTTGGGCAGTGTGCGAGCTCTGCTACCACAGTTCCTTAAGCTGTGCTGTTAGAATCGAAATAGACAGTGTTTTTCACTTTTTTGGCATAGCCTTTGGAGAGCATTAGGCAAAAGTATTATGGCACGCTAATGACATTTCCCAGCATTCACCGAGTACAAATGCTTCAAATAATTTGGGAGCCAATTCTATTTCAGAAACTAATCCAACTGTACTCAGCAGCGGGGAAGCCAAAACCATCTGAAACACTAAAGCCACTTCCTTCTATGGGTTTAGCAGATGAATCGAGAAGGCAGTCAATACAAAGAGAGAACTATTTGCCAGGGTAGCTCTACTCCACCGAATTTTCTCCCTGGGAAAATGTAAGAACCGAAATATTTTAAAGTTACTAGACGCCTCGTGTAAATACTGTCAGAGTGATAAATAGTGGCCTCGGAAGCCTTTGATGCTTTAAGGGCTGGTGGTGAGCTGTAGTGCAAGATTACAGAAGGATCTCGTTTGTGGTTTTCGTTGGGTTCAGGGAGTGTTTTCTGTGTGAGATCTCTGTGGGAGCCAGAAGTAGCCGGTTACGTCTTTCTAGTTGGATCTTAATCCGTGCGTGGAGCTGTTGAAGGGTGTCTGTACGAGGGAAAACAGTCAGCCAGCTCCGTGTAGCTTTGTGCTCGGGACATTCACAGCTGGATTTGGTTCATTACCTTTGGTATCTCGTGGTTCAGATGTGGAGGTTCATGTTCCACGTACGAGCACAGCCTTGGGGCTGAGTCGGGTCAGGGTCTGTCCCCTCTGCACCACAACCTCAGAGGAGCTGTGGGACACACCAGGGCCTTGCAGGACTAAGAGGTGTGCTGCAGCAATGCAGCCTCATGCTCTGTGTGATGAATTCCCTAGAGATGCTATGAACTATGGAGGAAAACAAGCCTGAGGCTTATGTGAGCTGAGCCTGCAGGGCTTGAACCATTGTTGTAAGCTCTGGGAGATGAAGAAATATGAAAATAACTCCTGGTTACCCCTTTCACCTTCACTGCCTCGTGGTGTGGAACAGGGTTGGGCTGGGATCATGTCTGGTGTGTGTGATGGTTTAACTAGACACAGGTTTTACGTGCTGAACTGTCAGACGCTGCCAGAAGCCCTCGCTAACCTGTTCCTGAGCTCCTTTGCTGGCTGCAAACTCCCGTGGCATCAAGCTGGCATCACCATACCCCGGGGACACCTGGAAGAAGTCGAAGCGTGGCTCATTCCACCACCACTGCATCTGTCTGAGCACAACGCCTGTGTTTCCAAATGCTCTGGAGCTGCTAAAGGCTGGACGTCGCTGCCTTGTGCTGTGCCATGTGCCGAGTGGTACTGCTGCCGCCTCGCACAGCTGCTCAGCCCGCTCCTGGAGCGTACCCAAAGCAAAACAGAGACAGCGTGGCCTTTTAATGCAGAGTGCCCAGCATTTTAATGATATTTAACTTCTTGGAGAGTGGTCCGATTTTGCTTTGCCTGCTTCTAATGCATTTATAATCTGCTGTTCTTCCTGCAGAAATGTGTGTATCCAGAGTGGGTGAGCTCGTGGTCCCAGGTAGTAAGTACAGAAGGCAAGGAGAGAGGGAGGGAGATGAAAACATTCGACATAGGAGCACAGGTTATCTGTTGACATGGCTGCTTGTAACTAGGAGCACGCAGGGGAAAAGAGAATATAAGCAGGGAAATTGGTTCTGGCGTTGGAGCAGTCACTGAACATTCATGTGCTGCGTGCTGCCAAGCTCGTGCTGCTGTGGCAGCGCTTTGCCATCAGTTATATTTTGCATCAATCGCGAGCTAATCAGTACCATCAGCCCTCAGCAGTCAGGAGCTGAGATGCCTGGCAAGGAAATCTGCTGGTGGAAACATCATTGTTTCCAAATAGTTGTATCCTACTTGGAATCAGGTTTCTCAGCTTCAGGGTTTGGGAAGCTAAATTCTTTCAGTCAGACTGCAGGTTTCCTTGAATCCCGAGAAAAGACGTATGGCTAAAACAGCTCGGATGCTTGAGTGCAATCTGAATTATTCTTCTTAAAGGCACGAAACTTTAAAAGGATTGTTCACAGTTTTCAAAATGGTTGGTAAAGAGGAATGCAGGTCTGCAAGGCAGGGAAGAAAGCAGGACTTCTGTGTGTGCCAGAGCTATAGGATGGGATGCTACACTAATGCCTTGCGTCTCTCCACCTCCCCCAAAATATTTTGAGGCTGTAGTTCAGTCATGTTGTGTGTCAGGCTATAGAAATGGGAAATGGAAAATGTCTCAGGAGCTAAACTTAATTAGGCTGGAGGGAAAAGACTGGCAACAAATTTCAGTGTTAAGAAAAACCTGTATATTGGGGATGCCACCTCTTTCATCAGTGGAAATTGAACCCTTGTTAAGTTCAGAGAAGTGGCTTGGAATGATTGAGAGCTGGATGGCACAGGGATATGTGGAAATCAGCACAGAGGAGCTAATGACCTGTAAGTAGTGCCCGATGGCAGCTTGGCTGTGGGGTTTGTCTATTGGGACGAATGGTTTCTGCGAAGTAGTGATTCCCGTGGTGCTTTCTGGCCTGGTTCTGGCACCCAGGTTGTTGAAATAAAAAATAAAAATAAAAATAAATAAATAAATAAATAATAATAATAATAATAAATGAGACACTGTCCCAGCTGCAGCAGTAGCTGCTTCTGCTAACAGTGGTGTTCACCTGGTCTCGTTCCTAATGGCATCCCGCTTTGTCTAATTAAAATATTGTGATGGAAGTCCCAGGTGTGTACAGTGAAGCCTCCAGGGGGGGCTGCTGGAGCCAGCTTGTGAGCACCCATTGTGCCTCCTGCCAGGCAGCCTGGCGTGCCTGTCAAGCACATTTGGGTGGCCAGGAGCATACTGTACTGCCCGGCAGGCTGGTACCACAGAGGTCTGCTCTGTCTCTCCATAATCACTGCTGTCCCACCCTCCACGACACCATCAGCATCTCCAAATGCCATCAGTTCTCTCCTCCCAGTTGCCTGGGCGCTGCCTGCCTGTCCCTCCCTCTGTTCCCTCTTGGTATCAGCCCTGTGCTGCAGCTCTGAAGTAATGCTGAAGAAACCAATTTACAACAATAGCTCTGAAATTCTCCCCTGAGGAGCCTCCTGGACGATAAATTGGATTTCAGCTGACCCAGGAGGAGATGTGAGGGGTGACCCTGGGTCTTTTTTTCAGGATGGGCCCACTCAAAGCAGTCAGTGGAGCACATGAAAATAAGACCAGGAACAAACTTGCTTGCAAACCACCAAGGTCAGGTGTGCTCAGAGGACCTAACAGTGCTGCATGAAAGGCAGTAGAGTGGGGCATGTGAACCCAGGCTGCACATTTAAGGGAACTTGGCAGGACATCCAGTACCAGGTGAGAAGTGTCTGCAAACAGAGTAATTCACGAATGTCAATGGACCATCAGTTTTGTCAGTGATCTCTTGCTTAAATACAGATTTATCGCGAATTTACTAATCTTTACTTTGTTAAGCTTCTGAAATTGATCTGCTTGCAACACGAGAGGATGGGGCTGCAAGTTGCAGTAGTCGTCCTCCCCACCAGCTGTGCTGGCGGACAAGCGGCTCATTGTGCCGAGCCGAGCGGCCTCGACCACGGACCCTGATCAGGGGAGAATATTCCATTGTAACCCTCTATTGTGTCCTGCATGTCTCATTAGAGAGGTAAAATTACATAATAGTAGCGCGCTGTAGTGAGTCACCATGCTGCTGGGGTGATTTACAGCAGCTCCCTAAACTACGTTTTTGCTCAGCATGCCACATAGCCCATAATTGCAAACATGTGAGTAGACAAAAAGGACATTTTTCCAATTCCATGTTATTTAGCATCAAGCGATCTCTGATGACTAAACCAGATGAAAATCTCTTTGCATGGATATATTGTCACCTTTGATCTAACTGTTCTTATCTTGCTGTCTCCGTTTTGATTAAGTATTTTCTACAAATTCGTCTTACTGTCTTTTTTATTTTCATGCTATCCAAGGATATTTAATTTTTGCCCGATTCCAGCATCTCTTGCCAAGATTAATACTCCAGCTGCCTGGAAACTCTGAATTCCATTGTTTTGAATTCATTTTTGTCATCTTTGAAGCACTATACATCTTCTCTCCTATCTTTGAGTCTGATCTTTCAGAATCTTTTTCTACGTATTTTGCCAGACTTTTCTCGTGGATACGTCTCTTTCTTCCGTCTGTTTGTTGCTGTTCTGTCAGCCCTGTGCTCACATTCAGCCCGTGCACCTTTTTCCAAATCCCTCTTTTATTCCCTTTTTTTGTAGGTTACCCCATTTTTTTAATAGGTTCTCCATTTATTTAATTGCATGGAAGTTACCTTTTCTGTGTTCATCTCCTCTTTTGAAAGGTAGGATCAGCCTGAGTCACTCCTGATGGGTACTTCTTTGGTGGTTTTGTATTTTTTTTTCCACTAGTGGGAAATTTCTTGGCTTTCCATGCATTGAGTTCAGTGCTTCATCGCCACTTTGGTGGGAGAAGCTTTTCATATGTACAAGGGTTGAAGGTTAAGGCAATTTGAGCCCCTTTCTAATTGTCCTATCTTAGAACAACAGAATAGATTATTCCTGTTGTTTTTATTTTTCCACAGATGTCTTTTATGTGCATGAAGGTTGTTATCTCATCTACCATCAGTCTTTCTAGTACAAAATCACCATATTTCCTTCATTTTCTCCCCTATTAGTTACAGTTCTTGTTGCTCCACACTAGACAGTGCTATCGAAGGGAAGGTCAAGATGCTACCTACAGGTTTTTTGCTGTTTCAGGAGTGCTTCTTGATCATGAAGTTCATGAGGCAGTGTTTAGATATTCTGAAATGCTGCTTCTTACATACTAAAGATCCTTTGCTTTGAAGATTAGGGATTCAATTCTGTGAACTCATGGACAGCTGGCAGTATTAGAGAAAGGTGGTTCCTTCTTTGGTGTGAAGTGGGAGTTTTTTTGCTGTCCCTCTTGCTCACATTTGACTTTCTTGAAAAACTTCTTTAATTTTAAAATGCTCCAGTGAGTTACCTGTGAGTATTTACCAGTTTCCTTGTGGAAATTCGTCACAGAAATAGAAGGGATTAGTCCACCTGGATCAAACTCAACCCTTTGTTCATAGCAGTTGTTTATAGGCAGGGTGCTTGAGTTCAAGCAAAGCTATAGTTGAAAGGTAACCATAAAGCACAGTGTGAAGCCTGTGCTGAATTTGATTGCCTAGTTTGTGTTGCCTTTTCCTTTTTTCATTATTCCCAAAAAATAACTGCTCATGTTTCAAATGTCAAGAGTCTGTCTTAAACTCCTCTACTAATATTTTCCTTCCCCGGTGAAGTCTTTCTCCACACAACTCAACTTCAAGAAGCCCTTGAGGATTTACTGAAGTTAGCCAGGGCTGTGTTTGTACAAATGTGTTCCTCCCTCTCTACCTTTGTGTTTCGTGGCTATTTTCTTACGTAAAAATCCCAAAGGTTGCAATCACTTGAAAATAATTGAAGTGAACGGGCACTTCTTTCACTCTATCTGTAAACGTCTCTACACAAGGTGAATGTCTGTAAGTAGAGAGCCACAATTTGCACCGTGATCTCCAGTGCCATGGGGCAGGCCGTCAGTCCTGGCTGGCTGTGGGTCTGTCCAGCACGGGTGGAAAATCCGGCCTAAAGACCCTCTGGTGTGGTCTCCTTGGTGACTCCATTGCTCGGTGAAGTTGCTTGAAGCACAGCCCATAAAAACATTGATTTTTAAAGAGGTTATTAAGACTATTAGCCGCGCTGTTACTTCTTGAATAAACACACCGGGGATCCAAACAGAATTTATAGCAGTACTTGAGACCTCTTGGACTTGTCAAAATCACGTAAATTAAGGGCAGTGTTATAGGGCTGTATTTCTGCTTCCACATCCCTGGCTTGATATTAGCAGATAGATTTCGCTAATAAAACTTGAAATGAAAATAAATATACAAAGCTCTTTTTTTTTTGTCATGAGAGGACATGGTAGTTGCCACCTTTTCGGAAGCAGCACTTTCTCTAAAACCCAAGACCTTTATCTAAATCGCAGTCTTTCGTGTCCTGCAAGCTGCTACAGGCATCTTGTTCATGCCAAAGGAAGAACAAAGGTAATAACACCCGTGTGCGTGACCACGAGGCGGGCAGACGCCTGTGAGGGCCCGGTCGGCCGGTTCCTGAGGTGTTGTTCCCCAGAGGCAGGCTGCCAGGCTGTCAGCCAGTGCAGACATTATGGCATTACATTATGGGATGGCAGGGAAGCTCTGCTCACAGGGAGGGAGAGCCTCTGGGGCCAGGCCATGAACACGGCCCTCAGCCTGCCCTGAGGCATGGGCCCGGGGAGCTGCCACCTCTGAGCTCTGTATCCTGTGTGGAAATTCTGGCCGTGGGATTAAATAAACATACACCAGTGTTTTTCCTAGGGCTCCGTATTTTTCTTGCCTTCATTGCAGCTATACAATTACATCTTTTTGAGTTTATGATAGCTTTTAAGCTTTTACCCTTCTAAATTAATGTGTTAGGAACATGCTAGGCTATTGTGCTGTCCCTAATGTGTTTTTAAGCACAGGGCTCTTTGTGCAAAGGCTGTGTAGAATGTGTAAATGTGCTTATGTAGCTGTCCTAATCAAAAACTGCTCTCACAACGAGGCAGCCGGTGGTGCGGGCTCTGTGCTTCTCTTCTGAGTCAGCGGTGGCCGAGTGGGCGTGCAGGCCGTATGCTGCCTCAGAGGCATTTTGAAATGAAAGATTTTTAATGGCGAGCCTACGGTGCCTGTTTTCTCTCGGTTTCAGCCAGGGGACTCTGGAGTTACATTGCTGTAATATTTCAGCCTGTGTTCGGGACCCTCGTGCTGCAGACACCGTGTCTGGTGGAGCTGGGTGGCCCTGGGAGCCATGAAGGGGCTGCTGCACTTATCCAAGCCCTTGGCTTGTTTTTACGAGCATCGTACATGCTTTGAGGTCTCTTTCAAAGTTCAGCTTTGTGTGATGTAACCGTGATTGTTTCCTGTTTTTTAGGAGATGACTTTTCATTGATACAGCAAGAAATATATATGGTTAAAGAATGCAAACACTGCAACATAGTCGCCTATTTTGGGAGCTATCTCAGGTAAACCCCACTGTATTACCTACATTTCATCTGATTCTTTCCTGAGACAATCTCAGTCTGGTTTATTACTTATATCCTCTCTCGTTGTTCTCATTGTCTTCTCTATGCTGAATTCTCTTCAGTTCCCATCTGGCTTAAAAAAAAAAAAAAAAGTAAAAAAGAAAAAAAAGTGACTAATACTTTGTTTTCTCTGCTGGCCAAAAGGCTGGAATATTTTTATCACTAGGAACAGAAAGAAACTTTTCCCTTAGAGACTCTTGCAACATATCCAATCCTGCTCTCTTGCTGGGCAGATTTTAAACATTTATCACTTCTAATATAAAGCAAGCTCACTGTTTATCTAGAGTAGAATTGCTTTTAGGTATTTTATTTAATGGCAGTATTGTGTGCTGCGCAAGGATAGCCAGTGAGTTGGAAGAGCAAAACACACTAAATCTGGGCTGCTGGTAATAACATTTTTCATAGCTCTGGTGCGACAGATGCGACGTACTGAGAGCAAGGTGATGCCAGCTGGCCACGTCTTCAAGTGCACACGTTAAATGTTATACAGAAAGTTGGGGAATATTTTCCATTTCTGTGGAACAATGCCATTTATCAATTGGCTCTGTGGGAATATATATCACCACTTTGCCAATTTGGTCTTTTTCTACACGGCTTCGTCTTTGGATTTCATGGAGGACTGCATTTTTTTAAGTAATTTGTACAGCCCAAGTGGACTTCAGCTGGAAAATAGCTGGATTTCTAAATCCCCAACACTCCTTTTGGAGGTTGTGAGGAATTTTTTAGATACAATTAGGTAATTTCAATTTCAGATTGAACCTGAGTGTAGCATGCTTATCTAATGTACTCTTGCTGCTGGAAGGTAAACCTCAAGTGTTCCTTAATCACATTATTCCTTGCAGTTAAGAGGTCAGGGTTGAAGCAACATCTTTTAGATCTGATAACAGTTAAAAGCTTCTCAGTGATTTTGGCATAAAATTTTCATTTTGATAGGTGAGAATTTATATTGAGATTTTTAATAACATGCAAAGCATGTAACTGCTAGTCACGTATTAGTGTATGTCTTTAACAAAGAGCGATCAAGACCAATAGAAAATAATTTAAATAATCATTATTAATTGTGTTCTGCATACAGATCAATCAGCTTCTGATGTCTGTGTTTTAACTTTCTTTTTTGGTAGCCGTGAAAAGCTGTGGATATGCATGGAGTACTGCGGTGGGGGATCCCTCCAAGATATTTACCATGGTACTTTGAAAATTACTTACTTACATTTGTACCCTTTGAAAGGTTTATGCAAAGAGAAGAATTTGAAAGGAAACTAACAGGGAATGGTTGGTAGTAGCCAGCACTACATGTGTTTTTTCTTAAGAAATGAACAGTGTTTTTAGCTACAGTCAACAGATTTTGTCGAGAGCAATTCTCAACGTGGAAACAGTCACTTTGTGCTAATATCCTGCCATTCTAGGCCAGAACATGCTTTATCTTTTAATCATCACGCTGTTCGTTTCTCTCTGTGATACTTAGGTAACAAGAGCTTGATTTATCCCAGTGGAGAGCTCTTTGGTAACTACAGTTGTTGTACATTGTGAGCTCGTCTACGTCTTTAGTTGCCTTCTGTCAGCCCAGTGTCTTGAATGTCAGTATGCAGTAGTAGTTTATCTCCTTTCTCTGAAGGTACTGGAAAAAAAGACCTCTAAATAGTTCACAGCTAGAAGACATTCTGCTTAGATGTGGAGACTCTGAATGCTATGAAGAAGCAGATTTTACTGAGAAATCTCTAAATTTGTTCTTTAAAGAATAATAATAAAAAAAGACTTTTTATCTCTCCTCTTGTACAATACTGTACCACTCTTCTATTATTATTTTCACCTGTCAGGTCTAACCTAGAGTTGTTGACCCTGTAGAAGGATTTACTGGAGTTGTTAAAAAAGCAGTCCAGAAACTTGCTTTGCCTTTAAATGAAAACGTGGGGTTTTTGAGTATGAAAGCTTTCTAACTTATTTTTCAGACACCTTTAAAACAATTCTAAGTCCCATGGCCCCCTAGCATAAAACATTGCTGTTGCTAATATTAGAAAATTAGCAGAAGTCATTTTTATTGCTTTCTACGTTTCCCAGACTACAGGATATTTTATTACTGCGAAGTCACTTTTAAAATGATAATTAGATTTCTGTCAAACAAGTTTTCTTCTCGCTGTGGGTATTGTCTTCTGTTGCTGTGCTGTTTTTGTTTTTTTACAGAAAGGCTTTCTGTAAAACAAACAAACAAAACCCTCTTTTCAGCTGAATGTAAAATACAGTCCTTGTAAAAAAAGGTCTTTAACTTTCATGGCAATAAATTTTTTTTGGCTGCTTCACAATATTTATATGTTACAGGCTGTCGACTTACGCACTTTTTAATCTTTGTTTTCAGTAACAGGGCCTCTGTCAGAGTTACAAATTGCATACGTGTGCAGAGAAACTTTACAGGTACTGTACTTCTGCAGGTGTGTGATAAAGTCTTGTGTGATAGTCTGTGTACAGAAAGTAAATATGGAAGGTGAGTCGCTCCAGAAAATGATACGGTACCATCACTTCCATTTGCAAGCACTGGGAATTCACTTGAGACCAATTGACCAGTGTTAATCTGTTAGTTTCTATATTGTATACATAAAAACTCACAAAAAAATAGAGTAATGTAGTGCAAATATTTGCTTAGAATCATTGTCAGAGCAGTGCTTCTCAAGGCCAGGTTAGTTGGGTCTTTGAGCAACCTGATTTAATGGGAGGGGATTAGAACTAGATGACCTTTAAGGTCCCTTCCAACCCAAACCATTCTATGATTCTTTTGCAATGTAATTTGCAAAGGAGCTTATGCAGGAATAGATGTCTCTGTGGAACTCATTACAGAGCCAAAATACTAAAACTCAGTCCTGTTTGGATCACCTCTTTGGTGATCTTGTTGGTTTCAGTGAAACTATGGAAGACAGGTCTTTGCAGGTTGTGACCACAGTGCTGTCTAGGCTATTTTCATGCATTGTTCTGATACAGTGATTCAGTGCAGAAAGTGTTTAGGTTTAGGACAAAGTTCTGAATCTCATAGCAGAAAGCAGCTAATATCTAGCAAGCAAGAGTAAGTACCTGGGTATTTTAAAAAAAAAAAAAAAGGCACATTTTAAACTGCATGCTTGATCTGTGGCATTAAATTATAATCATTTGTAGAGAAAAAATATTAGAACCAAATAACTAAAACTGTTTCATCTTCTGATTGCTAGTAATTGTAGCAATCAGAAGGTGAAGAAAGTAAGGTGATGCAGGCAGCATGTTTCTTAAAGGAACTTTGCATTCCCTGCTGCATCTATGAATAATAATTGCATAAGAGAATCACAAAGATGCACACCTTTCCCTGAAGCGGTGGCTGAACTCGTCACTGCCAGAAGCAGGGGTGTAGACCCATGGACAAATCTGCTAGGGAGCTCTGTTCCTGATCTCCTGTTGCTGCAGGAACTGGTATTGCCGGAAGGGCAGCTCAAAAACTGAACACCTGTTTGTTGAAACCTTCAGGACTTCAAAAATATAGCTAATTTTAGTAAAGGAAAATGGTGATTTATCTTGAGGCTTGTTTTGAAAATACACGTATCCGTATGTAAGATGCTAGACCATGAGTGGTTTAAACAGGTCTTCACATGCGTTGGGTAGGGCTGGGAGAGATGAGGAACAGAATCCAGCATACCTCTTAGCTGCAAATCTCAAATTTTTGAACTTTCAAATAAAGGACATTGAGTAATTCCAATTTGTTAAATAAGACTGGCTTTGCAGAATGTTAACAAATGACAGAAATGATGAAGTGTTGTGTCAGAAATGATGAAGTGTTGTCTCTTTTATTTCCAGGGTCTTGCTTATTTGCATATGAAGGGAAAAATGCATAGAGATATAAAGGTAACTTGGAACTTTAAGAAACTTACCTTAAACTTTCTAGTGCAGAAAAAATATTTCTGATAAAGTATTTTAATTTTGTATTTGTTATGTTTTAGGGTGCAAATATTCTACTAACAGACCATGGAGATGTCAAATTAGGTAAGTTGCTTGAATTTATTAGTAAGACAGAAAGCAAATAGGAGGTTTTTTTATTATTGACCATTGATTTAGCAAGTTGTCTTTTATCACTCCGACCAGGCAGAAACACAAAAAAATAACTGTAATATAGAGTCCCTACCTCCTGATGAGAATATTCAGCTTTTATAAGGCCTTGTCTTTGTGTTGAGCAGCACGTGTTCAGCCAAGATTGAGCTTGCAATAAATGATAAAGCATAATACAGCAAATCTCCTGTATTAACACAGCCAATTGTATTAGTTCTCTGTGCCATGAACCTTTGGTATTGCACTGTGGAATGTTCTTTCTTGCACTATTAGGGCAGTAGTTGACAACAGAAAGTGTGTATCTATGGGTGTACATATGTATGAGACGAGAACTTTTGCACTCTGTCAAGAAGTTGCAGGTAATCGGTTTTTTCAACCAACAGACCCTGAAGCTTCCCAGGTTTCCCTGGATTTTGTCAGGCTGGGGCTGCCTGGATATCTATTTGTTTGTTCCTAGCCCCAGTGACAGCTCTGGAGTGAGACAGCTTCTCCTGAGCCAGGCAGCCTGTGGCAACACAGGGTCCATTGCTGGCTGCGCCTCCAGCGTGTGATGTTGGGCATGTCCACGCAAGTGGAGATGAGGAAACTCTCCTCCTTTGCAAGCACTGTGTGGCCAACACTCAGAAGGGATCTGTATTGCTGGCTTCCTCCAGTGATGTTTCGTGTTTAGGGGAGCTCAGGCAGGCTGAATCTTTCATCTGAGCACACTGCCTTCTAAAACCCTGTCCGCCTGTCTGCTGCCTCTCTTCAGAGCAGCCTACGTGCACACGCAGACATCCTGGGAGACAGCATGAGATATTCATCATCATGTGTCTGGTGTTGAAACTGGGGTAGCTGCGATTAGCTGCATTGCTACTCCTCAGAAAAGCTGTGCGGTTCCACATGCTTACTCCCCTGTGGTGGCACAGGAGTGCTATGCTAGGAAAGTAAAGTTTTTTTTAAAGAATAAGGAAAAATAAAATAAAATAAAACCTTGAAACTGATAGGAGCTTCCACTAACTCCGTTAAACTTGGGCCACACACTGATACCTTCCTTTTGCCTGCTAAGCTAGTTAGATTTGTCCACAATTAACCTCCAGCTGTCGTACTACAAATACAATAAAAACAAAACAGGACTTAAATGATATTTGGCTCTGCAAGACCACCTGATTATCTGCAGCTCTCAGAGTAAGGGATAATTGTCCCCTAGACAGAATCTCCAGAAGTAAGAACAGATGGCCCCCCACAGTTCCTTTGTAAGTAACACAGAAATAGTGCTGTTTCCAAAGCATGATGCTATTTTTCCTCTAGAATATTAAACTGAATACCCACTAAATTTTGTGAGGTTGCTTGGTTGCTGTTTCGTGAGATGGAAAAATAGCTAGGGGAGGAAGAGGATCATGAGTGAGCTGTACATAGAAACTAATCTTCTTAATTTGAAATTGTATCAGTGTAGAAATTAGCTGATCTCATTATTAATCTTTAACTGTTGAAGCTTAATGAATTTTTAATTTGCATTAATTTGCATTAGTGTCTTTTCAGAATATGATACTTCCTCGAGTAGAATTTGGAGTGTTAAAATCTAAATTTCTAAATATGATCATTTCATTTTCCAGCTGACTTCGGCGTAGCAGCAAAAATAACAGCCACCATTGCAAAGAGGAAATCATTTATTGGTACCCCTTACTGGTAATAAACTACTTCCATTTCTGTGATTGCATGCAAAGCTAAGTCTGTATTTAGAAATCATGCCAGGAATTCTAAAATACACATACTGAAGTATGTGTATATAAATATAGAAGTATATGCATGTATTTTAAAATATATATAGCAAATGCATACATTCCCTTTCTTCCAAGTAAAATGCCAAAGAGTAGAAGTCTGGGAACCACTGGTTGTAGCTGGTCTGTTGCTGTCACCTACCTGGTGTTTGAGGCCTCAGATTTCTCTCAACCTTATTAATGCAAAACATTCTCCCCTTTTTTGCAGATATGCAATGGTCATTTAGTTTCTCACCAGCTTCTTGTTCTTCTAGCGAATAAACTAAATGATGTCTTTCAGATCTCTGCTGTGCAGAAGAAATTGCAAAGAAAAAGATTTTGATCTTTTAATCATCTCTAGTACCTAATTTCTGCGCAAGACAGCTTTTAATATGCTAACTTATCAGTGTAAATCTTGAGCGGGATGAATATGCAAATGTGGCTGCTTTTGAATTCTGGCATTACTGTGATGCAGTTAGGATGCCTTTCTCCAGGGCGATATTCTTAGGATAGACTGAACGTGTTCGTCCAGCTTAATTCAGACAATGGCTTCTAATTGTTTGCTGCCCTCCTTATCCTGGTGCAGCATGAGGACTCAGGGCAGGAAGATTATCTGGTCATTAAAGCATTTCTCCAGGAATCATGAGACTCTGGTTCTATTCCTAGCTTTGCTGGCAAGTTCACAACCTTAGGCAGAACACGCAACCCTCTGTGTTTCTTTTCTCCCCTGATGCTGGGGAGGCGACAGCAGGCTTCTGCCTTACTTGTGCTCTTTGTGGGGTTTTCTGCACTAGCATTACATAAAGTACTGCGTGACTCCTGCATGCAGGCAGTGATTCAGATTTGCCTCTTGTTTTCTGTATGTGCTGACTGACTGATGCCTTTGCTTTTAAAGGATGGCCCCAGAAGTTGCGGCAGTGGAGAAGAATGGTGGATACAACCAGCTCTGCGACATCTGGGCGGTCGGCATAACAGCCATTGAGCTCGCGGAACTCCAGCCACCCATGTTCGATCTGCACCCCATGAGGTCTGCTGGCAGCAGAGCTTGCTTTCCTTCCAGATCCTCTTCAGCCCTAGCAGGGGCTGTTAAGATACGCTTCAACCCTCTTCATAGCTCAGAGTTAAAAAGCCACGCTAGTATTCCTTCATCATTTGCTTTCTGCATGAGCTATGTCTGTTTTTAAGATACCAGTCTGAAGCTAAAGACTTGAATTTAGAATTGAATTAATAAACTTAAGTCTTTTAATTTAACAAAAGAAATTCATAGTGTCAGTAACAATGTGATTAAGAACAGGTAGAGTAAATCGCTAAAGAAACCCGTAGCCTTAGGTTTAACAAGATTATGCACAGCATTAAAAAGATTTTATTTAAGGATAAGAAAATGAACAACTTTATCGCATTTGTCCTCTAACACAGTATAAACTATAAGCCAGTTTCACCAGAATGATTCTTATCATGAATTATAGAATTATAAATTTAAATTGTTTAGATATTGGAACGAAGATACATATATTTATTTATTTATTTTTAAACTATATGATGACATTATTCTTCCTTTACCTTTAGGGCTTTGTTTTTAATGTCCAAAAGTAACTTTCAACCACCAAAGCTAAAGGAAAAAGCAAAATGGTAGGTTAAAACCCTTTCCTTTGTTCAATATTTTGTAGATAATATGAGAAAATGATTTGTCATTATTGAAGATAATGACACGCTGTGAAAAATAGTGTGGGCTAGTTTTAAATTCAGTAACTCAGAGAGGTGATTTCACCCAGAAGTTGTTTCACTGAGAAACAGCCAGTTGTTTGCTGCAGTATGAAAACAAATGAGAGAGAACTGAGGTCCAGCAGCAGGTATTTGCTGAGATGGCAGAAAACCAGCAGTATGGCACAGGACAGTCTTAACTTTGTGAATTGGCCCCTACCAGTGGTCCAGATGGATGTGAAGTCTCCCTCCTTGGTCCTCTTGTTTGTCCTAGGAAGAAAAGCTATTTTTATCCCTTCCCTTTAATTCCTATTTATAAGGTATTTGCCACTATTAATGGGACAGGTAATTGTTTAATCCCTACATGAAGTATGTGCCTCTGCCAATTTACATTCAGCAGTAATTCCTTCAACTTGTGATACCTTCCTAGCACCTGCAGTATTTTGTGTCATACTTAATAACATTTTATTTTCATATTAATTTTCATGTTTTGTTATCAAAACAATTATGGATTTTTTGCTTGCAATTTTGCTATAAAATCTTTTTACCTTGAGGTATTTGGGTAGACAGGTGTGTGCTAGAGGAAGGGAGAAAACACTTCTAAATTTTTGTCTCCTGAATCGAAACTGCCCACTGTAACTGCAGCCTGTCAACGTACATTACTTCTCTGATGTCCTTTTTGTAGATGTTAAAAATAGAAGAGGATATGTGTTTTTTAACATGATTTGAAATCAAGTGTTCTTGGACTAATGTTGGCCACAGAAGTTACACTAACACAAGTGCAACTGAGAAAAAATGCTTGAAAAATTGTAGGTCCAGTCATAACATCAAATCGTACTTCAAAATTTAAAAGATTATATAGCATAACCACCTAAATTGTTCTGGAAATAGCAACAAAATATTTTAAAGAGTAAGTTGAGTCTTTGTCTAGAACTCCGTATTTATTTTCCTGCAAGTAGATAAGAACAGTGAAATTTGTAGGTTTGCTTGGATTTTGAGGGTTTGCTAGGTACCTAATTCAGAATTTTTACTTTTGCTACCTAATTTCGTAACAGTTGAAACTGGAAAAAGTTTAAATAGCAACATATGTGCTTAGTTTATTTTCTGTATCCTACCAAAACATTTTTCGTGCAAGTTCCATTAGTCAAATGTGTTTTTTCCCTGTTTTGTTAACTTGGTAACATAATTTTTCAAACCTGAGATGCATTGAGGTATTTAGACAGCATTCTAACTTAGTGCATCCTTTTGTAATCTGTCTAGTTTCTGTGTTAAAATCAAAATGATCTTACTGAAAAATTAAATATAAAACTTAATTTTCCTTTAAGGTCATCAACATTCCATAATTTTGTCAAAATTGCACTTACAAAAAATCCAAAGAAGAGACCAACAGCAGACAGACTCCTTTCTGTAAGTGACTTGGAACGTTTTGTGACATTAGTAAATGATCTCTTGCTTCAAAGTGAGCAACAAATCAATGGAAAATCAAACTGGAACAATTTTCTTTCTCTCCCACAATATGGGTGGTGAAATCTGAATGAATGAGACAATGATTAACTAGAAAAGTGGCAAGACTTTATTCTGGGTCAAGTTTTTTATGATTTTTGGTAGGGAAAATTACAGAAAATTGCCTCATGTTCTTCAGCCTGCCCTTTCCACAAGTGGATGTCTCAGCCTCTTAGGTATAGCTGCACAGATGTTGACCTTTTCTGTCACACAAACAGAAAACTGATCTATATAGCTAGCATTTGTTCATGTATCTGTCTTACTAAATTTGAACAAACTACTTTTGTGAAAAATGAAGTTAATGTGTAATTGTTTGACTCAGAATTTAATTTCCAACTGTCAAAAGTGTGCCATTTCCATGCTTACAGAGGAGATAGAAACTCTAGTCACTATGGAGTCATTAAAGAAATACTCGAGCCCCCAAACAAGGCGAAGTTCAGTGATGTTCTATATTGGGTGTTTATTATTGGAAGTTGCATATCAGCTGCATATTGTAACTTGTTCTTTTTTTTTATGATTTTAGCATAGCTTTGTAGGGCAGCCTGGTCTTTCAAGATCTTTAGCAGTTGAGCTGTTGGACAAAGTTAATAATCCTGACAACCACACACACTACAATGAAGTTGATGATGATGATTTTGAGGTGAGAACATCTGTTATTTTCTACCTTTAGGTAAACCCAGGGTTTAAATATCTTGCTTTGCTTTCATCATGTAAGACTTCTGCTTGACAGGGGCACTGCCCCAACGTTTTTAGAGTTTCTGTAAGTTCCTGTGCTGGAGGAACCAGGAAATCTTGTCAGAGCTTGTCACATTTTTGCTGTGGAGTGTATATGAAGTTCCCATGTGCAGGGTCTTGGCTTGGACAAAGATGATGTGGCTCTGCAACAGCTCTTCTTTCTCTCTCTTGGTTTGATTGTTGATTGAGATCCAACAGAAAGGCACTTCCTAATTTTTTATTTTTTTTTTTACAACTCTTGCAGCCTCACTCTGTTATTCGCCATACAATTCGTTCTACGAACAGGAATGTTAGGGCAGAACGAACAGCATCAGAGATAAACTGTAAGTTCCAAATATAATTTGCCCGTATGATGGTGTTGATTTGTTTCTACTAAGAGAGGATGTTGTAGTCATTCTTCAGTTATGTACTCTAGAAATTCTCTCCTGCTGTTGGCACATTTGAGAAGCGAAACCTGAAGAAACAATGCACAGACATGAATCTTCAATGATATTTTCGTGGAATCATAGAATGGTTTGGGTTGGCAGGGACCTTACAGCTCATCTAATTCCAGCCCCTGCCGTGGGTAGGGACCCCTCCTGCCAGTCCAGGTTGCCCCCAGCCCCATCCAGCCTGGCCTTGGGCACTGCCAGGGATGGGGCAGCCACAGCTCCTCTGGGCGGCCTAGGCCAGTGCCATTTTTCCAAAAGCAAAACTAAAACTTGCCTGTTATTCCGCTGTTCCATTTCATCTCATTGCTGCATAGTAAATTTCAGGCAGAAACCTTCTATGGCCAGTGTAGTCTTTCAGTTCTGTGATCTGTCAGACTTTAAGCCTTACTTAAAACATCAAAAACACTAATTGGAAGTACATAAAAAATTAAGAGTGACTTGATAGGAGTGAATACATTGGCTGTCCTTCTCTGATAAGAAAACTGTAAAAAAGGTAGCATTTTGTGTTTGTCCTTACACTGTTTCAAGTTCACAAGCTAAACCTTTTCTTGACCTTATTGGAGCACTTGTAATTTTAATAGCTGTCCTCACAAGGGTGTCTGTCAACTTAGGGCATTTTCTTTTCATAAAACCTTTTTTTTACTTTTAAAACAATGCTAATGCTCTACCCAGTTGGATCTAAGTTGAAATTTTGAGGGCAGAAACTGCCTTTCTTCAGGTTTGGACAAATGCCTGTTGTAATATAAAAACTAGCTGCTCCTCTGAGTCACGTACATCTCGCTTTTAGGAAGCTTACTTTTAAAAGCCCCTTTTTTTCTTTCATGTGCATTTAAAAATAACATGTGGTTACAAATTAAATTTTAGTGTGTTTTCATATTATGACTTGCTGTTTACTTTTCATCTGTTTCTTGTGGGTTTCAAATTTGTGAATTTAAGCGTTTAGACAATAATGATATTTATAGTGGTAGTCATTTTATAGGCAAATTAAGTGTTGTGTACGTTATTTTGTTGTGCTACAACATGTGCTTCACTGTAGTAAGCATGGAAAGGACATTAGCAGAATGTTGCGTGTATTAAAGTTGACCATGTAATGTTTTGTAGTTGATAAGCTCCAGTTTGAGCCCCCTCTACGGAAAGAGACTGAAGCTCGGGATGAAATGGTAAGGACAAGTTTGTTTTTTCCTTCCTTCACTAAAATCATAGCACCTTCATTGTTTTGTGGTTCAGCTCTAAGTAATTTAAGTCTGAAGTACAGAGTCATGAGAAGGCTACTCTTGGTCCCTGGACAATTGAAACATTTTTAAGAAAATGAATTGCCCTCTATGCTTTGTGCAGGGAGTCACGCTCAGATGAGAAAAACAGCAAGTGCCAATTAATTTGATAATGTGGAGAGGCTGTTCTGCATTTGAGTCCCTGATCTTACCATCATCAGCTTATTTGCTGCTTGTTTCTTGGAACCCAGCCAACTTGCATGCAGACTTTTTGCCCCCTGTGAGCTGCTGCTGTTTATTCCAGTTCTCAGCAGTTTACTTCAGATCAGCTAATTAACGTTCTTTTGGGTCAGTGTGTGACTGTTTGAAAGGGCTCCATTTTTTAGTAAGTGTTGTGAATACCAACAGCTGCCATTAATTTTGATTTGGAGAAATCTGTGCTCAGCGTTCCAGAAAAATCCCAGTCCTATTTTTTTTTAAAGCTGTACTCGAGTTCACCAGGTGGATACAAGTTCATCTTATTTGCATGTGATTTCAGAGACTTGTACATGTTGTTACTGATGAGGTCCCCTTGGTACAGTGGCAGGAATGCCCCCAGTCTTTCCTGACAGTATTTCATACGAGTTTGGAGGTGGCTGCACTATGTTCTCTTGCTGGAAGAGTGTCTTGGAAGTGCCCCGAGTGGAAAATCCTTACTGAGTTTTCACCATAAGTTTTTGCTTTCATGTTATTTAATGTTACTTGATACTGGCATTATACCATTTCCAGATGCTGCTTTTCAGTCTGAATCTAAGAAGAAAATATCTTTTCGATAATTGTTTTGTAACTATATTTTAAAACATTACCTCACTTAGGAATTTTATTTATTGCTAATGGGTCGTTCTGGGAATCTCCCAGGCTTCTTCACGTGCTGTGAATTCAGTTTGATAGGAAAAAAAAAATGAAAATCTCTGCATCCTCAGGTGGTGGCAGCTGGCAATGACTTTGCTTCACATTGGAATCCTTTTGTTGAAGGTGGAAGCAGCAGGTAAGTACAGAGTTTTAAAACATCTTGTATTTCTGTGACTTAATGTGAAAATATAGTCTGAAAGATATAAATGGAGGTGGGAAATCAAACCTTAAGCCCAAATTTATTTTAATATTTATAAAATCAAAGGAGATTTTACCCAGTTTTCAGTCATCCTTCTACTGTTGGTTGGTCATTGTCTTGGAGACTGGATTTTAATCTCTTTTAATGATGAACAGTAGTTTATTTTAAATTTATTGTAGCTCCCAGTTGCAGATGGAAAGCAAAGCATACACGTATGTCTGCCATGCTGAAATAACGTTGCCAAAGCCAGTTTTCTGAAGCAAAATCAGAAACCTTGCAAGGGCTGAGTTCAAGATCCTGCACTACCCTTGCACGTCTCTTGTGAGCCACTTCTGTAGTTGTGACATCCTGTGGCAAGTATTTTCGCAGTGCTGGAGGTCAGGTCTTTGCCAGTAAGCGAAGGAGAAACCGCTTCTGAAGATCTAGTGGTGCGACTGCTGCTGTGGGTGTCTGCTTAGCACAATCTGTAATAACAGCTATGTAGTGTTAAGGGATGCAGTGTTTCAGGCAAAGATGCCCTCAAACTGATTTCCTCTGGGCTAAAGCAGGCCTGATGGAAGGGAGCACAACCGTGTCCAAGTTAGGACTGAATTTACCATGTATGTGGCTTCCTTTTGCTGCAAACTACCAGATTCTGCCTTTAAAGGCAACCTTTGAATTTGTGTTGAGTGATATGAATGTTTAGTAACAGCGATGCACATATGTAGGGAAAGATGGTATTTCAGTTCAAATAATTGCTAAGCTAAAAGAGCCTCTTTCCCATCTTTATTTGGAACCGAGCAGCACGCAGTAAATTTCTTTGGCTTTTTTGCAGATAAAGTCTTGCATAAGCTGTCAGCTGACACTCCAGCCCCCTGGAAGACTGACCTTGTCATGTAGATTGCTAGTGTTTGGGTCTTTTTAAGTTCAACCCATTTTTCTTTTCTCACTGTCATCGTAGTAAAAGTTCAGGGTGGCTTTCTAGACCTTGCCTTTCTCTGTCCAGTAATGACAGTGGCTTCTTTCCTTCCTTTATTCATGTTTTTTTGCTTGTGTGACCCTGATGAACTGAAAGATTGCAAGCCTTTCTCATGAGTGGTGAGTTTTGTGCAGACAGCTGGAATCTGCAGGGTCGAAGAGCAGGGAGGGAGGCAAGCTCTGATTTCTCATCTTCATATCCTCCCTGCAAAGCAACTTACTTTTAAACTTAGCTTTAATTCTGTTCCTGTCCCATTATTAAGATTGTCCATTCCAACCTATATTGCAGAAGGAATGTAGCTGTAGCAAACGTTGCTAGGGCTATGAATTTGTAAATAGATACAGATTGAGTACACAAGCTCTCTGATTGAAAGGAGAAGAGTCATAAAACTTCTGGATGGTCAGTCTGTGCCGCTCACTTGGAATCCACTTCCAGTTTAAAAAGATAAACAGGAAATGCATAGCTCCTCTGTCCCCAGCAAGTCAGAATAACACCAGGGATGTAAAGAGAGGATGCGTGCTGCGGGGAGACAGACAGCCGGGCTTGCTTTTCATGTCCTTTGGCTTTTATCAGAGTAATGGCGATTGCTATGTTTGACTTGGGAATTGTTTCAGTGGAAAGAGGCATACCAGAAATTGTGCCTGAAGATGGAACAGACTGGTTGGCTCTTCCCATCCTTATTGTAGCATTTTAAAATGACTTTCTGTATAGATTTTCTGTATTATTTAGGTGTTTTTTTGCTGATGGGTAGGCTTTTTTTTAGTAACTCCTGGTCACAGCTGCTTTTCTTTCAAAACAAATAAATGGTAGGGGAATTGTAGAGCAATCCATGTTTGCTTGGGTTAGTTTTTGGGTAATATGTTTTGATTTTCCCATTAGCTACCCCTGTAGCCATTCCTCACTGGGTGACGTGTGCTGTGGGACACGGAAGGATGTGTGTGGTGGTGTGGGATTTGGGGGTGTCTGCACTGGAGGCTGACTTGTCTGCAGAGTCTTGGATTGCACCAGGCTTCTGGAGCACCGAGACAGCCAGCCTGCAACCTTTTGTTGGCTTTGGAGGAAAAGTTCCTGCTGTTATGTCTGTGCCTTGAGCATACAACACTCAAGGAAGCAATTTTCCACTATTTCTTCTTTGTAAAGGCTTTTCTCCTTTTGTAACTTCCTCAGGTTTCCTTTTTTTTTTTTTTTTTTGTTGGTTCTATTATTAGGCATTTCAGCAATATTTAAAATACCACGTAGGAAGAGGAAAGATTAGCTGATGGTATCTAGTGTGGAAGAGAGCTGAAATGATTCTTTGGGGGTGGGGGGTGAGGGAGGGAGGGAAAGGAAGCGACTGTGCTGAATTGAAAAGGGCTTAATGCAGCAAGAGAGAAGCACTGTGTTTTGTAAAGGGCTGGGAGATGCTCGTTACAAAACTAAATGATGTTTTCACCAATCAGTTTGGTTGCACGTGCCAGCCTTAGAGCAGAGCTCCTAATGTTCTAAACATTTCACCTAGGGGACTGCTTACAAAATTTGGCGATGGGAGTGAAGATGTGGAAGAGTGAGTGAACCTCCTTCGTGTACAGTTGCATTTACCCCGTGTGGCTCTCGCTAAGCAGGCAGTCTCCTGGCAAAATCTCATCCCCTAAAATGCTGCAGGCAGCTTTGCCACTCGTAGAAGCGAGGGCTGGTCGCGCTCAAAGAGCTAACGCACGCTTGACTGTTTATCTGATCGTCTGGAGAATGTACGCAAAGCAATGCTTTCTTCCTTTGCTCTCCTTCCTGAGGTTATTTTAGGATGTATGGAAGTGCCTCACACTTGAAAGTAGACTTTGTGTTCACGAATCTGCCAGGCCTCATGGTGGCAGTGGGCATGCAAATATTCCTGCAGAGCTCCGGGAGGGTTTGTGCAGCTCCTGTTACCCAGACATCTGAGTGATCCAGAAGTGCACTGGAAAGCAGCAAGCTGCACTGAAAGGCTGTGAACCCTTGTGTTGGTTGGCCCAAAGTTCAGATGCAGCTGGGGCTGCTGTTAGTAGATGTCCGGTGAACTTCTTTTGTCACTTTGGAAAAGCTGGGGAAGAACATTGCTCTGTGATTCACTGGCTGATCCAGAAATGCAGCATTTTCACTGGCAGGAAGAATTTTCGAGAAAAAACAAGTGCAAAAATAAAATCCAAGCAGTGGAAGGGGGATGCCTTCAGAGAACTAGTCCTTTAACATATGTGGTTTGCAAAGTTCAATACCCTTCATCACAGAACACTCTCTAATGTATCATTTATGAAAGAACATGAGTTTATCAAAAACTACACTTCTAACAAGATTAACATGCTTTATTTTTTTCCCACCCTTGGACTTCTAGTTTAACCCTGTTCGTGCAAAGCTGTGATCAGTCTTTTCTATGCATCTGGCTTGTATCATTTAGAGCCTTTGTTCTCGAGCAAGTCTATTTATATTGCTGATTTAACTAAGACAACTACTGCACCTTTTTATTTCAGATCAACACTAAAGCGAGCAGGGCCACCTCCTCTACCTCCTAAGGTAAGTGGCTGTGGTTTTAGGCAGCGAAACCCCACTCGTGCAGCCTCTGCCATGCTTACGTTGGATGCTCTCAGTAGGTTATAAATTCTCTTCAATACCATTTGCTCGCTGACTTCGTGTATTTTATGCTGACTTGCAGTCTGTACAGTCTTGACCTTTGGGAACTCATGGCCTTGTGCACTGTTGTAGACAAAGTGAGTTTTAGGTATTTTCTCTGTAAAGAGAGCATGCTGTGCGGAATGTCCTCTCAGTCAGCATCGTGCCTGCTGCTGGGATTTTTCCATCAGAGAAGGAATACCTCTTAGATTATTCTTCTGACAAATGGCTTTGTTCAAAGGCTGATTTTTATTTTTTTTTTAATATAGAAGCAGTGTGAGTTGAACTAAAATTTGCTTTAAGCGTATGCTTCCAGATGCCATTTCCCAGGTAATCATCACCTCTTTTGTTTGTTGCAGCCAAGAATAAACAGTTACCCTGAGGAAAACCTCCCGGATGATGAGAAATCTCAGACGATAAAACATTTCCCCGACTCACAGAACAGAGCCCCACCAGCTCATAGGAGACAGAGTATTCCTGTTTGTGGGCCTCAGACTGATTCGTCCTCCATTGGTATGACCAGCAGCATCAGTAGCCCAGGATTGCTCACAGCTAGATACAGCGACTTGGGTAAATGCATTGCATTTCCTAAAGGTGCCTTGTTTCCTGTAAAAGGAAATCAGTTTGGGAGTCAGCTCTGTTTTCAGATGATCGTTATTTTAATACAGGCTGACCATGAAGTGAAACTTTACATGCGTGCTGATTCGTGTTAGAGCCATGACCCATGGTGGAAATGTCCTTCCCAAAGCAGGGATGCTCAGCCAGTCAATACTGTTGCCTGCAGGAATAACATAAAAACAATGAACGTGCAGGAAGAACCATCTGTGAGGACATTGCCACAGCTTCATTCTCAATCCTGTTTAGCCTGGGGACTGTTTGGATAATGGGAAGCCTTTTTTTTATTGTGTAGCTTTGCATGCAGAAGGGTAGCCAGCTGCTCTTGAAAGGCTTCAGCTACCTGAGAAGTGTATACGCAAGTTTCGGAGTTCACTATGCTCTACTCCCACTAGGCACAGGGAGAAGAGAGAATAGGGCAGCAAAATATTTTCTATTTCGTTATGCCAAGTGAGTCCCAAAATGTGCCTGGGCTTCCTTCTAGGAAATGGGGATGGCATGTTGAAACTCATTGAAGAAAATGCAGAAGGATCTGGACAAATCCCTCAGCTGCCACGTAAAAAAGAGAAAAGAGATTTTCCTGTAAGTATTGTGACTCTCAGTCTGATCAGTTGCCCTATTTCACACATCATTTCAAGCCAGCTAGTTTTATTTCAGTGTGTGGGAGCTATTTTATGATCTTTCTCTCTCCCCACAGAAGCCAGCGATCAATGGTTTACCACCCACGCCGAAGGTGCTGGTAAGAAGCCTCATTTGCAGTGGGAATTATTGCAAGTCTGCCCTCATGTCATCTCTCTAGTGACAGAAGGTTTATGCTAGAATAAGCCACCACCTCATCTGGGCTGATGTGCATGTCGTAGCCAATTACTTTTCACTCAGTTATTTCTACTTGTTTCCTTTTCTTAAAAACTTCACATCCTGACTGAGTGGTGAAGGGAAGAGATGGAGACTTCACCGGCTCTGTGGGCCGTGATCTCCAGTGGCATTCGCTGTTTTATACAGAGAGAGGGGAAAAGGAGGTAGCAATTGTAGAGGGTGCTACTTGCTTGAATGTTTCTGCTTGTTTTGCTTTCTTACACAGTTGCATAAGCACTCGATCTTCTTACCTAGTAGGTAAGAATTGTCCATATCATTTTGATCACTCCTTGCATTTCTTAACGTATATGAAGTCTATGAAAAGGTTTGGAAGGCTGCATTGTAACTGGGGGGAAAGGTAAAAAATACTTTTAATCAAAGCAGGTTAGAGTAAGTTTGTGTCTGAAGAGAAGAGAGCCATGCTGTGTGTACAGTTGTGTGCTAAGTAGCCAAGTGCCAGAAGTTAAGACCTTTATACTAGAAACTTGTTTCAGGTTTCATTTTTTGTGTCTTTCAGATGGGAGCATGTTTTTCCAAAGTCTTTGATGGTTGTCCCTTGAAGATTAACTGTGCAACATCATGGATACATCCAGATACTAAAGGTAAAGTTACTTTTTGTGTTTGTATGTTAAGGCTGTCTGTTACTGAAGTGCTAATGAGCTTGTGAAATAAACAATTTCTCTTATTTTTTTAGATCAGTACATTATCTTTGGAACAGAAGAAGGTATCTATACTTTGAATTTGAATGAACTTCACGAAGCAACAATGGAACAGGTGATCTTTGGTGTATTGAACACGCAGATATAGTAATAGTAGGAAGCAAGAAAATTTTATATTAAAGGGGGGATAGACAGGATGCCAGACTTTGTGGCATAAACTGATTCACTTCGAAGTAAACACTGGAAGTCTTAAAATTAATAGTTCCCTTACCTGATTTTGTTGTTGCTCTTTATATAACACTGCTTTCAAAGGACCTCTGTACTAAACTGGCTTTCTTCTCCATGGAGGCAACTGATTGCCTACCTTTCCTTTCTCCATTTTATCTCCACTAGGTGGCATATTGCTTCTCCACTGCACGCTACCAAAGCCTTCAGCCATTTAGTTTAGTTGGTGATATCACCAATAAGTATGCATTTGCTTCAGTTTTCTTGGGCTCTCTAACCCTTTCCAAAGAGCTTCCACTTCATAAAATCATGGTGTTGTTACATTTGTCTTTTTAGAATCAGAAGTAGCAGGGTGTTTTTGCAAGGGAGGCATTGACAGAGGCTGCTAATGAGATGTACACCTGCAGCTTTCAAAAGCAGTTCACAAAGGCACTTCAGGCCTCTGAAGTGTTACATTCAGCCACGACATGGCACTGCTCAAAAGCCAGAGGTGATGAGGTGGACATTGATCACTAAGAGTGAGAGAAAGATGATTTCACAGAAAGGGCATTGCATAGAGAGGTCTGTGCTTAAGAGGAAAAAAATCCTTTGTTTCTGGGAGCATCTTGTTAGAACACAGAAATTCAAGGGAAAAAGAAAAGGGGAAGCAATTCAGCAAGGTCAGGGAGGGGGTAGTTTGGCACAGACAAAACAAGAGAAGGTTATAAATGGCTTGATGGTGAGAAGTCTGAATTTCAGTGTAATATAGCGAGAAAACCCTTTCACTTTGAGAGAGAGGACCATGTACCTGAATGCAGTAGAAGAACACTGAATATGAAGTTTGTTTTTTTAAATCTTTTTGTAGCATCAGCAGACATGGCATCACAGAATCACAGAACGGTTTGGGTTGCAAGAGATCCTAAAGATAATCAAATGCCATCCCTGCTGCCGTGGGCAGGGACACCTTCCACATAAGGAACAACTACTATTTCTAACAAATTTCCAAAAAATGTGCTGATAATGTTGGAGGCCACCTGGCCCTACCTCAATTATCTCTTCCCTCAGTTAGTAAAACTAATCTGCTTCTTCATATATTTTCCTGATTTATTTTATGTGACAGTCTTCTCTGAACTCTTCCAGATGCTTTTTTATATCCTATTAAGAGGTTAGACATGGTAGTGGTTGGCAGAGTGAACGTAGCACTGTCTAATTATGACATTTAGTGCATCCCAAAATGAGTTTCCTTTTCTGTGAGAGCATCCTCAGTTGGCGGAGGTTAAGTGTGATTCACTACAAACCCCAGAGGCTTTACAGCAGTGCTTCAGCCATGCCAGTTGTTTCCCTATTTGCATTTATTCACTTCATGATTCCTCCCCACTAAATGTTGGTGCTTGAGATTTTTTAACTGTTTCTCCAATTTTTAATTCTGGTGACGTCCCTCAAAGTGCTTGTTGTCTCTCCAAGGATAGTATCTGCTGATTTCAGAAGCATTCTCTTATTCCATTACTAATTTTTCAGCAAAAATACTGAGTAGAACCACACGTAGAAAAGACACCATATCTGTAGGCTGCTTCTTTTCCCCTACTAAATAGCAAATTTCTGATAGATACTCTTGTTTTCATATCTTCTTTTTGCATTTTCTTCATATTTTCTCATTTTGCCCTTGGAAATGGCATACAAGATGAAGTCCTTCATGTGTGTTTCATATCTGACTGTTTCACTGCACCCAGCAGGGCAATTATCCTGTCGAAAAAGAAAATTCTGATGTTCAAATGCAGCCCCTTCTGTATAAGTCTGCACTAGCTTCTCTTGTTATCCTCTTGATAATTAGTGTGTGGTGTGTCCTTGTGCTACCCCGGATGACCAGGCAGTCCATCAGACTTTAATGCAGCTCTCAGAGTTCAGCCTAGGTGCTGTGCTCGTCCTTCCTGAGGTCCTTGGTTGTCCTCCAACAGTTTTTGAAAATAATTGTTACTGAGGCCTTGGGGTTTGAGCCAGTTCTTAAGTACTGTTAAGTAAACTTGGGGGGCCTGCTGACATGAGTGCATGTAATCAGAATAATTATTAATGTGGGTTTTATCTGATTCTAGCACAAGTTTCTACCCCAGTGCTGGTGACTGTGCTAATCATGCAGTTCAGATTAATTTTCTTTCCTGTCAAGCTGGGGTCCTCGCCATTTGTTTTCCCAGTCACCAGGAGCTGAAGTTGCCTTTGTGTACTTTGCATTGGTAATCGGATTTGCATCTTAACTTTTCTTAAGTTTCTTTCTTCAGGCTTATTCTGTGATTTTTTCCATTCATCCTCACACCCTTGTTTCCATTTTCTGCGTATGTGTGTGTGATACTTAAGGTTTGGGGTGGAAATAACAAATACCCATCTTGTGGTAGCTTGGAGAGGGTTCACAGAGAGCAGCCGTGCCCCTTCTCTTCCAGTGGCAGCATCACATGAAGCTAACAGGAGCCAATTTAAAAATAAACAGTGGGTATCCGACCTGGGATGTTTTGCTGTGGGGAGTTACAAATGGTAGGAGTTACGTGAGTTCAGAGGGGCAAATTTATGGCAGATGAATCCACTGAAGATCACTAAGAGCATAAAAACCCCTGTCTGACTCGGCAGGTTTCCAAGCTGAAGAAACTTGGCACCTGGCAGAGCGCTTGGTGCAGTGTTATGTACGTTGTTTTCATGGGCTGAGCATTTTTTAGGAAAGATTTTGTCACTTTATAGTGTCTGTTGGAAATAGGTGTTAGTTTAGGCAGACATTTGCTTGAACCAGTAGAGCCCCTCTTTGTAGATCCTTGATTCAAGCGTCTTCTGCTCTGTCGTGCAGTGGTTTCTCTCAGTGGACGAGTCTGCTGTTGTCTTTTTTTTTAAAGTATCCTTTCAAAACAGCTCAATCTTACTAACTCTTCCTTCTGTTCATGGAATTTCTTCTCATGGGAGGTCCTTACCTATGAATCCTCATCAATAAATTCAGTCTCTTTTAAAAAAAATAAATAAGTAAATAAAGATGTATCCTTATTCCTTCCATTATTGAGGCTCCTAAATGCTGTAATTTTCCTATCACGTAACAAAAGTCCCTTCCTCCTTCAGGTTGTCAGGAGGCTCCTAGTTTTAAATGTTCTCAGACCTAGATTAGCTGCCTATGAGTAATTTCTTTACTCTGAAACAAAAATAAGTCCCGATGCCTTCCCTGAGCTGCCTGTTTACAAAGCAGTATGCTAACATAAATAGCCAGCAGATAAGTCCCACAAAATACAGGATTTTGTGCTAATTCAAGTTACTTAGAAAATATGACTGCCTTTTTTTAGTTTTCCCTCTTTTGACTTGTTTGGGGCTTCGTAGGCTTCTGTAATAACATTGCTGTCTCTCTAGCTGTCGTTCCTGAGCAGGCTGTGTCTGTCTATATTTGGTATTCCAGTCTTGCCAGTTGTCCCACTTCAGCTCTGTGCTGCTAATTAAAAAATAAAGAAAATTTGAAGTTTTAAAGTTTCAGTGTTAGAAGAGGAAAGGAATGAAAACTGGTTGAGCCAAAAAATAAAAAATAAATAAACAAACTAAGCAAGGGGTCCAAAGGAGTGAGTTAAAGGGGAAAATGTAGTTGAAGCTGGGACATTCTCCAGCGTCCATCACTGCAGGAATGGTGACAGATGTGGAGCAGGCAGGGAAAGCCATGGTTAGAAATTCCTGTGTGCTTCTAGTAATGGAGATAATTTCTTTCTTCAGTTATTTCCCCGAAAATGCACCTGGCTGTATGTTATCAATAACACCTTAATGTCCTTGTCAGGTATGTATAAGCAGAAAAAATATAAACGATTAAAATTAATTTTCAGTACAATGTCTGTTCATTGCAGTGAAATAGAAAACTGTAATTATTTCATGTGTTTGTATAGAAAGTTTTGCTTCATGAGTGTTTTAATTTGAAAAACTTTCATAGATAGGGTTTGGCAATACTGCTACATTACCAAAATGGGGCTGTTTGACAGCATGTTCGGTATGAACCAGATTTAGAATATAAATGCACCCTAAAAAAAAAAGCTTTAAGTTAAAGAACAGTGAGGTGGCTGTGAAATACTACCAATCCATCAGATGGATTCTTAAAAAAAATAGTAATAATAAAAAAAAATCAGCAGTTGTGGAATTTTTTGGCAGGAAACAGAGGTAGTGTGGCATGCAGACTAATTGTAGGGTTGTGCCTTTGAACGTACAGGGTTTTGTGTAGCACCACTTTTACTGATTTATAAAGATGTCCTGATAAAATGAATTGTTGTTGTGTAATTACAGCCTTCTGAAAATGTGTACATAAAACTAACTTTCAGAGCTTTTTTAGTGTTACTGAAATGAACTTTGAGTTGAATGCCATGTTTTCTCTATATGCATTATTATTGTTGTCTTGTTTTATTTTTCTTCATAATTGGACTTGAAATATCTGACGCATGTGGTCCATTTTTCTAGAAGGTAATTTTCTATACATATATTTCTCTAAAATGTACGTTCCCCTGATGGAGGTGTGTGTGCCATATCAATTTGTGCTGTTCTCTCTTACAGGGAAAACATTCCAGCTCTACTCCCATAATTTAATAGCTTTGTTTGAACAAGCCAAGAAAACAGGATTAGCTGCTCATATTCAAACCCATAGGTTTCCTGACAAAATATTACCAAGGTACAAATCTTTCACTTACAATTATTAGCAAGTGACAGTTTTCTTGAATGCTGTTGAACTGGTAGCGTGAAAGTCCCTTGGCATCTCCTGCTGATGCATTTTTATTCCTGTTATTCCAGGAAGTTTGCCTTAACGACAAAGATTCCTGATACAAAAGGATGCCACAAATGCTGTATAGGTGAGTAGGCGCTGAGTTTCACAGTTATTCTCCTGGTCTTTGTTGTTTGGACATGGGATGTCTTCAGCTCATTGCTTTTTAATTAACTTACAGTTTGTTCATTGTTCAGAAAACAATATGATTATGCTATTTCCTTATATTATTGCAGGGGATCTTTATGCCAGTCAATGGCAATGATAGCACAAGCATTTTTGGTATCAACTCTTAACCTAGAAACGTTGCTATCTAGAACAAGATCCATTGGGAAACCCTGGAGAATGCCGGTAGCATGTGGCTGATGTGTTGCATGCTGTTTTTGAGAGCTGCCAAGGGTGAATCTGAAGCTCTCGGTGAATAAGTAGATGTTTGGGATCACTGGTTTCAGGCTGCCACGTGAGCCAGCTGGTTGCTGTGACATGCAGGCTGCCTGCGAGTGTCACGCTTGTAACTGAATCCCAGACTCGGTGCCATACACAAACACCCTTCTGGTTTGTCAGTTTGCCTCAAGCTTTGACCTGGATCCAATTTTTAGCGAGGCTAATGTGAAAATAATATTTTCCACAAAGAAATGGCTGGGCATGAATAAAAATGATGTCAGTATGGGGAGGACTGAAGCCATCTCTCAATGTTCTAAGTGCCCACAAAAAAGTTAAAGCTTGTGAAGTTATAAACTTGTCTTTGGCTTCGCTGACTTTCAGGAAGGTTTGGGTTTTCTACAGAACACACTTCCTTTTGAAATCTGCCCTGTGTGAAATGGTATTTTACACTTTTGCTTAAGCAAAATACAAAGTACCTTGTAGCAAATTTGGACATCCTGTTTAGCTCATCTAAAGTGTCTACAGTAGTCATGTTTACAAAGTATTCCTGAAATCAGGCTGGTCTTGGATCTAACTGAGAAAAAAATGTATTTCATTAGCTGTCAAAGCTCACAGGAAGTTGTGGGGCGTCTGGACTGCTTGGGAATCTTTCTTAATTCACAACATGACCCAGACCTTTCACTCCCCCTCATCTCTCAGCCCCAAGAAGAAGGTGTTACAACTTTTTTCTGGCCGATCAGCGTGTGGCCTCTTCACTGGAATGCAAAAAATGCTAGTGGTTATTAATTACAAGGATAATTTAATTTATCTGGAATGTAGCACAATATTAATCACTGGGGATATTTGAATGGAAATCCAGAAAACTATTATCAGTGTCAAAGTGAAACTGTTTCTTAAATTCTTTGCCAAGATATCTGCAATTTTTATTTTCAAGTATTTATTAAGCTTCCTGGACTTAATTTTTTTAATTTTTTCCTGTTTGTTTATTTTATATAGTAAGAAATCCATACACAGGACACAAGTACCTCTGCGGTGCCTTGCAGTCTGGAATTGTTCTGCTACAGTGGTATGAGCCAATGCAGAAATTCATGTTAATAAAGGTAAATATCTCATTTTAGTTCAGAACATCTAATTTTGCATCTCTTTCTTACCTGCTCCAAGATCTCAATTGTTGTATGGTTGTTGAAGTAACCTTTCTAGAATTTGTAATGGAAAGTGCATCCTAGTATAGTCCCATTTGTGGGTTTTGAGCACTTGAATTTCTGGCTTGACACATGTTGACTAAGAAAATCCGGTGACTGAATCAGTCAAGTGTTGGATCAAGCCCAGTACTAGCAATGATGGACTAGTGTGCCTCTCTGCAACCTAATGTTGCTCAAAGCTCATGATTTCTTAAAAAAAAGCACTCTTAGTAGCAGGGAAGCACTGTTCTATATCTTTTACATTTTGTGCATGTCATTTTAGGCTTCTTTCTTCCTAGGTAAAAGGAAACTTTAAAAATGTGTGGTTTTTTCCTTTTTTTTTTTTTTTTCTCCCTCAGCACTTTGATTTTCCTTTGCCAAGCCCTTTGAATGTCTTTGAAATGCTAGTGATACCAGAGCAGGAGTACCCGATGGTCTGCGTAGCTATCAGTAAGGGTGCTGAACCAAATCAGGTAGTTCAGTTCGAGACAATCAACTTGAACTCTGCTTCTTCATGGTTTACAGAAATTGGTGCAGGTAAGACTCTTGGTCTCTCTTGCAACTCTTTTATTGTCTGGTAACTGTTGAACATCCCTGCCTCAGAAGTCAGTTGGAAACCCTTTGTGCTAGGCAAAATGATGCAGCTTCTCTATGTAAAGTATATAGAAGCCGATCCCAAGTTCTTCTTGTGATGATTTGCCAACCTTACTGTAAACTATCTTAAAAGACTTCATTTTTAGACAGATCTTTTATTAAACTTCCTTAAATAGTAACGCAGTTACTATCGAGTTCTCATTTGTGGTTGCATACTTTTTACTGGGGTCAGCCTTAATGCTCTTTCCCCTTCTTTCCTGTGTAAAGACTCACATAAATGCATTCTTGTCTGTCCTCCAGTCCTTGGGGGAGGCTTGTCATCTTCAGCTGGCTATTAATAAGTAGAATGTTTTGTTTTATCTTCAAAAGCTGGTTGATATTTTGCAGATGCTTTTCTTTGCTGGCTTTGTTGGATGCAATTTTTAACCTTTAAATACAGCTGTATTGAGAAATTCATTAATAAAAAGTATGCAAACTATTAAATTCTAGTTTAATATCAGCACAGTAATCTTTCCAGATGTGAATTTAAAGGAAAAGAACATTTTTTAGGGGCAAAGATTCCCTTGATGATTCCTTTTGTGCATTAGCATGCCCCTTCATGAAGGAAGCTGACTTTCTGTGCTGAACTGTAACATAAAATGCATTTTATGCCAATAAACAGTAATGCTTTCATATTAAATACATGCTTTGAACTAATGGGTTTGTCCTTAGGCCCTGTTCTGCTCCTATAACATTCTGGAATCACGTAGCCTTGAAAATATAAAATAATAAAAATACTGTAGCTTGCAAAATGCTTGTAGCATTCTGAAAATGCTGTACCAATTGGCAAGAGGATGGGGGGATGGCAGAAATCAGTGTTACAATGTGATATAAACTAATTCCTTTTCTTTTTCTCTAGGCAATCAACAGTTAGATGCCATTCACGTAACACAGCTGGAAAGGGACACTGTCCTAGTCTGCCTGGACAGTAAGTAACAAGCGACTCTTGGGCAACTTACTATCTCTTTTGCAAAACATGCTTTGCACAGTTGTTGATTTTAACTCTATGATAAGTTAATTTTTTCATTACTAATTTGTGGTGTAGCATTTCCTAACAGATACGATTCAAATAACTGTTCATTGTGACTCCTGCAGTTCCACTTTCCCTCTTCACTCTTGTTTATTTCCAAAAGGAAATGTAATGCAGCATTACGGCTGAGAATTCAAATCCATGCCAATCAGAAATTTCCAGAATTTCCTTGGAAAATGTGCCATTTGCCTGTTGTGTATGGCTAGCCAGATAAAAGGCTAACTCTTGCATCTTACACAATACCAGTAACAATGGCTCGTGCGTCAGAGGGTAATACCTCCCTGGGAACTTTGCAATGACTTAATCAGCCTACGTTTCCAACCTTTATGTTGCATTCACATTTCTGCACTAAGTTTGTTTTCAGGAAGGCCATCAGTAAAGTCTAAAATCATACAAAGTCTATAAAAACGTTCTCTGTGTTTATTTTGAGAGAAGGTGCTCTTGGATTAGATTTGGGCAAACACCGTAGCTGTCAGATGTGGGCATTTTTTTGTATCTGAAAGTTGAAATTAGTATTTCGTACTTAAAGCCATCAGTAATCCTTTTTGGCTGTGGGTTTTAATATTTCTTTTTCTGCTTTTCTTGAGAATTTGTGAAAATTGTGAATTTACAAGGAAAATTGAAGTCAAGCAAGAAATTGGCCTCTGAGCTGAGCTTTGATTTCTGCATTGAATCAGTGGGTAAGTAATTTGGTTCTCTGTCAGCTCTCAAGAGCTGAGTATGAGGGGAATGAGTGTTGAAGGGATTTTAATAATCTAGATTGGTCTAGTGCACCCTGTGGGGCCTGATACTAAAAATTGCTCGCGTCAGGATATTGTGAGCAGTCTCTTTGCAGTGGCATGTGTAAGAAAATAAGCCAGTTGCCAGGTAGGGTGTATCCATTGTGTGTGTGTTTCCATCTGGTGTCATTTCTGTTTCTGTAAGCAAGATCTATCATGATTTGATTTTAAAAGGTTGAATAGTAAGTTTAAGAATTCAGTATTTCAGAAACTGGACTCTTACCTGGAATCAAAATCAGTGAAGACACAGAAAGTGAACTTGGTTTTGGTACCATTTTTGTACAGCTTGCATTTTTGGGTTCCTCACACATCTTCCTTTTCAAAGATTCTTGACATAAGCATTTTGTATTTGACAGCAGGTGGTAAAGCAGTGTATAATCTGTGTACAGCGTCTTTATTAGATATGTCAGAACCATCCTGAAGGAAGAATTATGATACTTTTAATCAAGCCTCTGATACTTCCCTAAATTCTGACACCTTCTAATTAACTGCACTGCTTGTATCATACAGCATCTCCTGCTGACACATGCGTAACATGACTTGACCATTGCCTTTTCCTTGAACTCTGAAGGAATTCATAGACAGGCATTTATCTAGAAGTCTTGTGCTTACCAACTGACATTGAATAATGTGAGCAGTTCCTTACACTCCAAGCGGTCTCTTGGGAATTCAGGGTATTAAACAACTCCTCATTTTCTGATCGCAGGGTGGAGTGAGGAATAACAGGTGGAGATTAGTTGGCTGTTGTGAAAAACATTGCTCTTAGGATTGTGTTGAGTGCCTTTGTTCTGTGTGTGTAGTACAGAGCTAATACTGAGCAGATGCAAAACGTGACACAGGAATAGTAAAGGAAAACATGTAGGGTTTAAGAAAACAAAATGTATAAACTATGTTTCTGTAACACTGCTTAAAGAACACCAGGTTCTTCATCCAGTATTTTAAAGAATCTAGTAACTGAATCATTCAGAGCTGGTAGTTTTCCTCTTCTTGACCCCGAAAGGCAGACTCCTCCCATTTTTCGTGCTCATGTCTATTTTGAAGTAAATGTAATCACTAAAATGGTTTGTAATTTCCAGCAACCCAGAATGTTGTGGTTGGCAGCATGCTTATGCACTTCCTGGTGTTTTTTTCCAGAATCAAACCATTAGGAAACCAAAGGTCCAGAGAATAGATGTGAAAGGGAGAAAAGTTAAAAACAGAGATACCTATCTTGTCTTGAGAAACCAGGAATGTCTGAGTGCTGTCTGCAAAAAGTAATGTGTGCATCAGATCTAAATAGCAATTTCAGTCGAGTTTTTCTACAGTGATTTTAGAGTTTTGTTCTGTCAGGAGTTGAAGTGGACTTTATTATCTACATGCTTCCCATTATCATTGTTGGTGGGAAGCCCACGTTTCCTTGGTTCGGATAAGCCACGCTTGGGTCTGATTTTTGTTTCTCCTCTTGCAGTGTGCCTTCAAGACAGTGTGCTAGCCTTCTGGAAACACGGCATGCAGGGTAAAAGCTTCAAGTCAGATGAAGTGAGTAATCTCCCAGCCTCTCCTGGTTTAACTTTGTCCTATTCCTCATTTACTGCTTGATCCTTTGGCCCCTCTAACTGCTTCCCCAGTGATAATGTGTGTGCTTCACATTGTCATTGTAGCAGCTTGCTGATTCTTTGTCTGATTTCCCCTTGTGTGTTGCTCTCAGTAGAGCTCACAGACATGCTTTAAGCAGCTCTGTTTCCAAGAGTGTCATTCAGAGACTCCTAGACTGGTTCTGCACAGAGGCAGCACAGATCTGGTATAAGCAGCACTTGGGTTTCCTGGATCTCATGAAAAAACCCTAGTTGGGAGTATTCCCTTAAAAAAGGAAAAACAAACAGCATCCCTTTGGAAAACAAAGAAGTATAATTTTTTTTCAAAAAGGACATCGCCCTTTTCAATAGCATCCTGTGTAAAAATGCAGGGGAAAGCTAGTCTCGCCTTCTGTGGACCAAGATTTGATCAACATAGTCCATCCATGCCACCAACAAGCCCTCTAGACTGATAATGCTCTCCAATACAAAAATTATTTAAAGTAAGTTTTACTTGAGGAAATGTAGAACACTACTTAGTATCAGTTTTTATGATTCAATTGTGTAATTTGCACTATATTTGAGTTGTTGAAGAGACTGATCTGTTTTTTGTCTTCTGGCTCAGACCAGTATGTTTCGTTTTGCCACTGAAATGGACTCATATCTCCATTTTTCTACAGGTTACCCAAGAGATATCAGATGAAACCAGGGTTTTCCGCTTACTGGGATCAGACAGGTAATCACCTGGAAGGAATGTAAACCTATTTTCTTTCCATCAGCTCTCTAACTCCCAGCTGGAATTGGGTTCCATCCCACACCAGATCCATCCATAGGCAGTCCTGGGGGAGGCAGTAACACTGTTTCTGCCTGCGATAGCCAAAAAATTCATTAGTGATTTGCGTCCAAAATCATTTCGAAGAGCTCCTGTAACTCTCCCACTAACTTTTCACTACAGAGATAGAAATGTGAACACAAATACGAGTGTACAGTGTGAGGAGATAAGCTACAGAGAATGAGAACAGCCTTCTCTGGCATGTGGTAAACCTGGTGCCCAAGTCCTGGAAAGGCCTGCTTCTGGCTTGGATTTTTATGGTGAACTGACATTATCTTGGCAGCAAATTACTTCTAAAAAAGTCTTTACTGCCCTAGACCTTGAGGCCTGGAAGTTGTGGACCAAACTACGGCACTTAGAGGTTTTAATGCAAGGTGGTCTAAATCCACCCTGTTACTCCTAACCCCTGTAGGCAGGGGGTAGCACACACTGCTCAGCCCGGGTTTGAATCCTTGGCAGAAGCTGCCCCAGTGCCGTGGGTTTGGACACACGTACTTGTGGCTTCTCAGGCAGTCAGAGCGCTGAGTGTGTACGCAGACGTGAGTCATGAGGCAAGAAAGGAGTTCTGGTACCTGAGCTTCTGCTCCCTCGTTTGGCCTGCGGGGAACCTGGCTCTGACTCACTTTCTGTAAGTAAACCATAATTTTGTGTGGTTACGTTCTTGGATCCCCCGTCCAGAGAGAGAGTGAGAGAACAGGAGTAACCTATGCAGGAGGCACCTGAAGTCTTGGCTGCGCGTGTGAGTCACCGAGGGCCCATTGTGCTTCATCACTGTGGTTGGAGTTGAGGGCCCTTACCAGGGCTGACTCTGAGATCCCAAAAATATAAATACAACGCAACCTCTGACAATGCGTCCTCTGTCTTTTCTGTCTGGTATCCCCCTCGTGCAGGCAGGCAGTGGTGATTTCCTTCCCAGCGATCCCCAGCAGAGCAGGGGGCATTTTATTACAAGAATAAGCTTTTGCTAAGGTCCACTGCTGTAAAAATGCCATTTTATAAGTTCCAGGCACGTACTGCACCCCCATCAGTGAATCTTTGTTGCGTGCTGGATTTGGTACCCTTCAATGGCTCAAATTTGTCTAATTTCCCTGTTGGGCTTGGGAACACACGAGTGTACTAAACATTTAGAGAGATGGAAAGCAGTGTCTCATCTGGTTCAGTTTGAACTTCTGTGGAAGACCTGCACATCAATAACAACTCGGTACTAAATACCAAGGTGTTTCCGAGGCTGGAGAAAAGGTTGAAGTCCTGCTATGTGGGGGTTTGCAGAGAAGCCATTTTCGTTCATTCTTCTCATTGAACTGCCAAATCCTGTAAGGGGTTGAGTGTTCCCTATGAACCCACTGGGTGACGAGCATTTTTAGGGAGAACTGTTTAGGTTAGCGGCTGATACTCACCATAGGAAATACAAACATATTCAGGCTGTGGATGATAGGAGGGTTGTGTCTCTTCACAGCACTGTGGCTTTGAGATAGCTTCCCAATAGAAGCAGAGGACGTAGCTTATTTCAGAGTGGAGTACACCATTTTATAAGAGATTTATAACATATTACACGTCTACAGCTGACAGGGGTAAATTTTGGTTCAAGGAGCTGCTTCTAGTTCTCTGTTCCTTGTGTGTTCTGCTTTAGGTTTGCTACAGAAGGGATGCTACAGGAGGTAACTGGTTTAAAGAATAAAATGCACAAAACATTTAGGAGTACCTATATCTCTCTAATCTTTAAAAACCCGTGAGCAACAAGATTGTTCTTCCTCGGTAGTTAACTATGTGCTTCATATTCTTGCCACTAACAATTTTGGATTTTGTTTGTGTTTGATTGCAGAGTGGTAGTGCTGGAAAGCAGGCCAACAGAAAACCCGACTGCACACAGCAATCTCTACATCTTGGCTGGACATGAAAATAGTTACTAAGCAACAGTAACCTAACGCAAATACCAGTGAATTCACCACACGAGGAAAAAAGGAGCATTAGGAAACTCAGTACAAGCAGGACTGTGACTTGCCGTTTCTTTTCTTGTCACCTAAATGATGCTGTTTTAGGGTGGAAATCAGTTCATTTTTGCAGCTGGGAACAGCTGGTTCTGTCTCTTGCCACTGTGTGGTTGGTTATATCAAGTTTGCTTAATAAAAGCTGAGAGATAAATAGCCCTTTACTCATTAGTTGTAGGGAAACAGAGCCTTTAAAATAATGTTATTCAGTAAAGGTGCCATAACTGTTAAATATTTGACTTCCCTTGGATTTTCCTTATCTTCTGTAGATACAGATATAGTGCTGGCTGTTTCCTTGTTTTATACTGAGTCTTATTCTTAATAAAAAAGTTTTGTGTAGGAAGTGAAAGTATCAGCAAAGCTTTTTGTTTTTAAATCTGCCATTCAGTATGGCTTTGTATAATAGACTATTTAATCCTTATTTATTAATCTGCTGCTAGAATGGTGTAATGTATCTAACTTTTAGCAAAGGAAGGTTGCAGAGCAGCTTACAGGTTTTTTTACAATTGTATAAAGATTTGATTATTCTTTTTTCTTGTAGAGATGTAGTGCATTATTGAGGGGTATGTTACAATGTTGGTTGATCTTGTAAAAATGCAGTTTTGTACAACGAAGTATTTTGTATTGATTTTTTTGCCTGCAGAATTGCCATAAAAGGGATTTTCTTATTTACTAGATGTAGGGTGTGTGTACACAAAATATAATATTGATATCAGACATGTTGCTACTGGGTGGGTGTGTACAATATACATACGTGTGTGTGTGCATGTGCGCATGTGTATTAAGTTGACCGGCAGTGTGTATTTTTTATATATATATATATTTATATATATATATAAATGTACAAAATATATATGCTTTATTTTCATAAATTAGGGATAAGCCTCGTGACGTGAAATGGAAATTGTACCTGGTCATCATCCTTAATGAATGAAAGTATCATGTATCGAACTGCCCATGACGTGTAGTTTATTTATACTATTCCAAAGGGGAGCCTGTTAGCGATGACTGAACTTCGGAGCTTTTTTGTCCGTGCAGTCATTCAGCTGTCTTCAGTCAGACAGTTGTTTGGAAATGGTTAATTCCCCAGCTGTGTAGTATAAATAAATATGATAAGAACCCGTACTCTATATTAAAGCTTTCAATCACCTTTTCCCTTTCCCTATTTTGTCATCTGCAATTTTCTTTCTCTTTTTATTTCTCCATTAAAGAGTCACATTGGTTCCTTTTGTCTTCCTCATTAATTGAAATTCCTGAGGTACCATGAAATATAAATATAGGCTGACTACAGGATAGCATCTGGTTCTACTACCTCATATTAACCTGCTAGCTTTGATGTAAGTAAACACAGTCCATAGGCAGATACAGTAGCAGTTCATTAAAATTTGAAGGGAGGGTTTTTTAAATTAAATCCTTCAGTCTGCTGCCATTTATTCAACTCCTGTGATCTGCTACCCTGAGAAAGCTTCACAAGTCATTTTATTAAAGCATTAAAGGTAAGTGTGTTACAGCAGCTTGGCCTGTCTCAAGGCTTTACTGACAGAGCAGAATGGGGCTGGTTTGATCTTAACTCGCAACCTGGCGAACAGAGTGCCGGGTTATCTGCTTAGGCATCAGACTACTTGATTCATAATTTAACATAGATGGAATTAATTCATCACATGTGATGAATCAGTAATGTCTTTTTGTTACGAGGTACAGCTGGAGTTTTATGTTATGGAAAGGAAAAAAAAAAAGACAAACCTGCACACAATTTAGCATTTTATCCACTTAGCATTGTCATTCAAAACTAATTCTTGTTACTGACTTGGTATTTAAATCAAGTCAAGCTTTTCAGTTCTGAAACCTTATCAAGGTTTAATAAATACTAAGCGTACAGATAGAACTTGAAAATCAGCCCACAAGCAATGTACTGAAAACGTTTTAAGTGGTCAGCTGTAATTGGATCAGCAGTGTTAAAAGAGAAATTTAAATTTTGTTTTAAGGAAATTAAGTTCTCTACTACTGACCTAGTCTATAGGTAACAATGATTGGTGACTAACTCTAAAATTGTGTAACTCATAGACGACAACAACCTTGATGAAAAAGTGAAGCACCAGGTATGGATGTTGTAGAGCAAATGTTTTCACATAATTTACTTTTTTCACTGCAGAAAGTAATTTTGGCTTCATCTTTGAAAAGACTTAAAGATCTCTCGAAGAGTAGAGAAATGTGTGAATAAAATATGAGTATTTATGGGGGATAACTGGAGTAAATAACTACTAGGTCAGGACACTGTCATGCAAAAATAATGAACTGAAAGTATTTTTCTTTGAATGACATGAATGACTGGTGATTTGCTGAATTATAAAGAAGGAATCTAGGAAAGCCCTCCTGTAATCAAACTTCCTTTTTAGCTGTTAAAGCATTTCTAATGGTTTATTCTGAAATGCTTTATCTGGTCTGGTTTTATAGACAGTGGCATTTTATTATATAATCTGCAAGATACTGTTTCCTAGTGTAAAACCTCACTTGTTACTCTTAGGGGAGTATGGCACAACTGATTAGCATGTTTCCTAGCTGGACTGGCCAGTCTGGGTGACTCTGACTAGTGTGATTTGTATTGTTAGGCTGTTTAAGTTAATCTGATATCGTCTGTATCCTTGTATGTTTTTGTGACATTTCAGCCAGGGTTGAGAAAGCCTAGCGTGTGGTTTTGGAGTTTATTAAGCAAAAGCTTGCTCTCCCCCTCATGACTCTTTTGATAGATATCAAAGTATTAGTTATTTGATGCACAAGGTTCATGTACTCAACTTGAAAGCCTTAAAACAGGCTCCTAGTGCTCTTTGAAGTACAGACAGTATTTGAAAAGCAGCACGTAATTAGTCTCTTGATTTCCTGATCAAATTCATTGTAACTGAGAAATAAAACTGTACTTGTGATGACATCTCTTCAAAAGATGAGAGGTACAATGCATCAGTGAGCCACTATGTCTCTGAGTAAAAAAAGTGAAGACTGGGAGACTCTGAAATGTACTTTTTACCTTGTTTATGCATTAGATTGTAACTGAGATTCTAACTGCACTCGTTCCAGTTTGTGCAACTAGGCTTTGTTCTACTTCAATTTCTGTTACAGTTCATTTCAGTCTATGCCAAATAAACTATGCTTTATTTGATACTGAGGTGTGGTGTGGCCTGTATGGGGTGTCTGGGAATGACGTGTGGGTCTGACCTCTCATCTGAGGAGCTTCCACAGCGGCGTAGTCCACGGACCTCTCTCTGAGGGAGCTCTGCAGGTCTCTCTTGGGGACAACTCTATCAGATGATTTCCTCAGAAAAGCAGCTGGAAGTTTAGTTGGCTCACAGCATTTGTCTGGTGCTTTGATTGCAAGTCTTGATAGAGCCAGGAGCATCTCAGTGACTGGGCAGTACTGCTGAGAGGAGACATATTTGTCATAAAAATGAAAGGGTACGCAAAGAACCAGAAAGAGACCTGTGTGTGGCAACATGGGGAGAGTTATCGCTGATAGATGTGGCTTAGGAGAAACATAAATAGTGCCCCTTTTGTTCTGGGTAGCATTCAGAAAAGACCTTGGGAAAGAAAGGATTGGTGGTGGGACAGGAGGTAACCTTATCCCAGAACGCTGCGTGGAGCAGAGGATCTACACAGACCTGAATTTCTACAAATCAACTGGAAGAAGATTGCCACCTCGTTAGGGCATCAGGAACTGGGTAAGCGGCCACGGACCTAAATGGGTGCCCAAGAAAAGGTGATATAAAGGTAAGAGATGGGAACGCTGCAAGGGACAAGCTCCTGGTGGAAGCTCAGCAGGGGGCAAGCACTTGAGGTGCTCGAGCTGTGTGGGGGAGACGATGCAACATCTGGGCTCCACGCCAAATCCAGCTGTGTTTGGGCACCCAAAATCCTCTCCAATAAAATATATGTATATATATATAAAATATATATAAAAAAATCAGAGGCCACCAGCGCCGCGCAGCCCCCCCACAGCAGAGCAGGGCGGGAGAGCCTCGGCAGGGGGCAGAGCAAGCGGCGGCGGCTCCCGGCTGGCCCCGTGTCCCTAGGGGCGGCTCCTCCACCTCTTCTTTCCCCTCCTCCTCCTCATCTTCCTTCTCCTCCTCCTCCTCCTCCTCCCTCCCCTCAGCGCCCGGCGGGAGCCGCCTCACGGCGGGAGCCCCGCGCTGAGGCGAGGCGGCGGCGTGAGGCGGGCTCGGCGCCATGGAGCGCTACGAGAAGCTGGGCAAGGTCGGGGAGGGCTCCTACGGCGTCGTCTTCAAGTGCCGCAACAAGGACACGGGGCAGGTGGTGGCCATCAAGAAGTTCCTGGAGTCCGAGGAGGACCCGGTGATCAGGAAGATCGCCCTGCGGGAGGTCCGCATGCTGAAGGTAGCAGCACCTCGCCTCCTCTCACCCCGTCCTGGGTTTGCGTTCAGCCTCTCTGCTTCCTTCCCTGAGAAAATAAAAGCTCAGGAATGTTTGCAGTGGGTCAGAGCCCGGGTTCGTGTAGCCCACCCTGCTGGCAGTGGGCCAGGAGAGTGCAGAAATGAGGAGAAATCCAGGAGAGGATGGGGTAAGATTTCCTTGCACAGCCCCAGCTGCTGGCAAAGTTTCTAAGGCCAGAGGCTTAGCAGGCGCTCACGGGCATCTTCTGCTGAGTTTAATCTCTTTCTACACTCATGTATTCATCCGGTCTCCATAGCATCCTGAGGCAGCGCCACAGCCGTCAATGTGCTGTGTGAAGAAGTATTTCCCTTGATTTGTTCCAGACTTGGTGCTGGGTGGCAGCACGCAGCGCCCCGGTTGTGGAGGAGACGTGGGGGGTTCCCTTTTTGCTCCAGGGTACTCGTGGTTTTATACGCCTCCGGCATCTCCCCATCTTCAGTGAGCTCCCTTCCCTGCAGAAGAGCAATGTAAATGTTTTTTGACGTTGAACTGATGAAAGAACAATAATTATAACGTGTTGGGTTATTTTACATTTTAAAATAATGTAGAATGCTTTCAGTAGGATGCTTTTTTTACAAGGAATGCGCATTTCAGCCTACAACACGTTCTTGTAGACTGTCAGGGATTTAGGATTTTGAAGTTAACAGAACCCCATAGAAAGCTGCAGAGAAAGATGTTGTATTTTAAGACTTCTTTCCCAAAACTGATAGTTCCTTGGTTGCTGATTTCTGCCTGAGGCTGTTCCCAGCCCTCGCTGCCCGTTGGTGTCACAGCGGTCGATCGCTCCTTGCTGTCCCTGTTCCCTTCCATGGAGCTGCCCTGGTTTGCTTTTTGGGAACCGGGTGACTTTCAGGCTTACAGTAAGTGCAGGATTTCAGCTGGTTGCTGTATTTCTTGTATTTCTCCTCTCCAAATCCCTTTTGTGCTCTCAGCTTGTCTTTTATTGAGCATTTATATATAAATGAATGATGTAAGTGTTATTGCCAAAGGAATATGAAGGCCTGATTCCCTACCTGCTACAGAAAGAGGTAAAGAAAGCCTGAATGTGAGGCTCAAAGAGTCATCATCTAGGAAAAAAATATTAATTTTTCAGTTAGGTTATGTGGAGAAGCAGCCTCAGTTTTCTCCTTTCTGAAGCAAAGGGATGAGAGGTGGCTGGGTTGTTTTAGTAAGCGATGCTGGAGATGCATTCAGATTGAAATGATCTAAGAGATCTGAAGAGGAAAATAATCACAAAGTCCCTCGTGCAGATGGGCAATGCATCACCCTGCAGGGTACAGAGCAGCACAACTGCGGCTGGCCGTGGCAGGACCTGTGTCAGGGCGGTGTTGATTTTAACAAGTGCAGACCTGCAGAGAGAAAAGTCTTTTCAGCTTTTTGCCTGTAAATAGCAACAGTTTGTTTGCTTGTTTGTTGAGGTGGTTCCTTGCTCAGGCAACAACTCAGTGGTTGTCAAAGATGCAGTGAGGTTGGGTTTCATCAGAGAAGAACGTAGGGCTGATAAATCACCACCATAGGGCTGATAAATCACCATTCTGCACAACAAACGCCTTGTAGATTCAAGGGCTTTGTGGCTGGGAGCCGTGGGAGGCGAGGTGGGAGAGCGAGGCTGGAAGCAGAGAGCCAAAGACGGGTCCCTGCCTGCTCCCCGTGCCGTAGGAGCGGCTGAAACGCCTGCTATCTTCACACAGGAGTAGCTGTAACCATGGGGAGAAGCCCGCAGGTTTGCAGTTCCTTTGTGTAGAGAGCTGCCGGCCTGAATGCCTGCAGAGCCCTGACCTGAGGCTGGCTGTGAGCAGGGCGTGGGGCAATGCCAGGGCACGGCCCTCCTGGGGCACCCCCTGCAGGTCCCGTGCCCACCAGAGCTCATTCCCAAAGCTGTGTCCCCCCTGAGCAGCCCCAGCCCAGCCAGACCTCGTGCTTCGAGCCCGAGCTGTCTCCCTCCAGAAATCCAGCTCCACGCTCTCGTGAGGATGGCCAGGACACAGAGATGGTGCCTCGACACAGCCAGCTCCTGCGACAGTCGCTCCTGAAGGCGATACCACCAACCTGTTAATGGCAGAGGTTTCCAGAGGTCTCCTGTTACCGTTGGTTTCCTTTCTTCTTGCGTTACAGTCAGCTGGCAACTCTTCTGGCCTCGCCTGTCCCTGAGAGGGGACACCTACCAGAAAGGACCAAGGAAGTGAAAAGGAAGGAAATCTTGGTTGTTATCTGGGTTTGATCCATGCTGGCACACACTTTACACGGTGTGGGCAGGAGCCCTGGCCCTTCGCAGGGGCTGAAGGAATGGTTTGTGTGGGTGGTAGGAGATGCTCTTTAGAAAGATCAGCTCCTTGCAGCCAGCTGCAGGACTGAACAGCCACGTTCCATACACCCGTGGGGCCTGCGGGCTGGCTTGAGGGCTCGGAGTAGTTTGGGTTCAGTACAGTGCCCCCGGAGGCAGTGAGCTCCCTGGAAGGTCTCTTTGTAAGGAGCTTTTACAATGATGTGTTTAAATAAAATGCATTCCGTGATCCTTCACCTTGGGGTTCTGTGTTCTAAAGCCTTGGTGCACGTCCCTGCAAGCAGTGTGGATGGGGCCGTGCATCATCCGAAAAGAAAAACCAACGTCCCTCAGCTGCCTCCCTGCTTTCTACTCTGAATGCTTTGTCTTCACCCCGTGGTTGAAGCCCACTTCTAGTCCTGCCCCAAAATACGAATAAAAGAATAGAAAATGAGGAGGTGCCGTAAATTTCCAGCCTAACCTCTTGGAAGGTGCATCTAAAACCCTGCCCTGCTCAGGTGTTTGTATGGTAAGGATCTGTCTGAGCTCCCAGGGAGGGGAAGCCCTGGTATGAGCACGGGAAGTGAACTGAGGGGCAAAAGCAGCAATAAAAATCCTGATTAATCCATCCAGATGCTGACAATAAAGTGGAGAAGCTGCAGCCAGATGCTTGCTTTATGCTTATCAGAGGAGCTCGTGGTGTCCCTAAATGTGTGTTTGCCTTAAGGGCTCCTCCCGTGTGCCATTTCCCCGCGTTGTGCTGTGCTTCTGCAAAAGGTTTCAGCTCAAGGAATTGAGATCCTGGGGGGGGTGAAGGCACCGCATCCCTCACTTTTCCCCAAACACCCCCCCTGCCATGCAGTAGCTAACGAGTCCTTCCACTGTGTTACAGCAACTGAAACACCCCAACCTGGTGAACCTGCTGGAAGTCTTCAGGAGGAAGAGGAAGCTGCATCTGGTCTTCGAATACTGCGACCACACGGTGCTCCACGAGCTGGACAAGCACCCCTGGGGGTGAGTGACCTGTCCCGCACTGACAGCTTTCAGCAGAGGAGGCAGGGGGTGTCCACGGGAGCCCGTTGCTGCTCCGTAGTTTCCAGAGGGATTTCGTTAAGAACAGGAGAGGTTTCTCAGTGCGGTGCCCAGGACTCGGGTTGCTATTGTGGCTCAGCAGCAACATGCAAAAGAATTGCTCCTGCCCTGCTCACCCAGGTGACAGGAGCACCGAGCCCGAGCATTTGGGTGCTCGTTGGCTGGCTCGGCAGCAGCAGCCCCCAGTGCTGAGAGATCTCGTGTCCTGCTGCAGAGTTACCTGGAGCTGTGCCTGCTCCTCTCTGCACGGCCTCAGAGAGCTCCGGAAGGTCGGAGAGCCTCCTCTTTGCACAGGCACTTGCACAAAGTGTGAGCTACGTGAGCAGAAGGCACATTCTCCAGGACAGGGTTTATTCTTTTGACACGTTAGGAAGGACACTCCCGCTAGGTAGATCACCCCTAATTATTCACCGTGAGCTGGTGCCGTGGAAATGCTAAGCACAAGTTCATAAATCATTTCACATGGCCTGAAGCTCAGTGAATTGCCTGCAGGAGGCTAATTTGGGGCTGAGTAAACAAGAGCCTGGTATTCTCTGTGTGAGATGGAGCTGTAGGAGAACAGAGCATGTGGCTCTGGGAGCTGCTCAGCAGCAGCCACCCCAGTTTGAGCCTGTTCACCTGGAACCCAAAGAGAGGACCCAAAACCCTCCTGGAAGAAAACATTTCACGTTTCCTTTGCATTCATCACAACAGCTGCAGTGGGAACGTGTAACACCTGGCTGCGGGCTTTGCTTTTGATCTGCAGATGGCCAAGGCTGTTGTGGTTGGGATTAAGATGGGTGGGCACATGTCTCTTTGCACAACGTTTCCAGGTAATTTGGCCAAATCGTCCCTTTCTCAGGCTGTCAGTGCAGAACTCATCACTCTAGGGTGTTGCCGCAGGGAACCTCAAGCTTTTCAACAGCAGTGCCAGCACAAGACCTTCAGCACTGACAGCAGAGGGGATCTTAAAGCCAGCCTCTTGCAACTTTTTTGTAATTTATTATTTATGATGAATCAAAATTTTTACAGCATTAGATATATGAAATAAAATTGGATTTGAGCTTGAAACTGCCAAGACTGTCACGCTGCCTTTCCTGGGGTTGAAGACCACTACAGGCAGACAGAGAAGAGGAGAGGAGGCTGAATTTTGAATTTTTAACAAATATTTTTTTCTCAGAAGCGATTGCCAGCCACTGGAGGAAAGGGGCAGAGACACAAACCGAAGTAGGGCCTTATACTCCTGTAGGAACATCCTTCCTGTCCCATTTGGGCACCTCTCCACTCTGCACAATGACACAACAACATGGCAGGTCAGAGCATGCATCTCCACTCTGGATCCTTCACTGCCTCCAATTCTGAGCAGCTGCAGAGGCAGCAATGCCCCCTGGCATTTCAGAAGGACTGCGAGGAAGTGTGGGGGCCAAGCACAGCCACGAGACAGGACTGGACACAGACCTGCAGGCTCTGACACGCCGTTACCAGGCTTATGCTGCTGGGACTGAGTGGTACGAGACGCTCTGCAATGCTCCTGGTCACCATAAATCCTCGTGTCTTACTGCAGTGGCGTTGACTTTCTCTCTGATGCTCCTGCAATGCTGGGAGGGCAGCCTGAGAGGAGAGCTTTACCTTCTGCAGGGCTCTCTGAGGAGGTGCAGGCAGGGCTCAGCTGCAGCTCTGAAGCAGGGGAAGAGGCACAAACAGCATTAACCATCAGCAGCCCAGCCTGACAGCTTCCCTGCAGTGGGGAGAGCAACGAGCTGAGGATTTTTGTGTGTTTCTCGTAAAATTTATAGCAAAAAATGCAGCTAGTGTTTGTCCTCTGCATTTTCTGACTTGGTCCCTGACTGCTTTGCTCAGACTCGTCTATGATTGTTTAGCACTCAAAGGCCTCCTCTTCCTTTTTCCTGTAATAGTGAAGTTATTTTTGTGACCAAAGTAAAAAATGTGCTTTTTTACAACAGGGTGCCAGAGCATCTAGTCAAGAGTATAACCTGGCAGACTCTCCAAGCTCTGAACTTTTGCCATAAACACAACGTAAGTCCCCTGACCAGCACTACCAAGTGTAGTAGCATGGCTTTGGATGAGAGATTCTGGTGCCATTTCTCTGATTATGGGGTTTTCATGGGAAGAAGATAGAGGTGCCATTTCCCATTTTCAACAGAAAACACGTATCTGAAATATTTGTGTGTGCCCAGAACAGCTGCATTTAGTCACACAGGTCCCTTGGGTTTGCTGTCGAGAAATGATTTGAACTAACGACCTTAAAGCAGCTTCCAGGCTGAGCAAGAATATATCCTTATATGTTCCCTGGGTCATGTTTCCTGTTGTATATATAACACGTGTACTGTTACAGCTGATGTTCAGAAAACTGGCTTAATGTCTCACCAGCTCAGACCTGAGCGAACTGCTACTGGTTTCCCAGCAAGTCCCTCTGCTGATAGTCACAGGAACTGAATCCTGTCGCCAGTTAAGAGGTTTCAGAAGTTAGATGCAGTAAAACAGCCGTACAGCCCCTCCCCTGTTTTCTTGAGGGAGATGAGAGCTCTGTGCATGGCAAGCGTTTTGCAGAATGCTGTGGGGATGCTTTAAGAGGCAGGGAAGGAAAGGAGCCTTTTGGAGAAGTCCATTAGGCAAACTTAGCTGGAGTTGTCTTGGGTTTTGTTTATCTGCCAGTGCTTGAGGTTTAGGAGGCTGGCAGGAGATTGCTCTGGAATGGGTGTTTTGTCTTTGCTCGAAGAATTATGTCCGGCTGAGACGCAGGAACTTGGTCATGGGTCTGTCCTGCTTCCAGGATTTGTTGTTTTGCTGCTTCTTTCTGTTCCCTCTCTCAGTCTGAAAGATTTAATGGAGTTTTAAAGCCAAGGAAACAATTAGATGCAGTCTGGCCTGCTGTACATCGCAGGTAATGAGTTTTTATGCAGTTGCCCTTTTCTGGCACTCCCTGGCACTGATTTAACAAGGAGCATTTCTGTCCTTGGGAGCAGACACAGTAATTTACCACCAGCTCAGCTAGGAGAAGCCCAAGGTGTTTGCTTTGCCAGCAAAATCCTTTGCTTGTCCACTAGATCATCATCAGTAAATCAGTTCCTGGACTTGATTGAGGAACTGATCCCGTGGAGCCCCACACACAACAGCCCCTCTCCTCGGGATCTCTCCTAATTGAGCCCCTCATTAGGAGTGTGCTATACAAACCTGCGTAAGCTGAGCTGATTTCTAGAGAGCCAGGTTAAGGTACACAACAACCCTTGCTCCGTAAACCTCGCTCCTCCTGCTAACTGGTTCCCAGCTGGTGCTGGGGAGCTCAGCCAGTACTGCCCAAGAGATAAGGATCTGTGCAGACGAGGCTGGGTGCACGGTGTCTCATCCCAGGCGTGGGGTACAGGCGAGGTAATTGCTGTGCCCAGCAGGACGTGACTTTAGCTGCTGCTAAGAAATGCTTTCGTCTTCTCTCTCAGCAGAAATGATTGCGTGGTTAACATTCATGGCACAATTTGCACGGGGTGTGTGGCTGAATGAAGAGGTTGTTTATCTGAGGGCCAGGTGAAATACTTGCTTGTAACCTTGGGTGTATTTTTTTTGTCTGTTTGTTGTTTGTTTCCAGTGCATCCACCGAGACGTAAAGCCAGAAAACATCCTGATAACAAAACACTCGGTCATCAAGCTCTGTGACTTTGGATTTGCTCGCATACTGAGTGAGTGAGAGAGGCCTGGGTACAGATCCCCAAACCAGTTTACGTGCAGCTAGCTCAGACAGCCAAACGCCTCTGTAAATAAACTGCATCAGAGCTCCCTGCCGGCACAGCTGTACTGCTGTGGTGCAGGAGCTGCTGGATTGCACCCAGCTCGGGCACCTCTGCGCTGCCTGCGTTGCTTGTGCAATGCTGGAGACCCAGCTGGAGCTCCCTGGCAGGAGGGCTGCCTTTGGCAGAAGGCACTGTCTCTGCAAACAATGTTTTCACATTTTCCGTCATAATAACCCCCTTCGTTTTTATTTATTTATTTTTTTTAGCTCTTGTTCAGACAAATCATGTGGGCTTTGAGAAGTGACCACTGGCTGGCACCGGGTCCTGCTGCAAAGCTCTGCATATTTTCAGTGCGAGAAAAATCTGGTCTTGATTTTCCCCAAACCCTAAATGTTTCCACGTTGGGTTCTGCTAGCGGCCGGTGACTCATCCTGTTCCTGTAGCTCTTCCCTGTCCAGGAGGTGCTCTCGTTGCTGCCCCAACATCCGTAAAAACCTCTGGCGGCTTGCCTGCCTCGCTCTGATCCCGCTCTGCTTTTTGTTTCTCTCCTCCCGGATCCACCCTCAGCTGGGCCCAGCGATTACTACACGGACTATGTGGCCACCAGGTGGTACCGCTCCCCGGAGCTGCTGGTGGGCGACACGCAGTACGGGCCTCCCGTCGACGTCTGGGCCATCGGCTGCGTCTTCGCGGAGCTGCTGGCTGGGGTCCCCCTGTGGCCTGGCAAGTCTGATGTGGACCAGCTGTACCTCATCCGAAAAACCCTAGGTAAGTGTCCCTCAGGGCTCCTGACGCCTCTGGCAGGCTGCAGCTGCCCAAGAAGTGGGTTCCTCTGTCCTGGGAATCAGCCAGCGGGAGGTGAATTCACCCAGGGGCTCTCTGCCTTTAGTAGGTGCCGGTCTGCTGAACATCGCAGGTGCCTGGTGGTGGCTGTGTGCTTGGAAAAGAGCGTGAACACTTTGTTTCTCTGTCCCACCTGCTTGTCTTTGCTCTCCCAGGAATTCTAGGAGCCACTCTGGATTTGAAACAGGTTGAACAAAAGAACAGTTATCCATTTAACACTTGAACTGATCCAGTCTCGTTGCTTCCTTTTAGTATTAGTGTGTAACATCTTGTTTATGGGGTGGGAAGGAACAACCCCCCCTGTTTAGATGAAATTCTTGGAACGAACACAGAACTGTAATTTTTTACTGAGCAATTTACAAAACTGTAAAGGTGACGAGTGGCTATAAACAAATGAGTTCCCTAGCCAGAAACCCAGTTTGATTGCTTCATCCTCCAGAATACATTCGAGCCACTGTTAGCTGAGCTATAGTTGGTTTATTTTTAATGACAGGGTCTCAGCCAGAAATCCTCTTTTGATCCAAGTGGTCGATGGAGGTAGAATCAACAGCGAAAAGCTCCTTGGCCAGAGCTGTGTAATTACGGTGCTTTGGCTGTTGCACTGGTTCTTTTTTTTAAATTCATTTTAAACATTTTGCTTGCTCCAAGCTGCTACAAACTTCAAAAAACAACGATGAGGCTGCACTGGGGAAACAGCTACAGCGTGTCTGCAGCGATGCTGCACTTCTGCCCTTTTCCACACAACATCCTCAGGACTGCACAAAAAGGGTTTCAGTAGGAGTTAAATTTTAATGAAGCAGGAACAATTGTGGTCGGTCCCCTTGAAGCAGTCAAAAGACAGCCTGTTTTTGCGCACAGGCTGCCTCGTGGGGATCCTTTCCCTTTGGAAAGGCTGAAGCAGAGCTTTGGTATGGCCGTGGGCTGGCAGGGCCCCGCTCAGCCTCCCTGCGGACACAGCCCAGCCAACAACGTGTGCCCACGTCCAAAGCAAACAGCGACTCCTGCCAGTCGCTCATCCCCGCCCGGGCAGCTCCATCGCAGCCCGTGTGAGCAGGGCAGCGAGCTGCTGAGCCGCTCTTGCTTAACACTTTGGGAAGGATTCCTGGCTGAAGCACAGCTCTGTGGTGTGGCTGGAGTTTCAGATCCCTGTAGGTGTTTGCACAGCACCCTCTAGCTATGATGCCTGAGCACGTCCCCGCACGCTGTCACTCATCTCCAGTTCAGCCAGCACACTGGGTGCTGGCACGGAGCAGATGTGGTTACAAACCTTAGTATTTCTCCCACCTCCTCCCAGTGCATTCTTCATTCTTCTCTTGAGGGGTCTTTCTGCCAGTGGAAATCCAAATTTGCAGTTTCCCAAATAATGAAGTGATAAGATCCAGGCATTTGGCGGGAGGAGATGCACAGAAATTTGTGTTTTTACAGCCCCCAGCTGCAGTGACCACAATTCACACTGACCACTGCTGCACAGCACAGAACCTCAGAGCCTGGAGGGGAAGAGGCACAGCAGCTGGGTGCTCCTGCTCCAGAAACTGCTCCCAGCAGCTGCATTTCTTGGCGTTATTTACAGCATGAGGCCCCAGGCAGTTGTGACTGCAGGCAGCTAGAGATGTGTGGCCCTGCCTGTCATGCAGCACAGACAGGTGGCTGTGCAGTCACTGGTGTGCTGGATGGAAGGATGTTTTCACAAAATACTTTGTCAGCTCACTTGATGGTAATTCCACCTCTTTACTTGTTCTCTTGGGTGCTGTCAGCCTTGTTCGAGGACCAGCTCGTTCAACGCAGGTGCTGTAAAAACAGCAAATCAATTTAACTTTTCTTTTTTTTCTTTTCCTTGGTCAAAGGGGATCTTATTCCCAGACACCAGCAAGTGTTCAGCACCAACCAGTTCTTCAGCGGGGTGAGAATTCCGGACCCAGAGAGCATGGTAAGAGCTCCCTTCGGATGCATTCCCCTTGCACCTAGCACTGCCCAGCAATCTATCTGTTAAGGAGACACAGTGCTTGCACAGAGAAACATCCCTGCCTCTTTTTCCCTAGAGTACAGGTTACCTGCATTGGATCTAGAGCTGGAAAAGTTTTACTTTTCATCTTGACCAATCCTTTTCCGTGCAGAACTTTTTCCCTACCCAAAAGCCTTGCCCGTGACTTTGTGCATGTATGCTACAATATTATTTGGAGGTGGCTGAACCCTTCTCATGACTTTTTAACTGATACCCTGTGGAAAAGCAATCAAACAAATAATTAATCTCTGCTCCTTCTCCCCCACTTCTGGTGGCACAGCAGCCAATCTACCTGTAATGGCAGGCAGCTCCCTGCTAAGCACATGAAGTGACATGCATTTGGGGAGGTACAGGTCACATTGCTATGGTAAGCTGGGCGTCTGTACGCTGGTGAAAGAAAAACTTGCTAACACGAGTACACTCACTCTTTCTTTTTCCTCCAGGAGCCACTGGAAATGAAGTTCCCCAGTATTTCACACCCTGCTTTAGCTCTCATGAAGGTATGCAAACTACCACAGAATGGCTGAGGTTGGTGGGGATCTCTGCAGGTCACTGGTCCAAGCCCTGCCTCAAGCAGGGCCACCCAGAGATGGGTGCCCAGGACTAGTGGAAGAGCTCTGCACTGAGACTTAGCAAATGCAATCTTATTCAGGTGGCAAATTGAGATTTGGCTACTGAATAATCAGATATTCGTAGGAAAATAGAGCTCGAGGGGACTTGGGGAAGACTTTTAATCCATTTCTCTTTTATCCACTCATCTTTAGCATGAAAATGGAAAACATTGCACTGTTAAGATGCACTAAATGGAAACTGAGGATGAATGAATGCATTAAAACTAAGGTGCAGCTTTCAATAGTGCTATGCTAAACACTGGAACAACACAGCTAGTTATGCAGTGGATTCCCATTTAAGAAAGCTGTTCTAGTTCAAATGAAAGTTATAGGCTTAACTGTTTTTTGAGACGTGATGGTTTGCTACACCACACAATTGTAGCTGTTCCTGTAGCCTCAGTTTCTGTCAATGCCTTGTGTCAGAAGAGACAATTGTTCAAAATTAGCTGCTTTGCAAGCTTTGTGCTGACTCTGAAAAGCCAGACTCTTAGAATTAATTTAAAAAATTAAGGCATATATCTGTGGGAATAGTTGTTGGTTGTTGTGAGTAGGTGGCATTGTGCAGACGGTTTTACCAAGTGTTCTGTGTGATTCTTTATTTGTTCTTTTCTAAGGGCTGCCTTCATATGGACCCTGCAGAGAGGCAGACATGTGAGCAGCTGCTGCAGCATCCCTATTTTGACAGCATTAGGGAGGCAGGAGATCCGGGGAAAGAACATGAAAAAACAGCTCGGAAAACAGCCAAGTTGACACGGAAGCATGTGCCAGGGGTAACGTTTTCATAGAAGTATTTAGTCTTCTTTGTCTAACAAGGGAACTCGTTTTCTTTGCTTGGTTCCCAAGAGTTGCTCATCCTGGCAGTTAAGGGAGAGGCAGAAGTCCCACACTGGACCAATCTAATTTTAGCCCAAGGAGAAAACGAATCTCCTGGCTAACGAGTAACTCAGTACAAACTGAATTCTGCATTGCAGCTCCGTTGAGTCACTGGAGATAAGCAGCACAGCAATGGGAAAGATCGGGTTTATCTAGGAACGTGCATTCCCAACAAAGTATAGCAGGATAGCTGAACATTTGGTTTAACTCAAGAGTTCTCTGGGATCTTCTTGATGCTTTTGAATCCCAAGTTATACAGATGGCAAAAATGCCCGGTTCTATTTGTAATTACTGATGGGATGTGAACCCTTGCTGACTTCCAGATGCTAGACAATGCAATGGGCATTTCTGCAACTGAAGTGGCCAAGCAAACATTTCGCTGCCGTTTCACTCTTTCCAGACTCCAGCCCAAGACTTCAAATCCTGCCCATGATAAGAGTCATTCAGCAGTTCTTTCTTCTAATGATGTACATTCCCCATGACAGCTGTAATACTGAGCTGGTAACATGCAGGGAAGTTGGAAATGCAGGACAGAGAACTGCTAGAGCATATAATTTCCTGGATCCAACTGACTCACATCTTCCATTTCTATGACACGGGATATAACTGTATTTTTTTTCCCCTGGATGTTTGGAAGAAATACCTTTAATGAGCTACTCTGGTTGCTGTCCAGTTGTAGAACACCAGATCCATGACTCATACTTTAAAAAGTATAGAATTACAGAACAAATAGTTCTGTAGCTTATATTCCTGTTAAAAAATGAAGTGTGTGCTTTATTCTCATTTCAAACACATACACACTGAGTAACTTCTGCTTTAGTTGCAGTGCCTGCCTCAGTTAACCAGCAGTAACGTTCTGCCAGCTCTGGACAGCAAGAAGTACTTCAGCAAAACAAGGAAATCAAACTACCATTTCCCTAACATCTAATGGATGGAAGATTAAAAACTACGTATTGTTCAAAATTCAAGTTCTTCAGAATTTATACAAGGAGGAGATGGGATGGAAAACTAAATTACTACGTGTTATGACATATAAAAGTGGTCTGTAAAGTAACGCACTCTGGGCCACTAATGGAAGGAAAGCGATGCACTCCAAGCTCCCGTTAGGCAGTGTTCTGTGTACAAAGGAAACTGCATTTGTTTTGCTTTAATTCATGATTGCATACTGGTTCAGAATTGCCGCAAACCAGTGTTTACAGTGTGAATCTTAAGAACTCTGTCGCCTATCTGTTGTCTGTAGTTCAGACTTGGCAGAAGACCTGCAACCTTGCCAAATAAATTGGAGACTCCCACCGTGTCAGAACAGTTACACTGTTTTAGACTGGGGCTAAGTAACTGATCCTGCATGGAGCTGTAACCTTATTCCCTATGTGCGTGGAAGACAGATGTGTGTGTTTATGGAGCCAAGACTGAAGCCAGGCTACCTAAGTGGTGCAGTTAGTTCTAAACCTGCTGAAACAGCACTGCTTTAAAGATATGTCTGCCTTGTGTACTGCTTTCTATATCATGGAGTATTAAAAGTACTGGCAATGACTTAGACTTAATGGAAGGCGTAGCAGGGACAGTTACCAAAAGGAGAACATAATTAATGAAAATCTATTTTTTCTTTAGTCTTTTTGGATTTTGTCCTACCTGTTTCTTCCTTGCATTATGAGGTTATTTTTATTTGCTGTTTTTGTCAATAGTGAAGTCACTTGCCTAGTGAACAATTGTTTTTATCAAAAACAATTCATGAATGTAATTTATAACAAGAGCCAGACACAGGCAGGAATTCTACCTAAGTATGTGTAGGAGAACAAACGTTGGGGTTTGTGTAACTTCAGAATGTAATGTTGTGTTTGAATAAAATAAATGTAGCTTGTTTTTCCAATTTACGGGATGTGGTTTACTGCATAAAATTTTAATGACGGTCAAGGAACATCCTCTTCCTACTTGCAAACTACAGCAGAAATGTTTTCTTTTCCCAGTGCTGCTATTTTAACCTTGAATGTTGTTGGGTGCATCAGTAGTTTTGGTTACACTCAAAAAGCTTTGTCCTTCCTGTATGGCTATTCAGTCACCTCATTCTGTGTACTTGCAAGGTACCCACCATCAGTTGCTGGACCTGGTCCTAGGCAGTGCAGGCTGGAGGGAATTTCATTTCTTGACACTATTCATGCCTGCTCTGTGCTAGGAGACACCATGAAGAATCGGCCCCACCATGCAATATTACCCTTTCCAGTGCTTGGCACCATTCACCTCAGGAGACAAGCGGACAATCAGGGGTAAGAAAAGAGAATCACAGTTCTGGCAAGGTAATCATGCTTGAGACATTACCACAAAACCTGCTTTCTTGAAGTCACCACCTACCGTCTTTCCACTGCCACTGAAGCTAGGAATTAGACTAAAAATGCTACATTCTTCCTGAGGGTGAATCGTTCTCCTACACAGATTTTAGCAGAATGTCAGCATATGGCAAAAATGTGAGCAAAGGCGTATATAGGAGAACCTGCTTCTCCACAAATAGAGACGTACACTTCATCAACACAGGTTTTTATGACATCGGCCTGCCTGCCTGTAGTAGTTTTGAAAACAAAGGCTACACCAATTAAAGTGTGAAGAACAGGAAAAAGGCCCATAGGCTTTTATAAAACCACCATCCGGTGACTGGGTGAGATGCTCAGAGGGTAAACAGCTCTGATTTACACAGCCTCAGCACCACATAATGGAACTGTACAGCACTGCTGTTTCACAACACTGACATTCTTTTCACTGACATTTTGCACATGATTTTTTGTGCAATTAAATACTTTATAACTTCTAATTGATGAGTTAACAGCTTCCTATAAAATCAGAAAATAAAATTATACCGAATCCTGCCTTCACAGTTGTTGGTTCACCACGCAGTTTAAGCTTAGTGAAATTTAATTACATATTTTGTCAACAGATTGCATGCAGCTTTTAAGGCTGGATTGAGAGATGTGGGCTTATTTCCATACCTGGAAATATGGTAACATCTACAACTTAATTTATGCAACATATGATAAATACTGTGAAATCAAATACCTTTCATTTACTTGAAATTGCATTTATTCTAAATCCAGCTCCAGCTCTAAGTTTGGCAGTGCCTGCTGAAGGACATGAGCAGTAGTTTCTTTCTGTTTTATTCCAGGAAGGTCACTCAGATACAAATATTCAAGGTTCCTACAAATACATACAAAGAAAAGTTAGCAACTACTAGTTAACCACTGACTTAGAAATTAGACAAAGGATTATTCGCTGTAGCTAGTACAACTATTTTAAAGATTACTGGTCCTAATGGAAGATTTTTTTCTGAAGCGGGAGCTGTAAGTTTTTAGTTCATCATAAATTTAGTCTGTCTACACAGCTTAAAGAGAGGTCTCAGGCCCCCCCATCATCAAGCTTCCTTTAAATTAAATAGTATTTAATAATTTAATTACCAATTTAATAAGTTATTATAATCTATATAGTAATTGGAGTACTATTTCAAAGTCCTTAATAATAACTTCCTGTAGGCTGAAATCCAGTTCATCCCACCACCCATCTGTAGATGTCTGTAACTCTGTAACACTGGAACAGTTCTGAGTTACTTCAAGTCCACAGCTAAACAAAGCACATCCGATGTGCTTCAGAGCTACGGAGCACAGTATACAGCTGGTAGGTTGTCAGCTCCCAGGCTGTCAGTCAGGTCAGTTCCTCAAACCCATCCATCCCACAGCCCCACAAACATCTGAAACAGTCAGACTTTAGCCCTTCCAGTCAACATAATCCCAAAGCTGTGAGGTGATAGAGAAGAGCTCAGCAGTTCACGTACGTCAGCTTGTGAAGTGCAATGATGCCTTTATCTGTGACATTCCCACAGGAAATTATCTTCAGCTGCAGGAGACTCTTCTGTAGATTCTTAGTCTCACTGAGCCTCTTCAGACACTCGTCTTGTATGTAAATACACTTCTGCAGCTTGATTTCTGAAACATGTTCAAGACCATCTGGAAAAAACAAAAAAAAAGAACAAAAAATGTTTGTTTCAGAGTACCAGCAACAACTTGTACTGGCTGTTAAACTCTCACTTGCAAATTTAGTAACTACTTCCACACACAGCAACATGTTCCTGTGTGCAGGGAATGGACACATAATGACAATGAATCTCCAAAATCCCCTTATAGGACTTGAAATTACAGAAACCCTAAAGTTTGCACCCTTTCGGTAATATTCTAACAGCTCTGACATGGGCAAGTAACAAAAAACTTCTGCAAGTCTGGGTGATAAAGAATGACTGAGTTAGGAATGTATGTAATTCCAAATAAGGAAAAAAAAAAAAAAAAAAGGACCTGTTCCCCATTCTGTTTTTTGTTACTTAAAGGAAACCTGAAACACTTTTTAATTTTATTATTATATACATAAGAAACTGAGTGTTTGCTTTTTTTAAGATCGTCATAAATGCCTGCAGAACAAGCAGTATTATGACATCAGAAACATCACTTGGTTTAGAAGAAAAAGAATATTTTAAATAGTGCCTTTTGCTACTAACTATTTAACTATAAACCCAATGAAACAGAAATTTTTTTTTGCACCACCTTAGTGCTACTGTCAGTTCAAGGTCTGAGGAAGTTCTCAATTTCTTTTTACTTCACAGCAAACCTCTAGCAAAATGTTAGGGACTGCTAAATCTTTGTAGGACCAATTTAAGGGAATGAAAACAAACAAAAGATTTCTCTAAATCTTTCTACAGAACAAGGAAAGGACACAGTTATTCATATTTTGATGCAACTGAAAAGAACTAAGACCATTCAGTATATTGTTCGCACTGCTGGGTCTACATTACCCAAATAGTCAAATCCTCTGTACATGATGCAAGACTCGGTGGCATTAATTGCTTCTATCTTGTATTTCCCCAAGGGCCCAGTGGGGAGACCGTTGTAGTCCTGCTGCCATTTCTCAGAGCCTTGATAGCGCACCAGGGCACCGCACCGCAGCAGCCACTCTGAAGCTGCCCTGTCTGGTCCAACTGCTTGGATGCGTTCATAGTCCACTCTGCCAAGACAGAAAGAGCATTTTTTATTATTATTTTTTATTATATGTTTATTATAAGGTAGCAGATTTATTATCTTTGTAGTAATACTGCATAAGAAATATACAGTTATGGGCACAATAAGATATCAGAAGGCTAAGAATATGATTTCCTGGAAGCGTTTTATTTGGTTCATGTTGGTTCTTAATCAGCCTGGTATTTGCTTTGTTGTCATCGTTTTTGTTGTGTTTTTGTTTGTATGTTTTGTTTGTTTTTGATTTAACTTAAATAGCAGTAACTTTTAAATAGCAGTTACTTTTGGTAACAAAAGAATACAGACACAGTTTGACTTGGCACATGTTAACCATTCTAATTGTTTACTTCCATGTCTGTGAGAATTAAAAAAAAAAAAAAAAAAACACACACACACAAAACACTTTTCTCTTTCCAGAATAAGATTTCACAACAACTGCAAATTTGTCTTGCAAAGATACCTTGATTATATACGAACATAGAATGGTTTGGGCTGGAAGGGACCTCACAGCCCATCAAATTCCAGCCCCTGCCATAGGCAGGGACCCCTCCTACCAGCCCAGGCTGCCCCCAGCCCCATCCAGCCTGGCCTGGGTTTTCTTCCTCATGTTTAATCTAAACCTATTTTAGCTTAAAACTATTACCCTGTGTCCTATCCCTACACATATCGCCTGCCATATATATGTCATTCCTGAAGGCTTTTCCTCAAGAATTACAGCAAATAGTTAAAATCTCCAAATCTAGTCAAGAAAAGGCTATCTTTCATAGTCTGGTGAGGAATGCTGAAGGCAGAAGCATAAACCTAGAAGAGGACTCTGGTCTGGCTGAACTTCCCATCCCATTACAGCCATCAGCTGCACCACGCAAGACATTTCCGTAGGGCTGGAATACATAAGGCTGTTAGCTACTGGTAAAAGTTATGAAGAGAGAAAGAGATACACTGAGAAAGACTTTATCTTTCTGAAAAAGAAAGATAAAGACTTTATCTTTCTGAAGGACTTTATCTTTCTGAAAGTAAACATTAAACCCTTGTGCAGCGGAACACTATTAAATGTTGGGCAGATGCTTTTCTGAATTAGTAAACGGGACACAACAGTAATTCTGGCTCAGGTGTCAGTGCAGTTGGGGGCCAAAGGAAGACTGGGGAATGGGGAGAAAGAATCCCGCTTGCCAGCTTGCCTCAGCTACCTCAAGGAGGGGGCAAAGCACACCCTTCCTCTGGCACCCACTGCTCCATAGCTGGAAATATGAAGGCACAACCCTGCCAAGCATCAACATACAACCACTACTGACAGAAAATATTCTCTCCTATGCTGGGTCTTGGTCTGCCCCTCTTCACACAGCGTGTGGGGGATGTGTCAGACCCCCCGTGCTCACCGAGCGACCCCGCCCGTGCCTTACTTGTTGAACACGGCGTTCAGCCACCCCCAGAAGTGTCTGCTCGCACCCGCATCCAGCACCTTGCCCAGGCTGCGTGCTGGCGGCACGGCTCTGCCCACCAGCATCGCGTCCTTGAAAATAAAAAGGGGAAAGGAGAAAGGAGCCGTCACTCGCACCACCGCCAAGCCCACCCGGCTCCGTGAGGCGGCGTCTATAGGGGAAGCCCCTTCAGCCCCACCTCACAGCCTCCCCTCACACCGGGCTGCCCCTAAAGCCGACCGGCCCTGCCCTTCCCTGCCTCGGCCGCCCCTCACCGCCACCTCCTCGCCTCCCGGAGCGGAGGAGGAGGAGAAGAAGGAGGAGAAAAAGGAGGAGCGCGGCGCGCTGTGGTGTCCCTCACCGCCCCTAAAATGGCGGCGGCGGCGCTGCTGCGGCCACGGGCGGGCAGCGGCGGGCCCGGGGCGCTGTGGCGGACCCAGCGCCGCCAGCGCAGGTGAGGGAGCGGGGAGGGAAAGAGGAGGCTATAAGAGAGCCATGAGGCCATGAGGGAGCCCCGCTGCCTCCCCTCATTCATGGGGACCCCCGGCCGTTCCCTCACACACACCCCGAGGACATGAGGGGGGCGCCCGCGACGGGCGCCTCGCCCGCCCTGAGGGACGCGTCCCCGCCGGGGGCTGGTGGTAGCCGCCGGGCGAGCCCTCACCGCCGCCTCTCCGTGTGTTTTGTAGCACTTTCGACGTGGCCGTGGTCGGTGCGGGCATCGTGGGGCTCGCCTCCGCCCGGGAGCTGGTCCTGAGGCACCCCGAGCTCGCCTTTGCCGTGCTGGAGAAGGAGAAGGAGCTAGGTACGGTGGGTGTCCCGCTGCTGGGCTGTCAGAAATCGCTGCCGAGATACCTCCGCCAAAACATCCCTAGTTCAGAAGCGTGTCTTTGAAAGGAGATGCTTTTTGGGGTGGGTGAGCAGCAGTGGGAGAGCGGCTGCCCTTGTTGTTGAAGCAAGTGATGGTTTCCCCTTGGTTCGAGTGTCTTTGCTCCCAGACAGTGGTGCCCTGATGGGATTTCTTCCTTCTCCTGAGGACACGTCCATCAGGTGTCCCTCATTGCTGCCATCAGTCCCCTTCGCTGGTGGCACTGCCAGGCCGGTCAGGAGACCGTGGTCTGTGCTGCCAGCTTCCACAGACACATCTGAAAGGTAGCGGTGAGGCAGCACGGAACAGGTCACAAGCAGCGGGGGTACCGGGCTCTGCACCACAGCTGGGGTTTGGGGCAAAAGGACAAGGAGAGCAGATAACTGAAAGAATGAGCAGTGTGGGTATTGCTCTGCTGCTTTCACCTTTTCCTGCTGTTGCAGAGAGATGAGGATGAGGCTGGTTTAGTGCCGTACGGAGCGGGAGCAATTTAAAAACGTTTGGGTGTTGCTGGTCGTGGCACTCTCTACGCTTGTCTATTAATTGCTAGTGCTGTAAACCACAATCGTTTGCCCCTTGTTTCTTGATATTCCTGTGGATGCTGCTCAGGGTGCTCCCAGTTGGGTGGGAGGTCAAAGGTAAAGTAATGATAACTGGGCAGATACTGGTAGTTACTGGCCCAGCATTAGCCAGAGTAAGGTGGCACAGCTCCCAATGTTGCCTGCTTATATCAGAATAGTTATTTCATATGTTTTATGGGAAATCTTGAGGCACTCTGCACCTAGGCATCTCTCCTGGCTTTGAAATAATAAAGACTGAGCCCTGTTGCTTTGCTGTTTGAAAGCAACCCTTGGGAGTTGATATTTTAGGAGGGAGAACCTCTTATTTCAACTTAAATCACTTCAATAAAACGTGTTACAGTAAAATGAAATTATTTCAATAAAAATACTCTTGATATTTTTCACCTCCATTTTACTCAGTTATTTTGTAACTAATTAAACTGCAGTAATTAAACAGCAAGCTGATCCAGTTCACAAGTGTTTGAAAAGTGCACCAGTCCTGCCAGCATGTCCAAAAAAACTGAGGATTACACTGACATTACTTTATGTGAGGCCTTTAAGGATGCATTTTGCTTTAAAAGTGGAATTTCTTAAAACTAATTTTACGCTTTCTATACTAACATGTAGAAAGGTTGAATGGATTTGCATGCAGTTGTAGCTCCTGGAGGAAAAACTCCCCCCACACGTTGATTCAGCACATTTCAATTTGATGGTTTGTTGGCTTGTTATTAACTAACTGTTGCTGTGTCAATGTTTTTTTTTTCTAGGTTTTTGGCACCAGGGGAGGAATCCTGTGTGCTGTGTGATTATCTTAGTTGCGCATCTCTTGTAACATTGATTTAGGGCAGAAACTCAAATTGCTCACTTTTCTGACAGCTGAAATAATTAACCGCTCTTGGGAACGTGTATTTTAACAGTGTATTTTTCTTTCTATTTAGCTCATCATCAGAGTGGACATAACAGCGGTGTAATTCACAGTGGGATTTACTACACGCCTGGATCTCTGAAAGCTAAGCTGTGTGTGCAGGGTGCAGCTCTCTGCTATGAGTACTGTGACCAGAAGGGAATTCCATATAAGCAGTGTGGCAAGGTATAGGAACTGGGGTGTGTTTTTACCTTTGAAACTGTAGCTGTGATGTATGTTACAGTGTACAGCATGTGCCCCAGTGTGGTATTTTCTTCCATGTTGCTTTTCTGCAACTTATGTCCTAAAGGATGAAGGTCTTTTTTGTTTTATTTCCAGCTACTCAAGTTAGTTCCTTATCTGAGCCTAAGGAATAATCCTCCTTATCTGGGAGCTGAGCTGAAATAGCCTAGGTAACAGTGGAAGGAGGGCACCCACGCAGAGCCACGAACTCTTTCAGTATGCATATGCTATGCTTCTTGGCATAGCAGGCTCTGAAAAGACTCAGACTTGAATACAGCTCCAGGTGGGACCTAGGTACGTGCATTTATACCATATTATATTCAACTCATACAACCTGAGATGCTGGAGACAGAAGAGTGGCTGTACTGATTCGGATCGGGGTTCACCCAACCTGGTTCTGGAGTTACCTTCAGAGACCAAGGGAGGAATGCAGGCAGGACAAACAAACATGTTAATTGTTAATTCTCTCAGCTTCCAACTATTTTCAGCTCAGGTTATTCTCCTAGCCTGATCTGTTTTGTCTGTGTTAACTCAAAGGGTTTTTTGTCCAAGTGTTTTTCAATTAAAAGCATTTCCAGAGATCAAAGGCCTGTTGCATGAAGAACTACCTCCTCTTGTTTTGAAACTGGCTCCTACTGGCTTCATCTAAGGGCCCCTAGCTCTTTTACTGGGAGATGTGGTGAACAATTGATCTGTGCCCATACTCTACAAGCCATGTTTAAATTTATATTTCCTCCTCCCAAAGAGTCATCTCTCATCTGATGAGTCTTAGCCTGCTCAGTCGTTCCTCTTAGGGAAGGTGCCACATGACTTTTGTCATCCCTGTCATCTGAACCATTTCTAGTTCAATTCGTCTTTGATACAAGATAAGCACCAGTGTTCAGGGTGTGGTTGGGCTGTGGATTTTTGCAGTGAAATAGTGAAGTTCTCTATTACCTTCCTGTATCCCTTTCCTAATTGTTTGTAATACTCAATATAGGGCATTTTGACTGTCAGCAGGCATGAAGCTGATGTTTTCATAGGATCGTTTGTCACATCCCCCAGACCTGGGTCCTGATAACTTTGAACTTGGAGCCCAACACCTATATATGAGGCTAAGTCTTTTTTTTTGTGATCATCATTTCACATTACTCTGCCATTTTGTTGGCCTCTTGTTCACTTCGGAAGGTCCCTCTGCAGTTTTTACAATCACCTCTTCTCTGAACCACCCTGAGTCACTCTAAACCAGCACCTGACTTTCTCTCCTCCCTGTTTTCCCCTTTGCAGGTCACTCATAAATGTCTCAGACAACACACGCCTTTCTCTTAGAAGTGTTGCACAGACCCTGTGTGATACGATGAGGGCCACCTCAAGGCCCCCTAGCTCAGTGGCTTTCCCTCAGCCCCATTTGGGAGCTGGGTGCAGATCTCTCCCAGATCTGGGGTGCAGAGCTGAGATACCTGGATATGGCAGTGTTGGTGGGCCCTGTACCAGCTCTGGTTCTGGTTTTTTTTTTGGCTGTTCTGTTCATGCTGTGCTCCTTAAGCTATGGCACTGGTCACAAGATGGCACTGTGGGTTTGTGCAGCCACACACCTGGAGTTAGAAGCCTGCTCTCGACTCAGAACACCAAGAGGTGTGGTGCTGGGAAGGGCTAGCACAGCCCCCGCAGCGTTGTTGGTCCTTTGCTGGCACCGAATTCGTGTATTTGTGCATCACCTTCCTCAGCAGTGTTTATTCCAGGGAATTTGATATTGGGACTCAAAATCACAGCTGGTTTTAAATAGAGCAGCCCCAGACTTGGAGAACTTGGTGCCTTGGCAGTGCAAAGGTGCAAGACCTGAGCAGGGTCTGGAAGTAGCATGGTCTGTGCAGACTTGCTTCTGGTGTCCTTGGCACAGGTATCATAGCCTGGATAAATCTCTTGTGATAGTTGTGATCTAACGACGTGCTGAAGTGAGTGAGGCTGGTGCAGTTTAGTTGAGATGCCAAGTCAGAACACGTCCTTTATTCAAGACAGTTTGAGATTTTTACGTGTTGGGTTACGTTCAATTTTATTTTTTGGAAGCATCCCAGTGGCTCTTTGAAATCATGCTCTCTTCCTTCACATTCAGCTTTGTGGTCCCATAGTACTTTTAGCAAATATTTTCCATGGATAGTCACTCAAGCTATATATTAACCTTTGTTTTTAACTCTCCCTGGTATATTGATGCTTTCTCAGTAATGGGTTGTGTTTTTTGACTTTTGTGCCAGTAGTGGCACAAACCATGTTTTTTTTTCCCCCTTGCATTGTAATTCATTGTTCACACATTCACTGTTGCTTGCTTGTTTGGGCTGGGTGCCAGGGCTGAACTGGCTTTGTGTATTTTGCTCACTGGTGTGCCTTGTTATCTCTTTGAAGCTCATTGTAGCCGTTGAGCAAGATGAAATTCCAAGACTCAAAGCTCTGTATGAAAGAGGGCTGCAGAACAATGTCCGAGGTCTGAAATTGATTGGATCAAAAGAAATACAAGCGAAAGAACCCTTCTGCAGGGTAAGGAATTTTCTTATATTTAACCATCGTGTAAGATTTCAATTTTTCAGATGATGATATTTTTGAATTTAGCGTGAACACGTTTCTGCCTTGAGGTAACTTGTATGGGTGACAAGTTCAAAAGAGCCTGAAAATCCAGAAGAAATGCAATTTTCAAGAAAAAAGAATGTATCTGTTTATTTCTCAGGCCAATTCTTCATGTGTGTTTGCCATTACATACAAATCAGGCCAGGCCTAACACAACATAAGGTGATCCTGCAGAAACTTTCTTGTCCATGCTTACTTTCACCCTGCTTTGCTGCTGCTTGTGTGTTCTCATTCCCGTGTTCATCTGTTCACTGTACACCAATTCTCTGTGTGCTGAAGACATAAAGAGCTGCTGCTGCTGTACTAATTGCAAATTATGTCACAAGGACCAGAATTCATGATTTGGAGACCAGGTAACTCATTTCACTTGCAGCCTACAAAAGGAACCAGATTCACTTGAGTCCAAGTGGAAAAGGAGGCTGTAATCCCTGAACAGGACTGAATCTGTAGGCAAGCAGATGGAACCTGCAAGCTGTTGAAACTTCTTCCTTTTCTCAGCTTTACAAGGAGGTGTTCTCTCTGATGTATTTATGTGTTCAGGGAAAAAAAAAACAAACAAACTGCTTTCCCACCAATAGGAATCAGTGACTTTTATTTTTTTCCCTTCTACTTGCAGGAGCTTGCTTGTATGTTTTTGTGGTCGATAGGCAGATTTTCCTTTCCCAAGGTCAGAACTGCTATTTCTGAGTTTATGCTGAGACAGTTCTGCTCCTTCACACTAAAATTGTTTAACTTATGTTAAACTCGATAATGCAGCAATGAAAATTCCTTCCCATCTGCAAATACAGGCTTGGTTCAAGCCAATTTTGATCAAGTTGCTTCCTATCCACTTGGCTGTAATGTAGCGCTTCTCAGCTTGTTTATTTTGACAGCAGGAGAAATGTGGGTGGTTTGTGGAACACAAAGTTGTTATTGTTTGGTTTGCCTTTGATTGAAAGGAAAATCTGGATGTAAATTCCCCATACTGTTTCATCTGGCAGCCTGTTCCTGGTGTAGTGCATGACTCATTGCTTCTGAGCGGTTGTAGGCTCAGACAAAAATTTTCTGGAGGGGAATCTTTTTTTTTCTGTCTTGTAAACACTTTGTATCCACTCCTTAAAACATTCTCTGCATGTTCAAGATCCATCTGAGCACTTCTTCCTGCAAATGACTAGGTTCAGGCAGGGCTTACTACACTTGCTTTGGTTTCCTGTGCTGAATCCTTTTCTTCTAAGGAAAGATAACTGCACATAGAGTGCAATGTATTATAAGACCATTGAAGTGGAGAGAAATCTTTTGTGCAGAAGGCAATTTTATAAACCATTCTGTTTGTCTCAGGCTTGTGAATGGCCCTTATTGTAGTATCTAAGTGGCTGACAGTCTTCAGTGTATTTCTGCTTGAAGCATCTCTGCAAGATAAAGCAATCCTACTATCCCAGTGGTATAGCTGGAACTAGGAAAACCTTCTGTCATCCAGCAGGATAAAAATTAAGTGAGAAACTGAGACACTTTGGTAGAAAAAAATAGTGAAATGTCTCTAAGAAAAAAATCTCGCTCTGCACTAAATGTGAACCTTTTGTCTGCTTTCTGCTAGGACAGGCATAGGCTGTTGTCTAACTCAGAAGGGACTTTTCTCTCTGATGTGCAATGCAGTGGGTGTTGAGACCAGGCTAGATCATATCTTTTAGCCTTGCAGGAGGCATTGGTAGTAGCCACACATCAGGTAAACTCCCAAGTGACTGTTTATAGGTGGAACTGCATAGTACGTGGTGAAAAATAAATGTAGATTAGTTGAAGTCAGGGTTAGGTAACGTGTTTTAACATTAAGCATTCTGTATCAACTAGTTGTTTTTGCTGTATTTTCACGATCAGTGAAATCCCTGTAAGCAGTTTTCACCATATTAGGTGTGAGCAAACACAAACATTGCCACTGGAGCTGGCAAATGGAGAGACTGGGAACAAGCAGCCCAGGATGGGGAGACACCAGTAATCCCTTCTTGGTGGCAGCACACATTACTCCAGGGGAAATATGTTCTGTATCAAGGACCAAAGTGCACATACAGCCTTCACTGTTCTTTCATATCTTAATACTGTTTCAGGGTCTGATGGCCCTTGATTCTCCATATACTGGTATTGTGAATTACAAACAAGTGGCCGAGTCCTATGCTGAAGACTTCCAGGAAGCAGGTGGAACAATCTTGACTGATTTTGAAGTTACGGGCATGGAGATGGCTAAAGAAAGCTCTTCAGAAAGCACAGATGGTAAGGCGATTTTAGCCCTTCATTTACTATAGTCCTGCAAAAGATTTTGTTCAAAACATGTTTGCATTAGGCTCAGAGATGTGATTTTGGTTTTCTGCCTGAAAAGGATGTTTTTAGACGAAAACCAAAATTATGTTAGAGTATTCAGCAAACTCACTATTTTTCCCAGGCAGTTCACCCTTCAGTCAAAGCACTGGTGGATGAAAATGACATTAATATAGATGAGGTAGAATGTTCTGTCCAGCTAAATTTAATTTTAATAGGATATTGCATGTGTGTACTTGTGACACTGCTCTTTATCCTAGAAGGTGGGTTAGATCTGTGGTGGAAAACATCATTTTTTTTATCCTTCCAGAATCTATGCTAACTATTAATTTATAAATACAGTCGTGTCCAATGTCAGTTACCCTGAACCCTTTGTTGTGTCAAGTAGCTAATTCTGTCAGTTTTCTGTTATGTGTCCTCTTAGTTCCTTAATTCTTAATTCTTCTCTTGTCTAATTCTCTTACAGGACTGAAATACCCAGTCATTGTTAGGAACTCCAAGGTAAGAACTAAACTCAAGATTTAGTTGCTTAATAGGAAGCTATTCTTCCTTTTCTTAAGAATTGGTGTCAAGTCCTAGTGCATTAGTCAGCCTCTAGAAAGCTTTGAAGCTTTTCTATAACATGTTCGCTGTCATCCAGGACTGCTGTTATAGAACAACTTCAGTCAATTGTTAACAAAGCATACGAGTATGTTCAGATTTTACTGTGTGCTGAGAATAATAATGAAAGTATAACTTTCTGCTGCTTGACATCTTTGATGGTATGTGCTCCTTATCTTCCTTATTTGCACGTTCTTTTGCTTGTTGTTTCCATGGACTCCTTTTATTACTTAATGATTTTGAGAGAAACGAATTTTCATGTTTGTTCTTGATCTTCGACATCTATAAAAATGATAAGGAGGCATTTGTAATCGTTTTATTATCAGAAAGCCACGAGGTAATGTAGTGAAACAGGTACATGTACTAGGGTTGTTAAAGCAGGTTTGTTAATGCTGCACAGCAAATGTACTTGTAACCTTTTCACCTTCAGGAGAAAATATCTGCGCTCTTTTCTTGGGGGGAGAGAGAGAAGGGGAAAAGACCAAAAAAATGACATGAACAAAGAACACCTTCCCTACCACATCCCAAATAGCGTTTCAAGTTAGAGCTGCTGCTTTTTTTGATCCATTTCCCTGCTTTCATTAAAAAGTAGCTTCCAAAATCTGTTAGATTCCCTCATCAAAAAGTGACTACCTTATACAAATGTTTTTAAATGGGGAAATAAAAGATTAAAAAAAAAAACAAAACAACTACATAGTATTTGAAAACATGGATTATGATTTTTTAAATGTATTTAGATAACAAGGTGTTGAGCTATTTAACAGCTCTCCTGTGCTATGAATTTAAGTGTCTGGATAAGCTACTGTTCAGCATGACCACTCCCAGTGTGGGGGTGAAATCTGTTAATGGCCTCATTTAACCAAGTATCTTGTGGTTGTTTAGGTACCTCACCTATAATGTGCCCTCTGGCAAGGAAAATGTGGCCAGGGAGCTGCACTAGTGTGGCATCAGTGCTTTGTAGGTTGCAGACAGCAATGAGGGAGTGCCAAAGTTGGTTAGCTGAAGGAGCAGTGTTTAACTCTCATGGTGGGCCTTAGCCCTGTGCAATAAGCTTGTGTAAGGAACTTGAAGGTAGTTTGAGAGTTGATGACACTTCTTGATTTCTTTTTTTTTTTTTTCTTCCCCCCTTTAAAGGTTCTTCCAGCCTTACCTATCCAATTAATTGCCCTTTTATGATAGTTCCCTTCCAGGGAATAAAGGAGAATATTATCTGAAATAAGAACTGAAATGAAACAATTAAATGTTTTGAAAATGTGGTTGTCTTTATTTCTGGTTTTTATTCATTTTTTTCCAAGAATTTGAGGTGATCTTTTAGTAGATATGTTGAATTTTTAATTCTTTGGTTTTGGTTTTGCCTTTTTCCCCCCATCCAGGGTGAGGAAATCTACTGTCGGCACATTGTGACCTGTGCAGGACTCTACTCAGACCGCCTGTCTGAAATCAGCGGCTGCAGCCCTGAGCCTCGTATTGTACCCTTCCGTGGAGATTATTTGGTGCTAAAACCAGAGAAGTGCTATATGGTTAAAGGAAACATTTACCCGGTAGGTACTCTCTTGTGCATGTTTCAGTGTGTCCTATGAATTGCTAAAACGACAAAAATAAGGGCAATATCACACTGTTGTTTCTGTTAGACTGAAGATAGTGATGCACAACATCTCAGCGTGGGTTCAGTTGCTTTCTGACAAGACAGCTTGTTTTTTAAGGAACAGGTAAAAGAACCATCAGGGAAAATTATTGCCAGTGAGGTTTTCTATTTGTTCATTTCTAAAGGAATGTGTTGGTATTATTATTTTAGGGAAATAATCAAACATTTAACATGATAGCCATATACCCAGAAAAGCCTGGATTCTTTCCATGTATTATAAAATAAACACGTTGGCAGGATTCAGAAGTCAATGAGGGACAACAGTAAATTATCAGTTAATTAGATGCAGGGTTTAATTTAGTCTGCTAATGCTGAAGGCTCAGACTGAGATATATTGTCTATTAGTTTCATCTTTGAATTAACTTTGCTTTGTATGACAAAAAAATAGAAGTGGTAGGAAAAGGACAAGCTTTCTACAATCTAGTAAGAAAACTGGTGTGATGAAGAGGGACAATTCCAAAGAGAAAGTGAAATTATCAGTGAGGAAGAAAGGATTCCTAGGGTAGCATTTAATCAATTCAGGCAGTATATTTAGATAGTGCCTTTTTAATATGAGTTTAGGTTTGCCTGCTAAAAGCTGGCACAGCTGGCACAGGTCACCCCATGGATCTTCAGGTATTGGACGTTGTCTGGCCTCCTGTCACCTGGGAATGATGCAGGATCCTGCATTGGGATGGAGAAAGGAACTGGCTGGAAATGGCTTTCAGCTTTGTGCCATGGCTATGGGAGAATAGTTTGTACCCTTTGAAAATTTGTTATGGCCAAACGTGGCAATAAGACTAGAAAACTGCTTTATTCGCTTAGTTGTATGTTACCAGAAATTGATTTAGTTTGTGGAGTGGTTGCACTAAGCTTAGAAAAATTCTGAAGCCTATTTCTAACAGGAAAAGCAGTGCTCTGAATACAGGAAAGAAACTTAAGTTGAAGTAATGTCATAGTCATAACCTATTTTTGATACATTTTTGATAACATAACCTATGTTTTGATATACCAATCGATTGTTTATTTTCAGGCTGTAAGATGGTCACTCTGTAGGCCCCTTTTCTAAACAGCTAAAGATCTTGAAACCCCAGCACATGGAGAGGTGTGCTTGTTTTATACTTTTTTCTGTGTATGGACAGCTTGTTTCTGTCAGCCTTCACACACAGTTACACTGTGTTCCATTCACAAACAATAAAAGAAACTGCAGATACTTATTATTCCTATTAATCAGGCTTGCTAACCATTTGAGTTATACAGGAAAGGTGAGGTTTTCCTTATATTTTATAACCTACTTTATTGTAGTGTAATTACTATTGGTGAATAGCATTTGTGTGTTCTTGGTTTTGTTGTGGGCTGATTTATTTATAGCCTGAGAAATCACGTATACTTCTTCATACGTTGATTGTTTTGCTTTATCTGGGATGCAGTCTTGCTTGGCCCTGCTCTGTTCTTCAGCATTTTCAATTAGTTACGTGCTGTAACTGTACAATTAACAAACACAGAAACCAGCTCAGGAGCCAACTGTATGGTTATTTGTCTTGAATGTTCTTGTGGTAAATGGAAATAAAATGGCAAACTGAATTACTTTTTCATTTTTTTTTATTTATTTAAAATGAATTATTTCCATTTATTGGGAGGACAACTCCTTTATTGTGTTTGGGTTTGTTTTATTCACTCTCACACAATAACCTGTAAGTACCGTGCTTTCCTTCTCACAAATATTTCCCATGTTTCTCAGAGTAGTTTGTTGGCCTGGGTGGTTGGATAGCTATTTCATTGATCTGGTTTGTAGCCGCTGAGGTTAGCTGTACTAACTTGTATCCTGCTTTAGGTTCCTAATCCTCGGTTCCCGTTCCTGGGATTTCATTTCACACCAAGAATGGATGGCAGCGTTTGGCTTGGTCCTAATGCAGTCTTAGCCTTTAAGCGAGAGGGCTACAAATTGTTTGACTTCAGTACCACAGACTTCTTTGATGCTGTGCTGTACAGGTAATAGTATCTTGTCTTTTTGCTTGCTCAATACAGTAATTTAAATGTCAGCCTATGATCCAATGGAAACTTGTTTTTGTCAAGAACCCTGCCAAGTTTTTGATGCGTTAAAAGGCAGCTGTGCTGATAGGGGTGGACTTCCCAAAGAGATTTAACTTCATGTAATCTAGTATTTAAGTTTTTGTGAACTACCAAGGCATTTCTCAGCTGGTTTGAGGATGTGTCTGCTCATCAGGAGGTACTGGTGAGCTGTGTTGCCACTAATGGGGCTGATTTGGGACTGGTCCTGGTTCAATAGAGTACAATATTTTAACCAACATAGACAGTGGCGTTAAAATCTCTGCAGAAGTTGCTTGGACGAGAGAATACACACTGGTCCGTATTGTCATGTTAAACTGTATTGGGTCATTGATGTGAATTTAGAATTTAAAAACATCTGAGTGCAAGGAGATGTGTTGAGAGCCACAGAGATTGGGAAGCTGTCTTACAAAGCATGTTAGAGCAGCTAGGAATCGTTGCTAAAAATGCAAGCATAAATGAACAGAGTATCTGTAGAAGTTAAGAGAAATCTTGCTTCTCTATGAGGGGCTGACAGGGAGCGAGTGCTCAATTTTAGAAATTAGGCTGGAAAAAAGGATGTGAAAATATTGGGTAGGGTCCAAAGAGAGGCTGCAGAACAGGTCAGGGAACTGCAAAATAGCTTCCTGGCAAGGAGCTCAGCTTAATGCAGTTTATTAAAGGAAAGTGTTGAAAACATCTTGATTGTTATCTATAGTTTTTTTTATACTGGAAAACCAAGCAAGCAAGGCTTGCAAAGACGTAACAAGATTCACTACCAGAAAGCTGAGGTTTTTAGGAGTAGATGATCTCTTCAGAACAACTAGAAAAAAGCCTCATGCATGTGGGTTTTCAGCTTCTTGCCTTGATTTGATTGGATCAGTCAAAAATCTTGGACACAGGAAGAACTGGAGTTCAGAGTTATGTTCCACAGAAAGAATGAAAGTGAACGATACAGCTCTGTTTTCAAGGTTTGATGGAACAGCGAAGAACCAGCATGTATTTCCCAAGAAGAAAGCAATGATTGGATTATTGATGTAGGGAATTGGAAACTTTGCTCTGCAATCGCCTTTGCTACCTTCTAAAGACAACGTTATTTTGACATGGCTGCATTTATCATGGAAGATTTGTTCTTACTGCAGTTATTTTATTTTTTTCTACAGTGGGTTATGGAAGCTTGTACTGAGAAACCTGTCGTATGGACTGAATGAAATATACAGAGCGTGTTTCCTTAGTGCACAGGTGAAGGAACTTCAGAAGTTCATACCAGAGGTCACCATCAATGATGTACTCAGGTGAAGAAAACTTTTCTTGTTAGTAACACCTAATGGCTTGTTTAATCTCTTATTTTTGATTGTAGCAAATGTAGCATAGCTTACTCCTTTCTTCCACCAAAATGCGCTGCCAAAGCATGAAAGTATTTGGATGCTTTCTCCAGGAAGGTGTTTTATATCGTGTAAACTTAAGTATAGGCAGGTTTGATGAATAGCTTTGTTACTTTTACTCTCCATAGGCTGAAATTCACAGATGTGACATGCCAAAAAAGAGAAATATCTTCCAAATGACACATCAAGTAGCTTGAACATAATGTTTGCTTTCTTTGTGAAGCAAAATTAATGAAATTCATTAGTGAATGGCTAGTGAATGGGGAAGCCTGAGAGTTGTTACTCATACTACTAGAGGGAGGGATGTAGCATAATAAGTACCCCTGGCTAAATTTCCTGTATTTAGGAGAAGAGAAGACTGCTGATTTCCCTCAGGAAGGGAACACATGGCTTAAGGCATAGATATTTAATGAAAAGTGGAAAGCTGTAGTGCTAGAAAAGAGTTAGAGCTGGCAGAAATTGCAAGAAGTGCTTGAACCTCTGTTTTTTACGTGGAGGAGGACAGTGATGTTTTTCTGTGTGCTTGAGAGCACTGTGTCATCAGATAGGAGTGAATAATGCCTTGGTTTGATCATGTCAATAAATTGTATTCAGCTTCTTAAGGTGTGGAGAGAGACTAATTCAAAGGAGTATTGACATGACAGGGAACTGAAGAGATTTGTGAAGAAAGCTGAGGCATTTAAAGTACGTGGAGGTGGGTTTAATTGTCTAAATATTTGCAGGGAGAAAATGCAAAATAAGAGGGGGAAAAAAAGGAGTTGCTTAGTTCAGGCAGTATACCGTTGGCATGAAATTCATGTTTGACAAGGCTTGCTATTTCAAAACAAAAGGTTTCCTTTTGAAAAGAGAGGGCTTGTTTGCGTGTTTGGGGAGGAGAGTGACTTCACAATGAGGAAAGATACAGAAAATCCTCTGCCTGGCTACCTGCCCTTGTTTTACTGTAATGACTCTGAGACATCTCCCACTCTGTTTCTCAAGTTCGTTACGCTGCCCTGTGCTCCCCCAAAAGCCTGACTAGCCTTTGACTCTCCAGCCTGATTTCGTTGTTTGTTTTTTTCCTTGGGAATCTTCATAAGGCTGGAAAAAAGTTGATTTTTCTGCCTTCCGAAAATGTAAGAGCTCATAACCTTCAGGAATGATGGGAAATGGAGAAGGAGGAATTTTATAACCTATCAGGAAGCATTTCCTTATAGGAAGAACAAGTAGCTTATAAAGCATAACTTCTTAAATGTTGTAACATTTATCCTGTTACTTCAGAGACTTAAAACTAGACAGAACAGGAGACTGGAATGATCTCCAGAACTTTGTTTGTGGAGGGTGGACTTGCAAATCTGGGGCTTGTGGGAGAGGTGAAAAAGGAGAAACTTGCTGTTCAGGACTGGAGAGGTGAAGTCCCTGTGCTGCAAGCTGTTGGTGACTTGAGAGCAGTTGGAAGAAGTCTTCTGGGCTTGTTCTGTGCAGGTATTGGCATGTGGCTGGCAGGAGGCAAGCTGCTGGGGTAGGTGAGCCTGTGATCTGACCCAGTATGAATGTCCTTCTTGTGTTTGTTACAGAACAGCAGAAATCTCCACTTTGGGGGTTATTTTCTAGTAAAATGATACTCTTGAATCTTGGTTCTCTAATTCCAAATGAACAATGCATTTTGTTTTTTTCTCTAGTAACCCACTGAGGTGGAAACACCCAGTAAGGTGTTAGAGAATGGCAGGACTGGACAAGCAAGCCCCAGTGGCTGTTGAACGGAAGCAAATTTCCTAGACTGACTCATAATCAATAAAGTGTAGTATCTTCAGTTTTGCCACCAGAGGGTCACAGAGACTCTGAGAAGGAAAACTCTACAGAATTAGTCTACAATGAGCTATTATTTCAGATTTCTCCCTATCTGCCAACGAATTACCTTTAAGGAGAATATGGTGCCATGTTTACTGCAGTGCTTTCACCTCTGGAATAAGACAAGGGAGTCACAAACATTTGCATGTCCTTTGTGGTTCTTAATTCTGTACATGAGTGCTAGTGCCCTTTACAGTAATCCTAATCATCTTTTTGCAGCCTTATCTTTTCTAAAATCAGCGTTGGGAAGATCTTAGCACGTATGCTTGTGAAGAAAGCCTGCTTACTGACAGACAGGCAGGTGCTGCGTCAGGTTCAGGACTGCAGGTAGTTGTGCCCTGCAAGGATTTTGAACGAGCACAGTTAACTTGTGAGCCACTGCTACCCTGCCGTGTCGTCTTCACATGGGCACAGTGTTTGGGAGTTGATGCTGCCTTAAGATTTGGATGATCAGATTCAGCTCCCTGCTCTGCCTTGTGACTTTGGACAAACGTTGAGAATATGTTTACCTGAAGAAATTCAGCATAATATGAATAATCATAAAGATGTAATTTATAATGTGGTAGTATGGAATGACGTAGTATAGATGTACTTATCAGTGTTAAGTGTGTCTGAGAACCCTTCCTCCTTTTACAGCAGGAAATTTGTCTATGCACCTGAGGTGTTCTGTTTGTTTTTTGTTTTTTTTTTTTTTTTCCCCTTTGTGTTCCTGTAAAATGGGAATTACAGCACTTTCAAATTTACATTGGAAAGAATGCTATGGTAGTAAATTCCTTAAAGATTGCGAGGCACTGGATACCATAGAAATACCACTGGGAAGTCATTGTTACTTTTTAATCTGATAAATTATTGGGTGCTCCTTGGTTTTCACATGCGATAAAGATGTTGGCCGTGAAATAGTCATCTTGGCTGTCATGTGGAAATGCATGGTTATGTATTGTGCAAACTTCACAGCCATAAAATGTTTTCATGATGTCACACGTTACTTTTCATGGGAAAAGCCTGGTGCTAGAAATGAGGCAACGTATGCAAGCACCAAAATCCCCAAGACAGCTTGTCAATACTTTTGCCTTTCTGGACAGAAGTAAACATTGGAAAAAATGTAGGTGCTGTTTATATAATCATTGTTGGTATTTGCTAAACATTGTGTTGACATTCTGAGTGTGTCAAAGCCTGGGTAAAGTCTGTAATTTTAAAATCCATCTAACTTCAGATAAGAATCCTTTTTGATCTAGAATAGAGCCGACCAATGTCTTGTCTTTTCCTTTGTTCCTGTTGGATGGTTCTCTAATATAGCAGAAAGGGATTCAGTTCGAAATTATATGGTTTCTATGGTTTGGTTTTGAAACGTATTGGAAATGTTACTAATTCCTGGGTCCTTCACATTTTCTTAAAGAAATTACTACTATTACCATATTTCGATTAAGCTGACTGGATTGTTACAACATTCTCTTTCTAACAGTGAGCTCCTCTGATTTGCAGGGGTCCCTCTGGAGTGAGAGCTCAAGCGTTGGACAGCGATGGAAATTTGGTAGATGACTTTGTATTTGATGGTGGCACGGGAGATATTGGAAGCAGAATTCTTCACGTCCGAAATGCCCCTTCCCCTGCTGCTACCTCCTCCCTTGCCATTGCAAAAATGATTGCAGATGAAGTGAAGCGAAGATTTGAATTGTGAATATTGACAGGTGCAGTGCTGTTTTCCCCTTCTCGTATGTGTAGCAGCTTGTCTGCATTGAATGAACCCTGCAGCCTTTAATGACAAAGATGAAACAGGCAATGTGTTGCTTGCAAGATCAACCCGTAGAGCTGTGCAGTGCAAAACCAGCACTTGAAGTGTTTGCCAGCCCACAGCTTGTCAATTCCCTGAGCGAAGGATTTACAGTTCCTGGCAAGACCTGGTATGGTGCTGGCATCTGCAAGAGCCAAGCAAATGCACCGTTGACAGGTTCACAGTAAAGGCTTGTCCACCTCAGCAGGAGCAGACTGTGGAGGGGCTGGTGCCAGGCTCCAGACGAGGCTCTCCCAGGACCGCAGGGAGCAGTAGGTGGAGCAGGAAGTCTCCATGGTTGGGTTGCCCACCTCTGGGGGGGGAAAAACACAGGGAAAAAAAAAAAAAAAACACCCAGGCATGGGGTGGTTCTCTGTGTGCTTTCTCTCTGCCTCTTTAAATTGGTCCCCTAACTTGTATTAAAATAATGGAGATAGAAGGATAAGCCCTGCTTAAGGACTCTGTAGATATGGAATTAAAAGCTTTATCAGAGACTGAAAACAATATTCAGAGCCTTTTACATAAAGTATTTCAGAGAAAAATAAGCCTAACGAGATTGACTTGGATTTGGTAGTTTAGATATGCAATTCAGATACACAGTCTATCTGATCTGTTTTTTTTCCTATAGAGCAGAAATTAAAATGTGTATATAAACAGTCATTTTTCATGTACCTTAAACCTGGGAAGTCATCACAGATCAGGAACTACTTCGGCGGTTTGGGTTGGTATTTTTTTTTTGTTTGCTTTTACCCTTTGAATACTGGTAGGGCAAAAGGAGCTTATCTTTGTACAGCATATTGAGCAATCTAGTGGAAATGGTCTTTGTAAAAGCAAATGTGAAGGGAGGGAAGCTACAGAAACCTGTCTTAATTGACTCATGTTGCATACTGCTTCCCTTGGAGCCCAAAGAGCAGTGAGTCAGGAAAGCTTCCCATTTCCCTCATGCCTGGCAAGGGGGGAGCTCAGAAAGTACTGGTTACTCTTGTGAGCTCTTATTGGTACTTGAAGCTTTATCAAAAGTGCACCTAGAAGAGAATCTGTGTGGAGACTGGAGAAATATAAAGAGATGTTAAACAAGTCCTAAGCTAACAGTATCTTGGTGTGTTCTGCATAATTGCTACAAAAAAGAATTATGTGGCCCGAGGGACAAAGTACTTCAGAGTACTTTTAAAGCAGATGTTCACAGGATGTTGGGTAATACAGATAATTGTGGGTAGTTTGCTACCAGGCGATTTGCCATGCTTTTTTTTTTTTCATTTGCTTTCTGTAGCTCTCTGACATGCATGAGGGATTGTGTTATCGTAGAAGGTCAGGTGTGCTAGCTGATGTTTTTACTGTACAGAGCTGAGCTGCTTTTGAGAGCCAGGGATTAACCTATCTGTTTGGGTTTTGTTGTGTTCTTTTTTTCCTCTGGTGACATCTACTTTACTGGAAAAGTGACTCCCATATAAGGGCAACCTGGAAATGCAAATAATTAGTCCTTCAAAGAAAAGCTTTGGTCTTTATTTTTAGCCACAATAACACCAGACAAAGATTCAGATGTTCCAAATGCTAAAATACAGTGTTATTAATACAAGTTATATCTTCACAATGAAACAATTGTATCTTCACTCCCCTCCAGAAGTGTTGCCTATCAACAGTAAATACTACAAAAAGATTGCAAAAGCAACTTCCTCCCACACGAGGTGTGGCCCTAACATGTATTGACAGAATAAAGAACATTAAAATGTAAAGCAGTCATATACTGTGGTGAATCTTAAGTCAGCACATTTAACTGCACAGCCTGCTGTGCATTTTATCTCAGGAGATGATTATTTTGGGGTAGAGCTTAACTGAAGCTTTCAAATTCTGTAGCATTCTGCAAAATATTTATATTTTTAGAGATAAAGGTATAAACCTTTTTTAAAGGAATAACTTCAGTGATTTATGATAATTGGGTTTAATACATACATTGTGTGTTGCCCATGAAGTGTGAAAATGTATGAATGTATTTTTTTTAAAAGGGTCCAACTCACTGGGATGGCTTAATCACCTTGCCTTTCACTATTGTGATTAAAATAGCTTATTTTTAAAATTGCTGCAAGGTCTGTGTATTTCTCCTGACTTACAGAAAAGTTTCACTGTTTGCTAGCTCTCATCAGATTTAGATGGCTATATCTCCACGTAATAGGAATTACTTTATTTATTTAGAGGGTAGGGTAGAGAACCTGTCTTCCTAAAGTACCTTTATCTTATCTGTGCTTGTACCACTTCACAGCTTTTTTCTCATGTAGGTATGTGTGCGGTGGGCAGAACTGGTCCTAAGCCTGACCTGGACCTGTAATGACATGTGGAATGGTAATTCTTGAAATTCCAAATAAATGCATTAAGACAGCTTGTGATAAACCTCCATTTTTTCCCCTAAAATTGTTCTTCCATAGGGTCAGTCCTAAATATTGGAAGAGTGTGGTATAACGAGTGGGTTTTTTTAAGGTGTAGTAAAAAAGTGCTCGAGTGCCCGTGTCATGGCTTACTAAGTGGCTGCTTTGGGGAAAAGGAGCTCCTTTTTGGCACTTTGTGTTTCCAGAATAGGACAACGCCATCCTTTAAAAAAAAAAAAAAAAAAAAAAAAAAAAAAGTGGGATCTGGGTCTGGGGGCTCAGAGATGCGGACACGGAGCAGGGAGGCGTGGTGCTGGGGTGCCTGCTGCCAGCCTGTGGGGCTCACAGCAGTTACCCCAAAGCCACATTTGTAATTGCCTTTTGCTTTTTGCTCATGGATTGGAGCTGACGAACCAGCATTTTCCCACAGAAATAACCATTTTTGTTGAATATTTCCCTGTCCGTCCTGATGCAGCGGGAAGGCTGGGAGCCCACAGAGCAAAGGGAGCTGTCAGTACCACAGCGGGCAACCAAGTCCTCCGGGAAATCTACCCTAACAAGGCAGAAATGCATTTTTAATTCTGATTTAATGAATCCCTTTTGGAATAACTTTGTAGATAAGCCCTAAAAGGGGGGGGGATATGTAAGGTGTGAGGATACATAAGCCATGAGGGGTGCATAGGGCGTGAGGCGCACATAAAACTCCAAACATGCTGCCTTCAGACAGCGGAGGGGACAGCCTGGAGGACGAAGAAAACCCCAGAGCCGCGCCGCCTGATCCCTGAGGCGATTTCGGGATGGCGGCGCCCTTCTCCCCCCTCAGCCCGGCCGCCCCCTGGGGGCTGCCCGCTACTGACGGGGAAGGAGGGGGGGGGGCACAAAATGGCGGCGGCGGCGCATGCGCAGGGAGGGCGGCGGCAGCAGCGGGCCCGCAGCGAGCGGGGCTCAGGGCGCCTCAGCCGCCGCCCCGTCAGCGCCCGGCGAGCGGCTTCGGGCCCGGCCCCTCCCGTGCCGGATGTGATGGCCGCCGGGGCGGGGGGGTGAGCGGCCAGCCGCCGGCGGCCCGGAGCTGAGGAGCGGCGCCTTTCTTCTTCTTTTCTTCTTCTTCTTCCTCCTCCTCCTCCTCCTCCTCCTCGGTGGGGACGGGCGGGCCCGATGCGGAGGAGCCGCCGGCGGGCGCCATGCAGCCGCCGCCGCAGCCCTACGACTTCTTCAGCGAGGAGAACGGCCCGAAATGGCGGGGGCTCTTCGTGCCCGCCCTGCGCAAGGTCAGTCCCGATCCGCCACCGGCGACACCTGCCCCGAGCCCCCCCCCCCGGCCCTCAGCCGCTTGGTGCCGGTGTCCCCCTGAGGGGGGGTGAGGGGGAGGCTCCTGGGGGCAACCCCCGGTTTTGTGAGGAAAAAATGCCCCCTGAGGGGGGTACCCGCTGTGGGAAGCTTCGCCCCGGGGGGGTTTTCCCCTTCATGAGGCGATTTGTGGAGCTGGGCAGCCCCTGCCCATCGCTGAGGGGATGGGTAGGGGTTGGGGAGGTGCCTGCCCCCCTCAAAAATAAGGAGCAGGATTTGCTGAAGGGGCAGGGGTGTTAAAATGCAGCCCAGTAGTCCGCTGGCTGGCCTAAAAAACCGCTCGGCACCTGCCTGAAGGGTCCTGAGGTGGGATTTTGCCACACGAAGCACCAAGCCTGCCCCTGGCACTCACCGGCTCCATCAGCTTGGCCCAAAGGATTTTACATCCTTATATTTATTTTTACTATACAACACCAAAAAACGTTAAAGTCACTGGATTAACATCACTCTGGCTGATTCTCTCTCTGTACATTTCACTTGGAGAAATAGGGCAGGGTCTTACTTTCCAAGCAGGGAAAATGATATTTTGATACCAGTGTCTGCTTGTAAAAATTGGTAATTGCTTATAGATAATCTTTTTCCTCCTGGGAAAGTTTCCTTGTCTGCAGTACCCACCCTTTGGCGTGAAGCAATCGTACCGTAACGTGCATTTCGCCTATGGACGGGCAGTATCAGTGAGTCAAAACAAAATCGTGTCATTGTTCCAGTTTCGGGGAGAAAGCCAGTTTGAAAATTTTGTTTAAAAGATGGAATGCCCTGATATCGGCGCTGGGGATTTTTTAAACCGGGCTATTTTAGCAAATGCATGAGTTATTGTTTTGTTTACATCTTGCACTTTCACTTTGGTAATGAGATGAGAGCGCTCCCGTTATTTGCAGGCTCGCTGAAAACTTGCACGGAGCTCCCAGTGTGCATAAAGCCCCAGCCTGGTAGTTTCTGTGCTTACAAACTTATTACAGTATTCAATTATTGCAAGGTAATTCTGTGTAGGTTTGAAAAATCTGCACGTCAGCCCGTTTAGATACAATCCTGTCAAGCAGCATGCTTCTGTGATGAAAATTTGAAAGTCCCGTTAAAAGCTCCAGAAGCTTTTTAGTTAAATACCTGGAATCGGAGTTAGCTGAACTTCTGAACTGCTCTTTCATCACAGTAACCGATGCTGCCGGGGCAGAGATAACGTTTTATTTCCCATTTCTGAAAATTTGTTTTGTTTGGCTTTTTTTTTTTTTTTTTTTTTTTTTTGAAATGAACACTTCTTGAGAAACTGGGAACAGAAAAAGAGGAAAGATTTTGTTTTCCGTTGTGTGTTAAGGTATGAGGAATCTTAGCCCTAAAATAGAGAAAGAAGTGGGGCTGGATAACGGGTCAGTACAGTTCACCAACACCAGGAATATTTCCTTGCCGCTTGAACTTTAAGTCCACAACCTGCTTCGAGGAGCTTGGCTCTTTTTGCATTCAGCTAGTTTTAAGGTCGCTTCTTATCAAAACACTTTTAAACTCTTGCACTTGCATTTAATTCTACACAGCTGACTTGACAAATGGAAAAAATAAACTGTTGAAATACCTTTTTTTTAACATATTAAAGAACTAGCGTGAGAATCTGTCTTTTGAACAATGCTCTGCGTGCATGTAGGCAGGGAGAGATCCTTAAGATGCTAAAGAGTGCCAAATCATGCCCACCAGTGGGACTCTTCTTATGGAGAAAAAATAAATAAAGTTAAACAGCAGGACATCATTAAAACAGATTTTTTGGTTTACTTTTTTAGTTCTTTTACATTCAAATCATCATATCGCTAGCATTGGTACCTTAGAATGTAGTTAAGTTGAATCTTTTCAAGTAGTTTAATGTATTCACTCTTTTCCAGCTGGTAGATTTACAAGCACGTCCTTACTCTGAAGCATTTTATGTTCATCTGTTGCTGTGCTGGAAACCTAAGTAGGAAGTGAATATAATGGAACTCGTTATAGAAGTGCTGTCAAAGTAAATGATTCAGAAAAAAACACAATGATTTTTTGCTTGTTTGCGTTATAGTTCCTAGAAGTGCAGTTTGTAGTGAGAAAAACACGTTTATGGGCTGAGCTTTGGGAAGTTGTTTAACCTGGGAGCTGACGTGAGGAATTAAAGGGTCGGGATGCCTGTCAAATACCTCCAGCAGCCTGCAGGATGTTGCTGCAGCAGCACTGTGCACGTTTCGAGCTCCCTGCCAGCACTGGGTTCACACCAAACCCTCGGCAGGTTGGTGCTGGTGGGCACCAGCATCGCTGCTGCTCTGCAGGGGTCTTCCCTGCTCCCCCCACAGCCCATGGGACAGAGATCCCTCCTGGGGGAGATTCCCTGCCCGGAGGATGCTGGAGGAGAAGGCGATGCTCGAGGGTTTGCTCTTTCCCTTTCCACGCAGGTTTTTGTTGTTTAGGGTGGTTTGGTTTTGGTCGTGGGGTTTGCTTTTGCTTTCGAGTGTTTGGGTATGTTCGGTTTTTTTTTTTTTTTTTTTCAAAGCCCAATGGGCTTTGAGGAGAAAGATGTCAAATTGTGACACGCGTGTCTGAAGTTGGCATTGCAGCTTTGTAACCCTGCTGCCTCCTACAGATGTGGTGCCAAATCTTGTTCTTGCTGGTCGTCAGCTGGCTTTCAGATGAAGCTGGCCAGAGCTGAAATGACTTCCCAAGGTGCTACCAATCTTTTGATGTCCGATCTGTTAATTTTAGGCTGGGATTTTGGGGGACCCTGAGCAATGAAGCGTGAGTCTGAGTGGTAACACCTGAGCATGTAGCTGCCACCAACCTATAAATTATCAGTTTTAATATACCAGACGTGCACTGTGTAAAAGTTTTTTGGGATTGAAAACTTATTAATGCCAGACATCTTCAATTGCTACCTGGAATAAAGTTTTATTCCAGTTATTTGGAGCAAGTGTTCAGGATGAAACAGGTGCCTCCTTAGAAATAATAGGCCTTTTTGAAAAGGATGCATAATGACGTGTACACGGGGATTTATTTGCCCTAAAATACTGTTTTCCCAGCACGCATTAGCATTTGTGCATGCTTTTACAAATCCAGTGGCAAATTAAAAATCTCATTTTGTAAACAAGAGCTGTGTAGTCAATTGCTTTGTTTGTTGAATTTCTCTAAATCAAATTCAGGAGCATCTCCCAGGCCTTGTAGTGTTGATTCTCTCCCTCAGCACACCCAGAAACCATTAAGCAATTAACGCTCCCCCGGCTGCGTGCGCTACACGTGTAACCGGGGCTCTGTGCACTGCTTACATGTTCTAAAACAATTCCACCATTGCTCTGGAGCACTCATCGGATTTCTAGAGCATGACTAAAGGGTTTATTCTTAGCAAGCGCTGCATTCAGAACTACAAAAGACCTCGCTGAGGACCTTTCTGGAGTTTACGGGGCTCCGGCGCTTCGCACTGCTGTGAAACCCTGGGGAGCTGAGCCTGGTGCCCCTGCTCTTGTGCAAGGCAGCGTGGTCAGGGTGTCCATCCGTGCTTGGGTACCTGCAGGGGCTGCCCTGCTTCCCTCCCTGCCAAGTGCACTTCACCACACATTTTCCATCGCAGGGTCAGGCCGCCTTGGGTTAGCATTATTTAACACCTTATAATTCCATTTCAGGGCACTATTATTTAATGCGTTATAATTTCGACAGCGATATCTCTTCCCATGTTACGATGCTTTAAAATAATAGGGATATTTGGTTTTGAGGGCTGTTAGGTCACTGAGCTTCATAAATATAATTATTTGTGCTCTGAAACCTGGACTTCTGCAAACATGAGTGCCCCAGCACCATTCCATGTGGGAGAGTGGGGAACCAGGGCAGTGATGGCGATGCTTAAATAGAAATTATCTGTGAAATGCACACACCTGGACAGTTCTGCAGGGCATGCTCACAATGGAGAAGAGGATGGAGGAGGTGCGGAAAGGAACACCGAGTCCCTGTGAAGTGCTAGCCACCAAGCCCTTCTTAAATAATGGGCTAATTGCTCCAGGCCTTTCGTATCCCTGGTAGTGGTTGGGTATCTCTGTAGGTTGCTTTTGGTCCCTTATTTGTGAGCAGACTGATTTTTGTTGCTGCATCAGTATTTGTTATCCTAAATAACATTAGGAACCAAAGGGACTGGTCCTCTTTTTCATGCTTTTTTCTCCTTGCTGTTGCACCGTTCAGCCGAAATCCCGTCGCTGGGTTTTGCAGTTGGCACAAAGCAGTAGGAGAACTTCTCAGGCAGCAGCACCAGATGGAGGGAGCTGTAGATCCGAGGCACATACGAGTAGAAGGAAGAGTGCCCTTGTATTTGGCAGCGGATGGGGGAACTCTTCCTCCAGCAGACCAGCCCCAGGCTGCTTGCTGCGTGCCCGACCTCGTCCTTGCGCCTTTCTCCCCTCACCTTTGGTCGTTTGTCCCTTGGGCACCGCGTGCTGGGGGAGCCGGGCTCAGCCCCTGGCCCTTTGAGCCCTCCAGCCAAAGCAGAACTGCCCCACAGTTGCCCTCAGCACCTTTTCCATGCCTCGTACAGCTCCAAGCAACCTCGAAACCTCATCCCTGCATGTGTCCCACCGCATGCTGAAGCCCAAATAAAGCAGCTGAGCAGCATCTTCTCCTCTCCTCTCTCCTCATGGATTTTGCGCATATTCTGAGTGCATCACCAGGTGCAATATTTGTCTGGTATCTTTAGTTTTTCACATCTTTATTTTTTCACGTAGTGTGAGCATTATTTGATGTCCTCAGAAGCTGCCCAGCCTGCAGTTTGCCTATGTGATTACCTGGGGCTGTTTGTGCCAGGCTTTCCTGGTGAGCTGCTGCTGTTCCTGGAGGGCAGGGGCTTCTCGTGTCAGAAACACACCGAGCACTGCTCAGAGCACAGCTTGCTTTCCTGTTTCTGCATCCTCTTCATCCTCCTGACACTTGGCGTGCTTTTTGGATGGCATTTTAGTGACTGCGTGGCTCTCAGAGAAACGACTCTGCTGGTCTTCACCATCTCCAGGTTTAAGCTTTGTTCTTTTTTCCTTTCCTTTGTTTATCACCATTTATCCTTTATCACCATTTATCCTTTCTCGTGATATCTCCGTGGCAGTTTTCTTACCTTCAAATACCATCTCAAACCTCACCCCGCTGTCTCCGAGCTCTGCTGCCCCGTGCTGCTCATTTATAAGCCTTCAAAAGACCTGAATGAAAATGCAGGTGTGTTCGTGGTTTGGTCTGAGCGAGCTGTTGGTGCTGGGGAGGGCACAAAGCAAAGCTGCAGGGTGCGGAGTGGAGCAGCCCCTGCTTGGGGAGCAGTGCCTGGAATATCTGCGAGAGTTACAGAGCTGGCATCACAGACCTGGCATCACAGGTGTCTGCACACCGGTCTTGCACTGGCTCTGCTGTTTTCCTACCATATCGTGGGGCAGAGGCTGTGCCTAGCTCACTTGGGGTTTATCTCGATTTAAAGAAGGCATTTAACTGGGTGGATAAAATCTAGGTGTTTAATTTTCCATCTGTTTTTAAGATACAAGTGTTGGTGTGTGTACGAGCATGCACGTTTCAATTTCTGCTTGACCCTCCGTGTGTAAGGACGCGGTCAGGTAGAGAAAGGAGGTTGAGTGCCAGGGTGGAAAAGCAGCGAGCATGAAGATGTCAGAAACAAAACGTGGGGTGTGGAGGAGATCAGACAGAGCAGAGGGAAGTGCCAGCAGGAGAACTGCCGGAGGAAATACCTCTGTGCTGCGGGCAGGGGTGGGTTGTGGGCAGATGCTGAGCTCTGGACTCAAACGCAGCAGATGCCTCGTTTTGGTAACAGCAAACATTTCGAATTGCAGTGAAAAAGCTGAAATGCTGCCGTCTGTTCAGTCCTGCCCTGCTCAGGAGCCTGCTTCGAGCTGTGCCTCTGGCAGCAGCTGTTAGAATCAGGTGTGAGAGACACGGGCGGTCTGGGGACTGCTGTGCTGGGCACGGGGTTAGGAAGCAGCACAGTTAGCTTTAAAAAGTCGATATTGCATTTTTATTTGGCATGTCTCTTCAAGTCTCAAAATCTTTGGGTTTCTTTCTAAATGCCTGCGATTACACCTGGAAATTGGGAGTGTTGGTGCTGTCGTTTTTCAGTAATTAAGAGCAGCAGAGGCCTCGAAGCTGGTTCCCCTCTTCCCCTGGCGAGTGATGGTAAATCACCCTGACTAAGGGTTTAAAAACACCTTCAGAGCAGCTGTTTTCTGCTTTTAATGCTCAGTGTTATCAGTAGACAAGATGAGAAGGAACAAAAACCCAACCTAAAAAGAAACATTTGTAAGATTCCTTTTTTCTTCTAGCTAGCTTTCAACATCCTGGTACAAGGCAGGCCCAGAGCTCCTTTCCTTGGCTGGGAGGTGTTTTCATCACCTTGGACACAGCGCACAGAAATACTGACAAGTGCTGGCAAGGCTGTAACCAGTGCATGACAGTAAACATTGAACTTCTATGCACTAATTATTTTTCTTGCTCCCAAACGTATACGCTACGTTCCTCGAGTAAACAAATGGCCTTGCGAAGTCTTACATGTCCTCTGATCTGGTATCGCTGTGTTTGGACGAGGCAAGTGAAATATAAATCATTCCGAAGTTGAAATCAGTCACTGTGGGACACGGGGAGCGAGCAGTGCCTGTTACAAATAGTTTACAACTTTAATGTGCAATTTATGAAACCATCCTGGTAGTGCAGTGGGCTTAGAAGCATCAGAATCGTGCTAACGGTTTTTGTGGTGGCACTTTTTAGAGACTTCTTGTTCTGAAATTTCTATTCATGCTGGAGTTTTGCCTTCTGAAACTGTAGGTTTGTTTTGAGTATAGGTAGAGGAGTGGGACGTCGTCATCTGGTATTTCAGGAAGATGACAGCGTACGGCTTTGGTGCGCTGTGCTGCCTACAGACTCGGTACGCGTGTCCTGGGGTGGGTTGTTTTTCTGTTTTGTTTTTTAAGAACAACCTCTTGGTTTGCACGTGTTCTTTCTGTGGAACAAGTGGAGCTTTCGGAATGTGTTTTGGTAGCTTTACTACCAAAATAAGTGCATTATGTAAAAATATATTTAGGCAGCAAACTGCAGGTTTGTCTCTGTAGTACAGGCTAAAAAGAAGTTGCAGTTTTGACTCATATCTTTTCCTCAGCTTTTTGCAGTTTCAGGTGCAACATTTTGGCCCTTGCTTTAATACTCAGCACTTCAGAATTTCTCCAAGTCCCGATATCACTGAGATTCAGACTTCAGGCCAGAGCTCCCGTGGGTCAAAATTCAGCTTGCTGCCCCTGTAGTGGTCCTAAAAAGTAAGATCAGTTTGTTTCTAGTCCTGATGCTGCTGGTTGTCTCCTTGAAAAGCTTTCGTCCTTGTCTTAACACACTTCTTCCCGAGGGGCTGTAGGGATTATTAAAATCTCACCGAGAAGGAGTTTTGAGCCTGACTTCATCTCTGGGGCTGCTGTTTCCTCTGCAAGCTGTCGTGGCATGGTGCAGGAGCTGGCTGGAAGCGAGGGGTAGGATCTCAGTTTACCCGTGAAGGCTGGATTATCATCAAATATGCAAGAGGTGGGGGGTGGAGGGGTAGGGAAAGGTGAAGAGGAGGAGCGAGGGAAGGAACTGTGTGGGAGCTCCCACCTAAAATAGGGGCATGTTCCCCAGAAAGGCCTTAGGGCCGTGTTTAAATGCCACGCTTACAGGGCTCCTACCTGGTGCTTCGGCTCCGTTCCTTGGAGCAGCTCAGTAGGGAATAATCATAAAGGAACGACAGCAAAATAAACCTGGTCCCGCTGATCTTCAGCTCCCTCTTTAGTGACCTCAAAGTTTCTGCTTGGATCGTTTCAGAGAGAAAATGGGTTAAAAAGAATCTTGTTTCCCTGATAGCTTCTGCTCAGATTTCTTGCAGCGGGGTTCTCGCTGGTTAGTGCAACGCCTGCTTTTAAGAGTTTTGCCCCCTTAAAGGAAGCAGTTCCAAGTTCAATCCAAATTGTTAGCTCTGGTGCATTGTTCCAGGCCAGCTAACGCAGCATGCTCAGGTATTTCAGCCTGGACCTGAAATCAGTGAACGTACCTTCTGTAAGAAATCCACCCCCAGTAATTCTTCCTGCTTTTTTCCCTATGTTCAGTGCTTTATCAAACATCCTCTCCTTATTTTTTCACTTCTTTCACTCAGGTTTTAGATGAATTCCGTAAAAATCAGTTCTGTTTTGAGGCAGCAGCCTCTGATTTGCATGGCTGGTGCACGGATTCACGAGCTGTCTCTTTGGTTTGCCCGTGTCTCATGATCAAATCGTTATGTTCAGACTCACCAACTGAAGCCAAGTCATTTTCCTCGTGGCACCAGCTTGCATTTTGAAGACGAGTGCCCCTTCAGAGAGGAGGAGGCTGGCTGCGGTCAGCATGGGAAGTTTTCCTTCTGCTCTTCAGGGAGCCCAGCTTCCCTTCCTCATCTTCCAGCTCCTCTTCTTGTCATTTCCGTGGAGCATCTTCGAGGGTTATTGTGTGGAAAATGTCATTTCTGCTTATTTCCCAGAGACGTAGCCAGTGCTTCTGCCGTGGTAACGCTCTGCAGAGGGATGCGTGGCAGGACCTTCGCCTGATTTCCTGGTTTTCCATTGTTTTGTGAGTTCAACTCGTGTGCAGGAAGAACGTGAAATGTTCCTGGATTACTGAAAACCCGCAGCGTGCAGCGAGTGTTTTCAGGGTGCTTTGGGCTTTTTTGCGTTTATTATTTTCTTTCAGTAGTATCAGATCTTGTGTTCAGCTGCACAACAGCTAAATGAAGCCAAAAACTATTCGTAGTTGAGGTGCAGAAAAATAAATGATGCCTGGAGGTCCATACAGCTGTGACAGAACTGGGTGGCTGCACTGGAAGCAGCGGCTGTGCTCCCTGCTCTCAGCTCACAGCTGCCTCGGTAATGCAAGTCTTCACTTGTGGTTTTGGAGGAAGGGTGCCAGGGCAGAACCGAGCCCTAGAAGCATGCCTTATTACCTGGCCGGGCAAATTTCCCAGGGCATTGCACAGGAGCCCACACATTCGGCCATCCTTTACACCACCACAGCACATCACCTTGATTATCAGCTCCGTTACAGCACCAGGGCAGCCTTCACATTTTTGTTGTTTCCCTCTGCTCCCCTGAGATGTCCTCCCCATCTGTGCTACCCGTCCCTGAGACCTTCAGGCTGCAAACTGAGTGCCCTGAGCGTACTGCTGTGAAATGCTTAGTTGCTTAACTTGGAGGAAGCCCCCTGAGCCCCTCCGTTTGTGGACTCGCCCATGGTCTATGGAGGGATGGGTTTCAGAGGAGCAGAGGTTGACCCCAAGATGTCTTCTCCTGAGAAACTACCAAAACATTTTGTCTTGTGCTTGAAACCACGGACAGAGTAATGGCGGTGTGGGTATGTACGATTCCTTTTTTGAAGTGATTAACATATAATTTGTTTTGGGGAAAGTAGGGAATTTCCCTGGATTGCATTTAGGAATCTTTTGGCTGTAGTTAAAGATGGATTTAGCACTTTCCTGACTGAGATACTGCCAGGGAAAGCTGAGTGTATAGGCTAACTCCCAAGGGTGTAGGGTTTTGCTGTAAGGTCTCCCTCCTTGCTGCAGGTATTTCATATCTCTTTCTCATGCCTCAGACAATGTTTCATGTCCATTTCAGTTCATTTTCTAGTTCATTTTCCCTTTCTCAGGCATCTCAGAGAGCTGTTGCAGCCCTTACCCAGCGTTGTGGCCATGGCTTTTTATTGCCACAGGTTTTAAGAGTGCCTTAGTTCAGCTCCCTGTCAACCCAGTTAGCTCCTTCCCTGGTTTCCTTGCTTGTTAAGTCTTTTCCTGTCCATGCTCCTCCTCTGTTCACAAATCACCCAGTACTCATTGGTAGGGTTAGGAATAATTGTTTCTTACTCATTCTGTGACTGAGTAACTGTGGACTTACTTACAGGGCTGGTTTGCAGTGCATCTTTAGCAGAAATCTGCCTGGGCTTAAAATTTCTTCCTGGCCATAAAGGCTAAACAGATTTAAATGGAATAGAGGCACCAACGTTGCATCAGTAGGAATTGTCATCTTAACAGCCCGGGAAAACTTGGGGGGAATTACTGGAAGCATGCACATTTGCAGCAGGACAAGCCAGGGGTACTCTGCTTTCACTACGATTCATCCTTCTGTGCAGCTTCTGAATGAAAAAAAGGCTTATTTTTTTAAATTCTTTTGGACAGGTTCAGCAACAGGTTCACCCAAACCTTTCAGCAAAGGAAGATTCCCTCTACTACATTGAAGAGTTGATACTTCAGCTGCTAAACAAGCTATGCATTGCTCAGCCACGGACTGTCCAAGATGTGGAGGTAAGGCTGGATACTGGGAAACCGAGGGAGAAACAAAGAGATTCTGACCAGTGCAGGTCGGAGCTAAAGCAAGATGAGTCTGAAGAGTAGAGCTTGGTAACACTGCTTATCTAAAAGATTATATAGCATTCAAATTTCTTAGTGTGTTTAATTGAAAATTCCATTTCTGAATTGATGGAGTTAGAATCGGTGGAGTTTTATGCTTTCAGCATTGTTTTTGTAAATGCAGAACGTTCTGAAAGATTTTCCTGCTGCTTGAATGCACCTTGGATGTGAGACTGAAAGGAGGTTGTGATTTTTTTCCTGCTCTTTGACATTAATATATGGAAAAAAATAAATGTTGTAATGAAAGGTTACCGTTGTTAGGCCTGGATCGTGCAGCTGAGGGAATAGAGTTGGATGTTCCTGGAACTTTATTGAACTCACTGAGGCTCTTGTATTATTGCAGCTGTCTGCTTTTGTGTCATCAGTTAGAAAATGAGAGCTTTAATGGAGTACGCCTCAGTATACAGTCTGGAGGGAGAAAGTGCTTTCATGGAGCTGTGATCCATTATAGCTTTGCAGAGTATTACTTTTCCAGCAATCTATATGTCCAGGGTTTTCAGCCTGAAACAAAGAGAAGTCCTCATCTACCATTCTCGGTGTTCATCCTGGAAAATAAATAAATAAATGTTTACAAAATAATTGCCTGAGGAGATTCGGATTTTTATTAGATGCAATAATCACCCTTTATTCAACGTTGAGTTGATTCATTAATTATTAATTGTGGTTTCTGATTAATGTATTTTGTAATACCGATGCATAAAGATTACAGTACGACAAAATAAAAGTAAAATTTAATAGTCCTCTAATAGCTCGCAGGATTGTTACTACCTTGAGTCTGGATTTGAACTTTAGATGTGAAGTTGAGAAATCCCATGTTCTTTCTCCAGTTCCCAGCTGTTAAATCTTTCCGTGCGCAGGACAATTTGAGATAGCACTGATTATTTTGCCCACTAAATCCATGATTTTGTGCTTCTGAGTCATGAGATGATAAAATACCCTGTGTACATAATGAATTAATAGTTTTTTGTAAGGTCGTGTAATTGCTCCACAAATAACTGTGTACAAAGCTGCACACCATCCACCCAGTCTTCTGACAGCTCTCCAAGTTGTGCATATGAACATCACAGCAGACACTAAATCCTGTCTATTGTATTTTAAATATACCTGGCATTTTAAAGCTGTGGTCAATAAAACATTGTTGCACTTGGCAATAGAACAGTTATTTAACTTACAGAGTTCTGTTTAAACAGCAGTAACACATTCCCCAAAACTTTATTATTCTGTTGATCAATAGATTCAGACTCTTCCAGAGCAGGGGAAGTAGAATTCAATTCAATGTCAAGGTTTGTTGGTGAGGTTGCACTGCCAGCAGGCATCTGAGAGCCCCAAGTGAAGGCTTTTGGCTCTGCTCCTCGGCTGTTTTTAGCTGTTGGGAGAAAACATGAGAGCTATGATCTCTAAAGTTTATCATGCGGCTATTTACATAACAGCCTGGAGTTAAGGGAACTATCGGAGCATAATGTTAAACGTAAGTATTTGCAGGATCTAAAATCTCAAATCATAAATGTTTTATAAATAGTAAAAGCCCTTCAGATTGTTCCCAACAAAGTGCTGGCAACCAGTGAAGTCCTCGTGCACGTGATCCTTGTTATTCGTTGAAGGACATCTGAATTCCACATTTTACTCGTGATCTCCTGGTAGCATCTCAAGGAAAGTTCACTTGGTACAACCAGCCTGCAGCTTCAGGCTGCTGTCCCAGAAAGGTCCCAGCGCGTTTGCCTGGCACAGGCGGCTGGCACAGCTGAACATGGAAAGGCCAAGTGCAGGTACTAAAAAGCTGCCGCTAGGAAGACCTCAGGCCTCCTGTGAAATGTCAGAATACACGCAAAAATCTTTTTCTTAAAGGGAGGCATAAATTTCACCATCTTTCTCGATTCATTCTGTAGCTAACCTATCATGGAGCCGTGGCAGTTGCAGTGTCCTGGAAGACAACTCACTTTTCTTCTGTGCTCGTTATGCAATAGCTGTTTAACTTAATAAATCTGTTTTTCCTCAGTCCCTTAAGAAGCAGTAATCAGCGCTGAGTTTAGACTTGTTCTCGCCGCGTTTCGTTCCTCAGCTCTCAGGGGCTGCTGCTGCAGCAGGAAGCCCGGAGAGCTCTGTGGAAAGCAGGAGCGAGGTTTTGCACGTGTTTAGCGTGGGACTGCTGCCCAAAACAGTTTGTTCTGTTGTGGGGGTCATCTCACCTGTTCCTGTAGCAGGTGGGGAAGTGCGAACCTATATAAAAATGGAAATTGCATGCAGTTTACTGCGGTATTGTGGGCTGTAAACTGCAGCCGCTGTGTCTGGCCATGCAGCAGGGAAGCTGTTCCTGTGTGGGCTTGTGGAGTCCAAAGTGCTCCAGCCAGCCTCCGTAATGAATCATGAACTCGTATCTGCACTTGCTTTTCACTTCTGCCATAAACTTCATCTGATACAGGGCAAGTTACGTTCTGGTCTTTTACAAAATAGGAACAATAAAAACTTGCTTTCTTCATTTAGATTGGGAGCTGTTTAGTACTTCCTCGTGTTGTTTGTATTTTGGGCTTCTGGTCTCCGCTGAGGTTTCTTGCAGCTCTTGTTCTTTGTGCTTAGGGAAGGGAAGTTTGGGGTTACTGCAAGGAGTGAAGCTGAGTTGGGTAAGAAGGAGAGAATACTTAGGAAAACATGTTGCAAGCTCTGAGGAGGAGGATAATTGGCTATACTGCAGGGGAAGTAATTTGTTGTTTTGTTTTTTAACTTCTCTTTGATTATTGTGGTTAATCTAATTGTGTTCCTTATGTTTGGACAGGAGCGTGTTCAAAAGACATTTCCTCACCCGATAGACAAGTGGGCGATTGCTGATGCGCAGTCTGCTATAGAGAAACGAAAAAGAAGAAACCCTCTCCTGCTACCTGTGGACAAAATACACCCATTATTAAAGGTACTTAAAGCAACAACCTGATGACTGCTGCTTCTGCCCACCACACAACCCCAGCTGTATTATTGCCCTCCAGCGTAACCTTTAGATATTTCTTTAATTTGTGTGAAATTAGGTAAGTTTCTTGTACTGGTGGAAAGAGTAAATAGTCACCATAAAACGGGACAAATACATTATAGTGTGTAATAAATCTAGATCCCTGAATTCATGTTCTACACATTGGTTTGTTAACGTGTTACTCTACTTTGAAATATGACTAGTTAGTTTTTAACATAAATAAAACCAAAACTCCAATACCTTGCCTATTTCAGTAGCTCTGTTTTGATGCTTCATTTGTTTCAAAATGCTGCAGAAGCCAAAATAGAAGAGAGAACATTTAGACACCATTCCCTGTATACTGTCAACTAAGATATGTATCAATGTCCTTACTGTTAAAAGTCACTGATACCTTGCTTTTGAAATCCCCAGATCTGCAAAGGTGTAAAAAAAGGACCAATTACTGACTTTATCATTGGTGGGTTTTGAGGAGAGTGGCCATCTCAGTTTTCAGATGTCACATCAGTTATAACAGGTGTAAAGCTCCTTACTCCCAGCCAAGATTTAGTGTCACACAATAAGCATTTGTTCATATTGTGCCCATGATAAAACAGTACTCTGAGTGCTGAATCATTTTCAGATCTGTGCTGAATCAATTGATTCAAGCCGATTCAAACGTTGCTTTTTCTTTGGTATTTCTTTTTCTGTTTATTTTGCTTGTGGTTCATAGCTTAAAAAATGCTTTTCTCCAGTGGTGGCATTATTGAGCAGAGGTTCCAGCTGCATTGAGAAAACGTTACTCAAGCATAAGCAGAAATCAAAGCACTCTTTCAGGCATAGTCCCTGTGCTCTTACGTCCAACTTCTCAGTTTGTGACAGTAATGAGATGGGAAGAGAAGTTAGGAAAGAAAACAGCATTTACCAAGACCTGTCCAGACAACACTGGCTTGCTTTTGTGAAGTCTGCATTAGAAGTGTGTGGATGTAGATATAGAACCTGTTTTGTAAGAAGATGCATCCAGAAATGGTAAGAATGATGCTAGCATGAACTTAGTTGTTATGGTCCTGTCAGAGATACGAGATTGCGTGTTGCATGCTATGTGAAACATGGACCATGCATCACAAGAAGAAGGTGTAACATTCATCCTGTTTGTGTTTTGGTTTTGTTTTTTCCTGTGCAGACATTTCCATCAAAACCAATTCAAAATGAAGTGTGCTCTTTTTAGAAGAACCCAGATTCGGGCTACAGTCCACATTAACCATAGATGTAGGCTAAAATTTAAGCACAAGACTGTTTCCAGTGAAGTCCCTTCCTTGAACAAACCCTGTTTTTAGGCCTGTCATTTTTAGGGGAAGGTTTGTTGTAAGTTCTGTAGCTTTTCATCTGGTCAGTATATGGCAAAATAACACAAGAAAGTGTTTGCAAGCATTTCCTTTGAGGCTGTTTGATGTCCTTTGTCCTTGCTATTCCATTGCTGTAAATCACTGACACAGACAAGATCAATTTCAGTAGATACCCAAATGTACTGTCACTCCATATGAATTTTTTGAATAAACAGCATTTTCCCCCTTGTTTTCAATTTGCAGGAGGTTCTAGGTTATAAAGTAGATTACCATGTCTCTCTGTATATTGTGGCTGTCTTAGAATACATCTCAGCTGACATTTTAAAGCTGGCTGGAAACTATGTCTTCAATATACGACACTTTGAGATCTCCCAGCAGGACATTAAAGTGTCAATGTGTGCCGATAAGGTAAGGAGTGGGTTGTCGTTTGGACAGATAGATACTGGAGGTGATATTTTTAGAGGATGCATCTGAAGTAAGATAGGAGGGAGGCTTACTGAAAGGCAGAAGCTTCTCTCTGAATTTGTGCCAGACCTGTCATGGTAGAGACTTAAGGTTAACCTAAGCCTGCTTTGGAACAGTAATACTTCTTATAAAGCAGTATAAGGACAGAAAATGTTGTCCTTTATTTCCCAGCTCTGTAACTGTCCTCCTGATGTTGCTTTGTCATGACAGCTCTTTCCTTCTTTTTAATACAGAAAAGACCTTTAGCTTTCTATCCTCATTAATATGAGAAACATTTTTGTTGAATTTTATCTTTATCAGCAGGGTTTTGTCAAAAGCTTATGCAAGATGCCTTGTTTTCAAAGTTCGTTCTGCATGAATTGTAACTTGTTTTCTAGGTCGTACTAACTTATAAAGGGGAAAATGGCTTTGGCATCTGTTCCAGCCTTCTGCTGCCAAAGTTTAAATATTACTCCCTTGTGAAAGTGATCACAGAAAGTATTGTATTAAAAACTCAAAGGATTTCTCTGAACACATTGAAATAGCTGAGCTTGATCCAAGTGTAAAAATCAGGCTTGCATGTAATTTTTTTAATTTCTTTGCTAGGTTTTGATGGATATGTTTGATCAGGATGACATCGGCTTGGTTTCTCTCTGTGAAGACGAGCCCTCTTCTTCTGGGGAACTCAACTACTACGACCTAGTGAGAAATGAAATTGCAGAAGAAAGGCAATATCTGCGGGAGCTGAATCTGATAATAAAAGTATTTCGGGAAGCTTTCCTATCTAACAGAAAATTGTTCACACCTAACGTAAGTCCTTAATAGGTTATTGATGTGTAACGCTGGTTTCTCCATTAGCAGCCATAACGTATCAATTTTACATTAACTGCACTGGAGGTAAAATTGAATGTGATTTATTGTATGTCAGCGCATAACAAGCGGTGCCTGTATATGAAATAAACGGGAGGAATTGCCATTAAGAGTATGAAGAGTACTGCTCTCAGAGTGAAGCCCGATGGACGGGATTCCTGGCTGGATGCCAGTGAGAGCTGGTGCCCTTTGGCCATGGATGTAATAGTTAACTTCTGCTTAACACAAGAATTATCTACCTGCATGTACGCTGAATGCAGATGAATGCTTGAATTGACATTTGAAGTCCATTCCAGGGCCCCATATCTGCAGAAACTGCAAATAAAACAGCCCTTGGCTCCAGATTCTCTAGCATGTGACTGACTGTAAAGGAAATCTCTATTTGATTTATGGTTCAAGTACTTGATAATTGACTGAAATTGTATTTGTGGCAAATTTTGTTTTCAGGATGCTGGAGTCTTAAAGGAGAAGCACAGCTCTTGTAGGAGAAGTAATAGTAATAAGAGATTAGTGAACCCTTCATGTGGGAGGGAGGAAGGAGAAGGGGACCAGGCCAGCAAAACCTGAACTGGGATTCTTAAGTGATACCAGAAGGTTAAACAGAGAGGCAGCAGAAGACGTTCTCCTTACTGCTGAGCATGGAGGTCCCTCGGTAGCTGATGGGACATCAGACAATTGTGAAAATATGGGGAGAGAATTCAAATAAAGAAGTTAGGGGGAGAAAAGCGAGTGATGTTTTGGAGTTGAGGAATATTCTTTGTTAAGTGGGAACGGGTATGAAAGACCGAGATTGCTCGTTCCCATGAAGAGCTTGCCATGGTCTTGCAGCTAGCAGGACAAAGAAAGCTGCAAGGTTAGGTAGGGGCAGAGAAGGCTTTTGAGAAATGTTTTTCAGAGGGGTCAGAAGAAGAATGAGAGCTGTTGGAAGAGATCGCATAGTTGCGTGCCTTTGTGGTGTGTGAATCTGAAAAGTCTAAAAGCAGGCTTTGTAAAAGAAACTGCCAGCTCAGCTCCTCTGTACCCAGGTAGTGTTTTTGCTGAAGCAGCCCAGTGCTGCTTTAGTTTTACCTGTGCTCTTGAGGCTCTGACCTTGGAGCTGCTTTAAGTTGCCTCCTTCCTGTTGTGTTCGGAGACAAGAATCATCAGAGGGGAAAATAACAGTTGTGAATTGTGGCTGAAAAGGCCGGACATTTCTGTCCAAAGCTCGGAGCAGACTGTACCCAGGCTGCTGCCCTTCCAGCCTTGGAAGGAAGGTGTACTTTATATTGCTGGGGTGAGAATTGTGCAAGGCTGGATGTGCCCAGACAAGCCTGCTGGGCTGGGGAGGCCACGTAATTTAACTTTCTTCCTAGCTGTTTTCCACTTAACCTCTTGGTTCAGACTTCCTGAAAAATGCTGTGGTATTTACATAAACAAAATATATGGTTCTAAACACTACTAAGATACATTTCACGTTTGCAGGATATCGATGTGGTATTCAGCAACATTTCAGATATTCATGAGTTGACAGTGAAGCTTTTGGGATTGATTGAGGATACTGTAGAAATGACTGATGAAAGCAGTCCTCATCCTCTGGCTGGCAGCTGCTTTGAGGATCTTGCAGAGGTAAGGGCTTTGCTTTGCTTTGCTTTTAATGTTGTGGTTTGGTTTTGTTGCCTTTTTTTTTTTTCTTGGTAAGTTTTTGGTCATGACTTTAATATCTCCAGTAAGTTTATGGCTGTAATTAGTTCTCTTAATAGGCTCTGAACAGAGATCTTCCTTACCTGTTCTTTAATAGGTAAGCTAAAGTATATTTTTTGCCTGTCACAAAACCTGTATCAAGCAGGTGAGCACAAAACCAAAACCTAACTTTGGAGTGGGAATTAATTGCTACGATCCTGTAGGGATGTGGTTTTGAAAAGCAGTTACCTGGGATTGCTTACTAGAAGGTGGAACATTGATTTCTGGAGGCTTTGGTGTCAGGCCCAGTGCTACCCAAAAATTGTTGCCGTTGTAAGGTGACTTGAATTACTCAGACAAATGCGTTGTTACACATCTGGAATGGGAATGTCCATGCAAAGCAATGACTCTGGGAGGGAATGAATGATCAGAACAGACAAGCAATTAAGCGGGTTCTTTACCGTTCAGTATTTGGCAAAAGTGCTACTGATACCAATTGACCCATAGATATTAAAGCGTAGGAATTAAGGAGAGAGACTGCACGTGGAATTCGTGTTCTTTGTTTTGTTTTTGTTTTAATGGGGCTTTCAAATACTGGAAGGACTGCAGAAGGGAGTCACAGAAGTAGTTTCAGAGAAAGAAACAGTCTGAGATAGAGCTCAGTTTAGTCAAACAATATGAGACAGGTACTGTCATGACCTTAAAACTGAGTACAAAATTGCTCAGGAATTTATCATGGAGGGGCACAGCAAAAAGCAGTATCTGGAAGGCAACAGGACAGTTCAGGTTAGAAATATGCCACACCTGTGTAACTGTCAGGGGAGCTAACTCTTGGAGTAAATAACCAAGGTGGGTGTGGATTGGATTTTTTTCTGCCTCCGGACACGTTTAAATGAGAGATGTGTTGAGCCCAGTTTTTTGAACAGAAGTGTTAGGGTAACCATGTAAACCATATGGGCTGTGTTAGAAAGGAAGTCAAATGAGATATTCTGGCCTGAGAGAGAGAATATCTCAGGCAAATCACACAGTGAATGTGAAACTTATGGTTTTATCTTAGAAGCACTATGTTTAAGTAAACGAGAACCTGTGACTTCTCTATTTCATTTTTAAGTACATCTGATTTTTAGAGTCGGAGTGCGTGAACCCACCAGTGCCACCTGGAAAAGAATTACATTGTTGTAGGTGTCAGGAATACACGTCCTTCAGCCCGTGTGCTGCTCACGTAGGAATATACCAGAAAGATCAGGTTTTGCTGTCTTTATTTAAATTAAGCCACTCAGGAGATCTATCAGTAGAAAAGTCTGGTTGAATAAGTCTTAGCTCTTAAAATGTTAATGCGTAATTGCTTATACAATGATAGGGAAAAACACTTGAACAACAAATTAAAGTAGCTATTATATAAAATTGAAAAAAAAGACTTAAAATTTGAAATGGTACAGCACAATCATATATTGCAGTTTGTGGCAAAAGTATTCTTCAGCATCCTGTGCTCTAAAGGAAACAAATTATTTCAAATGGGTAAAAATCTGGTTTGCTTTTTATTAACTGAAAAACTTAAGCAGGTGATGAAGAACATTATTCTTCAAACCTTTTTATGCAATTAGTAAGTTCGCATTGAATAATGGAATTAATGCAGAAAAAGACATACTTAATTGTTCATTTGATCATCTCACGGGTCTAGATCATCTTTCTGTGGATATGTGTAAAAGGGATCATTAAAGAGAGATTGGAAAATGAACTGTTTATTTGCTCTGCCTGTCGTACTGCCAGGCTTGTTTGCTTAGTGCTTCCATTATAAAGGTCCTTCAACTTGTTTGGAAGGATAATTAAAAACAAACAGCCCTTGCAAGCTGGAATTTTCCTGCTTTGTCTGTTTTTATTCTGCATCAGTCCTCTGGAAAGCTTTAACCGTAAATATTATGGTGTTTTTGAGATAGGGAAGTATGGGGAAAATAAGTTTTCCCTGGTGTGAAACAAATTCAAAAACTTGATGCCTGACGCACATGAGTGGGACATGGATATTTGCTAAATATGTGGGTAAACACATTTTTTTTTTAGCTTGGCGCTACCCTTTGCAATTCTCACTACCACAACATGTTTTTAACGATTGCCTCAGATAATCTCATCGGTGTTGTTCAGTTGGTGGCAGGAGAACGGCAGGAGTGAGGGCAGTGCCTTTGAGCCTATGTTGAAGTTGTCTTCAGAAGGCAGCTAACAAAGCAAGGTTATTAGCAGTAGATTGTAAATTTGTTACGCTGGTATTGGTGTTTTCATGGGAGATGTTTTAGGTATCCACAAAGCAAAAAAAAAAGACGCCAACAGCTGCACTACAGCAAAAGGAGCTGAAAAATACAAACACCACTCCAGAGCTGCATTAAGATAGGTTAGATAGGCATCAAGTTAACGTCTCCGTAGCTCAGGAGGTTTTGTGAAATTGCAAACATAAAATCCAAGTTTTTTTCTGATCGTTCTCTTGGGGAAGATAGCTAATGCAGTTTGGTTCAGGCTTGTGCTCAGAAAACAAAACCAAAAACTTGAAATATTGATTAAAGTCTGAGTGGAAGAAACTGAAAACACTTCTAAAATGCAGTAAAAGGCAGTAAAAGCACATCATAAATGTGTTGGTCTGGCTCCCCCAGTAGATGTGCATGCGAGATTACATTTTGAGTAGTTCCAGCTCTACGCTGTGCTTGCGTCCAGTGGCACAGAGGGGAGAGAGCCAGCCCGTGGAGCAGCTGCAGCCATCTGTGTCCCTGCCAACTGCCTCTGGACGCAGCCGAGCCCATGCCCATGGATGATTTAATGTTTCTGCAGAGGTTTATATTCATTTTTTGTCATGGCTGGTATGGAAAAGAGAAGCCGTGTGTGCAGTGTTGCCTTCCTCATCTTTACTTCGGATACTGTCAAGTGAGACCCTCGTATCCCATGCCTGTAGGTAGTGGGCAGGAGCGTAATGTCACCAAAAGAGCAGGCTGTAAAAAGCATTCAGACTGCTCAGGAAAATCAGCCTGCTCATTTAGTGCCTCCTCTTTCCTCGGCAGCTGCTGCTGCTGATCTGCCAAATCTTTTTTTCCCCACCACGAGATACAGTCTAATGCGAATGGACAGTAATGAGGAGAACTTGAGGATGACGGCTGAGTGAGGATTAGAATTTGCATGTGAAAAGAGAGTGTGTTCTTTGCTTCTCCTTCCCCACAAGAGTTGAATCAGAGCTGCCCATGAGTAAAGTAGGAAATCCCCTGCGCCCCCGGCCATGAGAGACTTGAGACTTCACCTGAATGTTCCAGTGAGCCTTTGTGGTGCTCGGTGCTCCCAAATTCTGCTTCTGCACTAGGGAAAAGAGGGATGTGCTAATTCTGGGCGTGGTGCCATCTGCAGAGACTCACTCTGTGATTCACGAGTGATTCAGCCCCGTGAATCTGCAGACTCAGGAACAGCCTGGCGGGCTTTGGAGCAGGTGATCTATGGGCAGTCGTAAATGAGTCCTGCAGAGATTCGTGTCAAGTCAGGCTTCCATCCCATCCTGCTGCGGTTGGTATTCCAGAATCGCAGCCAGGTGCCCCATCCAGAGTTGTGATTTCTGCACCTGGAACTGTTGGGGTCAGCCTGCATCCTGTGTCACCCAGCGCAGACTCCTGAGTGTATCCCGTGGCTCATGGTGGAGATTGGAAGCTGTGGTGCATCACCTTTTTGGAGGCTTTATTTTATCACATCCCAAGTACACTATGTTGGAATTGGTGGGACTGTATTTGAACTCCCTAAAGATCTCTCTTGTTTTCTAGTAATCTTTTGGACGTACTGCTCAACCAACTCTTGCTTTTCACAAAAACCAAATCCATGCTTTTCTACTGGCCAGTGTTAGCCCCAACAGACTTCGTTTGACCCCCTTAGAGGGCTTTATTTACCCTGAGGCTCTTGCAGGCTTGTTACTTTGTGCCAGTGAGATATTTTCCCTGCTTTACAACATGACCAGAGGAGTGTGCAGAACGCTGGTGTTTACAACAGGCCATCTTTAAGCAATGTATTCTGAAATGGAGGTGGCACAACAATGCCTCCTTGTGACAATGTCCAAAGTTCACCTGAAGTGGCACTTTACCTTCACTTCTTTCCAAATTTTCATTCCTTACTGCCAGAGGAGGTGAATTAACCGTTCTTTGTGAAATGTGGGGGGGCTGAAAACTCTTGGTGGTTCCCACTGTTTCAGTAAAACGGTTTGTATCAGCGATAAGTATGGTGAGGTTGACAAATGCTGAGAAAATGTTTTGTGCCTTTACAACTTAGCAGTAACAGAGATGTGTGGCTTAATGAATATTTTTGTTTTGCAAAATGGATCTTTTGAAAAGTTCTACATGTCTATCTGCTTATTAACGGAATGAATTGTGCTGCCAACAGGGCCAGAAGTATGTTGCATTCTTCTGTATGTACATAATTCTCTGCCTTTATTTAGGAGCAAGCCTTTGATCCATACGAGACCTTGTCCCAGGATATTCTCTCCCCACAATTTCATGAGCATTTTAATAACTTGATGGCAAAACCTGCTGTTGCTCTTCACTTTCAGGTAAGTGCAAATGAAAAACACTGAATTGATTTGGTTCTCAGGTTTTCAAGGTTTGGATTCTCTTGGTTTTGAATAGAGGGGGTAACCTTTCATACCCGCTGTTTCTATTTCTCTTTTGCCTTTTAACAGCAAGCACAGGCATCAGGGAGTGATATTTGCATTTTCTTCCATGGATATCCCAGGTCCCATGTTTGGCATTGGGATTGGCTGACAGTTTTTCCAAGAAAACTGCAGAAATCATATCTTTAATAGGACTCTCCAGCAAGATCATCTGTGATGTTATTTTCATTATTATTTTTTTATTTTTAATCTCTGCCAACTTGGCAGATCTATTAAAGGCTGCTGCTGCTCAGAAGAAAGCTGAGCTCGTGTTCCGTAGTGTACTTAGAGGAGCTGCAATGTGCATTCCGTCACTGGGGCTCCCAGCTAAACCCGTTACAGTAGCACTTAGTTTGTACAGTTTACTGGGACCTGCATCTCTGAGAGCACAAATTATCCTCTTCTTCAGAGTATTTCCAGCTCTGAGCACTTGGTAAGCTGCCTCACCTTGCTCTGAAATATTACTTGGTGAATGAAGAAGGCCTTCTATCCATCTCCCTAGCAAATTTAAAGCCCCAAACTATATTCCAGATTAAATTGGTAATTGAGTTATTTGACAATCAATCTGGGCTCCTCTCTGACTCTCCTTACTATAGGAGGGTTTGGGCTTTCCTAGGAATGTTCCTCCACCCTTCCGCAAGCTCTGAGGAAAGGCAGAAATCCAAGCTCTGGGCAGTGGCCTTGCAGGAGCTGTCTCTGGCAATTGCAGAGAGATGCAGCCAGAAGTCTTAAACAAGGGGGAGGGCTCATTTCCAAAACAGAGATCAGGTAATTAGGTTCCTGTTTGGTATGGAAGAGGACAAGGATTTCACCGTCAGCTGGAAAAATTCTTCTTGTCTCGCAACCCAAATTTCTGTGTTAGTTAACTGCTGGGGATGGGAGAGGATTTCTGATGCATTTTCTAACTCACAAACTTGTGATATCTCAGCTTTTGAGGAAGGGGAGATACTAACATTAACGTCTTCAGTGATGATGCACCATATTTCTGTGGTATATGGGGTAAAAATGGCAGCACAGCATGCCTAATTGAGAGGAGGGGTGATTAGAGGGAAGTTGGTGACGAGGATAGGAGCCCTGGCTGTTCTTGAACATTCCAGTGTTTTCTTTAAATTCTGCAGCAAACTGTGGCCCACAGTGAAACATGTTTTGGAAGTGGGTATGAGCCTTGTTCTGCATTCTGGGATGTGTCTGGAATCACGGGGGCAGCTTAGCCACTGATAACACGTTATTTTTAGGTGTTGTCGCCTTGAACTGTTGTTATTAATTGAGTAATCTCAGCAAACTGCTGAGATATAAAGGTGTCCAGGGCTTGTGATATGACCATCTTGTGTATTAGAGGGTTCTTATAAAAAGAATTGTGGTTAACTTGGTCATCTATCTTATCTATTTGATTTGCTGCTTCTGGCAAAAATGTAAACCGTTCAGCTGGTTCCCTCTTTCAACAGCAAGATTGTGCCAGCATTTGTGGGGGTTCTCAGAGCTATGGGCTTGCTAGTGAGCGTGCATTAAAATCCACCCTAAGCTGCTGATAGAAAAAAAGTGCTTGCATTATCTGCAAAAGGGTGTTCACAGGTTCTCTTGCTTGATGTCAGAGCATTTTTTTTGTCTCTGAATTTTGCAGGGAGTCTCATTAGACAAACGATTTTGCAAAATTCCTTGCTTATAAGCATAGAGTAATGCAGATCGTGATGCCCTGGATCTGTTAGCCCAAGCTAACTTCAGAATCTGACCAGGGTGCTCAGGGCGTTGTCCAGCCCTGTTTTGAGTATGTCACTGTAAGTAATCCTGTTTGTTCTTCCTTTTCAGTCTACTGCTGAAGGGTTTAAAGAAGCTGTGCGATACGTCCTCCCACGACTCATGCTCATCCCAGTCTATCATTGTTTGCACTACTTTGAGTTACTACAGGTAAGTGAAGCCACACTCTTCCTTCCTGCTAAAAACCTTTCTTTATGTGGACAGTCTGAGCTTTTAGATAGGCAATTCGATTTTACTTACTGCTGCTGGAAATCAAAAGTTATGACAAACATTAATTCGACATCAGGGTATGTCTGAAAAGTAAATTCATGTGAAAAATCATCAAAAGCACCTCTTGTTATGAATATTTGAAGTAGTTTTTATATTTTATTCAGCTAAACCTTTATTGAGTGTGAGTTCTAACATAGTTTAAAATGTAATACACACATATTTTAATTCCTTCTTTCCTAGGGTTCTGCATTTTATGACCATTCAGTAAAAGCTAAGCATGATTCAGAAAAGTATTCTCAGTGCCAAGTCACACTACAGTTGTAACTCAGCTGATCTTGGTGGGGCTGGGGTGGTGGAGAGCACTTCTTTTCAGCAAGGAATAATCTGTTCTTAATGTTAACTTATTTGTCTTGAGCCCTAAACTGAAGAGATACTGCAAAAAGTACCGTTTTTCATGGTGTACCACACTTTCTCTATGATAAGGAAGGATGAAAATAAGTGATAATATTTTCTTTCTTTGTATCTTCCATGAAATGGTATTGATGAAATATGGAGGCATTATGGAATTCTGATTTAGCTGATAAAAAATTATCCCTCTAGGATGTATTTTGGGGGTCTTACCATACAAATTGTTTACATTGGCATCCAGTCTGTATGAGCTGTGCTGCCTATTAAGGCATTACTTAAATTACAATAGCCTTGCTTGGTCTGACCACATATCACTTGGGCGTATTTTATTCTGATATGCACTAGCAAGGTAGTTCACATCAGTAGATATTTCCCCTGGGTATAACAGCTAAAAGCCAAAAAGTAACTAAGCGTGGATCTTTTTTGCTTACAAGCAAATGTTTCTGCAGTGAGTTATGAGATCAGAGGCCAGCAGTCAGCAGAAATTTAACATCTGAGATCTATAATAACCATTCTTGAATAAGAAAAAGCACCCTTGCTGTAGAAAATGTAGTGTCTTGAAAAAATACTTAGGTCAGAGCTTTTGGAAGTAGTTGAGGATAATGTAAAAAAGTTTCTGTTTGCCCTATTGTGTTGGGAAAGTTTGTAATACGAATAAGGTTAAGTGAATTATTAACTAAATGGGATATACTCAGATTAAATAGATGGAATATCCTGTGGCTATAGCTGACATTTCGTTAATAGCTTCAGAAATTACTTTTTTTTTTTTTTTTTTTTAAGTTCTCAGTGTAAAAAGCACTGTTACCAGTGTTGTACAGCGCTATGTGTTCTGTGGTCTTCCATTTTATTTCAGGATTTATTTGAATGAAGGAAGAATAGGAAACTTTGCAACCTAGAACATCTGTAATGCAATGTAAAATCTTCTCAAAAGTAAAGGAACTCATACCAGAAAAAATAACAGTTGGCTTAAGACTAGGTTTGTGATTAATAACTAACATGTACTCTTTTTTTTACCCTCCAAAATACTGGTCATTTGACGTAAGCCAGGAACCACACATTGCAATGTATGGATTTACCAGGATCATGTAGAAAGTTTTAAATCCAAGTGACTTCAACAAATTTTAAATCTGCAAGTGTTTCTGTTGATACTCAGCTTAGAAAAAAATTAACAAAGCTTAAAAAAAAACATCCCTGTGTAACTGTCAGAGCTTTTATGCGGATTACTGCAGATCTATTTTGAGAACCTAAAATTTAAATTGCCATAGTTTTAGTATTTGCCTTCGTAAAACTTGTGTTTCTATGAGGAGAGCTTCAAAAAGAAAAGAAACACAAAGCTGAGAACTAAAGGATGACAGCAGAAGTGCAGCGTTGTTCTGCGAGCCTTGCTGTGAACACTTACAGCTTCGTAACTACATCTCCTTTTCAAAATAGTGCAACTTCCCTTTCCGCAAGGGTCAGTTGCATATGATAAGTCTCTGGAACCTCTTAAAATGTTGTTCTTTCATGTTTCAACGACACAATTAGTTCAGTGACCTGTATTATGCTGAAGGTCAGGCTAATGTTTGATCCATTGTGTCTTGAAGCTGGGAATGAGAGTGCCTCGGTATGAAATTAAAGAATGAAATCACGAGCCCCAGCTTTGGGAGAATCTGAGCATTTACCTGATTTTACAAGCTCTGTGGGGTTTGCTTGCTATTCAGGGAAACGACGACACACATGTCTTACCAGACAGTGCTTTGTTTTGAGGGTTTTGTAATTTGTTTTCAAATTTAAGATTAAATGCTTAGCATACGAACATGTTAGTTTTTTCTTCAGTGGCAGGAAAGGGTGGTTACTATTTCTGTTTTAAACTGTTGCACAGAGAAGACAATTCATTTTTGATAGCCTGTCTTAAGTTTGCAATGCTGTAAGAGTTTTCTGTCTCATGGGAGGCTCTGAGTCTGCTCAGATCTCCGGCTAATATCGATGGGATCAGCTTCTAAATGCACGTTCTTCAAATTGCCTCGGGTCTTTGAAGAATAATCTGGAGGTAGTAGAAAAAGTTTTGTTTCTTTAATTGTTTTTACCTTTATTACAAAGTAACAGGATTCTGCATGAAAGGTAATTAGCCAATGGTTTGTTGTTTTTTTTTAGCTAGGGAATTCTGGTAGTGAACATGATGAAATTTGACCTTTATCCAAATAATCATAATTACCGAACCTTTTGTTGTGATCACTTCAGTTGCAGGTTTCAAATCTGAACTTCATGTTGCATTTTGAAGACATCCTAAACCTACAGCAGTGATTCTTAAAAAGCAGAGTGTTTTTAGGGATAGAGAAAGCATTTATTCAACAATATTAGTAAGTTATGAAGTATGGGTGACTGCTTCTCTGATGCCGTTGTATTTGGCTCTAGGAACCTTGGTTGAAAAAGAACTGGCAAAAAATGGAAGCAGAAGAGGAACAGAATACTCATATAGAATATTATCTTGGCTTCAGCAGAGAGAAAAGCTGTTTGCTAACTTTATTTATGAGCAACAGTCTGAAAAAAAAACAAACAACCTAAAAACCCCAAAGCTACTGAATTTGGGAGGTAAATAAAATAATGAATGATTTACAGAAGTGCGGGCCCTGACGTTTGCTCTCCTGCAAAACAGGAAAAATAAATTGGATGAAATTAAAGTTTGAAAAGCTTGAAAATTCTTTCAAGCAGAACAACTTTCCTCTTTGCAAAAGCCTGGACATGCAGCCATTTCATGCGAAATCTGCATCAGAATATGGAAAGGACTTTCCTAGTCCTTTCCATATCGATTTCCTCTGGTTTGTCTGCTCTTGGGCAGCAGCAGCAGAGAGGTCTCTATTCTCCAGAAATACTCCAGGAAATAGCCTTTGAACACCCTGCTGTCACTTCTCCTTAATGACGTTGATTACTTATTCAAATCATGACAGAAGACAAACCTTACCTTGGATTGTTTCGCAACGCGTGATTGTAGTGAAGGTTGAAGGAAGTCACACTAAGGAAATACCTTGAAGAAAAATGACTGGTAGCAATCAAAAAATGTTAGCTCTTGCCAACAGGTAACAAATGCATTCTGACTGTGACATTTTTAATTGATTATCCGAATATTCTGTGTTTCAAATCACTAAGTTTGACACTTGGGAGGACAGACACCTGAATGCTGGCAGTGTAGAGAAGCGCTCAGTGTTTCATCAGTCTTTCAAGCTCCAGTAATGTTTTCATAAACGTCTGTCAATACAAGAGTTCCAGGAAACATTACTCAGTAAATGCAGTGGGAAGGACTCGAGGGGTCACATAATCTATCCAAGTCCTGAACAAGGTGTGAGACAGATGAATCTTTAAAATCCTGAAAATCAGCAGCTCGAGTCTGTGCACAAGTCCAAGATGGCTTGCTTTTATCGACTAGAGAATACAGCCTGCCTTCTCATGTGACTGTCAGGCACAAGATTGCCCCTAATTCATGCATGTGACTCACTATGTAGTTATCAGGCAACCCAAAGTATATGAAATTCTGCCTTTTGATCTTTTCCACTGTTACCTAATTGCTGACACAGACAGAAACCCTGGCCAGTATGTTACAGGATCATCATGACATGATTTCCTTAATGAATACCGTGCTTCATTACTGTTCTCTCTCAGTTTTCTGTATAATAAAAAAATGAATAGTTAATACTCGATTTGTCTGGTATTCTTAAATGTATCTGATATATGCAGGACCCCTTTTTCCCTTTTCCTGTAGATTTACATATTTTCTCTGTCTAGCAAATGTTGCACTTTTTTAATCTGCTGTTTAGTCAGAAAGATGCTCAATATGAACAGGCATTTGGAAAAGCAGATGTTGGTCAAGTGATTACAGAGAATGAGCTTCAGGTAGTCTCCCTGATCTTTAGGAATCTATTTGTTAAGATGTAGAAATGGATTAAATTACTAGACAAGTGGGGTTTTGTTTGTTCGTTACCACCAACAACAAAAGCAAAGTATGCCCTTTAATGTCTGTTAACTGCCAAAGTCTCACTTCGGGAAGGGTATGCAAGAAATTGTGCTCAAGACATGGGAGGAAGAAAAGTATTTTATCAGGCTCAATAGCTTTCCCCACTTTTAGGATATGGCACTTTTCAAGCCATTTTCATGTTGTTTCCATTTCTGTGGCAGATGCAAAGGAAAAAAAAAAAAAGAGGGTTTCCACAAAGATTTAAGTCTTATTTTTTTCCCTTTCCTGTACTGTTCCCCAGCTCATAAACTTCCCAGAAGTTTTTTGCCACGAAACTCTCATTTCTGTGAAAAACAAAAAATTCAGTGATTTAAATTAAAGGAAGAGAGTGGACCAATCTGGTCAAATCCCATTCTCTCAATTACTTTTAGAGGAAGCTACATATCCTTGCTGAGGGAACTTAGTGGGGAAAGGAAAAGAAGGCTTCTGCCATGCTGAGTGATTGTAAGATTTCTCTTGAAGCAAGAAGGTAAAACAGAACTTACCCAGAACTGCCTGGCATAGTGTCTTGATATTGCCCTGCAAATCAGTTTGCCTGAGTTTTCTTTAAAAAAAAATCATACAATTTTGAACATAAAAGGGGTTAAAAAGCAAAATCTCTCTTATTTAGAGCAGTAGTGTTTTAGGTGTGATGACCTTTACCAAAAAGAGGAATTCTGGAAATAGGCTTTTCTCAAACCGTACTGCAGTTGAGTGTATAGAGGTGGTAGGAAAGCTTGTTAAATTGCCAAATAGGAGAAGTTTCTGCCTAGTGGCAAAGACAGATCTGGTCTTCATGCTGATTCTCACTGTGTTTACATTTTGCAATTAGAAGCAAATCTTGAATTTCAGGCTTTATTTGGTATGGTGGAGTTTGCCAGACAGAGTTGCTGTTTCTTCTTGAAATAGATGAATTTGCTGAAGATGACTGAGTTCAGAGCAGTAAGAAGAGAGCGAATCTTGGTCCTTCTGTCTTTTAAACATGCTCTGAAATGTTGAAATTGAATTATTGAAGGAATATTACATGTGGTTACATACAACAGCATTTCACCCTTGACTGCTTCAAACCTCCAAACTGTTTAACAAAATCCTTATCAGTTGCAAAATAGGATCTTGTTGAAAAAATAACAGCAAAAAATGTCTCCGACAGTTAGTACTGGCACTCGGTAAGAAAAGGGTTGTCTTTCTAAACTCCCACCTGTTCTCTGCTTTTGCATACGTACAGACTGTTCCCGAGTGTCTGACAAATGGTTTGTAGTTACACACAGCTAGTTCTGAGTGTGCCACTAGGAATTACTCTTTGATGGGCTTGGAGTCATTGATTTCACTGAGTGCTGTGGAAAACACTGTAAGAATGTTTGTCAGCCTTCCTACCCGTCTGTAATTCAGATAAATCTGAAAGAAAACTGTTTATTATGTTATAGCAACTGCAGGAATGCAGTGAAGATGAAGAGGATCGGGAGTGCCTAAAACAAGCCATTACTGCTCTTCTGAACCTCCAGTGCAGCATGGAGCGCATTTACAGCAAACACTCCCCGAGACGTCGGCCTGGGTAATAATCCACAAAACTACACAGGTTCCCCAAAGTTGAGAGAGAAAGAAATAAATTACGTGGAAGGAATTGTCCTTTTTTTTCTAGTTAGTGTGTGTGTTTCCTGTTCAAGGCGTGTCTATGCCCATTTTCATTGTAAATGGAATAGCAGCCCAAACTTTTAGCATCCATTTCTATCAATAATGTCAATATCTTGCTCTCTCACTTGTCAAAACAGTGCACGTAGTTTATTTGGAACAGTAAACTTGATTAGGGGAAAGAAAGAATGATAAGCAATTAATTTAGGTGGTTTTACTTTGGTCTCTTGGGATGGCAAACATGGAATGTGCCCATCGTGACTTTTTCTTTTATTCGTTCAAGGGAGCCAGTCTGTCGCTTCTATAACCGACAAATAAGAAGCAAACACTTGGCCATCAAGAAAATGAATGAAATCCAGAAAAATATTGATGGCTGGGAAGGCAAAGATATTGGGCAGTGCTGTAACGAATTCATAATGGAAGGCACCTTGACAAAAATAGGAGCCAAACATGAACGCCACATCTTTCTCTTTGATGGTTTAATGATCAGCTGTAAAACTAATCACGGCCAGTCACGGCTGCCCGGTTACAGCAATGCGGAGTATAGACTGAAGGAAAAACTTATCATGAGAAAAATACAGATTATTGATAAAGATGACACATCTGAATATAAACATGCTTTTGAACTGGTGCCTAAAGATGAGAACAGTATACTCTTTGCTGCCAAGTCTGCTGAAGAGAAGAGTAATTGGATGGCTGCTCTGATTTCCCTCCAGTATCGGAGTACTCTGGATAGGATGCTTGATTCAGTGTTACTGCAAGAAGAAAACGAACAGCCCCTGAGGTTGCCCAGCCCAAGCGTGTATCGTTTTGTAGTGGAAGACTCTGAGGAAAACATTGTTTTTGAGGACAACTTGCAAAGCAGGAATGGAATTCCTATCATCAAAGGAGGAACGGTTGTGAAATTAATCGAAAGGTTAACATACCATATGTATGCAGGTACCCTCAACATTTACTATATACGTTTTTTTTTAAGATGGTGCTTGTATGGGTAATTAATTTAGTCCCTTTTTTCTCTTTTTTTTCTTTTCTTTTCTTTCTTTTTTTCCCCACCATATAGTTAAATGTAAAGCGAGGTTTGCAGAAATAACCAGCATCTTATTAAATCAAGTGGCTTTGCTGGCAAAGCTATAAGAAGACTTCAAGCATGCAGGCACCCCCCCCTGCAGTGTGTCAGTGGTCTAATAGGAGCTACCAATACTTTCTGTTAAACCTTTGCTTCATTCTTCTCCCAAGACCATCGTGGCTAAAGCAGCAGTGCTGCGTGCTGTGTGGAGGAGGAGAAACGTCGCTGGTTATTTCTGTTAAGCCTTAGCCTGCCGCTTTCTGAAGTAGAAAAGGAGGCAAATCCCAATCAATTCTTCAGCCTTTCCTGTGAAATGCTGTCTTAAAGCCACGGAAATAAAACTTGTAATTATGTAAAGTACTAACACTGCTGGAAAAGTTTGAGAGAACTTAGGTATGAGTCTTTAGAAACGTGCATGCTGCTGTAACAACTAGAGCTGGATTGTCTTGAGCTGTATATTTGAAAGAAAGAAAGAGAAGATAAGAGTATTTCTCATTGGCCACACACTGAAATTGAGTATGGATGCAGCTACCAGTCACACAAGTAACCCAGAGCTGTGTTTGTGAATCCCACGTCATCCAGTTCAAAGCCATGTGGGTTTTTGTGGCATTTCAGGTTCTCTCTCTCTTTCAGAAAGAACTGGTGCATTTGACTATCAGTTTGATAGTGTAACTTGCGAGGGCTTTATAGCACAAGTACGTGCTGCTTTGGCTTTGGGAATCTTCAGCGAAAGCGTTGTCCTCTTGGGTTTCTGTGTGCTTTTTCCCAGTGTTTGGAGCCAAGACTAACAAACCCTGTCCATCTGCCTCCGCAAGGGCATTTCAATAACTAACAGCATGCGGAGGGACTCCTAGCAGATCCTGATGGTGCTTTATCTTTGTATTTATGTAACAATACGTTTTTAGCTGCTTGGTTTTTAGATGTTTGCATTGGTTTCAGATTGTTTGAAGCAGGTTTGTTCCAGCAGAGGTTGTTTGTAGGACTCCTGTCGTGTGAAAGAACTTGCCAGTTGATACCGGGATACCATGGGAGGCAGCAGATGCAGAGTTGTTAATCTCTTGAATTTAGCTTGTAAGCCACTATTAGAAGCACGTTGCTTGTATTTTCCATTGTGTCGAGAATGTTTATTTATAAAAATAATCTAAAAAATAATATCAAGGCACCTACACAGGTCAGAAAGCAGAGTAGCAGTCCCCATTCTAAGAGAATTGCAGATCTTGTCTGCAGAGCAGAGAACCTGCCCACCTGTTCAGTGGTAAGAGGATGATTTTTCTTTTAAAAGTGCCATAAATAATACTGGCGAGTGACTACAGATGTGACAGAGAGGCAGAACAGGCCAGTCCAGGACTATGGTGCAAACTCAGCAGCCCAGAATGAGAGCACCATTACTTCAACCTTCAAGCACATTCCCAAGCAGGCTCCCTTAAAAACGCTGAGCCTTTGAAGGGAATTTAAGCCTGCTTAAAAGAAGTGTCTCTCTTAATCTTCTGGGTGCCTCTTAGAAGAAATTAACTGACTGCATGTTGATGACTGCTAGCGTAAGTTCCCTGACAGATTCAAGATGATTTACAGCACAGTAAGTAAAAAGAAACCCCCAACAAGCCCAAATCCGTGCTTTTAGTGAACATCTGCACGAGCATTTCTCTGGGCCTGGTTTTCCTGTATTTCACCATTCATGTGCTCCCAAGCAGCTCAGGCAGCTGCTGCGGCCACAGGCTAGCAGCTTGCAGCCACTGGTAGCCGCCTGGGGGGTCTGCTGCAGGCATGGAAGGATTAGGGCCAGATGATGACCCGCTGAGGCTCACACCAAAGTGATCCGTCTGTCAGCCTGCTTATTCGCAATCTAGGAATCTCCCCAAGAGTGGAATTGAAAGAAATTAAAGGAAAACGTTGGGACTCTGTGTAATTACGCATTTAATTCGTGTTTTGTTGTGGGTTGCTGTTTTTTTTCAAGCAGGCATGTCCGTAGATTTTTATTCCCTCGTGTCTGCGTGCTGTGCCGCCTTCCTCGGATGGTGTTCTAGGGATGAATCAAGATCGTCTGTTCAGGGGGCTGTAATTTTGTGCCCAGGCTTCAAATGAGGCATGAAACCTTGGAGCAAGAGGAGAAATGTTTGTGTTTGCAGCACGTGGGTGCTGTATTAGAGGGCTGGGTTCTCTCCTTGACTCTGTTTTGTGGTGCTGGTCAGCTTGATGGAGCTTTTTAGCAGATGGCCACTGAATTCATAATCCAGCTTGGTGCAGAGGGGTTCGACTGATGGGAGTGCTCTTGCAGCATGGAAAACTATGTTAGGGGTGTGAAATAAAGGGCACTTAATACCTCTGATAAACAAGATCATAACAGATGTATGCTTCTAAGCTAGCAGCGGGCCAAAGCAAACACGTGTTGGCCTCAGCCGAAATGCCAGGGCAGGCAGATTGACACCGGGCTGAGAATTGTCCTGGCTTGCAGACAGCCTGGTGGTAACACACCTCCTGCAGCAGCGAGAAGGCAGGAGGCAGGTGTGGTGGCTTCTGGAGATGCACGGGCTGGAAGTGCTGCAGGTATTTGCTTTGTAAGGCCTCTGCTGCCCGTGCTGCTTTCCCTGCCGGCTGCTCAGCCCACAGCAGTTGTGTGCTGCAGCGGCGTGGCCGGGGGAGGCGTGCAGGCTCTGCTGGGGAGATTTTTGTAAGCACAGGTAAGACAAATGTTTCGTCGGGGTGGTATAGGTATTTTTAATGTCATGATAGCGGACAGCCGAGTTCTACGTTGTTTTCCTTGTCTTTCTGAGGGCGTTGAATGGCTGCCTGGGCAGTGAGTGTAAGCCATTCTGCATGCCAAGACTGAGACAGTTTTTGAGAGAATGTGCAGCTGAATTGTATCAGGGAAATTGTATCAGAGGGCTAAATGAAAATTTCACAAGCAGTATCAGTTCGGGTATTTTCTAAAGGGCTTGACTTACAATTTCCGCGTATTTTCTGCACTTTAAACTCTTCCTGTGTGGACATATGTTTTTTTTTCCTGATATTTTGAGACAAGATTTAAAAAAACTTTCATCGTTTTCTTACTCTGTCTTTACAGATCCAAATTTTGTACGTACTTTCCTTACCACATATCGCTCCTTTTGCAAGCCCCAGGAACTGCTGAGCTTACTGATTGAAAGGTACGCTGTGGTTATCCTTTCTGAAAAAGGCTTTATGTTCATTTACCTGCTCCTTTTCTGCTCGTGTTCTCAGTGCTGTATGGAATACATTTGGCAAACAGGAAAAACAGTGAAGTTCATAAAACAGAAACTTCTTAACAGGGCTACAGCAATGACAGTTTTCAATGCAAGCTTCCTTTTTTCCTGTTTGTTAAAGTAGCACCTGAATTCCTTATCAGCTAGAGAAGTTGGTGTGCCTCACCTGTGGGGTGGTGGTGGTTTGGACTGCTTACATGTTGGAGTATCCTGAAGTGTTCTAAGCAGTTTGTTTGAAAGGCACAGACTCGTACAGTAAACAACATGTTAATGCTGTGTGATAAAGCTGCTCTTAAGCTCTCTTCTAATCTTCACTTAATCAGGCTAGCAGGTAGTTCAAAACCTTATATCCTAGTCTAGACATCTTGTGATGACCAAAAAACTAGGGAATTATCAGTGAGAGCTGGGTGTGTTGGCAGCACATAGCCAGGGGAAGAGGGAATTCCAGGCAGACTGGATGCCAGATGAGTGCCTGAGTTTCACTGCACTGAATTTCTTTAAATAAAATTGCTCTTCATGTCCTACATAAAGGGTTTGGCTTTTATCTTAATTGCCATCAGTTTTCTGGTGCTTGTGTTCGTAGGTTTGAAATCCCCGAGCCGGAGCCTACTGAAGCAGACAGGCTGGCAATCGAGAAAGGAGAGCAGCCCATCAGCGCAGACCTGAAGCGATTTCGCAAGGAATACGTCCAGCCAGTGCAACTCAGGTTTCTTTGCTTTTAAATTTGTTCTCTTAAAGCCAGATTTTAGTTCAGCGATTACGTTGCATGCCTGGAGACGGTAATCTCTTTAGGAGACTGCTGTGCTGTCAAGTAGGGACTTATCATTGTCTGCAACCAGACTAATATCCCAAGCCATGTTCTGATTAGTCATACTGACTTCTGTTGCTGTTGTTGCAACTGTACTTTGGGTCTCTGCTGCTCACAGCTGTGATCTCCGCCACCCACAAGAACGCTGCATGGCTGCTATGGAAAGCGGGTGTGGGTGAGAGATGTACAACTCAAAGTGTTTCTGACGGCGTTTTGAATGGGTTCCTTGTTAACAGGCCCTGTGAAGATAGTTTCTCTGTTTCCATTTTTTCAGTCCTGCTGGTATTTTACTCCCTTTCCCAGCCTATTGATGGATTTGCACACAGGGAGACTCTTGTCTGTACTGCACTTTGCAATGGGCTACAGTGAATCTTCAAGGTCTTGCTGACCTAGCTAATTTGGGGAACAATTAAGCATTTCTAGCATGAATGAGGCTTGTTGTTTCCCTGATAGGGAATCAAGTCAGGAGGAGACAGAGCTCACAGCCAGTGTTTGTTAGAACAACCTTTATTCATTAAACTTGCTATGAGTAGTATCAAGCTGTTACTATTTATGGCAAGTAACCATAGGCACAGTACCCTCCTTTTTTTTTTCCTCACCACACAATCATATTTCATAGTTACCTGTTCAGAGCAGCAGCAATTAACTGTTAACTAGAGAATCATCCTGACGTGCCAGGACCTTCAGTATAGGTTTTTGGAAGGTCACTGAGGGCGTACCTCTTTCATCACATACTTGTGTACAAATATATACATTTAAAAAAATAATCAAGATCCAAACTAAACACCCAAGCATGTGTGTACACAATCCTGTAGCTCTCGTCGATATATAGGAGCCGCCACTTTCTTGGATGTGGTCCAAGTTACACAGCCCCAGAGTAACCTTGATACTTCTGTGCGCTCCCGTCCTTGTGCAGCTTTCTCAGGTTCTTGGTGTTCTGAGTTTATCAGTTCCCGTGGCTTCAGCAGGGCTGCTGGTCTCCAGAGCTATCAGTTCGTGGGAGATCTTCACGCGCTACTTCTCAGCATCATTTTTTCCTGGTTTCAGCTTGCTGTTTTCTGGTTAGTGTTTCTGCAGACATCCCCATAAACGCCTATAGAGCCCCCTCCAAAGAAACTTGCACAGAATGGGCTTTTGTGACATAACTGGCTCACGAGTTTAAATATAGCTGTATCGCTTTTCTTGCTATTTTTATATCCTCCTCTTCTAGCTAGGCTTGAAGCTGCTTGGAGACCTCCTCACAGTGCCCATCTGCATGGTACAAATGCATCTTCGTGCCACACTGCTGATGCCATAGCTGAGCAGGACAGGGGCTTATCAATGAAACAGAACCCGTAAAACAGTTGAAGGCAGCAAGTAACCATGATTCTGGCTATTAATTTCCAAAATCAGTGCAGCACCATTGCTTTCACATGATACGTTTGAGCTGTTTGAAACCTGTGCCTAGTTCCAAAGTTTCCAGGGTGTTTGGTTTTGGTTTCTGGTTTCTTTCTTTGAGAGATTAGGATACCTCTTGTCATGAGAGGTACCCTTAATGTCTAATTCATGCTGTGGTTGGTGAGCTGAGCGCCCGTATCAGTGCCTCCTTGATGAGAGATGCGGTTCAGAGCTGCTATTTAACACACACACTTCTGTGGCTTATAGTTAATCTTAGAATCGAGGAGCTACTACAGGTTTCTGGTGGCTTGAAACTGTTAGCTGTCCTACAGTTCAAAAGAAGGGTCTGAATTTGATCTTTTATGCTGATGTGCCCAGCACTTCGTACATCCCAGTTTTGTACCAGTATTGAGCTCTACTTCAGAGAGATCTGAGATTTGGGAATAAGCTGGGGAACATGAAGATGCCCAGTCCTTCCCCGTCTTCAGCACTTGTTCCACATGCTGTAGACATGCTGTGCAGTGCACAGAAACAGTCAGGTCTTTGACTTGACTAAACGCAGGTGAGGTTATGAGAAAGAGGAGGTGCCCAGCTGCAAGTGCAGTCAGCAGAACCAGGTAGTCTTTCTTGCTTTTTCGGTACTCCTACCACGATATCTCAAAGGCAAAGACTGATTAGATAAGATCCTCTATTACTGTTATTGGGAACTCGTTTCAAAACATCACTCCTTTGATGGTTAGGAGTCATTAATTTCTAGCCCGAAGGGTCTGAGTAGCCATTCTTCCATGGGATAAACTTTCTTCTTTAACTTGAATAGCTCTCCTCTTCCCAGTGTTTCTCCTCCATGTGTTCATGTTGAGCGTCCTTAGCTTGACTCAGCTAGACCAGCCGACTGCTCCAGTACTTTGATTCACACCAGACTGGCAAATTAAAATCAATTATCTGCCCTGGCCCTCTCAGACATTCTTCCCCCCAGTCTACAGGGCTGAACCACTGCAAACAGTAGCCTGGTGCTGAAAGGAGGACCACAATTAGCGCTGCTTTACCTTAATATCCTGAGCTGCAAAAAGTTAAGCAGCACTCTGCTGAGCCACTTCTGCAAAGGCAATGGGGAAGAAATAACCAAATCTCACTGCAACCATCTCCTCTGTGGGCTCTCCATTAACCCCACCATCCTTATCCCAGCTTTTGGGCTGGTACAGGGAAAATCAGTTGTGCTGGTTGATGGAGGAGGTATCAGCTCACCATTCAGGTAAGGTGATGTGGTGCACCCCAATAAATCAGAGGTTTGAGTTATGAGTTCAACCTGTTTACACGAAGAAGAGAGAACAATTTTTTTTATTCTGATACATCTGAAGAGAGTGGAAGGCTGAAGAGCAGTTGTGGTTTAGTTCTTAAAGGCTTGTTTATTAGCGGTCTGTTTAAGAAAGTAGAGAAAAGTCAAGAGAAAGTTGAGTGTTATCCTTAAAGCGCTGGATCTTGTAGTGCTGTTAGTGTAAATAAAAAGATGAAAAATTAGGCCAGCACAGCTACAAAAACTTCTAAGATTGAATTTTACGCATAGGAAAGAAACAGTTAAAAATTTGTTTCCAATCAAATGGTCAATTCTAATTATTTTTGTTTGTTTAAAAATTGAACCAATAAATTATATTCATGATACTTGTTTTATCTGTTGTTGATGAATTTTTTCCTCTTCTGAAAATACCTCAACACTGCCATTCTTTATTTATTTGTTTGTTTTTAAAACTTATATACATGCTAAGTCTGGAAAATTAGGTTTAAAATACCTGGGGACTTCTGTGTTCATCGATGCATGCTTCGTCTTTGCTCTGCCCCTGTGTCCATCTGCATTTTGATAGTCTTCAGTTACATGAATCTGTAACTCAGCTTTTATATACCTGTGTTTTGTTTAGTGTTTACATAGGATGAGCTTGGAAGTCCTAGAAAAAAACAACACACACACACAAAATATAATTATTTTTTTCTCTCTTCTTCCTCAGAATATTAAATGTTTTTCGCCACTGGGTAGAGCACCATTTTTACGATTTTGAAAGAGATCTGGAGTTGCTAGAGAGATTGGAGACGTTTATTTCAAGTGTGAGAGGTATGGTAATCGGTAGTCCTCTGTTCTTCCCCATTTTGATACAGCCTGCTGTTCTAATGCTCAGGGGTTTTAGGCATGAAAATATCTTCACACATGAGTAATTTTAATGCCTTTAATGGAGCTGTTATTTAACTCTCCTTTATATGAGCAATATTTGGCCTGAATCATACGTAAATAGCTACCAAAAAATGATTTCACGCATTGTGGTATTGTTTAACTTCAATGTATTTACTTTTGGGTAGTAGAGTTCATCCTTGCCTGACTCTGTAACAGACTTGTGAGAATTCAGAATTCTCTCACCTCCCTTCTTTGCTTTGTATTTGTAGAGAATTCCTTCCCTGTTGGTTAATGAGTTTTTCCATATTCTTTTCCCATTAATTTAAAATTCTAGCTGAAAATCATTATCCTTTTAAGAAAGGACACTTGTTCCATTTGGTATCACTTCCTCTGGAGTAATCCTTTACAAACTAGCAGATTTTTTGGGCAGCCTAGATGGAGGGCCAGCGGTGTTGGCATGGCAGTTTTGTCCTGGCAATTTTTTTGCATCATTGTCCTGGCAATGCTAGACTTTACTTTTCAGATTGTCAGACCATATGTGGGGCAATACCACGCTGAGACAAATTTGAGACCCATAGTTTATCTTTTGCAGAGGTTTCTACTGCTGATCAGAGAGAAAAAATTCAATTTTGGGGGTTAGTCTCATAAAAGTTATTTGTCTTGAAGTGCTGAAAGTACTTCTTGTCTTGTCCATGATGTTGTGTACTGTAAATGTCACTGATGGTGTAAGCGTATTTTTTTTAATCTTTTCATTATGCTGTGCACTAGTACAGCATATTGCAAAGTTCTCACTTTAAGCTTGTTTACTTTTTTTCAGTTATTTTCCTTTTAGTAGGTGAAGCTAGCAGTCAAAAAGATGGTTGCAGTTTAGGGGAAACAGTAAAATGCAGTGTGTGCGTGGTCACTTGTCTCCCACTAAACATGTCAGTGGATGCATTTAAATGCAACTGGACACCAAAAAATTTGTTGGTGTGTATTTGCAAACTGACACAAGTGCAAGAACCCATGAGACAAAAATAAATAACGAACTGCAAACCTAATTAATTTCCCTGCAGAAATGCAGTATTTTGAGTGCATGTGCGTATTTTGTTGGTTTCATTAAACTATCAAAAATAAGTTAAGATGACATTAAAAACGTTTTTTATGGGTTATGTTTTGTAGGAAAATCCATGAAGAAGTGGGTGGAATCAATTGCTAAAATCATCAAAAGAAAGAAAGCTCAAGCAAATGGGATCAGTCACAACATCACCTTTGAGAGCCCGCCTCCCCCCATCGAGTGGCACATCTGGCGCGTTGGGCACAGCGAGACCCTGGACCTGATGACTCTGCACCCCATAGAAATTGCTAGGCAGCTGACGCTTCTGGAGTCTGACCTGTACAGGTAGAGGTCTCTTAGTTCTATCTGAGCAAGGAAGTTCATAGAATCAGTCAAAAGTACGTCCCCTGGTTTTACAGGGTTTATGGAAGTAGGTTTTCTGTTTGGTACTGAAATATACAAGAGAAAAGGTGTTTTTACATCTCTATATGAGATTTCTGATAACATAACTGAATAAATACAGTAGTTGAGGAAACTAAAGTATTATGAGTAGGTAATATCAATTTATAGTCTACTTGTTAAAAGCAAACTTCGTTACATTAATAAAAAACTTTTATTGTGTCATAAAAAACACATGATTGTCTCTCCCCCTTTGCTTAATAGATGCATAGCAAAGTCCTAGGCGTTACACAACTTACAGGACTGGTACATCGGGGTCCTCTAATCTAGTTCTGAAGAGTTTTTCAGTCTGGTATCATAAATGCTCTGCTGTTTCTGTGCTTTGTTGTTACTGATCATAAATAAAGCTAGCCTCGATGTGAGAGCTGAGTTTTGCCAGGTAGAAGTTCTTTAAGATCTTACGGAACAAAAAGGTGAAGCATCCTTTAATGCTTCAGTGATAACAGGTTTTCAATGGAAATAGGTCACTTTTCCAGCAGGTTGCTCCAAGTACTATAGCTTCCTATTAAAAAAAAAGATTTTAATTGCCTTTAAGATTCTTTCTTCTGCCTTCAGGAGATTAAACTTAACTCCTTTGTAATTTTCTTATGTGGAAATGCTTATTCAAAAATACCAATTTCAGTTAAGATAAAAATGGATTTTCTTCTATCCGCAAGTACTCATCGAAAAGTTATTTTAAGTAACTGTTTTTCTTATACTGGGTTGTATTTGTGAAATACCAAGTCGTGATTAAGGGAAGAAATAATCTTTTAATGCAAACACAGAACACAATTATTATTTGTATTGAACAATCCTGTTCATCTTGCTTTATCATAACAGGGCAGTACAGCCTTCTGAACTCGTCGGTAGCGTGTGGACTAAAGAAGATAAGGAAATTAACTCCCCAAATCTGTTAAAAATGATTCGTCACACTACAAATCTTACTCTTTGGTTTGAAAAGTAAGTAAAGTGATGGTGATTTTAGTATAGTGGCATTAACTCCTTCTGAAATTGAGAAGCGTTTTTGTCTTACTTGAATTCTGTTGCCTTGAATCTTGACATAGTAGTAGAGTATTGCAGTAATTTCAGGTTTTATTTCTAAGTCCATGCCATGCCAATCATGTGTTTCCTCCATGTAAAAAAATTAAATAGATTTTTTTCCAGTACTGTCCACATGGTCAACACGTGCCCTACTTTTATTTCTACAGTACATCAGAGGGCACTGAAGGCAATGCAGGACACTTTTCTGCATCTCTTCTGAAAATGCTCTTGTATCTATCCCCTTAGCTTAGTCTCTCTCCCTTCTCATGACGCATCACTAGGGACTTCTGAAGACATGGCCATGCTGCAGTCAAAAGGGTGTAGCAATTCGTATGCGTATACCTAACCTCATGAGCTTAAAATGCCATCATCGATACTGCAGCATGAGAGGGTCACCCTGCTTACCCTGGCTTGTGCTTGGGTCTTGCTTTATTTTAGAGTATGTGCCAAAATCATCTTGTTATTCCAACCTAAACATATATAAAATGTGATTACATAAACTTGTACTTGAGATTTTTGACAGTGCACCGAAATGTGCCTGCTAGACACACTATACAGTTTTCACTTGGACATTTTGCTAGCCACTGAATTAATTTGCTAGCTTGCTGAGATTTCAGGTTCTGTTTATCAGTACTTCTCAAGTTACGTCTTTTGATTAGGTGCATAGTGGAAACCGAGAACTTCGAAGAGCGAGTGGCTGTGCTGAGCAGGATTATAGAAATCCTGCAAGTTTTTCAAGATCTGAATAATTTCAATGGTGTTCTGGAGATAGTCAGTGCAATGAACTCCGTGTCAGTGTACAGATTAGATCACACGTTTGAGGTAAGCTCTGGGCATTGCTCTTGAGAAAAAAAATAAACAGAATCCAGAAATGTATCAGACAAACTTCATAAGTGAAATCCATAATGTACTTGCTTTCTTAGAAGAAAACAAGTTAATTATGAGACAGAGTTACTTTAAAAGTTACAAGACAACATGAGATGGACTGGTTGTCTCAAAGGATTTGTAACAGGAAGTGGAGCTTTTCAGCAGATGTTTTCTCACTTGTATTCAGCTCAAAAAGGGGAAACAGCATGGACATTTGATTGTTAACTTGTCTGAAACGACCCCATTGCTTCAGTCCAGAGTTTTATGTGTGTGAAAGGGGAGGGTCCCAGGGCAGAGAACCCCAGACTGGAACACTTGAACAGCAGAATTTCCTACCTACACAAGTACCAGGGGGATAGAGGGGATAGCTAAAGCTCAGATTTCAGTTGTTCAGCAGCACTTCTTTTGAATGAGAGTCTCTGACAATTCACATTGTTAAGAGACAAAAACAAATGGTTGCTGACTGCTTTAGGTGGACACTAGGAAGAGAGCCTAGGAAGAGTTACTGAACTGATGATGCTGTAGTCAAGAGCCAAACCATTTACAGAAGAGTTTCTTTCAAATATTAATTTGAGTTGCTAAGTTTTGGTAAGAAACCGAGGTAATTACCTTGTATTTTCTAACCGTGCTGTTGAGATCTGCATAGCTTTTATTTTCTTTTTTTTTTCCTCTTTGACGACTTAGGCACTACAGGAAAGAAAAAAAAGAGTTTTGGATGAAGCAGTAGAACTAAGTCAAGATCACTTTAAAAAATACCTAGCTAAGCTCAAGTCAATCAATCCACCCTGTGTGCCTTTCTTTGGTAAGTAACACCAGAATAGGCTAATATCGTGTGTGATGTCTTTCTTAAATTGGGTTTGATGCAGATGTGTTAATCTTGATTATAGTAATGGGTGGTGTTCTGCTCTAAAAAATATTTATTTGTTACTTTTAACTTCCTAGGTTTGTAATGATTTTAGACTTAGTGTCTTCTACATAAAATTTATTTTTCTAATTTAGTAATGCAGATTACTGGTATTATTGGTATGAGTATTACCCCACTTCATTTTACTCTGCTTCTGCATTGGTGAGCTGATTGTGGCAATGACCTGAAGATGTTTTTCTGAATTCAGATCTCATGTTAAGGAGTTGAAACATCTTATTTCAATAATACATTGTTCCTTTGTAAAATGCAAACTTAATTCATTTTTACCAGTTAGTAAACTGTTGGAGTGTTAAAGGGAATGGTCTACTTGTATTTGGACTTTTTTTTTTTTTTTATCATTCATTCATTATAAAGAATGAAATTAGATCTTGGAAATAAAATGAACTTTCAAATCCATTTCTTTTCTATCAGGAATATACCTAACAAATATTTTGAAGACAGAAGAAGGGAATCCTGACTTCCTTAAAAGACAAGGGAAAGAATTAATTAATTTCAGCAAAAGGAGAAAAGTGGCTGAAATCACAGGAGAAATCCAGCAGTATCAAAATCAGCCTTACTGCTTACGGATAGAGCCAGAAATTCGGGTAATCAAAAACTAAATATCTCCTTTGGGGGTAAGAGAAGGAAAAGAATGCACACAACCAAAAATGGTCAGTCGTTCTGCCAGCACTAGACCTAATCTTGTGTGATCAGTGACCATCAGAAGAGGGAGGAAATGGTGGCTGGTCTGTGGCAGCAGACAACAAAAATGTTGCAGCAACGGGCCAGCCAGAGCCAGGTATCTGCTTTCTTGGGTTCCGTGTTCTGGGTCTTGTTCATCCCGTTGCTGGTCTGCGGCCTGGTATTGGTAAGATTTTCTAGCAGCAGAACAGTGCATGAGACGCACTGACTGAGCAGCAGAACTTTGGAAGAAAAATCAGTTTCTTCTGGCCTAAAGCGCTGGGTGTAGCTTCCACTATTCCAGGTTGCCCAGGGCCTCATCCAGCCTGGCCGTGGACACCTCCATGGGGCATCCACAGCTTCTCTGGGCAGCCTGTTCCAGTGCCTCACAGCCCTCCGTAGAGGTGCTCCAGCCCTCTGAGCATCTTCATGGCCCTCCTCTGGACCCTCTCCAACATCCCCACATAATTCTAGTGCTGGGTGCCCAGCCCTGGACACAGGGCTCCAGGTGGGGCCTCACAAGGGCAGGGCAGAGGGGCACAATCCCCTCCCTGCCCTGCAGCCCACCCCTCTGGTGATGCAGCCCAGGACTCAGTTCCCTTCTGGGCTGCAAGCAGGCAGTGACCCTACTGACCCAGCCTCCTGACGCTGCTGTGTTACATAAATGGGGCATGTGGAGGTGTCAGCCAGCATGAGCTTGAGAAGTGAGAAAGCCTCAAGAGGTTACTCAGAAAAACACCCAGTGCATCCCAGATCATTTAAAGTAAATTAAAAGAAAATGATGGAACCTGAGCCAGGTAAAGGCAAGTGTTTGTGTAGAGGGGTAATAATGATTGAAAAGAATAGTTTGAAGTACCCAGACATCTTCCTGAGTGCACAGCTAATTGTAACCTTTCCAGAAAACAGCTCTGTGCATAGCTCTCAGCTTGTGAACAGCAGCAGTCAGGAAGCAACAAAGAACTTGGTTACATAAAGAATTAAATGGGCAATAATGCTGTTGTTTAAAATGTTATTTGCATTGTGTGTTTAATTGCTGTGGACATTTCTGGGAAGGGTTTTGAAGATTTACAGTATTCTCAAGCCAAGAAGTGAAATAAATTCAAGGGATGGCAGGGTTTGTGCTTTAAAAATGAAAAGAGCAAGTAGAAAATGTTGTAATTCATCACCCAGAGGCTCCAGCTGCACCAGGGAGCTTCGCTCTGTGCCATGCCCTTGGTGCCAGTCCTGCCTTACCATGCCTTACCTCCTGTCCTCGTGCCATATCACCAGATTCTGTCCCTGCCTCTGACCTTCCTGCTTTTGTCCTCTGTCCCTTCCTGTCCTTTGTAGTTAACTGATGACATCCAAAATTCCCCTAAAAATGGCACTGGCATAATAACACTGCTTTCACTACCACATGATCTGATTCGGCTCCTTCCCAGATCTGTGCTGTTACCTGAAGGGAAGTGTCCAGGGCACGGTTGTATGGCCTGGAACACTGCCAGGCTGTAAATGATCAAGTAGTTAAAAGAAATACTGGCAAAGTTTACAGAAAACTTCATTTTACACATCTGGGTATTTGAAATAAGGTCATTTATTTCAGGAAACTTACCAGGATCTTTGATTATTTCTTGTATAGTATTTTTTTTATTTATTTATTTTTATCAGGGAGCACTCTACCATCTCTTTTTCCTGTCAAAAAGTTACAGAATAGTGAAGAGCTAGATTTTTCATTCAAATTCTTGCTCTATGCATGTGTTTTTTTATTGTTGTTTGATTGTCTGTTTTTTAATGTTATTGATGCTTGTTTCATTTAGAAGTTCTTTGAAAATCTCAATCCTATGGGGAAGATACCAGAAAAGGAGTTTACAGATTACCTGTTCAACAAGTCATTAGAAATTGAACCTCGAAACTGCAAGCAACCACCTAGATTTGTAAGTCTTGGCCTGTAAATTACATAGATGAAATCCACTAGCTGCCAGGAAAAAGAATACTTTGTTAACTCAGTAAGCCATGTACATTTTCTCTGGAATTCTGTCTCATGAGATTAATTTCCAGCAAAATGTGACTTAAAAATATTTTTATTTCAGGGGTTTGTTGTTACTGAAATATACTGCCTTTAGCTTATTTTGGAATGAATTCTTCTTTTCCCCCAAACCTAAAATATTACAGTTTACATTTGGGTTTCTTACTTTATAGTCATTTGGTAGAATATGCAATAACATTTCATAGCATCAAAAGTTGTTATAAAATATTAATATTAAGAAACTGGTTTTATAGATGTTATATTTTCTTTAATAAACTTAATTTCTATTATTTATTTGTCTAAGTATTTTGTATTACTGCAAAAAATCGAAGTGCAGCATAGAATTGACAAGGTACAACCTTCTTGCAGAGTAAAATATGATTTGAAGGTGTAGCTGTGTTTTAAAAAAAAAAGAAAAGCTTCTGGGACCTAGAGTTCTTTTTTTAAGCAGAGAAATACAGCTCACAAGAACACTCGATTTCTACATGTTGTAATTGTGCATTTGAGTAGCTGGAGATTTATCTAATTTTTAAGAGCCATCAATCATTTTAGCAATCTCCTTTTAGAGGAATGACTAAGATGATATTGCAACTATGGCAAGAAACTGGCAGAAATTACTGTTGCAAAAACGCTGTTTACAGTAATTTCTCTCTTCTTTTTTTCTTCCTTTTCTAAAAATAGAAACCCATGCTGCTCTCTCTGTTATCTGGGCATGAATTCTTTATAGCTTGTGTCTTCCAAAGTAGACATTCTTATGGGAATTTCAGGAAGGTCCAGTTCTGGGTGCTGTAATGTGGTGGAGTCACGCATACCACCACAGGATGGGAACGGAGCTCGTCTTCAAAGCATCAGCTTTGATCTGCGCTGTGTTACACCTGAGTCTGATGAGGCTTGTTTCAGGCACACCAGTAATGCGTGTGTAAGAATTTCAGACTGATTCACCCAGCGTGCATACACGGCATGCGCCTGAGCTTGTCCGTAGTCCTGGACACATGCAGGGGCCTGGAGCCTTTCACATCTTACGTTGCTGTTATGTGAAGCTCTTCTGCAAGCCTATGGAGGCACTCGAAATAACTCCCTGCCAAGATTGTGACTTGCTCTTCCCTGTATTTTATCGTGACTGACGTGCATCTGAAATTTGACTATTTGTTCTTCATAGCTGTGAGAGTATTTAATAAGCTGGAAAATAAGATTTTTAAGCCGCATCCCTAACTTTTCAGTAAGCTCCTGTAGTACAGATAACAACCTCAAGTCAGTTGCAAAGAGGCTGTAACACTTCCATATGTATTTGACAAGTACCTTTTAAAATCACTCGTAGAGACTTGGTGATTTTGCTATCTGCAGTGTTAGCAGTACTAACCAGCTTTATTTCTTCAGCCTAGAAAAACAACGTACCCCCTAAAATCTCCTGGGATAAGGCCCAATACCGGCAGACACGGCTCCACCTCCGGCACCTTGAGAAGTCATCCATTACCACTTGAAAAGGAACCGAGTAAGATAAGTTTCAGTAGAATTACTGAGGCAGAGCATGAATCAACAGTATCGGCACCAACTTCTCCAAACACGCCGTCTACTCCACCAGTCTCTGCTTCTTCAGAGTTCAGCGTATTTTCAGACGTTGATCTCAACAGTTCTTATGGTAAATATGTTTTAATAATTGTTGCTGCTGTCCCTCGGGATTCCGAACTGTGTTGGTCTGTGTGCCAGCCTTTAAAAAAAATCATTGCAAAATTTAGTTGTGAACGATGAAGTTCTTGAATCAGTGCTGTACGTACTGCAGTTTGGAAATGCCTGCCCTAAGTAGTTAAATTACAAGGGATATTTCCAGTCTTTTGGCCTACTAAAGCTGAGGCAATCTGTTCTGAGAGATGTCCCCGTGAGGCTTTACAGGGACTGCGCCTGCTTTACCACGTATGGCACCTTTGTAAAGAGACAGTGCTGAGAGCCTGGAGTCCACGCCAGTGCATTTCAGGAGCATTCCTGTGGACTGAACACACTCTAGAGATTCTGGTTTCGTTTCCTTTGAAGAGAATCCAGTCTGTATATTTGGAGATGTGAACCAAAGCGCCAGAAAGTGGGGGGTGGTCAGGGCGCTCGCTGCAAAATGCAGTCTTGATTAAAAAATGATCCTCTTAGCATAGATGCACTAATAGGCTGCCAAGCTTTGCTTGTAGCTGTGAGCAGCTCCTTGGTCTTAGGAGCAGCCTGTGAGAGGCCTTGCCTCTTCTAAGAGGGAGCTGCAGACTGGGCAGGCAGCTTAATCCTCATGGGGGGTAAGTGACAAGATCTATATGGCAAATGCTGAGGGCGTGTGGGCTGTAGGGGAAATGAATGACAACGTGGTGGTGTCCAACAGACTGTAATAATGAAGTTTAATTCCCAGCATAACTTAAAATCTTTTGTTCAAGAATATTTTTCATAGGAAAGCTTAATTTGTGTTAGCAGTAGATAAACTTAGAAAATCTGGTCGTCTTTGAGGTCATTCACAAGCACGCTTTGTGCTGTAGTGGAGATGTTCTGTCTGGAAAATCTTTAATCCGTTTTTCATTTAACAGGTAACAATAGCATCTTCGCTCCCGTCACTTTGCCACAGTCGAGTGAGTACTGTAACTCTATTAAACGTTTCCTTTAACTTTGCTTTTCCTGGCTTCAGGAGAGCTGAATAGTAATTAAATGGTCTCTGAAATCTGGGATAAAATATGGACTGTGTTCGTTAAATAGAGTTCTGAGGGGAGTTTTTTACAGGCTTTAGATCAACCATCCAGTAAAGCAGTCTAAAAAATCTAAGAACTGTCTGATCTTTTTTTTTTCCCAGGCCTCTAGTATGATGTTGCTTCTCTTTTGAATGTCCTTGAAGATTGTTTTGTTTGAGTAATGATACAAACGAAGCAACCTGATAATTTAGCATTACCACTCAGTGAAAATAATTGTTCTATTGCTGGGGAATTAAGAGGTGCTTTTTGTACCACAGCTGTGAGGGAAATCCTGTATTCATCTGCCTTTTGAGCTTCTCTTTTTTTACTCCCCTATTTCGCAGACATATATAATTCTTCATAATATGAACATTTCAAACTGGAGAGCGCAGTTGCCTAATGCACTGGTACAGAGTGCTGCGCACTTCGAAGCAAAAAAGCAAAGGTGTGACAAAAGTCACAGACAGCTTGGGGGTTGTGCTGTTTCTTTGAGGATTTCTTCCTTGGTAAAACAGAAGAATTTGGAACGTAATAAAACGCTGTGGGAGTTATCACCATCTCTTCAGTGCAGTGTATAATTCTTCTGCTTTAGAAACGCTGCAAAGCTAATAACAAAGCCTCAAAACTTCCAAATTTGAGTATGTACCCGTAGGGCCGAGAGAACAAACTTTCCACTCAAAAGTGTGACTGAGCCGTGTGGCCAAACTGCAGGTGCTGTGGTAAACAGGCACATTCTGCAATACAGAGAGGATTGCAGTGCAAGTTGTTGAAGTACCCGCTAGGAGTTGACTTCATTTTATTTATTTTTGGGTCCTTTAGCATTGACTGCTAACTGCTGACGTGTATCTTTGATTTTGGAAATGGGAGACCACTTTGTAAAGAGTATATCTGATGAAAGCAATGAATGAGAGTTTCATGCAGCTGCAATGTAGTGGTTCATGTTGCTGTTGAACACAAAGATCTGCTTGTTGGAATTTCATCTAGTTTGGTGTAATATTCTTGAATACGTTCCTCAGATATTACACAAGCAGTAAAATACCGGCTCTTCTCTCTCCAGAGACTTTCTTCAGCTCGTGGGGTAGCTTTCCTAAACTAAGTGACGAACCTCAAAATCCTCCCCCGCTTCCTCCTCGCAAAAAGATGGATCAGGATGCTTCTAACGCTAAGGTATATTTTCCCTGTATTGAATAGCTTTGATAATAAATCACTGAACGTCTAGCCAGGTTGGATTTCGTTAGTCTTTTGAAGATTTGGCACATTTCAGATGCAGTGCTCCAGTTACTCCTTTTGAAGTTTCAGGTTCCCAGTGTCCAAATCCTGCTTAGCTGCTTTGGGAACATACCGGTCATAATCAGATCAAAGATAGGGCTATGCCAGTATCACATTTGTGACAGCACCAGTAACAAACTTGAAGAAAATTCAGCAGCTCTCAGGAGATAATGCTCTTCACCTAAAAATCTCCGTTTCTTACGGTGCCTTTTTCTCTTGTAACGTCGTAGGGAAGTTTAAAATTGGATGACGATCCCCCCGCGATCCCACCCCGGCAGCCGCCACCTCCAAAGATACAGCCTCGTGTTCCTGCTTACACTGGCTCCTTCGAGCAGCCTCTGCACAGCCCTCCTCCGCCGCCCCCTCGGGACCCTCTTCCTGAGACTCCGCCGCCAGTACCGCACCGGCCTCCCGAACACTTTATCAACTGCCCTCTCAACCTGCAGCCGCCGCCGGTGGGACGCTTGCACAGAGATCCCGAGTGGTTCAGGGAGGCTGGCACGGGCCCCAGCTCTCCTGGCACTCCTCCCAGCACTCCCTCTCCACGGGTCCTGCGCCGCTGCTGCGTGACCAGCGCCAGTCACAACAACCTGGTCCACCCTCCCGCGCCCCCCGTCCCGCCCAGGCAGAATTCGAGCCCTCAGTTACCCAAACTGCCACCAAAGACTTACAAAAGGGAGCTCTCCCACCCGCCTTTGCACAGACTGTCTTTGCTAGAAAATGCAGAAACTCCTCAATGACCTTAGCCATAGTAGTCATTGACACTGGAATAGTATTTGTAAAGTTCCTTTTTTTTTTATTTATTCGAAGAAGGCAGTGTATTTTAGTACTTTTCACAAATTATGCTCTTAAAGTGCTGCTGATCAAACAAAAAAAATAGCTTAAATTGGAAAAATAAGATGACACACACTCTAGCCTGCGTCTGTTCGACAGCATTACCCTCAGGTGATCAGCAGCATTGCCTTGTTTCACGTCCTTAGTGCCGACAGTTATGCCAGTATACAAAATATATCTTTTTGCACTGTAAACTACACTAATTGAGTTTAAACTGACATCATTTAATTGCACTGAGCCAAAAAAGGTGCGTCTGTGGATTTTTTTTTGTTTCAAATTTGAGCACTAGTGGCCTTTTTTAAAAAGAACAATGGGATGATTACCCAACGGCAGGATATACAGCGTTTCCTGATTTTAAACCTCTGGCCACTTGCCTTCTAACTCTGTGTGGGCTTGGAGGTTCGTGAGTGACAGCTACTGTTCCCAAATATTTTAATGCCATGTCTTAATTGCCATTGATTTGCTGCTGAAGACAAAAAAAAAAAAATAGATTGAAATCTAAAAGAAGATACCAAAATACTCAGTTGGTGTTGATTATTTTGAGGAAGTATGAACAAGGACTGCCTGTCTCAGATACTGGAAAGGATCCCTAGTACTTAGCATGCATCTTGTTCAGATGTGCCTTTTTGTTTTGGTAGGTGAAGATGTCTTAAGCTAAAGAGTTGTCTACTGTTCTGGAGAACAAAGCTATATGCCATGTATGTACAATTGTTTATATTGTATATTTACAGATAATGCTAATAACCTGTATAAATTGAAGTGACGTGAGGCCTATAATACAGTCTGCTACTCTCGCAATCCTATACGGTCAGAAGTGTTTCCTCTGGCTTAGGAACAGTCTTGCCTTCCAAACCTAATACCTTCCTTTAGATCTCACTTAACTTAATCGTGAATCCATTTTGGAAATTGGTAGCATTTAAACCAGCAAACACTTTAAAGCTTTATTAAACTTTTTAAACTGATAAGTGAATGGAACTTTTATTTGCCAGTTGAACTACTTGTTTGAACTGGTGTGAGAGTGAGTCTGTTTTACTGGTAGTACTGTAGCAGCATTTATAAAGTGGTCAGAAGCCACATTTTATTTACTGGTCTGTGGCCTTTTACTGTGCTTTGTATCAGAGTTCTTAACAAGATTAATAAATCACCCCAGTCTTAATTTTCAAGAGCTTGAGCAGTGCGTGTTCCTTGTAAGGACAAGGTTTGGAACTGGATGTAGTAAGTCTGCAATACAAAATGCCCCAATTTTCCACGTTGCTCTTCTCAGCTTTTGTTGTCGTTTCTTCTGCAATTGAGTCCACACCGTGCTGCAAGCAAAGTTTCAAGGAAGCTGAGCGTGACACATGACAGCTCCCTGGGAGCGTGTCCTTTCCCTCCACCTGCTAACCCACCAGATAGATGCCTCAGCCCTTCTAGCTGGAGAAGTGGTTTCCATTTTTTCCAGTTCCTGTCTGGAGGCTGAGCGCTGTGGTGGGATTTAAAGCAGCTCAGGCTTCCAAGTCACACTGTGGCTTTTCATCAGCCTGCTTATGTTGCTGCCACCGTGTCAGGCACTTCCTCAGGAAGAGGAGAGACAATACGGCTGGGAAGGAGTGCTAATTCTCTTCTCCTGGGAAGATGCGTCTTGGTGTCTGTCTCTTGGACATTCTTCTCCTGCCTGTCCCCTTCATGCTCCTTTCCTGAGAACATACAGATGTCAGCTTTTTGTACCTTCCTATACAAGTGCTTAAACCAGAAGCATGTTCCATATCCCATATTACAATGCAGCATAGCTTTATTTTGGTCCTGATTCAGCAAAGTCCTCCCCAGATCGCTTTAAGCTGAGCATCTGCTGACCAGTAATGGCTTCCATGTATGTCAAAGTACTTCCCTCCATCGAGACCCTGAAGAGATCAGTGTGAAGAGACCTCCAAAGACCATCTAGTGCAACTGCCTGGCCATTTGAGGGCTAACCAAAAGTTAGAGCATGTCACTGAGGGCGTTATCCAAATGCCTCTTGAATACTGACAGCCATGGGGCATCAGCTGCCTTGCTAGGAAGCCTGTGCCAGTGCCTGACCACTCTCAAGGTAATTTTTTTTTCCTGACCTCCAGTCTGAACCTTCCCTGGTGCAGCTCAGTGCCTTTCTCAGTGCTTCCCATTCTCAGGGAGCTGTAAAGAGCAAGGAGGTCTCATGGCCTTCCCTTCTCCAGACTGGACAACCCAGCTGTGCTCACCTCTCCTCACAGGCCATGCCTTCCAGATCCTTTGTGAGGCTCCAGCTTGTGATGGAGTTCAAGCAGAGCGTGAAGCTGTGGCAGAAGCAGTGTGTGTTTAGCAGAGCTCCCCTTGGGATGACACGGGGGCACACCGCTCACAACAGCCTTTTTTAGGTGATGACTTGCATTTTATGTTGCCAGCCTACAAAACACATAGGGAGGGACCCATGAAAGGCTTCATTTTTTGATTCTTAAACCTAATTGTGAAAGAGTGGCTTGGGGTGGAAGTTCTACATTCAGATGGGAGCCTATGAGTTTATGTTGTGGTTTTGACAGCAGCAGGTCCCACTAAGCAAGCGCCCAACCAACACCACTGCCTTCCTCAGTTATTCCTCCTCCTCCTGGTGCCTCTTCAACCATATTTTGTTGTGCTCTGAACTGGATGTGGAAAAAGATCCCCTTGCTTTTCACAAGGTGGGCTTGGTGTGTCACTGCCCCTCTCATGAAGACAAGGCTGAGAGCTGGGACCTCACAGCAGCCTGCCAGTGCCTAAAGGGGCTGCAGGACAGCTGGGGGGGACTCCCAGCTGGGGCTGGGATTAGATGGACTGTGAGGTCTCTTCCAGCCCAAACCATCCTGTGGTTCTGTGAAGTGAATCAGCGCTGGTGGAGGGCCAGTAAAGCTCTAGCCAGAGGAGAGGAGAGCAGGAACCTCTTAAATTAGATCTCCCGATAGAGGTAATAATGAGGAAACATGTTGCCCAAGGTATTTGGGCAGTGCTAGAAGAACACGCTGCCTGTGCTAGAAAGCAGCAGGAAAACATTGTTCCCAGTTGCATTTCCCATGCGTGAAATATTACCCGTACCTTCACAGAGCCAGTTCTGAAGTTAACTCGAAGTATATAAATCACAGCATGATTCAGAAAAGAGGCCTTGCGTATGGATAACTTACCGCACAATTAAACCGTCTTCCAAGCATAACAGGAGCTGGAAAATGCAAAAACAAAGAACTGTTCCAAAGCAGGGCAGCAAGAGCAATGCCAGCAGCTTTAAAAGTACAGCGGGTACAGAAAGGCGCATTCCCAAAGTAACCCTTCTGCTGTGGAAGTGGTCAGAGGCAGGCAGGTTCCCAGCAGTGTGGTTCGCTGGAATGCCAAGATAGCAGTAAATTAACGTTTCAGCTACTTCGTAATTAGAGGGGTGGATAAAAAGAGCAAAAAAAAAATGCTAGAGGAAAAATGTGAAATTGCTGGGTTTGAAGTTGGCTGGTGTGGGAAAAGGCAGTTCCCTCAGAAAAGTGCAGATAAACAGATGGAATGTGAAATCGCTTAATAGCAAACGCAACATCTTGCTAGTTTCTTTCAGTGATCCTATTTTGAGTTACTGGGTTTTAGCAGTTCCTCCTGCTCTGGAGCCAGGATAATTTCTTCAGGCACTATGACTTGGCTACAGCAGATCCAGAACAAAGGAAAAAATAAGAAACCATCTTTAACCATCTTTTATTCTTTTTTTTTTTTTTTCTTTCCAGATTTCAAATTTTTCCAGTTTTCAAAACTACACCACAGGTCTGAATGGCCCGTTCAGGATTCCTACTAAATGCAGGAACTCCTCCTGAGGGCAGGGAGTGAGCATCAGTAAGAAATGCTAAGAAAGAGAGTAATTACAGTTTCCAAACATCGAAGGAAAATAACAACAAAAAGCCTTTGCATTTGACAATGTTGACTCACAGTCCACTCATATTCAGCTGCTTTTTTAAAACCTTGGAAGTTTAAATGTTGGATGAGGACCTCGAACACCTGGGATTTGTAGCAATGCTGTGGCATTTTAGGTGGGACTGCGTGCCCACAGCGCTTACAGGCTACAGCCTCTGGTTCCATGGAGCAACTTGTGGAATGGGTTTTGCTTATAAACAAGCTGGGAAGATGCTGGAAACTGATCATATGCTCCCCATGTTTACACAAACACACATGGAAAGTGAACATCTCCAGGTGACATTGGGCACCTGCAGCTCTCCCAGACATCTGCACTGTGCTGGTTTCCAGACCTGTGGTTTTTTGGAAGAGCAGTTAGTGTAGGGTGAAGAGAATGGTGATAGAAACCCATTTTTCCTCCACAGCTGACTTTCCTCTGGCTGGCGCTCAGCATCAGCCCAGCAGAACGGGAAGGCTGGGTGAGGAAGGTGGGACGAGGGACAGGGATGGGGGAACTTTCTCCATGGGGTCTTCACATGGAGGTTTTTCACCTCTTAACTAAACTCTGGCTTTTGTGGAGAGCATGTACAAGGTTTTAATGACCAGACAAGCAGGGACTGCTGTTTTCTTCCCTACAGCAACCATGCCCGTTAGCGTTACATCTTTACATTTGCCCCTGTGCTGCCAGCAAACAGTAAACTCAGGTGAAAAGGGATTTTCCTGTCAAGCAAGGGCAGCTCAGAATACACTTTCCTGTAGCAGCCAACGTACAGGTGAGTTTAAAAAACAGCTTTTGGAGCACTTCTAACGAAACAGCTCACTGTGGGACCCCCGCTGCTTCAGCGGAGAGCCCGACAGAGGCTGAGCAGGGCGAGCACCGCTCCCTGAGGCGATGGCCCCGGCCGCCATTTCCTTCAGCCCGCCGCGGCCGCCATGGCGGCGGGGCGGCGCCCCTGAGGCGGGGAGGGGCCGCGCCGCCTCAGAGCCCGCGGCCATGGCGGCGGCGGGCGGCTTCGTGAGGGAGCTGGATCGGCGGGGCGGCCCGGCGCTGCGGCTGGAGCAGCGGGAGGCGGGCGGCGTGGGCTGTGTGGTTTGGGACGCGGCGCTGGTGCTCGCCAAACTCCTGGAAACCGGCGCCTGTCCCCTCGCCCGCCGAGCCGTCCTCGAGCTGGGCGCCGGCACCGGCGCCGTCGGGATCATGGCGGCCACGCTGGGGTGAGCGGAGCCTTCCCCTCCTCCTCTTCTTTCGCTGCATGGAGATGTGCGAAAGCCGGGTTTAAATCCTCTCCCCCTCATAAAAAAAGAAAAGAAAAAAAAAAGGGGGTTGTGCATGTGGGGAGGTGCGGCCGTGAGGTGACCCGTGTGTGTTGTAGGGCGAACGTGACGGTCACCGACCTGGAGGAGCTGCAGGAGCTGTTGCTGGTTAATATAGAGAACAACAAACACCTCGTCACGGGGTCAGTCCGAGCCAAGGTACTGAAATGGTTTGTATGAGCCTTGAATGTTCCCGTTCTGCTTCCCGGTGTTACCAAACGTGAAAACGCTGCTTCGGAATGGAAGCTAAAATCACTAACTCTATATGTGCTCATTTATATAGCACAGCGCGTTGTGTGGCGGAAAGCAGCGCTCACCTTTTTCTGTTTCTTTTTTTAGGGGTGAAGATGTCACGGAGTTTCAGCCGCCCCCTGATTACATACTCATGGCTGATTGCATTTACTACGAGGAGGTAAACGAGGCCTTCGCGAAACCCTTGTAGAAAGCTTGCCTGGGAGGAGTTGGGGGTTGGCGTGAGAAGTGTTCAAATAAATCCTGTGCTTCTGTCTTGGTCCCTGTGTCTTAGAGGGCTGTGTAAAACGAGGCTGAAAGGGGTATTTTTAACAGATTTAGGGCCATCTGAGATTCAGCCGAAGACTTTAAAAAAAAAAATCTTAGTAGTTCTTCCCTCTCCTTTTTCTTTAACATTTCAAGTGAAGTGTGAATGAAAACGTTTCGACTGGTAGCCGTGAGCTGCCTTGTGCATTGGCGAATGGAATCTAACTAATAGTGCTATCCCTGCACTGCTCGTGCCCCTGTCACTTCCCTTAGGAAGGGAGAATTCGTGCTTCAGCCAAGCGGCTGTTGCAGCCTTCCCCCAGCTCTCGCCCTGTAGCGCTGTGGGTTGTGTGCAGAGAGCTGACAGCAGTCGTCAGAAAAGGGAAATGACCCGAGGAACCCCGTGGCCCAGCGCTGTTTCGGTTACCAGCCCCTTGCACTGGCTCCCTGGTCATGCTTCCATATGTAGGGTTCTGGATCCGAGCCATATTCCAAGAACGCTTAAGAACACACACTTCTGAAGAGTGTCAAGAAATAGTCATTCTTGCGTGCCTCAAGGAAATGCCCACTTCAGCACTGTGGGATGTTCTTGGCTTTGATGCTAGTGCAGTTTCCCTGGTCAGTCTGTGAAAGTCATCTTCTGTGCAATCTCACTTTCTCTTCTGCTTTCCAGCTTGGCCCCATGTTCTTTTTGTCCTAGATAATGCACTAAAAATAACTCCCTGAAAAGCAAAACTGGAAAGTTTTCTCTTGGGTGAAGACTTTCTCTAGTTAGAGGGTATCGTACCAGGAAAATGAACTTGAAATCTAAGTGGGAAATTCTTAACCTCTTTTGGGCAGTCGTTAGAACCGTTGCTGAAGACGCTGAAAGACCTGACTGGCCCTGATACGTGTGTCTTGTGCTGTTACGAACAGAGGACTATGGGGAAGAATCCTGAAATAGAGAGAAGGTACTTTGAGGTAAGTGTTTTTCACGTGGGCTTTTTGACCACAAGGAAAATAGGCAGCCAGACCTGCGTGGGTTTTTAAAATCCTCTCTGTCTTGTGATGCTGCCCAGATTTGCAGAAGGGACCCTACACATCCAGCAATATCTGTCTGTATCAGGGTAGGCAGGGTAATTTATACAGGAGCAAGAGAATTCACAATTAGTTGTTGTCTTCTTTCTGCAGCGATCGTCTTGATGTTAGCAGAAGTTATTGGAAGGATTAAAAAATAATCTGGTGAAAATCTTTTTTTTTCTTTTAACGTGTTCAATTGAAAGCATAGGGAAAACATGGGTAGAGTTTTCCAGAGTAGCTCAGGAAGTCAGCTCCTTGCTAAGTGGTACAGCTGCTTTTGCAAACATTTCTGCCCCCCACCGAGAGAGCATTAATAGGTGAGGTGATTAAAAACAGACCAGCTGCATCTCCTGAGCAGGTCGAGACACAAAACACTGGTTACGGCTGTGGGGGTGACGGTCAGTGCAGGACTGGACTCTGTACCCGTGAAGCCTGCTGAAAAGCAGCCCTTGTACAGGAGAGCTGGTTTGTATGAAATAATAGCGCTACAAAAAAAAAAAAAGGAAGGGCAAGAATTCCAAGGTGATTTGTACGTGTTAATAAAAGCGCCTCTTTGGTAATTAGCCTTGCCTCGAACTCTTGCAGGGACCTGACTGTGAGGAGGGTTGCTATAATTGAGATCGGTTCTGATGAGGTACTGCTCCCACAGTAAATACAATAGGTGTAGGTGTTCCTGGATGGGTTCTGCTTTCCTGTAATTTATTTCCTTCCTTAGCTTGTCAGGGTTCAGCCAAGTTAATCTTCCAAGCGCGTTGCAGGGTTGATGTGTTTTTGTTTTCTTTTCTCTCCAGCTGTGAAGGTTGGCAGACAGAGGCAGGTGCTGTGGTTTGGCGTAGCACTTTGGGGATGGGAGGAAGCAAAACCTTCTGTCAAAAGCTTTAGGGTTTTTATTTGGTACGTCGCAAGATGTCTGGAGCTTTGAATTGGCACTGGGTTAGTTAAAATGAGGGCAAATATGCTGCACTGGGGGAAAAATGGCTCACCTGCTTGTAAAGGCCTTCAGTGGAATGGTCTGAGCGTGGAGGCTCCAGCCCCGTAAGGATTCCCACCTTCGTGGGGTGTAGTGTGGCACCTTTTAAATCGAGTTTGTCTTCACGCGTGCTTAGTTCGAAAGGGCAGTGCCATTTGAGTTATTTTGTGTCCTCCAATAACAGCTGCTTCAGGCGGACTTTGAGCTGGAAAAAATTCCCCTGGAGAAGCACGATGAGGAGTATCGCAGCGCAGACATCCACATCGTGAATATCCACAGGAAGCGAGCGGTAGGTTGATTTGGCCGGCGCGGTGCGCGTTGCCAGGAGTTAACAGAGCTGCTGTTTACTTGGCACCGGTGGAGCTGAAGCTGTAAACTGACTGTGAAATACCGTGAGGGACCCCGTGGAACTACAAACCAGAACTGTGCTGGTACAAAGGGGCTCTTTTGTTGTGGAGCTCTGCCAGGTGCCAACCTTTGACTTCAGCAGGGCCGCCTTCGAGCCGTGTGCTGATTTTCTCTTCTGTTTCTGCACTGTGTAGCATGGTAGAACCTCAGAGATGGAGTTTTGAAGCACCAAAGTAATAAAAAACCAACGTTTCAGTCCTGTGCACTCTGCTCTACCTCCCTCTTCCCAAAACCAGTCTGTAGAGGTGGTTCTTAGCTCCCTGTCACTGTTAGAGCATTTTTTGGTTAACACTGAGCAGACAGGCATGAAGAAAGTGCTCTGCGTATGGTGCTGGTGTTACACGTGGGTCCAGTACTTAAACAGAAGTGTTCTAGTTAAAAGTCTGTACTTTTGGGGATTTTTCAGCTGTCTTCCTAGATTTTTCTGTTGTGAGATCTTTGACCACGTTATCTGTCCTCTGGCAGCTGGCTGGAGCTCTGGAGAAGACGGAGAGAGCATGAAACAGCTCCGCAACGGGACTGCCTGCAGCGTGGTTGGTGACTCACCCGCGGAACGCTGCTGGACTTGGCACGAGGCGCGGGGAGGAGCGGGCTCCTTCCCCCAGATGCCCTGAGAGCCCCGTTCTGAGCACACACCGATCTCCTGCTGCCTGCAGGAGAAGAGGAAGGCTAAAATGGAACCAGAGCTTAATCCAGAGCAGCACTGGTTGCGTGGTCGGGTTACCTCCTGGCCGAGCACACCCAAGGGCGCTGCGTGGAAGTCTCTGTGCCATAAAGCAGCACCACCCGCTCCCTTCGAGGAGAAACCCCCGTGAGGGGGCTCAAACAGGCCCGGAGAGCCGCTCAATAAAACTTTTCCACTCGAGTTGGGCATTTGGTGGTTTCTGTGTCTGTTTTTGCGTTGCAGAGGTCCCGGGAATCGCGCTGCAGGAGCAGGGCATCGTGGCGGTGGGTACGGCACTGAGAGGATGCACAGATGGGCCTGAACCTGGGCAAAATTGTTCTTTCTTTTAACCCCATCTGAATTCTCTTATTATAAGGATGCGCAGCGTTAAGTTGGGCCACCTTTAAATTATTCTGGCGAGCAGGTTCCTTGCTGCAGGTGGCGTTCCTTACCCAGCTGCCCCTTGCTGCTGCGCACTTTGAAATTTAATTTCAGGGGAAAACGCTTTGAAATTTAATTTCAGGGGAAATCGTGCTGCTTCTCCATACAGGAGGCATCCCAGGCTGGCTGTGCCATCCCCCAGCACGCCGTGAAATCAGGTCTGCAGCAGCAGCGATGCTGCCCGGCATGGCTCCTAACAGCCTTGTTCCCTCAGCCCCTTGCTGCACGCTACGTGCAGCACACGCAGTTCCTCCTCCAGAACCGGCGACGGAGGCGCTGAGTCAGCAGCTCGTGCGCGGGGAGCCCTGTTGGGAGGCACCTGGGTGCTTTCTGCAGCCCTCCTCCTGCCCCCGGCCCCGCTTTATATCCGCCGAGAGCGCTCCCAGGAAGCTCCGCGCCCCGCAAGGCGCTGCCTTGGCTTGCAGAGCCCGGCGCGGGCGACGAGCGAGCGCGCGGCGAAGCGAGGCTGTAATTTGTCCTAACCGCACGCGTTATTTGTTAACTCGCCCTGAAAAGAGCTCCTTAATTAAAAGGTGGCCTGCAGGAAGAGATTTACTGGCGTTGTTCGTGCCAGCCTGATGGGGCTGGTGGAAAACCTCGCCCGAGAAGAAGCGGGGTGCTCCCCGCTGGGGGTGCAGGGGTGCAGCAGCATCTCCCAGGGGGCCGGTGCTGGCGGAGCAGCTGGGTTTTATCTGCGGGGTTGTGTTCTCAGCACTTCCTTTCATCTCTTTCTGAAGAAAAAAGGAAGTCGTGCTCCTCTCCTCCTCGCCTGCGCCTCCGGGCCCTCAGCTTGGGGTGCACAAAACTCGACAGTGCCCGAGCTGGGGCTGGTGTGGGGTGAGGGGGATCCTGGGGGGCACAAGGGTTCCCTCACACCCCCTGAAACCCCCTTGTCTTGGTCGTACCCGCTGTGAGGGGATGTGAAACCCCAAAACTTTGCCCCTGCTGCTGCTGCCCTGGCTCTGTGCAGAGGAAACGGCTGCTGAGCAGGGGGAGGCCGAGAGCGCGGTGGTCGCCTCTGTGCCTCTTGTTCTGCATGGCCCTGAGGTGAAACGGCTGCTTTTGGGGCATAAAAGGGGGATTTTGGAAACGGGGTCAGCATCCTCCTCCTGGCTGCCTCCCAGCAAGGAAGGGGGCCTGCAGGTGAGCTGGGGAGGGAGCAGCACGGACATGGGAATGCCGCGTGGCCGTGCCCCTGCCCCGTTCTCCGTGTTGTGGCACCAAAATTGGGTTTCCACCCTAGCAGGAGAGCAGCAAACGCTGCACGCTGCGCTTCCTGTGCTGCACGGGGCCACCGAGCCGTTTGCAGAAGCTGTTTAAGCGGCTCACTCACAGATCAAAAAGTCACATCCGCGGGTCCTGTTCCCACCCGCGCTCGCTTTCTGTGCCCCAGGAGCCCCCAGCCCCGAACCGAGCCCCGCGGCCAGCTCCTGCCCTGATCCTGCAGGAGGCTTTTTTTTTATTCCTCTTTCACTTCTGGGCTGGTTTATACGCTTTTTTTTATTATTTTTTTTTTTAAAGGCTGTATAAGGGAGGAAGCCACCATGGGAGGAAGGGAGGTGGGGACACGGGGAAGCAGCTGGGGTGGCTCTTGCTGTGTGGGGTCCCAGCCCTGGTCCTGTTCCCGGTCCTGGTGGGCTGGGGCACGCAGCACACCTGCTCCCACCCCTGCCCCTCTTTTCTCCCCGTGCCCAGCCACAGGGGAGGTTTTACTCATGGTGCTGGAGGGGCTGAGTCCTCAGGGCCCCATCCTGCTGTGTCCCCATCCTGCTGCTGGCGGCGTCCCCGTCCCTGCTGAGCCCACACTTCCCATTGTGCCCCGAGCCCTGACTCATCGCTCTCGCTGCCGGCTGGGCCGAGCTCATCTGCTGCAAACCCACAGGGATGTGAGCACAAACCCTGGTGCGGGGCCAGCCGGGGCTCCCCAGCTCGTGGGCACTTTCTGTTCCCTTCCTGTGGCTCCAGGGATCGGCCGCTTCGCCCTTTGCCCCCCATCAGCTCCTGCTGCGCTTTGGCTGAGCCCTGGACGGTGCCTCATGTGCCAGGGGATGCTCTCCTGAAAAAATAGCCCAGCACACCGCCTGTGTCTCGGCCTCTGCTCCCCAGATCAGTCTGAGGAGCAAATCCTCCCCAAATCAGGCTCCCCAAATCTCGGCTGGGAGAAGCAGCGCGTCCCCAAACACCCAGGGCACCCCTCGTCCCCTTCGCGGCACCCCAAACCCCTCCCCGCGGTGCCATCCCCGGCGCGGGGAGCTGGGCTCGGCTGTCCCCAGCCGCTGCTTCCCCTCGTGGTGTGCGGGTGCTAAATCCGGCACGGCCGTTTTGGGGAAGTGCCTCGCTTCTCTGGGGGGGGGGAGCATCTTCTCCTGGAGGGCGCAGCAGTTTTGGGGAGGGCACCTCACTTTCTTGGGGAGGCGCGCATCATTTTTGGGGAGAGCGCGTCGCTTTCCTCTTGCAGATTGCATCATTTTGGGGGGCAGCGCGCCATGTTCGGGGGATTTTGGGGGTTCAGGGGTTGCTTTTCTCCCTCTGCTCGCAGCCCGTGCCACCACGCACAGGCCCAGGGTCCCTCCGAGGGCCGCAGCACCCACGGGGGCGCGGGGGCCCCTCCGCGCTGAGTCACCCCAGCAGCGCGGGCGCTTCCTGCCGCAGGAGCCTCTTCGGGCGCCTTCCGGCTACAGGCAAGAAAAACCACGGTGGCAGCAGCTTCCCAACGGGTTTTGGGTTTTCCCTCCTTGATTTTGCCAGGACTTTTGGGGTCGGTGCACGCTGCTGGCACGCGCAGCCTTCTGTACGCCCCCCGACGCGGTTTCGCACCTCCCGCCCTGTTCCCTCGGCCGGCTGAGTTTTGGCACCGAATTTCCCTTCGGGTTGGAGGCAAGGAGTTAAGCAGCTCGGCACTCCTGTGGATTTGGGCCAGATATTTAAAGCTCTCGGCGAGGCGAGGGGAGGTGTGATGTTCCCAAACACCTCGGGGCTCCTGCTCCAAGCACCGTCCCCGCTCCCAGCCGCGGGCAGCAGGGGGGGAGGCAGAGAGCGAGCGCCTTGCTCGCAGCTTCGGCGGTGTCACTGGGATCATTTGGGACTGGGGGAGCCCTGGAAAAATGCTGGCTGTGCAAAATGCCCCGGCAAGGCAAAACCCAAAAACTGAAAGGTGTGGGATGCAGCATGGGCAGGGGATGGGGACGGAGAGGAGCCGTGCGGGCAGGGTCACACGAGAGCAGCCACGGGGTGAAGGGGACAGAGATTAATGGCAGAGCTCGGCCAGACCCCGCCTGCAGACATCTCTCCCCGATTAACCGGGGTCTGGGGGGCACGGGGACTTTTTGGAGACGTCCTGCAGCGGGGCCGGGCAGCCGCAGGCTCCCTGGGGAAAGGAGAAGGGACACCCACAGATGACAACCATAAATTCCCCCTTCCAGCCGCTGCTCCCTGCACCCTGGGCTCGTTGCCAGCCCCGTGCCGCCCGCACCCTGCCTCGCCCCTTGGTCCACTTGGCGAGGTCGGAGGCTAAACTTCAGCTCCTGACCCCGTTGGGTGGCCCCGAGCCCGGACCAACCTTCGCCCCCTCTTCTTCTGCAACCTCCTCTTCTCCTTTTTCTGCTCCATTTTTTTTTTTCTGCTCCATTTAACCCCATTTTTGCTCAGCCCATCCCACTCTTCCTGCATCCCCCCCCTTTCTCCATACACCCCCATCCTATCCACCCCTTTTCCTTTTTCCCTCCCCCAAATCTCTGATTTTCTGCCCCAAACTCGCGGCTCCCCCTCGCCCGTCTGCGGGCACCAGCACCGCCGCGGCTCCCTCGGCTTCACCCCGCTCCCAGCGGGGTCTGTCGAGGCCGTGTCATCGCCGCGGTGCCTTCATCCAGAGCTGCTGCTGCTTAACGGGATTTTTATTTATTTTTTTGGAAAATCGGGTCATGGGAAAAGCCGGCAGCGGCCTCGGGAGCAGAGCGAAGAGGATGCCCTGCCTGCCTCCGCTGCCGGCGGTCTGCAGCCCTGCGGGGACGGGGTCTTGAGGCCCTAAATCCGAGCGAGGAGGATGTGATGGGCACTATTTTAGAAGTGCCAGGGCCTCCGAGCCTCATGCCGTGCTCCACCAAAAAACGGAGAGGAGTGGGGACCATCTGATACAGCATCACCCCAACGGGGCCACGGCCAAGGCTCCCACATCCCCTCCCCGCATCAGAGGTCGGCACCAAGCGGCAGGGATCGCTCCTCTGCGGGGTCCTTGTGGGGTCCCACCTGCCCCGGGCTTTCACCCTGGGTCTCTGCACCCCTGGGGTTCCCCACGCAGCCCCCCCGCTGGGTTCCCCACCCGGGATCAGTGCCTGGGTAATTAATTGGCTTCGGCTGCAGATTAGGGTGCCGGGCAGGAATTATTGGTGGGGGCGGGCGGGAGCTGCCCGTGGGGCTCTCCAGCTTGTTGCTGGGAGCTAATTTTGTTTTTTCAGGCCCCGAAAATTAAAAATTAATAATTATCCGCGCCGATTTGGCTCAGCGCGGTGGCGACGGGGGGGATCCTAGGGGATCCCGTGGTGGCAAAGGGGCTTCTGGCAGGCAAAGCAGCGGCGTCTGTGCAAAACCCCAAAGGGGCCGGGGGCCCGGGGGGGACGGGAGCTGCTTGGGACGGGCGGGCAAGTTGGAGCAGCCCGGGAACAGGTAATTCCTGCCGCACCCGGCCGCGGGGATTACGGGCGTAGCCGCCGGGGCGTGCAGGATGGGTGCAGCCCCGATTCAGCTGCAGAGGAAGGAGGACGAGGCACCCAGAGGGGAGCGGGGTGGCCTTTGGGGTGCTTCGCCCCATGGGCATGCGGGGTTTGTGCCCCCCGTCCCCAAAACGCCTCGGGAACAATCAGCCCCCAAGCACAAAATCCCCGCGGGGTTTTGCTCCCGGCGGGTCCCCAACCGCCTGCGCCACCTCCAGTGCCACCAAATCCCCTTTTTGGGGCAGGTTTGCAGCAGGGGAAGGGCTGGGGCACGGCAATGCCCGCCGGGAAACCTCTCCGGGAGCAGGCTCCCCGCCTCGCCGGGCTGATTCACCCGCGGCACCCCCGGGTTTCGGTGCCTGGGAACGCCGTGCCGGCCCCGCGGCCCCGCTGCCGAGGTGGGCAGCACACATCCCGCTCCTCTTAATGGGTTCCCTTCCTGCTAATTAGGAGGGGAAGCCGGGAATGGCCTTAATTGGAGGGCGAGGCGGCCGTGCAGAAGGGGCCGGCTGCTTTAGCAGCTCCCCAGCTCTCGCCCTCGCCGCGGTGCCCCCGGGGCCGTGCCCAGCCCCACAGCTCCCAGGGCCTGGGCCGTGGTTGGGAGCAGGAGCTGATGGATTCGTCTCGTTTTTAGCCAAATTGCTCGGCGGGTTTCCTCGGGGGAAGGGGTTGAGCCAAGCAGCGGTGCGGGGACAGCTCCATCCTGCACCACGAGGGAGAAACCTGGGGAAAAAAACTCACCCCGGGGTGGTGCCGTGCCCCCTGCAGCCGGGAGGAGATGAGAACCCCGCTTTCGGGCCCTAAGCATCAAAAACATTTATTAAGGAATCAAAGAATCCCTTTTATGGGATTTTTTTGGGTGAAAACCCCCAGAAGCAATCAGCGGTACCTGAGGGCAGGAGGGGGCTGCGCAGCCCCCGCACCCCACGGCTGACCCCAGATTTTTTCCCCTTTTTCCATCTTCCCAGCTCAAAACCTCCCGGGAGGCCTGGCCGGGCCGTCTGGTCGCACGGGGTGGGGGGGGAAAAAAAAAAAAAATCCCAAGGCGTGTGACTATGAAAATCATATTGAAAGGAGCTGAGCCTTAATTAGGTCACATCCTTCACCAGCAACCCGTGAGCTGCCTGTGCAAAGCAGCGCGGCCTCGGGCAGGCCGGGGCTGCCTGAAATCCCCCCCCTTACGACGGCTGCGCCTCGGGAGCCACTTTTTTGGATAAAAACATCCCCCAAAACCCACCCCGGTGGTGGCGGGGCCGTGGCCGAGCCGCTCAGCGCAGGCAGCGCCGGATTCGGCCTCGCTGGCTTTCGTTTTGCCCTGGGGGAGAGGAAAACTCCCGCTGCACGGCCCCGAGCTTCTGGCTGGAAAATGTGACGGGGCTTGATGAGAAAAGCACGGCCGAGCGATTTCCCTTCCAGGAGAGGCAGCTGAGGGAAAATCAACCACGTTTGGGTGTCCCCGAGGCCAGCCCCACGCGCGGGGGTGCCCTGGATGCGGTGAGGGGCGCAGGTTGGGTGCTGCTGCCCCCGGCCTGCCCCTGCCACGCTGTCCCCGAGGGGGATAAAAGCCAAAATACCCAAGGATTTGTAGCCTGCAGTGCCCCCCCGGGACCACGCATCCATCGCTGTCCCCTCCGGAGCTTTCCCAAGGAGGAAAAGTGGCGGCGGGGTGTGGGCCCTGGGTCAATATTGGCTTTCTGGTTAACGAGTAACGGGGCCAAGCGAGCAGGGCCGCGGGTGTAAAAGCTCAGCTTTGGCAGAGCCGAGATTTGAACCCAGCCGGCGCCGTGCCAGGGCTGGCACGAGAGGCACGGGGCAAAGGGGAGGGATTTTTCTGGGGGAAAACACCCGGTTTTGTGCATTGTGCTGTCCTGGAGGCCGTACCCACGGCACGTTTTGGGCTCCGGCAGCTGGAGGCAGTAACTGGATGTGCAGGACACGAGGGATGGGGGTCACCCAGCCAGATTTATCTTGGGTTTAGCTCCACATTTAAAAGCTTTGAGCCTTTAAATGGCAGCGATGCCAGCCCTGGATTTCCTCGGAGCTCCATGGCTGGCACTAATTGCTGTGTTAACGACCGCCGTCGCCCTCCCTTGGTCTCGTGCAGGGCTCCCCGAATGCCACGCTCGCCGGCGACACTGGCTCGGGTTTGGTTTTCTTTTCAGCCCTGCTTATTTATTATCCGGCGTTGCCTTCCCAGCCACCCGGCTTGAACGTTTCTGTTCCAGTTGGCAAAGGTTTTATGGAGCGTGGCGAGCAGGAAGCGCCGCCACGCACCGGCAGCAGGGGCAGGGGCTGAGCTCGGGCGCTCGGCTCCTCTCCGGGACGGCCAAAACTCCTCGGCCACGAGCGAGCGCGGCCGCTGCCACCTCCCAAAAAAAAAAAAAACAAAAAACAAAAGGAGAGGATGAAGCAGCAGCTTGGGCATCGCCTTTTCCTCTGCGCTGCTCCGAAAGCCTCAGTGCTGGCATTTAACTGACTCCAGACACACGCTGTACGTGCACACGCATTCTTTGGCCATGCGCTCAGACCGGAAAAGATTGAATTCAGCCCAGGAGCTGGAGTGAGGAGAGAGTCCACGGAGAAGCTCTGCGTTAATCAGCCTCCAGAAAAGCTGCAGTTGACTTTTTTTTTTTTTAAATTATTTTTTTTATTTTTTGGAGAAGTGGTGCTAAAAGAGGAACCGCCGAGGGACGCGTGGTTGGAAAGGCCTAGCTGGAGAAGGGGGCGGGGGGGCGGGGAGCAAGAGGGTTTTGTGCACACCAGCCCCGTGGTGTTGGGCTCTGAGAGTCTCCACGCCAAAATGCAGGAGCCGGGGCTGCTCAGGACCCGGGTTTTTGGCCCTGGGGGCACTGGGATGGGTGTGCTCAGCCCCTCCATCGTGCTGGGTTTCTGTGCTGAACCAGCTTCACCCCCAAACGGTGCCGCAGCGGGGTGGTCGGGTGCTCGGTGCTGCACCAGCACCCGGTTTCGGCTCTGTTCCCAAAAGGGGGAACGGGTTTGGGGAACAGCCCTGCCATGCCCTGAGAGCTGGGAGAGGATGGGAACCCGCCAGCCCCTCTGAGCACAGGGAGGGAAGGGAGCAGCCCCCGGGCACCGCTCGGCCTCCCTCTGGGGGAGCCTCCCTCACCCCAGCACCACCCCAGCCCTGAGCTTGGGTCCTTTCTTCCTTTCCTCCCACACCTGGAGGCAAAAGAAAAGCAAAGCCGGGTGGTGGGGCCGGCAGGGCCACCTCCCCTCGCCCAGATCCTCGACCTGGCAAGGGCGCAGGCAGCAGCGGGGCGTTGAGCCATCGCTGCCTCCCAGGAGGGCGCAGCAGGATGTGCCTCATTACTCACCTCGCCCTCCCTATCTGTCATCTGCGAGTGCCCCAGCCTGAACTGCAGGTTTGGGAGCCGCCCGGCGCGTACCCACACAGCCCTCCCGAAGCTTGGGTGCCGCGGTTTTGGCAAGAAAGGGCTTCAGGGGAGCCGGGAGATGTTAAAAGCTTCCACGGATGCAACGCCGGCACCGGCATCTTCTTTTTAGCCGTAGTCCCTGGGGGGTGCCCGCTTGCCCTGAGCCCCCTCTGTAGACCCGGGGAACCAGCAGCACCATCCTGCGGGCCCCTTCGTTAAGCAGCACCCGGCTCATTAGCAAGCCAAACGAGGAATAAGCTGCAGGAGCTGTCAGTTCAGAAAAAAAAAAAAAAGAAATCAAAATGCTGGGAAGCTCCGGGTTGTCGGAGCACGGGGCTGCCAGGAGCTGGCACCGCCGGGCGGAACCAGTTAATCCACGGGGCCGGTGCCAGCGCCCCAGGAGGAACCAGTTTGGCTCCCGGGAGCCCTTCCCGAGTGTGGGCCGAGGGGACAGGGAGTGGGGCATCCCCACGCCACACCGGGAAGCAGGAGGACCAGGAGGCACGGCATGGGAGCAGCGGCTTTAGGGCCGTGCCCTGGAGATTTGGGGTGGGGAGAGGCGCGCACACAAGCTGGGAAAGCTTCGGGGAGGCTGCCAGCCAGGAAATCAGGAATAAAGGCCATGGTGGAGAGGAAAGCCGGGCAGTTTTGCTTCTCTAAGGGAGCAGCTTCACATTTGGTGACGGGAAAGAAGCCCCTCGGGATGCTGAGGGGTGAGGGCTGCAGGGCCTGGGGCTGGAGGAGCCACGCGGGGCGCACTCGATGGCTGTGGCTCGGTGCTGCTCCCACTGCCAGCGGCTTTTCTTCTCCTCTCGGCCACTCTTGCAGCCAGCAGGTGCTGGGTTAGGCTTTCCCAAAGCTCTGCACCGGGCAGCAAGGAGAAACCCAGCACGGCGGCGGCGTTTCCCCGGCCGCTGCCCCTCGCCCCCCTCTCCAGACCTTTTATTTTCGGTGCCGCAGCCAGGAGGGCTCTGCGGGGCGAAAACAGAGCTGAGGACACGAAGCACGGGCTGTGGGGTGACCAGCTAAACGCAGTAATCTGAAAACTTAACGAACCAGGCCTGCTTCGGGGGGGGGAGGCAGAGCCAAGCCGTGGCTTTGTTTGCGGGTTGGAGTTCGAGCTCCCCGGCGAGAGCGCGCGGCGCTGGCCGGGCGCTGGGTTCGGTCCCAATTCGGGCAGCGGATTGAAAGCCTCAAGTACGTGATAGGAAAAGCTTCCAGGAGAGCTGGGCCGGCTCCAAACTAATCCAGCCCCCGTGGGGAAAGGGCGTTCTGGCAGATGTTAAGCTAATGGGATAACTGCGAGCGCAGCCCAGCCCGCTGCGAGGCGGCCGCTGAAAGTTCCCAGCCACCGGGGGAGCGCCCGCTCGCCAGCATCCCCCGGCCTGCAGAAGGAAAAGGGGAACACGTGGAAAGCTCCTCGGGGTAAAAATGGCAGATCTGAGCAGCACGAGGAGGGAGCAGGCCTATAAATGGGGCTGGAAGAGCCACAGCTCAGCTCTTGCTCTGCAGCCGGGTCTCGGCAAGGGGCAGCAGGGGCACAAGCAGCCCCTGGCTGAGCCTGGTGGCACCCCCAGGGGCGAGGATCCCCCATCCAAACTAAGGGAAAAAAAAGAAAAAGTGTTCAAAACCTCACCAATCTCCTTCTCTTCCAAAAGAGACACCCATCAAACCCTACTGAATTTCTGTTTTATTTCCCGAGCGCCATCCCACCAGCAGCCAGGGAAGGGGAAACCTCCCTGGCGAGGAGGAGCAGAGGGCTGAGACTCAAACCCCGTGCGGCTGCAGCACCCGGCAGCTGACTCACACTTTTTTGCTTTTCTTTCAGCCTTTTTTTTTTTGTTGTTGTTGTTTTTGTTGCAGGAGGCCAGAGGTACCTGTTCTTGGGCAAGCGCGGCGGCTTCCCGGGCAGCGCGGGGCACGTCCCGCCTGCAGCGAGCCGCGGGCGGAGAGAGCAAAACCCTCCCCGCCAGCGCCACGGGGCTCTGACTCAGCCATTTCCCCTTCAAAAAACCCAAGGCAGGGCGAAAATGACGCCGCTCTTCGTGGTGCTCCAGCTTCTGAATGCGAGCCCCAAGCCCCGGCAGCGGGCACGGCTCCGAAACTTTTTGGTGCTGAAGCCGGCGTGGTTCGAGGTTGAATGCCCGGAGCTGGACCCAAGACAGAAGCACAAACCCTCACCAAGCCCAAACCCCAAAGCCCTGAGTGCTTTAATACAAATTTACATGGGGCAGGCTCCCCTCCCTGCGTCCTGCCCGTTCCCAAAACCAAGGACACCGCACCCAGCACCGCTCACCCAACTTTTGGCCCGTTTTGGGGACACAGCTCGCTCTTAAAAGCTGAGTGTCGCTCCTGGGGGGGATCATTACACACCCAGGTTGTGTTAGAGGAGTTAATTTCCAATCGGGGAGGGCAGGTGAATTTTTTCCACCCCCTGCCCACGAGCCCCGTGGCCAGAGCCCCGCAGTGAGTCACGGCGAGGCGCTGACACGGGGAGAAATGAGGAGGGGCTGCGGCGACAGGGCCGGCTTCACGCTCCTGGAACCGTGGCCACGGCCCCGAAGAGGCTGAATGAATCCGGAATGAATCCGGAGTGGGTTCATTTACACAGCCACACCCTGAGCTGGCGTGCAGGCAGCGGGGCCCAGCCCCAGCAGGAAGGCTCGGTGGAGGCTCACAGCCTCTGGGAACCCCTGCACAGCCCAACCTGGTGATTTTTTGCTGTTTCCCAAAGGTTTTGCAACCCCGAGACAGCACCAGCATCCCCAAACTGTGCAGCGGGGTGCTGGAAGCCCACTGTGTGCACCCCATCCCACTGCCCCGATCCCCACGCCATCCCCGCTGCACCTGCCCAAGGCCTTGTGGGGCTCGCTCCCATTTTTTCTCCCTTTCCACTCACCCAATCCATCCATCCATCCATTTCTGCGCTCCCTACGCTGCCCTAAACCCCTCCGGGTGGTTTTTATGCCGTGCCCTCCCGCAGGACTGCACCGCCCCAGAACGAACCCGACAGCGAAGTTGGCCAGGAAGATTGCTGGCTCCCAGCGGGGGTACTAAAGCATCTTCCTCGCCATTTATAAGGGTCGCTGATCGGAGCCCCAGAGGATCTGCAGCCGGGCTGTGAAGCACAGAACAGAGGCCCCTTTATGCCGGCACAAGGCACTGCTCCGGTACCATATTGCCCCTTTCTGTTTCTCTCAAAATTCAACGTAAGCAAGATACCAGGAGAGAGCTCCGCTGTATAATTGCTTTATTTTCTGCTTATTAGTTCTTTACCAACACTACAGCCATATTGAGAACACAAAATTCCTGTTTACTTGTCAGGGAGATCACAGTCTACAAACTCATTCACTGATCAGACACGATTAACGCCATTCAAAACTTACTCCATAAATTCACATGAACACAGATTGATGCGCTTGAACTTCAGATCAGTTCTTAAAATCACCGGCTTGCTGACAGATTTGCCCCTTCCTCCCGCAGGCTGCGTTCGCTGCCTGCTCGCCACCAGTTCGTGGTGAGGTTCAGCTCTAAGCTAGAAAGGAGATTTTGAAAGTGAAACCGCTGCGTTGTGTTCGGTAGCAATGGCCATTTATTTTTGAAGTCTCCGCCACGCTTCAGTAACTTTTTCTCCCCCTCCCCCCCCCCCTCAAAGAAAAAGACATTCAAAAAAAAAAAAAAAAAATCAGAAGCATAATCAGTTTCCTTCTCACCTACAAAAAACAGAATATCTAAAGTAACAAAGCTGCTAAGGAAATACAAAATCGTGACTGCAACTCAATGGAAGGCTAGCGAAGAAGTCTGCCCCGGCGCTGGAAGAGAACACACAGTAAATCAACTCAGACGGAAAGTGAAGTCATTGAAATTTTCATTTTGACTGAGAAGAGGCTTAAGAAAGTTCAAGAACCATGAATAGAGCTTCAAGTTTTCCAGTTTAGGCATTTACTTTGTGCTTGGCTATTTTATTTATGCTCCAGAAGAAAACAGTAACCACATTCGTGTATTTTTAGGCTCGATACCACCACACCGTTAAGTTACATCGACAGAAGGAAAAAAAAAAAAATAAACCCTTGCGCTTGTAAAGAGCCAGAAAATAGAGCAGTGATATCCCAACGGCAAGAAGAAGACTCGAGCAGAAGGCAAGTCTCACCTCCTCTGCTTCAGAGCTGAGAGCTAGGAGTTATTTTACGCCCCGCTTACTTCTGCGGGCTCCCCTCGGCTCGGGCAGCCCGCGGCCCATCAGTGCTCTATCTTCCAGCACCACCAACCCATCCCGGCCCATTTGCAACCCCAAAAAGATCCACCGCCTGGAACCACGTTCCCAAATAACTTTGAAGCGGTCCCAAGCGCTCAATTTCAGAGGTGAACTCATATATTTTTTTTTTTTATCTTCCCCTTCATCTTTGGTAAGAGCTCCATATACAATACGCTTTGCATGCAGAGTCAACACTGCGGAAATGTAGTGTAATGCCCCCGATCTCATGTAAAACTCAGATCCTTGGAAAAAAGAAAGAAAAAAAAAAAAAACAACAAAAAAAGCCATTTTCTTCTGGTTTTGTAGCATACATTCCTAGAATTCCCCAATCGAGTTTAACTCCTTGAGGAAAACTGAAGATAATCCTTAAGGCTGAATGAGAACCAGCTGCTTTGACTGTTTTTTGCACCCAGCGTTAATACTCGGTCGAGATTTTAGGCTAATACTGGTTCTGGGTGGGGTTTTTTTTTCGCCAGCCACACCTGCACGCTGTGACAGGGCCAGCGAGCCGCTCGCCCTTTAAGAACTACTTGTGGAAGTTTACATTCATAGTCGTATTCTCCCTCTCTCCTCCCCGCTCTCATTAGCAGTTCCTCAATGGGCCTCAGCCACCCACCGGAGTTCCCTTCCTGCAGGACTTCAGCAACAACTCGCCTCGGGGACAGCTGGCGAAGGCTGCCCCTGTCTGCACCAGCCCAGCCTCGCCTGGGGGAGCCACCCCAGCGAGCCATTTCCTCAAAATGGCAAGGCGATGGCAGAACTTCGGAGCTCAGGGGAAGCTCGGCGCTGCGCCGGCCCCTTGGGCAGCCAAAAAGTGGGCAATCGGGGCGCTCCTCACCCCACCACAAATGGGAAACCCTCTCCAGACTGAGGCGCCTTCGGCCGCCGTAAAACAAAACTTGTCTTTTCCCCAAGGCAGGCAGGTCGGCGCCAGATATTTTTGCCTGAACGCCTGCGATTTAAAGTCAAACTCGGTGCAGTGCCTGCGCGTTCTTGCTGCCTTTTTCTGGAAGGAACCTGTCTTGCATTGAACCTGAGACTGGCCCAGGCAGTAAAAACTGCGGCTACACACCCCCGAGTTCGCAATGCAAGAGAGAAACCCAACGGTGGAGACCCTGCAACTCTCCCATCATTCACGGCTTATTTGCTATATGGTTGCTATGTGGTATGGGGAACTTATTTGCATCCCTCCTCATGCATGATGTATGGTTCAGAACTTCACAGCTGACATTTCAAAGCAGCTCTTACATTACCTAGTTAACATTATGCCTGATATGCACTTTGAACATGTTACAATGGTATTCTCACTATCTGCCACGCTCGGCAGGAATTCGTTTCGTTATTAGTCTGAGATATGAAGCCAGACCAAGAGTCACTATTCGGTTACAGATTAACAGAACTTTAAAAAAAAAAAAGTCCTTAATATAAAAAGACAGACGGCGGTTTGATTTTAAGCAATAATTTTCAGTTTACTAGATGAAGGAGACCTAGCAACATATTCCGCATGAATGCAAAAAAGTAGCAATCTACAGCAAGTGATAGAAGAGGGAAAAAAATATATATATAATCAAAAAAAAGTAGAACCAGAAAGCATACGCTGAAAATGGTACCCCTCCCCCAACCGTCCCCCAAAATAATCAAACCATCTTAAGGGCTATCAAGAGGAAAAAAAAAAAAAAACAAAAATCAAAAAAAAAAAAGTTACTTAGCAAGTCTACAATGTGTCTTTCGCCTGTTTGCTGGAAGTCTGCCATAGCATCTAGTGCTCGCGTTCGTGTCACATTCGGAGATTAGAGCATCCTAACGCCAAGCGAGAAGAGTTAAAACAGGAATCCAGTCAAGTGTGGAGAAGGAAGGAAAGGGTGGTAACTGGAGAAAGGTGATCATAATCCTATGGATGCTTTTGTTTTACTTTTCAGTAGAGAATCATTCTTCCGGAAAGCCACGTGGGTTATTTTTTTTTTTTTTTTCTCTTTTAATTCTTTGTAGACTAAATAGTTACTCTCTCATTAGGATTTATAATTGGACGTTAACCATGTCAGCCCTTCGTAGAGTCCGTCCCCTGTAGTAGCACAGGAGGGCTGCACGTACCAATTCCTATCCCTGATCCGGGTCAGGCCCAGTTTCTCCTGGATTTCGTGGGGTTTCATGGCATCGGGCAGGTCCTGCTTGTTGGCGAAGATGAGGATGATGGCGTCCCGCATCTCCCTGTCGTTGATGATGCGGTGCAGCTCCTGGCGGGCCTCGTCGATGCGGTCGCGATCGGCGCAGTCCACCACGAAGATCAACCCCTGCGTGCCCGTGTAGTAGTGCCTCCAGAGCGGCCGGATCTTATCCTGGCCGCCGACGTCCCACACGTTGAACTTGACGTTTTTGTACGTGACCGTCTCCACGTTGAAACCCACGGTGGGGATGGTGGTGACCGACTGGCCCAGCTTCAGTTTGTACAGGATGGTGGTCTTGCCGGCCGCGTCCAGCCCCAGCATCAGGATCCGCATCTCCTTGTTGCCGAAGATCTTGGACAGCACCTTGCCCATCCCGGCGGCATCCAAGGGCCCGGCGCCTGCTGAAGGAGGGGGAGCCGGAGGGGGGGGCAGCGCAGCGGGGCCGGGCGGGGCTCAGCGCCGGCCGAGCATGAGGCGGCGGCGGCGGCGGCAGCAGCAGGAGGGGACAGCGGGGCCGGGGCTGCGGGCAGGGCCCCGCCGGGCCTCGCCTCGCCTTCACCTCACCGAGCCTCGCCTCACGGGGCCGGGCCTCGCCTCACGGTGGGTGTGAGGTAAAAGGGGGGGGGGGGGGGGGCCCCGCCGGCCGCCTCAGCTCATGGGACCCCGGCGGGGCTCGGAGCGGCGCAGTCCCGCCCGCGGGGCCGCCTCCGGTTACCTGTGGGCGGCTCCGAGCCGCTCTCAGCCCGGCTCCGCTTCCCGGCTCCCGGCTCCTTTCCCCTCTCCCTTCCCCTCCCCTCCCGCCGCCGCCGCCGCCGCCGCCGCCTCAGGGACCGGGCGCCGCGCGCCGCCTCGCTGCCCCCTGCCGCCGCCGCTACTGCGCATGCGCGCCGCGCCCCGGCCCGCCCCCGCCTCTGCGCATGCGCCGCCGCCGCCGCCGCCGCCGGCTTCCCGCGCGCGCTGGGGGGAGGGAGGGGCCCCGCCCATGCCTGGCGCTGATTGGTTGAAGGGGGGTGTGGGGGGGGGGCTGATTCCGGAAGGGAGGGGCACCGCTAGGGAGGGGGTGGGAGTGCGCATGCGGGAAAGGAGGGGGCGGGGTTTGGGTGGGGAGAGGCGCCACGCGATCACACGTCAGCGGGAGGGGGTGGGGGGCGCGGAGGGAGCGTCTTAAAGGGGCAAGGGCCAAAGGGAGTCTTAAAGGGGCGTGCGCGGGGCGGGACGGTGGGGACACACCGCGAATAAGGGGGGCCCAAAAGTGCCGGACGCGGCCTCGGGGGGGGGGGCTTGGATGGGAGAGGGGGGCAGAGCTGCACCCTGCAGCCCCCCTGCAGGAGGGGAGCTCGGTCACACGCCAATACACAGCCCCACTGCAGCACAGGGCACTGCCCATTGGTTGTCATTGGGCATTGCTCATTAATTATTGGGCATTGCTTATTAATTATTATGAGCATTGCTCATTAATTATTATTGGGCATTGCTCATTAATTATTGGGCATTGCTCATTAATTGTTATTGGGCATTGCTCATTAATTGTTATTGGGCATTTCTCATTAATTATTGGGCATTTCTCATTAATTATTGGGCATTGCTTATTAATTATTATTGGGCATTGCTCATTGTTATTGGGTATTGCTCATTATTGGGCATTGCTCATTAATTATTATTGAGCATTGCTCGTTGTTATCAGGCATTGCTTATTAATTATTATTGGGCATTGCTCATCATTGCGCATTGCTCATTGTTATTGGGTATTGCTCGTTAATTATTAAGAGCATTGCTTATTAATTGTTATCGGGCATTGCTTATTATTATTGTGCATTGTTCATTAATTATTATTGAGCATTGCTCATTAATTATTGATTTCTACAGTTGGGTCTCCAAGCACAGAGTTTGCCGTCCCCAAACACGCCCTGGGTTCAGGGACCTCTTTGTGGACCCACTGGAGTATTAAAACCTCCCCTAGGTCTGTGGCTGCGTGCAGCATTACGGGGCAGCCCGGGGAAGTTCAATATTTTTAAAAGCCAGCCCTGGCTGAGCACCTGCCGTGTGCCAGCGAGCATCCTCAGCCTGGGGAGCACACAGCAATTAGGGTTATGAGGTGAGCGGAGGTCAGGGCCTGGGGAAAAAAGAGACCTGGAGACACCCTGAGGGCCTTCTGGTCGCTCTGTCTGGGCCTGGCTGCAGGCTGTTTGTAGTGTTTTTTCCCCCGGCAGGGCAGCTCCCGAGCTTTGCAGCTATTTTTGCGTCTTTCCCCATTTCGTAAGGCTGTGTTTGCGTGCCCTGTCCTCCACCGGTGACCTAAGTGCTATCGCAAGAACGTGGGGGAAGACAGTGATGTGCTTTACGTAACAGCCCTCATGGCAGATAAGCAACCCTCAAGGAATTGGAGCAACTCCCCCCCTCTGTTTTTATCCCTTAAATATAAAATAAATATATAAAAATAAATATAATTTCCCTTCCCAGCCAGTTTGGGTTACCAGGCCAACCCTATTTTCACACGCTTCCTTTCATCTTGCTTACTTTCTTCTCCTCTTTTGGCAGAGCGAGATGGGAAAAGACCTGCACAGATCTCCTTCAAACACCCTTGTGGCCTCCCAGGGAAGGCCGGGGCAATGCAACAATGCTTTGGTTTTGGCATCTGTGTTGGCTAAATTCTTCTGTTGTGAAAACAAATGACATCCTTGGCAGGACGGGCGCATGCCGACGGTGGTTTTCTTATCACTGGGATTTGATACAGAGGGCCAAGTGCCACCTTTTTTTGAGGGGGGAGACGAGTCAGAGCAGCACTTTCCACGAGTGACGGGCTGTGGTCACCCCGGTCTGCAGGCAGGGAGTGGCGGTGACAGTCCCCCGGGGCGCCTCAGCCGTATTTCCTGCGATTCTGCGATGTCTGTGTTTGTGCAACCACAGCCGGGCTGGGCCAGGAAGCTGAAGCTTCAGCCTGCAGCACAAGCTTTGTCAGTAAATCAGCATTAAACAGATCCTCAGCCCCTTCCCACGAGGTTAACGTTGCCCTGTGAGGGCAGGAGTGAAGTGTTGTCGAGGGCTGCAGGTGCAGGAGGTCTCTGTGAGCCCCTCTACATGCTGGGATGGTGTGGTGAGGACCTGGAGAACCCCCAGAAATCCTAAATTTCTCATCAGGAGAAAGCCCTCCTGGTCTCCCTCGATGTCCTCCAGCCTCTGCAGAAGTGGGGAAGAGCCCTTGGGAAGTGACCTCCCTGCAAGGCGAAATAATTTGGCCTCCGGGCTGTTTGGGTTTGCTTTGTACCAGAAGTCCGTTTGCCATGCCTTTGCAGTTTCTGCTGGAAAACGAGCAGGCTCCTTCTCACACAGGTTATTTCTGGGAGCAGACAGAGGAAATGTAGGTGGGAATTGCTGTGTGACCGAATTTCCATAATCCCGAATTACCGCCGTGACAATGTCGGCCTGAAAAATCACGAAGCCTTCACAAAAAAATATAAAAATAACTTGTGAGGCCTTTCCTTCCCTCCTTGGTTTTTCGTGTGTGTGTATTTTCACACCCTGCATTTACCAGCAGCAACAGAGCAGGAGACACAGCAGTGACCTCCAGGACTGGGCTGGTCATGGTGGCTTGCCCCGTGGAGACCCGTGCCCTGGGGTTTTGGGACCTTGAGCCAGGGCATCGCTGCTGCCCAGGTGTGGCTTTGCAGAGGCCGTACTAGGATTGTTCCAGCCCTCCTTCAAAGGGTCTCTGGTGAAAAGGCAGCGTGAGCTTTGCCTCCTTGTGAGGAGAGGAGCTTTGGAGCAGCGGCTCTGTGCTAAGGGAGCCCAGAGCAAACGGCGAGGTGCTGCGAGTGGCTTCAGGCTGTACTGAGGGGCAGCTGAGGTTTCCCAGCTCTGAGTGGCCTCGTTCATCATTTCAGGAGCTGTTTGGAGGCCAAGAATGCCAGGGTGCACCCCTGCTAGCAGCCGGCACTGCTGCAGGACTCTGCTTCTGCATCCCGGCCATGCCCCATCCCTCCTCGATCTGCCAGGCCCGTTCCTGCCCAATTTCCTGAGGCAAAATTTCCTTCACTGCCCTGCTATCTTGATCCACTCCTGCTAGTTTTTTTTTTTTATGTGATGAAGAGTGTGCATTTGTGGTAAAAAGTGTGTGTTTGTGGCCAGACAGCACGGCACAGAGTTACCGGCAGGAGGAGGGGACACCAGGCCCCGCTGGGGAGCGGGCAGGTGCTGGGGGCTGCCTCTGCCTTGCTTCTGGCCCTCTTTGTGGATATCGAGCCTACGTTTCCTCAGGCCCATGACCCTACAGTCATTAACTAATGTCATTAGCCACCACTCCAGCTGTCGCTGCTGACAGCTCTTCCTTAAGTCGATAAGGGGAGCACGGAACGAGGTGTCTCTGCCACCCAGCATTAACACACTTGGTGACGCCAGGCTTGTATGGTCTGGGGAAAAAAAAATAGGCCATTTTGGCAATGGCAGTGCATGGTTTGGGATCACCCTTAGCTATATGTTAGGCAAGGTGCAGCACAGTTTACACGTCTGGATTAGACCAAAGGCTGCCTTTGCTATCTGAGCCCACTGGCTCCAAAATTTGGTCTCTGTGGGTGCCAGTGAGAGGTGTCTGCAGCATCCCTCAGCCAGACCAGCTTGGAAACAGAAGTGCTGAGGTACTAACAGGCCAACTCCTGGGCTTACCCCTGCCATCAGAGCGGTTCCAAAGACTGTTTATCAATATAGGTGCTTTATATATATAAATATATATATATGTATATGTATAAGTTCATGGGATGTCTGGGGGAGCTCTCTCGGACAGTCCTCTGGCATGCAAAATACACAGGGGAGGTCTCAGATGCCCTGTGAAGGTACTTTTAGATGGTCGTCTATTGCAGCAGTGAACAGATAAAGGCAAGAAGCTCCTGCATTTTATTATTTGCATTACATTTCTGTTATTTTTACGTCCTCTGGGAATCAGAATACTTCATTGCAGCCCCAAGCAGTCACTGCAGCAAGTTGTTTGCCTCTTAGTCTCTCTCCAGTGCCTCATCACAGGGAATTCTGAGCTCTCCCTGGACACATCCTAGAACAGGACCTTGCACTTTTTTTTTGTTCTTTTTCATATAAAGCTTAATGTGGCCATTCTAAAGCAAATTATTTCATTGAATCTTCACTCAAAGAGCTAAGTTTTGCTTCTTGCAGTCTGTGCTCCTCCTCTCCTGGGTGCTGTGGAAGCTTTAATGCATCCTGCTGCCACAGAGAGCCCGGAGGTGCTGGTCCCTGTGTGATGGAGAGCAGAGGCAGCAGGAGCTGCGGCCAGCCGGGCACGGTGGCTTGTGCCTGTAATCCAAGCGCCGGGGAGGCTGAGGCTGGCGGACGGCTTGAGCCCGGGGGTTCTGGGCTGCAGGGCGCTGTGCCGAGCGGGCGTCCGCGCTAAGGCTGGCATCGATATGGTGTCCTCCAGGGAGCTGAGGGGCACCAGGTTGCCTAAGGAGGGGTGAACCGGCCCAGGTCGGAAACGGAGCAGGTCAAAGCTCCCGTGCCGGTCAGTAGTGGGATCGCGCCTGTGAACAGACCCTGCAGCGCAGCCTGGGCAAGAGAGCGGGACCCAGCCTCTTTTGGCACCTTTCCCCTGCCTGACTCTGCGCTTGGCAGCTCTGGGACTGTCCATCCTGGGGAGCAAGCACAAAAGGGTCAAGTAATACTGGTGTGGGACAAGCATCTTCTGCAGATGTTTAACCTCGCTCATTCATGTGTGCTCACGTTTTGGTTATGTGCGTAGTGGTTTCTTGCAGCAGTGAAGGGTCACAGTTCAGGACTCAGCCAAACCTAGGGATCCAAATAAATTTGACTATGAATGTGGGAAATCCCAGGCAGTAGAATTTCCCATCATGTTTCCATCTCAGAGACCCTGCAGACCTGCAAGTCAGCAAATGTCCCTTGAGCACAGTCAGGTTAGGCAGCCTGCTCCACGCTGATTCCAGGCTCCCAGGAGTGTCTCATTAGCCTCCTCCCTTGGGTATTTGCTGTCACAGCTCATTTGTGTCCTCAGCTCTGAGCTTCCCACTCTTAGGAAATGAATCGAGAAGCCTTTCTCTGTAAGAGAAAGCGGGGAGTGGGACAACTCTTACCCCCTCTCCCTCTGTTCAGTAAATGAAGCATATTGAGGTGTCCTGGAGACAGAGCTCCCCAACATGCTTATTTTGGCTTAAAATGAAAGCAGAGCATCACGTCGTGCCTCTTCTGGCTCAAAATGAGAACTCTGGGCTTTTTCAGCTGCTTAAACCTACTTGGGCTCAGAAATGTCTGTCCTGTGTACTTTATGATTAAAAATCCCTCCATCCATTTTCAATCATAGATTACACGCAGCACAAGGCCTGTCTCTCAGTTCCCCACTGCCACTGTGTGGCCAAGCAGAGCCCGTACAGGATGGATGTGGAGGAATCTGCAAAAGGCTTGAAACCAGCCGGGCACGGTGGCTTGTGCCTGTAATCCAAGCGCCGGGGAGGCTGAGGCTGGCGGACAGCTTGAGCCCGGGGGTTCTGGGCTGCAGGGCGCTGTGCTGAGCGGGCGTCCACGCTAAGGTCGGCATCGATATGGTGTCCTCCGGGGAGCTGGGGGGCACCAGGTCGCCTAAGGAGGGGTGAACCGGCCCAGGTCGGAAACGGAGCAGGTCAAAGCTCCTGTGCTGATCAGTAGCGGGATCGCGCCTGTGAACAGACCCTGCAGCGCAGCCTGGGCAAGAGAGCGGGACCCAGCCTCCTTTTGTGCCTTCAGGATGCCTGAATGGGCAGCAAGGGATTGGGATTTGATTTGGGAACGCTGCGGCACGAGCCGCACTGACACACTGGGGAGTCCCAGCCAGGAGAGGGGAGAGGGGCATGTCACACGGGGGGCTTTCTGAAAGGGAAGAGAGGAACATAGGGGGAAAAACAGGCATCTCTAAAAGGGGGAGGAGAAGGATTTTAGGGGGACTTAGAAGGATTTTAAATAAATTTGCTGATCAAGGAGATGCTGCTGATCCTCCGCTAGCCCCCAGCTAGATCCTGCAGCGAAACACTGGCAGCACGACCCCAAATGGTTGTGCGAGAGGCAACGAACCCAGGCCTGTGGCAAGGAGGCAGAGGCTGTACAGATAGGATTTGCTTCCTTTGGGGCAGGTCAGAGCCCCTCCAGCCCTGGGCAGTGCCCGGCTGTGGAGTGCCTTCCTCAGGGCTCGGTGGGGCAGAGCTCCAGGAGTGCAGCCAGCTTGTTGCTGGGGGGGCAGACTGGCAAACGGTGTGTCACTGTTTTTTTCTGTATTTATAGCTATCACTCCAAGCATTTTATTTTATTTTATTTTATTTTATTTTATTTTATTTTATTTTATTATTTATTTTATTCTATTCTATTTTATTCTATTCTATTCTATTCTATTCTATTCTGTTCTGTTCTGTTCTATTTTGTTCTGTTCTATTTTGTTCTATTCTATTTTGTTCTATTATTTTATTTTATTCTATTTTATTTTACTTTGTTAGGGTTGTTTATATTTCCCCTGTGAGAGTTTGGGGTCCTTCCAGTTTTCACTACCTGAAAGGAAGGTGTGGGGAGCTGGGGGTCGGCCTCTTCTCACAGATAACTGGTGACAGGACTAGAGGGAATGGCCTCAAGTTGCACCAGGGCAGGTTCAGGTGAGAAATGAGGAGAAATTTCTCCTCAGCAAGAGCAGCCAAGCATTGGGACGGGTTGCCCAGGGAGGTGGTGGAGTCACCGTCCCTGGGGGTGTTTGAGGAGAGGTTGGACGTGGTGCTTGGGGACGTGGTGCTTAGGGACGTGGGTTAGTGGTGACAGTGGTGGTAGGGGGTGGTTGGAGCAGGTGATTTTGGAGGGCTTTTCCAACTTTAATAATCCTATGATTCTATTTGGCTAACGGCTGAACTTCTGGGAGACAACACACGGATTAACAAGCGGCTCTGTGAGGGAGAGGACGCCCTGCTGCGGACATCCTGAGGGGCTGGGGGCACCATTTTCCCTTCGAGGCTGAGGGGAACGTGGGGCAGCGGTGGCCGGGCGCGGTGGCGCACGCCTGTAGTCCCAGCTGCTCGGGAGGCTGAGCCCGCCGGATCGCTTGAGCCCAGGAGTTCTGGGCTGCAGTGCGCTATGCCGAGCGGGCGTCCGCGCTAAGGCCGGCATCAATATGGTGAGCCCCGGGGAGCCGGGGCACACCAGGTTGCCTAAGGAGGGGTGAACCGGCCCAGGTCGGAAACGGAGCAGGTCAAAACTCCCGTGCCGGTCAGTAGCGGGATCGCGCCTGTGAATAGCCACTGCAGCGTAGCCTGGGCAACACAGAGAGACGCGGGCTCCTTTTGCTGCCCAGGGAAGTGGTGGAGTCACCATCCCTGGAAGTCTTTAAAAGACGTTTAGATGTAGAGCTTAGGGATATGGTTTAGTGGGGACTGTTAGTGTTAGGTTAGAGGTTGGACTCCATGATCTTGAGGTCTCTTCCAACCTAGAAATTCTGTGATTCTGTGATTAATTCTGTGATTCTGTGATGATTCTGTGTTTATTTTTCTGTGTTTCATTGCCGGGCCCGCCCGCACCGTTTTTCCCCTGAGGCTCGCCCGCCCCCTGGAGCTCCGTGAGGCGGCGGCGCATGCGCAGCGGGCCGGGCCGAGCCGGGCCGGGCCGGCGGCGCCATGAAGGGCCGCTTCGGTACCATCGATATCCGTGCGCTGCTGGCCGAGCTCCGCCGCAGGTACGGCACCGGGGGGGGACACACGGCACCGGGGAGGCACCGGGGGGGGCTGTGTGGGGCCCCCAGCCCCTGCCCGGGCAGCCCGTGCCCCCCCAGCCCCGCCGCTGCCTGAGGCGCCGGCACGGTTCCGTGTGGTGTGGTGTGGGGTTGTGCTCGTAACGCGGCCGTGTTTGTTGTTTTTTTTTGTTTTTTGGCAGCTTGCTGGGAATGAGAGTGAGCAATGTTTACGATGTGGACAACAAGACCTATCTCATCCGGCTGCAGAAGTAAGAATCGCTGTGACTCCCCTTACCCGGTCGCTGTGTGTATGGAAACTGTGCTTTTTGTACACATGGCCTTGCTGCTGGCAGGTGTTTCACTTTTCTGACCAGTTTTCAGTGGAATCCTGTCATTTTCTGCTAAAACTCAGTAACTTTTACTCTGGAAGGCCCTGGGGGTAGCATACATAGGGTTGTGAAACAAGCAAAATGCTGCAGCAAAGGTAGAGAAGGCCCCAGCACTTGCCCTAAAAGCACGCAGCCATCCCCATTTCTTTCTGTGGGGAAGTAGGAGAGGCGTTCAGGAGGGCAGAGCCTCAGTTCTGTAGTGATATTAATTCCCAGGCCAGGTGGTGGGGATGGCACACTGCTGTCCCCAGCCTGTCCGCTGCATCGTGTCTCACCTGGGCCCAGCATCACCTCCTTGCCTCCAGTTGCACTGGGGGATTTCGGACTCCAAAACCATTTTTCTTGGCCCTTTGTCTGTAAACTTAACACGTGGGCATCCTTTTGCGGTCAGCGTGGCTGCAGCACTGTTTGATGGACTCCAGTGGTTTTGGTGAGTGTTTTCTGCAGGTGATGTGCTCCTGGCTGTGGTGCTTTGGTCTCGTCCCAGTGCAGCCTGGTGTGTAGCACGAGGTGGCTGTTTGGGTACCAAGTGGTAAATCTTTATTTTGGTAACAGACCCGACTGCAAGGCCACGCTGCTGGTTGAGTCTGGAATACGGATTCACACGACGGAGTTCGAATGGCCAAAAAACATGATGCCATCCAGCTTTGCAATGAAGGTAAGCCAACCTGTGTTTTCATTTAAAAAAGAAAGTTGTTAAAGAAATAATGTTATCGTGCTGTCATTGGAAACAAGAAAATACTAAAAGGGTTTGCCTGGTGGATCCTGATCGGACAGGTGGCTGAAGGTGAAGAAGCAGCACATGTGGCCTTAGGATCACGTTGTTGATTCTCAGCACCCAAAACAATGAGCCTGTACGTTTATGAAGACTGGTGTTAACCTGCAGAACATTTTTGGTGCCACCCAGACCTGTCAGAGTTTGCTGCAGTGAAGTCCTTGTCATTCCAGTTGGATTGTCCAAATGTGTAGGTCCTGGGCACAGCACGCTGCATTAATAGAGTCCTTCTGTTCGCTCTGCCAGACTCTGAGGGTTCAGATCTTGGGGCAAGCTGTTGGGCTGCATTCCTCTAGGTAGGTCTGTGGGAATGCAGCCCAAGGGCTGTCTCACAGGTCAGGTCTGCGTAGCTTGCCACCTCTGGATGTGGCCTCATGGAAATGGCTCCCCAAAGACTCTCTTGGGAGGCTTTCCGTGTCCTTTGTTGATGCAGGGTTAATCCTGAATCTCTTTGTAATACAAAGTCTTTGGACTTTAACTAACTGCTCACTTGTTGAGGTGACGTAGATGACCTTGCTTTGAATAATGGCTGAACAAACAGCAGTTTTAATGGCAAAAATCACTTAATGTAAGAACCTGGAACAATTGTATTATCTATAAATATCAAGGTGATATTATTTTTCCTAAGAGCTGCCTTACTTTTGTATTATTGGGATTGGGATTTTTGTCTTTCCAGTATTTGTATTCAGAAAGAAGCGGTCGGTGTTGTAGCAGGGATCAATAGCTTAGAAAACCAACAAATATATTTCAGTGTAAAACATCACAAGCAGGGCCCTTTGCATCGTCTGACAGATGTTCTCTGCTCTTGGCAGTGCCGTAAGCATTTGAAAACCAGAAGACTGGTCAGCGTGAAGCAGCTGGGTATAGACAGAATCGTGGACTTCCAGTTTGGGAGCAACGAGGCTGCTTATCACCTCATCATCGAGCTGTACGACAGGGTGAGTGCGAGGCTCCACGTGCGTTCCCTGCAAGCGAGCGCTCGAGCATGGCCTTGGTTGATGATCCCCTGGGGTGTTCTTGCAGGGCAACATCGTCCTGACAGACCACGAATACCTCATCTTGAACATCCTGAGATTTCGCACGGACGAAGCAGATGATGTCAGGTTTGCGGTTCGGGAGCGATACCCGGTGGACAGCGCAAAAGGACCTGCACCTCTGCCAACCGTGGAAAGGTAGCTGCTTTTAGGTGGTGTGTGTGTTGGAATAAACCCCAATTACTGTGCGAAAAGTACTCTATCTGTGGGTATTCTTTTCACGTACCGCAGCCATTTTGCACTTCTTCTAATACTGAAAATGTTTTGTTGCTTCTAAGCAATACAACGTGATCTTAAAATCACGTTCTTGCAACTCTTTATTATCTTTTGCAGGTTAACTGAAATAATATCAAATGCACCCAAGGGGGAGCAGTTGAAGAGGGTTCTTAACCCGCATCTTCGTAAGTAATTCTGTTTCACTTGGAAATGAAACGGGGGCAATGTGTGTCCTGTTTTGATGATACTGAATATTTGAGTAACTTCAAGCTGTCTTCATTTTTTGAGGTTGTTGGTGACAGCCTGCTTTTATTTATGTTTGAAAAACAACAAAAAATGAACCCTTTGAAAACAGATTTTTTTGTTGTTTTTGATTCAAAGCAAGCTGCACAATGAGCCTTGCTGTGATCCTGCAGGGATGAAGGCCTGAGAACAGCTCTGTTGGAGCAGTGATTTGATGCATTTTGCCCAGCATCCTGTCGGTGGTACTGACCAGGAGGTGTTACATGTACAGGCAGGGCAGGGATGCTAGGAAGTGGCTGGGGAATGCCAGTCCCGCAACCAGTACTGGTGTGGTAAAACCAGCACGATTAATCTGGCTGGCTGGGTGTTCTCTGGTAGGCAGGCAGAGCACCCTGTGCCCCAGTTCTCCTGAGCACAGAATAGATGTGACTGGTGTGACGTGATGAGGACAAGCTTGTTTTATTCTGCTGATTCTGTTGATGCAGGGTGCCTGGCAGACACCCCTGAGCAGCTTAAATGCTCTGATTTGCAGACCAGAGTATTGCTTTCCCATTTCTTGATTCCCCTTTTCACCACCTTTGTTCCTTTCCTTCTCCACTGTGGCCTTCTCCTAAATAAACAACCTGCTGCCAACTGCTTCCTCCCACTGGTCCCAGTTTTGTGCTATCTTTACCCAAATCTGGTGCTGTGATTTAGGTAGCCTCGGCCTTACAGCGTCACTGATCTGATTGCTCAGGCACTGGTGGCCTGGCGAGGTTCTGCTCTCTAAAAGGGCTGCGATTCTTCCCTCCTGTGAGCTTGGCCTTTTCTCACACCTCTTCCTTAACCACCTGTGAAACCCGACCATCCCTCTGGGTTTCAGTGTAACTTATTGTGCTTCCCATGCTGGGAGCTCTTGTGTCCAGGGGTTTCTGATGTTGTGTTCTGCAGTTCCTCACATCTTACTCAGTCGGCTTAAACTCGGGCTGGGGCCTGGTCCTTAGCCTGTAACCCTAACAGAAACACTGCTATTTCCCCAGAACAGCCTCTCAGTCCCAGTACTTTTATGTTTTAGAGACTTATAGGCAGCACTGACCAGCAGGTATCCTTGAATTTAATAGCCTGGGTTGGATTTTTCTTCCGTGCGCTTACCCAATCTCTTTTTGAGCCTGTCTGAACTTCTGCAGTGTCCTGTGCTGCGGACTTGCACTTGCTTTCATACCAATTCTGCACCACTCGTTTTATGTCCTGGTCGTTTCTAGGCTGACCAGCTCTTTAATGTTTAGCCTTCTGAGTCTTTCCGTGTACAGAATCTGTTCCAAGCCTCTGATACTTGTCCTTCTCTTCACTTTTTCTAGCTCTACCTATTTTGAAATGGAGTAGATGAAAGCATTAACATTAAAAATAACATTATTAAAACATTAATAAATAATAAAATAATAAATAATAATAATAATAATAAATAAATAATAATAAAATAATAATAAATAATAAAACATTATTATAACATTAAAAGTGGCAGAGCACCACAGATTGATGCTATGGCGTGGTTTCCCTCGTTCTAGTCACTGTTCCTTTCCCAAAAGTTCCCAACACACAGCTTGATGTTTTTATGTTCACTGACAGTGGAGTTTGTTGCAGAGCCATCTGTTGTTCTTGCTCCCAAGCAGAAATGTTGGTTGGGTTCTGTTGCTGCACATGGAAAAGCAGGACAACCTTTCCTCACATACATCAATTTGTGTTGTTTTACAGTGAGTTTCTCTCTCAGTTATTTAATCACCAGTGTTTGTCTCCTCCAGTTCTTCACGGCTTACTGTGGTCTTTCTTGCTTAGGCAGAATTTGCTTTGTCACTGGGCTTTGTTCAGGGGCACACGGAGCAGCGTGGGCCCTAGCATAGGTCCCTGCAGAACTCTGCTTCCCTCCTGGAGGGAGCTGACAGCCTGTGCCTCCTCTCTGGTTCCTGACTTCCAGCCAGGAAGGGGCTGGTCTGTTACTTGATGGCATCGTGTCATCTCTGAGAGCTTTGGGATGAGCTTTGCTAAATGTTTTCTGGAGATCTGAATAGACTGTATCTGTTCGACGTCCTGTGTCTGTGTCTTCTTAACAGTCTGGTAAATTTATTAGGCGAAATGCAGAACTGTGGTCCCTCTTCTGTATCTAGTACAAAGCTCTGCTAGTTCTAGGCTTTAGGCTAAAAGAATTTAGAATATAATAGTTTCAAGACCAGTTTGTGCTGGTGTGGATGTTGAATTCAAGTGTTTTGTCTCTTACCGTGTAGCTCTTTAACAGTGATATTTCATTCAGTTTTTGTGGGTTAATGAGAGAAGCTCTCTGACTACCTATGCCATTAAACAGTTGGTAACGATGTCTAAAATATTAGTGTTGACCTTGTACCCTGGTGTGGCATCCAGCTGGGCAGACTGGGTGGCTGAAATCTGATTTAGCTGTTCTGTGCCCTGCCTTCATGGTCTCTTGGCTGTCCCACTGCCTGTTGGGGTCACCTTCTGTGAGGCCACGTGCATCATCCTAAGCTTGGTGCTGCCTTGTCCCAGTGATTTTCATCTTTCTTCATTTCTTTTTTGCCTGTCCTCAGTTAAAGGTGGTTTTCCAAGGGCCCAGCTTGTTTCTTTGTCTTAAAGCATCTTAGAGGAGGATCTTGTACCTGTTTTCATTTGCTGCTTCTCTGCACCCTGTTCAAATGGGGCTCCATCTGTTTCCGCTGCCCCTCAAGTTTCACCTTTAGCTTTGACAGCTTTTCCCCACTTCTTTCCTTGAAGCTACACAGCCTGTATGACTTCACCCTTTGTGCTACCTTGTCCCAGACCAGGTGGTTTTCCACCCTTACTGGGTTTCCTACACTCCTCAGTTCTTTTCCTACCCCCTTTTAAATTTTTAAAAGCTTTATTTTGTTTAGGCCGACATGAAGCCCAGCCTTCCTGAATATCCTCATTCAGTCCTCGACCTTTCCCACTTCCAGATGAACCTAAGCATCCCTGAGTTTGTAAAACCTCACACCATAAGCTGAGACCTGTCAGCTCTGCCCACCAGTGAGCATTTCTGAGAGCCACTGTGAGAGTCCTGGTAACCTGCTTGCCATAGATCCTGCCTTCTGAATTCAGGACCACCATGCCTTTGCTCTCCCTGGTCTCTCTAAGGATTGTGACTGTAGTTTCCTGGCTGTATATTGTTGAAACACTTCTTATGATTTCATTGTGAACACAGTTTTCATGGAGAATCACCTCTATAAAATAACTCTTTTTTTTTTTTTTTATCTCTATAGCTTATGGAGCCACCCTCATTGAGCATTGCCTTATAGAAGCTGGATTTTCTGGTTCTGTCAAAATAGATCAAAATCTGGAAAATAAAGGTACGTAGAAAATATGTTTTAGAGGCTGTACATATTTGGTCATTGTCATGTCTGGGTAGTATATGGGTAGTATGAGTAATCCTTAAACCTGTAGTTCTGACCTCATGGTTATACACTGTAATGTTCTTAGGTTGGGACCAACCTTCTTCATATCAAAACTCTTGAAATAGAGCGTAAGACTCCTCCTATAGTCTCAGAGGTTTTATGAGACACTGCCTTAAACATCAGATGAACTCTGGCTAGGTAAAGGGATATTTTATAAGAATTCTATAGGGAGGAGTTGGCATCAAAGTCTTCCTTTGGCTATAACAGACATGGTGGGGATTTGATAAAGCAGGGGCTTTACATTTATTGCAAAATTTCAGTCAGAAAAGAAAAATAAGACTACAGAAAAATCAAATGTCCTTTATATTTGCCATAAATCAAACAGATTTTTTACTTTGTACTATTTTATAGTGCTGCAATAAATCGACTTTATAACAAACAGCTTACAGGAACTGGTTTATGCTTTTCTCTGCAGTTTTATTTTATAAACTGCTAGCATTCAGATGGTCTTTCTTCATGGAACTTGAAATATGTCTTTAAAGTGCATATATATATATTTAAAAAAAGAACACCTTCCAAACATAAAATGTGTACTGAAGCTCCTGTTTAGAATGAATAGTAATTGCTGAAGCAATTACTGAAACAATTACTAAAAACAGGGTGCAGGATATCTGCAGTTTTATTTTTTAGCCATACTGGGATCCTACTCTTAGACTATCTGACAGGGCCACAGCTGGAGCTTGCTGTGGACATGGTTAGGTCGGACAGGCTGCTCCAGGCACTTAGAAGAGCTGATGCCTGGGTCTTTTGATTTGCTGTTGTGCTAGGTTTATGTAACAATATCTTTCTGTTCTAGGTGTCTTAAAATATTCCTCTCCTCCCCCCTCTCTCTTTAGAAAATATTGAAAAAATACTCACTGCTTTGGAAAAAGCTGAAGAATATATGGCACTAACGGATGACTTCAGCGGAAAGGTTGGTCTCAGCTGGGCAACTTGGTTAGCAGTCACGCAGGAACTGCAGAATTAAACTAGTGGGCAGTTATTGTTCACAATGTGCCTGTTCTGGGGTTACCAGCTTCAGGTTTTGTTCTGGGAGCTTGTGCTCCTGGTGGTGTTGGGTAATACAAACAACCTCCTTGCACACAATGTACAGCAATTAAATAATTTATGAGCAGGTGATGTAGGTCCTAGGAGAACTGCACTTGTGCTCTGATGGTAGGTAACGCTGTTCTGCCTGTCAGCCCTGCGTTTGTGTGCTAATTTGTAGGGTGGATTCACAGAATGTCTGGGGTTGGAAGGGGCCTTAAAGACCACCCAGTTCCAGCCCCCCCTGCCATGGGCAGGGACACGTCCTGTTACATCAGGTTGCCCAGGGCCTCTTCCAACCTAGTCATGGACACCTTCAGGGATGGGGCAGCCACAGCTTCTCTGGGCAGCCTGTGCCAGGGCCTCACCACTCTCTGAGTGAAGGATTTCTTCCTAACATCGAATCTAAATCTCCCTTCTTAGTTTAAAACCATTGCCCTGACCCAGGTGCAGCACCTTGAACTTGGACTTGGTGAACCTCATTGGGTTCACGAGGGCCCAGTTCTCAAGCTTGCCCAGGTCCCTTTGGATGGCTTCCCTTCCTTCTCTATCGACTGCACCACTCAACTTGGGCAGTTCTGAGGTTCCTAAAATAAGTTCACCTTTTCTGGAGGAATAAGATGTCACGTTGCTTTTGCCATAAAGTCTCCCAGCTAAAGTGAAGTACTGTCTCGTGCTGATCAGGAGGTCAGCACCTGAAACTGGCTGCTTTGCCAACTTAAAGGGGATCATTTTCAAAGACAAATGCTGATGTCATATTTATCCATTCCTTTAGGGTTACATTATCCAGAAAAAGGAGAAAAAGCCGAGCTTGGAACCAGATAAACCCGCAGAAGATATCTACACGTAAATATCTGAAATGTTTATTTCCTGTTTTTCTAGTCTGCATAACCTAAATTAGTTTTCAGGTGATAATATCAAATGTGTATTTTACAGATATGAGGAATTTCATCCTTTCTTGTTTTCTCAACATTCAAAATGTCCGTACTTGGAATTTGACTCATTCAATAAGGTACAGTGCTTTTGCTGATGCTGTACTTAAGTGCTTTAATTGACTGATGCTAAGAAGAGTAATTAAAAAGCGGTGCAAAAGTTGATAGTGAAAACATAGAGCTTGGAAAAGGTGATTAATTTTATGGATAGAAGTTTTACACATAAAAGGCCAAATAAAACAGGGCCTTTAGGCTGCTGTTGAGTGGTGCTGTCTGCTGGCTTGGTTAGTAGGTCCTGCAGCTGAAATGATGGCACGTGGCACTGAATTTGGGTGTGCATGGAATGTGCCAAGCTGTTAACCCGGACTGGTGACAGCCAAATGTTTTGTTAGTGGAGAGTTCAGATGCTGAGCTCTCACCAGAGATGAGCTTTCACTGCAGCGACCCCTTTGAAAGCCCGAGGCATCTGGTTTAGTGTTTCCTTGAGTGTTGTCCTTCCTGGTCCTTGTTAACATTATCTGGAATCATTAACTGCGTGTTCCTAACCTTGATCTTCAGAGTTCCCATGTTACTTTCCTGCCCTGCTTCCTGGCTGAATTTCTGTCATCTCCTTCACAGCACTGATGGTCTAAGCAGCCTTAAAACCTTCCTCTCCTTTTGTTTTAATCAGTGTTTGGGAACGGGAGCGTCCCATCAGGGACGGTTCTTAGGCTTAGTTTCTAGGATTTCTGTATTTTATTTTTTTTAACTGACCTATTGAAGCAGCAGGGATTCAGGGCACACAGGTCTAGAATTGTTCTGCAGATTAAATGGCTGCACACAGTATGCAACAGCAGGTTCCTTTTAATCATTTCTTAACAAAAAATGAGGGTCCAGCTTGGCCAGCTATTTTCTGTTGTGTGTGGCCCACTGTTTGTAGTGAGACATAACCTAGAGTGCCTTGCTGAACTCATCTCAGGCAAAGGTGAGCTGGAGGAAGTTGTTGAACCCCATTTTAGCATGTCTCTTCTTAGTGCTTTGCAGTCAGCTCTTGAGGAAAACCTCCTCTGCCTGCTTGTTGCAGGTATCAGTCAGTGCAACTTGGAGATCTTAAAAACTGCTTTTCTCTTGTAGGCAGCAGATGAATTCTACTCCAAGCTAGAGGGACAGAAAATTGACCTGAAAGCCTTGCAGCAGGTATGCTCTCACCCGGGCTGGAACAGCTGAGGTGGCTCTCTGAGCTTCAAATGCTTCTTTAGGGCCCTTGGTCTCTGTAGCTTGGGGTGGGGAAGGTGGTGTTTACTTATTTGTGGTACGGAAATGATGTGGTACAGATTTCAAACTGCATAATGCAGCAATTGCTTGTATGCAGAGTTGAAGTAACAACAGTACTTTGGAAACTTTGCGTCTAATGCTGTTGTGTTTTTCTTTGTTGGAATGCTGTACTGAGTGTCTCACAGGGATTAGATGATGAGATGATGTCACATATATATAGATATAATATTTTTCCATTTTACTTGTCTTTGAAAGGAAAAACAAGCATTGAAAAAACTTGAAAATGTCCGCAGGGATCACGAGAACAGGCTAGAAGCTCTTCAGCAAGCTCAGGTAAGACTGGGATCTTTTTAACAAAGAAGATGCAAGATGTTTCTTTAAGAACTGTACCTGCTGGTCACGATTGCTGTGGCCAGTGTTAGAACCCACAGCGACGCCTTCTGTTGTCAGTGAGCACCCTGTACCCCCCAGGGAGTCTGGGCTGGCCCAGTGGGTCTCTGCTCCCCTACAAATGCTCTGTACCTCTCTTGCCAAAGTTTGCTTGTGCAGCTCTGCTTGCAAGACACAAGTTGGCTATTGCCTCTTGTGATCAGTTCTGTGCCATATTTGAATTCTGTCTCAATATTAATTACTACTATTACTTTTTAAAATATTGCCTAGTATGTGTTTAGCTTCAATGGGTGTAAATTTCTTTCTTACCTTAAGGAAGTTGATAAGATCAAAGGAGAACTTATAGAGATGAACTTGGAGATCGTTGACCGAGCCATCCAGGTGGTCCGTAGCGCCTTGGCCAACCAGATAGACTGGACAGAGATTGGAACGATCGTTAAGGAAGCTCAGGCACAGGGGGACCCCGTTGCAAGTGCAATCAAGGAATTAAAGCTTCAGACAAATCACATCACGATGCTGCTGAGGTGAGTACGTTGCAGAGCACGTGTACCAAGTGTGAGTAGGACTGACTGCGTGCTGGGAGTTGTACTCCCACCATCTTTTTAGCTTAGGAATTGTTACTGAAATTTTCTTTACTGAATACAATTTTTCTTTACTGAACTGTTACGGATGTTTTCTTAACAACGTTGTGAAGAGAACATAGTTTAGTGGGCTTTCTTTTTTGCTTTCAAAAATAATAATTTGGTTACTGTAATAGCTTTTGTTTTGGTATTTTTAGTCTGGCTGACTATATCCTAAAATATTGGAAGGTGTCCTAAAAGCAGCAGTATAGGTCCCAACCATTGTATTGCTCAGCAGTTAACTGTGTACGTTTTATTCTGCTTCCATCTAAAATCCATGTGAGATCCTGCCTCTATCAATGGTGGAGGCAGCTCACTGAAAGGATGACAGCTCAAGGCTGCAGCTGTTGTGAGCTTCACGTTTGGATGCTCATTGCTGTGGAAGTCCTGACAAGAGAGCAGGCAGTGAGACCGTATCTGGAGTGTTTTTAAAAAACATTTGATACTGTGTCATGATTCCAGAGATTTAAAAAAAAAAAAAAAAAAAAAGTTAGAATTTCTTTTTTGTAGCTAGAACTTTGGGTATGAAAGCTGTAATGTTGCAAAGTTAATTACAAATTTTTAGTTACTTCATTTTCAAAAATGTTGCTATGTGAAGTAAACTCACTTTCAGGAGCGAGGTCTGTTTGCAGCTGTGACCTCTGTCTGTCTCATTAGCAGGTAACAATCACTGCGCTGATCGACCAGCTCAGTCAGTCCCCCAGTTGTTGAATTATGCTTCTGTAGTACAGGAGACTGTGGAGATGTCTTTCCTTTTACAAAGGACGTTATTTTATGCTCCTCCATTGCCTTTTGTTACGCAGACAGCATAGCCAGGTAGAGCAGGATTTAATGTACTGGTGAGAAGCAAATACAAAGCCATCTGATGTGTGCTCAGCATAACTGCTTAAAAACAGTGGCACGGATATTTTGGGCCCTGCGTGAGCGAGGAGGATGGCCCAGGTGACCTCCAGAGTCCCTTTCAACCTCAGCCATGCTGGGATTCTGCAATTCTGATTATTTTTTTTAAAGGTTTTAAACCAGTGCACTGCTGTGCTGTTCCCTGAGTCACTGTGACAGCACAACTGCTCTCTTTTCATGTGATCAGGCATAACATTGTGCGTTTCTTTACTTCATGCAAGTAGATCTTCAGACTTGTTCTTTGTTTTAAGTTTGGCCTTTTCGTTAGATTGGTAGTGTGGATGTGTATCTTTTGATAGAAAAAGCTGCCTTGGAAAATGTCACTTCCTTGGATTGGGAAATGTGACCTCTTTATTTTGTGCTTTTGTTTCCTTTTTTCTCCGAAGTGTGGTTTACTCTAAGATACAAACCTGTGTGCGTTGCATCCTGGAGCCTTCCTGTGGCTGCATGGTGAAAATGGTTTCATAGTGAAAAGGGTTCTTTAGGCCATTTCCAGTCCTCATGAGAGACGAGAAGTAAAAATGCATTGCACTATGGTTAAAAAACAACTGTTTCTCTTATCTCAATCACATGATGTCATGTTTTTTTAGGAACCCGTATGTGTTATCTGAAGAGGAAGAAGAGGAGGAGGATGCTGATTTAGTGAAAGAAGAAACAGAAGAGCCAAAGGGGAAAAAGAAGAAAAATAAAAACAAGCAGTTGAAGAAGCCTCAGAAAAACAAACCGTCACTGGTCGATGTTGATCTCAGTTTGTCTGCGTATGCCAACGCCAAAAAGTAAGGCTTACAGAAAACTGTGCTTTGCTGGTAGAAATTTTCTGTGTGCCTTCAGTTGGTGGTGGTAACATCATAGGAAAGGCTCTGTGCATAGCTTTTTAAAAATAACAATGGAAGTGGGTAGATGCCCTGAGTTTAGGATGCGCGTTTTCCTGGTCCTGTTATCTCAGTGTTGTGGCTGCTCTCCAGCTATTGCAGCGCTTTAATTTTGAGTACAGTTCTGCACAGTGACACAGAGTGGCTGCTTCTCGTCACACAGCAGTGCAAACACCGTGTTCCTTCAGTCTCAGAAGGGAAGTTTCACAATTTGGTTGCTTTTCTCAGGGAAAGGCCAAACTAAAGATCTGAGCTAGAAATACTTCGTCAGAACCGAACTTTAGTACAAATGTAAAGAACCCTGAGAAATACATCATATGTCCTAAAAATATTAGAAATCCCAGCATGTTAAATCATAAACAAGCTTCTCTTTTGCAGGTACTATGATCACAAGAGACATGCAGCTAAGAAAACGCAGAAGACAGTAGAAGCTGCAGAAAAGGTATTTTTTTTTTTCTCATTTTTAGATGATAATTAAAAGCAAAGTCCCTGTCACTGATAAGTGGAAAATCCTGATGTAGTTGAGGTAGTGCTAATGAGACATGAAAAGTGGGGGGAAAAAAACAGCAGCAAGGTTGTTTTATTGTTAAGCTCTTAAGGTGACTGAATAGAGGATTGAAGACCTCTCCTGTATTGTTTTGTTAGCATTATGAACACTTGAGACAAGTGCCCGGTGAAGGTACTGACAAACCAGTAATTGCAGTGACAGGGGTGGAAAATCAGTATGATTTTCCATATGATCAGATAGCTGATAATCTTTTCAGGGGCCACTTACGTGGGGCAGAGATTTATGAAGATTTTAGATGTGCTTTTGTGCCTTAAGAGAATGCAGGCTGTATGTGGAGCCTGCACTCTGGAAAAAAAAATAGAGAAACTTCTCCCATCTTTCCTGTTGTTTGGTTAGCAATTTTATGATTCCTGTGCTGGCTGATCAGGGTCATGCTTTCTGTCTAAACAGGCGTTTAAATCAGCTGAGAAGAAGACAAAGCAGACGCTGAAGGAAGTTCAGACGGTTACCACCATTCAGAAAGCAAGGAAGGTCTATTGGCAAGTACAGTTTTGTTGTCATTGTCTAACGTGTTGTGAGCATGCATCAATTTAAAACACCTGCGTCAGGCTGACTTCACTGGCTGAGAAGTGGAGCTAAACTCTGCACCTCGTATCGAGTCTCTTTACAGCTGCTGCTTTAAGTTGTTGGCTTGATCCCGTTAGAGCCTTTGTCTGGAAAAGTTCCTTTCAGTGGAGCTGGACTTAAAATTTAGCTGAGTTTCTGGCTTTTAACAAAGCTAGGAAGATGGGTTTAGTAAAACTGGGGAACTTGGCTGTTACTTTCTGGCAGCTCAGCATCTGTGAAATAGTAACAGTAGATCAAAAATGTTTCAACAAAGCTTTTTATAGTCTAATAAGTAAATTATTAAAATAAATAGGAGGCAGCTGGACTTGGTGGTGACAGTATTTATTTCATCTCAAAATACTGTTGGCAGTGATGTTATATTTGTACCGTGTCTTGTTTCCATGCCACAGGCATGCCAATGGTAATGACACTATTTGTAGTGTCTTTTTATAAGCAACAGATACTAAGTTGTGTATTCTCAGACTTTGACACAAAAAAGTACCTCTGGAACATTCTGCTAGCCCAATGTGGTTTTCCCCCCATGGATTGATGTAATTTGGCAGGTTTGAGAAGTTCCTGTGGTTCGTCAGCTCGGAGAATTACCTTGTCATTGCTGGGAGAGATCAGCAGCAGAATGAGATAATTGTAAAGCGCTATCTTAAGCCAGGTGAGCATGACTGAGCGGGGTGTATCAGCTTTCTGTCTCGTTTTCCAGTTGTCTGAGAACGACACAGCAAGGTCTGCCTGGTTTGTTCTTAGCTCGAGCCTCAGGTAAAGGGGCTTTGGTGCTGGTGAGGCCTGGAGGCTGCGTGTGTGTTGTTACTGGAGGGCTGGGGGCGAGTGGACCCTCCAGCGCTGCAGGACAAGTGTCTGTTAAGGAGCAAAGGAGCTGATCCTTCTTGGGGCAGCTGGGGAGGATTAAAAGACTTCCAGGTCCTCTTCCCATCCTGCTCCTTGCAGACAAAAGGGCTGTTTCCCTCTGAAGCTGGGAACCTTTTTTACCTTAGCTCTACTGACCTGTGGAATTACCCTGTACACGACTGATTCGAGTCACTTCTTTTTCAGGGGACATATACGTGCATGCTGACCTCCATGGAGCCACGAGCTGTGTGATCAAGAACCCGACAGGTACGTTGTGGGGCTGCTGCAGGGGCTTGGAGGGATGTCAGGGCCCTGCAGGCTGGTGGTGTCCTCACTGCGTGGCTGCGTCCAGCCCTGCGAGCTGCCTTCCCCCCACGCTGCAGCACCCAGCTCCAGCAGATGGCTCAGTTAGGACGTGAGGGGCATCGCTGCCTCCAAAATCAAGTTGTTATCAACTTGATGGGGGACCAGCTGTGCAAACCTGCCTGTGCCCCAGTCCCGGGAGGTGGCAAAAATTGGCCTCGAGCTGTGAGCAGCGCTGCTCCTGCTCCCTTGCAGAGCTGAGGGAGGAGCAGTGGCAGGGCTTCAGCTCCTGCTGGGGAGCTGTGAAGACCAGCTGGTGATGCTGCTTATCATAGAACGGTTTGGGTTGGAATGGACCTGAAAGATCCCCTAGTTCCACCCCCCCTGCATTGGTAGGGACACCTGCCACTAAATCAGGCTGCCCCCAGCCCCATCCAGCCTGGCCTTGAACACCTCCAGGGATGGGACATCCCCACCTTCTCTGGGCACCCTGTTCCAGTGCCTCACCACCCTCAGAGTAAAGAATTTCCTCCTCATATCTAATCTAAACCTCCCCTCTTTTAGTTTAAAGCCATTCCCCTTGTCCTATCACCACACTCCCTGACTCCCTCTGGCCCCAGAGCTGGGTGCAGGGCTCCAGGTGGGGCCTCACGAGAGCAGAGCAAAGGGGCACGATCCCCTCCCTCTCCCTGCTGCCATGTTGCTGCTGGTGCAGCCCAGGCCATGGGTGGCTTTCTGGGCTACAAGCACACATCTTATGTTGAATTTCTTCTCAACCACCACCCCCAGGTCCGTCCAGCTTAGCCACGTGCCCCTGGGAAGGACACGTTCTGGATCGGGGGGCGTGTGGAAGCTGGGGAGCCTCATCTGTTGTGTTTGTAGTTGATTTAACTGGTGTGTTGGCTGTGACTGTTGCAGGGGAACCCATTCCTCCGCGGACCCTGACGGAGGCAGGCACGATGGCCTTGTGCTACAGCGCTGCCTGGGATGCCCGGGTTGTCACCAGTGCTTGGTGGGTCTCCCACAACCAGGTAAGGACACCCGAGCGTGACCTGTGCAGGTGGAACATCCGAAGGAAGTGGTGTGGGGCTGCAGATGGAGTGTCTCTGGGGGGGAACTGATGGATGGGGATGAAATTCCTGTTCCCTGATACCAGTCCTTGAGTTCTCCCTGGCTCTGCTGCGCTTAGGGCAGGGTTGGAGGAGTCACCTCTGACCTGATGTGACCACAACAAGAAATATTGCAAGCTTGGCTTCTTGATACCAGAGAGGAAGCACTTTCATTAAAGAGGAATTTTCTTTTTTCTTTTTTTTTCTCAGTTGGGCTTCTAGCTTGTGCATTAGCTATGGTCTCAGTCTGCTTCCAAGCAACTCCACTCTAAGGGCAGAGAGATCACGTTAAACTGAAGGTCGAGGTGCTTTCTGTGTTCTTACTGCCTCACTAGCCCAGGTCCTCACCCAGGACTTGTAAAATCATTGTGTGATTGAACTGAAACATCTCTTAGGAAAATATCCTACAAAGGGCAGAAGGAAACCCTTGGGTACAGAGTCCTCCTACCGAGCTGTTCCCATAAGTTAAAAATGTGTCTTGCTTGGACGTTGCTCCTGCTAGTGCTGTTATTGCACAGTGCTGGTCTCCTCTTACAGACACTCTTTATAAAATCCGTATCGTGCTTTTTAGGTTTCTAAAACTGCACCTACAGGAGAATACCTGACCACTGGAAGCTTCATGATCCGAGGTGAGACACAAAGGAACTGTGTGACTTTGACATTAGGCATTTTCACAGAACCACAGGCTGGTTTGGGCTGGAAGCCCACCTCACAGCCCACCTAATTCCAGCCCCTGCCATGGGCAGGGCCCCCTGTCCCAGCCCAGGCTGCCCCCAGCCCCATCCAGCCTGGCCTTGGGCACCCCTAGGGCTGGGGCACCCCTTTTGTCTGAAGATGCTGTGCTGTCCCGTGGTGGCAGGAATTCAGCTGAGCTGTCCCCCTCTCTGTGGCAGCCGGCAGATCCCGATCTTCTCAAAGTGTCCCGAGCAGTTTGTAAGGAACACCGGGTGCTGCAGCGTCTGCAAGCTGGACCCTGGACAGCAGATCGCTAGCTGAGTGTTTCCCCTGTTGTCATCCAAGAGCTAGAACAAGCCTTGGTGTAATTTCTGGCAGCCTAAAGCCTCTAATAAAAAGGAGTTTTGAAAAGGCATCGTTTAACACTGCTGTTAAACCTCTTCATGAGAATCTGCCTTTGTTTTTCAGGGAAGAAGAATTTTCTTCCACCTTCATACCTGATGATGGGCTTTAGCTTCTTGTTTAAGGTACTGCTTCCTCTGTGCACATCCTGCTGGCTTTTGCAATTTGTTTTGAGCTGTGGGAGACTTAATTTCTAGTCTTTTTTTCCTCACTGGGACAAATCCCATAAAATGTGTCTTGCTGAAGGTTACTCTCCTCGTATTTCCATTTTTCCCTGTCTTGATTTAAAGCAAACAGACCCTGTTACGAACTAGCAAACTTTACTGTCTGCGGGATTTTTATATGTTTGAAAATGTGTGTGTTTAGGGAGAGTCTGCTGGTTGTGCAGCTGCCTCCTCGCTAGCTGTGCTTTCCAGGTTGTCAGACTGAGGTTTGAAGGTGCTGGTTTAGTTTTCTGCCCTTGGAACTGCAGGAAGCGTTCCAAGGGAGAGCATAAAGCTGAGTCGGGTGTGCTCTGCGTGGGCTGGCGAGCTTTATCGGGGCTGGTGCTGGCCTAACGTGGAGGTGCCCCTGTTGGTAGGTGGACGAAAGCTGCGTTTGGAGGCACCGAGAGGAGAGGAAGGTCAAAGTACAGGATGAGGATCTCGAAACGGTTTCCAGTAGCGCCAGTGAGCTGGTGTCGGAAGAAGTGGAGCTGCTCGGTACGGTGGGTGTGATGTGGGCTCTGTGTGCGCTGCTGACAAGCAGACCTGGCTGCCTCGGGCACTCCTAACGTGAGCTGTGTTTTCCTCACCTGTGCACCGTAGAAGGAGGGGACAGCAGCAGTGAAGAAGAAAAAGCAGAGTGTGAGGAAGCACCGGAAGATGTGGAAGCCGTGCCTGAGAATAATCGGGATGAGGGCGTTGCTGACCTCGACCAGGGCAGAGCAAACACCCCTCCTGCGCCGGAGGGGGACTCCGAAGAGGACGATGGTGAATCTGAGGATGAAGTGGAACATCCAGAGCCGAAGAGTGAAGTGAAGGAAGAAGAGGTAGATTACCCAGACACAACCATCGACCTGTCGCACCTTCAGTCTCAAAGGTAAGTGAAGAAGCAGCTGCGTTTCTCAGCAGCGTGGGCCCTCTGTGGAATCTCCACACTGTTAAAATGCTGCCGAGGGCAGGGCTGTGATGAGATGCCATCAATTCTTTTGGTACGGGCTGTCAGGGTGCGGGGCAGTAACCCTGTACCGTGCTAATCCTGCCGTGCTGCGTGCCATTTCCTGCTACAAGGTGCTTCTTTGTGGGCTGCTTGCTCTGCACCCCCCTTCCTGAAGCACACACGCAGCTGCTTGCTCCCTGCCTGGGGGTGTCTGGCTCCTTGGCCGCTGTTTGTTAGTCCCCGTTCTGGCCTCAGCATCCCGTGACTGCCCACGCAGTGATTTTGCTCCTCGGGAGATGGTTGCCCCCCTTTTTTTTTTTTTTTTTCTCTGAATTGCCGTTCAGCCCCAAGAAACTGAGTCATGGGCTGCTGTGCAGAGCTGGTGCTGAATTACTGCTCTGCGTGTGGCTGTGAGATGAGCTCATCTCCACGTGCCTCTGGAAATGGAACTCCTCAGAGGATGGAAGGCAAAACGATGGGGTGGGTGGAAGCCGGCAGCTCTCCCAGGGAATGCCGTGGCCCATCTGGGCTGTGCACACAGGGAGCTCTCTGCCTGTTCTGCGTGTGTGCTTCGAGGCAAGCTGGCAGAGATCTGAGGGCTTGTTTGTCAGCTGCATCCTGGCATCGCTTCCCTTCTGCTGGAAATGTTAAGATCTAGAAAGCTGAAAGCAATGTGCCCAGGCTGGCTGGTGGTGGTGCCTGCAGGGTTGAGCTGCTCCTCATCCACTGACCAGCTCCGTTTTGATCTCCCCACAGATCCCTGCAGAAAATTGTCCCCAAAGAGGAAGAACCCAGCTTGGTAAGGCCTCAGTCCAGGCGTGTGGCAAAAGCATCAGCTGCTGCTGGACGTGGTAGGCTCTAACTGTGTTTCCCTTCTTAGAGTGACAGCAAGTCCCAGGGGCGAAGGCATCTCTCTGCCAAGGAGAGGAGGTGAGAGCCTCAGTGTTTGGGGTGAGGTGAACGCCTCCTCCTCGTTTCCTCCTCCCTGTGAGTGGGATGTGGGGTCAGCCTGGTCTTTGTCACCAGGAAACCTGGAAACCCGCAGCTGTCAGAGCTGTCAGTGGTCAGCCAGCAGCCGGGGGGGGTGGGAAGCTTTGGAGATGACTGTTTGCATGTGGGGGTTCCTGCTCCAGCAGCTAAAGCCTCCCTACGGAGAGCCTGAACAAGAGGGAAGCTTTTCAGCTTGGCGTTGCTGCCATCTCTGAGGAGGAGGCTGTGAAATGTTCTTCTCCAAGTGTGGGTTCCCCCCGTGGAGAGCAGCCTGCTCCGGCTGACTCACCAGCACTGGTGGGAGAGCAGGAGCTGGGAGGAGGAAGGGGGCTCAGCGAGGCGCCGTCACCCCGGGGTGCTCTTGTCCTTGTTCTCCTTAGAGAAATGAAGAAGAAAAAGCAGCAGAATGACTCTGAGAACATGGAGCCACCCGAGGAGAAGCAGAAGGAGCCGGAGCCGCAGCGTCCCCCTGCTCCCAACGCCACCAAGGGTGTGCCAGCCCCTCAGCCCATCAAGCGGGGCCAGAAGGTAGGCAGGGAGCAGCACTTGCCCCAAGCTGAGCTGTTACCACGTGAAGTGTGGGCTCGTCTCCCGCACAGGGAGAAGTTCTGGGTTTCTCTGTGTGGTCCCTGGCTGCCTGAGAGCTGCAGACTCTTGGTGAAACTCAGTTGCTAGGGATTGCTCTGAAAGAGCTTTGGGAGACCTGAAAGGAGCACGCTTGTGGGGTCAGCGTCTGGTTCTGGGTGGCTACAAAGCGCTGCAAAAGTCGTCGTTTCTAAAATTGTTGTGTTTTCTTCTCCAGAGTAAAATGAAGAAGATGAAGGAGAAGTACAAGGACCAGGACGAGGAGGACCGGGAGCTCATCATGAAGCTGCTGGGGGTGAGTGAGGGGAGCTCTGCCCCCCCTTGGTGCACTCAGGGCGCCGGCTCCAACCACCTCTCGTGTGCAACCGCAGTCTGCAGGCTCAAACAAGGAGGAGAAGGGGAAAAAAGGGAAAAAGGGGAAGACGAAAGAAAGTACGGTGAAAAAGCAACAGCAGAAACCCAAGTCTGGACATCGCGGTGCTGGCGGCGGCAAGGAGATGCTCCCAGGAGGAGTCCTGCTGCATGAGTCCCAGGACCCAGCCCTGGAGGAGCAGCAGGACGAGAAGGTGAGCGGCGTGCTGGCCTCTCCTCGTGTGTCTGCTGTTTTTCACCCACTCTCATGACCCTCCTGGTGCTGCATAGTGCAGCTCTTGCTGTTTTTGGGGCACTGATGGAGAACAGCGTGCCTGATGCCATCCCTCTGGGAGCCCATCGGTTTCAGGCAGCAGCACAAAACCCTGCAGCAGTCTGTGTGTGTGCATGCTGAGTTCCCAGCACAGCCGAAATGAGGCCTGGGGAGCAGCTCGCCAGGCTGCCAAGGATTCAGATAAATCGATCCTCCCACTCGGTGCAGCAGAAGTGTCCCTGAGCTCTCCCGATCTGTTGCTGTGAGTCAGGATCTGAATCACAGCCCAGCTCTCTCCTCCCAGTTTGGCATGTGCCAAGCTAATGAGAGTTTTGAAGGAAATCGTCCTCCCCCACCTACACGAAACCGCTCTTTCTACCTTCACTTTCAAACGAGTTGAGCTGTCTTTGCGGTGGAAATTTGGCTTTCTGTGTCCTGCTGCTAAAAGAATTTATTTTCTCCGGGGACTTGGGGAGAAAAAAGCAGTTGTGTGCTCATTTCAGCTGTGATGTCTCCTTTTCTGTGTATACAGGATGACCAGGAGCAGGATCAGCCAGGAGTTGAGGTAAACGCTCTCGTCTGAACCTCCCGTATGCGCTGAGGAGGGGGCTTGGTCCTGCTGGAAGCTGGAGGGCCCCGCTCTAGGGACACGCCTGGAGCCCTGCAGGCTGCGGCTGGCACCGAGGCTCCCACCCTGAGCCCCTCAGAAGGGTTTGGTTCTGCTGATTTAAGTCCCCTTCATGCCCAAAACGTCTGGAACCCAGCTTGCTTCTGTCTTTTTATATCTCACACTGCTCATCGTGCACATCCCCTATGAAATTAGGGACTGGAGGAACTGGAGCTCGTCCCCGTCTTCGCCTCTGACCTTTTGCACCCCCAGCAGGGTGGCTCTGGGCTGGAGGACACAGCGTGACGTCGGGGTTAGGAGGTTGTTTAAGTGTAAAATTGTTTCAGAGTGCTCTGTAATTACAGGCTGGGCGTGTTGCCCAAGGCTGGAAATAAGTTCATTTCTTTAAATGTTTTAACTGAGGAGGGTAACGGTTGGCTGTAGGGGGAAGCTTTTGGTGACCTTGTGAAGATGTAACTGCATTTGGGGGCCCCCTTTGGGCCATTTAAAGCTAAGATCACTAAGATGTGATATTAGCAATCAAAGCTGGTCAGTAATGAGCTGTGGCTTGCTAATTAATTGCCAGCGAAGGCGATAAACCTAAATTTAGTACATCCTGGCAGCCCCATAGCTGTAATGGGGCAATTCCAGCTGCTCCTGTAGCTGAGCTGGAAGGGGCGACCCTGCAGCCACACCAGTGACAGAGGTGGGTTTGGGTGCCAGTGCTGCTCCCTGCTCCTGCCCCGCTTCCCCAGAAGTTCTTTGCCCCTGCAGGAGGCCGTGGCTTTGCTGGACTCCCTGACCGGGCAGCCGCACCCCGAGGACATTCTGCTCTTCGCCGTGCCCATCTGTGCTCCCTACACCGCGATGACAAACTACAAGTGAGTCGCGGCGCCTCCTGGGGGAAAGGTCCAGCAGAGGGGCGCCTGCTGTCTGACTCACAGAGCCCTCTTCTTTTCAAAGGTACAAAGTCAAGCTCACGCCAGGCACCCAAAAGAAAGGAAAAGGTAATGATTCAAAGCAGTTCCATCCTTCTCGGTGCTTTACCTGTCGAAACCAGAATGTTTGTAGAGTTTTAAGTCTTTCCCGTGGTTTTACAGCTGCAAAGATCGCCCTGCATAATTTTATGCAGTCCAAAGAAGCTACTGCAAGAGAAAAGGATCTGTTCCGCAGCGTCAAGGTGACTTTCTTTACATACTTTCTCTTGTATGAGTCTAAGAGCAGCAGAAAAATGTCCACTGGTGCCTATTTGGGGGGTAAATGCTTCAAAGAAAGTTGTTGCTTTTTTTTTCTGGGGGGGGGAGGCTCTGCCAGCTGCTGCCCCCTGCCCCTTGGTGCTGCCCCTCCTGGCTCTCAGTCCCCAGCGGTGGATTTCTCAGCTCATGTCCATGCCTGCAGGTTGCTGGGCAGCCTGCGCTGTTCGGTGACAGGAAATACTGAAAAGCAGCAGCCCTAACGCTGACTGGTCACGGAACTCTGCTAGAAAAAACACAATTAATGGTTAATGATCTTGAGGCAGTGTCCAGGGACTTGCTGACTCAGCCCCCCCATCCTAATGGAGCCGAGGGGTGGAAGCTGCGTGGAAACCCATTAAAAGTTTCCCGTTAATAAACTGGAGGGAGAGACCAGAAGCCTGACGTCAGCCCTGTATTCTGAGGGGAAAGGCAGCAGAAACGGGCACATCAATCCGTGCCACTGGCCTCAGAAACGCTCGCGGGGGTGAGGAAGGTATTTGTAAAAGCACTGCTGTTATGCTCAATTCCTCATCTTTGTTGTGTAGGATACTGACTTGTCAAGAAATATTCCTGGTAAAGTGAAGGTATCCGCACCCAACCTGCTGAACAGGAAGAAGAAGTGACCTGGGGCTGGAGCTGTCGCCCCCCAACTGGTGCTGTGCAGTCAGGAGCTGCACCTTCAGCCTGGGAAGAGCCAGCCCTGGCCTGAGCGCTGTTCCCCTGACTGAATTCAGCTTCTGTGGCAGTGAGACGTGGACCAGTTCCTCCACTGGGGGCTGGATGGACTCTGACAGCTCACTGAGATAAACAGCAGAGAAATGTGCGAGTAAATTGCTGGCGTTGGGTCAGTGCCGTGCTGTCGAAGTGTCTCTTCTCTTGTGCTTTGAGTTTGGAATCTCAGTGTTCTTTCCCTATAGCTGTGGGCAAAGGCAGCCCTTAATTTACTCCTAATTCACAGCATTGCTCTTCTGTTTCTCCCTAATCTGGACTGGGGGTCCTAGTGGAAGCAGGAGTGGTTCAGGGCAGAGTGCTTTACTTGAGGAAAGACAGAAGGATGTTTTTTCCCCTAACATACCCTCAGCTGCCAGGAGATAAGAAGCCCAGTTCCAGCTGTAGCCATTTCCCTGCTCCCAGCAGCGCAGCTTCATGGTGCTGTGTAATTCTCACCCCTGCAGGAGAGCAGCACGCAGGGAAGAGCTGGAGCCTGGGTCAAAACAACGCTGCGTTTGCTGTATCAGCATCCCCCAAAGCTCTCAAAGTGCATCTTGGTGCTTGTCTGCACCGCCCTCAGCGCTTCCTGAAGCCGCAGCTAAAGCTTACACAAGAAATCAGCACAGAACTCCAGTACAGGAATTGTTTGTTCTAGAAGTCAGTTGTTTATTGATTTATTTTTTTTTTTGAGGACAGCTTAAACATGATTTAACCCCTTCCCCACAGCAGCACAGCCTGCTCCTTGTCCCAGCTGTCCCCTGCTGGGGCTGCTGACAGACGGACCTGAGCACAGCTGCTCGCAGCAGCCCTGCACCCTGCTGCAGTCCATGGGGTCTCGGGCTGGGCCAGCTGCAGGTGAGCTCCACGGGTTACTGACACAGCTGACAACAGGCTCAAGCACTTTTAGTTACACTTCTCAGGGCAGAATATCTGCTACCTAAGGTTCACAATTGAAGTTTCACAACATAAAGAGTTTCAAAAAACAAACTAGGAACAAGCAGAGTAGTGGTGCTTTAACATCTGAAGGTTTACAACAGTTTACCAACTCCGATAATGGACAATTCTCAAATCCTGGTTCTCTGACCTTGACTGGTTGTGGCAAAAAGTATGTTAAGCACTTTCCTAATGCTGTAGACTAAAACGGGCCTCGCCCATCACGGCACTCCTCTGCCTAGACTAAAGCCACACTCCCCTTCCACGGCTGTGGTGTGCTCTGTACTGCCTGCACAGCCCCAAAAATATCCCTACGCATGCACACCTCCTCTCCCTGCTTGGGGCTGGCCCTCACAAACACTTCAAGGTGGACAAACCCAGAACTAGCTGAAGCTTAAGCACAGGATACACCTCCACTTGCATTAAATACATTTATTGCAAACATCTTTACACAAAAATAGGTTCTCTCTAGGCCATTCACATGCAACTTAAAGGCGGGAAGCAGCTACCTACAGGACAGCTATGTCATCTATACAGGGTTAACGCTTGCCACACTCGGTACAGTTACTACAGCTCAGGATTGCTCATCCACGCACTGCCTGTGCAGAGGGCTTAGGAGCCTGAGGTGTTGTTGCTTCCAAACCGCTGATTGACGCTGTGCAGCAAGTGCTTGGGGAGGCAATTCCAGGAGCTGGCCAACATCTCCTTAAAGCAAATGACTGCTTCGAGGCACAGCCTTGGGGAGAAGGAATAGGCAGCTGTTGTTAACATGGATTTGAACAAGGCCTGCAAACTAAGCTAATTATTTACAGCTAGTGAGTTAGGGCTTGTTCTCATCTTCAGCCCTGAATGCATACACCTGAATCTCACTCTAGCTTCATGCTTGGCTACTGTGGTTTCATCTTTAGGGGAAGAAATGTTTCCAAGTTTTTTAGCACCCTAAGAACCAGCTCTAGCACTAGTCCTGCACTGTTTGGTTTAGAAGGGGACACAACTGTTCAGTGCTGAAGCCTTGCCTTCTTACCTTACAAGAGATCTTGGCTGTAGCGAAAACACGAGAATTTCATTACTGTGAGCCTGGAGGGAGAGAGGAGCAGTTTGATGATGTGGATTCACATTATTACAGCAGGAGCCAAAAAAGCCAAGGCTCGTGCGCAAAGGAACCCTGGCAAGCAGCGAGAGTTCATGTAAGCCACAGAGGCAGCAGACAAGCTGACTATGGACTGGCTCACCAAATCCTACAGCGCCTGTAGTTATCAGCACTCAGGGAACTACAGCTGGGTTAAAAACCAGCCCAAGGGCCATTTTATACAAAGAGCTGAAGGGGAACAGGGGCGTGATGTTAAATGATTCCGTGTCTGCTCCCATCCTGCCTGCACCCCGTGGCACAGAGCACCACGAATTGCACCACTCCTGTTTGCCACCTGCCACCCACTGCTCCTGCCACCAGAAGGTGCTGCTGTGCCCCTTCCAGCCAAGGGGGGGATTGTACAGCCCCCAGCGCTCCCCTGTTCCAGCTGGAGAGCCCCTCAATGTCCAGCCTGTTCTCAGCAGCCCTCCCTGAAAACATCCTGGTGAGAGGCACAGGACAAAGCTAAAGAAACAGCTATGGGATAAGAACAGGCTCCAAGTGAAACACAAGCGTGAGGGACAGCCAGTCACGATTTGTTTGAATAACGACGTTTTCTAGAAAAGCAGCAAAACATTTCCCCTCAGAACTTTGTTTATGCACCTCTGCCAGGCCTCGGTACCTCGCGCTGCTGCCTGCGAGCATTTCAAACCTGCGGGAGCGCTAAGAAATCACAGCTCCTGCAGGAAGGGCCGGGCTGCACAGGAAGGGAAAAAGCTCGACATAAACTTACGGCTTTCGAATGGGCAAGTAGGTTGTTGGCACAGCCCCCAAAGATGATCACCTCTCCCTCCTCGCTTGCACAGGCGGTGTGCCACAACCTGCCAACAAGAGCGCTGCGTTACACAAAAACCCAGCCCCACCCAAAAGCCCGTGTTTGGGATTTGTACTGTTTGGGATTTGTACATGGAGGTACCGGCTGTCAGGCTGCCTTTCCGCCACCGCGCTGAAGAGCTGAGCAGCTCAGTTTATGCTCAGTGGGGCTGAGCGGGAAGTGCCACTGCTCCAGGTCATTTAACCTCAAACCAAAGTATTTCCCCAGACAAGAGGGAGCACATTAACTTGACACGGGTGGTTTTGATGCCACACGCATGCATCACGGTAGCTTTGATGCTTTTAAATTGCTGGTCATCACCTTTAATTTGCCCAGCAGGTCTTTACGGAAGACAAAAACATTCTGGGTGTGCACAGGGCCAGCCACAGCGAGGACGCGCAAAGCAGCGCGTGCTTGGTGGCCCAGCAGGAGCACACGGGTGCTGCTCAGCTCTTGTGCTGGCGCTCAGAGCTCAGTCAGAGCACACCAAGCCCCAAATCCCCGTGTTTCTGTCTGTTTCACAAGGCACTGAGCTACACGCTGCCTCCCGCACCACTCATAGGGTGGTGTTAATCTCCCATTTTGTGCACAGATTCAGCACATCAGCGTTCCTGGGGCAGGAACTGCTGCTACGAGGTATTGTATGGTTAAGACAGCCGAGTGCTGTGAGGAGGGATGTGAATCCTCCTCACAGCCCAAGTGAAAAGCTTCCTCACTTTTTTTTGTGTACGTTTCCAAGAAAGTGTGTATCGTACCTTGGTTTTTCAGAATAGTTATGCTCAAACTGTACCCACTCATTCTTGCTGATACAATAAATCCAAGCATCACCTGGAAACAAGCAGAACCGCAAATACAAACAGTATTATATCAGGTCTCTCACGTTTGCTGCAGTAAACACGTGCTTTGGTATAACACAGTCTATTTTTGTTCTTAAATTAAGTTTTTCAGGTAAAACCCTGCAAAATTTTGGGTTGGCTATTTCAAAACAAGAGTTTAACAGTGGTTTATAGGAGTGAAGTCAGGAGGGAAAGATGGAGAACTGTAAAGCTCTTACTAATTGTAATTTGCATTAGACACATTTTTAGAGCAGCCGAAGCGCCACAAATAGCAGAGTCTCAACACACTCAGCGACTCCTACTCTGCCAGTTTAGCTGGTGACCATAAGGAGCCAGATCACAAGTACGTGGAAGGAATGTGAAAAGAATTTACGGTGACTAGGCAATAACTCAGGCCTGTGCATAACTATTCAAGAACAGAAAGACAACACAAAATCCTTCTGGAATGACTTACTTAATGGCTGCTTGTCTGTGGTGAATCCTCCAAAGAGAAAGAGATGATCTGAGGAAATTGGTGTTAAAGAATGCCAGGATCGGCCGACCGGGCAAATGCCTTGCGTGATTCTGTATTGCAATAAAAGCACCATAAATTACAGAAGGGCTATGGTAAAATGCTGCTCTTCTTTCCTGTTCATTGTTTTTCAGGTATTTGAGCTATGCAACTTCATACTGTGCACAGTTCATGACCCACCAGCGAGTTTATTGCTTTAGACACGGTAAAAGAGTTTTGCTCCTATCAGTACTTGGAAACTGCTGACAGCAAAGTCAGGAGGCTCAACTCCACTTGAGTTTACACACAGGGGCGTTCGCTAAGTTTCATTGGATTGATTAGAAGTAGATAAAAATGACGTCTTCATATTGGTTTATAAAAGAACTCGAGTTTTAGTACCTACATTTCATTCCACTCCCACGTATCCAAGTTCAGGTAGTAAAGGTCGTTCATTCGGGACTCCTACAATAAAACAGACTGAGGTTGAAATTCTCCATCTGTGCTCCAGCAGCGCACTGGTAAATCGTGCTGGGACTTACTCTGTATCTGCCACCGAACACGAAGCCTCTGTTCCCAACTGTAGCACAGGCATGGGCTGCTCGTGGGGACGGAGTTTTCCCCTGGGGACAGAAAAAGTGAAAGAAGGAGGTTAAATTTGGTACAATAACAAAAGAAAGGCGATGTCATTGCAACAGAAACCTGCAGTGGGTCAAGGAAAGGGAGGAGCTCACACAGAGACAGTTCCCACACGTCAGCCACCCAAGGAGGTGAGAGGCTGAACTACAGTCAGACTTAAGGTCAACAAGGAACAGGGAGTGAAAAAACATGCAGCAGGTCATTTTGCATTCAGAAACTTGCTTTTTTTGCTGGATGGAAGATCAGAAAACTCATTAAAAAATATTTTTTTCTTTTTATGCCTCAAAGTACAAATTTTACTTTTAGAAGAGCGCTCAGACAGTCACAGAGGACCTCAGACTTTAAACAAGGCAGTGATACAATGAATCAGGGATGCAATGAATCAGGTTGTTTTTTTTTTTTGGTAAATTATTCTTCTGACATAATTGAGATCCTTCTGCACTAAGACAAGGCAATTCTTCAGTAATGTGAACAAGGAGTTATTTAACTCAAATTTGATTTCTTCCAATTCTGTAGCAGCATCACTCCAACTGCCTGTTCCTGAGTTCTCCTGGGACACTTCACACGGGGTCTGTTTGCAATAACCGTGTTTTGCTTTGCCTGTGATCCAGCACCCAGGCGGAACGCACTGAACTGTCACACTGCAGCGAGGATGACAGGGAACCAGACATTTTGTTTTCCTCAGCTCCTCAGGAGAACAACACTACTGAAGCATGAAAGAAAGCAACCCAACGGGAAAAATAATGAAGAGCAAAAAAATAAAAATAAAAAAAAAGCAAAACAAAAGGCAAGTTTCTCATTTTTGGAGAGGAGAGGATCAGGATAATGTAAACAAGCATTCAATAACTGTGCCAAGTTGGGCTAGTGAAGGTTTGGAATGGACTTGAGGCAGAATTTCTTCACCAAGCACGAAGAGAACGGGCTGCCCAGTCCGGGTCCCCACCACGGAGGTATTTAAGAGATGCTGAGGGACAGGGCTTAGTGGTGGGACTCGGGAGGTCAGGTTGATCATTGGATTTGGTGATCCATGAAGGCCTTTTCCAACCTGACCCATTCTGTGATTCTGTGAAACGAATTATTTAAATTTGGTTTAAGCGGTCTCAGGAATGCCACTGAGCAGGCAAGCAGGGAGCTTTTATTTTTCGTGGATGTTTCCAAGCAAGTCCTGCTGACAGTGTTTTAAACCTTTCTCTTAGCAGTCCTCTTCCACAAACAGCTTGCAGGAAGGCTGCAAACAGAGCTGACACCGCCCAGAACCCATGCAGAGGAGATAAGTTAACAGCCACACTTTGCTGGCAAATAAGCAAGGTGCGGGGGATTAAGACAGCTCGCTCGGGAAGCGTGAGAAGGGAGCAGAGCCCAGGTCACAGAGCCCTAAGCTTTAGCTCTTGGTTTCCTCCCGGGGCTGGATCAGGCAGGCTGCCTGTCTCAGGAGCAGGAGGGGAGGCAGAGCGGCAGCAGCCTGCGGCGCTGCAGGCGCAGAGCACCAGCCACAGCTGCACAGTGGCTCCCAGTCAGCAGATCCGGAATCATCCAAGGTGAAAACAAACTTCACAGCACCAGAGCGAGCAGATCAGCTCCACACAGTCCCCTTGTTCCAGCGCCCCATCTCGTGACCCCGTGAGGCGTGTCTCATGTCCTCCCGCCAGCCAGCACCAGGCCTTTCAGGGAGCCCTTCCACAAAGAAGGAACTCTTTAACTCCTGACACTCGGGGACTGGTTTATATGCCCTGAAGGAGGCAGGATCACAGAGCACCAGAGGACTGCTCACTTGGCAGTTGAAGGCTGGTGACCTATAAACCACGCTGCAGGGCACAGCAGGAAAGTGAAAAAATAAAAATTAAAAAAAAAAAGGATGAATTTACGTGCTTCTTGCTCAGGTATAGTTAACCACATCCTCTAAAATAATGCCTGGGAGGTGGCAGCTGGAGGTGGGACCCCGCAGTGGGCAGGATACGACCGGGTAAGCCTGCATTGTCCTGCGGGATAGCTGAGCACACAGCAGGCACTGGGACATCTGCAGCACACAGCCACCAGGGCTGGGACAGCTTCTGCTAACGCCCCGCAGCAAGGCTGCTTTTATCAGCAACCTCTTCTAATTAAACCAAGTTAAATCAGTGAACCCCGGCCTAGGAGAGCCATGTGTATTTTCAGGGGAAATGAGAAGAGAAATGGCACACAGATCTGTAACGTAAAACAACCGGTGTAAGAGTAATTACCGTCGTTATAGGCTGGCTCCAGGTAAAAGTTTCAGTGTCCAGAACATGCACGTGGTCATTCCACCCTCTTGGAAGACCTGAATTCTTTAAAAATATTGAATAATATTTAATAAGAAGCAAGATTTAATAAGCACTAATGAAATATTAGAGGTTAAACAGGAATTGCACAAAGGTGGGAAAAGTTAACTTACCCAAAAAGAGGTTTCATCAAATTCAAAAGTTCCTCGTTGCTTCCCTTCAGGAAAATAGCCATAGCCTCCAAAAAATATTAGCCTGAAAGAAAACAAACAACAAGGTCTGTTAGAAATATTACCCCATTTGGTGCTAGCAATTAAAGCCCTGTAAAGGCTGGGCTCAAACAGAAGGCAGGAAAACCAGGGAAGCCCCTTTGACTTCATCGCTTCCCATATGTCAACAGTGCAAGTTTTCCAGGTGTGGGCCCTGTTTCTTGCCTAATCAACCCTACCACCCCCAGTAAATCCCTCTGTAGGTGTTTTCCAGGCCCCAGGCTTCCAAGTTTGGCTCCGGTTCCAACTGTGAAGCTGCCAGGCCCGCTGCCTGCTCACTGTGCTCCAGCCTTTGTTACCGGGGCTCCCACGGGGCAGCTACGGGGTCTGCTCCTGAAGGGCCCTGCCTCCACCCTTCCCAAGCCTGCAGCTCACTCTCCCTGACCCCAAAATGCTCACAGACACTCCTGGAAGAAGCACGGGGATGGAATTGTGCTGCCTGGGTGTGCTGGGCTGGGCAGGGCAGGGTGGCCACAAGAGGCACAATGCACCCACAGCCACTGGAGCTGCCTGCGAAGGTTTCGGGTTCCTGGGGCAAGACACTGCTCGTTGCACTCCTGTTTTGTTTCAAAGCCCGAAGAGTAGCTCCTGGGAGCACCCCTGCAGCTGCTCTTACTTTCCTGTCATCCTGTAAGTGTGATTTACGTTACGTTTGTGTCTGCAAAGGTTGCAAGTAAAAGCCTGCAGAGCCCCGGCACGACGTGATGCTGAGCCTCCGAGCCCTGCCAGCTGAGAACAAGAAGTAGAAGCCCCAACCACTGCCTGCTCGCAGCACAGCTCAGCCCCAGCAGCACCACGAGCCTGCTCACAGCCTGCAGAGCCCTGCCCTGTGGGGAGCAGCCCTTCCAGCCCTCCTGCAGGGCACGGGTCTGGCCATGTGAGCTGTCACCTGCTGATTTTTGGGTCCTGCTCTCTGGAAGCTGGAAAGCCCCTGAGAAGCCAGCCCTGAGCCCAAGGAGAGAGCCAAAAGCTCCTGCCTGCCCCCAGACAATCCCTTTCTGCCCCCAGCCTGCTGAGCACCGGCTGCAGGGCACTGGTGGAAGGGGGAAGCCACCACTGCAGGGGCATTCCTCAGCCTGTCCCCCAGCACCAGGAGGCTGCAGCAATCTCATCCCGCAGCTCCCTGCAGGGACTAGCATGGCGGGGAGAGGCTGCAAGGCAACGCTCTGCGTGTCAGCTCATCTGGCTCCGACACCTCCTCCTTGTCCTCCTCATCTTTTCCAAGGTTCGCGATGCCAAAAGGCATCTCTGGGACACCATTCCAGCATATTAAGTCGGATAACATTGCCAGCAGATCATCCCGTGCATTCTGGTTTTGCGCAACCAGCACAAAACACGCAGCATGAAGCTTGTGCAGTGCTGAAAGTCACATGTGGCTTGTGATTGAAATGGCTTCTTGCTCCTGAACTAGCAGGCACAAGCTGCCCCACAAGACACAGCCAAAAGTTTGCCTTCTGTATGTAACAGGAATCCTACAGCAGGCTTCTGGGAGAATAAATCCAGATGCAATTGCCAAGGGGAACAACGCTGATACGAGGAAGCAGGGGTGTACTGAGAACGCACCGTGGAAGATTTGCCTGTCAGGAGCCCACAGTTCGGATTGTGACTCACCCAGATACTTTGCAGCTTACACATACCCAAACTGGGAGTGAGGTTTTCCATTTATCAACAGTTAAAGGACAGAGCAGCTTTAAAAGGCTGGCTGGGGAACAAATCCAGCATCTTCCTGGAGCACGTATGTGCTGCAGGCAAGAAATCTTTCTGCAGCCCTTGTTTAAACAAAAAGACACAACAATGACAAGGCTAAGAGTGATTAAAGCACACACACACGCAAGGACAGCTGTGCTGACTTCGTTGCTGGAGCCTTACTTGTTTTTGTAAACCCAAACGCCAAGTTTGTCCTTTGATGAAGGGGGGACCCCCTGACACTCTACTCTGACCCACTGCAGCACTTTGTCCGTGGATCTGGAATTTAACATGTAGAACTGTAGAAAATAAAAAGATTGTTTTTTACCCACACGGTTAGCTTAAAGCTTAAGTCTGACTGATGTTAAAATAATTACTTTTAATTAGCATGTATTGGTACAGAAACACTATATAAGTTCTTTTCCTAGCTGCACAGACTACTGACAATGTTTGGAACAAAATATGGATCTAAAGATCCTTGTCTTTTTGCAGACTTAAGCCCCAAACTTTCTTTTACAAAAGTCACAGGACCATTAACATTGAGTGATACCATCCAGAAGCTGAACCAGGATAAAATGAAGGTGTGCATAATATAGCAATTGTCTCATAATTAAAAAGAAAAAAAATCAAAAATAAATGTTTTTATGGCCTCATCCCTTCTCTGTGTGTTGTGTGATTTTACATGGAGAGAGATGGCTGGTGCACACATAAACACTGCCTGAAGTGTCAGAATACCCCCAGCAGGAAGGAAGCAACTCACACTTTATAAATTTAGTTTGGTTCAGACTGTTTACAAGTATTGCAGCAGGTTACTTTCAGGTTACTTTCAGTTTATATTTAAGAGTGAGACCGAAACCATTTACTTTAAACCGTACTTTCAGAACATCAAAATATTTTCAGGTACTCCAGAGAAGAGTGAGTAACATTTCAAAGCATTTACAGATCACCTGCCCATACTGTTTCAATGACTTCTGGAAATTCCCAGGTTTCAGAAGAAGCAAACTCACAAGCACCACTGCAATACAATTTACGGGGTGAGCTGCTCTAGAGCAACTGCCACCCAAACAGGTCACGGTGCTCCTTCGGTGGTGGAAAGCAACAGGGGTGCAACCACCATGTGAAATGATGCAGAGCTGATGGTTAACTTGTTTTCCAAACTTCAGGTTAGCTGACCTGTTGCAGAGAAACTAAAAACTAGGCTGATAAAAGCGTGCCAGCCAATCACTTGCACGGAAAAAAAAAATAATTCAAGTGCTAAGCACCATATTTTGTTAGTCAAAATCTCTCTGGCAAGCACAAAAGGAACATGGCTTCAATTAGCTCGCATCTGAGGAAGCTGCTGACAGCATGAGAAAGCTGGTCATCTGCTTCCAGGAGGTGAAAATATTATCCTGCAGAAGCCATGGAGGGCACAGTGATTAGATGCATGTTCAGCATCTCTGGTTACTGACATTTAAGCTCTGAAACAGGATTCAACCTGTCCAGTGATTCAGAAGAAAATGCTTTTGTGATTTGTTATGATCCATTTCTTGTTTTGGATGGGAATTAATTAACTGAAAAGTCCACTTCTGTTTCCTACGAAATGGGACTGAAGCTAACGACCAGAAACTTCTCTGTGAGGAAGAGTTTATGAAACCACTGACCTTGTTGGTGTTGCCCCGTGCGTGATGTCCTCCGAACAGGTACACCACTCTGTCTACACACACCGCACAACTTCCAGACATGGAAGGGGGAACATCTCCTTCTGTTTTACTCTTCTTCCTAGAAGCACAGTTTAAAATATTACATCTGATCAAACCAAACAACAACAATTTTCTCTGCAGTGGAACTTTATAACACTACCAGTACGTTTCTCATTACGACACGTCCCTGCAGACCCTTCAGTTAGGAGTTTTGCAGACCCGTGCACTTTAACAATTCACAGCACGAGGCAGGTCTGATGAAGGGGTGGCGTGGGGAAAGGCCACCTTAATTAGCACGTGTTTTCTGGGGGAGGAATCCTGTCTGCCCAGTTCAGGAGTTTGGAGTGATTTTCACGTTCAATATCCCAGAAAGATCCCCAGGCAAAGAGGCTGCACCTGTCTAAACTGAGGCTTTCTGTTTTGCTACCTTTTGCTACTTTTTTTTTTTTTAATGCTTGTAAACACAAAGAAAAGCTTCCACCCCCTGCTCAAGGCTCTCCTCAACCACTCTGGTGACTACAGGCAGTGCTGAAGCTGCATTTTCTGCAAAGCACTGAGGGGCCCAGGTCTCACAGAGCAAGGACCTAGCTAGGAACAGAATCGGAGCATCGTTTTCCCTTCTCTTGTACCATCAGGCACGCAGGTTTCACACAACTTCCAGGTTCCTACTGGTCTAAGAAGACACAGTAGTTTTCTTTTGCAGCTTCAATATTTAAAAACAACTCCTTAAAAGGATAAGAAACAAAAACATAAAGTACCCTCAATGTACTCTTCCCCAGTCAGTGGTACAAGTACAATTTCCAGGTGTTATGTCCTATACCAGATATCCCAAAAAAAATTTGTGCTGTTGATCACATTTTACTGTATGGGCTGCCTGAGCTGTCTCTCCCACCTCACCTATCTGACCCCTGTGAAAGCGTAAATATTTTCCACACAGAAAACCAAACCAAAACAAAACAAACAAAAACTAACAACCCTGGAAGCACTGCACACATTTATGCAACAGTTTGATATGTGGGAATAAACAGATCAGGAAATTCTCTCTTTGTTCACAGACCCTCAGCATGGTTTCTGTACCAATTTAAGAACTTCTTTCTTTCTTCCCACAACGCAAAAATTATTAAGTTAATTATTTACTTTACCATCTTCCAGTTTCCATGTTGTAGATCCAGATTTCATCTCTAGGCAGATAGAAGTCATAAAATCCCCTAACTTGGGCATTCTGCAGAACAGTTCAGAAAAGAGAAAGCAAAAGCAAAAGAAGGATGCTTGAATTAGACTCCTGTGAACGTTTAAAACCCCTCAGATGTCTAATCTGCAGGAACAATGCCTGCTGTAGTCCTGTACCCCTCACCTGCAGAGCAGCCCCGAAGAGCAGGTATTAGATCATTTTAGGTTCTGCTGGGGACCACACGAACTCCCAGCAGAGCCAGACACTGATACAAATAGTAGCTAATCCTCCCGTTTGTATCCCAAAGAGGATAGGGTGCATGAATGAGCCAAAGTCTTCTTTTTATATCCCCCATCCCTTCCACAAAATGCAGAACTCACCAAAAGCTTTATCTTGAGCTAGTTTATCTACTGAATTCGCTGTCAAATAATTTTCATTCTTGTCAAAATCGTAGGACAGCTTGGTGCTACTTGCTCTACACCCCCCTCTTATGCTAAACAACTAACTTGTGCTCGTTAACGTGCACCACACAGCTGTGCTGATAATGGTGGACATAAAAGCACCATTTTGCATGGTGCGCGCTTCAAATCAGACAGCATTTCCTCCTCTTCCAACAGGGGCACGAGTTAAGGAAGCCAAACGACACTTAGCATCCCACAGAAGTTATCTGTGTGCCGAGATCTGTATTTAACGCTCATGATTATTTCAGTAACTCGAACCTCTTAAATGCCATATTCTAATTTGTTAAATAACTTTGTTTTTTTTTTCTCCAGAGGAGGGATAATTTTACAGATTTATTTCCAAACTAACGGGACCCAATTACCAGCACCACAGGCAGCAGGGGCGTACCTTGTAGCCCCCCAGACGTAAATGCAGTGCCTGTGGGTGCTGGCCACGTACCTTGTAGCCCCCCAGACGTAAATGCAGTGCCTGTGGGTGATGGCCACCTACCTTGTAGCCTCCCCAGACGTACATGCAGCGCCCGTCAGTGACGGCCACATGCCCGCTGCGCTCCGCGGGGCTGTCGTTCTCCAGCTGCTCGAAGCTGTCCTCAGCCGGTGCCGGGAGCTCCTCGTCGGCCTGCAGGTCCTCGTTGTCATCAGCCATGTCGACAGGGTGCTACGTGCGCAGAACGAGACGGTGTGGGGCTTGGAAAACCAGCGGGGAAAAGCAGGGGAGGGGAAGACAAGAGGCCACGCTGTGGTGCCTCTCACAGGGAGCTCTGCGTGGAAGCTGGCCCCTCAGCCAGCAGCGCTGCGGCTGCGGATTGCTGACAATTTACGAGGCTTTCAGCTGCCTATTTATACCAAAATCTCCATCTTATTTTCTTAAAGACCATCTAAAGACACCCAGAAGCAGACCCCGCGAGGCACGCACCTCAGAGCTCCGCCTTTACACCGAAGCCCCCCTCAGGCAGCGCCCCCTCCGCACCCCCCAGCGGCTACAAACGAGGCCTCCCCCGGCCCCCTCAGCTCCCCTACGGCTCCCTCAGCCCCCCCCCGACCCCCTCAGCCCCCTCAGGTCCCCCCCCGGCCCCGTTACCTCAGGGCCGAGCCCTCCCGGCGCTGCCCCCCGGCCCCCTCGGCCTCCGCTGGGCCGCGCAGCTCCAGCATCCGCCGGGGCCGCTTCCGTCAGCGCCGCGCAGGCTCCGCTCCGCCCGCCCGCCACAGGCCCCGCCGCCCTCAGGGCCCTGCCCCGCCGGCCCCCGCCATAAAAAAACGATTTTAAGGTGTTTTTATAGCACGACAAAGCCCTTCTCGGCCCAAATACCGGGGTTTTATAGACCCCCAAACACCCAAACTAACAGTAAATAGTCGTCAGTTTCAGCACATGCAAAATGCCGTCTCTCTTCCAACATCCAGTCACGAAACTTCCCTTTTCTGATATAAATTAGCCCGAAAGACTCCTCCCCCCCCCCTCCCCCCATCAAACGGGTTTTGCGGATCGTAAAAATGTCCAAACTACTCAAAAGTGGTCTCCAACTCTATAAAATTTTAATGACTGTGCTCCTGTTAACTGGGTATTCGAAACAGAAAAATAGCAAGTACTACATATGCTCTTCTTTAAACAATAAATAAGCATTTTTTTTAAACAAGAATTAAATATAAACTTTACACATCCAAAATACAATATACAACCTATTTCAAAAAGGACTCGTTGATTACAGAAACATAGCAAAACCACATTATGAGCAGCATGTGAGCTTTCCTATGCGAGCTGTAATGCTGCTCCTTACAGTGCTCTTCAAGTCCCCCGCTCAGCTATCGCCCTTCATGGGGTGGGTACGATGCTCAGCTCCGTCACTTGAATACATACTCAGATGACAGAGTCTGGTGGAATCAAATAATAAGATTCGGTGGTGTTACCTTCCAGTTACCTTCTTCAGGATGGACAAGTCTGAGTCTTCCAAAGATGGTGTTAAATTTATTTTTTTCAGAAAGGCTGATGTGATAAGGCTCTAGTTAAGTTTTTAGACTTAAGCCACATTTTGGTCAACTGAAAACATTTTTATGGCATGTCACCTTCAAAAAGAACAAGTTGTATGGACTGTCTCATTAAGACCACAACAGCAGAAGTTAACAATATATACAAATCAAGTTTTCTCAGTTTCCTATAACGCAGAAAACAAAAGACTTCCATAAAAAGGATTTCTTTGTTCTCAAACTTCACTTAGAAACTCAGCTTAACATACTGTTGCTCTGTAGCATTAGTAAAGTTCACTAACAAAAGACTTTGCTGTACAGTGTAAATAAACCAGTGTTCAACAGTTTCGTTGCCATTGTTCATGTGGTGTTTAGTTGACATTGTCGTTCAGTTTCAGCTTTCTTCTCTTGCCGGTGGTTAACTGCAGCCCAGAAGGTTATTTTTTTCAGCACCTGCTGCAGAAGTTTGGATGGCAAGCAAGGTATTTGATTTTTTAAGAGGGCTGCGTTTTTACCGATGCAGTCAAGACACAACCTGAGGAAGAGGGAGAGAAAAAAAAGGAGATTTAAGTAAGTGGTCTATAACCTAAAGTCAAAAAATACTGAATAAAAGCTGCTTATGATGGTCACTACATGTGTTGTGCATGCATGTGCAAGAAGAGTATTATACAATACCAATGTTTAAACTGCTACAGATTGTCATACACTGCATGTTTCAAATATTTACTGAGAAGGTGATTTTATATTTACCTGCCTACATGGGGTTAAATAGTTAAAACCTGTGCACGAAAAAAAACATAGTGCTACAACAATTTACCCTTAGACTGCCTGTACTGATAGCCTCCACTCACCTGAGAAGCGAGTAAGGTTGAGTCTGAAATATCAACAAGTCACTGCAATGACCCTGATAAAGAGAGAGGAAAACAAACATTAAAATGATAAACAGCTTATCTCAGAAATACTGCTACTCTCTGGATTAATGTAACATTTATTACCACATACATAATTTAAAACGGTGGATATTTAAATAATTATTTTTAAAGAATGAGAACATCAAGTTATTTTTATGACCCTAAAAGAGGCATGAAAACCCCCTCCTAAATTACATTCTCAGGAACACCTAAAGTTACATCTTCACAATAGCATGATATGAATGAATCCAATAATATCAACAACTGTATTAATTTTATTTCAGCTTTAATTATTGTAGTGCAAGGATTTCATTACTCAGTTTACTGACCGTGTCCATGAAATGCAAGTCATCTTTGCTTCCACCAAACACCATCACTTCTCCTTCTTTTCCAAGGCAGGCTGTATGCCACAATCTAGCAACAAAATTGTAAATAGGGTTAGTGACTGAATAACAAGAAGCAGCTGTGTGTTGTCAGCAAAACAATTCTAATAACTATATATTTTAAGGGGTTTCAGGGGAGCAGGAAGTTTATTCATGTATTAATTACCTCACACAGACTTTCCTACATTCCTCATATTCAAGTTTCTTTTCAAAGAACTTTTGTTACGAGGATATATGATCCTTTTAATTAAAATGGAAAGGTCACATTTCCTAAATCCTGTGATTCCACTACTTAAGCACAGAGACTTGAAGTCTTATTATCTCACACTATTTACCCAGAAGAATTTCACAATTTTAAATAATTTGTTTTACAAGTTGCTCTGTGAGGTGCAGAAACAATACAGGCTGTTCTTTAACAATTTGTATCTCAAGGAACATCTCCCAATCTTTGCTAGTAAGCACTAAGCCTTAAAGGACTGAAGTGATTATGAGAGTCTCTCTTTTCTGTTTGACCATTTCTTTGCAAAGATTACGTTGTGAAGCATCTCTGAGGTTTCCAATTTGTCCAATATTACTAAGATAGGTTGATTGACTCCAAATGTGCATGGGAAAGAGAGATGTACTTGCACAGAGTACTCTAATGGAACCCCCTACATTTTAGAAAACCAAGACATTATTTCAAAGGTTTTCAAATCTGAAAATAATACATTAGAATGTTATTATTCCATTCTTTAACAATATAAAAGGAGAGAGCAATGTGACTATCCATCTCATGACAGTTTTGGTGAATGGTTACATTCCATACAGACCAGTATCTTTTTGTCACTATTTGACTGATCTGTATTATGCCTATAATATATATTATACCTTGTCTTATTTATCAGTAGCTCAAAAAAATGCTACAGTGGAAAAGTTCAGAAAACATGCTTTTGCCAAAAACAGCCTTTAAAAAAATCCACTGTTTCTGTAATTCATAACTATAATTCTATTGGCTTTCAGACTGCAGGATTTTTAGTACAGACTGTTGCCCCTGAACACCAGGATAAGAGCTTCACAACACCAATTACCTCGTGGCAGTTTCATTCTAAACCCGAAGACTCATGGGGATCATTTTCTGTGCACCAATTACTTACATCATGCCCACAAGTAATTCATACATACAAAAGCAGATTGTACAAGAAATAATAAAACCCAAAACCCCGATTTATATAATCTTGCCAGAACAATGATTCTGCTTCAGTAGCTACACCTTGCTTGATTTATTGCCAGCAGATCAAAGTCTGTTCCTTTTCTACTGGTGTATCACCACTGAAGTATCTCAAGATGATTATCACCAAAGCTCTGGCCCTTTACATTTACTTAAATGAAAAAATACACACAGCTAGAACTTTCATGCAGAAGTAAACGCTCTCACTTTCTTACTCCATTCATTTCAGTTATTATTCACTGTTCTCCTTAAGCTAAACTGTATCCCACCCTTTTCTCTTCCTCATACCTGGAGATAGATCTGTCTCTGCCTTATCTGCATTAGGAAAACTCTGGCCTGGACTTCGTCACCGAAGAACACTGGGGAGCCTTTCCTGCCTTGATTTTGTTGACATCCTAGCTTGCAACCTGATGCTTTTTTCTACAGACTGACAGAGTTTATGTCCTCTCACAGCTGCTCTAACTTATCACCTAAACATTCTAATAAAGCACATTATTTGAATTATACAGAAGCTGAATCAATGTAACCTTCTTATACAGCTCTTCTAACTAGAATATAGATTAAGAGAATTACATTATAATGAAAACACTAAGAATTTGTACATTAAACACACATTTTGTTCTGTATATCAAGCTGGTATGCAAAATACTTTCTGAAGTATGACGTATGGACAAAAAAAAAACCACAAATATTTTCCACCAGAATTACGGGTCTATAACCTGGAGGACAATTTATTAGAAATTCCTAAAAAGGGAGGCTGAAGGAAATTAAAGGAATTGTTCTTTATATAAGGAGAATAAATAAGGAGAGAATCAATTTTGCAGAAGCGTTGGGAAAAATATACTAATGCACATATGATACATAGTGTATTTTTATAATAGAAATATATTTAAGTACATATCTAAGTATTGTTGCCATTACATATTAAGTCCTACTGTTAAAACCATGGGAGCAACAGAACTGATTTAAACCTTTTTTTTTGTCTGCAGTAATCCCCTGCAAGTGTAGGGCCATAATTATGGTACAAGTACTTCATACTCATTCAAACTAATTCAGTATACAGGCAGACTTTTGGTATGGCTCCTTTTACCTTTACTTCCAAAACTTCCTGAAAAAATGTTATTCTCTTCCTTTAAAAAGGAAGGCAGTGGCAGGGGGGGCATTTACTGCCTTAAAGGCTTAGCTCAATGCAAGGCACCTGACCTCAGCCTACCAAAGCACACACCAACAGCTAAAGATGGCAGAGAACAAGATGCAGGACTGAGGGAGCCGACTGGCATCAGCACAGAACCCAAAAGCTCTGTTCTCCAGGAGGGTCAGGGCTGTGTGTGCGGTTGAGTCCCCAGCCGAGGTATCAGCATCAGTCTGGGGACCCCTTTTTGTGCTTCTGCAGCAGCAAGGCAGGGGCTTGCACAGCAGTCTCCTGCCAGCACAGCCAAACGGAGGTTATTCTTTGTAGCCCGGTGTGGGATCTGCCCTCAAACTGCCTGTAAACCATGTGGGGCTCCCGAGGCAGGTGCCACCACCACCTGAGGCACGAATTATCCCAGTGTAATTACAGAGTAAAGGCTGAGCTGCAGGTCCCTGGCCTGCTGCCTGCAGGAGAGCACATCCTGTCCCTTCCCAGTCCTTTTTCATGGGACACCGATAAAACTTAAAAACCTGAGGGGAGGCAGTCAACTTTTAGGAAACCATCTGTATAAAGAACTGAACAGGAAGACAGGTATGAGTTGTGACTGCTAATTACGTGCTTTGTTTTTTTTAAGGCAGTCAGTCTTCACTTGTCAGTTCACTGATCATAAAAAGAAAACACTTTGTGAACCTAAGGTATGAGTTTATTTAGTCTTGAAATAGTTTGAAATATACGAAAGCAGAAATCTTGGTCTAACAGTGGCTGCTATATTTAAGAACGCCCTAGAACAGAATAAAATGAGAAGAAAATTCAATGACGTAAGGATATTTCAGTAATAGAAAACAGAACATAAGGCAGGAAGCATACAAATGTCAGACTAGAATCATGCACTAAAAGAATGGCAAGAAATTGTGCTGAGAATACCTGGATGAATATATTGAGTGAACTCCATGAAAAAGTGAATATTTAATATATACAACCATTCATTTCAACAGTACTCGCATTATAATACAGAGAATGCTGCAAAGACTGGGATAAAAATAAAAGCTGTACTCTGAAACAGCAGGCATTTGTTTTTAATGGCAGCTTTCAAATAATGCTCAGGTTTAGAACATGCAACTTATTTTTTTTTAAAGACAGAAATCTAGCTACTGTAGTTTAGTACTAAATTCAGGTTTGCAAAACTGTAATCATAATTTGTTGCTTCTGCCCAGAGAAATAAAAAAAAACAAAACACAGCAGCTATTTCTAATTCCCAAAATGTGCATCAACATTTTCATTGCTGTCTTCTGCATGTTTCTAAAAATGTATTAACATTAATTAATTTTCACCATTTTCCTTGGTTATTAAATTCCTCAAAAGTTAAGCAATATACATTTCTTATATAAAAATCATTTGGATATATACCACCAGGTTAACTGGACACCCAGATCCTTCATCAGAATCTCTTATTGCAAATAATCACCATAAAGAAAGTAAGAATCAGCTGTAACAAACACAAAGTAATAATGCCTCAGCTGGTATGGAGGCATGTAAGGAAACACTGCAAACTATTAAATCATGCCACGTTCACTTTGTAAAGTATTTCTATAATGTAGTTTTAAAACACTGTTTTTTAATTTAGAATCCCTTAACTTGAAATGTCTAAATTTCAGTGTTATTTTTGTATACCTCGGCCTACTCTTAGGCAAATGGGTAAGTTGTTTCCATCCATTTGTTGTAATACTGTGAATCCAGCCATCACCTGTAAATAAGAACATATATTAGTACTTTTTCCTTGGACAAAGCATTACCTTCTCTTTTTATTTATACAAAAGCTTTCTGTTCTAAGAGGACATTATATTAAGATAACAAAAACATCAGTCAATCTTTTCAACCTTTGCAATTTAAACTTAACCATTCAGTTACAAAAAGCTTGCTGGATTGAAATCTGGAATTAAAACACACAGACTTTTTTTTCTTTTTGGTTTATTGAGAAAGGAGGTCGATGTCCCTTAGAAAGCAGGTCAACGTCCCTTTGAAAACTGTCCCCTCCCAGGGTAATGTATCTGTGACACTCAAAGCTATTTTCATATTTTGTCATGAGAAGATTGCCTTTTCTAGAAAGGGAACACAGCATAATAAGACCACCTTACTTCCCATCTAGTGTTTTGTGGACATGATTCATCCAAAAAATTATATTATGTTAACATTATTTGAATCTTCTAACTGCAATTCGTAACAAGATCAAAAATTATCCTCTGCACATATCTGAATGTGAGACACTCTTGCCGTTATCCTTTCAAATCAAGGACAGTTTGACTAAAGATCATTAGTTTGATCATTAAATGTTATCATTGTACTGCACAACGTGCTCCTACATTTCTTTAAAAGGTAAAATCACTCAAGGAATACTCAAGTGTCATGAAAATTCTGTAAAAGATTTAAATAATCTAAACAGTTTTTGAAAAACAACAAACATGCAAAATCTATTAAGTTAGCACCAAAGCATATAATAGAATCACAATTTTAAAGTTACTTACTTAAAGGAACATTATCAGAACTCAGTCCACCAAAAAGAAAGAGTCTGTCATCTCCTATCGGAGTCAATGTGTGCCATGATCGATCTTTTGGTTTCTCTCCACTGATATTAATTCTTGGTGAAAGAAATAAGCAAAAACAAAATTTCAAAGAATGATGAAAATGAACCTGCCAGAAAATGTAGTAGTTAATTTAGTTTGTATTTGAACAAGCTTGGATATTTTCCCAGCGGAAAAGCTGCATTTAAGCAATCTGAATTTATGTTCAAGGAGTGAGGCCATCCAAACCTTGAGAAAAACGTTAGTAAAAAGTGCAATACCTAAGCACAAAACAGGGGTGGGTTCACCATTCTAAAATTCTGGTCACAATACAAAAATTTAGTTCTTCCAGATTTTATCTATTGATTTTAGTCACACAATTCCATATACTGGAGATGGGAATCTGAACAATAAAAAACCTGGGCATTAGGGATGGATACAGGGTAGCCTGAATTCACGCCATTTAGTTCAGGCTCTTCAGTGTACAGCTGTCTCTGATGGATCCCAAGAGTTAGCAGAGAAAACTAAGGACCTCCAGAGGGCATCAGACCACGTAATATCTCGATCTAACCGAAGAGGCAACTTCTTTTGTAAAAGTACCTAAACTCAGACACACAGAATCTAGGCCAGCACACACTAGGTATGTCCTGATTTTGGAAAGATAAGGAAAAGAGCAGCTGTGAACACCAATCAGCTTGCTTACAGGGACAGTCTCCAACTGACCCCAAGTGGTGTAGAAAGGACTTTTCTGCAGTTCACACAGATTGCATCTCCAGTTACTTTTTTTTTTTCCCCGATTTGCTGAAGAGGGGTTGATGTAACATGCACAGATGTGTGCTCAATGTGTGGCAGAGACAGCAATCTGCGTCTTCTTTACAATCAATGAAGAGAAACAGGTCCTTGAAGAGCACAACTTGTGTTCTTGTGATTTCCTTGTGTTTTTGTTTTTTTTTTTTGTTTGTTTTTTCATCTATCTACCTTAGCAGCAGTTATCTCATGCCCGAGAAGTGCCTATTTCTCCTAACTGAGCACAGAGGGAGCCTAGGGTGAATAATACAGGCAGCTGCAGCTGTTAGAGGAATTTCACTACTGGTGACTGTTAAGCAGTTCCCCATCTGGAAGCAGAGACTGAAGAATCACAGCTAATTAAACACTGATTGCAAAACTGTCCTACTAAATTTGGCGTGAAAGTTGGAGCCAAGTCGACAGTGTTTAAATGCCTGCTTTGCACAACTCTTGTATAAGAGACTTCTGAAATTGGCAAAAGAGGCAGACTGCCAGGATACAACACATTTTGATGTTTAGAAAAACATCTACCAGAAACTGATGGGTGAGAGCATTTGAATATTTCACACAATTGATACCAGAAATGATCACAGTAACAGAAATACCATAATATTGAATGTTTCAGTTAACAGGCTGGTGGAGCTCAGGGGAGATGATGTAAATTCTGGGCGGTGGCAGAAATCTTCTCCTCCACCTCTACCTCACTTTGGCAGCCCATGGTTGGGGTATCCATCATCTGGGACCCTGTCCTCTTCCTCCCCTTCTAGCTACAGGAGATCGCTCACTGTGGGACAGCTCATGCCTGAGAACATCTTCCCCAATCCCCTGGCCTTCCCTACATAGCAGCAGTACATCAGCGCTTAAAAAGGCTGAGGAAGGACAAAGCAATGTGCTGCCAACTTTCCCCAGCACCTGACTCGATGCCAGACAGCTAGCAATGCAAAACAGACATGGGCTGTACCCTCCTGGGTGGGACTCAACACATTTCGCAGACGCTGCATTTGTGAAAGCACCTGGCAGCATGAACACTGGGTATATTTGGTTAAGATTTTGAAAATAGTAACAGGGAGGTTTGAGGACAAACCTGAGAGGTGACTGCAAGGTGGGCTCCTCTCCTCCAATTCTTTTGCAATGATAATTATCTCTAGGAGAGGTTTGGCCCCCAGCTTACAGCCTGCTTGCTGTGCTGGTTGGCAAATCGATGAGTGAAAGCTGTATCTATGTAATGCAAGAGTATTTGGAAAGAAGCTTAACAGTTAATATATGGAGCTTGAAAAGTCAATATTGCAACCCCATGCTGGAAGATATTCCTGGATTTATAAGTTAATGTGATGCAATTCCTTGAGAAATCAGCACAGAGATGAAGAAAAAACCTGATATGACTGGTTGGGAAAACAGCCTGGTGAAATGGGTGTGTGATGGATCATTACAGCACACCAGTTAATGAAAAGCCAGGGGGCTTTAAATAAAATCATCACTACGTTTGTTATTTCTGTTTTTAGGAGAGGATATTCAACAAGTGAATATGTTGTGCTGTGCAAACCAACGCCTCCTTGCTGGGAGATCTGGACTTTACAACAGAATCTCAAACACTGGCAGCATTCAGAGAGCCAAACTTGTAGATCTATATAAAATGCTTGACCCTCATCTGGTGGTAATTCACACGGGCAGTCCAAAACAGCAGCTGCAGAATGGCTGAGGTAATTCTGTTATCAAGATCAAATAGCTTGCAACTTGTCCAAATTCTCATTAGTCATCACATCAGAGGAGTTTGAAGCTGTAGCGTAAGAAAGGCAAAGGCTGTTGCAAGAAGCACCTACAGCAGAAAATATTCACACTAATAACAAAGAACTCTGAAGGAATTTCCCCACTTGTGCAATGCTGGGCTCTTAAGAGGCAGCTTTTAGCTGGAAATAGACTGTCTGATGAGAACTATTCAAGTCTATTCCTGAAGCTCAGAAGATATGAAGTGATTTGGTTTATTTCAAGATCTTAATACCTAACTTCACTGGTCTCAGCCAGTATTTCTTTGCTATGGAAGTTTCATCCAAGCCAATCTACAAAGTAGAATTCTTAGGAAACAAAAAAATAATAGTAATAAAAGGAGAGAAAAAAGTTCAACCTGATTATCCACATTGCCTTATTCTGCATTGCGTGGAGTCATCAGACTTTTGGGACCAAGTTCTTTGTATTGGAGATGATCCCCACAAATGCTCCATTTCTAACACAGCCACCGCTATTGACTCTATGAAAGGAAGCATGCGGCCAGAAATCATTTTCCAAGCAATCTGTGCAAAGGCAGTCTGGAGCAAAAATGTGCATAGATAGCAATGTGACAGATGCAAACTTTCGTATGGCTGACTAGGACTTCGAACTTCAACACTGACACATCTCCTTCAAGGCCTGAAGTTCCTCTTGTTGACTTGTCACTCAGCTGTCATGGCTTTCCTTTTTTAAAGCAATACAAAGCAAGTCAAATAGGAACAGCTCGTGCAACAACCAAAAAAAAAGGAAGCAGTTGCATCCAGTAACTGGAATAATCAATCCACTCAGAGGCAAAGTCTGCAGTCTAAGTGGGACAGTGCTATCATGTAGGCAGCACGTTATTCATTTAAAAACAACCAGCAAAGAAAAAGGGAAATTAAACTGATTACTTAATCCTAAGTGCTAGTTAAAGAAACCTCCAAAGTGAAGTTTTTTTGAAGGTTTTTTGAAGGGCCACTTGTGAGACTTCCTCGTTCTGCTGCCATGAGCAGTGGGAAGGAATAGGTGGAGGATTGCCTGCTCCCTCCTTCTGCATTTGGTTCAGAGGGTAGAGAAACACGCTTGGTATACAACCCATCAGTGAGTCACAGGTGAGAAAGGTGCCCAACATTGCTGTGTGAAGCTCTGGAGCAGGATCAGTACTGACACATACTCATGAAAGTTGCATTTTGGGGTCTTTTGTGAAATTACTACTAGGTTACCTTGAGGACAGGAAGAGAACAGTGGTTATCACCCACTGGTTTCTGCTTGTCTTCTGCTTTGTCTGCCAGTGAACAATACAGCCACTGACTATACATGTAGTGAGCACTGCCATAAATGTATACAAGCAAACCTGAACAAGTACACTAACACCTGATTTAGTTTAAAATTGAAATATTTCAGTGATTTGTTTTACATAAATAAGTAAAAGATGCTTGAGAGGAGAAAAAAAGATCTTTCCTCAATCTGGTCCACAGTGAGAAATATATGGATATAGTAAAAAAAAAAAAAAAAAAAAAAAGTATTCAGAAAGACATCAAACCTAAAATTCCATATGGATAGATGTACCAGTCTTGGAAATGAGCATGTTAAATCACTACATGCTGTGCTTAAAATAGCATTAACAATGCTGTGGTGCAGAACAGAAAAAGCGTGGTAACCCCTATCAAATTAAATTCAATCGAAATCACAGTGTAACAGCTGTTGAAGTCCCCAAACTCCCATTCTCCTCTTGGAAAAAATACAGAATTCAAATTGGAACCATTTAACAGCATGTTTCAATCTGTTACATTCAATTTTAAGCATTAGAGAGGGCAACCTACCTTCCAGACCAAGTCCACGTGTCTAAATTCAGGCAGTGCAAATCATTCATTCTCGTTTGCTACAAATAAAAAATAAAATCCCAGTTGTGTTATATTAAGCAAACAAAGAGCAAAGTATTTCAGTGAGGCCTTCATAGGACAGAGCATTTAAGTAAAAGTAATTTAAAGAAAACTGTACCCATATGCCTTAAAACAACTCTGTACTACGGAGCACATGAAAAAACATTTTTTCTTAAAAAAAGCGACAAAGAAAACAGGCAACTGAAAATAACCTGTCAAGAACATTTCTAGTAATGCAATGGCACTACGGGGCCAGTTTTACTCTTTAATAGTAGCTTAATAGTGAAGAACTGTGATACTCAGTTCCTGGAAACGCACTGAATCTCGATCCACAAAACCTGCAGTGGGTAATTGCAGAACTGCTCATTTCAGTACTCTACCCGCAGTTTCTCTCATTATTTTTATTTGCATTCTGATCCTGACTCTGCATCCTCCTGGCTGCCTGCTCACTGATTTCTTGGAATATGTTAATAAATAGCGTACTCAGTACATGACAGGCCTCAAGCAGTTCATTACATCTGTCTTTTCTGAATGGCAAGCCCTTTCAGAAAGTTAATACTAGAAACATTAAGGTTCCGTGACCCTTTAGCATTTGCCATAGAAATAATAAAACATATCAGTAAGAAGAATGGGAAATCGATACACTTGCATATGTGCCTGTGTTTTGAGGTGAGGAAAGTAATTGCCTTGGAAACACGGCAGGGGGGAGAGAATATACGAAAATTTATTTGCTTTAGATGGTAGCAATACTTTCAGCGGCTTGCAATACGCTTGGCTGATAGCTGTGATTCCTCTAGGTACTACTAAACAGTATCTGAGAAGTAGGGAAATATAGCTTGCCTTACCTTACAATTTCTTTTCTCCTAGGGTAGTCCATAGATCTATTAGAATAAGCCTTTCTCCAGCTTGCAGATCCTCTGAGGCAGAAACTAGACTTGTCATTTAAGTCAGAATAGGAGTAGCTTTGTCCCTGAGAACTCAGCCAGTTAGTGAGTTTGAGAGACTTCCAAAGCTGAGCTGTGGAAGGTCTCTCGGTGTATTTCAGGGAACCGCAAGGATTTCGGGATAGCTGTGGCCTCCTCTGATCACATAAGTGCTAGCCCGTTTCTGTCCTAGGGAAGATGATGTTAACTGGCATTTTGAAAAATGCCTTCAGAGCCGGCAGCAGGCTAAAGGAAAGCAGAACGTGAGTGCTTTTGTGCATTGCCTGAGAAACTTTACTCCCGTAAGAGGGTGAATGTAACAATAAAATATGGTCCAACTGACAGCTAGCGGATTGATCTGCCTTCCATGACAAGTCTATCCAGTTTCCTGCTCCCTCAGGTTGCTTCGAAGGAAACGAGGAACAAATCATACATGCAGAAAGCAAAAGGCGGTTACTGAGTATCTTCTGCTGCACCTGTACACAGCCAGACACTTGGGGATAGGGTGGGGAAAAATAAACAACATCCTGGCCCCCGGAACCGCTAACATTTCATCATCTCGGAGTCACACAGCTCAATACAGAGGACATTGATTAAAGACAGGGAGGAGAGCGAGTTGCTGTTACGCTGGAAATTAAGGTTTCAAGAAGATGCTGTTCAAGACCTCCTAGCTGACTTTCCTCTCTTTACAAAGCTAGGCATGAGGCGGAAGATGGAGTAGTTTTCAGTTCCTTGGTCCCTGGGAAATCAATGCGTTATCATCTTTACATGCTAATATTTCAACAGACTGACAGATGAGAAATGACACCCACCTCGTTTGGAATTCACAACTCGGCATCAGTCAGACATTTCTGCCTAAGATCCAGTCCTCTAACAAATAACAAATGAAAATGCCTTTCTCCCCAGCCCTTATTTGGGCAGCTGTAAGGCCCGCTCAGGCTATCATCACTTGCCACATGCACAATTTGCTCGCAGTTTCTCCTGTAACCATAAACGCTACCTACTACATTCAATAATTTAGCTGATGATCCTAGATTGATTCTTAGCTGGCTTGAAAGCACTGAGCCTTGTAAGAGCGTTTGCATTTCCGTCTGAGCCACAAGGACTCCTAAGACATCTTTCTTATCTATGGCATGTTCATTTATTTGCAGCCCAGTAAATATTAACCAGGATCTGCTTTGTCTCGGGACCAGCTTTCTGGCATGATGAAAGGCATTACGGGTGACATGTTTACAGATCACTGCTCTGTGCAGCTCTCCAGTCTCAGATTTACAATCAAACAGCTATTACAACGCAGATCTTTGTAGAAGGACTGCAGTTCAATCTATCTTCTTATCTTCAGTGACAGGAAGGATAAAAAGAAATATAAACATGCATACATTAAGGCATCGGATGCGTGAAGAGCTGCTGAAAAGACTTTGTGTTATTACTTCATTCTTTACATGAAAACTTTCCACTTAAACACGAGACTTGCATCAACTTTTGGACTAACTTTCCTTCCTTCCCACTTTCTCCCATTTCTGTTTGTCAGGGGCTTACCTGGAGGAACAGAGTCCACATAACACTTCTGAGCCTGTTTTCAAATGATTCCTGGTACAATTGATTTTGATCACCATCATCATCATCATCTTCTTTTACCAGCTCTAGCTCCAACTTTGGAAAAAGGTGCCCTTTCCTCCCAGAAAGATGAATAGGAGAAGCCTCATGACACTTCCTGGCCCTTTCTGGTTCCTTGCAGAGCCTTTTCCCTGGGAAGATTTGTATTATGGTGAACTAGAAGGAGAAGGAGGAGCAGAGCAACCCCGTATTTGCTCCTTAATTTGCGGAGAAAAGCAAGACTTCATCCTCTGGGGAGGAATTACTCTTGTTGTCAGGAAACGCAATCCTTTTCTGATGTCTTTAGCTTTCCTTCCTGCTTCACGACTTACATTAACTCCTCAGGCCCCACTGAATGCTCCCTAACCTCTGTAACTTTCTGTCCTTTTTTTGTTTCTAGGATAGAAAGTGAATCAGTGACTGGGTATCACTAAGGTGAAAGCTACACTTGCTGCTCTCCTACAAAGCTAAATACAGCTTTCCAAAATTTCACTCTTCTCTCATATTGTTCCCAAGTGGTTTCACTGAAATTTAGCAAGTGGTTATTAAGGAAGCAGATGCTACCCGAGGAAGAGAAAAACCTTTTCAGCTCAGAGCCTTCTTGTATTTCTGAACCCTGCTGTCAAATAGACATGGTTAACTAGAAGCCAGAGGGCACGTCCTCTTAGGGCACATCTAATCATGCAACAGCACAGCGGAGGGATCACAGGTGAGCTCCAGTTTTACTAATAATTTCTCGTGCAGGTAGCAGAGGCTGCATGGGAATCATGGCTTGGGTTATAAAGCAATCCAATTGCAACAGGCACAGTGCAGCAACCCTGGCCGGCTGGGCACAACGTGCAGTGCTGTTCTGTTGTGGTGTGAAGACGTCTGCACCACACAGACAGCCCTTGCTCACAGCAAGCCAGCAGGAGCGAGGCTTTGAAGGCTGAGGAAGCGTTCAGAAATAAATGGTAGGCCAGGAGGTCCTGAGCTGCACATTTAGTTCTTCACGTTTGCTTTCTCTCCCTCTCACATCTGTGGGCTTGCTAAATGAGAGGCAGGATTCGGGTCAGCTGTGGTTAGCAAGAGTTCATTCACACAGCAGACATCAAACAGCACGTCTATAGCAGGAGCACGGAGCTCACTTAGCCCAGCATGGCTCACCCTGACACACAGGGTTTGATCAAAACCAGATACTTTGTCAGTCTTTTCCACTACCCATTTATTTCCTTGGTTGTTTGCAAATATGTTTGACCAAACCTACAGCTCTGGAAGCTACCGTGTGCAATTGTCACAGCCTGAGGTGGGGCTTTAGCAACAATCCTGAGGTTGTGAGCCTGTACCAAGGGCAACGTGACCGGTTAGGATAAACAGGAGCAGATTTGGTGGCTTTCTTCTCTGAACGCTCTGAAAAGGTAAAACTTTACTTAGGTAAAAACTTTTCCTGCAGCTGTGGGAAGCAATTCAAACTGAGTAACTGGCTGGGTATTTGCTGGTGCGCGCATTCTCAACCTGCCTTGGTCTGGGTCTGGTTTCTGTCTGAGCAAGCAGGAGTAAGCTGTTTTGTAACAGAACTGTAGACTTTCCCTGAGAAGAAGGTTGCACCACTGCAGAGCTTTTGTAATAGAGCTTAAAAAAATGGGGAACTTGGATTCAGAAAAAAGATTCATACCTTAAGAATACAAGGTTTGGCAGATTCTAAGAGGAATTTGGTGTATGTTCGTTGTAGGACATTTCCAACCAACAGTTAACTCCTTTTTCATATAGGAAAACTACAGAAATAGAGCACTGAGTGCTTTCAAAAGCACCTTCACTGTTACTTTCATAGCAGTAGATGTAGAAATCGAAGTCTCATCGGCTAGCTGAATATGATTAAAAGCTACAAATCAGTTGTAGGTAAAAAAGAAAAAAGGCTAAGACCATAACAATTTTTAAAAATATGGATGAGTACACAGTAACTTACATTATATTATTTTTTTACTTGCCTTACAGAATCTGCTTCTCGCATTCCTCATAAATTCCAGCTCAGACAAAGTCATACAATAATATTATCTTACCTATGCTTTTGCAACCGTTCTAAAAAGAGTTGGTACATTTTCCACTCCATAACAAAACTACACTGGCAAAAAAAAATTACAGCTCACAGGTGGAGCCTGCTCTAGTTAAAATTACCTACTACCTACCAGTCTTATTTTAAGACACAAGTAGGTATACTTTTTTTTTTTTTTAATTTTATATTGCATTGCTGCCTCAGGTTGAAATTCTCACATTTATTTAATGCTTTAGCACAGAACAAAGAGAAAACTTCCCCTAATCAATGCTACAAAAATTGAATGTTGAGGTTTTGGTATCTCCCAAGTTTCCAGTGATGACTTCAGGTTTGTTAGGTACAGACAACCATAGGATGATACCTATGATTTTTTTTCATTTTTAGGTTAAAAAAAGCTAGAAAAAAAAGAGTTAAGATTACATAGCAAGAATCTATTCTTGCTTTATATATGCACTGATTATATATGATGCAGATCTTATGCCTTCAATTACCTACAGGGCAACAGATTTAAGATCTTCCAATAATGTACTAAAGGGTACAGCTTCGGATCAGTTATCAAGGAAGTACACACAAGCCTTACTCTTGTGGTCAAGAGCCTTATGGGATGCAAAGAAAAGAGCTGCCAACAGCAATCTCTGCAGTATGCTCCACATTTTCTTTATCAAGGTCACAGAACATGCTGAAGGTAAAGACTGAGACTGTGAAACTGGCATTCAGAGAGCAGTGGAGAGGCTTAAGTGACGGGTGGCTGCAGTACCCTGTGCTATCAGGTAACACGCTGCAGCTCCCTCTACCAGTCTCAATGTACGGAGACGCTGGCTTTGCATCCAGACATTATAATCACACGCTGCTTGTCCGCATGAGTGTATTTCAAATACTTCTATGCAAAAAAAAAAAAAGTTTAAATTATAAAGCCAACTGAAATCTGCTGTTTCCTACCTTTTGGGACCACACGTTGCAATTATAAATCTAAAATACCGTATCATACCTGATATTCTAAACTTTACTTTCCCAGAAGGTAAAAATCAGGAGGTGAGAGGCGTGTATGTGAGAAATGACTGTTCTTACACATTTCCCCTTTCTTTAAGAAAAAAAAAAATCACAAGCTAAAATCCTATTTGTATTTACTTCTTGCTACCATTTCATTAAGGGATCTATAAACCTGCAGAGCTGTACTAAGCACAGGATGCTAGCATCTCACCTTTTATAAAAACCTGATCTATCATCGGGCTTGCTTTTCCCCCACTCTGAAAGAAGCATCTCCTACAGATCTTACACAGAGGTCAACCATTTTTGTTGATTTATAAACATGTAAATTTACTCCTCATCTGTTTTTCCCTTTTGGGGACAAAGTATGCTTCATTGTAAATAGTAGAGCCAGAAAGACAGAATCTTCTTTTTCTAAGGAAGAAATTCACTTCCTACAGAGGAATTAAAGACAGCATCCTGAATTCACCACTACTAAACATACCAGTTAGGCCAAAAACACTTGGGATTTTCTTCTACTGCAACAATAATTTGCTATTAGAAAAGTGAAACAAAAACAAACAAAAATAACAGCTACTAAACTACTACCTATAAAATGTTTTAATTAAACACTAACCAGCACTCGTCCTCCGAAGATGTAACCTTTATTTCCCAGCACTGCACATGTATGAGCTGCTCGAGGCTGAGGCGGATCTCCACCCTGAAAGAACCAATAAATGACATTTATATTTTTCATATTTCAAATTAAATAATTTATAGTCACATCCAAAATTCCACAGCCATTAGAAGATACACATAATTGCTAAAGAATCTTTAATTGAGTTTCCTCAGTTGCTAACGTGTAATGTATTCCCTCTTGGTCTAAGACATCGAGGCTTTTTTCAAGTGAAATTCAATTAATTTATCTTTAATTCCTAAGCATAAAATTAAAATAACACATCAGTTATTGTTGGTATGTCCTGTGCCGCTTTATTTTTCCAAAGCACAAACTGTCAGGAGCTGGTACTAAAAATCTCTAGAAATCAGATCTTAAGTTGTTATGCAGCATGCAACAGCCACAGGCTAAAAAGTCTTCCCTGGGTAAGTCAGAAATAAAGCTAGCAAAACTGCCTTTTACTTTTCAATGGTAATTTCTTTTTTTGCATTTAATTTTGTAGGAGTTTTAGTACAGCCTATAAACAGCATAAAACAGTGTCAGACCTCACTGCAATACAGCTCGACCGAGTTGTAAGCTCCCCAGGATTTTATGAAGCTCTATACTACACTATCACGTTTAATGTCAGTACATAAAGACGTGTGCATTGCTATTTCACTGGGAAACTGAGTACACATGCTCCTTTGGAAGACTATTAAAGTAATGTATTGCTGAATAATATCTGGTCTGTTTATTCTAACAAGATTGCATGACTAGTAGATACTTGTTTAAAAGATTTTTCAACATTAGCCCTTGAAGGGAATACAGCAACTGCATGTACACAACAAACAAATAATGAGCGTATTAAACATACATCACACTAAACATACATCTTTACTTCACAAATAAAGACTGAAGACCTAAACTAACAATATAGGGAGATTTTTTTAATCTTTTTTTAATTCTGTGAGAGCTGAACAGTGAATCAAGAGAGACTAGGGTTCAAGACCACTACTGCTCTTTCAGCTATCATTCACACTGACCTATCAGCTTTCTGAAGAAGGAGAGAGGTGGGAAGGGAGGAAGAAATCCACATGTATATGGTCAACTCCCAGTTACCTGTGATAGCTTATCAGCGTTAGAGGTTCACATACACAGCTGCAGCCAACCAAATAGGTGGAGGACACTGGTTAAATTCAGCTTGGCATGATTAAAACCACACATACGTTTGTGCTGCACACTGCCCACAGACCTTTGCTTTGCTCCAGGAAGCCTTTGCTAGGTGAGATGCACCGTGGGTCAACAGCCATGCTCCAGCCAAGAAACTCTTCCCAACCCAAGATACTGGCAAACCCTACAGGGATTCCCAACCAGCCTGCAGAATGCGTTTGGCAGGGCCCATGGAGCCTTTGTGAGGAGCTGCTGAAACACCTCCTGCTCCTCAGCACCGCTCTGGGAGTCACGCTGAATGGTTTCATGGAGCATGCCAGTGCCTTGGCTTCCCAGTAACAAAGAGAGCTGATGGGAATTTCATATTCCCAACATGTACTTTAAAACCTAAATACAAAGCCTGACCTCCTAGGTACAGGATACTGCATCACCTCCTAATCTATCCGGATGTCAAATACCTCTCTGAAGCTTACTTTATGTTTTGGCTCAGAACCACATTATAGAACAAACAGCAGTCTACATCCTGTAGAGAAAAAAAAGTCATGACATCAATCTTGAATTCTCCACATTTCAGATTCATCGAGTGTCCTCCTGTGCTATGTTAAAGACAATGAAAAGGAAGCATTTTCAAATTACTTGTCCCACCATGAATTTTGAGAGCTCAGTAACTATTCAAAATGCAGGAAGGTCACAATTGTCTCAAAAGATAAGACTTAAAGAACACTCACTCGAATTGCTGGTTGAGACCAAGTTTGTGTGTTTGTATCAAAAACATGAACATCATTGTGCCATCCCCAGAATATCTGTCCTTCCTGAAAGAGAAGTTAAAAAATTAAAAGCATTATTTTAAAATCTTTGTGCTTGTTAAAGGGTACAAACCTACAAGTGATCTATCAAAACAGAAAATAAACTAAAATACAGGACTTTAAATAAATAAATACACTAACATTTTCAAAGTGATAGAGCAACTCAGGTCTAGTTGGAGGTAGGATGAGGGATAATGACACTCGAAAATGGGCTTTGGGCTCCAAAATGAGTCACTGTGGTAGGCAAAGCCTACATCATGCCACAACATACTAAGAATTAAACACTTAGATTGTACAAGGTAATACATTTCTTGTAAGTCGATATTTAACATTCGATGTTAAGGGTCAGGACTCCGTGAATACATATCTATTAATTCATGTGAAAAGACTAATCAGCCTCCTTCTTTCTAGTAAGAATTCGTTATAGGAAACTAGCTAATCCAGGCATTTTAAAACATATGGCATTTACTTTGGTTAACAAATTAAGGAAATTAACTGAGAGCGCTTGTCCGTTAGAGTTGTGAAACTATAAATTCCCTTCTGTTACTTCAAGAAAAGCAATTCTAAAATCTTCTGGGAGTTCTGTGTTTAAAAAAAGGGTCTTCAGATTTAAAATATTGCATTTGTTTTTCCTGACAGCATTTTGTTTCATTGCATTCAAAGTCTAGCACTTCAAATACACTGAACACCCAACACCTCCCAGCAACATGCAACACCTGAAATTCCAAATCAAGGCAGAAGACTCAAGTTTACAGCTCTCATGATTCTTCATACCTACTGAGCATAGTACAACAGATCATGCTTTGACAAGAAAGGACAAAACACTGAATTGTAGCAAATCTCTTACCCAAAATGCATCGTGGACATCAAAACAATCACTCAGCTCATTATGCTTCCTACAGCCATAGCCACCAAAATATATTAGCCTAAAACACCAACAAAAAGAAGTTGTTAGCTGTTTTTAGAATAGAACTCATATTAATAAACTGTAATAATTAGCCTCAAATATTGCTTTACCTACTGTATATAACACAAATTAAAATATTTCATGCTACATCTAATCATACAGAAAACCTTACCAACATGAAGGTGGTATTGTTACACCTCTCAATGTGCCTGACAGAAATCCTCATAAGTAAAGAGGGAGCTTCAAGATACCTCAAAGCCCTTGTTCTATATTCCTCCATCCTCAAGCTCACCAGTCGTTTTCAGACATGAGTCAAAATGATGCACTACACACAACAGTAACATGCCTATGCTTCTACAATATTTGTTAGACTTCTGTATTAAGCTTTTTTCAACAAATGTTCCCAAAGGTCAGCTCACTGGCTATGACTCACAACATCTTCCTCTTGCTTTCTGTAAGCTTATGAAGAGATTCTTTCAGCTAAGTGCTACTGAACATATTGCATTGCAAGTAGCGTTACACACCTCCCAGCCTAATATTCCACCCATGAAATGGCCATCCACAAGTAATGGTTCCTAAAGTTTTGTTTAACTTCAACATTTGAGGATATTTGATATAGCTGTTAGTGATCTCGGGAGAAGGCAATTTAGGAACTGATGGCATGGTGCAGGTCATTCCAGACACATTCCTAGGGAAACAGAGTTACTGAAAGCATCGTGCAATACACCAAGACATCCTGTCTGCAAAATCACACCTTGTGAATTTTTAAAGTATACTTCTACAAAGGTGCATAGCTTGTCTCCAAATATGTTTGTTAAATTAAAAGGTTATGCTTGTTACCCTCTGCCACCTAAAATAGGTTTGATTAAGCTTTTTTTCTAAGTATGTTGACTAACTTTTACAACACGTATCTAGCCTGACTTGGTTCTTATAATGTAAAAATACTCACTGAAATGTTCTTGTAATTGTTAATGTATTTTTCAAGGCATACAAATGCTAAAATATATTTTATTGCATGAAATAATTAATGGGTCCATAAAGCAACAAAAATTCAATGTCATTTCTATACTGATTTTTTTTTTGTTGTGCGTTAAAATTAAAAACGTGGGTAATATGTGCATAACAAGTTTCACCTCAAGTCTCAAAGCATTCCAGAAACTTCCACTGAATTTCCTAACTCTCTCCCAAAGCCGCCTTATATTTACCATTAATTCAGCTTACATGTGAGAAAACTCTGGTACAAAGTTAAGAAAGTTGCACAAAATCCCATAGCAAGTCAAGCTAAGAATTAAAGTTTTGTGAATCACAAACCTGTGTTCTCCTCACTTTATAGTATGGCCTCTCTGCAATCAACACATATTAAATATTCTTAATGTGTTACCTGTCCTTATACACCCAGCAGGAAAGCTTGTCACGTGGTGTAGGAGGTTGGCCTTTAAAATTTGTGATTTTTTTCCACCTATAGGTTCCATTTTTTGTTCGCAGATTAACATAATACAGCTGAAAAGAAAAAAAAAAATACAACATTCTCAGTATAAATGGTATTGAAGAATCTGGCACAATTGAGCAGGAAAAAGAACAACCCACCTCCCCCAGAATATGCTACTTACTTCCTTTAAAAAAAAGGAACTGTCAGTGAAATTTACGATACATAGCAGCATATGGGAAGAGTCCGATTCACCACGAGAACAGTTAAAACGTGAGAATTAGCAGTTTCCTTGCCTTCCCTCTGTCAGACCTGTATAATACTACCCTGCTCCTTCAATTCTCCAACCAGCAGTAGCTCTGCCTAACCTGAAGAGAACGCCCACGCAGAAATCAGCAGTGTTTGTGAATGGAGTGCTGAACAGATGTGACTGCAAGCTCCAGCTCAGTTATTTTCTAGTCTGAAGCCTGACATTGCTGACACTAGATGATAGCGCACTTGTGACTTAGCTACTTCAGTCTTTGGTTACTACAAAATCCAATAGCTATATTTTAACTTTAATTACTGCTTGGTCATATAAGAAATGTAATCACCAAAGGGATACAGGAGATCAATTTCAATTATGGCTGACAATACATGTTTTTTAAAAGTAATTACGAAAATGCTGGCAATTCTTAGAAATAAAAAGTTTCACATTCTGTGCCTGGTTCTGAAGCTATGATTCAACAAAAATTCCCAGAAAAATAAATGGAGTTGAACATTAAAACAGAAATTAAACTTTTTATTTTGTCAGTTTAAAGTATGTTTTGTCTACAACACTAAAAGATTTTCCTTAAATTTCTCCTTTATTTCAGAAAATAGGGTCAGCATTACTATTCATTCAAATACAATCCTTTGTGAAAGAAAACAAAAGAATACAATACCCGATTACTGTATCCTTTATCATCAAATCCACCAAAAATGTACAGCTTCCCATTAATGCTTGCTCCACAGCTTCCTGACATGGAGGTAGGGAGCTCTCCTTCCATTAGGTGCATTGTCCTGCAATTTAGCACATACGTTAGGTGTTATAATGCTGTTTCCAAGCACAGTAAAGAGGTATAAATAGAGGTATAAATAATTTTTGCACTTAAAGCTAAAAATACACTTGCAATATTTTGGCCATAACTAGGAGGAGAATTATTAAGTTGGGCTCCTGTAGTAGAAGAGTATTTTCGCTTGAACACTGCGTATACATTTATGAAGTATCTCATAGTAAAAGAGCTTTATTAGGGCTAAAAGTGTAGTTACTCAAAAACTGGACATGTTATTAGCAATAATTCCAAAAACTCCTGAAATAATACAGCAATGCTGTTACGTTAGAAATAACTGAAGTAGAAATAAAGGTCACAAGTACTCACTGGTTTTGGTACTATGTCACACGTCACTTCTAAAACTGCCTTTTGCACTGCATTTAGCACCATAAAAAAGCTCCAATTATGCCAGTTACAGCAATGAGCGCTCCGTTCTTCAGCCACCATCAGCAGTCCCGACCTTCTTGCTAGTCGCACGTACAAGGCCGTGATTTCCATGGTGCAAATCCTAACACCACGTGGTCGGAAGCGCCATGCAACTGGCTGACCAAAGTCACTTTCTGCCAAACTCCCAAGGCTGAGCACCAGGCCAAGCCTGTGCTTAGCATCATTACTCCACGTTGAAAGCAGCTTTGTTAGAAGCTCAAATTTCTGCAGAAGACAGGGACCTACCCCTCCCTCTCTCACACGTACACAGCCAGAGGACATGGGATTTTCTTAGCTTTTACACCTTGTCTCCACACCTTCATTTTCTGGAGATACACCAGACAGATCCCAGCCTCCCAGTGCTGACACTCCAACTCTGTTCTCCAGATTTGCTGCTGAAGTCTCAGCTGCTTTCACCCCACAGTTTCTGGTCAAAGTTCCCTTCCCTTGTCATTACTTCTCAGCTCTCCACCTGGGTCTCTAGCCCAGTCTCCCACCTTCAAAGCCTAGCTCCAGATTTTCTTCTCTCTGCTAGGTGTAATGTCACCAGGCTTCCTGAAGCAGTCACTTCCATTCACTCCCTTCATCGATGCACCTGCACTTAGACCCGATGCCTTCAGCTTCTGGCACTGGTGACCATGTAGAAGGATTGTTACAGCGTTCAGTTCTGACTCTTGACCTTATCCCAACCTAAAAGAACTGGAAGCAGCCTTTAAAAGGAAAAGCTGTTTATGTCCTTAATCACCAGATGTGAATGATGCATGTGTAACCTGTCCTTACTGAAAGCTGTGCTAACAAACAGCAGGTCATGGCTCTGCTTCCAAATACCTTTGTTCTGGCATCAGCACTGCCACAGGCAAAACCACCTTCCCCTTCTCTGCTCCTGCTCATTCCTGTGTCAGGCTGTGTGTTCTGCTGTATGCTTACAACTTTTGTGCTGTAAGTGAATGAGTTCAAGAACTGATCCATGTTAAAAATAGCTCTGAAAAAAGAAAGGTTATATTTAACTCAGATCTCTTTCCCGATCCAATTTCCTACGTGACCATATAAAGAGCTGTACCAGGACAACTGATACAGGGACATCAGGGGGTTAAGAACAAGAAAGGGTATGAGGCTGCTTTAGCCAACCCTTTCACCAAAAGAAACAGACGTCAAAAGACAGTGAGGTTACACTCTTAAAAACCCAAACCACCAAAAATAACAACAAAACACTAATGAAGTCTTGCTAGAACTGCACAGCTAGCTGTAGGCAAAATGTTGTTTTCAAAGTCAGTGACTTGACTGAACAGATAAGGAATTTCATACGTAAGACACCTTCCTGATCTAGTCCTCCTCCCCTTTTTACTCAATTTGTTGCTTTTAATATAGGTTCAAAAGAAATCTTGTGACTATGGATATGCAAAGAACACATAAACAGTTGGGAGATTAGACAGCTGGCAGAAAACCCATATGAACCTAAAAGAATACTGCTCTACTAGGCTGAAGACAATTATTGTAATAAAAACCATTGGAAAACTTAAAACAGAAGCATTGTTAATCTCTCCCCCCCATACAGTGTGTAAACACAATAAATATAAAAAAAGATTAAATTGCTAGCGATGTGCAAGATTTGTATAGTTATTAATTACTTTTAGAAATACACAGTTAAATAATAGCACAAATATATATAATTGTAAATAGATCAACAACCCAACTACCTAGTGTTTAATGTTAAAAGGAGTATTTGATATATGGAGAATTAAGCACAAGTAAAATGTGCTTATTCTAACAGAGCCCTGAGATGGCCATTTCAAACATCTGTCCGGAAGAAAAACAAAACACAATTATACTTACAAAATTAATGTTTTCTAGAGTAATTTCCAAATACGTATGCTTGTTTTTCAGTCTTCATATTAAACATTTGCTATGTTAACACCAAGGAACATGACCAATAGCTCATGTAACTGAAGGAAACCTTTACACAGCAGCTAATTGTAACCTCTGCAAATATCAACTTTATTTATCAATCAAATATAAATAATTTAACTTACCATAACCCACTATCCATTTCATAGATCCAGAGCTCATCATTAGGCAAATACACTTCATTTTCTTCAATCGACTAAAATGGAAAAAAAAATCGCAAATGTTAAATCAATTATGCATTATACACCATACATTTTTAAATGAATACCAAATCATGTTACTTAGCAACTCCAAATACTCTTAAGGAGATAATCTTACCAGAGCATAAGTCATACTCCAGCACTCTTGCTCTGATCATTACCTTTATGAGCAGGCAGCTCAATAATTTAAATATTTTACAATTTATACTGGAAGTTCAAAATAGTTCAATGTTTCTACTTTTCGAAGCTATTAAAAATGCTGTGCTAGGTGTGTCCTCGTGTCATTGAGTTTTGCTGATTGTGAATAGTAGATTTAATCACTACTTTTTATAATCACAGTGCCCTAAAAGGAAATTAAATTTGGTCTATTAGTAAATTAGAGCTAGGGAGATAAGCATTTCGATATTCAGGAAGCATTATCTTTTGTTTTGGGGGATACTTTAAATTAGGAGGGGTCTCTGGGCCTGGCTCCGTCCTCTCGGCACCCTCCTGCAGGTGGTTAGGGACATCAGGAGGAGCCTAATTCCTCTGTGAAAAACAGAGCTATGAAAGAGGCTATATAAAAATAATCTGGGAAATAACGATGAGGAAGAATAACAAAAAGGAAAAGGAAGTCTGAAGGAACGCAATTGCAGAACTCCAGCTGGGTGACAATTATGTTGTTATTCTCTTAGCCTTAGAAAGAAATGAAACACTTTAAGGGAATAAGCAGCCAGAGATGGTAACCAAATAAAGAAAAGCAGAGATAAAAGTGAAATCAATGTGAGGAAAAGAAGTTATAAACAAAACTGAAGCTTAATTATTTATTACTGATATTGATTACTTGCCTTTATTATTACCTTCTCAATTTGAGAGGTGCCAATTAGGCAAGCAAGCAATTCATTCGCTCTAGTTTATTTTGCCAGGTACCTTTCCTAAGGAAGGCTATGCCACTACACGCAGCTTGCACACTTCAGAAAGTACAAAAGTCCACTACGCTTAATCTAAACCCAACAGTGGTAAGAGGCCAAGTAGTTGCTAGAGAACCAGCCTGGAATAAAAACACTGATACCAAGAGTAAGTTAGCTGGGTGGCAGTCTACCATTCAGCATGCAACACGTAAAAACGTAAAGTGATTTGGCTTTGTAAAGCGCTGCTTAAACATTAACTTACTGATTTTCACAGTACACAGGTAAACACACCCCGTGTATGAGTTTCGTAGTTTTATCTCCAGAACTCAACACACACGGTATTCTGTCTGTGCCAGAAACCTATAATCCTTCATCAGAAAGCCTTTGGAAATACTGCAGTAGTCAACCCAATCTTTAAGGCTACAGCACAGAGAAGTACTGAATATTTCCAGTGGTTTAGGTGTTGCATAGCTATAGACTATTATTGAATTTAATGCCAGAGAAGAACTTTAGAACTTCCTGTACATTACAGGGCTCTTATTTCAGTACAAGGGGGCTGTATTTTCAGCCTCGCAGCAGCCACCAGCAGCACAGCTCCTTTCAGGTCAAATAAATCCAGCTCAGGAGCAGAAAAACCCTTCGAATTGCACACGCTGCTCGGCTCTGCCCCATCTTTCAAGCCCAATATTTTAGTTCCAAGAAAAGAACATCCTGATTTCCTGAAACCAAACGCTAATGCACTTCAGGAAGAGACAAAAGGCAATCGGGCAGTGGTACCCGAGGGCCCTAAGAGCGTCCTTCCCCTGCCATTGCCTACACTCAGCACGTGCCATGTTTTAAAGTTTAAACCCAGGATGCTCCAACTGGAACTCTGCTTGAGCACAGGAGAGGTTTTTCACATTTAAAAGCTCACTTTAACCCACAAAAAAAAATAAAATGAAAAAAATAGAAATAAAAACTGAAAATGTAATAGAAACATGATTTAAACTGGAGTAAGACTAAACACAGTGACTTTCACATTTTATGCCCAATGTGCAAACACTGTAGATTAAATCGGCTGTATGTAGTGTAGCATTATTTGTAGTTTAGGACTGAAATAATTAAGAACTAGGAGTCAGAAGCATTTAGCGGTGGCGATCTTTTGATGACAGGCAGCAGACACCTTTCCGTCAGACAACTACTAACGCCCCAAAAACGCCGCGATTACGTAAGGGTGAGGCACAGCCGCCAATTACAGCTGTCACCCTTAAAAAAAAAATAAAAAAACATTCAGCCCAGACCATTGCCCGAGCCCCAACGACGGGGGGGGGGGGGCGCTCCGTGAGGGGACCCCCCCCGCCATCCCCTCAGCTCGGCGGCCGTTGGGGGCCATTTGAAACGCCCGCCCCCGCGGTGCGCGCGCCACGCCGCCGGCCAATCAGCGGCCGCGCTGAGGTAAACAGCGCTGCCTGAGGGGGGGGGGGGGAGGCATGGCGGGGGGGGGCCGGCTCGGCGCCCCCTCAGCCCCCGTGTGGGGGCTCGCTGCCAGGTGTACCCCGCTTCTCGCGTCCCCTCCTGCCGCTTCCCTCCGCCCTAGCCCCGCTCGCTCTCCTTACCACGTAGCCCCCCCAGACGTAGAGAAAGTTGCCGTCCACCACGGCGCAGTGGCCGCTCCGCTCCTCGGCCACGCAGAAGCGCTCCGCGGGGTCTGCCGCCATCTTAGGGGGAGGACGGGGAGAAGGAGGAGGAAGAGGATGAAGGAGGAGGAGGGAGCTACCTCGCTGCCTCACCGCCTCCTCCGGGAGAGGCTGCGGCTCGCCGCCGCCGCTCGCTGCCCGCAGGCGGACGGGAAGCGAGGAGGGTCCAAAATGTGGGGCGGCACCGGGCTGCCCGCGCCGCCGCCCCCTGCCCCGGGGTGGGGTGGGCGCCTCAGGGTGCCCTGAGGGGATGGTCGGTGCTGGGAGGGGTCCCGGGGGGGGGAACGAGGCTCTGAGGAGGTTGCTGGGGGGCACAGGGCTCTCTGCTTGTCCGCTGAGGCACGGGGGAAACAAAGCGGGAGGTTGGGGGCTTGATAAAGCGTGTAGGAGCCTATCGAGAAGGGTTATGAGAGAAGGGGGAAAGCGCTGGAAATAGGGCACCTGAACACAGATCCGGGGCAAGAGGGGAAGGCAGAGGGGGGTCTGCAAACACAGCTCCACACGGCAGGTGGGTTAGGACAGCCACGCCACTGCCTGCTGGTTAGATGCGATGTGTCCCTTCCAGAAACGGCACCTGTGAAACAGTGGCTGATACTAATTAAAACAACTGTGTAGGAGTTCAAACTCTTGACCTCAGGAAGAATTATCCTGTGAATGCCATCTGACCTGGAGCAGATGAAGCGAGGCTACAAACCGGTGTGGTGGATCCCAGAGCTGCCACTCAGGGCCTGTGTTTTGGGGCTGGTGCTGAGCTATGGGTAACTGACAGAATAAAGGTGATGTTGGGATCCCCGCAGCTATCATGTCAAACCACACATTTGTCTCTATTTAAGAGCTCTTCACTCCCTGCTGTCCCCACCTATATAATTTTTTTCCTAAATATTTGCCTAGCATTATGCAGCAGACTGGGAAAGGCAATAGCCTCTTACACTCCTGTTCTAGCTCTTACGCTGTCACACTGACAAGCCCATGAGTTCCAGCTGAAGTATGGATCAATTTGGGATGAGTGGAATTCAAAATAAAGCAGGTACAGCTCTTCAGGAAGAATAGAGCTTCTGAGAACCGAGCACTTCTAACATCTGTAAAAGGACATGAAAGTGAGATACACTTCTCTGATCTAGAAGGGAAGATGTTAACTATTCCTGTCAGTGACTGCTAATATCAACATGAAATGTAATGATGACACATTAGGATGATGTTTAAAACATAGCAAAAAAACATTTGAAAGAGTTAAGATTTTTTTTTTTCCAAGCTGTATCTATAATCTATAGGTCAAGTAGAGCTACAACGTGATCTCTCAGAAACTCGGGAGCAGTGCAAAGTCAGCAGCCCGTGGCATTTGCCAGCAGAGCAGTGACAGACATGAACGATGAGCTATCTACCGTGCTTGGTGTAACAAAACAATTCCATCAATTCACCTTTGGCACGAGGGGGATGTGCTGTCTGATCTTAAACCATTACCCTGTCTCAGCCAGCTCTCTGCTCTCAAGCCACGTGTGCTGACACCGTAGTGCTGATGTCCAAGAAAGTCATTGCAGATAAAGGACATGAAAAGCAGCAGGGATGAAGAGCTGGGCATGGCTTCCAGAGCACAAGACAGATGGCTCAGTGGAACAGAAGTCTACAGCTCACGCTGGAATACTTTTATATCTCTGGTGGGAGGCTCCAGGCAACCTAGCAGAACCCCAAGTACTGCATGGTGCCACAGGAGTATGCTTTACATTCTTGTTTTTGGTCATGTATCTTAAAAGAATTGCTTTTGTTAGAAGAGGGCTACCTTCCTTCTCCAGGTGAGACATGAGCTGATTGACAAATTAGATTTTTTTAAAGAAGAAAAAGCAGTAATCTTAGCAAATAGAAGAACTTACATAAGGGTTCATAATTCACACCTAACTGCATGCCTAGAATGAAAAACTGAATCGTATTTCCTGCCAAAATAGCTGAAACCTGTCAGATGGTAGTTTTATGTCTAAAGGGAGTAGATAGATTCAGCTTCACCCATGAGCTTCCTCCAGATGAGGAGGACTGGTTATAAATGACGCAGTCAAGAATGGACTATATAAAATAGGCTGATATTTTTTATCTGGTTTTATATCCCTACAGTCTTCTGATCAAGGAACTTTCAGTTACTTTTTGAGCATTCTGTGGAGCAAAGCTGTACTTTGACGGATGGGGTTGAGAATATTTCAATTTCAATATTTCAATTTCCAATATTCCAACCATTTTTTTGGCTGGAGAGAAGGCAGCTGCCCCACGAGACTGGAACCGTAAGAGGTGCGGCGCATTTATTGTGCTCTGTACCAGGATTTGGTGTGCTGCAACAGACTTCAACTGCTTTTCCCAAAGGAAAAAATCGCGTGTAGGGCTAATTCCCTGGTTAAATGTAAAGTTAGATGTGTAAAATGTAAAGTTAGCCGTGGGGACAGCCGTATGCTTGTTGCTCACAATGGAGCCAACTGGAGGGGATCTCCGTCTAACCATGCTGGGCCATGGGCAGTCTGCGTTGTGGGGTGACAGACCAAAGAACTAAGGGTTTATAATATCCTAAACCTTGAGGCAGCCGACATTTGTCCTAGTAAACTTGACATTCAGGTGGGGCAGCTACAGCACAGTAGGGACCAGGATCGTGGGGTACCCTCCCCACAGACAGTGAGGCAGGTAAAGGTGAGGCGGCCGTATCAGAGGAGCCCTACACCTACCGGGCAGTGCTGAGGGCCACCATCCAGACCTATTAAAGGCTGGGCAGGTCGAAAATAAATGCAAAACGGGGCAAATCGGGGAAAACCCACCCCATCCCGTCCAGTGAGGGGCCCGCAGGGCTCCCCCCAGCCCGGCCATGGCGCTGAGGGGCGGCCATGTGGCGGCAGCGCCCCCCGCGGCGGGGCCATGACGGGACCGTGAGGGGGCCGGGGCTGCGCGGCCGCCATGGAGCCGGAGCGGCTGAGGCGCCGCCTGGGCACCGCTTTCCGGGTGCGGGGGCTCCTGCTGCGGGCGTGAGTAGCGGGGAGGCGGCGGGGGGAGGCCGGCGGGGACCGGAGGCACGGCCCGGGGACACCTCGGGAGCTCCTCGGGCTGCCCGCGCGGCGCCGCCCGGGGCTCGGCGGGGCCAGGCCTCGGTGCCCGCCCTGCTGGTGCTGGGGCTCTTGTTCGCCTCTGGCAGTCCCCAGAGTCGCAGTTAAGGGTTTGGGTCTCCTGAAGTGATATTTCTAAATGCCCAAAGGGCTGTGGTAACAGTGTGCTAGGCTGCAGTGAGGGGAGACAGCGTGCTGCTTGCAAGGGAAGGTGGCACAGCAGCGCCTGGGGCTCCTCTGCCTTTATTTCTCCTGTCACAATTATGCTAAATATGAGTTCTGTTTTATTCCTGGCATCATGGGGCAAGGTCCTGGTGAGTGTATTAGTGAGGGGACCGAGTTCAGAGCCCCTGCTTTGCACCATTAAATGAGCAGAGACATCAGGAAGGTGAGGCCATCAACCAAATGCCACCTCTGATGGGGTGACGGGTGATGTTAATAAGAAAATCGTTATCTGTAATGGCCAGAGTGTAGTCTAAGGATGAGGGAAGAAGTAGATTTTTAATTTTCGTGTTGTTTTGAATGAAAACAACTCCGATATTGGGGGAGTGGTGAAGGGGCGCAGGTGGAGCGAAGATGGTTGGGATATTGAGGTGCAGGGGCTCAAGGTGTGTGGGGAAGCCGGAGGAGCTCAATGATACGTGTAGAGCTTTGTGATATGGCTTAGCAGAGGGCTTGTTAGTGTTAGGTCAGAGGTTGGACTCAGTGATCTTGGAGGTCTCTTCCAACCTAACGATTTCGTGATTCTGAGGTGGCGATGTTCAGCTGCCCAAAGAGGGCTTGGGGAGGAAGAGGGGCCAGTGCACAGGGAAAGGGAGAGGCAGTAAGCACAACTTACAACAAAATAAATCCTACTTGTCCAGTTTTAGTCCCCTTGGTTCAAGAGAAAGATTAAAATGATGGAGAGGGTCTAGTGGAGGACCACCAAGATGATGAGAGGGTTGAAGAACCTGACCTGTGGAAGAAAGGTGAGAGATTTGGGTTTGTTCAGCCTCAGGTTGAGAGGGCTCAGGGCAATCAAATCCCAGTGAATCCCATGAAAAAAACGTTCACAATCAGAGTAGTTAAACATTGAGACACTGAAACTGTAACATCTCCAACCTTGGAGATGTGCAGAACCTGAGCAGGGCCGTGCACAGCATGAGCAGCCCGTGCAGTTAGCGCTGCTCGGAGCAGGAGGCTGGACCACGAGCCCTCTGAGGTCCCTTTGGACATGAAAACAAAATTCTCTCTATCTCTGTACGTGCTTCCTATGCTCAGTGTTTTCGGTCCTGGTGAATTTTTTGTCTGACTGTATTACGCAGTGCTGGTAATTTCTGTGTTTTTAATCGCAAGGCATTTAGTGCTTATGTGCACATCTGCCAAAATTGGCATCGTTTGTATGAACTTTATTTAGTATTAATTGCTTTTTGAGCTAATTTTCTTCGTTGAAATTAGGGAAGCTATAAAGTACCTTACCGAAGCTCTTCAGTCCCTCAGTGAAGTAGAGCTTGAAGATGTAATTGAAAAGGTCATCGATGCTGTTGAAAAGCAGCCGTGTAAGTATCTTATTTTTCTTAATCTTGCTAAGTTTATCTTGCAATTGTGATGTTATTTAGACAGAGAATTACTGGCAGCTTATGGACTACAGTGTCATTCTGGTCACACCGTGTGGATCAAGATAAATGTATCTGTTGTCATTTTGTTTTGTTAAATACTGAAGTTTTAATGTCAGCAAAGGATAGCATAATCTTGCCATTCGAAAAGTTGGCAGCTTAGTACCTCCTGATTTTTCCAGAAGTAGCAAAATTTTTCAATGCTTGACTTGTTTTTTGGTAGTCCAAGTCCAGAGAAGGGTTAGAGGTGTTGACAGCTGTAACCTTCAGAGCTTCGCTGCGACTGCAGGAAGGGACCAGTCACCTCCCTTCATTCAGAGGTCGATCCAGATGGGGTGGCAGTGCAAGTGCAACTGTGCAATAGTCCAGCAGAGTAACTTAAACCAAATCTGGAAGGAGTTTAACCAGCACATTATCTGAGCACGCCTGAAACTCCATCATCTTGGCAGCAGCATCTCGTTTGGGTACTGCCCCCTACTTAATTGGGACACTCTGTCCTCAGGCACACAGATCCAGCTTCCCTGGTCCTGGACCACCAAAGTGGGAGTTGTAGCATCTTTAGTTAAAGAACATGGCTGAAAGAGGTGCCTAAAATCTGTGTGCATTTACTGATCTGAGCTCATGAACACCAGGAAACTTGAGCTCACTTCCAGTTTTTGACTGAGGACGTTCAAATCCATATAAATATGATCTAAAATGAGTATTAGGCCTTACATGAATTCAGAAAACTTTCCCAGCCTCTATTAACCAAGTTAAATCGAGGGCAAGCATTTGCTTGCTTTACATGCAGTTTAACTGGTGCACCCACGACAGAAGTTACACTTTGTGTTCTCACACTAGCCTTGGGAAAATACATCAGAGCTGATCAAACGGGGAGCAAAACCACTTTGGAGAGCTGCTCCCCATCTAGCATGAATCCTGCTGGTACAAATGAACGCATCCATGTTTTTGAACAAATTTCAATCAGTGCAAGAAACTCTAGAGCCAATGTAGCACATGCGGTTAGTGTACTTGCTAGCAGTGCTCTTTGTGCAAGCTGCTATTCTGTGCAATAAATTCCGGTGTTGTCCAGCTGCTGTCCGTGAGTTGCTTGAGACTGCAGTTCAGACAGGGTGCTATCTATCCCCTGCAGCTCCTGCCGGCTCACTTGTGCTGTGCTGTTGAGCACTGCCTTCCAGGAGCTGTGATTTGATGTTGTGTGCCCTGAGAAGGGAACTCAAGGGCTGCTCTTTGTGCGCTGATTGATTTCTTCTCCCAGAGCTCGGCAGTGAGGCTTGGCAGTACTGACCAAGCCCTTCTGTGAATCCACGCGTTGGATTCCCCTGCAAGTTCAGGAAAACATTGGTGTTTAGAAATGTTTTTGAATTTCAATTAGCAGTTTAACGTCCATGAAGACAACAATGTGCCTGTCTCCAAGATTGTGTTAGGCTGTTTGAATACTTATTTATGACAGCAATCTGTGTGATAATGTTCTGGAACAAAATTAACCTCCAGAATGTGAAAGCTCTCATCTAACACATTTGTAGTATATTTGGCAGCTTTGCATAAACTATAATTGTCTTGTTCTCCATGTTTAGTGAATTAATGGCGGGCACAATATGTGTGGGGATTATTTTTTAGCCAGAGATGTATCCTTCTGGTAAGAATATTAAGAGATCCATTTGCAGAGAGAAAGCAGTGTTGTTACATTATTGAAAATATGCTTATTTGTGGAGCTTATTCCTCTAAGAATACTGCGCCCTTTTGGTAAAATATTTGAGACCTGCTTACTTCCTTACCATTTTCCATAGGCTGCAGTTTTAATGCTTTGAATTTTTCTTTTCAGTGTCATCTAATATGATTGAACTATCCACGGTGGAAGCAGCTGTCCAGGAATGTAGCCAGGCATTAGACGAAACAATGTACGGTGACATTTTTTAATGTGATGTTTATGGGAGTCGGTACGCGTTCCCTTATTTCTTGCTGGGAAATAAATGTCAGGCATTTTCTGCAGTGCTACACGTGCAGTAATTGCTTTGTGCTTTTCCTGATGCTGCCTTTGAAGGTTAGTAATGTTCCTTCTTAGAAAATTCGTTCTCATGGATAGGCCTCTAGGGGATTCTAAATATAATGCTGAGATTCTGGAATTAAAATTATACGGTTATGTGTTACATCTGACACAGGGTGAATATTAACCAATAAAATAAACAAATAATTAGGATTTAGAGAGAACTTGTTACCTCTCTGTTCATTTCTTTATTTTCTTTTCTGTAGATGAAAATTAAATGAGGTTATTTTTGCGGCTTTTTAAGACGCCTCGTTTCTGAAAGCACTTGGAACACCTTCCTCCAGGGTGCTGCTTTTTGTTGCTTTTTGTTTTTGTATAGCAGGGCTGTTTTGCTTGATTTTCACTGGGTGATAACAAAGCAGAGAGCAATTACTTGTGCTTTTGAGAATTTTGTTTGTGATTGTGATGAATGTGTTTTCTTTAGTGTTTACTTTGCGTGCTGGCATTGTAATGCAAATCATGAAAATAAATAGTTTATTGGGCACGTCAGATACCGTGATCCCGCGGTGCCTCAGTATGAAGCAAATTTATTTTTGACTTTTCTCCTAGGCATTGGCACCTTTGCAATGCAGACAGCTTGAGTGGGACTTTTTCTTATGTCACTTTCCATACTTAAATGCATTTTTCACTCGTCACTTTCCATATCTAAATGCATTTTTCTCTCCCGTCTGCACAGATTCTTAGTGCAGAGTCCTGGAGGGAATAGTTCACAGACCACAGGACCAGCCTGTAAAACTCTCTTGAATTATGGCGCAGAAAGCCTCAGGGCAGAGTTTTGCAAGAAATTCAATCTGAAGCCTAAGATACCATTGCCTGCTAGGCAGTGGTGGTTGTCCTGTGCTTGTAAGCCTTAGCAAAAGTTCATGGGCTGGTTGTTATCTATTCTGCTGAGTCTGATGCACTTACAGTAAAACGGGAGGTGTCAGAGAAGAGAGCTGCTCCAGTGCATATAACGGGATGTATCAGCACGATTAATAGTTTGCAGATTGTGCACGTTTAAAACTATTTGTTTTAACCATGCCAAGGCTCTTCTGCTGTCCAGAAAGATACCAGAGGATGACAATGCAAAGTGATTTATCCCTCTGACATTTCTAAATAAGCGTCTGAAAAGTTCCCTTTTTTTGAATCCGAAGATGCTGTGGTAGCCAACAGGTGGAGTGGAGTGGGAGAAGTGGTGCTAACGCAGGGTGATGGAGAACAAAATGAATATAGTTTTGTTCAGTTGGTTTCTTTCCTTAGTGTTTGTTAGTTCCACCTAAGATAACGCTATAAATGTATTCTCATTTCAGAGAAAACGTTTTCAACATTATTGGAGCCTTTGATATTCCACGCTATGTTTACAATTCGGAAAGAAAGAGGTTTCTACCGTAAGTGTTGCATATTTTAAGTTCCAAATGCTTCTTGTTTTAAGAAAGAGGTCTTGTTTGCTGTCTTTGAAAGTCTATTTTCTAATCTTCCCCTCTGGGGTTCACTCATCTCAAGCTTGTGTGAGAAAATGAGATAATTTTGTTTCTCAGAGCCTGGCTGGCTTTTCAGAGACAATGATAAATGCTGTCTCATAAATAAATGTGCCACTGGGTTTCTCCTCGCCTGGCAGGATGAAGTTGAAATGGCCATCTGTATCTTCTGTGGTAGTGTGCTCTGTGCTGCCACGGATCTTACTGCCTCTGAAGCTTGGGCATTTATCAGGCAGTAAAAATTCTCAGACCGTGTTAATGTCACCTGACGAGTAAAAGAGATCATGAGGCTAAGGGCATCACTAGATGAAGTGTGTTTTTGTTTTTTTTTATCTTTCTGTATTTGTCTGTTTCATTTTATTTCAATAAATTTGGCCTGTCTGTTGCCTGTATTTATTCCCTAGACTGTAGCTCGCAACATCTGAAGCTCAAGAGGGAAGCTAAAGAGAGCTTAAAAAAGAAAAAAAAAAAAGGAGTGATCCCCCAGAGTGGAGAAAGAAAGAAGTAGCTGCAGGAATTGGCTGTGAAATGTTCTGCTAGCTAAAGAATTTGCATTGAACAGCAAGCAGCCCAGGCTGCTGAGCCAAAAAGAGCCTGTGCTCTTCTAAAGCTTGAAGGGTGGTTAGCTGCAGAGCGGGTAGTGATACTTGTGAGGCATTACAGTGACATTCACGTAAAGTGCAACTCATTTTCTAGTCTTGGTTCGTGATTCTGCTGGTCCAGCACCACCACTCAGTGTGTTTGCAGGAGGAGGTTAGCTCCAGTGCCACTTCCTAGCTATCCAGGCTGCTGGAAGCAGAGAACCCCATGAAGACAATCTGCTAACCAACAAGAAGATAAGCTTGTTCATGGCCACTTAGGAAACTTAACTGCTTTTAAAGAACTGATTTCTGCAGAGTCCCATTCGGATTGAAAGATGGGTCTCAAGGACTGTGAGTAGGAAGGAAATTAAACTGAGGTAGCCTTCAGAATGCAGAAACAAAGGGTCCCTAGCAAGGATCCTAGGCATTGGCTAAATATATTATGCAGTAGTGCTGTAACTTCTGCAGCCTCCCACACCTTTGAGATCAATAAGTCATTTCTGTGCGAGGAGTGTATGTTTTTTAATCTCGATTTTGTTAAACTTCTTGCAGTCTGTCAATGACCAACTTGCCTGCACCAAATTTATTTGGATCTGCCAGAGATAAAGCAGAGTTGTTCCGTGAGCGCTACTCCATCTTACAGCAGGTGAGAAACAGTTTTGCTTTGTTCAACAGAACACATGAACAAAATGCAGTTGTTTGGGTTCATACCTGTGTATATAGCAGTGCTTTGTCCTGAGGTGCTGCTGGGAGCTCCAGTTTCAATAAAATCTGAATAAGAACAAGATCTGTACTAAATTTGATCAGGCTATTCAGCTGATAACCATACAGCGTGACCGATGCTTGTGTTTCTGCATTTTAGCATCATAAGAGTGGATTGGGTGTCCCTAAAGTAGATTGTGTCTCGCTCTTGTCTCATGTAGGCTGGCTCTGTGCTGGGTTTGATTAGCGTGTCATCGTACAGAGCACTTGTTGAGATAATATAAACCCCAAACCCTGTGAAGCTCACGTTCAGCCTCTCCTTGAAGCACTGAAGTTTGCTTCTGGCTTAATTGCTTATCGGGTGCCTGCTTTAGCTGCTCCCCTGCACAGATCACGCTCCGTGCTGCAGGAGCTGTGCACAGAGAGCTGCCTGGCCCTGACTCCAGGTGTAAGCACAGCGCCAGGACGCAGGCAGGCAGCGAGCTGGCTTCTTGCTGGTGCCACCCCACGGGCAGCCTACGTGACCCGCTCGTCCTTCGGACTGTGGGCAGGTGCATGCACAGCATCCCAAACACCAAAATACCAGCAACTCTGTGTCCCCAGGAGGCTTGCTGCTGCTTTGAGTGCTTGTACTGCAATTTGGGAACCTCTGCCCTGGGTGGTTGGTTAACCATTAGCTAAAGGTTCAGTTCCTCCAAGCAGTGCTTAGGACTGGGGAAGCCTGCTGGTGCTGGCACGCTCAGGTTGGGTTCTGTGAACAGCAGCTGGAGGTGTCAAGTGGGGATGGGTGTCCTGACGCCTGCTTGTTTCCTAGGCTGTATTGTGCTGTTGCACCTCTTTGCCTGCTAGTTTTTCATGTAGGCTCTGTGTTTTGTTGTCATATTTACTCCTTTCTGACCTCCAGGAAAGTGAGGGTTTGGGTCACTGGGGGGGAAAGCTGCGGGTAGTAACTGCTGCATGTGTGACATAGGCTGGTAGCGATGGGCTTGTTCCAAGGGGAGGTATTTAGACTGCATGAAAAACATGGAAAGACGTGAAAATTTCTACGATGTGTTTTCTTCATGCCCTCTGCAGTTTATTTTTCAGCGTAGTTTGCTCCTGTTAGTTAAAAAAAAAAAAAAGTCTACTTTTAATAGGCCCAGCTCTGAAGATAGAACCTGCTCTTTTCCACATAGCTAGCATTACATAGTTAACCTTCTTTGCTCTCTCACCCCTTTCCTCCAGATGGTCAGGAATAATTTTTAAAAGCATTAGAGATGCACTGTTGCTTTTTGAGCTTAGTTTTATTGTCTCGTGTTACTGATAATCTATTTCTTAGAAGCAAATTTTTGTCGAAAGAACTGGTTGTGCTCAACAACTCAAATGTTGCTGGGTAAAGCAGAGTAAGATAACTTTAGAAAGTGTTTTGTATGGTGGTTGTAGTGAACTGGCTTTTTGACTATGCACATTTTTTTTTTAAATATGGATTATTTCCATTTTGCTTTCTGCAGAGGATTCACAGACATGAGTTGTTTACACCCGCAGCAGTTGTTGTTCATCCTGATGACAGTAGGAGCAAATTCCAGGTAAAAAATCTGTTTTCTTTTCTTGCGAAGGGAGCTGCACTTGGTGTTACACTTTAATGCAGTAATACTTCTCCAGTGACACCTTATTTTTACATCCAGTATGGGTAATCAATGAAAATGATTTTTTTTTCCCTATCATTTTTAGCCTGTGTGTCAAAAACGCAGTTATTTGGCTTAGATCAGCATGATGACTAAGCTACTCAAAAGCAGCTCTGAAATGCAGGGGAGACACGGCTTCCCGAGGTGGAAATCCATTACCTGTTCAGCTTACAGCACTTTGTTTCTCTGTGTTGGGAACATTTTTCTTGCTTTTTTCTTTTGTCAGCACTAAAGTCACCAGCCTACAGTTGAGTAAGGTCACGACTTGAGTCTGTTCTGTTCCCATTTCAGTTTTCTCATATGAAATGCTCTCCCCATATTATATAATTATTATATATTAAAAAAAAATAAATCACGTGTGTGTCTCTGGGCACCAAACAGAAGCTTTTTCTTTGACCAGCTTGCCTGTTTCTCTTTGTTCAGTGTACCATCATGTAGAAAATCACAACTGCCCTTAGCTGAGGCACGCCCGTGTCTCCATCCAGGCTGTGTAGGCATCTTTTGCTCTTCACACCTTTCTGTCCTCCCTGCCAGCGGTGGCGAGTTCATTGTGCTGGTGTTACAGGAGGATTGTCTCTCTTAACTGCAGCTTCACAGACCAAAATAAGCTTGTCCAGAACCCACAGACAGTGTGTACGCAGTATCACCGGTGTTACTCTGGGATATTCTGTCATCCCTCTGAGGTTTCTCAATGAAAGGAATTAGCGGTGCTGTGTGGGCACAAGCTGGCTCTGGGGTTCAGTTTGGATCCCAGTGAAGATCCAGTTACTGCAGTTGACATTCATTTGCAAGAGCAGAAATTGTCACTTGTTCTTTTCAGTTTTAAGCTATTTGTAAGCAAAACAACCACAACAAATATTTACTTGCTAAGCACTTTTTTTATGCTAGCAGCCATAATTGGAAATATTTCCCTAAACTCTGCCACATTTGACCATCAGAAACGTGTCCCTGATTTTCTAATGAGCCTGAATTCTGTCCCAGCTTGTTCGTGTATTTGTGTGGGAATACGTGCTGCCTGGTGCTTTGTCTTGCTCGCTTTAGAATAGCTGCATGGAGAGTTGGATTTAATTCTTACATGAATCTTTGCCTTTGGTTCCAGCTTAAAACAATAGAAACTCTGTTGGGCAATACATCGAAGGTGGGGGAAGTGATTGTCCTCGGGATGATAACTCAGCTCAAGGAGGTAGGTTGCTGTTCACTGCGGAATATCTGGGTCAGCAGCCATTCAGCATTGTAATATATTAGAAAATGGGAAGGCTTAAATGTCTTACTGCTTTATCCCGCTGTGTAAGTCACTGGTACAAGATTCATTCCCCAAAAAGAGGCTTATATTTTCTGAGCGTGCTCCTTATTGAAAAGCTGGAGCCTCAAATCCCTCTGTGTGGGTTTGCCATTGCATTGGCCTGTAATTATAGGGGAAGGACGCCCTAGCAATCAAAACTGTAGGATATCTAAGGGGAGCTGCTATGATACCCTTACTGGAAACTACATTGTTTTTAGTTCTGCTCCATGCTCTAAGCTTAAGATATTAAACACTTTGCTAACCTGCTTCTAAATATTGGCTTGTAGGTGCTTCTGCTTGGAGCATTTATATGTTTGGATATGCTTTGCTTCATTAATGAATCCTCTTTTTTAGGGAAAGTATTTCCTAGAAGATCCTACAGGAGTCGTCCAGCTAGACCTTAGTAAAGCAATATCCTTTATCTGTGATGTAAGAGTTGAATAAACTTCCTGTTGATCTGGAGAATTTCAATTAGAATAACAAACCAATATTGACCATTAAAAATTGTGTAGAGAGTTGCAGCTCTGTTGCTCTCTTTCTTTTGCAAATTACGTGGTTGCTGCAGCTCAGTGCCCTTTCAAAGACTTGTAGGACAAGGTTAGTATTCCTCCTAGTGGAAGGTTTCTGTTCTGCTTATGGGCTTACCTGTTCAGCTACCAGGTGATCACCAGGCTCTGCAGGCAGCCCCTGAACTCCCAGTAGAGTCCAAATGTATTAACACCAGCTGGAAAGCAAACTTTGGCTAATGAGCTAGTCTACGAATCCTGATCTAAGAAAAATATGTTTCTTAACCTCCGTGCACCAGTTCCACAGCGGTTTATATACTGAGTCATGCTTTGTTTTGGCAGAAGGTAAAGTAGACTTGTTTTTTTTTATGTATTTTTTAAACTTGGAATAAATTATTCTGCATGTGGCTGTTGCTGCAGTTAGATATTTGCTAGATCTGGCTAAAAAGATAAGTCTCATGATGGTGAGGCTTGACCATGAGCAAAGTTTATGACTGAGAATTTTGGCCCTAAGCCTTCCCTGCTATCTTGTGGGCTCTGGAGGCAGAGCTCTGTGAAATTCTGTGGTTTTCAGTCACATCAGTGGGATGAGAGCATCTGTAGCAGTGCTGAGGATCGGCCCTAGTTAACATGGCTACAACATGCTTGGAAAAGATATGACTAGATTAGGAAGACGGACTAAAATAACCGAGCAGTGAGTTAACAATATGGAAATGCTGCTTGCTGTTGGCAAAGCCTCAGTCCTTCAGAGGCTTCTCACAAAGCCAGTGTAAATGCTTGCAGTTCTGCAGCCTGAAACATGTTTTGGGGCAACGATGGACGTTGCCATTTGTAGGATATTACTCTGTGAGATACACATAACCCCAGTTTATTTTCTCTTAATGCATTTCTGCTTACAGTTTATAAACTAAGTAGAAGTCAATAGCAAGTGGGGACAAGAAGCACCCTGTTACTTCTGTTCTTTTAAGATAAGACAGCTCTCAAGAAAGGGTGCAATTTCATGTAGTTCAGGGGCCAGGCCATTAAAAATGATTCCTGTTTCCCTACATTCTTATTCTTACTCATTTGGGTTGAGCAGGTCATTTGTGTGGCTGGGCAACAAATCCATTCAGAGAAATGACGGGGTAAAAAGGAGTTGGCTTCTTGCTCAGCCTGTTTTTTCAGCCGGGTAGTTCCCTGCTCTGGTTCACCGCTGCACAGTGCAGGGACCGGTGCTGTCACAGGAGGGATTGACAGAGCCTGGGACGGGCTGTGCAGCACAGCTGCCAACCGTCTGACTCATGTCTAGGACATGATGTTGTTAGAAAAAACTAAAGGTTATTTTGTTGTTGAAAAATATTTTAGGTTGGTATGAAGATGAGGTTTTCCACGTGAACGCTTTTGGATTTCCGCCTACTGAGCCGTCTGCTACCACTAGGTAGGAAGCTGACTTTGGGCAGCCTCACTCTGACTCTGTGTTGTGTTGTGGGTTGCCAAGTGAGCACGTTATTGTTGTATAACTTCTGTTATAAGTATGCTATGCCGTTGAGGTATGCTATTATTTCCCCTCCCCAAATGTTCCCAAATAAATAAGGAGGCAATTCTGGGCCTTGCGGGTCTACTTGGGCTGGTTCTAAAGCCTATCATGTGAGCAGGAAAACCCCTCCAAAGGCCGTGGGATTCTTCCTGTGAATAACAATTGAGATCTAAACCCTTCTCAATTGCAAAGGAGATAACTAATACACGCGAATAAGAAACTCCTTATTACTCAAGGAATGACTGTGGGAGAGAAGCCAGGATAAATATTACCCTGAGATGATCTGTATAATATGGCAGGGCAGCACCCGTGCTTTAGATTTAGGTGACTGCCATTTCTCTTCCTTATTTTCTTTCTGAAAAACAAAATGATCATTGATACCATCTGAGCTACCTCTCACAATAATAATCGTTAAAATGGCTCAAGTGAGCCATAATCAAAACTAGTAATGACTTAGGAAGAAAACAGAATTGACTTGAGTATTTTAACATTGTAGAGCCTTCTATGGAAATATAAACTTCTTTGGAGGGCCTTCCTCAGCTTCAGTAAAGGCCTCTGCGAAACTAAAGCAGCTGGAGGATGAAAACGAAGATGCCATGTTTGTATTTCTGTCCGATGTATGGCTGGACCAAGCAGAAGTACTAGAAAAGCTGCATATGATGTTTTCAGGTAGGTGGTGGCTGCTTTGATTCAGTGCCTGGTTTTAGAGTGTTTTTACCATTTCCCTTAGAGCTGAGCAGCATTGCTGGGTGTGAAGGCCATGCAGGAGAAGCTGGACAGGCTGTTACTGACAGCAGGCCTGCTCTGGGTAGGAGCTGCTAAGTGTTAGGCCAGCTTTACTGTCCAACTGTGATCTAAAGGTGCTTTTCTGTAAAACAGTGGATTTGGTACCTTTGGTCAAAAGTATTCTTTTAAAGGAAAAAGTTGAGCAACAATTTTCAAAGTTGAGTAACAGTTTTCTGTTACTACCATATCGTGTGGTTTTGGGAAACTTAAATTCTGAGAAAGCCAGAATAAGCCCAACTGTTGCTTTTTTTTTTTTTTTTTTCATTCATTCCCTTTTAAACCCAAGCCTAAAGCCAGTGAAGTCTCCCTGCAATTTTAGTGATAGCTGTTTGCATTTCATGGTTACTATTCTGTTTCTTTTGGATCTTTTTCTAACAGATTTAAAAATTGGATTGTATTGTATTTTTGCAAGCTGTCACTCCCTTTTCATAAATCACTCAGGACCAATATTGTTTTGGGCAGTAGCCATTTTATGTGCTGTGACAAGAATGTTCATGACAGCTCTTCTAGCCTTTGTTCAAGGAAAACATTTTCCTTCATCAGAGATCAGCACTCTCCCTTGAACGCTTTCTGGTTTTTACCAAGGAGAAAATATCAGTTAGTCTCAAAATATGAACTGTTTCTTGCACGCATCATTACATCGGTAATGATGACAACATTTGGATAGCGAGCATCTGTGAGATCTGTGAATTGCTTCTTTGTAATCCAGAACACTTGTGGAACAGCTTGTCCTGTCTGCCTTAGGTAGAATGGAAATGTGAGAGGCTGTCTGCTTTAAAAAACAAGCAATGTAAAATGAAGGGTGGCATGCTGCTAGTCACTTAAAGAAAATTGGACACGTTACCACAATATCTAGTGAGAAGGTAGGAAGTTAACTTTGAAGCTAGGAAATCAGTTCTGTATCTGGATGAAAGTTGGCAAAATCCTTGAACCAAACTGAACCTGACCTAAGGCTTCAGATGCTGAAGTAATAAAGGGATTTTGGTCAGTTTTATATATCAAACTGGCAAAGATGTGTGTATTGCATTTACTATTTTCAGATTTTTTTTTGGTAATAGACAAGTAGTGAGCTTCATAATTACGAACTAAAAATAATAGCTGAGAGGAATAGCAAGGAAAAAATCCTGAGGAGCCATTTCTCTGGTATAAGGAATTCTGTTGTATTTATCTGCTGGGTTGTAAAGCAGCGAGGGAAAGGCAAGTCTGGTTCTGAAGGCGAGGGAGCTGGAGTGTAACCTGGAACATGAGGCAAATGCCTGAGTAGATGTTTTATTTTTGTTACAGAGTTTGCAAAAGGCTTTTTTTTAATTTTTTTTTCAGTCATAGAATCATAGCCTTTGCTATAAAGCCTGTGTTTCTGTGTGATTTGTGATACGGTGAGAATTCATTAGATTCTTAAAATGCTCAGGCAGTTGCAGTCACTGTTGCTTCATAATGCTAAAGAGGGAATTAAATATTAGCAGAGCCCTTGAATTGGAGTGGTGCATGGAGGTTAATGGTAATCCATTGCTACTTACTTACATGCTATTTTTCTCTTGAAGGGAAGAGGGTGTTCTTGAATTGTATTATTTATTACAGTTGTACTTTACGTAATTATATGGCTGGGTCAGCAGTTAGTTGGCTACGCACAACCAATGTTGTTGGAACTGGGTCTGTAAATAATGAAAGCCTGTATTGAGAAAATAGTTTGGGGTATTAATAGCATCAGAGCTTCAAATATTGCTTTGGTTTCTGCCTTTCATGAAATGCTCTGCAGGCTGACTGATGAAAGGTAGTGGAGGGGATGGATGTTAGACTCACAAATGCTCTATTTTCCCAGGTTATTCCTCTGCACCTCCAACCTGCTTTTTCTTTTGTGGAAATTTTTCATCTGCACCATATGGAAAAAATCAAATTCAGTCTCTGAAAGGTAAGGAATTCTTTGCAGTCAGACATGTGCATTAAATTAAAATTATGATGGCAAAACAATTCAGGAGAGCGGAAAAGAATCACATATTTTCTAAGTGACACATCTTTGGTGCACGGAAGTGTGCAGGTGATTCATATACTGTGTGTTTGTTGACTAACCAGGTGCTGTATCATAGATGTTTTTCTTCTGACTCTAGGTTCTTTGAAGGCTCTTGCAGATATAATTTGTGAATATCCCAGCATTCATAAAAGGTACCCAGCAAAGTGCTATGAAAAAGGGAAATGTGCTTATTTTGTGAAGAGCTTTGCTTTAATTACTTTAAGAAACTGACAGATAACCTGTTCTCCAGTTACTGTGAGCCTGCTGTGAAAGGTTGTTTTGGGAGCAGCATAAAGCTCTGATTCTATCTAGAATAGCTTGGTCGTGGAATCTGCTGTTGAATGAGCAAAGGTGAAACTGCCTCTCTCTGGAACATTTTCCACATCATTAAGCAAGGCCCACGGTTCCTGAAAAGCACTGCGTGGGCAAGCCTCTTTTTCCTCTGGAATTCCCTTGAAATTAGCAGGGTTCTGCCCATGCAGTGCTGTTTTATAAACTGCTGTTTAGGTCTCAGTTCTGCTACCAGCAGCATCTGCTTTTCTGCTTTCCTGTTCTTGCCTACACGGTTCTCCATGGCTGCTAGTTTGAGAGCTAACTGAAACACAGGCCTGGAAAGAGATTCTTTTTTTTTATCCCTTCTTGTGTGCCTGCTCAGTGGAAGCTGAATTCCAGGCCTGGAAGAAATAAATCAATGGGGGGAACTGTCAAGTCTGTCCCAGAACAGGTTATTTGCATGTATCCGTGAAGTAGTGCACGTATAGAAGCATGTAACCAATGTTTAGATGCACGTGGGGTTATTTTATGTAAAAGCACTATGCTGATCTTTTTGCAGTAGTCGATTTGTGTTTATTCCTGGCCCTGAAGATCCTGGTCCTGGTTCTATTTTACCACGGTCAGTTTGCTTGTTTTTCAGTTTTTGAAACTTTGAATTGCATAGGATGGGTCAGAATCTTGGCTGATACACCTGTTGCTGTTTATTTTAGACCTCCTCTGGCTGAAAATATCGCTGAGGAATTCAGCCAGCTAGTGCCATTTTCAGTTTTCACCACAAATCCTTGCAGGTAACAGTCTAACTTGCTGCTGTTTTATTTATTTGTTTATTTATTTATTTATACTGAATGACTAGTTCATGTGCAGATGTAATGGCCTTAACATTTTTAAATTACAAGAATTCCTTACTTGCATTAATTGTAACTGGTTTTAAATACAATAATGAATAAATAAATTACTTTTAAAACCATCCTGAACAAGACGGTTTCGACGTACTGCCAAAAGTTTAATGACAGAGTGTAATGAGCTGCTCAAAAGCATCATGTTTTTTTTTCTGAATCTGGAGGTGTAATGAAGGGAAGATGGGAAGGTATTATTTTAATTGAAATGTACTTTTTTGTTTTTCTGTATCAGAGTAAGATTGACTTCATAATACAACTTTCCATCTTTTGGTGTTTCGTCATAATTTAATTTCGTTAATGTTTTCCATTTAGGATTCAATATTGTACCCAAGAAATAATTATCTTTCGTGAAGATTTGGTAAACAAGATGTGCAGAAACTGTGTCCGCTTCCCTAACAGCAACATGGATATTCCCAACCACGTGAGTGAGTTTTGTTCAACACTTTCTGCTAAGAGCTTGACTCTTTATCTTTTTGATCAGCAGATTTGCATTTAGTGTACTCTGATCTGCATACTCCTGATATTTTGAAAGAGTAACTAAGTTTGCTAAAAGCATTGTGAAGAGGGATCTATACACTTATTATTAGTAATTTCATTTACATCTTGACAGCAAAATAACCGAAACCAGGATACTGACTGATGACACTGAGTCATTCTGGCTGTCCCTTTGCAGGTGCCCTTGAACTCAGAACTTCCTTGCAGCTGACTGTTGGTGTCTATGCACCAGCCACAAACGTTGTACCACAAAACATTGATTCCTAAATGCAAAGCTTAATACAAATTACCTTTTTAAGATTTGATCAATTAACCAGTGACATTTGCAGGAAAGCAGCATGTCACTTTTTCCGAAAGGTCACCTGCTTCCCCTGCCTTTTTACTTGAAGTCTTAATCCTCCTTTTGATACATCGACACAGCGCTCTGAGTTATGATTCTAGTTAATGAATGCACAGCAGGAGTTGATGGGACTTACTGATATAATTGAATGAGAATGATCCAGACAATACTGGCTCATTGCAGTGATGGATGGAGTTTGCTTCTATTTATTTTACTTTTTTTTTTTCTTGTTTGACTTCGAAACTTCCTGTTAATTCTTCCTTCTCTCCATCAGAACAGTGCTCAGATTCTTTGTGAGCACAAAAAATCCCACCATGGACACTGATGCACCTGTTTTTTGTGTGCATTTTTGCATATGTGTGTGTACACTGTACACTCACTTCCCTGCACTCATACAGGGCTTTCCTCTGCTTGGAAGAGGAGTCATGAAGGAAACATCAATTTATGTTTAACAATTTCTGCAAATAGGAGTATTGGCTTACATTTGCATCCTTTGTTTTTTCTCTGCCTTTTCTGCCTGTCATTAATATCTTAATTATGCCATCAGTGAATGAGTGGGAAATTGTGTTACTAACATGAGATTGAATTAGCAGTGTCTTTAGGCCTCGTACAGTACCACTGGAATAGCTGGGCCTCTGCTTTGTACGTCATTTTCTTTTAACAGCAGACCCTCTCACTTAGTTGCTGTAGTGATTTTAGGCCTTTGGGGAAAACAGATCCTAGCTGCAGCTACATGGTTGAGGAAACGTAATAAAAGCTTTCAAGGGGCTTGAGTGGAGGACTTCAGGAACCCAAATACCCTGGCCAAATTCTGCCAGATGAAAATGGGAACTACAAAGGAGGTAGCTAGTCAGGTAGTGTCTAGAGCAGGGCAACTACCGTAAGAACAATCAAGGGAAAAGATATTTGGGAATCAAAGGCACAAATTCAGGGTAAAGACTGTTTAAGTGTGGGTCTTCTGGTTAACTGGAATTGCAAGGAAACTCTGGAGGAATGAAAAAATTGTACCCCAAAAATATGGCAGTGCTGGTATTTCTTGGTCTGGAGAAACAAATAAGCAGATTTTGCGTTGTTTGTTTTTTTGTTTGTTTGTTTGTTTGTTTTTGTTTGTTTTTGTTTTGTTTTCTTTTGTTTTGTTTTGTTTTGGAGAGTCTGATTGATGTAATAGTTTTGAGATCTTGATCTTGAGATCTTTTGAGCTAGCTGCTGTAGTGGAGTCACTGCTTTACTATAGAAATCATAATAATGAGAGGGAGTGAGATGGATAAAAAATATTTCCGTGTTAAAAACCTCTTTATTAACAGAGCATTAGCATCTGCAGAAATACATTTGGCTTGTAGAAAATGGTTCAAAGTATCTATCTGTGCTTGTCTTGCAGTTTGTAAAGACTATATTATCACAAGGACACCTGACACCGCTTCCGCTGTATGTTAGCCCCGTGTACTGGGCCTACGACTACTCCCTAAGGGTGTATCCTCTGCCAGACATGCTTGTCATTGCGGATAAATACGACCCATTCACTGTCACCAACACCGACTGTCTTTGTATAAATCCTGTAAGACTTCCTTATGCTTTACCAAAATAAGAATGTACTGGACCTGTATAAACAACCTTTAATTTACTGAATGGATGAATTTAAATACCTTGAAAATGACTGGTCAACTGCCAAAGGGGATGCAGTTACGTTTAAGTGCGTCTCTTACCATCTGTACAGTGGTATACTTACACAAGTGTGGTGTATTTTTCTTTACAGGGTTCATTTCCAAGAAGTGGATTTTCATTCAAGGTATTCTACCCCTCCAACAAGACGGTTGAAGACAGGTAAATATATTCAGTTTCTCATTTAACAGAAAGCATCTCTTTATTTGCTGACTTTCCAATTAACAGGAAGAATACAGAAAATCAACTGTAAAAATAGTGAATGTTCTAGCAGTTAACGTAGACTTGTGCTTTGTACTTGGTGTAAGAATGCCTAGAACTAAAATAAGAAATTCAGAAATTACAGTCAAGTAACAGTGATGAGAAGCATGATCCAAAATAGAAAGATGGATTGTACTACATCATTTTTAATAACTGAGACCCAGTTGGGAAACAGATTTAATCTGTTTCTGGAGATGATGCTTATTGCATAGGTTAATTGCACTTAGGAACAATTCTTGGTTCATTTTATGATCATAATCAAACTCAGAAGCCACTTCTCATGCTTTGATTTCATGTATTTTACATCTGTGCTTATTCATTCCAATTGTGATCTTGCAACAACTGGAGAAAAGGCCAACTTCAACACCAAAAAAGTATCAAAGGGCTTACAGCAGCGAGGAAAATGTGCATGTTTGAAATAACCCAACGGGAACTTGAAATTTGCCTTGTCTGTCTCTGATTCAGTTTCACATCTTGTTGCAGAAGCTTTTTCTCAAATAGAATCGTATAATTCTCCACGTAAGGGAATTGCTAAGGTAGACCTCATATAGCCTTCATTTGAATATAGAAAATATCATGAGATGCTTCAAGTCTTTAAATAGTTTAAAACATTATGAAATTTTTCACAGATCAAGAAATAGAGTAATATGTCAGTTATGGTGAATTTTTTAACTAAATATTGTTTTTGTTTGGTATTTTCAGCAAGCTTCAGGGGCTGTGATTTCCTACAAGATGGCAAAAAAGGGATGGAGTCTTTGTAAAGTCGACTGTAGCACTCGTTTTAGATGGACTGATTTTATAACGTATTACAGACTGTTCATAATGAATGTCAAAGCCAAAAATGGCTTATTTTGTATGTCAATAAATTTTTACAGAAAAATATTCTGGTGTTGGCGTAGATAAAACATAGAGTCACAACGAAGATCGCCACAACGTAATAAATGAAGGCAACTGGAGGAAGCAACACATATAGCAGATAGAAAATAGGCATCCTTTAAAAAGGAAGTTGAAGATAAGGAGAACTTTGGTTTTTGCCATGGTGTTCTTAACTGATAGCTAGTTATTTGCAGCAAATACAGGAAGTACAGGCTGGGATTTTTCTTCGGACAGGAAAGGTCTAAGGAAAAGTTGTGAGGCACTGATTACTGCAGGCAATATAATTAGCGAATAACATAGGCAGCTATGGTGAGGAGGGGTGTACGGGGAACAAGGACACGGTCCTTCGACATTTCTGGGGAGGCTGGCGGGTGCTTTTTGGAAATCCCACCACAGGAACAACCAGAAAGGCGGAGAACTGAGGGCCAGGCACTGCTTATATCTCTCTATATACGTAGATATAGATAAGATATATTACATATATCCACACGGTTTGCCTTACAACGGAGAGCTGCCGCCTTTTCCACCCCGGGCAGCCGGGACACTGAGGAAAACCACAAGGGGAAGGCAGGGAGCCACCAACCACCATGGCGCCCTCACAGCAACCCGCCGCCATCTTGTTTGCCATCACCATAGCAACGGGCGGGGGCCGCCATCTTGTTTGGCGTCTCCACGGCGACCCGAGCGGCCCCTGAGGCGATGGCGGCCGCGGGGCGCCCGGAGGAGCTGGAGCTCAGCGCTGAGGAAGCGGAGCGGCTGCGGGAAGCCTTCCGCGACCCTCGTTTCCGCGAACTGTTCGCCGAGTACGCGGCCGAGCTGGCCGACCCCGAGCAGCGGCGGCTGTACGAGGAGGAGGTGACGGCGCTGGAGCGGGAGCGCGGCGTGGAGGTGCGCTTCATCCACCCGACCCCCGGCTACGTGCTGCGCACCAGCCAGGCCGGCTCCCGCCGCTGTTACCTCAACATCTGCAGCAACCCGCACATCGACCGCCCTCAGGCTCGCCGGGAGCCCGGCGGCCACCGCTGGGCTTTGCCTTACAGCCTGGCACCGGGCCGCGAGGAGCTGATGCGGGGCGGCCACCGCCGCTGCCTGGTTTACGACGTGGTTTTCCATCCCTCAGCCCTCCGCCTGGCCTCCCGCAGCTCCCGCTTTCGCCGCCTGCTCAGCGACACGGCCATGGAGGCGGTGGAGCGCCGCTTCGCCCTCCGCCTCGACCGCACCAACGCCGCCGTCCTCCGTGGGGCCACCTACAAGGGCGTCCCTCAGGCTCCCGTCATCCGCACCCCGCTGCCCGGCGGCCCCACGCCGCCCCCCTCCGCCCCCGCCAGCCCTTTGCCACCTTTCCCCGTCCCCCCTGTCCCTGCTGTCCCCCCCGTCCCCTCAGTCCCCGTCCCCGCTCCTCCTGATCCTCCTCCCCCCCCCGGCCCCACCACGCCTCGCTGGAGCCTCCTGCAGCGCTCCTACGTGGAGCTGCAGGACTACCGCTGCTGCCGGGACTCCGTGCCCAGCCCGGTGCCCCGGGAGCTGGTGGTGACGGTGGAGCTGCCTCTGCTCCGCTCCGCCGCCGAGGCCGTGCTCCAGGTCCTGCCCCGGGAGCTGCGCCTCGACTCTCAGCGACCCGCCTACCGCCTCCGCCTCCGCCTGCCCTACGCCGTGGACGAGAGCCGAGGCCGGGCCGCCTTCCACAAGGCCGAGAGGAGGCTGCTCGTCACCCTGCCCGTCGTGCACGACCCCCCTCCCGCTCCCCAGCAGCCGCAGGGGGACGACGGGGGGCGGCTGGAGGAGCCAGGCCCCGGTGGGGAGCCGGTGGCTGAGGGGGGAGGCAGCGGGGCTGCTCCTCCTCCTTCTCCTCCTTCCTCCCCTCCTCCTCCTTCTCCTCCTTCCTCTCCTCCTCCTTCCCCTCCTCATTCCCCTACTCCTTCCCCCTGCAGCACGTGGAGCAGCACCGGGGACCCCCCCACTTCCCCCGAAGATCTCCCCCGCTCCGGAGCTGCTTCCCCCGAGCCCAGCGGCCTCCCTGAGGGCTCCCCCCCCAGCCCAGCCCCGCTGGAGGCTGAGGCTGAGCCCAACCCCGCTGCCATGGCCCCGAGCCTGCCCCGTGCCCTGTGCCCTCCCTTCCGCTGCCGCCAGGACGAGGCCTCCCTCACCCTGCTGCTGCCCGTGCCCTGCATCCAGCCCCACAGCTTGCAGGGGGATGTGGGCACCAACCACTACAGCCTCCGCTTCTCCAGTGCTACCAATGCCTACTCCCTCTTCCTGAGGTTTCCCCCAGCAAACAGGCTGGCAGCCCCTGAGACCAGCGTGAGCGTGAGCCCCCACAATGCTGCCATCAGCCTGGCCAAAGCCCCTGGGAGCGACGGGCCCTGGGAGAAGTTCAGCTTCGGCCTCGACGCCTCCGCTCTGCAGGTAACAGCCCTCTGGGCAGGTTGCTCAGCCCGCTCCCAGCCACGTCACAGCCTCGCTCTCCAGCGTGCAGCTCCTGCTTTTGGAGCTGTTTATAAATGATATCTCTGGAGCTGTTAGGTTATCTTCCCTCCGAGAGCTGTGAGCAGGCGTCAGTGCAACGACACGGTTAGCAACGGTCATGTCCCGGAGCTGATAACTGTGTCCTTGGAGCTTGAAATGGCTTCTGCCTCCTGAGCTGATATTTTTTTTCCAAGGGAAACACTGATAATGAGTAAAAACAGCCTGTGCTGTGTCCTTAGCTGTAGTCTTTAAGGCCGTGTAAGCGACCATCTGGTTCATGCCCACCTGTGTGCATGAAGAGAGGAGGTGTTTATAACACATCAGAGGTGCATACATGCATACAGTTTCTTGAAATGCAGGTGTGTGCGTGTACCTGTCTGCCTTTTGGGGCAGAATTTCTATTTACACAGCAGGAACACCTGCTGGTTCAACCAGGGTGATGCTGCAACCAGCAGCCGTGAACAGGCAGCTGCTGATTGCCATTTTGCTGGCCTAGTTCTTCATCCCCTCTCCTTACAAATCCCAATATGATTCTGGTTTAGGTGTCTTATTGTTTTATGGGTTGTTAGGCAGAGGATGCTCCGTGTGATGGGGGGAGTGTGCCGTGTCTGCTGCATCTGGCTGACAGTGCTAACAGAGCTGGCAGTCTCCCCAAAAAGATGCTCACGTTGTGGCACTCCTGCCGTGAAGAAGCACTGACACAAGTTTGGTGGAGAGCTGCGTTATTCTGGAAGCTCAGTGCTTCAAAGAATGTATCATGCACAGGGATTAAGGCTGCGTAATTCTTATGCAACTTTTTGGCCCAGTGATTGTCAGTTGATCTTTGTTTTAGAACAACAAAACCCGTGCAGTTTGGTTCACAAACCGTGGCAGTGCGAGTCCACAAAACTAGCAGACAAAGTATATCCAGTGGGATGATGGCTTGGGGTGTCTTAATTGCTCTGTCCCTACAATTAGAAAATACTGCATGATTCCGGAGGAGATAAAATTGTCCAGCTAGCATATCTACAGCTGAATCTTCATATTTTATTTCCCCCTTAGTAGGCTGCACACCTTTTTTGTGAGCTTCCTCTGAAGGAGCTCATCGGTTCGGGTGCGTATCAAAGATGTTGGATTTATCGAGAGCCACCCACACGGACCTGTTTGCAGTGCGTGGCCTTGACTTTTACCAAAGCAGGAGCTTGCAAGTCCGTGCAGGTGGGACCACAAAGCATTTGGCACTAACGTTAATCGTTGTGACCAGGTGCTGGGTGCTGACACAATGTCAAATTGCATCAGGCAAGTCATCTGCAGACTGCTGGCCCTGTATAGGTGTAGAAGGGAGGGATGGGCACTACAGGCATTTTACCTGCTTTTTCACGTTGTCGGGATTTCCATCTCTTTCATCATGTGCCATGGTGCACGTCAGTCTGCTTGCTCATTGTTTTATGGCAAACAGGCCTAAATGCAATCTGCCACCGGAGCATCTCACAGCCTGCTTAGTTTTTCAGGGAGTTTTGCAGAACCAGGAAGGTGGTGAGCTTACAGAGGCTTGGACATGCTGCTGTGATACTCTCTTTTGTTAGCATTTGTCATTTTAAATGGTAGTAGCAAAGATCTACTTATTTTAGTGAAAAAGCAGCTTTCTGTGACTGTGAAGTTATTGCTGAAAACTCAGTTTGGGAACAGGAGATTCCACTTGAAGTGTGTCTTTAGCACAGTGGTTGATTGGCATGTTTGCACGCTTTGATCTCAGTCTAATTGTTACGCTGCTTGGTGTGTGCATTCATTATTATGACTGGGGGAACATTGTTCTATTGAAAGGTGTTATAAGGCTAGCCAGTAATGGGATTTTAGGCAATATTACCTCTTTGTGACAAAAAAAAAATAATCTTTCAGTGGCCTGAATTTATTATATATTGCCAAATGTTTTGGATGGAGTAGGAGGAGGAGGAGACTTGGAATTAGTCACAGGCCTCCCAGCCATTCATTCATGCAGCAGAGTAAAAAAGATTGATTGCTTCTGGGGTGCAGTCCTTTTGGATACAAGCCTGCAAATGGAAGCAGTTGAAATAATCTGAAGTCATTTGTTCTGTTTGCTTTTTCTTTTTTTTATTTTTTTTTTTTAAACCGTGCTGTTTCCCAGAAGTGCCTGTGCCAGCACAGATAGCCGCATTCACTCAGCGTGAAGTGAGAAAAATTAATATTTAATTAGAGCTGCTATTATTTGCCGTCTTCTGTCCATTAACAATTTGCTTGTGGTCGTTTCTCTTCTACTTACGTTGACTTCTCCAATTTGTCTGCCGTAATCGCTGGTGTTTTTTTCCTTTGAATCTATTCCTATAAATCAGAGCTACGTTCTCTGCGCTGAGGTCTGCGAGGAGTTGCATCAGTCACAGAAGAGAGCATTTCTGGAACATGCCCAGCAGCAGTGCCCTGTTTAATCACTTTAGGCAGGTTTTGGTGGCCTAGGTGAGCAGGAATTTTGTCCTTTACCTCCCAGCTGTGCTGCTGCCCGTGTCTTTGTAGTCGCTTCCCCGCAGCAGCGTGGCCAGAGGATAGCTCCCGAAGAGACCAGTGATTTTTTCGGGTAGGAAATGCCTGTTCTGCTGTCTCCTGGGAAGCTGCTTTGTATTGGAGACCAAGGATTTCTGTTTTCCAGGCTGCTAGGAGCAGGCTTTTTGCTGGTTGTGGCAGAAACCTGCCACAGGGGCTGCTGCAAACCCCGTGTGGCTGCCCCGTGTCTCCTGTTAACGTGCCAAATGGCCAGGAGAACGTGTTAGGATAATTGTTCTCTGCATGAGCAGGATGCATCTCTTCGGAGCCCTGTCCCTGGACTCTGATGTTGTACAGCCTCTGCTGCTTGCTTTTATTGCCCGTGTGCCTCTGCCAGATCAACGTGAGTGATAACGGGGCCGCTAATTGCACGGCCCTGCCTTGCGCGATCATCAGGGTCCTGTTATCGCACTGCCCTCTTTTCTCCTCAGAAATTGGACTGATACAGATAATGGTAGGAGAATGAGTTGGGCTTGTGCTTAGGACAACGTTCTTGAAATGCAATTTCAAGGACTGGCTTTCCTTTTGTGAAGTCAGATGCGTTTGAATCCCTGTGCTGAAAGGCGATATATTTAGAGCGCAGTTTCCATAGATGCTGAGCAGCCTGGATCCTCACCCCAGCTAAAGCAAGTGCTTATTTTCAGCAAATCTTTACAGTGCAGCAGCCCTCCACCCCCCAGACCTTAAGTGTGTCATTGCCAGCCTGCCTTCGTTTGGTAGCTGTTAATGTCCTCTGGCTTTTACCACTTCCCCGTACAACGCACGGCGCTCTGCCGACTCCACGCCGTAACTTTTTAGTCAGCGCTTGCAGCCTTTGCTGCTTTTTCTTTCTGAGTAGTTTTGCCCCTTGGCCAGGCCGTGCTGTCTCTTCACGCTCATGGTGAGCAGAAATCCTATAAAGGTAGAGATCTCATAACTTTGGACTTTTTTTGTTTTGGACTTTTTCCGCACCTTTTGCTTCCGCTTGTTTAAATCCTGGGAGCTCAGGCCAAGGAAACTCCTGCATCAGAGAATTCCCCGTCATTTTAAGAAACAGAGCCTGAGGAATATGTTGTGAAAAAGAATGGCTGAGAGTTAAATAACCATTAATAAAACCTGTGAGCCTGCCAGGCAAGGTTTCTGAGAACAGCGTGTCCCAGAACGTCCTGGTTTATGGCGGAGCTGGAGTTGGGAAATGGCTGAAATTGTGCCTTCGAGAAACATCATCTTTGTTTGGTCCCCTGGGGCTAAACGCTTCATCCTGAACAGGAATAAAAGCCAGTTTCTGGTGGGTGCATTGCAGCGACTGAGGCTTGGAGTCTGCATTCTTGGCACGTGGAACATGTTTGGTAGATAATTAATTGCGCATGACCCCAAAAGAGTCATGTGTGCCCGTTTTCACGTGAACCCAAACCAACGAACCTCTTGTAATAAAAGCCCACATAACGTGATGGAGAATATTAAGATTGAAGTCACGGTGAGGTGACTGCCGAGGAAGCGAACCCCTGCAGGGCTCCAGAGTACAGGGGGGAGCCTTGTTTCCTCTGCTTTGCTGCGGACTCAGATTTATTTATTTTTAACGGGTACGGAATGAGAAACGTTATCCGAAACATTCCCGATTAGCTCATGGTTTGAGCTAAGTACGAGCAGTGCTGTTTGTGGGGATTACTGAACACAGATACCCAAAAGGGAGCTGTGCAGCGATACAGAAGCCGTGTTTGACTTCTGTGGGCATGCTGATGTCTTCGTGGAGAAGGTTTTAGGTGGGCATGTTACCGAACATAAAACATCCTCTGATTTTTCTGCTTGGCACGGCCACCAGAGCCCGGTGAAGGAGATCCTTTCCAAGCTCTTGTTGCTTTTCCCTTTAGAAAGGAGCCGGTAAGTACTGTAGAAGTGCTGTGACCCCAGGTAAGCGTGCTGCACGCCCAGTGCCACGTGTCTAACCCCTGGACTCGGGTCTCCTGCTTCGACAGCAGCAATGCTGTGGGGCAGCTCCTCCACGGCAAACACCTGCTGGGACCCTGTGCAAGAAAAAACACCAGAAGAGGATTTTTTTGAACTGTCTTTGTAATGGAGAGACCCAAGTCTGAACTCTTTCTAACCAATCCCTCTTGTTAGCTCATTAGACGTGGGAGAAAAGGTGAGGTGCAGCCTCCAGAGCTCGCTGCTGGCAGTGTGGGCTGGGGGTGCCCCCCTGGACCTGTGCTGGGGCCCTCCTTGAGCCCGGTGGTCCCGGGGTTGGGGCTCTTGTGGAGGAACCGCCTTGGTTCCAGAGGCAACCGAGTGTGCAGCCTACAGAGTCGTGCTGGGAAGCGTAAGATACCTCTCCATTTTAAGCCCCTGACCTTCAGGAAGAAATCTGTACTGGAGAGCAGCACGGATGCTGCCCTGAAGGGCACTTGGAGATCCTGGCAGAGGTGCTGGACCCCAGCTGGCTGCGAGATCAGGTGCGCTCCTGCTCGCTCTGCTTTTGCTCTCGTTTCCAAGCCGTTTTGAGCTGTTCCGTGCTTCCTTTCAGTTCTTCAATCCGTGCTACAGTTTTCAGTTCCTGAACTCCCGTGAGGAGTTAATATCCTTCGGTTAGGGGTCACTTCTTAGAAGGTGATGCTAGAAACTGAGACTGTTCTGCCTAATCTGACAGAAGTTTATTTTTAGTTCATTTAATTGTGCGCTCAGCGTTTCAGGACTCTTGGCAAGTTTTTTGGGAGGCCAGAGGAGGTTGGAAAAGAACAGAACGGGCTTATTTGATTTTTTTTTTCCAGTGTAACCTCTCTAACTTAAAAATCAGAGTTAGTTTTCTTCTGCTCGAAAACAATCTAATTTCTGAGTGGCCTTTATTTGGTAGACACATTATGGGAATGATGCCCTTACACAGAACAGTTGTGTCAGGAAGGGTCATTAACCTATTGATTAAGCACATGAAAGAATCTTTTGAGCTGTTGCACACGGCAGAAGACTGTGTGTTTGGGGAAAGCCTTGTGTGATTCGGGGAAAGCCATGTGTCATAAATATCATAAAGCAAACTGAAACCGAATCATTATTTCACAGGGTCATTGCAGTCAGCTGCGGAGGCCTGTCCTCTGCTGCTCCTGCAAGCCAGAGCAAACAGGCTTTAAATAAATCCCCGAACCACTTTTTGCCAAACTCTGTGCTTTGATAACATCTGCAGTGATAATAAATGCCTCGGCGTATGCTGGCTGTGAATGCAAAGTTGGAGTTTGAGTTGCTGGTTGTCTGAACACGCTGACGACAGTCATTGGTAACAAACGGCACTGCTTGCGTGTACAGCACACGGCGCTTTGGTTGATGACAGGCCACTGGTGGCAAAATTTTAAATGCTTCCTTGAAATGTGAGCGTGGGGTTCGGGGAATACATCGCCGAGCTGGGACTGAACCTGCAGAAACGGGCTCGTGGTCATTAAAGGGGTGTGGGCATCAGCTCAGGCAGCTCCCTCCTGTCCTTGTCTAGAGTAACAATCAGCAGGCCTTCCGTTCTGTGGTGTTAACTGGTTTTCTTCACAGGAAACACTGCTATTTTGCTTTGAATCAGAAGAAATAAATGGTGGGTCTTGTGGCCCAGGGGCGACGCCGTGCCTGGTGCTCACACTGCTGTTGGCACTCCCGGCCCCAGCTGCCGAGGTGGCTCCAGCTGCAGCTTCCCGACCCTCACGGCCACTCAGAGGGGTCCTTTCGGGTCTGCTCGCATCTCCTGCCCTTTCCCCAGTGCCCCCGTTTTCTGGGGGCACTGGGGAAAACAGCATTTCATGCTGTTTCTGCCCCCTGTGCTGTACTGGGCTGTACTGGGCAGCGGCTCCACAACTCCCACGAGGGACCGGCCGGTGGAAGTCAGCTCAGGCAACGCGACCTGAGGATGTGGTTTGGTGTGTTCAGATGTAGCAGAACTGTTGTCATTTAAAGCATCTCCTCCTCTCTGCATTCCTGCACCTGGGATTTGGTTCTGTTGCTGCGTGGCTTACAGACATCAGCAGGATCGGTACTGCCGCTGTTAGGAGCACAAATGCGCAGTAAGAATCCTTTTATAAAAGGCTGATGCTCTCGCTAGACAAAACAAATACAGGTTCAGAGGGAGAAAAAAAAAAACAAAACCAAACAAACACGTTTTCCCCATTTTGTACAGAAAAACAAAAGCAAACAGACTTGTGCACAGTCACAGCAGTCTGGGGAGAAGCAGAGGATCGCAGCCGTGGTGCTGCACTCCTCAATCCTTTACCCTGCCACCTTCTGAACCCTGCAGAGTGCTGCTGTGACCCTAACGCACCAGCGGGGTCCCGCTCTGGCAGGCAAGAAAGGAAGGAACTGGAGGGAATAAATACTTCAGGCTCCATACATAACAACATGAGATGCATCTCTGTGACGGGAGGGTTTTCCGTCAGGGAACGGGGCCGTAGTTCAGCCTGCTCACAGGCTGCCTGCACCCGCTGCTGGATGTTTGCCTGGGCTGAATCTGGATAGAAAATGTATTTTATTTTCTTTTTAAAACCAGCACTAGATACGTTACGACTTCCCATATTGTGATTTCTAATTTAAATAGCGAAAAAAAAGGAAGCTGTTTTATTTTTCCCATGCAGAATTTTTTCTAAAGATGACAGTTAGGTTTTGTACCGCAGGAACTGTGCAGCATCTGACTGTGCATAAGGCTGCATCCGTAGGGGGCCAAAAATGTGCAGAATTGCCTTTTTGCTTCTCAGCCTGCAAGATGGCAGCGATAATTGAATTAAACCTGAGTTGGGTTGACAAGAGGGTAGAACTGGAAGGAGAAATTTAAAAATACGGCTTAAAATAGATGGCTTGCAACTTTTTTCCTACTTTTTCCAATGAAACAATTGTTAAATGGGAAAGGTAATTCTCAGAGCATAAGAATAGTCCCAAGTCAGAGGATTTTTACTGTGCTGAAGTCTGTCCGTACCCACAGCCTAGAGCAGATGTTTTCAGAAGAATATAAGGACAGGGCGAGCGCTGTCATTCTTATGAAACGCTCCTCCAGGATATATTTTAGGACTATTAATTACCTGTAACTGATTTAAATCTTAAAACCTGTAGCGACATGTTTCACCCTGCTTCTGTACGACACGTTAAGGGCCTCAAACCGTGCCCCAGACTGTCTGTAATTGTGCTGCCTCTCTGCTTTCTCCTCCTGGTGTTTACTCTTGCCTAAGTGGAGATCTGAGAAACCTTCTCAGATGGATGTGAAACAGATATTGTCATGCATGTTTCATAGCTTTTGCTTTAGAAGGTCTGATCTTGAAGCCTGAGGAACGTCTGAAGTGTTTACATTTTCCTAAAGTAAGGCACTGAAACAAATCCATAAATGCTTGAGGCCTTCCTGGCGTTAAGGTGGGTGAGGACAGCAGAACAGTGCTGGTGCAAATCGTTCCTCGGAGGGAACCTAGATCTATATATTAATCGTGTATCAAAGAGAGAAAATAAAAGTTTTTTATCTCTGTGTATAACGAGGATCCGTACTTGTTATCAAAAGGAGCTAAGCACCGCTGTCCAAATTCGTTTCACCTCATCACTTCTCAGTGTCCAACGTTGGGTCTATCTAGAAGTGAGCGAGCTGTGAAAACCGCTTTGTGAATCGGGGTCCTCGCCTTGCTTTGAGAGGGTTTCTAGCTCCAGTGGCACTCAAGTGTAGTACAACAAGAACATAACCTCTTCTTTCTTTTCTTCAGGAGAGATTGTTTGTCAGCGAAGAAAACGTTGATGGGTTCCTAGATACTGTTCTATGCCCTTCTGTTTGCGCAGAGGCAGAACTGGGAAGTCAACCATTAATTGAAGTGCTTGATGTTTCAGAGGACAGAAGTCAAATCAGGCTGAAGGTAAGGATCGCTGGCAGTCGTACGTATCACTGATGGATGTGTGTCCTTCAGCCAGATAATACCAGATCTGACTGGAGCAGCTTTGTTCCTGTTTTGTCTTGATATAGCAGGGAAAACCAGAGAGTACGGTGCATCTGTAAGTATAAATGCCAGCTTGTAGAAACGGGTTCATGCTTCTGCCATTTAATGTGACCGAGGGATCAAAATGTCCAGTATTTCACTGGAAAGAGGGAAAGCCATGACAAAATCTTTGAAAACAGTGCTTTCTCCTGGCAGGAATATACAGTGGCATCCACACACTAAATCTCTCACTGGTATTGAAAGGAAAAAATGACCAAGTGGTTGGTTAGTGTCCCTCATGCAAAGGGACAGTGAGTTCTCCCAGGTCAGAGCTGATGACAACGTGCTGCAAACAAATCATGGCACATGTCTTTAGAACAGAACCAGAATTTTCTTAAAATGGAACTAAATGAGTGAATACCCTGTGTCCTTCGTGCATACAAAAATTTGGGTCCGGGTACCAGAGCCCATGGTTAGAGCACGCCACCTTTTGCACAGACACCTTTAGGGTAGAGCCTGGTGACTAGAGCCGAGCGTACCTGCAGGGGCCTGGGGTCATGGAATCATAGAGCAGAAGGGTTTGGGTTGGAAGGGACCTTAAAGATCCTCTAATTCCACCCCCCTGCCATGGGCAGGGGCAGGAAGGAGAGGCCAAGAAGCTGCCTGCACAGCAGGAGACAGAAGGAGACATCATTAAGATGGACAGAGGGTGCTCAGTTGCTGCCAGTGTTTCACCGTCTCTGCCTTATCACAAAGATAGAGAAAACCTTGAGGATTTTGTCTCTGAAGAATGGGGTCTCATTATCTCTGTGCAGTCCAAGTGTTTGAATACTTGGTGGTTTCCTGTTGTGGAGATAGTTAAACACATGACTATTCATCTTAAACTCTGGTCTCAAAATCACAGCTTGTAATGTTTAAGGCATCATTCAGGCTGCCCTTCTTCCTCGGTCACCTCTCTGTGTAAGGGATACAGGGGGGTCTTTTTCTGAGGTCTGTCCCAGGATTGAAGTGACCTCCCCAAGGTAGGAAACCGAAAGGTGAAGCTTAAAGAACTTACCAAAAATCGTTTGGAAAACTTGCACCAGTATTAGAAAATGCTGCCTCCAGCAGTACTTGGCGGACTTGACTTTTGGGGCTAGTGTGGACTGCATAAAAATTCAAAATTGGGATTGTTGGAGGGCTAAGGTGGATGTTTTGGTACCTAAGGAGGGGAAAGTGAGATAGCTTAAATGATTCCCGCTTCCCTGTGGAAGAACCACACAGCGCTGAGGGCTTCCAGGTACTTCCCTGCAGTGACTTTGGGGTCCGGAGGGGCTGGGGAAGGGAGAGCAATGCAGGGCTGCGAATCCCTGAATTCAGCTGCTCCTGCTGGGGCTATACGGCGAACCTGCCACGTTTTGTTAGCTAGCGACTGCTCCAGCAGTGGAATTGGGTAACTGCTACCTAGGCAGCAGCAGGTCTCGCAGTGCGTGCTCTCCTGAGGCAAACAGGAACAGTTCCTCGATTAACTCACTTAGCCCGACTGAGAGGGACAGCTCACGCACCAGATACTGCTGTCTCATACAACAAGATGGTAATTTCCTTACTTGTAAGGTTAACACACACTTCTTGCAATGAAGCTTTAGAGCCTTTGACCGATTTTCATCCCCTGAGTTCCAGAAAACAACGGCCTGGGTGTGGTGAGTGGCCTTTTTCACCCCTGCCCCCGGTTCTTTGCTGGGATGGTGGCAGCTGCCCTGCAGCATTTCCTACTGCAGAGGAAACCTCTGGGAGGCGAGCAGCCTCCCTGCCACTCGTTCCCACGCGCATTTACAGGATCAGGAAACCCTCGGCACCGTACCGGCTGCTTTGTGGTGGCAGGCGTTGGAGGAACAAGTGTCCCGGCCTGTTGTTACAGCAGTTTTGTGTGCGTGGTTGGTTTCAAATTTAAAACAATTTATTTCCTCAACAGCCGCAGGAAGCAGCCTGTAGTGAACGTGGTGAAAAAGAACAAGTAGCGAACAGCTCAGAAGGAGATCCTGCTGAAAAGACGAACGATGACCCCTTCCAAACCAAGACAGAGACAAACTGCCCTGCAGCTGACACAGTGGAAGAACGTGCTGCAGAAACCACCACAACTTCTACGTCTTCTGTACCAGCTGAAACAATGGGAAAAGCAGATTGTAGTTCACACCATTGTTTGCAGCACGAACCCTCTGACACCAGTTCAGCAGTTCCTGGCAAATCTGGGAGCAACGAACCAGATTTAGACTCTGCTCTCACAGTCGGCGAAACGGCCACATCCTCAGCATCTGCCACACAGGGGGGCCTTCTGCTGGGAGGGCAGGCGAAAATGGAAGGGGAGGAAGCAGCTGCGGATGCAGAGCCAGCCCGCGGGACGCCGCGCAGCTCGGGCAGCAGAGCGGCCTCCCCGCTCCTCCGAGAGGTGAGCACGCAGGACGGGAGCGTGCAGATCATCAGGGATCACACCACGCGCTGCGCCGTCACGTTTCAGAATGCTTTGCTGTATGAACTGGACTAGTGTGATTGTTCCAGGATTTCCTTCTGTTGTTTGTTGCTTACTGGGACTTCCACGCGCTGCTTGAGGGCTCCAGGGCTGAAAGCAGAAAGCAGGCTCCTACTGAAACCGTTCTGCTTACACGTCAACTTAGAATACTTGAGCTGTTAATAATTTTTCAAGTTAGTAGGTCTGAGTTCTCTTTAATTATATGTATGAGCTGAAATAGTTTTACTGACAAGAATGATGCAGCTGAAGGTGAATCTAAGCTCCTGGAAGACAATGCATCCTCATTACTTATTTAACTTTCTTAATCTCTTACTAAATTACACAGGTTGTTTGTACATATCCTCCTTCTAACGGCTCCCACAGGAACTGCTGTATTTAGTCCACCTAGAAATGAGCGGTATTCATCATTTTTTTTTTCCAAACCCTTCATTTTGTGATAATCGGAGGATTAGACTGCCACTGATTTTTAGCAGTCAAATGAAATTTCTAATTACATGGAGAAGTTCTAATTAGTCTCCTAGAAATAATCATCATTTATACTATGTGTTCCACCCTGGTGTATTACTTCAGTTATGCAGCATCCAAACATACCCCAGTCTGTCAGAGAACAAATTCGATTGTACAATAGAAACATCCTGTCTTGTTGCATCTGCTACTAAGTATTTACAATTTGTAAAATGGATTCATTTCATCCAGATTAGATTCACTTTTCAGCCCTCTGTCAGCTTCAGCTCGCTGTTTACTAGTTTGTGTCTCGGAAGTGTGATAACCAAAAAGAACAGATCTATAATAAACTTTCGGTTCCCTTTCTCACTCCTTCTGACATAACTTCTGGTTTTTTGTTTTGAGTTGTATGAGACAAAAATGTTCCTTGGAATAAATTTTTTTGACTTGTTTCACAGCTGCTCTGGAATCTCTCCTACATCGCTCTGTTACAGGCAAGTGCTGGCAGGGACGGGGGTACGCAGCGTATGTGATACTTCTACGAGTTCAGCGGAAGCCAAAAGCGTTTGTGCCAGCGCAGCACGGCTCCGGCTGAGCGAGGGTGGGTGTTTCGCTGGGTTAAGTTTAACCCAGATCAATTCTGTCACCCAGTTGTGCAACTCCTTGTGGGAGGTACCAAAGGGCTGACACAACTGGCACAGCTCTCCTCAGCATCAGCCCTGACTTTGTGAAACTATGAAACTGTGGCAGTTACCAAAGCTCGTACAAAATCTTGGCAGTAAAATTAACGCTGAAAAAAAAAATAATCAAAAAATGTTTTATCATGGCACATTCAACATAAACATCTGCATACTATTGAAAGTATTTCACAGACCCTGGCGCTCTCCCAAATGAACGTTTAACTGATACATTCACAACCCATAAAGTAGGTGACAAATGCTGGTAAAAGGGAAGCCTTGCTGCAAGTCCTTCCATTCAATTAGTAACTGTGATTGCTGGAGTCATAAGGACGCCAACCCCTGTTAGCTAATTAAAAAAGGAAGTTTTTTTTCTTTTTGCTTTTCCTCCCTCCAAATCTCTCAGCATAAAATCTACCTGTTTGTCTGTCACCTCAGCTGAACGGTTGCTTTTGCTGACACCCTCCTGTTCCACAAAAAGCTCCTTCTGTGCTGCTGCTGCCAGTTGTGCCTTACAGTGAGGTGCCATCAGAGCAGCTGTACCGTTACACTAAGAGCAGGCAATAAGTGCTCGGTGTTGAGGAACGGCGCTGATCTCTGTTGCCCGTGGCTGCCAGCCCCACTTTGGTGCGTTTCCAGCACGCAGCAGAATTGTCACCGGTCACCTTACCCGGCTCGCTAATCTGGGTGTGCACCTTTTTTGTTCCAAACAAGAGTGTGCGGGTATCACACGCTTGTTTCTCTAGTCTAACTCAATTAGTAAGCATCATTAAAAATTTAATAAAGTTAAATGCACCCTCCTGGAATGGCTGATGGCATCTGTTCAGCACTACAGCCGCCCACCCTCCTGCACCCGCCCGCCCCAGTCCTGGCTTTCTAGCAACACAAGGTGACGTGATCGTTTCGGGATAATCAAGAACTCCTCAGGTATTACAAAACAACTGAATTTTATTTTGGCAGAACTAAAAAAATCGTATATATTTATCTACATTGTAGTAAAAACAATGATTTTTTTTTTCTGTTTGTTTTTCCTTCATATATTCATCAACACATCGCAAACCAACCGGGACGCAGGTACCGAGGGCCGCGGGGAGGCTCAGTCCGCTCGCTCCTCACCACGCGCTGCCCCTTCCACGCTGCACCGAGGGCACGTCAGAGGGAAAAGGAACGAAAACCACACGCTGTGAGCACCCGGAGAGATGCACTTAAATACGAGTTTTCTCCTCCTCCTCCTCCTGGTAAGACGGCGACGGCCGCCTCCTGCGCACGGGTGTCGAGGCTGCTCCGAGTGGCCCAGCGGCAGCGCGCTGCCCGTCTCCAAAGGCTGGTGGCCGGACATGAAAGATGACCATCGTGGGACGCCTTTGACAAGAACGTTTATTCATATTAAAGCAGAAACCAACCCATAAATGCTTTTATACATGTGTGTGCCTGTAAAAGACAATATGGAGCAATTCAGAAAGAAAAAAGGCTGCGAGCGCGATCCTCACTGAAGTCTGCGGTAACTCTTACAGAGTTCGTGGTCCCGGATGTCCCCCCAGCCTCCGTTTTTCACGTGGGGGGACAGGGGTGCCATGGAGTACCTTTTACTGATACTCATGGCTTCGGGGAACAGGTACTGTCGGTTGCTGTTCAAGAGAGAGTCGATTTTGGCACTCTGGGTGGACGGTCTGCAGGATTTCTTGTGGTGCATGCCACAGTCCCCCGTGTGGAAAATCCTGGGGATTTCGGGGACCAGCACTTTCCAGAACTTTGGAAGACAGGAGACAGTCAAGTGCTGCAGGGTCCAGTCCCAGTTGTAGTCGTCGTAGGTGCAGAAGGCGTCCGTGCACTCGATGAGCTTCTGGTAGGTGTCTCTGCCGAAGGCCATGCCCATGTTGTGCTCGGTGGACTTCCACGTCTTCATCTCCACCTTGTCGGCGCGCCCGGCGAAGGTGCCGCGCACGGGGCTGTAGGTGCCCAGCGAGACGATCTGGCACTCGGGGCACTCGCGCTCGCGCAGCGCCCACAGCTTTTTGACGACGTGGTAGAAGTCGGGGGCCAGGTAGTGATCCTCCTCCAGGAAGACCACGGGCCCGGCGTGCTCGCGCAGCGCCCGCACCCGCTCCCAGACGAAGTGCAGCTTCCACCACCAGTGGTGCTTGGTCTGCGAGAAGCGGGCCTCGCGGTAGTGCCCGAAGGAGTCGGGGTACTCGGCGTTGATGCAGCCCAGCCGCAGGGCCGCCGCCTTGCCCACGTCTCGGGGGCAGTCGCGGGGGTCGTGGCCGGGGAACTCGCGGGGGTAGAGCTGGATGCTGAAGGGGAAGAAGACCTGCAGCACCGGGCAGAAGTCCACGCCGGCCGCCAGCCGGTTCAGCTCCTCGGCCCACAGGTCGTGGCTCAGCACCAGCAGCACGTTCTCCACGCCCGCCGCCCTCCGCAGCGACTCCAGCAGCAGCCGCAGGTGCTCGGCGCGATCGTGCACCTGCACCACCAGCACCACGTCGGCGGCACCGACACCGACACCACCGGGAGCCCGCCCCGGGAAGCGCCCCGCGTTGCTCAGCGGCTGGTCGAAGTTCAGCCGGTAAACGAGCGAGCGGTAGCTCCGCGTCCCGTTCTCGGGAAGCACCGGGACGAGCTGAGGAGCGGCCGAGGCCGAGGCGTTGTTGGCGGCGGGGCGGCGAGGAGGCGGCGGGGGAGGCGGCGGCGGCGGCTGCTCGCTCGCCCGCGGCGGTTCCCCGGTGCCGCCCCGCTGCTGCCTCCGCCGCCCTCCGCTCCACAGCACCAGCGCGCAGGCCGCCAGCGCCAGCGCCAGCAGCAGCACCTTGCGCTTGTAGATCCGCAGCCTCATCCTCCAACGCCTCCCGCCGCCGGCGGCCGCCGCCGCCGCCGCCGCCGCCGCCGCTGCTCCCGCCGGCCGCGCGCGCCGCCGCCGCCGCCCCCCGCGCCCACGTCGCCGCCCGCCATAGGGCGCCCGGCCGGGCCCGCCGCCGGAGCAGCCTCATTGGCCGCCGCCGGCGCCATTTGCTGAGCCGCTTCCGCCGGGGGGAGGCACCGGGGGCAGCACCGGGAGCGGAGGGAGCCGGGCGGGGCAGCGGAACCGGGAGAGGCACCGGGAGCGGAGGGCACTGAACGCACGTGGAGAAAGGGACGCGATGCCCGGAGCCCCCTGGGGAGTTTGGGGGTGGGGGGGGTGAGGAGAAGCCACGGGGAAGTCCCGGTCCTGGACATCCCGGACCCGGACACCCCCGTCCCAGACACCCTAGTCCTGGACATCCCAGTCCCGGACACCCCCGGTACCGGTCACCCCCGTCCCGGTCACCCCGGACACCCCTGGTCCTGGACATCCCAGACCCGGACACCCTGATCCCGGGACACCCCTGTCCCAGACACCCCGGACGTGGACACCCCAAACCCGGGACACCCCCGGTCCCGGTCACCCCAGTCCCGGACATCCCAGACCCGGGACGCCCCCGTCCCAGACACCCTGGACCCGGGACACCTCTGGTCCTGGACACCCCCATCCCGGTCACCCTGGTCCCAGACACCCCGGACCCGGGACACCCTGGTCCTGGACATCTCCGGTCCTGGACAGCCCCGGTCCCAGGACACCCCTATCCCGGTCACTCTGGTCCTGGACTTCCCGGACCTGGATACCCCGGTCCCAGACACCCTCGTCCCGGACATCCCAGACCCGGGACACCCCGGTCCCGGACACCCCCAAGTCCCTCCCGGGAGCCCCAGCCCCAGCACAAGCACACAGCCACCCTGAGGGTTGATGCTCAGCACCTTTTTATTCCCAGCACAGAAATCCTGGGGTGCACCACAGCTGCTCCCTCCCCACCAGGCTGACCCCTGCGGCACCCAAACGGGCAGGAGGCGAGCTCGGAACCGGGTGGGAGGTGAGCAGCGAGCGCCCCAGCACAGGACGGAGCCCCCCGGGTGAGCCCCTGCCCCGTCAGTAGTCGCAGCTGCCCTGCAGGTAGGTGTCGTCCAGGAACTCGGAGTAGCAGTCCAGAGAGCAGAAATAGCAGACGATGGGCGCTTCCGTGCCTCCCATGTTGTCCACCAGGACCACGGTGTGAGCCACGTGGTGCAGGTTCATGGTCACCGTGATCTGGATGAAGCTGCTCAGGCAGGCGCCGCCGCACTGGCACGTCTTGGCCACCTCCAGGTCTTCGCAGAGGTGAGAGGGGAGGAGGTGGCAACCGTAAGGGAGTCTGTTGGGTGAGAGGAACGAGCGTGAATTCAGTGCACAATCCATCAACCACCTCCAACAGAAACACCCTTCCCAGATCTAAAACGTGCAACCACGTCCCTGAGTACCACGGATCTGACCTCCAGAAAATGCTCCAAGAAGAGCAGGGAATTCCCAGAGGTCACAGCAGCCTGCGTGGCACTGCCAGGGAACTGGACAGAGAGAATTAAAGAAAGGATTCAGGAGGAAATGGGTGAGTGTGCTGCTGCTCTTTTCCTCCATCGCATCACTGACATTCGATGACGAGAACAAGAAGTGCTACTGTTTAAATCCGCAGCCGAGCGGCAGTGTTTGGGGTCCAGCGCGAGGAATTTCCCCGCAGTGCTTTGTTACCTGCCAGCTGCGGAGAGCACCGTGCCCAGCTGTCACTGGAGACCCGCAGAACAGGAGTGACTCACAGCCAGGCTACACCTACGCACCCCCAGTGCCTTCTCCCTGCCATCACTCACATAGCTGAGGCTCCTGTGGTTCTGTTTTTGTCACCGTCTCAATTTCAGGACTTCCTTTGCTCTGATCAGGGCGCACACAATCCCAGCTCTGGTGCTTGCTGAGAATGCCACCATGAGGATTGATTTCCAAACGTTTGCTTTTGTGTCTTCTCTCCATTTTCCTCCCTTCACAAGGTTTTTACAGCTTATCATCACTCCCATTTCTTGCTCTGTGTTAATGGCAGACAAGGTTTGGGGCATTTGTGTGCGTGTGGGCAAGGGGAGCCCCTTGTTTTACCAAGACTCCCTGAGCAGAAAGCAGAAATTGCAAAACCCTGGCAGTTTATGTAAGGAAGCGTGGAGTTTGCACCCTGTTAACATCTCCAAGGTCAGGAGTGCCTGTGATTTGCACCTGAGTGCTCGGTTGCTCAGCTCATTTCCAGGGCGTGCCCTGCATGCCTGTGGACACCTTTAGCACTGACCTGTGAGCAATTAACCCGGGACTGCGGGGCACTCCCCATCCCCAAGGCAGGAATTGGCAAGGAACGCAGTTACGAGGCCTTCCCGGCTGTCTCTCACCCCCTTCCCGTACCCATGACTCTTCCATCTTCTTGCTCCTTTTTCCACCCAGAAAAACGAGGTGGGAGCAGCACCAGATGGCACCGGAAAAATCACAGGCAGAGGCACGTGGGCGAGCGGAGAGGAGCAAACCCCGTCACCAGCAGCAGCCTGACGAGGGTGACGTTGACCTGGTGTTAAATGGTTTTAAAGCTACCCCTGAACTGGGCTTCTCTGCCTAATGGGGCCCAGCCGTCCTGCAGCACCTTGCTAACACCTCTTGGCTTTTGCCAGGTGTTTTTTGAAGCAGTCTGATCCACCTCTGTAGCTCCACGGTGTGTGTGGAGGGCAGCTCTTGCCAGAACTGATCTCACAAGGGCTCACGGACCTCCCACAGGGCTCCAGTGCACTTCGGTGTCAGCACAAGGTGAAGGGCAACTGTGTTTGAGAGCAGTTTCCAAGCCAGAGCCCAACACAAAACACGATCCGTGCCACAAAACCCACTGTGCTCTAAGCTCCCAACTCTGAAGAACTAGCAGTAGTTCAGGCTTACAGAGCTGATTCTCTTTCCCCGTGGTTGGGCAAGAATATTCCCTTACCGTGCCCCCACTTTGTGGATAAAAATCATTTCATCTACAGCTTTCCCCAAAGGCTTCCCAGTCACCGCTTTGGTGCGGGGACTTGTGTTACCCTGTATAATAACGGGATTAAACTGCAAGTGGGATTCAAAGCAGCTCTAACTTCGTGAAGAGCAGCTGCCACTAACAGGAAAAAACAAATCAGGGAAATTTAGGCTTGACAGCTTTGAGACAGAGTAGGCGAACTGCGTGCCCACCATGCTGCTCTTACCTGTAATTTACGGTAGCTCTCGCAGCACACTCTAATAAAGTCAATGGTATTTTCAGCTGTATGTTGGGAACAAGAGGGTTAGGCTGCTCAAAAGGGTTCCCAAAGAGATCCAGGCTCTCAAGACAGAGTTTCCTAAAATCACTGGGCAAGAAAGGAAGTTTGTTTCGAGCTGCCGACAGAAAGCGCAGATGATCTAACTGGCCGATCTTGAATGGCAACCTAATCAGCTCGTTGTCATCCAGCTTCAAATTAACAAGTTCTCGCAGCTGGCAGAACTGAATGGGCAGTGCTTTAATTTTGTTTTGGCTGAGGTCCAAGCACTGGAGAGACTTCTGAAGGGTGGAGGTGCACAGGGCACTGCTGAAGGTCTCCAGGTGATTGTCGTGCAGGTTGAGCTCCTGAAGGAACACCAGGTCACCGATGGTGGCCGGCAGCTGCTTAATGTGGTTATGGCTCAGGTCGAGTTTTCGGAGCTTCTTCAAGCAGAGCACGCGCGTGTCTATCCGAGCGAGTTTGCAGTACGAGGCCTGGAGATGCTCGAGGGAATAAGGGAAGTTCTTGGTGAGCGGATAGTCCCTTTTGGAAGTTATGATCATTTTTGTTTTTGGCTTCTCCACTTCTGAAGTCTTCGCTGGTACCAGAGCTGAGAGCGGGAGAGCGCTGATGTTGGTCCCTTGGTGAGCCAGTCTCACGGCTGAAAGGAAATTCTTTAAATTGCTGGCATTTGCCTGCAGAAAAACACAAGCGTGGAATCACAAGTTTATTATTCTTGCACTTATCTGTACCACAACTTTCTGAACTATTTTGTACACGTATCAGGAGACGCTAACTCAGCAGGGAGCAGAACTGGGAAGGGAAAAAATTCATGCTTGTTTGTTTCATGAGCTGTTTGCAGGGTTTAAGAACAAATGGCAGGCAGTCTGAACGAGCAGTTACGACCTCCCTGAACAATCCAGATCGAACAAACCGTGGTGTTACTCAGAAAAGGAACAAAGCACAGACCTCACAGCTGAATGCAACGTACAGAAAAAGAGCCCGACGCGCCGGGATGTTCCTAACCTGCAACGTGACAAAAGGGCAGTCAATGAAAACACAAAGAGGCAAAGCAGAGACCTAAAATCTGAAGCATTTACTTCCAAAAGCTGGTAAGAGTGGAAGCTGAGGTTGAATTTGATGTAAAGCAAGGTGGAAAGCTTCACGGCAGGTTAAGTGAGCGCTTCTGGCCACAGGCAGCACTGCTTGGCTGTGCCAGCATCAAACGAGAGGATAATTATTTGCAGCCCTTTGTGCAAATAAGCTACCCAGGAAATTCTAAAGTTAAGAAATGATGCATGTGTACAGCCCCAATTCATCTCATTCACTGCAGGAAAGAACAAACGTGTGAGTTTGTTCTTGGAAAACGTCTTAGAAACAACCCAGCTGCAACTTGCTCGTGCCTTGAGACCCCACTTGTGCACCTGAAGTCTCCTGCGCAGCACAACAGAGCGATGATCCCCGAGACTTCTGGATGTTCAACAAATAAAGGCAAAAAAGGTCAAACGCATTTGACTGCATTGCTAACCTAATTATTGGTCTTCTTAATTATCCCATGCACATCTGTTCTCTTAACTCCCAGTGTGAAATCCTCCAGAGACGGGGAAATTGCACAGCAAAAGCATTTGTTATCCAGGACTGCCCACACCCGTTATCTCAGCCAATCTAAAACATTTAGCTGTGTGACTCCCCCTAATTACAGGGGCATTTGTCATGTTTCCAAGTAGCTAAATACATTTAAAAGTAAGAAGTCCTCCAGATCTGTAGAGACCCAAGTTAAATTATAATTTTATCTTGGAATGAAGTTGCAGGCAGTAACTCTTTTCTCTTGAAGTGTGAGACACGACAGATACCTGTTTTTTTGTAGCAAAATTCTCTAGGATGTCTGGAATAAGTTTACACCATTAACGTGACTTGAAAATAAGAGTATTTTGTGTTCCAGATCCTTAAAACGCATTTCCACTCTAATACCTACATAAAGGCAATGTATCTGCAAACCCGTAAGGATACGTTGAGAAAAATTCTAAGACAAACACGTGGAAAAAAAGCGAAGAATTAGCTGGAAGCGCTCAGGAAGCAATTTTCTGCCACAAGTCTGAACTCTTGACCACAGAAAAGACGTTGGAAAACTAAATTAATTTGCTCTGCCTTAAAGGTCCAGAGTTAAATGAAAGATGACGAGGCCATCTGAGATTACACAGATTTCAGACCTTGCATGCAGCGTAGCAGGCACAGGCCTGCTGAAGGGAAAAACAAACAAACAAACAAACAAACCAACAAAGCACAATGACTTTAGTGCTTTTGCTCCAGGGTTAAATGCTCCAGACTGACGTTTCTCAACTTAGTTTTTGCTGGGGCTGAACACAGCAAATCACACCACCTGGCAGAGCACAAAGAGTGCAGGTTATGCTGTAGTTTTATGTAGTCAGCACAGCCGTACCTGGAAATTTCTTGTTCTACAAAGCTTTTGTCTGTCGTGAGAGTTCAGAAGCCTTTCTGTAATAAAATTATAAATGACTAACAGAAATAGAAAAGAATAGAAACAGAAAAATAACCAATCATCTTAAACTGGGTTTCCAGATTCAGCGCATTTAAGGAGGGACATACAGAATCACTGGCTTTCGAAGAATTTAGTGTATTTTTTCCTGGAGCTTGACAGTATGAAGGTGAGCCTTGTGTACAACACGAGAAGCAAGGATCTAACTTCCTTGGAGCAACTGTGATCAGCTTTGTACAAGGTCAAAATTCCAACTCCTGCTTCATTAGATTCTGTGGAGACATTCTTTTCAGCCAAACAACATCATCATCATAAAGAAAACCACAGATTTAGTTCTTAGTCAAATTATTCCCTGCACTGGCACGCAGTTTTCTTACAGGCCCTATAAATGCTCTAAATTAGGTCTTGCAGCACTAAGACACTGGACTGCTCCTTGCTGGTTTTATACCATTAGTAGATCTTCTTCCACCAGGCCTGCTGTTGTACCTTTGTTCTGAGAAACTTTCCGACTTTTCACACTGCAGTAGAAATGTTCAGAGGATGTAAAACAAGAACGTTTTAGATCTAATGCAACGTGCATGACTTTTTTTGCTGCACACGTTTGCTTTTGATAAATAAAACATAATATTATTGAATTTAGGTAAGTACTGCTTATATTTGACCCTGCAACGTGAACCATTCTCCTTATCAGACTGAGGCTGCTTTCCGTACCACCACGGCCTTCACTCCCACACAAAGTATTTCCAGATCATTGTACCACCGTGACTCTTGCTGCAAAATTTCAGGCTACCACAACTATACTCAGACTTATATTCACTCGTTGGTCGCAATCCCAGTAAAACAAGTGCTTTTTCTTTCCAGGAAAGCACGGTCCCAAGCGTGGACTCATTTACCTGGTTTCTCAGGCAGACCTTGCAGCCTGCCCCGAGCTCTGCTCAACTCTGGTAAGATTGGGGGCAGCACCTGCTGGAGCTGCAGTTTGGACAGACCCCATGCCTCTCACCTCAGCCTCTCTGAGAAATATTCTACTTGGGAGAAAGAAGCTTAACCAGTGATGATTATTGCTGCTCAGTACAACACCATGAAGTTATTGACTGATCTCCTTCAGGTCAAAGGACCACAGCTGAAACAGAAAGAATGATTTTCCAAGTAATAAATCAATATGTTTTGCTTTTATTTACAGCCTAACTCCAAGGTTTTGAAGATCTGTCCCGCTTTCCTTTTCTATGAGGGTACTAAAGATTAGAGGAACAGCCACATAAAAAAAAATAACAGCACAGATACTAAATGCTAACGTGGTGTTTTTGGAGGGTGGGTTCAGCATCAATAAAAACATGTTTACATTTTCCAGGTGCCCCTTGAACAGGCTGTGGATACGTCGGTGAGTTCTGCTTTCAGCCTGGCACTGAGGCCTGGCGGTGACCTGCCGAATATGTCCCAGCTTGGGGACAGCAGCGGGCACACTGTGTGCCCCCAACATGAGCATGTTTTTTAATCAGTTTTAATCAGTTTTTAATCAGAAAGAGTTTGGCAATGCCCTGCTTCATGAGACCTGCAGACCAAGAAGTGGGATGAGGCAGGTGAAAGGCTTCTCTCAGAGTAAAGGGACGAGACCTGACAGGGAGAGGGGGCATTTCTCCCACAGGGGCAGAAGGAAGGAGGCTCAGGGCACAGCTTCTCGGGGCTGGGGACCCGGTGCTGCCCCTTTTTTCCCCAGCAGGGTCCATGCCCATCTCGCACCCACCTTGCTGAGGCAGATATCCACAGCAGGCTCCCGGAGCCGCAGGGTGGCTTTGCCCTCCTCCACGAAGCGGGTGAAGCACCGCTCGACGTTCTCCTGCACCTGCAGGGGGGGAGAACGAAAAGAAGAAAATCTGAAGGGCGAGGGACCCAAAGGAAGGGATAGGGACCGAGGGGAGCCGTCCCCGAGCCCCGCACCTTATAGCGAGAGCCGGCCCGGTCCCTGGCCGTGCACACCATGAGGTAAACGGAGCCGCCCCCAGCCCCGCCGGGCGGGCGACCCAGCGACAGCAGCGCCCTGGTGGCACGGCCCCGGCCCCGCAGCCCGCAGGAGGGCAGGAGGCGGCTGAGCACCTCCACCTCGCACTGCAGCCGCATCGCTGCCCAGCCCCGGCACGGCGGGCGGAAAGGGCTCGAGAGCGGGAAGGGAAAAGGGAGGAAAGGGAGGGACGAGGAGGGACGGGGGAGGGAGGGAGGGAGGCGATGGAGGCGGCGGGAGCGGGCGCCGCCTGCGGGTGGCGGCCGGAGAGGCAGGGGAGAGGGGGGAGATAGGGGGGTGAGGGGATGTGGGGGGAATTGGGGGTGTGGGGGTGTGAGGGGGGAGCTGGGGGTGTGAGGGGATATGGGGGGGACTGGGGATATGGGGGAGCTGGGGCATATGGGGGGAACTGGGGGATTGAGGGGACTTGGGGGAGCTGGGGGTGTGTGGGGGGTGAGGGGATATGGGGGAACTGGGGGTGTGAGGGGACATGGGAGGAATTGGGGGTGTGAGGGGATATGGGGGGAGCTGGGCTGTGTGAGGGGACATGGGGCAGCTGGGGTTGTGAGGGGATATGGGGGGAATTGGGGGTGTGAGGGGACATGGGGGGACTGGGGGTGTGAGGGGACATGGGGGAGCTGGGGGTATGGTGGACGTGAGGGGACATGGATGGAGCAAGGGACGTGATGGGTGTGAGGGGAGACAGGGGACTGAGGACATGGCAGGTGTGAGGAGGTGTGAAGGGGTTGAGGGGACAGGGGGTGTGAGGGGACATGGCAGAGTTGGATTCGTAGTGAGTGTGATGGGACATGAATGGAACAGGGGACATGGCAGGTGTAAGGGGAGATGGGGAACTGAGGACATGGGAGGTGTGAGGGGGTGCAGAGGGGCTGGCTGACAGCGGGTGTGAGGGGACATGGGGGAAACTGGGGGGTGTGAAGGAGTATGGGGGAGCTGGGGGCATGGTGTGAGGGGACATGGAGGGAACTGGGGACCTGGGACATGTGAGGGGAGATGGGGAACAGAGGACATGTTGGGTGTGAGGGGATGTGGGGGGAGCTGGGGACATGGTAGGTGTGAGGGGACATTGAGGGGACATGGAGGGAACTGAGGGGCATGAGGGGACAGGGGCGAGCTGGGGGCATGGTGAATGTGATGGGACGTGGATAGAGCAGGGGACATGGCAGGTGTGAAGGGATACAGGGGACTAAGAACATGGCAGGTGTGAGGGCACATGGGGGAGCTGGGCGGTGTGAGGGGACACGGGTGAGATGGGGGCATGGAGGGCGTGAGGGGACTTGGGTGGTGCAGGGGACTTGGTGGGAACTGGGGATGTCAGGGGATGTGGGGGAGCTGGGTTCATCGTGTGTGTGAAGGGACACGGACGGAACAGGGGACATGGCAGGTGTGAGGGGACAAGGACGAGCTGGGTTCATAGCGGGTGTGAGGGGGCTTGGACAGAGCAGGGGACATGGCAAGCATGAGGGGACACAGAGGGAGCTGGGGGCATGGTGTGAGGGGACATGGAGGGAACTGAGGACATGCTGGGTGTAAGGGCAGATGGGGACATTAGGTGCGAGGGGACATTAAGGAGCTGAGGACATGGCTGTGGGTGCCATGCCCCATAGATTTCTGCCCTGCAGGGACAGCAGAGACAAAGTGACAAAGTGAAGGGACAGATAACTTCACCCGGGCTTCCTCCCCCAAAATAGGGTCTGGGGGTGTGCGGAGGGACTCGAGTGCCCACAAAAATCACTCAACCGCCTGCCACCTTCCCTCTGGTGGCGGCTCGGGCTCCCTAAACACCAGGAGATTTGCGATGAAGAATTTTTTTCCCTCAGATTTTCACAACCCGGCACCCGCAGGAGGCGCTGCGGAGCGGGCGGCGGCGGCGCTGCCATATCCGCGCCCCGCCAGCAGGAGGCGGTGTGGGCGCCGCGGCTCGGGGGGCTCCCGGCAGCTTTTTGGGGCAAAAATAGTGAAAATAGTGCTGGGGGGGGCAGCAAAAGGAGCCCGCGTCTCTCTGTGTTGCCCAGGCTACGCTGCAGTGGCTATTCACAGGCGCGATCCCGCTACTGACCGGCACGGGAGTTTTGACCTGCTCCGTTTCCGACCTGGGCCGGTTCACCCCTCCTTAGGCAACCTGGTGTGCCCCGGCTCCCCGGGGCTCACCATATTGATGCCGGCCTTAGCGCGGACGCCCGCTCGGCATAGCGCACTGCAGCCCAGAACTCCTGGGCTCAAGCGATCCGGCGGGCTCAGCCTCCCGAGCAGCTGGGACTACAGGCGTGCGCCACCGCGCCCGGCCACCGCTGCCCGGCGCCAGCGCTACTCCACTCCTCCCGCCGCTGACGTCACGGCCGCCGCCATTTCGTGAGGGCGGGATGGAGCTGAGGGGAGGGAAGGAGGGGGGAGAGGTGCACGCCGGGAGGCGGCGCGGCGTTGATTAAGGCAGGCGCCCGCCGCCATCTTCCTCTCTGTCAGGAGGCGGCGCGGCGGGCAGCATGGGGCACCAGCAGCTCTACTGGAGCCACCCCAGGAAGTTCGGGCAGGGCTCGCGGTCCTGGTTAGAGCGCTTCTATCGGCGTCTGGGGGCTTCAAGCCCTTCTATCCGCCCCCCTTCATCCCTTTCTAAGCCTCCCCCTCCGCCGCCATTACGCGCCCTGACCGCTCCCCCTCTCTCTCTCCTTCTCTGTTTTCTCCTCACAGCCGCGTGTGCTCCAACCGCCACGGCCTGATCCGTAAGTACGGGCTGAACATGTGCCGGCAGTGCTTCCGACAGTACGCCAAGGACATCGGCTTCATCAAGGTGAGCGCTGGGGCTGGGCGGTGAGCGAAACGTGTTTTTTTTTTTTCTTCTCTAATACCTGACACCTTTCTTGTCCTCTCATAGCTGGATTGAGCGCTGGGAGGATGAGGCTGTCGATGGATGCTCCTGCGGCTTTACCCAGGCCTCCCTGATCCACCTGCAGCATCTCAGCGCGGCTTTGCTCAATAAATGGTTTCCCTGCCAATCTGATGTGTGTGTAGCTGCTTTCTGGGGCAGTTCTCGTGCCTCGTGTTCTGTTACCGGGTTTCTTCTGGAGGAGTGGGTACTGTACTGGAGACAGGCCTGTATGATCCTGTGCTGGTGTCCTGACTTTATCCACACAAAGCCATGCGGTCTCAAGAGTGCTACAGCTTCTGCCTCTGAGCCTTGAGGCAGCAGCCTGCCTGCTCTTACCTGCTTAGTGACTCCCTCTGCCATTTTACTCCTAAATCCTTGTGCTCTTCAGGTATTGCACCATTAGTGTGGGTTGGTATGTTTGTCTTACATGTAATATATGAATCCTAATATTTTCCCTGTCTAGCTAATTTGGAGGTGGAGTGCTGTACTTTAGTCATGGAAATGCCACTGATTGTGCTAAAAACTTACTATCCCTTATGGCATCATACATAATGTTTGGTGAGGGTAGGGTGCCCCTTTCTACATATAATTTGCCTCTCTTCAGACAGATTTGAAGGGGGGCTGTGGTATGGGCCACTTAAAATGACTGGTGAGTGAGTGAATGGTCTGACAGGCTGCTGGCAGCACCGCCAGAGTTCCTGGGGTGGGAGGTTGGCATGCTGTCTGCATCAAAGGCTTGTGATTCAGCACTGGGGTGCAGAGCTGTAGCTTCCTGCCTGAGTGCCACGATGATAAAAGGTCTAAGGCTGCACGGTTTGGGAAGCAGTGGAGAATTAGCAGTTACCATCAGAACAGCAGCAGAGGGGTAACGATGTGTGGGTCTTGAGCCAGAAATAGCCTTTGAGGTAGGGCAGTTATTTGCTGGGTTGGGGCCTGTGTGAGATGTGCTGGATAATCTGAATGTCCTCACACTGATTTAAGGAGCTGAATTAATAGGGGCTTATACAGGGTTGGAACCACACATCTTTTGCCTCATCTGGTGTATTCTGAAGTATCTAGCCACCTGAAGATTCTGGTGTCATGGGCCTGAAGAGTTGGGCAAAGGAGCACTCAGGCATATTAGAGGCCTTCTAATTATCTTCGAGGGGATTAAAAGTGTTGGGGCTGTCCTACCCAGGCTGTTTTTTTTTTTTTTCTTTCCAACTGTTGCTTCTGAGGTTACTTTGCAAGAGATTACTGACCAGTGAAGTGCAATTATACCTGAAACAGCGAATGGATGCCTTCCTTCTGGGTGCTCTGAATTTAGTTTGGGAATCCTTGCTTTTTTTTTCTCAGTCTAGTGGCTATTAAATGACACCGAACAAAGTGGGGCAGGGTTTGGGGGGCAGTGGGAACAAATTCTGTTGCTGGTGGCTGGAGTATTTATTCCATGTGCTAAAGCCTCGCTCCTGAGGTGAACAAGGCAGTGTACCTGGATCCTTGTCTTCTGTGAGTACCTCTCGGAGCTGAAGCATGGCTGTGTCCTGTCACAGCTCCTCTCCAAGTGTCTGCAGTGATGGAAGCATGGAGGAATCTGATAGATGCCATGGGCATGAGCTCAGCTAGTGGCCTCTGGTGAGCTGTAATGTCAAACATCCCGCGAGGAAGCTGCGTGGGGATCTGAGGTGTGTTTACAGCAAAAGCCAAAGGGCTGTGGGGCTAATGCTGCAGGCTGGTGGCAGCAGCATGAAGCTCATCTGCTTTTTTTCACAACTGGCCTCTTAAACTGGCACAGCAGCATGTGCTGCGGTGGTTAGTTGGTGCCAGTGGTTTAGGAATTACCTGAAACTAGTTTGAAATTTGCTTCAGTACTTGGTAAGTAACGCTAAAAGTGAGCTAAAGCAACTGTTAGCACATTCCTTCCCCAAAAAGAAGGTATTGGTATTTGAAGAGCTGCTATGTTAGCTTCATCGCAAGGGGACTAAACCTGCAGTGAACTACAGGGGAGGAATGGATACACCTGGGATGCTAACCAAGATCAATTAATAGTTAAAGCCTGCTACAAAAATTGAAAGGTAGCTGTAACAAGAAGCTGGGAAGGGTTGGGGGGGCAGGAGGAGTCCTGAGAGTGGTCAAAGTGGAGGCCCGGAGAGGGGGGAGCCTTGAGGCAGTGTGGGGCAAGAAGGGCACCGAAACAGGAGCGAGCTGTAGCTGAAAACTCTGTAAAACTGAGTAAACTGTAGTGTAAAAATCAGTTTGTATGCTAAAAAAGTTCCTCTGGTGATTGATTTTCCAGTTTCAGCTAAGACACAGGTGAATCCTACGGGGTGTGTTTGTTTGGCTTCAACATCACTGATAATCAGGAACCACTAATTGCCTTTCTAGCCAATTACCGAATTTCTTATGTCAAGGGGACTCATTGGAAGGCCAAGTTTTCTGTTAAATGTTATTTTAACTAATGCTACAATCTTAGATTTGTTCTGTTTCAAGAAAACAAGAAAAAAGCTAGCTTTTCTGTGACCGGCCTCTGCTCTTGGGCCCCCAGCAGAGAGCTGGGAGCTGTGGTGTAAAAGCTGCTTTCTCAGCAGGTTTCTTTGGGCTGACACGGTCTGTCCAAAACTGTTACCAACCTGTCCATGTCCTGGAGCACGAAACCCTCTGCGTGATGATGGAGCAGCACCCTGACATCAAACCTCTGCCAGGGAATAATGTTAAGGAAAATTTACTGACACTGCTGGTGGCTGGGACTGCATATCCAGACACATCTCTTCTTACCATGAAAGATGCTTTTTGATTTTATTCCGTTATCTTGTCATCACACCTGACCATAGTGTAAAATTTCATGTGCCCTTGGACACCTCCTTTCTCTGCCCTGTGTGGGTGTTGGGGCACGGCACTGAATTACGCTGGGGCTCCGGGTCTGGCAGCCCAGTGCCCGAGCCGCTGGGTTAGCTGCGTGATGGAAACTCGTAATAAAAAAAGCTCTGTACCAAACAGCTAAGGAATCCAATCGAAAAGCAGATTCCTACGTGAAAACAGAAGTGAAAGATGTTTTTGAATTACTTTGCACACATTAAAACACCTAAATTGTCACTTGGTAATTCTGTAAGCACCTTAAATGGCCCTGCCTTTTTCCTGTTCTGCTGCTCCCATCTTTTAAGTCTAGTGGGAAAGTGGTGTAGTAGGAACTGCAACACCTCTTTACCTTACTCCTGCCTTAGCCAGGTATTTATTGCCCAATATACAGAAACACTAGGTGCCAAAACCTTGAATTTCCTGAGCTCATTGTGAAAATTGCATTTTTTTTTTCCTTCCTAAAGCTGACAGTTACAGGCTCTGAAGGTGCACAGATGTGAAGCTCAAATTTATTTGGAAGCAAAATGATTTATAAAGAGCTGCTGATTCCCCTAAAGAACAGGCAAAATCAAAGTACTCTTCAAGGACTGCTTTAATAGCAAACAACTAATACATGTTTTTCTGTGGGGAAATAATGTTGCCTATTTGAAGCTGCGCAGGAGATACTGATACCTTTGCTTTGAAAGAGATGAACCTCTAATTGCTGAAATAGAGTTTATGTGGGGTTTGGAGTGTAGGAAGAAACACTGAATTGCGCTGGATTATGCACCAGATAAAATCTGTGATTATCAGAGGCTCCGAGAGGAATTTGCAGAGGTTTAGGTAGAACACCATCTTTTGAACTTGCCCTGAGGCTAGAGAAAAATGAATCTGCTTGGTATGCTTGGGTGGGAGGCAGTGCAATTCCTTCAGGCTGCCCGCAGCACAGCAGGTGCTGTGGATGCCTGTGTGCCTCAGTGCCCTCCTGCACAGCTTCCCAGCCTGTCTGCAGAGCTGGTCTTCAACCGACTGATCAGTTTTATGGTGGTGGGAGGATGTGGGACCAGGCTGAGGTGTTTTTTGGGCTGCTGTCCTGTTTGAAGCATCTTGGGATGAGTGCCAGGCCTGGCAAGGGGCTCCCTGTCACCTCGACTGGATCCAATTCCTTGCCCTGTGTGCATGGAGGTCTGGGGGATGCTCAGCAGAGGCCACCAGAGAGCTGCAGAGATCCCTGACCTGAGAGTTCTGTGGCATTTTCACTGTTAATAGACCGATGGCTTTCCTATTAGACACGGATGATCCTTCCTCTTCTGCTGGTGCTTAAAGATGCACTTGTGTGGTGGGCAGAACACCAGGTGCACCCTGCGGGGATGGGACAGCAGCTTGCCCAGGGCTGGAGGTGTCCCAAAAAGTGACATTCCTGAATTTCTGGGGGAGCAGGCTCCACCTGGAGCAGTTTGTTCCAGCACACGTGGGCTGCAGGTGGTGCTCGGAGCGGAGCGTGCTGAGCCACTGCCCCCACAGGCAGGGGGAAAAGGACCGGGGAATTTTGGGGAGTTTTACAAAGAAAACGGGGTGTTTGGCTGAGGTCAAGCAGGCTCAGGGTGGGAGCTGCTGCTCCAAATGTGTGTTTAATGCAGTATTCAGCACTGTGGGGTCCTGGTCCAGCAGGAGCTGACCACCGCGAGCAGGACACCCAACAGCAGGGTCCTGCCCCGTGCCCTGTCCATCCACCAGACCGGGAGGGACCTGGGGGTCTGCAGCCCCACAAACCAGGGTTGGAGTGGGCACAGCAGCGAGCACTGAGCACAGCACAGCTGTTTGTGCCTGGGTGCAAAGCTAGATGGCACAGTCAGCCCGTGGTATCGCTGCTGCGGCAGCTTTGCACAGCCTGGCTGCCAAGGGGGGGGGCAGAAACTCTCTTCTTTTCTCACTGTGACATCAAAAATGAGTTTTCAAATCTTGTCTTTTTCTCTTTTTTTTTTTTTCTTTCCTTTTTTTTTTTTTTTTTTTCTTTTTGTTCCTTGCGTTTTTGTCTGCAGCCAGCTGACTCAGTTCCCAGGATGGCCCTGATCTCACTGATACCTGGCAGGATCAATTCACAAAACCAAAACAAATGCAGGTGCTTCACCGCCAGCCTCGTGCTCTGGTCCTGCACTTGCTGTCGTTTTGGAGAGGAAGGTTAAAAACCTACCCAAAGCAAGAAACCCCCTTTATCCCCAGTCAGGTCATCACTGTCTTTCTCCTGAGCTCGTGTGTCACTACATGAAGTTGTGCAGAGGGGTGCCTGCTGGGTCGGCACTACCCCGGAATTTGGGACCATTTAATCATAAATAAGTTTTGGTAAAGTCTCAGCTCCCACCTGTGTGTCACTTCAAGTGCTTAAGTGCTCGGATGCTCTTCTGAGTGCTCTTCTGCATGCTCTCTGCTTGGGGGCGAGCATCGCTTCTACACCAGCGCTCAGCCCTAGCCCCAGCAGATTTGGGTAAAACGCACAGATTTCCCACCCTGACTTCTGCAGATGGCCAACACCAAGCAGGCTGACCCCGCAGGCGCACTCCACAGTGACACTCGGCTATCGTGGGCCCTTATTTTGTGGATTTTGGCTCCTCTGCTGCCCCATCCCAGCGCCTGGATGAGCCCCTGGCCGTGGGGTGCAGCACCCCACCACGTCCCTGCTCCGAGCACTTCATGGTGAGACAAACGCCTGGAAAAGGCCGGCCAGATGGGATCTGGCTCACAGCACGGCGAGCAGAAGTGCTTCTAAATAAAACGTTCTCAAAGACCGGCATTAGGCATCACTGGCTCTCTAATTCGTGCCGCTTGTGGGGAGTGTGTGTTCGTCGCAGACAATGTTTATTTATGGCATGTAAAATCTATTTCAATCAAATAATTTCCATAACTGAATATTTATGCCAACATCCACTGAATGCTCCTTGACTAAACTGAAAACTATTTATTCAGTTATAAATGTTTACTTGTTTAGTGTTAAAACTGCTTTAAACAAACTTAAAAATCAAATTGACATCTTCCCCGCCAGCAGGATTTTCCCTGTGTTCCAGACATTGGCTGGCTGAGCACCGTGTTTTATTATTGTAATTTCAGTTCAAATAGCCTCTGTATATTGATGTCCTCTAATGGCACTGACTATCGGAGTGCCAAGTCCAAATGCAATGGAGCTGCTGCCGCTGTTCCCAAATATTTTGGTCGTTTTGAGGCCGGGTCAGGTAGAGCAGCACTTCACTGCCCCAAATGCTCAGCATTGTCTTAAATAACATCGTGCTGAGTTAACTCTGTGTCTCACTGCCTTGCTGTTTTAAAGCCCAGGAGACTTTTAAATGGGGTGAGTCCCCAAGCATGAGAGGTTGGAAGAGGTATTTGGGTCTCGAGGGATCGTGGGTGCTCTGCATGGGGCTGTGTTGGTGGCTTGGGGAGCAGAGGGTTTTGGAGACCCTAAAGGGAAACCTGCCTAATCTCACATCCCACAGGAGGCTGAAGCTGCCCGTGCTCTCCCTCTGTAGCTCTGGCTGCCTGGCAGGAGGCGGTGGCGATCCTGTGTGGGTACAAAAATGTAGCCAAATTCCTGCCTCCTGGCCAGGTTTGTGCTTTGCAGTAAGGGTTTTGCTTATTCAGAGCCTCTGTGCTGCACTCCGTCCTGAGCTTCTCCTTCATCCTCCTGTGCCGGCAATACCCGTCTGCAGAGCTGGGACTTCGTGTAGGAAATGTGTGAATTTTAACTAGGATTTCACACGCACTGCAGAAATCCCCTCCTAACCAAACACCTGGGATCCTACCGTGTCTGCGGCGCCTTCTGATGGCTTAATTACTTCTTGCTTTTCTGCTAACTCCAGTGCAACAACGAAATTTGTGATCCTGCTCGGAGCAGCGGGTGAAACCCAGCCCCTGCCTGGGGCACAGCTTCGCTCAGGGCAGCTCCTTGCTCAGCTGATTTCCTTGAGGATCTGGGAACACAGACAAAAATCCTTTTGTGCACATGCAGGCACTGTTTATCACTGCTTTGGTTGTGTATACCCTGGGCAAGCACTACACAAACCCTGGCAAATAGATGGTCTGTGGCTTGGAGGAGCAGAAAATCCCCTGGAGTTATACCCTGAGTTTACAGCTCCTTGTCTGCAGCACTGCTGTGCTCGCATCAGCTGTAAAACTTGGTTACGTTTCCCCTTCTCTCTCACGGTGCTTAATGTAAGGGTGGTGGCACAAAATCAATGCCCAGCTCCGTGCTCTGAAGCATCCATCCCTGCTGCAGGGCTCGGGGCTGTGCTGTGCTTGTAGGATTTGGGCCACCTCCTGTGTCTCGTCCTTCCCAAAGCTCCGTGGGACGAAGAGGTTCCCACAGATCTGGGTGTTTTTGGACACAGATGTGTGGGTCTGACTGTGCATCACTTATAGAGCTCAGGATGGGTTTTGTGGGGATATGGAATTTGCACATTTCTGTGTTTTTGGGGAACATTTGGTTTGGACTTGAATGACCACAAGCACATGATGTTTTTTCCCCTATGTGAGGTGAGACATGAAGTTATAGCTAATTAATACAACTTATAATAATAAAAGTTTAATAATATTATTAAAAAGTCTGTTGCAAGTAGCAGGAAGGGAGGTCATATTTTAGGATCACACATCCAGAACCGCATCCCCCTTGAAGGCAACTGCAGCAGAATCCCATTGGCATGGGGTTTGTGGCTTACCAGGTCCTCTTGCTGTGGGGCTGTGGGAGGAAATCAGGGTTTGTCCTAATGTCCTAGTGCTTGCCCTCTGTATCAGTCCTCCTGTGACACAAACCCGACCTTCTCTGGCTTGAGGACAGATCGAGGACGTGGCTGAAACCTCAATTTCTGGGATAATGAGGGGAGAACTGACGAATCACCCTTGAATCTTTTATTACGGAGCAGTGTCATTTTATCTTACCCCTGCTAGTGCTGTGGGTCAGAATACACAGCAAAAAGATGAGTTCTCTTCCACTGGCAGGTTTCCACCCTAAAGGCTGTCCCCTCTGCTGCTGGCTGAGAGTCTCATGGGTGACCCCAACACCTGTGCACCAGGCTGGGGTGAAGGAAAAGAGAATATAAGAAAAAATACAGAAATAAAGGTTATTTCCCCAGTGCCTTCCTCCCAGAGGGGTGAGAGTTACTCCAGGGTTGTGTGCGTGGAACCGGGCAGGGCTTTGAGCATCCAGATGCCCTAAACCAGAGGGATGTCGTGCTCTGAAATGAGGCCGTGAGCTGTGACACCTACCTTTGGGTGACCTGAGCTGCCTGCTGCCTAAAGATGCGACCCCTTGGACACAGATAAGTGTGTGTGTGCCCTCACAAGTGTGTGTGTGCCCCTCCAGGGGCTGATGGCTGGGGCTGGGGGTGCCAGGACCAGCAACAGAGTAGAGAAACGCATGGGCTCTGCCGTGCTCACTCCCAGCCCCGGCAGCAGCAATAGAGCTGTTCACAGGCCTGCTGTCCGCAGGAGGCAACTTTTAATTACTCTAAAATAAGCACACATTTCTGGCTTTTTGGCTTCGGTGGGTGGATTTATTTATTTTCCGCAGGGGGATGGAGCGGACCCCGTAAATAACTCCCCGCAGCTGCAGCAGGAAAGGTCTCGGCGCATCTCGAGGGCTGGGTATAGATTGATTTATGGGTTTAACAAGCATGGCTGGGTAGAGAATCATGCCGATATGGTTTCAAAGTCGTGAAGAGATATTAATCAAAATTAAGGCTGCTCTAAGAAGGTATCCGAGCCAGCAGCCTGGCTCTGGCTAATTGATGGCCCAGCTCGGGCTGTCCCTGCAGAGACAGCCGAAGGACAGCTCCGGCGGGGGGCTTGGCATCTCCTGGCACACAGGAGCCGAGGAGGGAACAAAAGCTGTAATGAGGAGTAATAGGAGTCAGTTAGGGGGACGGTGGACTTGTCCCCATTGATTATGCCACATGTGAAGGGAGGAAATGATGAATGGAAACGTGAAGGAGAAGCAGTGGTGGCATTTCTAGAGCTGCAGCCTGAAACCTCACATTGCCAAAGGTCAGGGCTGCTCGGACAGGTAGTGAGCACCAGTCCCCAAAAGAGTTTTTTTTTTTTTTTGGCAAAAATCTACCATTTTCAAACCCCGCTTTTCACTGGTCTGCACAAGGGGATTGTGTTGTAATGTGAAGATTGGGCTTAAAGCCTTTCTTTTAGGGAAAATTGTGGCTGGGCTTCTCTGCCTTGCCTCCAGCCAGGGTGCACACCACGCTTTGCCCACTGAGCTCTGACTTTACCTTGCCCTTGGTCTTTGTGACACAAGGTGGCCCTGGACACGTCCACGTTGTCCAGGCTGTACTCACACAAAACAGCGGAGCCAAGATAACCTCTTTCTACGTCCTGAGCTCTTGCAGTGGTCCAAGTGTGCCAGGAGGTCTTGCTGCAAATCTCCACATCCTTTGGACCCACTGACAGCAGATGGGTATGGATTAACTGGGCTCCTTGTGAGGCTTCTCAGCGAAGCCTCCAAATTTCTCCAGGCATGCTCAGGCATTAGCAGTTTGCATTGTCTCAGGCTTTGAAGAGTTGTGCAGGAGATCCCATGGGATTAGCTGCAGACATCTGGGGATTTAAGAAGTTTCCAAAGGGTATAGAGGCTTGATTGCTCATCCAAGCCAAGTGAAGCCCCTGATAATAAAAGTTATTTGCACTTTGTAGTTCAAATGATGGCTGCCTGGGGCTCTAGCCTCCTTCACATAATGAGTTTTGCCATTAAATTAAATCTGAGCTGCACTGAAGCCACTCGTTTCCTGCTGGGAATTTGGCCAGCCACCCATTTCCTTCTTCAAGGAGGACACAGCCTCCATACCCAGCTGGGCCTGAAGATTTTGGTGTCCTTTCTTTGGGGCAAAGTGCCAGTGATTCTGGCAGGTCTCCTACCCAAACCTGACCCCATGTCCTGCATAAGGCAGGCTCAGACGTGGGCTCTGTTGGCAGAGCAAGATGTCCCTTCTTGCAGGAATGCTTGTCCTGGGCTCTGCTCCCACCAGGTTTTTGCCAGGGCCACTTCTTTGGATCTGTGGATGAATGGGGAGTGTTTAGGCCTGGGGGTCAGTGCCTGATAACCTGATGCTGTTGCACATTCCAGAAGGACGCAGCTCTGCTTGGTGGGTCTGGTGATTTTGCTTCTCAGAAGCAGTGCTCTCACTGACTTTGGAATGATTTCCCCCTCTTCCCTTCCTCTTCAATCACAGCTCAGGCGTAACTCAACAAGATGAATAGTTACGGTGGTGAACATGAGAGAAGAGCGGCTCCTCCGTGTGCCTCTGCCCTGTCCCCTGCAGCTCAGCTTCCCTCTGGGCGTCCATCCTCCAGGCAGACAATGCCACATCAGTGTTTCACTGCAAGAAAGCTTCTCCAACTCCGTCCCCATCAAAGCCCACAGCAGCCTGATGCAATGAATTTATCAGCAGTCCCCAGGAGAGCTGCAGTGCCTGTCCTCATCCTCCTTTAGCCTTGTGCCACTGCTCCATGCCAAGGACAAGCTCACCGCTGAAGGGCCAGCACAGCAGGTGGCTGCCTGCCACCATCAAAGTGGCCGTTTTGGGACAAAACTCAATTTAAAGCATCCTCAACTTCCCCGAGCAAAGGCACAATGGTGGCCACCTCGGGATCCATCCAAGAGCAAGGATGCGTTGGGGTGAGCCACCATTTGCTTGGGTCCCATCGATCTCTGGGTGCAAAGAACCATGTGTCGAGGTACAACCATGTGCTGGAGTGTGGAAGCTGGTTGATGCCCCTCGTTCTCATGCCCCCCTCACTCCCAAAGGAGTTACCCACCTCCCAGTGACACCCGACGCTCTCCTTGTTAGAATAAATTACAAGGATCAGAGCCAGCTGCTCGGTTAATGCTAAAATCAGAGGGAAAGGAGACCGGACACTTTGTTCCTCGCTGACCTTGAAAACCAAGCTGGTGAATGCAACCTTTCATTTCTTACTGCTCCGGGATTAGTGGGATGAGGTCAGCCTGTAGCACTAATTCACTTTGCTCTTAACTCATTTCATTACATTACAGGAGAGCATCGCACTCAGCAAGTGTAATCTTCTATGCTATTCTCCTCTTGTCTTTGCTTTTGTCATAAATTAAATAAGCTACTGACATTTTCCAACTATAAAGATTGATTTTTTTTTTTTAGAACTGTACTGGGGCAAGTGATGATAATTTATACATCTTAAAGTTGTCCACTTAGTTGTCTCTCCAGCTAGTTATTCTGTCAGCCGCTGAGCTGGCTGCCTTTTCCTTTACCCATGCTCTCAGGGGCAGGCTCTCTCCCACTGGAGAAGAAGCACTGAGTCTTCAGATTTCCTTCAGTGACGAGCACAGACAGACCTGAGGTGGGCACTTGGCTTCTGTGAACTCCAAAATGAGAGCTCAGGCTGATAGGATTTGCTGTCCCCTTTTGCGAGCAAAGAGAACACAACGTAGATCCTTGGCCAAAACGCAGGGTCCAAAATAACCCATGCTGAGCAGAAGCCATCTCCCAGTCTAGATGTTGAAGTCTAGAAGTTGGCTGCCCTGGCAGTATTTGAAGCCCAATGATAATCCAGGAGGACATGGCTGAGACTTGAAGCTTGGCTGTTGATTTTGAACATGAGGCGTTGAAAGTTGTTTGTTGTGAAGCACAGGCTCCAGGATCCACACGGCATCTGACGTGCCTGTGAGCTGCTCCCAGGACAAAATGTTAGCTGCTCAGACTCCTTGAGCTGATGGTGGTGCCTCCTAAAGCAGAGTGAAAGGGCCCCAGTGCTGTGATCTTCTGGCATGGTAACGAGGCACCATGGTTAGGGGACATCTCTTGGTCAAGAAGGCTGTTGGACCACTGGCACTTTCTTCCTTCCTTCCTTCCTTCCTTCCTTCCTTCCTTCCTTCCTTCCTTCCTTCCTTCCTTCCTTCCTTCCTTCCTTCCTTCCTTCCTTCCTTCCTTCCTTCCTTCCTTCCTTCCTTCCTTCCTTCTTCCTTCCTTCCTTCCTTCCTTCCTTCCTTCCTTCCTTCCTTCCTTCCTTCCTTCCTTCCTTCCTTCCTTCCTTCCTTCCTTCCTTCTTCTTTCTTTCTTTCTTTCTTTCTTTCTTTCTTTCTTTCTTTCTTTCTTTCTTTCTTTCTTTCTTTCTTTCTTTCTTTCTTTCTTTCTTTCTTTCTTTCTTTCTTTCTTTCTTTCTTTCTTTTTCTTTCCTTCCTTCCTTCCTTCCTTCCTTCCTTCCTTCCTTCCTTCCTTCCTTCCTTCCTTCCTTCCTTCCTGTTTGTTTTTTTTTGGGAAAAAACAAACAACAAACCATCACAGATCCAGTTGGTGCAAACCCCTATGTGGTAGGGTGCCAGCTGAGAAACACCATAACTGTGAGTGGTTAGAAATTGGATTATTTATTATTATTATTATTATTATTATTATTATTATTATTATTAACATTAGCATTAACATTAACATTAACATTAACATTAATATTTTCTTTCTTTCTTTACTTATTTATTTATTGTCATGTGTATAATAGAAGGTGGACTAAGTGACTGGAAAAAAGGGAGCTTCTGGACTTTGCCTAGCTGGAAGGGGTGAGCTGGCTTAATGAAGATGAAAAGCCAGTTGACTGAAAGTCCCTGTGGAATGAAAGAAAGAAGAGCCTGCACTAAAAATAATGTATTTCCAGGAGACAAAGTGTAGCAATCTGTGGGGAATGGCAGGTGGGACATTCCGGGGAAGGTGCTGAGGAATGCGGGGCAACTGCTCAAAGAAATCTTCATTGGTCTTAGTCAAAAAAGATGCATATATGAAGCAGACAATAAGCTTGATTACTAAAAATCAGGATAAAAGAATGATGCAAACAAAACTTGAAAGGCTGAAATGGAGAGCAAAGGGCACCAGGGGAAGCTGTCTCCAGGCGTGCTGGAAGCAGAGCAGATGAGCACGGCTGTGCTGAGCCAGCATCGACTGGGAGATGACAAAACCAAAAGGGAAAACTGGTGTGAGAATAAACTACCTAGAAAAATGTTCTGAGAAAACCAGAAGGTTGTCAGTAACAGATTATTATTTTTTTGGTCCAGCAGCAACAATCAGCTACATAGAGTGGGGTAGGAAAGGACCAGCAAGCAGAACTGGAGAGCACCTTGGGCTCGGTGCCCTGGAAGGTGAGGGCTACTTTGGAAGAGCCATGTGCTGTATCTGGTGTAGATACAGGAATCAGGGTTTGAAATTTGTTCTGCAGTGCTGATTTTATTTATGCACTTGTGCTAACAAAGGAAAGAAATGCCTGGAAGGTTATTAAGACAGGTCAGGCATCACAGGGATGATAGGATGAAATAGATTGTGGCCAGGGAAGTGGATGAGCTCTTCTCATCTGCAGCCCTATGGATCTGTCCATTTTTTTCCAACATTTGTGGCATTATACTGTTCAGTGTGGAAATCTGCTACCCCTGTGCACTTGATTCATCTCCCAACAATCATTTAAAACATCATGATAAAGCATCATAAGGACACAGTGCTTTTAAAAAACAATTATTTGATCACTCTGAGGATGCCTCAATGCAGCAATTTTAATGATCAATGAAATTTTATCATGTTTAGAGGGGTTACATGTGGTATCCACAGCTGCCATCGCTGGGGTGAGCGATGGGGAACCACATCCATGTCCCAGTGCAAGGCTCTTCCTTGTCGTGAAGCCCGTTCTCTGATCTGGGGAGTGCAAATTGCATTTTAACAGATATAACCTATGGAAAAATATTATCAACAAAGGAAAAGAAGATTAACTTCTTGCCTGGAGGCAATGTTTGAAGATTTTACAGATAGGGTTGTACCTGCTAAAGCCGGCACTTGGGGAACAGCGGGGAGATACGGCTCGTGATATACCAAATAAACCAGCACCGTTTTTCATTAGACCTTGCTGGAAATGCTCTCCTTTCAAGGTGCTGCATCTGTGAGCTGGATGCTTCTGGAGCTGAAGCTGTTTTCAGTGCTCACCAAGGAGCTGTTTACCTCTATTTTTGTTCAGAGTTCTTTGGCAGAAGGAAAATCCCCCCTTTCTTGCACAGCTGATGTACTGGGGCTGCTTCCAGGCGTGGCTGTAAGCTCACCATGGTTTGGGGTTGGTGTTGGATCTGAGCCCTTAGAAGTAGGACTGGGCTGATGTATTTCATGAGGATGCACTTTTGGCTGGTTTAGAGCTTGTGCTAAGCATCAGAGGCCAGTGATCGTGCCTGGCTTTTCAGCTGGAATATCTGATTTAGAATGGGAATAATTTTATTTTCTGGCTTGAACGGTGTAAAAATGTGAATGTCAGAACAGAACTTTAGCCTGTGTGTTAAAGCTGCCCGGGGTCTATCCTGATTCTCCAAGACGAGTGATTTCAATGCAAAACCAGAGAGGACTTTTTGCATGAAATCTCATGGAGCGGGCTGCCCGGGGAGGTGGTGGGGTCCCCTCCCCAGAGGTATTGACCAAGGACAGAGGTTTGCTCTCCCCAAAGACTTTGCTGGGTTGGGCTGTACTTCCTAGCTTGAATTCCTGAGAAAATGAAATAAGCAATTGCTGACTTTTCCCTTCATTCTTCAGCTTGCTGCCCAGTTCCTACCTCATTTGGCAGAGAAGCGGAGCTCACCGGAGGTATTACACTTCCACGTGCTATGAGGACAGCTGGCCGAGCAGAGGAGAGAGACCTCTGAACAGCACTCCTCTGCAGGAAAGGCTGAAGTGTTTGCAAAGCCCTTATTAGACAGGGAAAATACACAGAAGAGCAAGTGCCAACATGAACAGAGAAAACATGAGTTATTTAATAAGTTTTGCAACCCAAAGCTGTGCATGGGATGAGCTCCGCCAACACTGAAGATAAATGGGGGAAACTGCTGTTATCAAAGGTTTTTAGGGGTGGGCATCTCTGGCAGAGCCTGGTGCGCTCTCATGTTCTTGCCTGGGATCAGCCCTGGGGGGAACCTGCTTGTTTGCCCTTGTGAATTTTTGGAGATAAGCAGCCTGCTAGGGTCTCATCCACATTTTGTGCATCACTCTCGATTAACAGAGCCCTGTGCTCGCTGCAGAGCCTGGGACACTCGGTTTCATTCATCTGATACCTTGGAAGCCCTGTGTGGTTATTATTAACCACACGGGACCAGGCAGCTCCCGAGGATGGGTTTTGGCAGAAGGGGCTCTGGCAAGTCGGGTACCACTACTGGGGGGATGCTGTGGGTGACACGATGCACGTGAAGGGAACCACGAGCTCCAGGTGAGATAAGGAGAGTGGTGGTGTTTGAGGACCAGAAACGGCTGCTCCTGCAGCCCCATGCTGAGGTAGGAAAGTTTCTGGCCTTGGAAAAGCAGCTGGTTCAGAGCAAGCCTCAGCCATGAAGCAGAATTAGCGGCTTAGCCCCGGGCGATGGCTGGGTTGACAAACCGGCCTCTCATGTCCACAGCCTGTTTTGAAAGGAATATTAAAGCTGTGACATCCATAAAACACCGGGGCTGCAGCGTTTTGTTTCTTCTCAAGAGCTGCTCACAGAGGGAGGCTAAAAAAAGGGATACTCCATCAAACCCACCTCCCCACGGACAGGCAGCAAACCACCAAACCTGCACCAGCGAAGGGCATTTCTGAGAACAGGAGGGTTGGTGGGGGCGAGGGAAAGAGCATCCCGTGCCCCAGGGGGATTAGGGATGAGGCTGGAGCAAAGCAAATAGATTTGAGGCCTCTGGTGTGTTCCTCCACTGCTGTCGCAGAAATGCCATTGCCCCGCTCTCCCCATCACTTCCCAAACTCTCCCTTCTGAAAGCCCCAGCCCCATGCAGTGAATCCCTGTGAGCCTTTTGGGGCTGCTAATATCCTGAACCAGCACGCCAAGCACCCCCTTGGTGAGGAGGAGGATCGGTGCCCAGGGAGGTCCCTTTGGATCCAAAGAACAATAACTCCTGGTACAGGCTGTCATTAAACTTTTTTGGGGAAACTTGTGCATCAGTGGGAGACGGGGATGGGGGATGGAGGATGAGGAGGCAGCACCAGTGGGTGAGAAGGAAATCAGGGCAGGTCGCTCACCTGGGAGTAGAATTTGGCACCCAAGTGGCCCTGGGAGCCCCAACAGCGGTGGTGATTATTTATATATTCAAACAAACAGCTACTCTATGTAGCAGTAAAAATAAATAAATAAAAAAAATCATCCCTTAATAGCAGAGCATCTGCCTGAAGTTGTTATTTATAGAGAGAAATGGCAAATGGAATTTCAGGTGGTCCACGACAGCCCTTGCTGAAAGGATGTGTTACTGTTTGGCTGCATATCTTTTTCCCTTTTTTTCCTCTTTTTTTTATACAAAAAAACAAACAAACAAAAAAAAAAAACTTTGCATTTTATCCCAGGAGCTGTGCTGTTACAGCCCAGCTCTTCCACAACAACCCCAGGACCTGCACCCTATATACCACCAGGTAAATCTCACCTGGGGTCTGTCCCAGCTCCTGCTGTAAGGGAACTGAACTCACCTCTGGGTGTTACACGGGTGAAAAGCCTTGGGGTTTAATGTTAACTTAACCCGTGGGTGGGTTTGATATTTCCTCCATCCCTTTGGCTGGGTGAAAGCAGAGCAAAAAAAAACCAACTCAGCCAAACTGAGGTTTCCTGCAGATGCATCAGCAAGCTTTTAGCGCCTGTTTTCATTTGATTTGGTTCTTTTCCAAGGGAAGAGAAGTAATTTCTCATGATGTGTCCCACGTCTTGTCCCTATCTGCCCAGGACCTCTGCCCCTGTTCCTGGTCCTCAGGGCCCACTGGGGTGGGCTAAAGAGGGGCTGTGCTCATGGGCTGAACCCAACCTGTCCCAGACCTGTACAGGGGTGCAGGAAAATCTCCTATTTACAGCCTGCAGCGGGGGATTATCACCACGGGTGAGTTATTCAGCCTGCTCTGCAAACCCAAAGCCACTGCATGGATGTGTGCAGGGGAGAGGAGACGGAGCCCTCCTGGCTGCTCTCCACCCTGCCATACGGTGCCCACACGCTTTGAGCACTGGGACCTCAATCCCTTGTGGCCAGAGACCCCCCACCAGCCTTTTCTCAACCTCCTGCCTCTGCTTTTGTGAGGCTGCTGGGCCATAAAGGCTGATTTATCTGCCGAGAGTGGAAACACAAATAAAAAATGCCAGCAGCGCTGACAGATCTCCCCCTCCCACCTCCCAGGAAGGCATAAAACTTTAACAAGGAAATGAAACTAAGTTTGTGCAGCGAGGTTAAAGTTGCATGAGGACCGTTTTTGTGCTCGGTGCTGGCTGTGATCTCTGCTCAGCTCCAAACCCAGCCCTGTGCCGCCACACGGCCCCCAGATCCTGCAGGAGCACGGGCATCATTTCCAGCTTCAACCCGGCCCCCAAACCCATTTTTTGTGGTCAGAACAGTGATTTTTGGCTTGTGAAAGAGCATCTGCTGATGGGGTCCCAGCCCTGCAGGGGGTGATGCTGGCTGGGGGGCACCAGGAAGCTTCCCCTGCTTGGGACCTCCCAGCCCTGTGGATGCAGCCCTGTCCCTGTGGGTCTTTTGGCAGGGTTTATAAGGTGATAATTAGCTCCAAATGCTTCTGTCAGGGTTTTAGTATGATTCTCACGCATCTCTGTTCATCCTACCTTAAACAGCTGAAGTGGGAAATCTGTTTGGGCTGGTGGCACAGGTGACGTTGGTGGCCTATAGCCAGGGAGCACTGGGCATCTCTTGGATGGCAGCTCACTGTTGGGCTCTTTTTCTAAGGGCTTTGGTCTTTTTTTGAAGGGTTTTGAGTGGCCTTCATCCCACAGGCACGTGGAAAGGGGGGATTCCTGGAGGGCATCATAAGACCTGCTGAAGAGCTCATGTCCCACCTTTAAACCCCCTTTTTTTTGGCTCTGGCAAGATGTGGCTGATGGCACAGGATGCTCCCACGGGGTCTGGGTTTTGGAGGTGAGGATGTCAGTAGATGGAGCTGTTTATTAATGTTTCCTGGTAATTTACAGTGCGTAAGGATGCTCCAGTGCCATGCGGGCCTGTGCCTTGCTCAGCACCAGGAAAAAACCTGCTGGGGTCCCTCTGTCCCCAGGCTGTCCCACGGTCCCCGCTGCCTCTGTTTCCCCTGGGCTGGGTGGCTGAGAGCAGGAGGGGACAGACGGGTCCTCAGCTCTCCTCTGGGACCCCAGGTTGTGCAGTGCCCGGTGCTGTGTGGGGACCCTTGGTGTGCCAGGAGGTGCCAGGAGGTGCCAGGAGGTGGCAGAAGGTGGCAGGACACGGTGGGCATGCATCACAGTAGGATGGAGATGGGCAACTGCTCTTGCACAGGCACAAATTAAAGCCAAGTTAAATTGGAGCCCTGTGGCCACCCAAACACAAGTTTTATCCCCAAAGAGCAGCAGAGATGGGTGGTGTCCCTGTCACCACAGCTGGGTCACCCAGCGGATACCACCCTACCCCATGCAAACCCAAACACTGCCTGTAGCATGGGGTCTGCCCCGTTTTCCCTAAATGCCCTCAGACTGGGATATCGTGCACGCACCCGCTGGTCCCAGTTCTGTCCTGTGCAACATTTTCTACCAGATTACACTTTTGGTAAGAGCTGCATTGCTGTAGTGCAGCTTTTAGGGCAAATCCTTTTCAGGGTCACCCCTCGGTAGCACAGACATGGGACACCCCAAGGCTGGACACGTCCGAGGGCAGCAGAGCCTGGTTCCTCACGTCATCCAGGTCTGTGCTCTCCTCCGTGCAGGCATCTGGGAAATTATCCCCGGCTGCCACAACACTAATTTTAATTTTAAAGAAATGAGCCATGAACTGTTGAAAATAATAATTTTCAATATGAACACCTGAGAGGCTGCTGTGGATATCTGCCAATATATTAATTTTATCTTAAATTCCACCAGGCTGAAAATCTGCTCGTTAGCGAGATGGAGGAGAAATACGTTGAGATGCGAGCTGGGCAGCTGGGGAAGAAGAGAGGAGAAACCAGCACGGTGGGGCCGGGGGGGAGCTCTGCCCTCCTGGGAAAAAGCAGAAAGCTGGGAAACTGGGAGAGGGAAACCTTGGAGGACAGAATAAAGAAAATTATGCAAAATCGAGAGGAAGAAATCCATTTTTTTAAGCACTTCAGTATTTTGCTGGGAGTATTCGCCAACTTTGGCCAAAGAAACCTTTAGGGGGTGTTGAACTGAAGTATACAAAAGGTGCCATGGAGGAGCCTGAGGTCACCCCACCACTGTGACTGTGTCGGCCATCAGGAGCAGCACCAAAATGGGAGAGACCTCCACGAGGCTTGCTCAGATTATTTTGGGTTATTCTTTTCCATCCACAGCATCAGACAGCCCTTTGGAGCCACAGGATTTGCTCTTGCAGGAAAGCACCATGACCGTGGTGCAGGGCTGAGAGGTGGCTACTTCAGCACACACGTTAATCAGCACATTAATTTTATTGGAAATGGCCATTTTGGCCATTTTTCCAGTTTACTGCTGGCTGCCCCTCAGATGGCTGCGGCAGTGTGGGTGTGCACAACGTGGGCGTCTTCTTGTGCCCTGCCAGGCACAGCGGGATGCAGAGCCCGCCTCTCCTTTCCATCACTTGAATACCCAAAGACATCACAAAATTGATGATTTTGCTGTGTAACAGCGGTTCAGGTGGCCTTCTAATGGCCCTATGTGCCAGCTGGTCCCCAAAGAGCTCATAAACCACTGTCACATGCTCCAAAGATGTGGCAGGTGTGTGGCACGCGCTACAGGACAAAGTCTTGGGGCATGATAAGTGGGATTTATATGGGATTGCCAAACCCAGCCCTGTGTGTCCTGTCGGGGTCAGCAGTTACTCCACCAAGCATTAAAATTTCTACAAACCAGGGAATTATTTCCAACAGGAGCCTCCTAGGGTGTGCACTATGGCCAGCGTGATGCTCCTGCTCCTGCACACCCACACTTCTCCCCTCGCAGCTGTGTTGCAGAGGCTGTGACCATCGCAAGGGGCTTTTGGGGTGTTCTCCCATGCTGATGGTACCCCTGCAGCACCTCTCACCCCGGTCTCGTCCCCACTGGTGTGGAGCCCAAGATGCTGAGACGCGTTTCCATGGAGCAGCCGAATCCGAGCTGGATTTTCCCCTGAGTGCTGATAAAGTGCTGGGGTTGCTGTAGCAACATGTTTGGAGGTATAAAAAAACAAAACAAAACAAAAACCCCAAACCAAAAACTAAGGTGGGGAGGGAGTTTTTAGGAGGGGAGAGCTTCATGGCAAGCCCACCATGCCCAGCAAGTTGCCCGGGACCTCGGTGTGGCACGGGGCTGAGCTCACCGCTCCCTGCATCCACCAAAGGAAATTATTTTTTTTTCCCATCAGATTCTCAAAAGCCGAAGAGCAAGGTTTTGATCTGTGTGCTGGTTTGTTGCAGGGCTGGAGGTGGGTTTTCTCCCAGACTTGGTGAATTGGCCGGATCCAGGGGCACCCCCAGGGGCTGCCACGCTGGTGGCCGGTGGGCGCAGTGCTGCAGAGGTCCCATGGCCACCCCACGTGGGAAATCGCTGATATTTTGGGTGCAGGTTCATCCACACAGGGCTTCTTTCTGTGCTTTGTAGGTGAAATATTTTGCTTCCTCTTCTGCTTTTTATTCAACAATTTTATGGGGAAAAAAAAAGAAACACAGGCGTGGTTTGTGAGCGGTGGTGTTCGCGGAGGCTTTGCTCGATGGTGCTCAGCAAAGCTTGCAGGCTGCTGTTGGGACCAGAGGCGATGCTGGGTGTCCTCTTTAGAGCTGTTCCCAAACTGAGCAACTGCGAAGCAGTCCCAGGAAATCCCTTTCCTGGGGCTAGAGGAGCAAAGCCGACTGCAGTCATCTTCAGCAGGTTTTACAGCGAGCACTGTGGGTTTTTCCATTCCAGTCCCAGGAGCCCAGTCCTGAATTCCCTGCTCATTTATCTGCTTTTTTCCTAATTCCTCCTGAATGCTTCCCTCTCAGAGTATATAACGGTGGTTAAGAAATAACACGTTCTGGAGGGCTTTTGCTCCCAGCTGAATGATGTTGTATACCTAATGCGATCCTGAGCAGGGCTGGCGCCTGTTCTGCAGGCTCTGGGCAGCTGCCCAGGTCCCCTGTCCTTGCCAGGTGCCCTTGGGGACCCAGCTGAGTGGCACGGGGACAACGTGGGCTGAGCCCTGCCCGGGCTCGGTGTCGAGGGTGGAGATCTGGGTCGTGTTCCTCTTTGTGCAGCGGTGGTGATGCAGGAAAGCAGAGAAAATTCAGCTTCCACCTCTGCTCAGCGAGCTTCCCTTCCTTAACACTTCATCTACTAATAACATGCTGCTGGAGTTGTTTTGCCTTTGTATTTTTGCTTCGCAGAACAGCCTTGGTCTTTGCGTGATATATATCTTAATAGCATCTTGGATAAAGCAGAATACTGCTAATTCCATATTATGGGATTATTATGAACTCACATGAATTAATGATGCTTATAAATATAGTCCCATTGAAATCCTTGACACTGCATATTAACCTGGTAGCTGAGCCATAAAATGCAATGCATATTAAAAATCACCAGCCTGCACTTCCAGTGCTTTCAAAATAGCCAGTCCTTCTGTGACATATCTGGTGTGAAAGGGTTCAGAAAATCCTAGAAGAAAGTATGACCACTTTTATCACAAGGGCACTGCATTTATACCGGAGACCTGTCACTTGGCTCAGCGGGTTGGATAGATATTAACATATTTAGTGCCTTTTTTTGGGGGATTTAGCTCCTGATCCTGTTCAGCCCACGTTTTGCCCACATGGAAAATCCCAGAGAGTTTGGGGATGGCACAGTTTGCTCCTGGGGATGTGTGGCTGCCTCCAGATGTAGCTGCTCTGCACTGCACTGAGTCTGCTGAGACAGCTCCTCTCGTCTCTGACTTTTAGGGCAGGCTTTTTTTTTTTTTTTTTTTTTTTTCCTTTTGTTTTAGAAGCTGTTACGGTGAAGCTTAAGGGAATTTTTGTGGTCAGACCTGTGGGCCAGTCCAACAGGCTGCACACAACCACGCAGCGAGGTGTCTGCAGCAGCGAGCATGGGCGACGTGCCATGGGAATGCCCTGATCTGGGGAGGCAAACCCCTGCACAGGGCTCTCAGAAGTCTCTCCACCACCCCACTGCCTCTTCATTTTTGTTAATGAATCCTACAGCCCCAGTTTTTAATCTGTCTCTCTTAACAGCCCTTCCAAAGCCTGCATTTGTGCGGTCTGCTCACCATGCAGTGTTTGCTGCTGACCGAGCAGAAGGGGCTGCCTGCCAGCAAAGCCCTAATTTTTTTTTTTTTTCCTTACAAAACATTCCTGTGTCAGGATTTGGGCACCTGTCTGTGTGTTAAGTGTGCTGGGCTCTGTTTTTATTGTGCAAGCAGAGGGAAATACTGAGCTTAGGGGGCTGGGATAGGCACTGGGATGGGCAGGGTGTCACTGGTGCCCTCCCGCCCTCGTTACAGCGTCTACTCCACTTGCATCCTTAATTACTATCTCTCATGCTAATTAGGCTTCTTCTTGCTGTCACTGTTTCGAGCTCCAGCCTTGGAGTGCTATAAAGATAGTCTGGGTGCAACCAAAATACTGCCATGAATATTCATCCCCTGCCCATCTCAGAACTGTTTCTCTTCGCCTGTTTGCACGCCTTGCAGTGTTTTGGTTTCGGTGTTGGGCAAGGGAGTTCGCAGGCAGGACTGCCAGTCAAAACAGAGCCTTTTGTGGGATCCTTGCAAAAAGCAGTGCTTTGGGGTTGGCAGCCAAGCTGACGGTGCCCAGAGATCTGCTCCACGAGCCGCCAGGGCTGGGTGCTCCCTATGGCACCTGCCTCCATCCCACAAACCCCTCATGGAGGGTTAGAAGTTTCCTTCTTAGCTTTTTATTTAAAAATAATCTCAGAGAAGGTTTATGTCTTGAGTTTTACTTGTATTTTTCTCAGTCTGTTGGCGATTTGCACCCAACTCCTTTCTCCTCCTGTGTGCCTCATCCCCATGCCTCTGCATAAGAGTAAAAGGAAGGATGGAGCAAAACCCAGCACCGGCCTTCCTCTGACCTCTTCACAAAATGCAACAGTTTGTAACCAAAAAGAGCCAGCATGTTGCCTCAAAATCACGCTTTTATCTTTCATGAAACTGGCCCTTTTCTACCACATGTTGTTCGCCTCTCCTCTGCCAAGCTTGCAGCAGCTCCTGACACCTTGGTGGGCCACAAACTTTGCTCGAATGTGGCAGCGAAGGGCCAAAGGCCTCAATGCTGTTCAAAAGAAGGCCCTAAATTCCAGTGAGTGAGCCCATTTGGTGAATGGCATGACGTTCTCTGCTTCCCTGCAGCCTGGGCTAACGTGGGGCAGGACACAGGAGAAAGAGAAACCAATGAGAGAAACCAAAACCCTGTCTTGGTTCAGCCTGGCACGGTCATGCTGTGGTGCTGCTATCAGCAGCAGTGGGTCTCACACCTGCTCCTGCTGCTCTTTTCCCCTTTGCTGCTTCTTCTCACTGAAAACTTGGGTGTTTTCAAAAAAAAACACCACCCTGTTTTATTATTAAATTAATCCTTCTATTGAGAATTAAGCCCAAGGACTTCTTGCTGTCTTTATCATGTCACGCCAGGGGAAGCCCCCCCTTGTGGGGAATGCAGCCGAGGGGCATTCTCCACCTGCAGACACACAACTCCACCTGCATCCACCTACACATCTCGTCTTACCCATGGCAGCAGGAGAAGAGCATCCCCCAAACCATGACAGATCCTGGCACACGTGGGACATCCCGCTGCTGCCACTGCCCTGCTGGCTGCGGGTCCCAGCTCAGAGCTGGGTGGAGAACCCCCGATTTTGGGATGTGGGTGGAGCTGCGAGGACATGCTGCATCCCTGAGGTAATTAAGGAGGCTGGCAGCCAGCTCTGGACCAGTTTAAAGAGGGTGCTGGAGATGGGGCTGTCCCAGCAGGATGGATGTGGTGCCCTGCACCGGCTGCAGCGTGTTCCCATTGCACGCGGTTGCTTCACATATACCAGGTCTCTCATCTCCCATTTCCCTTCTTCTCTCCCTGCACCCCCATCTTGCTTTCAAAATTGGTATTTATTTTAAATGAAGTGAGCTTCTCTTCAAACAAACCCAAGCCATGGATGCTATAATTAGCAGGATGTAGTAATTTTTCTTCCAGCATAATTGGAAGGTTTGCCATTTAGGGATAATACTTAAACTCTCCTATTTTATGGCTCATTTGCCAGAAAATGCCCGTGAAGCTAACAGCTTTATCAAACCTTATCAATGGGTAAAGAGTGTCAAAGGAGAGTGTTTGTTCTATCTGGTGTTAAACGTGGTGCTGCTGCTGTTTGGTCTTCTCATTTAACTAACTTCTGTTAATTGAATAGCCTTCCGTGGTTGTTTGGTGGTAAAAGCTCCTAAAGCACGCCTTAAAACTGGCACAAAGAGCCATTGCAGGGCCTGAGGATTTTCATCTCTCCCTGCTGGGGCTGATTTGGGGCTGGGGTAGTTTTGGGGGGATGCCCTGGGTGGCCGACCACCTCCCTCAGCCACCCTCAGGGCTCTGCTCAGCACCAGGAGGGCTCAGCCCCAGCCCCAGCTGGAGCAATCCCAGTAAGGTGCCCAGGCTGGGTAATCCTCATTAGCTGCTAAGCTAATTAGCAATTCTCCCTTTCTAAGGAGCTCAGATTGAATATTCCTGTTGAATATTGGTGGTGAAAGCTCTTCCTCTTTCTGAGGGCATAAAGGCACCTTTACCACATTTTTGCTCCCCACTGAGCCTCGAGGCAGGAGAGCCGGGTGGTGGGGGCCAGATGAAATCTGAAATCCGAAATCCAGCCCAAACCTTGCAATGGGCGCACTCATGCTCCTGGGTCTTGGAGCACTGTGGCTGTGGTGTGCCCTGAGCAGGAGGGCTTCCTGGGGGTCTGTTTGCTGAAAATATGCTGCTGGACTTGAAAGTATTTCTCAGAAAGTGATCTGAATTGCATTAACTTCTAATCCCGTCTTTTTTCTTTTTTTTTTTTCTTTTTTTTAATGCTTTTCTGGCTTCAGTGGAGATTTATGAAGTGCTGTGGCCTTGGCAAAGATCAATAGATAGCCTGTTAAACAAAGACTCAAAATTTACTGTTTGGGTGATTTCAGGAGGGAAAAAAAATAATTTGAAGTATTTAATTTGATATCGAGCTCGGTTTCATAACAAGGCGGGACAGAGCCCCCATCCTGAATGAAATGTGGAACTTTTATTCCTAGACTGCCTGAAGCATTTAATTAACATCCTGAGGAGTTATATTTGTACTGCGTGGTGACAAAGCTGCAATAGTGGGAGGCTCCAGCTCCCGTTCTCTGCTGTTGCTGCAGGGCTGTGCCTGCCACCTTCCTTAATCCATCCAGAGCCACCCAAAAACCAGGCAGGTGTCCTCCCTCTCTCCTATACATTACAAAAAAGCTCTCTTAGCCTTTTCCCTTTAGATTATTAGAGGCCTTCTCTCAGTTTCCAGCCTGAGGGTGTTTTTAACCAGCTTATCCTGATATCTTCCCCTCATTGACACCTCTGCTTTGTGCCATGCTCTGGTTCCTTGTGCGAGATTTGGTCTTCAGCAGGGCTCCTTCCTCTCCCCCGTGCCCAAATACTTCAGATTTTCATTGCCTCCAACCCTGGGTTATCTTTAGCCCCTCTGCATGTTCCTGGGACACCTGAGCTAACAGAGGGTGCAGCTGGGGCTCTGCCTTTTTTGGGGATTTTGGATTGAGGCCATGGGCTGGGTGCTTGGTGATCCTCCAGTGCTGAAAATCTGTCTCTGATACCTGAAATTCATCTCATCACAGGGGCTCGGTGATGCTCCAGACCTTGCTTTGACCCTTCCCATGGGCAAACCCATCCTGAGCAAATCTTTTGACCGGTGCCTGTTTATTAGCTCAGCGGGAGTGAAAACCTGCCAAGAACGTGGAGAGGAAGCAGGGGAGCAATCCTCTCTTATCTCCTTGGAAATAATGCGGCCAGGAATGCTTGCTCCTTCTTGAAGCTTTAAATTTATGAAAGTGAACAATAATTTTGCAGCCTCTGAGAGTGAAATGTGGGGGGAACAAACGCACCTTATTGACTTTTTTAGCTGGAGCAGCGTGGGGAACATTACTTTGAGCTGCGTCGCGCTAAGCTCGAATCCCAGGAGATGTCTTTGCTGATGCATAAGCTGTGACCTAAAATATTGACTTTATAAAGTAATTGAATCCCAGAATCATGTTTCAGATGAAAAGCGCTTGACAAATGACTGTAGGAAGGAGCCGAGCCCGAAGACTGGGGCACAGATGTGTTGGGATTTACTCTGCTCAGCTCCTGCCTGCCTCTCCAGAAGAAAGTCCCCACCAGGCTGGCCCGATCCAGGCTCTGGGTGAATTATGGGGACTGCAGAGGTAAGTCACAAGAATCTCTTTCCTTTCTTCTCAGGAAGAAGGGTAATAAATCCTTCTGGATGTATGGAGCTCATACAAGGGGTGGGTGACCAGGAAAGCAGGGGGACATAGCAGGTCTCTGGGGGTGCTGAGCTTGTTCTGACACACCTTGATTTGCCTTTGATTGTGTGTGGCAATATCTTGGTTTTGCACAAAATGAGTTTCAGAGGAAGTCCTGGCCCCAAATCTTCTCTGCGTTGCCATGATGTGACCTGTGCTCGTGCTGTGTCACTGCTCAGAGCGCAGCGTGCCCTAGGGGAAAAAGTGGGAACCCAAACAGAGCTGCTGCAAAACAACAAAAACACCATGGTGAGACTGGTGAGGAAGAGGAGGAATAGTGCTGGTTCACATGAGAAATGCCTCTGCCTTGCCCCACGCCATCCCTCTGGGGCTGAGGGCTGCAAAGGGCAGATGCTGGAGGAGGACTTGTGCTGTCGGGGAGCAGAGAGTTAGCACCCAGCGCTGTGGCCCAACAAGAATCCCCTCCTTCCTCCGCTCTTCAAAACAAATTTCCCTTCTTAATTTAAGAGGGCATAATTATATCATTATTTCAAATGGCTCTATTTAAACAAGGCCTTATTTTTGACTTATAAATTGTTACCTTGCTCATCCCACGATGACTGTTTTTCTTATAAGTACGTTAACCTCTCCGCTTTCTTTACTCAGCCGTTTTGCATAATGTTATAATAAGCATTTAAATAACTGTAAAGGTTCCATCAGCTCTTGCTTTCATATCTCGCTGTTGCCATGACAACTGGCTATCCTTCTCTGTCTATTTTACCTTTTTTTAGATTTGGGCTTCTCAGTCCAGTGCCGTTAAAATCGAGTTAGCTCCGTCCCTCGTTTGCACGCGACGCTGCGGAGCTCGGTGCGCGTTGGCTCTGCGCTGCTCCACGATGAGGATTTTCTCTGCTGGCTGCTAGCGAGGAGGCTTTGGGCTGGGAGACAGGAACGTATTTGTCAATTTGCACAGCGTGCTGGGGGACAGGGAGATCTGCAGCAGTAATTACTGGGATTGGGGGCACCGGGGTGAAGTTGGAGCGGGCGCAGTCGGTTTCGGAGCTCTGCAAGGTGCCCTTGTGGCAGCGTGGCCACGAGGGGATGGCACCGAGCCCCTCGCAGAGAAGTGCAATGATATTTTCATCAAGGCTCTCATTTAAAATGATTCTTAATACCCTATTTCTCCATTTAAAAAGAAATAATCCGACAGCATCCTAATGTAGTCTGGTAAATATAGATCTGTCAGACCCAGACCACGGGCTTGTAAACAAATGCCAAAAGTTAATGGAAATGGCTAAAATGAGCCCGGGAAGGACTGACTCGATGGGGCTGTCTGCTGCGGGCGTGAAGCTCCAGCTTGTCCGGGGACATAATCTCTCCTGGCAAAGCAGGAGTGAACAGAAGGCAGCAGGGAAGGCTCGCAGTTCATGCCAGTCTGCATTTCCATCTGGAAGTAGGTGCTCTTAAAGATGATAAAAATGGCAAACGAAGGAATTCCAGAGAGGCTGCTCACTTTTATTTATTTATTTTTCCTCATGCCCAAATATAACACGTTGACACAGTACCTCTTGGGAGAGCAGCACAAGGGACCCAGATGGAGCACGAGACAAAACCAAACCCTGAGCACACAGGGCAACCCAAGCTGCTGGCGTTTTTGTGCTGTTTATTTCAAAGGCAGGGGAACATCTGCTTGTTTGGCCTCCGCTTTGGGAGAAGTTTCCATGCATCGACGGGGTGGGTTCTCCTGGGCTATAGGAAGGGGAAAGCTCTGGGTCTCCTCTTCTGTTGGACTTATGGCTCAGAAGTTGAAATCGTTGGATCAAGTGAGAGGAACTGCCCCAGAGGAGGAAGAGGTGGGCTGTGGAAGAGCCAAACATTAATTAATGCCACTAAAGCTGAGCTGGCCCACTCAGGGTTTAGAGCACCACAATCACCCTGATCACTTCTGACTGCTAGGACTGGTCACACACCCAGCAACAGCAAGCACGTGGCAAGGGACTGGTGTAAATCTACAGCACAAGATTTTTGTTTATTTCTAGTTTGCTTTGCAGGAGGCTGGTGCATTTGTTCATGGGGGTTTGTGCTCTATACCTACATATCTGCATCTCTGCAAAGTTCAGGACATTTAAAAAAAAAATAATTTTTGTTCATGATGATATGATATTTGGGGCAGGAAAAGGATAGTGTATTTTCAGTCACTGAAATTTCATTTACGCTTATCCATGTAGCATCTCTTGACCCTCAGTTCCTAAAAGGACCAAGCGCAGTGCTGGTGGAGGGATGCCACAAGACTTTGTTAGCAGGGTGCATTGTATGAGCGAGGTATATGCGCTGGATGACCCGTGTCTGCCGGTGATGTGCTCTGTGCCTTCCCTTGCAGGAATCCCATTTCCTGGCACAAAGGCAGAAATCCAAGCAGGGGCTGAGTTAATAGAGATGGACACGCGGACGTGCCTCGTCTGCCTTTCCCCGTAGAAGCCCTCGGTGTGTCTGGTTAATTCATCTCGCCCGGTGTACGCTGACAGAGCAGCTTTTCTGCAACACGCTGCTCGGGAGCTGGCTGTACACCGGCCAGTCGTGTTTAATATGTATAATTGTAATTGCATCATTTATTAAATCAAATGGCTTAATGCATTTCGCAGCGGTGACGCGTGACCAGCTGTATTTCTGCTGCTCACTTGAAGGCTTGCTTCGAAACAAGTGCAAGAAGTGTTGGTTGTTTGGGTCGGACCCAAAGCCTGGTGGTGTCCTGTGCAGGCACTGCTTGCTTCTGGTGCCTGCTGGTGGGTGCTTTTCCTTTCCTTGTGCTCTATATTAATTAACTTCTGCACGGTGACCACTCCTTGCAGACCAACGGGGGCTGTGGGATCTGTGAAATGACCCCGAGCAGTGCTCACACCACTGTCCCTGCCCATACATCAGGGTTCATCACCCCGTGGCAAGCAGAACACTTTGCACACTTTGTGCATGAATTTTCTTCCTCTCTGGGGACTGGGAAAAATTTTCTTTTCCTTGGGAGCTGCACAATTATTTTCCATCCTGACTATGCATGCGTTTGCAGAAGGTACAGTTTGCAGAAGGGATGTCTGCGAGGATCCAGAAGAATGGAATTAGGATGAAGGGAAGGGTGAGATGCCATCTGTGTGCAAGGTATAGCTGCTAATGCCAGGGCTGAGCTAAGTGTCCGTTTTGGGTATTTATCCATCTGGTTTGCCCAGATATCTGCCAAATGGAGCACCCGCCAACGGCCGGGGAGGGGATTTGGCTTTGGTTTCTCCAGCCTGAGGAAATGCCCAGTGTGAGTGCTGGCCTTGGGCACGAGTCCTTTGGGGTGGAGGTGAGGACCTGGGGAGGCTGAGCCTGGCACAGGCAGCCTGGGAAGGGCAGGAGAGCTTGTGAGAGAGTGAGGGGAAGGCAGGAGGGATGGGATGGAGCTGCTGGGCTGGGCAGCCTCAGGCAGGGTTTGTGTGGAGCTCCACAAGGTGAGACTGCATCGCTATTTTTTGTTCATGTTGTCTGAAAAGCGATGTTTTGGAGGAGAGCTCTGGATGCGGAGAATGCTTTCCCCATGGTCAAAAGCTTTCACTGTTTGAGGAAATAAATCATGAAAAGAGAGGGAAGCGTCACAGCAAAAGAAAACGTAATGGTAATTTCAGGAAAATCTTTTCATATTGATTACCCATATCTTCGGTGTCTGTCTTTTTAATTTTTTGTTTGTTTGTTTTCTGAAGAAGAAAAAAGCCTTCCTAACAGCTGCTCCAACTGGCACCGCTTCTCTCTGTGCAGGTTTGCTGCCTGCCTGGTTGGGAAGCTGCAGCTTTCAATAATGAAGTTCTGACCCTTTCTCCAGGTTTTGCCTCTTGAGGTGAAGTTGCCGGAGCTCTGCAAGGCTCTGGGTCCTGTCCCCTCTGCTCACACAATATAAGTGATGGACATTTATATACCTGGGATAAAAGTGGAGGGCTGGGATTACCACCTGAGGCCGTGTGCTTGAAGGAAGCTGCATGTTCACAGCCAAAAATATCAGTTTAGGGGTTTGGTGGAGGAGAATTAGCTTGCAAAGAGCACTGAGCAGAGTATGCAAGGAACATACAAGCTGGGAGATGCATCCTCAGGAGCCAATGCTCAGCCTCCCTGCGGTAGTTGGTGGATGCTGGTGGGGCTGAGCCATGTGTGGGGCCCGTGTTTGCCTCGTGGTGCTTCCCACAGGGTGCAGGTGCTGCAGGATTGCTGCTGTGCTGCAGGCTGAAGTCTTTGTCCCACGGCTCTGTGCTGGCAGAGTTGTCACGTTACCGAGCCGCCGCTTCTGTAGGGGAGCAAGGGGTGGTGTGAAAATGCTGATGGGAAAATCATTAGGTTTGCTTTAATGAATTAGAGCTGTACAGGCATTTAAATATCGCACAAATCTGCTGATCAGCAAATCAAGCTAGTTAGTGTTTTTGCCCGCGTGAGCTGCACACACGCACTAACAAGGTTCATTTGCTGATCTGCAAATCTACGCAGGGCCTGAGTGACTGCGCTGTGTAAATTAGGGGAACAGGATCATTAAAACAAACATGTCATTCTTCTGGCGGTGCTTTCATTAATAAAATAAAGCCTCAGATGGGGAAATAGTTAACTTGGTTCTCTCTGTGGGTTTGCAAAGTAGTTAAGATGCAAGTAATTAGTCTAAGTATAGACCAGGAGCCTTGCTGTGAGCGCTCCCTTTCCACGCATGTTTCTAGATGCTGAATTCTTAAAGAGGAGAAAAAACCATCACCTCTCTGCTGGTGCTTCAGGGTGTTTCATTTTGACCTCACTGCTGGCTCGGGAAGGTCCGTCTTGTGGCCGTGCACCTTCTGAGAGGAGGTCACAGCAGGGAGTGACGTGACTTTGTAAATTGTGGCTGGCACGCTTGGTAAGGGCTGGGTGTGCAGGCTGCAGGCTCCAAGTGAGCTCTGGCTTTGCCCCATGGCCACTCTTTGAGGCACGTTTAATGCTCGAGGCTCCTCTGAAGGCAGTGGTTGCTCCTGAAAGCCAGGACCTTTGGGACAAAGAGCAATCAGCTGGTGGAGGTTGCTGCCTGCTCCGTGCCCCTGCTTGGCAATGCCAGCAGGTGCTCCAGGACGAAAATACTCATTTGCCCAAAACTGCTTTGTTTGGGGGAAGAAAGACGTGATTTGATGACTTCCTTTCCTTGAAGTGGTCACTAATGACTAATCTTCAGTGACACTGAACAGCTTTTTTTTTTTTTTTTTCCTTTCTGTTTTTCATCATTTCAATGAAAATGCCCATTTGCAGTGGAAGCTCTCCCCTCTTAATATTATCTTATTAATTTTTACACATTTTTAATTTTTATTTATCTGGGAAGGAGATGCTATCAACATGCTGTAGGTTCAGGCACTGCAGGCAATGTCTGGCAGAGCCCCTTCCTGCAGTGATGGAAGAAGAATCTCCTGGAAACTTGTGCCAAAACCAGCAGTGCCACGTGCCTTTTTTGCTTTTCTTCCCCTTGAAATGAAATTACAGTTGTCTTATATTCGTGAACAATGAAAAAAAACCCAGCTTCTGATGGTGATGAAGTTAATCTCTCTTTTGGAGTTCACTTTGAAGCCCAGGGTGCTGTGGTTGCATTAGGCCTAAGGAAAAGGGAAATTCAGGATGCTCAGGCAATGCCACCATCCAACCACCAGGGATCTGTGTTTTATTTATATTATTTTTATTTTTTGTAGCAAACAATGCCTACCCTTTGTAATTATGTTGAGCTTTGCAAGGAATATTTCAGGCAATTCTGGGGCTGTGCACCTGTGACTGAAATATCCAGGTACAGTGATGCTCCTGTCCCTCACCCCTGCTAAATGCCTTCTTAAGCTGTCCGTCTCCACGCATTACTGTAAACCCTGCTTGTGGGGTTGTTACCTTGGCTCAACAAGAGCACTCTGATGTCTGTCACTGGGAATGAGAAAACTCCTCCACATCCCCCAGTTTTCTGCAGCTGTTTGCAGTGTGCTGGAATTGTGCTCTTCCCCCTGCGTTGACTGTAGCTATGATGCTGCATGGATTTAGTGGGATTTCTGTCATTTCCCCTCAAATATTGCTCCTACCCCATGGCGTGAGGTCCCTGCAGACCTCCTCCCACCTGCCCTACATTCCCTGTGGTGTCCCTTGCAGCCAGGTGCTTTAGGGTTGAGGCTGGCCCCGTCCTCATCATCACCTTGCTCCATTCCCCACCGCCCTTCCCTTTGCTGGCTGCAGGCAGGATCCTGCTTTCTGCTTCTGGACTCTGATCCCCTTGGCATCAAAATGAACATTTAATTATCTGGAGTCCGATGTCCCTCTTCATTACCGCGGCTGTATTTACCCTTAGACCTTTAGGGATTTAATTGCATCAGTCCCAGATCTTTCTGCTGAGCGTAACTTGGCATTTCTCAGCATGTTCCTCTATCTCTGCTGAAAAGGTCTCCAGGTCTGACAGTGGGGCGAGCAATTTGTCACTGTTTGGCCCAGGTAAGCTTTTTTGTGCAGCTGAGCGGGTTTTTCCTAAGCGTTTGCTTTTCCTCCTCATTTTCAATCGACCATCGCTCTGTGTTTCTCTTGGCTATGCCCTGCAACAGCTTCTGAATGCGGGGAGAGCAGCGGCCAGCTGATGTGTCCGCAGGGCTGCTCAGCACCAGCGTGGTGCTGGGTTGTGCCTTCAGCCCTGCTCCAAACAGGGGACGGCTTCTGGGATAAAAGATATTCTTACAGTCAGTTGCTAATTAGCAGCAGCAGAGTAATTATGTAACTGATGAGAGAGGGCTGCAATTTGTGATTTGGATTTTTTTTTTTTTATATTGTAAACATAAAGCCTGAAAAAAAAAAAAAAAGAGGGGTGTTTTATTCCACTTGGGTTGTTTTGACGTGGCAAGCTGTACACGCTGGGAGGCTGGAGGAAGCCCTGGGGTGCTGGTAGGACTGGTTGGTGAGGGTCTGACCAGTTGGGGTGCCTGTGGGAGGGCTGGGGAGCACTGGAGCAGCTCTGTCCACCTCCACGGCAGCCTGGCTCTCCTCCCTCGTGTCTTCCTCTCATTGCCAGAAGATGAATGTCCCCCGGCGTTATCTCTGTTCCAAGCCTCCAGCTCCCTCCCAAGCCATCACTTTCTGCAGCTGTTCTCATAGCTCTCCTCTTGAATCCAAATGAGTTCCCTTTGCCTCTGGGGAGATTTCTGTGTTAAGAGGGTTCACGTGTGAATGAATACGCTTCAGCTGGTGGCCTCACACCCGGACCCAGGGCAGTGAGGATGGTGGGGAAGGTGGTGGGATGGCTTCTGTGTGCTCCATGCATGTGCATCTTCCCACTGTTGGTGTGTGAGACAAATCTGTGAGAAGTTCAGCCACCTCCTTTGAGGTCTGCGTCAAGCCCTGCCAGCCCATCCTTCTCTGTCAGCTCATTTCTTCTGGAGCACGCCGATAGCTGGCAAGCAACGTGAGCTGCCAGCCCGCTTGCATTGCCTTTGTCTTTTAATGCATTTTGTGTCTCTTCCAGGCCTGTGTGGAGCTTTGGGTGTAGCTGAGACGTGGCTTTGCTAACTGGGAGCCCTCTGGGCTGCTTTCTGTGGGCGCAGGGTGAGGTGCCCAGTGCGGTGGTTGAGTTTCCAGTGAGTCAAAGTCAAGCTTTGCTCAGCCTCTGGTGCACGTGCTGCTGCTTGCTCCTGGCGTTATCTGTGCTCGTCATAAATTGAGTCCCTATGGGGTGGCCTTTGTTTCAACTCAGCCAAGAGTCCTCCAACTGTGACAGCACTTCTACAACCTTTAATAGCTTTTTTTTTTTTTTTTTTTTTTCATTTAAAATGGCCACCATTAAATCATTTCCCAGTCAACTCCACACAGTGGTACCTGAAAAACCATGGTTATTTCCCATCCTAAATACAGGGAACATCTGTGCATACACCTGCAGTGTTACTGTAGGTAAATGTTGACTTTCTAACGGGGATGTTAAGACGCAGCAGGGCACAATGCTGTCCTGAATGCTCGAATCCTTGAATTGTGGAGTGTCTGTTGTGGCCTCTGAAGCGATGCGGGGGGGGGCCATACAAGACAATAGCTCAGGATATGCACACCTGAGAAGAAAATATGTAAAGACTGAAACAACCAAGAGCCAGTAATGAGAACTGGATTTTTATTTCTTTGCAGGCCATCTCCTAAATCAGGCTATCTGTCTTGGAGAGAAGCTCAGAAGAGGGGGATGCTCCAGGGCAAGATGGCATTGTGGTGTTGGGAGCAGTAAAGCATAAAGTCTGGGGTTGCCTCCTGCCTTGGGAGCCCCCAGATTTTGGAAATGGGCTGAGCCTGTGGGATGGGTACCTGTGTTGCAAGAAACACCATGAGTGTTGGTGGTAACAGGGGTGATGATGCTGGGAAGGGAAGGATGAATTAATCTCATGTAGAAGGCCTAATGAGGAGACAGTTTGTACTTACTGATGGCTTTCAGGGGTAGTCTTCCTTCATCCTGAGTGGTTGTGCCCTGAGGACTTCTAATCCAGGAGAAAAAGGTAAGGAGATGGTTGTTGGACCACTCCTGTCCAACTTGGCAGTAAACGTCCTGTCTTTGTGCTGGAAAGCATGAAAATCCTCAAAGTTTCACTAGAGATGTGTTCAGAAGATGCTGTTGGGAGAGGGCTCTCTCCAGTGATGTAACAAGCTGCAGTTTGCTTCAAACTTTAAGTATTATAAATGTGGCTGATGTAATTCTATTTCAAAAAGCCTTAGAGGCTTGCAATAATAAACAGAGCCTTTTAGTACCAGGTTATTGATGCAAAATAGTTTAGCAAACTGGGTTGCTGAAGTGCAAATGCCATGTATTATTCATTAAACTCTTTCTTTCCACAAATCACTGCCTTCCATGGCGTAATGTTCCCCGGTAGCACCACTCTTCGGGAAGCTCTTTGGTGTGAGCCAAATGTGGAGCCTCAGACCCATCCATCAGGACGAGCCGGTGGTTACGTTGTTGTCTTCCAAATGGAGTTCATAATGGGCAAAGAGGTTTAATTAATGCTTCAGAGTAATGTGTCTGTTTATAAAGAAATAATGTAGTATAAAATTAGGCAATGCATAGTGAAATGTACCTTCTAATGGGTAGGCTGGCATTTTAAGTGATCAGTAAATCACTTAAATATTAAGACCTTCTTGAACAAGGATAATAAAGCAAGAGATTTGGAAATGGTAGATACCAGTACTTACAATTATCCACTAAATAAAACATTTTTATAGTGATCATAGAGTTAATCACCTCGCAGAGTGGACAGGTGATGGGGACAGTGGAAGATATGTGGCATTATTGCCTGCAGAAAAAGGAATTTCGGATGTATTCTTTAAGGCCAGGGCTAACAAGGAGGAAACAAACATTTTCTCTACTCTTTTGATGGATAAATGCAAACAACAGCAGCTATATAGAAATGCTCATGATCTAAAATATGATAGATCAAGAATATTCCCTAGGCAGTGTTAACATGGTCGCATGAGAGAAAAGGGAGATGATCTACGAATATTACTTTCAAATATTTGGAGTAGGAGTTTGAAAATGTTCTCACATTTTTAAATACCAGTTGGGCAGAAATACTGAATTACTGCTTTACAACCCTAATGGAAGAAAGCTTTGTGGTACTTCTGTAAATTCTGATCAGTGATGGGAAGGATATAGGAGGAGAATCCCAGGTCTCCACTGCAAGAAGTTTTGGCAGATTTGAAGGTGAAATGAGCTTTTAATGAACTGAATTGTATCCAAATGATGGAGTGGTTTTCAAGTTAAATATACAGAAACTAATGGCCTGTAGGAGATGTAAACTGCTTGCGTAGGAACATTCACAGATTTTTGTCCCAGGCTGGAGATTATCATAACAGCTTTGAAAGGGTGTGTAACAGGATAGTGGAAAGGAAATGTGAATGGAGATTTTTGACAAGTGATGTCCAAATGGGTGGGATGTAGTCTCCTACGTGCCTTTGAGTATGGCTCTTCTGCAATTATCTTTGCGATGCTCTGCCTGGACTGTGTGTCTCCTTTAGTGGTGCAGCTCCAGAAATAATCCACGCTAGTCCGATTCAGGAAGGATGAGGACTTTTCTTACAAGTGGTGGGATTTTCTTTCTTAAAAGAAAGGCATCAGTAGGCAGCTCAAATCATTTCCTAAAATAATTCAGTCAGAGAGAATATGGAAATATACTCGTGTAAAATATTTTGTATCAACTGAGATGATTGATGAATTTGATGAATGAAGAGTTAGCTCCTGGTTAAGAATTCATAGATGTTAAGTGTCTCTGAAGACAAGGAGGAGTAGATTGCACAATTGTGCATGCTGCTTTCAGTGATTGGTATTTTATCATTTCTCTATGAGGAAAAATGAGCAAAGTTTTTAAGCAACTTTACATAAAGAGGATGGAGAGATAATGTGATGGATTCAATCTTTGGGCTGTCAGAAATTAAAAAAAAAAAAAAAAAAGCATGTGGGGAGAGGAATTGTCAAGAAGGAACAAAACTCAGCCCAGGCATCCTTTAGGCCAGTGGCTCTGATGGACCAACAAACAACTCCCTGGGGTTGCAAGGATTATGTTCTGTTCCTGTGTGAGCTGGATGAGGATGTTTGTTGCAGGCTGAAGAAGAAATAAACCGTTTTCTGGAGTCACCTTTCAGAGCAGGAGGTTTTAGGGATGTTTTTGCTAACAGGTAGCTTGGATTTTGGGATTTTGGTCAGAACTCGTGTGGTTGTATTTCTATGTCACAAGAGATGCTGACAACCCAACAGCTGTTCCAGTTCTGAGCTGAAATGAAATCAGGCTTAATCTCCCCATAAAATAAAAAGAAAAAAAAAGTATAAAACATCGTTTTGAAAATTATTTTGGAAAAAAAATAACCAAACATTTTTATTCTGTTTGTACTGCTTCTTTTGATGATGAGTCAGGATTGCCCAGATGGGACATGGTCTGTCATGGGAAATCACACGATTAGCTGAGTGCTCTGCTTCACTGACTGCTGAGATGCATTGAAACAACGAATTCTAGAATATCCTCTATGTTTTATGTGGAAGTATTTCATGAAGGAATCAATACAGAGATAGCTGAAGAGCTCCTGTATTTGGTTTCCAAGTCTTAACTTGACCTACTTTATGGGATAAAAATTTCAAAATAATTTCCTTCATCAATGAGTACTTTCAAATGTTTCTAATATTAAGAAAAATGTAGCTTCAAAAGCACGTTTGTACGAAGTAGGTTTTAAAGCCAATAATTTCACAAGAAACAACAAAAGTTTCCCCAAAACAGATTTTCAACAAAAATTCTTCTGCACTTATTGGGACCAAGCCTTGTGCCTGGTGTTGTGCCCCTGAAACCCGTGAATGCAGTGAGCTTTGAGATGAGCTGACACCTCTCTCATCCCACGTTCTGTCTGTGGCCGATTAAGCTGAATTAAAATTGTACCCGGCCCTTAGAAGCTGCCAGAAGAATGCTTCAGATGAGAAGCAGTAATTTATTCTGATTAGAGCTGACTGCGTGTCAGACACCAGCCTAACTATTCCCCATCTCCTGCCCCAAAAGGTCAGAGAGCTCGACATCAGCTTTGCCTGGATTCATCTTAAATAACAGAGCGAGAGCAGGGGGAGGATGGCGAGCCACTCGCAGGAATGGGGACTCGAAGAGGGCACATCTCATGGTCTCTTGGGTAATTTGCAGCTGGATTTCTTTTTGACCTTTTTGCACCGTATTGTTAACAGCAAAGAATTCCCCTCCCCACCCCACAATCGTTTTATCCTGAAGAAAGCTGCCGGGTAATGCTGAAATCTTGCTGGGCTGTACTTCCTATGCAAATAAACTCTTTGTGATGAATATTTAGCATCCTCGACCCTTTGATCTTGACCTACAAGTGGGAGAGATCTTCAAGGGGCAGGGATCGGGTCAATAAATGACACTGATCAGCTGGCACTTAGTTTACACTGGGCTGGCAATCAGAAAACTGTTTTCCAAGAAATTCTGCTGCTTTAAATAATTTTATTCTGAAATGAAACGGAGTAAAAATTAAGCTTTTTGGCACAAGTTCCAGGAACCCATCTGTTTTAGGGATGCTTTAGGGGACAGAATTATTTATTTCAAATTGGATTATTTTTTTTTTTTCCTAAGGAAATGTATTTAATTTTTCAAAAATTAAAATTTAATATTTAAAAAAATTAAATACTGAGGAGAAATCAAATTATTTTGGCAGTGGTGGTATAGGGCAGGCCAATGTTAGTGAAATGCTTTTGCTTAAATAAAATATTACTCACATCAGTGAGGTTTCAAAGGTATTCAGACATGGGTTTAAATGCCCACTGCTCATCCCAGCACTTGCAAGAATTTCCATGCAGAGCTAAGTGCACTTTTCCTGGTTTTTTTTTTTTTTTGGCCAGTGTCTCAACCCTTTAACCCAGTTGAGAGGAGTGTACAAAGTGCTCCTGTATGTGGACTGTCTTCAACGCAAACAGAACTCGGTTCCTCTGGCTCTGAGGTGGATGTTGATCTTCAGAAGCCCCCCCAAACCACAGGTCTCCAAGCAAAACCAGCCTCTGTTCCTCAGAGAGGGACAGATGGGAAATCTCATACTTGTTCTAACATCTTCTCAAAGCTGTCCCATGTTTCCAGAACTGGTCCTGTAAAATGCAAACTTTCTGGCTCAGCCACGTTAAAAGCAACTTCTGTCCCACTGCCCAAATCGAGCCCCCCACTTGGGCTGATTTAATCTGCAAAGTCTTTAAACACTTATGAAATTCTGAGAACAAATACCAAGTTTGATTTTTTTTTTTTTTAAATTATTTTCATTTTTCTCTTTCTGAATGCCTGGAGAAGAAGGGAAGGTGTTTCACTGCTCCTTCTTAGTTCCCCTGCTCCTGCTCCAGCTTCTCCCAGGTGGAAAATATTAAAAAGTGAAAAACTTTTAATTTAAAATCAGAGAAAAAAGTCCAGCTCCAAACACCCTCTTGGGAAAGAGGTGATTTTTGGAAATGCCCACTTTTCCAATAAGGAATATTTTGGGCTTCCAGGCAGACCCTGCCAGCACTGCTGTGTCCACCTGCAGGGGTGGGTGAAGGCGCTGTGACCATTGCTGTATGTGGAGTATTTGGTGTTGGTATAAGTGGGTGCTGAGTCTCCTTTTGGGTGTTAGGAGAAAATGGCTCACAGGACTGTGGGTTTGCCCTCCAGCACCTTGCTCGGGGAGGGTTTTAAAACAGGGAAGAGCTGAGGTCTGCTTTGGGGTAGGAAAACTGGGCTCATTCTCAGCAGGAGTGGATGTTTTGGGAGCCAAGGTGGAGGGAAATATTTGGCTCTGTGTGCAGAAGGAAATTTATTTAAATACTGTTTTACACTCATTTCATAATAGTAGCATTTTATCTTTTTTACATTGATTTATGGGCACTGAAGCAGAACAGAGGAGTCAGAAGAAAGCAATTAATGAATAAAGAAAAAAGCCCTGCACAAATGCTTCAAGATAAAAAAAGAAAAATTAAGAAAGAAAAAAAAAAAGGGAAAGAAATCTTCCAAACGCTGAAGAAGGGGGATAATTGATGGTTCCATTTTAACCTAATGTTATTTCTGGATCTCCTTTTTTTATAATGTGTTATTTACTGCATAGTTTAGAGCTGACAGAAAATAAACAGCATTTGCAATATAACGTCGTTAGCACCCCGATGCACTTGCTCATCCTACTTGGCTGTCAAGTTCGAACTCCAACCAACATCAGTCAACGTCGGCTGTGATGGAGTCTGTTTTTAATAAGCATGGTGCTATAATTACCTTATTGCAAAGTTAAAGCCAAATGACACTTATGATGAAGGTTTCATGGCTAAACAGTAAAGCCAGTGAAGCATCCGCATACCAACTGTCAGATAGGAGATAGCTGGTGCAGGATTTGTTTCTTTATTGCTTGACTGGGGTCACTTCGTTTGTACTTGGGAACTTTGTCATGGGCACAACAGGTAAAAGAGGGAGAAGGGAAGCCAAACTCTGAAATGAGGGGAAAATTCTGCAGGTGGCTGCTGGGAGGCAGGTGGGGGTGTTTTTGGGGGCAGAAATCAACCAAACCCGACGCTGGATGTGCTGTGGTGTCGTGATCTCTTCCCACGGCTTTAAATACGATGGGCACCAGGTGGAAGGGTGGAAGCATTTCATTGGGTCTTCCAGCATAAAACTGGAGCTGCTTGGTGTCATAAAGCTTCCTGCAGGGGGGAAAAAAAAAAGTTTTCTAGGGACCTTTATCTTGATGAGAAATTGCCTATTAATTGTAACCATTACAAACGGCACTATTTAAATCATCCCCCTTCCAGTTGCACATTTTTAACCATGCTCCCTGTTCACAAGCTGCTCATTGCTGGAACCAGGAGGGTTCTGCCTGGATGAGTTGGATCTTCTGGATGTTAAATAAAAAGAAGAATTGTGCCTTTGACAGCAGAGTATCTGTGGTTAGGTTTAAATCTCTGTTTCGGATTTACTGATAGCTAAAGAGGGGCTGGCATTAGCGCACCTGCAAATATGCAGCATTACATAGATTGGCTCTCAGTTCGTATTAGGAATGACCTTTTTTTTAACCTTTTTTTTTCCTCCTTTTTAATTCTTTATTTTTTAATAAATAAATAAGTAGATAGATAATTCAGGAGCTTTTGTTCCTGTGCAGGCTTGGAGATCACTGGTGGACCATGGACTTCTCCTGACTCGAGGGCATGTACATTGTTTGCTTTGAAGCTTATCCCTCTGTGGTGTTCCCTAAACGTCCCTTTCATAGGAGAGCAAGTCCATGGCCACCACCCCATGCAGGAGGCTCAAGGCAGACATTTTCACCTCCCTTCCTGCCCCAGGCTTTGCAGCAGCTCACCCCAGCGAAAAAGGGGATGTCAGGGCAGGAGTTGTAGGGCTCTGGGTCTCTGCTGTCCCTCCTGGAGCAGATTTAAGGTGGGGGCCGCAGGCAGTGGACCCACCTTGCTCTGATGTGACCCTGGCCTGAAGGTGGATGTTGTAACCCAGCACCCCATGATTCAGGTGGAGGTGAGCTCCTCAATGCTTGCATTCAGCCCCTCTTGCTCCCAAACAACATCTGGTAAAAGGCTCATGGGAATAATAGAACCAGGGCAAAAAAGGACTTCAGTGATCTTGGGGCTGGTGTGGAGATGTTTCCCATTGAGCTTTTTACTGTTCAGTTTCATGTGTAATTTCTCTGCCCAAAGAACCTATTGACTCAGCTCTTAAGATAATTACTGGATTTCACATTGAGAAGACTTCATATAAATATTTTAAAATACAAAAGAACAAAGACAAAATAGCTTCATGTTATTAATCAGCGAGAGTAGAAGGGCGTATTGTTATGAAAATACAGCACCCACTCCTCCAGCTTGCACAGAGCACCAGATGGTATAACATTTGTGGAGACATCTTCAACAAACAGTCTGGATTAACCATTTAGCACTCCCAGTTCCTGCTCCTATTTGCTAAATAGGCAGGGGAAGGCTGGGCAGCAACTGGCTTTGGGGTTGGCACCAGGAGCCAGCTGAAGGTGTCCTTGGCTTTGTGCAAGTGGCTTTCTGCTGCGCTCAGATTGATGCTCTCTGCATTTGGCATGCTCAGCTTGGTGTTCCTTTCAAGAGATAGAGAGGGATGCCACAGATGTATGGGACCGAGGGCAGCATAAATCACAGCCTACTTTCTCTAACATGCACGAGCATGCATGTTTGCGACGCAAGAAATGGTGACACTGCTGTACATGAGCACCCTCATTTTCATTTACTGCTTTCACTTGTGGCTCAAAAAACTACCAGAACTATGGAGACGGGAATACAGAAAGTCTCTGTCCCAGAACCCAACCTGGCAGGCAATGTGAGAGAGGACAATCCACTCTCCTCTCTAGCTATTCGCAGAATAAATGGAAAACTGCATTTATTCTATCATTTCTCTACTGGACTCCCCCAGGTTATTAGAATCTGACTTATTAAATAATTGAGAAGGGTTGTCATAAAGTGACTTCTTGCTCCCCATCTATCATTGAGATGTGCAGAAAATGGCATGTCAAGGAACATTTGCTAGAAAAGCATCAGGGACCATTAACTCTTGTCACTACTTAAGTGATTAAGGAACCAGAAACAGTGAGACTGTTTCCCAGACAGTTTGTAAATATCTAAGTGTGAGATCTTCCATCCTCCTCTCACTTGAGAGGTGGAAAAAGAGTACTGGGGTGTGGACAGGACAAAGAAAAAGCACTTGGCTGGAGTGTATCCCATAAATGTCCAAGGACAGGGCACTGTGGGAGCCTGCCACCAAACTCTGGGGCCACAAAACACATTAACTGCCTGGTGGCACTATGTGCTATGGCCAAATCCACTTTCTGCCCCTGGCATTTTGAGATGCTGCCCAGCCTCACCCTCTTACCAGGAGCACCATGACATTCTCTAGTTTATATACACTGCCCATTGGCTGTGAATAGATATATATATTTTTTTCCCAGTGATTTTAAAGCACCCCACACTGACCCATCATGGTGTGTGACAGTGGGTCAACTCCTCCATCGCTCTTCCACCACAAAGTCCCCTGGTGTTGATATCTTGCCATCCATCCTGATGCAGTGCTTCCCAGGTTCCAGCTCAAAGAGAAATCCCCTCTCTGGAGCCAGAAGAAGATTTACACCTGTCCTACCATGATGTTTCTCAGGCAGCTTTCTTCACCCCAGAACTGAAGCTGCAGAGAACAGGACAGGACGGAGGCTGGGACCACCACCACCACAGCAAGCAGATTTGGGGATAACATGAAGTTTTAAATTCATTCTGTGAATTTTGCAAGAGCAGAACACATAAAGTGCCAGCAATAGGATTTTTGACTTCCACCCTTGAGGACCAGAGGCTGCTTGAATGCTCTTCTTCTCTCCTTAAAGGCCACCAGAGACACCTGTATCTGCTGCAGAACTGTGCTTCAGCCAGGCAGGACAGTGTTTTTAGGGTAAAATAGAATGGAACAGAACAGAACAGAACAGAACATTTCAGTGTGAAGGGACCCTCAAAAATCACCTAGTCCAACTGCCTGACCTCTTCAGCACTAATCAAAAGTTAGTGCATAGCAATGAGGACATTGTCCGAGCATCTCCTGAACACTGACAGGCCTGGGACATCAACCACCTCGCTAGGAGGTCTGTGCCAGTGCTAATCCAGTGCTGTATGTTATGAAGGTGATGCCCAGCTGTGTAGGTGCTCAGGATCATATTTCCTCTAGGGAAATCCTATGGCATCTAAATGTTCCTCCTGTTCCAGACCACCTTACCAAGACAAATCTGAAGCTCCTTATCTGGAAGAAGCCTCAGCTGGGATTTGTGACCTGGGGAAAATTTCCTATCCTGAGGGTCTCCTCTGGCACTGATGCTAAAAATCACAGCTCACCACCACACACCTGGGCTGCAGTATTTCCTGGCCAGAAGGACACAGAGCCCGTGAGGAACCCAGCTGCTTGATGTGGTTTGATTTGCCTCAGTGATGTCGAGGCACCATGTCCCCAGCCAAGAATAACCCACACAGGAAAAGAAACTGCTGGTTAATACAACAGGTTGGCACAAAATATATGAGGCAATTGCATTGCTAACATTCTCATGGGTGTCTTGTCCCCTCTGTTATCCCAGAAAAGTCTGGTCCCTCTGGTCACAGCTCACCAGATCCATATTCATGGCACAGCCTTAGCTTGGAGGAGAAGTTTGTGAATTCAGGAAACAGCCATAATTTTCAGGAATATGTCATGTAAGTGGGATGGTTTGACGTATCTTTATTCAACACACTCATCCAAGGGAGAAACATGCTGCATTGTGTGCTGGAGCAGCCTTGTATTTAATGTCTTGTTATCGTTGTTATATATTCTAGGTCAAGGTGAACTCTCAGCTCCTAAATGAGTATTTGTAAGCGCAGGCTCGTACATGGCAAGCAGTGCTCTTAAATCTTTTCACCCAAGTTTTCTCACAGTGAATTACTAGGTTGTAGATAAGATCTTGGACATTTTGTACTCGGATGAAAATATACCTTTTGTTTTTAAAAGGCTCAACCCAGAAACAATTTTAGACTCTGAAGGGAAAGGTCACTGCCTATCTCTTGGACTTATAAAATATTAGCCCTTGCAATTTGATGACGAGCAGAGCCGAGTCCCTTGCTTTCACCTCTGCTGGCACAGCTCCTGTGTACTGATCTGTCCCCAAATAAGCCTTGTTTCTCCATAAATCACAGCGTTGTCAGCTCACGTTTCACATCTTGAAGTGAGATGCTGACAGTTTATTCTGTTTCCAGCAACTTTTCCTACCCATGCTCTGGGGAAACTGTCCCTCACAGACAATTTATTTGATGAATTTGGTCTCTGTTTCCACCTGTGAATTATCCAGTGAGATACTTGGGTATTTTGACAAAAACATTGGTTCTTCTGTTGTGATGATGAATGCCATGCAGACACCCACGTCAAGCCATTCTGAGACAGCTTTACCTGATGATCCCAGAGGTTTTTTTGTGTGATCGGACACCTGACAATCCATGAGGCTGTGCTGGCACTGAATGCATGGATGCAACTCCCATAAAAAAGCCTGAAGAAATTTCCACGCTGCAGGAGTCTTTCACCAAACATATGTTTGCACAGTTCCCAAGGATGTGATCAATGTGAGTATTTGGCAGTATTTGGCAGTATTTGGCCATGATGACAGTGAAGAGAGAAGCCTCAAGGCTATCAAACGGGACTTTAGGGGGCTGGGGCGATTAGTGGAGGGAGCGGGAGTACAGGTGGTGCTTTCGTCTATCCCTACGGTGGCAGGGAGAGGTACTGACAGGACACGAAAAGCCCACCTGATAAACACGTGGCTCGGAGGCTGGTGCCAGCACAGAGATCTTTTTTTTTTTGACCATGGGGCGCTTTACTCGTCCCCCAGCCTGATGGCCACAGACGGGTCCCTATCTCTAAGAGGAAAACAGATCCTGGGCCAGGAGCTGGTGGGGCTCATTGAGAGGGCTTTAAACTAGGTAAGATGGGGGATGGGGCTGAAACAAGGCTTGTTGGAGCTGTGCCAGAGGGAACGATGGCAAGGCTGGGGGATAAGGCAATGGCCCAGCTGAAGTGCATCTACACTAATGCACGCAGCATGGGTAGCAAACAGGAGGAGCTGGAAGCCATCGCGCGGCAGGCAGGCTACGACTTGGTTGCCATCACGGAGACATGGTGGGACCACTCCCATGACTGGAGTGTTGCAATGACTGTGAAGGGATAACAAGGGACAACAAAATTCTGTGATTCTGTAAAAGTGTGAAGGGATAACAATACCTTTTGTGGGTTAGTTTTCCAGTTTCATTTTATTTTCAAGATAGAATGTTTTAGCTTTTTGATTTCTTCCCAAAGAAATTAATTCTAGACATGTGTAGGAGCAGTTTAATATTTTATGCATACAAGGGATTGAAGTGTAAATATGGCCCCATGGCTGAACAATGGGTGTTAAGTTTCCATTGGTCTTTGTGGGAGAACAGCATACAGGAAATCAGCAGGAAACAGCTAAAAGATACTTCATCACAATTCATAGTGGTTCTCAAAATTACATTTTATTAAGAAAAGTTCTTTTATTAAGAAAAGGTTAAACATAGACAAGTTCATGTAGCAAGTGTGGGGTGTTGCAGAATTCTCGTCTGCAGCTGATGGCCCCATCTGCTCCTCTGTAGGACCGTCCCGTAGGATGTTGATGCGTCTCCAGTGGTGCGTCAAGGAGAGGAAGCCAGGAGCGTGGTATCATGGGCTCGTGTCCCTGTCCAGCGCTGAGGCTAGCAGAGAAGCAAAAGCACTAACAGGCAAACCCCTGTGTGTTGTGCCACCCCCCTCCTGGGCCCACTGTTTCACCAGCCCCACTGTGATGTGGCCACGACATCAGTGGGGCTGGTGCCAGCGGCACAATGTGGGAAGATTGGGAGTTGACCTTCCTCAGCATGTGGCCATGGAGTCCAGGGATCTCTTCTGTAGAATGTTGATGTGTCAGGGGCGTGTGTCCATGTCCAGCGCTGAGGCTAGCAGAGAAGCAAGTATGGGCAGCAAGAGAACTGCCATGTCTAATAACAGGCGTCTCCTGGGCCCACTGTGATATGGCCGTGACATCTGGGGCTGGTGCCAGCGGCACAATATGGGAAGGGGCTGGGTGTTGACCTTCCTTATCATGTGGCCATGGAGTCCAGGGATCTCTCCTGTCGAATGTTGATGTGTCATGGGCTCGCGTCCGTGTCCAGCGGTGAGGCTAGGAGAGAAGCAAGTATGGACAACAAGGCATCAGTGGGGCTGGTGCCAGCGGCACAATATGGGAAGGGACGGGGTGTTGACCTTCCTTAGCATTTGGCCATGAAGTCCAAGGATCTCTCCTGTAGAATGTTGATGTGTCATGGGCTCGTGTCTGTGTCCAGAGCTGAGGCTAGCAGAGAATCAAAAGCACTAACAGGAGAACCCCTGTGTGTTGTGCCACCCCCCTCCTGGGCCCACCATGGCACCAGCCCCACTCTGATGTGGCCGTGACATCTGGGGCTGGTGCCAGCGGCACAATGTGGGAAGGGACTGGGTGTTGACCTTCCTTATCATGTGGCCATGGAGTCCAGGGATCTCTCCTGTCGAATGTTTCCGTGTCATGGGCTCGTGTCTGTGTCCAGCGGTGAGGCTAGGAGAGAAGCAAGTACGGGCAACAAGACATCAGTGGGGTTGGTGCCAGCGGCACAATATGGGAAGGGACGGGGTGTTGACCTTCCTTAGCAAGTGGCCATGGAGTCCAGGAATCTCTCCTGTCGAATGTTGACGTGTCAGGGGCCCGCGTCCGTGTCCAACGCTGAGGCTAGGAGAGAAGCAAGTACGGGCAACAAGAGAACCGTCATGTCTAACACCAGGCGTCTCCTGGGCCCACTGTGATATGGCCGTGACACCAGTGGGGCTGGTGCCAGCGGCACAATATGGGAAGGGACTGGGAGTTGACCTTCCTTATCATGTGGCCATGAAGTCCAGGGATCTCTTCTGTCGAATGCTGATGTGTCAGGGGCTCGCATCCGTGTCCAGCGCTGAGGCTAGGCAACAAGAGAACCGCCAGGTCTAACACCAGGCCTCTTCTGGGCCCACCGTGTCACCAGCCCCACTGTGATGTGGCCGTGACACCAGTGGGGCTGGTGCCAGCGGCACAATATGGGAAGGGGCTGGGTGTTGACCTTCCTTATCATGTGGCCATGGAGTCCAGGGATCTCTCCTGTCGAATGTTTCCGTGTCATGGACTCGCATCCATGTCCAGCGGTGAGGCTAGGAGAGAAGCAAGTATGGACAATAAGGCATCAGTGGGGTTGGTGCCAGCGGCACGATATGGGAAGGGACGGGGTGTTGACCTTCCTTAGCAAGTGGCCGTGGAGTCCAGGGATCTCTTCTGTCGAATGCTGATGTGTCAGGGGCTCGCATCCGTGTCCAGCGCTGAGGCTAGGCAACAAGAGAACCGCCAGGTCTAACACCAGGCCTCTTCTGGGCCCACCGTGTCACCAGCCCCACTGTGATGTGGCCACGGCATCAGTGGGGCTGGTGCCAGCGGTACAATATGGGAAGGGGCTGGGAGTTGACCTTCCTTATCATGTGGCCATGGAGTCCAAGTATCTCTCCTGTCGAATGTTGACGTGTCATGGGCTCGTGTCTGTGTCCAGCGGTGAGGCTAGGAGAGAAGCAAGTATGGGCAACAAGACATCAGTGGGGCTGGTGCCAGTGGCACAATATGGGAAGGGACGGGGTGTTGACCTTCCTTAGCATGTGGCCATGAAGTCCAGGGATCTCTCCTGTAGAATGTTGACGTGTCAGGGGCTCGTGTCCATGTCCAGCGGTGAGGCTAGGAGAGAAGCAAATACGGGCAACAAGACATTAGTGGGGTTGGTGCCAGTGGCACAATATGGGAAGGGACGGGGTGTTGACCTTCCTTAGCATGTGGCCATGAAGTCCAGGGATCTCTCCTGTTGAATGTTTCCATGTCATGGGCTCACGTCCTTGTCCAGCGCTGAGGCTAGGCAACAAGAGAACCGCCATGTATAACACCAGGCCTCTCCTGGGCCCACCGTGTCACCAGCCCCACTCTGATGTGGCCGTGACACCAGTGGGGCTGGTGCCAGCGGCACAATATGGGAAGGGGCTGGGTGTTGACCTTCCTTATCATGTGGCCATGGAGTCCAGGGATCTCTCCTGTCGAATGTTTCCATGTCATGGACTCGCATCCATGTCCAGCGGTGAGGCTAGGAGAGAAGCAAGTATGGACAATAAGGCATCAGTGGGGTTGGTGCCAGCGGCACGATATGGGAAGGGACGGGGTGTTGACCTTCCTTAGCAAGTGGCCGTGGAGTCCAGGGATCTCTCCTGTCGAATGTTTCCATGTCATGGGCTCACGTCCTTGTCCAGTGCTGAGGCTAGGCAACAAGAGAACCGCCCATGTGTAATACCAGGCGTCTCCTGGGCCCACCGTGTCCCCAGCCCCACTGTGATGTGGCCATGACACCAGTGGGGCTGGTGCCAGCGGCACAATGTGGAAAGGGACTGGGTGTTGACCTTCCTTAGCAAGTGGCCGTGGAGTCCAGGGATCTCTCCTGTCGAACGTTGACACGTCTCCAGTGGAGTGCTGGAAGAAGGCTGTAGCCATGGTCTTGCTCTGTCGTTTTCCAGGATTCTATCTGTAATAAGAGAAAAACAGCTGGAGGGGAGCGGCCGCCCTTCGTTGCCCTGGAGGGCCTCTCCTCTCCCTCCTCAGCCCACACTCATCTGGCTGCTCCTCGGCCGGACTGGCCGGCCTGGCCTGCTGCGGCCCTTTTATAGCTGCTCCCCCTGTGACACGGCCACCGCCAACATTCTGTCCCCTGTGACATGGCCATGGCATCACCAGGACCTGCCCACTGAGCAGAAGAAGCGGTTCAATAAAATAAAGTAAAATAAAGTAAAATAAAAGTATAACAACAACCAACAGCCGCTTGTAATTCTGGGGAGGGAAATTCAGCAGCTGTTAGATCGGTTTGAAGATCAGCAGCTCAGCAAAGGTTACAAGAGCATCAAATCCTGCAGGTGCTGCCTACCCACTGCCACATTTTAAAGGTTTGTGTGGTACTTGCTGCTGAGATTTGGGGGCTTGAAGGCTCAATTGCAGCAGAAAAATGTTTGCTGTCTGGAGGTGATACTTCACACTTTGGGTATGAAAGATGTCCAGTGTCCAACCCTGTGTCTGCAAGTGCCTGACAGTGTTGAGGATGTCTCAGCCAGAGCTGTAGACTTGCATCTTTCTTTATCTTATGTGAACCAAAGAACCAATGTTGTTAGACATTGGAACGGGCTGCCCAGGGAAGTGGTGGAGTCACCATCCCTGGAGGTCTTTAAAAGACGTTTAGATGTAGAGCTGATGGATATGGTTTAGTGGAGGACTGTTAGTGTTAGCTCAGAGGTTGGACTCAATGATCTTGAGGTCTCTTCCAACCTAGAAATTCTGTGATTCTGTGATTTTGCCACCATCTTTTTATTGTTTTATTACACAAGCCAGTAGGGCCAGCATCCCATCGCTGTGGGACAGGTGTGGGAAGCCCCCTGCTCCAAGCACCCCTTCCCCGTGCTGTGGAAAGAGCCACTTCAGGACAATTTTTTGTGCTGTCCAGAGGAATGTGAGTCCAATTCCTCTCTCGGGTTCCCACGGCTGCTATGATACTTATTATCCAATTATTTTTAATGAAAAAAGAATTTGTTCCTTCGCTTTCTTGCTACTGGAAGCAGGATGAGCTGAGAACAGTTAAATATGGCCTTGACTTTTTATCGTGCAGTCCTTGCCTCTTACCATTAATTGGCTGGTAACGGATTTCCCACTCAGCTAATTATTTCTAATTGTGCTCTTCTTGTTATCTTGCCATTTTTGCCTCTTGCCACAAATAGGCCTGACACAGCTGATGAGAAGAGGCTACACCTGGGCTCCATCTGTGGGTGCACCCACAACCAAGAGGAGCAGCTGGCCCTGGGGTGCCCCCCCTGCCCTTTTTGGACAGTTTCTTGGGGAATATCAGTTTTGCATCTGCTTTTGGAGTTTTGGGGGAGATCTTTGGGAATGATTTTGTTTTCATCCCACTGGCTTGTGGACTGTCAGTCCCTGGCCATGTAGATGTGTCCTTGTCCAAATATCTCCATTCCTTCTGCCATCAGCCCTTTTCTGGCCTAGAAAATGGAGCGTTGTTTATTTGGGCCCCATTGCAGATCCAGGATACTTGGAAGCAGTGGTTTGGTGTTGGCACATGGACCACGTTGCCTGGCCCTCAGGTTGGGTGTAGACCCCATTTCAGGAGGATTTCAGGTCTCTCCTTCAGAGCACTGCACCCATGGTGTGCGCCAGTCCTGCTTGCTTTTTAAGTGCCATTAGTCTGTTATCTGCCTTTCTGTGCTCCATGTGGGCAGCGTGGCATATTTGGAAAAGGACAAATGGGCTGTCAGCTAGCCTAAACAAGCTTCTTCTGACTCTTCCCTGTGATCTGGTTGTAATTTAAAAGTCATTGGTATTTTCATTTGTTGGGTAATGGAGGATAGTGTTTTCTGTGCCTAACAGACGTCTCTGGGTGTCACAAAAGAGAAATGATAAGGAAGAGGCACAGCACAAATGGCTGTGTTGTGTAGGTGCTTTTCCGTGTGTAATGATGCTCCCCTTCTAATGTTCCATGGCTACATCAGAGAGGAGCCAAGAAAGATATTTAAGATGTAGAGTTATGGAGGGTTGTATTTATTCATCTATCTACTGGAGTGCATCATGATCACAAATTCTTGTAATATGATGAGACTTTAAAGCTCTGAGCAAGTGTCTCTCTTGTGGAAAATACTATTGCAAAACACGAAATAATATTTTCATAATTATGGTGTCTCAGGAACATCTGACAGCTGCTGCTTTTGTCCTTATATTTTCTGCTCTTTTTCTTTATTGAGTGGAACGAGACAGTTGTGGGGTGTGGAGAAGACCGTTATTAACTTACAGCAGTGTTTCACTAACTTCTGATGCATCATTTCCTGAGAATGTGGAGAAGGACATGGAAACCCCAGCCGGCTCCTCTCCTAAGACCTAAGCAGTACCTCATTCGGAGAGCTACTGCAGCTTATTGTGGTTCCTTCCACAGGTACAAACAATCAATACCCTGCAATGGTATAATTATTAGCTCCCTTGCTTGGATTGTTTTTCATAGTTATTTCCTAACACGGAGAGAAGGCCAAGAGAAACAGAAGTGCTCAACTTCAGTGATCATGGGAGTATTAGTGCTTTTCTGAAGGGCGTTCTTCAAGGCGAATGAAAACTGTCTTGCACACACTCCATCACTGTGACACCTTATTTTGGTACTTGGCTTCCATGAGTGTGTGGGTAAGTAACCTGTTTCTCCAAGTGTATTTAGCTTGTGCTTTTACAGCTGTCTGTTGTGAGTTTCAATTGAAACCCTTTGAAATCACGAGGAGAATGGACTACAGAGGTGTATTGATCTGACCCCCGTCCTCCAATAAAAATGAAGAACACTTTAAAATCTGTGACACGGCTTATCCATCACTCCTTCAGCTTTGCTGCTCACACTGCAGTCGTTAGGAATCACCAGCCTGTTGAGAAGGTCACAGTCCTGACAGCTCTATGCGTCTTAGGAGAAAACAGGAGCAAACAGCCAGGCCCTCTGACAAGGGAGTCTATCCTTCTTTTCTTTCTCGAACCTTTGTTAACAGCCCTTGGGGTGGCCTTTGTGAAGTTTCCACTCTGACTAAAATTGTAAAGGTTGCATGAAAACATTATTTTTTGGAAATACAAGAGGGTACGAAGGTAGAAAAAACACGTTGGTGATGAATCACATGTTGTGCAGAGGCAAGGTAGGGAGGGTTCCTGTTCCGCAGAATGAGGAACAACACAGGCTTTCTAATACCTTTCTTATTCCAACTCCATTTCATTCGAGAGGTACGGACACTGGCATTTCAGAGGTCCAGCACTAGGTACTGGCTGCTCTCCCCTGCTCCCCTGGATCTCCCTGTTTCCTTGCTCTGATCCTGAAGACTCACCTCGGTTAAGATGTGCTGCTGCTGCCAGGCTCAGGCTTGCAGCTGAGTTTGGGATCTGGGCAAAGTACTTTCACTTCTTCTCTGCTTACCCTGTTTTGTCAGCTGAAGAAGACCTCTGAAAGGTGCAGAATCTCCACGCTCTCAGCCAGCTGGCCAGAGATGCCACATCTCCATTGAAATCAATGACACAGCATTGATTTATACCAGCTTCTCTAGATTGATAGCTTTTGTGCACTAACAATGACCTGTATTTTGCTAGGGCTTGCAATTAATGTGTTGCTTGGAGCTCTTTCTTCACCCTCGTCTGTCCATCACTTTTATTTTCTACATCTATACCTAATGGGTACACTAATGTCACTGCTCTGCAGAGGACAAATGACTGTACATCTCTTCCTACGGCTCAGCTCTTTCATTTCTTTGTCTAGATCAATGAATCAGAGCTTTGCAGTAATTTGTATTAGGTAATGCACACTAAATGAATCATTGCGTGATTGTGTCAAAAGAGTAAACTGCATAAAACTCCAGTTCCTACTGCTCTAGTAGGGAACTGATGCATATGCTCTGAACTTGGGCTTGTTTGTGCTATGTGGGTGAATTCAGACTCATCTCCTTGCAGTGCCATTTCTCTCTGTCCTCCAAAGTTGTGCTTGCCTTCACCACCCCAACCAGCAGCTCTGACAGTGTCCAGATGGGGACAAATCTGAGCAGTTCTAGTCTGTCTCTGGGTCCTGCACTGGCAATTTAATTCTTCCACAGATGTGGTTTCTTCCCTTTCCTCCCTGTGTCCCAGTCTCCCCCTCATTGTAGTCAATTTATCAAATCCTCAGAAATATGCCTCAAATCCTTGAGCCTGTTTGCTTTTGTTACTAATTCCGAACTCTTATCCCTAACACTTACAGCTTTTTTGCCTTCTTTGTGGTTGATTTAGCACTGCTATAGATGCGACTGGAGAGTCTCTGTGTATGGCCCAAGCATCTCAACGCTGCCTATAGCACAGCTGAACATGAACCACTGTGAAACTCTCTTTGCTCATACAAAATGCAGCACAACTTTACTAAGTGGCTGACACTGTGCTGGAATACATATCCCTTTTTAATAGCAGCTCTAAAGTGGCAATTGGACTTTTGCTCTGCTGCAAGTTAAATCCTGTCTGCATCTGAAAGGAGACAGGCAAGCCTGTGGCCAAAAATAGGGATCATTAGCTGGATAAGAAATTACTGCTTGGCCACAATGACTGTTCTTTAAAGAAAATCAAGCAAACATTTGGTTGCTTTTCTAACACAGCTTCATTTTCCTTTTTGGCTATAATAAAGTGTACTTTGTTTGCTGAAAGCCAGCTGTAACAACAGTAAACCACTTACGCCCTGATGTGTGTGACTGCAGTTAGCTGCCAGTTTGTTAAATGACTGAGGCAAAAGGTCTTTGGTTTTGAAAGAAACCTGTGTTTATTGTGTGCTTTCCCCTGGAGAAGGTGGGCCATCCTGTGGTAAAAGCAGGAGGCAGCTGTCAGGGCTAAGCACAGAGCCTGGTTGTCGCAGACTTCTTGTGCAAGCTTGCACAGGTTGGCTGGGGTGTCTGCTTTCAGCATGAAAATGGGTGCAGAAGAACTTTCTTCTTTGAACAATGCAGACTGAGGTGAAAATGCTCCTTGTCTTGGCCACAAACCCAAATGGATTTGGTATATTGAAGGTATTGTGGCCTGGAGCATCCCTGGGATGTCTGGAAGGAGCCTGGGCAGTGATAGGCAAGGTTAAGACCTGGCCAGGAGCATCGGTGGGGATTTGGATGTGAACTGGGGGCCAGCTGTGTGTGGAGAGGACAAGCAGCAAGAGCCAGTGTGCACTAATGGGGAAATAAAGAGGGAAAGAGGGGAAAAACCTCAAATGTGTGCCTGCTGTAGGAACTTCAGCCTCTGCTCTGTTACTGCTGTGGCCCCAAAACCTCTGGTTGCATGTGACACACACAGCACTTCCAGACATCCCATACTTTTATAAAAGCAACAAAAGACTCCTGTGTGTGTTTTTAGCATCATCAGATAGCTCTCAAGTTCAAATCTACCCCATTTGGTATTTTCTAGCAGCATGGGGAAACTCTCTAACTTAAAAATAGTAAATGCGTATGCCAAGCTTTGCTTCCTACAAAGGCATCAAGATGTGGACTTGAGGGTTGTATTTGGGTCTTTCATGACAACTTGCAAGCTTCCATCACTAAAATGGTCTTATCTGAAAAAGTGATTTTCAGTTTTAAAGCATGTAGGTTCTGCTAGCTAAGGGGTTAATTAGGTTTGTCCCATAGTCGTTCAGAATCCCAGGTGCCATCCAAAACAGGGCTTCATCAGGAAATTTCTGTCCAGCTTCGTATTGATGAATGAGCATTTGCTGCAATTATGTATGGAGATAATAATAATCTACTTGCCCTGTAGGAGAATCAGAAGTGTCCTAAAAATAAGTAACTCGATATGATAGGAGCACAGATGTAGAAATTAATAAATAGCATTTTCTGTCATGGCACTAAAATCACTTTCTGTGCTGCAAGACCACGTCATAGACAAAAGAGAGCAAGTGGGGAAGGGTGGAGGAGAGTGCAGCAAGGACTGACCTCGGCTGGCTTTGGTCCTCCTCTTCTCTTTTTGGCCCTGCTGGCTCATGGTGGGGGCTTTTTGTGCTGGGGGAGCTCAGGGGAGCACAGCAAACACATCCTCCTAGGAGAGAAGTGGCCACTGCTCTCAGCTGAATGCAGGAATTTTGTTTGCCCCCTGGGCAGACTTAGAGCTGGTTGTTTTGTCTTTAGGAGCTCTGTGGTTTCATAACCTGAGCACTTTTTTTTCTTTGGTTTCTGAGCTCTGCAGCTGGGGTCAGCACGGATACCTGCACAGGACTGGAGTACCTGGGGGCTGGGAGGAGGAACAATCCTTCAGCTCCTCAGCTTTCCTCCTGCTGTGGCCCCAGGGCCAAATGTACTCGAGTGTGATCTCCCCATCCTGCTGCCAAGGAGGTTTCATGGCTTTATGTAGACCCTCTCCTCCCACACAAACAGCCAGGAAAGCGCTAATCCTGGGTATTTTCCATCTCTGTGGGAATTATGAAGGGAGGAAATGTAATAAAAGTGGGAAATGTGTTTTTAAAGCTTTTGAAGGCAGCACATTGAGAGAAAATAAACATTTCATGTCAAAGTCATTTTAAATAAGAACAGATCATATTTTTGATGAAAGAAAACTAGATTGATGGGGTGAGGAGGTGGGGGGCACAGCCTTTTCCCTCTCTGTTGTATTCTGAAGGTATTAAAAACTTTGATATTTAGAAAGACTGAAGAAGTCTTGCAACAGACAATGGGGCAAAGCTAGTTGTGAGGTGGGTGAAATTGCCTCAAAGTGTGTCCTCAGTTTCCTTAGTGATGTTTCACTGTCAAATGGGGTAAGTGTAGTAACTTGAGGTCCCAAGAGGTCTCTCCTGGGTCTGGTAGCTCTGGGAGATTTTGAAGCAAGATGAAGAAATAGAAAGGCTTAACTCCACGCGTTACAAACCTATGCTGGAAGCGTAGGTTATGGGGATATATATAGGGATAGACTGTATGGGGATAGACTATATGGATAAGGAAAATCAGAGAAATGGTCTGAAAAACAGGTCAATCTTTTTTTAAGGAGAAATGCAAGGTCCTGCAGAAGGGCTGGGCTGGCCAGCAAGGTCACGGCTTTGAAGAAAAGACCCCGATATAGGGCAGTCCCATAGGCTGGCTCCCACAGCACAGCCGCAGCACCTGAACTGTCATAACTGTAGAGGAGGGGACATCCTGAGCTGGATTGGTGGGACGGCATCGTAGAAATATGCGAAATACAATTTATAGTGCAGAACAGTGAAATCCCCTCTAATTTTGTGGATCCTGCTAGCGTGAGCAGGGCTGGAGGATCCAGGGAGAGGCAATAGCTCATCACACCTGGTGTAACTGAGCTGTGGCTTCGCCTTCTGCCGGCTGTAAAACACCCCGGGCTCCATCTCCTTCCTCTGATGGCTTTTCTAGCAGAACAGGGCCATTATGGATGTGTCAGCTCGGCTAAGGGAAACTCCACGAGGCTGCTCGAGAGGAGAGCTCGTGTGACATATTAGGCCATCAACACATTCAGGACAGGGAATTGTCTTCCATCAGTCTTGGGTAATGTACTATATCCGAGCACAGCGCTCCCGCTCTGCTCGCAGTGACTAATCCCAGGTAACGCATAACACGGCCGCGCGGGCGGGGAGGAGGCATTAGCCTGTTGCTTGGCAAAATGAGCCGCAATAATTTTCTGCTTTGGTTTTATATCCTCGCTGTTTTGGGATGGCTCCTTTGTGTAGACAAGCCCTTGTTTTTAACCTGGATACAGCCCTTTCCTGCATGACTGTGCAGGTTTCTCTGGCTGATAAGCAGAGAAGGCAGGTCAGAAATAGGGCTGGGTGAACCCTTTGCCACTTAATAGCTTTCTCGGATTGTCCCAGTTTGCACATTTCAATATTTTACGTGTATATACATATATATTCATGTTTATGCTCTGTTAGTAGGCAAATGCTTGCATTATTGATCTGCTTCAGGCCATTTATATATAGGTTCTCTCTGTATGGGTTCACGCAGCTGTAGTTTTCAGATCATGGAAAAATTTTGCATTTACAGTCATTTCATTAGCTGTTGGAGTGATGTTGGTAATATGACAAACCTCCTGCTGCCTGTGTTGGTTTAGCTAATTGTTCTGCTGCTGTAGGATAATTCAGAGGTCCTGGTCTCTACCGCAGCAGAAATAGGGTGATTTTTCTCCACTTGGGAGAAGGGAAGGCAGCTGCTTTTTCCTTCTACTAGAGGTACAGTTGCTCTGGGCACTGGGGGGAGTCACTGGGAAGCTTCATGTTGGTGCAGCTTACCTTGAACATGGGAAAGTTAGAAAGCAGGGAAGGAGATTTGGGACTCCATCATTGCCCTCGATCAGGAGAGGCCCCTGAACCACAGTCCTGGACATCAGTCCTCACCAGGAGTGTCACGGGGATCCTTCATTTCCCCTAAACCTCAGCTCTGGGGGCTCACAGCTGGCTCGTGGTGGCCCCAGCTATAAACAACAGCAGAGAACTGGAGAAATGTGCACCCAGCTGCCTCCCATGTCCAAGCTGCACACGGGGAGATGTGCTCCTAGAAGAGAAGTCATCGACCTGGAAGAGAAGAGCAGGTCCCTGCTGCACGCTTCTCTCTGTCGGGTTGCTGCTCTCCAACCTTCCTGCATCACATCGACATGAACGGCAGCTGAAGGGAGATCTCAAGGGTTATGTTTAGGAAGGTTTGGAAGGATAGGAAATTGTTTTCCTGCTGTTCAGTCTCAACAGTCGCCTCCACTTTGTGTCTCTAATCTACCTTGTTCTCCTCTGGAAGCAAGGAAACAAATGAACACCATGACAGCAGCTCTCTGTTAAAGTCCAGACAAGCAGGAGTCATTTGTATAGGTTTATTTATTTATTTATTTTAACTTTATAAATGTTATTTTTGTCTTCAAATGCTCTTAGCCATTTTTGGGCACAAGGACTGCATTTGGTTCAAAGCTTTATTTAGCTCTCCCCAGGAAAAGGGTCCCATTGCATGCAGATGAAACCTTTGGAGTATGAATGTTACTTATCTGGTGCTGCTTTCTGGGGAGGTTCAGAGCTGGTCTTTACAGGGAAGAGGTTCCCCTAAGTGATGGATTAAGTGCTAAAGGCACAAACACTTGCCATGTTTTATTGCTTAAATAAAGCTTTTGCCTGGCTGTGTGGAAGGAAAGCTAAATCTTCAGGTCCAGGGAATCCATTTCTCTTCTCCCTTGAAAAAGGATGGATTAATCTTCAATATGGTCTTTAAAGAAGTCCCCCAAGAAGGGTTTTCTTTCCTTCTGCCATGTAGTGCTTGTACTAAGCCATCTCTTTGGTGCCTGAGGACCTAGTGCTTTGCACAGAGTTGGCTGAACAGGAATTCTGTCCCAAAGCAGATGTAGACACCTGGGCTTTGTAGCCCTCTTTTGCTTCACACTCACATTCCTGGACACATCACACGGCGTGACATGCACTGCTGCTCTGAGATCCTGAGTTAGTGTCTCAGTGGCTAAGCCCAGTAAATCACAGAGCACTGAATGAATCTGGCTCAAAAGCACAAATGCGGGGGCTCTGAACCACTGCATAAGATTGAAAGCGAGAAAAGTCTTTAAATTACCCATAGCGTGGTAGTGATGTTGGAGCTTGTGCTGGCTGGATATGCTGCATACTGCACGCCCTGAATAACACCGAGCAACCCTTGTATGCATTTGAATGACTTATTGCAGTGGTTTCCCAGGGTCCTTTCTGATCAGTGAACTTCTGCATGCTCTTTTGTTTTTTGGAAACAGCTGCCTCCCAGGTTTGATAACTTGCGCGTGCTCATTTGTTATTTGAAAGCAAGTGCCAGCTACTTTTGATGAATAATTTTCCACCTACTGCTTGGTAGCCTGCTGCTTTTTTGTGCATAGCTGGTAATTTGGTCTTCTGGGTACGTTACTGAACATGTGGGTCGTGTGGTCCTGAAAGGAGGTGCAAAATGGATTAAAGAGGAGAAGAACAAAGGGTGAAAAACAAACCCACGTTTTCCCTGAACTTCTGCACTACCGAGACCGTACAGTCGACTCCCCTTTGGAAAACATGAAAACTAACTCCTGAACTGTGTGGGTCTGGACATCCCAATTTTGGGATGCAGAAATATGGAATAAAACCGGGGTGAAATGGGATCACAATGGTTGCATGTTTGCTGTGGAACCTGCTGGGTCTGGGGAACGTGGGCTTGCACGGTGTGTGACTGTGGGGCGCACAGCTGTGGGACATGTGCTTGCCACATGGGCAAGGTGTGGGGACTATCGCCAGCCTCAGCATGCTGGCTTGCTCTTCAAATTTGCCTAAGTAATTAGTGTGTCACTTGAGCCATTTTAATAAGCGTGAGTTTCCTGCAGCCGGTGGCTCGTGGGATGCTCGGCAGCAGCCCCCTCTGCACCGCTGGCAGAAATTCACCTTCATCACGTCTCCAAACCTGTGTTCTCAGTGCTGAGCAACCTTTATTAAACAAATCGACCAGTTCAAGTACATAATTTAAAAGTTCTATTCAAACATGATATTTTGATCCGATCACAGCTTCCCTGTAAAATTAAGGATTTAATGCTCCCATTCCAGCTAAATGGACTTTACGGCTTTCGGGCTGAAAAGACTGCATGGTGGATTAGAAAGCCATTGTGAAAAGTGTCATTGAAAACCTGTAATTTTCCTGTCTCTCCCTCTTACATCAATGATCCATTTTCATGCCAAATTTCAGGAGACAAATGCATTAGTTCAGCTGGGCTGGTAGTGCTTTGCTGTTGGTATGCATCTGCAGCCTTTGGGGCCCAGCACAGGAGCTTTAAGGTGGAAATGTTCATTTGGGAATGTGTAAACAGGACAGTTATTGCCCCACATGTGATGGTGCTTTTAAATATTGGGAATTTATAGGTATTATCGGGAGAAATAGATTTTTTTTTTTCCTTTTTTTTTTTTTTTTCTTTTTTTTGTGCTAACATGTCTAATTGTGTGTTACCCAAGGGTTTACATCTTACATAATCCATATGAAAGCTTAACTGACACTAAACATTCATCTTGTGCAGATGTAACAATCCACATGCTTTTGGCAGATCTTTCACTAGCTGTAAAAAACATCTAATAATCCATTAACTAGCCAACCTGAAAGCCAGCCTGTGAGAATATTACTGAGTTCTTTCTTTACTACTAAATTTAATATGATGAATACTCATCTTGCATAATAAGATTTAAATTTCTTCTCTGCTCCTGCTGAACCTCACCATAAGACAACCGTAAGCTCAGGGCTGCTTTTGTGTGGTCACTCACTTGGCATGCTCGCTAAGAGATATATCAAGCTATAGACACTTAAACTCAGATTAAAGACAGTGCTCTGACTCATGGTGCCGTGATTAAGGCTCCGAACAGTGTCCCTTTATAGCCCTGTTAAAATCACTGTAGCCTTATTCTGATGTGATTTTCCTCTTTTTATTCGGGAGCCCTGCTGAATGTCCTGCAAGAGGGGAGATGCTGTCCTTTGCAGGATGATGTCTCTTTTGGCTACGTGGCCTTACCTGTGTACCTGAGAAAAGGTTTATGAAAGGTTGGGAGGGCTTGTAAGTTAGCAAAGGCTGGGATTTTCCATAGGGTATGCTCTAACAGTGGTTTATGAGGCTTGATAGCTGACAGATGTCACATTTTGATACTGTTAAAGTTGGACAAAAGGGTTTTAGCGAAGCTGATAAAAATATTCAGGCTGAAAATGAAAACCTGAGACAGAATGTTGATCCCCCCACTCCCAGTTTCTTCCCTTTCTGTGCTCTCAAGTGACTGTTCCCTAAGTCACAAGCAAAGCAAAAGTCAGCCCCCGGGGAATCTGTGCAGCCAGGGGTTGGTGCTGGTGCTCCTCCAGACTCTGCTTCACACAGAGCCTGTTCACAACTGCACTGTGTCAGCTTCCCATGAATAAACCGGGAATATTTATGCCACGAGGATTAAGATGACACTGATAAATAGTGCTGAGGGTGAAAAATGCTTGCAATTGCTAAATAATCACACTTCTCTGCATGTCGGCAGTAACCTCTGCTGAACTTATAGCAAAGAGGAGTTACGCTCTTCAGAAAGCTGCTCAGGTATCTTTGAAGGCTGCCCACCTCTGGGTGCAGGTCATTTCATTTTATATTGCTTTTCCAAGAGCAAACCCAACCCACGAACACCCAGGTCTTGCTGCACACAGCCACCATCCTCAGATCCTCAGTGCTCCCCAGACTGTTTTCCTCCTATAAGCTGCTCCAGCTGGAAAATGGGGTTTTAGGCTTCCTAAGTGATGACCACTCATAGCTGGGTGAGGAACAGGCTTCTTGAGAAATGCGATACAATTCTAGGGCATTTCTGAGATATGTTGTGTGACTGCTGGAGAAGCATCTTTTTCTCATTGCTTGAATTCATCTTGAAATTCAGGCTCCAGAGTGACTTTGCGAAGAGGTTAGTGAAAAATCTATATGTTAGAATAATGCTGAGTGTAATGAATGACTTCTTAATAGCTAGGAAATAAAGCTATAGCTAGCTAAATAAAGCTTTGTGGCTCTGGACTGTTGCCTTATTCTACACGGGCTTTTAAAATAAACCATAAATTCCCTGAGTTTTACTATTGAGATACGTAACTATTCAAGTAGGAAAACTGAAATATATATTGCACTGGAAGAAAGTAAATGCCTGAGTCTGCTTTACAGTTGAAGCAAGACTGACTACAGCAGCAGGCTAAATTTCTGAAAAGTGGGGAAATGTTAATTTGCTATTTAACTCAGTATGGAAATGCATCACGAGCAGCTTCTGTGGCTGCTGCCATAATTTCTCTTCCACAAAGAGTGTCAGGCAGACTTTAGATATAGCCAAACCCCTCCTGAAACTTTTATTCAGCCAGTGCTGTAAAGTAACTTCATCCCCATGCAGCTCTTGGTTTTACAGTACCTGGATTTAAAACCAGAGGATCCATTTATGGGGACTGTGTTATATATGGTTTGGCTTTGAAGCCAAGATACTCACACGAGGTAAAGGATTATCTTCCTGTGACATTAATTTTTGCAAACTTCCCTTGCTGCTCTGAAACACCAGTAAATGCTGGAAGGGCTCCAGTGAGGCTGGGGGAACCTTGAGGGGTCCAGCTTGGTTGTGTAGGCTAGGATCAGCCCCGTGACTCTGCTCCTGAGGAAAAGAGGTACGAGGCAAGGATTAGGGTCAGAATATTGAATCCCTCCCACCCCCCTTTTAGTGAAACTTTATGGCTTTTTTGAACCTTTTGTATTTCTTTCCCAAAGTCTGTTTCTTAATTCCTAGGTTCACAGAGCTGACTTAGGGAGGGAAATGCGAAGGGAATTCAGATCTGATGCTTGGGTCTTCTTGGGATGACAGGATTTTTTTTCTCTAGGGTATATAAGAAAGAAAGGTGCTGATAACGGTGAGAGCTGAACTCACTCAGTTTGGGGTGTGTGAGGGGCCACAGTCCCTCGAAGACCTTGTGCATCAGCCAGTTTTAGTCTTTGGATCCGATTCAGTCAGGGTCACTGTGACTAGGGGACAGGCAGATGTTTATTTCCTGTTTTTTTTGGCAGGTTAATAGGTATGTTTAATCTCCTTATAACATTCACATTTTATACTCTGCTATATGATTTTGTTTTCGGCTGAGGCAGTGAGGGTAGATAGCTGTGGGGACCTACAGATAACTGGGCTTCAGCATTTATAAGGCAGCCCCTTGATGGCCATAGTTCAGCAAAAAAGACTTTTTTTGTGGAAGTTTGGACCCATCACTGTATTTTCGTTAGACTGAATTGTCCTTGTTTGGATAAGCACACTAAACTTGGTTTATATTCATATAATTTTCATATATTTATGAAATCCCCCCGTGAAAGACCCCAGGGAGCTGTCTGCGAGATGTCTGCCCCATGCAGGGTCCTGGGGGAGCTCTTGCCAGGTCCTGAGAGTCCATGAAAACTTATCAAGTGGACAAATTCCTGCTGCTTTCCAACTTTTCCGCTTCAAACAGTGTTTTCAAAACCACATATTAGTTTAAGGACAACAAAAGGAGTTGAGCTCCCTCATTCTCTCCCCATGACCCCAAACCCCAAGAACTGTTCAGAAAGTCTAAGCCGCCAGAAAGCAGGAAAACTCCAGAAATCTGGCAATGGTTCTGAATTATGCCTATGTTTGCTTGACCTGATTTTTCCTTATCCTTATAAAAACAGTTAATTAAACATATTTTGAGGCCCCAAGCTGCACGGCTTCTGTTGTTTAATTGCCTCAGATAACCCCCCCTTTTGTGTGTGCTGCTAACAAGCAATTTGCTCTGTGGCACTTGCAGCTCTGGCAGATGACTGCATTGGCTGGTAATATTTGCCTCTCCTTTTTTTTTATTGTTCCTCTCAAATGACTGTCACTGCTTGCATGGAGAACAGCCCAGACATATATGCACAGCACCCGAGACCAGAGCTCCCAGCTGAACTATTGCTGTGCATTAAGAGCTGTGTCAACAGCTTTCTGGGTTTTACACCAAGGTAAATATTAATCTTTTTGCATGAACCGATGATGGAAAAATCCAGAGTAAATAGCAATATTAATAAACCTTAACAGTTTGGAGCCGTGTGATGGCAGGCAGCATGGGAACAAGGTTCCTTCCCCTCTGCTGTGGGGTTTTGGGTCGAGGAGGCTGGGACATCAGCTGGGCACCTCTGCAGCGTGGTGCCACTGCTGGGAAGGGAGAGGCTGCTGGGCTCAGGACTTCTGCAAACGTTTTCTCCTTTTCTGATTTCTGCCCATCTTCTTTTAACGTGATTTGGGGCTGGAAGAAGTAGGATAGCAATGGGTGCAGGGGCAGCCCGTGCTGGGCTGTGTGCAGGCACGCAGGGAGGAGGGTGCAGGCTCACCCCGTGTGTCCTCCAGGAAAGTTCTCCCATCCCAGCTGCTGGCCAGAGCCTGGCACAGCTGTTTATATGAAAACAAAGCACACACTGCCTCGTGGCAGGGCTGTGCTCATAACTCAAGTCATGCTCCCCTGTGTGAGGCTGGGAAGGGAGAGAAGTCGGACACGTGTCCTCTCATTACCCAGACTGGGAACTGTGAATTGGCTTCATCTGCTGTAGGCCAAGCGGTGACAAGCTCACCAGAAGACTCCCCAGGTGAAGCTGTGAGAAGTGTTTTCCAGCAGCTTTGCCACAGGTCTGCCTCCCTGCATCAAGAAGGTCCCTGGCGTGCCCCAGGACACGGTGGCACCGCCTCACTTCTCAGCTCCGGCTCCAGCCAGCAATCCCCCTCCCAAATCATGGCTTCAATTGAGCTGAGTTCAAAAAAATGCTAGACGCTGACAGAGAATTATGGATTGTTTGGTGGTGTTTTGGTGAAATTCTTTATGCCATCAGTGTAAGAATGTCTCTGAGCTCCCAGGATGTGCTGGTTTCCTCCCCTACCACGTCCCTCCTTTTAATGTTGGTGTGAAAATGAGGCTGCTCTGTTGGGAATTAATTTCTGGGTCAATCCTTTCTAACCTCTCCGTGCATTAACCGTGTTGTTGTAGCTTCGTTTAAACAGCAGTGTTCTCCTCCTAATTAAGCTTTATGAATTAATAAGTGGATGACCAGTGGCACATCGTCTGGCATTGATTTGCTGCCGCTGCTTCTGGGGGGCTGCAGGATGACGGTGACTCGTGTCTCAAGAGATGGGGTGATGGGCACCGTCCTGTGCCATGCGACCCCGAAGTGTTTTTGGCACCCTGCACCTGAAGGTTTCCACACCACACAGCAGTGGTGAAAGCCCCACTTGTTAACAAGCTCCCTCTGCAAACCACGGGCTGTTCCTGGGAAGCATTTGAGGCGCTGGTGTACTTGAAAATGTGTCCCTTGGTTATAAACATGGACCTAATTGAGTTCCTCTGTATTCCCTGTGTTTTCCCAGCAACAACAGTTTTCTCTTTTAAAAAGGAAGTCAAAGCATTTACAAAGTCTGTTGGGAAGTCAATGCTGCTCCTGTTTGGTGGCAATGCAAAGCTCAGGAGTGTCTCCAAGGCTGGGACTGAGATGTCACCAACAGCACATGGTCGGGCGGTGGCACGGGCAGGGCTTGCCATGCTCACCTCCAGCCTGGGCAGCGGAGAACAGGTAGCCGTGGTTTCCAAATGTGAAAAACAAGCTGCTCCCTTATTTTTCAAGTGGAAAAAGCTTCCTTACAGAAGTACTCAGGATAAATTTTCTTTTCCTTAGGTACGCACGGAGAGGCTGGTCCTGCTCCCCCCTAATCTGCAGTGCAAAGTGATTGATTTTAAATAGTATTTCCTTGATGCATGTATATTTTTTTTTGATTTAAAAGCACAACAATTCAAGTCTGTAGTCTAGGTTTAAAATGGAGACTGAGGTTTGGCAGAAAAAGTTAATAATGGCTGGAGAGCATTAATTTACACCCCAGTTGAGACTGGGAGTCCTGGAGGAAGGAGATGAGGGCTTGGCGGAAAGTTTCTGTCCGGATCAGCAGCTCTCCTTCCGAGTCAGTGCCGATCAGCCTGCTAGGATGCTTAAAAGGATGTCCTATGATTATACGACTGGAAACATTTTAATTAAGTGATGCAGCCTGGATTGCTAAGTGAATTTAAAGTGTATGTAAATAATTGCCCAAGCCTCATGCACGATGGGCAGAAGCGAGGTACAAAGAACTTGAGATCTTTGCTTGCTTTTTAGGTTTCAAATGCTTCCAGTTGCTTAAGTGAGAACCTTTTTTTTTTTTCTTTTTTTTTTTTTTTTTTTTCTCCTGTTAACAACAGCGAGTGAAGGTGAGCCCGAGCGGCTCCCTCCTTGCTGGAACTTGATAACACGGGGGTATCAATCAGCCTTACCGAATTAGCATTTTACTGGTAGTGATGCACAAAGCCTTTTAATGAGGACTTTCAAGTCTCCCAGCTCAGGGTTTCTGCCTGCCTGTTCCTTAGCAACAGAGGGGATTGGCAGGCAGAAGGGTTTTGATGTATTCTTACATAAAGGATTTACAATGCTGGAAATTGCATGCAGAAATTAGGATAATTGTGTTTTGTTGTTTTGGCACAAAGTTCAAAGATAAACAAACAACCTTTGGGCCCCCAGAAGCTTCCTGTTTTGTTCCCGTGCCTTCCTCTGCTCTCGTGGAGAAGTTATCCACCAAGTCTGGAGTTTCAATTAAATGGGCTTGGGTCTGTTTTCTAGAAATTAACACATCAGAGCAGCAAACACAGTGCTCATTGATCTGCGGTGGGAGGCAGAACCAGATGAGCAGCATGCCGAAATGCGGGGAGAGGCAGCGCTCTGCGGTGCTTTGGCAGTACCCTGGCTCCTTCGTGGTGGCATCGTCCTGGAAAGCCTTGGTCCCCATGCTCATGCAGCTCTCAGAGACCTGCTGCTGGTGGCCAGGGAGCTTCTCGTGACTTGGTGGTGCCTGATGTTAACACTGTGCATCACTTCTCCTCCTGCTCTCCAGGCACTGATTGGGATCGGGGCTGTAGGGAGGGCGCACCTTAAGCAGACACCCTTCACCAGGCTGCTGCCTTCCTCTCCATCCCTTGGCCAGCCTGGGTTCCTGCGCTGAGCCACAGCCTGCTGCATGGCCAGCGATCCTGATCAGGCTTTTCTTTAAAGAGATTTGGTGTAAGCAGAATTAAGGGTGAGCCAGGCTGTGGGAAGGGCCACCAGGCAGAGCCACGACACCACCACGTACTTGCTGCTTTGAGCAGCCTGGGATGGACTTTGTCCACCGGTCTGCTCTGTTCACTACAAATTTCCTGTATTTCACAGAAGTGGAAGTTCAAAGCTCATCAAATTACATCCAGCAAGCTTTTCACCCCTACTATATACAATGATCATCACTTTTCACCTCGGCGTTGCACGTCTGCGCCTGCTGCCCAGCTGGACATTGAGCACTTGGCCCAGAGCAGCTCTGCTGAGTCGTGGATCTGAGCCCCTGTTGCAGAAAACCCAGCGCAAACTGCAGGGAACTCACCCAGTTTGCTGCTGACGTGTGCTTGGTGCAATGAGCTCTGTGTTTTGGGGCGCTGAGTCAGCCTCGAAGCTCGATCCCTGCCTGGCTCCTGCTGGCACCCTCCTCACCCCTCCCAAACCTGCCTTGTGCAGCAGTCCGGATTCTGCAATTCACTAATAACCAAACCGAAGCAAGAACAGGAAGAAAACCTCTGCAAAAAAAAACTCCCTGGCAACTTTGTAAGAGCTCAGCCTTTCTTTATAAGGCCTGCCTAGAGGAGGATGCTGATCCCTGGCCCCAGCAGCAGGCACTGGGTACCTGCTAACCCGCGGGTTTTGCAGCCCCCATCCCATCCCTCTACAAGGGCTGGGTTTCTCCCTGCGAGGCGCTCGTGCTCCTCCAGCACTTACCAGCAGCAGGTGTTGCCCAGCTTAGCTCTGTGCAGAATCATCTGCAATGCTAATTGAGAAGGACGGAGCCGTACGTGGTTATTACAGCCCGCTTGCTGGAGGCGTTTTGGCGTGCTCTGGCACGGGTGAACCGATCAAACCCTGCTGCCCGTGCCAGTCCGCTCTGCACCCTCTGAAGGTGCTTCTGCAGCCAATATTTGGCTACCAAATCCCATCCCCTGCTGTCACTTGCAGCTCTGGCAGGCAGCACCTGGCTGCCTTTCGTTCAGCCCATCCTCCTTTTGTTAACCAGGTTTGAAATCCTGATGGAATACACGACAGAAATAGGAGCCTGTTGGTTTGGGCTTTGTCTCCTGGAGTAAACCTGGAGCAGTTCTGCTGAAATCATAGGAAATATATTTGAGAACACTGAGGAAGATGCGACCACCTGATTTACAGTACTCAAAACCGAAGCTGATGGGTGCAGAAACTGCATTTCTGTGGCTCCAGCCATCGGGAGGTAAAAGCCAGCGAGATGCTGAGCTGGGCTGAGGCACTGGGCTCTGCTGGGGTGTGCAGCAGAGCGGGGATCCCTGCAGCACCGCTGCTTGCTGCTGGAGGGCAGGTCCTTCCCCTAAAGCCTCCTGCAGGGGATGGGTGGGCATCAGGCCCTTCCTCATGGGCCACCACCACCGCCCAGCATCCCGTTAGCGGTGCCAGACTGAGCTGCTCCTCGAGGCTGGGCAGCAGAAATCCTCAGTACCACGACTTGCTGGCTGTGCACGCATAGGAATCTGTTATACCCGTATTCAGAGGTGTTTTGTTGCTGTGGTTTAAAAATATTTTCTGTTTAAGAACATATATATATATATTTTTTTTTTATTATTCCTCTTTCCTTCAGTGTATCAGTCTGTTTGGATTTGAACACTGGGAAGCTGTTGTCTCATGTCACCCACTAACTCAGCGCCCCATTTTGACCAGAATACTGACTTTCAATCCTTTAAGACATTTTTTTTTTCTCACATTATAGAGATGTGAGGGCATTTTATGTGCGCTATTTATTTTTTTTCTCGAGGGCTTTAGTAACTACTTTTTATTTAAAGAGATCAAAAGTTAGAAGAGCAATAGCAATTTAAATATAAAAGCTGTGAACTAGTCCCCGGTTTTATAGACAATTAGCTTGCTGAGATATTGCTGCACATTACGTGTAAGGATGTACATCAGGCTGTGCACTGGGGGTGCCTGAATGAAACCCCTCTGGAGACCCTGGGCTCGCTTTCTGCTCCCCTAGGCAGGGTTGTGGCCAGGGAGGAGCTTCTCCTCCTTTCTGCCTGTCCCTCTCCAAGCACCACCACGTTTTGTTTCTGAGGAGGTCTCTGGAGCTGGTGAGCTCTTGCTTGGAGAGGATGTCAGCACACCCAGGCGCTGCAAGGCTGAAATTTGGAAACCTGGCTGCGTCTTCTGGGCATTTGAACGGCAAGCTGCACGCATTGTGTTTGATAAGGAATGGATGTGATGCTGCTTTTTGTTTTTAATGCATCTAGATGAAACACGCTCTCTGACATTTCCTTCGCTAAACTCCGTGGCTTAATATTCAGCAATCTACCCTTCATTATGTTAAATGCCTTTTAAAAAGTAACCGGAGCGCTATTTGGAGAAGGCCCACTGGCATGCAGAATGGCTTCATCCCCATAAAAATGCAAATTAACGCTCTGGAAGTGTAGGTCTAGCTCATTTGTGTAGAAAATAAAAAAGGGCTTCGAACAGAGCCCAGATGAACTCTGTTACCAACAAGGCATTCAGTGATAGCTGCGGCTCTACACGTTCCCAAAAAGATAATTTCTCGTCTCTTTCCTGAAGCTTCCTTTTCATTTTTCAACCTGACTTCCCACCAAAACCTGCATGATTCCTGCCTTCCGACAGCTCCCAGCTTCCTCCTGCTTTCTGAGACCTCCATAACCAGGGCAATATTTTGGAAAATGGGGCTTTTACATCCAGTCCTTGCTCATCCTTCAATGTGGTAATCACTTCTGGAAAACACACATCCATTCCTGTGTACAGTTTAAAAAAATAATTCAAAGCACACTGCATGCACCTGACCATTTCCAAGGATCTTACCTGGGAAGCTCACAAATCTGGAGGTCTGATATTAAAATATCCAAACTCGTTTGTTTATTTATTTATCTATCTATTTATTTATTTATTTTGCACAGCATTGCAGTGCTTTCCTTAGAAGCAGTTCTAGCAAAATGGAGAATTGTGGCGAGACTCTTTTTTTCCCCAATTTCTTCCCAAATCAGACTTCTTCATTTTTTGGAGGTGATATGCTTATTCCAGACCTTCTTCCCTGCAAGAACTTGGCTTTGCCAAGGAGGAGGACCTGAGATAGATATCCCAAGCTGTCATGCTGCAGGGACGTACCCCAGCCGTGGACGTGGCTGCTCCGGGGGCAGTGTGAGGGGCTCCGAGTGCTTTGTCCCTCCTGGGACGATTTGTAGCTGTGAAATGTGGCATGCGATCCAACACAGCTTGCCACAGGAATAATGACTGCATGAAAATACACTGAAATTGCATTCATTTTATTCACTTCTGATTTTTTTTCATCCTTTCTTTCTCTGTCTTTTTTTTTTTTTTTTTTTTTTTTTTTTTCCTGTGGGGTTCTTACTCCATATTACCAGCGCCTGGCCATATTCCAGTGCCACCATTTCCCTCGGGTCTCTCCCTGTGCAGGGGTGACCGTGCCACCATCCCCATCCACTCCAAAGGCGGAGGGAAATATCCTGCTCACCACAGCACCCCAGGGAATGGCAAACACCTACATTTCGAAGTTTTCCTGTAGATAAGCTGGTGCCTTAATTAATTTGTTGAATTTGTTGCTTATTTCCATGTGCACACGTTGCTCCCTGACCACAGCAGGGTGTTCCACACAGCAGGAGGTGGGACAGAGGCAGGAAAAGGAAATATTTCACTGTGTGTGGTGGTGCCCACTGCCTTGCTGTGGTTGATAAATATGATATACACCAGATAGATAAATATATACCAGAGGGCCCCAAGGACAGGAGCTTGGTCACGTTCAGCCCAGGTCAGATTCGGTGCCAGAAATCATGTCTGCAAGTGATGCTGAGTCACAGTGTTGGACCAATCTTTGGTTTATCTCTGCAGGCCATTGGTGGTAGCTGATCTATTTCAGTATTCAGTGTAAACTCTCTCTTCTGGTGCTAGGAAAATTGGGCTACCAGTGTGACACATTTAGCAACCTCAGGCCTGCAGATGCCACTTCCAGCATTCAGCTGAGATGACTGTGTTAAGGACAGGTCCAGCCTTCCTGCTATTTTTCCTTATTTATAGCTTTTTTAATGCTTTTTTTTTTTTTTTTTTTTTTTTTTTTTGGTGTCCTTTCTGCTAATATTCAACATCCTATGCCAGACTTTTCCCTCCGGTCGTAATTGTTTAACACACACACACACTTCTTTTTATTCTTGCTTATTTTGCACTTGGGCTCTGTCAGGCAGGAGCCTCCACGCCGAGGTGTCTGCCCCGGTAATTGCCTGGGCTGTGTTCCAGGTTTGGATCATAATTTTGGAAGCACTTCAGGAATCACAGCGCCCACAGAGGAGTTTTGCCGTGTCTTCACAGCCAGTGTGTGCCTGGGTTTTTGGGGACCGTGCTCCTATCTCACCACCTGACGTGTGGTTGCCATTTCCATGGCTCAGCCCCAAAGCTGCAGTGTGGTTCCCTGGATTTGGGACCAGGCTGCTAAGGACAGAGGGTGTGTGGCTCTCAGCGAGTGATTTCTGGCTGCTGCCATTCAACTTGCTTGTCTGCTCTTGCTCCAGCAGAGACCCAAGTGATGGTGATGAATTTTCTCACTGAGCTGCTGTCTTCAGAGCACATTGACTAGGTTGTACACTCATGGTGCTTCTTGAATATTTTTTATTTTATTTTATTTTATTTTATTTTATTTTATTTTATTTTATTTTATTTTATTTTATTTTATTGTATTGTATTGTATTTTATTGTATTGTATTGTATTGTATTTTATTTTATTTTATTTTATTTTATTTTATTTTATTGCTTGAGGCAGGTATCACTGGGGTTTCAAACTGCTTTTTGAGTCACTGGCTCATTTCAGGGATGCTTTTTTTACTTGGTTGTGTTGAATGGTGCCATACACAGCCTCCCACCCGACCCCTCCACACCGGGTCCTGGTGATGCTGATGCAGAAGGCAGCACCCACCTGGGAGGTGGCCCGGGAGAGGAGGATGGGACAGGAGGGTGTCATGAGCAGGAGCATCCCCATTTGTTCTATTTATGATGTAGACTATGAAAATTCTTTCTTGCTGTCAGCCACAATACATCTGCAGCCTTCTATTTAGAGAATTATTTTATTCCAGTCTTTGCTCCCATTCCTTTTCATCAGTGACAGGTGAAAAATGTCCTTTTTTGGGTGTTCTTGAGATCCATGCATACGACGGAATTGCCCACTGCCTTTTGGCTTTCATCATAAATGAACCTGTGCAGCAAGTCCTTGATCCATTATTTCAGCACTATTTTCTGATGTTCGGTTCAACTCCTTTTTCAGACCTTTTCTAATTTAATAAGTAACCAGAAGCCTTAGCACTCAGCGGGTTTCTGAGTCTGGCATCACAGCAGATAAAACTAATGCACTCCAAGAGGTTAGGCTGGGTCTGTTTTTTTCCCCTGTATCCATTCACAATGCCAGCAGTGTTTTCTAAATACGTGTTTATTTCTGGTACTGCATCTCACATTGTTTTCACATCCGCCCTTATCTATAGAAACATAGAACACAAACCCAGAGCGAGAACAGCCCGCTGCAGGCTTTCTAGCAGATGCAGCAAACCTGTAGGTGCGTCCTCCCGAAATCTGCAGTGATTATTGAAAACAACCCAAACGAAGAATTTAAAATGCAACACTGAACGTACACTGAAGCTGTAGGGTGTGAAAAGTGTTTCCACATCCTGCTCCGCACTGTGATCTGTGCTGATCGAGGTCCCAGCCCCACTGAACCCCATGGGCATATGTCTGCACCCCATGCTTATAGAGCATGATGGAGGTATCCCAAGTTAAGCACTCCAATTCAGCATCCAGAAATATGTTTTATATATAGAAATGTCTATAAGTGGTCAGATAAAAACCCAGCACCCCACTCCTGCCAGGGGGAGGGGTGGGCACAGCCACTGGTGGTCCCGTGCTACAGGACGTGGGGTGGTTGTGTTGTGAGGGAAAGGCAGAACCCTTTATTGGAAGAAGATCACAGAATCACAGAATCACAGAATTTCTAGGTTGGAAGAGACCTCAAGATCATCGAGTCCAACCTCTGACCTAACGCTAACAATCCCCACTAAACCATATCCCAACAAAACCAGATCCAACAGGTCTTGCAAACTCTTTTCTGTGCGCTCCTTGTTCCCTCCAGCTGCACCTTTGCAGCAGCTCTGTATTTTTACAGAAGAAAGGAGAAAAAGTGACACTCACAAGACTTATTTGGAACAGCTCTTTCTGAGCCATATATTTACTGGTGCATTGAGTGAGGTCGTGCCAGAGACACCCCTGGGGATGAAGCTCATCGCATCTGCTGCTGTAGGGACCTGCAATAAAGCCGACCCCAAGAGAGCAAGCTTTTCCTGCAAGCTCTGCAGGAAACATATCTCCTGCACGCTGTTGTTCAGAAATGCTGAACTTCCAATCAAGATCATGTCTGTTGGGCCAGACGAGGTAGGAATATTCATTCCAGCCCCACCAGTCATTAAGAAGGTGGGGAATTGCACCAGGAGTCAAGAACAAAGTTTGTTGCATTGTCTTGACAAAACAGGAGCTTGATCTTCATGAAGAAATATGATCAGAGCCTATCAAGTTTTTTTTTTTTTCCAAGATACTTTGAACAAAATAATTGAGCAGGAAAACCTCTCGGGCCTTCATTTCTCCAAATATTAAAATTGTAATGTAAATTATCTTATGCCTGGAGCAAAAAAGCGTATAAAATGTCAGGGTTGTCATGGTTTTAAATATACAAGCAGTCAATCCTTTGTCAACTCATATTGGAATTTTAGTCATCCAGATAAATTGTTCCTTCACATAGACACACACATATAGACACAAACATAAGGCTTTTTTTTTTGAAAAATAATGAACCTGCTCCTCAAAAGGTGTTATAGAGACCCGCAATTCCCGGCTTCCAGAAACATCTGTGAAAGGAGCTGGCTAATATCTTCAGAGCAAATCCACCTGGGTGTGGGGAACGTGTTTATGTAAAAAGATTTGACTGTGTAAAATGATTTCTGCTACCGCATCCATTTATACTTTTGTCTTGGTGTAACTAATGGATACAGCAGCCGAGCGTGGTGGAGAAACATTAAAGAAGCACCGACTGGCTTGATCCAAATAATAGATCTTAAAAAAAAAATCCAGTTGTGAGCAAATCTTTGAATACAAAACTTGTCTCGGGGTGGATTGTGATTCAAAACAAGGCACCCCATGCAGACAAATGAAACACGTCCTCCTCCTCCTGAGGACACGCCGGGTGCAGGCGTGAAGGTGGTGGTGCATGGAGCGGTGCCGGGGAGCCCCGGGGGGGCCGTGTGGGATGCTCAGCCCCACAGCGCTCAGCATAGGGAGCCTTGTGCTGCTGCACCTGCCTGCTGTGTCCCAAGGGAGAACGGGGAAAACAAGAACTGCATCTGGGTACAGCTGGGATGGGGGTTTCTTAATTTCTTAAATGAATTCATATAAATGAATTTCTTAATTCATTTATATGATATATAAATATATTTCAATATAATATATATCATTATATATATATTATACATATCATTATATATATCATATAAATCATATATACTATATAAATCATATATATTATATAAATCATATTACTAATATTTAACATAACATAAAACATAATATAGTATAATATAATATAAATTATATTATTTTATTACGTAAATATATATATTCTATATACTATATACTATACATATATGTTACATAAATATATAATATATTTCAATATAATTCATTTAATGTAGATTGAAGTACTACAAGTACTTTATCCCCGCTGATAGAGTTTTCCTAGGATCTGATTTATGAGCGTGCAGGTAGACGTAATGGAAGTGAAGGCATCCCATACACTAAGCATGGGATGATTTGTGGTTTGTTCATTCTGTTTGTGAGTCATTTTTGGGGACTAAATATCTGTTTGAGTCTGAAGTGAAGATGCCTACAAACAAATCAGTGTGCACGCAGAGGTGGTCTTGCATGGGTAAGTAGTGCCTGGGCTCAGGAGGTGTGGGTAGAGAAAATTTTCTCAAAATTTTGCAAGAGGCTTCTTGTAGCTCTGTTGGACAGTAAGGCAAAGGTGGATGAAATCCCTGGGACTCTTAACCAGCACTGGTCTGATAAGGATAGAGCAATGGTGCAATTCATATCTAACAAAAACTGACATGGGGGCAGCTTATATTTCACCTTATTTTAGGGGAACACTCTTTCAATATCATGTCTGCATTGCTCATTTGGGATCTCCAGTAGGAGAAGGTGCAATGACTCCTGCAAAAGTGGTTCCTTCCACCTCACTGCTGTACCAGCAACTGGAGATGCATGCACAGAAAACACTCCTAGGAGCCCTGATCATGTTGGTTGTATGGGACACCCTGCTTTACAGCTGGATTAAGTCAAATTCACACAGCATAGACAGCTCCTTGTCCCTGATGTCCTGGGGTAGGCTCCCAGTTTCCAGACAAGGGGCATTCCTGCTGTGGCTGGGATGGTTTGGCTTGCTTGTGCTCAGCTTCTTATTCTGTTTTTCTTTTCTTTTTCCTTCCAAAGTACAATATCATTAACATCTTACTGACCACATGTAGATACCTTTATTGTGTAGGGTTCCAATTAAAGGTAGTTTATGTTTCCTCTTATATTTAACTTCTCCTCCGACGAAATTCTGCATCTGGATCTCCTGTGTCTCTTGCTTGGCAGTGTATGCATCACAGCAGTATTTGGCCCTGCTTTGCACTTGTTTGTTTACAGTATCCCATCCACAGTAATCAAAGGTCTGATTTAATCTACCTTTCTTTGTGTTGCTGATTAAATGGGAGAGCAAGAGAGAGAGACCACAGCGCATGACCTTCTCATGCAAAATGGAGTCGTTAAGCACAAAATGGTGTTATTTTAGTTGCACTCAAGCCCGGCGATATTAATATTTTCCTGTGCTAAGAGGCATCTTGGAAAAATTATAATTTTTTGGAGGTATCTCAAAAGTTTGACCACAGAGGAAATGGACACAGGTGGTTTGGCTTAAAAGTCAGCCTTTAGGTGCGTAAGGTAGCATATGAGCAAACCCATCCCTGAAATGCTTCAGCAGTGGGTTGCTGTCCCCGCATCCCAAATGCAGTCCCTGATCCAGGGGACCAGTCCCAGAGCAAGCACAACCCAAACCATCCTGCCATGGCACTGTTCTGCCAGCATGGGCAGTTTAAACCTTCAAAGCCACTAGATAAATCCGCTCCTTAGCAAAGCAGTATGAGCAATGACAACAGAAATCACCGGAGTTTTTCTAAACAGGACGATCCTGAGCAGGGCAGTGTTGACCTGTGCTCAACACACCATTTGCTAGCCCGTGTTGATGCGTTATTGAACCGGTTGTAATTATCGTGTCAAAGAAAGCCAATTTGTACCCTGGCAGATTGACATCTGGTGCTAGATGGCAGCAGCCTTTCCGTCAGTAATTGAAATGATTGTTCTTAGTGTGCATTGTCAGAAAATGACATTCTTGCTGATATCCCTGAAGTGACTTATATTCACTCTGGAACTAAACAGATATTGTCAGGCCCGAGCTGACAAGTCATTTTCCTCTCTTGGGAAGAAATCTCTTTACTCCAGCAATAACGGCCGGGTGCTGCTGGAGGGGGCTCCCAGGTGAGGATGTTTTGTTGCCCCCAGCTGCTGGCATCTGCATGCGGCATCCAAGGAGCCTCTCATCCCTTTCCTTCGGCTCCATGGCTTGTTGAGAGCCCTCTTCTGGTGTCAGATTTTCCCTGGCCTGTGAACCCAGTGCCATGGTCCCCTTTGGAGCCGTTGGGAGGGTTTTGGGAATGGTGGGACCAGGTCATGGTGTCCTTGGTTTGTCCTTCCTCAGGTGTTATTGGTGAAGCAGCAGCGGGGAAGCACAGGCATGAGATCGACAGTCAAAGTCTCCTTCTAAGTTGCATATTCCCCCAGCTAATGATCAGAATACTTTGGCCTCAGTCTCTCGAGGGGGACATTTGGAAAAATGTCAGACTTTTCTAATTACACACAAGTTGCTTTTTAAGGAACGCTTAAAGAATATTTAATTGCTCACAAGGTTTTATCAAAACATCTGTCAGAAACATTCTTTTTTATTTCCCTAGCAATTTGTTTGTATGTTTTATTCTTTTTTTTTTTCCCCCCTAAATAAATCAATTAGTTTGAAATGTTTGTGAAATTGAATGAATTTCAGCTTTTTTTGGCTCTTTGCTGTTACAGGTGTGACCATGTAGTGACGGGGAAAGCAGCACTCCCAGGGACTCCTCCATCACACGTCCATCAGTCAGCCTCTGAGGGCTGAAACTGATATTTCTGAACATGGTGTGGGCTTGTGAGTTTTTGAAAGCATCCAAAGCACAGAGAATTACTTTAAATTGTAGCCAGCCTACTTGAGTTTCTCCCTAATCCGGTCTTCCTAGATATTTGCACTCCTTTTTCTATCACCATTTGTGTCAGTCTGGTTTTAAGGAGGAGTATGCTGGATTGATGCAGTTGGCGTTCTTTTCTTAGGAAAGGCTAGGATATAATAAAAAAAGAATTAAACACATAGTTTCCTCTTTGCTTTAATTAGCCCCACCTCCAGGCTTTTAAACCTAAGCTATCTGCGTGTCTTCCTGCAGTTGTCAGGAACACAGGGAGAGCTCTGCCTCTCTTTTATGAAGTTGGACATGCTAATTATTTAAATATAAGGTACGGGAATGATCCCCTTTTCTCAATGCAGATAGGTACTGACATATCTGCACCACGCAGCTGGTAAGTGCCAAGAGTTCATTATTGACACTTTGTGTTTGTTCTAAAATATCAAAGCTTATTCTTGAGCACACCGCTGAAAGTACAGGGGGAAAATCTCACACAAGACAAAATAATAAAAATGGTTCAATGATCTGCAGGACCTCCGTGGTTTAACAAATTGAGAGGAGACAACGTGTCAGAAAGCGCCAATTGCCACAGGGCAAATATCTATATTTCATTAGTTGTTATTAAATGCCGGAGAAGAAAGTCAAGAAGGAGGAGAGAGTGATGTAATTTGCCACCAATTATGATTTCTGTATTTTGATACATGATGCATTTAAAACAACAGAGCTGCTTGGATGCTAAAACGTGCTATTTAAAACCAGCAAAATAATATATGAGGACAGGGCTAGTAGGAGTGAAGGGGCCACAAGGTGCAGAGAGCTTTCGGTGTCATTACCAGCTTTCTCGCTTGAGCAGCACTAAATCCTGTAGTAGTGCTTTTTGGGCTGGAGTACTTATACTTCTTCGCTATTTTCTGTTCTCTGAGACTCTCTTTAGCTATAACAGGGAATTAAGCATGGGAAAGCAGGGAAAAGAGCATCATCAGAGCACAAAAATCATGTTTAGCACTTCGGTAAGAAAAGAGCAGCCTGTAAAGAGAGAAAATGACAGAAATAAGCCTGTGGAATAAACCAGTTATGTGTTGTGTCATGGCCTGGGCAGAGCCAAAGTGCAGGCTGTTAGCTCAGGCTGCTAGCTTTAGAAGCTGTTATGCTTTATTTTTTTATTTATTATTAATTCATATTCTTTTACCTGGAACATGCACACCACACAGAAAAGTACACACGGGGGAAATGTGTTTTCTTGTGATAAAAGACCAAAAAAGAAACACAAGTGCTGTATTACTCCAGTTTCTTGATATCTATAGGTGATTGTGAACACGGATTATGATATAACACACCCCTGATAAGCCCATCACACCACCTATTTGGTGATACCAGGGGAAAATGTCCTACAGGGCATTTGCAGCTCATAATGAGCTCATAATGGCTCATGGCAGCCCCCTGGGAACCTATAAATTGGTTTCAGGGCTTTCCTCTTTGCTGGGAGTTTGTTGCAGCTGGGATGTGTCCTGCCAGGCTGCAGGTGGGGGCTTTCCTACCTGGGCTTTTTTTGTGTTGTCTCAGGGCAGGTGGGTGAGCTATCAGCTCCTGCTGATTGCTGGGAGTGGGAATGTACCCAGTGTTTGGGGAAAGTTGAGTCTGAGCAGGCTTTGTTACATCTTGGGGACCTGCAGAGATGGTGGGACCCAACCTACAAGCAAGAATCTCCCCTGCAGGGACATGTGGTAGGAAAATAGTGTTATAAACCCTTTGTGTGTGTGTTGTGGTTGACTCAGTGGCTGAGTGCTTCTTTGTTTTAAGTGATATTTATCAGTACTAATAAATCTGATAAATCAGTTCTGATAAATCCATTTTGGGATTGTCTGTTAAGGGGTGCTTGTAGCTTTGATGCTGTTGTCCTGGAATGCTGCTGTGGGCTCTGTGTGGAGATGTTGGATGCTGCACTGATAAGGGTGGGATGCAGGGGTTATCCCTGTATTATTTGGTGATGTCTCTGCTCTGGGTGTTTTCTATCCTTGCAGGAAGAGTAAAAGTCCCCCTCTGTGGCCACAGACAGTTTTGTTATGGATGCTGTGCTGTGTTTTCCTTGAGCTGTGGTGTAGTTTCAGAGTTTTTAAATGCAGATGAGGGTCTGACTGCGATAATAGCTTCATTGCATCTCTTTGAGCCTGTTAGCTGGGGGATAACGTTGTCTTGTGGCTCCACACGGTAATGTCTTTATTGGTTGCTGCTTGAAGTCAAGCTTTTGCAAGTTGTCTGAAGGCTCCTCTTCAAGTGTTGTTTCAAGTGACTTGGTACAGAAGCACAAGATGCCAGTATATGGGTTAAACGTAGAGAAGTGTAATACTATGAGGAATATGAAGATGTCTTGTGAAAGAGGATTTGATAAGCACATTCAAGGGGATCTATTTTTTTTCCTACCGTATCTGTTCTATTTTGCCTTGTAACAGGGCTGCAATTGTAGGCTTGAATGAGAACATAGATTTCCTTGCCAAACAAATCTCAGCAATTTTCTCAATGTTGCTTTTTATCTGAGGACAAGATAAAATTAGATGTTCGATCCCCATGTGAACTTGCTGTGTCTCTTTAGCTATCTCTTGTATGACTGTGGGAATCATCTAAACCCCAAATTCCCTGGCATAGTAGGAGCTCCCCATCTGTTGGGAAGTGCTGCTTGGTGCTGAGAGCTGCAGTCCCTCCCTTTCAGCATCGTTTTAACTGCCACAGCTTAGAGCTTGACTGGCTATGAACACGTTCTGGTTTTGTCAGTGATGATTCCTGCCTAATCCCTTTTCATCTGTCATTGCCTGAGCACTTGACAAAGGATGCCAGCTTTATTCTCCTTATTTACAGCTGGGAAGACCTAGGCAGGGGGCTGGAACATCACGAGCAGCCGTGAAACTTTTCCTGCTGCCAGAATAAAGACACCAGGGTTTGGCTTCTGCTCTAATCAATCCCATGCCAAACATACCTGAGAGCAGCCCTCCTGTTTCAGGGGAAAATTCATCCTGGTGTTCTTGTTTGTGTATAAACTGTGGCCATCAGTAGGATCTCCCACCAAGATGTTTTGATGTTTCTTTTGAAGAGTGTATTTTTTTTTTTTCAATATAAATATGTGGCAGACTGACTCCAGCTGCTATGGTTAAGGGCAAGTCCATGCCCCCCAGGTGGGCCTCAATTATTTAGAAGGATGCTTGCCTGTTCTGGGTGATAATGATTGATGGAGATGGATTGGTGACTCACAGATAAGCATTTGTTGCAGATAGACCTTATTGCTAGGATAGTACTGGATATATCACCAGGTAACGAATGAGGGAGAGGTATACCGGAGAGCTGATGATAGCAGAAGGCAGGGGAAGAGTTTATAGGAACTTACACAAGGCAAGTGTTTGCTGAAAGGAAGAGATTTGTTTAAAGAACAATGTGCCAAGCTCTCCATCCTATGATGGAGCAAAAATCAGAAAGCACAGCTTAGGCAAGGCAACCTTAAATCAGTGTAGGGGATGGCACTGAATTTCATCCCCTTCTCAGTGATGTTTTTGCACTGCTTGGTTGCAGATAGGTGTCTGGGCCAGTGTGCTAGGAGAGAAGTCTTGGGCTGAGATGAGAAGTAGTCACCTCTTGTCCCAGCTCCTGCTTCTGGCAGGTATGGCTCCAGAAATACCCTTATCACGTGGCTTCCCCTGTTCTCGAGATTAACTTCTTGTTTGCTTGGATAAGATTTGAGGCTATAATGTGAGATTATAAAATTGCTTGGCCTTGGCGATATTTCTTAGCCAGAGTCATCAGCTTACTCAAATCCTCTTTTGAGCTCAGCTGTAACTCCTTTCCCTCCACCCCACCCACTCCACGATGGGTATTTGTGCACATCTTTGTTTTGTGCGTGATAACAACCTCGCGGCACAACCCCCCTGGTGTTTTATCATCTGTTTCTCAAACTGACATTTTTCTTATGAAGGCTTTGGTGTTTTGAGGGAGACATGAAGTGCTTTTTTTTGTTTTCTTCCCCCATCCAAGGTCCAGTAACACAGCAGTTCACCGCCAGCAGCAGGCTGCTCCGTTACACGTGGCAGCCTCCTGCTCTCACAGCATGCTCTCTGCAAAAAGCATTCCTCAATCCTATGAAACAAGGGCACTCAGCACTTCATAAAGCAGAACCTTATAAATGTACCAGATACTTGTTTGAAACTGTTGCATGCTGTATCTAGGTATGATTTGATGTATTGGGGCTGTATTTCTTTATTACTCTGTGTTTTTAGCAAGCTGAATAGCTCTTGGGCTCAGTGAAGTGCCTTCCTCTGTGTTGCAGCCTACTTGTGTCTCAGCTGCATTGCTTTGGATATTCTTTTAAAGGAGGATGAGATGATTGGCGTGGCTTTATGACAGTTTTGGGTCTGTCGAGTACCCTGTGCTCTTCCAGTTTTTCTCCCACCCTGTTTCAGCTTTGCCAATTCCGCTCTAACCCACTGAGAGTAATCACTAAGATCTCTGGAGTGAGCTAGAATCACCTGAGGTTTGACTTTAATTCCTAAACACAAGGCATAGCTGTGGCTATCCTGATTTCCACTGGTTTTACATAGCAGAACATCAGTTCCTGAAGGCAAGCAGTGCTTCATTGTAAGGGAAGTTTGGGGACCTACACTGCAGCTGTGCAGTGGGTGGAGGAGCAGCTTTATGAAAAGGTATCTTTTGGGAGAAAGAGAACTTTGAAGCTTGTCTTTGTCAATGGAAAACTAAAATACTCTATAGGAAAAGAATATTATGTTATTTCAGTGATAATACGTTGTCAGTGGAAAAAATGCTTGTATTAAGGTGTATCTGTTATCATTGATCTATTTTTCAGTACTTATTTTGAAATATTTATGCTGCTTAAAAATGAGAATCCCTGGAAGACAGGATACTGCTTTTTCTGACAGTACTGTTTTGTGTTTTCTTTGTACAACTCTTATTATTTTTTTTTTTAAACTTTTCTGCTGGGAGAAAGATTCTGTAGGACTTTGTGACCAGCAGCACACTGGGAGGTCAGATCCCTCCTCTAGGGATGACGCTGATGGCAGGGCAGGCTGGAGGTGTCACTGGAGGTGTCTGTGTCCCTGCCCAGCAGCAGAGATGGGGCTGATGTGGAAAGGCGTGTTGCATCTTGCAGCGCTCTTCAGAGATGCTGTTGGCCATGCAAATTGGAAAAGGTGCATTTGGTGGATGCTGTTCCTGAGCTGAACAGTTCTGCCTTCATCCTGGGTGTGTGACGGTGGCTATCGCTCTGCTTGGGGCTTTCTGCTCCTGCCTGCAGGGATCGGTTCCCCCCAGAAGCTTTGGGGAGACTTCTCACACATCTCTGGTTTGCATCTGCTGTTTTGCTTGCCTTGGAAGGTGAATGGTAAGACCTAAACAGAGGCAGAGGTAACTGTTCTTTAATGAGAAGCAGAGTCTAGGTTGCAGAGAAAAGAAACAAAAAGAAAAATTAGATCATTTGGCAACTTAATTAGATGCTGTGCTCCCTGAGTATATCAGTACCCTGTCGATGTCATTGACTATGTGGTGCCATCAGCAGCTTTAACTCTTCTGGTATTGAAATGATCCGGTACAGGATAGGAAGGAGAGGGCTCAGCTGCACTGCTGTCATTGGAGAAGCACAGGGAGAGCAGAGAGGGCAATAAATTACAGCCGTCTGCTGCCACCAGCGGCTGTGCACTATTAAGCCGCTAATTTTTGTCTGACTTGGTAGGAGAGCAGTGCTGCTGACTGCTGCATTCCTGGGTTTCAGGCTAAAGTACTTTTCATTAACAAAGATGAGGATATATTGACTTGAACTGGAAGAATAATTGGCTCCTGTGCATTTAATTGGCTCCTCGCATTCACCCTTTGGTGAACTGATCTGCTATGGGGAGATCGTTGTCTCTCTTCTTGGTTCTTGATGACTTTCTACTTCTTAATGGTCACCCTAATCACAATGGATGGTGGAATATCTTCTCTTTTTGCCAGAGATGTGGCTAGAGCATCAGACTGCATTTTGCACACAGTCTTATAGCGATGATGGCTAATTATTGCTATGCCCAGCTGTACGAATGGGTGTTTTGCTTTTCTCCATTGGAGAAGGAACTTAATTACAGAGCTGTGGATGTTGTGCTCACAAGTGCCAGCATGTCCTACATGACAATAGGAGATTTGTTAGGAAAGCTGCTTTGTAATACAGGCAATATTCCCTCTCCTCTGCCCATGTATTAAGTCATTGAGCAACATAAATTTTAACCTATTATGAAAATAAAAACTTAGAAATCAGCTCCAGTTTCACACGCAGTCATGGCTCAGAATTCAGAAAACAAGCTCAGCCTTGGCAGGCTTATAATATGATACACGCTCGTTGTCAACCCATTTAATATGTGTTTATGGTTATCAGCTCCAATAATAATGACTAAATAAGCAATTAATGATGATGAGTTGGAATGGGCTTAAGACAGAAATACAATGTGAGTATTCCAAGTCTCGAAAATTAAAATTGTTTCACTCTAATTTCAATAGTAGTAATAATGAAGTGCTTGAGAGATTGTGTGTTGAGCTGGAATGCCATGAATGCCTCTATGCCTCATGTCACATCCATAAATGCAATTAAAGACTGGTATCAAACTGAAATGGAGAGTGGAGCAGATATCTGTAGCTCCCTTGGTTTTTGGAGGCAGCTTCAAATGGAGAACTGGTCATCAAAAGTTTGCACAGAAATTTATTTGTGGTTCTTGGGGATGCAGATGGCAATAGGGTCTGTGCTGGGGGAACTGGAACTAGATTTTGGAAGGGTAGCAAACTCTGCTTTCTGTCATGAAGCTTTGGGGACTGTTAGTGTTAGGTCAGAGGTTGGACTCGATGATCTTGAGGTCTCTTCCAACCTAGAAATTCTGTGATTCTGTGTGATTCTGTGTATCTGTCCTTTGTGGCTTTTAAAGTTTATTTTAGGATGATTTATTTCATAAAATGGTTTATCAGATCACTTCCTGCATTCTTACCTCTTCCTTGATTCTTATCTGTATCTTGGCAGTGTTTGGAGTACTGGCACAATGTGGTTACAGCTGATTATGCCTTTCAGCTGCATCTTGTTTCCCCCCAGATATGCTCCCAACCCTGTGGTGGTGTCCAGGACCAGGCAGGCCATGGGATTTACCCATTCTTTGTGAGTCCTGGGATTGTGGGAGCTTCCCCAGCCTCTTGGGGGCACATCAATCCCAACCAGAATCAGATGGAAAACCTCCACCTATCTGCCACTTAGACCTGGGCCAAGAATATATTATAACATCAGGTGTCCACTTGCTGTTTGACATCTCTTGTTCCAGACCAGCCAGCACCTGGCAGTACAGCAGTGAGCAGCTGGGTGCTGCCCCCCCTTCCCAGTGCTGCTGTGTTATCAGGTGATGGCCCAGGGAGAGGGCTTAATTGCAGAAATAAAAATGAGTAATAACACAAATGCTGAACCACCACCGATGTTATTTCATAGCTGAGCTCTATGAAGACTTGATGGTTAGAGAGTAAAGATGCCCTTTGCATGGTTGTGACCAAGTGTAAGCTCCATAGCTGCGGTGGCAAGACCAGGTTTAGTATTAGCAAAAGCAGATCAAATCACACCGGTCTCCCGTCAACCTCGTATCAGAAAAGAGCTGAGAAATGCTGGTGCTTAATATGGAACAAAAGGCATGTGGCTCCTCAGGCATGTTATTGACTCTAAGTTTGGTCTCATTAACACACATCTCATTTATATATATATTTTAAAGGAAATCTTTTAAAATGTTATTTGTGCTTCTTTTGGACTTGCCAGGGCCTGCTGAAAAGTGATGCATCCCTAAAACGATGACATATTCCAATAATTCATCAGGCCCAAATCACATCCTGATGATGTATTATATTAATACATCATCAGAAAAGCAGCTTTCTGATCAGTGGAGCTTTAATGATGTATTTGTGTGAACTCTGAGCAAAAGGCCATCCTTCTGCTGATATATTACTTAATGGCATAACCAGACCTGCTTGGCAGATGTGTGCTGTCGAAAGCAAAGAACCTGGATTTCCTAATGTGAGCTGGAGATAGGAGCCAAAGTTGCATCTCCTATGTGTGCGTAGTGAAGTCAGGACAAATGATAGAGTAAAGCTCCTCTGGAGTCCCTGTTGTCTGCAAGCTGATTTAGGGACTTGTACCAGCTGAACTGAAATGCAGGCATTAAATGCTACTTGTGTTTGCTTGAGCTGGGTAAAAGGCACGGGATAATAACTAGCTTAAAGGCTGTTTTTTCTTGCGGCCTGGAAAACAACAGAGGAAACTCTGTTAATCTTGCATTTATGTGCTCACTGGTCTTTCAGCCAGATGGTGTGGAAGGTGTTCAGTACTGCAAAGTATTTAATTCAGCCTGATAAAATGTTTTCCTCTATATTATTCCTGTGATGTTTCTTTTAGGGCAGTTGAATTGCATCTTCTGCATGTCTTCTGTGTTTTACAGACCGTGTTAACTATCACATATAAGCTGGGACTAGTCTTTGAAACACTTTCATCGTCATGCTGTTGTGTGCTTCTCCAGAAGGGTACTGCCCCTGGATGACTGGTGCACTTTGCCAAAAGACAAATTTCTCTTGGTAGTACTCCTCTTCTAGGACTGCTCTATTATTTATAAATTTTTAGCAATTCTTCTCCAACTCTCAGAGTTCAGAGGAGGGTTTGTATGTCTTCCTGCTGTGTCTGCTGAATTATAAAGAGTAATGTTAATCCCAAGAGCAATTGGAAACTTCTGTCTAGCACAGGAGTGACTCATGGGGTGGGGAGGAGGCTGACAAAACCTGTAACACTGATTCTTCAGTGGGACTGTTTTTTGGCAGATAATTCTGCTGTACTGGGCTTACATGGCAAGGGGTTGCGGGGGGGCCGTAGGGATGGCCTCTGTGAGCAGAGCCCAGCAGCTGCCCCGTGTCAGATCAGAGCCAGCTCCAAAAGGGAACTGCTGCTGGCCAGAGCCAAGCTATGAGCAATGCTGCTTGTATCTCTGGGAGGGCAGATGTCAGAAAGGGGAAAAATAAATGTGCTACAGAAGCTGGGAAGATAGGAGCGAGAAATGTGAGAGGCTCAGCCCTGCAGCCCCCTGGTGAGTGCAGCAGGAGGTGCTCCAGGCATGCAGCACATGTTCCCATGTGGCCTGTGGAGAGGTCCCTGGTGGAGCAGGCTGTCCCCCTGCACCCATGGGTCCCCCATGGAGCAGATCTCCACGCTGCAGCCCCCCCATGGGTGGAGGAGCCCCCGGTGGAGCAGGGGGATGGGTCCTGGAGGAGGCTGCGGCCCATGGAGAGCCCCTGCAGGAGCAGGCCCCGGGCCGGAGCTGCAGCCCGTGGAGAGGAGCCCACGCAGGAGCAGTTTGCTCCTGGGAGATGGACCCTGTGGGATGGAGCCATGTGGGAGCATGCTTGAAGAGCTGCTAGCCCACATGGGGTCAGTTTGGGAAGGATGGCATCCTGTGGGATGGACCCCACAGGGAGCAGGGGCAGAGAGGGACCGTGAAGGAGACGAAGCGTTCTGGACTGGCTGCAGCCCCAGATCTCCTGACACTGAGCCAGTTTTGCTCATGACCGTAACTGGTGAGTGATCTCCATGTCCTTATCTTGACTCTTGAGCCCTTTTCCAGCATATTGTTTCCCACAGTTCCTTTGTGGAGGGGGAGTGGGAGCAGTATGGAGGAGTAAAGCTGAAACCATCTGTCCAGCCAACAAACTTTCTCCCTCTTTGGGGTTCAGTTCTGTCTCTCCTTGTCTCTGCTCGGGGTTGCTCCTGGGATAAGTCATGATCCAACAGCTGCGTTCAGCAGCTGCCTCACAGCAGAAGGGCATCCCGTAGCATGTGGTAGGCAAAGCATGCTCCACATGGGCTGTAAGGGACCTTGGGGCCATCTCTTGTCAGCTCAGAGCACCAAGTGATGGGAAATATGGGGAGAATTTGTATTGGATTTGGCTACTTTTCTACCAGACTTGCCACTTTAAAGTATGGCTAGTGACCACGCAAACCCTACTGGTTTTCCAGGAAAGCTTTTTAGTTTCTTGGAGATAATCTTCTGAACTCTTTGCTCCATGGGAGCTCACAACAGAGGGATTATTCTTGTAGGCTCCAGGCCAGGTAGTAATGACACTGTAAAATAGAAGTAACACCAGCAGCTGTGTGAAATCTATCTTAGTTGATTTTGATTGAGCTCACTGTTGTGAGGCACTACAATGCCCAGAATCAGATCTATATTTCAACATTTCTGGAGAGTTCGTGCCCCCGCCTCCTGTTGTGTGATGTAAAGATCCTTGTTTGGAGCCACACTTCTCATTCTTTGCGTCTCCCCAGATGGGAATCTGCGTGCGACATGGAGCTGTGTGCTCTGCTCTGAGCTGATCCTGTGAGGAACTGTACAGAAAGGGTGTGTTGTAGACACCCAAGTGGTGTCTTTTGTCTGGATCTAAGTAGAGGAGAGGGGATAATGGGCCCTGGTTGAAGTTTTGGCAGGTGACATTGATTTTTTTTTTTTCCCTTGTCAACTGATGCAGTCACTCCCACTCCATCATAGAAGGCCACCAGATTTGGTCAGGCATGATTGCCACCGGTGAAGCCACAGTGGCTGTCTCGGATCACCTCCTTGTGCTGCATGTGCCTTGACGTTGCTTCCAGGAGGATCTGTTCCATGATCTTTCCAGGCACAGAGGTGAAGCTCACTGGTTTGTAGTTCACTGGGTCTTCCTTTGAAAGGATGGGAGTGATGTTTCCTTTTTTCTAGTCATCAGGGACTCTACCTGACTGACAGGCCTTTTCAAATATGATGGAGAGTGTCTTGGCAACTACATCAGCCAGTTCCCTCAGGATGCTGGGATGCGTGTCATGTTCTCAGTGTATTAATGTAAATGTTCTTAGTATACTGTAACCTGTCACCAAACATCAGCTGAGGTGTGACAGCAAGCTATATACGTGCTCTTACTGTGCAGCGAAATCAAAATAATACCACTTAGTTCTTTGTCATTGCAGGATAAGCTCAACAGCATTGGTTTTCATGTGGTGTTGGTCAAGGTTGCTTATAAAGGAAAAATCACACTAACTCAGTAGCTATATGGTAATTTAGAATTGTAGAGTTGGAAGGGATCCACAAGGATCACTGAGCACAGCTCCTGGTTCCACAGAGGACCACCTGAAAATCAAACCATATTTCTGAGGGCACTGCCCAAATGCTTCTTGAACTCAGCTTAACAAGCTCAGGTCAGTTGTGTCTCAGCCTTGTGAAATGGAATTGTTTTTTTTTCTGGCAAAGCACAGGTGAACTCAGACTTATTAGTATCTATTGTCCCTTCAGACATACCATTTTTTTGAGAGGTACATACAGTGCCCACTGAACAGCACTTTGAGTGTGTGCCCAGGGGTGTGTGCTCCCCAAGCCTGCAGTGGGAGGTGGCCTTTCCTCCAGCTCTGGAGCTTGTGGGTGGGATGGAGTGCCCCAGATATATCAGTGTCAACCCATGCTTACTTGCTGGGGTGGCCTGGGCTGGTTAGTTGTGACCAGGGCTGTGTTGAGGCTCCAGTTAGAAGCAGACATGCTGTGTGGTCTGGTGGTGCTTTCTAGAGAGGCTTCAGATGTACTCTAGCAAAGGCAGTGACATCCACCTTGCATCTGGGCTTGCTTAAGGAAAAAGCAGAAGCTGAACACCCGAAGTAAAGAAGGGCTGCATGCTGTCAAGTTGTCTGTGTCAATGGTAAGCACAGATGTTGGAGGACATCATATGAGCAAGCCTGGCTTCCCACTCCTGTGCAGCAATGCCCTCTGAAAACCACCGTGATCGTCCATCTGGAGGTTGTGGTCTAATGGTTGTTGCAACCATGTTCCATCATATTCTATAGAAAGAATTATATTCCCTTTCTATTAAGAGCACTTCTGAGGACAAAAATGACTGTGAATATTTTGGGAGTAGTCCCAAGCGGACAAGATTTCTTTAAAAGACTTTCTAAAATTTTTTTTTGTTTAGGTCTCTCTTCCTTGCTGGCAGTTGTTTGAAATCATGAAAGCCAGACCCAGATCCTGCCATAAGGAACAGACGTGGTGATTTCTGTGCCCTTTTGCCAACAGGGGAAGGAGACAATGTGAAATGCAGTTACGTGGATGTGCAAATGAAGTGCATCTCCATATCTCAGCTGGATAGATTCACTTTAAAAGTTCATGATTATTTGTCTGAGTGTGGACAAGAAAACGTCCTTACTCCTGGACCTCCTGACGCAATTTCTCTGAACTGAGCCAAATCCTTGTGTGGAGTGGGATTCACTCACCCTTCCTTAGATAAGTTTTAAGTGTCTCTACGTAGGCTAGTCACCTTGGGTTCACTTACAGTCAATGGAGTAGAACAGTTGCCTTCAAAGAGTGATTCATCTCCTCTTCCAGCTGACGTCTAAGGTAAATCAGATAAATCACCCCTTGCTACTGACTGGCTTTGAACTCCAAGAGTGAGGAAGAGCAGCAAAGTTAGAAGTGTAACTGTTGGTCATGTGAAATTGAGATACATCTTACCTGATTTTTAAGTTCCATAAATATCACAGATACCATGGCATTTTGTACCAACAGAGGTTTACAACATCTCTTTAAAAAAATGCATCAAAGCCTACCACATCTTTTTTTTTTTCTCTAAAGCTTCTCCCCCCCACCTCCTTATGTGTTCTCCCTAGACGTTATCAGCAAAGTTTTTCTCTCTTATTAGAGGCTCATTTTTCTCACTAAACTGGCTCCATGGGCTGACTAGCATATAATTGAGCCAAGCAACAGTTAGTGTGAGTAACCTATGACTGAGCCCGGAGCAAAACAAGAAGGGAGAAGATATAGCTGCCACTGAGTAATTCCTGTTCCTCAACAAAACAGGAGATAAAGAAAATGTAACAGCTGGGTGATGAGTAAGCAGAGGCATTACCAGCCTCAAAGAACTGGGAAGATAATTATAGGGGGTCCTTTGCTCAGAGCAAAGGAGAGCTGAACATACCCCTTCAGTGGAGGGTTCAGATTCCCTGTATGGCAGGTTGTTGAGGCTGTGCTTCCAGGGACTGTCTGTCACTACTTACTCTGTCCAGCTCTGTGTGTATCCCAGGGTCACCTCTTAGAGGATGGCATCTGTTCTGTGGTGGTTGCCTGATGCTCACTTAGCACTGTGACAATACAGCTGAAAAAAAAGTGCATCTGATGTTTGGTTGGGCTCTGAAGTTCCCTGTTCAGCTGGGACAAGAGGCATTGAACATGCTTATTGCATTGCCCAGCCATTGCATACACTAACAGAATGTCTTGTTTATTTGTACATATTCTATTAGTAGATCTAAGGATCAGTAGAAAGTCAGTCCAACATCAAGCCAGGTGTTCAAAGTTGTTTTAATGCTAAGTCAGGTGTCATAATACAACTGCTTGTTTTCATAGGTGGTCAAAGAACTTTAAGAGGTTTGATGACTAACAAGAGGTTAGTCTTTGCACACACCTAACAAAGGGACCTGGCTTGATCTGTGTGAAACAAGCTGTGAGTGAAGCACAGTCAGTGCAATCACACTTCCCTGTAAAGTACTGTCAGGAAGCCTTGGGACAGCAATATTGCTCATTGGTTTTGTTTTCTAAACAGTGGAAAGGATCACACAGGATGTACGCCACTGCCTAGGCATCATCGCCATCAAGGATGGGCTGATTTCCATTGCAGTGACAACGTCTGGTACTCTGGAAGTGCCTCCCACTGAACGGTTGAGAATCATTTGAACAGTCAGGGGATGATTTAGGTTGGGAAAGACCTTCAAGATCAAGTTCAACCGTTGACCTCACCTCCTGAGCCCAAGTGGGGACTTGTCCCTTAGAGCCACATCCACACATCCCTTAAATATCTCTACTGACTCCATCAGTTCCTTCGTGTCTCATTCCAATGCTTGACGGCCCTCTCCATGAAGAAATTCTTAATATTCAATATAAACCTCCCAGGCACAACTGGAGACAGCTTCTTGTCCAGAAAGAAGAACACCAACTAGGGACCTGGGAGAGTGGGCATGGTCAGCACTTTTGTCAGAGACTGGGCACTCTGTTTCTTGTTATTTCCACTACACACTCTGTGATGTGTTTCACTTGTGAAATTTGAACTTTGAATTCTTCAAAGCTCTCACACAATATTGAACAAAAAACAGATGGGATATAAAGTTAAATGAAAGTTTTTTCTTATCTTCTTTTTATTGATGACCAACAGATGGTGGGAAAAATATTAGGCAAGTCTTGTAACTTCGTTTTTGAGGTTATTCTTCAGCTTTTAAGTAGAAAATCAAAGCTCGGCTCAAAATATCCTCTGCACAGTAGCATATATTGCAGTGTAATGTCATGACAGGCTAATTGCTGATAAACACTATGAGCTAGCAATGATGGATGGGGCAGAGAAAAAGGATGGAGCAGATGACCTTGGAGCATTTGAAGGTAAAAAGACACAAAGGCTCAATTATTCCTTTCTCTGCGCTCCCTCTGGTACCTTGATACTTGGTAGTACCATTATAAATTAAGGCAGACCTTGGATCTGTTTCCCAAAGCAGGTTTTCTGTACACATTTTTTGGGGGAGTTGTCTTTAGGGAATCTCAATGGTAGGCACAAAGTGTCAGTAACCTACAGGTTGATAGAATGATCTCATAACAAATCTGAAGAGCAAAGAACTGCTAATGGTCTTATCACACAAATTACATCAATATCGAGTAAAATTGGAATATACGGCGGGTCAATCCGGATATTCCTATGCTAGCAAACTCCTTTCTGAACATGTGGAGGCTATATTTATTATTACTACTCCGTGTGTTTTACCTTGGGGTAGACTTCTAGAGGATGCTCTGTGAGTGTAATTGCAGGATTTTACCTCCTGTCTGTAAAGAAAAACAACAAAATAAATAATAGTCCCAAACAAAAACCAAAAAACCCACCCCCTTGTTTTTTTTTTGTAGGGATACCATCCTGAAAATTGGACTTTTGGCAAAAAGCAAACAAACATAAATTGTAGGGATAAGAGCTTTTTTTTTTCTTTTCTTTTTTTTTTTTTTTTAAACTTAGTAATAATTAAGTACCCATGTAAAACTGATGCCCAGCATCTGTTCCAGTTTTTCACCAGTACACTCCTTGGAGACTTGTGCCAGGAAGGGTCCCAGGAACATGCTTGACCCAAAGGCTGTGAAATGTCACTGAAAGCAGTTGGGACGTCAACTTGCTTGAATGATTTGATGGAAAGAATCCTGTTGATAGGAATAGATAACACAACAGTGAAGACTCAGCATCTTGTCCTGCAAGTGATGTCTTTTAATTTCCCGAATTCAAGTTGACAAATGGATCTGTACCATGAGAGCTGTTGTGATTGCTTCTGAAATGCTTTCCCAGAGCCTAATGCACCTGCTTGGTGAGAGCCTCCTGGAGTACAGTTTTATCTAATTGTGACGAGGACAATTATGAAACGCATCCATTACTTAGATTGCATGAGTCCTGTCAAAATTGGGATCTATTATGTGGGGAATGATACATGCATCGGATACTTCTTTTTTTAGCAAGCTCGTTGGGAAACCGTAGCAGATGAAAGGTAGGGGCTGGTAGGAGAGATCCATAACGTGAGGGAATACAGGGCTCACGAACACTCTGCTTTTATGCTTCATCAACAATTTTATGCTTATGTCTCTGTTACATGATAAAAACTTAGAGTGCTTTAATTAAAATAAAGACCACAAGATGGGACTTGAGTAAGAAATGTATTTATTAACATTATACTGACTGTACCTAGCTGTGATTCTGGAGTTTTAAAAACATGTTAATTACCAGGTTTCCTGGTAAAGACAACGTGAAAATTTATATATTGCTTGTAGAAGCATATGTTATTTTACAGCTTCTATAATTGTATGATCCAGGTAGGAAAAATACCTTTCTAACTACAAAAAAAAGTTAAGATATTTGAAAGGCAATTCACAAAATGGTTTTAGTAATACATATTAAAAATCATCTGTGTTTTGTTCAAGTGAGTGCTTGCTTGTGGCGTTCTTGAAATAAAGAATTGGTTAGAAAAATGGAGTCACATACAATGTGCTGTAATCAGTATGGACTTGATGGATAAGAAAATTCTGTGTCTGAGTTCTGTTCTTGCGGAAACCTCAGCTGGTTTCAGTGCAACATCGATGTGCAGGAAGGCAGCAGCAGCAAAGTGTAGGTCTGGAAGTTTGTCTGTGTTGTTAATGACCTCAAATGGAGCAGAGGAGAGCGCTGACCCCACCTCGGTGATCGTGCTGCTGCTTATCAGGCTCAGCGTCAAATAAACCTTACGAAGATTTAAAGCCTTGGTGCTAAGGGTCCAGCTGGAAATGCATTTCTGTTACGCATTTATAGCAACGTGATATTGCCTGTTAACCAAACGGGATTTAAAACACTTGAGCCATTGCGAGATGCAATTTTCATGGTCTAATACTAATTTTCATTGATCACTTTTATGACACAATCATTGTCTTTGTAAGACTCGGCTTTTACTGCGGACTTGATGCCACCACAATTCGGCAATCTAATAATATGTGAGTTACTAATGGGACAGCCTCAGGGTCTCTGCGTCGCCGTCCTTTAGGGCTGGTGTGCGCTGATCATCAGCCTCCTCAGCTCTCAGGAACGCCTGCTGCATTCGGAGTTCAGCTACAAAATATTTATGGAATCTGATACAGAGGTAAACTGAATTCACACATTTGGGATCAGCGCTTTCAAACGTGAACAGAGGTGGTGTGAACACGGCTGGACCTGGAAGGGAATTATTTTCTCTCTCGCTGGAAGAGATTTAATGTGAACAGTAAACAACGAGTGTATATCAAACGCCATAGAGGAAATGGAAGAGGTTTTAAATCCTAGAGTGCAGGCGACAGTTTTACTGGGACACACACAGGTCAGGAAGCTGTCTGATATAAACTGGCTGGAATTGAGGAATTTATAGAAACGCTGGCAGAAAATCCAGCCTCACCGGTAGCTTTGGAGGTGGTCGACTCTGTGCACATGACCGGTAGCACTTAATACACTCTCTCCATGTATATAGATAAAATCTGGGTGACAGCTGCGCTGATATAAAAGTTAAATCTCATTAATGGACACCGTATTTTCTTCTAACAGTCTGAAGTTTTAAATGCTGTCATTTACTTCTGGCTGGTGTAAGGAGGACAAGAAATGCATGCATTAAGGTTTCTCTGCCGTCACCCTTCTAGGCATAAATATGTGATAGGAACTTTTACCAGCTGGAATGGCTCTGCTGACAAATCATTAAATCTTCTTTCTCTGGAGTTAAACATTTCATCTCTCCTGGCCGTGGTGAATGAGTGACAACTTCTCCTGGATGCTAGTCAGAGGGAAAGCACAGGGCTGCATCCTCCCCTGGCATGTGCTGGCAGAGCTTCGTGGGTGCTGCACCAATTTCCATCGGCAGCTCCTGGCCCAGTGGCTATGAAATGCTCAACGTGAGCACTGGGTGAAAATAGCCGAATGGTTTTCAGGAAGGTGCCAGAGAGAAAAGCAGGCGGTGCATCCAAAACAGTCCTTCCCTTAATTAGTGCTTCAAGTGATGCCAGGCCGTACGATGCGTGTCCCATTCTTTAGGATTAATGAGCAGCTACCATTACATTTTTATCACTTATGGCTTGGCAAATATGCAGGGAAATGAAAATGCTACGGAAAAAATACAGCTTAAAACAAGTGCTATTTACTAAAGAGATAATTGGTTACATGCAGCCTCAGGTGGAGGCATTACAGTGGCTGCTTTTAATCAGTTGTTCCAACATATGTTTGCAATCCTGATGTATCTATGGGACTATCTTGCTGTGACCATGACTAATTACACACACCAATCATGCATTGCTTTTGGTTATAAACCAGCTATCGAGCTAGAAAGTGCTGATACAGAGTGAAGCCTGGAGTTTCGCAGGGCTCTGAGTCTGTCAAATTAGTGTGGCAGAAGTCTCTGTCCTGAGCTTAGAGCTGCTGAACTTTAACTTCTCTGTAGCATCTTCCTCACTTCAGCAGGTGTCTCCATGGACCAGGTACTTGCAGCTTTATTTTTCACCTGCTCTGCTCCATCTTGCTCAACTCTGGGTTTGTTGTTTGTCTCCTGTGCATAGGCTTTGGATCTAGGGCTGCTTAAGGCAGACGTCTGCAGCTATTAAAATGTTGTCAGGGTGTGTGTGTATTTTTTTTTTTTTTGTAAGATTGAGTCCTGAAGCACAAAATTTCAGCGGAGTGATAGTCTGTGGTTCACTTAAGGCTTTTTTTTTTTTTTTAAATAGGTCTGCTGTGTGGGAATAGGCCCAGGATTATGAGCAGGGTCTTGTGTACATGTGCAGCACCCTCGATTGTAACGCGTGCAGTAAGCAGAAATGAGAGCTTGTTGCTCGTGTACAGTTTTTTTAATATCAAAACAGATGGAATCTGTCATGATCAGCTTTAGGAACAAACTAATTTAGATCCTCTCTTTTCCTTTAAATAACTCGAGGGGGGGGAAAAAAAGAGGATTTATTTCACATAATCCTTCCAAGCAGAAGATTTATGCATATATACGTATAAGCTTTGTTTTGTGAAGATTAAAAGCTATTAATAAAGGATCAAGAACACTGAAGTTAGCAAGTGGCCGAAGGAGAAATCCCTTCCTGCAGTGTTCTAGCAGCAAAAGTTGCTCACCCAGATATTGCAGGTGCTCGTCCAAGTCCCTCTGCCTGCACAGAGCTGAGCCCCTGCGTCTGAGGATGGGGATAACCATCACTGCTGCAAAAATACCTGGTGAGCTTGTGCATGCTTGGTCTCTTCTGCTGACCCGGAGTTAATAAGTGAAGAATCACATTTCAGCTGAGCATACGGCTGTGCATATTGTTTTGGGTTGTCTGTAGGGATTGAAATCTCTGATGAAAAAAGCAACACCTCGTTGCTTCCTGCAGATAGGATGGAAACCGGCAGCACCCCTGATTTCCTGGTAGCCCAGGGAGGAGGAAAGTGTTTTGGGTAGGAGAAGTAGGCAACAGAAATTGCCACAAACAGAGGCTGGAATTAGGTTTTGTTTTCTTTATTTGGAGAAAACAGTTCAATGACTGACTCACCAGATCTAAGACCGGGGGCTGTTGTGACTGTGGTCACCACCTTCACGTTGGAAGGAGCCAAGCACCCGCTCTTCTTCCTCTCCCATTTCTCTTTTTTGACCTGAGAGAGTTTAGCAAATTTTTACTGAGGTTTTAGTAAATTCAAGTTCAATTCTCCAGTAGTTTCAAAATACATCCTTTGGTGAATTTTCTCAAATTTCCTTCTTTTAGTTAGTAAGTGAGCATATAGTAGTGATTTAATTTTGAGGAGCCACTAGGCATAGCAAAATCATGATCTGATTAATCTAAACTAATCAGCGCTGTGACAACTTTTTTTCCCCACACTGAATGCAAATCCTTGGTAACACAGAATTGGGATGCTTGAATGGATCTAGAAATTATAAAATAAGAGCATGTGCAAGCAAAACAATTACACGCCTATGGACTGAAACCCCTTCCCTCCCTGATGAGTAAACCACACAATCTGAAACAGAAGAGGGAAGGCACTACCAGGCTAGCTTTTCAGCTGCTCTAGCTAGGTCTCTTTTATCAAGAAAGATGTTGATCTGTGCCACCTGAGGGCATGGGGGAAGGAGGGAAGGTGTATGAAATTTTTATAAGCTTTCCCATAAACACCACAGTTTGTCTCTGTTTTTCATTTGGAAGCACTAGGGATTCACGTCAGAGTTTTGTGTTTGGGGTCTGCAGCTTGACACCTCAGCTGCTCAGAGAAGGTGCCAATTTGGCTCTTTTAAAGGTTGACTGTGTGTATATAATCTTAGGTAGATTTATTCTTATATTAAATGACGACAGGTTAAATTCTCTTTCAGCTTCTCTGCTGGCCAGGACTAGTGGGATCCTGTAGAAAAATGATTGGAAGCAGGGTCAAAGCGAGACATGCAGCATTTTCCAATGAAATGGAGGAAGATTTCATTTCCATGGAAGATCTGAGATTCAAGAAGAGCTCAGTTTGCTCTTTCCCATCTGTGAAACAAATTACCTGAGAAACCTCTTAGTTTAGACTGAAAGGCAATGCAGCAACCAATTTGAATAGATCTGTGATCCCAAAAGAACAAATATAATATTCAAGAGGAGGTTTCTCCCATACATTGTTAAATGGAACCCCAGCAATGTGTGTGAACTGTTCAGGGGGACCCTTGGTGCATGCCACTTCAAAAAAGGCCAAAAAAAAAAAAAAAGCCATGATGGCAAGTACAGGTAGGTGTTGAAGGGAAGGTGCCGTTTCCACCTAAAGTTTAGGTGCAAGCAAGTTATTTTTTTTATTCTTAAAGCACCCAAATTCATCTGTGGAACTGGAGTGTTGTGACCGTCTATCTGTTGTCACTCTTTCAAGACGTCTTTCTGCCTGTAGGTAGGAGCTTTAATGAGTTAAGAGGGAAAAATGTTGAAGGAATGGAAGTGAGTTCCCACTTGCAGACAGGGCTGCACAACTTCAGCAGCATGGAGACACTGGCTTTGCACTGCTTTATCTCCCACAAGGAGTTTCCATCATCCTCAGGCACGGGGCAATCCTAAGAGCTTGTGGATAATGTCTGAGAAGGGTGAAAGCCGTGCTTTCTGTGTGCTACTGCTGCAAAGCTCCCTCCTGATCTGCTTGGGCCCTGTATCAGGCTTGTCATGGATTGTCACATGTGTTTTCTGAGTTGTGCCACTTAGGTAAGCCTGCTGCTTGGGATTTTTTTGCAGAGTGGAGCTTTACAGGGCAGGTGAGTGAAGACATAATTGCATATAGGGCAAGATACGAAAGGGGTTGAACGGAGGAGTTTGTGTGTACACATACATCTACACAGGGACTGGGAGATGGGGGGGACTCTCCACCAGAGATAAAGGTCTGGAAAAGGATCAGGCTGCAGGGTGCAGCAGAGAAAAGGACAAACTAGAGATGGTATCAACCAAGGGCAGGGAATAAAGGTTCAAAACATCATGTTGGCCAGAAGTGTGATGATAATCGAGCAGATGTGCCGTATGTGAAACAAAGCTCACTCACTTCTGGCCTTGCTCAATCCCAGGAGCTCAGCCCCAGTGTGCGGCACTGCTGCTGCTCAGGCAGGACTGGCAGGTGGTGCTAATTAGGCTGGTGTGTTTTATGATGGTACTATTAAGCAGGGTTATTTATACTATCATACTTCTCATTTTATCACTTGCTGACTTTAAAGCATTCTCCTTTTGGATAATGAAGCTCGATGTTTTCGTACCTCGCAATGTCCCATTACTCCATGAAGACACCGATGCCGGTAAGGTACGGCGAGCTGACAGTTTTATTCATTGACTGCTGCTAAATACTCATAGTCTGCATGGAGCTATTATGTGTTGTACTTTAGATAATGGGCTGTAAATAATAACAAAATCGAGTTGCTGAATGCCCTTATAGGTGACATTAAGTTTCATGAAGATATACGTTAAAGCCATGCAGAAATAATTTCCGCAAGACAGCCTTAATTTTCAGCCTCAATTTCTAAATATTGCCTATTATGTTCCATGGCCTCTGGAGATTACATTTTTATTCAATGGTGACAAATGAAATTTCTTTTTAAGAATATCTGTTCACCAAATAGGCCTGCATGGTATTTCTGTGTCATCCTGGGAGCCCCGGAGCAGCCCACCTGGCTGCCTCACCCCCATGCAGCAAAAAAGCAGGAGCTTTTCACACTAACAGCAGAAGATTGGTGAAAGTTGCAAATCTGACCCAGGATCATTTTATTTTTTTCCCTACTAAATGCTGATGGACACTTGTTACCAATTATCAGTGGGAGTTATCAGCCTAATAGGTTTCATCCCTCTGGAGGGGCTTAAAAAATGCTTGCTTTCATAGGTAGCTTCACAAAAAGATCCTGACAAGAAGGAAGCCCCCTTGAAGGCTGTTATGCCAGTGGAGATGGCTGCTCCTGCCTTCCTCTGCTGAGTGGCTGGGCTGTTAGGAAATGCCATGTTGCCTTGAACTGCTTGTCCTTGCCTTCATACTCGATCTTTATTACTGTGCAACGTTAAAGAGAGAGCTTCAAATTGTAGCTGGTAGCAGCTCTCTAAACAGGGCTGTTGGGATGCAGTAAGAGCAGATCTGTCAACGAATATGAAAGTAAGTGAATAAGAGGAGGCGGCAAAAGAGCTGAGAGAGGAACAGAGGATGTGACTGTGGCCAGTTGTGATCCTGCTGGCCTGGAGGTGTGTGCAGGCAGAGCGCGTGGAGCTAATGCCTCTGGCAACACAGCACATTGGACAGGGTAAATATGTGCAAGGTGAAGGGCTGTTCTTGGGAACACAGGGCTGGAAGATCTTACCTGGTGCTGGCCTTCAAAGAATGTTGTCTCACAGGTCACCTTTAGATAGATTAACCCTCTTTTGGAGGTGTCCTGGAGAAGGAAACAATCTTGTGTGTTACCCAGGTGAGGAAAATCCTGACCTTGCTGACTTGATTGCAGAATTCCTCCCAGCTTCACTGGATTCAAGGTTTTACATCTATAAAGTTTCTCATATATAGGCATACACACATGTATATACAGGCACACATCTGTCAATTCATCTATACACACACAATAACACACATCACCATCTGCACACTGTTTTCTCTCTAACCCTGTCCTTGGGGGACCTCGGATCCCCCCCATAACTAAGTTCTTGTGCCAAACACTTGTTTAGTTTGGTTTCCCACACATTCCTGTCTTTCTCTCATGGGTCTCTTAGTTTCTTATGCGATGTCCTCATTTTCCAGTTAATGTAGTAGTTGCTTGTCTCTCAACTCCTCTTCCAGCCGCCTTCTGCCTTTGGTACCCATAAGAAGGCATCAGATAACTGAGTCTTGCTGATGAAAAGGAAACGTCCAGTAAGTCTATTGTGAAATACAGCTTCTTGCAGTAGGTTTAGGTGCTGTTTCAATGGCTTTGTGCTGCTGCAGGAAGCAGGTGCTCAACGTCTTTAAAAAGTTGTGAATTCAAATAAAAATAAATCTTAAACATTCTCTGATCTTTTGTGGTAGGCTCAAAGGACTGATGGCTCTGTGAAGCAGCTGAACAGTAAGGAGAACAGAAGAACAGCTGAACAGCAGAGAAGTCAGAGTAGTCATCTCAATGAACAACCAACCTTTGCCCGTGGTGAAATAGGATCTCATGAGAACAACGTTTTGTGATTTCTCAACTTTCTACCCACCTACCACGCTTTGAAGCTAACACTTTTGACTTTTCTGAAGCTAAGAACACGTAGCATAATCCCGGTACAGGAGAAGGCTTCTTCAGAATGTGATTACTGCTCCGTGCCTGACGGGTATGAGAAAGTGTCCTGAAATGGCGTGGCCTCAGCTCTGGGCCATCTCTGGGAAGTCCCAAGTTGTGGCTGAGGACAGGGTGCTCCTCCCGTTCACACACGTCAGTCTTACCTCTGGAGGCCAAGCAGTGTAAAGAGCAATTTGCTTAACCGTAGCTGGTGAACTTCAGTGCCTCCATGTAAAATCCATGCACGTAACGACTTCATACACATTTCCAGAAGCTAACGCCTGAGATTTGGCTCATTAAAATCCAAATGGCGCGCTAGTAAAATGAAGTCTACCGATGTACCAGATTTGTGCACTGGAAAGTGGGATTCAGTCAGATCTCCCAGTCGTTTATGAGCAATAAATACTCAGTAGCTCAGGATACATGCTTTCCTGCTTTGTGCAGGTTTCTGGAGGGAAAACCTTCTGTTGCACACAAGGACAGCTCTTGCTAGTGCTGAGGACACTCCTGTGGGCAGCATTTGGTGCAAGTGGTGTTAGACGTGCAGCACTGACCTGCAGCAGCCCTGGGGTTTGATGCACCACTCTTCTATACTAACTCCCTTAAAAGCAGCTGGAACAACCCACGTGCATCATCTTGCTTGTGTTTTTGTGTCCTGAGAGTGCTTCCTGCAGCTCAGCTGAATGTGCAGAGCCTCTCGGTGGAGAGGGGAGTGCCACCAGGGAATAGCAGGGAACGGCTTTTCTGCGGTGGAGCCGCCAAAGTGGCTTTGTTCCGAGTGCTTTGTTTCAGTGCTTCCTGAATAGGGACGATATTACTCGCAGGCTGAAGAGCTTTGCCGTTTGGAGCGTAAGATGGTTTAGAATTGGGCCCAATTTATATGGAATGGGTTTATTTCTGCAGTAATGGCTTCTTCTAGGATAAGAGGGTTTATAGCCCTTCCCTTTGCAACCATTGTCGCTCTGACTAGGCTGTCTAGACAGCTCGGTTTTCAGGCATATTCACCACACTGTGCCTCTATAGTGGGTAATAATATGTCAAAGCCATAATATTGCCAGCTAAGGCGTGCTCCGAAGGGGGAAGTGATTCTGCCTCTTCTTTTCACAGGGAGGAATGGAAAAAGTCCAGCTCCTGTTAGTGCTGTGCAGGAGGGGAAGGTCCATGGTCTGCTGCTCTTGTGGTCTGTGGCTGGGGTCTTTCAGACCTGTCTCTCCCTTAAATGCACGCTGCTTTCCTCGGGAGCACTGCAAGAAGGAAAAGAGCAGGGAAGCTTTTAGCTGTCTACTTCAAATAATGAGTTATTTAGAACAGCTTTCCTTCTTGGGGGAAATAGCTGGTGATTATGCTACGAGATTAGTTGCCCTCAGGAAAAGCTTATTCTGTTTCCTTACCAGTTCTGGATTCCAGGTCAGACAGGAGATCTTCACAAGCCTCATCTTGTTTTGTGTGCCCTTTCCTTCAAGGACACTTCAGAAGCATGGAATGGTTTGCTTTGCATGACCTGGCCGAGCTGAACACCACGGTGAGGTGGTGGGTGATGTTTTCCCATGCTTTGAGTTCTGTAAGTGCATGTTTTTACTCCTTTGACAGCTTGGTGAGAAAGAAAAATAGTGTAGAGGCATAATTATTTCCAAGTAGGTGCCCACTGTGCCCTTCTGCACAGCCTTTGTGCTTTTAGGGAGTGTTCAAACAACTTCTTTTAGCTTATATTAAAGACATTTGGAAATGAAGTACAGAAGACGCTATGCAAATAGATTTTGGAGGAAGGCTCCTGTTTTTTAGACTACTTACAAATATACATTGCACAGCTCTGCTCAATAAAATTAATCATGGATCCGAAGTTTTACCACCTGCAATGGGATTTCTGCACTTCCCATAAAAACAACTAGTAGAGTTTAGGATTTGCAGGCCTGTGACCTGCAAACCCCTTGGTGAGCACAGAAATGCCCCAAAGCCTTTGGATACCAGCAGTGGACTCTTGGCTGTAGAGCAGGGTGCAGTTTGGAGTTCACACGTGGGCTGGGTTCCCAGTGCTCCCTCAGTATGTAGTGGGGGGAAAAAGTAGGTACTGCTGGGATATATCCCCTTTTAGGCACTGGAAAAGTGGATGGTAACATTGGATGTGATCCATCTATTCTGGATCACTGACTCGAGTATCTCTGCCAAGGAGACTGTGGCACATAATCCCTTTCAGAAAAAATCAGACTGTAGTTTAAGACTCTACTGCTCTTCAGAGAGGCTGTTGCAGCATCTCTGCTTTGGTGGCTAAAAACTTTAATTTCTAGATTAACTATATTTACAGGCACTTTCAGATCATTTGTTGTTATGCCAAAATCACTCTGTTTTAAATGCATATTTCTTTTTCTGGTAGTGATGTTCTGAGGTTGTTGAGGCTTTGTTTTATAACGAAAAGCAAAAGAAACGCTTGTGGTGGTTTATAGCTAAAATGAGGTGGAGGTGAGACTTCAGGGCATCTCATAATCTTGTCGGGAACCAAAACAGGCATTCAACTGAAACATAGCACTGCCTTTGATCTGGGACACATGGTCTTGAGTTGCTGAGGTCCTCTCTGATGGTCTCTCCTGGCCAGCTCTCCTGTATGCAAGGCAGAAGCAGAGGCAATGTCCTGTTGCTTAACGATGCAGCCAAAATCTCTGAGGTCTCTTAAAGTTCAAGCACTTCTCAAACAAATATCTAGTGTTTGATTTTGGTTACCAGCAGAGATGATGCTGTTGCCCAGCTATCAAGCCTCTGCCTATTTAAGGAGTGCATTAACTGAAGGATATACATAAATCCCTCTTGAACAGAATCAAACCCACGGTGATTACACAAACCCAGTCATCCACTCCCTCGCATCCCCTGGGAGCACCAGCATCTGGCGTCGGCGCCTGCTCTGAGCAGAGATGCTCTCACAGCCTACAAACCATCATCCTGTGCTACCTCTCTGAGTAATACCAGGGCTAAGGATTGATCTGGCCCCTGCTTAATGTTCTCTTAGCGAAAGTAATTAAAAATTTCCAAAAGTAAACCAAATCAAGCCAATTAAACTGTAATGTGATCAAGGCTTGACTGAGATTTATCATCTTTTCCGTGGCTTGAAATGCTGGCAGCTGGATGAATGCAGCAGCAGTGATGAGTGTGCACGTGTTAGATGGGACTTGACTTAAAGCACAGATCTGCGTGAGTAACTCAAAGCAAAAAAAAAAAAAACAAAAAAAAAAACACAACACGTTTGAGGTTTCTTCATTTCTTTTCAGCTTGTCAGGGGATGTGAAGTCCTGGACAGTTTGTGGCTGTGGTCCAGGATGGCTTTCAGACCTAATCCCCTTGAAGCAGGGGCTCTGTTCATCTCAGGGAGGTTATAAGCACTATTCATAGTAGTCTGGGCAACAAGGAGGGATCTTTTTTTTTTTTTCTTTTTTTCTATCTCTCCAGGTCATATAACTGTATATACCACATGTCCAAAAAGAGTTGGTACAGAGTTCTGTATGGATGGACTGAGTCTGAAGTAGGAAGTCTTCTGTACATTGATAAGAAACCGTTGCACCTCCCCATGCTGCAGGATGCCTACAGGCAGGAGCCACGCTGCATGGTCAGATGTGTGGCCCTATTGAACCCCTCTTGTAGCTGAATGGGGAAACCAGCAAAACAGACTTTGACAAACAACACGTGTTGTTTCTTCTGCTTTCCTTGTGCCTTCAGGGGTGAGGAGGGTAGAGAAGGTATTTCAGAAGCTTCCCTGAAATTAGGGAATTCCTTCCTCTTCTTAGTGCTTTGTGTTGTAGGTGGATATATTTTAATTTACATTTTGAGGGTAAAAAGAAAGGTTGCAGGCAGTTTTTATCAGAATGAAGCTGAGATCCCTTACAATGCAAAATCCAGACTTACAACATGACTTTCTCCACGGCATCTGAGCATGTTGATGTTTAGTCGGAATAGACTTTGCAAGAGGCCTTCTGATTTTGAAGGACAAATGTGTTTTTGTTTGAGCCTGAGTAAGGCTACAGCTTGTGATGTCCCAAACACATGCAGAAGTCACCTGCCTGCTGGTGCCCTTCCAGGCCAGCGGTGGCTGTGCCCAGGACCGTGCAGGCATGAGGAATTGCCGGCTCTGAGCACAGTCCTCGTGTTGGATTAGTGAAAGGGGTGAGAGAAGCCCAAGGTGATGGTACTGAATCCATACACCATGCAGGATAGCTGTGTGTAGGGTCTGTCCTACAAACACCCAACCAAAGCCTGCTGAGGACGCTGTGTGTGTTGGCCTAGATGTGCAGCCTCTGTCCCCTCCCTCCCATCTGGTACCTTGCCGAGCTTCTGGGGCATTTTCCGTCTGTGCTGGGCACCTCGCTTGTGGCTTCTCGTGTCTAAAGTTAGGTCTGTGTTGGAGGAGGGTTGGTTTTCAGCTCCTCGTTCCTTAAATACCCTCCAGAGCTATGGCTGTGAGACGTTAACAGAAATTAGACCTGTCAACTGCAGACAGGCTGAGCGTTACCAGGAGTCCAATAACTTGGATTAACGTTTATCTGCCAGAGGTGCTCTGGGTTGTCTGAGTGCCTTCCCTCCCTCATGCTCATTTTGGTGTGCTGAAGGTGTAGGATGCAGCTGTGTCCTTCCTGGGCAGTGACCTGAGGTGCAGATGGGCCCATCCCTCCTTTCCCAGTCCTGTTATCCTGAGGAATTCAGTGCCTTGAATGAGGCACTGGCAGAAGAAATTATTTAGGCTTAATCAGTGTTAATTTCTTCAATGTTTATTGGCATAGAAACTAGAGTGAGGGTCTCCTTCTGCCCAAATGTCCACACAACGCTTGGTGTAATGCTTCCAGACTAGGTGATGTAGAAAGGGTTCAGCAGCTCTGAAAGACTGGGGGAATGTCCAGCCCCAGGAAGACATTGTGCACATGATGATCAAGTGGTGATGTAGAAGAGGCAAATTCCTTTTTTTCCATGAAACAAACCCATTTTGCTGGATAGAGCTCTGAGCTTTGGGCTAAGCAAGGGCAGCTCAAGAAGAGGGAAAAGATGCTGCAGCTTTCTCCAGTTCTGCATTGCTCAGGGATGTGTGGAACTGTTCGGTCCTGCCCAAGTTGTGGTAACCCTAAATGTGCCTTGAGCAAGTCTTTGGGAACCAAGAAGACTTTATTGGTGAAAACACAGCCAGTAGAAGGCCTATGCTCCTTTTTGGCTGCGTGGTAGATGTACAAATGTTATGAAGATCTGCATGTTGGATTTCTCTCCTGTTATGCAAGCAGAAATCTAGCCTAGCCCAAATTTACTGGAGTGCGACTGCTCTCTTAGCTTGGTACTGGTTGTTCTTCAGTCCTACTCAACTGCCCCGTATTTCTCTATTAACTGTATTTTTTTAAACTATATTTCTACATTTCATCCTCCAGAACTTGTAGTGAGCATGCAGAGCAGGGAGCTTTGCCACATAAAATATTAGCGAATTGCCGAATGCTCTTGAATGCAGGCTGGGATCAATTTGCAGCACGGTTCTTGAAGTCTGACAGCTCTTGGAGGCTTGCAATAGCCAGATGTGTGTGTAGAGCACAGCTCCAGCGTGTGCTACTGCTGCTGACTGATCATCTCAGCATGCCCTGGTCCCTTGCAATGCACTTGACAGGTATTCCTGTTCCTCCTAGTGAGTGATTAATGTCTCATCTCATGCAGCCCACCACAGGTGTCTGCTTCACGAAGCTTCATAGGGATAACAAGGCCTTAGACACCTAGAGAGGATTGTTCTGGGATGGAGCAGTGGAGCTCTGGGTAAGTCCTCGAGTCTGCCCTGTGCAGAAGGAAAGGAGATGGTGTCCTGTCCTGGCTGGTAGCTCAGGGGCAGATCTTGCTGCCCAGCTACTTCCTTATCCATCCGAATATCTGAGGGCTTCATGGCCATAGCTGCCAACCTGTGTTGGGCAGCAGGCTGTTGTCAGAAAAAGAGGAGAAAGGAGAAAACTTGGTGCAAACCAGGTTATTGCTCTGCAGGGATAGGGAAGTCTGGGCCAGGCAGGTGCATTGACCTTCTGCTGCAGTCCCCATGCATTTGAAAATATTTTAGTTCTGGAAAGTATCTGGATATACTTCAGGCAGTAAGATTTGCTTGTTGATCCACTGCCTCATGCAGTTCCCCGAGAGGCAGCGGGGGTAGAATTGGAAGGGTCAGAGGGGTATGGGCTGTGCCAGGCTCGGTGGCACTTGAAGTGTCCCTCTTATACTGAGCTGACACCACCTGGAACTGCAGGAAGCCTCCCGACATCTCAGCAGTGCAGACACAATCCCCCAGGTGCATTTTGCTGCTCCATCTTTTAAGGCTGACTGAAAATGTTGCTGGTGGGAGTTGTTTCCATCTGTTTACCAAGGGTATCCTCAATGGGGAAAGCTGATTTTGGGGAGTGCTCAGTGCAAATGGAAGGAACTAATTAACTGGAATTAACTGGGATGCTCACATAAGTGTCTAGGAGCTATTTTTGTAAAGATGAATGCTACACTGGGGGAAATTAAGGTCAGAAGTACAGGAAAAAGTAGATACGAGAAGAACTGATAGATCTGCTGATGGTGAGGGCTTGCAAAAACCCATCCACTCACTGAAGGACAGGCTCCTCTTGGAGTCCAGTATCCAGGACCGTGAGCTCACTCAATAAATTGGTCCTATCCACAGACAGCCAAAGCCTGCCAGGAGGTTCCTCAATCACCTTAGCATTGGGACTTGCTGCTTTCCAGTGTCAAGAGGTGACACAAACAGACCCCATGCTTAGCCTCAGTGTGCTGGGGATGAGGGAGGGTGACGAGTGTGGCTGGTAGGGAACACAAAGAAGCCTTTTCTCTGCTGACTTCATCAACAATTTCTCCACAGGAATCCCAGGGCTGTACCTACGCCAAAACCTCATCAGCAAATACCTCATTTGCTGAGGTATTTGCTGATGGGGAGAGGGAGAGGGAGCAGTGGGTGTGATGTGAAGGAGTGCTGGAGGAGTGACCGATATGATGGAGAGCAGCCCTGTCATGCTGAGCTCTCAGGATGTGTTTGGGTAATCCTAAAAGACTACTTGGAGAAGCAGAAAGACACAGGGAGATGAAGAAAGCAGGAGGCTGGCACAGCTGGCTCTGGAAATGATCAGAGGTAAAAAGCTCTCACAGAGGAAAAGCAGATTCTTGAAGGGAGAGGAATGTAGAAAAGTAAACTAGACATGGTGAGGAGGAAAAAAAGAAATGTGCTCTGTGATGTCAGTTTTGGAAGACTCTAGGTTTTGTTTGTACTTGCAGGCTTTCAAAACTTGCTTTGCTGTCTCTCTGCGGCAAGGGATTTGCTGAAGTGACAATCACACTGGCTGCAAAACATGCAGTTAAAGCTCTGTGTGGCCCTAACAAGCTGTGGCTGCCGGGTCGTGAAAACGTCCTATTTTCTGGCCATGTTTGGGGTATTCCAGAAGGCTGACGCCTATTGTGAATTATTAAAGCTAGTGAATATAACGTCCCCCATTTCTGTGACCAGAGTTCTGGTAGAAATTAGGGAATGGTTGACCCATGCCACTGTAGCCATGGGGAAGATGTTGGAGAATATTATCATTTTCTAAGCAAAATCATCCAGAACAGCAGAAGAGATGCTAGCAGATGTAAGGAATGACACAGGCGAAGGCTGGCATGATCAGAACTCCTCAAGAACTGTTGTTGAGGAGAGTCAGGCCCAAAGCAGAGACAGCTGAACCATTCAAGAACATTTTCTCTTATGGGGCTTGGAGCAGATAGCTGAAATGAGGAGATTTCAGTTCTGGCTGCTACAGGCAGTTGTCTAATCCCTCTATTCCTAGGCTACACCTATGGTAGTTTAGGTCAGTAATACTTTTCCACCTCTTTTTCGAAGCATTTTTGCAATCCCTGGCTGTGATGTGATGTAAGTCTAAAGGTAGGGGGATAATTATTCAGCTGCCTATCCAATCTGTTTGATCTCCCTCGTCTAATCTCTATTATCTTCAAAAACAGGCAATAGGTGCTTTTGATGCAGCCTGTGATCAGAAGCCACGCACAGAAAGCAGAAAAGTAGGGCACCTGGCCATTTTCAAAGTGAAACTGCAGTCTGTTCCTCGACTGCGTCCTGATCAGAAGCAGGCTTTTTCCATCTACAAATGGACTTTCATCTCCCTTTCTCCTTACCCGTCATAACAAACAGCTTTTTTTTTGGTGAAGCTGTCATGGCTGTTCAAAAGGCTTCTGTATCAGAAGTCCTGGGATGAAGAGACAGCATCTGGGGATTGCCTGCGAGAGCTGTGTTTAGTGCGGGCTTGAGAGGTTTTGCTCTTGCACTGCAGTTTTAAAAATGCTTGTGGGGTAAAACATTTTGATCAATTATTACGATAATGACACGAGAGTGTGGAATTATGAGCATAATTATAATTACCATTTTTATGCACAGTTAATTAATCATAAAATACTACATTATAGAATTTTTCTGTTTAATGAAATTCATTATAGAGGCCCCCGAAGCCTTAAATTTAATGTTAAACAAATTAAACCTGTGTCCGGGGTTAGGGCTATTAGCACAAATGTGGCCTTGGATTAGTTGCTCCAGCAGGACACGGCGAGGCATTAGCCAAGGGGTGGTAGTGGAGCAACCCTTCCTGACCACAGGTACCTGCTCCAGAGGGAGGTGAGCTGGTTTTTGGTTACCCTGGTGTTATCTCGGGGTAGCTCATGTGCAAGTCATTGAAAAAGGTGTGAGTTGGTGAGCCTCGAACCCAAGAGTTTGGAGGAGAGCTTGTGCTGGCAGCAAGAGGCTGGTTCCTTCAAGGTACTGGAGCTAAGGGGGCTGGAGGGAAACCTTCCCTCATCTTACTGGGCATAACTTCTTGTCTGTGGTCCGGTTTTCAGCTCTCCCATAATGCTGTAATGCAAAGAGAGCAGAGTGTGGAGGCATGGTTAGCTTGCCTTGCAGAAATACTTTTACTGCTAGATATTGAACTTTACCAGTGCTGCATATCAAAGACTTACGAGGCACCTCCTGGAGCATGCTTAGGGTGTGGAAATTCCCAGTGATTTCAGCTGCACTTCTTTGAAAGAGGTAAGGCTAATTTTTGGGATGGGAAGGCCAGCTGGCAGTAGGTGGCAACCAGCATCGCTGTCATTGCTTTGCAGTCAAATTTCCTCCAAAGGACTGTGTTAATTGAAGTAAGCTTTAGATAATTCCTCACACAGCAGCAAATTGAACGGGCATCCTCTGTCTTTGTGAGCTTGTTCTCTTGAGGTAGGTGCCAGTAGGTAGGGGACTGTTCACAGCATCATTTACCAGCGTCGCTCTGGGATTAAAGTTATATATTTTTTTTTTTTCCCCCTCCAGGCACTAGTGCCATATTGCACCTCTGCACATGGCCCCGTTGGTCCCTTACAGCTCTTTGCTGGAAGGCAGCTGGCGTCCAGGTAGCTCCATTGGAGGTGTCTGCAGTGAGCCAAGCAGCAAAAGGGCCACCAAACAGTGAGTTTCTGCATGGGGAACTTAATTTCTGATTTGGGGACTAATCCAAGCTGAAGGACAAGTGTCATCTTCCCTTGTGTTTAGGCATGGGTAACGTTGCGTCTGAACCTGGGCAAGTTTTCCAAATGTCTTTGTCACTTGGCCTGTCCTCCCCATTACAGGGCACAAGGGGGCAGCCCCGTTTCCAGATCCATTTGGTTGTTCTCATCCCCGTGTGCTGCAAAAAGCTCTGAAGTGAGCGCATTTGGAGATGCTGTTTGGTTTTGTTTTTACCGGTGTCTTTCTAATGGAAAGAGCTCTTTGGAGGTACTAAATTATCAATTTTCTCACAGGTACCCGGAGTGCTGATTGTTACGGTTGTTTTTATTGATGTCTGGTCTGGAAACAGATTGCAGGTTTTGTTGTTTTTAATATAATGCGACGTGTCTCAGCATGCAGCCACAGGAATGTAATATAACAGGGAATCGGCCTGCTCAGAAAGTGCAGCCGTGGGTTATTGCCCTTTGGCTGGAAACAAGCTTCATTTTTTTTTCTTCTTTGCAGTTCTCAATCAAGGAAGGTAACTCAAACCTTTGGCAAATTCTGTGTTTGTAACTGCGTCGTTGTAACACACACCAGCACCATACTAATTCATTCTGTGGGTATCCCAAACCCATCTCATTCCTGTTTTGGCCATCTGATGGTGTATGATACAATATCTGATGGGATGTTTAGAGGCAGCTCAAGCTTTCCTCCATGCCTCAGGAAATTTGGTTTTATCCATGTAAGAATTTTTGGGCAGCACAGGTAAACTTCTGATGGTGGCAAAAGAGATTTTGGGGTGGAAATGGGGATGTTTGGGGGCTGGGAGGTGCCAGTGGTTATTGGGGTGGCTGCAAGGTGTCTGGAGGGGAGCAAATGTGACGGTGGGGGCAGCAGCAAGGGAATGCTGGAGGAAGAGAGCTGACAGCAGCCAGTCTGGACAAGATGAGGGCAGGGAGAGACCTGGAAAAGCATCTGTGGAGCTTTGGAGGCCCAGCAGGATGGGAGCAGGTACTTGGGGCACTCAGCTTTGCCACCCGCTGCCTCTGGGAGGGGGGAAGAGTGCTGTGGGTACAGCTCGGTGCAATGCTCCGCTGTCTTGAAGCCAGCACCTACAATTGCCGATCTTGCACCGGCTTTCGTGAGCTGCAAAAGAAAATGAATTGTTAGCATCTGTCTTTTCACAGTTCTTCTGAACTCTTTTTCATTTTTTATTCTCCATTGCACCAGAAGGACTGCACCGACTCCTTGTTGGAAAGGAGAGGGAAACGCTGAGCCTGTGCTGTTGAAGCCGATGTCAAAACCTCGGTGTTTTCCAGACAGTGACAAGGCAGAGGCCGTGGAGAAGGATTGCTGGCACCTCCTCAGGGTCTGTGTGTCCTGCCTGGCCCCAGCTGGATGGGCTCAGCCTGGATCCTGTTGGTGTGAGGGGATGGGGTGAGCACACAGAGCACTGACAGCACTGCCATGTGCTTAGCAGCACAGGTGTGCTGGGGACGCAGGTGGCACATGCCTGAGGCTGCTTTTGCCTGCGTGAACCTGATATTTGTTGTCTTTTTAACCCGGGGTTAGCAACGAAACAAAGATTAAGTGACTGTTTGCTCTTGCTGTGCTCCTGCCTGTCTCTCTGTCCCTGCTGGTAGCTGCTGTGCTGTTTGGCCCTAAGATACGATGTCGTTAATTCTGAGAAGCAGCACCTGAATGGGAGAACAGGATCCTAGCAGATTGCTCATTTGTGAGGCTCCCGTTTTATTGGGCAGCAGGACACCGTTTGCTGTAGGAAATGTGCCTAAGTAATGCATCTCCTGTGGGGGTGGTGGGGGGAAATCAAGTCCTGGCTGTGCGTGCAGAAGTGGTTGCCTACACATTGCATCAACCTCCTTGTCTTTAAAGTAATGCAATGCTCTCAAAAAGCATAAGGATGGCTTCTCTACGAGACAGCCCTGCTCTCCAGGGGTAGGGTATCCATGGTCTATCCAGGGAGTAGATGCTGTTGGAGTAAAAGGAGCAGCTGCTGCTGCTGACTGCATTCATGGAGAACTCTGCACTGCTTGTAAGGAGCAGAGCATCCTTCACAGGGCTGAACCGCAGCCTTCTCCATGCTGCCTGGGTGGCAGGAGGGCTGCTGGCTGTGAAGAGGATCCTGCTTCAAAAATGTTTATGGTGAGCCTGCTCCTTTATGCTGAAAACATTTTTGTTTCCTATTCTGGGCTTTATTTTTAGCTGCTCTGCTGTGAAATCTGTCTCACTTAAATAGACCCCGTTCTCTGTTTTCGGTGGTGCTTCTGGCATAAAGTCAATAAACTTATTAAAGAGGAATCTCTGGAGGGTTTCACAGAACTTTCTGAGATTGACAACAGGTGGAACAAATGCATTGTAGGTTATATTTAAACCGCACTGATTTGAGGCAAGTGTTCACGTAGGAAACAAACTCATGGCTATTCCCAGCTGAGCACTTACCCAAAAATGGGGGGCACTGGAAGGGGCAAGGAGCCCCCTGCTCTGTGCTCCTGCACTGTGGTGTGGCCAGCTGGGTTCCTGTTCTTCCCAGGGGCTGCTGAGAGACTTTGTTCAGTGCAGTGCTGGAGTATGGTGTGATAGGAGCTGAAGTAAACCTCCTGATGACCCCAGTCCAGTGGGAATACCTACAGGAGAAAGACAAACACTTGAACTTGCAGCTTATTCTTCAAAATAGAGCTATAAAACCTTCTGAAGGCATCCGGAGAGGTAAAAATTTATAGCTCTGAATATAAAACGTTCTAAATTCAAGTGAGATACTGACTTCAAGACACTGTTTTTTTTTTTTTCCCTCCACCGTGAGCTTTTTCAGTATCACATATGCTAACTTCCTGCCTTTCCCTGTACTGCAGGAAGGGTGCTCACCATTTCTGTGCTCTGTTACAGGTGCATTTTCCCCTTAGATTGCCTAATTGGTTTATATAATTAACTTAAACCTGGAGCAATTGTTCCTAATCTGTGCTTAGCTTGAGGTTTTCAGCCTGTGTCACACTTGAAAAGAAGCTTCTGGGCCTGTGAGTGTACTCATTACACTTTCAGCTGCATCCAGTTGATTAAATACGAGGTGCTGCTTCCTTCTGAAAACCTTGTCTCTCTAATAAATCTTCGGAGGCATAAAGCAGAGATTCTGCACGTCCTAATGCACGTCGTGCAAGGAGCGGGGATTTTTGAGGCTGTAACGTTGGTTGGGTTAGGAGCTGGTAATAGGGTTTGATGGACCTACGCTGACAATGTTTGGGAGCTAAAGGAAACAAACTGTGCTGGCAGCTTGCATTTTTCTCTTAGAGGGGACTACGGCGATTTCCCTGATACTGCTGCACTGGCATGTGAAGAAAAGCTGTTATCACTCACGCTTCAAGTGCTGAGAGAAACTTTAGAGACCGTGATCATCTTCTATTCAGGAGCAGAGGTAGTTCTTGCTGTGGGAAATCTCCCTGGGAAATCAGTCTCTGAGTTCTCCCAGCTCCTCTGCCAGAGGTGTTCTGCCAATTTGAGGGAAAAGAATCGTTCTTATAAATAAATCCTGCGGCAAGCATCTGAGGTGAGTTACGCCTGGGAAAAAGGTGTGTTCTTGGAAAAGTGAAAAAAGTGCAGAGTGATGGAGTGGGGGAAAGCTTACTGAGCCACCCTATTTGTGAGGAGAAGGCTAAGGCTCTTGTTTTAGGGTAAGGGTTGCTCCTGGCCTAAGGGTGGGAAGGGAGCTCCTTTGCCAACACCCTTTTACTTGCTTCTGGGGGCAGAGATGGCTGTTTCAGGGTGTGAGGTAAGGCACATCCCCTTGTTCACCCCATGTAGCGCCTGTGTGATCCCAAAGTGTGATGTCCAACATGGGTGGGTACCTCTGTTTGAGGCATAGTTGTGTTTTGCTGTGGTCACAGCACTTTGATATTGAGTGGGCAGCGTTGGGGTCTGCTGCAGGGTGACGGCTCCTTGGTGCTGCCAGGTTTCTTTGCAGCGTGGTGCCCTCCACAACAGTAGGGTTGAGAGCCTGGCAAACAGGGGAAGCCAAGCTGGGGTTCACAGATGTTGCACTGTGGTTTATGGACAGATTTCCTTTGACATCTTCTGTTCAGAAGAGCTTCAGGTCCTTCTTGCAATGGCTGGTGGCAGAAGTTGACCCCACGATGGGCCTGGGCAGCCCACAGGGGTTAGAGCATCCCTGCGGCCCCACACAGGTGCTCAGGAGAGGAAGGTGTAGATGTGCTTTGAAGTTGTTTGTTCTAAATGCACCAAACAAAAACATTTTTTACCATAACTCCCTTCCAAACAGAAAAACACCTCGATAAACATCCTTGTTCTTCACCAAAACTGTCAATGCATTTTTCAACCTTCCCAAAATCTATTTTGGCACTGAAGATGAATGCAAATAATTTCCATGTATAACATTTTTATTTTCTGGGAGAAACAAACATAGCTACTGTGAAGGGAAGCCTGACTTGAAATCATCTCTCTGTATACCCTGAGCGTGAAGGCCAGTACTTTATAAGACTCACAGTATTGGTAACTTGGCAACTTTTAAATCATGAAAGATTTACATAAGTGCTGCAGAGTTGGAAATGTTTTATGACATGTTCATTCACACTAAATCAGGCTCTGCCTTTTTAGAGTTTTCTTTCTAGACAGTTATGCAAATGCAAGAAGACAGGAATGGATTTAAAATGATTTTCAGCACTGGCAGATTAGCAGAAAGTGACAGACTGCCACAAAACACTGCCATCTCTGCTCCTGCAGACTTCCAGCTCTGGTAGGGATAGGATGGGCAGCAAAGAGAAGAAGGAGGAAGAGATTAAGGGTTTTAGTTTTCTTGTCATTATTGGAACCTTTATGTGCTTGGGTGGGATGAAGAGTCTGTTTCTGCAAAGTGGCTGTTATGAAACCATAAGGGTTATAGAGAAAGGGTTATAAAGTTCACACCTTGTCCGAGCCTGGTGTGTAATTTCTCAGGCTGAGGGAGCTGGGGGTGTTTAGCCTGGAGAAGAGAAGGCTGCAGGAGACCTCACAGCGGCCTGGTAGGGCCTAAAGGGGCTGCAGGACAGCTGGGGAGGGACTCTGTGTGACGGGGTGGAGTGATAGGGCAAGGGGTGATGGCTTTAGTTGAAAAAGGGTAGGTTCAGATTAGATATAAGGAGGAATTTCTTTACTTTGAGGGTTTTGAGGCTGCCCGGAGAAGCTGTGGATGCCTCGTCCCTGGGGGTGTTCAAGGCCAGGCTGGATATGGCTTTGAGCAACCTGACCTAGTGGGTCCACAGCAAGGGGCTGGAATTAGATGATCTTTAATGTTCTTTCCAACTGAAACCATACTATGATGACTGTTTACCCATCCTTAACTGAAAATGAGCTAGGAAACTTCTCCTTGTGGTCATATCCAAGGGCTGGATCCTGCAGAGCATCTACGCTGATAACTCTTTCTTGTTTAAGTGCCTGCACTTATTTTCTGCTCTGGATATAGGGGAGTTGAACTAGCTTCTACCACATGATGGGCACAGGGCAGAATTATCCTGTCCTGTTGCTGCCCCACCCCAAATCCCCCAAATTAGAAGTGCGGTGTTGAATACCCCTCATCAAAAAAGGCATTTCTCAGAACCCTGAAAAGCTCAGCTCTCCCTCTGGTCTTTTAAAGGCTGCATTGCCCATTGTATTTTCTGTGTGCTTTCAACTTGCATGCATCTGCAGTTCTTAATGGATGATTAATTGGCTTAACGTAAAAGATAAATTCATGGAAATAACCTCCTGTGTCAGAGCCCTGCACCCTGCCGAGGTAGGCTACTCATCATACAATCCCCATGGATATCTGATATAATTTGCAAAGAATAATGCCTAAAAGGACTCGAGTTGATAGGGTCTGGTCTCTGTCACCAGCCTGGCTGTCCATGACTCAGGTGACGTGCTGAGGACAGAAGTATTTGTACTTGCAACCTTCACTTTGATTTATGGGTCCTTTGCTGTACAATCATACATTCTCTGAAGGCCAAAGAAACTGAAGAAATCCAGAATAGCCCCATAGATAATTGGCTTTTGAATTTAATTCTTTGTCAGTTTTTTTTTTTTTTAATTTGGGACCTACTCTGGCCGACTGAGTCACTGTTTTGCTTTGAAAACCATGATATATATATATGTGTGTGTGTGTGTGCATATATATATATCAAGTCACTAAATAATAGATGTCAGAGCGTTCCTATTTTCTTTGGAGTACACTTACATAGCTTTTACAGAGCTCTTTTGGCAATGGTCAGTCAATCTGTGTGTCCATTAGCCTAGCTCAGCAGGGAACTTTGAGGAAACACTAAAAGCACAAGATTTTTTGCCTTGTGCTCCCACAGTAGCCAGCACTGAGAGATCCTGGCTGGCCGCCAGGCCTGGGGATTGTTGTGTTTTTTGGAAAGTTCTCCTCACTTTCAGGATGCTTTCTGTTCCCAGTCTGCTTCCTACCTCACATGCCTCAGAATCTGCAAGATTTCTTCCATGTTTTCAGAGTTGTGTTGCCAATCTCCAATCACAAGTCCATGAATTATCCACTCCTCCAGTACAAATTATATCTCTTGATGCTGATATTTCACCATCATGCTGCAGTCCAGGCTGGTCCCTCTGTTCCTATCAAGTCCTTGCCTGTCTCTCTAGTATCTCCTCATAGGCATCCAGCTCTTGGCTCAAGCTCACCGAGTGTGACACCAGCTCTTCATCCACCCCTCCGAGCCACATCTGTCACCTCCTGAGTCCCTGAGCTGTGCTACAGTGGCCTGAGCAAATACACTCTTGGGAGGTGAGGTTTTCTGCCGCAGAAGGCAAAAGCCCTTTCAGTAACACAGGAGGTGTCACACAGAGTGTGTTTTTATGGCTATTTTTACAGCTCTTATTATACCTTAGATCTAGAACAGATCCTTACAATTGCTCATAATTGCCGGTCTTTGGCACTTCATAAATCCTCTTCCTCAAAATATGCAGCTGGGGAAGAATAACCTGCCCACCGAGTGACACTCTTACAGGAGGGAGAATAATGAGAAACGTGGAGTGTGGGAGCAACAGGCTTTCTGGACAATTGTAAACAGCAATCATGCTTAAAAGCATCATCATCTGATGGCAGAGCATTCAGCAGCAGAAAGAGAAACGCTGTGTTTAATGAATTAAATTGTTCATTGAAAATAATGGACCATTTCTGACTTGCAGGTACTTAGTGACTTGTTGTGATGTTGTAGCCCTTCATCAGCGCAGGGAGCGAGCTGCTTCTGCACCTGCTTTCTGCGGAGCTGGCTGCTTTTGTGCCTGCTATGCCTAATTCTGTGCATGCCACGGAGTTGTCTCAGGTAATTCTGTTGTAAAATAACTGCTGTGCATATGCCAACAACATATGCAGGAAACAGATATCTTTAAATATTTCTGCATCAGTTCTCTCAGATAACTCCTTGTCTCAAACTTAAAGAAGGTCTTGGATTAATGGATAAGACTCAGGCAGCACACTCGTGGTTCAAGCAGGGAGGTGGATCCTCATGTCCTGTAGCTTGGTTTTGTTTCTACACCAGTGCAGCAAGCAGGAGCACCACGTTTCCCTTGTCCTTTTCCTAGGACCACGTTTCCCCTGTCCTTTTTCCAGGACCAACTCCTTATGCTTGTATTTAGCACAAGTCAACTCTTCAAAGCATTGAGGAAATTTTAAGTCTGGGAACTGGTTGAGAATATGTAAGAAAAGATGAGGTTCTCCCTGGTAAGAAGAAAAGACTCGTACAGGCTATGGCCCCTTGCTGCGGGCCAACCCCAGCAGCCAGCCAGGTACCAGGAAGAAGTTGTCTTCTCCTTTGGGTGGCTTATCCTTAGCATGGACCTCCTTGGGTCATTGTCTTTGCGAGGCTTTCATGGATTTACATGTAAGCACCTGAAATTCCAGACTTCAGGGGTTTTGTGGTGTGTGAGAAAGGTGATGCTGTGGGTCTTTGTCCAATACCCCATGTCCCAGGAACGGAGCTGGGGTTGGTGTGTAAAGGCAGACGCAGATGGACGTTTAACCAAAGCACTGCTGATGCTGATGGATTTCCATCTGCTGGGCTGCGTTTTCCACCCCAAAAGGCTCTGTGGAGAGTGGCGTGATGGCTTATAGTGCTTGGGGGAGTCCCTTCTGCATCAGCAGTGATTAAAGCACCCTTCATGGGAGCTGCTGAGGTGGAAAGTGCTGCGATTACCAAGCTGATAGCCTGGGATTGCTATTGACAGGCAAATTGGGCAATTCTCCTCTGGCTGATTAGACCAGATGTGCAGGACATTTTTAATAAACTGCAAAACAATTGAGATGATTTGATAACAAACCTGGAGAGAATGGATTAATAATTTAAGCATCAAGCAAGTATGGTCTTTGACAGTCGTGTATTGCAGCAGGCAGGGTAACACTCCCTGTCGGCGGCTGTGCTGCCCACCTGCCCCAAACGAAACCTGGCAGACCTCATCAGCCCTGTGCCTGGCACTCCAGTTAAAATGCATATTAAAAGAAAAAATAATCCAGTGCTCAGATGCTGGATTAAGCTCCTTCATTTGCCTGCTGACTGAAATATTTGTTCTGATGTGATGAGGGGTGCAAAGGGGCTCACTGATGCAGGGGTTGGTCGAGGCATTGATGGAGATGCAGAGGCGCTCATCACAGCCAGGCAGAGAGAGAAATGTGCTCAATTAATGCGATGTGTGGTCATCAGTGCCATCGTTGTATACCTACTGCAGACTGAATCTGTTAGGATAGATGGGGTGAGCTGTGGGAATGGCTTAGGAAAAGGCGGTTCTGCTGTGGTGGAGAAGTGGTGCTCTCGTTCAAAAATGGACCTGCTCTGATTTGGCATCCTAACAGACTTGCTCCAACCTATTTCTGTCAAGGTTGTATTTGTTTTTGAACATCACTGTTGTTTTTCTTGGGCGTTTCTCTTTTAAAATAAGAGTAGGCATTCTAATAAATGCTGACACAGAGCCAAATGTTGGACTGTCCAAATCTGTCAGATTAGAGAAAAGCATTAAAGAAATTAAATTTCATGAAGGCTCATTACAAGGGATAATTAGTGGGAACCAGAATCCTTATCAGGTGGCAACCGTGTCTTCAAAATACAGGGGAGCACTGACGTGGGGCAGTGGGGCAGGCACCATGAAATTTATTTATTGCAGAGCTTGTGATGAGAAGGTAGGTGGTAATGTCTCAGAAACCCTATAATTATGAAAGTATAGTGGCCGTTCTCTGCAAATTATCCTGTACACTTTTAAGGGATGCTCTGTCTCTTGCCATGTTGAGTCTCTGCCTGGTGCAAGATGGTTCCCTACGTGAGCTCCCTGGGGAGGATGTTCTCCTTCTGCTTGGATTGCTTCAGATCTCACCGGGACCATGTGTTTAAAGCACCCCGGTGCAGTCCAATTAGAGGCACTTTGCCTTTGATGGCCTCGAATAGAGGTATTTAACAGAAATAATTTAATAGCACCGGTGGCCATTCAGCCGTGTGCTGTGCCGGTCCCTTCAGAGGTCTGGAGAACAGCAGGAGGCTGTTGCTGAGTTCAAGTAGCTTATTATTATCTGTACACGAGGGCTGTATTTCATTTCTGTGCTTAAGAAGAGGCAAAAAGGCATGTACTTAGCTTCTTCTTCTTAATTTAAGGATAGGAGACAGCCTGCAAGCTTCTCTAGGCACGCAGTGTGTTATTCGAGCAAGAATGTTTGTTGCTCTTCTAAGTTATTCTTACATGCAAGAAGTTGAAGTTACTCATGCAGGCAGTTCAAGAGAGGAGGTGAAATGGGTTGTGTGTTTATCCAGAACAGTAAGTCCTAGGGCTTTTGGTATCTTTGTTCAGAAAACTTATTGTTTTGGTCTGACCACCGCTGGCCATCTATGGTTCCCTTCTAACTAGGGATTTTGGTAGTGGTAGCTTGCTTGAACCATGCAATGTGGGTGGCAAATGTGTTGGCTGCCCATTTCTGTGTTTTACCAGCAGGCCGATTTCATAATATAACACAAAAGCAGGAGATTGACCACATTTGATTGGGGTTAGTGGTGGTGGGTGGCGTCTTTCCCAGAGTCCTGTTTTTGGCAGTGATCAAAAGCAGAGTCCAGGGAACAAGGGAATAAGACAAACAGGTTTCTCTTGCTTTGGGTCATTGCTGCCAACTTGTGTAGTTGTTTGGGACCCAAAGGATGCCTAAGCCCAACCAGTTTCGCAGCATGATGTTAGCCAGGCAGCCCTATTGTCTTGTCCCTGGGTTTCTATGAATTTTTTCTCATGCAGTGGGTGCAGCTGGAGAAAATTAGCCATTAAGCCAGCTTGCTTTTAGCTTATGATTAGTTTGATTTTTTTTTAAGTTATCTTTGTTCAATTGCTCTTCTGGGAATCTCTGCATTAAAACACAAATTGTTTTTAAGAATCTGAAGTTAAGAAGTTCTCCAGGTGCTTTTCAGTAATGGTGCACGCACACTGGATTATGCAGGAAATTATGATTTTCAGATGGCAAGGCTTAGCTGACACAACACAGTTCACAAAAGAACAACATGAATTAATGGGATTATTAGATGAGATATCTCCAAGTACCACACAAGTGTGCTTTGGGGAGCACTCTGGCCATTGAGAAGTGCAGGAGATGCCTCCCTGCAGGGCTCCGTGCCCAGGCAGGGCTTTCCCATGTCCTCCAGGGAACGCCTGTCAGGAGCTGAAGGTTGGATCTGTGATCCCAAATGAGCAGGGATAAAGAGCTCCCCATCCTGTACATGCATGTACAGCAGAGAAAAGTTGTTTTTGAAGTGTTTTTATAGTGGTTTTGAAGAGCTGCCTTGGTTCTCTACCTCGCACATCGCTGCCTGTTAAAGCCAGTTGCCTTAATTATTCCAAGTCCAACTCTTCAGGACTGAGAGGGTATTAAAACTAATAAATGTAAAACATCTCTCTGTATCTTTCTCTGTTTCTATAGTGCTGGGCCTATGGTTGAATCAATTAACCTCTCTACCTCATTTTCCTCATCCATAAAATGAGACTAATAATCGCTTACATCACAAGAAGAGCTGAGAATGAATGTGCCTGGAAGGTGAGAAGTGGGCTATGAATAGCGATCATGGTGAAACAGTAAAAGGAGAAAACCTGCCTCAAACAAGAATTTGTTTATGATATCCCTTTTAATGGAAGTGCTGGCATGAACTCCTCTTCACTAGGTTATGGAAATTTAGGACTGGAGAAAGTTTCTGAAGGAGCCATTTAGCTCGTTTGCATTTGCCTTGATTTATTAGCTGTGTTTTATCCTTCCAGCATCTTTGTGCATCTGTGCAAGGGATCAGTCCCGTGGTTTAAATACTTTTGAAAGCAGAAACTATCAGGTCTGAGCATCAGGCCATACACAGACGGGGGTTTTCAAGGGTGCCTGTAGGTTTCAGCCTCCACTGAGCTGAGCACTGATTGTGATGTGAGCAGCATGACTGCGTGGCTATAAATTGGAGCAGGATGGGTTTGTGCAGTACAGATGTGCTGTATGTCTACACCTCCCCATCCACCTCCTCCTAGCTGTGTAATTACCTGACTTGCCCCCATGGAAATATCTGAGTTTTTAGGAGACTTTATGGCAGTCACAAGAGAACTGTGTTTTTTTTTCCCATATAGTTATCTATGTGATGGTGTCTAGAACAGATGCCACAGATGTTGAGAACCTGACATATATTTTGAATTTGAGTATTAAGCAATATAAGGTCATTAAATGCACACAGAGCTGATGAGAGCACACAGTTTGAGGTGAAGCTGCCATGCCCACAGGTTTCGTGCTCGTGCCATTTCCAGCCCACCACGGGAGGAGCAGTGGGCAGGGCTGAAGTCGTCAGAGAACAAAACTCATCCATCTGTCTTTCCGAACGCTACGTGTAGAAGTCCAGGCGCAATTAGGCTAAGAGCACTGAACAAATGTCTCCAAGAGAAAAGAAGAAAGGGTGACTCATGGTATTTGTTCTCCTGCTGCACAAGTTTGTATCCCTCTGTCTGACAGCAACATCAGAGATGTGAATCACTTCTGCATCAGCAGCAGCTGAACTTGGGCGCTGCTGGCAGCACGCTCAGCCGTGTCCGAGTGAATCACCGTCACGGAGCTGTCGCTGCAAGCCCAGAAAAGACATACCCAGGAATTCCAGGCACTCGATGTGAATATTAATTCATAATTAACAGCATTTGCCCAGCTTTGTAAGCAGAAAAAAAGAAAAATTTGGGGTTACCATCAACAAGCTCCTGTGCTGTGGCAAGGCTTCGTGTCTGGTGCTGGAGGGCAAAGCTGGGGGGTGAAGGTCCGTGAGGAGGCTCCTGAGGATGTTGCATGGTGTGTAAGCATGACTGCTCTGTGCCACTTTTTCTTAAAGATGATCTTGGAGCTTTACAAGCCTTGAAAAGGCTCTGCGTTCCTGCTGAGGCAGCAAAATGCTGCGCTCGGCTGGGTTATCGGAGGTACAAAGCAAGGGTATGGTTTGCAGAAGCGCTGAGCCTCCGCAAGTCTCGGTCTCCGTGTGGGCGCTCAGACAACTAGGCACAAATGTCTTGTTTAGGGCACATCCCAAATTTCTGTGAGAGCTGGAAACAGAAATCCAGGAGCCCTGACTCCTATTCTTGACATTAAATCACGGCCAAATTTCTTTTTGCTACACATAGTAAAATGACCTTTAGCTCAGGGAGACCGCAGGATTGACAAAGCTGGTTTGTGGTGGGTGCTTTGCTGAAGATGGATGTTACAAGAGTTTTGAGTAGCAAGTGCTGCAGCCCTGATCTGCTGTGGGCTGGAAGACGTGTGGCCAACACCCTGGGGTCATGGCGAGCACAGTCCAGAGGGCTTCCTGGGGGCTGCTCCTTCTCCTTTGGTGGCAAAATGGAAAGGAAACCTCACCTTGAGCAGTGTGTCACTGCACACACTGGTGTTCCAGACACCACAGTGTGTGGCATGGCTCCTTATGAAGCTACCAGCCCATCCACATGTAAATTGGCACATTACATACCAATTTAGGGATACAAGGTCAGGGCAGGGAACTGCACTGACAGCAATGTGGTCTGAGTGCCTGCACTGAAGCTAGAAAATGGCTGATGGTGAGTGTGTACCGCTACGTCTGCAGTTAATTCTGGTCAAGTACTGGAAATAATTATATAGCTGAATTAGTTTTATATTGGGAAAGAAATAGCTCTTTGTGGCATGTATTGCCCCTGGGCATTTGATTTCTTTAAGGACCTGAACTAAGATGCCACCTGAACCTGCAGGGAGCAGCAGGAGATGCTGGATGTCTGAGCTGGGGTGAATCAGTGCCAGTCTCATCTCCAAGCTGGATTTCCTTGGGTGGAGCTCAGTTTCTCTTAGGGATTTTGTGCCAAGTGTGAAGCTAGCTCAGTCCCTCACAAGTGATATATTGGCAGCAGCAGGGATATAACCGTGATTGTGCTAAGCAGCATTTGCTCATATGGGATCCCTGTCTTGGTGCAAATCCCCGAGAGTTTTGCAAGGTTCCCTACGTGCTGGAAGAAGAAGCTGACTTCTCTATTTAAAGCTGAAGTATCATCCTGCTTCCTGTCTTCCAAATATTCCCTGGGAAGAAATAAGGGAAGGAAGAACTGCCTGTGCCATCAGCTGGTGCAAAGCCCTGATAATCTGTTTGGCTTTGGTGCTCCGTGCTGAGGTGACGGCTCGTGCACATATTCCCCCATTTCAGCCCTTAGGTGTGGATGCAGCTGGGTCGGGCAGTTGCAAGGTTGGGGTTTTGGGAGTCCCATAGCTAATACCAAGGGGCCTGCACCTTGGAGGGGTTAATTCTGGTGGCACAGGGAGAATTTTGTACTTTGCATTTTGTACCTTCCCCAGGGGAAGGAGAACTGACGGTCTGATTTTGGGGCTGCTGGAAGGAGGGGTGAGAACTGGTGAGCTGCGGAGACCCTGACACAAAGAAGATCAAGATGCCCACAGAGAGATTTAGCTTCTGGAAACTTATTTAACACGGCTTTGAGTTGCAGAAAGCATTGCAAAGCCCTGAATCCTTCATGTCTTTAAGTGATAAGCTATTTTCTTGACAACTACGTATCCAAAAAGGAAAAAAAAAAAAAGAGGTACAATTATTGTGATTACAGATAACACTCAACATCAGAAATGGATTTAGTAGAGCAAAAGGAAATGAAAGGTGTAAATTAAAACTCGATAATGATGAAGGATTTGCATGATACCAAATGCTGGGATACCCATTAGCCAATAAATAACCCTTGTGCTGGTTACCTCTGGGAGCAGTGTTTGCATTTTAGGATAATTATTTCTTGTCTTGGGGCATTTACTAAGGAAAGACCAGAAAGTTAACAATAAATTTTTATAATTAAACTTCAAGATGAATTGAGACTTTGTAGGTGTAAATCTTTTAATTTGTGCCAATCTGTAATGTTTTGTTAGCACAATATCAACTAATTTATGGAAATACATCAATTATGGACATTTTCATATAAATGAAACAAAACTGACAATAATGGAGCAAGTAGTGTATTCTGATACTCCATGGATGTGACTGTTATTATAGAGCACAACTTCAGTTAGTTTAAAAATTAAAAAAATATCAGAACTTTTTTTTTTTTTTTTTTTTTTTTCAGGAGAGGAAAGCTCATGTGAAATAGAAAGGAAAGCTTAAGAATTTATACACCCATCACTGTTCCGCTCTCCCTGAAAAGCACTTCGTGCTCTGGATCCTCTGTGTCTAAGTGTTCTTGGAAGTGGGCATGGGAGAGCAAAAGCCCTCATCCCAGTGCTTGCACCAATTTGCTGCATGATCTCATGTGGATTTCTTGATCTGTCTGGGTTGGTTTATCCTGTCTCTAGATTACTCTGTGCTAAAGGCACAATGGCAAGCAAACAGCAAGGATTGCAGGGCTCTCGTGCAGAAGTCATCAGCAGGCCGTCAATGAGGAGGTGTGGGAGGATGTTTCAGATCTCCTCTGATACCCAGGTTGAAGCTACAGGTGATGAACGCAATGAAGATATAAGGATTGAGAGGTTTTCAATCAATCAGGGAAGATCAGAAAGGAAAGGATGTGTCACAGCATGCATTTTTTTCCTACCCAAAATGAATACAGCTGGGTGAAATTATTTCAGTGTAGCCAGGCTGAAAGTGTCTTTTTTTTCCTTTGTTTTTTTTTTTAATTATCATTATTAATATCTGGTTTTGTTACAGTTCCCAGACCAATTTATTGGCACAGCAAAAGGAATCATCTCTTGGGCTGATGCAGCAAAGGCACGTGAGCATTCTGCTGCAGCCAGGTTCAGTACATCCCTGTCGCTTCATGTGGACCAGGAGGGAACCTTTGCTGCTTTCATTTAGTAGCAGGAATTTGTCCCAGCCCACAGAATATGGCTTGCATTGAGATTTTAGATATTGTTTTTTTTTTTTTTTTTTTAGCATTGATTGTGCATGGCCCAGTGGGGAGATCCTGCTTAATGACAGGCTGCAAGCATGACACATGCAACATGTGGTTTTGTAAAAAATAAATCCTATTCCTAGCTTCAAGGCCATAAAATGAAGCTAGCCCAGTCTAGACCTGTAGGAAACGACCTTCTGCAGTTGTTGCCCCAAATCTGAGCTCAAATAGCACTGTATGCAAGGGTTATTTTCCCCAACTCTGTGAACTGTGCTGAGAAAAGAAGGGATAAAATCATGGAAATACCAACAGGAACTCACAGGTTGTAGCTTAGATTTAAGATCTGTATTTCTGTACTAATTTCACTGAGTGGGAATAAGAGATGGTACCATCCTGGAGGAGTTTGTAAGCCTCCGTCCTGCTAATAAGAGCAGGTGTGAAGGAGCAGTGACAGCCTGTCCCCTTGGCGTGATGAGGAAAGAAATGGGATTTATTAAGTCAAGATACTCAGTGGTGGCTTGTTGAGCAGTTTATTTTTGTGTGCCTGAAACTTATCAGGTGTCTCTTTTGGGACTGCTCATTTGGACAGGGCATGTGCTCTCTGTTGTCAAAATGAAGGCTCAGGACCGTCCAAAATGAACTTCCAAACGTGATTTCTGCGGGGATGGAGCGATCCAGCCCTGCGCTGTGCTGGTGTGGTGGGAGCCCCATGGCACCTTTGTGTTAGCAAGGTGCCCAGGGTGCCACTGGGCTTCTGCACAGACTTAAAACAAAAGCAAAGCAATGACAACAAAGAAAAAATGGAGAAAAAACAAACTTTTAGCTCTGTGGCATCTTCCTGGTGTGGGCACTGCGCAGCAGAGGAGCAAGCGACAATTTTCTAACAGATTGCCTGAGAATTTGTGTGTCTGGAGGTAGGGAAGGGAATCAGTTGGAGAAGAGAAACGTGGAGATGACAGCTGGTTAGGGCTTTTGAAAGAGGATCTCAGAGTCTGCCCGGTGTCCTTCGTAGGAGGCACGTGGCCATAAACACAAAGTGAGCGGCTGGCGTAGTCCCTGCAGGGATTCAGATCCGCAAAACTCAGCCAAACAAGAGGAAAAAAAACAAAAGGCATTGCAAGGAATTCAGAGGAAGCCCAGCAAAATTTGGAATGGATAAAAGGTAGCAGTGCAGCAAATCCTGCAGTGAGCAGAGCAACGAAATGGCGTTTATGGCGATGCAGAAACTAACAGATTTAGCAAACGGCAGCTGTAGACAACCCTGCAAAGCTAAAGGTGGTTCTGCTCTTTGGGATTGCTTTACAATTATCTTCCTTGTTCTTCTCAGAGCGTTTTAATTAACCTTCTGTGCCCTGATCCCACACCCGCCCTTCATCTGTGGCTGTGCTCGCAGAGTCATGATACCGACTAACAGCACAAACGGGAAGGGAGAGCTTTGCACTCTTCTTTTTCCCTCCACAAGTGAACTCCTTTGTTAGCTGCCCATTGTTTGTCAGAAGATTAAATTATTATTTTTTTCTAACTTAAGGAATGAAGAAAAGACCATTCCCCTGTGGATCGGTCGTCTCATTTACACACGGCTTCAATAAATAACGCGTGGTCTATGAAATAAAAATAACTTTAATAAGCAGCGTGACAAGACAGTACAGTGAGGCTTCTTTGCTACCATATATCTTAAATTGCTTTCTCCTAGCCTGACAGCCACTTCTCAGTTTGTGCATTTAAATGCAGGTGCTCAGTGCTCAGCACTGACTTCCACCACGGGCTGGCTGCTGCCAGTGGATGTGGAGCATCGCCTGGGGTGCTGCAGGGGAGGCAGGACCTGGATCTGGCAGTCTGTGGTGTTAGATCTGACAATGTAAAAGTGAAGGTATGAACTAAGCTATGAGGCTCAGGGTGGTTTCTTTTTTTTTCTTTTTTTTTTTCTTTACGTAATGCAGCTTGCTTCGTCTGGGTTCAAGGCGACATCAGAACACAACTCTCAGGAGCAGCAGGTGAACAAATCCTCTGGGCTTTTAACAGCTAGTTTGTTTTTGAATGATTCATCAGCCGGCCTTGTAGCTCAGGGCTTCTTTTACTTTTTCCCTCGTGTTTTTTCTTAGTCAGATCCCTGGTCCCTTAGAAACCTGTCCCTTGGATGCTTGCATTACCTGCAAGGCAGCTCTGTGCTGTGCCACCCTTGCGTGGCTCTTGGGAAGTGAAGTTCCTGCGCTCGCCTTCTGTAGCTGCATCCTCGTTAACATTGCCCGAGGAGAGCCTTGGGATCGTAGCCACCTCCCCGATTTATTTTGAGTAATGCTCAGTTCTGGTTTCAGATTGCTTCTCCTGATCACCAGTCAGTCATGGGCTGGTTCTGGGTGTTGTGAAGAATAAAAGCACAGTGTTACAGGCAGCAGCCTCCTGAGCTGAAGTCTCACCAGCATCACCAGGATCTCAGGCTGAGTTCTGCTGGGCTCCTGAGAGCAGCCTTTCCACTCCATGTGCAGAAATGTTTGGCTATCACTCTACGCCTTTTGGTAATTTTTGTTTGTTTTTCACTCCAACGCTTGCTGTTCTGCACTGCTGCACGCAGTGCCACTTTTGGGTTGTCCCTTCTTGGTATGTGGAATCTGGGACAAGAGCCAGGAGTCAGGAGCATGGGCAGACCAGGGCTCTTCATCGTGAGCATCCCAGCGGGATGCATCCCCAGCATCCTGGTGGGAAATGTCACAGGGACTGCTGAGGGCAGATGTGGCAGCACGAGCACAGCCCTTCCCTATAATGACCGAGGTTTCTGGGTGTTACTTTGCAGCTGCTTTGTCCATTTCCACCATGTTTAGGAAAAAAGTGCTTTTTCATCCAGTGATTTTTGTTCCTATGTAAGAAAGAGCCCTTGAACTTGCACTCACATCTTTTGCATTGAGGCTGTGTTTTCACAGAGAGCTGCTGGGTGGTTTTTAGAAGGGTTGGTATTTCTGAGCTCTAACCTCCCTTGTTTGAGGAGTTACTGCCTCTGGTGTGTTGTCCACAAACCAGACACCGTTTTCCACCTCTTCCCTGCCCAGCAGCTTTCGTGTCCATCTCTGGGGCTTGTTGGCTTCTGTCAGCCCAGGAAAATTGTGCTGCACCACGGCAATTTTCCTTCTGCAAACCCATTTGTTCCTCTTGGTTTTGGCTCCTGGAGAGGGAGTGGTCCCATCCTGCTTCCCCTCCGGTGGCTGAGTCACTCTGCAGCTTGCAGTGCCATCCCTAATTCTGTTTCTTTATTTTTGTCAATGATATGTTTATTCTACTGAGGGATGTCACCATTTGTCTGTGTTCACCCTGGCATTTTGTCCATTACCTCTGGAGTTTGCCCACAGGAAAGAATTAAACAGCTGTGCCTCCTGTAAAACAAAAACCAAATGTTGGGATTCTGCGCTGCGCATCAGAGCTGCTCTCCCAGTTTATTCAGCTCCTGCTCCATCCCGAAAGGAGACCGTGTACTTAATTCACATCTTCTGGAGGAGTTCTCAGCTTCATCAACAGGGTACCAGGATTAATGATGAACTAGCTGGGAAGGTGAACCAGCAGTAGCTGATAGGGATAAGACTCACAATTATGTTGTTTTTAGATATAACATCTATGGCTGGTGTTTTGGCAGGTTCACAGCAGGGAAGGAAACCTTTAGGGGGAGGTTGAAGGGGGCTGAGTTGCCTTCTGAACAGGTAGGGGACAGGATCTGCAGTGCAGCCTGGAAGCTGAGCCCTCCCTACTGCCGAGATGGAGTTCTGCACCACGTATCCACCTGTCTCCATGATGCAAGTCTCTCCTAAATTATTTCAGCCAGTTTACAGTCTTGCTGCTGTAAATGCCCCTAGAATGTGGCAGGTTTTTTACCATACTAAAACCTTATTAGCATTGCTATGACATCCCTGCTATTAAGTACAAGGGAAGTAGTTGATTGCTTCTGTTTAGATTTGCTCCTCACACAAGTGATTTTTCTTTGCTAAACTGTGTTTCGGTGCAGTGCATTAAAAAGTGGGATTTCCACAAACTCATTAGTGGCAGTCAGTTTTCAAGAGCACGATGTCCAGGGAGGCAAGCGTGTGGGGCTGGTACCTCCAGGAGCAGGTGATTTCCTCGTGAAGGATTTTCTGATGCTGTTTTTAAATTTCTTACTCTGGGAGAAGGCCCATGGGTGTCACCAGGATCTTCTGTTTCAACTTTACTTTAACTCTTCGGGGAGGCTGGGCGTTATGTGATGTAAAAGTCAAACTGATAAAGTCAGGGCGAAAAGGAGATTGAAATGAAGCTGTTAAAGCTTTGACCTACAAGAAATGTTCTGACCTCATCAGGAGAGAAGGCATAAGAATGGTACCAAACTGTTTTCAGAGCGTTTTATTTCATTGCAAAGCTCGGATCCTGACTTTATATTCCAATTTAAGTGGAAATGTAACGTTAAAATCTTAGACTTCGTCCTAGCAGGAGATAGAATATCAGTAGCTCTGCGTCTCTTAGCGAACTGGACCTACAGCCCAATTTTTGGCAATCTTTTCATATTGGTGTCCACCCCCTCACTTCAAATCACTTTTAGGAGAGCAGATCGGTATTTAGAATAATCAGAGCAATAACATCCCTGGGCGCTTTGATCACAGGCAGGCACGGACCTCTGCTCCTGCTCTCCAGCAGCCCATCTCTGATTTTGGTGGTGCTGTAAATGAAAGGATAGTGAGGTTAATTACACTTGAGGATAAAGATTCATTGATAATTGGGAGCATTTCTTGTCGCAGATATCAAAGCCTTGTGAACACCCAGATGCATGAGGGATGGGAGTAAGAAAAGTATAGTGCTTATGAGCCTTATTTGAGGGGGAGTTGAGGCTGGAAACTCTGACTGTTTCTCTGGAAAACACTGAATTTAGTCCTAATTTCTCTATGTCTGATTTTCTTTCCTGTGTAGTGTTTGTGTGTGCAGCTTTTTTTGGCTAGAAGCTGATCACGTGCACTAATTAGTGAGCAGGACCAAGTGCTGAAGCAGAGGTTTGTCGGGGTGAAATGTTCCTCTAGATCCTCCCTGGGGGAGATGATCTAGAAAACGACGTGATTGTGAAGAATGCTTTCCCTCTCCCCAGCCATGCAGCACTCAGGGAAGTTCGTCCTTAGTCTCTGCAGCTGGGGATTTCGTGTAACAAGGTCTAGCGTGGAGGTGTGCAGTGAAATCATCCAGGCTGAGAGGTGATTGAGTATGGTCAGACTGGCAGCCTGTCTTGGCTCTCCGGTCCTCACACCCCACACAGAGGGATCCCACACATCCCTCTTCTTCCCTGCCTTCACTCCAGCCCTTGCCCAATGCCATCTTTCTTCTGGGTAAGGTTTCTTGCTCTTTTCAGTGGAATTAGCATTCTGCTTTTTTACCCAGAAGCACTCCAACTTCATGTCCAAACAATGAATCTAAAAAAATAAATCACCTTATTGGGTGTCCAAGTGGAGGAAAATTTATGTTCTGAGTTTTTCTAATGCAAGAAAGAAAGCAACACAATGTATTGTCCAGTGTTTTTTTTTTTTTTTCCTTTTTTCTTTTTTTTTTTCTGCATTTAGGTGTTGGGTTTATGGAGAAAGAGTTTTGCTTGAATTGTATAGGTCTTGTGTTTAACTATAGGCTGGACTTAGAGAAAATGAACTCTACCAGTCCAAATATTAGATTGCAAAAAAAAATAAATTATAAAAATACACATCTTTTTGTGCATAGGTTTCTCAAAACCAGATGGGCATGTTCATGGAAAGGGACTTGTTGAGAATGAAATGGCTGCAAGTTAGTTTTGGCTTGCGTTTCCCCTCCCTTCCTCCTTTCCTTCCTTCCTTCCTCCCAATTTTGGATGAGCTGTAATTGGTTTAATTCTTTCTGGTTGACCATAAACATATCCTCAAGCATACAAAAAAATGCTGATATATGCACACCAAAATATTTGTGCACCTGCCCCTGCTTTGCTTTGTAACAAAGAGTTAAGAACCAATGAAAGAAAGTAATGAACTAAGGGAAACCAAAGAAGAGATATCTGAAATATTCTCCTTTTGTACCTAGGTCACTAACTTAATTTTCTCCTCCAATTGAATAGATTTTAATTTCTAGGAAGTCTTACAGATATCTTGAATCTTTGTCAAATTATCATTACGTTGATTTATTAGCTTCACAAAAAACGTTAGCTCCACCGCGCAGAGGAACCAATCATTTCTAATGGAACCCTTTAAACAATCCTTTTTGTTCAGAAGGGAAACGGTAATGTACGGCGCCGAGTCTAATTCTCATTAATTTGTGCCTGAGCAAAGAGATCTTTTTTATGGAGTAGGAGACTTTATAATATGCCCAGAGATGAAATCATTTGGAGAGATGAGGAGCTTAGCGCCAGTGTTCTCACTTGATCACAGGTGATATAACCTTGAACTCCTTTTTTTCCCCTTTTTTTCCCTTTTTTTTTTTTTTTTTTTCCTTCCCTTCAACCAATGCCTAATTGTGATATCAAGGAGTTTTTGGGATCGTTGGTTGTTGCTCAATCAGGCAATTATGGGCTCCTTGTTACAGAACAGGGGGAACCCAGACCCATTCATTCCCACCCCGTTTTGCCCTTTGGGTCCCTGCAGGCCAGCATCTGCTGGATCCGCTTGTTTTTTACATCACCCTTCAGAGAAAATGTTTCTGTTGGTGAGCATCTGGTACAGCTGTATAATGGCAGGTCTTGTTTGGAGCGGGGCTTGCTGTAATGACTTGATGTGATGTAATGGTGTCAATATAAGAAGTGATCCCATGTTCATTGCCGTGCGTTAATCATCACGGAGCACGCCTGCAGTGTGGCAGAGAGACTGCAAAAAGATCACTCTACCAACTCCTGTTTTGGAAAATATTTAATACGTGCTTCCCACAAATACCCAGATTTGTTTCATAATTATAAAATGTATCTGGAAATTTACAAAATACCTAAGATTAAGTGATAGGAACATTTTCCTGTGCTTCCTCCTTTCCTTTCCTGCTGGAAAGATTTAAAGCCCAGAGCCCCTTCTGGCTATTAGTTCCTGCTGTTTCAGGTTTGAGTCTTCTGTGTAAATATTTCATGTTTTGTCTTTGCAATATGTATTTTTCCAAAAAATCCTTCATTAAAATTTAAATTGCAGTCCTGAGTACAATTTGCTTTACATATTTGGCATACGCTATACTCTATTTAGCATAGCTCGTGAAGGCTATTTCTCTGCTTTTAGGATATTGGATGAGGATGTATATGGAAAGTGATTTTTCCTCATTTGCCAACTGCAGCATTTTTATAATTTTTTCCAGGCATCTGGCTTTTGATACTGCCCCAGACAAGAGCTTGGACATTAATAGAGAGAGGCTTTAACTCACTTTTGCAGGTCAGATTGTTCCTGTGAAGTTAGTAAAACCTAGGAGCAGGCTTAAAGCTGCTTTATTTATTTAATTTCAGTAACATTCTCTCTTTTAACAATCCATTCTTTCAGTCAAGTCTAGAGCAGCATATTTTCTGTTATTCTAAAGAAAATGTATAAATAAATAAAATCCCTTTCCAATTCTTTTACCTTTTAACTGAAGGAGCAATCTGCTCGAAATGACGTCTGAAGCCAGGTACTGCACAGCTCGGGGTTTCATAAAGACCTCGATCCTTAGTAAGGTAGAAGAAGAAAGCAAGGCAGCACTTTTGAAGCTGAAATAATCCTATTTTGGAAGACTCCTTTTGTTTAATAGCCCATACAGTTTCATTAAGCGTAATTCCCTCCGTCAGTTGCTGCTGTCAATGAGATTACCCTGTGTGGCTTTGGGAGTTCAGCCGCTGCAAAGTAGTGAGCAAAGCATAAATGGTCTGCACGGGTATTTCTGCAAAGGGGCAAACACAGACACATTTCCCACTGGACAGATGGGGACACACCGATCCCCTTGTGAAACAGCAAACCTGGGTACAACCACCACAGCCTGCTCCGAGGCAGGGGCCAGCAGCTCCAGGACACATGCAGAAGACCTGAGGGATCTTACAAGGTGACACCGAGCTGCTGGCCCTGGATTTTACTAATTGCTCTCAGCCTTTTACATGGAAAATAAAAGCGGTAGGGTAAGTAATTGCTGAAGCTTCACCCCATAATTCACACCGTCCCTCCTGCGTGCTGCTTCTTTCATGGTGTGACCCAGCAGCAGAAATTTGGGATGAAGGAGGCTGTCCCTCTGGCCACACACACTCAGTATGGCCGTGGCTTGTTGATGGGTAATGTGTGAGCCTCTTGTATTGTAATAGGCAAGGGTTCATCCTGGGCACCTTATGTGGGTCTTACTCCTCAGAGGTACCTGAAGCTACCACTAAGCAGGTCCCAGAGGTTCCCATTTACCCAGGCTGGGAGGAGGTGGACCTAGAAGGTATCTCAGGTGGAGGTGGATCCTTGGTGGGACATCCAACCGTAACTCCTGGTTCTTTCCTGGGGTATGTGCAGGTCAGTGTAAGCATGGGGCCTGCTTGGTGCCTCCTCTCTGACCTTTTCACAGACTGTTTCACGTGTGCTGTTCCTACAGGCAGCGATCACAGCTTCATTCGAGGGCTGGTGTGAGAAGCAAGGAGGAAAAAGGTTGGAAGGAGGAGGGGGTTGGTGGCAGCAAACTGAGCAGGAAGAGCAGGGGTTTGGAGAGGAGGCTGGTGTGAAATAATTGACCATGCTCTTTGTGCAGGCTTTGTTGGGGGATGAGCAGATCCTTCTGCAAGTTTCTTTTTGGGTAGATGGCCAGGAGCAGGAATACCCCATACCTGCCACGTTTCCTCCAGTCATTTCATACAGCTCTGTTTCATGTTAGCCTGTTTTCAAGGACAAGACTCTGGCTGAGATGGTTTCGGTCTTGGGTCTGACTCAGAACTGCTCCAGGGCCAGGTAACCCTGCTGGTGGAGGTGGCAGCAGATCTGTGACCAGAGGGACAGGGAGGCATTTGGGGAAGTGCTTAGTGATTGCTGCACTGGTTACGGTGGGCATGTATTCCTACAAAACATTGTGGTTCAAGAACCATTATTTTCTATTCTGTATCAATTTGGGATTGAGAGGCAGAGAAGAGAGGTAAGAGAGGAGAAAACCTTCAGACTTCGGTGCCAGCATAGCTCCCTCGCTACAAATAAAGCTGATTGACATCAGCCTTGGCTGGAAATTCCCCCAGTGCTTCCCTGCTCGAGCTCCTGGCTGGGCTGCAGACAGGTTGCTGGTGCTCGGGGTTTGCTCTTCAGGCACCAAGCCCTGAGCAGCTGGGAGGGCTGCTGCCATTTAGCACCCGTGCGTGGTTGCAGCTCTCTCCTGTGGATACGGCTTTCTTCTAACGAGACCAAGAGGGGGTTAAATCAGCACGTCAGGGAGTCCCTGAGGATGTTTTGCTTTTTGCTTGCCAGCCAAGCTTTGTGCACGCCCTGCCACTGGCTCTCCCCTGGCAGTGGAGGTGATGCTGTTGGCTTGTGGAGTGGCAGTGGGAGGAAAGGAGCCCACGGGCCCACCTCTGCCACCCCATAGGGGCACGGTGCCCATCGTGATACATCTTGGTGTGGAGAATCAGCCTCTCTGCAAGCCCTTGGGGCCACTGTTGTGTTTTGGATGTAATTGGGCACATTGCTGCTTAATAGCAACTCCTTCCCATGGGTCTGGGGCTTTTAAATCTCATTTGTTGCTCTTGAGTCCCACTGATCAGGATCTGTCTGTTTTGGGTACAGAGGAGGTGTGTGCGGACGGGGCAATGCTGGCCTCTGTGCAAAAGGAGAGGCTGGTATTGCCTTGTAATAGAAGGAGGTGTAAAAGGGACTGAAATCCTGCTCCCTTGCCTGTCTGCCTTGTTATGTCTTAGTGCAGAATGATGTTTGGAGAAGAAACAAACTCCTTGGTGGGTTCTGTGCAGCACCGAACATGTTCTCCTCCTGCCCTGGTCCTGCATGGGTGCAAAGCATTTCTGCAATAACATTGAAAAACACTGGTGCCCTAAGGAAGCAAAGGGATATTTTTAACTAAACTACCCCAGAAAGAGCAGGTCTGAATTTCTCAGAAGCAGAGGCACCCGCTGCTCTCTCTGGAGCTCTGAGGAGTGTGTGAACACAGGGTGCTGCAGGGGAGCTCAAAATATTCCAGGACACGGCCAAAGCCCACACTGCAGGCACATCCCTTGGGAAGGGGAATTTTTCTTAATGAGGAATGAGTGCTGCAGGAGACTCAGCAGGAGAAAGTAGCCACTAAATGTTGACGTTTGTTTGTAAACCCTCTTTGGTGGTGTGTAATCACATAAGGATGATTTGTGCAATATGTCTGGAGAGAAAACACTATATTTTAATATTATTATTTTTTTTTTAGCTGGCGTTTCTTTACAGTTATTCACAAAAACAGATTTTGCTGTGTGGGCACGTGGGAAGTATTGATTTCAGCACAGAGCAAGTAAATAGGTTCTGGTAACAAATGCACTGCGACTGGTTGGGGCCTGGATGCCTGAGCTGTGGGCTCGTGGCTTTCCTGAGGTTCCCAACATCCATTTTTTTCCTAAAAACCTGGCCTCTTTCACCTCAAACTTTGGGTCACCCAGCTTGCTCGTGTTGCCTACTCTTCCTCTGGGTGTCTAACTGGTACCTTGTGCTGCACCAGGGTTTTTCACCTCTGTTGTGTTCCTACTACCTCAGGCATCTCTGCTGCTGGCCCAGCTCTGGGGCAGGAGTGGCTCTGGGGTGGAAAATCTCTTCCTTTCCCCCTTCGTGGCAGGACACAACATGGGATTCTATTGCTGGTGATTTCTGCTCAAATTTATGTTTGTAAACCAACTCAGCACTCTCAGAAAACCTCTGTCATCACTTCCCCTGCCTGGAGGCACTGTTTGTGTTTGCGGGGCCGTGCAAACAGGCCTGCAGCAGCTCTTGGTGTGTGTGGGGACAGCCCCAGCTCCCTGGCTCTCCCTGACCATGGGGAAAGCTCTCGCTGCTCCCTTGCTCAGCCAGAAGACCTGCCACGAACCTCTTACCAGCTAACGATTTACTGGAGATACTGCAGAGGAGAACACCATATCCAGGCTGCTCTGAAGCCGATAGCCAAGTGCTGTGTGAGCTGACACGAGGAGAGGCAGCAGGAGGGTGTTTGGGGCCTTTACTCAAGGAATCCAACCCGTGCTGGGCAGACTGGAGGTGGTGGTGGAGGCGCATCCCAGCACACCTGCTGCTTCCCCTGCAGCAAGGAGAAGAACCAGTGAGGAATCAGCTGGGTGTGCAAGACTGCATAAATCACGGGATTTGTTGTGGAGAGACGTGGTGCTAACGGAGGAGACAGGGCTGGAAGAAAGCTGCCTACAGCACAGGGATACCACCAGGGAATCCCAGTCCTGAAGGCAGGAGGCAGAGCTGGGCACAGGCACACCTGGGTGCCCATGAGCACCAGGGCTGAGGGCAGAGGGTGCTTGGCTGGGGTCTTAGTGAGGCTGGCCAGGGCCACGAAGCTCTTTGGGTGTCCTCAGGGCACTGGTAACGAAGGCAGAGCTACGGGAGCAGACTGGCTGCCAGAGACTGCCAAATCCATCATCCACCCCACAAGCCTTCACTGACAATGTGAGATGGGACAGGACCGTGGGTGGACACAGACATGGGATGAAGCAAGCAATTCCTGCCCTCGTGCAGGAATGGGGCTGTTCTCACCAAAGCCAAAATCTGAGGTCATTGCTGGCTGTCTCGGCACTCGTGCTCCTGCGGACTCCATCCCTGCCTCGCTCTGCCGCTGGCAGGTTTCCTTCTCTCCAGCAGCTCACGGTTTAGCTCCTGCCCGTGTTTTTGTTTGTGTTCTTGTGAACCAGCCAAAGCTTGTTGCTCACTGTGCTGCTCTCCTGATCCTGAAGGTCTTTCAGCCGGAGAATTTGCCACTTCCACCTGCTTCGTCTCGTCAGCCCTCGCGCTGCTTTAGGCACCTAGCCAACTTCACGGACCAGTCTGCCAGTCCCGTGCAAAAAAAAAGGTGGTTGGGTTTCTGGGCCACTGGAAATTGCTGCAGTTACTGCTGCAAAATAACATATTTTAAGCTACTGTATAATTTTGGCTGGCTGACTTTTGGGAAAAAATAAAATTCACACCAGCAGCTGGGAGGAGAGGTGTCACGGAGATGGAGAGTGCCTTCCTCCGTGCCTGGGAGCATGCGGGGTACAGGGCTGGCTTCCTGCTGCGGGCTTGGGCTCCACAACGGATGGCAGAAGCATTTGTGCAGATGTTTTGGAGAATGCTTCTGTCCTTGTTTCTTCCTTGGGAGCAGATATTTTGTCTGCTCTCAGGAGGGAGGCAGAACCCTAATCAGGAACCGAACAGTACGCACATGAAAACTTCCTAGTTGTGCCCTGAGTCCTTGGTTGCTGGAGCACAGCCATAAACTCATCACTGTTCAGTTTATTTAATCCCGTGCTGCTGTCTTGTCCAGAGGTAGCAATGAGAGCAATTAATTAGAAATACATTTAATGATACACATCTGAGTGATGGAGCATCTCGTGGCAATGGCTGGTTCTGGAGGGCGTGCAGTAACTGCACCACAGCAGAGGACTTGCTGAAGGGCTCCTGCTCATCGGCTACCTTGGTCAGGCTACAGAGAGGAGGATTTTAGAGGTCTGCATATATGAGAGGTCATTTTCTGTGATTTCAGCTGAAATCAAACTTCTATGGTTGTGTAAAACTGCTCACAGAGATCTCATGTCACCTACGTTTAGGCTGCTGGGTGGAAGAGAGACAGTTCTGGTGGCTCTCCAAACCAGCTCTGGGATGGGTAAGTGAGGAGAAAGGGCTTGGTGTCTGAGCTGCCCTCCTCCAGGAGCATCCCCATGTCCTCACCTGAGATGCTGAAATATATACTGCTGTTGCTATCTGTATCTAAAGAGAGAGAGCAGAGAGATCACAAGGGTCCTCCTAACCTGGGCACAGGGCTAGGGTTGTGTTAATGTCATTTGGCTAGTCCTGAAACTTGTCCTTCTCTGCCTAAATCAGGCGCAGGCAACCCACCAGGAAAGTCAGGGAATCAGCAAAAGGAAAAAGCAGTACGGGAGATCTTTGCATTTGTCATTTGTCACACGTTCCCGTGGAGCCGCTAGCTCAGTTGTGCTCATCGAGATCTGGAGCATCGCGTTCTCCAGCTGAAGGGAGCATCCCTTTTGTGTTAGTCTCTGAAGTTGTTTTAACTTGCATTGACACAAATTAAACAGGAATCTTGCTGTCTATTGATTTTGTCAGCAATGTTTTTTTTTCCCTCCTGAAGTCATCTTTAAAGACTTTACTTTTATTAAACTAAATGCTGCCAGTTAACTAAAGTCTTTGTTTTTATAGACTCAAGAGAACAAGATCTAACATAAATTAATCATGACTTAATTGACTGAACTAATTCAAGTTCTCTTCAGTCCACTGCACAGCAATATTCCTGTCTTCCCAATGCTGTAACTGAAGGCTAAATGGTACATTGCTTTAACAGCATCAACTTTTTATATCTTTAACACAACATTTCTACTCTGGACAAAAGTTTTAATTCCTGGGAATTAAGTCCACAAAACATTTTCACAGTTAGGAATGCTGAAGCGCACACCCCTTTTTGTAACACAGACTAGAGCTGACTTCAATTTCTTCCTATTATCTCTTTTTTTTCTCTCTCTGTGCATAGACTAAATTATTTATTTGGTATTACTATTTCAAAGGAAAACCAAGCATTAATTCAATTTACAACAGTATTCTTTCACCCTACAGAGCATAAAATGAAATGCAATGAATTGCTAATGCTGCCGATGTCAAGAAGGCAATGCGTTTAGTGAGGCTGCCTAAATCATTAATGCGACGAGCTCTTCCCCGAAAGGCGCCACGGGCAGGAAGCAGCCAACCCATTGCATGGGTTTGGGGTTTTACAGTGAGTCTGGGGACAAATCCATTCGTCATGCCCCATGGGAGGCAGAAGGAAGGGCTTTGGGGCTGCCTTGTGAGAGAGCTTGAAGAATTTGGGAGGGAGGGGGCTGGGATGCTGCTGAGATGGCCTTTCAAGGCTGTAGGCAACCAAGGATGACAGCCCCCAAACTTCTTAACTGCTTACTGGGGATGGCACCAGAGATCCGGACAGGGAAGGCTTCTGCTCAGGATGCTCAGCACCAACCCACAAGGCAAGGGATCTGAATGGCCTGTTCGTCAAATGCATTTGAATAATAAATCCATGCAAGGAAACTGCAGGCTGCTCCTGGGCTTTCCCCATCCAGAAGATGCTGAATTAGTCAAATAGGCTGCTTAGTACCTAATTTATTCAGCTCTGCATTTTTAGCTCTGCCTTCCCCAGTGCTTCTTCCTTTTCCTGCAGCAGAACTTGAACTACCCCAAGCAGTGGTGCTGCAGTCACTTCCCTTAGGAGCTAGTTCCTTAATCTAATAAATCTCTGCCAGGAAGATGGTTTTTCTCCTATCAGCCTAAACTTTTCATAGCTTCATTTCAAGCTGCTTTGCGTAGTTTTGCCCCTTAGCATCATTCCTAAGAACTTCTCCCCTGGGGAGTGTTGAGAGTTATCGTGTGTTATCCCATCCCGATGCGATTCTCAGCTCTCTCATGGCCAAACCCTGCATGTTTTTTTCATGGTTGAATTATTCCTTCAATTGAAAGCTGCATTTGATGCAGGTCTCTGTGTTTTTATTCTCATTTCACGTCCTTTTGGTGGCTTCCCCAAAGCCTGTAGTCAAGCAGTCAGATAGTTTGCAGGAGCCCAGTGGTACTGCAAGCTTCAAGCAGAAGATCGGAGAAAAGAATACTCAAATTTATTTATATACACTATATAAACAATATATACTGTTTCTTGGGTAGAAAGTGCCTCCTGGCTTAGAGTTGGAGTGTCGGGATGTTCCTCTGGGACCAGAGCTGTGGCAGGACCTTGTTGCTGCGGAGGTGGCTCCAGCCTCTGCTGCCCTCACCCAGTCACTGCAAATGCTTCAGCTTTGCTCTGAAGCACCTACCAACATCTCTCCTGGCCAAGACCAGTGCAAAATAATCTCATTTCATTTTTGCCTCACTCTTTAATCCCTCTTTTCCTTCTTCAGCTGGAATGTGAAGCAACCTATATGCTTCAGGAAGGTTGGTAGAGCTTTCCACCTGTAACTACATCCAGGGTCACAGCCTGAAGGTTTTTCTCCTGCTCTGCCCTCCCGAAGCTCCTCCGGGTCATTTCATACCAAGCTGAATTCGTTACCTTTGGCTTCAGAAGTCAGGGAAAATACAGCCAGTTACAGCAGTGTGAATGGACCCTTAGGAAGGGATTAATCCTCTGTAGCTTGTTCAAGTGCAGTTGTGGGGTAGCTTTGATGTGCTGCTTAGTTTTTTGTGATGAAAGTAAAAAAAGGATAAATTTTATCTAGGAATGCACACAAACTCCACTCACTTCAGGAAATCTACAACTAGGTACCTGTGCTGGGAGACTGAAACAACAACTTTTGGTTTCTTGAAGCCCATCCAGCTCTGAGCTCCTGCAGGCAGTGGAGTCAGGCTGTACACACTCCTTGGGCTCGGGTACTCGGGAGATGCTCAGTGAGCTGTGTTCATGTCACCCCCATGGTGTTTGAGCAGGGTGCACAGCAGTCCTTCCTCGCTAGAAACCCTCACCTGGGGAGCATGAGTTCTCTCCACCTTCCTAACCACGGTAAGGACTCTGCAGTGCTTCTCCCAAATGCTCTACAGATGCACACAGAAAGCATTAGTGCATTTAAGACAAAAAAAAAAAGAAAAAAGAAAAAAAAAGCTAATGTACTGTACAGCCCCGTGTAGTGTTTAAACGTAATTTGATAAAATACCAACTACCAACAAATGGAAAAGGTCTGCAGTAAATACATGTAGTGTTCTCCATAATGAAAGTGTCATCATAAGGTTTAATTCATTATGGGCTCATCACTTTGCTTTTATGTTTCAGGTCATTAATTGCTGATAGAGGTTACAGCTCAGAATGGATTAGGTGATAAAATTACATTTCAAAGTCTGCCCTTTTTCCTCTGAAGCCTAAGGAATTTACATCTACAAAAGCAAAGCAGCATCCAGATATCTCAGAGCAGATGCAAACTATTGGCATTGTACTTCAATGCAGCTGCATGTAATGAAAACCTGAAATTGAATTTTAACTTAATAAAGTAGATTGTTTTTTAATTGAAAGTTTTTTTTTTTTTTTTTTTCTCTTTTTCCTTGACTGGGAACATTCCCGCTCTTTAATTATGTTTCGTTTAAGAGAAGAACAAATAAAATCAATTTGTTTTCTGACAGCGGAGTGGGAACACGCAGTATTTCTCAGCACTTTGAGAAGCAGCGCCCCACACCTTGAGCAAATCTATTAAAATAAAGTGCTTAAAGCAAGCAGCCGCTTTTAATTAAAAGAGCTGCTCTGTGCAAACAGCTTATATATCAAGGCATCATATATATTCTCAATCCGTGCTGCATTTTTTTGTTGTTGTTGGTGAGGGCAGGTATATAGAGAGGGCTGAGGTGTGAGGAGAGAAAGCTGCTCGCAGAGGATTCCCTTTTGGGCACGCTGCATGTTTATTGAATGCTCATGCACGGAGCAACTCCAGGCCTTGGGGACCCGTTGCTGGTCCCTGGCCCCACTTCACACAGAATGGCAACGAAATATTCCTTCAGCTCACCTTTGTTGAGCCTGTTTTGCTGGTAATGGGAACCAATTTCTTGTGCTTCCCAGCACCACGGCAGCCTGCCTTCACCCTGCTGTGGTGCCTTGCTCTGATGTTCAGGGTGAAAGCTGCTGGGGTGGTGCTTTGCTAGCTTCACATGGGACCGAAATGGCTTTTAGAAGGAACAAAACTTGTATTTAGTTGTAAATGGTCATGACAGCAAACCTTAACTACCCAAATCCTTTGGAGTTCATTAAAATGCCCTCTTCTTTGGGATGTGTTGATCAAAACATCCAGAGCTGGGACTTCTGATCTCAGTTTTGAAGTTTGGAGCAGAAACATCAAAGATACAATGTGAGTGATCTGGCATTGATTTACGTGCACAACAGTATTCCTGCTTTTGAGAACGATGATGTTTCTCTTTCAGCACATTCCTGCTTTAGTTTGCTTTTTGCTCTCTTCCTTACCTTATACTGTTTTTTTTTTCTTTCTTTTCTTTCTTTAGAATTAAAGGAAGGGATTAAAAAATCCCCTTTTATTAAACATAGAGAGTGTGGGGCAATGGGGAAAGCAGTGCCTCTGCTTTTCCATCCTGTTTTATGTCTTTTCCTTGTTCTTTTTCTACTGGAAAGATGAAAAAAAGAAAAGGGAACAGGTCCCTGCTTTGCTTTTTCTCTGTTGCTTATAGACTTCATGGGAAATCATGTATTTTCCATTACAGGAGGAATCTTGAATTGAAAAAAAAAAGAAAAAAAGAAGAATGGCTTGATGATAATATCTTTCCATAGAGGGAGGAAATCAGCACAGGTAGGAAGGCAGAGACATCTTCTGAGAGAGTTTTGGGATGCTCTGCAGGCTGCTGCACACTGCAGCCACCGCGCAGGGAGGCAATGTGAGGGGGGAACCCTGAAAGTGTGGGGTCTGGTCCATCACAGGCAGGGCTTCCTTGTGAGCTGCCAGGGATGGAGTTGGAGCAGGCATTGAGCACATCAACGGCAACTTAGTGGGAAAATTCTCTGGTATATTCCAAAACCATGACATGTGAGGCCTTGGGGAAGCCTCCGCCTCCATGGGCACACACTTCCAAACGCAATTAGAATGGGATGGGATTTTGGTGCTTTGGTCCAAAGAGGATTAAACCTTTACTGGCAAGTCTGAACCATCAAGGGATGAGGTGATGGAGTTGGAAGTGCGGTGACCGTGCTGCACGTGGAGTGCTGCAGGACACAGATCAGACCAAAGAGGGGTATGTACACGCGTGTGAGTTTACTGCTTACAAGGTTATTTTAGAGAACAAGCATTTTTAAAGGGTTGACCCCAGTTGTGACTTGGTAGCTAGAAAGGAGGCTCGCTCTGCCTTCCCCTTGGCATTTCAGCTGTAGGTGCCCTGCTGCTGTGTTCATGCTGCCGATTGAGGCTCGCTGGGAAAAGCTTACTGGAAGTATTTTCCCTGAAACTTTCTATCTCTTTGTCAAAAAGGCAGAAACCTGTAATTGTTTTTAGTTTCAGTGAAAACCTGAAAAATATCGGCCAGAATGAGAAAACCCCGCTTCTTAAAAATATATGTCTTTATTGCTAACCCATCCGAGTGGAAAAAAATCAGCGTACTGCAAAGACTGCACTGAGAATTTGCAACCTACCAACAGCAAGCAACTAGCAGGTCTTTGGTTGACATGAGGCAAAGATTGGTTTGGAAGGGATTGGAAGGAGCATAATGAGCTGAGGGGAGGGTGATGCACGGCTTTGAGCTGAGACCGTACATATTCCCAGTAAACTTGAGCCACGTTTCCCTGGAGCTCTGTGGGCTGTATGACAAAACAAAGCTGCTCTTAAGAAGTGTGTGGGCTGCCCCCATGTATTTCCCTGCTGTCAGCTTGTGGAGTGATGCCTGCTCCCAGCCTCGTGAGCTGGGGGAGCTGAGGGGCAGAGGCACAGTGCCAGACCCAGGACCTGGGTTTGCACCTGGGTCTGCTCCGTGGCTGGTGCTGGGAGAGCCTGGCATCATTTTAAAGAGATTCAGGGGACCCTGTGTCTTCAGTTGTGTGAATAACTGATTTTGCAGTCTGTTGGTGGCTTTGGAGAAAAGCTGGGTTAAATGGAACATCTAATTTAGCTGAGACTGAGGAGCGCGCTGCTTCTGTCTGGTGTTTTCCTAAAGAGCTAAAATAATAAACAGCAATCAAGGGCAATTTGTTTAAAATAAATCTGAAGAAACACAAAGCTCACAGTTGTTTCAAATGAAAGCTATACCCCAAAATTGTTCCGTTCAAGAAATGGGAAGATGAAACACATTCCGCTTCCCATATTATTGCTAGTTTTTCTTCTGCCTTTTCCTCCCAGGCAGAAGTTTCGGAGAAGATAATATGTGTTTTCAAAGCATTTCAGTGTGTCTGAACCTGCAGTTTTTCATCTGAAAAAACTGGTGGCTGAAAAAATTCTTGAAGTTTCCTGTGACTGCAGAGGACAATGACTTTGCACAGACTACGTATGTATTCAGGGGAACTTGCATCCATCTTTGCTGCCACCTTCCTGTGCAACCTCTCTTGAAAATGAAGGATGGCAGAAATAAACCCCAAACTGGAAGATGTTTCCATTGATGTGCTTTACTGTGTGAAACATGGAAAAAATGCACGTTCCTTCCAAAAGTGCAAAGCATTTGATGTTGGGTTAATGGCTTGCTGCGTTCGCACTGCACCAAATCTTCCTCCTGGAGGAAGCCCTGCTCCATCCCATGGGAGCACCGGGATCCTTGTCCTTGTCCCTCTTGATGCTGCAGCCCCAGGGGCCAGCCTGGGAGCCACCAGATCCCACCTGGGATAACTAATCACCATTTCAGCTCTGTTTGCAAGAAGCACAAAAAATCCATGAATTACAGGTTGGGAACATCCGCAGGGAAATATCTGAGGCCTCGTTCCTTCAAATATCAGAAGGTAGCAGCCCAAATCTGGTTAAGTATGGAGAGCCTGACGGATATGCTCTGTCTCCAGGAAAGGAGGATTGTATTCAGATCTCTCTCAGAGCACCCATGAGCACCAACCATCGCAGCAAACTCCATGCTAAACCGCTGCACTTCATCGTTTCACACATTTGCTCCATCAGATCTTCTCAAGGAGAGCACCCGTGACTCCTGCCTGTATATCAGAAGAGAAGAAATGGGTGAGGTTTCACCCTCCAGCTCCTGCTGGGTGCTTTGTAGGAGCTGTACTTCTGGTGGTAGGGATGAACAACCCCAAGGTCCATTTGTAACCTGTGGTCCTTAATCAAAATAGTGACATATTGGGTTTATTTGTATTAAAAACTCCTATGGAGATGAGGATGTTTTACACTGTGGAGCCTCACAGAAGGAAACTTTGCACTGGGACGCAGGACGAATGAGATCTCACTGCAAGAAGTGGTTATGGTGCTGGAAAGATGCTGGAAGAGACCTCGGGAGGTCTCGTCCCACCCCATGCAGGTAACACGTCTCCAGTGATGAACACTCTGTAGCCTTTCTTGTCAAGCTACTCTAGTGTTTTGTTTAGATTGTCATTTAGAAGTATTCTTCCCAATGCATAATCCTAATTTCCTTTCCTGTGCTTGAAACCCATTGAACAAATCTCAGCTGAAATGCATTTCACTTAAAAAAAAAAATAATCAAATGTTTCAACAAGAAAAATGTTTCCTTGGCTAATTTGCAGTCGGAGCTCTCTGATGAGTTTGGCCTGGGTTCAAAACAGCTTCAGTTTCACCAAAACTCCACTCCGTGGTAAATTTGCTATTCACAGCAGAGAAACCCCGGATTGAAATTCATTGACTCGCTTCGGTCACAGGAACCTGCTGGCTCAAATTCAGAATAAATTCAGGAGGAGGAAATACCATCAATGCGGTGGAGCCCAAAGTAAACACAGAAAGAAAATAAGGATTATCTTGCATTTATTTAATACAATCAAGTTCAAATTTACCTGGGCGTAGAGTAATATAATGGGGGATTTGGGTGAATCCCACAGCCAGTGGCATCTTCCTGAGATAACCGGTCTTTTTAGAAAGGAGATTAAGTGGGAAGAAAGCCTAGTTATGTTAATTAGAACTGAAAAAAAGGCTAAGGAATAATTGAATTTAAAAAATAGCCCTCTGCTTAGAGAACGTGAACTTGAACGGCTCTAAAATGTGCCTGAGCTGCATTCCCTGCTCGCAGCCGATGGTAAGGCCCCAGGAGCAGGACCCTCAGGGCTCCATCCCTGTCTCGGCGCACAGCCCACCCTCTGCTCCTCGGGGAGCTGTTGGATCACTCAGACCAGCTAAGCTGTGTGACTGCTCCAGTGCCATCTGTGAAGCCTGGAGAGGTCAGCAATGGCTTTTGTTTCATTGATTTGTTTTTGCGAAGTCAAAACTTTGAAATTCTTCCTGTCCCCTCACCGTTTTCTGGCTCCTTTCTGCCCAGTGTGCCTGTTGGCCCAGCAGCCCCTCTCTCCTTCATCCTCGTTCCTTGGCTTTTTGGCTTCTCTAAAGTCACTTTTGACTTCACCATTGACCAGACAGTGCCCTCTGTTTTCTCCACTCAGCCTTTCAGTAGCCAGATTCCTGAGGGTGATTTCTGTTTTGGAGAGATTTTGGCTCACTGTGCAGGGCTCTGGTGAGCAGCAGCATGGCTCTGGGCACATCCATCCACTTAGCCATGGGTGATAGGGACCTGAAACCAAGACCGAGCAGCATCAAGGAAGCAACCTGCGGGATTTTGTAGCAGTTTAACTGAGCTGCAGGCGCAAAAGAGACCATTCTTAAGGTCCAAATTTGCAGCTCACACATTTGCAGACATCGTCTCCTTGCCTTTCACTTAAAAAAATAATGTATAAAATAGGTGAACTGGGGGGAAAGCACCACTGTTAAGAGATGGCTTTTGCAGTATTTATTTTATTTTATTTTATTTTATTTTATTTTATTTTATTTTATTTTATTTTATTTTATTTTATTTTATTTTATTTTATTTTATTTTATTTTATTTTATTTTATTTTATTTTATTTTAATGTTTCTTTATTTCTGTCTCCAGCATAGTATCTTTGATGCTTATTTTGCTAACTGAAAAATGAAAGAGCCATGGCCAGCGAGGCAGCTTCCTTGTTGGCTTGCTGCACTGACTGCTTCAAAGATTTTATACCTACTTGATTTGGCTTCCACAAGACTAACGTGCAGACATCCCTGTGATGGGATACACCCCTGAGCCAGAAATGTGCTAGGGCTAAGGAAAGCAAGATGCTCACAGGTGCAATTATCCAAAAATTGCAGGTTGAACACTCAGTCCTCAGCCCCTGCGATGGCTTCACTCCCAAGACAATCACATTTTTTCCCCCGTCTTCCCCAAAAAAGTTAAAAAAAAAAATAAAAATTGTTTTCATTACTTAGATATTGGGTAAGATGTGAGGAAAGCTGTGAAATACCTGAAAGCCAAAGACCCAGGGAGCAGTGCCCTGGGAAAACAAGGGTTGGATGTTGCCTGACGTGGCCGTGCTCAACTTGCAGGGCTTCCTGAAGGTTTTGGGGCTGTCCCTGGAGCACAAAGCCAGTCCCAGCCACCAGCTCCACTCCGTGTGGCACCTTGCTTCTGCCATCAGCCATTTAAAAAGTGACTAAATCCTGAGAAAGAATTTCCTAATATTTATTTAATGCACTTAAAAGAAACCAGCATGTCCCTGCAGTGCCTTAGGTCTAGAGGACATAGTTTTTACACGCTTTTCCAATGCTTTTAGAAGCAGCTTTCCCACTGGGCTTGGATCGTTCTTTCCTAGGCCTATTTTTTTTAATATATAGGTCTATATTTGCTGCACCATGGCCTCCTCCCTCCTGGCCATGGCTGCAAGAGGGGATGCTGCATTTCCACCTGGCTCTGGGCTGAACCTGGTGAGAAGGAGCTGAGCAGTGCATTTCCCTGTGCCCTCTCTTATAGCAAGCCCAGACGTAAGGAGAATTTTGCAGGTCTCTGCTTTAATTTGCTGTTACGTGAGAGCCCTGAAGGTTTGGAAGTGGTGGTGGTCGGACTGGGGGTGGTGAAGGACGTGGCTGCTGCAAGCACAGGGCAGGAGCTGGTCTGGGACCATACAGATGCTGAGCAAAAGTCTCATCTCCTTTTATTCAGCAGAGTAAAAACCCTAAACTCGGTATTACTGGGCAGAAGGAGGCTGCGGTGTAACCACCCAGTTGATTTTTCAGGCTCTCTGCCGGGTGAGGAGCCCGTTTCTGCTCGCACCAGAGGCTGCACTGGAGCGGAAACCTCGGCGCTGCACTTAGAGTTTAGGAAGCTACTTTGGAAAATTGGACATCTGGCGTCGATGAGGCTGGTAGTGCTATTTGTGAGCCGAACACATTGCTTTTCCCAAGGGCGGTGATGCATTGTAATTCTTCGCTGTTCATTAAACAGAATATTTTCCCAGTTTAATATCATAATAGTCATAATTGCTCTGCTCATAAGGACCAAGGTTTACTAAATTCGAATGGTGCAACGGATGCAAAACCCACATAAGAGTATTTTATCACTGGTACTATAAAGACTTCCCTATAGCAAACATATTTTTATACTCTGCAAACAGCTTTAGAAGATTAACAGAAAGCGTCATAAAAATACTCTTTAAATTAAAGATTGCATTGACTTTAGTGGCTCGCTCTTCCCCCACACCACCATCCCAGCAATAAAAGCACGATGATGTTTACATGGTTCCCAAACCGTAAACCAGTCATTTTTCATTATTTCGCCAGTCTCAGAATGCAGACTTTTGTTTATCTATAACTCAATACGTTTTTAACAAAAGGCCTGACATTTCAGCGAACGCTGATAGGAAACGCGCACAGAAAGTGGTTTATAAACAAATTAATGAGATTACTGCAAGGAAATTAATTGGAAGTAAAAATGGGATCCATCAAAGAAACATACCGATGGGTAGTTTGTAGCGGAGGTGCCTTTTTTACATGCATTTCTAAAAGTGTTATCTGTGCAGGGCTCCATCAGTGCTGACCACCAGCCTCGCGCCGTGTGACACCGATGTAACCACCGGCCTTATCTCTCAGGAAGGTGGCCGCTTCCTCGGCCCAAATTATGGCACTGGAATGGTTTGCATCCACCTGGAAGTGTCACCGAAAATCAAAAAGGGCAGGAGGTCCGGATTAGAAGTTTATTGTCTCATTATTTTATTTTATTTTATTTATTTTATTTTATTTTATTTTATTTTATTTTATTTTATTTTATTTTATTTTATTTTATTTTATTTTATTTTATTTTTATTTTTTTTTTGCTGTGGCAGTGAAGTGGTTCCAGAAGATTTAAATTGTTCTGAACAGAGACGGCCAAAAACCACAGCAGCAAAATCAGCGCATTTTTCTCAGGCAATCTCCAAACTCCAAAGTGGCAAGGGCATGTATCACAGCAGAGCAGGGAATAAGTATAATTTTGTCATCTTCATCAGCATTGCATATCAGAAAGCTCTGGGATGGAACTAGTGCTGACGGCTTGTCTGCGAGTCCTTGTGTTGGGAAGGGGTTGACTTTCTCTGTTTTTTTTTTTCCCTATTTAGCTGAAAACCTGCCAGCTTTTGGTATGCATCACATGGGAAGCCCTTGCTGTGCTGCACAAGCTGATAACAGCTCACACCCAAATCTCTGCTCATGTCCAACAGGAGCAGGATGCTGACTGCTCCCTGCTCCGCTCCAGGCTGAGCAGCACTGATGTGACCGGAGGGTCACATCCAGCCCAGGGTTCATCTTGGCTCAGCATCTTCTTGCCGGACCTGTCCCACTGGCACATGAACAGTAGGTATAAATAATTACAGCAGAGAATAATTACAGCTGTAGCACACTTGAATGAACCAGCGACTTGTCGCCTGTTTCACTCAGTGGTAGACAGGAACAGGGTATAATGGATTATTTGTCGCCGTGCTGCAATTTTAATACACGCATGGGAAGCAGTTTGCAGGACACCGTTCCCCATAGGAAGTGCTGTATTGTTTCCAAGACTTAACTTTCCTCCGCTCCTCATTTGCCAAAATTAAAAATATCGATCTCCTTGGGAAGCACGAGCCCTCTAACAGTGATTGCTCTCAAACCCGCCGTCGATACTGGGTCCATTAATGTAATCGCGTTATCACAGAGGTGATATTGTGTATTAGTAGGCTGGAGGAGGGCAGGGAGTGGGATTAAACACATCATCCAATCAACCCTGAAGGTGTAATTCAGTATAAATCATTTTTTAATCAACAGGAGGATGTGTTAAAGTCATTTGCTTGCGGTGTATGTTTATAGGGAGAAAATGCAGGGATATTAAAGAAGAGTTTCTGTCTCTGGATTTATTTTTAAATTGTTCTTTTTATTGGCCCATAGTACAATAGGCAAACGAGATGCTCTCAAATAAATGTTTGTCATGTGAGATGGAAACGTGCCTCTTGTAGATCTACCACTGCAAGCTGTAGATTGAAACCAGTGCCACGTTTAGGCCCTGCTACATTAATGGATGGCAAAGAAACAATTTAATCGCCTCCTGTGCTCCGAGGGTTAGTGGTTTTAATTGCATTTAAACGGTTTAATGCATTAAAAGTTATGATTTCAGTGCAAAGGAAAAAGCGGCGTCTCCGGGAGGGGAGGGTGGTGGCCTCGGACCTGCCCGGAGCCAGCAAGGAAGGCTGCTGGAGGTGGGAAGAGGGAATTTGTGCGTCTCCTACCCCACTGCAGCAGCAGGGGCGGTTTGGTGTGGGGTGCCTGGGGTTGCTGTTAGCTCAGAAATGTCCCAGGTTTTCCCCTCCTAAACTAAAGACGTGATGCTGGTGGGCTGCCTGGGCAGCCTGATCTTTTCTAGAAAGGTTTCATCTTTTTCCTTTTTTCTTTTTCTTTCTTCCTTTTTTCCTTTTCCTTTTTCCTTCTTCCTTTTTTTTTTTTTTTTTTCTTTTTTCATTTTTCTTTTTTTTTTTTCTTTTTCCTTTTTCTAGGCGGGTTTTGGCAGTGCCCTGTTGGGGTATTGCTCATGTCCATGGTTTGTGTGAGGGACCCTGGGGCAGGGGCTGAGCACCCAGCCCTGCCAGCCTTGGCTTCCTCATCTCCTGGGGGATGAAATCCCTGATAACCCCCTTGCATCCTCATCTGCATTGCTGCTCCGGAGCTGGGGGCAGGATCAGAGAAGTGCCCTCGTGCACTCACTGCAGGTTTTTCACTCTCAAGTAATTTAAAGGGTAAAAAGCTGCCTGAGGTGCTGGAGCTCCTAAAATCCCTCATCATATGAGCTGTGCCTCCCAGAGACAACTCACCTAACAAATGGATCCACCACGCTGATATTGGACTCTTTAGAAAATTACTAAAGATTTTCAATTATACATGCTTCTTTCCCTAAGTTTAAAATGATATGTGCATGCATTATGGACTTAAATTAATATTTGAGCTATTAATTGGAAATTGCACTTGGCAGCAAGTTAATTTTTGTGGTGCAGTGCTCGTGTACCCAGAGATAATATGATGGCTGCATTTTTAGCAGCTTATAAACAAATAAAAATAAATGAAATTCTTCAAGATCAGCTCGTACCGAGCTATCAAAATGAATCAAGCTTAGGGCAGGGATGTGTGCTGCCTGACATCGCCCTTCCCTTGCACCTATCTGTGCCATCATCTGGGCCTGAGAGGAACGCCTACAGTGCTTTTGGGGTGTCCCAGCCACGAGCAGAATTACTACTGCTAGTAGAATTACTACTGTTAACATCCCACTGACGTTTGTGCTGCGACCAAAGGTTTGTGAACTGTTCGGTGAACTTAATTCCTTTCTCGATTTTGTGGGTTATCCAGAAGCAGACACAGTTTTTATGCTTTCACACGTACCTGCAAGGTAGTTCCGTGCCTGCACCAAAAGAGTAGCCGTTTTTTTATTTTTTATTTATTTTTTTATTTTTTGTAAGAGGGCCATTGTGTGTATTTACTATTTGTAAATACAGATAGTATTTACATATATATACTATTTACTATATACTATATATATACTGTATAGTGTATATATATAATACTATGCTATATATAGTATATATAGTATTTATATACTATATACTATATATACAGTATATAATATATATACTATATACTATATATACTATATTTATATAGTATATTTACTATATAAATATACTATATAAATATACTATATAAATATATATAATGTAAATATATAAATATATATAATATAAATATAGTAAATATACTATATGAATATAGTGTATTTACTATATATATTATATAGTAAATATACTTATTTATATTTAAATTAAATATTTATATTTATATTTATATTTATATAGTATATTTACTATATATATACTATATTTATATAGTATATATATACTATACTATATTTATATAGTATTTATATACTATATACTATATATACAGTATATGGTATATAAACTATATATTATATATACTATATATACTATATATATGTGTATATACTATATATACGTCTATATACTATATACTATATATTTATGTATATAGTATATAGTTTATATATCCACACTGTTAAGATGGGTGAGAACTGTCTTAATTGACAAAGATGTATTTTAAAGGTTTATCAGATAACTTGAGCTCTATAAGTGGGAAAAGAAAACCTTTCACTTGCGAATTATCAGCGGACATTTGAAGTGCTGGGTGCGGTCATTGCGCAAAGGGTGAGCTCAGCTTTTAAAAATGCCTGGGGAAGACTTCTTGTTCAGATGCTCGCTAGCTCCTCTGCATTTCTCACTGCACTTTGGTGTTTATCAACACTGTGTTTTAAATCCAATACAAACAAGCACACTGTACAGAACACATAGGCAATGCAGTTTTCGTTGCAAGAATATTAGCAGGAAAATCCGTCTCTTAAATGCTTTTTGATAAGCAAAGGGTGGCAATAATTTCTAAGCACCTGTTTACTATTTATTGCTTAGTAAAGCATCAGTGTCCTCTTGTGCTTGTGGCTTCTATACTGCCACCCCACTGTTTATTCATAATGTTGCATGAACGTTAAGGGCTTTAATGTGCACATTGCTCTGTTAGGAGATGACCAAATGAAGAAAGAGGCTTAATTTGTCAAAAACTCATCAGTCCTTTTTGGGACCGTTAAATGTCTCAGCTGACCTGGTTACGGTTAAGAGGCTTAGTGGCTTAGGCTGTGAGCTCTGCCCGCACCCAGGCCCAGCCCTGATCCTTCAGGTGCCTCTCCTGGCTGTGGGGCAGTGTTTGCCCCTTGACTGGGTTGTGCTGGGAGCAGCCCAGCCAGGTCTTAACCTCTCCATGAGAGTTACTCACTATGCACCTAGGATACTACGTGTCAGAGGGAAAATAACAACTCACAGGAGTAATGTCATTAGCAGGTTAAATCATTCCCACATGTCAGCAGTGCTTTAGCAAGACAAAAACTTCCCCTAAACCATTTTTGGTGGCTTTTTGTGTCACTCGTAAAGGCTGCTGAAAGCAAAGGGGGCCATTTGGCTCTTCCACACAGCTGCCTTTTCTGTCCTGGCTCCCACGGGGGACTCTCAGATTCACACTGTTTTTGATCCATCCATCCACATAGCTTTTACAGTAGCTGATTTGTAAGCTAGCATGGACGTCTCTGGGGCCGTCAGAAAATACAGCTAGCTGATTTTCCTTTTATTTTTTAATAAAATATATTAACGGCAGTTGTCCCCAATGTTTCAGCCACCTTGCCCACTTGTGGGAAGGAACTCAATTCTGAAATGAAAATGTTAGGAGCTACGTTCAAAATACTACAGGTCGCATTTCCGTGTGCTAAATGGTATCGCTGTAGAGAAAACAGGTATGCATGTTTGAAATCTCCAAATTTTTCCACATCTCCTCATTTTTGTAGTAATTATTCAAGCCGTTATGAAACAGGTAAAGAGAAATCAAAGCAGAGTTGCTTAGAGCCAAATGACGCAGAGGTGTTTCAGAGCAGAATAAGCACAGGAAAACCTGTAGGGGAGGCTTCAGGAGGAGTTGGGGCATGCAGCTCTTGCTCCTTCTCCCTGTTCCTCTGGCCAGATGGACCTTGAGGTTGCCTTTCTTAAAATAACCAACAAGTGGGGGGGTTTGAATGCTCCCATGTGTGATGCCCACGTGAATTCCTGAAGGAAGAATTGGAAGTGGGTCTTCTACCAGGGGTGCAGACCTGGTGGGGGCACGTGCCGGACCCCAGTGTCCCCTGGATGCGTCGGTGTCCCCGTGCCCCAGCCCCATCTCTGCAGAGGGGCAGTGACCAAGGCACTGTGCTGTATGCTTGGGTGGCAGAAGTGTCCATACGCTGTGGCAGTAGCATTTTAGCTCAATATCTTACAGCTGCTTCTGTGTTGTTTCATGTAGAAACTCGCAGTTGGGCTGCCGAGATTCCCAACAGCAGCAGGCAGCTATTTTGGGGCCAATATCACTGGGTTGTGTCCGTGTCCAGGTGTTTATCCATGTCTCTGAACCGCCCCGTGAGTTCCTTTTGCCTCACTTTTCTGCACTTTTTGTGTGTTTGAGAGCCCCGGTGCACACGAAGATTATGGTGCAGGGACTGTGAGGGCAGCACACTGCCTATGCTGGGTCTAAACAGAAGGAATGGGTTTTAAATTAGTTTGCCATTTTTCTCTTTGATCTCATATTTAAGTGTTTTGAGATTTAGAGTCCACTCCGTAGTTGAGGTGTTGCCTAGTTACCATTTTTGATATCGCAGAGGAAGAATAAATAAAATGACATTTTAATATTAAATGCTGTGGCTTGAGGATTGCAGATGTGCTCCCTGTGCACCAGGCAGCCGAGGCAGAAATCCTCTCTTGAAAAAGCTCTTGTTCTTACTGGGGGACTTTGAAAATTGCCTTTTTATTTTTAAATATATATGTATTCTCCTACAACAGCCCCCGCATTGCGTTTGTTCTGCAGTAGGGAATCGGAGACCGGGTGTTTTGTTAGCTTGGCCCATTACCCCAGGTATAAATCCTCACATGCTGTTGGGGACACCGAGATCAACACCCCGGGTGCTGCTCCGTGCTGTGGGGTCGTGGTGTGCAGTGCTGGGTGGGGATGTGCCACGTGCCCATAGTCACCTCCATACATTTCCAGAGCTCCCCACCAAACCGCTTTAGGACAGCAGGCAGCCACTGCTCCTCAGCGGTGACAATTTATGGGCAATGCCTGATTTTGGGGTGGCCCTTGGCTGCTCACCCTATTTTATCCTCAGGGCCTTCCAAAAGAAGAATTAGCCATTCTTCTTGCTTCCCGAAGCCGGTGTTTGAGTCGAAGTGCACGCGGTGCTGAGAAATCCTTCATTGTGCAGAGCTGCCCCATCAGCAGAAGGGTGAGTGCCTGCATGGGAAGGTCGGGAGGTTTTTGGGTTGCTGTCTGGTTGTTCACAGTCCTTTCGTCTAACAGTGGGCATCCTTAGTCCTGCCTGCATGCAGACAGCATCAGTCACTATCCCTCAGTCACGATCCCTCCATCAGCCCGGTATGAACTATCCCAAAAATGCTGGAGAGGGCAGAACATGAAGCACAGTGCTCCTCCCCTCTACATGTTGCATGCTGTTTCATCAGCTAAATCTGCTTTGATGGGATGCCTGAGACCCCCCCTTCTGTTGGGTGTGTTGTCCTGAATTTCCTCCCATCCCCTCCTCCATGGGGAACTCACCATTGTTGGTTTTTAATGACTTGCAAGTCATTAACAGTAAACAAGAGGGGTCTGGAAATTTTTACTCTCAGAAATAGTTCATCTTAATATTCATATTTTTTTTTGGGTCTATTTCCCTGAGGGTGTTCTCTCTGGTGACTTTCTTCTGGTGATGATCTGTCGCCAGGTTTTCCTAGGTGAACTCTGAAGTTTCCTGGGTGTCCTTTCTTGGATTGTGTTTATAAGAAAATCCAGAAAAGAAACCAGGAAAAGCAGATTAAATTACGGAGTTCAGTAGGCACTTCGTAATCAAGAATTATAAACCCAGGAAAGTTTAAGCTGGCATTTATATTTAAGAGAAATCTATGAAACACTAAGAAATACATAGCTCAGGAATCTGAAGTGCCCTTCAAATCATTAACATTTAGAGATACAGACACTGAAATGCTTTAACTGTGAGGCTGTTGCATGTTATCACTGCATCACTTAAAAACTGGCAGGAGCAAGCACTGTGTTAGTGCTCGAGATAACTCTAATTGATGCTAAGGCTTTCAATTGGTTTTAATTCCTGCAGCAGCTGAAAGCGATGGGAAAGTGCCATTGCAGCCAGGAGATAACGGGGAATCATTCCCTAAACATTAACAGCAACGTGTACATATGTGTGTATAGAGAGAGGTAAATAGCTATAGACAGGTATTTGAAAAGTTTGCAGTGCATGTTTTCCATCTTTATGTGCAATAGCATATAAAAGGACTTTTTTTCAGGATTTCTTATTAGTGAATGACAATTTTCATCTCTATCACCTTTTTCTTTCTTTTTCTTTCTTTCTTTCTTTCTTTTTCTTTCTTTCTTTCTTTCTTTCTTTCTTTCTTTCTTTCTTTCTTTCTTTCTTTCTTTCTTTCTTTCTTTCTTTCTCTCTCTCTCTCTCTCTCTCTCTCTCTCTCTCTCTCTCTCTCTCTCTCTCTCTCCTCTCCCTCTCCCTCTCCCTCTCCCTCTCTCTCCCTCTCTCTCCCTCTCTCTCCCTCTCTCTCCCTCTCTCTCCCTCTCTCTTTTCCTTCTTTTCTCCCTGTTATTTCAAAATTTCCAGACATATTCGTCATATCAAGTATATACATACTTTTTTCCTATAAAAACACTGCACTATCTTTCAAAGCAAGCAATGCACAGTGTGAGCTATCCACGGCATTAGTATTTACAGTTTGGAAGCACATTAAAACAAAAGCTAATTTAACGAGCTAGAGGAAACCAGCAGTGAAGCCGCCCCCAGAAGCCTTTCTTTTCTGCCTCATGGGGGCACCATGAATCGTGTCTAGAGCTTGGAGAGGTCTCTTCTCACTTGGGCCATCAGCTGTCTGTCTGTCTGTTCGTGCACTGCTGTCTGTCCGGGAGGGGAACATCTCCCAGGGCTACAGGAGGGAGCTGGAAGCTGCCCCACCACCAGCCTGGCTTTTCCCTGGCTGAAGCAAGCCCATGTCCTTCCAGCCCAGCAGAATCCATTCCCCACTGAAAAACTGCTGCGACTAATTTTAAGATATGTGTGAAATAAGAGATGTGGGCTTTGTCTTCTCTGTGGACAAAGTGTGGTAAAGCAGAGCTAAAAGCCAGAGAGCTGCTTTAGTTTTTCCACTGCATCACAAAACTCAGCCCCTCTCCTCCTGAGCAGGTGTCCTGTAGCATTCCCCTCTGAGCACCCTCCTTCCCTCTGTTTCTACTTCTCTCCAGCTCAGAGATAAATGTTCTCTTGTTGCTCCTGAGCTGAACCCAGTAGGATAAGAGTGTCCTCGTGATACTGGATTTCTCGCTAAACCAGCACTGGTAACGTGGGTAGAAGAGCTCCGTACCTCTGCAGGACCTCGGAACTCGATGTCCTTAGTTCTAAGCAGATAAATAAAAATAAAGCCTGACTGCAAAATGGGAAAGTTAATTTTGATTTCAGATGAAATGAAAATATAGAGTGATGTTGTAGAACACCAATCAGTTCTATAAATGTATGTGTCTGGTAAATGGTGAAACCAAGGGAGATGAACAAGTTACTCAAGAAGCTACCAAGTACAGATGTATTCTCAAATCCTTTTTGTTTTCTATCTCATTATGGAAGTACTACCCTCAAAATAGTTATTTCTCACTAAAAGATGAACATTCATAATTTTTTTTTTTTTTTTGGGGAAACCAGAAAGCGTTTTTGAGCTGTTTATTAGGGAAATTTATTGTCTTGATTTGCTTTGTTGTTGCTCAAATTCCGTAGAATGGTGTAAGCTCATCTTTTCCAGTTTTAAGCAACTAAACCCCAGCCATCTCTCTGAAGATAAGACCTTCGGTCTGTAGTTGTCCAAAACATATTTTTCAGCAGCATTATAAGCTATTAGAAACAAGCTTCCACTCTGCATATTAAAACAACTTCACCTCAAGTGGCAAAAGCTGTCTTACCTACAATAAAAGCTTTTTTCTGAAGGCCTGGTTATTGGAAGCCACATCATTCAAGCTTAGCTGGCTAACAATATCTGCCAGTTTATCTGGCAGTTTGGGATATGGATCCATGAAACTTAATTGGCTTTATGTATTTACATTCAAAATATTCAAAGGGAAACTCCAGTTTATCTGACGGGTCGCCCACGCTTCTCTTTGATGAGCTTCATCATGAATAAAGATAACTTCGGCTGAGTTTTGAGCAGAACCTGGAAAACATTGGGGATCTGCAAGTCTCCAGGTAGAGCAGGCACTTTTCACCCTACATATCAAAGCCTCATCTCCTAAGCTGGATTCTTCATAAATATTTTGTGAAAGGAGGTGATAGTTATATATATATTTTTTTTCTTTCCTTCCCCCCTCATCCTTCTTCCATCCCTCGGCCATAAGAAAAGACTGTTCTGGTTCTGCCTGTTCACACTTTGTCTCCAAAGCACACAGCCCGAGCTCAGGAAATCAACAAATAACTGGACTTGTTGATTCCTGTCCAAATGCCTCTGCTGTCCAACGCTGAGAGTGATCATGTTTATCAGATGAACGGCGCCTGCTGTGACACCAGCCATTCACATCCCATAAGAAGATGCTCAGTGGTTTATAAGGAAAATTTAGTGCCTGTTGCAAGCCAATAAATCAATTTCCCAAGCCCCGGCAGAGACCCAGTCCGTGAGTCCTTCCTGGAACCTAATGCAGATTGAATTATTACTTCAATTGCACCTGGCAGAGATGATGTTAATGCAGAAGATGAGTTAGGAAAAAATAATGGCTGCAGAGAAAATGCGCATGGATGAAAGAGAATGCACTTAGATGCAATAACATCTTCTAGACAGCATCATGTAAAATCAGGAGGCAGCTTTTAACTCGACAGACAGGGCAGCTGCACACCTGATTGTCGGCAAGAATGATGAAAGTTATGGTGAAAATTGTCCTGAAGCCTTTTCTGGAATTGCAGTTTTTCTAGCATTTGTGCTGGATTTTGGTTATGAGGCTAAAGCCACCTATCTACCTCTAGAAAATAATTTCACCTCCTTTGACTACCCCGTCCTTTGTCCCTTGATTTCTCGGTGATATCCTAGAAATGTTTTTTTTTTTTTTTTTTTTTTTTTTTTTTGTGTGTGTGGGATTCTGTTTGCAGGGGTGCCACACGCAGAGCCTCGTGCCTCGAAAAACAGCTGCAGCCGCAGAGATCTGAGCCATCCCCTGCATCATTCCCAACCCTCTGCCTTTGCTGCTTTTCCCACAGAAATGATTTCTGTGAGCCCTCCTTAATTGGTTCAGACAGATTGAATCAGGTTAATGAGGACCTGCTGTTTAAAGACTGGGTGCCCAGCCAGCTCACCTAGGCTGAAGCTGGCTGGGAAGGGTCAGTACGCAGCTCTTGGGGGACCAGGAGGTGTTTTGGGTATGGAGCAGAGGAAGGTAAGGGTCTGGTGGGGGGTATGTGCCCCTTGTTGTGGGTCAGACTTCTGCCTTGCTTGCTTTTGACATCCTGGGCTCTGCTGTTTCTTTCTTGCTTGGTATTTTCTGCAGCATTGAGGAATCCAGCGGGGAAGTGCTTGATTACTTTTCCATGGGTGACCTCAATAAACATGTTTTGAGGTTGAAGCCTAGACCCGGGGATGGATCCTCAAAGAGCCAGTTTGCATCTTACTGAGACAGTTTAAGTGCTGAATCCTCAAAACACCAACAAACCTACCTCCTACACCACTGTGGTCCTGTCTCAGATGCTCTCCATTTCAGGAGTTGCTGGCTGGTGTGGGTATAAATGTACCTCCTATGGCACTGTGAGCTCTGGTTTTTATAGACCACTTGTCCACTTAGGTAAATTCCAAATCGTGAAGATTATTTTCAGAGCAGATATTATCTTGGTGCATCTCATTTGCTCAGCACTTCCTTTAATGGTGCTCTGGTCCCTTGTTAGAGTACTCGGATATAATTTCAATAAAAACTGGTGATAGTGGTTTGCCAAACTACCTTTTCCTTTCAGGCCTGCTGTGCTGTGCCTTTCTGAAATAGCCTGGCCACCTGATTACTCTTTTACCCAGGAAATCCTCTGGCAAGTAAGTGGCTTAGAGATGTCGGCAGCAGAGAGAAATTTAGCATTGCCTGGCTGGATGCAAGATCCAACAGGATCAGAGCATAATTACCTGGTAACAAGTTCAAAATCAATAAATATTTTTTCCATTATTATTAATTTATTTTATTCCCCCCCCACCTCGGGCTGAGGCTGTGACTAATCTCAGAAACCTGGGCTTTAAGTGCAGGAAACTGGAGTCCTAATAAACCTGGGATGGCATGGAATGTGTTAAAATTTTGGGTCGGATGGGGATCTTTGAGCTGGTGGGAAATATTTTCTTACTAACGGCGAACTTGGTGTGCTAGGTAATGCTCAAGAGGCAATTTTTTTTCTTAGTATTAGAGAGAGCTTCTCCCCCAAATTTCAGCTGGCTCTGGAAACAAGAGCTCCTCTCATGTTTCCTAGTCTTCTTTTCCAAAAATGCTTTCCCAGTGAAATCTATACCCCTTAGATACAGGTTTGATGAAAAAGTAATGAATGTATTTACCACTGTACTTTCTTACCCTGAAGGAAAGCAAAAAGAAAACACAATTAGAATTTCTGCCTCTTATTTCTTCAAAATATTTTTGTTGAAAGTGCTCAAAGACTGGAATCTCGCTAAGAAAACTGATTTGTATTTTTATTCAGCTTGGATTTATCAGATGAAAAGAGCCACTTTTGGTTTAAATGATTTTGCTAACTAGCCATTGATCAGCATCATCAGATGAAGTGAGAAACCTTGCACCAGATAGCAGTCAAGTCTCTCTCTCCTCTTCCTCGGTTCTGGGTTAATCATCCTGTATGGATGATCAGAAATGGCAAATTCTTAACTAGTGACTGTCTTTTTTCTTCTTCTGAGGGATGGACACAGCAGTGTTCAAGGGAGATAATTTCAACTGGAGATGTGACAGGACTTGAATGTCCAATTCCCCTGAAAAGCCCTTGCTTGAGTATATGGGTCTGGGGCAGTGGAAAGAGATTGCACTGGCTCTTCCCTTGGCTCCTCACCATTCAACACACCTTGTAGGAACCATCATTTCCCAGTACTAACCATCACCATTTTTTTATTCAGATATTTTCTGTAGATGAGGGAGGCAGCAACAGTGTAGGTCTCATTACTGTGTTGCTTGTATATGGCCAAGGCTGTCAGTGCTGTGACCTGTTGGTCCTGATTCAGGCCAAGAGGCAGAGCACCCACACAAGTGACTTTGGGGTGTCCTTACTTGTCCTGTATGCTGAATGTATACTCAGGATGAGTTGTTGGCACATGCTTATGGGTATTGATGTGTAGTATCTCATAAATCTCTAGTAGTATCTCATGGCCATTGTATCCTTCTTTGCATTAGGACGCCCTGTGGAACGTGCTGCCTATGATGCTAATGTGGTCTTAGGGAGAAAGTTGGAACTTATCAAACTTCTTTTTCCCCCCTGCCCTGTATTTTCTGCTGTCCCATCTCACACTACACCCAAAAGTACATGAATATGTTTAAAATTCTGATTACTCATATGAACTATGTAGAAAAGAACAGCTTTGGAATTAAAATTCAGAGAGAAATTGAATCCCATAACAGAGCCTGCATTTATATTCAAAATATGCTAATATGCTGTTCCATGAGATCTTTGAATTCAATCAGGAAATCACCTAACAATAAAAGCCTAAAAATATATACAGAAGAGAAAGCAAGTGAGAAAGCCAGCTGATGGCAGTGATAAAATCTCAGCACAAATTTAGATAAACCTGATTGATAGCTTCTTTTTTTTATTCTCTGTAAGATTTTTAAACATTAATCCAATCCCGCTTGGTGTTAGCGGAGTGAATGAACATTGTCTTTATTTATTTTTTCTTCTCCTCTGGCATGATCCTGAAGTTCTGAAGCAATGAGCTGGTTTAGACAAAGCAGTAGATTTCTAATTTAGTTTGTTTATTATGTAACTGAGTGTAATTGCTAATAGAGAAACAAGTTATTACAGGCTGACGCGCCTAGTTAACATGAGCAAAGACCAATTCAGATGCAGCCCCGGTTCTCGTGTTTAGTAGCATTGCTTGGCTCCTTGATAGGTGTGACAGGAGCTCGTTAGCTGTTCCTGCAGGATTTGGCGTGGGGACAGGAGCAAACATTTGGGGCGTGCTAGGTAGCACAAACACCTGGTTGCATGGATGTTGCTGCATCTCAGCACCTCTCGCAACAACTGCCTGAGTCCAGGTGTTCAAATATCTCTGGGTGATTGATTGCAGAATGTTCTAAGAACTTGCATGCATGCAGGTGTCAGGGCCTCTGTTGAGAGCCTCTTCTGTAATTTTGCTGACGGCCTTGCCCAAAGAAACCAAATGTTAGCAGCAGAGAGAAGATGTGCACTGCCAGGTACAAAGGTTGTTAATTGGCTGGTCTTATGGGAGATGTGGTTTTGGAGGAGGTAATGATTCTGGGAGCTTTTTCTAAAGCAAAGAATATGGAATAATTGCCTTACACAAAGCCCCCGAGTGCAAGCAGTCCAGCTGGTGTTCAGAGATGGGGGCACCTCAGGGTGCTGCCTCACGGAGGGGTGTCAGGGGCTGCTGGGCCACTGTCCAGCAGCCAGAGATTGGGCTACAATTGGTCAGACTTGCCAGCTGCCCTTAATACAGAGGCTGGATTGAGTAATTAGTCCACCTGGAGGGGGCTGCCCCCTGCTACAGGGTGGGGAGGGACTGCAGCTCACAGTGCAGGCAGATGGGGTACGAGTCCGTCATCCCCCAGCACAGGGCAGGGTGGCTGGTTTTAGGAACCTGGGATTTTTGCAGTTGGAGTTAAATATAATTCCTGTTTCTACTTGGAAAGCAATGAGTCTTGTATGCTGAGTAGCTGCTTCTGTGCTGGTCATTGGTGCTGCGATCGCGATGCAAATCTCCCTGGATCCTGGGTGTTGCAATGAGGAAACGACTTCTTGTTTTGTAAGTACAGCTAGTAAACTAAATACCATCATATCTCTTAGTTCTCCTGTATGCTCTTTAAACACTCTTGCTTCCCTTTGACAACTGTGTGACAGGACCTGGCTCTTTATGGGTCACTTAGCTACTTCCCATGTGAAATAGTGGCACATTTTGGGGGCATGTTTTTCTGTCAAATCTGGACCTATGTGTTCATCTCTTTGGCAAGGGTAACCTAGATAAAACTAATTTCTAACCTCCGCCCATTAGAGTGATAGAAACCCATCCAGGATCGTTCTTAATAATTGCATTTGTTTTCATACCAATAAATGACTCGATGACAGGGTCTTGTGTTCTAGCCACACTTGTGTTACTCACTTTTCCTGGTGCTTTCCAGAGACCAGAATTGCAAACTGACAGAAAAAGTGAAAAGTTTTAGCTCTTATTTCTTCTTCTTTTCTTTCTTTAGCTCTTATTTCTATTTTCTTATTTCTTACCTAAAAGCATCGGCAACAACCTTACAAAGGCAGCCTGTTCCTCTGAGGTTCTGGTGGTTAGCTTCCTTTACAGCACTTGAAGTTGTCCTTTGGACTCCAGGAGGTTTTCCTGTCTCTAGAAATTTACATGGCCCAGTTCTGACTGGCTTTATGTTAGCTGTGGAGTACGCGATGAAGATTAAGAAAACCTGTGCTGCCTTAATTTAAGGCATATAGTGGCAACCGATAGTCTAAATCCTGACGGGCTACTTATTTCTAATGACTGCTGTGCCTGTGAAAAAAGAAGAGACGATATGAAAGACATCCATCTGGGTACTCCTAAATCCTGTATTCTCGATCCTATTTATAAAAAAAATAAAATTTATAAAAGGATGATAATCTTCCAGTATCCCAAAATAGCCTGTACCTTGACTCACCTGCTCGAACCTCAGGGAGCTCTTGGCTGGGTAAAGCTGTGTTTGTGTCGGAGTGCAAAGTGCATGTGCTCAACAGCCCTGGAGGCTGCTTTTCCGAATTAAATAACAAATAAAACACCTTTAGTTCTTGAGGGCTTAAAACGTGTTGCTGCCATGCTTGTGTCACCTTTGTGTGCTGCTGCAGAGGTGGTGGGAGGGAGAGAAAATGATTTATTTTTATGCTTTCCAGTGATGGAAAGACCTCTGTCCTCCTTCCTGCTGGACAAATGTCTCTTCTTCCCCCAAACGTGAGTCTGCCTTGGTGTCTGAAGAACTAGTGCCTGGTCTTATATGCTGAACATGTGAGCTCTTGAGCGTCTTCAGTTTCATTTTGAAGTTCTAATATTTACATTTAAACTGTGTATAAACAACATACACTGCGTAAATATTCATGCTTTGCTTGTCTGAGGGTACAGAACAATCCTACTAGCATATTTCATTTGCCTCTTTTTGTTTTTATTTTTGGTGCTTAGTTTTTTGGCAAGGTATTAAACAGCTTCTGGATCTTCTGCAATAAATAAATCCAGCCTGACCCTCTTAATTATTTGAATATTTGCAAAGAGATTTGAAATTCTTTGTGGAACGAGTAATTTCCCAAATCTAAGTAGCAATTACCAATGTTTTAAGCCAATCTGACTTCTTTATTCAGGTTTAAGAGTTATCTTAATTCATGTACCCGTCTGAGGTTCCCTCATGCGAATATATAGCAGGTGATGTATTCAGGTAGCCATATGACATTTTGCACATGAATTTTGCATACAGTTTTTCCTCTTTTCCTCAGGAAAAAAGAAATGCTCAGGAATTTTGGTACATTTATTCCCTCTCCCCTATGTCCAAAACATTATGGAATATATGGGTCAATTTCCCTTCAGCTGTAGGACATGGTAAATTCCACTGCTCACAAAGCTGCCTATTTTCAATATCTCTATCTGGTCGAAATGGGAGAGAAATTGATGCCAGCATATTCTTAAACACAGGATTTGTAATGTTACCATGTGGAGGACTTTGATGCTAGTAACTGGAAAAGTGTGAAGAGTTGCTTTTGTTCAGTCTCAGTGTGACTATTCAGACCCACACCTTAATCCATGCAAGTCTGAAGAATTAAGGCATGTATTTTATTTTTTTTTTTACCTTTCATCGTGAGTTATTTTCTGTTATTTCTAAATGTGGTTCTGCTATGGTTGAAATCCTTGCTCGAAGTTGAGTATTTAAGTCTAAAGCACTTCCAATCTTGTTTTTAAATCTGTTATACTTCTTCCTTGCCCTAGGATGCTCAGAAATCTATATTTAAGACACTCAGGAGCAATGATGCTCTGATATGTGGTGTTGCTTTTTATACTTCCTCCTACTTTTTCTTTAAGTTAATGGAGTCCTGTTGTGTTTCTTTTGTGCTGAGCAGGTTTTGTTATGCCCAGCTGTTTTTTGTTCCTCCATTTGTGCCAGGGTACCTGTTTATGCTACAGAATTAAACACAGCACTTGAGGTGCACCTCCAGGGCCTTCCACACCTGGATTTTTCTGGACATCCTCAGAGTTACTAAATGGTGCTCAAGCCTGCTCGTTTGCATGGGAGCTGGAAATGTCAAGGGTCTCTACCATAGCTGAACATGACATTAATCTGATCATGCTGGTTGGGCATCCCTTGCTGTTAGATTCAGGTGAGAGGGAAGAGGAGGAGGGAGTGCCACGTATGGGTGGTGGCTTAGAAAGTCTTCAATATTTATGTTAATAACTCTGAACAGAAGTTATAAAATGGGCATGTGTGAAGCACAGGCATGTCTGCTGTCCCACTGGTGTTGGAGGAGAGTGGCTCATTCTGGACCCTAAAGACTAAGTAAGGCTCCTTGGGTAAGTGGGGCCAAGAATCTGGAAGAAGCTTCTGGTTCTCATCTAGATTCTAGGTTTAGTCACCAAGTCTGCATGAATGAATAACCAAAAGAGGTTGAGGACTGCTTTGGCCCCTTCTCTGCAGTCATTTATGTTGTGTAGATGCCGATACGACTCTTGTGCCCTTGTGCAGCCTGGTGGTAGGCAGAGCTGGATGTCTCAGCGGCATGTGCAAAAGGCTGGTTCCAAAGGCTGGCACTCGGTTTGAGTCTGGCCACTCTATATACTAGTGCAGACCTACCTTGAAGCTTCATCTGAAAATTCCTCCAACAACTGTCAGGTGAGATTCATGGGTAGATTTCATTCATAAAATCTAACCAACTTCTAACTCCTTCTAACTAAGCCTTTTGGTTAGGGTTTTCACAAAGTGAGCTAGAGCCAGTGTGTAGAGCTATACAGATGGAGACCTGCACAAAATACAGGCTCTCTGACTCTAAAAACCTGGGTGAGGATGTTTTTTTTTCTTTTTTCTTTTCTTCCTATCTCCTGTGGCTTGGGTATTCATCCAGGTTGTACTGGTCCTGTTTCAGATCCACACTTCAGAGGCAGGTTTTGAACGGCAACCTTTCCTTTCTGTAGGAGTAAATTTTAGCCATTAAAACACTGTCTCTTTTGCTTATTTGTGAAGCACAGCAATTGTTCACTGAGACTGACAGAGGATGAGTAATTCCTAGACTGGGCAAAGGCAATCAGCAGGCATAAGGCAATGCAGGTCACGACTCCAAACAGTGTAAAACAAAAGCCATTGGGAGAGGTGATGTAGAAATATTTCAGAATGTTTTTTAGGGTTGTCTTTTGAGGAAAGTGTGAAGAGTTTGGGTAAAATGTCTCCTGAACTGATCAAGTAGAAAATGGATTTGAACCGAAGTGACACTATTAGCTCAAGCAACTCTCGCTGGATTTCCTCTGCTTTTATCGACTATCAAAACAATGTTTTATTTAACCTGGAGTAAGTTTCTCTCTGGCCCTCAGCGAGTGTCATTGGTTTGACTAACAAACCAAAGAAATCAATTATTCTCACAGCACTGGGCGCAACATGCTTTGCTCTCCAACCAAAATCACTTAAGAGTGTTTAAAGTGTGGTGCAAATAGCATGAGGTTGTTTGTACTGAAATGTAACATATGGTAGACAAGTCCGATGAATATTGGGAAAAAGTATTATTGCTCATGTCTAACAGCTGGAGAATTGTATTATCATTATATGGTTGGTTACTTCCTCAGGGATTCTAAAACTTCTGAAAGCAGAGCCCTCCAAAGCAGACAGCTCTCCCCTGACAGCCCAGGAACACGATGTTTAAAGGCTTGCACGATATTAGCAGCCTTGGAGTAGATTGTCAATCATCGTATCCTCTTGTTTCTGGTGTAATGTCAGCATCACAACCGTTAGATATGTTGGCTTTGAGAGGTGTTCACATAACCAAGGGTACTGCTGGGAGCCTCGAGCTTGAGAAACTGAACCCAAACATGGTCAGAGCCCTTACTGAGCTAGCCAGCAAAGTCAATGTATGATTTCAGGCAGGGATTTCTACACAATCTAAAACCACACAAGTACTAATCAATTATTAATAGAATGCCCTATTGCCATTTTTGAGTGATTAGTAAGGAAAAAATAACCTCCCTTCATGTAGAAGCCTAGAAGGAAGGTGAAGGCTTCTCCAGGCAGTGTATTGACTTAATATAGGTGACTGTTATCTTTATTTGCATCTATGCAGGGAAGTGATGGTGCTCAGGCATAACACCTTGCCTCCTAGCCTCATGTTGTCTAAATTGCTGGAGCATAAGTATGTTGAGACTTGGTGAAAATGTCATAGCCTGGAGATGACGCTAGGCTAGCTGCCTCTCGGCTGCTTGAGAGAAGAAACATCTTGGAACAAAGTGATGATGGTCAATAGTGGATGATATCCCTGGTTTGGGCAATCCCAAGCTCATGAGTGGAAGGAACACAGCGCTAGATGATATTATCAAGCATGGAATAATAATTGGATTCATAAAACCTGTGGCTTTCCACCTTGATGCAGAAGACCTTCAGTGAGGTGAGGTAGTTTTTTGTTTAGAGTGATGAGAACTGTAAATGTTCATGGTCTGAGTGGGGGACATAAATTGTAGGGGTTTGGAAACTAGGCTTGGAGGCAAAATATAAATTTGGATGATAGAGATGTGGATTGCAATGTTAATATCTTCAGAAATATTTCCATTGCATGCAGGACTGCATTGGTGCTGATTCAGGATATCTTGAAGATACTTTTGTTTTAATGACTGTAATGCTTTCAAATTCAGTGCTTTGTGGTTATTACATATACAGATAGGGCACTTTTAGAAAAAGAGAAACAGCTGAAAAGGGAAAACATTTGCAGGTAGAATAGATAGTTTTTAAAGTTGCCATGTTAGACATTTACAGCAAATATATACCATGTTCTGAAAAAAGAAAAAAAAGGCTTTAGAAATCTCAAATTTAGCTTTCCAGGGTTCCTTTATAGTCCATAGGAGAGAGGCACAAAGGGACAAATGTGTCCAGCCTCTTCATAAAAGACGAAATTTTCCCCTGCAAGAAGCACAAGTATCCACACTTTTCAAAAACCATAAAGCTTTTTCAGCAGCTGTAAAGGTGTATCTAGTCCAGGCAGTGCTTATGATGCAAGATGAATTCATGAGGGTGAATAATGCTATAACAGAAAATCCAGCTTGATTTTTTTGTGTTTCACTTGCATGTGAAGGAGCTTTGAGAATTTCTTATTTTGGAGCCTTTCTCTATGAAGGAACAGGGTTTCAAAATCAAGTATTAATAAAAATATTTAGATGGAAATGATGAAATTAGTCATTAGGTCTGGGTACCTATCATCTCCTCAGTACACACAACAACCTCAAATGACTTTTAAATGGCCCATTCAGTAAAGTAATAGATTATTTTTCATATAAGTTAGTATTGGGGGAATGAATTAAAAAGGTTCTGGAGGTCTGAGATATTGCAGATCGTTAAATCTCACTTCCAGGTCTTGTAAACCAGTTGGAATTAGGACGATATTGATAGATACATATGATATTACAGTGTTCATCTTAGAAAATCATCAGGTAGCACACTAGAAAACAGTAATATCTGAATATTTATGTAGAGTACATTGTTGGTCTGCAATGTAAGCCAATTAATAACTTTTTGAATTTAATCTTGTAGGAACTGAATGGTTTCCCACGAATGGGAAACCCTGACAGTGTGGTGCTCCAGATTACTTTAATATGTTTTTCCTGGAACGAGGATGCACCAGCAGTTCATGCTCTGCAGGTATGGCTGCAACACCTGATGGGGTGATAACTGCAATCAGGTGAGAACACCAGGGAATAGATGCTTAACAAACTGCCTAATCAAAAGTCCATTATATTCTCAGAATTAATGAGTTGCTGAGTGCTTCAATTAATACTGGGCATTTTGTAGAAGTCTTACGCGTTTTTATTAATTTAGCAGCAATTCCTAGCAAATGCCTATCAGTAGGAGTTGTAATGAAGTGATGTGGCATTCAGAATATGTTCAGGGGTGGGTTTAGCCATAACTAGAGTCTGGATGTTTAATAAAACCTCTATTATGCATTATTTCTCCCTGTTTGCATCAAGTTATACTTTTATAAAAAAGTGTGATATTCTTCACTCATGTAGTACTGATCTCTCAAATAAATGCTATTTGCACACTGAGAATATATATTAATTTGAGCACTGAATTTACTTATGCAGAAAGTATATATGTAAACACCCTCTGTGTGCAAGACATGCACACTCAAATACCTATTTGCATAGCTAAATGGAGTTAGAGCCCAGACATACTGCAAATGTTTTGTATCTGCATTCAACAGATGTATTAGTTCCCATTTCTAAAAAAGAAATAGTCTATCTCATGTAGTGTAAACAAATCTGCTGCATATCTTTTTTAAAAAAGAAATAATCAAGATGTTCATTGGAAGGCTCGTACTTCATTTGAGTGAAACTCAAAAATGTTTCCATTTCAAAGAGGTATTTTTGTTTGCTAGTAGTTTTACAATCTTAACTTTCAATCTGCAATCTGGCATGTGTGGATGCATATACATATTTGTCTCCAATATATATATATTTTGGGGAACAAACTGTGATATCTCTGTGTTGGGGGCCAGCCTCAAGATTTGCTCATTATCTAAAATCTGTCACCCAGGTTTTCTGAGGACCTCTCATATATGCAACAAACTTCCATTGCACAAATTAGTTGCACATTGTCCAAGTGCCTTTGCAGATCTTCCTCCAGTCTTCCAAGACTGTGATGCTTTGCTAGTTAAGGACAATGTGAAAATCGGGACTGCTCGGTAGCTAAAAACCAAAAGCTTGAGAAACTCCAAGTCCATTGAATCTAACTCCATGTAATCTCAAGAAACACTGAAGCCTTTGACAAATATAGTCTGAGGCTTATATATTCAAGCCAGAAAATAACCTTATTTGAGATTTCCTTTCCCTTCTTCCTCTAATCTGCTTTAGCTGTAAGCTTCTGTCTCCACGAAGAGAAAGCTGAGCTGTTTGTCTGAACCTAAATATGATGCTTTAGATGCCAAAACGCAGGGGATTTCTGCTCTGAAACTATATTTGGAAGAGATGTCTAAATGTAGTCTAGCATTAACCACTGAAGTCTGAGTGAAAGACAGTTTCACTTTTTTTTTTGTTGTTGGTTGACGTGAGCCACTCTCTACTGAAAATCCTCTCTATTCTAGAGCTCTGCATCTGGTGCTTAGGTACCCAGTCCTCCCCAGTTAATGTAAAGGGCATTTGGACATTTAAGTCAACATCTGTTTTCCATGCCAGGAACCACTTGCTAATGTCTTTTTGCATAAAGTTCTGGTTTAGGTCTAATATTTTTTCCCAAATTTCATCCTTCCTTCTAAATAAGCAACATACTTGCGCTCTCTCCAACACTCTATAGAAAGAAGTACAAAGAGTGACAAAGCTTGGTTACATATGGACTTGACTGATGACTTGTTTAATGTAGATGATGTTTTCAGGTGATCTTAAAAAAGACATAGTCCTGTCTTAAGTGTTGTCCAGGCAGGCTTAGGCCCAGAAGTAAAGCAGGTGTTTTCACTGTTAAGGTAACGATCCTTGAACATGAAAATAAATCAAAGTAATGGCTGCAAAACTTATCAAAAGTCATAAATATGGGTGGTTAGATATCAATGTCACAAGCTGTTTATTTTTACAAAGTCATGATGTTGATTTATTCTTATGAAGCTTGTGTTCATAAAAGCACTACTCAGAAGTTTTGGTTTCTGGATGACTTTTTTTCAGCTTTTTTTGAGGAGCTGTCTGTAATTTTGGTATATTGCTGGCACAAAACAAACAAAAAAACAAAAAACAAACAAAACCACAAAACAAGACAAACAACCTGCCATTCTGGGTAGGTTTCAAAGACTGGAGTAGATGGTTTGTGTATTGCACAATTCCTTACCAGGAAAATGAGGCTGAATTTTGTTACTCTTTGGGTGATTCCACAGGAATTGAAAGGAGGGGAGCTCCTTGGGGCTGTAGGACATAACTCAGGAACACAATCCATGTGGTCAATCAGAAAAGGAGATTAATGTGACTTGATCTGTGTAAGTGACTTCCCAGTGAGAAATGTTGGCTCCTAAAGTTGTCTTAATAAAGTAAAAAGGGAGAGAAAGAACGAACTGCTGGGAACTGAAGCAATAAAAAATAAAAAAGAATTAGACACAATTCTTTATATACAGGCGTGGTTAACCGCTATTGTAAATGTTGGCTTCTGTTGATGTATTTCACAGAATCGTAGATGCTATGAAATGTTCTAGCACCAGCATTTCCAGCACTAGTAAAAACATCCCTGAAGTATACTTGATCCAAAACCTAATTATTCTTCAGGCAAGTCTAATCTATTATGCTCTGTGTAACAGTAGCTGGATAAAGTACAGGAACTCTTTAGAGGACTGGGTGGTCATTTGTGACAGTAAAAAATACACAGTGTTATGCTTATGCTAGGTGAAACCTAATATCTAAATTGCCTTCCCTTGGACAGGCTGAGAGACGCACAAGAGATGGTAGGAATAGGGAAATAAAATTTCTCAACTAGTGTTCAGGGGGTTGTTTTGCACTGACCTGGTGGGTGGCAGTAGTGCAGAGTCTAGCCATAGGTAATTTCTAGGTGAGAGGCACTGCACACAGGACTGGTCCGTGAACAAAATATATTAAAATATAAAAAATATATATTTTTAAAAATTTATATTAAAATATAAAACCCCAGCAAGTTGCTCCCTCTCTACGCTGTGGTCTTAGGGAAAAGACCTACTTCTGAAAAGGACTTTAAGTTCTCTTAAACTTCATTTCAAGGAGACAGGAGCATAATTCAAGTGAATATCTTTTGCTTTTACTGGCATGTGACAGCTTTTGGAGGTTGTCCTGCAGATTTCCAAGCCCTAGAAGCTGCCTGCCTGCCTTTGCACTGGTGTATTTCATTCAACGTGCTCTTAGCGCACAGCAAAATCCCTGGCAAGGTATTATTAAGAATCTGTTGTGCTCTTTGTTAGGACCACTTTCTTAGAAAATATTGTTTCTGCAGGTTCAAAGCTTTTAGAGAACAATTCCAACTCCAATGAAATTTTAGTAAATTTGAAAAAAATAATATTTTTCCTTCTTACATTTGGTATCATTCTATATAACATACCTTGGGAAAATCAGTCTCAGAATAAAACACTCCTGCTTTTTCAACACGTCAAATTACCACATGTTGTTCACTAAATGTAGTTTGTGGGGATGTTCAGCATGAAGGATGCTCTTGCTGGTGTTGATCATGAAGCCAAGGATGATGTGCAGCTGGTGTGCGCATGCTCGCCTTGCTATTGGCAGAACCACGGCTGTGTGGGGGAGTTTAGGAGGATTTCACTCTCGGATTAAGCCAGCAGCAATAACAACGTATTTTGTAGATTGCGAGGATTTTGGAGAAAGTAATTCTTATGATCCTTTCTGAGTATCTTCACTTCTGGGTTATTAAAATATAGAACCAGATGTAACCATCTGATGTGCACTTCACAGGTTACAAGCTTGATGACCTCTGTTTATTAACTGCAACTAAACCAACCCTGTGTTCATCACATCTCATGTCATCAAGCTTCCTTCAGTTAATACACCTCTGGCTCCTCTGTAAAGAAAGTTTTCCTTAGTCACAGTTCTGTAGTCATCCTCTGCCCTTTTCCAGCATCTTCCTGGTGTTACAGCTGTGCCTGCTGTGGGGAGCAGCTGGGCTCTGTTCTTGCCTCCCACGTCAGCACCATGATCCAGTGTCACCCTGTGGCTACCTGCTTGAGAAGACACGAGTAGCTACATGGATAATTGTTTTTCCAAAGAAGTCCTGGCTCCTGTCAGTAGGAGCAGTGTTTTTTTTTCTCATATGTGCATGACTGCTGAAGAGCCACAGTCCATCTTTATCCATCCTCATCCATCTTTACCAGGCAAATCAGGCTGACATGAAGCTCTCTGCTGGCCCAGTGAGGCAGGCGTATGGCAAGTTGCCCAAGCTCCCCATGGAAGCCCTGTTATTGCTTCTGAGCGTTAGCCCAGGTGCAGCTTCCCTTTTGCCATATCACATTTCTCATTGCTCTGGGACCTGCTGAGAACCAACGAGAGCAGGTCCAGAGAGCTCCTGCATTATCAGGGGCTGTGCACCTCAAAAGCCCTGCTAGAGCACTTAATAGGGCACCTTAAATATCCTTAAATATCTTCCTACCTTCTGCATTTAGAGTGCTACAGGGGTGATATTAACACCTTGGAGTTACCCCTGTTCCCCACCTGTGCTTCTAAAACACCTTCAGAAAGCCTTGCTTGGTGCTCTGAGCCTGCAGTAGCAGAGGTTGCTGCCCGCCTCCTGCAGCAAAGAAACATGCAGAGCCTTGTGGTTAAAAAATGTGAATCAATACGACTTCAGGAATAATGCAATTTTAGGATTAGAGGTTAGAGTCTGGACTGCTGGGGGATAGGTAATATTTGAGGGCTCATTACCCTACTATTTTAGGAAGGAAATCTTGGGTGTTTGGTACAGTGAGGAATGTTATTCCCAGACACCTACCCTATTCCCTTTATTTCTGTTATTATCTCTCGAGTCCTGGTGTGCTGTGTTTCGACGCTATTTGTTTTTCAACTGAAATTTAGATGCCAGCTCTTTTATTTGACTGTATCAAGCTTTGTTTCGCACTGGGAGAAAATACAGGGCATATCTGTCTGTGTGTTTGTCAGGGGCAACCAAACAGCTTTTGTAAAGGATCTGGAAGTTGTTTCCCTCGAGCTTCTCCATTAACCTGCTCACCACCAACAAGCACCTCCACGGCGCGGAGTTGCTCAGGTGTAAACTAATGTAGGAATTCAAGTACCTTTGGCAGGGCAGCTCCACGGAGAGCAGTGCAGTGCAGCAGAAGGCATTAAAACGCTGGTTTATGCCAGATGAAGATATGTGCTATTAGCTATGGCCTCTGCTTAGTGCAGGCATCATTACATGATGTTCTTTGCATTTATTTCTGAGTGGGCCATATACTTTTGCTTTTGGGGAATGAAAGCATGGAGTCACAGATATTAAAGCTGAGCATGAGAAGATCTGGGGGAAGAAGAATTCATGGTGGATGGGGGGAAAAATGACGTTTGCAAATGATCCTTTCATTAAAATGGAACAATCTGTGCGACCCATTTTTTTTTTTTCCCTAGCTCTTTTCCAGCCTGGCTTAACTTGCAGTTCTCATAAAACTGGAGATGGGCCATTTGGTTTATTGGCGATTCAAATACTAGCAGAATAGGGCTGTGTTTGCCAGTCCACAAACTTCAGGCATTAGGCTGTTCCCGGCAATACCAGTCTGCTGCATTATTTCTACTGGAAAGTCACTTTATGAAAAAGCAGCAGCTGCTCACTGAAAATAAAAGTCTTCTCTTGATACTGTCAGCAAAAAGCTGCCTTTTAATCACTATATGGTTCATACTGTTAACAAAGGGATGTGTCTTATTGACATCAGCGCTACATTATCACCATCACTCTGTTGCCACCAGTGTAGAAGTCTTCTGCCCTGTACGGGTTCGATAATCACAAAAGAATTGTAATTATCGGTGCCATAGGGGTGCTGCAAGAGGTCCAGGTGAGAGCTGTGCAGTGTTCCAGAGAGGGTCAGCTCTGACATGCTGATGTAAATCTCCCCAGCGTTTAGTGTGGTACCAGGGCTTGCTTCCAAGGGCAGATGCCTTTAGCAATGTAGACCCAGCCATTGGACTGCCCTGGATTATAAACCTTTATTTTTGCTATTGCAACTGGAACATCTGTGATGCATCATGTTAGGCTATATCATATTCTGCTCTGCAAAAGGCAATCACAGATGAAGCTGCATGAGCTAGGGTTTCTAACAGTTCTGGGCAAATAAAAGAAACAGCCTCTTATAGAAAAAAAAAAGTCTAAAGAAATATGCCATGCATGTGCTCAAATCTGCATGGACATACTTGTTAGCCTAAAGTTTTCCGTACTGGTTTAGCAGGTAACATATCATTCACCATTACAGTCGTGTTAAACTTCCTGACAAAATGGATTTGTGAGAAAATGCCGGTTTGTTGAAACTGAAACCTCATGAAGAGATGCCATTTTTGGAGAGAAAAAATTTCACAGGAGAGATGCTCCTCTCATAGAATCACAGAATCATTAGGGTTGGAAAAGCCCTCTAAAGTCATCTGGTCCAGCCACCCCCTACCACCACTATTAGCCACTAACCCACATCCCCAAGCACCACGTCCAACCTCTCCTTGAACACCCCCAGGGACAGGGACTCCACCACCTCCTTGGGCAGCCCGTCCCAATGCCTGCCTGCTCTTGCTGAGCAGAAATGTCTCCTCATTTTCAACCTGAACCTCCCCTGGCACAACTTGAGGCCATTCCCTATGGTCCTATCACTGTTTATCTGTGAGAAGGGGCCGACCCCCAGCTCCCCACACCTTCCTTTCAGGCAATTGCAGAGAGCAATAAGCTGGGGATTGTGGCTAAGAGGATTTCCATCTGTTGCTTCCTGGGTGACTCATTCTCGTCCCTCTGAGATTTTTCTGTCTCTTTTAATAACTATTTGTGATGGATAGTGCAACAAAAGAAGCCTCATTAAATCCTTAAAAAATTAATGTGTAAGCAGTTTTCCAGAGGAGGGAAAAAGGAAAGAAAAGAAATATGATAGGCAAGACTTTAAAACAAATGGCCAGCAGTTACTGATTCACTTGGTATTCTCTGCAATCCAGAGGGTATGAACATCCTTTTAAATAGAATATCTGGTCCAGGAAATCTCTCCCAAGTATCTCCTGATTACAAGTTGAGATGGTGACTGATGATTCTGAATGCAAATGCCATTTTCTGCAACCCTGTGATGGGTGTTCAGCTTCCCTGCTATAGCCAGGAGATGTGCAAGAGATTTATTGTCTCTCTCACTCTCTCTCTTTTTTGGTAAGATTTGATTAGCGAGATTACTGAGGATTTTAGAGATAAAACGTTATATTTTTTTTTCTTTTTTTTTTTTCTTCCCCCCCTTCATCCCCCAAAGTGAATGCTGTCAGCCACCCATATGCATGTAGTGTGTGCTCACCTGTGGGTAGCTCTTTATTCAGTTCACATCTTTGCCTATTATTTTTATAAAAACCTGAGTTTTCTTTTTTTGACCCAGGGTTAAAATTTCCAATTTACGGGTGTATCAACATGCTTCAAAATGCACAGGAAAAAGAGAAGGAATAGGAAACGGAAAGAGAAGGTTTTGTTCAGGGCTAATTAAATGTGCTTTTCTCCTCTTACTCATTTTTATGGATTTGCAAGTTGACTCAGCCTTAATCTTGTAATTTATCCTGTGTTAGATGCTGCAGGGATAATTCCTATCCCAAAACATGGCAATCCAGTGGAAGTGGCCTGTTGGGCAATGACATCTGTCCTGGAAGGATTTTGGTGGCTTCCTAGTGCATTTGTATATACGTGTGCACACATATGGACACACTCATTCCCCTTTGCTGGTGGGATTCATGAGAGTGGTCTGATTTGGTGTAATGAGAATGGACAGGCCTTGAGCAGGTAATAAGGGCAAGAGTCAACATAGACTGTTGAGAGAGAAAGGCCTCCTCCAACTTCCCCAGTTGCTGATTAAGATCCTTCCCATGCTATTGACGTACTTGGTGCTTTTTCTGGTCTTCTGCTTTTGGAGCTCCTTTACTGTTCCTACAGATATCGACTTGCTAGAGAGTTTTTAATTTCACTTGTCTCCTGTGGATCAGAGGCACCCTGTTTCATCCTTCAGGTCACAGAAGCTTTAGGCTAAAAGCATACAGTTTTTCCCATGGTTTTATGTGATGCCCTGAAGCAAATGCTTCCATGGATTACTCTTTTTTTCCTCCACTGGTAGCATTAAAACTGATGGTGCCACATCTTTACAGATATGCAGGCAGCTAACATTTGCTGACACCTCCTGTTGGCTAGTCCAGGTACTTTAGTAGAGTTAGGCCATAAGACCTTACAGATCCCCCAACTGCTCTTCAAAAGAGGTAAGGAAACCCATTCTGAGACTCTGGGAGTGACAGTTTTCTGGAGGAAAATGTGCCAGATGGTCACTGCAAATCAAAAAAATGAGACCCAGAAGTGTCCCGAGATAGCTTGGTGCTGCATCAGCATCACTTGGTCAATTGGTGCTGTTAGAAAATCTGTGAAAGGACAGAATAAGGCAGCACAGCTCCAAAATCCTTCTCGCTTACTAATGCAAGGCATCTATGCTGCATTTGGATATGTTCCTCTGCCATGGCTATGATGTTGGTGGGAGCTGGCCACTTCACCATCAAGGAAGATCAAACAATTGGTGAGATCGTAAGTCGGGGCTGCACAAGGCTTTGAATTTCAAGTTATATTTAAATTTAATGGCAATTCCATGAAAAGAGTCTGAATTCTCTATTTGCCCAGCCCTAGCCATCTAGTATTTGGCAGTACTGCTGAGCTGCAGTGCTGTGGGGACGTGGTGCCCGTGCTAGCACTCGGTGCATCATCAATCTAAGCGTGCCAAAACGACACGTCTTTATTTGAGGCTGAGTCTGCAGTCTGTCCCAATGAAGTAATCACAGCACTTCTAATACAGTCATTTGGTGCTGCGATATCATTTCTACAAGTGCAGGAAGGCAATACTTCAAGAAAAAATATAAAAAGAGCGTGGTTCCCTCGTGTTCAGACTACATGAAGGTATATCTGCCATTTAATTTATTGAGTACTCAAGGGCACCTGGCAGGATAGATGTTCCAGTCCCAGCCCATCTGAAATAACAAGCCAGGAGAAGTCTCCGCTGCTGATAGGAAGTGTCAGGGAAGAAGAAAAGCCTATAGGAAAGAAACCGTAGGCAACACGCCAGGGTTTAACCCCACAGAGAAACTGGATTTGTTTTTTAATCAACCATTCTTGCAGCGAGTTAGGAAGGAGGATTTCATAGGAGACTGAACCCTGGTGGACAGGAGGACGGGGCTGCAATCAAACACAATCTGTGCAAACGCCTCGGGGGTGAAAGCAAAATACACTATCAGCACCTTCAGCACTCTTCTGTCCAGCGTGGAAAGGTCGAGAAATTAAAGAGGGAGGAGGACGTGTAGCCCAGCTCTGGGTCTCAAAGGAGCTTTGGGCTCCTTTCTGCCCTGTGAGATAATTCTGGGGTGGATGGTTCATACCCCTGACCCCATCACATTAGGAACGGGGGCAGCAAATAGGTGATGGTCCCACCTTTGGCTTCCCAAGTGGGACTGCAAAGAGGCACCAGAGGCAGTGCAGGAATCCCCTGCTGTTACAAAACGGGGTTGTGCAGGCCCTGTTGTGGCCACAGGTGCTGTGCCTTCCAGCAGTAATGGGGCAGGAGCCCTTAATTGGCAGCCGGCGGCAGGGGAGCTTTGGCTTCCCTGCTTAAATGGGGAGCAGAGGGATGGGAAATAGGAGGAAAAAAAAAAAAGTCAATCTGACTGTAGCAGAGCTCTGGAATAATTAATGAATAATGTGCATTGACCTGGTTAGTGGGTTGTTTACTGCATGAATGCATGGATTTAGCTTAATAGGGTGCTATAGGGAAAAAACCCTGAACAACCAGGAAGGAAAAATAATGACTGAGAAAATTCCCGTCTTCATTAAAACTTGAAGCTTGTTAAGAGACAATGTCAGGACACGAAGTTTCAGGCACAGTTAATCTGGCAAGAGAGGAAGATGCTGCATAAAAGAGGGGGAGCAGTAAACCCTGGTGTCCCTTCTTGCACTGTGGGACCTCCGGATGGACCTAAAAGGCACCCTGCACAAGGGGGCCTTATGGCCTGGGACCTTGTTTTTCAGGAGTGTTTTTATTCAGCTGCTCTACAAACATCTCACGGATGTTGGAGGCTTCCCCAGGTAACTGGCTGGGGCTGCTGGAGTTGCAAAAAATGGCAAGGTTTGGGCAAATCTGGGTGCAAGACAACATTAAGAGGAATTTCAGCTCAGAAGGGGTAAAGGCTTGAAGCCTGCCACCTCCTGGGGGGGTGCTCAAAGAGACAGGAGAGGGGTGGAGATGGAGCTGAGGCTAGGGAAGAGTTTTCCTTCACTTTAACACTTTCTCTCTGGCAGAGGAAACGTAAGAAAACGAGAGAATAAACAAGTGATTCAGACATGAAAATTCAGTGCTTCTCTAAAAGATACTGTTGGGAGCAGATTATGCAGGAGGAAGCTATGGGGACGTAATTATCTCAGATACCTAATTAAGAGATGGGTGGGTCTGAGCAGGCCTGCAGCTGTCTCAGAGGAAGGAAAGGCTCGGAGGAAGGAAGGGGAAACTGCTCCTTGGAGGGTAGGGGAATGTCTGTGCAGTCCTGTTTTGGTGTAGGGAGGACCTGGGGATGTTTTGGGTGGTGGGTGGGAATGAACAGACCTGGGGATGGTGAGCGATTTGGGAAATCTTGTGGGGTAAATCCCCTGTATTAACATGGGAAAGGGTTGGTGGGCTTGAGGCAGGGCTGGTGTGCTGGGACAGGTGTGAGGAGAGGGGAGGGAGCCTGGGAGGTGGCAGTGCCATAAACGCAGGTGGTTTCTCACTCTTTGCTCGTGCAACAGCTCAGACACGTCCAGCCCATGACAGATAAATAGCTTGGAGTATTGCAGTGGCTTACAAGAACCTGTACAATGTGTATTCCTGCAGCTGTAGCTCATGCTTCAATCATCTGCTCCAAGAAATGCCTTTCCTTCTTCTTCTTTTTTTTTTTGGACACGATACCATAATAAATTACCTCTACGTGAAGATACATGGGCTGTGCAAGCAAGCCTGTACTTTGTGTTCTTTTGTGGCAGTCCAAGAGCGCGCTGCCTTCCAAAGCAAAGCTGGGGTTTCCATTTGTGTTCCATTTCTTGTGACGATAAAGGCTTTTTGCTCGAGTATCTTGCTGGCGAACCTTTGTGATTAAAGCGAAAATCATTAACCGGGGCTTCACGCAGCTTTTCTACGATTTCACCAGCCCTGACTATGGCGGGGAAGGAAAAAGAAAGAAAATGCTCCAGCTCGCCTTCCCCGCTGTGCTAACAAGCATCTGCAAACCCGGGCGTGTGGAAGGGGCACCACGCAGCTCCTGCAGCGCTGTGTGCGAGCAGGCAGCCGTGGGATTGAAGCAGAGCTCGCTGCAGAGTGGCAACGTCCCGTTTGCAAGCCTCAATGAGCAAGGCTTGTGCTACGTGACACGCTATGTGACATCCCCGGGCTTTGTTGTGACCCAGGGGGACGGATGTGGGTGACCTTCGTGGTGCTGGTGCTGGTGCCAACTTGCTGAGCTGCAGGAAGGTGATGGTGCTTCGTCCTCACCTCTGAACCGGGGGGGCTTTGGGTGTTAGGGATTTCTGAGGCACAGGCAGGTCGTTGTGTACAAAAAGCAGTTTGGGCTTGCAGGGCTGCAAAGCAAAACGAAGTATTTTATTTTCCTGAACGTGGCATGACTTCGGGGCCAGCAGTGAGGCTCCCTGTGCTCACACTGTGTGTCCCCACATCCTGACCCAGCTGGCTGTGGGACCCAGGCACAGGCAGTGATGCTGTGCAGCGTGCTCATCTGCCTGCTATCCACGGCTGGGGTGAATCCAGATGCCCCGAGCTGGGTGCTGCTCCCTGCACTTACACACAGCTGCTTGGCAATGAGGCACGAAGGGCTCTCTGTCTGTCTGTGGGAGGAGGTGGCATCTCGTCTGATGTCCCCGGTAAAAGCCACGCGGGCACCTTTCCAGGTGCTGATGTCCCCAGCCTAGCTGGCCCTTCTGCATCTTCTCCCTCGCAGACAGAGAAATGAGATGGTAATTGTCCCTGGGTCTGAAAGGCTGACGCGCAGATGTTGTTGTTGCTGTGAAATCAGTTTGTTGATGGAAAGAGGAGTGTGTGGCTGCGTGTTGTGACTGGGCCTGGTAATAGTGTGTGATTACTCCTTGCAACATCAACAGAAGTGCTTAATGAAAGAGTCTGGAAAACAACTGCTGAAACGTTAGCTGCTGCTGCCTCCTTGCACCGATGGGAGCGTGCTAACACGGGGAGGGACGTGCGGCAGGGACCACGTTGTCATGGAAAGGGTTGCAAAGGCCATAAGGGTGATGCCATCCTGGATGTGAAGGAAAATCCATTTCCCTAAGGGTGCACAAAGGCAATGGTGTTCCCTTTCCATTTGCCCTGCCAGCAGACATCCCACACAACTGGGGTTCACAGCACCAAGCATGAGCTTTGCCTACTCCCTGCCCAACCAGGTGCTGCTTGGGGGCTGTGGTGTGGTGGCGATGGGGTCGGGAGCTCTGTGCATCACTTAGGGCACACCTAACAGCCAGGTATGGCTCACCTTCAGCTGTGAAAATGTGAAAACGCTCCATTTCAGGCTTTTTTTTTTTTTTTTTTAACCATCATTTGTGGTATTAGACCTCCATTGCCAGTGAGGAAAGATGTAATAAAATACAGGTCTAAAGGATAGAGGAGTGATATTTAGCTTGTGGTGCACAGTTTCCCGTCTATTATGCTGAAGATGGGCTTAAAGCCAGCAGAGACCATGTTGTGAACTCTGTGGTTGAATTTGGTTTCAGAGTTTCTTGATATTGAGAATATGCTTCTGCTTCTGGACATCTCAGACCAGACAGGGACTCGTCATTCCCCCTCTTGCTGAGGAGATTATAACTAAAAACTTGAACCATGGAGTTTTATTTTCTTTCTTGAATGGTTTCTACCTGTTTTAAAATGTGGGCACTCTTTGCATTAATTATTAATGAAACCTCTGTTCGGCTGGAAAAAAGACTGCAAATATATTTTTGTTATTTGTTGTTTATGATGGGCTGGAGAAGAGGAGCAAATTTGGCTGCAGCAGAGCGAGGTGACAAGGGATGGGGGATTCCTTGCTGCTGTAATGATTACTCAGTTTAAGTCAATCCAGCGAGGGAGGCTTCTTGTTGGTGGCTGCAAATGGAGATGGGGACAGGTGGAAATGCCTCTCCTTGTCCCCATGCAGTTAGGTTTGAGGGGAACACCATCAAAACTCCCCTGCTGGCCCTTCTCCTGTGGTCGCGTGGACCACGACGGCTCCTCTCTCATCACAATTTCATTTTCCCGATATAGGCGGGCAACTACAGCTTGGATTCATGCATGAAGCCCTACCAAAAACCACCGTGGGGCTGTTGTGCAGCTCTGAGCACCGCTCCCTGCCCATGCGTCAGTAGCGCTGGGCTATTCCTGGCCCCGTGGATGTCACTGCTCCCGTCTGACATCAGCAGTGCGTGGCGAGTGCTTGGTCTGAGGCACAGCCAGGCAGTGACTCACGCCCTGCTAAAATAAGTCCTCGCCAGGTGCCTGCAGGCAGTGATTCATTTCGTCTCTCCCTCTTCATCTGCCGTCAGGAGAGCTGGTGCGACAGGCTCAACCCCGCCGTCGAGCCCTGCGATGGCTGGAGGGAGAGGAGAGGAGCTCTGCTCTCCCCGCTGCCAGGGAGGCCGTGGGTGTTAGCTGCAAATTAGCTAGTGAAGGGGAGTGCTTTATAGCTTGCCAGCTGGTTTTCCCCATTTTTTTTTTTTGGAGGCAAAATGCAGGGATTCTAGGGCAGGGTTCTGGGAGCCGTGCGCCAGCTCTGAGCTGCTCGGTAGGGACACTCTTCTGGTGTCCCTGTGTTCTGCTCTGTTTCAGGGGGACTTGGCCTTGTTAGGACTGGTCCCGCTTGATTGTGTGGTATAAAATAATCCGATAATGAGAGCCCACATGCTTCAGGAGATCCTGGATGCTGTCCCTCAAACCCAAGTCAAGCTGGTGGCAGACAAAAAGAAGAATTTGCTCCTATTGTACTTCACCTCTAATCAGCATTGCCATTTTTTTTTTTCAATAAGACTGGTCTTTAAGAACAAAATTCCCTAAATAATAATAATAATAAAAATGGACAGGAGGAAAATGCAGTGTTATGCAAGGAAAGTAGTGGTAAATTAAAACCAAAATTCCCTAAATTTGACGTGAAGGTCATTATTTCCAGATGAGTGAGGATAGCACACGTCAGAACTTCTGGCTTCTGGTCTCTCTTAGGGGTAGAAAATGTTCTGCATTCCTTGCTGACTCCAATTCCTTAAAGTCCAGGCAAAGCAGCCTTACCTTCCTCAGGCTGTATTGCTGTGCTTGGGCAGCTAGTTGGACTGCTATTGACATTTTTCCCATGGAAGAACCAGGGAGAAGTTTTCCTTTGCTGAAATATTGTGTTGCCATTGTAGGTTTGCTCAGGTAGGATGTGAAAGTTCAGCCTTTCATTTGGTTTAGATGGGTTTTTGCACTGAGGCTTGAGTTTCCTTTGCCTGGGGTCGTCATGGGATGTAAAACCAGGGATTAATTCCCACTGACGTTGACTTTAGCACGAAGGGAACATTTAAGCGTGGTGCAGGAAACATCTTTGTCCACAGCAACATTTGAAGAAACTTGAGAAAAGCTGAAGAGAAACAACCTCTTTGCTCAGTAATACAATAGTTTTAAATAAGATTTGAAGCTCTGTGCGAGTTCTGTGTTTTTTCAAGGGGTAGATTTACACTCCGACACCCCTATGTGCAAAAAAAACCCACCAATAATATACCCAAAGCAGATAATAAAATACTTAAATTTCTTGATTTTTCTGCCAGTGTTTTTTTTACTTATTTAATTTTATTTATTTTATTTTGAAGGAGATATTGTATGTGGACAAGCTAAAGGTGAACATAATTTTTTTAGCCCTTATGAAGCCTGTATGTAAATACAGCGCTAGAACCTAGCGCTGTGAACAGCCTACGAGAGGGTACAGACTGAATTCCATTTCAGTCACAAATGATATGTTTCTTATAAAGTTCTCCAGGTGCTTTCCTTTTCCCTTTTGAACAGGCTTCAGACCTCCTGGCACTGGTGCACAATGCGTGCTCCGTGCATCAAGCTGCAGAAGAAATCCAGAACTTTGGGTAGTGAGTTGTCTGCTCAGCATGCCGGTGGCAGCACAGATTCAAGGCAGGAGCTGTGCAGAAAGGAGTAAATCTGAATTTTCAGGGATAAATGAAATCAGAGTCCTGTTGGCTCCTTTCAACTTGTTGCTTCTAGTTCGTATTTTCTTCAAATACACCAGGATGCTGCTTTTTCTTCCAAGACTGACAGTGCTTGTCATAGGACACAAATGTTTTCTTTCACACTCCATGAGAATAATTAAGCTGGCATTAAACTGATTTATAAAAAGAAAAAAAATAACTTTTGGCAGAGGCCCAGGGAGCTTGGCTCTGAGATGTACCAGACCATAAATGCTAAGCAAGAGCTGTGCAAGGTTATGATGAGGGCAGAGGAGCCGAGCTGCTGCCTCTGCTGTGCTGCCTCTGCGTGGAGCCATTGCAAAGCCGGAGTAATTGGAGACACAAGCAAGAAGTAGGGGTCATCAATGTTATGGACAGAAATGCTAGTTTGCTTGCATAACACTGCATTTTCCTCCTGTCCATCCACCTGCTTCTTCCCTTTGCTGCATTTTTTTTAACATACATCTATATATTTTTTCTGAATTATTGTAGGAATCATCCGACAAAGAGCAGACCACGCTTGAGTACTCGAGCAAACAGCCTACGAGAACCAGCATTTGAATTCAGGGCACAAAGAAGTCATTACTTGGCTGCTCTGTCCATTTGCCGCTGTATGAAATGCACCCTGACTCATCTGTAAAAGCTACAAAAAGCCATCTGGCTGTATTAGTCTTTCTTTTTCCTATAGCAGCCTCTGGTTGTATGTCTTTATTATGTTCTTTTAAGAGAATCGCGGCGTAAATACTTGAGGCAGGGGAAGAAGAATCTATGGCTGTATCAGCCTTGTGATTTTCCTTAGGGGAGGGGATTTAATTCATCGAAGAGGCAGGAAGACGAGGATAAAACAACTCCCTCCTGTTGCACATCTTGCTCAGGAGTGGAACCTCCTTGGGTACCTTGGTATCTGTGCCTTTGCTGTCACACACAGTGTTTTACAACTTAGACGGGAGCTGTTGAATGAGGTGAGATCCATATTGGCCGTGTTAACAGCTATCAAGCAGAACTCATTATGAATTTCTATGAAAAATTTATCGCTCCTTTTCATTTTTCAAAATGTCTCACAGTCTTTCCCAGTAATCAAAGACCACAAAAGCTTTCGTTGCACGGAAAACACAGTTCCGTTTCTGTTAAGCAGGTGCAGCTGCTGACAGGTTTGGGGGAAAAGGGGAAGTGTCCACACTTGCTTGCATAAATGCTCAGTAAATAGGGAGATTGCAGTTGTCTTAGATGTTGATCTGGGAGGGAATCCTTTGGTAGGATGTGAATAAGTTTATAAAAAGACCTTGCAAGTCTCAACAGTGGTGTAACGAGACATTTAGCACTCCGGTGACATTTGGTAATTTATTTTATACCCTTTCTCCCTAGATTTGCTACAGATTGTGGTAGAACAGGAACAAAACCCTTAAAGGTCCTTTTTTTATCGCTGGTCTGTAAACCGCTGCACAATTATTCCCACTTTCTGCATATTTTCCATGAACAATTTTCAGCTTGTGAAAACGCTTTATTGGCACATGTTGGGTGCTGAAGGGGCTGGATAAAACCTTCAGCCTCTTGTCCAGGGTCCTGAGGCCATCACTATACTCATAGTAAAATATTCCTGGGACAGTTCTTTGGCATCAATGCTGACTGCGCCAGGTTGGCTGTATTACCAAGCTCCTTTAATCACCCCAAATAGGGTAGGTAGGATGGTCTTTAAAAAAATGGTCTTGGGAACATCATCTGGAAGCTGTTGGAAAGGCTGATAAGTGGTCTGGGCAAAAAACTGAGTGGGTAACTAATTGCATGGTGTTGTTTCTACTCCTGTTGCAAGTGGCTGTCCTCCCAGGAAGAGCTCTCAAGTGCTGTCCTGACCCACCTGCATGCATGTCTCTTGGTGTAGGGTCTGTGTCATTTGCCTTTTGACGCATTTTCCAATCCCTGAACAGGAGCAGAATCATGCGTTGTGTGAGAATATGGGGAAAAAACTGGCTGTGGCTGGAAGAGAATGCTGTGCATGGGGAGCTCTGCCTGGGTGCTTCAAATGATGATTAGTGGAGGTCGTGTATTATTTAGGAACATGTCTTTAATATACATCTGCATAATATTATATTTATACAGATGCAAATATATACTTTTTTTTTTTTTCCTCCTATGTTGTGTGAGATTCTTAGGAGTTTAGCTCTCTGTGATATTGAAGTTTTGTGAGAGATGGACTTCAGTGAAAAATTAAGTAAAGGTTAGGAAATGGGGGAGTACTAAACCATATATTACCGAACCATTTTACATACGCCGAACCATAATATTACTTCATCTCCTCATTCTGACTTTTGGGCTAGATTCTTACCCAAGATGAGGGAGGACCAACTCAGTTGTGCCTGAAATGTTCACGCTGCTGTAACACAGTAATCAACCAGGAATCACCCACTGGATGTCAGCTGTGGATGCCATAAAGCCAGGACCAGGATCACTCTTTCCTTCCCGTTCCTCTTCATACCTCTAAGGATTTCAGCTTTGAAGTCTTCTGCGGAGAACTGACTTTTCTAGCATGATCTATGCAGAGCTCGTCTTGTACCTTGAAAAATAATAATTCAAGATGATGCTTTCCCATGGGCCACCTACTTTTGGATCTTAGGATGCAGACTGGAATGAATTGAGGCTCCTGGCATTTGTGTGAGTTTGCCTTTTAAAGCATCTCACTTGCAAATGAAGGTTAATGCAGTTAGGCACGTCATTCCTCAAAACATGTTTCCTCAGAAAAGGACATGCCAAAACTGGGAGGAAAACCTAAGTCTTTTGAATCACAGACCCCTTCTTAATCCCCCCCCAAACACAATTTTAAAATGCATGAATGATTTAGTTACTGCTTCTTTATGTCTGAGGCATTGTCATGTCATTTCCTCCCCCTCTGTAATTAATATTCTAAAGTATTTACCTTTTTCCTTTCTTCTCTCTCTTTTTTTTTTTTTTTTTTTTTTTTTTTTCCCCTCACCATCACCTCTGGAGCATTTTCCACATCAAACAAGCTTTCTTTGTTTAAACAAGATGTGTTTGGACTTCCCAGCTCCCTCTAGAGCACACATTTTGCTAAACAGCGTGTCTGAGGTGGATGCTGTGGAGTGTCCTCTGGTGCCAAATCTCGCAGCATCCCCTCACACCGAGGAGTGCTGGCAGGGCAGCAAAGTGACAGAAAGCCCTACGTGTCTTGGTGCAGCCTCGTGGGTCATGAGCCCCATGGCACCACCAGCTCTGACTCTCTACAGAGCACTTCTTGGGCTTCATCTCCCTCAGCCTTTGAGCAGTCCTGGTGTGCCTGCTAGAAAAGAACATTTAGAAGGTGCTAAAAATGGCATAGTTTTAATTAGAAATATTGTCAGCAGTCTTTTATCCCAGCAGTCAGCATCTAGTGGTTTTGTTGTCCATGAAGCCTAAAGCACCACCATGCTACAAGCTAAGCACCCTGACCGAGTCCAGCAAATCTGCTAACACTGCTTTAGCGCTGAGCTTCTGAGTGGTCCTTTTTTCTATCGTATCAAGGGTTTGCTGACACCTGTGTGTGTATCACTGTGTTTCTAGAGTGAGCTGTCAAAGCAGCCAGGGTGTGAAGGGAGGTGGGATAGTGTTGGTCACCCCGTTGGAAGGTGGCATCTGCTCACAGGAGGTGCTCAGAGGGTGGAAGGAAACCTGGAAGCAAACCTTTTCTCTTTTCACCTTGGTGCTGGAGCCATGACTCCATCCAAAGCTCTGCTTGGGGTTAGGAGAACCTGGCCTCAAGGCTGGGTTGGTGCTGTTCTTCGAGGAAAAGTTCAATTACCCAAACCTGATGTGGGCTCCCAGCCAAACAGTGAGCCAAGAGTCTGGCTGGGCAGGACAAAAGCCCTCAAAGATACGACAATAGCTTCCTGGGCTTTGAATTTGACAGCAAAAGTCTTTCAAATATCTGCAGGCTATGCTGATGCACTCTTCTCCCACAGTCTGAAATCAATACGTGGAGCTGCTCTGCATATTTATTACTCTAGCTGCACTGTAACCACTTGGGCATCTGCTTGCAAGAGTAGTTCACATCCCTACAAAATATATGTGCTTTCAATAATTGAAGCTTAAGAAAAAAACACCCAGCAAAACCTATGCAAGTCTGTTCATGAAAAGGGCTGAGTCCACAGAGTCCCTTTAAAGTTATTAGATAGCTGTGCTTTTGTGTTGTTTTCCTAGGGAAAAGAAGAGAAGGATTCAGGAATTCTCCAAAGTAAGACTTAATGGGATTTCTCCCCTTTACCCCACCTAAAATATCATTATTATTATTATTATTATTATCACCATTAATAATAATAACAATAATAATAATAATAATAATAATAATAATAATAATAATAATAATAATAATAATAATAATAATAATAATAATATCAATAATACAATTAATATTAATTTTCATATTATTACAATACTATAATAATAATAATAATAAAGTAGAGAGAGAAATAGTGGTTTTGTGAATTAAGCATTGAAAGAAACCAAGTTAGCTTGAAATAGCAAATTCTTTCTAAAATGTAGACACTGAAAATAAAAAGCTCCTGAGAAGCACTATGGGATGTGTTACCCAAACCACAAGGCAGTGTGAAAATGTTCCAAGAGGTTTGGCATATTTGGGGCCTTTACCCCATGCAAACTATTCAGAGGATTTATAAAGCTTCTCTCTCTCTCTGACAAAATAGTGATGTGTGGGTAAGAAAAAATAACATTCTTTGTGAGCTGCAATTGGAAATCTGTTGACAAGAAGCAAATATTATAGCCCTGTAAGCAGATGTGCGTGTTGATGTGCGGGGTCGCTGGGACTGCCAGCTGACTAAGGAGAATCTGCGGTCCCTGGGAGTACAAAGCTGTGGTTTGCTTAACCAAGGTGTTGAAATACACGACAGGGTGAGATTCAGAGAGAATGTTGTCATTGTTAGGGAACAGATACTGTGTTTTTGAAGAAAAAAAAGGATATTGCTGGTTGGCTGTGCATTAATCTGCTTTTATGACTGTGTTTGTACACAGCAGATAGCACTGCTCTGTTATTTAACGGGTTGTAAATGAAATGGAGCAGCACTGCTTTGTTCAGGGGTGTTAAAACAGATGTGTTTTGGCAGGTAGCCTTTGGAAATGGTGCTGTCCCTCACCTTCTGGGCTGCTGTTCCCGCGAGCCAGGTCCTCCTCCGCTTCCCTCCCTGCATCCTTCACCTGACTTTTGTTAACAGCCTTCTTATTGCTCCCGTTGCAAATGTCTCTGCTTCTGCTGGTGGAGAACAGGAAAAATGCCCCCCTGGCATTTCAAAGAGAGATTAAAATCCTCCTTTGATGGTCGCCCTTGGATCTGCCCCAGCAGCTGCCAAGATGCCCTTGTCTGTGCAGCACTCTGGGTGTGATCTCTTGGGGTCTGTTCCAGCTTCCCAGCACAACCCCTGGTTCTGTGGGCAGGAGATGTGCATGGCTCTTTCTGGATCCATTAAGGCTCAGGTACTGTTCACTCTTGCACCATGTAATCCAAAGGCTCTGCTTGGGGCGACGGGGAAAGGCAAACAAAAAGGTTCCCCTGGGCTCTGCTGGTCTGAGCCTTGGCTGGATACCCAGGCCCTGTGGGGAGGCTCAGTTCAGTTCCTGCAGCTGGCTGAGGGGGTCCAGATGAGGTTAAAATGCTGACCTGTACCCCCCTGGCTGCAAACCAGTACCCACATGGATGGGGAATGCCTGGGGATGCTGTACCGGGTGCTGGCTCCCCATGGAGCAGGTGGCTCCCTGGAGCCCTCCCCCAAGCCCACAACACCCTGGGTTGCTCTAGAGACCAGATACCTCAGAGAAAATTGCTAAAAAGCCCGGCCTTTTGCTGGAAACACCCCTGCAAAGATATCTTGGCTTCATTTGTCTGCGCTTACTTTAGTACCTTGCCTAGCTCAAAAGCTTCCTGTTCCCCAAACTTACTGCAGAATAAAAGAGAACATTTTGTAAAATGCTTTCTGAATTTCCAAACCTTTTATCTTGCACTCAGGCAAGCTGTTAAACTCATTCAGATGAGTGGAAACCGTGAAAGCAGGCATTATGCATGCCAATAAAAAATAGGACACACTTCAAAGAGGAAGGGAATTTACCTTCAGACTCTGGAGGAATTCCACTGGAAGCTGGAATATTATTAGGTACTTCAAGTTCACTTTGCCAGGAAGTGTCTACCCACATGCTCAGCAAATTGAATGACTTACTGCTGCACTAGGTGATGAGATCCCAGAAAAGTCCTTTGAGGATGATGAACTTCGTCTTCAGATACTATCAGGGTGCTGGGGCTGCTTGTGTTGGTAGCAGGCCCTGTGCTCACCCTGTCCCCAGCCCTGCCTTGGAGGTGCCGTCAGAGAGCCACTGCCTTGGAGCTGATGGGGCCATCAGCATCTGATGGAGTTCTTACTCCTTCCACATGATATAAAAGGAGAACGAGTCCTGTGGTGATTTTTCAGCCTCTGTGCCCCCAGATTTCCAAATCTGGCTGTAATTTCCAAATCCAGGCAGGATCAAGTTATCCTCCCAGAAGGGATAAGACAGCCAGGAGCCGATCAACTTTTCAGATATCAGTAGAACAGACTTCATTTCCTAAGCCATCTACAGCATTTGAAAGCTTATAGCATTTGTGTATTTTTTAAAAGATCCCTTCCCCAACTTGATATTTTGGTTGCAGATAACTGCTGATTTCAGAGGGACGCATGTTTCACAGGTAAACCAGGGATTAAATAAGCTGCTGAATCAAGGGGATTGACTGCTAGATTGCTATCAGTCTGCTTGGAAATGTCTACAGAAAAAATATTCTTGCAGTTCATCTTAGTGACCCTCTTTAACTGCAGTGGTTACCTGTGACCAGATACCTGGCATGTTCACCCCTCCTTGGAGCAGGAGTAACCATTACATTAAGGTACCTTAAAACAGTTTTTTATAGAAATCATTCCAGTATGCTTTTACTCATTGTAACTTGGTGTTGTTAATTTTCTGAAAACACATCAAAGTTGCAAGGGAAGATTTTGGTTGTGGAGGGACAAATTACCTGAGCTTCAACTACTGAAAGCCATATGTGTACTGAATACCAGGAGAAAATGAAGGCCAGTGAGTGCCAGCTGCCAACAACAATGACCTGGAGCTGGTTCAGGGCTTTGACCTGCTGTTACAGTCACTCGAGGTGGTAGGGGATGAAAATCTACCTCAGTGATTGCTGAAATCCATTTCCTCAGTCAGGAAAGAGAAGGGTGTTAGTAGTAACATGGAGGAATTAAGCAGTGGTTGCTTCAGTCTGCAGTTCCTTCTCTAAGTCCCTCTTCAGAGAGCTTTAAGAGAGATTATGCTTTTAAGTGGAGGTCTGTCTTTGGGGCATCTTTTTCCCCAAGTTCTTAGTGAATCCTGTCTTAGTGAAGCATTGCTAAAGATAAAACACTTTACAGAGGAGCAAAGATTTCCATTTAAGAGCTGGAGAATCCTGTTTGGTAGGCAGGTAATCTTCTCTAAAGCTTCCCGAAACCGATGGGAGCGTTTAAGCCAGTTACTTACCACAAGCCACGCAAGTTGTCTCGAAGCAGACAAATCAATGGCTACTGAGAATCCTGAAGCTGAAGCAAATCCCATTGTTGCCCTCTGTTTAGGAAAGTTGGCTACCCTCTTTTCTCTCAGTAGGACATGCTGTGGAAGTTGAACACGTTGTGGTGTTAGCTGGAGGTGTCAGGGGGCCAGGCTGTGGCCTAGGAGGTCGTCAGTCCTTGCGTGGCTACAAATCCTTAAGAGAAGCAAATGGGGCTGCTCCTCTCTCTGCCACCACCTAGAGCAGAGCCAGCAAGCCCAGAGTTTTCAGGTCCTTTGCAAAGTTTGAGCTTCTTTTGAATCCTTTGGATAGTTTCCTGGGGGATCCCGAGGCAGTTTCTGAAACAACTCGCCTGGGCAACGTGCTCCAGCAGTCAGAAGTGTTGCTTGGATTTCAGTATCCCATTAAAGCAATCACTGGGACATACACGAGTCTGCTGTCTGGGTGAGGTTTGACAACTTCATCTCACCGCAGCTGTGAGGATGGAGGAACCTGAAGGTTTAATCCCCTTGATGCCACGTTGCTTTTTCCTTTGCTTACTGCTGGCCTAATTGCTGCTCGCTCGTGTGAGCGCTGTGGGAGACTTGTGATAAAAGCTGAAATTTGAGGACGAAGGGAGAAGTGTGTCTGCTCAGATCAGGTGCATTATATCGTCTGTTCTCTCCCTCACTTCCTGAAAGGATGAAAACCACCCAGCTGCCATGCTTGGGTAGGTTTGAAATTAGCTGCTGTCATCCTTTTCTCCTGCTCACCATCTCTGTGAATTCATCTCGCCAGCCTGTCCGCTCCCTGAGCAGAAAGTCCATTTAATCCATACATGGCACATTTCTATTTGCCCCTATTTGTTTGTTTGTTTATGACAGGGAATTCTTGGAACATCCTTAAAGTTAGTATTCAAACTATTTGTTTCATTTTCTGGGGCACTGAGTTAACTTCACAATTTCTTAGGAGTCAAAATCTTGTTTTAAATGAGAACCCTGCTCCTACTATGTCTTGCAAGCTCTCTTTTGAAATGTAATTAAATCTTAAAGAGTTCATAACGTAAGAGCCAATAAAGCAGTCATCGCCTTTTCTTTTTAATGACTGTTGGAGAAGTATTTCTTGTCTTGCTGAGACTGGTGAGGAAGTAGCTGCAGCACTGCCAGATAACTGATTTCCCAGTTTAGTATTAATTTTTTCACTTAAATCACTTAAACGACTTCTCACATTCATAGTGAGTACTGGCATCGAGTGACCTTGCTATGTTGTACAGAGTCATCTTTTCTATTTGGATCAAGTATCAGGTAGCTGCTGCACGAGAGTGACAGCCATGTTGCCTGTGACTTGCCATCAAAAATTTAGGTTTACATTACTACAAGAAAATAGGGGCTGGAAGGAGCCAGTCTTCTCTGGTGGATATTTCCCATTCCTCACTGTTCCTAAAATTGTACAGATGTAAATACTTCTGCAGAGGTTCCCTTTCCCTTTTCCCTTTTCCCTTCTTCTTCCTCTTCTCCTTTATTTATTTATTTATTTATTTATTTATTTATTTATTATTATTTTTAAAGATGCTCAACTTCTTTGGATAGTCTTAAATTTTACATTTGGAGAGGGATGGAGAAGGCTTGCTTCACGGCTTTGAAGAAGATACTCTATATATTTTATATTTATATATGTGTCTTGTAGAAGATACTCTGATGTGAGGAGGCTCCTTGTCTTCATGCAATGGCTGTTGACCAAATCGTCTTAGTTTTCCAGTTTGTCACTATTAGTACACGTACCATTTGGCATGGAAGATTTTTGTTAAGCACATTATAAAAAACAGGTATTTGAACATCCTATAGTTGTGTGCACACTTTCTAAAATATATATAGAGTAAAATGAATAATATAGAAAATTGAAGGCACTCAGAGGTTATAAAAGCTGTTTCAGAAGCCGTATAAACACATTTAGATTTTTTTTTATGGGCAGCAATTCTTTGACACTTGAGACTTGTCCTAAGGTAACAGCAGGAAACTCCAGTAAGCTTTCATTAGTTTGAGATAAATGTAACAAAAAACTGTAAATGAAAGGAAATGTCTCCTCCCAAAGCCCATGCATATATTATCCTCTGGAAGCTTTGTGGGTATAAAGCCATTGTCAATTATCTTTTAAAATTCTCTAAAATGCAGACAAATTTCTGCTCTATCATTGCAAAAATAAAATGTGATAATGTATCCATCCACTTTTCTGCCTTTTAGATGCTTTTGTCTATACAGACTGTGCACAAGCCTTTTTGTGCAGTTACCTTTCATGTGGAAAATGGAACATGAAGGCTTTTCCCATGGTGAGCAAGGTAAAAGTACGAAAATTTTGCCGATGACTTTTTGGTTCCTGTGTGTTTTTAAGATGCTTAGCTGGGTATCAGAAATATGAAACCTTCTGCTGGGTGGGTCTCTTATTCTGAGTGAATATCCCACTGTATTTGTAAAGCGAAGGGAATGCATCTCTAGTTATGTGCTATTCATACCTGGTGGAAGAGCACGAGAAGCCTTTTCTTCTTATTTTATATATTTCCTATTTGCCATTCTCTTCCAACTTCTAACTTCCAATATAACGTAGAAGCATGCCCATGCAATTCTGATAATATAATAGTCTAAAAACTTGATTTATGAGATTAATTTGTTCTGAAGATTGTGGTGATCACAACTGCTTTCTGTGGGTTCCTAACCTCAAAAAGTGACCAGTTAGGGCAAAATCCCACCTCAATTATTTTCTAGATTTGTTAGATGTCATGTCATGTCTGTTCTTACTGAGAATCAGGTAGACTGAGGAGTCATCTTGCACCCTGTCTTGGCAACGCTTAGCAGGCTCAGCAGTGTGAAGCTGGTGCTGCAGTATCACTGAAATTTGTACCTGATGCAAGTCCTTGGGGAGTCCCAGTTCCTTACAAAAGCAGCTGGGTGCCAGATTGTCACAGGTAGAAAACCACATCGATGGCAGCGCAGTCGCAAGTGCCAAAGAACGTCTGAAGTTTGGGGGTAATTCGGATAACTTTCGGATTGCTGGAGGTATCCTCAGCCAAGGATAAATTAATAAATAGTGAGATGATTTCTGCCTGGAGGAGCTGGTGATGGATTCAGCTGACAGTTGGATGATGAGCCCAAATATGTCATCCCGCTGGCTCTGCAACAGGGGCGAAGGATGTGCAGCAGCTTCTGGGTTACATCTCCTGCTGCCATCACCACAGCTTGGCAGCTTGAGATCGTGCTGCTGTTTGCCTGGCTCAGCTTCTTGCCATACCCCAAGGTGTGCTGGTGGCTTTGGGGACATCTCAGGGGAGGGTCTCACCGACCTCTAGTTCAATAATGAGCAGCCTTGTATGGAGGAGGGGAGAGATGCTCCCTCTCTCTCTCCCCCTGTTTATAATGAGGCTGGGTTCAAAAGTGAAATAAATAGTCTGTGTTTAATTGCTGTTTTGCTGAGAGATCCAGACCCTAAAAAGGAGCCATCAAAAATCTGTGCAGATTCAGCTCTCATCTTTCACTCCTAAGAACAAAGTGTCTGGCATGGGACAGAGAGTAATGGCATCTGTCCTCTTCCAAAATTAATTATATGAATACATTTTGTCTCCAGTAGACAAAGGCTCTAAGTGTACCGTGTGGAGGTCTGACATTTCCCCTTTTCCAGGGATTTTGTAGAAGAGATTTTTGCATGAAGAAATCAGGCTCGGAGAGCAGAGCAGCAGATAGGGACACAGCAGTGTCACACTTGTCCCCTCCCTTGTCTTCACCCCTGCCCAGCAGGGAGGATGGAGAGCAGTGGTGGGGATGCTGGCACAATGGTAATGCCAAAAAACAGCGACCACCAAAAACAGAGAAAGGGAAATTTTTGGTTTTTAAAATGAAAACACCCCTCCCATACTTCTATGTTTGTTTCATTCTAATTCATATAATATAATGTTAAATCGCTTTGATTTTAAAATGCAATATTCGAAAAAATAAGTCCTCTGTCTTGGTACTTAACAAAAGTACAAGCTGTTCATTACTATTTAAAAAAAATGAGTTAGCTCTTCTTTGAAGGAGCTATTAAAATTATTTCAAGGACCTTTCTTTTTTTGAGTGGGAACTTTGAAAATACAAGTGCAGACAAAGAGTGCAAAGGGAAAACATAAGCCACTTAAAGAATCCTGCTAACATCTCCCATGTAGATTTCACTTTAGAGGAAGTGCCCCAAAAACATAAAAACAAACTAAAGTTAGTCATAATCAGCTGATTTAATGCCCCCAGGAACTTGAACTAAAGTTCTGTACAGCAATAAATTATGATTATTGCAATACCTGCATTTTTTAAACTCAATAACCTGCAATCAGTTATCCAATAACACTGCAGGCAGGCTGAATAATTCAGTCCCATCTTTCTTTTAATGTTGGAAGTCTTTTGAAATGGTCTGATTCTTATCTTTTGCTATAGTCATTACGGTGTCATTTAAAACCCACACAGCCTTTATGACAGCTTTATGCCTCCCGAAGGATTAAACTGTGAAAAGATAAATGCATTCCTTAAGTTTTTCGCAATGAATTCCATATCAAAAGAAAGCAGCAGATTGGCATCTTTTAGACCTAAACCCTTCATTAGCTCATATTTGGGTGAGGCTCGGTTTGGGTCAGAGAAGACTCGGTATTATTCACATCACAGGGATCCGTCTGCCTTGCTGTGAGCCCTGACCCTACTTCTTCTTGGCTTTTTACTTTCGTACCTAGCTCATGCTGACAGGTGTCAGACAGAAAATTAAAATGGGATCGTGGAAACATGCTGTTCTCCGCGCACCCCCCAGTGTTCTGTGTGGATTTCCAATTTTAGAGCTCTCTATTTTTGTCTCTCCATATGCTCCCTCATCAGCTGGAGCTGAGCAATCTCTTGGTTATGGGTAACACAGAAAGCATCTGCGAGAGTCAGGAGTCCAATCAACACTTATCACCCATCGGGGAACAGAGATTTCTCTTGGTAATAAATGTTGGGTCCAGTAGTAGGCATCTCCATACCGAGCCTTCATTTGTGATCCTACAGAATTTCTGCATTAATAGGAAACCTTAATTATTGGTGTTATAAAGGGGCTCGAAGACAGCTTGTTCTCTTTGCTGTTTGCTCTTGTGAAGAGGTGATCCTGAGCGTCTCTACCATTTTACCCAGAGCTGAACTCAATTGCAGCACGTTATGGGAATGATTCCACAAGTTTCCTTTTGTCTTATGGGGCGAGAATAATAATCTGCAATTTGGATTGCCTGAAAAATGCCATTTGTTGCTTTGGTTTTGTTCTTCCATGGAAAATGTAGAAAGCTTTTGTTTTTCTTTTAAATTTTCCCAAGAGCAGGGTAAGGTTTAGTGATAGGAAAGTCAAACAAAAGATCACAGTAAAAGTCTCACCACTCTTTGCCAGGCTGTGTTTAAGCAAAACAAGACCCTTCATCTTTCCTGCTACTTCCCCTGCAGGGCTGCAGTCTGCATGCCTCACTGTAGGAGATGAAAGTCAGATTATTATTATTTTCTTTTAACTAAAATGAGAAATTTTACTGGTAGAGAAATCAAAACCTTCTTTGTTTCTTGCTTTGGGGGAAAAAAATAAAACCAAAACAAACCATGCAGATCCAAACTCAAGAAGTTTCACTTCTACCTAGAGTCGATGCATTTGGTGGGGCTGTAGATGGGCTACAAGTAAGCCTAGCATGGTTTCAAGAGCTTGAATGGAGTACGGGTGAGAGTACCGACAAAACATTTCTTTACTGTGTGGGTGACAGAGCAACAGGTTGTCCAGAAAGGCTGTGGAGTTTCCTTTGGAGATATTCAAAAACAGGATGTGATCCTGTGCAATGTGTGTTAGGTCACCCTTTTTGGTAGGGGTTTTGGACCAGATGATCTCCAGAGGGCCCTTCCAACCTCAGCCGTTCTCTAATTCTGTGATTCTGCAATGGGCACACCAGGCGTTTCCAGAACACAGAAATGCAATGCTTGGGGCCGCAGGAGTTTGATATGCCATTAGGATGTACTCCTAAAAGGCATATTTGAGTAAAAGGGAGGTGAGGTTGGGGAGATGAAAAGTGGTATGTTCTTTCATTGAATCATAGTTTCTCCTTAGGAAAATGCACAATGTAGAAATGCCTGAATTCCTTCCCAGTTCAGGGAGTTGTATGGGAATGGACAGGCCAGGACATACACGACCATTCAAAATATACGTGTTTTCCTGCAAGATGCCCAGAAGAAACTTTAATTTTCAAGATGCTGGGTGCTCTGTTTGTCCTCGTAGGCCAAGAGAAAGGGACAAGCGTCTGGGTGAGTCGGGCTACTGAGACAATTCCTTACCTTCCTGCACAATAAAAATACAGAGCTCTATTTTTGTAAGCTAAGCAGTTATTCACTCCTGATCATGCCTGAATTATAAATGAATAGGATAATGAGGGCTATTAAAATAATTTTTCATCAAGGTTAATAAATGAATAAGACAATTTAATGCTCACACATACATCTCCGGGATTAATTCTGCGGGGTGCTAAGCAAGCTGTCTTCTTCCCAGGGATGGCTGAGGGGATGCTCGGTGTCCATAGGTGCCCTTGAAAAAGCCAGCATTAGCCTCAGTTTGATTCTTCATGGAAGCATCATGTTCCTGAAATATTTAAGTCGTTTAAATAAGTGCAGGAACACATTCCTACTCCGTGTCCTACTTAATGTAGCATTAGTGGATTGGTCACCTCATGCTGCATGAATAATGGAAATACAGATCCGGCAATGTTTACAGAAATAAAAGCGCAGCATTAAGTTCTGCCATTTCCCCCCTGTTATTTGTGAGTGCTCCCACAGCCACCGGCTGTTCTTGGTGATTCTTTTGAGCCCTGCATGACCCGCATGTTGAAAATCTATTTTCCAAAATGGAAATATGCATTTACCTAGTGTTTGGAGACTTGTTTTATTTTTCTGCTTAGAAATATTTTAAGCGATGCAGCTAAGGGTCAGGACTAATTTTGTGTACTTTGGCAGCTAGCTGTGCTTCAGGAACAGTTAAAGAAGTGGTCTAGAAACTAAACATGGGCTGGAAGTCCTTTGTCCAAACAGTTTGGCAAACTTACTCAGGTCCATGGGGTGCAAGCTGTGAGTTACCAACAGCCTGTGTCAGTAAGGCTCTCCAGTTCCCAGCACTGCTCCTTTTCGAGCAAGTGAAGTCCACCACAGGTAAGGTGGCACCATCTGTTGTGTAGGACTTCAGTGAAATTTTGACTATACTTAAAAAAAAATAAAAATCATGACAATTCTTTACAAATCATTTCCATGGGGGTTTTCTTCTTAGTTCTTGATCAGCTCTAAAGAATTGCACTGTTGGCTAAGAAGCAGAAAACTGTAGCCCATTTTGATAATAATTGCTATGTTTTTTGGGAAAAAAATAATGTACAAACAAAAATGTTGGGAACCACAGGACTTTTAGGAGATACAGTGTACGTTTCTGAATGATGGGCCATTCAGCAACGTGGGACTCCTTGCCAGCAGCTCTGCAAATAACGGTGGGGTCTGCCCTGCTCTGCTCCCCCGCAGCACTTTCCTGACCAATTCCCATGACTTTGCTTTGGGGGCAGCAGATCTGCCGTGGTCTGCAACACTTGGTCAGGCATGTTAGGCATGAGGCAGCCAGGAAAGAAAAAATGTGCCCAATTTCTCACCTCCAAAGCTGAGGAGTCTTCAGCTCCCTGGACAAACTCACCAGCCATCAGCTGTTACGCCTGGCTGGATGTCTTGGCAGGGGTGTTGGAATAAGGTGATCTTGAAGGTCCCTTCCAACCCAAACCAATCTGTTTTTCTACATCTTGAACTTTCACTAACATGTTGAGGGTTGTTTTCCCATCAAGGAAATGATTTCTAGATTATATTTGCAGGGAGGTCCCTAAAATCAGCCTAAATCCTCCTGTAGGCTCAGATCTAGCTTGGATCATGATTTGCAACAAGTAATTAATTAGTTCAGGTTGGTGGCTCCCTTGCCTGGCCTGAGAGCTGGCTGAACTTGGTGCTCTTCTTGGGTGGATTTGCTTGATAATGGAGGAGTTTGTTGCTTAAGTTTGTTGCTTTTCTTCTTATTAAGAAGATATCCACAGGTGCTGTACTGTGCTAACAGGCTGACAGCTGCCACCTGCCTGGAAATGAAAAGCTGAATCGTTCAGGAAACCGCTGTGTTGAAGTCCACTCCAAAACCTCATTAATTACAAACCAAACCTGGAAGTAGCTCCAGCTTCTGAGTTGATTTTTTTTCCTTTTTTTTCCCCCCACATATAAAAACCACATTCGGTGCCTAATTGCTCCGAACCCAAACAGCCACTTGTGACAAGAAACTCCGCTTTGATTGCGTGCCACCCTCAGTGCATCCCGTGGCGGTTCTCGCTGTGGTGGAAAACGAGATGAAAATCAAGAAATGGGAGTTGAGAAGAGGAACTGTTATCGCAGCTGGGTGGTGGAAGACTTCTTAGCTCCCAAACAAGTCTCTGCTTTTAACGTTGTGCAGTGTTTGCTTACAACAGAACCTGCTTTCATGTATGCATCCGGCACCACCGGGGTGTGGAATGGCAGCAGATGTAAAGGCAGCGAAGCAGCTCTTTGATTTAACTCCAGCTGTGCAAGTGGGGACTTAAGTGAAGTGCTGCTGCTCAGCTCCTGGCTGAGAGGAAGGCTGCTGTAGGAAATAACTACCCATTTCCAAATCGCGTGTTGGCTGAAAGACGGAGCAAAGCAGTGAGCTGCAGTGGATCACAGGGCTAACAAGTGCTGATTTCTGCACAGTTAAGCATGCAATGAACTAAAATGAAGCAGTGTCACAGAGGGAAGTTTGGTATCTGTTCATGGCTTCATACATGACGATACCTTAAACTCCTCAGACAATTACAGAAATAAGATTAGATAAGCTGCTGGTGAATCTTTTCCAACCCCTCTTCTGTCAGCTGTAATTTATTTATTTTTTTCAGATTAAGATCGTAGAAGTAAAGTGTGTGAGCACCTTGGGGAAGTAGAACTATGCTTTATTATTATAAAGCAAACGTGTCTCACATGAGGGAAGAAGAGTGATGCACGGCCAGGGTTGGTGAAGGCACTGGGTGGCAGAAGCCACCATGGTCCCGCAGCTCCTGAGTATGAGCTGGGGTACGGGAGGGTGCAGCAACTGGTGAGTGAGAAGGCATTGCTGTTGGTCTGGATAACTGATTAAAAAAAAACGGCAGCAAGTGGCCTCCTTCAGCATGTTTCCTCTGATAATTAATCATGCATATGAAACACAATTGCTCTTTGGACTGTGTCTGCCATGTTTTGCTTCTGTTTTACCTACTTTTTTGTTTTATATTCTTAATTTTGTGCAGGACATTCCTGGCTTAATTTGACAGGCACAATAACCTGGGTAGGTAAGACTCGCTCTCCTTTGGTGATTTAGCATCATTACAGTCAGCAACAAATTACCTTTTCTCCTCCGATCAGTGTCTGCCCGCAGCTCTTGCCTGGTTTTCTAAGAGCACAATGATTCTTATTTGTCTCAAATTTTAAAATCAGTAGCAGAAAAAAGCTACTACAATGCAGGGATCGGATCCCCTCATCTCACACTGGGGGCCCCTAAGCTGTCCCGTGCGGAGGGGCTCCCCTTGCCCAAAAGGCCACAGGCTCCCAGGGGGACCTGGAGACCCCTGGGGTGGCTCAGCTGTCCCTGTGTCCCCACCATCACCCCAGGAAGCTGTTAAGGATGTTGCTGAGGAGGCCCTTTTCTTGCTGGTGGGTACCTCCAGCCAGTTTTCTTTGAATCCAAGGGCCCTTCTTGCTGAACGCACCCTCCTTTTCATGCTTATTGTCTTTTCTGTCTTAAATCTTGAGACCCTGCAAGTAGCGAAAAGAGGAGTGTTATCACCTGATGGTGTATGTGAAGAAGGTTTTTTTTTCCTTTAAAAACCTCCAGCTTGCTGCTCTGTTATTACAGGCTAGCACGCAGAGCGCCTGTACTGCGACCTGCCGACAAAATGGCTCCTGGTTAGCGATTTGCGAGGGTTTGTTGCTGAAGTAATACACAACCCCAGCATATGGTAATTAGAGATAAGCAAACAGTTGAAATAAAATCTCTTAAATTATACCACACGGTGCATAAGGAAATGCGAGGCACATAAACAAACAGGTTTCCTTCCCTAGCTGCAGACAGCGTTAGCAGGTGATTCACTAGCGGCATGTCTCTCCCTTGTCTACTTCATTAGACCGTCATTAATTTACACCTGTGTTTTGTGAATTACAGCAAAGCACAGGCTCACAAAACACCCCGTGTTCTGCAATGCTTACAAGGAGGAGATGTAGCCAAACAAAGTGAACTCCCTCGGAAAATTAGGAAAGTGTTGGCTCCTTCCCCCCAACGCAATTTGTTAAACCAGATATTTCTGAAGTCTGATTTTTAAATATATTGGTGAGCTTAAAAGCAATTTTGAGACTCCTTGTCCTACACGAAATGTAATTTCTTTTAATCTATGGGTGGCTTATCAATTCAGGAGCTATAAAAACTGTTGTCTTGTCCAGAAAACATGAGGAAAGGGTTTCTCCTATGGACGCTGCAGTAACTGCTTGGTGGGGAAAAAAACAAGCAACAACAAGGTGCAGTGCATCAGGCTGTAACCAGGGGATGGCTTTGGACAAGAAGGACTCTGTTTTCCCCTCATTGCTGTGTCTGGATTTACATTGCTTCGTGGCATTTGTGGGCATTTTTGGAATCAGTGAAAATCTGTATATTGTCAGTGTTGAAAGCGGTACCACCACTTGGTAGGATGTGTGGTGAACCTGGCTGGAGAGACTACTGGAGGTGCTGCAAATGGAAACCGGTGGGAAATCACATCACTACTGTTAGGGGTAGTTCGTCTCTTCTCTTGGAGAAACCCTGCGGAGATTTCTCCACTGGGAAAGTCATATCTATTGGGCATTGTGTGTGTATGCATTGACTTTTGGTTAAAATATATGGAAATGTTTCTTGGAGCCTAACCTGGCAAAGATCAGATCTGGAGTTAATTCAGGATCACCCTCCTGGCTCGATGTTGCTGAACTAGTATTCTGATGGCTTCACAATGTATTTGGGTGCCTTTTGGCACCTGGAGCTGTGCTACAGCAGGACTGCAGGAAAGGTAACCTCTAAAGGTATAGGCTGATCTTCGTGTTTGGTTACCTTCAGTGCCTCTCTTATTTGTAGTTTGCATTTCTCTGTGCTCCATCCCCCATCGCTAGAATTCAGGATGTCTTTTAAAGCAAGACTAATTGCTTTTCTACTGCATTTTATTTTTACTTTTTAAATTTGGGGGTGCTCGTAGGCCATAACCAAATCAATACATATGCAGCCTATTAATCTGCTTATTATTTTTTTTTCTGGAAAAAAAAATGTTGGGCCTTGAACTCTTTTATTGAAGCTAAAACCACTCCCACAGGCAGTATGTCTTTCTTAGAATGCTCAGGCGTGAGCCCTAACAAGGCAAAAGCAGAGAATTTTGATTAAGTCAGCATCTTGAAGATGCATCTTAAACAATACAAATGCTCCCGGGCTGAAGTAGGGAACACGGCAGCGTTTCATCATGTGAACATTCAGTCTGACATCCTCGGTTCACTGGCCGTCTGTCATTAACAATGCTACCTGCGTGGAACCCAATAACTTCTGATTAAAGCAGACCTGCTATTTCTGAAAAACACTCTATCACCCAGAGCGTGAAGGCTGGAGAGTTTACCGCTCTGCTTTACAAGCTGCTTCAGTGGTTAGAAACTCTGCCATCAAAAGCGTGACTGTCCCTTCTTACCTCATCTCTTCTATGATTTTCCAACCCCGAATTTCCCAGCCAGGAGACAAGTTGCTGCTTTGCCTGCTAGAGGTCTACAGCCTGTGCTACAGGTGGATGAAAGAGGGCAGAAATGTTGGATACTTTGTCATTGGAAGGGAGAGAAGGAGAAGACTTTTGATGAAATATATATATATATATTTATGTTTAATTATGTTTATATTTATGTATAATTATGTTTATATTTATGCATATATATATTGCTCAGGGAAGTGGTGGACTCATCATCCCTGGAAGTCTTTAAAAGACGTTTAGATGTAGAGCTTAGGGATATGGTTTAGTGGGGACTGTTAGTGTTAGGTCAGAGGTTGGACTCGATGATCTTGAGGTCTCTTCCAACCTAGAAATTCTGTGATTCTGTGATTCTGTGATATGTTTATTTATGTTTATATTTATATATTTATGTGCCACTCATCCAGGAACAGGCACAAAGGAAGGCAGCTCTCAGCTCAGAGCAGACATCCAGAAAATGGGCATCCAGTCTAAGCTGGTTGTCTGCATCCCTCTCCAGCTTGTAGCGGGGGTCATCCCTTTCTAAAGAGTAATTCATTAAGCAGGTATCACATACAGATGACATAAAGCATATCCCATCAGAGGTCCTTGTGCTCCCCTGACTGTAGAGATCGTGTAAGTGACACGTTTGGTTCAGACACTCAGATTCCACACAAGAAGCTGAGCAGAATGGTTTTCCTCCCCTCCAGGAGCTGTAGCCTGGTCTCGCTGCTCAGACAGGCCGTGCTCCCAGAGTGAATTCAGCCCACGCTGCCTGCGAGGCCAGCCCCAGTCCGTGTGTTCACTTATCCTCATCTGCATCTGTAGCTCTGAAGGCTGGAGGATGATGGAGGGCGAGCAGCAGCTTTTCCTCCGCAGACTAATAGCTGTAGCAGCAGAGATCTGTCATGTCTTCGCGACTGCCTTGGTTTACAGTGCACTCCCCATCTGCTGCATGTAAAAAAGGCAGTGTCAGCCGTAAAATATTGGAAGCCTGACTCCAGCACAAAGATCCCTGACAATTTAATAAGAATTCCTCATGGTGCTTCACAAGCTCTTTCAGGGCTCTGACACGATGCCTCAGGCAGGATGGATTACACAGGCTCCCGGGCACTCTCCAAGAGGGAATTGCGCTGGCCAGTAGGTGTGAGTCAGCGAAGCAGCTCACTTCATCAGCACCGACTGACGCCTCGCATCCTGTAAACTGAGGGCAACCTCATACTCCCTGGCCCTTTTTTTTTGCTGTGAGACAAGATAGAGGACGTCACCGTTGCCTCCTCGAGTGGCTCACATGCAAGCCTTAATGGGACACTGGGTTTAGTAAATGCGTGGCTTCATTGCTTCTATAGGAAAGCTTTGTATCCTTCACATAAACACACGGAGTCAATGGGGATGGACATAACCTTTTAAATACTTATTTTCCTGAAATCTGTGAGTATATCCCAAATAAATCTTAGCAGAAGGTTTCATTTTTCTTTTGCCTGGTCGATACTCAGCTTGCAGGGAGCTGATACATCTGTTTATTTTCTTCATCATCTTGCAGGATGTACATAGTGCACAGAACCATGAAAAAGAAGCGGCTGGAAAAGAGATGCTGTTATTTGCTCTTATCTCAGCCCATGATTTTTGAAAAGAGCTGACATAAGATTTAATAAATATTCAGTTAAAAGGGGAAAAAAATGCTTTTCCGCAAAGCTGCAGCTTTTGACTGGAGGAAATAAAAATAAAAAATAAGAGAATTCTCCTGGATGAAAATAAGAGATGGGATGACTGTACCCAGATTAAAATACCAGATGGATATCCTTGATCACTACCTCGAGCCAATCTATGCAGTCACACGTAGCAGCAAATTCTCTATCAGAACTCTAGCCCAGTTCCTAGATGATGTTTGAAAGGGGAAATAAATATGTGAGCGGATGATAAACAGCGACATAATGCAGAGACAATAGGGATAGATGGTATGTGTCAGGGCAGACAAAACCCAGATATATCACAGAAATGGGATCCTATGGCCTAGTGGGACACTGGCTTAAAAAAATTCCCTGTATATCCCAAACAGGTCTTCTCACTACTGTCATACAGCAACAGCTCTCAGCCAAAAGGGCAAGGCAGCTTCCAATTTCTGCTGTTCTCCCCCCTCTACCCCCCCCCAATAAAGGTAGTACAATAATACTGGGTTTCTGAGAACAGTGAGAACAAAGAATAAAATCTCTAACTGTGAAAAAAAGAAAAAAAGAAAAAATAAAAAGAAAATTAGGAAGATATGAAAAGGATGCTTGAAAAAGGAGTAGGTCGAGTGATGAGAAATGCAGTCACAAGATGGTTAACACAACCCACCCCACCCCCTGTCCTGTTCTTGTTGTCCTAGTGCTGATTCTGGGCACAGAGGAGCTCAGAGCCCTCCTTAGTCCAGGATGACACCGTTTGCTACCTGGTGCAGACTGGGCTCCCAAAACACTGCTCTAAAGCACCATCCAAAGCGTATGATGATGAAGGTCCTCAGGAAAAACTAGGTCAATGTTACACGTTTCTGCACGAGGAGCGTCAGGATGTGATGTGAATAGCTGATGCAGTGGCTGCTGCAGGAGGGGTTCGCGTGTGGACACGGCTCCGCTGATAAGAGGTTGGTTTTGTGGGCAAGGGGAGGATATGGCATTATTCAAACCTGCCCCAGGGGCCAGTACCAGAAGAGCAGAGCTGTGGTCACAGATGCTGCTTCATTTAAAAAACATTTTTGAGTCCATTCAAACAAACAAATAAGCAAAGGAGGTGGCAAGCTCGTTGCCTTTGGGGTCAGGGTGGCTGGCTGCTCACTTACAGCAAAACTTGGGATGGGAATTTGTTTAACGAGCGCTGTAATTCCTCTTTCATTGTGCTCAGGGGCTCCTTACTGTAAGTTTTGGCAGAGCAGGCAATGCCTATTCACGGGTACTCACACCTCCTTCAGCAGCAGATCATTTTGTGCTGTCCATCCAGATATTGTATCTGGATAAATCTGAGGTTTCACTCAGAGGCATCTGCTCTCTGAGTCGTCTGCTGCCTCCAGTGAGGATATTACGGAGCCATGATACAAACCCAACCATTTGGAAACAGCCATCTTTAGCTATTAATGCCATTTTAATAATGACAAAGCTCCGGGTTAAAAATAACCCTTTGATCTTTGAAAGGCTTGAAAATGAGCAGGACAGAGAGGAGGTTCAGTTCCGATTACCTGCAGATGTCTGCACACAGTGCCGTGCCCTTTGGGACCAAGGAGCTGTATTTGTTAAAAAGGAAAAAAAAAACAGCACCTTAACTAAATTAAAATGAGTATCAACAATGATTTGAAACAAACATGGTTAAAAATTAGAAATGCTTTGACTTCTGGCTGAAAAGAGCTCTGAGAGAGGTCTCAGAGGAGAAGGCAACGAGCAGCCAGGGATATTATTCATCAGCGTTCGGTTGGCTTTTAAATAGGAGTTTGCTTTGCCTGCTGGTTCATGCACCTGAGTGGCAATGATCTGTCAAAAAAGTATATTTCATCTCTGGTGCGGGGAACTTTTCTCAGGAGCTGTTTGCTGTCCTGTTAGGAGGTTATTGACTGCTGCATTACGCCTGAAAAGCCGCCTGTGAAACTGCACCACGAGTGCTTGGGAATACGGAAACTCTGCAGAGATGCAGGTAATTCAGCTGGGGAAGAAGAAGAATGGTGGTTATCAAGCAGAAATCTTCTGAATGAGAGCAAGCTTTGCCCCAGCCGGTGGCTGACAGGCCAGATGTTGGCCATAAGGAACCAGAAAGCATCCCAAGAGCTGGACCAGGAGCTGTAGCATCTCTGAGTCTACCTGCGAGGAAGAGGGAGATGCAACCCCGTGGCTGGAGCTGCAGGGGACACTGCAGTAGCTGAAAGGCAGCAGGAGCTCCCCAGGGGATCTGGCACTGTGGAGGAACACCACTGGCACAGCCCTGCAGCAGTGCAGCTATGGGACTGGTAAAGGAGCTGCTGTTGCCCAGTCCTTTTCTGTCTGCCTACCTCAATAAATGCTGCAGCTGTTCAAACCACTCAGATCAAAAACTCCAGCGCTAAGACCTGTGGCTCCCAGAAACCTCAGTCCCAGACTCATTTTCATAGAATCATAGAATATCCTGAGTTGGAAGGGACCCCCAAGGATCACCAAGTCCAATTTTGAATCATAGAATCATAGAATAGAATCACAGAACAGAGAATTGTTCCATAGAATTATTCCACAGAATCATATGGATATAATGGATATTATGGATATAATCCATGAAGTCTGTTGAATCAGAAGAGAGCAGATAGGTTGCAAATTTTCACGTTGCTGATGTTTCTCCTGTATCAGGCTTTGTTCTCTTTCACTGTTCCAGCTATTTTGAGGGTGCATTTCCAGCTCATCAGCAGGCAGATTTTTGCTGAAGAGCTCCTCCGACGAGCAGATATGGAGATGCAGCATCCCCTCCCTGTGTGCTGAGAAACTCGAAACCACCAGTGTGGTGCTGGAACCTCAGAGAGACACCTCCCACTGCGGCCCTGCAGGAGGACCTGTGAGGGTGGGAGTTGATTATCGTGCAATAAACCCCACTGCCTGTCTTAAACCCCTGGGAAGGATGGGCCTCCAGGAGCGTGTTTCTGCATGGCGTTGGGAGCAGGGTGTGCCCTTGGAAGGAGCTGCCCATCACACTCACCTTTGTGGGGTGGCCAAGCAGAGCTCAGCAGATCCTGGGGTCTGAACAGCGCTGTGGGGCCGGCGTCTGGCAGTTACAGTGGTCCACTGGCTGTGACTCGGGTTGCCAAGGTGATGGATTGAAAAAGGGCAAATCTGCGCTCAGTTTTCAAAGGCTGGGTTGTTTCTTTTGATCTGCAAACCAGGGGGGGGAAACGCACACAGGACTAGTGCCCTTTTTGTTCTGTTTTGTTGTGTTTCTGTATGACAACCTGAATGCTCCTGGCAACTGAATGCGCTGGGTTGAGAACTCAGGGTAAGGCTTGACACGGAGTCAAGTTGCTAAAGTCACTATTGAACTGCTAAAGTATGTCTGGAAAAGACAGCATCTACATGCTGAGCCGGTGAATTCTCTGCTAAGCTCTAATTCATAGACAGCAATACAGCGGGGCTGACTTTTACATACTTCAACAAGTGGTGGCGGTATCCACGAGCATCCAGGATGCTGTCCTGCGAGGCTGTTGGATAGAAAAAGTAGTTCTTGATCCATAAAGCTCATCGGAGGAATTCAGGGTGTAGGAGGAGACTGGGACCAGCATGAGCGCACACGTGAATGAGTACATCTCAAACCTGACTAAGGGTCTGCTGCAAGAAATTGCTTGCAGATCCACGGCTTTAATCATGCTGGGACTGGATTAGAAGCAGAGCTAATACTTTTTCCTTGGCCTTCTTGTTGACTCCTTAAGTTAATGCTCTTTTTCCTTAGCTTAGAAGAAAGATATCCTGACTCAGCTGTTCAGACCTCAAAGGCCAGTGGAGAACCTTGCACAACACGGTGTAGTGAATTTAAGCCTATCTTCCCCAAATACATCTTTCATGTAATAATTGAGTATAATAATGTAATAATTGAGTGTAATAATGTAATAATTGGAGTGTAATAATTGAAACGTGATACTCCGTTTTTGCAGATGCGTATGCAAAACATATTTCACCCTCAAAGAGTATCAGGGATGCTCAGAACTAAGCAAAAGAACTCTGTACTTGTACGCTGCTCTTTTGCTGACTCCTTGATCACTCTGATTTTGCCGTGCTCACAGGGTGTGTTAGGTGAATGCTGTGCCATTTTGGGGACCTGAAGCCATACAGGCAATTTATATGAAGTGTCTCTTTCTCTGCAGAAATTTAGTGTGCAAGGAATTCCTGGAGGGTATCTGGCTCACATAAAAGAGCTTGTCGGACCAAACCCAACGCCCTAATTGATTATTTTCAGCAGACAGTACTGTGCACGTACATAGCCCTACCCACTAAGCAATATCCTTGGCCTGAAACACCGGATTAAATTTTTGCAGCATAACAAACTGCTAAAGCCTCCATCTGTACACCCAAACTGTGCTAGATACTAAAAATTCATCTTTTCCTTGTCTGCAATGAGGAAGGCGTTAAGTGCCTTCAGCGTCCGTAGCCATGGGCTAAGCTCATGCAACCAGGATGGTTTCTGCAGTGGGGCTGGGGGATGAGGGTTGAGCACAGCAGGCCAGTTTTGAGTCAAAGCTCTCAGATGACATCCTTGTCTTCACAGAACCACAGAGCTGTAGGAGGGGTTGGAAGGGACCTCAAGAGATCATCGGGTCCAACCCCCAAGTCTTCCAGCCTGAGGCATGAGGAGGTTATCAGAGGAGTGCCAGCAAAGTCCCGACTGATCTCCATCTGCTTGGGTCAGAGGTTGTTAACACGAAACCTGTTGGAAAGCACACCTTTCCCGTTGTCTCGGCTGCCCTGTGTGCGGCTGTGCCTGCATGAGACGTGGATGGGTCTTGGCGCTGTGCCCTGCCTGCTCCCGATGCCATCCTCGTGCATTATCTCTGCTAATGCACAGAGCTGGCTGCGTGTCAGGAGATGTCAGCGTTGATGCTGGCTGCTGGTTTTCTGGCTCAGGTAACACTGCAGCTCCCATGCTTCTTGTGCAGACGTCTGCGGTGCAGTGCTGCTGCGTGGGCAGGATGGAAGCACTTGTGTTTACACCCTTGCTCTCCTCCTGTCTGCAATTTGGGGTGATCTGCCTCATGCTGGTGGCTCAGCACACTGCTCACCTTGCACTGTTCCCAAAATTGCTTGATCCTGGTGGCTGAACACACACTAACTGAGCTGTTAGTTACTGTCCTGGTTCCTGTAGTGTCTTCATTTCACTACTCTTTGTGTCTTTGCTAATATTGAGACTTCCACACAGATCTGCAAGTGTCATATTTTTTTCTCAAGATTTTAAATTAAGCTACCATAGATAGAGCATCCACCCATATGCTGACTTGGGTTTTAATGTAACACCGGTTTTATGGTTCAGCTTTGTAGTTCGTGTTCAAGTATTTACTGCCTTTCAGAAACAGCAAGACACCCCTTCTTCTACCTAAACAGTGGCTACTTTTAATGTTTACTGAAATGTTCTGCTTCTGAGAGTGGCTTCCTTGTCTGCAGGCATCACTTTTGATATCTCAGGTGCAAAGGGCAAGGGTAAATATAAAAGAGAAAATCCTCCTTTTAGATGATATGGGCTGACTGTGTCTTGCAGGTTTCCTTGCCTTGCAGGCTATGTCCCAGAACTGGAACAAATCCCACCCTGCTGGCAGCTCTTGGCATTTATAGGTGTCTGTTTCGGGGAGCCAGTGATACGTCACACCCTGTTTGATGATCATTTTGGGAGGTTTTTCGTCCCGTTTCTGAGACAGCTCTCCTCCACCTGGCGGTTCTGGTCTGCTCAGAGCAGACCCACCTGCTTGTAGCACCTGCTTGTCTTTGGTGTGGCCTCAAAACCTGTGCTCCCATGAACCAGACAGAGTGAGCTTTTTCAATCCAGATCCTTTCAATCCCAGGACGTTCCCTGTCTCGAGCGCCGTGTTACAAGACTCACCTGCTGGCTCGCTGCCCTGCGCTGACACGCTTTCTAACAGCCCGTGACGGGACTGACGGCTGAACCCTCTGCTGCCTTATTTGCTGTGAAAGGTTACCAACTTGAGTGAAATGTGTTTAGAAAGTAAGACGTTTGGCCTGGGGTTTAACCTTCACAGCACTGGGGGCAGGGGGCAGACTTCAGCTGAGTGTGCCCACGAAGCTGCCAAGGAGAAAGCTTGGCGTGCGCCTGGGCTGGAGGAGGAGGCTCCCTGTTGTCAGATGGTGCTGAGGCAGAGGACAGGCTCTCCTACAAGTGGTTTGATGTCTTTGCAGTTGCAGACAGAGTGGAAGAACTGTGTGTTTGCTCAGGGCTTTTCACACCTTTTATTTGCATAGAGAGGCTTGGGCTTAACTCCCTCTGAGCAGCTGCCTCCGTCAGCAGTTGTGCTTTGTGACTTAGACAAGATTGAAGGTTTGCTTCCCGATACTTTCCCCTCCTCTTTTGGCCAGTCCTGGTTTGAAAGATGCACACTGTTAGGAGCAGGATGAGGGACGTGTCAGCAGAGCAATTTCAAGGCAGTCAAAGTCAGGGTTTTTGAAACAAATGTGCCATTGAGCTGAAACATGGCACAGCTGACGCACAAAGTGCTTTTTCCAACAAGATCTGTGACTGGGGAACTGGCAGGGAACTGCTGAGGAAGGCAGAAATTCCCCTGTGGGACAGCATGTGAGCAGCTTAGCTGTCTGCCTTCACTGTAGGGCGGATTGGACTGGGATGGGTCCTTGGGGGGGTAGCGATGTGGCCCTGGTGGCAATCATGGGGGAGAGCTTGTTCTGTTCTCTGGAGAAACCCTGTTTTCCAACATCTGTTTGCAGACTGAGAGAGCTTCCTTTTTTTTTTTTTTTTTTTTAAGCCTGGGGAGAGTGGCCAGGAGTGAATGACCAGAACCTCCTTTTGGCAAATTTGGCACTGGGACTCCAGTTAGCTGGGAGCCCAGTACCAGTTGCCTCAGCAGCAAGGACTGAGCCTCGGGAGAGGTGGAAATCCCTGTGCACACCCAGCAGCAGCCTCCTCTGCACCCTCTCAGATCCCTTCCAATTTCAAAATCCCAGTGCTTTGTCCAAAACCACAGAAACCCATCTGCAAATACATTCGAGGTCTGCCACAACACCGTGATGCTCAGGGTGCTTGAGAGCCCCTCCAGGCTGAGCCCAACTGATGCCCCTTCGCCCATGGGGAGAGGGTGGCCAGAGCCTCCCCTCCTTCTCTCCTGGTCTGTGAACCTACAAAAAGACCTCTGAGTAACCCCTCACTTCCCTGCAGTGGCTCCTGTGTGAGGGGCTGGAGGAGTGACCTTCATCTCTAGCGTGCTGCTGAACTTGGTGTGCAGGGGAGATGAACCTGGGGTGCCAGGAAAAAACAAACCTAGTGGGAAAAGAGACTGAAGGATTGCTGCTTAACCCTTATTCTATGTATTTTGTGTACTTTCACTCATTATCTGATGGCATTACAGAGCTTATAATGTAAAATATTTGCCATTTTTATTACTTTCTACCTTTTAATTACTTTTTTTTTTTTTTTTTTGGTAATTGTACTTCATGGGTAGAGCTTTCCTTCCATATACAACACAGTGTGCTCAGAACAATTCAAAATACTCTTGGTTTGTACCTGTCTGTAAATAATTTCAGGCCAAGTGATCTTTGCCCCAGGAGCATGCTGACTGCACACCACAGCCTGACTCTCAGCGTGACAGCGAGCAAATTCCATTGCACTTGCTTTTCTTGCATCTCGTTGAGTGGAACAAGGAGAGTTTCCTGGTAACATCACCACAAAAAAACAAAGGAAGAAAAAAAAGTTTGTAAAAAATCGGCTTGATCAGCTTGCTCTTTCTTTCCCTCTGATGAAAGAGATGAAGTTGTTATTTTGGAGATGGAGCCCAGCATTTTTCCCAAGGAAGCCTGTTTCAGAGGGAGTTCTCTGCTGAGGGTTAGATGGTAGCTAGAAATGCTAGGGGGATGAAAATGTGGGCTAGTAATCTTTTTGAAGGTCCTGTTCTCATCATCTGGGGGTCTGTGCAGAAGCACACCCAAGAACTTGTACACAGGGCACAGAACCAGGCTGGGGAGGGGGAGCCAGGGGGACCAGCGGAGAGGGGTGGGTGTAGCAAGGAGGCAGAAAATGGCCTTGGTCTGGCTTTGTCCCAAAGCTGGGTCATGCCATCAGGTCACAATGGGCTGTGGAAAGGGAACGTGGAGGAAGGTTCCTTAGTTCATCACTCAGTTCTTTGCATTCGGGTGTTCCTAATTTTCAGGGTTTTCAGCGTGTTTTCTTCCCCTCTCCACCCTTCTCCCCCCTTTTTTTTCCTGTGGTCTAAAAAGAACCACACTGCTCTTGAGTGATTGGAAACCTCATCTAGCTTTCAGGAAAACCTTGGAAAGACAAGAGGGGACTGTTAGTGTAAGTCAGTGGACGTTTCAAGTCCCATTGCATCCACATTGTGGGGAAAGCACAGCGGAGAATGATTTAAATTCAGCTTGTGGAAGTTGCAGCTCCTGCCATACATTACACACCAGGACCAATTTTTGATCCTGTTAGCTCCCAAACATCTTCTCTTCAAAAAAACAAAAACAAACAAACAAAAAACCCTCTTCAAATTGGAGCTGCTGATCAGGGTCCTGAGGGACGGGAAGCAATATCTCCACCAGACATCTGATCTGTGAGAGCGGCACTGCTGCTCCGCTCCGAGCAGACCTGAGGTGACTTGTGCATGAGCATCAGGGCTGTCGGAGCATCAGGGGAAAATTCTCAGTGCAATTTGGGTTGATTCAATATCTCATTACGTTTGCATAGGCATCCCAGTGATCTGAAGCACAAGACGAAGTGGGAGTTGCATGTTTAGACATGGGAGAGTCCCTGTGTGTGCTGAATAGGGACGAGAGCAGCATGTGGGTATTGTAACGTTTAGAAACAGAAAAATACTGAAATGTATGACTTTTTTATTATTTTTATTACTATTTAGAAAGAGATCTCTGTTGCATTTCACCATCTCTAGCTAGATGCTAGCTTGTGTAGCAGAAAATATGGATTGTTACCCAGATATGTACGAGGTTTCAGGCTGCATTATACATTTACCTGTGTTGGTTCCTGGTGGCTCACAGAAAAGTATCATGTGTTCTGTTCACACACACCCAGGAGTAAGAAGGCAGCACTCATTTTGGGGAGGTTATTCCTGGCTGTTTTTGCTGAACCAGCCCTGGATTTCATGCTTTCTCATGTCTTTCATTTTCTCCCTCTTGAGTGGCTGTAATTTTGGTTATGGCATTCTCTTTTTGCACATTGATTGTAAAGAAAAGCTCCCTGCGATGTAAAAGGAAAACTATATATTTTTTTTTCCAGAGATAGAACTATAATTTAAGAAAGTGTCTTGCATCCTTGGGCAACAAGAGAAATACAGAGAGGCTTTATTTCAGTTCCTGTGAATAAGGAGGAACCTGTGTATGATTACACTGAAAATGCTTCCCCTTTACAGTATGAAGATAATACGGCTTAAAAATACATGTGTTAAAATATGGTACATCACCAGTGATGACAAACGCATTGGGTCTCTCTGTGTGTTGGCTCTTTGTCTTCTCAACCACTCACAGGACACATCTGTGTATTAGCACCCACCTGCTTTGGCTAACTGGACATGAATCTGAATAGTTTGGATGTCTTCCTTTTCCTCTAATAACCCAAGAGTTTGCTAATGGAGAGGAGCACTTTGAAAAGCCCTGCAAGAGAGGGTGGTAACTCTTCCTTTGGGAGGGCTCCTCCTGCAGCCAAGGCTCTGCTCCTTCCTCTTCTTGGGCAAGAGGAGATGAGAAATTACGATAGGCTTGGCTCATTTTATTACATCCTTTGTGAATTACCAGGAAAGATCAGGACCTCAGAAATGGGTTATTCCCTTTGTAAATCCTTCACTGCTCTAGATGTAGAGGCATTAGGCAGTTGGATTCATGGTGATGGGCTTGTGGGAACCTGAACACAATGTGGTAGTGTGGTAGTGTTAGATGAAACTCTTCTGAAGGACATCTCCGGCTTCTCTAAATGTGCACCTGATGTGTGAGCATATGCAATGAATTTCAATAGTTAATAGTGATGCTTTGAGTCCAATTTCCATCTCTTTCACCTTGAAGGATTCAAAACACCAAATAAAATCTGTGGCTTTGATTAATGGCATTTTCAGATATTTAATTATTTATTTATTTTATGCTTGTGTATGATTGAAATTGTTTTTAAGAAACAATTTAAGAAGATAAACCCCGTTTGGAGAGTTTATTAAACTCAATCTCAAGGAATGTTTCCACTTTAGAATTACGTCCAATAAATTCTATGCTATGTTTCCAATTAATAAAGATGTCCAAACTCCCATATTACCTTGTCACAGGTTTAGTAATATATGGCAAATTACTTTAATTCTTCCCAGTTCCCATTAGCATACTAAACTACAATTATAATATTCTCATATTTTAAACATTCTGAAGTTTTTACCATTGGAATTCCTTTCCAGAATGTCTGCAGAAAAAAGGGGAACTCATTTGCATAACACTGCATTGGGTTTGAACAGAGCTGGATCTGCTATTAAGAAATGAATATTTCACAGTCTGCATTAGGAAAAGACAGCTTTAACTGAGCAGGATATGGTTCATTAAAAATAAAATAAAAAAAAAAAGAAAGAAAAAGGAAAGTCTTCTCCTCCAAAACTGGCTGATCTGACCTACACTTCTTTGTCAATAAAAAATAAAATGTTGATGCTAATAGATGGAAATAGTCTCAAGACAGCATTGCAGGGAAAAGGAAGCTGTGGTGTTGGTCCTCAAAAATTGCCAGTGTTATGTTGGCTTGCTAAGAAATGTTAAAAAACAACACAGTGAGACATATCTGTCAAGGATTTATCACAGGGAGGCAGAATGCAATCTAACACAAAAATGGGTCCAGTGGTCAAGTTCAAAGATTCATTTGCCTCAATATTCCTGACTCCAGCAGTGACCACAAATGAGTGCCAGGAGAAGGACATGAAAAATAAACCTAGCTAAATTTGATACTCTACCCCGATAGCTCTTCCTGTCTCCAGCTCTTATGAGTTCAAAGACTTTCTGTGTCAGATGTGGCTTCTGTGTATTCAGCAGTTCTTGGTGCACCACTCCTCATGAACCTTATGCAAGCTCGCAATCGATTGTGAGGGTGATTTCTCTCCTTTCACACAGGAATGGAAAAAAATGCAGAGAAACGACTGTGGCTCTCTGGTAGCTCCTGCTGCAGTAGGGAGATGAGGGCTTACCTTTTCCCAGGTACGGGTATAAAGGAAATGTAAGCTGCAGAAGCCACAAAAAGCAGAGGAGCCCTCTGCATTGTGATTTGGAGCTTACACAAACCTCTGCCTAGCAAGGAAAGGGAACGGGAACAGAGAGAGGGCAACGTGGGACTGTGGCTCCCTAGCCATAAAATCTGCTGGCCACCTCTTCTGGGAGAAATAGCAAAAGGACTCAGTGACGGGGCTGAGCATAGCAAGCTCATTCTCATCATGGCAAAAAAGATTAGGGAGAAGCTGCAAAGTTTGGTACCAAGGGATTGTGCTTTAATTGTTTTTTTTTTAGTAATTCACCCCAAAGCACTGATGGACATATTAATAAGTGGTAATAATTGGAAAGGTAAGCTCTGAGCTAGCAAAATGTTTTTATTTTTTATTTATATTTATTTTATTTTTATTTTTTAAAATATATATATTTTTTATTTTTATTTATTCCTTGCCATCAGATAGCCATGTTAAGGAAAGACTGGTGGGACATCAAAGACGTCTGAACACTCTGGGAGAGTTTTGGCATGTGAGGCTGAAGTGTCAGATGATGCAAAACTTTAATGGTATGTGGTGTTTAACATACATATATATATATATAAACATATTATAAAGCTCCTGTTTCAGCAATAGGACCAAACTGCCAGCATGGATACTGCGGTGAAAGTCTCTGCTCAGGGCAGTCAAAAAAAACCCTGAAGCAAGACAGTGGAAGAAAAAAAGGCCGTGAGAAAGACCTTCAAGGGCAATTTCACAAAACATTTGAAATCAATGGTATGGTTTCTGTGGGAGCCTTATGTGGTATTTGTGAAAAAGATATTGCAGAACTGGAAAGGGTTTTGAAGAGCAACACAAATGATAAAGGCTGCGGTAAGAAAACCTCTTCTCTGAAGAGCATCTGAAAACACCTTTGTTCTTGGAGAGGACACAAGGTGTGAGTTTATCTGTAAAGGCTGGTCTAAGGGGCACAGGCTGCTAACAGAAGCATCCTTCCCCTGGTGTATGAGCACCGGAATGGGAGGAAACTCAGTGAAACTGAAAGGCTGAGAAGGAAAAACATATTCTTTTATGCACTTTATACTGTGGAACTGCAAAATGTAGCTAAAGCCAGAATCAGCATTACTGCGTGTGCTTTGCTGGATAATTAAAATAACTAGATTTCTTATAGTTAAAGGAGGAGGGGGAATCCCCTTTCAATGCATTAAACCAACCTCCATCTTCTAGGATTAGCATGAAATTTATCGTCAGAAGCAGATTATTCCACCTGTCTGTTAGTGGGCTTTCGTGTAACTCCTCTTAAAAGTCTGCTCTGCTGGTAGCTGCTAGGAGTAAGGTGTTTGGCTCTGTTCCAGGCTGGGAATTTCTCTGCTCATGACTGCAAGTTATTTCTGGTCAGGATAATTGAACCAGATCCTCAGTGGAGGTAAATTATCCTTGGTCTGCTGGAATTGCTACTCCATGGTTTGTGCAGCTCCAGCATTATGGTATTGTACATGGCGGTGTTGAACATGCTGCAAGTGCATTGGGTATCTGTTCCTCTGGATATTTCACGGGATTATTAAGTTAAATAGGTTAGCAGGAGGATTTGTAAAATGTTAATTTAATTGTGCTTTAACTACTTTGATTAATTGTGCCTAGCTTCAGGAGCAAAGCATGCTCATCTGGTTGGTGTAGCAGAAATGCAGGCTGAGGGAGGTGTGTGGCGGTGTAATCAAATACTTTGAAACCTGTTTCCTGCTTACTGATCTTGTTAAATTCTGTAGATTCTCTTTGTTGGTAGGTTTTTTCCTTCTTTCCCCAACATGAGAAATAAATAAATAAAACCCCTGAGAATGTATTGCTGCTAAACGGAATTTACTGTTTAAAAAGGAAGGAAATTTTATATGTCAAGAATTAGAAACATTTTTCTTAATCATATTGTGGTGCTAACAAGTAGCATATTGAAACATCCTTGTATGAGCTACACATGAAAATATGTTATTACCGCAGTGTGACAACACAAATAGATGAACAAATTATGTATAAAGACACATATGAGAAAGTATATATAGTATATTCTTATTAGCTCACTTTGAAATGCACGACTTCCAGTATTTTTCTAAAATATCCCTAGCTGGTACCTTGAACACAGATTTAATTCAAAGGAAATCATTCTGAGCTAGAGGCGTGCTGCGAAGTGGTGCTTGTACAAACAGCAGCCATAGAAAGAGGAGGTGGATTCTCAGGTATTAGGCTGGACTCCAGGGATTGTGGCTGAACTCAGCCCTGCACAGATCGCAGATGTAGGTTGGCTGTTCCTTCTGTGGGCACAGTACCAGAGCTAGGCCAAAATAAAACATGTAAACCATGAGGATGCTGGGTCTTCAGAGCCGGCTACAGCACTTTACAGATACACGCCTACTGTGAGAGAGTGATGAAATGTCCTTCTTCTCACTGCCCAGTGTGCTGCAAGCTCCATGGCATATGATGGGAAGGCAGCACCGTTTTTAGGCTCCTGTCCCTGTTGCTCTCCTACCTGCATCTTACCCCAGCAACAACAATGACAGAAATGGTCATTTATATTTAAATGGACATTTTTTTACTGTGTCCATGTGTAAGATGCTACAGAAACTTCTCTTTAGGAGTGGTCCAGGGACTGAATTGCAGTGATTAGTACTCAGCTTCAGTATCTCTGCTTGTCCACATGCTGCTACCCCGAAGCTTTGCTATTCCTTCTGAGCTGTGCCATTGATTTTGGAATTGCTTTGATGCTCAACCACCGCACGCAGCATTCAGAAGTGCAGAGCGCTATGTTGCTGCGTATACAATTGATGTTTCCCCAATTCCATGCCAAAAGGAGGATGCATCACAGCTGTAATGAATTTTGCTGTCTCTGACCGTAGTGAAGAAGGAGCTTTGGAAATAGCATGCTCAGCATCCCTGAATACACCAATAGGAGCAAAAATAAGAAATGCAGTTAGGTTAATAACATTATATCCCAGTGTTCTACCAACCTAGGTCTGTATTCACAACTTGGTTTTATCTGGGGTCATGTAGATAGTTAATCACTGCAAATTTCCCAGAAAACTGCTTAATCTGAGGCTTTACCTTTAATCAGAAGGCTTTCAAGTACAGGTCTAACTGTCGTAACAAATAAAAAGATACTCATCTCCATTTCAACTTTCTTTCTTTCTTTCTTTCTTTCTTTCTTTCTTTCTTTCTTTCTTTCTTTCTTTCTTTCTTTCTTTCTTTCTTTCTTTCTTTCTTTCTTTTTCTTCCTTCCTTCCTTCCTTCCTTCCTTCCTTCCTTCCTTCCTTCCTTCCTTCCTTCCTTCCTTCCTTCCTTCCTTCCTTCCTTCCTTCCTTCCTTCCTTCCTTCCTTCCTTCCTTCCTTCCTTCCTTCCTTCTTTCTTTCTTTCTTTCTTTCTTTCTTTCTTTCTTTCTTTCTTTCTTTCTTTCTTTCTTTCTTTCTTTCTTTCTTTCTTTCTTTCTTTCTTTCTTTCTTTTAGAAGTGAATATTTTCAAGGTCATTTTTGCAGTCTGGAGCACATTTGTGGTCCTCAGCCGATGAGTGGTGCAGGGGGAAAATCAGAGGACGACATCTGACAAAATTGACCTGTTATCCCAGGTCCTCCCCTGGCCAATCTCTCCACTGCTGAGCTGTGATCTCACAGCAGGTTAAGGAGGGCAGTCACACTTGGTGTCTGGGAAAAACAGGGGTTATAAAGAGGTCAGCTCAGTAAAGATCCTAAACTGCCTGTTTTGCGTGCCCTGATTGCAGCTGTAACCTTGTGATGCTTTTTCATTTTTCCTTTCCATTTGTTGCTGGAAGACAGTGACTTGTTAGGCTACAGAGTGGTAAGACTGTGCTGGTGGTAGGTGCATGTCACTGAACAGGACACTCAGGGCCTCTGAAGTGGCTGCCTGGTACTTGCAGACAAGCTGGTAATGGGTATCTCATCCAGAAGGATCTACAGAGCATCCCTTCCACAAGCTGTCAAACCCCAAAGGCTGCGTAACGCTTTCCAGCACCCTGCGATGAATGTGACTTTCCAAAGTCCTTTTCCACTTTACTGCCCCACAGACTCTGCAAAATACAGAGCAAAAGCCATGGCCACATTTAAAGAGACTTTTCTTAAAGGAAATTTCTCTCACTCATCAATCCATGATCCCCATTAGGCTACAAGACAAGTGGATGAACCCTGTTTGGCAGTCCAAAGCTATATTTAGGCTAAACCAGAGTAACTGCAAGACCCTTGCGAGAGAAGCACATTAATATTTTCTTTAAATTTATATTTAATCCCCTTTTTTTACTTCAAATTCCTCTAATCCTTGCTATTTAGAGAGCATCTTTATGTTTTATCTCATTAATATTAGTCATATTAATGAATACCCATCACTAGTATTAAAAATAAAGAGTTTAATTCCTCCTTCATTCTTAGAGGAGCATAAAAGTTGTTTGGCATAAACTAGCACGATTGCTGACAGCACAGATAATTTCTACTCTGCATGTATGAATTCTGCCTGATTTTCCATAATAGGATTGTAATGGCTGTATAGTTTATCCTAAAAGAATCTCTACTCCTGCTTATGGTCTACTACCTCGAATCTTACTAAAAAGAGAACTGCCATGAGCAGTGGCCAAAAGTTTCTATCCATTGTCATTAGTAGGTCATTAGATACCACTAATAATACTGTTTTTCTCTAGTCATGTGTACTTGCCCAGTGTTTTTCAGCCAGATCAAAATATGAATGTCAGGCAAGTAATTACAGAAATTTCCAAAGATTTGACTTAAAAGAAATGGAATATTGCAATTTGGAGGTTGGAACAAACTTTGGGAAGTTATTAATACTCCTTTGTGTAATACGGGTTTTGTGCAGGTAAAATACTTGAGGAAGCTCAGAGCCTCCTGGTCTTCCAGGATGCAGGAAGTATGAAGTTAGATTTGCAATTGCTTTTCAGGCACCTTTATAAAAAAATCCTGGAGTTTCATAACCTGTACCCTGATAATGGCTGCACTTAGCAGGTTTTCACCAGCAAAGTGGAATTGTGGTAGATGTGATGGTTTTTCAAGGTCCTCCATGCGTGTCTGTTGCATTGTCTGTCTGGATCCAGCCTCAATATCAAAGGACTTATATTTTTCATAGAACCACAGGATGGTTTTGGCTGGAAGGGACCTCCAGGCTGAACACCCCCAACTCCTTCAGCCTTTCTTCGTAAGAGAGGTGTTCCAGCTCTTTTGTAACCCTGTTGTAGAAGGCCACCAGATTTGTCAGGCATGATTTGCCCCTAGTGAAGCCATGTTGGCTGTCACCAATCACCAATTTTTATATTATTTGCATGCAGCCTACTACTTTTTCATAGACACTCGCATCAAAGTCACTGTCCTTACCATAGGGTTTCTTCCCTTCAGCTACTCAGCCATGCTCCAAAAGCTGATACCCTTGTTTTCTTATTGCCCCAGCCTTCTTCAACAAAGGGGGCGTGCATTTCGTTGTATCTGTAATCCAACAAAACAGCAAGAAAAATAGCATATAGCATGAGGAAAGGGCTCTTTCCTCATGCTATATGAGGAAAGCCATTCTCTTTGCCGACACAAAGATGTGCTGCTGTTTGGGTGCGCATCCAAACTGAACTGTGTTCACTGTGCAGTAGCAAGGACACAGCAAACAAGTTCGTTTCCACAGCTCGATCTTACTTGACTTTCTTGTATCAACAATAGTAATGCAAACTGTCTCTGCCTACCTGAAAGCCAGCTAGACACATCGTTTTGTTGATACAAAGTACATTTACTTGCATTTAACTGATTTTTGACAGTATTAGGAGATAATTCTTGACTAAACTGCAGAAACATTTTTTTTTGTTTCAGAGCTTCAGACTATTGTGACAGATACTCCCAATTTCTGCTCTCAGAAACGTGCCTCCCCGAGTTACAATTTATTCTGCATCTCATAGATCACTGCAGAATGGTCCCTGGCAATTCAGGTCTGTTCGATGTGTGTGCAGACAGATTGCATTATCTCTAATGCTTTGAATCAGATCATGCTATGCATTCAGTTGGTATAATCTCCAAATCAATTTCCCAATGAGTTTTGAGATCTGTTGCTCCTATTAGCTAAATTCTCTCTGGATAACCTAGAACTGTGTAGATGCAATAGCCAGGGTCTTTTCTGGGAAAGGTGTATTTTCTCTATAGGAGTCTTTTAACAAAACCAAACTGAGGATTTCCATGTGCCTGACCTGGCTCCATCATTTACTGAAGGTACAAGGTTAGGGTATTTGTCAGTAGCAGGGGATTTACAGAGAAATTGGACACTTTAAGCTCTCAGGGTTTAATAGAGGAAGCGACCTGAACAAAAACTTAGAGCGGTTCAGCAGTATCCCCTGAAATGTGGCTTGTGGGCTATGAATTTGACTTTTCTTGCAGAAATGCCATGGGAACACACAAGCCAGTTGACTGGACAGCACAGCCAGGTCCTGAGCAGCAACCTCCAGCTCCTGTCCTCCCATACCTGTGTGTCTGTAGGAAACTTCTTGACCCTCTCCTTTTTCTTTTGACCGGTTCTTGGAAGCCTTGAGACAAAAAAGCAAACATGCATGTGGTTTCCTTACAGGGGCAGAATATTTTATTTCTGTTTCTTTCTTAGTAAAGGCAGACCGCTCTTACAGACTCAGGCAGAAATTAAAATTTTGCTGGTTATTTCCTGCAGAAACATGCCAAAGAACTTCTGTAGCTATGGTAGAGTCAAAAAGGTTTTAACTTCATACATTTCACCAGCTTAGAGCTAATAATTTCTTCTCTTGATGTCAATTGGTAACATTACTTGCCTGAAAAGAAATAATTTCATGCATGACCATGCCAATTAAATCTAATCTTTTTGCTGAACTGTCCAGAAACCGAGAAAATACTTACATGTATAAACAAAAATAATTGTAACTTGAAGCAGAATGTCTCTCAAAATATATGTCTGAGTGACAGAGCAGGGTCTTGGCAGGGAATAAGGACGAAAGACCAAACTCTGAGGAAAAAAATTGAAGGCTCCTTTTTTTTTCTGCTTTCCATAGGAACCCCATCCATTCCTCAGTGAGCAAAATGAGAGTCATTTCCTTTGCTTCACTACATTTTTGAACAGCAACTAGAACTGTGGCAGATTTAGGTATAATATTGCAGTTCTCCTCTGCTGTACATTTTCTCCAAGTATTACAGTGTTTAATAGTAAGTACTGGGAAAAAAACATAATTAAGAGTGTTTCTGGAAAATACTTGGTCTTGCATTGTGAAGGAAGGAACAATTCCACTAAAAATAAGAGAAGCTTAAAAGAGCGAAAATTTATTTTCTCTCTCTTTTTCTTTTTTTTTTTTTTCCTCTAAAGTTCTCATTATCAATATTTCAACAGGCACGCAGCCCTTTAAAATGAGATAATCATGGAGAAATGATAGCTGTATTGTTACTGAAGAGAAACTGAACAGATTCTGCAATAAAGTGGCTGAAACTCCCATGCCCTTAAGCTCGATAATGACCGACTGATTGCACCTTTCCCTTAAAATGACTTCACAACTGCTGCGTGCAGAGATCGCTTCACCCACAATTAAAACCATTACAGCCTCTAAGACCCAACATGGCAGCAGCTGAGCTGTACACCCAAATAAATACGTTTTACAGGGCTGCACAAAGTACATGCTAGCTATATATTACTATTAAGATGAGCAGCATTTGGACAAGCTGAAATAATGACCTGCAGTTTTGGTACCTGCTTGCTGCACGGGGCTAATGATAACCTGCCCTTTCGATTCTTCTTATTGCCTCAACCGGGCGCATTATTAATGTATAACCATTATACCTCATCTGAGACATACCTACCCAGCAGAAAGCCATCTGGTGCATCGTCAGCAGCAGCCTGGGTGGTACCTGCATCTCTGCAGTCCTGAAGAAACTCAGCTTATCCTATTTGATGTGTTCAGCGCCGTGTTGGCTTGACATAAATAAGTACAAAATAAGTACAGTGACAGTGCATTGGAAATGAAAATGCCTATCTTCAAATTAATGCCCAAGGGCATTTTGTGTTATTGCTATAACAAGATTCCTAAAATCCAGTCTTTAGGTGCAGACTTACAAGGGTGCAGTGAAGCCAGAGCCATCAGTACCTCCCTTTCTTTCCCAGCACATCACAAGTCTGTCTGCTGTGGCTCTGGAACTAGATACTATCAGTATTCAGCAGTGTCCCTGTAGGTGTCTTTTTTCATTTTCCTAGATAATTTCCTGTCAAGAAGATTAGGGAGCAGCCTTCAGGGAGAAGACAGCAGCTTTGATGACATCCCTCCCATTTAGCATTGGTTATATTTGGTACAGAGGCTGCCCCGAAGCTGTGGTTGTGGCATAACATGGGGTGGGAGCTGCAGGACTGTTGGAGATACTTACAGAATCTTTCAAAGTTTTCAGGGTCCCTCCAGGGCATCAGTCTTTAATAGATGCTCTACCTTTGGGAAATTAGGAAAGGGTCACTTTTGGTGCAAACCTGGGATGCACCAAGCAAGTATTTGTCATTGCGATGGCAGTGATAAGCTTTCTTAGGTCAAGCAGCTCTGCCCTCTTTGTGGCAAGTAGCATGCCTGGTGGCATTAGTGTTACTAGTTTAACAGCAAAAGGTTGACAAAGTCGCTGTTAGATCAGAAGCACAGCCCCATGCAGAGGCAGACACCATGAGGGCACGCATGTGCCAGAAGCACACTGGAATTTTTTCTGCTTCCAGCTTGCTTTTGGGGTGTATGAATTACAGGCAGTCTAGCCCATCTTGTGGTAATTTATTATCTGTGTCCATAGCTCAAGTAATAAGGCAGTTTTAATCAATAAAAGTTGTATTTAGCATCAATATTCCTAGTTTTCATTTTCAGGGTATTGAGGAGTGCTGAGAGTTCATCCCACACCGGTGGGTTTATGCTTTTCCAGCCCAACTATCACAGCTAAATGGGAAGGTATGATATCTGGTACCCAATTAGAAAAGATTGGCAGTTGTAATAAGACCAAAGAAGGATTTTATTTTTTATTTTTTATTTTTTTATTATTATTCTCCATAAATTTGTTGGGTACAGGAATTAAAACTTGTGACTCACACCCTCAGGATCATAAATTTGGCTTAACAAATATGACAGAAGTGGTATTTTAAGCATACATGTTAGTTCTTAATACTTCTCTTGCTTTGTGGTTTCATATTTTCCAATTTTACCCCTTAACTAGAAGCTGTAAACTTTGAAGTTTAAAGCAAAATTAAAATTAAATTCTGGACTTTTGGAGCTGTAAGAAAATAATATATATTGCAGTTTTAAAGATATATCTGTGAAAGCTGGGAACAGTGACTGAAGCATATAATTTGCTCATGGTATTGTTTTAGCTGTGCTCAGCGTGGTGTAATTTTTTTCCTGGTGCCCTCTTTCTCTGAGTGCAGCAAACATGATTTGGTTCACTTAGACTAAACTCGTTATAACTCAATACTTTTATTCAATAAGAAAAGTAATAAGAACAAAAATAAGCCTTCTTACATATGGCTTGGTGAGGGCTGTGCTAGAACTTTCTGGATGACCATTTCAATGAAAATCATTGGGGAGTCTTAATGCTTTTCAGACTCCCACTCAGCTGTGCTCTTATGAACACGACTACAGCAAGGAAAGTGCCTTTTGGGTTCAGTAAAAGAGATGTTCTCTTTGTTTTCTTGCTGTCTGGCTTATCATCTGTTATTTATTTATTTATTTGTTTTATTTTTTCCTTTCCTTAACAAAAGAATATTGCGAGGTTTTAAAGGCAGACTGAAAGGTTGCTCCTTTCCTTGGACAGGTCTTCTATTCTTTTTCAAAATATAGGAAGCAAGGAATAAAGAAAAGCAGAGATCTGTTTCAAAGCTTTTTGCCGAAATTTCCAGCCACCGGTGTCAAGTCTAATACATTGCAGCTGATCTCAAACCTTCTAAAATAAACTCCTCTCCTGTTTGCAGCATCTTAATTAATAACTCTGAAACTCTCTGCCTATTAAAAGAAATCCATTTACTTGAAGAACGAGAATTACACTCTTGACATATTTTCCCTGTAAATCAATTTGCATTTACTTGCTTTGCTACCACGGACTTGGATAAAACAATTGTACTTTTAAAACTCTAGCAGAAGGCAACTTTCAATGGAAATTTCTTTTGCAAACATTTTATTCTGACAGCTTTATTAGGCTATGAATAGGAACTTGAGGCAGAATTTAGCGTATTGATAGATTTTAAGATACTGCATGAGCAGAGCCTGCTGAAAGCAATTTCATAAGTCAGTCACAATACCCATTAGTTTACAAATACACCGAAAGTAACTTTCGCCTTCACTCCACTTTAGATCAGCTCTTTCCTACCTGTATAAAACACTACCTTGCCACTTCCGAGTGAAGGTCAAGCATTTAGACCTTAAAAGCTAGCAAGTGAAATGTGTCAGTGGGAAGCTGCAAACCCAACTTTCAAATACACCTTCTTCATGCACGCTCACAACATGGCCCCTAGGTTGATCATCATAAATCACTCTCAAAAAAGTGGTACAGAAACCATTTCTGAAGGCCTGATTTGTGTACTGCTCTGGGGCTGGAGTTTGCAATAGCATGAGCTGCAGCAGCAGTTTAAAGCCAAAATCCCACTGTTTTCAATCAAAGCCCCACAGACTGGGAGCACCAGGGCTGTTGCTGTCAGTAAATGCCCCTAAAATCCTGGCCATTACAGTCATGTTTTGGCCATCCTTTCTCAGGGCTAATTTGGTCGTACATCTGTTTCTTGCCGTCTATGCTTCATCACCACGTTAGGGTGGATTTCTTTCCTCTCAGAAGCCCTCCTGGTCAACCTGCTTCTTTGTCCCTTCAATCCTGATGTGTCCGTGTACTGAATGTGGCCATTCTGACGCCTTTCTTTTTCTGACACTTGTGTTATTTTAAAGCCTTTTACTTTCCAGTTAACTCAAATCTAGGTTGTCACAAGTAATCATATTATTATTGTTGTTTGGAGGCTCTTACAAGTTTTTTGACATTTATAATGTTTGAAAGCAAAGTGGATGTCAAAAACATAGTGAACTTCATCCTCTCTGTGTTTTTGGAATGCTTCACATCTTTACCTGATGGTAGGTAGTAGCTATTTCAAAGCATACAGATTTGTTCCTGATGCATCTTTTCCTACCTGGTACACCAAACTGTCAGAAAGCATCACCCTATACAAATATCTATTTGTTTCCATTTTCCAGAGCTGATAATGACAGACAGGGACAGTTTTTCTGGGAAAAAATGAAAAGTTTTTTTTCTGGTCAAACCTATGTGGAAGAGAAATGGAGGTGAGAAAAGGGGAGAAAACAATTGAGAAAAAGGTTGGAGCTCAGTGACTCTTGATTCTGAGGTTTTTAGTCTCCTCCTCCTTTTGGCAAACACATGCAAAACACCTTGATTCTGCTCCCCATAAAATAAAAATAAGAATGGTGGGACAGTGGCATTTTTAGGAGTAAAAATAAAATAAAATAAAAGGTTTTGCTTTCTGGCCAGTGCTCTAGAAAGAGCTTTAAGTCATACATTTCATGGTTGAAAGGTGTTTGTAACCCGGGAGCTAAAAATGATTAGCCGTCAATTCCTGTTTTCATGTCAATATTATAGCTGTAGTGGCATGGTCAGGTGCAGCGTCAAGGCTTTCCATGGTAACATAAAAGAAAAAAAATCATTTTCATACAAATTTCCATCAGCACCCTTTGTATTTGCTGCTGAGCGTGACCATTTCCTTTGATATACTAATAATTTCCTCCCAGCTGACGCTGTAAATATGCCTGTTGGTGAGGTGTTCTGTTTTTTCCATGCATATTTATTATAAATTAAGTGCTAAATTTCATAGCATTAGCTCAGGGATGGATTTAAAGAGCAGAAAAATGCAACTAAGCTTTTGTTTTATGGGTTACAGTTTTTATAATATACTTTCTTCAAGGAAGAATGAACATGCTTTCCTCATTGACATAACTCTTTGAAAGCTAATATTTTTACTAGTGTTCACAGAGTGCTGTAAATTAATTTAAAATACCTTTTAAGGATGTAATAACACAATGAATAAGAGAAGTGGAGAGGAAAAAGTGCAGTAAGAAAATCAAATGAAAATAATCAAAACTGATCATGCCAGTGAGTTTTCAAACTTTATATAATGATGAACTTTACGAAGGCAAAAGGAATGAATAAAACCCAACTCATTTACTTCAGCATAAATACCTGATTCCTTTTTATCTTTAATTATCTCTGGTGGCTTTCGTTACATCCTGTCTTATCCATCTTAAAAGTTGTCACTTGGCTTGAATCTGTAATCTTTGCTTTGTCTACGGTTGGTGAAGAGACCTTGACATCTGTGAAGAACAGCTTGCTGGGTGTGAGCTGTGTGTCACATACAGGTGAGGTGCTTGTAGGATGGATGGAGGCTGCCGAGGAGCTGGCACAAAATAGATAATTGATTTGGAAAGTGAACCTTGAGGGAAAGATATCTGAGTAGGACCTGGCCTTGTGGTTGATCCTTTCCAGTGACTTCCTGGATTGTCTCAGTGCCAAAAGAAAATGTCCCTTCTACAATGACCTCCAAGTCTCAACAGGCCAGGGAAGGGCTATCTCCTCCACTGCAGAAATGTGGCAATGAGACATGTAGATGAATAATATCTCTGTCTGTGCCAAGGGCACAGTCATGCTAGTTTCAGTGTCCCACAGCCTCTGTAATACCAGTATTATGCTCATGTTCTTCCTTTTGCCTTCCTTTTGCATCTGTCACACAGAATTTCTAGGTTGGAAGAGAAGCCGACACCACCACCCCTTCTGTGCTGCCTGTCCCTTCTGAAGAGCCTATAGCCAGTCACTGCAGCACTCCAGTCATGACAGTGGTCCCACCACATCTCCGTGATGGCATCAGGTCCCATAGACTTGTACCTGTTTAGGTACAGCTGGTGTCGAACCTGCTCCTCACTTGCAGTGGGTGGGATTTTGATCCCCCAGCCTCCATCTATGGGTTCAGGGAGATGGAAGACTTGGGAAGGCCGTCTACCAGAGCAGATGGAGGCAAAGAAGTTGCTGAGTACCTCAGCCTTCTCCATGGCTGTCGTTACCAATTACTCAGAGATAGAAACTCACTCCTAATGTAAGATACTAGCCACCTAGAGTCACTTACACACTACTATGTTCTCCCCTCAGTCTATTTTCACAAATGTTCGAGGTGCATGGTGGCCCTTGGGGACTCCTGCTGTCACCCCAGCACAGCAGCACGAAGGGAGCTGGGTCCTCTCTTGTGCCCTCCCTTGAGGCTCTGTGCACCTCCCTCTCGCATAAGGGCTGGAGGAAGGGAAAGAAGCACTCACACAACCCCTGAGAATCAGCAACAGAGTGGTTTATTGCTGGGACGTCTCGCAGCTAAGCCTGCGGCATGTCCATGGTGTTTGGGGGCCCCATCCCGAGCTAATGCTTGCGATGGAGCCTGCGCGACACCGAGTAGGGGGTGGTCCGGGCACTCCTGCGCCGCTCCTTGTGTGCTTGCAGAGCAGAGAGCAAGGACGCGCTGCGGGGGTCCCAGCTCTCTTCTGGCGGAGGGGGATCCACCTCCATCGGCTCCTCCACGTCTTCCAGCTCCATGGGCTCCTCGGTGCTGGGCAGAAGGCTAAGCCAGTCCTTGCCCGGCACTGCCCAGACGGGCTGCCTTCCATCTGTCATGTTTTCCGGCCAGGGTGCCGAGCCAGGGGGTCGGCCAGTTCCACGCCTTGGTCCTGTGCCACTGTCGGCTTGGTTTTGATGCGTGGCTCCGATGCCGAAGACTGGATTCTGGCCCTGGCTGGGTCCCGCGCTCTGTTCGGGATAGTAGACACGCCTCTGCTCCCCGCGTCGTTCTGGCTGGTGGTCCTGCCTTTGCCTCGTATCAGTGGTGTGGCCATGGGAAGGCCCAGGTGCCCCGTCACTGGATTGTTGAGGGGATGGCCTGTTCCCTGCATCGCTGCGGTGCCAACGGTTCCACTTGTAGGTGTCTGGGCTTGCACGGTAGGCACGGGTCTGCTCCATGCGGCTGTCTGGCCGATGTGCCTGCCTTCGCCCCATGCCATCGCTGCGCCAACTGGAAGACCCATGGCCCGAGTCGCTGTCAGGTTGAGGGCAGGGACGGCGCACGGCTTGGAGCTGCTGCTGGTTGAGCCCATCCTTGCTGGGTCCTGGCTGCACGCGATGCCTTTGACTGGGAGACGTTTCCATGCGTGGTGCTGAATCACGGGGTCGTTGACTTTCATACCTGGGTGCCATGCCACTGCGCGGTGGATTTCCCCTTGTGGCTCCGCCGCTGACGTCCCATTTCTGGCCGTGCCTGGGTCCCACGCTGTGTTGTGGGCTAGGGGCACGCCTCTGCTGCATGCGGCTGTCCGGTCGATGTTCCTGCCTTCCCCCCTCGCGACTATTGCGTGCATTGTAAGGCCCATGGCCCGAGTCGCTGTGACGTTTAGGGGAAGGGCGACGCACGGCTTGCACTTGAATTATGAGCCCGCCCTTGCTGGGTCCTGGCCGCACGTGACGCTGTTGATCGGGAGACCTTTCCGTGCGGGGTGCCAAATCACGGGGTCGTTCGCTCCCACGCCTCGGTCCCGCTCCCCTCTGCGCTTCCTCTCCACGTGTGGGCCCGACGCTGCCACGCCTGGGCCCCGCACTGCGTTGCGTGCTGTAGTCACGCCTGTGCTCCTTGCGGCGCTCCGGCTGCTGGTCCTGCCTGTGCCTCACGCCGCCGTTTTGGCTGGAAGAAGGCCCAGGCCCCCTGTCGCTGGATGGTCGAGGGGCCGGCCTGTTCCCCGCATCGTTGCGGTGCCCTTGGGACCGCTTGCGGGTGTCTGCGGGCTGGGTGCCAGAGCTGCCCTGGGCACTGGTGTCTGCTGTGCCTCCGGCGCTCTGCCTCTGCCCATTCCTCCTCTTCTCCTCCTCGGCTGCTTTCCTTGCTGGTGCTCGCTGCGACTGCATGGCCGTCCGCTCACACCAACGAGGGCCGCCTCTCGCCTTGCTGCTTTGGCTCTTCCTTCTGCCACGGATGCGGCTGTCAGAGGGCCTCGAAGCTCAGCGAGTGGCGGGCCAGCGGCACGGGGGCCCTTTTATAGGGCCCGCAGCAAAGGCGAGGCAGTGGTGGCCACTGTGACCTCAGCAAGCCCCTGTGATGGAGGGGCCCGTGCGTGGCCGAATTTGGGGGGCTGTGTTGGGAGTGGTCTGGACGATGCCCTCACGTGGAGGAAGGAAGAGGGTTTTGGGGCTGAGGGCCCCTTTTTTGGGGCTGGCTTCCCCGGGCCATTTGGCTCGCCAGACAGAAAGGCTGCCCCTCTGTCACAGGGACTGCCCTGCACCTCCCATCCTGTGCCCTGGGTTTATTTTTAACATTGGTTTTTAGGTAATTTTGTTCTTTTTGAAAAAGGAGAGAAGCAAGTTGCATCTTCAAACCTAATTCCCGTCTGTGCTTGTGTTCCGAGTGAAGAATTTCTTCCCCACATGACATCTAATATAAATCTCCCCTCCATTTGTTCAAAGCCATTATTCCTTGTTCCATGGCTACACTCCTTTATAGAATCCCAGCTTTCTTTTAGGCCACTTTTATGGGTGAGGTTAGGTGGCAAAAGTGCAGGACCTAGCAAATGGCAGCCCGATCTACCTTGTTCCACATGTTCCACGTGACCTTTTGCAGCTCAGGCTCTAGCCTCTGATCAGTGGAACATTCTGTGGAATACCAGAAACATTAAGGTTGGAAAACACCTCCAAGATCATCTGGTCCAACCATCACCTACCACCAGTGTCACCCACTACACCATGCCCCTGTGCACCAAGGTCCAAGCTTTCCTTGAACACCCCCAGGGACAGTGACTCGACCACTTCCCTGGGCAACCCGTCCCAATGCCTGACTGCTCTTTCTGAGAAGAAATGTCTCCTCGTTGTTTTAATTGTTGAAGAGTAGTGCTCTTTGTTCAATTCTTTGTTTCAATTGTTGAAGAGGAGGGGCATGACATTTCCATCTTTCCACTCACCAGGGACATCGCCCAGTGCCAGGACTTTTCAACTATGATAGAGAGAGGCTTGGGAACTCCATCAGCCAGTTCCCTCAGGACCCTGGGATTCGTGTCATCAGGTCCCACAGACTTGTACCTGTTTAGATTCGTCAGGTGGTGTCGAACCTGCTCTGCACTTGCAGTGGGTGGGATTTTGATCCCCCAGCCTCCATCTATGGGTTCAGGGAAATGAAAGGCTTGGGAAGGCCGTCTACCAGTGCAGAATGAGGCAAAGAAGTTGCTGAGTACCTCAGCCTTCTCCATGGCTAGCGTTACGAACTACTCAGATATAGAAACTCACTGGTAATGTAAGATACTAGCCACCTAGAATCACTTACACACTACTGTTTTCACCCCTCAGTCTGTTTTCACAAATGTTTGAGGTGCATGGTGGCCCTTGGGGACTCCTGCTGTCACCCCAGCACAGCAGCACGAAGGGAGCTGGGTCCTCTCTTGTGCCCTCCCTCGAGGCTCTGTGCAGAAGGGCTGCCACCTCTGGCACAAGGGCTGGAGGAAGGGAAAGAAGCACTCACACAATCCCTGAGAATCAGCAACAGAGTGGTTTATTGCTGGGACGTCTCACAGGTAAGCCTGCGGCATGTCCATGGTGTTTGGGGGCCCCATCCCGAGCTAATGCTTGCGATGGAGCCTGCGCGACACCGAGTAGGGGGTGGTCCGGGCACTCCTGCGCTGCTCTTTGTGTGCTTGCAGAGCAGAGAGCAAGGACGCGCTGCGGGGGTCCCAGCTCTCTTCTGGCGGAGGGGGATCCACCTCCATCGGCTCCTCCACGTCTTCCAGCTCCATGGGCTCCTCGGTGCTGGGCAGAAGGCTAAGCCAGTCCTTGCCCGGCACTGCCCAGACGGGCTGCCTTCCATCCGTCATGTTTTCTGGCCAGGGTGCCGAGCCAGGGGGTCGGCCAGTTCCACGCCTTGGTCCTGTGCCACTGTCGGCTTGGTTTTGATGCGTGGCTCCGATGCCGAAGACTGGATTCTGGCCCTGGCTGGGTCCCGCGCTCTGTTCGGGATAGTAGACACGCCTCTGCTCCCCGCGTCGTTCTGGCTGGTGGTCCTGCCTTTGCCTCGTATCAGTGGTGTGGCCATGGGAAGGCCCAGGTGCCCCGTCACTGGATTGTTGAGGGGATGGCCTGTTCCCTGCATCGCTGCGGTGCCAACGGTACCACTTGTAGGTGTCTGGGCTTGCATGGTAGGCACGGGTCTGCTCCATGCGGCTGTCTGGCCGATGTGCCTGCCTTCGCCCCATGCCATCGCTGCGCCAACTGGAAGACCCATGGCCCGAGTCGCTGTCAGGTTGAGGGCAGGGACGGCGCACGGCTTGGAGCTGCTGCTGGTTGAGCCCATCCTTGCTGGGTCCTGGCTGCACGCGATGCCTTTGACTGGGAGACGTTTCCATGCGTGGTGCCGAATCACGGGGTCGTTGACTTTCATACCTGGGCGCCATGCCACTGCGCGGTGGATTTCCCCTTGTGGCTCCGCCGCTGACGTCCCATTTCTGGCCGTGCCTGGGTCCCACGCTGTGTTGTGGGCTAGGGGCACGCCTCTGCTGCATGCGGCTGTCCGGTCGATGTTCCTGCCTTCCCCCCTCGCGACTATTGCGTGCATTGTAAGGCCCATGGCCCGAGTCGCTGTGACGTTTAGGGGAAGGGCGACGCACGGCTTGCACTTGAATTATGAGCCCGCCCTTGCTGGGTCCTGGCCGCACGCGACGCTGTTGATCGGGAGACCTTTCCGTGCGGGGTGCCAAATCACGGGGTCGTTCGCTCCCACGCCTCGGTCCCGCTCCCCTCTGCGCTTCCTCTCCACGTGTGGGCCCGACGCTGCCACGCCTGGGCCCCGCACTGCGTTGCGTGCTGTAGTCACGCCTGTGCTCCTTGCGGCGCTCCGGCTGCTGGTCCTGCCTGTGCCTCACGCTGCCGTTTTGGCTGGAAGAAGGCCCAGGCCCCCTGTCGCTGGATGGTCGAGGGGCCGGCCTGTTCCCCGCATCGTTGCGGTGCCCTTGGGACCGCTTGCGGGTGTCTGCGGGCTGGGTGCCAGAGCTGCCCTGGGCACTGGTGTCTGCTGTGCCTCCGGCGCTCTGCCTCTGCCCATTCCTCCTCTTCTCCTCCTCGGCTGCTTTCCTTGCTGGTGCTCGCTGCGACTGCATGGCCGTCCGCTCACACCAACGAGGGCCGCCTCTCGCCTTGCTGCTTTGGCTCTTCCTTCTGCCACGGATGCGGCTGTCAGAGGGCCTCGAAGCTCAGCGAGTGGCGGGCCAGCGGCACGGGGGCCCTTTTATAGGGCCCGCAGCAAAGGCGGGGCAGTGGTGGCCACTGTGACCTCAGCAAGCCCCTGTGATGGAGGGGCCCGTGCGTGGCCGAATTTGGGGGGCTGTGTTGGGAGTGGTCTGGACGATGCCCTCACGTGGAGGAAGGAAGAGGGTTTTGGGGCTGAGGGCCCCTTTTTTGGGGCTGGCTTCCCCGGGCCATTTGGCTCGCCAGACAGAAAGGCTGCCCCTCTGTCACAGGGACTGCCCTGCACCTCCCATCCTGTGCCCTGGGTTTATTTTTAACATTGGTTTTTAGGTAATTTTGTTCTTTTTGAAAAAGGAGAGAAGCAAGTTGCATCTTCAAACCTAATTCCCGTCTGTGCTTGTGTTCCGAGTGAAGAATTTCTTCCCCACATGACATCTAATATAAATCTCCCCTCCATTTGTTCAAAGCCATTATTCCTTGTTCCATGGCTACACTCCTTTATAGAATCCCAGCTTTCTTTTAGGCCACTTTTATGGGTGAGGTTAGGTGGCAAAAGTGCAGGACCTAGCAAATGGCAGCCCGATCTACCTTGTTCCACATGTTCCACGTGACCTTTTGCAGCTCAGGCTCTAGCCTCTGATCAGTGGAACATTCTGTGGAATACCAGAAACATTAAGGTTGGAAAACACCTCCAAGATCATCTGGTCCAACCATCACCTACCACCAGTGTCACCCACTACACCATGCCCCTGTGCACCAAGGTCCAAGCTTTCCTTGAACACCCCCAGGGACAGTGACTCGACCACTTCCCTGGGCAACCCGTCCCAATGCCTGACTGCTCTTTCTGAGAAGAAATGTCTCCTCGTTGTTTTAATTGTTGAAGAGTAGTGCTCTTTGTTCAATTCTTTGTTTCAATTGTTGAAGAGGAGGGGCATGACATTTCCATCTTTCCACTCACCAGGGACATCGCCCAGTGCCAGGACTTTTCAACTATGATAGAGAGAGGCTTGGGAACTCCATCAGCCAGTTCCCTCAGGACCCTGGGATTCGTGTCATCAGGTCCCACAGACTTGTACCTGTTTAGATTCGTCAGGTGGTGTCGAACCTGCTCTGCACTTGCAGTGGGTGGGATTTTGATCCCCCAGCCTCCATCTATGGGTTCAGGGAAATGAAAGGCTTGGGAAGGCCGTCTACCAGTGCAGAATGAGGCAAAGAAGTTGCTGAGTACCTCAGCCTTCTCCATGGCTAGCGTTACGAACTACTCAGATATAGAAACTCACTGGTAATGTAAGATACTAGCCACCTAGAATCACTTACACACTACTGTTTTCACCCCTCAGTCTGTTTTCACAAATGTTTGAGGTGCATGGTGGCCCTTGGGGACTCCTGCTGTCACCCCAGCACAGCAGCACGAAGGGAGCTGGGTCCTCTCTTGTGCCCTCCCTCGAGGCTCTGTGCAGAAGGGCTGCCACCTCTGGCACAAGGGCTGGAGGAAGGGAAAGAAGCACTCACACAATCCCTGAGAATCAGCAACAGAGTGGTTTATTGCTGGGACGTCTCACAGGTAAGCCTGCGGCATGTCCATGGTGTTTGGGGGCCCCATCCCGAGCTAATGCTTGCGATGGAGCCTGCGCGACACCGAGTAGGGGGTGGTCCGGGCACTCCTGCGCTGCTCTTTGTGTGCTTGCAGAGCAGAGAGCAAGGACGCGCTGCGGGGGTCCCAGCTCTCTTCTGGCGGAGGGGGATCCACCTCCATCGGCTCCTCCACGTCTTCCAGCTCCATGGGCTCCTCGGTGCTGGGCAGAAGGCTAAGCCAGTCCTTGCCCGGCACTGCCCAGACGGGCTGCCTTCCATCCGTCATGTTTTCTGGCCAGGGTGCCGAGCCAGGGGGTCGGCCAGTTCCACGCCTTGGTCCTGTGCCACTGTCGGCTTGGTTTTGATGCGTGGCTCCGATGCCGAAGACTGGATTCTGGCCCTGGCTGGGTCCCGCGCTCTGTTCGGGATAGTAGACACGCCTCTGCTCCCCGCGTCGTTCTGGCTGGTGGTCCTGCCTTTGCCTCGTATCAGTGGTGTGGCCATGGGAAGGCCCAGGTGCCCCGTCACTGGATTGTTGAGGGGATGGCCTGTTCCCTGCATCGCTGCGGTGCCAACGGTACCACTTGTAGGTGTCTGGGCTTGCATGGTAGGCACGGGTCTGCTCCATGCGGCTGTCTGGCCGATGTGCCTGCCTTCGCCCCATGCCATCGCTGCGCCAACTGGAAGACCCATGGCCCGAGTCGCTGTCAGGTTGAGGGCAGGGACGGCGCACGGCTTGGAGCTGCTGCTGGTTGAGCCCATCCTTGCTGGGTCCTGGCTGCACGCGATGCCTTTGACTGGGAGACGTTTCCATGCGTGGTGCCGAATCACGGGGTCGTTGACTTTCATACCTGGGCGCCATGCCACTGCGCGGTGGATTTCCCCTTGTGGCTCCGCCGCTGACGTCCCATTTCTGGCCGTGCCTGGGTCCCACGCTGTGTTGTGGGCTAGGGGCACGCCTCTGCTGCATGCGGCTGTCCGGTCGATGTTCCTGCCTTCCCCCCTCGCGACTATTGCGTGCATTGTAAGGCCCATGGCCCGAGTCGCTGTGACGTTTAGGGGAAGGGCGACGCACGGCTTGCACTTGAATTATGAGCCCGCCCTTGCTGGGTCCTGGCCGCACGCGACGCTGTTGATCGGGAGACCTTTCCGTGCGGGGTGCCAAATCACGGGGTCGTTCGCTCCCACGCCTCGGTCCCGCTCCCCTCTGCGCTTCCTCTCCACGTGTGGGCCCGACGCTGCCACGCCTGGGCCCCGCACTGCGTTGCGTGCTGTAGTCACGCCTGTGCTCCTTGCGGCGCTCCGGCTGCTGGTCCTGCCTGTGCCTCACGCTGCCGTTTTGGCTGGAAGAAGGCCCAGGCCCCCTGTCGCTGGATGGTCGAGGGGCCGGCCTGTTCCCCGCATCGTTGCGGTGCCCTTGGGACCGCTTGCGGGTGTCTGCGGGCTGGGTGCCAGAGCTGCCCTGGGCACTGGTGTCTGCTGTGCCTCCGGCGCTCTGCCTCTGCCCATTCCTCCTCTTCTCCTCCTCGGCTGCTTTCCTTGCTGGTGCTCGCTGCGACTGCATGGCCGTCCGCTCACACCAACGAGGGCCGCCTCTCGCCTTGCTGCTTTGGCTCTTCCTTCTGCCACGGATGCGGCTGTCAGAGGGCCTCGAAGCTCAGCGAGTGGCGGGCCAGCGGCACGGGGGCCCTTTTATAGGGCCCGCAGCAAAGGCGGGGCAGTGGTGGCCACTGTGACCTCAGCAAGCCCCTGTGATGGAGGGGCCCGTGCGTGGCCGAATTTGGGGGGCTGTGTTGGGAGTGGTCTGGACGATGCCCTCACGTGGAGGAAGGAAGAGGGTTTTGGGGCTGAGGGCCCCTTTTTTGGGGCTGGCTTCCCCGGGCCATTTGGCTCGCCAGACAGAAAGGCTGCCCCTCTGTCACAGGGACTGCCCTGCACCTCCCATCCTGTGCCCTGGGTTTATTTTTAACATTGGTTTTTAGGTAATTTTGTTCTTTTTGAAAAAGGAGAGAAGCAAGTTGCATCTTCAAACCTAATTCCCGTCTGTGCTTGTGTTCCGAGTGAAGAATTTCTTCCCCACATGACATCTAATATAAATCTCCCCTCCATTTGTTCAAAGCCATTATTCCTTGTTCCATGGCTACACTCCTTTATAGAATCCCAGCTTTCTTTTAGGCCACTTTTATGGGTGAGGTTAGGTGGCAAAAGTGCAGGACCTAGCAAATGGCAGCCCGATCTACCTTGTTCCACATGTTCCACATGACCTTTTGCAGCTCAGGCTCTAGCCTCTGATCAGTGGAACATTCTGTGGAATACCAGAAACATTAAGGTTGGAAAACACCTCCAAGATCATCTGGTCCAACCATCACCTACCACCAGTGTCACCCACTACACCATGCCCCTGTGCACCAAGGTCCAAGCTTTCCTTGAACACCCCCAGGGACAGTGACTCGACCACTTCCCTGGGCAACCCGTCCCAATGCCTGACTGCTCTTTCTGAGAAGAAATGTCTCCTCGTTGTTTTAATTGTTGAAGAGTAGTGCTCTTTGTTCAATTCTTTGTTTCAATTGTTGAAGAGGAGGGGCATGACATTTCCATCTTTCCACTCACCAGGGACATCGCCCAGTGCCAGGACTTTTCAACTATGATAGAGAGAGGCTTGGGAACTCCATCAGCCAGTTCCCTCAGGACCCTGGGATTCGTGTCATCAGGTCCCACAGACTTGTACCTGTTTAGATTCGTCAGGTGGTGTCGAACCTGCTCTGCACTTGCAGTGGGTGGGATTTTGATCCCCCAGCCTCCATCTATGGGTTCAGGGAAATGAAAGGCTTGGGAAGGCCGTCTACCAGTGCAGAATGAGGCAAAGAAGTTGCTGAGTACCTCAGCCTTCTCCATGGCTAGCGTTACGAACTACTCAGATATAGAAACTCACTGGTAATGTAAGATACTAGCCACCTAGAATCACTTACACACTACTGTTTTCACCCCTCAGTCTGTTTTCACAAATGTTTGAGGTGCATGGTGGCCCTTGGGGACTCCTGCTGTCACCCCAGCACAGCAGCACGAAGGGAGCTGGGTCCTCTCTTGTGCCCTCCCTCGAGGCTCTGTGCAGAAGGGCTGCCACCTCTGGCACAAGGGCTGGAGGAAGGGAAAGAAGCACTCACACAATCCCTGAGAATCAGCAACAGAGTGGTTTATTGCTGGGACGTCTCACAGGTAAGCCTGCGGCATGTCCATGGTGTTTGGGGGCCCCATCCCGAGCTAATGCTTGCGATGGAGCCTGCGCGACACCGAGTAGGGGGTGGTCCGGGCACTCCTGCGCTGCTCTTTGTGTGCTTGCAGAGCAGAGAGCAAGGACGCGCTGCGGGGGTCCCAGCTCTCTTCTGGCGGAGGGGGATCCACCTCCATCGGCTCCTCCACGTCTTCCAGCTCCATGGGCTCCTCGGTGCTGGGCAGAAGGCTAAGCCAGTCCTTGCCCGGCACTGCCCAGACGGGCTGCCTTCCATCCGTCATGTTTTCTGGCCAGGGTGCCGAGCCAGGGGGTCGGCCAGTTCCACGCCTTGGTCCTGTGCCACTGTCGGCTTGGTTTTGATGCGTGGCTCCGATGCCGAAGACTGGATTCTGGCCCTGGCTGGGTCCCGCGCTCTGTTCGGGATAGTAGACACGCCTCTGCTCCCCGCGTCGTTCTGGCTGGTGGTCCTGCCTTTGCCTCGTATCAGTGGTGTGGCCATGGGAAGGCCCAGGTGCCCCGTCACTGGATTGTTGAGGGGATGGCCTGTTCCCTGCATCGCTGCGGTGCCAACGGTACCACTTGTAGGTGTCTGGGCTTGCATGGTAGGCACGGGTCTGCTCCATGCGGCTGTCTGGCCGATGTGCCTGCCTTCGCCCCATGCCATCGCTGCGCCAACTGGAAGACCCATGGCCCGAGTCGCTGTCAGGTTGAGGGCAGGGACGGCGCACGGCTTGGAGCTGCTGCTGGTTGAGCCCATCCTTGCTGGGTCCTGGCTGCACGCGATGCCTTTGACTGGGAGACGTTTCCATGCGTGGTGCCGAATCACGGGGTCGTTGACTTTCATACCTGGGCGCCATGCCACTGCGCGGTGGATTTCCCCTTGTGGCTCCGCCGCTGACGTCCCATTTCTGGCCGTGCCTGGGTCCCACGCTGTGTTGTGGGCTAGGGGCACGCCTCTGCTGCATGCGGCTGTCCGGTCGATGTTCCTGCCTTCCCCCCTCGCGACTATTGCGTGCATTGTAAGGCCCATGGCCCGAGTCGCTGTGACGTTTAGGGGAAGGGCGACGCACGGCTTGCACTTGAATTATGAGCCCGCCCTTGCTGGGTCCTGGCCGCACGCGACGCTGTTGATCGGGAGACCTTTCCGTGCGGGGTGCCAAATCACGGGGTCGTTCGCTCCCACGCCTCGGTCCCGCTCCCCTCTGCGCTTCCTCTCCACGTGTGGGCCCGACGCTGCCACGCCTGGGCCCCGCACTGCGTTGCGTGCTGTAGTCACGCCTGTGCTCCTTGCGGCGCTCCGGCTGCTGGTCCTGCCTGTGCCTCACGCTGCCGTTTTGGCTGGAAGAAGGCCCAGGCCCCCTGTCGCTGGATGGTCGAGGGGCCGGCCTGTTCCCCGCATCGTTGCGGTGCCCTTGGGACCGCTTGCGGGTGTCTGCGGGCTGGGTGCCAGAGCTGCCCTGGGCACTGGTGTCTGCTGTGCCTCCGGCGCTCTGCCTCTGCCCATTCCTCCTCTTCTCCTCCTCGGCTGCTTTCCTTGCTGGTGCTCGCTGCGACTGCATGGCCGTCCGCTCACACCAACGAGGGCCGCCTCTCGCCTTGCTGCTTTGGCTCTTCCTTCTGCCACGGATGCGGCTGTCAGAGGGCCTCGAAGCTCAGCGAGTGGCGGGCCAGCGGCACGGGGGCCCTTTTATAGGGCCCGCAGCAAAGGCGGGGCAGTGGTGGCCACTGTGACCTCAGCAAGCCCCTGTGATGGAGGGGCCCGTGCGTGGCCGAATTTGGGGGGCTGTGTTGGGAGTGGTCTGGACGATGCCCTCACGTGGAGGAAGGAAGAGGGTTTTGGGGCTGAGGGCCCCTTTTTTGGGGCTGGCTTCCCCGGGCCATTTGGCTCGCCAGACAGAAAGGCTGCCCCTCTGTCACAGGGACTGCCCTGCACCTCCCATCCTGTGCCCTGGGTTTATTTTTAACATTGGTTTTTAGGTAATTTTGTTCTTTATGAATGTAGTGGTTTAACCTGGCTGGCAGCTAAACACCACACAGCCGTTTGCTCACCCTCCCCCCTTCCTCTCTGGGATGGGGGAGAGAAACGGGAAAGTGAAGCCCGTGAGTTGAGATAAAGACGGTTTACTAAGACAGGAAAATAATAATAACAATAATAATAATAAAAACGATGATAATAGTACTACTACTCATAATGTGTACAAAGAAGTGATGCACAATACAATTGCTCACCACTCGCTGACCAATGCCCAGCCTAACCCCGAGCAGTCCGGCTCCCTCCCCCCGCTAGCTACCCCTATATATTGTTCAGCATGACCCCAGATGGGATGGAATACCCTTTTGGCTAATTTGGGTCACCTGTCCTGGGTCTGTCCCCTCCCAGCTCTTGCTGCACCCCCAGCCTGCCCGTTGGCAGGACAGAACAAGAAGCTGAGACGTCCTTGGCTTGGTGTAAGCACTGCTCTGCAACAATTAAAACATCGGGGTGTTATCAGCACTCTTCTCAGCCTAAGCCAAAGCATAGCATTCTACCAGCTACTAGGAAGGAAATTAACTCTGTCCTAACTGAAACCAGGACAGAAGGAGAGAAGCAAGGTACATCTTCAAACCTAACTCCCATGTGTGCTTGTGCTCTGAGTGAAGAATTTCTTCCCCACATGACATCTAATCTAAATCTCCCCTCCATTTGTTCAAAGCCATTATTCCTTGTTCCATGGCTACACTCCTTTATAGAATCCCAGCTTTCTTTTAGGCCACTTTTATGGGTGAGGTTAGGTGGCAAAAGTGCAGGACCTAGCAAATGGCAGCCTGCTGATCCTAACCCAAAGGGACTCAACCTTGTCATTCCCAGAACATGTCCTTGGCCATGTTTGCCTTTGCTTCCCAATATCTGGGATATGATTCAGTAAGGATCTTCCAAAGGGGCAAAAAGAAAATTTGTGCTTGCAGCCTGGCCCAGGAGTCGCCAAGCCCCATACTGGGTTTTCAAGGTGAGCAGGTTTTTCCTAACACATCTCCTCCAAACGAGTGTGTTTGACCCAGGATCCTGTGGTAAACCTGCCTTCAAAGTACTTGTGATGTGGTGTTGGCTCTGACATGGACAATAGCTCCAGCTGAGGGCCTTGAGATGGTAACTAACTGCATTTGATTCAAAAGTACTGTAGACTTTGATTATGCTGCTTGCTGACCTTCCTTTACTGCCTCATCCAAGCACAGGGCATGTCATTCTCAGGATGCACTCTCTGCACTCATATCTGTGTCCTTTTCCAGTGCTGTGGGAGAAATGATGAGGAAAAAAATTAAAAGAATTGCAAAGTAGCTCATAGTCTGGTTAATACTGCTGACCCCCGTATCTTGCTGTGTTTCTGACTTCCAGCTTTGCAGTCTAGAAGCTAATGAACAGCAGTCAGCCAAGCCAAGAGAGTTATCTTCAACTCCTCTGCTCCAGTACAGCCTAAGCCAGTCCTCTATCTTTCCTTCTCTGTCTTCATGTAGTCCTCTGTTAAGGGCTGGGCCTTGTGAAATTTAACTTCATTTAACTTTTAAGGAAACATGTCACATCTGGCAGCCGGAAAGTGGAGGAATAGCTCTATATCCATCCTTATAGGGATGTCTGCGGAAAAATAAATATCAAGATGGAGCAGGTGGTGTTCGAGGACCAACAAATCTTCCCACTAATGTGAATATTCAGACAGCCTGTTGCCAGCTCAGTCCCGCGAGCATGTAAGGCGATGTGCATACTTCCCTCAAGCTCATTTTCACAGAACAAACCAGGTGTGGTAGGAGAGTATTCTCACTGCTAAACAGAATTGCTTTTAAAATTGCACAATAACCATAAAACCAACCAATGGAAATGTCCCAAGTATCCTAATCTCTCACGAATTCAGTGAGAACAGTATTAGATCAAGTCTGTATCTACTGCCAGTACATCTGTAGTCCAGTAATGGTTAAGTAGATGAGCATCAACTGGTAATGAAGAGCACTTGAAAGTTCATGTCTGATTATAGAAATAGCTTGTATGACAGGACATGGGTGCCAAACTGTAAAACTGGCCTTAAATTATTGCAAGGAAAGCCTTTTATTTTCTATTCTTTTCCCCTACAGATACCCAGTTCAGTTAAGGGAATAATTGTTTTTCACACATTTTAAGTTTTAAGGTGAGAAGAATCCATAATGATTACCCAGTCCTGACCTTGTGTGTAAGATGTTGCAGAATTTTGCCTCTTGCTTCTGTGCTTTTTGTTCACAGATACATAAAAGTCCTAATTCACCTAAGGCAGTGGGTCCCTTCTTAATCTCTCTCTCTTTCTTTTTTTTTTTTTTTTTTTTTTTTTTTTACAGAGCTCTCCAGATCTATCCAGGAACTGTGCAGTATTTTAGCAAGTGTATTTTTCTGATTGTTGCTAATATAACATCTTGGGATATAGATATCTAACTTATGTCTCGTCTTCCTATATAATATAATGATGCAAATACAAAACTATACTGTTGGCAGACTCACACAGCTTAGATCTGGTGAGATGATTCTGGTGCTAGTGGCTGCTGGTCTGCCACGGGCCATTTTACTCCACTTTTGCTCTCGGTGAGACTCATGCGAGGCCTGGAGGAGTGGGATGGAGATGCCTTTACTCCTCCCTGTTCCTGTGGTACTCACTCTCATTTTCCAATGGAACTGGTGACTTCTCCATGAAATCTTGCCTCGTTTCAGTCTCCTTTCGTCCCAGTTCCTCCTTTCTCAGCTGGGCTAGAGGAACACTTAACACTTAATCATTCAATAGCTCATTGCCTCTCAACCTGTCTCTTTGCTGATGTGAACCAGCAAAACTCCCTGCAAGGAATCTTGTTTCCAGCCCATGGAATCTTTTTAATTTTCTTTGTGCACATTTTCCAATTTTTTTCATCTGTTTTTTAGAAATGTAAATGCTGGCACTGTGCTCAGTATGCCTGTGCAGTCTCCCCAGTGCTCTATGAAGAAAACAGGTTATCTGTTCTTGCTTTCTGCAAGCCTACATTTGTACCTGAAGATTGCATTAGCTGCTTCAGTCTCAGTAGCGGCATATAGCAAAGTTATGCTGAATTGCTATTTTCTACTATAAACCCATCACAATTTCCAGTCATTGGTTTCTGAAGCATGGTCCCTATTTCGCAGGTCTGACCAGATTTCTTTGTCTCAGATATATGACCCTGAACAAGACTCAAATTAAATTCACTGCTTAAGTGGCCCTACCTTATTCAAATCCTTTGTTCTCTGTAAATACCTGGTCCTCAGCATTTGTTTCCATTCTGCTGGTCTCGGTTATCTGCAGATTTCCTCAGCACATTCCCTCGTGGTAACGAGTACCAGCCTGTGATGTAGCCGTTCCTACATGCACTCTCTGTGAACTTTACAGACATTGGAAAGGGCTCACATTTTGGGAACAGCAGACAGCATGGGACAGAAAGTAATTTTCCAGGCCATCACCGTAGTCATCCAATCATACCCACTGCTTGCATATTGTTATTTGCTTATGAATGTCTTTTTTTCCTTTTCTTGGTGAAACCAAGAAAATAAAACCACTGTTCTTGCAATGGAAGTCTTTTGCACATAACTGCCCATTTATCATATGTCTTTCTTATCTATCACCAAGTCTTGTAGTTTCCTATCTTAAGTGGTTTCTCTTTCTTTTCCATTCCAGAATCACTTCTTTGAACCTCTCTCTCTCTCTCTCTCTCAAAAAAAAAAAAAAAAAAAGTTAAAACACATTGGTTTGGATAAAGACAGTTTAACAGGACAGAAAAGAGAGATAGCAGTAATACTACTACTAAGAGAACACACAAAACAAGTGATTCACAGCACCACAGCCTACCACCCACCACGTGATGCCCAGCCAGACCCCAAGCAGTGGCAACACCCCTGTCCAAGTCCCCCAGTTTTATGCTTCCCCATGATGCCACATATCATGGGACATCCCTGTCCTGGTTCTGTCCCCTCCCAGCTCCCTGTGCACCCCCAGCTCTTCGTTGGCAGGGCAGCACGAGAAGCCACAAGTCCCTGACCTAATGTAAGCACTGCTCTGCAACAGCTAAACCATTGGTGTGCTACCAACCTTATTCTCATCCTAAATCCCAAACACAGCACCACACCAGACGCTGTTAGGAAAATTAACTCTATCCCTGCTGAAACCAGGACATCTGGTCACAGGTAACCACAGCAGTTTATAAAATTTCAGAAATAATCTCATTATCTTTCATAATTTTTACTGCAAATATTGTAGCAGGATATCAGCCCGTGTCTGTTACAAAAATCCAGCTACATTGCTTCCATGCAAATACCTTTATTCACCAAATTTATAAGCTCATAAAAGAATGAAATCAGATTTGTCTGACATGACTTATTTTTCATAAAACTCTGTTGACTGGAATTAATTATATCCCTATCTTTTAATCCTTATTGATTTCCAAATCAGCTTCCTCATTATTTTGCCTGGGACTGAGGGCAGATTAATCAGCCTGTACGTTACTTGTTTCATCACAATTGCCTTTTGAATGTTAACACCAAATTCAGACTTCTCCAGTTCTGGAACTTCTTCTGTGTTTTCATACTTTTTAAGACTTGATAGCAGTTGGGAAGAGATTTGTCTCAAGTAACTTCTTCAGTGTTCTTGTCTGAAATTCACCTGGGTTTGACTGATTAATTAGATATTCCCCAGGTGACTTTTATTTTTCCTTTTTATTTATATATATTTTTAAAATTAGGCTTATGAATGTCCTGGAAGGCACCTCCAGCATTTCCCCCCATCCCTTTCATTTTCTTTCCCTGTTGAATAACACAGCCGTGCCGTGCAGTTAGGGGGACGGTGAGTGGGTGGGGAAATCTTACTCAGATCATTTAATAAATAGTGATTATTGATAATAACGCATAATTGCTTGTTAATTTTAGGGCTTTGTCTATCTGTATGTGTAGGGTTCCAACGCCGGCAACTTTATGTTTTATGTAAGTAGGTCGATCTTTTTCTTTCTCCTACCATGTAATTATAAGAACATTAAAATAGATATAAATTTAGCAAAGGTCACATTTTACTTTTATTCATTGTTATTTCTGCTTTGATAAATTTGCAACTTGTACTGTTTATGTGTCATTGAATACAATGGCAGTGACCTACTATTGTAGTTGAAAGTTCATTAGTTCTGGTAGATTAGACAGTATTAATTAACTAAGATTAAACATTCTTTTAAACCATCATAAACTGCCATCTCAGTGTGGCAGCTTATTAAAGAACATTTTCTGGTTGTTTGTTAAACCATACTGAAGTGACAATGTAATTATATTTGTTCCATCAAACAGAAAGGTCAGTTGACAAGGCTGATGCTTCCTAGTTAATTACAAGTGGGTGATTTCATTGATTAAAAACATGAGCTTGTTAAACCTTTGCATAGAGCTAAGAGATATATTAAGGACCCAGGGGAGGGAGAAGTGGGGATGGGGGAAAGATAATTTTAAATGTTATTTCCACTCCCTCCCGTTCAGAGGCTTGTCTTGAGCAGAGCTCTCAGCGCTGATAATCCTCTGCATGGTGGGGTCGTGGCTTTTAGGGTGCAGCTTTGTGCTAGATGAGGGGGGCTGATGTCCCCTGTCTTTCCCCAAGCACTGATGCATCACTTGAATAGTGACAAGCGTGTCTAAGCGAAAGGCAGGACCGTGCGATAAAGGCTTGGCTGGGTGTGGGATTGCAGGGCTCTGCACAGAGGTGCAATGCAGTGTGGCAATGGGGCCAATTTGAGGGTGTAATCCTAATTTCAAGCAATACCATCAGCACACATAATATGGCGTGGTGTGTCATGCTGCTTAAGAAAAGGCTGAGATCTACTTGTACCTCCTTCATCTCCATCATTCTGTGAAAGGCTGATACTCCCCTGCTGTGCTGTAAAATAGGAATTCCCCTCTGGTTGAACTGGCGTTGGCTGAATTGTTTTTGGCTGAATCTTTGTGAATGGAAAATTGAGTTTGGGAGTAGATATTCTCAGCTCTTTCGTTCTTCACTGGAAAAGCTCATCCTCTTTAATATTCATCAGCATATTTTTATGTGATTTAATTTCTTTTTTTTTTTTTTTTTTTAAAAAAAAAAAAACAACTTAAAATTACTGCATGAAAAGTTTAGGGAAAATCATGTTTTGGTGTTTTCTTTCTCTTTGTTTGTTTGTTTTTATTTGGTGCCAAGCCTTTCTGTGAAAGTTTCATGCTGTGATAACAAGGGATTCAAACGTAACAGGGACCCATCAGAGGTCTCACTTCTGGCTTTCTAAGACAGAGTTGATGTCAATCCAAATTGGATCCAAATTGTCAGTTGGACAGATCTAACTAAAGGTCAATGATGCCCTTAAAAAAAAAAAAAAGAGAGAGAGAGAGAGAGCAGTTATTCAGTTATTGTTACTCTATAATGTTCTTTTTTTGAGATCCATTTTTCAATAAATTCAATTAGACAAGTTTTCACACATCTCTGTTCTTCCAAAAATACATCTAGAAAGCACACAGCATTCAAAAAAACAAAGCAAGTGGCAGATCAAACAGTGTGTTCGCAGGGAGAAGAGGTATGGTGCTGGTGTGGTGGATGGTGACAAATGTTGGGGCGGATCTTCAGAGCCACAGTGGAGCTCTGGTTAACACAATTTATTTCTGTCCCTCAAGCATAACTGTAGAGAAAATCCCCACATTTGTAGCTAGGTGGAGAAATATTATTATTTTTTTGCATCTCTTGAGCTAATTTTGGGGCAGATTCTTTGGGACGAGGATTTTTGCATTGCTGGGAGCACAGATCGGGGATATAAGGAAAAAGCACAAAAAGGTTTACTTTCCTCCCCTCTCCTACAAAACTCAATGAGAATGGACATACAGAAGCAACACTGTAGATCCTTGTTTGACCTGGGGGAGGTCCATGTGATGTGCCCCTGGCTCTGCAGCCATCCATCTGGGCACACCAGGTTGGAAGGGGCAGAAGGTTACTTCGGCAGATGGCAAGAACTTTTTTTGTTCCTTCTCTTGCACACAGTATTTTTGCAGGATAAAGGACTTTGCTAACTGAGGGGCAAAGCAGGCAGGATAAACAAACACAGGCAATAAGAGCTGAGCAGAGGGTTTCCAGTAATTCTTGGCAAACAGAAAAATAAAGATATTCCTTTTCCCTTCCCAACACCCAGATCCTCTGAGGTTAAATACGCTGCTTAGAACAAGCACAGCGACTATTTAAAATTCACTCTGGAAATGCAAGAGGTGCCATGTGGTGACAATGTCAAAATGAGCATGCCTTGTGCAGGGCAAATCAACCATGAAATCATGAGCCCTGTTCCAGGCGAAGAAGGCATGGGGCCACAGAAATGATAGGAAAAGAGAGAAGGCATTGGGACCAAAAATCTCCTTTCAACCAGCTCAAACACTGCATGAAGAAGCAACAACACTGGAACTGTAGTGACTTCCAGCCGTGGCAGCTGGCAAACCTGTTAGAAAGACCATCCCTCCTCTGGGTTTGATGCTGTGAGACGTGATGGTCAAAACTGGAAGCCTGTCCTGCCAAAGGCTGCTCTTCAGCTTGGTTTGGATGCCTGCCGAATTGGATATTTCCTTGTAAGAGGCCAATCAATAAAACATCACATTGACTTCCAGCAGTGATCAGCTTTCCGAAGATGAGATATTTTTGATAGAAAGATCCCATATGACATCATTAAGAAAGCAAAGCAATGTTGGAGACGTGTTAGGAATTGACTCTTTAGGAATTTCTGTCTTCAGTTCGCCACTGCTAGGTTCAATCATTTGTCGATTCGCGGCCTGATAGCGAGGCTCCAGTCTTTCTCCCTTGTTTTAATGTGTCTTATTTTGTGAGCTACTACCGAAGATGAATGTGAAGATATGAGTAACATGACTGTAACTTCATGGCTGGACTGTGCAATGCACGTGCTGCATGTTTCTTCATCTCCCCATAGTACAGATGTAGCCTGCCTTCCACAGAGAGGTTTTACTAATCTATCATTGACCTCCCAGATAGGCAGTTCTCTTTTATCTTCAGCATGTCCCCTCAAACTCATTTCCTTTGAAAACCACTCAGATGAGTGCTGCATTGCAATAATGGCCCCGTAACAAATAGTAACAGGGATACAGGGCTTACAACAGATGCTCATGTCAAGCTCACACTGCCTGCAGGACACATTTTGCTGCTAGTGTGGAGGTTTATAGACCCATTAGCCCTAAAGGGAGTTGCACAATTAAATGTGACGGCATGTCTTAACCTGGTAATATCTTGGGGACCAAGGAATTGATTCTTTTGCAGGTCTGCATAGAAGACTTCAGTTCCTCACCAATGTTCTACCTTTCACCCCAAATCCTCTCTTGAAACTAGTAACCAAAACCAGTTGTTCTCTTTCCTGTGGGACCTTAATCAAGTGCATGGTAGGAGTACACGAGGCAAGGTCAGGAGAGAACACTTAGCAGAACACGGAGCTATTTCTGTTTTCCAGCTCCTGTTGCAGTGGCACAAGATCCTCTGAGAGTGGTTGCCAGAGGCTGTAGCGCAGCTCAGGTGGCCTTGTGCTCAATGCATGAGAACTGCCCGCAGCTTCTGTGTTATTCCCACTTGCTGGTGCTGAGGGTCACCTCATACAACGTGAAAGCATGTTAAAAAATACCTTGATATGGAACAAGGCTTAAACTTTTTTATAGGAAATGCTTGTTGCCTCTGCTGAGGTCTCAGGCAGACTTTTCCACTGTCATGCCACTGTCATAAAATAAAGTGGCACAGGAGAAATTCTATTATACATTGAACACCCTGGTGAAAGCAGTATTTATTGACCTGTGTTTTGAGATACTAAAATGCATGAAAAAGAGAAGATTTACAGAGCTCGCTATGCTGGCTTTTCCTTACAGACACTCATTAAAGATCTTTCCTTCCCAGGGCATGATTCTTCTGCCATCTCTCAAACCTTTCCTTCCTTCTTCTCTCTAAAGCTGAGAACATTTATTTCCAGCCCCCTCCCCCCAAACTCTAAAATCCTCCAGGTTTAGGAGTTTTTATTCCCACAGATTTGTGGACTTTGACATCAAAGGGCTGCACTCCAGATCAGGAAGACCTGGTCCTGCAGCACAGCATCTCCCCCCTTCCTTTAGTCCCCAGTGCAATCTGTCTCCCAGGGTGAGGACCGATGACAGTTCCCAGCTCTCTGTTACTTAATCCTTGCCATGTTCATGCCTCGAAGCCCCACCCAGTGGGTCCATCACTATTTTATTGTCCAAAATTTGCCTATGTATGAGATTCAGACAAAATCTTGTGGATTATTTTGGGCCTCAAGATCTGAAATTAAAATATAAATGTGATACTCATCTTGCTGTACCCCATAGTTTTAGATATCTTTGGCCCAGCCTTAGGGCATGTAGGTAGAGCAGATGACCTCCCCAGATCATCCCATCCAGTCCTATTTTTCTGTTATTCTTTTAACACATCCAGAATAAAATGATTTGTGTCTGTAGCATTTGCATATTGGGGCTTGATTAGCATTTGTACATACCTACTGTACAGATTGACTTCTGTTCCTACAGATTTATAGGGGAACTGTCTTGTCTTGGTATTTCCATGTACTTCAAGCCTTGGTGACAGAATGTCTGTTTTTTTTTTTTTTTTTTTTTTTTTTTTTTTTTCCAGTTAAATGTTGAATAAAGGATTACATTTGATTAGTCCATGACACCTTCTGAACAGCATTTCCCCTCACTCCCTTTGTTCTTTCTGATGACTTCACTTTGATTTACATAGCAAATGAAAAAGTAATAAATCCCAGCAGCTGTTAGCTTGAGATTTGGCATACGAGCAGCATGACAATCATATTATGGAAAATTTTGCTTCACCATGTTCAACATTTAAATTTAGGGGTGTTCTAAAGGTATCTCTTACTTTTATATGGTCAGATCAAATTTTTGAAGATGCATAAAGATAAAAATTTGTTTTTTAGTCTTTGCTTTACCTATTAGTCTGGCATTATACAAATACAGTCCCAGGTCTTTGCAAAAACACCAAGAGAATGTGAGGGACTGATGGAGTGGTGTGACAAAGGCATATGCTGGATATCACCTGTCAGAATGAAAGTTAAGAGCCGTGTAGCAACAGAAGTGCCCTGGGAAAGAGGGGTGGAGTGGGAAGGAGAAAACCCCTCACCCAGAAATCAGTGCTGAGGCTTGTGGAATGAGCCCATGTGCTTGCTTAGGCTTTGTAAAATAAGTGCCTGTTTTTCTTCAAGTCACAAGGTCACAAGTCCTGGAGTCCAGAGAGTATAGAAGAATCTCAAACTTTCTCCTTCTCCTTCTCCTTCTCCTTCTCCTTCTCCTTCTCCTTCTCCTTCTCCTTCTCCTTCTCCTTCTCCTTCTCCTTCTCCTTCTCCTTCTCCTTCTCCTTCTCCTTCTCCTTCTCCTTCTCCTTCTCCTTCTCCTTCTCCTTCTCCTTCTCCTTCTCCTTCTCCTTCTCCTTCTCCTTCTCCTTCTCCTTCTCCTTCTCCTTCCTGATTTGTTTTTTCAAGATATTTGGGTCTTATGTATAATGGAAATATAAGGATAGCGTAACATTATCTGGCCTTGATAAGACTGAGTATTTTCTACTGCTAGGATGCTGTGGGCTGTGGGATTGTGCATTAAATGCAGCAGGACAGTGATATCAGTCAAGAGATGCTTGTAGCTGGATGGTCAAAATGCCAGTCATGCAATGGAGAGCTTGGGGATTTTCTAAACTCACATATTTAGAGAAATAATAAAAAAAAAGTTTAAATTTTAAAATTCAGAGATGAAAAGAAAAAAAACCCACACCAAAAAATCAATAATCTTTTGTTTAAAAAATGCATCCTCTGGGATATTTGGGACTGAATTCTCTTAACCTAGTAAGGGCAACTGCTTTGGTACAAAGGGTATGCTAAAACAATCTTGAATGAAAGCCACATAAATATACCTGTCATGTGGCTGCCCGAGTGCCCATGGTGAGAGCCTTTCAGCTCCTGTAAATCAAAGCAGCTGCATCAAAAGCAGGCAGCTCGGCAGAACCGAAGCCCATGAACCCCAGGGCCTCGCTCCGAATGTTTCGGGGTGGGCAGAGAGCACGGGCAGCCTTCCTGCCAGGGAGGAGAGGTGTGATGGCCAAGCAGCTCTGACACACACCAGCCGAGGCCGCCGATGGGCAAAGCCACCCAGACAGCACAGAAGTGACAAGTGAAAGGATGGTTTCCTCACCAGGCCTGAGCGGCTGTCAATAAATTTAGTGCTGAAGAGGGAGAAAAAAAAGAAAAAAGAAAAACTTGTGTGTTTTTTTTGTTTTCTTTTCTTTCCTCTTTTACTTTTGCTTCATGCTCAGAGCAGAGGTTGCCTACTTCCCAGTAGTAGGAAGTGATTTTTATTCAGTCAGAAAGTTTGGCAGATATATTAATTTGGAGTTTCTTGCAAAGATGATCCAGTATTTACTCTGGTATGACTGAAAAAGCTCCAAATGGAACTATAATCCATAAAATAGGTCTTGGATGATGTTATTATAAATTCAAATTACGCCCTGAAATGCCAGGCTATGAATGAAGACTTAAAGGGAGGTGAAACCTAAGGCTGATGTTAGTATGCAGCACGGTGGTTTTGTTTATGACAGAGTAATCGCTGACATTTTTGTTGAATAACTGAAGAAAGCGGTTTCTAAAGGGAACCTATTTGCAATGGAGACGCCCTGACCTCTGTAATAGCGGCACAGTGACCTGCTGCCCACAGAAAAACCGAGGAAGTCAAGCTAATGAATCCTGCTATTAATACCTTTCTATCCCTCATATTTGCCTCGTGCTGGGGTTTATATCATACACGTGTAATGAACTCCAGCAGGCAGCTGGGACGCGGGGCTGTCTGCCCGTGACACCGTCCACTAATGAAGTCGGGCAGGCCTGCAGACCCAGGAGATCTGCACGGGGTGACACGGGGAGACAGCAGCCCACCAGTCTGCTCCCAGACACCTCCCCTGGGGACTCCCAGGGTCATTTTCTCATCCCCACAGCCTCCCTTCCCAGGGGTGTCTTGACCAAGGAATTACCAGCAGGTTGCCCTTTGCAGGACCATGCCCAGGATCAAGCGTTGTTTCTCAGGATCAGCATGTCTGGATGGCAGGCTGCTCTTTTCCTTTGCAAACCCAACAACCCTCCATTTGCCTGATGAAAGCTCCAGGCAGGTCCTTCACTCCAGCCTGGTCCTGTGCCCCAGCGAGGTCTGCACTGCTCCCAGGCACTGCACATTTGGCTGGACCTGGGGATAGGCACAGGACACTGGTACAAAGTCACAGCAAGCTGAGGACTGAAGAATTTAAGGGATGCAAGAACTGAAGCATCAGACTGGGAGATTATGCAGAAGCCAGAAAGGCCAGAAGATGTGCTGCTGCCTCATACAGCATCTAGCAACTGGCCTGCAAGTCCCTAGACCCAGACCTTTGTTACTTTAGCAGCAAGTTTTGCATGACTGATGAGTGGGGTACCCATCATGCGGATCCTGGGCTAGAAACCATCTAGAGAGGTTTGCCCAAACACTATCATTGGATCAATGTGCTGCTGCATCATTTGTGATGAATATAACTGCCAGCAAAAAGCATGCAGTGGATTTACAAGCAATGCTCTTGTGTAAATTCAGTCTTCCAACCTGTGATCATGTGGGCAAATCCATGACATTACAAACTTCAGACTCACCAACAGATCCAAAGCGCAGTAGAAGGTGAGCTGAATCCTGCCTTCAACGTGTTGTGACAAAGCATCTCAAAGATCATCCTTAACAAGGAACTGGACGTTCGCCGAGTTTGGCTTTCTCTATGAATTGCTTCAGGTTTCTGAGTTAAAGCTGGGATGTTATTTTAGCAAAGTGCAATCGGCAGATTTGTGGGGTTTAGTTATAGAGAGATTGATTAGGGAAAGGCACACAACAGCTAACTGGTGTTCAATTAGCTGGCAGAAATCTTTGTTAATCCTGCATTAAGCTGGTGGAGGCACCTGGCTTTCGACAAGAAGCACCGCAGTAAAGCCACCATATAGATTTTGCAGTGCTCATTCATTCTCTGCAGTGCTGTGGCTGACACAGCAAACTGTTGTGCCAGGAGCTGTACAAACCCATGGCAATGAAGCTCCTGTGATCTGAGCAAGAAAAGATGGATTCCTCTTGACTTATATTGTCATCTCCCTCTAATCCATGTTAATACCCTCAATTAATAGTCAATACGTGCCACCAAAATGTCAGAGAAGGAGGAGAGTCCCTTGAAATTTTGCTGGAGTAGAAAGGAACAGAAATAATGTGTGGGGGATTGGGGCAGAAGGGTTCAGGAAGGGAGAAGCCTACAAATAGAGGAAATAATAGTAATAGAGTTATGGGTGTAAGGCAGAAAAGGAAATAAAAGGGTTTGAGAAGAGGATGAGGAAGACGCGAGCTAAAGCAGACAGAGTGGCGTCTTTGGCTGGAAGGGGGAATTCACTCAACAGATGCCAGAATGTCGGGAGCTTCTTCCTTCCCCACACAGAGCCAGGTCCTTGTGGTGGCTGGGAGGTGCCTGCCCATTTTTCCACATAACCATTTTCTGTTAACCAGCCCCTAAACGATCCTGTGAGCTGCATGATACGATCTGGATCAAGCCAGACAATTTGCTCTCTGCGTGTTCCCCAAATTCAATTGATGCAGTTAATAGAAAGGTGAGAATACACCAAAGAGCAGCTTTCCTCCTAATTAAACCAAATTAGAACATATTTGATCATGGGAAGCCACCTGCTATTCCCTATCTCCTTAATGATTTTGTCAAATGCCTTCCCTTATTTCCCTGCGTTTGGAAATCGTTTGGTGCTGCGTGTGGAGCAAGGGGGCACTTGGAGCAGAGTCTTCGTGGTGGCTGTGTCTGCAGTGTCCTTCTGATGTCACCCCACCTCTGGCATCAGAAGGTGTCACCCCACCTCTGCTGGAGGCCCCGTGGGGCTGTCCACCCGCAGTCAGGTCTCCTGGCCATGTGGCTACTGCCAGCAATGCATAAACCTGTGTTCACAGTGGGACCGGAGCTGAATTTGGTGCACTTCCAATTCCCTGCCTGCCAGATTTAGCTCTGCAGCTGAGATGTTAGAGTTCAGCTATTTTTGGTCTGCAAATCCCTCAGGACGGAGCTCTTACCAGATTAGTCTTTTAGAGCTCTGCTTGAGCATCTTTGTCTATTAGTAGTAATATAAACTGAAACAGCCATAAACCTGCAGCCTTCCTGTATTCGTAGTGTGTTAACTTGATTTATTTTACTTTTTTGATAAGAACACAGCAGTCTCATCTTTGAGGAGTGGATCGATGATTTTTGGAGGTTGTATAGAGAAGTTTTCAGTCTGGTTTTGTTGAGACTCGTATCAAAATATTTCTGGCAGAGGCACAGTTCAAGGGGCTGTAATTCCACCACCCAAACACTGCTGAGGCCTGGGCCACTCCAGGCATTTAGCAGGAGCTATCGTTTTGATGGAATATTTGGAGAACAGGTCTCTCTCGGTACTGATAACAGAGATAAATAGGCAGTAGATTTTTTCCCTTCTCTTATTGCCCTTGTTTTCCATGAGGACCTTTGGATGATGTTCCCCCTGAGCTGTGTGAGCTACTGACATGACTGCACTTCAAGGCTTTCTTTGCCCGGCTTCTTTGGAGATGTTCTTAAATGATAATTTAGCTGAATGTGGGTATGCTCATCCATTTTTAAAGTTCCTCATTTTTAGAGTTCCTGCATTAAAAAAATATCTCTGAAATCACTTAAGTGACAGTAAAAGTGGCATAAGAAAAGACAAAATCAGAGCAATATTGATTCAGATGTTGATCTGTTGATTCAGAACCAAGGCATGTTCATTCTCTTCACTTAAAAAAAAGGCAAGAAAAGTTTGATTCCATTGCCATTAATGTTTTCTATTGGAAGATATAAGTGCTGACAATAAATACGCAAAACAACAATACCTGTTACAATTACAAATTGGAAATGAAATTATGTTTTATTCCAACTTTGATGTTGGATTTGCAGGAACTTTGGAAGTGGTATAATTTTTGCTTCCTATTTTCAGATTCTCTTATCTCCTCTTTAAAGCAAACCAAAATGAAACATCTAGGTTTGTTCTTGCATTGAAGAAGAGAAAAAAAATAGAATCAGAAAGTGAGGTCTGACCAATGAAACATGAAATGCTGCACCCAGGTTTATGCCAACAGCCTTTTATTTTCTGCATAACATAGGCAAAAGACACAGCTGTGCCCCATGACCTCCTTTTCCCAATGTAGATAGCAGAGCAGGGCAGGGAAATCTGCACAGACTCTGTTAGTAGCTGAAGAAAGTTATAATAGAGTGGTAAGAGCATCCATGACATGTCCCATTGCTTGATTCACAACTATTTATACAATATAGCCATGTTACAAGAGTCCTGCATACAGTTACACTGGTGACTCTGCAGGTTCACCCATTTTGCCATGATTTTTTTTCCTTCCCCAAGGTAAGAAGATGTTGTAATATGACAAGTGGCAACAGCTTGCCACAGATAAGAGGGAGGAAAAGAGTTAATATGAGTTTTGACAGCTTACTTTGTGTTTATGATTGATATGTTGTGCTTCTAAGAGTGTTAAGCTGTAACAGTTTTGTTAAAAGAAGGTTTCAAGCAGTGGATTTTTATGAACTTTTATATGCAACTTTATTCCCTTGTTGACTTAATGAAAGGGGTAGAAGACTGCAATGTGTTAAGAAGCCTCATTTGCCTAATTGCAGTGTGCTTTATGGTGCCATCATGCTGCTCTAGGTACCTGGAGTCAAAAGGAGACATATGGGCTTCTCCTCTGTCACTGTGCTGTGATAGGAGAAGCAAATTGAGATCAAAGGATGTCTTAATGTGACGGTTGCGTCCCATCTTGCATCTTGTATTGCTTCAAGGTTACTCCGGGGCTGGATGTCCTGAAGTTACACTTGACCTAAGCACAAGTTATTAGAGTTAAAACGAGGTGTAATTCAGTATTTTGTTATTTGGGACAGCCATACAAATGATTCAGTGATTTTATTATTATTATTATTTTTTTTTTCTGAGCTCAAGCACTCTAATCCGTATGTCTGCTTCTACAGCCTGGCAGTGACACAGATCAGTCTGTGCTTATAATCACAGACAGAGGCCTCTTATCTTCCATCACCGACTTCTTTTCCTTGATTCCTCGACTTTATTTTCTTTAACCATTTCTGAGCTTGAACCTGGGTTTTTCTCTTTCATCGTGGTGAAGCCCAGGGTTTATAAATCCAGATACATTGTCCTTTTCCTTTCTTCCTAGCTGGATACTGTTCGCTTGGGGTGTTTGAGTAGATCAAACAGTGGCATCACACCACCAGAGGAAATGGCAAGGTGGAAAGATTAAAAGACAGTGTGAATAGCAGGCAGGGCAGTGATGGCTTCATCAGATGAGAAGGAAAGATGCCAGTGATAGATGATGACAGCTCGTGTGTTCCTTCAGCAGCATGACACTAGTGAAGTTTTGTTGTTCTCACTGTGATTTTTGTAAGAGAAAACTTTGGTTGAAGCAGACAACACAAAACAACAACAACAGCAACAAAATAAGGAGAAAGAGGAAGAGGGAGGAGGGAAGGCTGGAGCTCTCAGTCAGTCATTACTCATGTGAAGAAACTGCAACATTTTATGGGCTTTCATTTGCAGCTCGTGTTCTTTCCTGAGCCGTCTTGCTTTCCTTCCACTATTTCTATTGCCATCCAAATTGAAGACTGAACTATTTCCATTATGAGGTGAGTGGCATATAGTTTTTCTCTTTCACATGCAACAGATTCCCCATGCAAGGCCATTTTACAATCATAAGAGGCTCCTTGGAGTCCTTCTTTGATATATCACATTGTGTCCCCAATAAATCCTACCAAGCATAGCTCTCCAGAAGCATCTCACTCTTTTGCTCAAGGCTTCAATGCATCATATTCAAATACATTTGTCTGAATTTGCTCAGCACTAAGGATTTGTTACATATTTTTGTGACATTATATTAACAATTGATTTAGGAACATTTCATGTCGGAGCACATCAGCCGCTTAATGTGAGTGCAACTCTACTGCTGGAATATCTCATGAGCTATGTTAATGTGAACTGGTCTTTTGAATAGCTCTGTCTCCCAGCTACCACGCCGTATGACTTTCAGTAGCTATAAAAATAAACAAACAATGCCCCTGGTAAAGCAGCATAAAAATTGCAGAGGTTCCAAAATCCCTATTTACGCATTTGAAACAGAGCGGTAAATACTCCCCATTCCCCAACGACACCTGTAAAAAAGAAAGACGAAGCACAACAAAGTGATTCCAGAGAGGTTACCGAGACCAGTGGCTTAGCAGGGACAGGCAGCAGAATTTTTCAGAGGCAGACATCTGACCTTGATATTAATACAAATGGGAAGCTCAGAGAAAGGTTGCAGAAGGTCCTGGTTCACAGCAAGATAATTGCTGTACAACCTGATATTTTTCTGTTGCTTCTTCCCTAAATACAAAGGAATATTAAAAAAAAAAAAAAAAAAAAGAAGAAGAAGAAAAAGAAAAGAGAAAGTTTTGAGATGCATGGTGTAATGCCATCTCCCAGAAGAAAAGGATGGATGTGTCTCATCACTGGAGACGCTACTTTAGACTGAGCAAAACTCTAGCAAACACTTCAAAACCATCATGAAGCCCCTGTGATTCCATGCATTGGATGAGCTTTATAGTCACATTTAATGACAAATTACATTTCCTAGTCTTCCATATAACACCATCATGGGTAAATGTTATGCATAAAATCACATACCAGTGAGTAAAAATACTGTAATTTTAGCTTTGGGGCAGCATACCATATATTCCCCATTGGGCTGTGTACGTTCAGCAGGACTGTAATGTTCTCGAACCTTCCCAGACTGTTTTTCCCACTTTTGGGAAGAGTTACACAGACTGCAGCACAGGGAGTGGAACTTCATTTCCTTCCCAGTAAAAATCAAAGAGAAGTCTGGCAAAAGAAAAGAGGGAAATTAGGTAGACTTTTTGACATGCAATGGGCATGGCAAAATGACAGCATCAGGACCAGTAATGACAACCTTCCTGCTGTCCGTTCCCTCCCAAGGAGCATCACCGAAGGTGAAAATAAGCTGAAGGTTGTCATGGCTAGCGGGGTGTTAAGTCAGGCCATCAACTTGAGTTTTGTTAACACTCTAGTCAGGAGGAAAAAAAAAACCTTGTGCTTGTACTGAACTTTGATCACCTGCAGGCAACAGACCCAGACTCATCCGACTCTGGTGCTTCTCCATGCAGGTAAAGGAGATTTGCAGTATCGTAATGGCAGTGGTTGCTGTTGTGAAAGATACAGACTGCAGAGCATCTGAGGAATTTGGGCTGTGCAGCTATGAATATTTCAGACTCAGAATGCACAGCACAGCATAATCTTAGAAACCGACCAAACCAAAAATCCTATACGAAAGTTTAATTAGGGGAACAAATGAATATTTTGGTGTATATCCAAATAGGAATGTCTTCATTATCAGTGTCTTTTGTGCCAGCATCCCTGAGGCCATTACACAGGATAAAATTGATGGGCATTTAATACTGCTTCAGCCCTAGAGTATTCAGTCTGTACAAGCTAACATTTCAGTTGCTTTTTTTGCTACTTCCTCATTAAAGCCTTTGGTTGACACTTACAAAAGTTCTTTGTCTTGCCTGCATTAAATGAACACGGATTTGGCTGCCACCAGCAGAATTTGCAGTGTTATGAAGTTTGCGGACATCACCTAAAACAACCCGGACAATTTTGGTTTGAAGATAGCGCTGCAAGGTCTGTGTTTAGCAGTTCCAAGTGTATAGAGAAACAAGCAATCATTTGGAGCCTTGTATATGCCTGAGTATTACAAGATTGGGTGGGAATAATGGGGAAACACAGCATAATCAGCCTGGAAAATGACTCCCGAGCATTCTTTCTTTTCTTTTTTTTTTTTTTTCTTCCTTGAAATGAACTTCAGGAGGCACTACATAAGAAATAATGGTAATGTGTTTTTCACAATAAAACAGGCTAATATCACCCTGGGATGTATAATACAGAAGAGCAATCTGTTGTGTAGGAGGTAGGTCTCTTGAGACGAAGCAGCCATCTGAAATCCACGCTAGTGCTTTCATTAACCTGAGATGAGAAGTTCGGGACTGTCTGTGGCCTGATTCTCCCTAGCGCGGAGCACCCACTCTTTTTGGCAGAGATGCTCACCTGCTCCCATCACCAGGCCAGAGGTCCCTGTTTGCTCTGTTGGGCTGTTAAGGACCCCAGGCTGCATTTCCTGATCTGATATTTCTACGCTGGACAGGAAACATATGAGGCAGTTTGATGCAGTGAAGGGTCAGGGAAGTGTAAAGTCTTTTTGTTGTTGTTGTTCCAAAATGGAATTTCTATTAAGATCTTTTCTGTCATAGCTACTGAACAATCTGCAAAGTCGCAGACAGTAATTTCAGCAGTGGCTGGGCCTTGTTGGGGTTGGGCAACTGGTGTAAAAAGGCACTGACCTGAGGACTTTGGGAGGGATACACGGCGGATTCTCTGGGAAAGAAGTTTTGTCTGGAGCATCTCCAGAGTGGTTTGTTCCTTGTATCTTAGCTTTGGATGAATCAGCTCCTGAAACTCTCTGCCACCCTTCTGTACAAGGGGAGGCTAGGTACGTGGTTGTGATTAGATGCTTGAGTTTTAGAGACTAAAAGCCATGAAGGATTAGTTCTACTGAAAGAGTAGCAGATAAGGCACCAGTCAAGATTCCAGCTTCTCCACTGCTAATAGTTTTCATTGGTTTTGCCCCAAAGCTTTTTCCTTCTGTAGTGTTTCTTCTGTAGTGCCGAATTTATTCCTTCTGTAGTGCCAAATTCCACAGCCATGGGAGGAAATGCAGGTGTCACCTACAGGTCCTCTCAAAACAGAAATTCACGCTCTTCAAGCCTTAAGATTTCTGCCCTGAGAAATTTGTCTCTCTTTACAGGAGACAGTAGTGAATACCTGCCTCCCCCCTTCAGTTATTAAAGGTATTTGTGCCACTTCACCACCTCTCATTTTCCTGGTCTCCGCTATTGGAAACAACTTGTGCTCTTATACACACAGAGCAGACGTTCCAAAAGGATTTCCCCCAGAGATGAGAGTTTTCCTTCTTGTTTCAGGCCTGCTTCAATCCCCACCAAGTCTCTGACACAGCATTACGTGCTGTAGCTCCTGAGTCCCTTGGGAAGTGACTTAAATTGCCAACCACCTATTAATGCAAGATGGACACGTTAAAAGCCTCACAGAGGCTGTGCAGTGTCTGAGTTTTGTTTCAGCCCAGGGAGTTTTGCATGCCAGGGAGCTTTGCATGCCACAACGGGCTGCGTGGAGGCAGGACACACACTGCTGCCATTCAGTGCCATGATGGATGGAACAGCAGGGCTGATTTACGATCACCCGTGTCACACAGACATTTGCCCTTGTCCCTGAGCTATGAAAGGCTGTAAGAATAAAGGAGATAAATGGCAAAGTACTGCAGCTGCAGAAATAATTACCTTCCAGAAATGTAAAAACAAACCATTTTTCCCCCTATCCCTTTCAAAACTGATTCTTTAGCACTAGATATTGGCAAGAAGAGCCTGGCTTTTTAGCATGCCACTCACAGAAATGGTAACAAACTGTAGTTTTTCACCCTGGGCATCCAATCTACAGCCTCTAACAACTAAGCACCTCTTTGTTGCTGAAAAAGTCTTCCCAAACTCTTATGGGTGGATAACAACTTGGTAACAGTCGTCTGTCTGACACAAAAGTTTTGCTAGAGTGGATCAATACAGATATCTCTGTGCTAGTAAATGGAATTGGAGACCTGCCTCTGCCTCCTGGGCAACGTCCCTGCCCTGTGCTGTTGTCTGAGCAGTGTTAGAGCCCTGTCTGGGAAAGCACTCTTTGGAGCAGACCAAAGGAAATCCACCTCCAATTAAGAAGCACAGATGATTATGGCCCACGTCTTGACTTTGTGCTTGTGTGTTTTTTCATTTAGCAGGATGTCATTTCATTTAGCCAACAGTACAAAGTTATGATTTTTCAGCTTGTTCCTCTTACACCATTCATATCTAATTATTTTTTTTTTCTTTTATTATGATTATCATGATTTGTGCTTTAAGCAAGGAAGGTGCTCCATGCTAATCATCTTATTAGGACGCAACGCAGGCAAATTGGTACTATTCCCAGCCTTGCACTAAGTCAGCTTAATGAATGGAGCACCCACCAGTGGAGCTCTTGTATACTGGGGTCATCATCAAAACGGAGCAGATGTTTCAAGTCTTGACTGCAGGAAGGGTTCTGGCTCCCAGCTTTCACAGCACTTTTCTGGATGAAAACAAACAGTTTTGGCTGGCATCTGGCAGTAACAACATCTGGCTGGCCATAAATTCTGTTATTGGGCTTGCAGCTGGTGGCAGTGGGAAGGCAGTGAGCAGGTGGGGCTGGCCCTGCACAGCTCTCATGCCCATAGCTCCAACCCCATCCTACCCTAATGAACCACAGCCCAGGGGCAGCACACGTAGTTGGGGAGCTCTGGTGTGGACCCTATGGAGCAATGCCTGAGCACTTTTATCTGGCAGGAGTAGGGAGAAGGAAATGGGACCAAAGGAAGACTGGTGGTGGGGAGGACGCACCTCCAGGCTGGGAAGTCATTACCACACCGGAGTCCTCTTCCTTCTCCTCCTCTTTCTGAAATTTAGAGGAAAACTTGTTCATGTCCTTTAAGAAGCATCCTTAGAACTGTGTTTTGGATTCTGGATTATGGAGGGGTGGAGATGTCTCCTCAGCAGACCTTTCCTGAGCTTCAGCAAAGCTGCAGAGATGCACTCCTCTGCTTGGTATCTCCTTAGGACTAGCTTGAGGCAACTTCTTGCCTTATGTACCAGGATTTTAGAGTTGCCTTTCTTGAGTGCCTGATTTTCATCATGCAGAGCAGAATATCCCAGGCTTTGTGTTCCACTGCATGAGACGTGGCAGTGTGTTTTAGTGGATTTGTCTCGTAAGTCAGATTTTCCATGAGCAGTCTCCAGTTTGGTGCTCCTTGATTTCTGGGTGCACATCCTGAGCCCCTGGTGGTGAACTTACACAACTGCCAAGCACTTACAGCTGCATGCAGAGTCCCAGCCCCAGAACACGTTGATAATGCTGAGTAACCTAAAAGTACTGTAACTGATGTTTCAGAAACAATGTTGGCAATTAGTGGAGACTTTCGACCTTGAGCGCTCTATGCAGCTGCTCTCAGTTTGTAAAAGCATCCCTCCTTCACACAGAAAATTCATTGGGGAGGTAAATACATTTGATTTTTTGAACAGAGTTTGAGGAGCACACAATAACTAAGGATTCAGAGGATACATTGAAAAATACTAAAAAGCAAAATATTGATTTTCTCTTATTAAGGCAATGGCCTCCATTCTGTGTGCAAGGAATGAGCCAGAGGACCTGGGAATAATGAAAAAGTATGAAGAAATTAAAAATGGCATCAGAAACAGCTCCACATGGAGGCTAGATCTGCATATGCAACTTTATCTCTTATCTTTCCTTAATTTTTACATTTGGCATTATATCATTGACAATTTATTTATTTATTTTGTAAATAAGATCCACAGATGCTCACTAAATCAGCATGCATTTAATGTAGTCTTTTGTAGTGACCATTGCATTTGTGGCTTAAAATGCACTTTCATTGTTAAGCTCTTGAAAGCAATGCCTAACAAACATCAGCAGCCGAATGATTTCAATTAACAGGAAAAATGGGACTGGTCTTTTGCTGAAGGACATTTTCTCCCTAAGATGCTTTTCTCTTCTACAGAAAGGGATTGTATAAATGTGGCAAAAGCTCCCATTTCTAGGAGATATAATTAAGATAGTCAAACCATCCAGCCATCAGTGAAAGAGACCATTTTTTCTCTTCAACCCACTAATGCTTTGGGCAGAGACACCCATTTATAAGGGCAAGTCAAGATTTTGATTCGACTAAGCCCTGTTAAGCCCTATCAGAAAAAAAAAAAATAAAAAAAATTGCTTGGCTTTGGCCAGAGTGGGCAAGCCATGGTGCTGATATTCAGGGGAGCTGGGAGGTGCTCCTCACTGCAACCCAAAGCAGCTCTTTGGAGTGGGAGGTTCAGGGAAAACCACCATGAACTGTGAAACAGCATTGTCTCTTCCTTTCATTTTTGGAGATACCAAGGAAGGGAGTGCTAAGGGTAGATGTGTAGTGTGTGCTCAAGGTGAAAATGGACACAGACTGGCTTAAAAGAGGTTGGCTGGATAAGGAAAATCTCCTTGGGACAGGAAGCTCCTGGTTGGCACAGAACTGCCTGTATCTTCTGCCATGGGAGGTCTGTATGGGTGTCCTCCAGGCAGCTGCATGCTGCAGTCCTTGACCACCCTGAGAGTCCTTATCTGACTCTAATATCCCTGAGGATGCTTGAATTTGTGGCATTTTGCATACGACCATCGTCTCCCCACGAACAGAAAGAAGGGGACTGAGTGATGTGTTCTCTGGTTGTTGTCATGCCGTATAGGACTGGGTCAACATTTCATCTGAGACTAAAATCAGGTGGAGACTCTGACCTTTTGCCAACCCGGCCAGATATCTCAGTTATGCCCATGGTTCCCAGAAGCCAGAAAAGGGGTGGGGTACTCCATGATGCCAGAAACCACGTCCACACTGAGGTCATTTGATATTGGTGCAAGTACCTGGGCTTTGGGGAATGGTCTGGGTTTGCTTATCTGTGCACCTGGTTCTTTCCTACACTCTCTCTTTATCTCAAGGCTACATTGCTAATAAGAGCTTCAATACATCTTTTTAATTTCTCTTTCTAAACAATATGATCTTGGCCTTTGGGGCATTAAGAAGAAAATATTAATTAAACCAACTTCCATATGGAAATACAATCTCCCTGTATAATTTTCATAGATTAAATCCATACGGAGAGCAAAGAATGTTATCACCATGAGGAATGTGACATCAGATCGCTACTGATATGAGCCACATAAAAGAAAAACAATACGGGTGTGAAAATGAAACCCTTTGGGATTCCTTGGTTTGAACATGAAAAAATAGAGAAGACGGATTTTTCTTTGGCTGTGCTAGAAATTACAATGCACTGTAGTTTTGAAAGAGGTTAGAAATAAACCATGGCACTGACAATTTCCAGAGGAGGGGGAGAAAGCACAGTGTTGTACCTCTGCTTCATCCAGGTGATGAGTTATGAGCTAGCAATGTTAGCAGTATGGCTTTTGCACCTGAAGCACTGAATTATTGAGAGTTAATCCACGAGGCACAGCCTCATATGCTTGCACATCCCAAAGTCTCACTGCTGTATCGTTACTGTGAGGTGATTGCAGCAGCAGCAGACCTCTTGCTTTCCAGCCCAAGTAACTTGAAGACAATTTGTGCCTTATGTTTGAATAGCAGTAACGATGTGATCTAAAGGAACAGATGTTGCTGTCCTCGGTGAAATTTCATCTCTGCATACAAGTTTATGGAAGACGTGAGTGACTTCGTGGATATGGGCTCTGCTTAATACCTTAACACGTGCCTTTATAGCAGTAATATCGCCTGTATACACCCAGGCGAAGCAGCCTTTAATAGCTCCTCTGAATCAATAACTCTTAGTCCTATTTGTGCACTAGGTGGGAAGCCTTGGCTTTAGCAAAGCTTGGGAATCCCATCTCTAGCAAGGTGTCTGGTCACCTACTGAGCTTCTTCTGCTGTGAAGTGCTTTGTTCTGTCTCTAGAAAACCCATTAGCTATTTATTTATTTATTTTTGTAGTGGCTATTTTACGCATGTTAAACATCTTAACATCTAAAGTAAATCCAAGCACAGAAGCACAGTGTTATCAAAATAGTGTTAGTGGAGGGAGCCTACAACTAGGTCAGGTGAACTGAAAAGGATTATTTTTCACCCATGTTAGGTTCAGCAAAAGGAAAAAAAAAAAAGAAAAAAGAAAAAAACAACCAAAGAATCACCCTGACTTTCTCGTATCTTCTGAGGAAATGAGCATTCGTCCTTCATCCTTCTAGGCTACATATGCAAGCTAGCAAATCACTTAGTCTCTGCAAACTGATTTCCAGTCTGCTGCCAGTTTTTGGCTGTTTTGTCTACTTGTGATGTCTACCAGAAGGCTGGCCTCTTTTGGTGGCTGTGTTAGATCTGAGCATGGCACATAAAAACCACTGCTTTCTGCTTCAGGCACAGTTTTGACTCCAATAAGCGAGTATTCACAGAAAGTGAACTTCCTTGATGTGTCCATTTATTCTGAGATTATCCCATGTGTACTTTGTGCTTTTGATAAATCCTTGCCTGTTTCCAAAAGGACATTAAAAGATCGGACAACTTCAATGTAAATATAAATGTGGCTAGCCTGGGCACTGAAAAATCCTCACGGTATCTGAGCTAATTATGGAGAATTTAGCTCACAGAGGTTCAAAAACATTAGCCATGCATTCGTTATAGCTGTGCACAGCAAGGCAGATGTACAGTCGTCTGGTTATTACGTGGCTGAATAGTAGCTGCCATTTGATTACAAAGCTGTAGACAGAAGCGCATCATCTAAATAACTTTGTAATCAGTCCTCTGCCTCAGTTTGGTCTGATTAAAATTGCTGTACAAGTATCTTGCCTTTCACACTTTTTTTTTCCCCAAGGAAATTTTTAGGGACCACTGCAAATGGAGATATTTTTAAACATCCAAGGTTTGCTCTGTGAGGTTGGGAAGGGGAAGATGCTGTTGCCCCTATGTTTGAACGTGTTAAGTGCTATTGAACGTTTGCAGAGGGAAGGCAGAAAAGTGTGAGCAGAACTCAACAGAGCAAAGGCTCCAGACTCATTGCAAGCCCTTATGCTCCTTGGTGAATTTAGGTGTGAATCACACCCTCCTTTGCAGTTCCTAGGATCCTGATTTGTGTGTTTGCCTGTGGAATCAGCTCCTCTGTGGAGCTCTGGCTCTCCAGCTTCCAGAGAAGCCCCTGCATGGTACCTTCTGTTGAGCTCTGTGCAGAACCAGGCTTCAGATAGCAGAGGGTTTGCCCCACAGTTTTTGACCTCTTTTGAACGGAGAGAAATTGTTCCCCTATTTCTGTATTCTTGGCACCGCTCCTTTCCCTGAAACAGCCGAAGACTTTGCTGGAGCTCTGCTTTCCGCTTAGCTGCTGCTTGCACACAAGGTCATGTCGTGTATGTTGTGGAAGTCACAAGTCCTTCATTTACTGCAATATATCTATGTAAATAAAAGACAACTGCGGAGTTACATACGGATCATAACAATTACGGGGAGCAAGCTGCAGAAGAGGCAATCTGCTCGAGGTGTTCAGTGAGTCTGGAAGTGCTCAGTCGGTAATACCTGTAATAAATAATGCCAAATCTGGCAATAGCTTTCCCTCTCATTTTAGCATCAAAGCTGTCGTTAGAAGCTTTCACACAAAGACAAAAAATACAGCCTAATGTTCTCTGCTTTTTAGCAGTGCTCTTCCACTAACGTTGTACCGTGTCCAAACAATGCAGCTTTCCCTCCTCTTGCCAGTTGTCCCAGGTCCTCTACCTGACGTTTGATTTAAAATATTGATGAGAAATTGAACGTCTGTTTGATATTTTTAAAACCAGCTGAGGTGCATCAGCTAGCACAGGATTCGCAGGTGCCTCTTGCCAAAGCCAGCTCACCATTTCTGAGCACCTTTTCCTGCCCAGGGATTTTAAAAGAGAAGCTGGCAGTTTTTAGCAGCTCAGCTTGCAGCCTGCTGAAGTCTCTGCTTTGAGAGAAAGAGGGGGGGCCCAGGTGTGGGTTGCAGATGTCCTGCAGGTCATCACAGGAGCCTGGCAGGTTGTGCTGAGGACCAGGAGAGCTGCCTCAATGCTGTGCTTTGGTCTTGAACTTGATGAAAGTGGCAGTGCCAATCACTTGTCCTGTTATGATTTCATTTCACACCCCCACACCACCCAAACCAGAGTCCTCTGCCTGCACACGGCACTCAGCTCCCACCCGAGCTTCAATAGCAGCATCCAGTCCCTGGGGGCTCTGCTGGGACATGGGCACAACAAAAACTCCTCAGTGCTGGTCCTCTGAGTCAGGGACCCACTGGGTTCTTCTGGTAGGATACCTGATCTTCTCTGAATATCTTCCAAAAGACTTGAGAATGCTTTAAAGAACCATTACAGGAGAAAACTACTTTGGAAAGTTTCACTAGCAACACCTAAACCTTGTGCAACTCATGACTTGTTGGCAGTCTGTATATACATTTGAGCACCTGACTCCAATCTTGTGCATTTAGATAAAACACCACGATGGCCAGCATGAAATATAAGCTGTCTTCCAGAGAAGCAGCATTTCCAAAGGTTTCGGTGACATGTAGGGTTCCTTGTCCTTATCCCACATAACAGATACTTGACAATTATACTTGACAGTTGTTATTAACTAAGCCACAACACAAAGCATCTTTTTATGGGTGCTCATGTCACCTCTTAGGTTAAGAGGCTAAGAGAAATATGAAAGGTTGTGGTCTCAAAAATAAGAAATATTTCACCTTTTCAGATGGTTTCTAAGGCATCCATGCCTTGCACTCTTCATCTAATTTTCCTGCTGTCAGTTTATTTTCAACCCCCACAGAAGCACAGGTTGTGTCACGGGGGTGGCCTCAGGTTGTGTGCTGGTTACACAAACCATCGGAGCCCAGTTCCACAGGGGGCTGCTCCTCCCATGTCCCCACTGCTCAACGTTTTTGCCAGGATGACTGCGTTTTGCCCAGGGCTCAGATGATATTGTTACTTGCCATCCAAGCCTGCTCGCTGAAGTGCTCCTCTAAATAGAAGTCGAGGTTTCTCTTGCCTGTGCGCTTCCGTGCTCAGGGTTTTACTGTTCCAAGGTCAAGGGAATTCGCTCTACTACAGGGATATTAATGTGTTCACTTCAAGGATAGAGGAGAGGATTTAAATAAAGTTGGAAAAACTCCCCTCCTGGTGCAGCACATTATTAGAACTGAATCTGAACTGAGCTTTTCTTTCCCTTTTTTTTTTTTTTTTTTCCTATTCAAATGAGTGCAAAAGCTAATTAAATGCAGATCTTCATTTTCAGACATTTTCAGATTCCTCCAAAGACAGGAATGAGAAGTATAAAAACACAGAGAAATTCAGGAGCTGTCACATAAGTTGGGACAGGGATTAAAATATTACCAAATCTGACTCAATTGTTCCAAGCAGCACTTGAAATCTGTTTCTCTGAAAGTTTCTGCTGCTTAAACCAAGAAACATACAGTGGAGCTTGGCTTTGATTAAAAAAAAAGAAAAGAAAAAAAAAGAAAAAGAAAGTTTCAAGAAATCTCTTCCATAGAAGGAGCTTGGATAGGAGAAATAAATTAAGTTTCTGAACTAAGAGTCAAGTAAGAACTGCAGAGGCTTTCTTTTCTCTGAAAAAAATGTGATGATAAATCAGCTTTGTTACCACTTCTGAAAATTTTGTTTTAATATTTGAAGACCTGATTTTGAAAATGGTAAGAGCACGATAAACAAGATGTTATTTTTCACACAGCTCACCTGAACTGGGTTAGTGAGAGTCTCATGGGGAAGATAATTTGCTCGAGCTACTCAGCTGAGGTTTTCAAGTTGCCTGGGAGGGTCCAGGCAATGATCTGAAGCCTGGGTGCTTCTTTTCAGTGAAATCTGTCTTTGAACCTCTAGAGCACCCCCAGCTAATGATCCTGCACCCTCAAAGCCAGTCAGGATCATAGCTTTTTGATGCATTTCTTCTACCTGCAGTTCACCAACACATTTTTACTTTCTGATCCTACGGTGAGCAGACATTTGCAACCTCTACAAGACCAACGCCAAGCTGTTGTATGGCACAATATCCTGTGCTCAGCTTCCTCCAGTGCTCATCCATGAACAACAGCTCAGGGTTCCTGAACGGGTGTTATACGACCAGAGGAAATCTCCATCTCATTCTTTACAGCCTCCAAAACTTTCTGGCCTTGGTCCCTTCACAGAGTGAGCTTCCAGACCTTGCCTCTTCTTGTCTTTGTTCCCTTGCGTATTGGAAGGGTCACCTGGATGCTCTCTTTGCTCCCTGGTGTCCCCAGCAGTCCCGCAGGAACTGCCTCTCACACAGCTCCCTGCTCCCAGCTGCACAACCCAGCATTATTCTCCTAATGGACAAGCCCACCCTGTACCTCTATCTAATGAAAAAAAAAGGCCAAAGGGAATTTTAATGGGCTCCTTTATACCTTTCATTGTTCTGAAGCAATCTTATTCAGACAGGCTCTTGGAAGAATTTCTGTTAGCTCTAGAGGATCAATTACAATGAAGAGATGATTAAAGAATAGATAAAGGTTTTTAATAAATTATAAACTTCCCGCAGAAGTGCTTTAACAAAATTAAGTTATGATAGTGGTGATATGATACTGCATTATGATCATTTCCCATTTGTGAATAGGAGATTAGATGAAGATTAGTGAAACATTGGAGACATAGGAAATGTGAAGTTAAGGTCCAAATGTGTAAGAATACTGCAGAGACAATAGAAATCATGTTAAAATAATAATAAAAAATACTTAGTTCATACAGCACCTGCCTTATTAACCAAAATTTCTGTGAATTAGTTCTTGGTCAGCATGATACTTGCAAACACTTTGAGCTTTTAATATTTAAAATGAAAGTGTTGCTGGACACAGACTTAAGGTGACATAGTACTGTTCTTTTCTCAACAAGATAAATGTGAATTTTGAAGTTGAGTTTACAGAGGAATTGATATTTGTCAATTTAGAATTTGCTTTACAAATTGTTTGTCTTCAAGAAAACTCGTATCAGTAGAGTCAGCCCTGGCTGGATGATAGGAAAGGTGATGAGAGTGAGCTCACTGGGAAAGCATCAAACAGAATATATGTTACAAGAAGGTTTTTGTCCTCATTCCCCTGAGAAAAATCACTGAATTTAGCCCCCTTGAAACATATCTATTTCAAAAACCAAAACCAAAACCAAAACCAAAACAAAACAAAACAAACAAACAAACAAAAAAAACCACACCTGTATTATCTGATGGAAAAATGCTACAACTATTTTTTCCCATTGGTATCTCTAGTTCCCACTAACTCTGATTCTTATATTTCATCAGACTGCTGAAAAGTATCTGGGCTTGTACTTAGTGATGCTGATTTTAATGCTGATTTTAATGAGACTCTCGAATGAGTAAACTACTCAAGATGAGCAGAAGGATCGAAATGTCACCCAGTGCCATTTCAATGCATATGTTGTTCAGAGCTGATTCTGGTTGACCTCCAGCTGAATAAATGACCCTGTGGGAGAAATCACATGGCTCTTATTTACTCATCTGAAAAAGGTGGTGCAGGTCTCAACCACCCTGCAACACACACTGTTCATTTTCAGGTTGCTTTCAGACTTTTCTCAAGACGTGAACATAGGGCAAGTATTAGCAAGGCGCTTGTCTAAACTTCGTGCCATTTCCATTCCTACTAATACTATCAAATTCAATTACATTTCACGCTGAAGGCATTTGATTTCTCATCTGTTCTATAAATATTTTTTACAGGAAACAGTGTCTCAGAATGTCGTGCGCTAGTAAATCAGCAGAGCTCGATTAAGCCCAGGGAAAGATGCTGATTTACTTTACTTGTGCTTTTCTCCTTGCATATTTATTCTCAATAATCTGGGGATATACAGAGATTGAAAATGGCAAATGACTAATGCAGCTTTGTGAATCTCCATCCATCTGTCCAATCTTCCCTGGCTTATAATAACATGTTAGTCATGGGGAAGAAATAACATTTAATAATATTGTTTCTCCCATTCATTTGCTAGTTGACTAATTCAGTCACTTGGAAATAGTATAACATATCTCTTGGAGAAATTAAATGCAGGCCATGAATTTTGCACAAGAATGACTATTTGCTGTGACATTCAGTTTATAGATACCTTTTTTTCATGTGTTTTGCAGCAAAATCCTTCTTACATACAACATGTTATTTACCTCCTCTAGGTTATAAGTCACTTACAGTCACTTACAGTCACTGGGCAGCAAAGTGAAGAGATGATGACTTGTAGATTTTAAATAGGAAAATGAGACATTTGGATGACTGCTATATAATTTGTGTATTGTTCTTTCTAAAAGAAAAAACTCACATTAGTAATAGAGTTACCTGGAGAAGTGAGTCATATTCCTGAAACCAGACCTTGAGCTACTTTTAATACTCATGGCTTCTTGTTCATTTATGAAAAATTTCAAAGGTTCCGAGTATTAGTATTTTAGAGAGGGTCAGTCAGTAACAACTTAGAGAAATAGGTGCTTACTAAAAATTCCTCCTGTTATAGGTTGGTGATATACCAGAATAAGCCATTGGATATTTCATGCACAATTTCTATTAAAAACAAAACAAAACAAAACAAAACAAAACAAAACAAAACAAAACAAAACAAAACAAAACAAAACAAAAACAACCAACCAACCAAAAATTATGCGCACACACACACACACAAACTAAAAACCATGAGTGGCTCAGAGCACGGAGTTGTGACTGTGATTGAGCAGTCACTATGTTTCATGTTAGTGGTTATTTCAGTATCTGGAATTGCAAAATAAATTCTTTAGCTATAGTGTGCCGCAGCACGGTGCTGCACACGAACAAAAAACATTGACCCATTTTTCATTATAAACTATCAGAAAAAAGAAACTCTTAAGAACAACATATGTCAGAAACCTTGAGATATTGCTCAGCTACTCGTTTTGAATGAGGTATATAACTTGTTGAATTAGTTTATAGTGCCTATGAGTGATTTGAACACCAAGATCAAAAATGGATGTCATTGCTGGGATTTGCTTCTGTTGGAAGGAATTGTGTTCGTTTTGTTCTGATTTCAAGTTATTATTGGCATGGGCTGAAATACCAATATGTGCAGGATACCTGAAAACCATTTGGATAAATATTAAAAAAACTGGGTAGAATCTTTTTGTCTTTATTTTTTTTTTATTATTATTTTTTAAAGAAAAAAGGCAAAAGCACTTTCATGTTTTTATTTATCCAGCATTTTCCTGTTGAAAGGGTACAGGTACCCAAAGCAATTCTCAGGTCTGCACCCAGTGCAGCTGCAATGATGGAATCAGTCTGGATGTATGATTCATGACTGTCACAAGTGATGTGCTGGGAAGGGATGAACTCTGCACTGTCCCAGCCAGCCGTACGCATCAGATTTTGAGAAAGAAGAAGTGTATTTAAGTCAATGCCTGAAACCAATAATTAAGATGCGAGTTTTAGGAGTATTAAATATAGACCAGGAAAAAAAATGACATCTACGCCTCCATGTCCTCAAGACAAACTGATAAAACAGAGGAAGAGAAAGAATAATTAGGAATGAACTTCACATAAATCTGCATGACATCTGCATAAAAAAACCTGATCTCTTATCCATATCTTCAGATCATCTCAGTCAAAGGAAGCTAGTGGGGACTGAATAAAGATGAGCCCAATAAGAAACCCTGTGGGGCATCAGAGGAATCAGACTCTGTGAAATCAGAGCGGATCAACTAACCAGTGCAGATACGATAGATAAAAAGAGAAGGGAAAAGAGCCGAGCCCAGCTGAAACTAAAGAGCTGCTGGGCTCGCTCCAGCTTCTGAGGAGGGTATTGCTGCAAAGTCCATCAGCATCTAGAGGGCTTTTAAGAAGACTTTTACAGAGCTCATTTTCATTGGGGTTAATGCTGTGCCAGTGGTCTCAGCACACATCGTGTTTTAGATGGTGAGGTCTCCTGGACAGCTTCTTTGTGTCTGTCTAAGCAATCATAACTTTAAAATCAGGATTCAGCAATGTGTACGTGCATTCCATTACAGAAAGCCCATGTCTGAGTGCTTGTTTGATTCAAGGGGTAAATTAATTGGTAGTGATTTCATTAACAATACCTTATATATCATTTCCACATCAGCATTTCCACATTGAGTTCTAAATATTTTTGATGAATTCAAACAATTGCACCAGGTATCAACTCCATTTATTAAAATAAATGATTACCTACCCACTTTTTATTACTGGTGGTAGCTCTGCTGTACTTGTGAACTGTGGACAGATTGCTTAGCTGGTGTAAATCAGCAATAATCTGTTGTTGCCAGTGGTGGGAAGTTAATTTAAACCTCTGAGAATCTGGCCCAGTGACCAGACAAGTTTTTAGAAACCTGTGGTCCAGGTGGATCACAGCGGGTCTGATTAAAGTACAAGCAAAGTTGGCTGGATGGAAGCCAGAATAAGCTGATTACCCAGTAGTGGCCCAAAAACACATAAATCATGTGTTCAAAGTATTATGCTATGGTTTCTAACAAGCTTATCTCTCAGCTCCAGCAAGTCGGTCCTTATGGGAAAAGCCAATAAATAAGTGCAAAATGAAACAGGAATCTCAGAAATTACTCCTGTTATTTATAATTTATTAAGTGCACTGCACTGGCATAGAGGAAAACACTGTGCAGAAGGGGATTGTGCCTTAAGTTACACGTATCCTTGGCAGCTATGTATTGAACACAGCAGATCTAAACCAGTGTAGAGATCTAGTCCTTCCACTCCCTCTCTTTAGTTTTTCAGCAACTGTGCATTATAATCTCTTTCAGAAAACTTATCAAACTTAATCATCTAACTACAAGCACTCTGGCTTACTGCACACACTGATACTCCCCCAGGAAGTAAGCTGAAGCATTTTCTTATTTCTAGCCCAGAACTTCTCCTGGCCTCTTCAAACACCATTAGTTCTTGTCTCAGCATTTTTCTTTAGTTTAAATAATTCAGCGCCCTTCTGCTTTTCTGTTTCTTTGTTTAGTTTCGTTTTGCTTTTTTCCCTTCTGGATACATTTATTAAAAAAATACCTTGCCCTTTCAGTTTTGCCAGACCCAACATCCAGTGACTTTGGCATGAATGGATTTTGTAAGATTGGTTTGGTTCCAGGGAAGTCTAAGCATGCCCAGAGTAAGGACCAGGTGGTTTAACAATTTGAATGATTTCTGATCTAATTAGCTTTGAATATTGGCCTAATTAGCATAGTGTGAGTATTCTGCTGGGTCCTACCATCCAACAGCCTTTCCAATTGATTGGTCACCTCTGCAGTTGTAAAAATATGTCACTCTTGAACAGGAGTGACCAGTAATGCAGAGGTCACCAGTAACGTAGAGTGTTCCCCAGCCTCATCACCTTGATGGACAGGGTCCTCCCTATGTTTTCTGGAGGATCTGGCACAACACATCACCCAGACAAAACGCAAATTCCAGCAGAGTGATACATTACAGAGAGAAAAACCTAAGTTTTCATTGTGGAATGAAGTGCTGTGCACAAGATGCAGTGTGTTTGAAAGAAGCAGCAGGGGTATTTTGGCTGTTGGGAACTGAATAGCTTCAACTAGATGGTGTCAGGAGCTTGGAAACCCAGCATGCAGAGACAGGGTCCAGATAAACAGAGGATAAGGAGCAGGGAGGACTTCACTTGCCATACTCCTTAGTTCTCGCCTTTGCTGTAATATCTACCAAACTGCATGACTGTGAGGCAGAAGTTTAAATGGACCTTGGCTTATGATGTTGACCAAAATTATCTTAATATTTTGCATGTTTCATTTACCTGCATTATTATGTTATTGCTCAGATTTTAATTCCTTTGTGGTTGGGGATATCTCTTTTTCCTGTGTATCAATTTGTGCTGCCTAGCACACACAGTCCTGCTCCAAATTTTTCACTTCTATTTGCTACTGTACTAGACAACTGATTCAAATAATATATCCTAATAATGTCTGAAAGAGAAAGGAAAGTATCTCGTTGAAAAATCAGGATCCTTAGTCAGAACAAGATGGACAGATCCCTGCAGCCATCGTATGGACAAGGCAAATGAAAGGAGCCGTTGTTAGGGAAACTGCTTTCTCCTTAGTGATTAAAATAACATCTGATAGACTGCAGAAACCAACACTGTTATGAATATTCATTTTTTTTTTCCTCCTTTCAGAACAACGCTCTACTGAGGACCATAAGAGTATGGCAAGGTTTTACCTTTTCCTTTTCCATAGGGTTATTTGATAAGGTGGGATAGGAGAGGAGGCAGGAAAAGGGAGTGGGGCTTCGTCTTGGCGAGCATCATCCTGTTGTGAGTGTTTGCAGAGTGTAAATACTCCCTTTGGGATCTCCTGCTTCCTCTGCAAGTCCACCAGGATTTTATATAAAATGCAGATAGAAGTTGCAGCTGTGTGCTCATTTTGATGCTGTTTCATATATTAAATATGCTCAGAGCTAACCCATGGGTTGCATTTCCCAGAAGTCTAAGTCCCGAGGCGCCTTAAAAAACCCACTAAGGGACTCGACCAATTTATTCTCCTCCACAAATAGCTAACTCATTTCTAATGGGGATGGTTTTTATAGAATCACAGAGTAATTTAGGTTGGAAGGGATCTCTGGGGTTCTCAAACACAACCCCTTCTCAAAGTAGACCTGATTAGATCAGATTGCTAAAGGACTTGTCCAGTCGAATATTGAGTATCTTCAAAATATTTCTCCACCTCTTCAGGCTCCCGTTCCAGTTTTCACTACCATCACAATGAACAAAAATAATCCTTATATCTAATTGTAGTCCCCAAGGTTGCAATTAGTGCTGTTTCCCTCCTCGTTCTACTATGCACGTATGGGTGAGATCACTACAGGCTGTTGCTCACTGTGCAGAAAGGACAGTCAAAGCATTTTGCATGGATATCAGCCATACTAGAGTGAGATATCAACACCACTGACAGCACCAGCATTTTTCCTGAGCCCCTTAATAGCCTAAAAACTGGTGGTAAATGTTGCATGTGCAGATATGAAAGGTTAGAACCTAAAATGTGCCCTGATTGCATGAAGCCTGCAGGCTCCAGGTGCTCATCCTGAATGTGTTCTGAGAATATGAAAATTCTTCCAAAAAATGTAAAAATATGACCTTTGGGTTACAATGGAGAAGGGAAGAAGGGGTAGAAGACATTAATTGACTTGTGCTCCTTCTGTGCTGCCTTGGCATGCACAAAATCTGTGAATGTTTGGCGGTGCCATTAACAGTTTCTGACCGAGTTTCTCTATTTCTGTGGGCTTAAATTTAAATAAAGGCTTCAAAATAAAATGTGACAGCTCTGCTTTTAAGACAGGGGAATCCAAACAAAATTTTAATACAGCACTTGTATGCTAAATCAAGTTATTTTGAATATATTCATATTACCTCTAAAGACAGGAGGGAGCCTATTCCTTCAGGTGACATGCATTGGAAGTTACAGCTGTATTTCCAGTTGGCATGGTTTGGAACAAATTTTGCCTAAGGAGAAACAGTGAGAGATGCAGAGGTCTATACGGAGGAGATGCTGACCAAAACGGGACATAGATGGAGCTGTGGAAGAGTGTAAACATGTAATCATTTTGACACAGCTAAAAAGTAGTTGGGAAAAGTCTCCTCCTCTCAAATCTTGGCATATTCACCTGGTGACAGCTATTAGACATTTCTTAATACAAACAGACTCTCAGTCTTTTATAAATCTTCCTTTGCTATTGCACAAAGTGAACTTAAATCTTTCTGAAGTCATCCCCAAATTAGTCCTAAATAAGTGTTGGCTTGTGTACAGACCTGAATTTCTACTACCTTCAGGTAGGTCATTCCTTAGTCGTGCATTATAAATCTCAGACAACACTTGCTGCTTTTTTAAAAATGTAATTACAATTACAAACTAATAGAATTACACTTCTCTTTTCCCACCTTTACATTTTTCCTAGTGACATTTGGTACTTCAGAACAAAACCCTGTTTCAATGGTTAGAAAAAGCAGATACAGGTACTGCAGAGGAAATATTTTGGTAATAAATCTGCGTAACAAATTTCAGCCTGTGGCCTGATCGTTCCTCAAGGACAATGGAGAGAGGCAGGTGCTATTCTAGAAGCCACAGCCACCCACCAGAATTTGTCACCTGTTGGACGGCAGGGCCACAAATGTAGCAGAGCCATTTTAGCTCTGCCTACATTTTAAAAACTCTACACCTCTTTTTTATGTTAGACCACCTATGGTAAAAGCCCATGTGTGCACATGCATGCAAATGTCTTGTCAGATCTCTTGTGCTTTTTATTGTTTGCTTTCTTTAGACCTGGTTAGCTTCAGGGAATGGGACAGCAGATGTTGGGAGTTGCCTGCATGCAATGGTTAAACAGGAGGCAGGAAAGGAGAGATGAAATCACCGCAATACTCATTCTGCCCGTAACGCTCAGCGTATGCTTCTCAGCCCGTCTCTGAGCGGGGCTCCTCATGAGTCACTCCTTTATGAAGACTTGGCTTTGCAAACTAAGCAAGCAGGTTAAGTACTCAAGTTACAGAATTATTATCCAGGCTGTTCCCTGGAGCCTGGAGTGGAGTGGATAAGCCGTAAAGGCTGCATAATAAACCAGCCCAGGAATTCTCAGCAGCTTCGCAGGCAGGCACACTGTCATTGCCTTGGCTCCGTGGGGAGCACTAATTGTAGCACTTGCTGCAGTCCCCTTCAGCTTACTGACAGAATGCCAATTTCAGGCAAGAACTAATTTATCAATGGCTGTAGTGGCTAAAGAGAATATATCTCCTGTCATGTTCCAGGCTGCGGCTGCAGTGTTTCTCGAGTAGCTTGTGTTGCTCTCACAAATAATGCATGGTAGCGTAGTATTTCTGCAATAAGCAAGAAGGTCCTCTAGGCTTCTAGTCTTATTAGATAACAGTTGTTCTACATTAATCTATTTTAATGAAGTTCCTGACCTTCTTCCTCGGTAGACTGATGAGTAATTTTCCAAATAAATCTTGCCTTGCGTCTTAATCCTATTTTGCAAATAATCCCAATAACTCATGTATGAACACTCATAATGTTAAGACCGTGAAAAAAAAAAAAAAAAAAAAGAGGGAGAGAGTAATACACACGGAGACTAATATTCTGGGTAATTACATTGCGTGGTACTTGGGACAGTGATTGCCAGTTCTGATTCATGGGGAAAACAGTACACAAGGAAGATATGAAGTGGACTATTAAGTCCCATAAAAATTTATGCAGATGTCTTCAACAAACCTGTGCAATCATAAAGTAACCAGGCAATGTGGAAAAAAGGTCTTATTTATGGTGCATTGCATAAGTCAAGAGATTTAGTAGGACCTTATAACAAAGTGAGAGTAATTAAATGCCTTAGAATCAAGGATTAGACACTGTAAATGAAAAATGTCTGCGGAGGAACAGTTAATAGAGTATGTCAGTGTGTGTTTCTAGAGAAGTTAATGGACATGATTAAATCTATTTTTTATCTCTACCCATAAAGCATATTGGTGCTCAGGTACTGAACTCTGTGTCTGCGCTTGGAGAGAAGTGAGAATGAAGAGAGAAAGCTGGGTGGGTAGCATGGGAGAGAAAAGCGAAACAAGGATGCTGGAGATGCTTGTAGGTTTTTGCTTTAGATTAGAGGGAAAAAGGGGGATGTGCAGCAACAAAGTGACCCAAGTACAGCAGCCTTCTGGCTTCCTCTGGTTTATGACTGTGATGGATACATGCTCAGGGGCACTGAGAGCATGTTCAGTGCTTCATCAGGAGTACAGCACATTGTGGATACAGTTTTCTCTCCCATGGTATCTGCTGGAACTGCCTGATCCTACATTTCCTGGGCTAGATCTCAACGCTCTTATTTGCCATGTGGTTACATGCAACAATCCCATTTCCATTTTCTTCAAAGAGTCGTGGCAGCTGCTAGGTGAAATGGCTCAAAAAAAGCTTCCTAAAAACCAAAGAATAAAATGTCCCAGGCCAGAGATACATGAACCTTTTGTATTTTGGAATTCTTCTGGGTCCTTTCTTACAGGTTTTCAGCTCAGGGCTCCGTTTCTGGTTGGGGAGGACAACTACATAAATGCAGTGTCCTCTTTGTGTATCCTTGTTTAATCAATGCTCTTTTCACCCAAGCTTGGACTGATGCTGACAATCCTGTAGGTCACTGTGCAAACATTTTATTGAATCCAATTGAACATGTTGTTATCTTTTTTTGTTATTATTTTTTTATAGTGCTTTTTTTGGTTATATTTTTAAAGCAGATGGATAACGCCCTTTGATGTGGTCAGTGGTAAAATGAACAGCCCTTACTGTCCAGTGTAATGTTCTATATATGAGCACCTTCCTATTCACAGAGTACAGACTGACCTTTTTTTTAGGAATTCTTGCTTCGTACAACTGTGTTGGCTCTTTTGAAGTTGAAGGCCAGATATCGCATTGTGGTTTTTGTGTACATTGTGTTTAGTTCATCGCTACTGTGCAGTGGATGAAGAGTGAAGCAAAAATAGAGCCACCTTTTTTCCAAGATTTTGTTAACAGATCATACACATCTGATAGATCACTGTTATAAGCAATTTAAAAAAAATATTTTACTTGAACAGTAAGGAATCTTGCCCAGAAGTGAAATGCAGTGATTTTTCATGCAGATGCTTACGCTTATATGCATATCCTGTATTATTCTCAGCAAGAGTTATTAAGAGGTAAAAAGAGAACTAAGTGTTTATTCATGCCAAGGAAAGGATACGGCTGCAATGTTGAAACCTCAGGTGAGCAGCCACGGACAGACAGGTTCCCGTCTGCTGCCACTCTCCCTTGTTCTGCACTTCTGCTTTGCATTTTAAGTCACAGCCAATGGGGAGTTTTTAACTTTGGTACAAAAAACAGGCTGTGCAATGTTAGGAGTGATCTGGGTAGATCAAGTTGTCGGCATGGCTCTCCAGGCCTGTGAAAAGATAACTGCAGTGTGATTCATCCTCTGTCAGTAAGAAAGCGCCTTTGTCCTTAAAATATCGTCAGAGATGGTGAGAACCTTATTACCAAGCATCCATTTTATGTCTCTGCAATGATGCTTCACAACCAGCCTAAATGAGATTTTCTTGAGCTGTTCAGATAGGAAAATATCAGCAAGTTGATTAAAACTCTCCAGGGAGGGAAAGGTGGAAAGGGAAACATTCTATCTAACATGTATGTATGTTGATTTCTTAAGTTTTATTTATGAGAAAAATAGATTGCAGATATTATCTAGGCACGTGTGAGCTAGACTTGCTATAGAAGTCACCATGCTATATTATTTTAATAGTTATGTCTTCTTTATATGGTACATTTTAGTATTTACTTCTCAATAATTATAAAAGCATTCAGATACTAACAGGCATCCCTAAGGAATAATTATGGGGTTTATGGTAAAATTATAGACCTTCTTAATAATTATTTTGGGAATCCTGAAAACTAAATACTGTAATAAAAGTGGTGTTTCAATCTGTTAGGCTTCCATAAAGTTGATTAAAAAATGTATCTGTGTTGCGTCTACTCCCCAGCCCTTGTGTTACATCTGGCAGGACATTCTGATAATAGGTTTTTGCTACTAAAAGGGGAATAAAATTGAAAAAAAAAAAAAAAAGAATAAAAGCTTTACTGCAAAAGGAATAGATACTGAAGATTTTATCACATTAAAGAGTCAAAGATAAATCTTCACTCAGTGTAGATCAGCGCAGTGATACAGACATGATTTTAAGCTCCATGAGGATTTGAAACCCAACTTAAATCCACAATCCTTGGAATAACAATAAAACCCCAGCGGTAGCCCTCTGGTGTTGGGGGTGGTGATGTGACATTGGATAGGTTTGACGTGGACCATAGGCCCCTGCTGCTGTGCTGCTCCCTGCCAGTAAAGGTGCACAGAGCAGAGGGTCAGTCCATGCAATGCAGATATTGCAGGGCTCAAGGATGCTTAAGGGTGCTTTCACTTAATATGGTGAGCTCTACAAGAAAAGACACTTTGGCATTGGAAGTTAGACTCACAGGGCGGGAGGAATGTGAATAAATCATCTATTTCTGGAGCTCCAGCTGCGAACTAGGCTGGGTGAACTGGAAGAGGTGGGTTTAAGGCTGACTGCTTTCCTGCAAGGCTGCTCAGCCAAGTCTGTCACCTGGGAGCTGTGTTTAAAACATCCTTGCTCTGATAGCATTTACAAAATTCCCACTGTACCTCGGGATTTTGGTGATATCTAAATTTAATTGATTTAAATTTTAATTTGATTAATTTAAAGATTAATCGTAATGGTTAGAGGAGCAGTTCTGTGCAAAGTAGTGATTTAGTGATGCATAGAGAAGACATTTGGGACATCCTGCCAGCATGTGCTACTGCTGGGTGGTTGCAGGGATTGACCTTAATGGCCCAGCAGTTTCCTCTTTCCTGACATTCCTGTTTGAGCTTGTCTCCTTTATTGGGATCATTGGGTGGTAAAAATGTCCTTACCTTCAAAAAATACAGCCATTTGCAAGCCTTTGTTACAGGTGCTACAGTACGGACCCTCTGCTGAGCACTTTCTCCCTGCTGTATCCCATAGGATGGAGTAATCTCCATCCCAGGCACTGCACAACGTAATGTGAATTTTGCTGCAAGGTTGGCTTAAAATGCTTGGTGATAATAAATGCAGGAGCGTGATTTTTAGTGCACAGATCTACCTTTGACACAAACTGTGACAGGATGGAAAAGGAACATATTTAGTGTGAGAATTTGTAGGCCAGGTAGCCTGTAGCTGTCATGAAAGAGTTAGCAGAAGTTACCTGTGACTGAACACACTGCCAGCATCAAAGAAAACTGTGAGAAGAAGAAATGTTGTCACTGTGTGACTCCAAGCTTTCTTGGAAAGATAAAAGAAATGTGACAACCAGCAAGGAAAACAAGCAGTTACTGGGGTAAGCGGAGATGTTACCAACTTGCATAAAAAGAACTGGAAGATCGTAAGGGCTGACCTGAACGTGGTCATGAATGGGTGAGCATGGGAACACTCTGAGTTTGCTCATGCCTTGTAGTTCGAGCACCTGAATCTCCATGGACCAGCTCCATGTTCACAAAGCCCAGGGATGTCTGGCAATAAGCCAGCCTGGTCTTGCTACCAGGGCTTTCATATTAGTACCTGTTTTTCATAGTGGTGTATATATCTGTTCAAGTTTGCATGTCAGTGAACAGGTCATTTGGCCCCCAGCTGTTCACCTTATCCAGTTTTGTCACATTAGCTACACTTTGATGGTCTGCCCTATGTTAAAAAGAAACAACCATCTCTTCAGCTAACTCCTTTCCTGCTTCAAAGGACTGTAAATCCACACCAAACTCACCTGCTGGATTTTCCTTTGCAAAAGCTGCTCTGCGTGGCCCCCTGCATCTTCTCCAGAGACCGTGCTTCCAGCTGTCAGACCATGAACCTTAACACGGCCCACCTGTGATGTACAAAACGATGCTTCATAGAAGGGGGACAGCTGGTTTGTTGTCAGCAGCACCGATGCTCATCAGTATTATTTCACTCCTTCATTCCAGGTCTCTCATGCCTCGTGCAGACACCTGTCATCTGCTCGCCTGCACCTGTGCTGTGAACTGGAGCTCAGGGTGTGCTCCTGTGCTGCAGGCTGCAAGCAGCAGAGGTATTTGCCTTCGGCAATAACAAAACATATTAATACAAGGTTGAAACACGCTCAGGTTGTTAGGCCTCATAATCTTCTCAAAAGTAGGAATTCAAGAATCAAATTACTCTTTTTCCTGCTAAAGATCTCTGAAATTTAATCGGTGATATAACAAACAGCAGCACAAAACATAGAATAACGAGTGGCCTCCTTTTACAATCTACTCATACATTTATGTGCATTGCCAAACTTCTCATCGTCATCACTTGTGAGACACATCTGGAGTGCTAGGACCAGTTCTGGGCTACCCAGTACAGGACTGTTAGGGACTTAATGGATCACAAAGAGCTTTGAGGACGATTAAGCAACTGGAGCATGTCTGACATGAAGAGAGGCTGAGGGAGCTGGGGCTGTTTGGCCCAGAGAGGGGAAGGTTCCAGGAAGACCTCGCTGCAGCCTTTCAGTACTTAAAGGGGGCCTATAAATAAGTTAGAGAGTGGCTTTTTACAAGGGCAGATGGTGATAGGACAAGGGGGAATGGTTTTAAACTAAAAACGGGTAGATTTAGATAAGATGTTAGGAAGAAATTCTTCCCTCTGCGGGCGGTGAGGCCCTGGCGCAGGCTGCCCCAAGGAGCTGTGGCTGCCCCATCCCTGGGGGTGCCCCAGGCCCAGAACAGCCTCCAGAGGTGCCTCCAACCCCATTCCAGGACTTGGTGGTTGGATGTAGGACACCATGAAGGAGAAGGGTTGTTTCAGATAGAGAACAATTTTTACGTGATAAAGTGTTTGGCTAAACTATAAAAACACCCATGGCCACTGAGAGAAGATTTCTACTGCCAGGGGAGAAAATAGAGAATGAATTCCAAGTTTATATATAAAAAATTGTTGGTTTGGAGAGGCAATGGCCATTTCATGAAGAAGGATCTGGATCACACATTGTAGCCTGGGAAGAAAACTGAAGCTCTCCTTCCAGTGCCTTTTCCCTGCAGTCTGGGGAAAAATGACATTGTCCTGGCCTGTCAGTGCTGGGAACGGTGGGGAAAGGGTAGTATTTGCCTCGTCTCAGGCAGTACAAATGTGTCTGAGAACAGAGATCCATGGTAAATAACCCTGCTCTTCCTATTATGTACCATTCTGTTATCTATGAACATAGACATCTAAGTGTATCTGGGAATATGTTATAAGCAATGCATTTTACATACATGCTGTGCTTGTCTTAAACACAGAATACAGAAAAATAGAAAAGGCTGTTTCGAGAGCTTGAGCTGACCACAGAGGAAATTAACATTGTTAGCTGTGATTGACTGGCAGAGTCGTTAAGGGTCATGCCTCAAGAAAATCTCGCCTGACCTCCTGGGTCATGGATGCTCACCCCACAACCCACATTGCATCTGTAATCCCTGGTTAGGCCTTAGCAGGGATTTGGGAAAGAAATCCAGTTAGGATTTCGAGATGGATTCAGGGCTTCTTTGTAAATGAACTAAATAGATCCTGAGCCTCTGAAAATATGGAGTGCTGTCAAAAAAGAGTAAGTGCTGGGGAGCTGAAAGCAATGTTTCTGGAGAGCAGCGGCAGTCGTGGTCTGGGTTGCACTCATTCTTTGTAGACTGCTGTAAAAACCGTGCTCTACAGAAAGCACTTTATAGAAATGAAACATTGGAGCAAAACACGAGGACTGCTGAGAGAGTGTTTTTGCAGCGAATTCCAGAGCTGAAAAGTGGAGGAACACATTGACGGCATGCCCAGGAGAGAAAGCAAAAATGGATATGAACAAATGATGGCAAACGACTGTGTTTTTGCAGCCTAGCAAGCGATCGTGCAGGTGTGTGGATTGAATGGGCTTCGCCCTGCCGCTGAGGCAGCAGAGAAGTACGCGCGGTGGGTAATTACTTCAGCCTGGCTGACAGCGATACATTTATTAAGCTGTGATAAGTCACTGCTTTCACTTGTCCGTCCAGGCCCGAAGTACTACTATAGTGATAAAGTCCAAAAAGAGATTGTAAAGATTTCTACCTGCAGGAGCAAATTAAATTTCTGCCCCCATGCTACCGAGACTCTTAGCAGAGCAGATAATTTATGTCAAGGAGGTGATTCGCCTCTTGGCAGAGGTAAGGGAAGCAGAGGAGTTGAGTCTAGGGAAAAATTCAGGGAGGCAGAAGTTTGATCCCTCTATAGAAGAGAAATTGCAGAGAGCCTCTGAGGGTGAAGAGATGCATTCTCATAGAGAAACCTTGAAAAATCTTTCAGTGTGTTGGCAGGAACCAAAGGAACGGGTTGGCAGCCACAGCAATGCCATTTAAAAATCCAGGTTCTAGACAGCAACACGCTCTTCTTGTACAATTTTAGATTTCCTGTGCCAAGCCTGGCGTTTTTTTTCTGCAAACTCATTTTTATTCTCAGCACTGAATTAATATTTCTGTTTTGTTTTGCAGTAAGCAGCAGTAGCACATTATAAACACAAAGTCATGCAAATATGCTAACTATTGCTGATTACAAACGCTGCTCCTGTAGGCTGGTTTTCAGCCAGCAGTTTTGAAGATAGAGTGTGTTAGTGGCTGGGTTGTGCCAGTTCACCAGCTACAGTAAATGAATGCCTCTTTAGAAAAAAAAATATATACATATATTTATTTTCTTCTCTTTGAACTCATCATTTACAGCTAAATCCGTTTATGGAGCTAAATGAGAATGACAGGAAACTAAATAATGTGGGGATGGCTTGTAGGCATACAATGAAAGCTGGCCTAATTTTATTCTTTCTAGCCCAGCATCTGTTACGGTTCTCAGGCCAGGGCCTCCATAGGAAAACAGACTTACTACCTACACATGGTTAAAGATAATTTATTTGACAGAAGTAAAAAGGGCAATCCACTACACAAAATGCAATTGGTAAGCGAGAGGAAAAGAAATAGCATGTGCTTAAATAACACTTTCCCAAAACCTGTACCATGAAAAATGATCCTTGGAGAACTTTGCTATGGGAAAAAAATTATCTGAAAAAGTAGGTGGCAAATAATCAGATGGACAAGACCTCTCCATGCAATGCCGTGGTCCAAATGGTTAATGAAATATTTGGACACAAACACAGGGAATTATTGAGGAGGAGCAAAGGTCTTCTGCTGCATTGGTTCTTAGTGCTGATGGGCGTATAACAGCGTTACTGAGTTATGTCCTTTGTCCAGTTTCTGGTGAAGGTTAATAGGCTGAAGAAAACTCATACTGGAACCAAACGAATGCTGAAAATGCTGAAAAATAATGCCCTAGTAGCAAGAGGCTACAGGAGCACAATGTAGGCGATTTAGAAAGAAATAAAAAGATGACTTGGTCGTAATGTGTAAGTGCCTACATGGAGAATAGAAATTAGATAATGGACTGTTGAATCTTGCAGGCTGACATGTAGCAATATCTAGACAGTGGAAGCTGAAACCAGGCAAATTATGAGTAGATATAATATACATGTCTGATGATGACAGTAAATTAACCAACGGAACAACTGACTGGGTGTTGTGAAACTTACAACACCCAGAAATTCCAACATCACTGCAAATATGTACACCAATACTGTATTTTTCAAGAAAACATGCTGATTATTTTAGGAATGTCTTCTGCCTAGTATCATGCAGATAGTATTCCCCGAATACTTGTCTGAGGCCCATTCCTCATGGCCCCACAACTGGGCAAGGCAGACACAAGATGGAGAGCTTCGCAGTGACTCCTTGCTCCCAGGCACCGTTCACCCGGGGTGATTTGAAGAAGAGGAGTGCATGGAGTAAGATAGGGCAGTAATTGTGCAGCTGTGACTGCAACATGAGGCGTCCTAGTCGCGGAGATTGGCAGAGGTTAATTAAAAGTGTGAATTTCAGATGATTCCATTAAACTGGTACAAATCCCATTTTGAACACTCATTTTTCATTCTCAAACCATGGACTCTAATTTCGTTTAAGGAGTGGTGTTCATGTAACCTTGAATTGTTTAAACCTAAAACGTGTGTATGCATGTAAAGGTGTATGCCGTGTATGTTATGCCTTCTGAAAAGGAGAGATGCGTGCAACAATTTTTTATTAACTAGTGGATCTCTTTGGCCCTCCTTCCTTGTTTATCTTTCCCATGCAAATTTCATGTGCTTTAAGTATGTGTCAATGCAAGCTTTCCTGATTTCCCTGGTTTCCATGAGTGATGTACTGGCTCTTTCTTTGCTTCAAGTCACTTGTGAAAAAGGTAACTGTCCAGACAAAAATTGTTTTTCAATTGAGATTGAAACTAGCTAGATTTTGTCTCTTGAAAACTACCTGTATGCAACAGTCACACAGGAAGGTTGAGATTTCAACATTCCTTTTAGTTTACACTGGAGTGTAAGTATTATTCACAAGTTAGTTTTGTCCAAAAATCTGTTTCAAATCCTGAAACCTTGAATCTTTTGAGTTGCTTATTTCTGCAGCTGAAGAGGCCTTACACCACTATAGAGGCCTCAAAAACATTAACTAAAGGCTGAAAGGGGTATCCCTTCAGAAAGCATATAGCTTTCCACGGATCTGTGTATTTTACATTCAGTGGAAGAGTTGAGCTTAAAATGGGATTGCCTTGTCTTCAGTTACTCATAGCTTCTGCATTCTCAGTCTCTGCGCTGCAGTAAATATTAATATTTTATATTTTTTTTTTTTGAGGGAAGTTGGACCCTTTTCCATTATTCAAAGAAATGAAAGTCCTTGCTCTCTTTTTATTTTGGATAAATTAAAGCCTGGCTTTAAGGACTTTCTGCTGAGTCAAATTTACACTATGTTCTTGTTGCACAAAATAAATGTTTCAAGGGTCATCTTCAGTACAGCTGGAGTGGCTTGGCTTGGCACAACTCATGCTTAAGACATTTTGGCTGAAATTGTTTCTAACACTGTATTTCCATGCAGAAGCTCTTTGGCTACTTCATTTAAAGAAAATATTTCATGTGGGTGCAAGTGCAATGTAAATAGTCTGTTACATCCTACTTCTTTTCCAACCCAGCTTCAGGAATGGGGCAAAGAGTACATTGTGGCAGCTCTTGTGGTTCATCAAAGGCTAACTTTTTTGTGAAAGAGAAATTGGAAGATGTCTCTGTAGTGTGAGATGCAAAAGCTATATATATATATATATATTTTTTTTTTTTCCACTCTCTTGACAATAGGGAAACTTATCTAATTAAAGAAGATTAAAAAGGGTGATTTTCAGGCCAACTGCATCCTAGGCTGCATCCACAGAGGAGTGGCCAGCAGTTCAAGGGAGGGGTTTGTGCCCCTCTGTTCTGCCTTTGTGAGGCCCCACCTGGAGCCCTGTGTCCACATCTGACAGGATGAGGGGGAATGCTTTTAAGATAAAACAGGAGAGATTTAGATTAGAGGTTAGGAGGAAGTTCTTCACTCAGAGGCTGGTGAGGCACTGACACAGGTTGCCCAGAGAGGTTGTGGATGCCCCATCCTTGGAGATGTTCAAGGCCAGGCTGGACGCGGCTCTGGGCAACCTGATCTAGTGGGTGGAATTGCTCCGCATACCGAGACTGGGCCAGCAGTGTGGACAGAGGGATCTTTTTTTCTGGAACTTTCTAGGCATGAAGATCTTCTAGCAGGATTCTGGAAAACTGCAAATCCTGAGAAATTAAATTTCTCTGCATCTTTATTTATTTATTTATTTCCCCAGACTGATTGTTCTGGCCAATAAAAGAAAATTGAAAAGAGAGAATGTGCATTTAGCTGCTTTTAAGGCAAGTTTGAGGTTTTCAAAGAGATCTTTTTTTGTGCAGGAATTGATTCCCGGTTTGCATTTGTCTAGTGTGCTATAAATGAAACCTCTGATCCCCCTGGAGCCTCCAGGGCCCCTTTGTATAGCCTGAGATCAACAAGTTCATTCAGTAGCGTAAATTGTAGAAATGTAGGAAGGAAGCTTTAATGATTGGGTACTTCAAAGCTCTGCACTGAGGGAAAATATCCCTTATGACTGTCCGGCTCTGGGTACAGACTGCTCGCCTCGTGTTCTTGCAAATATTCACCATGGAGAACTCTTCTGCTCCCAGCTTTAGTTGCATTACATTTAAAGATGTTTCTCAAAAAAAAAAAAAAAAAAAAAAAGATATCTTGGTGGTGATAATTGCATTTATTCCACAAGTAGTGGAAGAAAAATTGATTGCTCTGACCCTTATGACCCCTTCTAAATACTAGAAGTACCATTATTTCCCCCTTCATTCCCTGTGTCAGACCACATCCCTCTGCCTGTCTGAGCAGTGTAGGCTTGCTGTATGACTAAACATCTCTGCTTGTCTTATTCAAATTCTTCCCATTTTCTTACATCTTCCTTCCTTAAAATACAGTGCTCAGAAGATGGGATAGTACTAAAGTATCCTGTATCATACCTCCAGCTCTCCTGATAATATCTCCCGGTGAGATTTGCCTTTTGACTAAGAACAGCAGCACATGATTCACTCACAGAGTAACTGGCTGCAAGCACCTGCAAATCCTTCCCAGATATTAAACAGTTCGCTAAGACTGGGAGCAAAAACAGACACTGAGATGCTGCTGACAATGTCAGCTAATAAGATGTAGAGGTGCAGCTGGGAAAATATTAATTTGACCATTCAGTATTTCATCTTGAGTGAAATATTTGCCGCAAGCATGCAACCAACTAAATGCAGTTCAGCCACATTTTTGTCAGTATTAATACCAAAGGTCCTCAGAGTTCCTCATACCCACCTCCTGTTGAGACAATAAGCTATAACTGAGCATAAACGCTATAAGCTGTTAAAATCTTAGGATTGTACACCTGAAACATTGACAAATAAACCAGCATAACTGGCATTCAAATGGGACACATTTCACTTAGCTTAAGAAAATAAATAAGATGTGATGGCTCTGTTCATGCAGAAATAACACTGTGCTGTCTCAGGAAGTGGGTGTTCACACACTGCTCGTTTCTGTTGAATGTATGCAAAATATATAAATTGAATGAAATGATTTGACATTAACTACATGTTTAATTTTTCCCACAGTAAACGGCATAGTGAATGAAAAAAATCTGAAAGGGGGAAGTGAAATCCCACTTCTGTTGCCTCAGTTACATCCAAATTGAGTCTACGTTTGTGATTGCTGAAGTCTGGCTGTGTGCAGAAAAAGATGACTGGTGATACTGCACTGACTTCCCTCACTTGTTCTTCAGTGATGTTAGTTCAAAATCCACTCTCCCACATATTTGAAGCATGGCTTTGAAAAAAATCACTTCCTTTCTGTATCATATTAAGCCATGCATCAATAAACTTTAATCATCTTTTCCCCTGACACTCTATCTGGAAAAATGGTTTTGTAACCCTTCCTGTCTTGCAGGTTTATTTAAGATGTGTGCTCCTTTGTGGCAAGGGCTGAGTGCTGGGACAGGCTGGGAAAGTCCATGGAAACCAGATTTACTGAGCTGTTATGTAGCCATGCGATGGTCATGGTCTCGTTACATCTAATTTTATCATAAACTAAAAAACTGCACTTCAGTAGAGACTCAGACAGAAGGTCCAGAAAAAGCACATCCCTCTTTGGGAGGTAAGACAAGCACAAAGCTTTCCAGGTTCCTGTTGGGCTTGAGAAATTGGTGCTTTATTCCATGCTCATCTGTGGTCCTCCTGTCCCACCTGGGTCTTCCTGTGAAAGGCATTTAGACACCTCAAGGTCTAGATAGGGGCAGGGCACATGACATGTAGTTCCTTTTTGTTGACCATCCCCTAGCTCCTAAGTTCTCAGTCACCTCAGTAGGGTTATAAACATCCTTAAGATTTTGGGTCCTGGTGGCATTTTCAAGACTTGTTAGCTGTGTAGATGAAGGTACTGGATTATGTTTAGGTTTAAAAAAAAATAATCTCTAATTGACAACCTCTGCATCTAAATTCCCTTTAAAATTGTCCTGTTGGTAGTTCTGAAAATACAACATGAATCATTGGACTCATAAGTGTTTCAAATACTTATATAAGGGCATGATGAAATTTATTTGAAAAGATAAAACAGGAACAATGTCAAAGCCTTCAGTCATTAGCCCCTTGCCTCTGCAGGGAGCATAGAAGAGAGGCCAAAAGACTGTAAAAGATCAAAAAGCAGTGCAGTATTTAGAAAGTGGAACCACAGAACAGATAATTTGAATGTCTGGAGATATATAAGTGAAACTGGAATGAGAGTGGAAAAACTGGAATAAATCTAATGTTGTGGCCGAATGGAGGGTTTGAGAGAGAGACCATTGACCAGCACTGAAGGTGCCCTCTTGAAATGGAAATTTTATCTGCTGCCACTCTATACAGCACTGCAGGGGGGAAAGAAAGCTGAAGACATTTTGATTTTAAGTACAACAAGCTGGATGAGTTGGAGAACTTCTGCATTTTGGTATACATAATTGTTTTTTTTTTTTTTTACCAACTGGGGACAGCTGGATGAAGAGTCTGCAAAGAATCAAAGAAGGAAACCTTAGACTGTTAGAAAATATATATATAAAAAAAAATGTCCTGGGTTGTATGTGCTGGGGTATGCGTAATAAAGCCTTCCTTCTGTATGTTTATGGAAAGGTCTCAGCTGTTCAGATATGCGTCCCAGGAAGCAAGGAATCCAGAGGAACAAAAAAAAAATTAGTAATAAAATCAATGAAAATGACCAGGGATCTAGAAAACATGCAGACTGAAAGAGTTGGCATTTTTTAGTTTAAGAGACAAAAGGGGAGAAAAAAGAAGGCTTAAATATTTAAATTATAGCTGCATAGAGGCATTGAACACGGGTCTGACCAAGACGCAAGAATGCTGAAGCAGCGGCACAAGAGCACTGTCCAAATTTGGTTGTCAAATGCTGAATTTTCTTGAAAAGAAATTATTCATTACTAAAAGTAATCAGAACTGTCATGCAGCAATTTAGGGTCTGGCAAACAAGACAGCCAAAGGGAAAAAATAAAAAATAAAGCTCATTACTTTGAAACAATGTCTTCAGGAATCAAGCATGGGAGTGGAGGATGGAGTTGTCATGGTTTAATAAGTGACCAGCGATGAACTGAGCTGTAGTAGTACATTGATGGGTTGTAGCAAAGTAATGGATTAGGATAGGGAATAGCTGAGATAGCAGCAACTGAGACAAAGACTTGAGACAAAGACAAAACCTTTAACAGTGGGGAGAGGTTTTAATTGTCTCCAAAGCATTCTCCTCCATCTCTATGGTGTCTTTTTTCAGAGTGCTGTGATTTACCTTCAGTACCAATCCCCACAGACCAGACCCCTTGCAAGTTACCTGACTGAGCTCAGACATCTCCTTTGGAAAATCTCCCTGCTTTGATTTAATGACTTCACATGGCTGAGAACTCATTACTTGCACAAGTAAATTACACCGCTAGCTAATTGCTTTGGTCATGAAGTGCAGCTTGTATTTCCAGCCAGATTTCTCCCAGCGTCTGCTTTCAGTCGTGGATCCTCATGTGCCTTAGTTTGTGTGAAGCTATCCCATGGTTAAACTAAAGATGAGCTTATTACACTTTTTGCTTTTGGGCAAGATTTCCAGACTTGAAATAAAACTGAAAATGTTGCCCTCCTCTACATACTTATCTTTGCCTTGCAAAGCATTGTTTTAAAAGCTAAATACTCCATGGGTAATCGGTGCTGCTGTGTTTGGAGAATGCTTGTTCCAGGTTATATTGTCCTCCCAGAGGGTGAACGTGTTTTGCAAGAACATCTAAGGGAGAATCTGGAATTTCAAATTAGATGTTGGAAGTAAGGAGGGACTGTTTCCAGCTCATTGTCACTGCGTCTGATTAAGGGTTAGGTACTAGAGAGTAATAAGGGATCTTTGTATTCAACATGGCAGCTGTCTGGGATTTGGAGATTAAAGAGCAATTTTTACACCTCAGAGGTAATCTCCTGATTAAATGCTGGGTTTGGAAATGCCCCAGGCTATAATACATAGGTCTGCATGGAAAAGAAGAGAAGGCTGTCCATTTGATATCTGTGGTAGCTTAAACTGCAGATTTTCATGGAAGAGGCAGCAAAACGGTAATTTATTCAGCATGATTTCTTATCAGAAGGCTGCTGTTTTTTCTAGGCAAGAGTAATGTTCAGTGTTGTGGATTTGGAGCTGCTGATATTGATGAACACCTAACCATTCATAAAAATTTATATCATTTTGCCTTCCTGCATTGTTTCCTAACAACCTTGTTGATTCAGCTCTAGATAGTCATAGAGTAAACATCTTGCTAATGTAGAAATGATACAGTGTTCATACAGTCATGAATTATTGAATTCTGATTCTTGATCTAGTTATCGAGCTATTTAGTGTAATTCTGTTTGGGCTAAATAAACAGAGATGCTGGCAAAAAGTTCAGGGAAGCGAGAATGATTCCAGATAACAGCAGCTATAAACCCAAAAGGAATTCTGACTTTGCATATGCAGCAATAGACTCTCTCCACCATGATGGGATCAAGGGAACCTATAAAACCTGATTTAGTCTGATCCCCACTGCCATAAAACGATTTACCTCATCCTCCCAGTGAGAACCAAATCCTCAGTGAGGTCTCACCTGTCTGTTTCAACTGGAATTATTTCTGTCCATGTATTGGAGGGCTGTATTTGTTTTTCTTACATCCTCATCACATTGGGGGCTAGATTTCCTGTCCATTCCTGCCAACTGGTGAGTGTCGCATGCAAGTGTCACACGTGACAGGTATTCTTCCCCAAGCATTGTGCTTGCAGAGTGTTCTGCTGTCTCTTCAGAAGTGTTATTGTATGTTAACACAATGGCTACACTGAATTATATTTCTTTAGGCCTTAAGGTCACCCAGTTCTTCCTCTTGGTATTCCTGCTTTCCGCAGAGCTGACAATGCTCTAACAGCTTTAATGGGAGCACTACTATTTGAGTGCCCAGTCCAATGATATAAATATTAATATTCCCCATGGAAGTCCTCTTGGTAGCCTTATTATAAAGATACGTTAACTCTTGTAAGACCATTTCCTTTTTCTAGTCTCTCTTTTTTTTTTTTTTCCACCTTAGTGTTAGCCTAAGCCTCATCTTCTTTTGCATAATTTCATATCTGATACAGTGTGAAATCTATTTTTGATAAAGCTACTAAATGAATTCTACCTGTGGCATTTTTATTTTTTTTTTGTCAAAGAGTTTAGTCCAGTATACTTGCAAATTCTAATAAAATTAATCTTGTTTTCCATTATCACTGTCTTTAAGTTTTTACCTTAAAATGTTGTTCTAAATCTTGGCATATAACTAAGCTTGAATTAGTTATGCTTTGGTAGCCAAATCAGTCCTTCCAAGTCTCCCACATTAAATGGATATCTAAGTACATGAATCTAAGTCCTGCGTTGCTCTTAAAAAATACCATGCTCGATCATTTAGGTTGATTATAAATTCTGCTACTTCAGCTACTGATGGCACGTGTCCTAAAAGTAGGATCTCACCCTTAACGGATCTGTAGCCTAAATAGATGGAACATGCTTTTTAGAGTCTTGTCAGGCCAGGCTTTTGTGTGCCTATTGCATTCAGGCAGTTTTCAAGAGACAAAACCTAGCTAGTTTTCAAGAGGCAAAAGGAGTTTTCAAAAATCCATTGGCTTTTCTGTTATTCATAAAGGAGGACTCTCCCAGAACTGTGAGTTGACCGAAAACTTTTGAAATGAATCTTTCCTTCTCCTTTTATCCTTGAAACTTGACTGTCTACATCATGTCCTTACTGCATCTGCATGTGATAATTCATCATTTTAGCACATGTTTATAGGCTTTCCCTTGGCTTCAGCAGTCCACTTATCTTTGTTTGCATCTTTCTGTCTCGTCACCTGAAACTCAGGTTTCCAAACTGCTGCAGTAGAGATGGAAAGGCAGGAAACCTGCCCTACGTCCCTGTTGAGGTGGATGCTCTGGAGTGAATCCAGGCCTAGAGCTGCCTTCCATATTCAGGGCAAGAGAGAAAATTGCATGTGTAGGTGTGTTGGGTCTGTCTGAGTTGGGTGCAAAGTGTCTCTGACAGAGAGCTATCAGGGCATCCAGGGGGCTAAATATTGCCCCTATACAAGTCTCGGGTTATCCTGTCATGGCTGTAGGAAAATGCCTATATCCAGCTACTGTTCAGCTCACACCTACAGCCTTTGGATGAGCCTTGATTTCTGTGCTAGATTTAAAGCTGAGCAGCGTGTTGTTCTTTTCTAGGGTATAATGGTTTGTAACACACTGACACACTCATTTTGCATGGTAGCTGTGTAGGCAGAGGTCTCATGCAGTTCATGGGCCCGAAGTTCAAACCCCAGCTCTGCTGCAGGGGATAAAAAGCCAGACCTTCATGGTCAAGGAAGGGACCCTGTCTCTTCTGTTGGTGTGCCTTTGTGGGGACAATAAGCCAAAGCTCAAAAGGAGCAAGGGAAAACAAATGATATGGTCACACTGTATCCTAGAAATTAGAGCGGGTAGGCACAGAGGGCATGCTGTCTGTTTTGAGGCCAGCCTGCACAAATTGCTCTTAGTGCTGCTGCAGATGAAAGACAGCCTTTGCAGAGCAGCTCTGAGAGCAGAGATCAGAGACCAGGGCCCTGCCCTATTAGACGGCCCTTTGCACATTTGACTCTGGAGTCAAACCTCCTGTCGCTTGCTGTGCCAGTGCCCGAAGTAAGCTTGCGTCTTTCCTTGCATTAGGCACAGCTGCAGGAAAAACCAGAGCCTCTGGTGCTTCCCAGAAGGGAGCAAAGAAATCGGGGCTGCATCCTTTGTGGTCTTGCTGCCCCCTCCTCCTGGCAGCTGTCTGATGCATGTGTCTTTTTGTGCTGTGGAGGGAGGATGTGCTGACATAAATAAATTATGTATATCTATTCACTTCCTGCTTGTTTTTCTTTGGAATTGTGGGCTCTCGACTTACCCAAGGGGAAAATGCATATTTCGGCGTGTCTTGCCACTAGCTACAGGCACAGAGGTTCTCATGAATCACAGAATCACAGAACGGCTTGGGTTGGAAGGGACATTAAACATCGTTCAATTCCAACCCCCCCGCCATGAAGCACAGAATGACCTCAAAAGACATGAAGTAGGTAGAAATTAAATGGAAAAATGTTCCTGATAGAAACTGAGTAACACTTTGCTGTTAAAACTATAACAGGTAATGTTTAATGGCTAGAGGTAGGTGCGAGAATTTGCCCAACACTTTCTCATCCTTCCTGCAGCACAGCTAGGTGATGCATTGCAGTTTTTCTTTGGTTAATAGAAAACAAATCAATTTGTGAGCTTTATTATTGAAAGCGTAATGTAATCATTCCTGTAACAGATTGTTGTGTGTGAGGAACAAGATTATTTTGCAAGGGCCATGATGGGTTAAGAGTAATTATCGACTAAGAAACATGCCTGAAATCTTGTACTAAGAGGCATGGCTGTCTTTTATTTTCCAAGAGAATTAAATTTAAGCAGTGCTGTTGTGCTGCCAGAACCAAATAAACATAGCATGAGATGCCTGAGAACACTGAACTCTTGGTGACCTCTCCAATGACTATGTTAGCACTTGGCAGGACTTGGTAGGAAAAAGCACACCGAGAATGGATCGCAGGTGTAACCCTCACGGCTAAGGGCAATCCTTCACAATATGTATTCCACTCGCCTCTGAATGACTCCGCTGGATTCCAAAGAATTTGCAGCAGTGTAAAGCTGGAGTAAAGCAATAGGAAAATTGTCATCCGTTTGCCATTTCACTGACATTCAGGTGTATTTAGAAGTGGAATATGGAAAGATTTTAAATTTCTCATGCTGAAGTTGGACCCAGAAGGTCAAATGATTGTTGAAGAAGTTCTTGTGATAGTTTCCCAGTGATGGCTGGAGCCAGGACCATCTGAGATCCCAGTGTTGTTCAGTCAGTGGGGACAATCCTTTGGCTGCAAAATCTTCTTGTAGTGTGGTAAGAGCCCAAGGTTCTGGGGTGAGTGAGTGTCATCCCTGCAGCCTGCTTTTCCTACGGCCTCAGGACCTGCTAGCCTCTCCATACTAGACCCTTAAATCAGGCAGGGCATGCTGATGAGCTGCTAATTACAACCTGGGTTGTGCTGTGAGAGATCAGAAATAGCATCTGAACATTGGGTGAAATCCGGGAGCACAGTCACGATCAACACACATTGGCCTTGCTCTGAATTCTGCTCAAAGTCCCTGGTTACATCGGGACCAGCAGATAATCCAACTCCTTCACCCAACACAATCAGGTGGGGCTTGGCAGCTGCAGTGGTGTGAATGTGGTCTCTTTCTGATGTTTGTATCACTTGATAAGACACTGCAAATTTCCCACCTCACCTTCAGTTTCAGGATGCTTCACCAGGTGAGTTGAGGGCTTGGATCTCAGGCCACAGAGCTCTGCCAAGGAGGCTTTGCACAGAGGGGAGGCACTCTACATGCTCTGCAGGCTGCATGCCACGGTACGGCACTGCCCTTTCTGCCTCCTCCTACTGTGATCTCTTACCATGTTATCTCTTTCATACAACCTGACAAGGGCAGGGCTGAGTGCTTTTACCTTCATTAAACCTTGGGGGATGACTTGTGCAGAACCTGGGAGGCCTTTGGACAGGAGGTAACAAAGCCAGTGGTGGCTGGTTTCATTGCTTTGGACTTGCTGATGTCTGTGGTGGGCAAGCAGGCAACCTGGTTGAAGTTGGTAGTCCCAGAAGAAGGAGCACTGGGGTGAAGCACGATCTTGCCCCTTGGAGGATGGAGAGCACCAGGTAGACATACACAAGGCAATGAAACAAGCAGGCTGCATTTCAACCTTTCCCAGAAGACATAATGAAAGGAAAAGCACTGACATGGTACATTTATGTCTTCCATGTCATTGCATAAGTTTTTTGAACGCTAAGAAATACAGAAAATATCAGCAGTCAAAGGTAACAAGTGCATTTCTGTTATGAACAGTGAGCAAACAACCTCTGGGCTGTCAGCAGGGACACCCAGGTTGACACAAATGAGAGTCTGGCTACCTCAAGGCTGGATAAATAAGTGCAGCACAAGCTCGGTTTTGGGTTAGCTTCTCATTAAAGTAGCAGGGGGTGGCATGGGGAGGTGACACTTGTACATTGCCCAGCGTCATGGCACAGCCAGGGAGAGGAAATACTCAGACACTTCTAGATAACCTGGTCTGCTGACACATCCTTCTCTTTTATCAGGTAAGGATGAGCAGGCTCCTGGTCTTCAGAATCAAAATGAAACCTTCTGTTACTGTCATTTCATTATGATGCTATCTAGGGACAGCTGGCTAGCTGAAGAGCTCACTGTTGAGAGACACAGACCAAAAAGATGGCTCTGGACACAGAAAGCCTTCAGCTAAGGATTCTGGACCAGATCTGAATGAACAGGATTGCAAACAGCCCGATGGCAATTTCGAGTAATGCTGTATTCTGTGTGCTTGCAAAACTCAGGACTGAGGGTACACAAAGCCAGCCCTGGCCATGTCATGCGGTCCTGACAACAAAGCCCTTTTGAATCTGTCCCCAGGGTCTTGTTCCATCTGCAGCAGGCACAAAAAGCACCAGGATCCAGACAAGTGATGATGCTGAGCACAGCTGTGGTTAAAAACAGCAAAGATGAATGTGGCTTAAGCTGGAAGGAAGAGTCAATGGCAATGGGAGATGGAAAATATAACTCAGCATTTTCCAACAGGGGTGAGAGGTGGCTAATGGATTAGAAATCAGATGCAGCCATACTGCCGATTTACCCAATCTGAAAGAAAAACAGCAACAACAACAACAACAAAACCCACAAGTAAACAAAAACAAGCAAACAAACAAAAAATGAACACAAGAAAACAAGAAAATTCCATTAGTGTAATACATCTTTCACACAGCTGTGACCAAGCTGCAGGCTCCACACGAGGAGAGAACAACAATTTCTCCTACCCTGAGCATCAGTACATTAACATCATCTTGGCTGAAGAGGAAGAAAATGCGAAAGTGTATGCATAGGGAATCTTGTTTCTCTGAAGGAGCAGCCCTTGGGACAGAGGTGAATCCTACACTGCCAGCCCTGTGGGGATGCTAGTTAAGGACTACTGCTGTGTTATCCTGCCCTTGTGCTTCCACTGTTTGCTGTAGAAGTCTTTTGCCAGCTCCAGAGGTCTCAGGATTGCTCCCTCTCCAGAGCTGCAGACACATTATGGAAGCACTTTTGCTTTTACAGACAGGTTTAGGAAGCACTTTTGCTTTTATGGACAAGTTGAGAAAGCACTTTTGCTTTAAGAGGGGAGCAGGACGACAGCACGCAGCCAGGATTCAAGAAAGCTAAGGCTGCCCCTGGCTTTACCCGAGGCTGGCTCCTTGGGCTCAGCATGCTTGAGATAGCATGGATTTGGTTGCTGAAGTTTGTCTTAATCACACAGCCACCTGCCAGCCCCAAAATCCACCCTTTGGTGCTGTCTGGCCTTGGGACCAGGCAGCAGCACGGCCCTGGGCAGGCCTGGCAGTGCCTTCACCCTGGCAGGCCCTGAGCAGCGCAGGCGCAGGCCATGCCTGTGGCCTCCCTGCAGCGGTGAATTAACCTTGTCCACTTGGGTTGCCCAAAGGCTTGGCTCCACTGAGGACATTTACACTAAACATCCTCTGTTCTCTTCCTGTTCATTTTTAGCTTTTACTATCCTAGTCGTTTAAAAGAGCCACCAGGAGACGGGAGACTTTCTTTCTACCCTCTGCTCACACTAGAGTTTCCCAGGAGGGCACCTTTACCCCGAGGCTGCAAATACTCTGGAGGAAAGTAGGCTCAGAGCTGTGCTCCTTTGCACTTGAGTACACTAGGGAAAAAAAGGGAAAGAAATCCAGGCTGTGACCGTCTTGTCTAGTGGTTAGACCAGGCCTCTTAGTGATGAGGGGGGGACGTTTTCCATGGCACCACACATGGGGTGCTGCAGCATCTGAGTCCCTGCGGGTGTACCCTCATCAGCTGCTATCTGGATTAAACTCCCCAAAGCAATGGGTCATTTAATTATGTTTGTGGGCCTTCAAAACTGGGATATGAACACTCCCCACTACTGTCATTGCACTAGACAGTAAGAGATCACTGCTTCTAGCAGGAACAAGCCACTAAAATACAGTAACACAAGGGAATAAGTTGACTACTTTGAAGCCTGAGGCAGGGGGAACCTGCCCACCATGGACGTCTGTCCTTGTGGTCCCTCCTGGCCACCAGTCTGCATTAGCTCCTCATCTGTGAGGAGAAGGTAAAGGCTGGGTGAAGCACTTGCCTTTGGCAGCATGCTCTGCTGTGTGGCCAGGAGCATGGATGAGAGGCTTTCTGCAAATTATCCTGATCTTTTTTTCTTGTTAGTTTTCCGGCTGTCTAAAGGCCATGCCTTTCACTTCCTCCGGTGTTCCTCAGGGAGAACATAGTGGGGGCCAGGAGAGAGGGCTGAGCATGCTGAATAACCAGTATATACACAAGAGTAAAAGGGTCAGCTCAGTGGAGCCCTGTGTATTTCTCTCCATGGCTTAATATTTGATCCCTGCCATTAAGATACACCACTCTGATTTAATGACATGCTACATGTCACAGCGTGATGCTGCTGACCCAGCCTGACATGAGAAGCCATAAAAGGACACTCTGATGGGATGATTATTTTCAAACTGTTTTTAAAGTGTGATTACAGAAACTTCAATTTTCAATAGCTGGGATCCTATCAAAGACATTCTCAGTGTGTTCGTACATATCTATAACTTCAAAGAAAGGTTGAGAGGGTTCACATCCCTTCCTGCTTGAATACTGGCCAAAATTGCCTAGTTAACTTAAATTACCTCCTGAGTCTGATCACAGCAGGGTTTTCTGCTTTTATCCAGTGAGACGTTTTTAACCAATTCTTAAAGACCTGGACCCAAGTTTCTCTCTCTGTGTGTCCCACAGATGGGTCACACTGTCACCGACAGATTCTCAGAGCTCCCTGCACTGCTTTCTTTGTCTGGAAGGCTTCACGTATTGCTGCCGAATTTAACTCTTTCATCAAAGCCCAGAACTGTGGTAGGAGCTGAACAAGGCAGAGAACTCCACATTATCTATTAGTTACAGCAAACAGCCCTTAGGAAATGCACATGGAAATACATAGTACACATGCTGAAGACAAAATTCTGTCATAATTAAAAAATATATCCTCTTCTGTCTTCACCCGTTTCCTGTATTCTGTTTTTAATTTCCTATTGTTTCTCTTAAAAACAAAAACAAACAAAACAAAACAACAAAAAAACAAACAAACAAACAAAAAAACACATAAATAAAGGTGGAGAGGAATTACAGAAGGAACTAGAAAGGAAAAATGCAAACTGAAAATAGTGCTGGTTTAGTCTAAAGGTTTTCTTGTAAAAAACATAAAACGTCTTGAGGAAAACTGATGAGTGCATTTTTTATCAATTTCTCATGAAATAATGATTCTCTTCCAGCCCATTTTGCTTGGGGTCACAGCTGTTGTTGCTGCTGTAGTATACCTTTTTTTCAGTCAAGTTCCCCCAAAAGGTTATTCCTGACACTGAGGACTTCAAAGGTCCTCTGGATGTTGCCAGCTCTAACATTTCATAGCAGTGTGATGGCATTTGAACCGCCTTGAGCACTCTCCTGCACAGTGATAAGCTCTCTCCTCCCTGTGAGCTCTTGTACCATGCCATCTCCCCCTTCCCCAAAACTGCTCTTATTTTGAAATTCTGAAATAATAAAGTATTTTAGCCAGTTTTCTGTCATGTCTTTTCTCTTGACTAACCTGCTGTGCATTAGTACCATGACAAGGACTGTACGAATTCCTGGAAAACCTTATCAGTCATTTATTTTCTTGTCCTTTCTTTCATTCCCAGCCTCTCATGCCCGCCCACTCTCCCCTGCTTTGCTGTATCCCTTCATCTCTTATGTTTCATGGAAGGCCAGAGAATTCAAGTGGGAAATTGCACTTGATGTAGGACTGCTGAAATCTTGGCAGGCATGTCAATAACAGTGCACCTTTTCACAAAGCCTTTCATCCTCCCTGCCAAACTGGTCACAAAAGTTCCAATTTTATATTAGTCAGGATTTTAAAAGACACACATAACACCTTGACCTTTAGTGTATTCGCTTTCTGTGCCTACCTGGTCTAAAGGAATTGCTAGCAGCTGCTACTGGATTCTGCTTGCACAGAAGCATCCTATCTCTGCAATTAAATGGATGAGATGTGCACTACTCTGAGACCTTAAACACATGATATCCTTGGCCCTGCTTGGTTCAGTATCTCCCTAATAAGTTACTGTCATGACATTAAAAAACAAGCACACCACCTTTGATGATCTGATAGCTGACAAGGTCCCCCTGAATAGCACAACAGAAAACTGGGATGAAGTTCAAATAGGGGCTTTCCCCCCACACCTTTGTCAGTTCTTTGCAATAGCTCTAGTGTATTGAGTTGGTGAGCCTAATCAACTGCTGGAAATTAAGTATGAAATAAACCTTTTTCAGGTTTACTTGGAGTAAAAAGCTGCATTTCTGAATTTATCTTTTGAAGACGAATTAGTGCTCATTTATTATCACATTCTGTGGATGCATCTCAAAGTCAAATGAGGAAATGCTGTGATGTCCTGTAGGTTTCTGACTTGGCTGCATGGCTTTGGGCTGCTCCCATTTCCAGGGCTGGAACAGGACGTGTCTCAGAAGAACCAAGCTCAAGTGGACCAACAGGACTACTATATTTTATGTGGTTCAGTCAGCAGGCTGGTGAGAAGAGTTGGAAAGCAGACCCGAGTTATGGTGCATCTTGTCTATGATAGCAGGAATATTTGTATTTTAAAAGCACCGATGCTACTTCAAAGCTGGTCCACATCCACATCTCCCTTGCTGCCACCAGAAAGATTAGAAATGGCTAAGCTGATAATATGCCTCTGATTTCTGACAGAAGAGCTTCGCCTTACCCCACACCGGCATTGCTGACACTTGTGTTACTGATTTATTCTACCCTTTTGTGAGAGCAGATAAAACATACAATAATTGCAGTCTACAGGTCTGTAATTGGGAGGACTGAAGGGAGAAATTGGAGCAAATTAAATGAAAAGACTCATTTTTCTTAGACACAAAAAGAAATAATACGTATGTGAGTGCCTGTTTTTCATAAAAAGTCATTTACAGCTCTTCTCAGAAAGGATGTGTGAGCAAGACACAGATGCATATAATAGAGACAAATTAAACTCCCCTGAGTCTGTGGTGGCTCTGCACTACATTGCAATACAAAGGAGAAATACCTGAAGACACACTCGATTATGCCCTATTTGCAGAAGCCATACAACTCTAGCCTCATAGGTTTGAGCGCCTAACTCACAAAAACTCCTTCCAAAACGGCAGCCTAAATGAGGGCATGGGTTTCTGCCACTGCCCATTTGGCTGGGGGAGCCTTTCTGCTTCAGCTGTCCTTCAGCCAAGCCCAGCACAGCCATGCCCCGTGGTGGGTAACACAAAATTTGCACGTCCCAGCCCTTAGCTATCATGCGTGATGTTTCATTAGCTGGTGACATCTGCACTGGATGGGCTGTCGAGGTGATTGCTTCTGTGCCTGTCTCTCCCTTTATCAAAGGCCAGACCTTTCCATTACCTTGCTGACTTTTCAGCAAGAAATGTTCTTCTACTCTATTCCTATTTCAGCCTATGATTGCAGAAACCTGGTTGTCCGGGGCCAGGTTTGTCTCCACACAAGCAGGTTTGCTGAAAAAATTTGCACGAGTGAGTGCAAGTCCTTCATCTCACTCTGCCTTTGGTTGGAGAAAAGTCTCCAAATCACAAATTCTCTCACAAACTCCCTCCACAGCACCTGTCTGGCTGGTGAGAGCCATCAGCACAGCTCACAGCTTGGGTACAAGAGGGGATAGGAGGAGCAGGGGCTGACTGCTCCAGTTGCCCTCTGTGTCACCAGGACTGAGTTCCAGGTTTCTATAAGTGGGGTGAAAAATGAGCTGCAGCAGAAGGCAGAGAGTATTCCATCACCCTTCTGCACGGTGGGTTTAATTATTGCTTCCTTCTCCAGCTTGTCAATGGGAGGTGGTGCGGGGCTCTGGTGCAGTGACCAAACCTACCCAGCTCCTGGTAGGGACAAATGCCCAGGAGTTTCTAGGAGAATGGCACTAAAATACCCCACCATAGATCTTTGCTTTGATATTTCCTCATTTCATTGTTTAGATTTTTTTTTTCTTTTGTATCTTTTGATGTACGTATATCTTCTTGGAAACCTGATCATGCGTCTTTCTATAATTCATGAAATCTGATTTTTAGCTGTTATATGGTTAGGAAAAATTACATCAACAATAACAAGTCAGTAACAAGGTTTTGGAAATGCTTATAATATTTTCAGCTTTGAAGAATGAGAAGCTAGGAAACTGCACTCCAGCCCTCAAATTCTTCCAAGGAACTAAAACAACAGATCTTTTTGGCATCATTTCTTATCAGTATTTTCACCTATGTACCTTTAATTTTGAAGGTATGGGATGCTTAACAGGGGCATCAAGAATAGCTGGTGCAGAAACATTGAAGACTGCTTACCTCACTCGACCTACGCAGCACCTACAGAGACCCAGAACATCCCCTTGGTGTGGTGTCGCTCATGATGCTGGCAATATTTACTTGTTCCTGGCTGATTCATTACCAGTCTTTCAGCTGTGCAACCACAAGAAAAACAGTAAATCAGAGACACAAACATAAACAACCCCTCTTTCTGGATTCTGATGTTACTGAGCGTTGTGTTTTATCAAAGCAAAAGGACACGGGCTGAGTCAGATGAATCAGCTCTCCTCAAAGGACCAACAACCCCATGACACTGGAATGTCTGCTGCATAGACCCAAATCCACCATGTGAATTTCGGAGAAGATCACAGCTAGGAGAGTGTCCTATCATAAAGCAGGAAACCTTATAGAAGGGATAAGTGAGGAGAAGAGACCAGGGGGTCAACACAAACATGTATGGACCAACATGAAAAAAAACATTAACTTCTTTCACTGAAAAATCTTGCAGAAAGTGCAAAAGGGTAACATCACTTAGAAGAAGAGGAGAGAACATTAAAATGAAAGAAGTAGGGTTGCATGGTGCTACTTGGAAAAATGTCAGACTTCCATTCAGGAGGCACAGGAGTCCCCATCAGCATTTGCTTTGCTTTCACTAGGCTGCACTCCATCACTTTGCCACAAGAGATTATCTACAGTTTATTGTAACTGGGAAGTTGGAGCTATTTTTGGCTTTGCAGTTTTCAAGATTCTTGTCACTTGGCTCCAAGCAGGCTTTAAAACTGAGTACCTAGGGATCTTAAGAAAACAAATAACAGTGCCTTTTCTGCTAGTAATGCTGCCTGCATTACAGACCCATCACATTTAATGTGTCAGTCAGGCATTTAGGATCTGCTTTCCCTATCAACGACATACACGGCTGGCATAAAAGTCAAGTGTAAGTTGAAGCCTGAATTGCAAGCTCTATATTATACCTCTGAAACAGACTCCGTGTTTCCCTTGCTCAATGCTTATCAGACATTCTAGCTTCTCATAATACAGAATATGGATTTTTCTTTTTAAGCTTTCAGTAATTCATGTACAAGGAAAAAACAGGTGCACCATGTTTGTGTGGCAGTGATGCGAGCAGAATTTTCTGCCACTTGGAAATAAAAAGTGGTTTGAGATACTGGGAATCCTCAACACGTCTGTGCTAAATGACTACCAAAAAAAAGCAGATACACAAACAGGTTCTCATTTCCTATCATTAAGCACAACCAGAAGGTTTCATTTCTTCTACGTTATCAGCCTAAAAATCACGTGTGCCACCTCAGATGGACACTTGGCTTTCCTCTGTGGGTATTTATCTCTTGTACCTTCAATACACTTGTCTTCAGGGCTGATGGGGTGCCATCAGGAGATGCCCATTTCTCTCTGCTTCTTTACAGGAGCAAAACCTAACAGAGATAAATCATGGACCCAGTCCTGGGCTAACAGCCAGGTGTTATGGCTAGAAAGGGAGCAAGGGATCAGGAGGCTGATCAGTAAGCTCAGCCTCCTGCACCACAGGACATTAAGCTGAGCTTTCAGATAAATTAGCCACTGCCTCTGCCTCTGCCCACACTTCAGTTCACTCATTTTTCGATGAGTGAGAGCCCAACTTCCCTTTTGATTCTTTGTTTTCAAATGTCCTTTGTTGGTATTCAAAATATTCCCAACCAAAAGGACATATTCACTCCGGGATGATGGCTGATATTTTTTTCAGTCTGCTGAAATGAGGTTAGTTATAGCTGAGTCATTATCAATCCTGCCAGTATTACAGGGGAGCCAAATGATCCTTGCTTCGCAAACCTGCTTGTGTGTTTCAGCAGGAAAACCTACACAGGGCCAGATGCTCTCTGTTTGCTGAGATGCCAAAGAACTCTGAAATGATGTAGGGAACGGTGTGCAGCTGAGAGCACTGCTGCAGACAAGGGCAGAGGAGTGAGGAGCCTGGTGGAATTTGTCATGGCTGGGGTTGGGATGCACCACAAAGCAAAGACTTGTCAAGGTGAGAATGATATCGAGATACATGAGGGTGGCAGAAACTTGTTGGAAAAGGGGTTTGGCTGGACTCCTCTTCAAAGAAGGCTTTGCTGTGGGATGGCAGCTGGAATGAGGATATTTAAATTTTGATCTTTTGCTTTTAGCTTAATTTTGTGCTCTGTCTTTTCAGAGTAGAAGACTTCTTTTGATTTCTCACCAGAAGACAATAATTCTGCACTATTTTTAGGTCAGAGGTTGGACTTGATGATCTTGAGGTCTCTTCCAACCTAGACAATTCTGTGATTCTCTGATTTTCAAGGTTTTCTTAAAGACCAAGCTCTGTAACAGATCTCAGGTTAAGACAGTAGCATGGTTAGGTGTCCTTTCCCATATCACTGGGTGCAGGACCTGCACCAGCGAAGGCATTTGGAGGACAGAGGTGACACCTCCATGAGCATCTCCCTGTGGATAGCTGTGGGAGGAGAGAGGGAGTTTGTTTATTCAGGAGCAAGAAGGGATTTCTGTGTTGATTAATTTGGAAGAGTTTGTAATGTGAACAGGTTAAGTTTTTCTAGAAAAAACAAAACCAACCAACCAAACAACAAAACCACCACACAATAGTAGAATTGATTAAATTAAATCCAATAAGCAAGAGGAAATTCAGTGCCAGGAATGTACTAAATTAGCGGGACTAACATCTGTACCACCTTCATTAACCATCTGAGGAGAAAATGGAGAAAACACCTTTCATTTATTCAATGGGATGAGGACGCTGGCAAGTGGCTGTTCCTGTTTATAATAATTACCTGTTTCATTCAGCCAGTAAGGGGTGTTTGTGGTAATAGGTGTTGTAGGCATTCCTGGTTTTGTCAGAGGACAATTTCCTTGTACATAGTATTTTATTACACGATGTCTTCTTATCCCTTTGCTTGCCCTGATCTTCCCTAAAGACTTATTTCAGTAAAGAGAGCAGTTATTTACCTGCAAGGCTCCTTACACGTGAGGTTAGCAGAGGTCCCATGGGATGGCTGGGGAGAGGGGGCAGAGCAGAGGCATTGGGATGAGGGCTCCAGGAGCACTGCTTGTTTCCTGGGGCTAACGGTGCCAGAAAGGACAAGACTTAAGAAACCGGGAGTGGTTTCTCAGAGGCATTCAACTTGCCACTGAGATTTGATTTGATTTCTCTTTGCCAGTTGTAACTCATGACTGCTTCAGAGGAGGTCTTCAGGGCTGTAGTAGAGGTGCAGTATGGACACATCAGCTTTTCAGCCATCTCCATCTCAGGACAGAGAAGCAGCATGCAAGTGGGTGAAATGTCTCTCAAGAGCCCATGCCTGCTGTTGTCTGGGTTGGTGCAAGGCCCCCAGCCCAAAGTCCTGTCACTGTAAGCTCCCCCAAAACAACAGCTGCAACACTCCAGCTTGGTTTATGGTTTTAGCAGAGGAGCAGGGAAGCTTCAGGGCTTTCCTAGTGGCTGTAGGGTGGGATAAAGTCAAGTCTCCTCTGGTTCAGCCTGGATTAGGCATGAGGAAGGTCATCCCTTGATGCTCAGGCCCTCATAAAGCTTTGCTTTCAGGGGGGAAAAGACAACTTTAGGAGGATGGATGGCTTGGTGCTATTCCATGAACCTCATCTGGTGGCACCTCTCAGAAGTGGTGATTTGCAAGACTCTGCTTTCTCGTGAGGGGGCACATCTGTTCGGGGAGCTGATCCAGTTATAGGAGACACAGCTGGCCTCATCTCCACAGCCACGCGGCGATGTAGTTAAAGTGCCATAGTGAGGATATTTACAAACCACATCTGTTTAAAAAGGATAAAGTGGTGAGGCTCTGTCAGCCGGGAAATTCAGAACACAGCTGTATTTTAGAAGTATTTCTCAACAAATTGTAGATGAGGTATTTACTTTGATTTAAAATCAGAAGCTTCATTTATAAAAACGAAAATACAATTCCATTATTCCCCAGCTGTTCTTGGGATTTTTCCTCTCAGCCTTCCAGCACCAGGAGCTTTACTTGCAAGGAAAAAAGTTGTCCCACTTTGCTTCCTTTGCCAAGTTAACTTTGCTCTAGTCCTACTTAGGATAATGCATTTGCTGCTCTTTTTATAGCTTCTATTTATTCACATTTCCTCAAACATCCTTTTCTTAAGGCCTTCAGACCAATGAGCTCTGTGCTCTGATTGCTCATGTTGCTCGTGCTGTTGCAGATAAGTGCGCTAGAAAATTGCCAATAAATTTTGAATTACAGATTGTTTTTATTTTCTTTTTGAATTTCTGCACTATAGAGAGCAGCTGGATATGATTTTTTGCTTTGGAGGTTTTCCTAGCATGAAACACAACACAGAATCCATCCACGCTAGAGAATAAAATTGTTTGCTTTGCCTTGGGTGGAAATCAAAAGCTGTATTTGTTAAATCTCAGAGATGTTTATATGGACTAACTTCAAAGCTCTGGATATGCAGAGCAATTAGATAGAAAACTATGTGTGTGTTATATGATCACTGCTGTACTATAATATTAAAAAAAAAAAAAACTCATTTATGTTAGCTAAACAAAAACAAAAAGACTTCGAATGAGCATCTCTTTCATCTTCACCACAGAAAGCTTCCAGGTAGCAAAGCGAAATGAGTTCCACTGCAGAGCCTCATTAGTACCGAGCCTACAAATACCAAAGGGTTGATGAAGGAGCAGATAAAACCCATTGCCTTTTCACTTTTAAAGTTGCTGCTTGTCTCCCAGTTTGTGAATGAGTGCCGGGAGTCTGCTGAACATCCAGCCTGATAAAGGGATTGGGTTTTGCCAGCAGTTTTAATAATCCCAATTCAATAATTTTAACAATGCAAAAGGAGTTTCTGATGATCTCTTTAACTACCTAATGATCTTGTTTGTTCAGTCTTGCTTAAGACCATATTAGTTCCATTTTAATTCAGTAAGCAAAGTGAACTGATGTATGATATATAATTACTCGTAGCTCATGGAATTGATTTCTGGTAGATTATCCTGTGTGTAGCTCCAGCGTTCCCCAGCCTTTGAGAGAGGCGATGGTGTGTGTGTGTCAGGCACAGCAGGGCTCACTGCACGAGCAGTGGGAGCAGCAACCAGCTGTGAGCTTTCCAATGTGCACTTGTGATGGCAAGAGAGAAGAGCAAAGGGAAGCCCCCTTCCTTTCCGTAGTGACTAAAAAAAATCAGCTTGGAGGCCTTGTGGCCACTGTGCTATATAGGATGCTGCTGTTTTATCACTGACCAAACCCTGTTACACTGTGCTTAGCAGAGAAATTTGATGAAGACAATCCTCAAAAGTAAAAAATATTTACAAATATTATTTTTTTTCCCCTACAACTTAGTGATTTCTTAACAAAAAGGGAAAAGGGCACAGTATGTTCTAGTGAAAACAGACACTGGAAAGTGGTTGCTTTCCAAAGATTCTTTTTTTCTCAAACTGATTTAGCCACACTTTTTTTTTTTTTTTTTTTTTTAAGAGCAGATTACTCTTTTGACTGATTGGTATTTAAATATATATATATAGTTTGATCCAATAAAAAAGAATACCACTTCCTGCCTAAATGGAAATAGCTAGTAATCTTTGCATCAGATCATTGTTCTTCTTTCAAGAGAAGAAAAATCAAAATCTAAATAATGGTACAATTGTAAAAATAAATTTTCTAGTTTTGGTTGGTTCAGAATTTCAGCTGAATGCCCCTTAGAGATGCCTCATCCCTTTAAGTGAGTGTGTAAGAGCAGGAGATGCCTATAAATTGCCAGTGCTTCTCAGCTGTCAAACACGGTACGGTGCGGGGAGACAAAACAGAGAAATCAGATGCTTGAACTCCCACTTTCTTTTGCTGCTTCTCATCCATTGCAAGGAAAAATTTAATATATAGATTAGGAAGTCCAAAATCCCTTCAGATGGAAAAGACAAGATGAAATCAGAGTTTTCTGTATAAATGAAGTGAAAGCAGTACTTTGTCCTTCCATGACCATTGCTGTGTGTGTAGATCACAGCCCACTTCTCACACTGTATTGCCAGGAATCCCAGTTACACTGGGTCATACATAACCTCTCCAAACCAGAAGCAGTAATTACAGACGAATGTGTTTCAGTGATTTTATTCCCTATAACATGTTGAAACATATGGCACATGAATCACGATCAGGTGCCTATTGCTGTTGGAAGTAGTTGCAATTTGTGTACACAGTATGCAGTTGCCACTACAAATATTTATCCAAAAACATGAAAACAAAACTGTGCATGAAAACTATTTAATGAAAACAGCAAGACATGCTGTTATTCAGTGGTAGAATTGTGAAAACCATGGATTTTCCCTGTTGTTTAGCTGTTTCATTGTTTACTATTTCGTGTTGAGATTGACTGTAAACTTTTTAAAAGTATTGAATTAAAATCCACCTTTAAAATAATTCCAAACTATTCAGACATTGAGCTATCTTGTTTCTCTGGATCCAGTATAATATTTTCTTTTGATCTAGAGCAAACTTTAATGTTTTTATCAGACAGATGGAAAAGCAGTTTCGAAACAAAAACACTAGACAAAAACAAGAAATCAAGATGTTTCATTTAGTTTGTCAAAACAAAATCTCTCTTTAATGGTGCACACCTATTTTCAGACTTCATCTGGCAAGAGAAATTTGAAAAAAATGCTATAAATTGGCAAAATAGCATTGCTACCATTGAAAAAACATTTCATTCAAAAGTGATTCAGCATTAATTTTAATTTCCTGGTGAAATCATTTTTTTGCGAATCATTTCTCTGACAAATATGCCACTTTCTCAGCAGGACGGGATGCAAAATTTGTAAGCTTGCCAGAATGGTGTTTGTTTTGTGAATGCTGGATGAAAGCTCCTTGCACCATATTTCCTGCGCATGGTTGCTGGATTTTTCATTCCAGCTGTATGGCTGCTCACTGAAGCCTTGTGGCTGCCCACCTCACATCCAAAGTGATTTCACATGGGCTTCAGATTTCCCACCTACAGTAGTGTCTGTGGCCAAAACTAGGAAGAAAAGCACTTCTGAGAGGACATTTGTTCCATCTTGAGGGATGTGCCCATGCCTCTCCAAGAACAGAGTCAGAGGAGACAGCCAAAGTGAATATCTTGGAGAAGAACTAACTTTGGGATTGCTAAATTAGGTGGGGAAAACTGCATTGTGAGTGAGCAATTTCAAGTGTAAATTTGCATGGTCCTATGGATGGAAATCTGTGGGCTTATTTCCATTCCAATGCTTATGAATTTATCTGTTTTTCTGTGTCTAATTGGATGGTGTTTGTCCCTCTGACACCACTCAGTCTAAAACACATTTGTCCTCACGTGCTGCTAAGCTCAGTTTAAAGATTTGGCCAGAGCTGTAATCTGATGTATGCAGGGGCGTTTTCTGTCTGAATCCATAGGACTGGGGACATTACACTGAAGTTATACAGCAGTACTAGCCCACGGGATTTTCAGCTCCTACTCCTTGAATTCAAACCTACATTAAAAAAAAAAAAGAAAAAAAAAAAAGAAAAAAAAAAGAAAAAAAAAGAAAAAAAAGAAAAAAAAAGACAAAAAAAGACAAAAAAAGAAAAAAGTTTTTTTTTTCTTTTTTTTTTTTTTTTTCCCCCAATCTTATTCAGAGTTAGCTGAAACCAAATAGTAACAACACCTTACCATGTCTGATAAAGCTCAGCTTTAACCTACAGACAGCAGAGTCAGGGAGCTGTAATCTGCTCTCCACCAGCTCCCAGGTCCCACCAAGTAGAACCGTTTCCTAAAGAAACTCTTCCTTAAAGTTCTCGCTTTCATGTTGAAAGAGGAGCCCTAGAAACCCTTTGCCTTTACGCTCTCAGGAAGATTTTTCACAGGGTGCTAGCTAAAGACATCTATTTCAGAACAAACAAAGAAGTCACAGGGAACACTGCCTACGTTCCTTTTTTTCTTACAACTTTCTCTTGTTGAGAAAGCAAATAGAAAGCATAAAGGCGATTTCCCTCGAGTGGACTGCAGTCATTGCTACAAGCTGTGGCTTTGTGCGAGCCCTGGTAAATAGGCAGGGGTAGCCATCGCCTGCAGGATCGTGGTTCTAATCATTCACCGTGCGACAGGTGCTGGTACATTTGTCTGGAAAAAGAATTTTCACAGAGAATCAGCAACCTGTCTTGTGCCTCTGGGATGTCTAAATATAAGCATAGCAGCATCGGCTTCGCTTAATTCTCTCCGTGCATGCATGTGCTTAGGGTGTGCTCCTTACAGCAGCTGATTACAGAAATAAGGGTTAACATGAGCCACTGGCTTGGAAGAGCAAAGTCACCAGAAATATCAAAACACATTTCCTTGGTTAGGGCAGGGGACACGACGTGTGGCAGGGACGTACTGCTGTCTGCTTCTTGCTGCTGTCGTGGCCTCAATGCCCTTGAGACTGCCGTGGTGCTCCCTGTCCCAAGAAGGCTCTCAGAAGGTCACCGGTGGCATTTCTTGCTGCTGCCCAGAGCCACCTTATTTTGCTCTTTCAGGAGAAGTCGTTTGGGAGTGATGCAAGGAGGGCACGACCCGTCCCGGGTCCTGTTCTGCTCCCCATCAGCACTGGCTATGCCTGTGCAAAGGACGAGCATGGCTCATTCCACCCTTAAAATGGTGGTTTTGTGCGTGTCCGTGTGTCCGTGTGTTTCTTCTTGAAAGAAGCACTTTTGTCTTGGGACAAATGTTGGACGGTTTCCTTTCCTTTCCTACAGCACTGAAGAAATGCTGGAGGCCACAGGGACCTGCCAAAGGGCTTTAGATCGGAAATCTTGTTTCCAAGGATTATCTCATCTGGTAGCCAGGCCATCTAGATGAAATCACCCAACATACAGCCCGGCTGCTTTAACATTTGACCAGCTCTGGATTCCTTCACACGATGAAGGGTAGGTCAGAATTTGCATTAAAATTCCCTTTTAAGGTCAGCAAATACACAGAACAATTTAAAGGACCTAAATTCATACAACAGGGCCAGAATCCATGAAAGGTTTTGTGTAGGGGGCTAGCCTTCCTGTATTATCCCCAAACCAAAGGCAGAGTGCAGCCTTTTAAAGTGTTTAATTTGGGCCACAATGACATAATGCTCCTAGAGTCTTGTTGATGGCCAGTGTGGAGTGTGCTGGAATGGTTTTAATTAAAAAGTGTTTAATAGAAGAGAATGGAAAATTCTTCCAATTGCTGGGTTACACTAGATAAAGCTACATATCATATAATTTTCGTTGCTGGTCTCTACTTTCTCTTCTTCCTATTTTCTTCCTCTTCTATTACCTCTATAAAATGTTATTAGAATTGGCTCCTCTGTGCAATTCTGCTCTCTCAGAATTGTGGAGACAAAAATGACCTTACACTTTCTCTGAAAAGAAGAGGATCATGAGATTAATGCTGCTTTCCTGTGCTCGGTTGGTGGAAACAGCATCAGAGTCTCACTATATCAAAGACTGTAAAAAACCGCATGTAGCACTGAAAAGCACTGTAAAACACTTTGTATAGCATAATGAAAGGCACAAGATCTCTTATATTTCAGATGCTGGATTTCCTTTTGTTTTGAGAAGTATTCTATTTGCTCTTCTCAGATAATTTAATGAGTGTTGAGCCAGCCTTTGAAAATGAAGATTTATCCCAGGGTGAGACCAGCAGAAGCAAGAGTAAGATGCAGGCTTGAACATCCATTTGGTATAGCAATACAAGTCTGCTTTGCTCTGGATTCACACCTGATTTATGCTGGTGTAGAAATCAAGCTACCACTTATATTAGAGAGCAGACAGATGAATCTCTAGCTGCTGTGGACTAATGCAGCTACATGGTGCAGACTGAGTGAAGCTGATTTAGTTGGATGGTCCTCTAAAGTGCATCTTGAGCAGGCTAAATGATGAAGGTTTTAATTCTTTTTTTTTTTTTTTTCCTTTTTGTATTCGTATCAGGAGTCAGAGCAACTGTCTCATCACTCCCAACAATTTGTCTCCATTACAGGCCTTAGAAATAATACGGATGGAAATGAGATGGAAATGAGGTGCTCACTTGTAACTAGACGGTGCATTTCCATTTGTGTAGGTACACACGTCACAGAGATGGTGGCCACGAGACAACGCATAAGGACAGACTGATCTCTTATAGAGGTACTTCAGCTATTTTCCAGTAAGCCCCAGCACAGACTGGCTGGTCTGAAGTACTGAGCTGTTATTGCGCTGTGGGCGATGAGTGGCACAACCATCTGCTGTGGAAAGTTGTGTGGTTTACAGCCTAACTCAGGGTGATCCAGCCATCGTGGTTAAGCCTCATTAAGTGGCATATATGATGATATAAAATATAACAGTGTAGCCCACAGCATATCCAGGCATCTCTGGATTCCCAGCCAAAACAGGCAGGTACCACGCAGACCAGAGGAGACTGGTGAAGCCTTCATGCACTGGCTTGAGTTGCAGCATTTCTTACTCCACGTTAGAGACTTGGCAACTCCTAGGAAGAGCTGTGAACATCTAGATGTATCTGCATTTGTTTTGACATTCACATCACAATTATTTTGGCAGTTGATGCAGGTGGGGGATGCTGAAATGTGTTTTGGAGTCAGGAAGGGATCTAGAGGGGTACAGAAGACTTGCTACTGCCTTTGCATTATAGCAGAGGATTAGAGGAAAGAAAGGTGTTTTGCTCCCTTTCCTTTATCTTGATCAGTCTGGGTACTCTGTCTGCTCCCAGAGCAATCCAGAGCATCTGCCTTACCTCATATCTTTGCAGTTGCCCCACAAAGACTGTGCAGAATAGGATAGGGGGAAAAATAATAATAATAAATAAAAAAGATGGACATCATGTCAATTTGAATCACATGTGCAAAAGTTAAGTCTTCAAACAGATTGTGTAGGCTCTCTGCAGTAGCTGGAAATAGCTCCAAGCTCTCCTGAGGTGCGGAGCAGGCCATGCCCTGGAGGTGCCTCTTGGTGGCCACTGGCCACTGTGGAGCCCAGGTAGCCCCTCAGACAGGACAGCTCAGTGCAACAGAGTACCAGGCAGCTGAAGTGACCCCCATAGCACGTCCTTTCTCCTCGATGGTGAGTGAAAATCTATACGCAGCTGTCATTCCTGTTTATAGTATTTGTGGAGAATTGTCAGCTGCCCCGTGAGGATGATTTTCCACCTGCCTTGTTGATCTCAGGCAGAACAAACTGAGTATAATCAGGGCCCAGAATTCAATAAAAACATAGACTGACACTCCGCAAGATCCACTGACTCGGCATTCTGCAGCTACGACCTTTGGAAAGTTAATGCAAGAGTGCTTTAGATTGGAAGGTCAGCCTGAAGATTAAACAAAAACAACTTGTGCATGAAAGACTTGGCAATATAAAGAGACACTCTCCCTGTACTCGGCTGCAGATTTTGAAATTGGATACGTACACAAATGCTGTTGACAATGTGACAGAGAAGCCTGCAAAACATGGTTTCGCCTCTGTGATCTTGAAAAATGCTGAGCTCCAAATGCTGTAGAGCAGATGCCTCTGCCACAACCTGCCTGGTCTGGTCAAGCGCCCACACTTTGAAGTTTTAATATTTTAACTTTTCCCCACCTGAAACTGAAACTATGCCTAGATTTAGTGGCATAAATAGCACAGAGCACCCAACTATCCCCAAAATGTGATGCATTCTTTCAGTAGTAAGGGATTTGGTTACACAAAATTGTGTCACAGAGCTGCCTTACTTTCCCGTCAGGAGACGCTATGCCCAACCTCATCTGCAGCACCCGCTCTGCTCTGAGCTCGTGAAGAGGGGCCAAGCTAGCTCATTAATCTTGTGTTTGCTGCAGGCTGAAGGGATGTGTGCAGAAAATGATCACAGCTCAGCCGATGCACGGTGAGATTCTACCCACAGGTCCCTTCACAGAAGTAAAGAGGCACGGATTGTCTAGGGGAAGAGAGCAGAAGTAAAACCAGCCGCCAGACTCAGTGCTACTTTGCCAGGCAGGCACACAGGACATCTTCAGGTATTTCCAGTGCCATCCACAGCAGAGATGCAGAAGATCTGTTGATTCTGGCTTGTGAAGGATCAAACCTTTGTAATTTAAAGTTATACACGGAGGTAGTTCTTTGTGCCAAAGGCTCTTCTGATGACATTTGGAATGGATTTAGTCACAAATGGGACGGATAATTTTCATTTTTACTGACTTTTCCTGATACGTTCTGAATTGGATAAGGATGTGTCCAATGCTAAGACATTTTGGTAACTATTGATCACTGGTCGGTTGAGTCAGTGCTGACCCAGCCCTTCCTGAGGTGGTGTCAGCAGTGCCCAGCCCTGCAGAGGTCCTGCAGCTCTCACTGCACCGAGCCCGTGAGCCTTGCTTCAGGTCCTACAAAGTCAGACCTGCTGGAGAGGCTTGTGGCTGTGCCTGGCTCCCCTCTTCCTCACTGCCCTTTAGGACCTTTTAACCTTTTAGTGAAACTAATAGAAATTCAGATATTGTCAATAAATATGTCTAGAAAAGCTGAATGCAGGACCACAGCACTGATTTCTTAATTTATTTGTTTATTTATTTATTTTTTCAGGCAAGAAACAAGAATTACAATAAATTTTTCTGACATTGCATATGACTTGGACAAGTTCCCCCAGTGACTCTTTTAGCTTGGTAAACTTCCACTAGAACAAATAATTTAGAAGGGTAATCCTTATTAAAGTTAGGTAATTCATTAGGTAGTTGTACTTCTTTCACCATGTTAAACTTGTGAGTTAGACAACTGACATTACAGAGATATTCCAGATTAGTGAAATAAGAGGGGTGCCTCTCTTGGTGGGACGAGCTAAACCCTGGTAGATATTCACCACCATCTGGTAACTGTAAAGGGAGACCAAACAACTACTGCAGATTTGCTCTTGGTGTTTCAGAGGATTTAAGCTCCATTCATATATGGAGATTTCTTTTCCATGTCGCTGATTATCTTTGCTAAGATGCTAGTATATTCACGTTAGGTTGTTCTCTTGCTTCAGACATTTCCAGCTCCCAGATGGGAGAGTTCCAATCCAGCAAGTCCATTTAATTTGTCCTATCACATAGCTATGATTTCTTGCACAGCCACAGTCCTGTGCTGGTCTCTGCCTGGGTGGATCCCAGACCCTGTACCAGACCTAAAGAGAACACCCTGGAAAATCCTTTCAGTTCTTCCTCTTTATCTAAAGCTGGTCCTTATCTCTCTTTTTTTTTTTTTTTTCCACCAAACTTTTTTTCAGATTTATATTTCTTGCTTCTTCATTAATTAATGAAATGGAGATGGGGGGAGAGAGACCCTTTATTAGGGAGTGCGGAGACAGGACAATGGGTAACGGTTTTAAACTAAAAGGGTAGGTTTAGATTAAATATAAGGAGGAAATTCTCTCAGAGGGTGGTGAGGCCCTGGCACAGGCTGCCCCCAGGAGCTGTGGCTGCCCCATCCCTGGCAGTGCCCAAGGCCAGGCTGGATGGGGCTGGGGGCAGCCTGGGCTGGGGGCAGGGGGCCCTGCCCATGGCAGGGGCTGGGATTAGATGGGCTGAAAGGTCCCTGCCAACCCAAACCATTCTATGATTTTATGAAATTACTTTTCTCTGGATTAAAAAAGAATCTGTATCAGACAAGTAAAAGTGCTGTACCTAAGGGAGGTTCTTGTTTGCTGGTACTCGTCAGGACTTACACCACTGATCAGTGGGTGAAAATGCATTTTTTCCTATTAATGAAAGAGGGAAAGAGAGAGAGGTTTTTTATTGAAAAATAGCCTGACTTGTAACAAAAATTGTAGTCTAAAGAAATTTAACTCCACAGTAAGTTAAATTACAGAGGTGAGAAATATGTGGTTTGGAAACCAGTAACAGAACAATAATGGAGGTGAATATATTCCAAGTTAATAGGAAAAACACAAACCTCATTTTCTCAACATAAATTATGTATATTTACAAATATATAGATAGGGGTGTATGTGTGTTTAAGCCTCCTAAATGATGGAAACTAAACTACACAGATGGGATTTCTGATAAAAACCAGCGATTTTTCACTTCATACATCAACACTGACATTTTTATGAGTGGCTGTGAATCTCTGCAGCACTGTATTTCACACTTTTCACTAGCAAACAGAGCTTGCGATGGCAGAAAACCTTCAGTTTTCACCATTTTCTTGTAAGAATCCTTCCCTTTTCACTGTCAGAGAGCATAACTCTCTGTTTTGAAGCTCCCCTTTGCATTTTCACCAAGAATTGAAAGCCACTTTCATCAACAGCTTGGGATTTTTCTCTCAGGCTTTCACCGCTAGTGTGCAAGCTTGATAAAAGAGGTTTGCAGCTTGCTAAGGAAAACAAACTGCCAGTTTCTTTAACAGAAATGAAAGTGTCTGAGCAATGTGAAGCTGCTGCTTCCACTCTTTAGTTTTGCTTGAAAAGAAAATGTAAAAGCTCTTTGTACTGCACATTGTTAAAAAAACAGGCCGTTTCATGTTTTCAAAAATACCAAATTGTTTAGACGAAAGAGAGGAAAGAAAATACATGTTTAAAGCCTGAAATAGTTATATTAGCATGTGGTGTTGTAGAAGTGTTACAGTCTCTAGTGTGCCTTTCTCTTTGTCATTCTGCTCTAAGGAAAGTCTGATTTGATTCAGGTAAAGGGAACATAACGGGAAGTATCTAATACAAACACTGGAGTGTTTTTAGAAGTTAATTCCCAGAAACCAAGGAACAATGGCCATTGTTACAGACTTAGTGAAGTATGATCTGCAAACTGTAAAGAAACATAGTGCATACATTTGGAAAAAAAAATAAAAATCAGGTTTTAGGAAACTACCAAATTGTTCCCAGTTCAAAGCATGGGACTGGAATTAGCATCCTCAGTAGAGCAATACCACCTACTCTGGATGTGTTCACCTGTCTGCTGTAGCAAAAAAAGCCTTCTTCCCACCCTTGAAGGCTGGAGTGCAGTAAAGTGAAGGACTGGTATATGATGGAGTTGTTGATTTGGGCTGGGAAATCCCACAACACAACATATCAACACAACATATGGATTTATTATTCTGTCACTTATGAGATGGACTTTTCACAGACAGTGCTACTGTTAGTGCAGATATTGCTGGGTCTACCAAAACAGCCCCAAAATCTAGCTACCAAACTGCCTCCATTTTGGCCTGCTTCTGGAAGGTGGGAGAAGAGAGGAAGGGCTCTGTCCTAATGGTGGTGAGAAAGGAGAGAAAGAAAGGTGTGAGGACAGGGCCAAGGAGTTCGTCATGGAGCATCTCACTGCATGCAAAGGGAGCCACCACTAATCCAAAAACCTTCCCACCATTTGCCAAAATACATGGAAAGCTGCCTGCCACCAAGAGCCTCGGCTCTGTGACACCCAAGGGTTGTCCAATCCTTGACCACAGAGAACAGAGAAAAGTTTGTTTGTGTCTCCTGTGGCAAGCAGGAAACAGCTTCCAAAAAATATTCACCCACCTCTAAAATTTGCTTATTTTTTCAGTCCAGCTCATCCACTGAGCCCTGACAAAAAAATTCTGAAGGGCAAAGAAGAAAGAGGAAAAGAAAGAATCAGGGGTAATATGTCTTTTAATAAGTTATCCTTAGCCAAAGAATTTCAAAGGAGTGAATTTGAAAAAAAAAAAAAAAAAAAGAGAGAGAGAATTTGAGCATTTGAAACTAGTAATTTAAATGAACAATTTCTGGTAATTTGAGATGAAGATTCAGACAGACATTTGAAAGGTCACATAAGATTTAATTGGGAAGAATTTCTGAGATGGATTTAAGTTTCTGGGTTATTTTCAAAAAGTCTTAAGGTTTAAGGTTCACTGTGAGACTATATATATATACATATATATATATATATATATGTATATCAAAGCTACTTTTCATTCCAGTTGCAATGCAATCTCCTGCGGTGTGACTGATTTAAATCAGGGTAACAGCAACAGTGTATGAAGAAATTGAGTGCCCTCAGCATGGGCACCATCTTATCCATCCCCTTTTTTTCAGACTGGTTTTTAAAACAGTTGGTTCCACAGGAATGAACCTTACTATGAATCCTGCTCAGAGCTTGAAATACAGGATAGAGTGGTAGTAAATCTCTCACCTGTCCTGCAGTGGTCCATGACTGTAACTCAGGCGCTGGAGCAGAATGTGATCTTACTTGTGTCCTGCAACAAAAGCCAGAATACCGGGAGTGTTAGAGGAAAAACAACAAAAGGGAACAGACCAAGGTCAGGCTAAATGGAAACAAACCATCAAAATTCAAGCAGACTAAACTAAACTAGGGTTGGTCAAGAAGAGGAGAAGAATCTAAATAGGACTGGTGTAGAAAAACAAAACACACTATTCCTGGTGATGCTTTTGCTGAGAGCAATGAGGAAAACCTCCTGGATTTCAGGAAAAGCTTTCCTTCATCCAGAAGTCTCCATCCTGAGGAGGAGAAGGAGCATACGTGGTGAAAGGGCTTCCAATGCAACATCAGCTCTGTGCTTTGTAGGAAGCAAGAGGACAATTGCAGCAATATTACAACTGTTGGAGAAGTGTCTCAAGCTGTCCCACAAATTATCTCCTGCTGTCTCAGCTCTCCAAGATTTTGAAAGTAGAATAATTTAAATACAAATACACTGCATGCACTCTTTAAAACCACTTCAGATGAACACAGAAGGACTTGAAGAAAATATTATTTATCATCCTATAGTGATATAATGAAATAAATTGCTGATGTCATCAATTCTTTTCTCTTTTAGCTATGAACAATGGGGTTCTCAGATGCATAACTTCAGTCAAATGAAATTTAATATAGGCACCATGACACTATTTTAAGTTTATTTGATTCATTTCTTGCCAGATTCCATTTGCTGACGCTTGTTTTTTCCTGCAGGAGAATCATATTAAAGAGGTAGCTAGAGAAGCGGAATTTGAAGATAGTGATCTTTAAAATAATTGATGTAGATAAGCCAACCCTGAATTTAGTAAGTCAACCACCAACTCAATTTAACAATTACTTGTTAAAGCTGGCTTGGATCAGAACTGCTCCTAGGTCAGGGAAGCTTGTTTGGAAAGTCCATTGTCCCTGAATGGAAAGGACGATAACAACATAAGGCTAGAAGGGGTCCTTGGGTAATCAAGTTTCCTCAAACTTTAACATCCCAGACTCAGATTTTGAAGTTATTGAGGTGTATCACAGGCTGAAAGTCTAGCACAGAGGGCCTGATTCACATCCCACACCATCAAGACGATGTGTGCCATTGAATTTGCTGGCTCAGGCCTGAAATAATTTTTGTGTGCAGATTTATTTCTAAGGCTTATCTGGGAGCTGAGATTTTTCATCAAGGATCATCAGCTCACAGAAATTGCCAAGACTTCCCGTTGCTGTAGAGGATGCTGTGCGTGTATTCGACTTATTTTCCTCATGTAATTTGCAACACTTCTTAAAGACAAATCACTTCTTCCACTCAAATCAACAGCTCCCTAGACTTCCCTGTATAAATCCAAAAGCAAGGTGAGGTACTAATCCTGCAGCTTCACTGTGTGAGTAGTTCAACACATGGTAGAAGCCAGGATGACGGCTTGGACAAGAATAACACAAGGCTGCTCTTTCACACTGCAAGCTGGAGCATGATTTAACCCATCTAATTAGGACTCTTTTGCACTCATAAAGATAAAAGTCAGCTTTCATTTCTCTATTATTTCTTCGGTTTACTTAGCAATTAAAGTCAGTGCACTGCTCAGATCTCCCAGGCTCCTTGTCACCTTGAAATCTCTGTGTTTTTTGCAGCACTGAGAGAGCAGCCGGGAAGCAAGGCGCACAGACTCGAGTGATTTGCTATAAATGCCAACCCCTCCAGCTGACTTGTTGATGTATATGTTGGGTAGAGCTGCATGGTGGGTGTGCTGCGCTGACTGTTCCAGAATGTATTAGTTAATGTTAATCATTATATTTATCAGATCCCACCCCAGATGCATTTGGAGTTCATCAGTACAATCTGAAACATTTTGCTATCGAAGACATCTAGCTACAGAAGGATTTAGCAATATATCAAAACAAACCAAAACAAAACCCGAAACAGAGAAAAATGATTTTCTGAATAGTGAATGGAAACTAAATCTGACTGTCTAGATATGGAAGGGCAAAGGAAATCCCTACAAATGCAGAAAGGGCTGTCCCAAATGTTTCTGGGATGAATGGGATTTAGACAGTTATGAGGCATCATCAGGTGCAAAAAACAAAGAAGCAGGAAAAAGCAGCAATGATCAGATGATGTGGGACCAAGAGGATGTCAGAAGCAACAAGAAAGGATGTTGGCAGCCAGATTTCTACAAAATCACAGGAAGAATTACCACACCAAATGAGACCCATCTCTAAGAAAGAGACCCCTAAACACAGAGCTTTAATTAAGACAAGCACAAAAAGCTACACAGAACACACCCAGCTTTTCTAGAATTTTTATACTGAATTGCTGACTGACTGGTTCAAATCAGGCAATTTTTTAGGATAAATGTGCTTGGAGTCTGGGTCAATGAGCCTTTAGGTGTCTTGTGATGAACAACGAATTAGAAGAAAGGTGGATTGCCTCTGTTGGGTCACTGGCAATTGCTCATCTGGGATGCAGGGACACCTGGAACAGTGTTGGGCAGGGCGGTCAGGTGTGAAGGGTTAAGTGGGAGATAAAATACCTGCCAGGGCAGAAGCCTTTTGGCTTGAAATTGTCAAACTTAATGAACATTCTCATAGTTCTTCAATTATCATCTTCTGGAATGTCATCCTCCTCCTCACACTTTCTTTTTTAATCTTTTTTTGCTGTCATTACTTTGACTGATGTAGTCTGGATAGCTGCCTGCCCAGGCTGCATTCAAAGCAAATTGGAGGGTCCTGGTATCTGGAAGTAATTGCTGCACGTGTATAGCCACTTAGCGGGATTAAAGGCAAGTAAGAAAAACAGGTGCAGCTGTTTCAGGGAACAAACCTCTGAAAACTTCATACCTTCTGAATATTTAAACCTCAAGCCCTGGCTACTTATTCTACTTGCTAAAAGCCCACTGTCTGTCTCGAACTGGATGCAGCATTGTGCTTAAACCAGTGCAGGGAAAATAAACTAAGGAGTACCCTCAGCTAATGTTTATCAGCTGGAGGTAGGTAATGGCTATGTCTCTATGTCTGTCCTGGTAATATCAATACCAGAAAACTCTTCATGAGAGGTAAGTCTATCACTCTTTCTGTACCATTTCTCCTTTTTTATTTTTTAAGAAGTGTGGGTGTCTGTGTAGTCCTGCTACCTCCTCCCTGAATTTGTCTGGGATTTAGCATTAGTTGAGGAGTAGTTGGCAGATACATAGTGTAATGCACACCAGTACTCACCTTGCTGACTGCCCAGGGTATGGCACTGGATCCCAACCTTCAGTTAAATCATAAAATCACTGGATTTGAAGGGAAATCCCCAACTGCTGAGTGTGGTCAATCCTCATTGTATCAAAATCTTCTTTCCTTCTCTTTAGTAGGAGAAACTCCCCTACCTGTCAGAACTTCCTTCTTCTTTCAGCCTGTGTGAGTGAAAGTTGACTCGAACCCACCTATTTTCATGCTTTCATTTATCTCTAGAGCAATTCCTGGTGCTGTGAGAGGGAGAGACAAAAATCTGGCTGTTCCAGCAGGAATGTGCTTAGAGCATCTTCCCTCATTGTTTGTGTCATATTGTTGGTGATGATTAACAAGATACCTAACTTGGCATCAATAATTATAAGGCAGCTATAATCATACAATAAGTGGGATGACAACCAGGGGAGGAGAAAGCGGGGAGACAGGGAGGGAAGGGAAGAGTGAGGGCTCTGTTGTGTGTTATGCTGCAATAACAGAACCAAATGACCCAAAGGGCTTCAAGCAAGAGGCCCTGAGGGTGGTTTGTATCTGCCCAGGCTCTGATTTGCCAGACTGATGCATTACTTCCCTGCTGTGTCTTAACTGTAATGATATTTCATGGTTGGTACTTATCTCTCCTTCTATTCCCCACTTTCTGTTTTGTCCTTTCCTTTTACTTTTTTCCTTTTTTTTTTTTTTTTTTTCCTGGTCCAATAGAGCTTAAGTCCTATTCTTAGGAGCAGCCTATTTAGAATGAGCTTTAAAAAGGATGGTTAAAAATCAACTTTTGCATAAGCACTTGGATTTTATTAGAGCTATAGCCTATGACAGCACAGGGAAGCTATGCAGTCAAGCCTCTTTTGGTTTTCCTTTTCTCCGTAAGGAACCTACCAGCTTGCCTCTGTGTGCAGTGCTGTTCGTTTTCTCTCTTTGAGCAGCTCTGCAAAGGTCAGTCTTGACCTGTGGCACAGCAGCAGCTCTGCTTTGATTCTTTCTGCATTCCATGTCTTGAGATAATTTCTAAAAGTCTTGAAGCTATTTCGTATGCTTAAGGATGATCTTTCTGGATCTGATTCAGTGTCCACTGATGCTTCATCAGTGTTTAAGTGATGATAAGAAAATGATATCACATCGTAGGAAATATTGGTAAAGTAGAAGACTTGAATGATTACCCCAGCTTGATTTGGGCAGACTTGTGATACCAATGGTTGAATGCAAAAAATCTCTAAAATCTTTGCTTCCACCTCAGTTTAAGTAAAAGCAGAAACTGCTATAAAAAATCTAATTGTTTTGCATGAAATATTTCTGTATTTCAATATGTTTAGGAATTGTGTGCAAGACACTTGGCTGGTGATATTCTCATAACATGCATTGAAATTAATGCATCGAAGCCTCCCTCTTGAGAATCAGACCAAAAAGGCACATAAAATAGAAATTTTTTACAAAATAAAATATAGCCCCAATAAGCCTTCAAGAAAATAAGTAGGCCACAAAGATGTTTTCTCCCCAACTCTGGCAAAACTAATTAAGCATATTTATCTGACTAAATAGTTTGGTGTGTTGCAATAAAATGAATTTGCATCACACTGGCCCTCAGTGCTGGTTTATTTTTAGTCTCTTTGCTTGTCTCTCTTATTTCTTTGCAAGAAGCAGAATATTTCCAAGTACACACATTTGAATTTTTGTAGTTTGGGGGCAGCCTGGCTTATATGGGTCTTCTTGCCAAATTACACATTAATTCCCAGGATTTTTCTGATTGCTTGGAATAACAGATATTTTAAAGCTTAACAGAGGAGCTTTGATCAGCTTGACATCTTTGTCTTTTGACAGTCTAACAAATAGCTTGCCAGTTTGTAGGTAGCTTGCCTGAATAGCAGCCCAGCATTGCAAAAGCTGTTTGCTCATTATACTCAGGGGCTGTGTATAATAAGCAGTATATTGAAGTTTTTTCCACATGTTGATATTTCCCAATGCAAACCCAAAGAAACAGCAATACCCCAGGGAGCTGCTGACAGATCTGATTTTAAAATAGAGCCGGGCAAACCATTTGCAAGGGAAAAACAAAACAAAAACAGAACCAAAAACAAACCAAAACAAAATAAACAAAACCCCCTGTGGTACTACAAAGTGCTGAATTCTGACTATTTGTCTATTAGTGATTTACTGGTGAACTCTTAGTTTTAAACTTATTCAGCAAGTGGTCTGTATTTGGTCTCTGCCTGCGGATTGCTTGTATAAAGCATTTTCTTTAATGGCACTGTGAGCTCTGTCTTTGTTCTTTAAAGAAAGTATCCTTCAGATACAAAATACCCAAACCCCAACTTCTGCTCCCATCATAAATGCCAGAAGCTCCTGTGAAACGGAGAGAAAGCACTAAAGTTGTCTTTTTCCTTTCTTTCCCCCCAACATTTTCATAACTTAATCTGATAATTGCCAGCCTCCACAGAAAGATTTGCTGAGAAGCATGGCTCATATGGAGACCAAGCAGCAGGAGTATGACCTAAAAGTGGAGTAACCTCTGCTCTTTTTCTAGTGAGATTCCAGGGAAAGAAGGTGTTAAGCCAATTTCTTTCTCTGCTTCGTGCAGTGGGTATTCAAGCCCTATCTTAGGGGGACAAAAATATGCCTGTCAGAATAGGGGAAAGCAGTTGAAAGGACAGCTGAAGGGAGATCTCCAGCAGCAGCCTGGACATGGTGTTGGGCACCCTGCTTGGGGTGACCCTGTTGGGGCTGGTGTTGGGCCGGAGGCACCCAGACGTCCCTTCCAGCCTTAACAATTCTGAGATCTGTGATTTAAACTCTACCCCTGCCTGTTCCTTGATGCATAAGTCTAAATTTGTGTTTACAAAAGAGGGGCTGTTTTTTTTTTTTTTTTACCTGTTTGAAGGAATGGATGTCCTCATAGAATTGTATGTGTTAAATGGAGGGGTTACTGAAAAGTCCTTCCTAACCATATCTGATCTGGGCAGCACAGCTCTGAACTTAGAAGCCATGCAACGAAAACCTTGGAAACCCTATGTCTTTCTCACTCAAAAAGTGAGCCAATTAGCTCTCTGTTCATGCAGCCAATGTTCCCTCAGTAAGAAGTTTGAACATGCTGTTTTTAATGTTCTGGCATGTTTACCAGCCTTTGCATCCTATGGCTTTGAATAATGTCCCATAGCTGGAGAGAGTGGTGCTTCTGGCAGATGCATCCATGACACGTCTTGTGATGGTATTTGCATTGACTGGAACTGAGTTGTTTCCTCCCTGTAAACTGAATTGTCTTAAGAACTCGTTATGACTTCAGCTGCCATTATAGCTCTGTCATATTTCATTAACAGGTGACATCAAATTAATGGGTAAAGTTGCAGATGCTGAAGATTTCTCCTAAATTTACTGCCAGTTTCTGTCCACATGATGTGGACTGCCAAGCTGGCTTGAGTACTGACCAAGCTACCACCAGCTACTTGGAACTATTCCATTAGATTAGAGCATCATCTGAATTTTTATAACTGTATTTCTTTTCTCTTTCATCCATTCACCAATCTTGAGGTTAGTTTGTTGCTATTCACAGCAACTGGACATTTAACTAAATTTCTGCAGAACTAGAACTGATGGGAACTCTTTGACCCATTTTGGAAATGATTCCTTAGTCTATGGGATTGCATAAAGGTAGTTGGGCATATTCTTTGAGAACTTCTTGTGGTTTTTGAAAGTATTTGTTGTAGTGTAGACATTTCTCATTCTTTGTAAATGCTTAAAATTCCCCAGAATAATGGTGTAGTCAAATGAATTGAAACAAACTCATTGAAAATATTTGTGTGCTAAACATCACTTTTTCACTTGGAAGGCAGGTCTCTGACATGCGTTGCTTAGCTGAGTCATTTGGAAACTGCAAGTCTAATAACCAGCTCTCAGCAGACTCTGGTTTCCCTTGTGTTCAAAGAGGTGGGCTGGCTGTTGCTGCCAGGCTGTTGGGTTGCAGTACAAGCAATCTCTCCTGAGCTTCTTTCAGATCCCCAGAAACATTTCCTTCAAAATTCCCTATTTTTTCCCCCTCTTTCAGCACTTGTCCATCCTCCATCAGCATCCTTTTAGTTTTCCACTCCAGCCTCCTCTAATAGCCAAGGGAACTTGCTGCAGTCCTGGCCATCTGGATGTTATTTTTTTTTGTATTGAAAAATTTGTTGCAAGATCACTTTTCAATTCTCGCACTGTTTTCGTAGCTTGTTTACAGATAAAGTATTATCACATGCAGCTTTCTTGTTTTGTCATAACTTCTACTTCAATGTGAAATAAGGAACTACAGTGAAAATTTGTTTCTTTGGATTGTACATGGATGTGTTGTAAGTTTTGAATGGGGTATCATGTGCTAAGGACTTAAAGATTTGGCAGGATTATATGGCAGGGAAAGCCCTGTATTGTGTGCAGACATATAGGTAGCTGATGGCATTTCTGGTAACCAGAGGTGGTGGTTTCTAGAAGTCCTGAGTACTCTAATTCAGCATGACTAGCTCACCCTTCTGTAGTACTAAGGCTCCCTCTCCAATGGCATTCAATGCTTCAATGAATGCTCAACTTTCCCTCCTTATAGCGCTTCTCACAGCTTCCTTTTCCAGCTTGCGCTTTAGTCAAATATTGTTGTCTAGTCTGCACACAGACCAGCCCTTGTTGTGCTACTTATTTTCTACACAGCAGCAAAAACTGAAAGCAATCAGGAACTTAATGAGACATAATGAAAGGTGTTTCACAAAAGGCAGACATGAAGTTAGGAGCAGTGCTGAGAGAGGTGCACTGCACGTGGACTCAGAGCTGTGGCAATTGACCACTTCTAGGCTTTGCTCTCAGGAGCAGGCTGCTGACCTCGAGCCTTTAAGGTGACTGAGCAAGCTGTTTGGGGCTCTTATTGCTTTTTGGAAAGTGGCTTTTATTCTTGAATACTTTGTTCCAGGTGTGTGCCACATTTGAGCTTGATCTGTGTGTGTTTTGGATAACCTCTAATAAGGAGGCAGGGAGGGCCAGCACTGAGCTCAGCTGAGCAGAGGTCATTTGGGCAATAACAGCAAACAGCTAATGGGAGAAATGATCACAGAGGAAATCTGGAGGCTTCACTCAGTTTGGCTTTTTTTTGTTTTCATTATCTCTGGATGTCACCTACTTAGGTAACAAATTAGGTTCCAAAGTCTTGAGGAAGAAGTGACTACTTGTGAAATGTCACCAAACACTCCTGGATCACTTACTGTGGCTCCAGATCTCACAGGGGAAGAGCTAAAGGCCGGTGACATTGAGAAATAAGGACAGCAAAATGCAGACCACCGGCATTTGCTGAACAACAAGGGTAAGGTGAATGATCCAATTGGCTCTTTTATGCTGAGCTAGATCAATGAATGCAGCATAATGAGGGAGCAGCTAGACAAAATGTCCTGCAGAAAGCAGAAAAAGCAATTGAAGACTGTTACTTAGCTGAACGCAGAGGAGCTCAGAAAAGCAACAGAACTTGCTTCAGGAAAACACTCTTCTCTGAGGGCTCTTTGTGGAGAAAAAGTGGGATGTACCCAGTGGGGTGAAGACAAAAGGACATAAAGTCCCTTCCTGGACCAAAGGGCATCACTGAAAAATAGAAAAGATCTTGAGTATAAGAAATGCAGTTGTTGACAAGTCAGACTGGACTAGCTGTAGTCTCTCCAGCACAAATCTACGTACCTGCAATGCCTTCTAAATGCAGAAAGGAAGCACAAAATGACAACAATACCTTAGAAATCCATGCTTTCTGTCCACCCTTTATCAAGAGGACAGAATACTGTAGAGAAGCAAGGAGACAAGTGAATACTGAAAGGGAGAGTTTTTATAGCACACAAGGCTTCCCCAATGTCAAGAGGACAGCTTTCTGAGTTGGATATCCAGGAACATCATAGTTACGGATCATTCATAATAACAGCATGTTGGAGTTCAGGGACTAGGGCTCTAAGATATCTAATGGGGTTGCCTAATATTTTTGTGTGCTGCAGTAGCAAAGGAGGACTTCCTGAGCATTTTTCTAAAACATATTGCAGGAAAAAGTTCTTAGGAAGAACTTCTTTACTGAGAGGGTTGTGAGGCATTGGAATGGGCTGCCCAGGATAGTGGTGGAGTCACCATTCCTGGAGGTCTTTAAAAGACATTTAGATGTAGAGCTTAGGGATATGGTTTAGTGGAGGACTTGTTAGTGTTAGGTGAGAGGTTGGACTCCATGATCTTGAGGTGTCTTCCAACCTAGAAATTCTGTGATTCTGTGAAAAACATGACTGGCTTGTAGAGTCTCTGATGTAGAATGACTTGCTTCCTTCCATATGGAAAATAAAATATCTTTAAAAAATAATAGCAATTCTGTACTGAGCTGGGTAAATCTAGGTTGGAAATACATGATGGGTTGATGAGGCTGAAAAAGTCTATCACTGACTTGAAAGTAAGTTGCATTTGGGAACTGATAGCTGTGGTCTTGCTGCATTTGCTTGGTGCAAACAGGATGTGGCACTGAGCAGCAACCTGTATGCTCAGAGCTGTTAGAGAGTGGTTTCCCCAGAGGTTATGGCAATTGTCAACACAAGTTGCTGAGAAAAGGAGCCCGGAGTGGGAAACATTAACAAAACCTGGAAATTGTTCAGCAACTAAATTCCCCATGGTCAAAAAAAAAAAAAAAAAAAACAACAATTAAAATAACAAAAGAAAGCTAGAAACCATTACAGCTAAGACAAGATCAGGAAGCAATGATAAAATGTGAGATTCTGAGAGAGATGATCGCAATGAATAAAGGGTCATAAATCATTTTTAATATAAACTGTGAGTAGTTAATAGGGGAAAAAATGCAGGGATTAATGAAGTATCAGTGATGTAGAGCATTAGTTAAAAAATACATTCTTTTGAAAATACAGTTAGAACAGGAAAAATACCAATCAATTACAGGTTCACTGTGTTCCAGCCACAGTCAGGCTGGAAGTGATGAAGCAGGAGAAGTCACAGATGCAAAGCAGATAGTTGTGTTTATATTGGATAGTATTTGGCTGGGGTCAAAAATGAACACTTCATCCATACATTGGGCTGATTTTGTCAATTTTCACCAACCTGACTGGCAAAAAGAATAGCAGCCCAGAGAAAACGATTTTTCTTTCATGTTATATCTCTTTACAATGGATCCTTCTGATAGAGTGCAATCTGTCATTACACTAACTATCTGTTCAAGTGAAATGGCATCCCTGATATGCTGTGTGGCAGAGCGAACATCCTAATGGATACAGAGGCACATTTCCACAAAGGATGAGAAAAAATAATCTTGAGGGAGTAGACATGCATGTAGCATTTCTTTTTAACAGGATATGAGGTCCCTTAAACTCCTTTGGAAATCTGAGCCAGAAATCCTATGATTTTATGGCTCGGCTGAAGAGATTGAAAAGGTGTTGGCTATGCTGCAGTGGCACTCCAGACATGTGAGGTTCTGGTTGTGAAAGGCTCTGTCAGGAGAGGAAATTAGTCTACCATGCAGGGCATAATTGCATGCTATGCCATCTGACATAAGTGCATTTGAGGGAGAGGGAAGATTTTTGCAGAGATAACAAATGGAATATGAATGCTGTAGATAGAGGCTCTTCACTTACGTGTTTTGTAGCTCATAGGCAAAAGGCATGGACAGACTGGAGAGAAATCATTGGCCAAAGCAGTGTCAAAATGCTGCAGTTGTACTACAGCTTAAAAATTGTCATTTTGCATTCACTGATTAAATGTGTAACAGTGTCTACTGTCAAACATGCAGTTGTGACATGTAATTTATTACCTGCAGGGAATCTATTTGAAAATGTGCAACACTTTTTGTATTATGTATTAATCATATGAAACACCGTGTTGCATGGTGGAGATTAACCAGGGTTTGGTTTCCATACAGAGTCTTGGAGATAAATCTTGCCGTGTGGGTTGTTTCAATTATACAGTGCTTTTCTTTATTTTTAGCACTATAGAAATGTAATAATTTGGCTGGAGGAAGTCCAACCACATTGTAAAGTTAATGAATTTCTTAGCAGATCTTTTTTTTAAGACGTTGTGTTCAGAAAGAGCCACTGAGCACAAAATTAATTGGGCAGGGTTACAAAATATCCAACTCAGACATTATAGGAGTCAATGAGAGAGGTTGTGTGGAGAAAGGCTTATTGCTTTTATCTCCTTGCATGTCACAGCCGTATAGCCAGTGATGATGATGCTTTATATTGAAAATTAAAGGAGTGCTTCAAAGCCAATTTAGAAAGAAAAAGGAAAAACTGTTGTTGCAGGACTAAACTTGGTGGGAAATGTGAGTTATGACTGCGGCACAGCCCCAGGGGCTTGCTGCTGCTGGGTGTTTGCTGGCCTGGCTCTGGACCTTTTGCACAGCTCAGGGTGGAAAGTTAGCACAGTGCACGTGTGGCCATGGGGTCAGTGGGTGCTTCACCTTGGGACTCACTCTGCAGTGTCTCTGATACTTCTGCCTGCATTTTACTCCATCTTCTCCTGAAGCTGACATGGTTCATTCACTGCTCTTGCCTGTCAGAACAAATCTACCAGTGTGTTCACTGGAGGCTGAGATATTTCTGAGTAGAATACAGCTTCATATGTGAAGATCCCTGTTAATGTGACCTAGCATTAAACATTAAGTCTCTGTCCCTGGAGATGTATCTATCAGCACAGCGAAAGGAGGGACAGGAGTCTATTCAGCCTGTCAGACCAACCATTCTTGCCCCTCTCCCTGAACCACAGAAGAAACTAGGAAGATAAATCACCTCCTTTGGCAACTCAGTGGGGAGCCCGATGAGACTGAATGAAGCCAGATCTGAACACCCAAGCACAGCCCTCCTGTTCACAAGTACCTGCACAAGCAAGCCAAGTGCAGAGAGCTACTAGGTGAGTTTGACAGAGTTCTTTAATTCTGGTCTTTACTTTCCTTAGCCCTGGCCCACAGCATGCCTGAGAGGTTGGGTTGGGAAGTGATGTCTTTACCACCTTCTCATCTGAGCCTTTGATGTTTTATGGCAGTCAAAAGGCTCTGCTCAATTATGTAACTGAACAGTAGCCTAAGGGTCTGTGTTCATCTTACTGCAAACAGAAACACTGTCAGGCATGGCCACACTGACCACAGGAAGCTGGATTATGTGGGACGTGGGATGATGAATCTCCACCAGTAAAAAGCTCTTCTTTCCCAGTAGGCTTCCACTTTCAGCACAGTGTCTCCTGATAGCATGGAAACAGCCCTAAATTTATGTGGAACTTGGGCCAAAGTGTTTACCAGACTCTGTTTGCTTAAAAATAAATTAAAGTAGAATGTTTAGTGTTTAATATTGTAGTTTTCCATAACATTTGCATACTCATTGTGTGAGTGCCTTAAGGCTCCTTACCAAAGATTCTATGCGTTATCATCATACATATATTAACAGTGTGTTTGAACTCTGTAGCAAATTTTAATTTTTCTTCGTCAATATCAATGTTTCCATTGCCTACACAAGATGGAACGAGCTCTGTGTTTTCATTATATTTTTCAATTAACTTTTCTTCCCCTCATCAATGCTGTTGTGGATTAATTCATTCTCTTCACTTTTCTCCAAGAAAAAAAAAATCATTATCTGATATGAAATATTTCAGTTCCATGAAAGAAAACTCTGAAAGAGAAAGCTAAAAATACATAGAAACGTGCCATGTAGAAATGTGCTAAAAAGGCTTTTTATGCCATTTTAATGACCAGTCATGACAGCAGCGGATTGGTCATCTCAAGAAGCCAGATGATTCAATGGTTCAAACAAGCTCTAGAAATAACCCAAACGTGGCCTTCATGGCACTAAAGACTTACAAAGACACAGTCTGGGAACTTCCTTCCCTCTTTAGGGCACCAAAGGCTTTTGTACAGTTGCCACAGCACTTCTGTGGTAGGTTCATGGCTCCTGGATGTTACCACAGGTCCACCAGCAGAAGGAGAGAACTGCTTTGTTAATTATTGGATGAGTGTAGGGAAAGCTATTTTTCTGGCATTACTGACAGACAGTTCTCCATTTTCCAGCCCCAAAAAGGAAACTCCCTTGAACTCCCTTTCAAGGTTATGGACAGCTTTGTTAAGCCCTGTGAAAGAGTCTTAGGCTCAGTCATACCTCTAATTTGGTGCTGTTTCTGGGGTCAATGATCCAGTTACTGACCTTCGGGGCAGGGGGTAGAGATACCCTAGCTCACACCAGCAAAGTCTCCCAGAGAAATCCTTGTCCTTGGCTCGTTATAGAGAAACCCTCACAGAACTCACCCCAAGCAAGCTGGTTTGGCTGGCTTTTGTTCTCTCTAGATTCAGGTGGGTTGACCTCATTTCTCCCACAGGAGGACACCCTCTTCTTGCCCAGTGGTGTGATTACTGCTTGGGAAAGCCCCTGCACTGTGCAAGTGCGGGACAGAAAGCCCCGAGCTGGTTAAAGCTTATCAACAGCAGTGGCAGGAGAGCAAGGGACAGATGTTCAGGGAGGTTCTAGGACAGGTGAGTAAGGAGTGGGGACCTCAACCTCCTCTGTCCCTCATTTTGGAAGTGCCAGCTGGCAAACCCCTGGCCTACCCTTAGGGTTACTATGCAGGATGTTGTGTGCATGGGGCCTGCCAGGCTTTTGATCCCTCAGTATTTAAGCATTGCCTGTTTAAAAGAGGACGTGGAGTCATGGCCCTGCTCATTTGGAGGGTGTTTTGTTGCCTTCATAGGCAGTTGATTATTCAAGGTCACCATTGTCAAGCTTGCCCTGTAGGATGACAGTGCTCAGGATGTCTAATGCGGGTACATGAGGAACCAGACAGTCTGTGGGCTTCAGGGCAAAGCACAATACACATTTAACACCAGATCTGGAGCACATCTCTGCGTCTCCTGGGTAATGAATAACCCTCTTCTTGAACATCTGTATTTCTCCCTTCTTCTGTGGTCCTCTGTGATTTTGCTTGAAAGCAAATTGCAGCAAATTAGTGTCCACCCTGCTATGCAAAACAGCCATGTTGATTTTTTTTTATGCAAAGAGGATTTTGTGTGTTTATTTTTTTTTTTCAGGCTGGGGGGTGGATGAAGGTTTGTGTTTTTCATTTATGGAACTGTCTTTCTGACAGGTCTATGTTTTTAAAGGCATTACATGTTGTATACCAGCAGTGGACTGTTTGAGTAGAGTTTTCAGGAAAAAAATCCGTAGATGAAATAAGCAGCCATTTAATTTATCCTTCACAGTTGTTTCATGTAAATGAAGAAATGGAAGTCTTTGTGAGCCATCAAAGCTGTGAAATAAATGCACGATTAGCTGCATGAAAGTGCTGAAACCCATTAGCACTCATTTTAGAATAATAATGTACTTCAAGTCTATTTGTTGAAATATAAATACAATTATGTGGAAAGAAATTAATGCACAGTATGAAGTTTCTTTAAGATCTCATAAAATGTTCTGCAGTACAAGATTAAATTAATGAAACCATGTTTTTAGAAGGCAAACAATTAGAATGTTGTATGAAAGTATAGATAAAATTTATGAAAAAATGTTATAACATCAGCAGCTCTGAGCATCAAAGCAAACAAACATTTGTAAAAATGGGTCTGGGTGATGGAAGGAGTCTGCGTGTCCCACCTTCAGTGGTGCTGGCAGTGGGCAGAAAAGCATGTGTGGTTGGGGGCAAGTTGGAAATGAGCATGTTTCTGGCAAAGGGCACGTTCAAGTTAGTAGAAGTATGTCAAAGGTAAAGATTAGGCAACAGATTCCAGCTTTTCTCAGTCTACACTTAATATACATTTGGCTCACAGAGTGGGCAAGTGGTGTGTGACTTCCAGCTAGAAGGCTCCCTTACCTGGAAAAGGCTCTGGAGAAGCCAGCTTGCTGCCTCTGGGACCCACCTGACCTTTCTGGATAGATGCAGTAAGAAGTGAATCTTGCAGCAAACTTTGCCTCTTGTTTGACACCACTAGAGATACCTACACTGAGAAAGTGTGCAAAGCACTTTACGGGCTGGTAACACCACCGCCTCCTTATGAAACACTACACACCCAACCATGCAGGCATTCCCATTCCATCATCTCTCCTGAAATGGGGGACCAAACCAGGAAAAAGTCTAGGGGGGATGAGCAAGAGGCCAGACCTGGATGGTGGTCAGGTCTGAAGGATATAAAAACATGCACACTTCACAGCTTGGACACAAGTGCACTTAAGAGGAGGTCACCAGAGGAGGTCTACAAGTGGATGCTGTGGGGAATTCACTGGATAGCTTGATAAGCCAGGGTGCAGCCCTGATGCAGCAGAAAGCACTGAACCCTCTCCAACCTGCCTGCACAACCTGCTTCTTACTGTTGCCTCATCCAAACTGCTGAGATGAACTCCTGCCCATATTTTTAATTTTGGGTGTTTCATGTCAAAATGTTTTGGGTTGCATGGCAGTATGCTTGATTCCCTTACTTAGGAAGAGGTTTTTCTAACCTGAGGAAAGCCAGCTGGCCCAGAGAGGTGCAGACCTGTGTCCCATGCCATCAGCAGGTGCTCAGAAGTAAATTCTCAACACGAACATGCTGTGTTAAAACAACATTTGCAAGTTGTGCCCCTGAGGGTGTTATTGAATTTTCAGTCCACAGCCAACCTCGGCAGGAGTAAGATCTTGGTGCAATTGGCCATGACACAGCCTCTGTGGTCCTATGGACATAGCTCAAAGTGTCAGCCCTCCTTTGCAGAGCTATCAAGAGGCCACGTTAGGGAATTCATTTTACACCCTGGCATTGTCTGCTTGACATCATAAAAAACTCTATGAAGAAAATGAACTCTTCTTAAAAGAAAATTAATTATAGTCATGGCATCACCTGAGAGAATATTCAAGTCACAGGAGGAGGGGAAATGGTCTTTAGTCTGTTCAGTGACACAGCTAATTCTGCTTCAGCCCCACGAGTTGGTGAGTTTATGGAAAGAAGGATCACAGTCCAGGGAAGTGCCAGAGCTCCTCATCTCTGAGCATGCAGTTAATGTTTTCTGAATCAGCTGGGTTGTGTATGAACTTAAATACATGTGTGCTTTTGCCCTTGGTGAGCCGGCACAGCACTGTCTGATTCTGACAGTTTGCCAGCTTAGTTAGCTATCCCAAGGAAAATGGGAATGAAGGAAAATTTGAATAGTAAAATCACTGTGTCTCTCTCTCTCTCTCTCCTTTCCTCATAATGGCAGGAGAACTCACACCACATTTACAAACCATGGCTTTCTCAAATGCTCCATCATTTTGTATCGACTTTCAGACGTGAAGAAAAGATCAGATGGCAGGACTGGTCTGTTAATGTTGTAATAACTTATACCTGAATTGCCAAGAAGAAATGTGGATATAAAAAACTGCATGTGATAATGGCATAAGTACGGCATTTCTCATCTTTTTTGTTTTTCATAATGAAATACCGTATTAATTTTAATAGGAATGTGAAATGTTTTTTGTGCAGTATAGAAAGTTAATGTATTAGTCTTTTGCCTGTTTACACTAAGTTTTAACATGTCCTAGGACACAAACTACATCAGGGAACTGTAAAACTGGTATTGGTGCCAGCTAACTTTAGCCATCTGAAGGATGTCTAGCTGAAACTTTGAAGCTTAGCCTCGCAAAAGCCACACACTGTAATTCCCTCCACAGTCACATAGAGAAATAGAGATGAACACTTCCAGGAAGTGAGAAATCCTGCACCCAAGTCTAAATTTGCTGGGTCACCTTCTGGAGGCACTGTGGACAGACCACCAGCCCAGAGCAGACGCCAATGTTCAAACAGCTTCAGTTGGAAGACCTCAGTCCAGTTCCCAGTGCAGCTTTTGATCAGGTTAAAACTTTGGTGCATGGCCATTACTAACGTGATTCTGCCTAAAACCAAGACTCAAATCCTGACCTTCATTGAACCCACTTCTTTAGATGTTATGGGCATTAATAGATTCACCTTTGCTATCCCTACCTTAATCTCAACCCGTGGAAAATTCAGCTTGGAACTTCAGGTGTGTCTTCAATAACAACCTGATGGAAATTCCAGCTTCTCATCTCTCTGCTCTCCTGACTCAGCCTGGACATTTTCTAGGACCTAAACTGCATCATGGAAGCATGCTAAAAATTAAAACAAACTTGAATGTCTGAATCATGATCCAGAGAAAATACATCTTTGTTTTCAGAGAGCTCTTTTCCAATAGATCAAGTGCTGTAAACACACAGGAATGCACGTGTACAATTTAGTGAGGAGATTTTAAAGGTTGCTGAAGGTCAGGCAGTTTGGGGAACACGCTGGGCAATGCTACACGTGTCTGCTGGCAATGGAGATGTTCAGGGACTAGCTGAAATGTGTGTGACCGACAGCTGTCCCTGCACAGACGCCTTCTGTTCCCAGGCCCCCCGCCACTGATTTCAGATCAAACATGGAACCTGAAAGCCTGGTTGGCAACTCCAGGGAACAAAGTCAGGCATTTAATTAAAGGATGCCAAGCCTGGTTCAAAAGGACTCTGTGTGTTCAGAGATGCAGCACCCAGCAGACCTTCTGGAGGCTGCCCAAGAAGGCACAGCTGTGCACACCGAGAGCTCAGAGCCTGTGGCAGCTGGGCCAGGCATGCAGTAATACTGAGCAAGGCATCTGTAACTGTGTGTAAGAGCTCTGCAAATAGCTAATATACTCCAGGGATTTCTCACAATGGCTTGTTTTTGGTGCACAAATGCTGGCACGCTGCTCACGTGTCATGCAGGAGGAGCTTTTCATTTTCCTCCTTCGGTGGCGTCACGGGGCTGTTGAGAGAGTGGTTTTGTAATGACACTTGGGCTGAGCTAGCCTTCATATGTGCCATGTAGGGAAATGTCTCGTGCTGCAAACATGTATCTGTCCCGGCTGTCATTTGTGTGCCACAGCAGCACAATTTGCTCGGAGTTGTTCCCAGCAGAGGGTCTTAAAAGCACAACAGTTTAGCAACTGCTATGCAGTGATGTGATGGCAGTTGCAACATCATCACTATTGTTGAAAACACAACAGTAACACTTCCAGAGTCCCCAAGGAAGAGCTGTACTATTAGGGTTTATGCACATGCACACATTCCACTTTCACACAAATGCACAGAGTAAGAGGCGTTGCAGACCAAGCAAATTGGGCATTATTCTCACTGTACAGAAGGGGTGCAAGCATATCAAGTGACCTGTCTGATGTTATACATGGCATCTATGATAAAGATTTATTGCAACTATAAAAGATTTATCGCAGGGGGAAGAAATTAAATGACACCCTTCTTAGTGAAAGCAAAATTAAAAAAAGAATGGGCCTTGGGATGAAGTCAAAACTTAGGGGGCAGAGTGAGTGCCTTCTCGCTTCTGTATTAAGGATATTTTTGGCTGTCAAATGTGTTGCCCCTCATGCTACCTTCTTCAACAGAGATGCTTTGATTTGTTTGTTAAATTTAAGACTTCCTTCCTGGGCTGTGCATGTCCAAAGAACAAGAGAAACTGCTCCCACTTGGCCATCTCTGGACAGATTTTCAGCTGATGAGAATACTTCTGGGAACGGAGAGCTGATCCTCCCCTGGGAAAGCCAGTCTGTAGAAGCAGCTGCAGCTGGTGCAGAGAGTCTGCAAGAAGGTGCAGCTCATCTCTATTCTTCTGACATTTCCAGGACACTGCATTGACTTTTCCCCCAAGGCAAAGTGGCTACTGACATGAAAATTTGCTTAATCAGGCTGCCATGCTAGGAACCAATTTTATTTGAAATCCTTTTAATTCAGTTTTGTACATGCAGCCTTAAGTCCTCATGCTGGTTAGCAGAGAGTGTTTGGATGCCCCTTGGCAGCTTGTTAACGCTCTGTTAATGCCAATTACAGCAGACCATAAGTGCAGAGAATCAGGGTGGTTGCTCTAGCATGGAAAGGGGAAAGGTTGGAGACACGTTTCTGACTACAGCCACAAAATGCAACAAACTTCTCTTTGCTGAAGGGCAACATATAATGAATACAGAGAAACCAGGCTGGCTTTTAATTGCTCAGTCTGCAAATAGTGCCACGTGCGATGGGAAAGGTTCAGATTCATGTGCAGGCACACTGTACGTGGGATGGGATGACACGACTGCTTAATCTCTTCGCATCGAATGACCTGGCAACCTTTGCTGTAATGAGTGATACTAATGAAGGTGTAAGGAGTGTGTCACGGCTCCCCTCCAAACAATCAAAGTTAGAGAAAGCTCCTGTAACAGTAAAACCTAGAAAACACTCTGAGCTGTGAGCACGAGGAATAATGTTTCTTTGACAGATTTCTTCAGAAGGGCTTACTCTAATCAGACCCACCCAGTGGCACAAGTTTCCAAAGGACCAAAGCTGTCCCAGGATTTGGACCCACCAAGCTGCAAGGCTGTCAACGTTTCATTTCTCCCCTCAAATACTGGCAGTCCACCCTGTCACCCCACTGAGCTGTTCAAGTCCAGTGAGTTCTCTAATATGAGAGGAAAGCGTGATGGTAGCTGACAGATAATTGATGGATTGCAGCCCCAGGATTAAGAGGAGACATTGAACCAGCAGCAGAGTCACAGGGAGAGCTCTGCACAAGGGGTGCTGCTCTCAGACCTCGCTGTGCTTTCTGCACACATGGCATCTTTCACAGGTTTTCAGTCACTCGTCTCTTTTAACCAATCATCAATTGGAAAAGAGACTGCAGAGTTATACCAAATAGATACAACTTCAAATAAACAAGCAGAATCAGAGACTTAATTTCTGGTTCTGTTTACGATGTCAAAACTGGCAGACTGATGGGATTTGTACTAATGAGCTAATTGGGGATATTTCCCTTGACTGTTCTATCAAAAGCGTGTTGTGCTCTAATCAGCTACTCCTTGACAGCAGATCAGGAAAACCTGCAAGCTTTAACCTGCTGTAGCCTTCCTGGCTTTCTGCTGGGCTGTGGGTACCTACCAGAGCCAGAGATTTGGATTCAGAGCAGTGGTAGGAGCTCTCATAGCTGAAGAGTTGGTTTTTCTTCCTGCTTGTTACTGCCTTGCCTTTTTCTTTTTCTTTTTTTTTTTTTTTCTTTGGGATCCTTTTTTCTCCTGGATGATTCATTTTTTCCATATGGCTTGTGATGGGAAACGAGTCCTACCCAAATTTGTCTCGTTCTTCTTAAAACTGCATCTAGCTTTAATTGCCATGGTTACCTGCATCTCTGCACTCTGTCAGGGAGCACCAGTGAATGCAAACCAGCTGAGAACGGGGAAATGATTCTTGTTTCTACTGGCTTATAAAAATATTCCTGACGATTTCTTCTTCCCAAGTTTGATTTTCCCATTGACTCTTATAGCTATTCACCCTGAAGAACTCTTGGGTTCTCCACTGACCGGTACTGATACCAAATGCTTCAGGGAGGGCGTGCCCAATAAATCATAGAATCACAGAATGGCTGGGGTTGGAAGGGACCTCAAAGATCACCCAGTTCCAACCCTCCTGCCATAGGCAGAGATGCCACCCACTAGATCAGGTTGCCCAGGGCCTCATCTAACCTGGTCTTTAACACGTGCAGGGATGGAGCATCCACAGCTTCTCTGGGCAACCTGTGCCAGTGCCTCACCACCTGTCAGCCTTTCTTTGTAGGAGAGGTACCAGAGATCCTGACCTACACTCTTTCCTCGAACAACAGGGTTGATTCAAAACACATCAATCATCCAAGATCCATTGTTCAGGGAACAGCACAGGTACCAGGCGGCTACTACATATTTTGATCAAGCAGTGCAGCTTGAGTCCAAAAAATATAACTAATTCAATTCTCCCTTTAAATATAGATAATTCAATCCTTAGTAATGATGAAACTTGAAAAGCTAGTTTGGGCATTTGTAGTCTGCACTTTGGAAAACACAATACCAAAGGTGTCTCCTTCATAATCTTAAATCATAAAGTTTTCATAATCCTTTAATGGGCTATGGATACCTTGCTCAGCTGTCTGTTCTGCAGTTATGCATCAGTTATGCTCCCAAGCAGCTGAAATTTAGGACTACTGGTTTTCAGGTACGTCTTTGTCTTGCTCGAGTGTTAGGTGATGGAAGAGCCATAAACAGCATGTGCTAACCATGCACGAATGTCAGGAGTTGTTTATTTAAGAACAGCTGCAGTTAGAAATGGTAGGGAAGATTGGCTGATGAGAAATAGCATTTATGTTGATACATACTGCTTGATATTAAGGATGCAGACTGAGCATTTTCAGTCAGATTTTTCCTTATCAGAGATAAAGTAAAGTAAAGGAAATATTTTCCGTGGCTTGTTCCCTTAGTTGTTTCTCTAAAGGAAAAAATCAGCACTTCCTGCTATGGGAGATGACAGCTTCATTCAATGGGGTGTGGATCTGATAATCCAAAACCTTCATGAGACTGAGCCAGGATTAAATCTAAGCAAACCAGATTTACTGGCCAGACGACTGCCAAATCTCCAGCTCAGATCAGGAAGCAGGGCTTATTAGCAACACCACGCAAAGATAAGTGGGCTGCTTCCAGACCCAAGGAGGTCATGTGCAGCTCAACTGATGCAGCAACACCATCACACAGCTAGTTACAGCCTTTTGTTAGAGCCAGGTCTTGCGTGGACGTACCCCTGGCACTCTAATCCTGCCCCAGTCTGAGCAGGGCCATTCCCCACATGCTGACTCTGCTCAGGTCAGTGCTGCTGGCTGGGGAACTGTGCTGATGGAGCCACATCAGACATCTGTGACCCTGTGAGGTCTCTATGCCTTATTCTGTTTCTACTGCAAGTAATACAGATTTATACACCAACAGAAATACCTTCATCACCCTCTAGGAATACTGCAGAGCTGTGGTCCCAAACAAAAAGGGAACAACATTTTGACAGCAACGCATCCAGCCAGAAAAAAATGAAGGATCTGAGGGACAACATGTGTCAGGCACATTCCCTTACACAGGCAGAGATTCACTGAGTACCAGGTAGATCCTGGGCTTCATCAGCACTGGATACCCTAACTCTTTAAGCCCGATTTTTCAGTGCATGCTGACTTTTTAAAGATCATCCATAGAAAATCAAATTAAAACAAAACCCCTCCAAAACAGTGGGGGGCATCCTTCCCCAGGAACCAGTTCTATATTGCTTAATAAAAAAGCTAGACCATAACCAAGAAAAATGGTTCCTGAGTGCACTTCTGATTGCCAAGAAATTTTTACTGCAGATGCAGATATCTCTGGCCATTCCTAAGCAAACAGACTGGGCAAATGCTAAGTGCTCCAAGGGGACCAGGAGGGATTTTGCTGAATGCCATCCAACAGAATAAATATCATCAACCAAGTTAAACGTACTGCCATCACAATCCAGGACACGTTCGTATTTTGTCCAAAGTAGGGGATGGGTGTGCTCTTTGTGACAGTGTGAATTGACTTGTGACAAGTGTCCTGATCTGGGACCCGTTCAGTCTCTGTGTTAAGGGTGGTACTGGGGGGTAATGGTGAGCTGTGGGCCTGAAATCATCTCCACCATCTCTGATAGACCTGGTGCTTCCTTGCAGGCGTTGTGTTGGGTGGGTTACTGGCAACTGGCTGGATCTGGGGAATTAGGGCTCCCCACGTACCAGCTATAGCTGCTGTATCAGGGGCTGCTCAGCGTTGCCATAAAGTAGGAGATGGACAAGAAACACCACAAAGCTTTCTACCAAGGGACGCAGGAGCCAGGGTTTCTCTTGCTGTAGATGATCTTTGCCTTACTGTCTATTTAGTCAAAAAAAAAAAAAAAAAAAAAAAAAAAGAGACAAGAGACGTCTGTGTTTGCTGAAGCAGTGCAAAGAAACTCTAAAGCAGCCAGGGCTCAAAGCTTCAATGTATAAATCAAACATGTTTCAGCTCACACACCATTTACTGCAAATACAATGCTGGGAATTCAATATTTGCCTTCTGGAACAGGAGGTGTTTCACAGGGCCCTTCTGTGTCATGATATTATTCTTGTCCACTGACCGAATGAGTCTCAGGCTGAAGTTTCCCCTGCAAATGCTGGTGATTACTGGAGCAATTTGAAACGATATTCATTTCATGCTCATTGTTAGAAAAGACATCTCTGCCTGTAAATGTGTTTGCTCGGTCAAGAACTGAAAGCAAACAGACAAAAGAGGGACAAGCAGTCAAGGCAATCTCTGGGAGAAAAAAAAATGAATAGCTCTTCTCAGCAAAACATTCACTTACAGTAAACTCGAGGCTTGACAATGGCAAAGGCGCTGTAAGGGGTAACGTTCAGAGAAGAGAAGGATGAATAATTTGCAAGGCACCTGGTACTCAGAGCTCAGTAGTAGCTGGAGTGTCCATGGCTCAGACATTGCACCAGAGACCAGGGTTCACAATAGAGTGGGGAAAGCGAGCTCAAGTAGAGCACTCCGCTATTTGCTATCGTTTTTTTTCTGCCAGGGAAAATAAAATATTGGCCTCTCCTTCCCTCCCTGCCCTCACCCCCTCTTTTTGTTTGTTTTACAGGACAGATTACTCTGAAAAGATTTCTGAAAGCATCAAATCTAGAAGTACCTGGGTAAATGAATTGTGCAGTGGTGTATTCTTAAATTGGAGATGAAAATAAATTGTGTTACATGGATATGTGTAAAGATTGTCGATGTGAATTATACCTTGGTGCTTTATTTTTAAAGCTTGGAGGGAAGTGAATTACAGTATCAGAGTTCATTTTACAGCTTATTGAAGGTAGAGAGACCCAAAAATTGTTTTTAAAAATTTTTTGAAGGCTCCCTTTTATTTTTCTTTTTATGAAATATGCAGGGATTAGGATGTGTGATTCTTGGTGGCGAAGAATCCAAATAGAAACTGAGTCAGCTGGCTCGTATTCCCATGAGCTGCAGCTGTGTCACACCCCAGGGAGGCTCCTGTGTGATTTGGGGTTTCCAGTTCCCATCCAGCTCCACCTCCAGGTGAGATCCCTCCTGCAAGGCAGGCCCTACTGACCAAATGCTCCACGTGGTGATGGGTCTGGTCCTGAAGAAGGAGAGAGCAGCCAGTGCCCCTTCTCTTGGTGGTCTCAGAGCTTGAGGATCATTGTTTAAGCCCATGCACAGGTGCAAAGAAGGGATTTTCAAGGGAGATGCAAAGCATTAAATTCAGCTACTAGACCTGTATGGCAGGCTTAGCTTGGCTCTAACTCTCTTGTGGTCAGAGGGTCGTTGTTTCTTGATAAAGCAAACATTTTGTTATGGATTAGGCATTCTGTTGATGATAACAACAGTGATTTGAATGGGGCTTTGTTAGTACTGGAGTGTAACAGGAGGGGAAAGGCGACTGCTGCAGAGAGGAAACTTCATTTTCATAGCAAAATGTGGCTACTGCAAGGTCATATGGAGAAAACAGCTCTATCAGGTAGATGGCAATTTCAGGAGGAAGGACTCGGTCTCATGCTAACATCCACAGCCAGGATATGTCTGTTTTAGCCCTGTGTCTCTTACACAGAGATGCACAGGGTCTTCTGCTGAAAAGACATGGAGGAAGGACTGCCAAATTCCCTTTGAAAGAATTCCCTATACAAAGAAATTATACTCAGAAATTATACTCAGAAATATCCAGAACTAGAAAACTAGAATGAAATCTTTTTTTCTTTTTTTTTTTTTTTTTTTTTTTCTCCAGAGCTATTAATCCTCCTGCTTTTGGGTTTTCAGCCAGTTTTGTAATATTGGAAATTAGAATTGGAATTTTTTGACAATTTCTTTTTAAAGTTGCCTACTCAAGTATGCTTAGCCCTACAGCAAACACATGAAGATATGAACAGCTGTCAAGTGTTTGAAGGCTAGGGCTTCTGTAGACACCATAACATAGGAGTGCTTCTGCTGGTGCTTCAGTCAACTTCCTTCCCTCCTTCCTTCCTTTTTCTGGATGGTGAACATGAAAAAGAAATTGCTTATGTGGTTGCTCATATGGTTGGCAAGGGTCTCACGCAGACTACCTAAAACACTGTGTCTGTCAAGGAAGACCTAATCTCCCTTGAAAGACATCAGTGACCTTAAAGCCATGATGAATTAAAGGCACCGTAATTAGACATAGAAAATTTAAGGATTTTCTCTTGATAATGTGTAAGTTGGATGAGGACGTTAGAGAACATATATAATTTTAATGCCTTCTGAACTACGATAGAAAAAAAGCCAAAACAAGGAGTTTCTATTGTCAGAGACTTTGCTGTCATCAGGTTTTTAGAAATTGGCTAAGTGAATGATTAATATGTGATGAATTTGCTAAGTGAAAGATTAATATGTGATACCATTTTAAAGGGTCTGTTTTCATGAGCACAAGAGAACATCCTGCCTGCTAAAGGTCACCTGTTAAAATGAAGGGAGGACTTATGATTTATCTCATTTTATTGTGCTTTTTGGAGCTGTACTTAATTTAATTGCTTATTTTTACTTGATTCTACCAATTCTAATCCAATTTATATTTGCAGAGGAGGCTTCCTCCAAATAGAATCTAGAACCTTCTTTTAAAAATGGAACATACCAATTGCAAAAGTGTCTCCTGCTTTTCAAATACAATTTATTTGTTTTCTAATCTTTGATTTGACATATCAAGAAACAATGTTGTCGTGGTTCCGCTCGAGTGGGCAGCCGAGCTCCACCACAGCCGCTCTCTCACTCCCCCTCCTCAAAGAGGAATGGGGAGAAAATATGTGAAAGGGGCTCAAGGATTGAGATAAGGACGAGAAAATCACGCAATAATTAGTGTAACGGGCAAACCAGACTCAGCATAAGAAGACAGATAGTAAGATTTATTGCTCATTACTAACAAGCTAGAGAAGTGAGAAACAAAGGAAAGAAACCAAAAGCACCTTCCCCCCCATCCACCCTCTTCCACCTCCTCCCCCCGAGCGGCGCAGGGGAACGGGGGAATGGGGGTTATGGTCAGTCTACAGCACTTCTTCTCTGCCGCTCCTTCTCGATCACTCTCGTCCCCTGTGCTGTGGGGTCCCACCCACGGGATGCAGTCCTTGACGAACTGATCCGGCGTGGGCTTCCCACAGGCAGCAGCTCTTCCAGAACTGCTCCAGATATGGGTCCGTACCACGGGGTCCATCCCTCAGGAGAAAACTGCTCCAACCTGGCTCCCCTACGGGCAGCAGCTCCTGCCAGATCACCTGCTCCTGCGTGGGCTCCTCTCCACGGGCTACAGGTCCGGCCCGGAATCTGCTCCGGCAGGGGTCTTCCACAGGCGGCAGCCTCCGTCGGTGCAGGGCCACCTGCTCCACCGTGGTCTCCTCCACGGGCTGCAGCGTGGAACCCTGCTCCACCGTGGTACTCCATGGACTGCAGGGGGACATCCTGCTTCACCATGGTCCTCACCACAGGCCGCAGGGGACTTCTGCTCCGGCGCCTGGAGCACCTCTCCCCCTCCTTCTTCACTGACCTTGGCACCTGCAAGGCTGTTTCTCACTCCCTTGACTCTCCCGGCTGCTGTGTGGCGCAGCGTTTTTTTCCCTGTCTTAAATATGCTCTCACAGAGGCGCAAAACAACATCGCTTATTGGCTCAGATCTGGAAAACAACGGGGCCCTTCCCAAACATGGGGCGGCTTCTAGATCTTTCTCACAGAAACCACCCCTATGGCCCCCTGCTACCAAACCTTGCCACGTAAACCCACTACAAATGTTCAGGCCAGGCAGCTGATTATACCATGATCATCAAATTCTAGATGCAGATGTTTTACACACTTAGACCAGGAACTAAAACGATTGGCTTGGCTCCCTTCTTTCTCCAGTCTTGAATTGTTAGTGAATAGTCATGTTTTAGATACAGGAGATCTTGAAAAGGAAGCAGTATTATACCTGCCTAATTTGTTTCCTATAAAATATATAATACATTGCTCAGGTACAAATTTCGCCTTTGTTTGTCATGATAATAACCGCTGAACATTAACTGTCTTGACCTGGGACCAAAAATTGTGCCTCACAACTCATGACTTCGCACTGAGATTCTTTGCCTCAATTCTTTTTTTCTTTTTCTTTCTTTTTCCTAAGCATTTCATTTTCTTCCCTATATATTGCCTGATAGAAGCAATGTATTTGTTTATGCTGACTCATGAATTATTTGAAACAATACTCATTCAAGCTACTGGAAATCCAGCATTCAGTAGATGTTACCCCTTCCTCAATTACTGCAGATAATGTGGGGTGAGGCGTCTTAAAGTTTGTCCACTTTTTCTCATGAAGAAGGAATATGATAATATTTTCTAGAGGAATAATCCTCTAAACAAAGTGAGGCAAACTAAAGCTGAATCTCTCCCTCTCACTATTAGTCACAAGATAGTTTATTTTAAGCTGGGAAAGTTCTGATGAAATGTTACAATAGGAGGGAAATTACATACAAATGTTTAATTAGAAGCTTTTTTTTTTCCATACTAAATGATACTCCTTGAAGAATTTGTAGGCCTAATTGGTGTTGTTCTACTCCTTCTGCAGCTCTAAAAAAAGACCAGGGACGAGCTGACATGAGAGGGAAATTACCCATTCAGCACATCAGGTGGGTAGGCGGTGGGATGCAAAAGAAAAAAGTGGGCAGGGAATTGCGAAGAGGAGAGGGATCCATGGGGGTGGAGGAGAAGACAATCGTGAGAGGTAGTCTGAAAGTCTGACAGGCAAAAGTTGGGGCTGACTAAAACAAAATTTTTTCAGGTTATCCCCAGGCAAATGGCTCTAGAAATTGTTGGTCTTTCCAGAAGCTTAAGTATTCCCAGAAAGAAAACTCTCTTAGAAGCATTTTCACTTATGCACTTCTACTGATAATGTCAGACAACCAGAGTTCAGTGGGCATTTGTTAGTGTGAATTCGGTAAATAGTTTGTAGAGGGAAAAGAAATCACCATTCATGATGTGTTGCCTGAGGATTTGCAGAGGATTGCTTGCATGGTAACAACAGTGGGAATGGATTATGAAATATCAAAACAGCAAGGCAGCGATATGAAGCTTTTCCTCAGCCCTTCCTGCACACTGTTAACAGAATGAAAATGTGGAGGTTAAGTACCCTCAACATCAAGCAACCTTAAAACCAGAGGCTAACTTTAACCTCAGTATTAAATATTGAATATCCAACTGAAGGTTCTCTGCAAACACACATTTATTCCACCCCTCGCTTGTTAAATGCACTCAATACATTGAAAATGTTCTATCATAGAGGAGAATTACTTGACACGTAGTTCAGAATCAGGCTGTACCTCCCTGTGCTGAAGCAAAAAGTTATGCTTTCTGGTAATGTGCTTCTGAGTAACAAATATGCTGGAGCACGAAAGGCCACATTATTGCCAAATCAGTGTTTTCTTTATGTTATCATTGCCTTTATTGCATTATTCTGCTTGAACCTTATGATCAGCTGATTTTTTCCTATAAATTTTTTCTGATCCCTCAGCTTACAGAAATGTGTTCTTGCAGAGGACTTTATAGGACACAATCCATGTAGAAGTGAACAAGTTGTATAAAGTTGATTAGGTCCAAGTAAGGCTGGCATTGTTGTCATCCAAAATGTTTTAAAGAAACGTGAGTAAAACATTTTTTGCCCAATGTGTACATTTTAAATCTCCTACACCAAGTTTTGCAAGTCTTCTGTGAATATTACCGAGAGCTATTTTGGGGCTAATTTAGGTTTACTTAGGAAGGTTTGTGAATGTTCATGGTTTGGGAGAACAACTCTACAAACTCTCTTCTAGTCTTCGCTGAAGCAAGATCAAACTATGCACTGCAGAGGGGACTTCTTCAGCTCCAGCCTGGAGAATTCTCCATCTGCAGTGTTATCAGTGGGGTAATCTCCTGATATGCTGTGGAGGAACACAAAAATATCCTGGATTTATTTTGGCCAAGGTGAGCTAGGAAATAAGGAAGCTACTCTCAGATCGTATCTGGCAATAATTCAGGTACTATTTGATTTTTTTTTTTTTCCTTTGGACAGAGGAATATTTTCTTAATATTTTCATGATTGATTGACTAGTTCATGATATCTTGACTGTGCTTGACTATGCATGGAAGCAACTTCCATAAGCTAATGTCATAGAAATTAAGGCAAATTACTCTTTGATTCTGTCTGAAATATGAAAAGAGTGTCAGGGGTTGGTGAACTACACTACATCTTCTGATGGTCCTGCAGATCTCTCTCTCCATTTCTGTACAGAGAAAGTTCCCACTGTCAAACAGTCAAATATAGCAAGTAAACCAATATTTTTGCAAAATAATTTTACAGATGAATCATGGGTATAGACCAAACCAGGGTCACTTGGTATTTATGCCTTACTCTCACAGCAACATTAAAAGTACCCAGAGCGTTCCCAGGCCCTGACACCAGCTGAAGTGGAAAGGCACGTGTCTTAACCATAATGCTCCCTTGAATCACTCTAACCCCCTAGACAGGGTGGCTGTGATGGAAAATGATCCATTCTCATTTCCAAGCACCGATTCACTGGGAAATACCCGCAAGTTCATTCCAGCTGCCGTGGGTCAGATCCATGCCAGGGACAGCATATCCTTTATGAACATGGTCAGCCTTAGTGTTCATCTCTTGAGTGAATCCTTCTCTTGCAGGTTTTGGGAGAGGACTCTTTCTGGTCCTTGCAATAGTTTGAGTTTGTCCCCTCAGCATTTTCCAGGAGTGCCAGTTAGCATGCTGACTGCTGTTTACGTCTGGAGAAAATATGTGCTCCCTTCACTCCATCGGCCAGCTCCTGTAGGACCTGAATTTATGTTGTTAAGGCTCCTTGTAACACCCCGGGCAGCCTCCCAAATAATTTTTCCATGGAGCAGCACACTTAGAGTTCAAAATGGTAGCTGTTTTACAGCAAACCTTTATTACCCTTCAGAAGAACTTAAAGCACTCTTTACTGGTTGATTTTCTTTTAGACACTCTGCTTTGACCCTTCATAAAGCATTTCAGATGATTTTTTCCTTACTACTTCTTTTCTGTTTCCCAGAAGCATCCATAGTGAAAATCCTGGCTTTCAGTTATCACAGAAAAAGGCAATAAATAACAATTCCAGGAGTGCCTAGTGCTGGTGAGAATCTGCAGCATGAACTCTCCCTTCAGCTTTTTATCGCAGGCTTTCATTTTGTTTAAACCTATCAGTGATAGACTTACTTACCCTCCTAAATCTAGGAGATCTTATTGTAAGAGGAAAAAGGCAATGTTAACAAAGCAGACTAGTTCACAGGCAACAGAATCCTTACTGCAGCACCCATTCAGTGCTGACGTACTCCGTGTGAGACTATGGTGAATGGGATTTTTTTATCCAGGAGGAGTCATTAAAGGACTTCTGGAAATTATCATAGTAATAATTCAAGACAAGGAGGGAACACTCACATCTCCTCAAGACATCTGAGAGAATAGTTTAGTCTTTTAACTAATATCAGAAAACTATGGATGCTTTCAACTTTTTTTATTTTGCATCAAGCATTAACTGAAGAATGTGGTATGTTTAAGAATTTGCTAAAACCGTGCGATTTACCATAGATTAATTCTAGAAAATACAGATATAAAAAGTAACCTGGGAAATCTAAAATTTGACAGATCCAGTAGTTAAGAGTCTAGGATCAGACAAATATTTTGAAGTGAATTTTTAAATGTGCCAAAGGTTGGGTCTACACAGCAGTGTGGTGATTAAAGAGCTAATTTCAAAGCAGCTTGTCCAGGTATTATTTAATATTTGGGACAAGTTGATTTACCTTAGAAAGCAAATGTTATTTCTATGACTACAGGGTGGGCTCATCCTGATTAACTTAGAAACCAAGGCCATGGTGCAACAGAATGACATTTTGTTTTTCCAAGCAGTGAAGGTGCTTTAAGAAATCATTTCTTAATTTCTCACTGGCCCTTATTGGACTTGAGACCAATAATAAAAATCTAATAAAGTCTGCTAAAAAACGTATCTTCCTAGCAACAGGTCATCATTTAAAAATTTTCATCTTCCCAAATATATATTTCAAAGCATTAGTCTTGCTATCTCTATAGCCAACCCAGCACCTCAGATATTGCTATTAGTTGTGTTTCTACAGCTTGAATCTGTTCTGGGATTAGTTCAGCTCCTGTTGTTTGAGAGCATTCAAGCTTTGGTGTCGAAGTTTTCCAAGCTGAACGGGGAACTCCTTCTGGAACTAGGGCAGAAAAAGAAAATATACTATCTCTGGAAGGAAGGTCTGGCTTCACAGGGAGAGGACAGAGCTGCAGTTCACATCTGCAGAGAGGAAACAAGAAAAGCAAAAGCACAACTTGATTTGACGCTGGCCATTGTGGTGTCAGACAATAAGAAAGGCTTTTTCAAGTATGTCAACAGAAAGAGGAGGTCTAGGAAAACACGGACTGATAATTGATGCAGATGGTCACCTAACAATAGAGGATGAGTAAAAGGTGGAGGCATTTAATGCCTTTTTTGCCTCGTTTTTTAATAGTAATGACAGATCATGGGCTGTCTGGTCCTCAGAGATGGAAGTCCATGACTGGTGAAGCAGTGAATTTCCATCTACGTTCACAGAGAAACCAGGGATCAACTGGATGTTCCTAAGTCCACAGGGCCTGATGAGATTCAGGGCTCAATACTAGGCCAGTTGTGTTTAAGGATGTTATCCGTGATCTAGATGCAGGAGAGGAGTGCATCCTCACAAGCCTGCCAGTGATACCAACCGGGGAGCTGCTGCTGTCTCCCCTGAGGGACAGAGGCTGGGGACACTTGGGTTGTCTGGTCTGGAGAAGAGGATTCCCAGAGGCCAACTCCTTGCTCTCTGCAGCTCCCTGAGGAGGGGAAGCAGTCAGGGACTGCACCAGGGGAGGTTCAGACTGAGCATTAGGAAGCATTTCTTCACAATATGGGTGGTCAAACACTGGCACTGGTTCTGAGCAAGGTGCTTGGTGCCCCAGGGCTATCAGTGTTCAAGAGGCATTTGTATAAAGTCCTCATTAATATGCTTTAACTTCTGGTCAGCCCTGAAGAGGTCAGGCAGTTGGACTACATGATCTCTATAGGTTCCTTCCAACTTAATTAGTCTAGTCTAGTCTACTAAGAACACCCAAGTGACTTAGGGGCTTATGTCCTCTTGGCTATGTTCCACAGTGTTGTGCCTGTTTTTATTTTAGAGCACTGAGTTGCAGTGAATGGATTTCACTCAAAATTTCTTTCATTAAAGCTTGCATTTCACCATATTCTTCCAGTGAGATGTATGTCCATAGTGTTATATGCTGTTATATGCTGAACAAACACATAGTAATACTGAAAATTAAGCAGTGGTCAGAAATTTCATAGCTATAATTTGGCTTTACCCCTGCAGCACAAATAATTTTGACTGAAAATAATCTTGTCAGCTATTTTCCATAATTGGTACAAATCACCCACAAAGATGTAATTACAGAATCCTCTGCTTATCCCTATGTCTGACAAAAGGAAATGTAGTGCTCTTGGTATTAGCATCCAAGAAGTTTCACCAAGCAGAACCAAGCTACTGTACATGCAGGATTTCAGCTAGCTTAGTATACTTTTTTTATGGCCTTTTATTTACTTATTTATTTTACAAAATAGTGCATGCAAGAGAGCTAAAAGAAAAAAAATATGATGATTTAGAAAACTTCAAGAGCTTTTCCCCTCAGGATAGAGAACCTTTTGAAATTCACTGAAAGGTACAGACCTGAATATTGTGATACAAAATATCCATGTTTTTATTTTTACTTGACTCTTGTAGTGTTGTTACCACTAATTTGGATGAAAATGTACTTTTGGCATAAATATTTTTTTCATTTTTGTTGGAAGTTTCACTTTTAAATGAAACCTCAGTGCATACATAGCTGATGTAAAAATGAGAAAGGGTTTTAACCAAAAGGTAGACAATTCCTTTCTTTTTCTAAAACAAATAAAGGGTCATCTTTTTCTATTTTCAGAATTTTAAAATATGTAAAATATTCACCTGCTTTTCTTAAAACTTCAGGCCTAAAAGGAATACTTAGGTATCTTACAGAAGGTCAAACAGTCTTTTCTTTAAAAAACATTATACTTGTAATGATGCTTTCATCAAATGAAGTAACCAACATTAAACAAAACTCCCAGTGCTTGCTGCTGAATAATATAATTCTCCACTCAGTTTTAAATGATCCTTTCACTGGCAAGATGAGGTGAGATAGAAGTGTGACCTGAAAATGAAGGCATCAGTGGTACAACTATTATAAGCCTTAGTGCAGCATTTAAAGATTTTTATATTGGTATGATGACTTGGAAATTTGCAGTTTAAAAGACAATTCAAAAGTAAATACATTTATAATCAGAATGATTTTTCTTTACTTCAACCACACAGAACCTACATAAAAGCAGTCATAAAAAATAAGGGGAAACAGACCCTAGATGACACTGATAAATTTTAAAAGCTCACAGGATTTGTGAAGTGTGTACAACTGGGTAATTGTTGGGGGAAAGTAACTCTTTTGCTGCAGTTTGGTAGATTACTTTATTGTAATTAAAATATTCTGCTGCCAGCCTCTCTAGCATGAATTTTCATTATAATACAAAATTGTACTTGAAATTAATTACTGTATGTCTCAACTCATCAGGAACTGACTTTTCTGACACTTGGAATGTCAATTCTAATGACAACAAAGCTGAAAGCAAGCATTATCCTTCCCCAGGTTTCCTCCCTTGCCACTCAGAAACTGCTGTAGCGAAGTGACCTGGACCACTGAAGAAATTGAGTGTCTTGTTTGTTCTAAACTACCAGGAAAAACTCCTTGCCTCCCTTTGACAGTGAAGACTCATGCTGAGAGATCTGGTTTTTCAAACACCAGCTCCCAGCGACTCAACAAGCACTCTTCCTAGTGCATTGTGTTTCTAGGTGTGGTATAAATTCCTCCAAAAGCACAGCCCATGAATGGCATCTTCCAAACCTGTAGCCATCAGGCAACTGCATTGCATAAACTTCCCTAATCAAAGTTTTTGTCAGGAGTCATGAGTCACCAGTAACAATGTGACCACGCTCAGTTTTTGTGACTTGACTGCCTGCTGGAGAATGTAAATATTTAAATCTATGAAACCCTAAGAAAACAAACAAACAAAAAAAATCAAATTGCAAAGCTCCTTACAAAATGGAATCTTAATATGCATTTTTCAGCTCCCAGAGTGAGGGGACCTTTTTGGAAATATAGATTATGGGTCCTACTATCCTAGCCATGTTGGTAGCTTTCCACTGGATGCTTTCTTTTTTCTTAACATATCAAGCTGGGATGCCCATAACTGCACCTCTGGCTCCATGAGGATGAACACAGATTTTTTTAAGTAGTTCCCAACTTGTTGTTTCCTAGGGGTACTTCAAGGTGTTGGGTTACTTAAGCCTATTAGATACCACCTTCTGGTAGGTTATCACCTTTGTGCTAGTGTCGGATTCAGCCCTGCATGCTGGAGCATTTCATGAATAGGAAGCAATCCAGATTCTTTTTTTTATTATTATTTTATTTTAATTATTTTTCATTTCAGTGACGGTGAACAGCATTTTATTCCAGAAAAAGAAGTAGTCACAAGATCCTAGCCATTTGGTATAATAACTGTTAAGTAGCTTCTACTGTGTGCACAGATACCTGAAGAGTGGCATTGTCTAAAGGTGCTTCTGAGCAGCACATCTGTGTATTTGCTGCAGCCTTTGTTCACAATGCCATGGCTGAGGCAGATGCATGTTGATTTTTAGCTAAAGTTTATTTTAGAGGAAGTGGGAGGAAAGAAATTAATTATTGGGTCACTGCTGAGCCATTCTTTGGTTTTGGCTTTGTGCTGGCATTTTCTTTTTCAAATGAATTTTTGAATTATTTTTTTTAATGGAAATGTGGGCAGATGGACTTGGAAAAGTAACTCTTCACTAGCTCAACTGAGAATCTGAAGCAATTACATATTTTATAGCTTCCTTAAAGCTTTATTCTGCTCTCTCAACAATCATAAAACACCTCTTCATCTCAGTAGCTGACCTGCCTGTTTCACCCACCTAGATACTGTCCTATGTGGCTGTTTCAGGTCTCCCCCCATCTGCTCCCACTATTGTACACGGCCCACAGCTTAAATACTGCCTTGCAAATGTGTACTTTGGTTTGCCCCTGCCCACACTCAGTGACATCTGCTTTCATGCAGTTTCTTGGATTTCTTGGTGGATGCTGGCCATCGTGTGCCCAGGACTGGCCCTAGGAGATGTGGAGTCAGTACCATGGGTAAATGTTCTGGTCACTCACACTTTGAGAGGCAATGAGAGCAAAAAGAAAAAGTGGCAAATTCTGAAATTTTGAAATGTGAGGAAATAACATCGTCACCCAACTATAACTGATGCGTTAGAATTGTGCCTGAGGGTCTGGTGAAGGAAACTGCAAGCAACAAGGTGAGCTACAGCTGCCAGGTGGCTGAGTAACATCTGGGTTGGTTTAAGGTTGTGTACAAAAGAAGTAGATGAAGTACCAGCAGATGGCACCGGGGAATATGCAGTGATGTCTGTTGCGTGGGGCCAACGACATTTCTAGCAGCACGTTTTGAATATGTACCTCAGCTCCGTGCTCTGCACTGCACAGAGCAGGGTCCCTGCTGCTGGGATCCTGGGTTGGCAAGTGGTCTGACACTGGAGTAAGGGGACAAACCTGGCTTTCTGAGCTGCTGCAGGTAATACCCTGCTTCCTTGCTGTCCCATCAGAATTTCTGTCACCAGAAATTCATCCTAACTGCATGTTGCCTTCTCTCCCCTTGGTTGGTATGAAAAGTTCAGGTTCTCACACTCAGTTTCCAAACCTTTCTCAGTGGGTATGTAGTCAAGAATATGGTTTCTGATCCAGGGCTGGGCCAGTTTACTCCAGGAAACAAAAACCTCTGTAGTCTTTATGCAGCCCCCAGCAACCGTAAGAGTAGGAGCATCCAGCTTGCAGGCAGTCTCCAGAGCCAGCGGTGCTGCTGTTGATGTATTGTCAGGCTGTGCGTTAATGCAAGTGATCAAAGCTCCAGATATGATTCAATAAAATCAGAATTCTATTAAGTCCTCACAAAAAAAAAAAAAAAAAAAAAAAAAAAAAAAAATCCCATTAATTTGTGTTGAGAGATCCTAGCACTAATTAGCCCATTCTGAACAATTGCTGTTTAGGGTTTGAAATTCAATGAAAGGAGAAGACAGGTATTGCTCCAGCAATCCCACCAGCTGGGACTGCGTTATCAGTTACATGGTTAATAAGACAGTGTGGCAGTAGAAAGTAAACTGCTGCACAATGCACAAGGGCAGTATGTTAAATGTGAAAGGTTAACTGTGTCCATCCACCACGCAGAACAGAGGTCAGCATCCTATAGATTTATGCCTTGTAGTAGGCTGTAGTCCCTTGTGAAGCCTTTCTCGATGGCCGGACAAGTTCTTGCTGGTTTCTGTAGCATATGAACAGACAAAGCAGCCATTCTTTTCAGAAGAAAAAAAAATAAAAAATGGAAGAGAGAGGACAAGGGAAAACCCATGTCCAGCCTCTGCCCTACCGGCCATCCAGCACAGTGGAAAAGTTGATTAGACAGTTGCACCCTGTGCATGGCCTCTCCAAATCTTCCTGCCACCTGTATGGCCTGCACAGAAATGAACCAGCCCCTCTGCTCTTTGCTACCAGACTGCTGGGAGCAGAGCGCTCCAGGAGTCTCACCAGGGGGAAAGTGATGTCAGCATGGCTTTTTTTCCAGGGTTGCCTGTAAATAGGTATTTTAGGCAGGTGCATGAAAAGCTGATGGCTGTGGGAGGAACTGGGCACTCTCTGAAGTGCTGTGCTTGAACTTGTGTTGCTGGGGGACATCGACACAGAGGCATGCTGCTCATCTTCTGTGCCCTCTGGGTTGATGCTAAATCCATGCTTTTCTGAACTTTAATTCCACTGCTGTCCAGGGACATTGGCATGCATCTTCCATCATAATGATTCATTTCACTCTCCAGTCATCCCATTCATTTTACTGTTCTAGGGATTTTCCTGAAGTTCTTAAACTCTGCATGAAGTTTAAAGACAGGCACATAAGAACACAATTCCTTTTGTATCCATCTCTGACATCCAAAGGAAGCTCATTTCATTCAGTCAAAATGCTGCATATAATAAATGTTGTAAATTCTGGTCTGTCAAGTGAGAGTGTCTGATAGTGAACAATAAAATGCAACAGAGGGGTTGTCTCAGAGAGGTCCTCTCTTGGACTAAACTTTGTAAAACCAAACAAAAAGAAAACAGGCCTGCTTCCTATACATGATCTTTAAGTTGATGCTGTTTGCCAGAATATTTCTCAAACAGTTCAAAATAGTGATTGCACTTGCAAATTAAACTATTCCAAATCAGACATAGCTGAGGTGAAACGTTGCAGGGAAATCCTGGAGTTTCTCATTCTTGTTAGATTGCAGGTATAGAGTCAAGCCCTCAGCTGACAGAACTGAGGCTTACTTAAACAGAACCTTGCTGCTTTCAGACTGCCATTGTTTTGCTATATAGTGTATATATGCATATTCACTGTTTTGTCTGATTGTGTTTCCAAAGCACAGTAAATACTGTATGTGAAAATAAATTAGTGTTAATGATAACAGCAATAGGACTAATAATAATATTAATAACAAGAACAATAATAATAATGGGATGCCCTGGCTGGATGCGTTGTTGACTAAAGTGGACCTTCCAATATTACTACCTGTCCCCCTAAAGAGAGCATCTTTAAAAAAAAAAAAAAAAAAAAAAAAAGGTTGGCTTGCAGATCTCTTAGAATAGTGCACATGGGTTTCTGGGTTCTGCTGCAGACGGGTTGATAACTTCGAGCAGGTGGTGGGACAGATCTGGTCCATGGTAGGCTGGTGCCTGTGAAAACCACCTGGTTCGAGCAGGTGGGTCATGGAAGACCTGGCTGCAATGTATTACGTTATTGGTTAGAAAGACTTTATATAAAGATCCAGGACTCTCTCTTTGATGCTTTAGAGTTTATTGCTTTATTTTCTATAACCTCAGCCCTGTGCTCTGCTCCTCTTTACTTGGCATGCAAAAAAGCTGTCCTCGGCTTTCATTGCTCTTCCTGCCTATCTTTCCTGCTGAGTTCAACCCCATTATTTTTTGTCCCCTCTGCTATGCCTTTTTCTGTCATCTCTGCCCCCTCTTCTCTCTCTCTCAGGTCTTTCATCATGATCTCGGCAGGTAATGCCTCCCCTATTGACTTCAATGGGCAGTAGGCATGCCCTTCCTCCTGCAAAGGTTCTGGCTCACATTAGGGACACAATTACAGATCTTTGCAACAGTGCCACTTATCCAAAGGGCAAACTGGTATTTCAGATGACCCATTTTCATGAATAAACATTAAATCCAGAAAATAAAGATTGATTCAAAACCGTCCTGTTGCACCATTTATAGGAAAAATCTGATATGCTGAGGTATCTCTTAATACTGCATAATCACAATCTTTTTCCATTAGAAGTCATTGATTAAATGTCTAATTAAGAGCTGCCCAAATATATATGGTGTTTATATATAGTGGAGCGTTGGGATTTTGATGAACTCATTAATACAGATCTTATTTGTGAAAAGGTACAATGGCTTTGCTGATGAAAGCCAAGTCTACTCTTTCACTTTGCTCTGTGGTTTCCCGTGGAGGAAAAAAAAAAGATCAAAATTATCCTACCTTCTCTATATATTTTCATATTTCAAGTGGTTTGGATGGATACCTAATTTGCTTTCAGAATCACATATCCTCTTTTGACATCAGAGGATAAATTTTCTGAGCTTTGCAGAAGTTTTAGCTGCTCGACTACCATTAAAGTCAATTGGATCATGTGGCTAAAGCAAGATATAACAATTGGAAAATGCACTCCAGGGTTAAACTGCTGTACTTGAGCTATTAGAGTGAAAGAATTATCCACCTTCCAAAACACAACCTGCATTGCCACAGCATGGTGTCCCCTATTCATCACCTCCAGACATTCACAGCTGCTTTCAGCCCTGGTGTAAATGAAGTTGCCGTATCATTTGAATCACGCAGCTTAAGCCAGAGCTGGATCTGTCACATACAGAGCTGCTGAATTTTCAATGCAAAAGAGGCCCGGAGCTGGGGGGCGATTGGCACTGTTCTGTGAGCATCACAGAAGAGAGGAGGAAAAGGAGTGATTGAAAAAAAAAAAATAAAAAAAAGCGAAGAGACTCCTATTTGAAAACTGGAATGAAATGCAAATATTGCAGCCAGGTTGGCAGAAGGAAGAACAGAGTTTGTGGTTCTTCCCCACACCTGGCTCTTCAGGCCATCCTCTTCATCACGGTGCCTGCTGGCATCAAAGGCTTCAGTGCTGAAGCTTTTCACGGAGCCACCACTCCACTGCAGGTGACACAGCCAGCCACAACTGCTCCCTGGGCCAGCTTTTAACAACTTAGAAGAATTCTACTTACCTTCAGAGCAGGCAAGAAGTCACTGTTAAGTATGATTTTGAAAAACATGGTATTGGGACATTTTTATTATTATTATCATCATCGTTTTGTGGTTGAACAAATTATAATTCTGCCCATTAAAATACAATATACAGCAACAGCAGAATGTTTTTGGCATATTATTTTTTTGAAACCCTTACCCTCCTGAATGATATCCACAAGAGCCTACCAGAAAAGAAGCCACAGACCTCAAATAGATTGTGCCATAGAATCCTAGAGTGGTTTGGGTTGGAAGGGACCCTAAAGATCATCTAATTCCAACACCCTGTCATGGGCAGGGACACCTCCTGCTGGACCAAGTTGCTCAAAACTTGCTCTTCTAAAATGAGAGAGGCAGAAATAATCAAGGAATAGTCTGCAGTAGGACACAGTAACCAATTAACCAACTCCTAGCAGTCCCTAGCAGTAAAATAACCCTTGCGAGAGAAAGAAGGTAATGAGGCTATCGTGTCAACTTTACAGTGTGATCCCATGATATCTGAAAATATAAAACTTTTTTATTCTCATTTTCTGTACATTTTCCAGCCCATTTCCTACCATAAAATCAAATAATGTGCCAATAAATACAGTATTTAAAATTGTGTGCCTTACTGTGCTAACATTCAAGCTGGAGATGCCATGGGTAAGCCAAAGAGTAATGCACTGCTATACCTGGAAGAAACCAAATTATTTTGCTGTCCACAGTGATATCTGCTCAGGTGGTGAATGAGCACTGTCCCTGCCTTGACCAGTCATCTTCGAATCTGTTGTGTTCACAAGTGGTGCTTTATTTTTGGACTAGATTCAGTGCCACTAAGGGCCAAGTCTGCCTGTAATAATTTCTGTAATACTGATTCTCTCTGAAGCTGGTACAAGGGTGTGACTACAGTACAGGTATTGGTAATGAGCAAGGCATTTTTCCCTTGGAAAAGTCCCTGGTTATAGAGGAAAGAGATGTGGCAAACAAATATCTCCATATCAATGACTCTGCAATATCAGATATGAAATTTGATTTGTTTCCAGGCATTTTTCACTGCATTCTATGGAGCTGCTGAGTTAAAGTGTCACTGCCAGTTTCAATGCTAAGGGTAGGATCTCTCCCAGGCCTAAGTCGCTCTCTAAACAACCTGTGCAATGCTGGGTTTTGGAAATGATGGTAGGCAGCAGGTGATTTCAAGACAAACAGTGCTATCATGATGTCCGTGAAGTCAGTGAGCAGGGCTTTAAGGTTGGATGCACACCCTGCCCCAGCAGATGTGGTCTGTTGCAGAAAGTGTGGGAAACAACTTACTGAAAATGGCACAGGTTTATTAAAAAATGTGTGACAGGGTGGAGACAAGAAGCCAGATTTCCTGATTCACAGCCTACTGCTCTGCCTGTTATGTCTGCTCTGCCTTCCTTCTTCAAGGGAATGGTATCTCAATGGTATCTCAACCCATGAGCCCTTCCCCTCGTATTTGCTCCACCTTTTCTTTGAGGAAAGGGAGTGAGAGAGCAGCTGGGGTGGCCTTCAGCTGTTTAGCAGGGCAAAACCACCACAGCACGGTAGCACCTTTCTGTGAATCAGCTGAATTGCTCTGCTGTTACCTGCTGGACTGTAAATATGTGGCAGGAGACCTGAAAAGCCTCAAAACCTTCTCCTTCAGGTAACTACATGTCAGGCACTTCCTTAAAACGGTCGCTGGGTCCCTCCACACACCCCAGTACATGTTTAAAGAGGGCTTGGGGTCTGGATCAGCAGTTCCTAGATGCTGCCAGTGAAAAGGAGTGAAAGAAAAATATCAGTTTGATCTGCTTCAGTTTGCAAACCCCCAAAACACAGATTAATTACTTTAGACACTTTGGTTGTGTAGCCTAATCCTGTTCACCTTTAGTTCTACATCTGTTTTTTATTATTAAACAAGAAAATTACAAAAAAAAAAAAAAAAGTTCATGTTCTGTCTGTAATTATCTTAAAAAAAAAATCACAGTCAAAATGATTTCAGATTTCTCAACTGCAATCTACAGATGGTCATGGTGTAAGATGTAGCTTCACATCATTACAACAACAGATCAATAGATGATTAAAATGCTAGTTTAATTTCAAAGTTATTGTCTCCATTTCCTTTGTGTCAGAAAGCTTCTTGCATGTGAAGGTAAACCTTAGCTGGAGGGTGTGTGCAGAATGACGTGTTGATTATAAACAGGATAATTAGAAGAGCATTTAATGAATCTCAAGAGCCATAGTTCAAATGCCTTGGATCAGAGGTTTTATAATCCATGGTCTTGTGATGAAGGCTTTTTACGACATTCACCTGTTTTTTTGGTGGTTAAATCCAATTATACTTTAAAAGCATGCAAGAAGTATGTCAAAACTCTTTGCCCAATTGCACTGGAATGAGCTCTGCATTCAGACAGATTTTTTTTCTTGCATCTCTGTTCTGGGAAGGGTGTGGATAACTCTATAAAAACATCAGAACTCTGGGGACATGTCAAGATCAACCCTTTTCAGTTCTTGAAGGGTTTGTTTTATAATGTCTTACAAATCCAAACAATAAATATGCAATAGAGAGGAAAGATAATTAAATTGGTTAATTTAAATCTCTATCATTTTCTCAGCAGCAAATTGATTCAAAAGATAGATGTTATATGAATCAAGTTATAGAATTTGGCATAGGATAAGAGTATCTTATTTATAGAGAAAAAATAATAAAACCAAGGTCAGGTCTAATTAGTTCTGCAGCTACTGGATGGGAGACAAATGCTTGAGCTCTGCTCCCTATGAGAATCTGCATGGTGTTATGCAATTCTGCTGGGAAACAGAGCAACGTATTGTACTTCTGAGCCTCACTGCCCTAAGTTACTATCCATGGACCTCATCAGGTCACTAGCAATAAATAAATAAGCCAATAAATAAATAAATAAATAAATAAAGATAATGCTAGTAAAACCCGAACAGCTTAAAGGATGGATGTTGTCCTTCTGAAAGGAGAAAAGAAGAAAGGGTTGGGATGGAGAATTGAATTTGTTTGGGTGAAATAAAGGCTGAGACTGACCTTTGCTTCAAACTACCTGGGAACAACTTTTTATCTTAGTCAGAGTTAATGCCTGGAGGCTCAGTTGTGCAATCAAACTCTGTTGCATCACGACTGTAGTTCTTGTCTTCCAGCACAAAATGCCAGAGAAGAATAGTGCATACATATTTGTGGAAAGCAAATAAAAGAAAAAAATACACCAAACCAGCATATACCACATACATAATCGTTTAATCTTGCTCTTGCCTCAAAGACTGGTTGGAGGAGTGCATTTCATATGTTGCCTGGTCAATACAGATGCATCACCAACACCCAAGGAAGGAGTCATTGCTTCTGTGGGACCTGTAGCACTGTTTAACAGGATGTATAGGGAATTTCATTTTTAAACTTAATTCCACTGGATTTTTGGCCCAAGCTCTGGAAAAGTCTCGGGGAGTTACTTCAACCAGAGGAATAACAGTATTCCTTTCAGTCCATGAATGAACATTGACAAAAACATTCAAAGCATCTCTAATCTATTTAGACACTGATAACTTTGAAATTTCCAATAATAAATTCAATGTATGGCTATTATCTTACAGGCATAGGAAGTAAGAGAGATATACTTATTGCTGCTTCTTCAAAATTCTGAAATGAGCAATATTGGGTGTTCACTTGTAAAACATACATAGTGGGCTCAATGACACCTGAGGTCCCTTTTACTCCTCTGTTCCTTATCTAACAGCAGATGTTTATTTTATTTTATTTTATTTTATTTTATTTTATTTTATTTTATTTTATTTTATTTTATTTTATTTTATTTTATTTTATTTTATTTTATTTTATTTTATTTTATTTTATTTTATTTTATTTTATTTTATTTTATATGGAATTGTTTCTCTTGAAGCACTATGCAGATTCATCATGAAGACAATGAAGGCAGAGAAGGTTGCTTTGCCACCCAGCTGGCCGTGATGGACATCCAGAGGCAGCTCTGAAAGCTTTCATCCTGTGTGGAGCCTTCAGATGTGTTGCTGTGACTTCCTCATTGCTGTGACTCAGCCATGAAAAGGCTGCATTTTGGGGCCGTTTGCTTGCCATTATGCCCTCCAGCTGTTTGGAAATGTTGCCTGAACCAATGGTGTCTGCACCCAGTAGGACTCTTTAATGTGCTGTGGTCCCTGAAGGGAAGGATTTCGCTCCCTGGCAGCATGGTCTGCAGGTTGCCCATTGGAGATGGTGTTGGGAGACTCTGGTATCAATTTTTAACCCCACTTAATGGACAGATGCTCTTCATCAAATCTTCCTTGCTGGAAGGTACTGGTTTAAGAGAAGACTTCAAGAGCAGGCCATGATGAACTTCTAGTATAAAAGTAGAGACTAAAAAAGCAGCAGAGAAAACAGCTTTGTAGGACAGGGGAAGGCCTGCACACCTCCACTACGCTGCAAACGGCAGCTGGGGGCTGCAAACAGCAATTCCTCTGTGCCCAGTGTGGGAGCAGAGACACAAACCTGCCTATTCCAGCAGCTCCTAGCCAAAATGCACTACAGCTGGCTCCGGTGTTTGAAGCACAAAGATCTTAAAGAGCCTAAAAAAAGTGCAGCTGGGAGGGTCTGAAACTGCTGGATGAGGGGATCCGTGGCTGAAGCTGAATTTCACAGCAGAGGGATTTTTGCTCTCTCATGTACTGGAGACATGCATATGCTTTTCTGCTTAGCGATGGCGATAGAAAGTATTCACTCTTTTTAAAGGGAAAAATAAAAATGGATAAATTGCCCCATGATTTATAACTGAATCAAATCACTGGTGTATAATTTTCATAGTTTGTGCATAAATACTGTCAGGAAGGATGAAATTGGCTTTACTGCTACCATTAAAATCTTATATAATGAATCAAACAACGTATCAGGAAATGATATAATATACTTTATTTATTATCTGCTTAGATGAATAGATTTCTTGGTGTAACTACAGAAACATTGAGTAGGACTCAGTCACTGTGAAGTCTTATTCCTCTGGACATTGCCAGCTGCTTTGCACACATTTGGGCTATTGCAATTTTTACTGTAATACAAGACAAGAAGAAAGCCTTACCAGCTGCCCCCTTGCCTTGTACTGAAGACCTTCCACCTCTGTGTCATTTCAGGACAGATGCCAAGGCTCCATTTCAAGATTTGCCCTGACTTAAAGAGTGCCTGAATGTCAGCCCACAGTGTGGCTTTCTACCAGCCACGACAAAAATCCCTTACAGGAATTTAGACCATTCCTAAACAACATGCAAAAGGCTATGCAATATCCTGAAAGGCTAATCAGGACCTGTCAATTATTCATAGTGATGGGACCCATGATTTACAAAGCCACACATTGTAGATCATCTCCCTTAATTTTGGATGAAAAAGGATAAATAGCTTTCCTCAGCCAGTTGTCTGACCTCGCTTGATAACATGCAGGAGGGTCGTGGGCCCCAGTGGACTCATCCTACCCTGCAGGTGATCTCTTACACAGTGATCTCTGAACAGAACAAATTGCTGTGGGACAAAACTGCTGTCTCTGGACTCTCTAGAGAGCATAGATATGGATACGGCACAGCTCACGTAAACATAACTGTCCCCAAATTTCCAGATTATTTTTTAAAGCTGCAAAATAGAGCCCTTCGTGTTAAGGCAGAGAAAAAAATCCTAGCCCGGGCTCCTTGGGGCAGCCTTCATCTGTTCATCTCACCGTGCATCCTCATAAAATCATGCAACATTTCACTCACAGGATGGACTGCTCTCCGCAGGCTGAGCAGTTATTCTGTGTTATGTTTTTTTTTCTTGTTTCTCAGTGTGTCAGCCAGGCTCGATTTGCTCCACACATTTCAAACCTTGCTCTGAAGACCGAATTATTAATTTCCTGTAGGCTTTTTCTCTGGCACGTCTTGCTACAGTGCCTGAATGGCTCACAAATTCAGCCTGGTTATTTTCTTGCTACCTCAGTGAGATAACAGGCAATTGTTAACCCTTGTTTTCAGCCAGAGAAGTGAGGCATAATGAGATTTCATTTACAGTTATTCACTTATTTTGGATACCCAGGTTAGGATGCTTTGGGTTTGATACCTCAGGGTGCTTAGCACCTTAGTGGTGATTTAGCACTTTTTATTCCAAGTGCATTTCCCTCCGACTTCAACTGCAGCTGTGTATACTCAGCGTATTTGCAAAACACCCACCAGGGTCTCAGGTAGGTGGAAAACGAGGAGCAAACAGTGACCACCTGCAGGCAGTACGGGAGCTGAGCTGTTCTGATTGAAAGAGCACACGTCCCAAGTGCATTGCAAAGCCTAATTTTAGGTACCCAAAAGGAGGAGAAAAAGCTAAACCAGAAAACTTGGCACTTACATCTTCCCTTAAGTGCCTGGATTGAAATAGGGTCTCAGCAGCCCTTAGCCACAACGTAGACAAGAGAAGAAACCTGGGACCAAGGCTGAAAAGCTGAATCCCAGCCTTCCTTGGGCATATTCATGTCTTCAGCACATCGCATCTACCTACACCCCTAATTTGCTGTTTTCTATCTAAATGTGCCCTCAGACCACGTACCAGCACACTCAAGGAAGGAGGAGGCAAAGTAGGAGCCTGGTGTTGTGGGGGAGCCTAAGAGAACACCAGAGATGGGTTTGGTCCCGTGGGATTTAAACACACACTCCCTAACTCCACGTGGTTTAACAACCAGCTGTATCAACAGCTAGGTCTAGACAAATTCAAAAAACCAGTTAAATGCAAATTCTTTAACTGGATTCATCCTTTCAACAGCCTCGTAGAAACATTAAGATTACAGAAAATGCTGCATATTGGCTGAATATCCATTCAGAATCCTTTATTAGGCATCAAGGACTAATTTTCTAACAAAAGCCAAATCCTGTGCTGTTCTTTTATTTACAGCTGATCTTTCTGGCTTTGAAACAAGATAAAGCACAGACGGCAAGGATATCTTATCCAGAAAACATTACCTTTTCTCTGTTTAATCCATAAACTGCATAATATGTATGTGCATTTCAAGGAACAGTAATTGATTGGTACTTTATGATAATGCTTAGTATATGACTTGTTCTATTGATTAATGTTGCAGTAACATCATAATATCACCAGAATCACAATGTTTCTAAAGATAACATTGAAAAGATCACAGTCCAATGTTGCTAATGTCTTATAAATAGACCAGATGCTAGAAAATCTCCATTACCTAATTTGCAAGTTTCAGACAAATATAAATGTGCTCTGCAAAATTGATTGGCCTTCTTAATCTGTTAGAAGCTATAATGTTAACTTTGTTCCTTTAATGTGGGCCATACTACTTGCATGACTCTGAGATATAGATAATCTCTCAAGATGGATTTTGCTTATTATTATCTCTTTCTTTCCCCCTCTTTTTCTCCGGCCCCTCATACTGTGTGGTGGGGATGGCTTGGTATTGGAAACAGTTTCCCTGATATGATTAAAGAAAAAAAAATATTGCCATCAAGTTATTCCTTTCACAGAGAGATATACCCCATACATACCCCATTCTGGGGCATTTGTCATCTTCCCAGGGCATACTCTGGACAGGGTGAGGCAAGCAAGTAGGTTGCACACACTTCTGATGTGATGAGAGTATTACAAGGATTATTGCTCTTAACTATCCCTTCAGGGGGCTTCTCCGAGGGGATTAATTAGAGTCTCCCGATGTGAACATAACCAGAAGGAAGATCACAGGCTGTGTCAAAGATTCAGAGCTTTTCTGCCCTCAAATAACTACAGTAGCAAAGGGGAAGAACGTGTGGTTTGGTTTTATTTTGGAAGCCAAAGCTCCTGAATAAAACCTTTCACTGATAGTTAATCGATATTTGTTCCAAAAGCACAAGGAGAGCTGAGATTTGTAAATGTTAATTGCTAACGAAAACTCCCTGTAAGCTTTCTGTATTGGGGCACGAATGAAGTGCAGGTTGTGAATCGGTCAGGGGTATTTTTCTTCATTTTTTTTCTACAAGTGATTTAACCATTCTAAACAAAAGTCTTAGGAAAGGGAGAAGAAAGCAAGACCTTAATCCTAGGTCCTGCTGTGTTTTGAAGTCTATCACCCCCAAATGGACTTGTACATAGAAGAGATGAAGAAACCAGGACAGGCATCTGTCATTTCTCTTTCAGTTGTAGTTCCTTATTTATTTATTTATTTAAAGAAAGGAGTCAGTGTGATGGTATCAAGGCAATCTGCATGAATTCAAGCTTTCACAGACTTTGAGAGGTGTCTGGGACAGGAAAAGCAAGCACAGCTTTAGACAGAAGCTCACAGCTATCCCACTGGAGCTGTGGGTTTCTCAGCTGTATCTTTGGGTAGCGCAGCCCATCTGACAAAATGCTCCCCAGCAAAGACTTGCAGAGGAGCCCAGCACGAGGTTGCTCCTTGCTCTGAAGGATTGATGGAGAATTTCAGATCTTTGAATCTCTTGGCAAGGGGATTACCCACTCCTAAAAGTAGCACTCTGAAGGACTAAGTAGTCACTGGGGCAAAGTACGTGTCAAAGTGAATGCTCTTTGGGCTTTTGTTGGGCTCTTTTCTAGAAACTTTTCCATTAGCAACCTGGTTTTAGAAGGCTTTAAGAAAATATGAAACTGAGAAAAGTTTTATCACTCTGTCACCAGGGTGCTTTGTCAATCTTACATAAGCACAGGCAATACACAACTCTCTGCATTATTTTCCAGTGAAAAGCAAAAAGGCTTTATGGATCTTTTTTTCAGGACAAGTGGGGGGATATAAAAAGGAACAGTTGTAGCCACTTACACATGAAGGTGGGCTGTAGAGAGCAGAAGTAGAAATCTGCTCTAAACAGGTTTAAGCAATGAGAACCTACAGGAAACCATCGGGATGGAGAGAAACTACTTTCTGACAGGTAGACTGGGAAAGACACAGAGGAGAAATGGTGAGAAGATGCTCAAGATAAATGGGAAAAACAAACGTATGACAGGGGCTGTTCAGGCTGGATGAGGCCAAGGTCTCAGCACAGTTTCATCAAGCAGTGCTGCTGTAAGACAGATGAGGCTGTTATACCCTGCTGTGAACTTAGAGGCCAGGTTGCTGGATTAGATTTGAATGAAGAATTAGGAAGTGGTAGTCTTGTGTTAAATACAGGACACAACCACATGCAGCTGCTTCATTGGTACCCACCCTGTACCTATACATGCACTGATAACACAATTTCCAACTCTTATCTAATTAGGAGCATCAGCTTCTTTCTAGAAGGCTGGAAGAAGCAAACTTTGGATTTAGGTTCCCTCAGTTCTGCAGGTTACCATTCTGGGACCATTTGCTCCTCCACACAGTCACTGGTAATTTCACATTAATTAATACTAGAATCTCACTGCTCATTACTTTAGGATTTCCCACCACAGCAACCACAAACAAAGGAACACCGGCAATCAAAAACTTGAGCCGTTGTGCCTTTGGGTTGAATTTTTTAAGGCATTTGAAGACAGGAGCACACCAGGAATTTTTCAGATGCACTCAACCTGTTAAAGGTCCCATTAAATATTCTTAACCACATCTCGGTAATGTTAAAAACGTACTGTTCAATAGTGCCGTGTTTAATATTGTCCACAATAACTGTACACATGTGCACACTAAGTAATCACAGTAGAGGTAACCTACACTGTGTGGTTCATCTAGGACAATACAACAGGATTTTTATTTTCCCCATGCTGCTTCAGCTTTCTTCCAGAATTGTAATTTCCTTTAGAAAAAGAAGCCACCAAGAACTGAAGCAGAGGCTCTTCAGAACATTTCTCCCTGGTGATGGCATGCATTCTTTCTAACAACTGGTTAGCAAGTGGTCATTTTGTTGAAAAGTAAGGGTATTATTATTATTATTATATTTTTTTTTTTAATTGAATATAGTGTGTTGCAATATTTAGTCAAGGGATAAACAAGAGGACTTGTTTTTATCGCAGTCTGGGTTCAAACTTGCCCCTAGCATGGTCCACCATTCCCTTAACATCCTCCTTCCCAGCACAATAACAAGGCTGTTATGCATCATTTTTTCCCTAATTGCATGGAATAGCAATGACAAAATCAGATACCGTACTTTGCTTTCTTAATGAAAGTCATTTTTAAGCTCAAATATTGGTTTCAGTTCAGCTTCACTCTTATTTAAAGTCAAAAGTGCTTTCGCAAGCATGAACTGCGGAGAGATTTGTCACGGCGCTGCTGCACATAGACTGCCAGGTCACTGGGCTTGCAGGATGAGGTTTGGAATCAGGAAGCATATTCCTGTCTCAGACCAGTTCGGTTCAGCAACACTTGGCTGTGCTTTAGAGTAAAAAGTGAAGGTTTTCTTCTGTCAGCCTCCCTTCCTCGCTCATCTCCTTGGGACGAACTGTGCTGCTAGAAGGGGAAGTGGGACTTGTACTCACCTGGTTCACCATATGGATGGTCAGATCAGATGCAATCTCACTCCAAATACCATCACACATAACTGTTCTTTCAGCAAATGACATGCTTAACTTTAGGCACACGAATTATCCCACTCCCATTCAGCAAAATCTCATAAGCAGGTGCTCAGATCCCAAAGAACTTGAGTGTTTGCCTGAATCAGGCATGAATATGCATAATGGTTGAACAATTTGGCTTTCAGTATAGGATTATGCAAATTGCAGATTACACGCACAAATGAATTGCCACTCCTTGATTCACAATTAATCACTTCAGCCATTTCTCCATCTGCTTTTGTTCCACGTTTATTGTTGCTTTCATTTCTCTAGTATATCATTCTACACTTTTCTGCGGAGAAATAGTTGTGTTAACTCAGTCTTGTAAATACAAGAGCATCTCGTTTCCACTACAAATTCCAAATTTTTGGACACGTGAGATCCTTTTTCTCTTGGAAAAATTTTCTCCTCTGAAATTAGGAGAGAAATTCCTCTCTTCTTGCTAGGTCAGGGAACTCCCAAAGGAGGCTGATGCAGTAGCACAGGTGGATCGGGTGAGGGGCTGTTAGAGCAGGTCCAGGAGAGGCCACAAAGATGCTCAGAGCACTGGAGCACTTCTGCTGTGAAGTAGAAGGGAGCTGGGGGTGTTCATCCTGGAGAAGAGAAGGCTCCAGGAAGACTCATTGCAGCTTTCCAGTACTTAAAGGAGGCTTAGAAAAAGAACGGAGAGTGACTTTTTACTCATTCAGATAATGATAGGACAAAGGGCAATGATTTTAAAGTGAAAGAATAGATTTAGATTAGATATGAGGAAGAAATTCTTCCCTCAGAGGGCAGTGAGGCCCTGCCCAGGCTGCCCCAGGAGCTGTGGCTGCCCCATCCCTGGCAGTGCCCAAGGCCAGGCTGGATGGGGCTGGGGGCAGCCTGGGCTGGGGGCAGGGGGCCCTGCCCACGGCAGGGGCTGGGATTAGATGGGCTGAAAGGTCCCTGCCAGCCCAAACCAGCCTGTGTTTCTCTGATTCAAGCAGAGGTACTTCAGCCCAGGCAACAGAAGAGGCTTCATGCCAAATGTGACATGCAATTAGCACACACAAAACCAGAAAAGCTGTCTGCACCAGAAAAAATGTCTTTTAAACCTCAGCATGCACCTGTCAGGCAAACGGTACCACTCTGAGGTCTGTGATCTCTGGACTATCCAGAAAATCAGTTGATCTGTATTGCAAACTGTGGCAGACTGAAACTTCAGCTCTCGCTCACTCTTTTATTTATTTTTCTTCTCCTTACTTACCTTTGGCTGGTTTCACTGGTGCAGTATTTCGAAGCTGCCTTGAATTCTTGCACTTAAGTTCACTTGGCCCTTGCAGCTGAGGCTCTCAACATCAGCCAGGAAGGATCAGTCTTTACTAGGATGAGTCACTAATAATAATGATGGTAGGAGGGAGAGAAGAGTGGGATCTTGGCTGGAAAACGAGGGTTTGGGGATAATAACTGAGTGCAGTTAGGGCTCAAGTGGTTCAGCAGCTGGCTCAGCACACCCATTATGGCAAAGAGGCTGCTGCTATGCTGTAACTAGCACAGTAATTTATCAGTAGGTGCCTGGTATTCAGTGCACATCTTTTCATCCATATGGAATAACTGCGCATTTGTTCAGGAGTTGCTTTCACTTTTTAAAGTATGGGTTGCTTTGACTTGTTAAAGAATGGGTTGCTTTCAGTTAGCAAAGTATAGGTTGCTTTCAGTTGTTAAAGTGTGGGTCCTCCTGGCTGCTGAGGAAGGCACGAACGCTTTCTTTTGCAGTTGATCAAAGAAAGAGCAGTCCTGGTAGTATCTGAACCTCCCAGGTAGTGTTCCAGGGCTTGGAGTCTCACAGGCACTGCCAGGGGCACTGGCTGTGTCTGCTGGGATTGGCACGGGGCACTCCGAGGAGCAGTGCACACAGACCATGGGATCTGCCAGCTTTTCACAGCTTCAGCTGCAGTGTGAATTTCTATCAGAGAGCGAGGTGCATCTTAGAGTCTAATGCTCAGGCAGGTCATTTTTTGAGGTGGAATTGAGCTAATTTTTGCCCAAGGCCATACTTCCCAAAATGCTGAAACACATGGTACCTGAGATGGGCACCTGTCCTACCATGGGAGTTGTCAGAGCAGCCAGATGTGTGACTGCACTACAGAAACCTTTGTGACATTCAAGGCAGTCACATTGCAAAGCTGCATTGGAAAATAACAAGTAAAGATTATTTTTTTCTACTTAGGGGAAAGGTAAATGGCTTCTTCGCTTCCAGATGGTGAATAAGTTTTCAATAAAGCTTTCCATAAGAGCTTTCACCTTCTTTCGAAGAAAAAAAAATAAATCAATAAATCTTTCTGGCTACTGTCTATATTAATGGTGGAAAAAATTGTACTTATTGGTGTATCAATTACAAGAATTAGCTGGCTAATGGCCCGACATACCCTTCTGTGCTCAGGAGATTTGGCTATTGGCTACTTTCATTAGATTTTCTGAAACATGTGAGGTCGTCTTTACTATAAAGGGCGGATTTTACATGGACATCCCTGATGGTTCTTTATATGACCCTGAGGAGCACAGGCTACCCAACGAAGGTCATTACTGCTATCTTGGCTAAAATCTTCTTATTAAAGGAATAAATATGTGTGGGGTTATCTCTTTCCTCAGAAGTAATCTAACTGGTCAAAGTTGCTGAATAAAAGAAAAGAAGCATTCTTCCATTTTTTAAAGTGCTTTTGCATTACTCTAGCAAATGACTCAGAGAGTTATGGTTTTGCTACCCTTCATGGTAAAGAGGTATTTATGTGTCAGGTATACAGTTGTAAAAAGTCTTAGAAACACCTCCTGGAAAGAAGTTGCTGTACCCCACTCTCACCTCACACAGCCAGGAGGCAGACAACCTATTCCTGTCTCCTCAACAAGCAGGAGTGTAGCATCACCTCAGTGCCTGTTTCAGATGATGCTTCAGCCTTGAACAGGTTGAGGCAATGGAAGCAAATGTGCATATCCAAACTCAGGAGATACACTGCCTAAAGAGATGTAAGCAAGCCGTGTTGAAAACTACATTTCTTGAGAGTGCCTTCCAAAGGACTCAGGTACTCATGACCTGCTCTTGGATAGATATCCTTGAAGGGAATTAGAGACTGCAGGAAGGGGTCGTGTTGCATTTTAATAGATTATAATTCCAGAGTTGAAAGTTTCACAGCATCAAAAAAATCCAGATTTGCTAGATTTTTGCCATTTCACTATTCTATAGGCACTCAGCTTTCAGAACTGAAGGCTCTCGTTGTTTGTAGGTAAATAACGCTTATGTGCCTAAGGTAAAAATATGAGCTTTTCAAGATAATGCTGCCTGTTCTGTTCTGAATCCTAACGGTGGTTGACATTCCATATGGCTATCGTAGTCTTACAGGATTTCTTGAAAATCAATTGCAAATCTGAAAAAAGTAATGTCACAGACATAGGCATCAAAGCAGAAGGATCAAAAATCCCCAAATGATGATATTGATGGGAAGCTACCCCATGTCTTCAGGGCGTTAGATGACTGCAGACTCAAGGAAGGCCTGGAGCAGCTCCTCCAAAGCTGCAAAAGCAATAGGAGGTTGGTTATGACTCCCTGGATGAAATGAATTATACGCCACGAGAAGCAAAGAGAATACCAAAAGATACATGATCTCAACTGCATCCACGACTATGAAATATGAAAATAAGTTCATTTAAAAGGTGGGATGCCGAATTGGTATCTTTAAAATGAATTAAAACATAAAAACCCGCCAATTGAGGGACGAATTAACTAAATGCTTTATATCCTGTCGCCATCTACTGGATGTGAGCTGCAGCAGGAGAGCGGCGGAGGGAGCTGAGCGCAGAGGCTCTGGAGCCACTGGGGATGCTGGAGGCTGGTTACAGCGTGTGGCAACCTCTAGGCCACCAAACCCGAGGTCACGGCCACGCGTGTTGCAGTTTGTCAAAGGGCTGTGGGCTGCTGCCCATCTCCGCCACCATCCCTGGACACGGGGAGGTGGCCGCTGCACAAAAACATGGTGTGTGGCTGAGTTTCTCTAACCATGGACAATTGTCACCAGTGAGCTCTCCCCATCCCAGGGTGACCCAAGGAAGTCTGGGGGAAGGATGAGTTTTGGGTCAGAAGCTGGCATCTCTGTGCTCATGGCTCTCAGAGGACCATGGGCTTGCTGGATGGGACATCACTTCCTTCTGTCCTGTGCACACCTTTAGAATTTCTACGTCTAGCAGTAAAAATGAGAAACAGGAATCAGAAAGTCCATTAGACCAAATAGATTTTTTTTTTTCACTTTATTTTTGTCTAGGATAATCTAAAAGCATTGTGCTTTATTTGTCCCAGAACATGAGTACAGAGGCTTGCTCAGAAAGGAGCAGGATGTAAGGCACTGACTTCACTTTACCCAGATTCTGGCAATTCCTCAGGTTCCTCTCCTTCTGTCAGAAACTGAGCCCTTATGCCCCTAGGAAAGCACATGAGCTGTCAGCCTGCATGGTATTTGTGAGCATGAAAACTCTCAGTCAGTCAACATTAAATCCTTCTAATCCATTAAAATAAGCAAACAGGTGCTGGAAATGTTGCTCCCTTCCTGGAGCAACATTTGAACCTGCAGCTCGGAGAGCAGCCGTGCTCACTTTGTCCTGATGACCACTTACTTAATATTTCATACAGTCTGAGGCAATGTCAACAAATGTGACTATTCATCTTGAAAAGCCCCTCTAGCTACGTAATTAGCTCTCTAATTAGAGCTAAGCTCATTTTCAGATCCAGTCTACTTACTATAATACAGGGATATGAACCAAGATCTCCCAGACTCTGGGATATCCTAAGGATTTTCTTTCCTTTCTCCTCCCCTCCCCCCCCCCCCCCCCCCCAAAGTATTTTTCCAAATAAATTACTATGTGAATTTTAGTCCTATTTAGCAGTTAAAGAAAAAAGAGAAAAGGAGAAAAAGATGCATCTTGTGTAATTTTAGATGTTTATGAGTTAGATATCTAGTTTAAATTATCATTAAATGTTCCTTTATACAGAATGGGAAGAAACAGACACCTCCCGAAGATGGTTCATAGCACATATTTTAGGCATTTATTCTGAATTGTCCAAGTGGATGCTGATCTCTAACCATTAACTGCAGAAGGAGCTGTTGGTTGAACCAGACCAGAATTTGTGGCAACTGACATCAGATTTGAATAATACCACGGAGAACCTTTTTTTCTTTCCATCCCCAAGTAACTTTAGTATTCACTGAAAATGTTTCACAGAGTGTAATCATATTCTGATAAAAGGTTGATTATGTACGCATGTAGTTCTAGATGAGTTATTACATTCTTGATTGGTTAAGAATAACAGTGTCTCGGTGTAAAAAAGATGATTGAAAGTAGACCTGAAATCAACCTGTCTTCAAATTAGTAAACTAGTACTCCACAGATTGAGTAAAATGAAATTACTCACACTGCATTTTATCTTGCTACCATTTCTAAAACGTAGCAAATTGGCACATCGAGTCATTAGACAAAGTTTTAGCTTTTTTTATTTCTCTTCTCCATCCATTCTTGTCTTTAGGGCCAGATTCCCTGTTAATGTTCCTTCCTACCCATTCCAGGCACTGGGCCAAAGCAAAGCTGTTTGTTCTAAGTATCTGCTGAATGTTCAGAATAATGATTTGCAGGACCAGAAACATCCCAGGTGCTCACACTCCACACAGATAAACCTTGCACTCTGCGTAAGCCCACTGAACTGCGTGCCCCTACACAGATCTGGATTCACCCCAAGAAAATGTGATCCCAATATACATCCACTTAATAACAATTCATTTTACTGGGAACCTCTCGCTTTTATTCTATGGCTATCGTTTTCTGTCATTGATGGGTAAATGGTTATCATTATAGTAATTGTCTGTATGTGCATCATCCGTCTCGTTGCTTCTCTTCTGATGACTTGGGTCACATATTCAGTTTATTTGCAAACAGCAGAATGAGTTCACAGACTCTTTGTATTAGCTGCCCTTCAGATGAGTCAGGGTTGTCTCTTCTGTTGCCAAGCCATCCAGTGGGGCAGGAGGATGCTGTACAGCTAAAGGTTTGCTGGAAGATAGTGCTGTGATAACCTGGTCTCCTTCTGTCTCCTGCACATCACATCAGTCTGAGATGCAGGCTATTCCAAGAGACAGCACTAGGGAAGATAATATAAAAAATGACAGCTTCAGTCAACCTAAATATATAATTAAGTCCTCGAGGGATCTTCTGATTTTGATTGATTAAAGGCACTGTCACTTTTATGGGTCTCCATCTTAAGGTAGCTATGGAAACATTTGAAAAAAGGGTCCTGGTGAATAGGTGGGCTCTGCAGTGTAATTTTCTGCCTAAAGCACAGATTGCCTCATTTTCAGAGATCTGCTTTTTATGGGGGATGGGTTGATGTACTCAGACATAAGGGAGGAAGCCCAGCATGGTTTAAGAGGAATCCCAAATCCTTTACTGCATCAGCACCAGCTTTGGCAGAAGTCTGTCCCTGTGTGCCTGAGGGTGCTGCTCTGCTCTCCCTAAAAAGAAATAAATAGATAAATAAATAAATAAATAAAATATTGTCAGATACTTAGGTTTTAAGGCACAAAAAAGGTGCTATGCATCTGATGCTTGGTAGAATTTGTCCACGTGGATTTAATGTGAATGATTTTGCAATAGCTCATCCCTAAGGGAAAGCAGCTACTACATATATGAGAGGCAGAAAATAGGGACTACACAGGCCATACAAAGCCCTGGATTAAAGTCATCATCATAACTTTCTCTTTAATACTTCATCTGAAAAGTTGACCTACCCCTTTTCCATCTTCTTACCTTGTTAAATGTTTCCCAGCCTTTCCCTCCAGGGGCTCAGAGGTCAGGGCCCATGTCTGTGCCCCAGTAATAACTGTGCTAACATGACGAGTGGGCAATACGAGAAAGGTGGACACTAACATTTTCCGACTATCCAAGATATTTCTTGAAAAGGTCATCAAAACACTAACCCTGAAATTATATCCATCCCCCAATCTCAGAAGTAACCACTTAGGGAAGAGGAATAAAACCTGGTAGGTGATGTATTTCCACCATTTAATATCAGATGTGGTCTCTCTTCTGACCCCGGAATGGCCTAAGTATCAAAACATATTTTTGAAAGCAAAAAAGATGATTGAAAAATCAATACTGGTAAATGGTAAAAAGTCACACCAGCATGTATTCATACAAAATTAAGGTTGTAGAGGTGAGAAGCAGTTTTGCCTTTGGTTTTTAAGTTCATCAGAAGGCCCTATAATGATTGTATGTCACGAGATTACTCAGACACACTCAGATGTAGCAATGATTGAAAGTTATTTCCACTTTGGTGGCAATAGATTGGATTTAGATAGATTACAAGATTGAATTTATGTGATATCTAAAATCTCCAAAGTTTTGACATACTGTAGCAATTTAACAGAGTCTAATTATAGTTAGAAGACTGACTTAGCAAAGATGCGAGAATGGTAAGATTCACATGAGACTTAAGCAAGGTGTCGGGCGTTGAGTTAGCTGTGTGCCTAAGGGTTTCCTCCCTCTTAGGGTGCAGTACTCATTCTTTCCAGTTATGCTGCTGGAAAATAACCCTTACACCTCGATAAGCCTCCCCTGAGAGGCGTCTCTTCCAGGGGGAGTTCCTGAGTTACAGCCTGCTGTGATCCCAGAGAGCTCAAAGAGCTCACATGGGATCACTGTTTATAGGATCATGAGATGACTTCCCTGAATCATAGACCAGATGTATAGATAACAAAGGAATGATGCCATGACAGGAGAGAGCTGCTCCAACGTGTTGTCCCATAATCCTCTAAGTTATACTGCATGATAGGACACTGGGAGAACGATGGGAAGCAGAGCATCTACATTTACCCCAGAAAAGGTTCTCACTCTTACTGTTCTGCTTTTATGACTATTTTGATATTTGCAATTAGAAACTGAGAGCTGATTATGTCCTATGTGCCAACTAGTAAATGTCAAGGTCTGATCTGAGAATTGAAGATGTGCTTAAGTACTTCCATCGTCATTATTTATTTATTTATTTTATTTATTTATTTTTGCTTGGGGGCCTAAAATCTTTGATTTAACAAGCAGCTCTGATCTATCTAAACACTTAAGCTCTGCCTTCATTTAAACACAGAGAGATTCCTGCTGAAGTCTTTTTTAGTTGAGCAAAGATTGAATCAGACATAGATCATTTAATTAATGGCACACCACACCAGATGTGAATGCTGTAGCACACAGCATTTGCCTCTTCTTTCAGTCTCTTTGTAAGGTTAACTCCATTAATACTTTCACATTGATGAGCTTGCTGGTCTACCCAGCAAGCCTCCCTGCCTGAAGTCAAGGCTGCTGTCAATGTATCTAGTCCAATTCAGAACAAATGCTCTCAACCTGCATTTAGCTTTGAAAACTGTGCTTCTAGTTCAGCCACGAAGAAGGGCTTCTATGTCTGAAAGCTTTCCTGTTTTCTCCTTCTTTTCAAAAGGTTGATTAAAGCTTTCCTGTTTTCTCCTTCTTTTCAAAAGGTTGATTAAAACAAACAACAAACAAACAAACAAGCAAAAAAAATTTCCCCAACACTTTATTCTTCCCACAAACCTTGACTTTCTACAAAACATTACCAAGATGAATTCTAGTGGAGGCCAAACCAAGCTCTTTAAATGGTAAATGTGGAATAGGAAAAGAGATTTTAAAAAACCCTCATGAAATTCAGGTGGGCTCTTCAGTGTGATATGAAAAAAAAAACACACCAACACTAGGAGTAACATGACAGAAATCCATTAAAACATCACCTGGGATACAATGAGAGAGATCAGAAGGTGGACCAAGATGCAACTTACAACATAATAATCCCAGTTGCTGAGCCAGTGCAATCTGCCTCCAGCCTGCCAAAGACTGCTAAAGTCACTGGAAGCTGCTGGTCTCTCCTCATCCATCCAGAAGTTTATACTTCCACACTGAAGCATTGTAAAACCAAAAGTTTTCCATGAAGAGAGGTTTCACTTCATGAAACCCTCATTCTTTGGTGTTTGTTTGACCAGCTCTGTCAGGTTTGTAGTCAGATTTTCTCCATTGATCCTCCCCTCTCCCAGTTGTTGGCTCTAACATTAAGATGGATTTAGTTTGGCCTGAAGCACACATTTTCCAAGGCCTTTGTCTTCCGTGTGATGGAATGCCCGTTCTTGTAAAAAATCCTTTAGACATCCTTGTTGTTTTGATCATGTCAGAGCACCTCTTTTAATTTACATACAGTATGCCTACTGTATGCAAGCGTTGTAGTTAGAGATTACTTTGCTCTCTTCCCTTCTTGCTTCCTCTCTGAATTCCCTCCCATATACCCCTGAACCTGTCTTATTTCACCTTTTTTTTTTTTTTTTTTTTTTTTAACACTGTTTAAGTTTGCCTGTTTAGGGCTCTTGCCTGCTGCTGTATCCATGCACCACAACTGCTGTGCTGTCTGGCTGCATGCACCAGGACAGGCGGTCTCACATCTGTCACCTGGATGGGGTGGTTGGAGGCCCTGGGTTGTCCCTCCATGGGCCACCAACTCTGGCCCCATGGCTGTGGTAGGACCGTGTAGACATTGCTTGCTGTGAGTTGCTCCTGCAGCCTCTTCGGGATGTGTCATCTCTGCAATCTGTGCTCGGGGAGGTGTTAGGCACCTCTTCAGCACACTGAAGAGTGACAGGATGATAGGCTATTGGCAGTGGGTGAAGAACTGCACATACTCCTGCTTTCTGCTGGTGACCCAGCAGATCCCAAGCTTTTTGCCCTGGAGGGTCCCATGGCCTGCTGTGCAGCTACTGGGACACCGAGAACAGGGATGGGATGGGATGGGATGGGATGGGATGGGATGGGATGGGATGGGATGGGATGGGATGGGATGGGATGGGATGGGATGGGATGGGATGGGATGGGATGGGATGGGATGGGAGGATGGTGGTGACTGCCAGCAGAAGAACGTGCATATGTGGAGGATGAAGGGTAAGCGGATGCTTACAAACCCATGTTGGTGGAACAAGTGGAGGAAGGAGCTGGTAGGTATTTCCTCCCTTGTTATTTAGAGTTTTTTCACTTGCCTGTGAGTAATGTGAAACACTCTGGTAGAGCATCTTTGCTCTGCTAGGGATGTTTCTTACATATGTGTGGCTTCTGAAGAAAGAGATGCTGTTTTGCTCCTTATATTTCTTTACACCCCAACCCACCTCCCTTCTTTCCCACCTTCCTAAACTGGGCTGTTATAGAATCAAACTTGGTGCTCTGCACCATGCTGCGGCAAGGAGGTCATCAAATATTTAATAGTGTTTCAGGTATTTCTCCCACCCCTTGAAAAATGCCAGCAGCGTGACATATCCTTCCTGCTTGAGGTCTCTTCTGGTGAAGGAGATCCTCTTACAAGGGGCACAAGGCTTCCTGGGAGGATCGTATCAGATATTAGTTATTTATTAGCTCTCTGAAGATATAAGTTTTAAATAATGTAGAAATTTGCCTTGCAGGTCTGATAACATATGCATAGGATCTCAAATAGATATTAAAAAATATTTTGGATTCCAAACAGTACTTGGCAAACAATCTGTAAATCTTCTTGGCTTGACTTTCTGGCATGGATCAATCACATGTAGACATAAGTGACTTTTCCAATGAACAATAATCATAATAGGCAGGCTGCAGATTTGCGTGCTCTCTTTGTCTTTGCCGTCTCTGTGTAACGCATGGTTGGTCTGAAAGGCAGGCACTTCACACAAAGTTTCAATAGAACAGGGGATTGTGCTGGGTGTATGGACCAGACTGAGTGTAACCGCCAGCATTCTTTCTTTCCCCATTTCTCTAAATCAGGTGAAAATATGATCTGTTGAAACCAGAGGAAAGTCACAGTTCCTGCACTCTGTCCAGCTTTTAATTCCAGGCTGAAAAAAAAAAGAAAAAAGAAAAAAAACAAAACAACCCACAAACAACTGAGTGCAACAGAAGGAAAACTATAAAACTATGACAAGAGTAAATAAATAAATTAAAAAAATCAAATCATGGTGTCAGCAGAATATGTCTGGAAATACAAGCATAGAAGCTTTTCCAGCCTGCTGCATCCTTCTCTACACTTTGCAAATTTACAACATTGATAAATGGGAAAGAGCCCTACAGAAGGCTTGAATATGTACCTCCAGCTGAAAGCTCAGAGTTAAAGCTGCTTCACTGAAAAACAGTTAAAGAAATAGGTCCTCTACAAGTGGAACAAGGGGTACTAATGGGCAACTTAATCAAAAAAGCTGAAGGTGTGAGGCACTCCAGTGGATTCAGCTCAGAGCTAGAGACAATTTCAGGCCAGAAATAAGGAGAACATAGTTAATAATGAATGTAATTAACCACTGGAAACAGCCCCTCAGAGGACGTTGTGGTTTCTCTGTCACTGGCAAATTTAAATCAAGACTGGATAATGATTTTGTAAATGATCTGCTGTAATTCAAAATGGAATTACTTGAGGGAAGTCCTGCAGCCTGTGTCACACAAAAACATGTCTGTAGAGTCCCGATGGGCCCTTTGATGATCAGTGGGACCTGGACATGGAGCCTGGGTAACATCTCACATCTTTCTGTCTGTCCCAGCGCTACACCTTGTGGCTTTATTCAGCAGAGTCACTTCTTCCCTAGGCTCTTGGCAAAGAGAAGAACTTTTGTGCTAAAAATTGTTTGACCAACTGCATAATTTCTTTATAGTTATTCACATTGTGGCCTCTGTGAGACCACCATATTTATTCCAAAGGAAAAGAATTAGACATCTAACAATAGAGATTCTCTGACTAACACTGCGTAACTAAGATTAATTTTATATCTGATTTTATTCCCTGTGTATGACAAGAAGAAATCAAATACCGTTGTGTCAGTCATACTGTCATATCTGTAAGATGATGAGAACAATGTCCTTTCTTAGAAATGTTGAGGGAATAATAGAAAATAGGAAGGGACCTCAAGAAGTCATGTGGCCGTTCCCTTTAAGCCCTCATCCTTTAATGCCTGAGCAGACCCTGGCAGGGGGAAGGATGCCATTTAGCACCTATGGCTCTGTCATCAAGCTGGAAGTAAAATGCACGTGGTGCCAATGGGGCCATAGAGGAGGTGATGGCCGCTGCTCAGCCAGTTATGCTTTGGGTGCTTTCTGTGTACAAGATGAGCAGCCACAAGAGCAGTAAAGTCTTCAGTAAATCTAGCTCCATTAGTCCCAGGAAGTCCTGGCTGATAGGGAAATGCTGCAAGAAAAGCTTGTCTACACTCACTTCTCTGCAGCCAATTGCAAAGGAAAATTTATGGCCAGAAACTTTCACTGGAGAAATGAGGCGTTGTTCCTTACAACTGAAGGGGTCTCATTTTGTGAAGTCCCAATCCCTCAAGAATCCCTGCTGATCAGCTCTTATAATTACATTTTGCAGGTTAAAAGATTAACCTGGAAGCTGTTGTCTTTAAACCAAAAACTTATGCTGAAAATAACAGGTGTGGAGAGGAGAAAACACAAATAAAACCTCTTGCCTATGGAGTATGGCAAATCCATACCCCATCATCTGTTTTGGGGATATACACTTAAAGTTTCTTTTGGTTTCTTGCTTCCCCTCTTGCTCTGCACCAGGAGACAGAAGGCAACATCGAAACTTTGCAATAACTGTTCCAGTAAAGTGATAATGGCCGTGATAGAGGACATATATCTCTGTCCCTGTACAGAGGTTTCTTCAAGTAAGACTCTTATAAATCAATCATGACTGAGACCAGATCAGGGGTCACAATTTCCAGAAACACAGTTTAGATTGATTTTATTTTTTTTTTAGCATGCAGGGAAAAAAAAAAAAAGCCCTTAAAAAAGAAAAAGCATCTTATATTCACCTTGGACTCCTGTGTACACTTGGAAAATTCTCCAGCTACCACAAATCTGCTTCAGTGCTTTGCCCAGATGGCTCCAGCCTGAGCAGCTTGGCTCGAGGTCTTTAAGAAGAAGAAATGAAGAAGAATGGCTAGAATTTCATGTGCTGAAATGGTGCCACGGTGCAGAAAAGAAACAAGATTCATGGGCAAGAAAGTAGAGCGAGAAGCCAAATAGCAGCAAGTGCAATGCTGGAGCTATGGGTCTAGGAACAGGAACACCCAGATCCTTCCTCCTTCAGCACTTCTGAATTGTATCCAGTATTAATTTGATGTGAAATGTGTAAGCAAAGGAAGGCTAGGAACAGGAACTCCATTTAAGAGTCAGCATCCTGCTCTATCTACACAGCCAGCAATCACAGAAGGCCTTCCACTCAAGTTCATCCAAAGCTCAGTGACTCCTGAGTGTGGGGAAGGGAATGAAAAACTGACTTCTCATGGCTTACAAGGACGTTTTATCAGATCTCTCCTTTCTTTGGTGAGATCTTGAACCATTCAGTTCCTTCATGTAGGATGGCAAAGACACCAGCCTCTTTGTTTTCTGGTGAATGAATTTATGGGCCTGAGCTTTACCTCTGTCATATTGGCAGAGGTCCTATTTGCTGGCTCCAGGGACTTATGATTTTATTATTATTATTATTATTATTATTATTATTATTATTATTATTATTATTATTATTATTATTATTATTATTATTATTATTATTATTATTATTATTATTATTTTGTGGAGTGGGGGAAAACGGGCTAAAGGTGTGGGAAGAAGGTCTTAAGGTAACATTTTGAATAACCAGCCTCCCATAAACTTTCTCATGCGGAAGCTTTGGGGCTCAAAAATGTATAAATGACCTGGGCAAAAAGGACTCCACTAGTACAACATGAGATCTCTGCAGTAGAAAGCACCCAATGTTTCTGAGGTACTTTGTACACCTACCAGAAGCAGTTCCAGTGCTGACCCACATCTCGAGTGGTTGAGTTCAAGTGGATTGAGGTTCCCATTCAGAGTCATTTCCTATCCTACATACCTAAGTACAGGTTTAATATACTAACAGATGCACTAATCCACACTTCCATTACATTTTCCCTTTGCCTGCAGATGGCTCTTGCTAGCAATTCTCTTGCTTTACATTACTCTTCTAAACTTATTTGTGAGATATCTAGGCCATTGACAATCCCAATCAATAAATAGGCCCAAACACTGCTTGTTTGGAGATAAGTGTTTGCCTACAACCCTCTTTTCCATTTCACCCATCCATTTTCTCCAATTAGCTTGACTTTCTGTACCAGAATGCAACTCTAAATGGATTGCTTGTCTTCTTTTTAATGGAATCCCTGTAGGCCATCAGTTTTAGTGGACTGGGATTGCACCAGATGTGGATATGATTTGTATTGAATCTGAATTCTACACAAATGGTGTGATGAAATCAGTTCACCGAAATAGATTTTAATTCAATTTACAGATGAAATTAGCCTCATCCAGATTGTTGAATTCTCCATCCTGCCATGACCTTTTTGGACAAGTTGGAAGAAGGATGGGAAAAAGGAAAGTTCAACATCATTTGAAAAGACCTTACAAAATACAGAGGGCCTGGCAGAATTTTCAACCTTTGCTATATATTTTTATTCTTCTTTTGGGGTCAGTTTTATACTTGGAACATTTTATTGCAGGAGGTAATTTGTATTTAGGGGCAAAAATGAATGCCAGATTATGTTCAGAGAATTTCACGCATCTAGTACTTGGTATATGTAACCATGCAAAGGATAGTTGAAAAGGAGAACATGGTTATTGCAATTGGAAACCAAGCCATGTGGGATCTGCCTCTGTATGGGGCTGCTACACTAGAGGCAGTTGAGCACCACAGCCAGTCCTTGTAGACATCCAAACACAAGAGTGTACTGGTATCCATCTAATCTTCATAAATCAGTTAGCTGGTGAAAACAGAAATCGTCAAAAGATTTCAGCATAGAGTTAGTTCCCATGCAGACTGGTTGGAATGTTTGAATCCAGGACTCTGCAGACTCCAGAGAACATTTAGAAGCTGAAACTAGAAAACCAGCAAAGCAGGCTACCTCATTCCAGTGCATTTTCTTCACCTGGGGATATTTCTGAAAATCATGTATATTTTATACATACAATACATTATCTCTGTGACTAAAAAGTTAAATAATGACAAGACATTGCCAATACAGGTGGAGAGGCAAAAATAATCAGTTTTATTTTGTATCTCCGTGATTGTCAGAGTCTGGTTTTGGAAGGGAAATGAATCCCTGCACATGTCTCCAATGAATGAGTGGAAAGGTCAACAAGAAAGGTAAAAACAGTTTGATAAGTAGACATTGAAGGACATGCAGTGTTTCAGTGAGAGATGATGATAGTGGTCACAAGCAATGAATCATTTCCAACCAGAATCATGAAAGATAAAATATAACAGTTACCAGATTAGAGAGAAAAATCGAGGCTCTTAAATCCACTCAAGATATAAAAATTCCTGATTTGTGACATAAAAATACTATAAGCACAGAACAGCATCTCATAGTCTTGGATAAGGTACAAAATAATAATAAAGCAAGGCTTTACCCTAAATTGTTCATAACACCAGAGCAGCTGGCATCTACTTTTGTAAATCCCTCTTGATTTTATGTCTCACAGGTCCTTTCCTCCCCACAAACTAACCACATTTGTGATAGAAAGTACCCCTCTGCTTTTGCCTTTTTGTTTCTACATCTTAGGGAATGTATCTTGAGGGTTTTTAGCATGTTAAGAGTCAGAACAGCTCCTCTAGCAAAATACATGTGTGTCTTTGTTTCCCAAACAACATCTGAGAAAGATAAGATATCCTGATGATTGTAGGTTATGTATTTAGGGATTAGCTGCTGAGTGTGGAATCCCCAATTCTCTCCCTATTATCCTACTGTAAGATAAGGCTCAGATTTTGCACCTCTGCTAATTTCTTTTCACTTACCATACCCATGCAGGTAGAGATAACCTTTATTCTGTTATCAGGTATCAGCTCCTATATCACAAAATTGCAATTTTCTCAATTAACATGTACCACAGTAAAAAGAAACAGGGATCATAGATCCATCTAGAAAAGTAAAGAGAATATTTCTGAGTGCATGCAGCAAGGAGAAGAAGGATTTAAATGGCAGGAATGCAATCCTTGTGTTCAGGAATGGCCAACCTGACTATGATCCTTCTACTGATCTATGGTTTGCAATTTGTTTTACAGTAGAAAGCAAATAAATCCAAAAAACATTATTTTGATCCTAGCTTAGCTAACTCTGCATGTAGCTGAAGGGAGGGAACAGGGAAGGGCCAGTAGAAGCATCCGAAGTTGAATGTGGACGTCATCTAAAGGAAAGCTGTGGAGCTTTGCAGAGGCCACTCCTGGAAATAGCAATGTTAAGCAGGTTGGGACTTTCCAGGCTTATAAGGAGACAGTAATCATGTAATCATCTCTGCAAAGAGAACCTCTCATCAGCACTTCTTCAGCACAACAGTTAATGGGGCCTCATCCTGTGAGCAGGTGGAGTGAACCAAAGATGCTGGTACGGGACAGCAAGATGTCTCATTTAAAGGGATTTAAACCATGTGCTGGCCACAGCAAAGGTGAGTTGATTCCTCAGCAGAAGCCCTGTCAACAGGGGGAAGGGGAAAGCTGTCACCAGAAGGAAGTTGTCACCTGAGAAGGAGGCATTATTGCAGCTGTAATGCTAAGCCAGGAGCCTGTAGCACGTGCTTGTAGAGATAAACCTGGTAGGCAGAATGGGTTTACTACTAAGTACCCAATTAGTACTAAGGACTCGATGATCCTTGTGGGTCTCTTCCAACTCAGGATATTCTATGAATAATTCCAGCAGAGCTGGGGATTTTTATCATGAGGGTGATGTGCTTTGTGCATTGTATGTGTGTACTTTGATGTTCTGTTCCTAGGGACTGAAGGAAGCCTGAGATGAAGCATGGAGCTTACCTACAAAATGAATACCCACATGTATGTGGATGAGAGCAAGACAGGAGTATAAAGAACAAGCTCTAAAGGAGACACTTGGCTTTTTAACAGCCCACTCAGCACTGTGATCTGTCCATTTCTAATGGCTGGCACAACCCTGCCGTGGTAACCCAACAGTCCATTTTCTTGGCAAGATCCATGAGCCAGAAACTGAAGGTACATTCTTGACATTACATTTAGGCAATGAGTAACATTGGGTTGCCAGATTTTAAGTGCTGAAATTGATTATAATCCCAGAAAGATAAATTGATATGTGTATTGAATAAGATGTAGGAGACGTGCTGTCCAAGTGATTTTGTGGCTCCATGCATATTCAGCAGGCAAATGAATTTAGGTTTGGGCATACAGCAAGTACATGAAATATCACTATGTGCACACCAGTCATTTTTCCAGACATCTAGCAGTGGAGGCTTGCAGGGCAACTGGAAAAACATCTAGGTGGTATGATCCAGGAAAAGTCGTGTTACCTTTTTATACTTTTCTGTAACAAGGATTTTGATCAAATATTCCATAATGTCTCACGTTATACATGATAAATGGCGACCCTGGGGATACTTGTGCCAAAACATCTTTTCTACCTTGAATTAGAAGTTAAAGAGAGCACAAAAGAGAAAATGCTTCCTTTGCAGTCACAGGATGGCAGCTGGGTCCCCTGTGGGCTTTGTAAAGGCTTGGGAGCTGTCATGGTCTGAGCGCTGGTGAGGTTATTGACTCAAAATGGCACATCCATGTCCACTGCAGAGACACCTCTGACTGCAATGAAAACCTGCACTGGGAGCCTTCAGTGGGGTGAAGACTTGGAAGAGTCTTTTTTCCCCAGCATCAAGTTTCCTACCTTGTCGAATGGCCTACAAGCTACTAGTGGGGGTGAGGGTCCTTTTAAAAACTGCTCTTGCACAGATTGTGTGGAAACGTGTTCACACATTGCCTTCCTGTAACTGCTCTTCCCAAAGCACTCCGGAGCAGGTATTCCTGGAGAAAAGGTTGAAAACCACTGCTTGAGGTTCAGCAATTTATTACCAACCCCTGTCCCAACAAGGTAACGAAAGCTGGCACAAAAGAGACAACAACAGTTGCTAAATGACAAGATGGAGCAGCCCACACAGAGCATGGAGGGAGAAGCACAGATGGCAGAGGAAGGGCTTGCAGGAGGCTGTGGGAACGCGGGCAGAATGTAAATCTCATTGAAGCATCTTGGTAAATAATTTGGTTAATAAAAAAGCAGTTTAGTTTTAGAATCCTGGAAGTCTTTTCATGTTACTACCCTGCACACTGAACGTGAAACTGGGAGAGATTGTGGCTGTGTCCTGTAGGGGAAGAATAAACAAAGGATTTAAAAATAAATCCTTATTATAATCTGAGAGATAGCGCCAACTCTTCTGGAGGAAGAGCCAGGTGGAATAAATAGTTTCATCATAATTCACTGAGAACTGGGGTCATTTGCTACTTTGTGAATGAAGCAAACGCTGTTTTGTTTCTGCCACAGGTTTTACTGCTTGAAAGCAAGAGAGAAAGAAAGAAAAAGAGAGAGGGAAGGAAGGAAGGAAGGAAGGAAGGAAGGAAGGAAGGAAGGAAGGAAGGAAGGAAGGAAGGAAGGAAGGAAGGAAGGAAGGAAGGAAGGAAGGAAGGAAGGAAGGAAGGAAGGAAGGAAGGAAGGAAGGAAGGAAGGAAGGAAGGAAGGAAGGAAGGAAGGAAAGGAAGCTGCGTTCCCTGTGCTCTGCCTGCTGAGGTTGTTCAGCTTTTTGGTACTCTGATTCAGTCCACGGTGTATTAAAAATGGAGAGGAGATGAAGAACAAACTCAAGAAAAAATGATTGGGGTGATGAACTTCTCAGAAAGTTCACAAATAGGCTAATGCAAGGCCGAATTCAGGCATGTCTGCTCACTGGAAGAGGGGCCATCGTCTGTGCAAACCTGCCAGCCACAGAGGCTGGAGCTGCTTGGAAAATTTCCAGTGAAATGTTTGGGAGTCAGAAAGGCTGTGTTTCATCAAAAAGCATTGTATGGAAATTTGTCACATATATAAAAATACGTAGTTTGAAAATGGAATTGGGGGGAAGGGGGTGAGGGAGGAGGAATTGTTTTGAAAAGGTCAGAACAATCCAGCAAATTTTTATTATTATTATTATTTCACAAAAGGAGCTCTTAGGGTGACCACTTTGAAAATACTGCTCATTTTTCTACATTTAGAAGAAATTAATAAGGAAAAATGGAACGGAACCAGAAGCACAAAATATGTCAATTGTCCTGAAATGCAACTGGGTGTTGTGATGTATGGTGAATAAGAAAGATTTATTTATTCATTTATTTTTCTGCTTGTATTTTGAATTATCTTGAAAATTTGGGCTTAATAGACATACTCTTAGTGCCTAATGTAGTTTCTAGTTAAAACCAGGATTCCAGTACTGGCACCAATTAAACACCTATTGGTTTTAATGAGGTTTGATTTCACTCTGTGTTTTCACACATATTAATGGAAGGGAAAGGTCTGCACAATTTGGATTTCTCCTCAGAAAAATGTAGAAGATTGTGGAAGATCAATTTAAAACATTATTTTCTCATTAACTTAATTTGTCCTATATTGTAGCAATACATATTGCACAATCTTCTTATGCAATGAGGGCTTCTTTTTGCTTTTTCTGGGGCACACTCAAATTTCTGCAAAAAATCTGTGACTGTTCGTGGAGATTTTTAAAGTTAGAAATTATTGAAACAGAATGAAACATCCACTTGAACAAATATTTTCAAGATTTTCAGTGAAAAAAAATGAAGCTTTTACTGACAAAAGCATTTAGCTTGAAAAGAACATTTGGAAAACTGAATTATTTGACAAAAAATATGAGACTTTCATAAACAGAAACATTTCAGTTGTTTTTCTATTTTAAAATTTAATTCATTAGAAATGTTATTGTGAAAATGCAGAAGCACCTTCAGAATTTCCTTTCTTGCTTTAGAAGTAGCTGCCAAACAGAAATGGAATATAACTGTACACAGCAGGAGACAAAACCTCACTTCGTCCCCCTTTCAGGTGAGTCACCCAAATAGATCACTGACTTTCTCTTTTTCCCCCTTCTGTTCCTCGAGTTTAAACATAGCAATGGTTTACAAGATCCCGACTGAAAACATGCCTCAGCTGTGTTAACATGACCTACGCAAAGGGCTGTACCTTCTGCTCCAACCTGTGCCTAAAAACAAGCCTGCACAAAGATCTCCTCCTTGTCCGATGATATAAGTAGGGCATTTTCTTCACAGGATGAGTGCTAAATATTTACCTTCCCAAAATAGTGGCTGCATAAACGAGGCCAAAAGTGATACCAAGGTGCTCAGCACGGTTCAGTGTAAGCAATTCACCGTGATCGGCTGAGAGGTGTAACAAACCTGTGGTGAGCTGGGCTTGACATGCATGCAGGACCCTGCCGTGGCATAATGTGCCAGTCCCGATCGTCATATCTGCAATGAAGTGGAAGAAGAATTACCATAGCTATTGTGGATTATGGTTCAGACTTTTGCGGGCAGAAAGCTTTGGCCTGTCGCTCAGCTGCTAACTGTAACTGCGCCGAGATAGTGACTAGAAAAATAATTGATTAATCTAAGGGCTGGATGCATTCATTCTTGCACTGGATTTATATATTTTTATTCTGAGATGATGAACAGCAAAATGCAGCAAATTTGACAGTCAGTGACCGTTCATGCTTATAACTCATTTAAAGCAGAGAGGAATGGTGGGAGAGTCCTTGCTTTTAAACTCCACGCATGGTTTTGTAGATTTGCTCGATTTGACAATGGGGCTTTCTGCACCAGCTCAGACTTACTCAGAGGCAGGTTTCAGAGTCAGGGTGGGGTGGGAACAACATGCATCCTTTCCTCCTGTGGCCTTGTGCCGTTGGCTTTCCCCTCTCCCTGTAATAGCACAGCTCTCATGCTGGGACGTGGACCTCTTCGCCTCTGCTGCTCTATGCTGCAGCTCCTGGCCAGCTGGACCTTTATGAGGCTTTGCAAATGACTGATGACTATCTTTCGGGATCAGGAGGAAGTTTTTCCTTTGGGGTCTACAGACTTTTCATGCTGTTCTTGCATCAGCAGGAGATCATAATTAAAACTAATCTATTATTTACCAGTTTGGAGGAACAGTGAGATCTCACTGTGTAGGCCCAGGCCGCTGGGTTCAGGACAGCATTGTGTACTTGGAAGAAGAAGCAAGACCTATGAGATTTGCAAACAGGAGCCATAAAACTTTGGCAGAGGGGGGAAGATGAGATTCATAAGCTGACTGTGATGGGTAGGCTGCAGAGAGCCCGGACGGAGCTGCTGGTAAGGGCTCTTTTGCCACTGATTAATCATTTCAAAATAGTGGCATCCTCTCATCAGCTAGAAGTGGAATGAGAGTTTGGGACTTTTGCCAAAGCATCCTGGATATGCTTCAATTTTATTTTGCTTCTTCTACATTTTTTTTTTTTTCTTTCTTTCTTTCTATTTTTCTTTTTTTTCAGAAGAATGCTTCTGAATTAATAACATTTTTTTTCCTTCCTTCAACAGATGTCTCAAAGGGAAGAAGAGATATAGGAGAAGTGGGTGTGAACACATATAAAACAAAGGAGAAGGACAGGCTGATACTGATGTTGTCTGATAATTTCTCAAACATCCAGAGCACTTCTATTTGTGAAGGTCTTGTACCACAATGCTTCTACTGATTAGCGCCAACACTAGCAAGGCTTAGGCTGGAAAGGATGACAAATAGACAAGACATCTGGCTTGCCAAATTATTGTCTGAAACGGAAAATGAATTGTCACTGTTGTTTGTCTTGGTGTGGTGATTAGATGGCACTGCAGTTTTTGCACTACCCGATGGTACGGGCGTCTCTTCACATACCCACATTTTACTGCATTGCTTTGGTGATGCAGTTTTCTTAGCGGGGCAGCTATAGATCCAGACTCCCAAGAGGAAACGTGTTAACATTCATCTCGGTGACCCATTTTCAGCAGTATTGGAGTTGCAGAGCAAATACCTCAACAGTGCTTTCTCCCAGATCACTCAAAGTCCCTGAAAATTTCCCGTTACACTCCCAAGAATCCAAAAAGGAATTACAGTTTGCAAAACTCACTCTTCAGGTAACCGACAGAAACATTTCAATAAAAACCAGCTGGCTCTAAGTTGTTTGCCATGGAGAAGCGACATCTTTCTCCCAGAAGGATTTTTCTCTTGCAAGGTTTTTACCTAAACACTCACTTCCCACAGGCATTTTATCTTAGAATAGAGGCACGTCAGAATTATCCTTACACCATTTGTGCGATGTAAGGGATTTTTTATATGATTTATTTCTTGCACCACACAATTACTCCATATAAGATAACATACCAAATTATACAAAAAAAACTATACTGATAGGATATTTGCAATATATTTTTTCCTTCTCTTTACCTGTTTTGTTTTTAGAAGCAGCTTTCCAGTGTACAGCTGGGAGCATCAGGCCATGACACGGAGCTCAGTGCTCGGGGTAATTTTGGGTGGGTATTGTTTTGTCAGTACCTCTCAGCCTGTGTTTCTCTTCCGAAGCAAGTAATGCCCTGTGCCACAAAGCCCGCCCTGGCCCTCTCCTTCCTTCCCAGGAGGTCACTGGCTTTAATCTCATTGTCCCCAGAGGCAGAAGGTGGGAGATCAGAGACTGTCTCCTGCCCTGGGCTGTGCTGGAAGCGCTTGGCACACTTAGGCTGCATTCCCAGAGGGAAAGCAATGTGGAGCTGTAGCTGACACATCCGATGCTCTGCCAACTCCTCTCATCCCTGAACATCAAGAAACAAGCTTCTCAGGCTCTGTGGGTCTCTCCATGCCACATCATGCTGAAAACTGAGCCTCTCTGCACTCAGATGGCACATGCAGCTTACGCACTCCCCTTGAACTCATTCCAAAGACAAATCCCATCTACAAATGGGATGACACCACAGACATGGGATGAGACTTGGCTGTACATGGCCCTGTTATCAACTTTTATTGCAAAGTAGCTGACAAACATCTCAAGGAAGACTGCAAGAAGCCAAAGCGCCCCAGGAATAAGACTTAATATTAAAACTTGGCACTAGTCTGCACCAGATTTCAGAACCCAGGTCCAATTAGTATTATTTTTTAAGGACTGGATAATGTTGTATACATAGGATGTGCATTGAATATGTCATATTTATCCTATAAATGCAAAGAAATATAAGAATTAGTCTCAGAAGTATCCTATCTACTTTTTCCTCTAAAAGTACCAGTTATGTGACTGTTGTAGGGTAAAATGTTAGCACCAGGAAGAGCTATAATTACACCGTACACTCTGCTTTTCCTTATTTCTCACTTTTGTGCTTAGAGACACTTCAAGGTCACCACATCTACTGATAACTCAGTCCTAATTAACTTCACTGTTGAGGTAGCAATCTCAGGAATTTGCCGAGTAAAGAATACCCAAGATCAATGGCTTTGTGACACACACAGTTGTCTACAGAAGAATCAACTGAAAATATGTTCGGAATCTGGGGTTTGTGCATTACTGAAGTTTGATCAGGAGTCTTTAAAAAGCCAGAACATGAACTGCTTAAACCTGCACTGACCTTGCTTCCCAAGCCACTGTCTCTCCGGTGATTTTCCCATGCTTTCACCTCTTTTTATTACAGGAGTCAGCAAAATAGGAAATATCTTCAGCTCCAAATAGCAGCCTGACCAACAGCAAAATGAATTTTTTGTGTCTTTTTATTACTTTATAATAATATTATTATTTGCAAGAAGTCCAAACTGGGGATAAAGGTATATCATGAGTTAGTCTAGCATCATATAGATTCAGATTCCACAAGCCATACCCATACAAATGGGGACTGAATAGAGAGGAACACAAGCTCTAAATTCACTGTTTTATATTCTTCATTCATTATGCTGCTAGTGGCTTTTTCAGAAAAATAAAAAAATGTTCAGCTGCCCTAGAAGCAAGTAGCTATACTGCATCGCTACAGTCCAGGATAGTCCCATCCTTTCCTACTCCAGCCCAGGGGAATATTGACTTACATAATAAATATTACAAATCACATACATCAGATCACATATTAGTTTCATAGTAATAGCGGTAAGTATGGAAAATGCTAGGAAAGTATTTCCAAACATACATCTAAATGAACTGGATTTATCTTGGCCCTTGAGGTCATATTGCAGAGGGAGCCTAGCAAGGTTTAATTGTTGAAAACTTGTAGAAATGGCAAATAGAAAAGAGAGACCTTTTCTAGAGTTTGGTGCAATGTGAACAGGCTTACTGAGTCTTCAAAATTACCTACTTTGGTGCTGTCCATGCAAACCCTCACAATGGCAACTACAGATATTTGGTTATACCTCACGATGAAGGTCACAAATCATAAGTATTTAACTCAGCTCACGTATCACCTTTGGAGAGCAAAGAGTTACGCTGAATGGCTTATAATTAGCAAGTGACAAATACTAGTCACAAAAATAACCTGGTGAAGAATTTTGTATTATTATTGAAGAAGAAAATGGAAAAAAAAAGCACTTTGAAGGCTGACAGTTTAGAGAGGGTTTGGAAGCACAAGTATGGTGAGAAGATTTTGGCTGCAGTCTAGGTTTGGGGCTTTGGTTTCCCCATACGGAAGGATCTTCAAAAAGAGCCATGGGCTGGAGCACAAAAGATTTGATTATTTATTTATTTATTTGCTGGGCCTTGCTGGCTTTTGGGTGATCTTTATTATTTCTCTACTGACTTCAGAAGGAGCCTAGACAGGCCTGTTAACTGGCTAAAATCTTACGAGCTGGAGTCCTCCCTAGGATCTCAGTGTAATTAATGGAAGAAAAAGTTTTCAGGGGTGATATAGATACGAGAGCGGATTTTAGCAACATGCGATGTATGAAGAAATCTTTGATTCATTGCAATGGGAAGCGACACGTCCCTTTTGGCATGATTCATTCCATCCAGAGAGGTTCAGCATTGGAGACAGACATTAAAGTCCTTGCAGCTCTGCATTACAGCAGCAGCGACAAGCACTGGCAATGATCTTGCCAAGATATTTGCATTTCCAGAAGACTAAGGGCCAGATTTTGGTCTTTGCATTAAGGCTGCATCACACCAGCTTGTGATTTTTCAGTAAGATGATGCAGAATCAGACCTTCCACTCGTCCTGGTTCTGCTGCGTCACTTGCTGTATTGTAAAGTTTTTATTTTCTTGCAGTGGAAAGGAAAGGAGCACATTAGCAAATATTCAGGCACACTGACACTGGGAGCACCTGCTTCTGGACCTGTTTTCTCCCTCAGTTTGCCAGCACCTTCCCCTGGTTCCAGTCCCTCTGGCAACGTCGAGTTTTCCCCTTTCTTCCCTGCTCACTGTATGCTTGCAGCTGATAACAGTCTTTGGCCCGAGTATTTGCTCAGACCAGCCAGGCCAGGCCACGTGGAAGGACAGGAGATTTATAAACCCGCATTAAGCAGACACATTCATCAGCAGACCTGCCTCTCTGTCTGTGAGCCCCAAAGCGGCTGCGGTGTCCCGAAGCACCCGGTGCTGCTGGCCGAGACCATGGAAAAATTAATGGGAACGCTCAAAATCGCGTGCCCTCTCCTTAGGTCCAAGGGAGAAATGTAATTGTGAAGGGAAATGCAGGTTGAAGAGGAGGTATTGTCACCTCTAAACTTTAACCGCAGTTTCTCTAGAGCTGTGGGAATTTCAGAGAGGAGGAAATCATGGGCATTTCTGGACCTTCTAATGAAAATGCCAGTCATCCAGAGGAAGATACCCAAAAAACCTGGCAATATCCCTGTTGAGATATACTATATGACTGGGGTGTATGTGCTGCAGTTATTTTTAATCTGTCTTCCATCTGAAATACTTTATTGCATTTTTAGAGGCTCTTTTAAAAGCAGAGCTGCTAGAGAGTGCTTTTATGTTTTAGGTTGTCTTATGCTAAGCAGTAATATATGTTTGGGTTGTTATTTTACCTTGCATTTTTACTGTGATGATGACAATTTCTGTGTTCTGCTAAATTGTAAACCAGCCTCCCATAATGCTGAAATGCTTGTATTAGGAGGCTTAGCTAAACACTGCATAACAGTAGATTTGCAAAGTATATTTCAAATGTTTTCATGGAAGGCTATTTCTTTTGTGCCAGACAGAGGTGCTTAGTTTGTCCTTGTACATTTCTTCCCTCTTTCTAAAGCTGGCAAATGGCTATGGCAATATTCATGTGGGACCTTTACTGTTCTCTTCTATTTGCTTTAAAATAAGCACACAGAAGTTAGCTATAGAGCCATCTGAATTAAAAAACGAAAAGTGGGGTATAAATGCAACTATGTGAGTTATGTTGTTTGTTCCATTTTGCTTCCTTCAGCACCATAAAAATTGGTAAATTGCTTTTTTTAAATCATGCTTGGGTTATGAACTTTTATGTCCTAATCAATTAAATAATTAACTTCTGTTGGATTGGTCTCTCAGACCTCTTTTCCCGCTCAAAGCATCTGGTAGCTGAAAGTGTTTCTGTACGTCTACACTTACATGTGTAAATCAGAGAGTTTTTAATTCAAGTGGCCAAGGGGCATTCTTGAGTGCAAAGGAACTTTATTCTTTCCAGCAGTTACAAATAGAAAATATCAGCTGATGAAATACAGATGCAAAAATTAATTTTGACTTCAGGCTTCTGCCTGCTGTACAGTCAGTGCCATAAAGATCTTGAGAGTAAAGTAAGGTTACAGACTGAAGTCAGTACATCTGTTAGAAATATTTTTTACCAGAATGTGAATTGGACAAGCACGGACTTGAAGTTAGTCATTGGACTAACTTCAGAATAAATGAGCATGTAATTAAAATATAACCAAATAAACCACAGAATTCCAAACACATTGTTGCTGCCACCACTGTTTCTGAGGCACAGGATCCAGTAGCAGATTGCTGATACTCAAGCTTGTTTATTTTGGGGCAGTGGAATTTAGACAAGGAAAGCGATGCCTTCATCAGTGCATGGGGAAGGATAAGAATTGCAGTTTGGGAAAAAGTGTATGTTTACCCCAGCAATACTTCATTTGGTTTCATAGCCAAGTGAAAGAAGGGTGGTAAGAGGCAAGAGTTTTCATTGTCATGGGATGTTTGAGAGCCCACATCCAATCCTCAGTAAAAGCCTTTCCACTATTTTTGGTTGATTTTAGATCACATGAAATTATCTCCAAGACAAAATGAAGAATAAGTAGACCTCTCGGTGAGTATCATTCAAAGAGCATCAGGGAGATCTGGAGCATACCAACCTTGTACTGAATCCCTGTAGAGCTCCCCTGGATATCCATGGGAGGCCTGTCTGAAGATTATGTCCACAGCAAGGAGTAAATCCTGGAGTAAACCCTAGAAGAGCATAAAATGTGTATTTTTCATTTTCCAGGAAGGCTGTTTGGAAGCCTTTATATGAGCAGCCTGGGTTTTGAACTCAGGGCTTATAGAAAGAATTACAAGACTTTGAAATAAAAGTCTTTTCTTAGTTTGACTTAAGCCTGTTTAGGGTTATTGAGTTCTGTTCCTGTACACCAGCTAGTCTCCTGCAGTTAGGGTGTCCTGGATTTAGAACTTTTTGCATATTTTTAAACCGTAAGTAGTCAGGGGAGAGAGAGACATAACCACATATATGGATGTGCCCAAACAATAGTGGAACAGCAGTTGAGGCACTTTACTTTTTTTTTTTTTCCCCAATGAATTTGTTGCAAACTACTAAAAAAAAAATCTAATCAGCAAATACCCCTAGAAAGATGTAATATAGAGGAACAGTGACATGCAAAGTTGACATTTCTCAGACTTTCACTTAGAAGATATGTGTCTCTGCTGCACAAGATACCAAGTTCTTTACCAGGAAGGGTAATGTTCACTTAACAGCATTTGAAAAATCTCAGTATTTTTAGTGTTGTGTTTGAGTTCAGAGTTAGAAGAACCTAGAAATGAAATTGCATATTTAGAGGCTCATAGATAATGTAGTTTCTAGCGGGATTTTGATATTTGAGGAGATGAGCAATTATCCCCAGATTCTTTATAACCAAGTTCAAATCAATCTTTAACATATAAAGGAGATGTGTAAATTGCACTGATAAGTCTAAGCAAAGCCTTGGCTCCATCTACCAAGGGCTTTAGAAATTCAGTTCCTGGATCTCGCTTTTGCAGTTTGGATCCATCTTCTACTGCAGAAATTACAGACACGATTATTGCTGTAATGCAATGTAATATAGCACTCTAATACAGTCAGCATCCAAGTTTTCTATTAGATGTGAGTGAATAAGCAATGATAAATATGCTGTTGCATGATTATTAGTAACACTGAGTATGAAGACACACTATCAAGATTTTAATGTAATACCATGAGAGAATGGATATGATTCTCACAGGAATAATTGTAATGAGGGAAATAAAGAGTTTAAAAACTGAGTAGAACTGATTTATTATGGATATTTTGTTCCTTTTACTAAACTCTGCTCTTATTTTTGCAGTTTCTTGTGGTTTTCTATATACAAAATGAAGAACATTATTAACCGCTGCACTGCCCAACTAATTATGCTTATTTTTGGCACTATATTGCACTTTAATTAAGAACTGTTTGCATTTTCAGTGCATGCAGATGCCAAAAGTTTGCCTTTTTAATTAAAAGTAAAAAGCAAACTAAGCTGTTCCATGAGGAATGTGAATGAAGCTCTAATGATTGGGGAAGGACAGAGAAGAAGTTCAGACCTGGTGAACTTTAATGCCAATGGTGCAAAATATAACTAATTATACAACAATTGATTGTTTGCCACGTACAAGTAACTACAGCCTTATTTGCCAAATAGACTGACAAGATAAAGTAATCTTTTCTCTCATTCATTGCAGTCACTGAAATTCTGCATCTCAGCAAGACACAAGGAAAGGCTGCACCTTTGTGATGTAAATCAGTGGTGGAGAATTTACATGATCTCTTTTCAGAAGGGAAAAATGGAATTGCATAGGGTGGTCCCCAGGAGCAAACACAAGTCACTGCAGCCTGTTTTGGGGGCTAACTTGTGTCATATGACAATTGCACTGGTTGTAACACTTCTCCCAGATATATTCTGGTCTGGTTTAACAGGAAGACTTGCAGGGACTACATTAAATCAAGAATATGTATCACTGACTTGCTCTAACTTCGGTTTATCTGGTGTGCTGAATGGCTGAGGAAAAAAGGCGATGGAGTGCAGTAAACATCTTTCTGAAAAAAGTAATCATGGCCAGCAGACAGTAACCATTGCCTGTTATTACTGTATGCCTTACATTTGGGAAATGAGACTGAATTATGCTGGCAAACTTGTGGGATAGCTCTGCTTACAGGCCTCAGTGTTCCTTGGTGAATTTATTCACCCTTCCCCAGTGACATTTCAAAGTAAGTTATTCTCCTTCATCTTTTCTGGCTGCAGTCAGCAATGCCATAGAAAAACCACCGGTGATGGATTGTCATCAAGGCCACAAAACAGAGTGAGGCAAAGCAGGGCTTTTCTGAGGAAGGGTTGATTAGTCCTAGGAATACTAAATACCTGTCTGTGTTTCCCCTGCATGTCCGAACATGGCAATCCAGTTAAATATCTCTGAATAATCAGAAGCAGTTCAGGTTTTGAGGGTGGCTGTAGCCTGTTGGTAGCTCCCAGAAACATTCTGCAAAATATCAGAATGGGAGAAAAGGAAGAAATCCATCGGTGTCAGTTTGGGAAATGTTCTTGACATAAGGACATACCCAAGAAGTTTCATCTCAAAGTGTTCCAGGAATAACTTAAGCACATGAGTTGGACTGTATCTCTTAAAACATACATGTGAGCTGGTCTTAAAACATAAGTCTCTGGGGGCAGCTTGAAAATGTTCATCTGTGGCATGAGTGGACATTAATTTATTATGTCCACGAGAAAAGATGAGCCTCATCCTTCTCAGTTCAGGCATATCTGCACTTGATTGCTGCCTCTGTGATCCAGTGCTTACTGTCCTGGGATGACAGGACCTTGTTTAATCAAATAATCATAAATAAAGATACCCAAACTTTAGCTTGTTTGCAAACAAGAGAGAAAAGACCATTCCCCTAGAGAAAACCTATTTCAGATCAGTGATGCTGCAGACAGCACAAGTGTGCTGCAGACCTGCACCCAGTGGTGTTTGTTCCCTGCTGGCTGGGAAGGCAGAAGGTGATGTCCTTTATTCGCAGCCACTACTGCTCCAGAGACCATGACTACTTCCACTTCTGTCAGAAGCTGGCTTCACATAGAGTGAATTCCTGAGGTTTTCCTGTTTCTTTGTCCACTTCTAGCATTAGCGATGTGTTTTGTGCTGGAAAGTTTCAACACTAGCTCTTTGGTTCACCTCCAAGTAGTCACAACATCAATCTCCAGAGGCTGAAGATGATAGGTAGAAAATAAGCTGCCAGCCTTAAGGAAGGGAGCTCATTAAAAACACCCTGGGTTTAGGAGGAAGATATCTTTATTTCTTGGCTGAGGTCAGCTGCGGCTGAATCGCTGTGGAAGAGATGCCCGCGATATCTCAGGACTAATTCATAAATCACAGCAAGTGCCAGTTCCAGGCATGGATGGAAAATCAAGAGTGCTGTGGCAGAAAAGATAATGTGAGGATATAACAAAAGCAAGTTTACATAAAATGGGATAAAAATGCATTTCCTGGGGAAAACCCAGCAGTAGAGTCAGAAGCCCCACACTGAGAAACATCGCTCTGGAGACGTGAATTTCTGGTTCAAAGTTAAGGCGAAGAGCTATGTAACCTCTAGAAAACAGGCAAAATGCCTCATGTACTCATGAACTCCAAGTGATCTTAAAATAAACCCTCAAGTTGGTGAATTCATTACAGATTATTGTGTTTACTTCTGCAGCCAAAGCCTGTGAAGGGTATATGGGGTTGATTAGACAGAAATTTTGAAAGGTAGTTATGGACAACCATTCAAAGCAAAACCAGCTGCCCATGTCTGCAAGCTTATATATGTGATATATAATAATATTTAAAATATTTAAATATTTCATATAATTATATATATAAGATATCTCCAGATATTGCTTCATAACATCAAACTCCAGTCTCCAAAGCTGTTATTGTTTGCTAAAGGAAGGTGCACGTTTGTGGCACAAACCATGAAAACTGTGACAGCAGATGCATTGCTACCTTTCAGAATAATAAAACAATAGATTGAAATGAGATATATTAGACAATAAATATTCAAATATTTTAATTAATATTTAATATTAATAACTGTGAAGGGCTGAATTTATGTATAAGGCAGTACCAATTTATCAATCTGGTCCGCATAAGTCATTTTCTCTCCAGTAGCTAATTTTTCCTCTAGTTTTACGACTCCCTATGATATAACAGGCTTTCCTAGCACAGCTTATGGAAAAAGACACTGAGGGTCAGAGCATCATGTCAAAACACTTTGACTGTACTCCCATATTTAGATGCTTATGCTAAAAATAGAAATAACAGAAACTCAGCCTCTCACATAACATCTTTGTATCTACAGGGTCTTAGAAAACAGTCAGAAGACCAGATCATCCAGCATGTCCTCCTACCCTAAAACAAGATCAGCCTTTCTTAGACTGAGAGTGTACTGAAAGACATTTCCAGCCTGTCCTTAATTAAGTACATTCACTGTCTCCTCCCACCACAATCTATGCTGCCACCTGTGCATGAGTCAGGACCAGTAGATAAAAAAGATACAAAAAATGTGAAAATCAGCAATGGAAAGGCACAAGTCAGGGGGGACACCCATGTGTCTTACCCAACAGCTAAAAGCTGCCATCTGTCGAAGCATGAAGCTGAAACATGTTTGTCAAAGTGTGTATACACTCCCGAATGTAATTGCTTTTAGCACTTTAATGATCTTTGTAGAGGGGCGGTGGTAGGAGATGGCTTGTGCTGGAGATTTTCTGTTCTGGTAGTGTAGCAAGCCATAGGAATAAATTTTGTTTTAGATATAGCATGCTTCACTAAAATGGTGATTTCTCACAATTCCCTGTTATATGCCACTCTTGCTATTTATTCACTCTCCCAAAAATATTTCATTACAATTACTCAGGACTTTGAGGACAAGGGTTTGGGTCCTTCTATGTTGTTGGTTATCTTGGAAAGTTGTTAGTTTGCTCATACATAAAATGGAGAGAACACTTCTCACTGGTGCAGCACGTAAGGATGATTACAGCGAAGTGCCCTAGAAGTGAGAATAAGGTGGAAGGAGAGATCTTACAGCAAACTTCCCTTTTTCCTCTAGACACAGGAGAGCAAAAGAGAAGCAGGGCAGCTCAGCCTGCTATCTGCAAAAGCTGGAAGACACCAGTTCTGTCTGTCAGGTTTAGGACCTTTTCTGCATGATTCCCACAGTCTGCAGTAATAAGAAGAGCCACCAGCAGCACTTGCATCTATTCTGGGCAGTGAATTCTTATGCATACATCACATCTAGTTATTTTTTCCAGCATTTTAGATGGTTCAGCAGATTTACAGATTTATCATCTTCATAACATTCTTATACTACTTTCCAAAACTACAGAAACCAATAGCAACATTTGATGGCCGTGAAATCATATTTATGGGACCCATTAAAAATACCGTATTGGTAGTTAAATCTGGAACCTGACATAAGTGATGAAAGTACATTGGAGAAGTCCCTGTGGAGCAGCATATGTGGGCTCATGCTCGTAGCATCAGGAAGCATCTGTCACAAATTTCAGCCCTCCCAAGCAGATCTAATCTGGCAGTAGTGATCAGGATCCAAGGCACATCCAAGGAAGAGTGTGCAAAGATGGGCTCCTAAATGAGTGGTTGTATTCCCACTGTACCAGCAGGCTTTGACTTTCATATTATCTAGGGACAGTACTGCAGGTCAGAACAGTCTTTCCAAGCCAGAAGGGAGGCTGTCACAGAGCACCCAGCAAAGTGGATGTTCTCAAGCAGAGTTTGGTGATGACTTTTCCTGTGGCCATGGCCTGTGCAGCCACACTGCTGTGTCAGGACACTGGTTCCTCATGTCAGACTCTCCAAGACTTACAAAACACCCCACAGGCTCCTATAAAGTCCAGTGGCCACTGTGGCAGGACAGTTAGTCATTTTAAGGAGGATTTCACAGCCAAATGGCATCCCAGCATCAGACTCAATCCTACAACTGCACATTTCACCTGCTGCAGCTCTACAAAAATGCCTCCTTCTTTGTAGGATCACAGAGGACTTTCTGTAGGTTATGTTTTCTCTTGGATCAGATCAAAAAGAAAGTGCTGTACATATTGATCTGCAGTAGGCTGCAGCAGTCATCTTTAAATATGGCATAAGCACTTTTTTTAACTTCTAAAGCTTCTGTTTTAGTGATTCCTCAGATAATCAGAAAGCCCATGGCACTAAGACAAGGGCTCCCTACCTTGTTTTCTTCTTCCTGGGTGCCAGAGGCCCCCACATATGGAACTAAACTTACCAATCACAGCGACCTCCAGAATGTCCTCTCGTTGCCTCTTAAAGGTCATTCTTAGACCACTGCATTCAAAAAATCTTGGAAAGCTGGAGGAAGAACCAGTCCTTCAAAATCTCCCAGCCCACCCTCTGAGCTGGGACTGATTCAGGGATACCTTTTTGTCAGAGAACTCCTTCCTTTAACAAAAGTGCAAAGGAAGGAGATCTACTGATGTCTGCCACGGAGGCTCACAGCAGGTCCTCTCCTGATGGGCTCCTATTTCCCTGATGACACAAAGCAAATGGCTCTATGACCTGATTCCTTTCTGCACTTTGCTGAGGAGCCACAGCAGGGAGAAGTTTCTGTTTTATTGTAATCACCGCTCTTATTCCCCCTTACTCTAGCTGGGAAGTTGCTGGCTTTCTAAACTATCCAACCCTGGGCAGCAATTTCCTGGGCTATTAGCTCTGGTAGCAAACATCTCACTTGTTTTCCTGGGGTCAAGTCAAAATACACTTTCAGAGCACTTGCCAAGCATTTTTAGTGGTACCAGACACAGAACTGGTCCCCTGTCTGCAGACACCAGGCAGGAACACCCCAAAACTTGCCCTTTGCAAACTGTGCTCTGTGGCAGAGCTGTCCTCCCAGCAGCACCAGGGATGGGTTTGTGCACCATAACATCCACATGTGGAACATGAAAAATGCTGGAAATCCATTAATAGGGTGAATCAGTCCTAGTCCTTCGCTCATCCTAGACTAGTTATTTCATTAATTAGAGAGTGATGAGTTAATGGCACCTGTTTTCTCTTCTTTCTGAACCTGTTTCCCACCAACATGCTGTTTGTAGTGGATATATTCTCCATATATTTGTATTAACCTCCAGGACAAATCCTTCTAGAAAGTATTCAAAAACATTAGCAAGGGACTTAACACCAATATGTTTGCCTTCCCGTTATCTCTATGTTTCTGAATCCTTTACATTGCTAATGTGCTTTTAATTTATTTTGCTTGCTTTGTTGGGCTGCAGCTCATCCTTTTGTTCCCTGACAATAACGCCGGCTCAAAACTCCAGCGCCTGCCTTGGCCTCTGCCAGGTATTGACATTTTCCCTCACCTCCTCAATTATTAACCACATTACTGTTGCACCAAATCAAGGTCTTAGACCTTTCATGCGATGCCCTGACAAGAAATGTCTGCTTAATTCTAGACTAAATAGCAGCCGGGGTTGAGCCTGGTGGTACCTCCCATCCACGCACAGAAGCTGAAGTGTCTGCAGCCTGGAAAAAGCTTTATTACTGTATATCAGCCTCCGAGCTCAATTTGAGCACCAAAGCTCACACATTTTATGATACTGCATATTGTCTCTGCTAAAATCTCATTATATCTTTGTAGTTACCTCATCCCACTGCGGAATAATGTGTGGTGTTAATGGCATGGCAATGGTAATAAAATGTCCCTGCGATGATTTAAAGCAAAAACAATCCCCCCTCCAAAAAGCCTTCTAACTGGCACTTACTTTTATGATGGACTGCTCATTCACTTATTAAACATTTATTGTTTCCTCAATAAAAGTAATCTTAGATGTATTCAATTATTAATATAAATAAGGCACAAAATTGGAAACAGCAGCAATCTCATTTTCTTTTTTGCATTAATCTTCTCTCTTATTCAACCATCACAAGAGGAGAAGGAAAAAAAATCATTCAAACTGACTGAAAAACAAATACAGTCAGCATGAGAAAAGCAAAATTCTTATCTATATCTGTGTCAGGGAAGAAAAAAAAAAAAAAAGAACTCCTTGGAAACCTAAAATATTTCCAAATATGTGATGGGGTATTGTCAGCTGGTGTGGCTAGCCTGAAAATAACTCATGAAAACTAAGACTGACGCTGCTGTTCAGCAAGGACTGTACAGTTGGAGTGCAAAATAGGAGAGAGACAGCTCACTACTGTATGTCTATAAACACACACATGCCCACGTATGTATTTATGCAGATGACTCCAAGCTTAGTGGTGCAGTTGGCATGACAGAAGGGAGGGATGCCACCCAGAGGGACCTGCACAGGATTGAGATTTGGGCTACATGAACGTTACAGAGTTACACAAGGCCAAATACAAGGTGCTGCATGAGGGTCAGGGCAATCCCAGACATGAGGACAGACTGGGGGATGGATGGATGGAGAGCAGCCCTGTGGAGGGGGGCTCCAGAGGAGGCCACAAGGATGCTCAGAGGGCTGGAGCACCTCTTCTATGGAGACAGGCTGAGGGAGTTGGGGTTGTTCAGCCTGGAGAAGAGAAGGCTCCTGGGAGACCCCACAGCAGCCTGCCAGGGCCTGAAGGGGGCTGCAAGAAAGCTGGGGAGGGACTGTGTGTACATTTTCTCTGTATTACATCCTCATGCATGCACATTTTGGGCACTGGAACTGGCTCCCCAGGCCACTGGTAAAGGCACTGAGCCTGCCAGAGCTCAAGAAACGTTTGGATAATGGTCTCAGACATAGGGTTTGATTTTTGGGTGCTGTTGTATGGAAATAGGAGTTGGACTTGATGATCCTGTGTACACACAGATGTATACAGTTATAGAATCATAGAACAGAATCTAGAGTCATAAAGGTTGGAAGAGACCTTCAAGATCATTAGGTCTAACTGTCTCCCTAATACCAATGTTACCCACTAAACCATGTCCCCAAGCACCACGTCCAAACTCTCCTTGAACACCCCCAGGGACAGTGACTCTACCACCTCCCTGGGCAACCCGTCCCAATGCCTGACTGCTCTTGCTGAGCAGAAATGTCTCCTCATTTCCAACCTGAACCTCCCCTGGCACAACTTGAGGCCATTCCCTTTAGTCCTATCACTACTTACCTGTGAGAAGGGGCCAACCCCCTCTCTACACCTTCCTTTCAGGTAGTTGTAGAAAGCAATAGTGTCCTGATCCTCCTCTCCAGACTAAATAAGTTTGAAGTGTTTGGAAGATAGCACAACATTAGCTTTGTGTTATTATTTCTTGCACACAGCCTGGGTGTTTAGAAATTTAATTTCATATAAATCCCTTTGGATCAGTATTTATGCGCTCACAGCAAGTGTTATGGGATTTGTACCTATCAGCACGTCCCCAGGCACCAGCTGAAGGCAGCATCTGTGTCCACCCAGCCTGAGGTGAACATGGGGCCCTTCAGGTTGGCTTTGTCCATGGCGATTAAGGAGGAGTGAAGTTCCCATTGACAACCAACTGGTGGATTTGAAACATGTTTACAGACAGTTGCTCCTGTGATTTTTTTATTATTATTATTATTATTTTTGGTGTAAGAGTTTTTACTACATTTTATTAGTGACATCCTGCAAAGCAATAGCTATGTGCTCCTGGTGCAGCATCAAGGTAATCTGAGCTATAAATTGTAAGTTCTGAGTCTTGTACAAGGCAAATTTTCAGGTTTTATTTGAATCTTTTCAGGCTCTCTGCCTAGATTTCACTGTGATTTGGTGGTTTGAAGTGAACTTTTACCCCAAAAGCAGCTAGAATAAAATTGTTTTACATTTAAGTAGAAAAAGCTATTTGTTCATGATTTGCCCTTTGCATTCTTCCTTCCATTTTCCAAAAGTTTCTTACAAAGAAAAGTACTTGGAGTATAAGAAAAGAAGAATGTCTTCCAGCTCTAATATTTCTGAAGTACTCAAAATGAGAAGAAACAGTGCAACATGAGAAACAAAAAGTAAAAGGTCATGGGCTTTTTTTTTTTATTTGCTTATTTATTTATTAATTTATTTATTTATTTATCTAGTAGCCTCATGCCAGAGAATGTTGTCATCCTATGGAAACTGCTGAATTAAATGAAAAATTGTCGTTTAGTTGGCAACTGAAGCAAGAAAATGAACCATTTAAACCCAGTGATTTTCACTGTTCTAAGTATCTTGTAAATCTGTCCTCATTTATTTTGAGGTAAAAAATAATAAGTGGGAAGTGAATATGCAGATAGTTAAACAAGATGGCTGAAAAAATAATAGATTTGTCAGAAGCTAGGAGCCATGAAAAGTAATGAAAAATTATAAGCTGCTCTGAGATTTCACTGATTTTTTAAATTTGAAAATTTTGCTTAAACAAGCAAAGATTATATACTATAGCAGTTAGAAAATAGCTTTAAAATACAGAGGGGTTGTGAAAACTATATATTTTTTCCTGATTGTTTTAGCTGCTAACCATCAAATTCCTTCTCAGATTCTTACATTGAAGTAATGTTCACAGCCATACTTATTAAGCACCTGCATAAAGAGCCAGAACTAACACTTTATTTCACTAGCATTACATTAATTATGGGGTAAGGTCTTCTCTTTTACTTCCAAATCAGACATCAGTTCATCAGGATTTAACCAAGTATTTAATTTTACCCATTGTGAATAAACCCATGAGTCAATGTAATTACTTGACAGCCATGAAAAACCAGCATAACCTTCTGGTAAACCTGGGCCTCATTTAGTGTTGTAGGCCAAACTGAAAGTACCTCAAAAAAATTGCTCACGCAGCATTTTGAGATAAAACCCGAAAGTTTTACCTACCACATCTTAAAGATTTGGTTGATAAATATTATGTATATATAAAAAAATATTTACAGTTACCTAGCAGAAATAATGACACTGTGAAAGCAGAAAGGATAGTAAAGACCAGCATTGTTTTTCCATATAAACCAGGTGGTTTACAAACCTGTGGGAGCTCTCTAGGATATAGCATGACTACAATTTTTGTTTTTCCTTCCTAAAGGAAGACAGCTCAGTGACACAAACTATAAAAGCAGCATCATGTGTCAGCTTTGCCATTATAACCTGTCTTTAGAGCAAAGACACCATCAGTCCCATCTGAAAGGGCTGCCCAGGCAGGTTGACAATGTGCAGGATGTGACCCCGCACAGAGCCTGGCGTGTATGGACAGAGCAAAAGGAGCAGCCCCTGAACTCGGGAGTGCATCAGCATTCAGAAAGGACAAATCCAAAATTATCCAAACCACTAAAATTGCTCCCTGTGTGCTCTTGCTCATTTGCCCTATTAATGATCAAACAATTACAAGCACCCAGTTGTGGCGATTAAACTGCTGAACGTACCCCTCTTAGCCTGCAGTGATTTACACATTGCCAGTAGCACACAGAATATCTATGGCTGACTATTATCGTTCTCATTTTGCCACTATTTTATCAGCATTTATGTATCATTGTATCACCTTTTTTGACAAGTCCATATGCAGGTGGAGATGCAAAAAGGGGAAAAGAAATGGAAAAGATAAAAATCTGTTGAAGTCAAATTGAGTTTTTATATTAGAATTGACTTAATCAGATGCATCCTAAGTATTGGGGGAGGAAAAAGACTGGTGGAATGGAGAATGCAACTTTAGCTATGCATGGTCACCTTGTTCAGAATTTAGAAAAAGATCAGAAATTAATGAAAACTGTTTTGAATGGGGAAAATGTACTGTACATCAGAGCTATGAACTGTGAATGCATTTGCTATTGCACTGTGTGCACAAAGATTCCCTACAAATGTTTCCATTGCCACAAAGAATATACTTAGCTTGTAAACTAGGGAATATCCCAAATTTCAAAATGATGTATTTAGATGCAGAGAGGGGCATAATGAAGCAGGTCATTAAAATAAAATAAAATAAAATAAAAATAAAATAAAATAAATGTTTCACTTATTAACAGAAATATTTATAACACTTTAAAATTATTATCAATGGATGTGTTGCTTTGGCTTCAGAGATACTGGACTTGGAGAAGACCACCATAACAGGGATCACAATGCAGTACACATTACCTGTGAAATCTGGAGTCACTCCCCAGTTAGCCCATTGCTTTAAACAACTGAAGAATGTGCAGAGGGAGATGGGCTAAGGTTCCTCTCAAGAGAATTTAGTATCCAAGCAGAAGGGAGCATTTTCCTTTAAGCAAAACAAAAATGTTCATTTAGTATATGCTCCACAGAAGTTAGATATCACTTGATTTCAGTTTGCAATAGATAATTTTATTACTTATTATTATTTTATATTTTTAATCATCGGTCATGACTGTGGAGTTGAGTACATTTTGAAGTGGTGATGAAATTCTTCATAAAGACAGAAAATCTCTCCTTATCAAATTGCCAGGACCAACTGGATGACCCTTTCATCAAACATGTCAGGACACTTGACAAATCTGGATGCACAGCACATCCTGATTAGCTTTGAAGGGAGTATTCTCTGGGGAGTGTGTGCTCTATGGGGTGCAATATTTTGAGTGTGAAAAAAATTCATAAAGCTTTTTTTTTTTTTTTCCCATTCTAGAACATGATCATTTCCTTTCTTTACATGAGTTAGGTATTCGTGAAGCTGCAGCTGATGGCTGGCTCACGCTGGGTTATGAAATGATTAAAACAGCCCTGATTCCTTGGGCAATGATCAGCTTCAGCAAAAGAGCATGCAACTCGTGGAGCTTGCATTAAATTGCAGCTATAAAAAAAAAAAAAAAAAAAAAAAAAAAAAAAAAAAAAAAAAAAAGATAAGATATTGGAATCAGTATTTTTAAGCATTCTTTGAAATGAAATAATAATCTATTTCAATGACATAGCAGAACTGTTTGATGATGTTGTGGACCTGTATATTTTCGTTAACACCATCATCAAGTCTTTCAAATCATATGTACAAGGCTGGAGAGACCAGTTCGGTGTAATTGAATTCAAGCAAAGCCTACATTCTGGAGAGGCTAATTTCAGGCACGGCAAGGGAAGTGTAAAGCTATGGAGTATTTGTTGAATGGGTTTTCAAGGAAATGCTGGTGAGGCTGTTCTTCAAGAATGAGAGAAGACTGAAGGCAAAATGTATTGCCCAGTATTGATTGTTTGACTGATAGTACAGCACAAAGAATCAAAGCACATTAAAATAGTTAAAAAACTGAGCAATACCTGTGTTAGGGAAATAACAGAGGGGTGTGAAATATTTCTTTATTGCAGCTGAGGAAAAGTGTACCTTGTTTCTGAGTGTAATTAGTTCAACAGATTATGTCTTAGTAACAAAAGAATCAATGTCTTTGTCTGGCCTTCATTTAGGGAGAAAAACAGACAAGCTGCGATCCACCTTCCCAAATATCAACATGATTTTATTTATTTTCTTGTTTATGACAGTGTGCTGAGGCAAACAGCCCTTTCAGAAGTTAAAAAAAGAAAAAAAGAAAAAAAAAAGAAAAAAAATCAAAATGAAATGAGCAATCCAGTCTTACACTACCAGATGATGCTAAATTCCAAATGAAGAATATTACTTTTTTTTTTTTTTTTTTTTAAGAAAACTACATTTTTCAGAGCTCCTTCATGATTTCCTTGACTAAAAATATCAGAAGTTATGGTCTGAATCTTCTTCTCTATATTTTTAACCATAAATAGATATAAAAAAATTCTCACCCATCAAACAGAAAGGTGTGTTGCTATGGTATACTAAATATATATTTAAGCCCCTGAGCTGTGTTTATAGTAACTTAAGCATGAGGCAAGTTTCCCGGCAGTTTGTGTTGCTGAATGGACAGGAAGATATGGTCAGGACATCCATCAGGAGGGAGTGTGGGGACAAACACCCTGGTTTAATTAAAACCCAAGCAAGTATTTTGGTCAGGACTTGGGATAAGGCCTGAATGAACCTAGGGAAGAACTGGATAGAAAAATAGATGCGTTGCAGCACAAGAAATTCTTACACAGATACAAATTTTACAAAAAGCTTTATTGATTTTTACATTTACCTGGGCCAGGGGGAAAGAAAAAAGCAACATATAATACATGCGTTTCGCATGAGAATAACAGCCTAAACTCTGAGGTGTTAGTGGTGGCCAGCAATAATCTCAAGGACACTCAAAACGCAGCAGCAAGCTGCTCCCTGCCTAGCCTGGATCAGAAGTTTGAGGGATAGGGGAGAAGAAGACTTCCAGCCCTAGCATCCTGCAAGACCACGCTGTCCTCTCCATGGTCAGTGGGAAGTGAGCACAGTCTATGACACATGCTTTAAAGCATGATTTTGGTTTTCATTCCCACTAGCAGTCTCCTCACATGCTCAGCTACCTCATTTTCACTAATAAGGAAAAGAGCTTTTAAGCAAACAGCAGTGCAGAGGCAGGGCCTGGGGAACCTTTGTCCTGCAGAGGTGCAGAAGAACACAGCCCTGCAGCCAGGCAACCGAGTAATTTTTGAGTTTCATTCTGAGGAGCAAGAAGAAGTTAAACAAGCAAACAAACAAACAACCGAGTGCTTTTGCTGATATAAATTCTGATCCAGAGCTGCACCATAATTGTTTTAATTTGTGCAAGGCAATCTGCTATTTTTGATTGTTTCAGCGCTAGGACTCAAGTAGATGGCAGACCAGACATCCATCTAGACTATGGATGATATAAAACAATGCAACTTCAGCTGATTTATTGCTAGTAAGAATATGAGCACTGGAAAGATAGTTGTTCTTCTTGTTCATTATATAAAATACTGATTTTTTATAATACATAAAACAGCTTTTATAGGTATCGACTGAGAAAGGACTAGCATACAGGACATCAGGTTAGTTCTGTTTTGTACTTTATTATTTATTTTGCAGTTGTGGGTGGGAATCCCAATGAAGAACATGAGGAAATGCATGCCAAAGGTACCTCAGAAGGACATCTGGTCCATCACTCTCTGTCCTTCTCACCTCCAGCAGAACTGACTCTGCCTACATCCTTCCTGACAGATACACACTGGATATTTTTCCTGGTAATCAGTGCTGGAAGTTCTACTACCTCCCCAGGTAATTTTTTAGGAATGATTTCCATCGTGCCACTAGATTGCTTTTCTAGTGTTTAGAAATATACCATGTTTGTCTAGCTGAAGAAGTAGTAAGTGATAACCTCTTTCTCCAGGGATTTAAGCAGAATATACACATATACATGTATACATACACACACTTGGATGGGATTTCCTTCCTTATGTTTGATTTTAAGAATAACAGCTGTTCTTACATGAAATTCAGCACTGAATGAGCCATCCAGCTAATCTACTGAGAGCAGTCTTCAAAGCCCCAGCACTACTTTTGCACCCTACCCTGCTCAGCTCTTTTATGGAGGTTTCTGGTTGTTGACTGGTCTCCATCCCTCAGGTGAAGTCCCCCGGAGAGGGGAATTAGTTTGCCCCTAAGGTTTGGGTCTATGAGCTGACCTTCAGGATCTTTCTCTCCTTCTCCACAGTAGAGCATCTAGATCCTCTGGGAACCCTCAATAGGCACTTCACAAAAATCTTGATTTTGAGAGTATCGGGCATCCTTGTTGCCAGGGTTGCTGATGAAGTTTTGCTAGCTTAATCAGCTGAAGATCTGGCACAGATCCTGCAAGATTTGGAACAAAGTCACACTTCTTCACCTGCTTTTGCATTTACAGAACCTTGGTCCTGGCTCTTTCTGTAACTGCCTTTCACTGAGTGAAGACAGCCCCGTGAAACAGAAGTGAATGTTATCATTCAGACTGAAGAATTTCAGCCATGCAATGTGATTTATTGCTTTAATTCTCCCCCAGACTGAAGATTTTCTGTTCTATTTGGAAAAAGAAGAATCCAATTTGTTCCAAGAAGAAAGTGTAACCAGAGGGCTGGAGTTCCATCTGAAAAACTGTAGGAACCAGCAGTTTGAGTTTGCACCATCCAGAGCAAATGCAAGACTCCATCAAGAGAATTTGTACCTCCAAAAACTTGAAATGTCCATATCATAAAACGTGCCCCAGGAGATGCTTTCCATCTGGCCTGTCCCTGCCAATTGGGCTGCATGACCACGGTCACCCAAGAAAGCAGTGATGTATCTTCATTCCCTTGCCTGTGGCTCTTGGTGTCTGTGGCACAAACGGGCATTCATAGCTTTACTTATTGTCAGGAACACACCCAGAGCTGGATGGTTCCCACTGAGAGCATTGCAGAATTACCAGTTCACTAAGGGCTGGCTTCCCATGGCCACAAGAGGTGGGGTGAGGCAGCAGGAGTACAAAACAGCTGGGAATCCTGGTTGCTCACAGGCCACTGCACATAAACCAATCTCTTTATTATTATTATAGTGAATAGGTGATATGGAATAAATACCCAGTACACACAGAGACTCTTGGTGGGTAGCATTTCCTTGGCAAACAGCACCATCAAACTTCCCAAGAACTTTCCCAGCTGATTATCAGATCTCTTACTGCAATGATTCTAGCAGCTGTCAAAATCAAACATAAAGGGGCTTTAAACCACCTTTTTAAAGACTGAAAAGCATTTTCATAGATTTAAGAGTCCTTCAAACCCAATTATCGAATCAAAATGCAGTTGCAGCCACTCTAACATCTCTTCAGAAGTATAAAAACATCCTTGTATAACTAATCACTCATCAGCTTGCATAGTAAACCCTTTCCCAGTGTGTGCTTTACAACAGCCTGTACGAATTAAAAATAAAACTCGGTCCTTAGCATTCACCTATAGCCACAAAGAAGACTATAATGTTCCTCCAGCTGCAAAAAAATGGGCCCTGATCCCACAGGCCCCACAAGTGGGAAACTGTCAACAGATAAAGTCAAACGAGAGATTGTCTGCACGCCCACAGGCTGCAGCCCACATCAGCAGGTATAGAGAGATGTATAGGAATGAATACATACATCAATGTGTGTGTATTTATATATGTGTGCATGTACATACACATTAATAGGTAGGCAGCTCGCACTACGATGTGATTAGCAACTGTGCTGGTACTTACTAAGAAAGCTTATGGTGTTTTGATGCAAGATTTCCAGCTTGGAGAGGCCAAACAGGTCCCTCCTTGCAGAGCTGGAAACCTGCTTTAAAAGCTAGAACAAGCTGCAACTAATACCATTTTTAATAGCCTAGCTTCCCTGCTGTCAGTACAGCTCCATGGATTTACACCGTTTGATGCTGCCATCCCCTGAATGCTTACTCTAGGGAAAAGCCTTAGCATATTTCACATGTTTATTGCTGTCGTATATTACCACAAGCAGATTCACAGCTGGTGTGAATTGTCATCGCTCTGTGAAGTTAACATCCAGGTCTTTTCATAAATGCATATACATGGCACTATACATCACCTCTGTCTTCGTGTATACATATTTATATATAGCACGTAGGAATAAAGATTCAAGCACCAAATCCTCAGCTAATATCACTTGGTGTAATTCCCTTAATCCATATCACGAAACTTGCTAATAAATATATGTCATCCTACTGCTGTTTTCTTCGTTTCTATCTTAGTATTGATGGAAGTAAAAATATTGAGGTATGTAAAGGGCCAAAACACAAGATACCAGCAGTCCTAAAAGTATCCTGTGGCACCACCACCTAAATTATAAGATATTTTGATTAATTTCTCAGCAGGCTGCTTTTAGGTTTATTTACTTATGTTATTACAGTTGGGTTTCTCCTCCTAACGTATATTAAAATCAAAATAAGAAAACAATTTCTTCTCTTATTCCTTCTTTTAATTACCTGTGCCTGCAAATAATAATTTAGGTTCTCATATGCGTTTCCATGCAGCTTCCTTATGTATTTCATTTCCTTCCTTCAATTTGCCTTATTCTTATGTTTGTTGTTGCTTTCCATTTTTTTGCTTTTATGATCCTGGACCACCATTGCAGTGAGAAAATAAAGTTCTTATTAAAAAACATGCAACTTACTTCTGCTTACTGACTTAACCTATGTGAAAATCAATAAAAAATAAATTTTGCACATAAAAATATTATTAGAATTTTATAGGGTTTCTTTAAGGCGACATTTAATTAATAATGCCAGAGTGGTTTTGTGTGTGTGTTTGTCTTTTTTTTTTCCTTTCTGTTTTGGAGGATTTTTTTTTGGACATCCAATAAAAATTGGGGGAAAAAAAGTTTAATGAAGTAATTATTAGAAGTGCAAACAGTGTAAGAAGAGACATTTGTTTTGCAGTATAAGGAATTTTTGCCCATGGAAAGAAATAACATAAGGTTAATTGAGGAGGGAAAAAGAGCTGCTGGGCAATGCACAGGCCTGGAAAGGTGAGGAAAGAAGAAACCAGAGTAAGAAGTGATTTAATTCAGTGCAGAGGACTGCATGCAAAATAGACATAAGCAGCTGGGTACCAAACATGATCCATGTGTTCAGAAATTATGCTGAGAGAGGCTACAAGGAGGACAAGGTCAGAGCAAGTGCACAAGAGACTTCTTTGGAAATTGGTTGTTTTTATTCGGGGAGTCACATTTCCCTGGAATATTTTGGTATTTTTTAATACCAAATATTTTTTGATTTGTCAAAATAACAAGAGATATAGCAGCTCCTTGAGCAGGTCCTGCTGAGGGCCAGGAGGGCATTTGCTGTCAGGAAAGAACCAAAGAGAGAGAAGCCAAAGGGACGTCCAGGAGGGTGTTCAGTGTTGGCATGGAGGGACTGGAGAAGTTTGTCTCTTCCCTTTAGGGATAGACTGAGCTGCAGGAAAAAAAAAAAAAAAAAATAATGGAAAAAGAATTGTATTTTTCTCCATAAAACACTGATTCTGTTGTCTCTGAATCAATTACTAAATTTTGGAAAGATAGAGGATTTGGGTTGCTTCCCTGGGCTTTGTGGTTCTTTGCTCTCATTAACACTAACTCTGCCTTGCTCTGAGTCAAGTGATTTTGGCAAAAATACTGCTGATCTTCATAAGAGTCAGGGCCTGTATGTACACTCACAGCTTTTCTCCCAGAAAAGAGTTCTTTAGTCACCATGCTACAAAGGCCAGAAATTGAAAATCAAATTACTTTCTGCTCCAGGTAGCACAGTAGCTGCTCCTGGGCTTACAGTTTCAAGATGCCTGCAGGATTACCTTCGCCTTTACTCTGAGCACTTCCTTCAAGTGATGCTGGTCGATCTGAGGCCAGACCTCATGCCAGGCTGCTACAGGTGGTGGATGAGCCACTCTTTGTCTAGGGGAGAGCAGAGGAAAGTAGTTTTGCTGTCATTGTTGTTGCTTGTTTTTCATGAAATATAGGTTGGCAGAGAAATATCAAAGGGGAATTGCATCTGATTTCCCACCTACCACCCTGTTTAGGTCTTTGATCAACAACACCAATAGTAACTGTCCCATTCGGACAGCCTCTCACCCCATGGTCCCTCCTCCCAGAGGCATAGTGCACATGGACTTGTTTGGACCTCACAACCTTCAGTGGCTGGCAAAAAATGTGCTGACTTCCTAAGGAGGTAATTAATGTTTCAGCTACCTTGAGCTTGCATTCTAATACATCTTTACCAATCATACACTAATGTACCAGCATAATAGACAGGCTCTTGGCATTTCTGCAAACCACACCAGGCCTGAATATAATAGGAGTGTCTAATTTCAGTTTTTCACATAGCTTAATTCCCAGCACAGCAAGCACGATTACGGCACATCAGGTATAATCTCATCCCATCAGGTGCAGGGCACACCACGTGCTGTCTGGAAAGGATGAGGCAGGGTAGAATGAGCTTGGCAGGTTTTTGCTTTAATGTGGTGTTCCTCCAGGATCCAAGCAAGCTCACAGAGGGCTGAGTTTGCTTTTGTGGCATCCACTGCGCTGTATACCAGCACGTACACCAGGCGGGGACTGGGTTTTTGTATGTGAGATTCTTGTAAATACAGGCCCATTAGAATTTGACAACTTAATGAATGGGAAAGCCATTTTTCATTACACATCTCTGAATGAAAAATGCCTCTCATTATCTTTGTAATGAAGCTAAATCAATGAGTGACTTTTCAATCCTAATGTTAATGGGAAACCCAATACCTTGCCTGAGCATTAGGTAAGCAAGTACTTTGCTGCAGCAACTGCAAGCTGAAACATAGGTGGGGTGAAAATGAGTAGATGGGTGGAAGGAGGATATTTCCAGTTGCCCAGGAGGAATTTAAAATTGTGCTTATCATATCAGATTTTAAAATTTGTTTGTACTTGTTGGCCAATCTTAAATGACACATCAGCCAGTCACGCTCTAAAAAATAATGTAACTAATATATCAGACCGATGTCTTCTGATCTATTTTCATTCTATTTTCTATTTCATTCTACTTTAATTCTGAAAGTAAGTTTTTAAAAATGAGCGAAAGTAATAGCTCCCAAAGTTCAGCTGAAGTCAGTGACAAACTGTCAAAGACAGAATTTCATCAGTCACCAGTTGGGGGGTTCCCATACTATTAATATTAGAGCTCTGTGCCTCAGGAAAGCTGTCAGTGCTGCTGTACTTGGATCTATACAAATACCAATTAAAGCAGTGTATGTCCTGAAGAAATTATGGTCCAAGCAGATAAAGCACTAAAGAAGAAAGCAAGCTGAGGAAAAACGGAGACGGAGCAGTGGCTGCAACAGCAAGCAGAGACAGAGGCAAGCTTTTGCTTTGTCTTAAGACAGGAGAGAAGAAATTTTGTTTGTGTTGCCTGGAGAAGAGCCAGGAGAGACATTGGAGTCATCCAAGGGGGAATGAGAGGATAACGCAGCAACAGGGAGGCGAATAGGGAAAGCAGACAAGAGAGGGTGAGAAGCATTTGAAAACCCATCACTGAAAAAAAAAAAAAGGAAAAAAAAAAAAAGACAAATCTTGGAATCTTAATAATCTTTTTGTCATTTTCTCTCAGGAGAAGCCATCTAAATCCTGCTGAAAGAGGAAGGTCCTGGGACAAAATGTGCATAAACATGGAATGGCCTGCAGTTTGCTCACCTCCACATCATGGTTCGTTGGCCTTTGTGCCAAGGAAAAAAAAATCTGTTTGGCACCCTGCTGCAATGAGTATTTTGTATGGCTACCAGAGGAGTCAGCTTCCATTCAGCTGGAATTGATCACGGAGTACTTGAACACAGCACCCACCATCAGCTGTGAGTGCATGCGTACTCTCCATTCATGAGGAAAAAGACATGGCCTCGTAATTGCACTAAGAGATATGTTAAATATATATATAAAGAGCATAAATTTGTCATCACTCAGCTGTTACATCCTGCTATTTTCTAAAATGTGCATTAATATGTATAAAATTGTTCTCACGTGGGTTTTCAATCGCCCACCTACTATAAAGCCACTTTGTAAAGAAAACGGAGGGGAGCACTTGGTACTTTTGGAAAAAATCCAAACTTCTTTTAATCATGATGATTGTCACTGCTCACTTACATCAAACTGACACCAAAAGAGTGCAGCCCTGTTGCGTAGCTGCTGTGCCTAGGAACAATGCTTCTGGAGGAAAAGATCTCGTATTCCACCCGCAGAGTGCCTTGTGGTTGAGGGCTCCCTCTTCAGCTCAGCAGAGACCCAGACAAAGCCCCTATGACAGCAGGGGGAAGAGCACGAGGTGCAGGCATCAAGGAAGGGTTTTGGAGTTAAATGTCCCTGTGTTGATGCAGGAGCAGAGCAGGGCTGGGAGTGATGGAAATCTCCCAGTCTCCAGAGAAGGAGGATGGAGGGGAAGGAGGAGAAGGAACCTACTCACACGATCTCACCCTATGGAATTTGGGAGATATTTCAGCAGCAAATGGTACTCACAGACAAGAAAGGATCCCTTGGTGAGGATGTGTTCTTTTTTTTTTTTTTTTTAATTTCTTTTTTTTTTTCTCTTATTTCTGTGAGTTCACGATTCAAAGCTGACCTTTAGCTATGGGCAAGGAGAGAGGATGTTGCAGTATGGACAACATCTTTAAAAGGAGCTCCTTCCTAACTTCCCATAACAGGTTGCTTCGGAAATTCCACCTGTGGGGGCTGGTGTGGAGGAGCAGCAGGGAAAGCCTCAGTGCCCTCTGGAAACCCACCAGGCTGGTGAAGACTGAAGGTGAGAGCAGCCATCAGCCATCAGACGTGGATGTGACAGCCATGCACGGGGCTTTATTTTCCCTTTCCTGAAAGCACAGAAACTTTCTGCCTACTTTTGCCAGGCACTGCTCCCTGTAGCCCCAGCTCCAGCGCCATGCACGTGCCCGAGGTCAGACACCAGCACCCCAACACACCAGTTCTTTGCTTGCTCCTCCTTGTGCACTGCCGACTTCCCGCAGCTGCTGTTGCAACCAGCAATTACCGAACCGGCTCCTGCAAAGTCACCGGGGAGGATTTCATCTGCATGTATTAACTGAAGGGCAATCCAGCATATTGGGGAGTCAGACTTTCCCCAGCAAAGCTGTGTAAATAGAACTCCAAAGCATTCACAGACATGCTGGGAAGTTTCCTCTGGGCCAAACAATATTTTTAATTCGTTGATAGCATTTTAATTTTCTCATGATGAAGAACCTCTAAAGGCAACCACATTGGAGAGTGAGAAAGGGTCAAGAGGCAATTAAGCAGGGAAGATCTTGCTTTTCACTGCTAGGAAAAACAGTTAATTAGATGAAACAAGTTAAAAAGAGAGAGAGAAGAGCTGAACTGCAATTTGGAAAATTTAAAAAGCTATCTATCAAATAAATTGATTAGCAGACTAATCATAATCAGGACTCTTGGATTAGCAGTTAATTTGTGGAATCAATTAATAGTGGTATTTTTCAAATCACAGTTGCCTCTAGAGCACAGGGAATTCATTGCAGTATGTTTTTAGAGATAACAGATGCTGGATTAGGGCTGTGGAGTGATTCCCTGACAATATAACAGCTCTGTAGTACCCTGTCTTCAGGATTTTTATTTTGATTTTTTTGTGTGTGTGTGAATGGGTGTTGGCTGAGTTGCTTTAATTCCTTCCTTGATGCCTCTGCACTTTCTCAAATTATTTACATAAGAGAGCAAATTATTCTCACAATAACTTTTTAGTGCTCTCTGCTTGGATTGAGGGTTCATGTAATAATCTCCTCTCTCTAGGGCTAGCAGCAATTTCCTGCACTGTGAAATAATAATAAAAAACTTCCAGAAAACTTAGTGGGACTTTGCAGTCCTTGTGCTTGAAGGCAGCTGGGGCTGCTGTGAGAGCTGAGCACAGGGAAGCTGGGATGGCTTACTGGGATGGCCCCCGTGCTGGAGGCATGGGAATCTGAAAAACCAGGGTCAGACCCAGGGCCACAGGTAGCTCACTGCGTGCAGGATAACTGCTTGTTGCTAGCTATTAATTAACAAGAGGAATCATAGCACATAACTGCATAAAGTTCAACCAAAGCTCAGATGCATGAACACATTCCAGCTCTGTTCCTGAATGATGAGGGCAGTAGGCACTGATCACAGTGGGGACAAGACCTCTGTTTAGGGGATAATTCCCCAATATTGGTAGTTCTTCCGTGCAAGCATCAAGGACTTGTTAAACTGTTACTACATTTCCATGATGAGGATGATCCCCTTCCTGGCTGTCCTGGGCACTGCCCAGATCTGCAGAGGATTCAGACAAGTCCATCGTGTCCATACTAGGCACCTAAGGAGATGTAAAGACTTGGAAGGTTGGGATAACTTCAACAACAACAAATTTCTATATTAAACCCTACTATTTACCATAATTTCATTGGAGCTGAATGCCTACATCTGCGTGTCTGGTATTCAATTCCTAACAGGAGTTGAGATTTGGGCTCTCTAGAAATTCCCAGAGTAAAATTTTCTCAGAGTAGGGTGGTAAGAAACCCTTTGCTCTACTCCTGGTGTCTCTCCGATTCTCTAAGACTGCTCCTGTTCATTGGAAGAAATCCAAAATTTAAGAAAAATAAAAGAGTATTCAAAGATAGAAGTAAAACTCAAAATTGCCTCACTTTGTCAAAAAGAGAAAGGCAGCAGACACAGATGGATCCAAGCTAAATCCCACTTTGAAACTGTTGCTTAGTGAGGTCCCCAGCACAGCAGTTCCTGCAATGTCTCCATCCTGACAAAGAGACCAGGCACTTGGAAGGCAGCAACAAGATGTTTTAAGAAAGTTCCAGACTAAAACAAAACTAAAGATGGCTGCTTCTCAAAACACTGTCTCACAACTCTCATTTTATAATTGTCACACTCAGATTGCTTTTTCCATTCATAGTACATAAGGAATTTTACTGTGCAAGCTGTTCAAACTCATACGCCTTCTTTTCTAGCGATAAACCACCCCACTGGAGCATCTCTTCCACACTTAGGACCAAAAATAATATAGAAACCCACTGCAAAGTATTTGTTAAAGTAAAGATGATGGCTTATCTAGCATCTGTATAATCATTTAGAGAAAATGTGTGTCTCTGTCATTTCACATCTGCTGACTCTGGTTGCTAACTCTTTCCTACCTCAGGAGTCCACTAGAAATGCTTTGAAAATGTTCATTTAAATTGATTTTTCTGTCCAGTTTTATAAACAATGAAAATATATGAAATATATATCTCCTCTGAGTAGCCTCTTGTTCTCCCCATAGCAGAATGCCCCTACTAATATCATCTATAATAAAATCATCACATTGAAATGAGAAACAACAGCAAACTACTGATTGCTAGATTTAAAAAAAAAAAAAAAAAAAAAAGGAATAGAAGGAATCATACATACAGTGATCAGGATAGTTAAGATATTTATATATCTGCTTCAAAACTTGTGCTTTATGAGCATACATGGTGAAATTATAGAGAGTAGGACAGACATAACATGAGTGATTTAATACATTTTGAGCTCTACCTTCACTGGCGTGAGAAGAAGGGCATGTGATGAGGAAGAGGCAGAGCCATTTGGAATTAAGCTTGCACACACACATCCACCTGAGTACGCTTTGCAGGGCCACTCTTGCCCATTGAAAGTCCAACCTGAGACAGTCTCCCTAAACTTGGTGTTCTGCACATCTGGGGAGGGATGGAAATATCTACTTTAAAATGTTTTGTTGAAAAAGTGACCTGGTTTCCCCCCAGGCTCATGAACAGCTGCGCTACCTGTGTGCTGGAGTGGGAAATATTGCACGGACAGACAACCTCTCTGTCCTTTCCACACCCAGGACACTTGCCACTAAAATAAGTAGAGTTAGATTGAGAGCATATGTGTGAAGGCTCCTGTTTTAACACAGTTTAACAGTTTAATTGACATGGACACACGCATTAGTCCATCATTACTGACTTTAGCCCCAATTATGAATATATCAGCAATTAATTACATCTATGAGCTTGTCCATGAGCCCTAATAGCTTCAAGGTGAACTGAGAGAAATTTTATATCAAAATTTCTTGACTTAAAGCTACTGACCACCATATTCCATACTTTTTTTCTTACTTCTTATTTTCATACTTTTTCAAATTTATGTCCCTTATGTGTCATTTGAATGTCTAGCGTCAGTTTCCCAGAAAAAATCTTTTTTTGTTTGTTTGTTTTTGGTTTTAGATGAATAACCCCTCCATAATGTTAGGTAGCTGCGCTCTTAAAACATTGCAACAGGGACAAAAGTCCAACACTCCTGAAGATAACCAGGATGAAACTATATTGCCCCCTCAGTGCCTACTCTTACTGTCTGAAGTTGGAAAAAAAAAGGGCCTGAATTGATAGATATTTTAAAACAGAGACAACGAGAAGAAAAAGAAAAGGCACAAACTCTGCTTATTTTGAAAAGCCTGCCTGTATTTCTGCATGCTGAGGGATGGGAGACTTATGGGGGGAGAAAGAGGAGGACATGCAGCATCCTTGCCATTTCAGCTCTCCCTGTCCTTGGCTGGTCCTTTGACCTGCTGTGGTTTAGCAAAGCATCTTCACATCTTTGGGTTCACTCTCCAATCCAGGGCATTCTCGGCTCACTGCTACTTTTATTTTTTTTTTTTTTTCCTACCGCTGCTAGTGTATAACTGTGCTTTTGTAGTGGTAAATTACACTGTGACTTCCCCACTGCTTCTCCCAAAGGGGTTTTTATGTGGGACTTAAACAAAAATCCCCGAGCAATTAATGTTTGAATTAAACATTTATACTCAGTTATGTTGTCTGGGCCTGGTCTTTTCTTTCGCATTTCACTTTAGTCTTGATTCATTAAGGTGCTTAGGAATGTTTTGTAATAGTATGAATATGAATTGACTGCATGGAAATACACTCTTACATTTAAAATAAGTGGTAGAATGAAACCGGGCTTTTGTTTCAGACCTGTGCGGCAATGTGTAATGTATTCAGCTCCCCTCACTTAAATATTATTTCTGAATTTTGCCCCGAGCTGAATTAATTCCCAAATAGAATATTTTTCAAAGTTTCCCATGTCATGTCAGCAGCTCTTTAAATGCACATATTTTAGATATATGCATTAGTTTCTTGATTATGAAAAAGTATTATTAAATATGTAATAAAATATTTATGCAGTATGACTTTAAAGCTAAGAATATTAGATCACAAGAGATTTCTCTAAATGAAATAGTCTGCATGTGTAGCTGGAGTCTAATTTAAACTGCCTAGCCTACTCAAAACTTAATATACGGGTGACACCTGATCTGAATTATTTTTCGAATACAACAGTTGCAATATTATTAATTCTTTATTACATAGAAAATCAAATAAACCACTTCCATCCAATGAATATTGCTATCTCCATGACTTGATTATCTGTAGAGTTTGTATAACACGATTGGTAAATAAAACGCACACATGCAAATTTGCATATACATGCACATACACTCATAGATTGTAAATGTAAACTGGAATCAGGGCCAACATTTAGTGAGATACTCTAACACCTGCTTAGAATTTAGCTTCTGAATTCATGCCTGGTTTTATGTGCATTCCTAGTCTCATTGTGGTCCATTTTGGATTTTTATGAATCCTTTTGACTGCAATCATTTATTTGGGCACTTCCAGCCAGGTGTGTGCATGTCGTGCAGTGCTTACAGGTGATCCACCAGCCAAAGCATTCAAACAGACAACAAAACAAAACAAAAGTGCCTATCCACCTGGGAAGTTCCTTTGCTGAATCTTCATTAAAAAACCATATTGACCTCACAGTGTAGACATCTCTCAGGGCTTGCAAAATGTAACCTGGCCCCAGGATGGGGTTCAAAGCCCAGAGCTGCTGGAAAACCTTCCTGCCCACCTGGCAGGGACTCACGCTGGTCTTTGGGCAGAGCTCTGGCTGGGAGGCACTGGGCAGCACCACAGGTTTGGCCAGGAAACAAGTGCTTAAAGTCTTCCATAAGGTTTGATGGATGAAGTTTTTTTGTCTTGTTTCTTTATACATGCAGAGCCAGCTCCTCCATTGATGTAAATCAGCGTAGACCCATTATCTTCAAAGTGACACTGATTTACCCGAGGAGTAAAGCTGCCCAAAATGACTCAGACACATCAACCAAAGCCAAGCTATCACTAGGATTAAAAGCAGCTCACTGAATCCAATTCTTTCCTTCACCTCCTCAGCACCAGCTACTTCATATCTCTGCATGCACCAGCATGGTGCCATCTGGTATTATTTAACCATTGTATAAGTAACCATTGTATATGTAACCATATTTAACCATATGGTATTATTTTACCATTATTTACCTAACCATATCAGTTGGATAGATACTTAGGGTGGGATTCACTTGTAAAAAAATGTGGATGGTGGCATCTGAGCTAATTGTCAAGTCTCCCTTCAAAATCCATGGAGAAAAATGAGCATTTTTGGTGGAATCCCTTCCATAGGCATGGTGAATTGCCCACCAGGGCACTTCTTGCACCACTCCAACAAGAGGAGAGCTGAGTGCGACTGCCATGGAGATGTGCAATGGTGGGCGAAGAGCCTTGCTCCAACTGCCTGGGATGCCTCTGCTTTAATCCACGCCGCACAGACCTATTTCAGCTCCTGAGTAATATATTCTGACAGTAAAGCACAGTTGTCAGATGTTTTGGAATGAATATCTGCTCCAGCTGGCATCAAAAACTGTAAAGCAATGTAGCCTTTGAGCCAAAAAAAAGGGCAATGTTTTCAGGAAAAAAAAAAAATACAAGGATGAACGTTCCATAAAGATGAGTTACGGTCTCTGGTGACACTCGGAGCGGATGAACAGAGTGATAGCATTGTTAAAACGCGAGCACGCAACTCACAAATCGCTCAGATCTGAAACACGGTTCTGTATTTCCACGGTGGAGCACAATGGGCAGAGCCCGGTGACAACATTTCTATTAATAGGAGAGGACTTGTAAGCAACAATCAGGGAGTTTTATCAGCTCATTGTCGAAGCAAAAAGCAATTGGAATATGTGCCCCAAGGGCTGGAACCACATGGTTGGCATTAGTGCATGCAAGGGCTCGTGCGGAATAGTTATACACATTGAGAGGCATTTTTAAAACCTGTGTTGTAAGGTCTCCAGGCTTTTCGACTCATTTTGAAAACAATATACGGTGGCAGTTTTTGTGTAAGAATTACAAATAATGAAATCTTTCTCTGTTTTGATCAAAGGAGTGCTATTTCCTTTTTCTGGAAAGAAAGTATTCTGATGAAAAAGAAACCACCTGTGCTTTCAAAAGTCTCTAAAATCCTAAATCACACCTAAAGACTTGAGATCTAAGGAAAATCTCTAGATGAATCAGCAAAGGTCACAGAGTCCTATGATCATACAATCATAGAATCACTGAATTTTTAAGGTTGGAAAAAACCTCCAGTATCATCTGGTCCAACCACCCCCCTACCACCAGTATCACCCACTAAACTCTGGTTTTATCCTGTATCACAACTCTGAACATCAGCCATGTAAATCTGTCTCTTAGGTTCAAGAAAGGACCATCTCCAGTCCTTTTCTGACAGATCTGCAACTGTGCCACAAGGTGCTCCAAGACCCTCAGAGATGTGACAGCCTCCACCAGTCTGTTCCACCGCTCCGTTACCCTTTACACCAGCAAGTTTTTCCCAGGGCATAGCCCAAATCATCCTTGCAGCAACAGAAAATGATTTACTCTTGCTAGGAAAAGAAAGAATTGTTTACTCCTTTCTTTCCAGTTGTTTTGTAATCTTTTTGAAAATCTCCTCTGAACTCAACAACCACTAGCCGCTATTCATCCACTTTTGCAACCTGCCAGCGATGAGTTTCTTAATGGCTGTTTTAAGGGTTCATTGCCATGCCCCCATGCAGTGAGCCATCACTTCCTTCCCTCGAGTAATCCCAGCTGAGAGCGGAGTCCTCCCTCCTCCAACACTGCTGGAAACAAAGTTTGCTCCTCCAGACCTGACTGCTTCTCTTTAAATATTACCAAGACACATAAGCTTCTGGAGCTTAACCAGATCACCTATGAACTAAAAATAGCAACAATAAAGAGACTGGAGGATTACACAGCTCTCTTTAAGAGACCCAAACCTTTTTTAATGGCGTGGTATTTAAAGGCTCTTAGGAGGCCATCTCATAGGGTTTGCTCTGCCGCTGATCACCGCTTCGCAAAGCTGTGCTCGACAGCAGCTGAACCAGTGCAGAGTTCAGCATTTCTGATCTGCGTGAAGCATCAGTGAACCAAATCTCCCACACTGGAGCCAATTACAGCACCGCAACAAGAGAGGCACGGATGATTTAGCCAGGGAGGAGGCAAGCAGGGGCTGACTGTAATGGAGATGTACCAGCCTTTAATCAGCTCAAGGCAGGCTCAAGGAGCTTTAGCACCTCTGCATGTTGGAGCTATATGTGCAGGAGTGATCATCCGCACCCAGGTGGTCACCCACAGCACATCAGTGAATTGGCTTTCACCAGGACAGCAAGGCACGGTGCAATGATTTGGGGAGGAGAATTTGACAATTTGAACAATTTGACAGAATTCTGCCTGCTCCCGGGTGAGCCACTCACCACCGCTGATGGTGTTTTTGCAATTCAGGAAATGAAGGGTAGAAATACCTGAACTGTTCTGGACTCGGTAAGGACATTGTCTACAAGAAGTTAATCCAACATCAAAAGCAAGGAAAAAAAAAAAATACGGAAATCTCATTACGTTAAAAAAAAAAAAAAAAGCAAAAACATGTAGATTTTGAACGTTTCCTTTCTTCTGAACTCATTTAAATTCAAACAGTCCATAGTAGGATCAGCAGCTCTTTCTTATAAATGACTCTCATTGATGTCTTTTAGAAAACTGCCATCTTTTAGAAAATTTCTGAGATTAAATGTGTCATATCCAGCACATGGCTTAGTTGTCAGGTCTTGCGATCAACTTATACCTGAGAGAAGCAGAGCAGAAGTGCTTAGTATTGCTTACATGCATCTTCTTTTTAAGTGATTTGGGCTCATTTTCCAGACCAGGAATTTTTCTCAATGTTCTCAATCTCAAAGATTCAAGGAACCAGTGACGAAGATGGGAAAAGTAAACATTCAGGAGTTTCCAAAGGTGTTCTGTTCACTAAGTGCTTTGGAAGAAAAAAAAAGAAAATTGCTCTTCTCAGAAGCATTATTTAACTTTTTTGTTTGTTCTTCTTTTTCCTTTAGAAGCTTTTTGCCAATATACTTCGTGAAATATGCAACTTTCACATTGATTAGGGTGCAGCATGTATCTGCATTATAGGAAAGCCTTACAAGCAGCTCCTGTTTAAAGCTGAGCTTAGATTTTCCTGGGATAAGTTTCAGCAGCAATGTTGCAGATTTGCTCCAGACTGCCAGTGTGACCTAAATGTCCAAAATTTGAGCCTTCTGGGAGCCTTCTGGAAAAGCCATGAGGGAGCACGAGGTCCTCCCTAAGCTGAGTGCCCTGACTCCAGGGGAAAAGTCATCTGGGAGCTGCTGGTGCTGCTCAAGGCATGTTGTGCCAACAAGAACCTCGTTTTTCAGCTTACCTGCTCTAAAGGCAGGATCAGTGCAGGATAAGAAAGCTCCCTTTTGTTCATGCTCCATAAGACCGTCATGATAAATTATGGTGACTTGGAAGATACTGCAAAATAAGGTGGTGACAAGGGTATCAGACATATAAGTGCCACCAGGGGAGGCAGAGAGCCTGCAGGAAAGACCATCTATCAGTTACCTCCAATTAGTCTCAAGGCACTTGAAAACATAGAGCACAGATTTCATTCTTGTAAAGCTTTTGGAGATCATAGAGAAGAGGCATTTTGCTCTTTGCTTGAATATAAATATGAGTTTCTAAATATAACCCCTACAGAGATTTTCATTCAGCATTTAGCAGTTAAATCAGGTTTTATGAAGCTCTCTTTTAAATTGGTAAATAAAAGAATTCATAGCTATTCTTATAGGCTTAAAAATATGGATCAGAGATGTGGGATATGTGCGTACCATATTAGCATGCTGTGGTATTCTTATCTTCTTGCTGTTTAAATATTTAGGCATTGTTTGCTTCTATACTTGCTGTAGGATATTGAATCATCTATTCCACATTAACTTTTATGTAGCAATATTCCTGAAGCACAAAAGGCTTTCATCTACAAAAAGAAAAAAAATATTGATAACTAAGCTTCTTTTCATAAGTTATATTAAATCAAGGCATTTGGTGATAGCATTAATGATTGTGCCTAGCCCAGATTAGGTGAGAATTATAGCAAATCTTGCTATTCATATTGTCAAATGTGAAAATTTACTCACTCGCCTTTAAATCTCCCTCTTAAAAATAACAAAAGAAAACAACAATTCCCAGGACTATAGACTCCCCCTCTACATCCATGGCAGTGCCCAAGGGCAGGCTGGATGGGGCTGGGGGCAGCCTGGGCTGAGGGCCCAGGGGGCTGGGACTGGGTTGACTGTAAAGTCCCTTCCAGCCCAAACCATCCTGTGATTCTGTTATTCTATGATTCTATAAAAAAGCTAAAAACTACTGTATAACAGATTTGTCATGGACCAATGGGTGACCTGAAAAGAGCTGTCAGGGAGCTCCAGACATTTCAGCACACGGATTTAAGACCAGTAAGAAGAGGGTCTGCAGACTTCCTGCCAAACTTGGTTGTTTTCAGACCACGGTATCTTAACTACCCTTGTGCATGCCGATTGCACATAATTTATTCAAACACCGTAGCACTGTATTTCATTTTCAAGGGGATTAGTTGTGAAGCAATGTATTTTCCAGTATGGGAGAGTGCTTTTCTTGGTAAAAAGAAAAAGTTTCTGACTTAACAATCTGGGTTTGGTTTGCTCACTGCTTTTCAATTTATATATATATATGGGTGGTGGTGGTGGAGTTGTTGGGGAACTACACATCCAAATTAATTAATTATAGTAACAATAACAATAAAGAATTGCAGTTAAAGTCTGGTGTTTGTTATGTTTTCTTCGTGATTGCATTAACGTGTAGTGCTACTGGCCTCAGAGGGAGCCTCGCACGAGGCATGACTGCTCTGCTCGGAGGTGAGCACCCTGCAGCAGGGCTTCACACCAAAATGCAGCGTGTGAGCCACATACCCCACTGTTAACACACCAGAAACAAATGGCTTGATTCAAACAAGTGCTGCACACAGATGAGGGGTTCCCTCACCCAGGACAGGAGCTAGAAATGTCATGGATGTGATAAGAAGGCAGGGCAGACTGGTTTCCCTTGCACCCCACAACAGGCCCCACACCTGAGGCAGTGGGCCTTGTCTCTCCCTGCTTCTCAGGGGGCATGCAGGTCCAGTTTTTACCACATAGCCTGACAAAATATATGCTCTTTCCTGATTTTTTTTTTCTGACTGATGATTTTTATTTTATTTTTCTGAATATTGGCAGTGCGTTTGGCACCTAACTTACTGAACTCCAACTAGCATTGAATAAATTACTGGGAAAGAAATATTCTACCCTGAAGTGTTTATAGCCTAGGAAATCAATGTCTACTTTCTCTTTTGTTAGCAGAGGTCCGCGATGAGGTATTAAATCTGATGCACTAATTTGACTGAGGAAGGGCGAGCTGTGCAGGGAGAGGATTACAAGTGTGAGGGGAGAGGGTGAAACATTTTTCCAGGAGATTTCTCCATTGCAGCATGCCTTGAGCAGCCCTGATCACAAAAGTAGCAGAGAATTGCCTAAGCTCAGCCCAGGGGGTTGCTACCCAAGCCAGTCAAGCTTGTCTAATTAGCCCCATATTTTATATTTCCATCCGTCAGAGGATCCCCCACTGCTGCAGTGCCCATCTGCAAAGCTGTTGCTCTTCCACCTGAGCTCTTCTCAGCCCCTTGACGGCTGGTGCCATGGGCATCCCTCCCTAGTGGGAGCATGAGGATAGCAAGCAGGGCTGCTCACCTCTCTGTTGGCCAGGGCAGAGTGGGGGACATCATTCCCATGGCACAGGTGATGGAGCAGAACAGACACATTTTTCCCAGGACACCTTCAGTCTTCGCTTTTATCTGTTTGAGGCCTGTTCTGGCATTGGTGCAGCTGAAATAAAGCAAAAGAAGTTTAACTGCCTGACCCTCTCCCACTGGGTACTTGCTGCAGGTCCCCAGCAGACTGGTTGCTTGCTGCAGTGACACGACTGGGTGCAGGTTCATGAGCCCAGTGCAGAGGACTTGGAAGAGCTGCGTGGGTGCAAGGACACTTTCAGGGACACTTACACCATGTAAGGTCCCTTGAATGCATGGCAGAAACTCCATGCCGCTTTCAGCCCTTCCTGGAAACCAAAGTCTTGCCCACCAGGAGTCAGGGGGTGCTCTGGACCAACGAGGCCTTAGTGTGTCGCTCACAGAATTATTTGGACACGTCTAGCAGTTCCTATGCCGTGATATGTTGAAAACTTGAAGTGCAGTGAGAAAAGTCCTCAACATCAGAGGCTCTGCTTATTCCTGGTGTCAGAGTGTCAATGTAGAGACGGAACAAGTAGCCTGTACCATGAAATCATGACACAGGATCACAAAACACTGCTAGTGTAGCGTGGAGATCACGGTCCTTGCTTAGGCCATCCAATTTCATTGATACTACAGGAAAGGTTTCCCTTCTAAGAAGCCCAAATCTATGAAGAATGCACAAGTCAACAAACAGAAAAAGAGTACAATGATTTTGTAAAAGGAAAGATAACATCACAGAATCATAGAATGGCTCGGGTTGGAAGGAACCGTAAAAACCATCTAATCCCAGCCCCTGCCATGGGCAGGGCCCCCTGCCCCCAGCCCAGGCTGCCCCCAGCCCCATCCAGCCTGGCCTTGGGCACTGCCAGGGATGGGGCAGCCACATCTCCTGGGGCAGCCTGGGCAGGGCCTCACCGCCCTCTGAGGGAAGAATTTCCTCCTTATATCTAATCTAAGTCTACCCTCTTTTAGTTTAAAACCTGTCCCCCTTGTCCTGTCACTCTCTGCCCGTGTGACATTTCATGGTTGGTTGAGCTGCCAAGAAGCCACCTGGAATAGTTGCTTTCTAACATCTGTATTTTTGCTCCGATATCTCCACCATTCAAGCTCTCTTTTCCTTCAGATCCACCTGCAACATTGGTGTTGCAAACAAGTACATATAACCCCATGGTTTACTCCCTCAGATCATTAAGGCAGCTGAGACCAAGAAAGACACCACTAATCCTTACAGCAGCAGTTTTGGGCCTCTGTCCCAGTAACATTTCTGTACGTGCTGGTGTAGGGCTAGCCCCTGTAATAGGGGCTAAGCCCCTGTGCTTTTTTTTTTTTTTTTTTTTTTTTTTTTTCACTCTTTCCCTGCTACTATCACTCATTTATAAACCCAGATAACACTTCTACTTGGCAATGACCATAAGGAGCCTGGTAAGGTTTCTACAATGTGTTTCATTGTAGTGAGCTTCATTCCTGGCCATGGAAGAGAATGGCAGCTACTATTATTGACCTTCGTTGCATATTTATTTTCTCTATATTTGAAACAGATACAGCATTTAAACCTCTCACTCACTTTGTCGCCTCTTGCAGCTCTTCTAAAGGTGCTGTCTGTATCAGAGACAACTGCTTTTCCTTCTTTTACCTACCTCATCCTCCAACTTCAATGTCTGGAAACATGTCTTTAATACTTTTAACCTCCTGTACTGAATATATACTTCAACTTATTTAAGAAAGTTAATGAGAAAGGAGACTTTCTCTATTGTGGAAAATTTCCTGATCAGAAATCCAAATGAACATTTATTTATTCACTCAGATACTCAGGCATGGAAATCTCTGCACTTTAAGTACAAACACAAAGATGTTTTTATTTTAATCTCACTTCTGCAAATTAACATAGTCATGTAGTTTTCAAAATTAAAAACTCAAAGGATTAAACCCAACTGGCAAACATGGCTTGGAAATCATTTTGTGTCCCAAATATTAAGATTACTAAATGCAGATGAAAGAGGCAATTCCAGAAGAAATTTCTGTTCCTTTACAACTAAAGATAAGCCTTAACTATATGTGCATGCAAAAATGTAATATGATTTATTTTCCAACAGGCAAAACTACTGTATATTGCTGTAGGTCACAGAGCAATGTGACTGGAGTATAAATAAAACTCCAGGGGCTCACATGCTGATGATGGCTGTAATTATTGATTAATTCTGCTTTAGAAAGCTTGAAAACAAGTCCATCTTGAAACGGACCAAAACATAATGCCTCTCTCATTGCAGGAACCTAAAATGTATCTCTCATTAGAAATGCCTGAGGTTTTCAGACTTGCCAAGGGATAAATGTCATATCTGGCAGGGGGGAAAAGAAATTAATACCTTCAACTTTTTGGAGAGAATTTTAATAAAGATTAAACTAGTCTAAAAAAAATAAAATCCTAAGAAGGTTTTCTAACCTGAACACAGACAGGAGGCTCTTGTGGTTTTTAGAGGAAAACAGGCTTCTTTTCCACACTATCTTGCTAAAGTGATTACTAGTTCATCCTTGTATATTAATGGCATCTGGAGGCAAGTACCCAGCTGTGTTTAGCACAATGCAGACATCCAGCCCAGGCTGGTCCCTGCCCCATAGACTCTGCAATATACTATTAAGATGAGATACCCATGATTTTTTAGGTCCTTTTCACCCCTTCTAACCATTTTACCCTGGTGAAAACTCTGTCTTACAGCAGATCACATCACCTCCTTTAACTCAATGTGTCTATTCCAATTGGGAGTCTTGTCCTTTTGCTTTTAGACAGAATCAGCCAATGTAACCATGCTGGGAATATTGCATACCCACATGAACCATGCTGCGTTGACTGGTGGGGATCAGAAAGACTCCTTTTAATTTGTTTTTAAGGGCAGAAGATAACACCTACAAAGAAAACACTACTGGATGCCTGTATCACTGAGAACAGTCTTTATAGGAAAGAATCGGTCGGTTTGAGAACATGAGGGGGAAAACTGCCAAAGAAAGCCTGGCTGCTCAGATGCAAGGATATTCCCCTTGAACCCCAGAAGGCTCAGTGCAATAATCACATGCCTGGGGTGTTTGTGCCAGTGCCTGACCACCCTCTTGGTGAAGAGCCTCTTCTCTTCCCAACATCCAATCATCCAATCTGAACCACCTTTCAGATCATACAGAGGACTCAAGGAGATTGATAAGACTTTTTTTTTTTTCTTTTTTTTTCTTTTTTATTTTGAGAGGGTTACACCAGAAGTGTTTAAAATCTGCCAAATGACTGGTATCACCTGAGAATGAGCTTTGGTCTAATTGTGGTTAGGGGCTTCTGGGCCATGCTTCAGCACTGATTAGCTTTGACATCTCAATTTTTCTTCCACAAAGTTTGGAGAGGTTTATGGAGGTAACCTTCAATTTTATTAAAAATTGAGAAGACAGTGACCTGAATGTAGACTCAGCCTACCTGATAAGGTTTGCAACTTCTGTGGTTGCCTCGCTAGAAATATCTGAGCTAGCTAGGTCCATACGACTGGTTGTATTGATCCCAAGATTTCCATAAAGCATTTCGTACCACCCGACCTTCAGATCAATAGAACGACACTTTGTCAGCACGGGCAGTTATTAGTGAATTGAAGCCTTTCTGGCTGCCAAGAAGTTACTCTCTCACTGATATCCCTAATATTACATCCTGACCATGTTAATATTTGAAATAATAACCCTAAATTCTCAGTAAGTAAGATTACAAATGACATTAATTAGGAGATTATTAAATTATAAATAGAATGACAAATTACAACTACAAATAAATTACAAATAGCACTAATGAGAAGCTGTTGCAGAGATGGTTAAAAAAGTTAAATACAAAAATTAAGCAGCTTAATACAGCCTAATAAATAGACATTGAGGAACAAAGTATGTATGCCATACTTTTGGTTGGATATCTGTTGAATTTCTGTGGAGGAGTTGATTCCTTTATTTCAACAGCTAGAAAATAAATGAGGCAAATTTAGAAATATGGCAGAACTTTTAGAGTGAGGTGATTAATCCTGGAACTATTTCACAAGAGCTTTGTTGAATTCCCCACCTTTGCAAATTTCTAAAGAAACATCCTTTACTGAGTAATACACTGTATTTTAAATAGGATGTAAAACAAAAAGGACCCATTGGCTGTTATTCACAAAGCCAATTACAACAATTTCTGCTTTTTATTATTATTATTATTATTATTATTATTATTATTATTATTATTATTATTATTATTATTATTATTTAAATTATAGACTGGTGTTAATATCACAGAGACAGAGTACTGGTTACGAATCCCTCTACAAAAAAGTTCTCACACAGAGGAAGCCATTTCATTGCTTAGATGGGTTGAGTAATGGTCCTCCAACTCTGGTTGCTCTCCTTGAACCTGCACTCAGTGACTGCCAGAGCAGAATTTGGTATAAGCTCCCTGATGAATATAAACTTCCCCTGTAGACAATGTTCTAAGTTTGTTCAGCCTTGGAAGAGAAGTTTGTGAAAGCCAGAAAATCAACATGCTCTCCTGTTAGGCACCGTATCTAAGAAATAAGAACCTGATGGGATGCAAGACAAAGGTAGAATAAGTTTATCATCTTCTTGACATTGTTTATTCTTTTCCATTCATACAAGAATATATGGAAAGCAAAGAAAATTCCCTTGATAAAAAATCAAGAGAAAACTCCATGTCTTTGAGCAGTATGAATGCGAACACATCTTAGGTTTCTCTGTCATTTCTGTAATCACCCCGCTTTTCCATCATCATACACACTGCTCACATTGGTCCTTTCTTGAACATGAATCACTCTTTGTCTTCCATGCTAGAATTAATTATTCAGAGACTTTTTTTTTTTTTTTTCCTAAGCTTCATATATTCACCATCTCTGTTACTGACTGCTCTTGAGGTGCTACCTTGATGAACTATTTTAAGTGGAAGAGGTTGGCATAGTCACTTAGATCATGGCTAGGCAAGACACTAAATAGAAGATTTTGAAATTGAGTGCTGAAGAAAACATGGGTAAAAATTTTCAAATATTTACAGTATGCTGCTTTGAGTACAGGAGATCCAGACTCAGAAAGTGTGAACTGAACTTGGAAAGACAGCGAGGAGCTAAAAGCACAACTAAATAGAGCAGAGTGATCTTAGTCTATCACTTTTCCCGCAGAACATGGCAAAAGCAATCATTTTCCCCTGGAATGTTTTACAGGAGGAAGCTGCTACAACCAACTGTATTATCTCTACCTTGTTCATGATTGATAAACCATGACCTTCAATGCATCGCTCATGAAAACAATTTCCTGTGAGCTAAACAAAGCTGTAGCACACATTTCTGCTCAACCTTAGAACATGAATGATAAATAATTGACCCATTTTGCCAGTGGCAGAGGCAATGTGTTCCTAGTGCTGAGCTGCTTCATTTCTCAGTCTCCAAGAGCCTGGGCTCTGTGCTTCCGTGTGGCTGGCAGGGCCGCCACGCAAGGAGAGGATGGAGCACCCCATCCAGCCATCTGCCAGGATTCATTTCTGCTTGGCCTCATCTTTGCAAGCAGATGCCTGGGCCCGTCTGGTCCCCACGCGGCTGCAGTGCCTGCATGCTCAATACCCTGCATATGCCGTTGGCTGACATTTCCTCTCCAGCTCTCTTCACGGGACAGTGGGAACATTATTTCTGTCCTTCTCCAAAGACAACCAGTGCAACCGAGTGACTCATCGGCACATAGCACGGCTATCTGGAGGGGGGCTTCCCGGGATCTCTACAAAAATCATGGGGATTGAAGAAATGTCAGCCTTTTGTCTGTATTTTGGAATGAGATGTGAGCACTTACAGACTGTAAATCCCTGCCTTGCACAGCCCTGTTTGTTAGTCTCATGGAAGGTGTAATAACCATCTATTTCTTGAGACTGAGCACATTGTGGTGTGTCTGTCCAACAGTCACCTGCTTGACAGTGGTGGATGCTAACTGCTGGCAACTGCTAAGTGACCTTTGAACGTCACCTGCCAACAGCCTCCTTCCCTTCTGCTCAACAAAGAGCAGCACAGCTACTGCCACGTGAAACATTTCTCACTGGAGGTGGCTGGTTAAGGCTCCAGAAATGTCTGTTTCTAAGCTCCGGGTCCTGCCACAGCTAGTGTTTCCTCTCACCTAACAGGAAAGTAAATGATAAGGCAGGTCTTTGCAAGGTCACGGCACCAGTGAGTCCAGCCACTGTGCTGGAGGTGGCACCGCTGCTGTTTTCGGTAGTGCTACAGCAGAGCCAATTTCCAGGTGTTACTGCGGTGTGGTACAAGGCTCCAGCACGCTGGTATTAATGCTTATCCTTTTCACATCCGGAGTTTTTTTCATCTCTTCTGTGGTTGAAAATCTTTTCTTGTATTATCAATGGCATATTCTAATAATACCTGATGAGGAGTGCACACAATGAGCTGCTTTTCCTCGTTTTCATAGACATTCTTTCTGGCTATTATTAGCTGTTATTATTCAGAGTACTCAGACGTACCTGGATCCACCCAGGGATATAAAGCTCTGAAGAAAATACCATTGAAGTAAAAAAGAACCATTGTAGTACATCAGCGTAAGCTTTGGAGCACACTTACATCTGTTCCTAACTTATTAATGTTGTTAATGACCCATCTTTACCTTTTCTGACCTTTTTTTTCTTCTTTTTCTTTTTTTTTTTTTTTTTTCTTTTTCTTTTTTTCAGGTATCCTCTTGCATTGTACATTAAGATTGTAAGAATACAGGTCAAAAGTAGTATTTTTTTCTACTCTTCTTAGAGGAATAATAGCAAAACAGGACCACAAGCACTAATAACAATCAACATCATCATCTACGAGCAGGAAGGTTTGCAAAGGTTGATTCCCTACATCACATACATCTATGCCCATCCAAGGTCTTGTATTGCCTGTGACAGCCTTAATGACAAGAAAAGAAACAGTCTGATGACAAGTCTGAAGCAGCTTGATACTAATCAGGCAGTTCATATTTGTCTCCTTCCACAAATGTTTCTAACTAGGTAAAATACGTGAGACATCTCACAATTTCTGACAGCACCTAACAGTTCTGCCTCCTTTCTCTCAGTGCGCCTACTGACACAGGTCTTTCTACCTGATCCCTAAATTTCACACAAGGACGGGTATTGTCCTTGAGATGTCTGCTTATTTTTAGGATTGTTTGCATTTGGACATTGGATTTAAAAGCACGAGGTCAGGTGTTACAGCCTGAATCCCGGTGTGGGTGGCGTAACACAGGGCTTTTCAATCCAGCCTGATGGAGTTAGGTGAAATGTGGTGGGATTTGCATACCTTACTGCCAGGAGTGTCTCTGCGAATCTCAGCCTAAGGAACATATTTTTTTTACTGCAGACTGTTTCAGGAGGAAGAAGCAAACCCTCATTAGAAGGGGATCAGGCTGCCAACAGTGCGGATTGGCTTGGCTACTGCCAGTTATGCATGATAGAAAACAGGAATTTCAATCAAGATCACAGAATCACAGAATCACAGAACTTCTAGGTTGGAAGAGACCTCAAGATCATCGAGTCCAACCTCTGACCTAACACTAACAGTCCCCACTAAACCATATCCTAACCTCTTGTTGGATTTGGATTTGGATTTGGATTTGTTGTTGGATTTTGGGTTGTTGCCCAAACTCTGTTGTTGTTCAGTCCTATGCATGACACATGGAGCTTTACATGGAGCTATCTGGTATTTTCTTTATCTAGCATTTCTTTTGATTTGTGCTTCAGAGCATACAACTATCTTTTCCCTGTGAAAAGTGCAGGGTGTGCATATTCCTTGGTGTAGGCTTAGTGCAGGCAGAGGTGAAGGTCTCCCTTTGGGGTCCTGTAGCCCATGGGTGCCCGAGCAGCACCCTTTGGGGTGCAAAAGGTACAGTTTCCTCTGCATGATGGCTTGTAAATATTTTATTTTATTTTATTTTATTTTATTTTATTTTATTTTATTTTATTTTATTTTATTTTATTTTATTTTATTTTATTTTATTTTATTTTATTTTATTTTATATTTTTATTAAATAATAATATAAAAGCACTGCAAATCTGCAAATCACAGCAGGATCATAGCTTGCTATATTTTTTTTTTTTTTCCCCATGACTCAAGCAAAAGTCTCCATGAAGCTTCTCCTATTGACACTCCATCTACTCCCTGCAATTACAAACTAACAGAAAGTACAGCTCATGGAAAGGCAAGGCAAGAACAACTAAGAGGCTCAGAAGTGCATCCTGACACCTGTCAGTGCCTGACCAGCCTGCCAGCACCTCGCACGCTGACACTTGCTTTGGGGCGGCTGCCGACCCCATGCAGATGCTGAGCAGCTCTGCACTCAGGTCTGAGCACGAACCTCACCTCCTGATGCAGTCGGACAGTTTTTATTTCCTCATTTATCACTTAATCTCTCAAGAGGAATGCAATCACGGAGTGGCCGCAGCTATTTGCGAGTCCAGGCTGAATTCAGCAAACAGCTTCAGCCATGCAAAACATGAACACGGATCCTAGACAAGAGAATGCAGCTCAGTTTGTCATTGCTAACATTAACTATTTTGATTATTTGTACAATTTCTGTGCAATTGTTTTGGCATAAATCATTACGCAGCAGAAGAGTTCTTCCTCTTTCATTCCCCAATGGCTAACAATGAGGAAAATCCATTCCTGCCAGATCCAAACTTCTCTCTTCAAATTGTTCCCACTTGTCTGTAGTAAGAGAAATTCAACGGGCTTAACCATGGGTGTGTGCTGGGCATCGCTCATCGGATCAGGGAGTGGGAAGAGGAGTAACTGAGTGCAACTGGTCAGGGTTTAGGGCCCTGTGATGGGAGATCAAAACCTGCTTCAGCAGCCTGCCCCAAGGGCTGGGCTGTGGGCAGACTTGCTTTGACCCTGGCAAGTTGCACAACCTTCTCCTGCTGCGTTTGGTGTCTGCACAAACACACACGTACACAGAGGAATTACAGGGAAGCTGAAGCAAGGGAAATCATTGCCTGTATTCACATACGTGAGTGCCTGAGATCTGGTCTCATCCTACCCAAGTGATACCCTTCTCCAGCATGGAAGCAATGCGCTTTTTGGAAAACACTGCTCTAGGTGCACTGGGGAGTGAGGAGGCTTCTGTGAACCCCATAATTACTGCAGACTGTCCACATTATTTACTGCAGGGGATGTTCACTGCATCCCAGCTGCTTCCCCTGGCAGAGGTGAGTGCTGCCAAGGCATGGCACTGGTGGCCACAGGAGCAAGCAGAGAGGACACGCTTCTCAGAGGCTTCTTCTTGGGCCTTTGGTTAACCTGTCCTTCCTTCATGCCACAGGTGTGATGTCTTTACACAAGGCACTTGTTTCACAGACAAGCCTTGTATGAACAGTAAAAGGCTCTGGAGACCTGTGCTACACACCCAGACTGCTGGTTTAATTTTCACCTGCCAAGCAGGAGAATAGACAGGTAAATATTTACACACAGAAAATTCTCTCACACTGAACTATTCAAGGAATTCAAAGCCCAGGAGAGCACTGCTGCCTGCAGAGTCAGTGTTCTTTCCCTCTTAACCAGGGCATTAAGCTGCAGTTAGCAATTCTCTGCAATCAATTTCTTCCCCATATGAAGGGCCCAGGCCAGGATCATTCACCTGCTCTATCTGGTATAAACCCTTAAAGCCATTGTGTGTCTGTGCAAGATGAAGCTGGCAGCTTTCAGCCTGTCCTACTATACATCCCCAAATGTTATTAACCTAACTGTGAAGGGCACACCGACACTGAGCCCTTCTGCCTTGCATGTGTGCCCGACTAGCTGGGGGGTGTTTTTCCTTCCTCAGAGCTCCAGCTTCTGCAGGTACATCATCACCTGAGCCTGGCTTTTGGACATAGTCTGCAAATGGAAACCATGCTCCTCGAGGAACAAGAAAGTAGATAAAAGGGAATTCATGCTTTTTTATTTATTTATTTTAAATTTATTATTATTTTTTAATCTCTTCAATTTTACACCAATCTTAAACTTTTTTTTTTTTTTTTTTTTTTTTTTTTTTTTTTTTTTTAGGAGAAGGGAACGTACTTCATGTTTTCCATAAGAATTAAGAAGTTTCCCTTAAGAATTTTCAGTTGTTCAAAACCAGCTGATAGGAGAGTACTCACCATTGCCCCTGAGCAGTGCAAACCCTGTAGGGGACCAACATCACTGCTGGGTGCCAGCCCAGAAGCAAAAGGGCCCAGCCATGACCTCTGTTGTAACTCCACTCTAGAAAGATGCAGGGCCCTCAATTTTAAAGCAAGGTTTGCTTTTTCCAAAGTGTTGATCCCTCAGCAAGCAGCCAGCAGTGAAGCAGAGCCACAAGCACACTGGGACATGATGCATGATCACGCTCCCAGTGTGGCTGCATGCACAGCACTTCCCAGCCTGCTCCACGAAGCTGAAGATCCTGCAGGTCAGAGCTTTTGCCCGTTCAATTGAGCCGAAGGATTTAAGTGAAACAAAAGACCAGCACCTCAGATCGCTTAAGGGAGTCATTCTCTATGACAAAGAACTAAATATATTCCATTTGTGTTTTATATTGTCATAAATATGCATGTGAGATTAAGGAAATGTGCTCGCTGGTGTGGAGCAGCATGGTAGGTGCATGCTTAAACAGCATCTGCACATGGATGTGCTACATCAGTGCACAGTTACTTTATCTTCATGTGCAAGTGGGGATTTAATATGTAGAGATAAAAGTGAAATAAAATTTGGGAAACCTATCCGCGTCACTGATGGAAGAGTTTCACTCCGAAATGCTGTGTGCAGTGAATCTCTTCGATGCTCTGAGCAGAGCACCAAGCCCCACGGACCTTCACTGCAGAGCAGCAGGTTGGAGGTTGCTGCAGTTGTGGTTCTGTATGGGCAGGGCTGTAGGGCCCCGGGCCCACCAGACTTCTCATTCCCTTTAAATAGTCTCAGTTCAGTAGCTATTTAAGTCCAGAAGGAGTCTGTGTGGAACTGATGAAGAAAAAATTAAAACACTTGAAAATGCTATTTTGAGGTTTACAGAACTTGAATAAATGAGCATATTAACTATTCAATTATCTATGGCATTTTGCATATTTTGTCATTCAGCCCACTCTTACTCCCAGCTATGACAGCATCCCTGTGCAGGAGCTGGGTGATCTTTCAGAAAGGTGCTGGAAGTCCTCCTCTCCAGGCTGCTTTTCTGAGGCACTTTGATGAGCAGCAGCTAAATGAAGGTCACTCTTTTCTTTGTCTTGCCTTCACAGCTTTTTATCTTAGGGTTGCCTTAATGTCTGTTTTACCAGTTTCCAATATCTACTGTGTTTTCTTCATCATGATCTATAGGCTGGAAAGAGATAAGGACTGATCTTAGCTTGTATTAATATTGACTACAAGTAGGTGAGTTATGACAAAGAGTCATCATGCTATGGTTATGGTGAGCTACAAGTTTCTTCGTGTTCATTTTTCAGAGAGGTTTTTACCTCTAAGGATCTCCTGATCCTCTATTAAAGTGCATTCCTATCAAGGACAATTTGTGAGAGTTATGTTACTGAAGTACTGCTATCAAGCACAAGATGTGGGACTTGTCTGATCAAAAGCAGATGTCTACATATATGCATATGGGATATCAAATATATATATCTTACACCTTGTCATCTAGATTTCCCTCAGAATTCACAGCCTGAGGAATGTCATCACAAAACGCTTCCTATTGCAATACAGGTGTTGGAGGTGGAAGAGCACCTTAAATGTTCCCTGGTTAAAGACAGACTTGAGGCTGACAGGCTCAGATGGGAGCATCCTGAGAGCTGTTATCTAGTCAGATTCCCACTGCCTGCCTGGGGAGTGCAACCAAACCACCATTGAGACCAGGATGTTGTTAACTGAATAAATCTTTGTTCTTGAATATTGCTGTTACTCAAAAAAATAATATTTGAATATCACCGTGAAATTTCCATGCCATCCTATTAGCAATATTTTTGTCTTTATAGAAGACTTTTCACCCATAAATTCTTTCACAAATACAGATCTATCCTATTGTTCAAATTTAATATGTGAGCAAATAAGGCTCACAGAGGATCAGCAATTCCTAAGCAGATCCAAAGAGAAGAGCCAGGTTTCACTTCAGTTGGTCCATCACACGATGGAGCCTTACCCAAGGCTCAACACCAACAGGAGTAATTCACAGAGCATGCAATATTTGGTTGGTCCTTACCCAACAGACAAAGGGTAAATAAGACTTTCAGAGCTGCTTCTTGATTTAATGAAAGACCCCTACGCTTTCAAATTTTCATTTGTCCTAATTATGAGTTGCCCACAATATTACTGAAGATGACTCTTTGAGGACAGTTACAGTAGATTTGTAGTATCTTCCATCACAAGTGAAAACCAAGAAACTGCTTTCAGAAATGGTTGATTAGCAATCAAAAAAAACACCCTCTGGTCAGCTGTTGGCTATAACTCACAGAAGGTGGGGCTCAGGCAGCTATAAAGCCTGCTATATGGCAGAGGGAGCCTCTTCTGCAGGCTGGTAGAGATGGGTGTTGTTTCTTCTCAACAGGAACATATTTTCCTGGTAAGCAGAACAGCTGAGCCATAGATCTTAAAGCAGTTCTGGAGGTTTATTTCAGCTCTGTCTAAATTCAGTGTGAAGATGCAAGGGCTGCTGTGGAGGTTTCTGATGAAATCACTGGATTTCTGTTTCTCTGGGGGTCTTTCCCAAGAGACCTGAGCTGTCCTTGCAGCCTGTGCCAGCCCAGAGGTGGGTCTGCAGGGGCGATCCAGCTGCCTTTGGTGCAGGCAGGGGGGTGGCTGGCCTCTTACCTTCCTCCTATGTATGTCCCTTATAAGTGGAACAAAGCTGGGCACAGTTTGTGCCAAACCAGCAACTGTCATGCTTCTCCCTTGGCTCTGATTAATTCCAGAAACTTACAGAGTTAGCCTTGAGAAGCTGCCGTCCTTCTATGTTTTAGATCCCTTTCTCTTGTTTCTTGAGTTTTCCCAGTGCTGCTTGTGCTATCTTCAGTTTGGGCTGTGTGGCTGGTCATAGAGTGGTCTGTAATTGTCTTTGGGATCCAAGCTCTCTTCAAGGCAGGCAGCCCAGGGGATGCCTGGGGAGGCTGCTTGTCACTCAGCAGAGCTGTTTTGCTGCTGTAGGTGTTCCTGCTGTGCTCCTGATGCCCACAGTACCTGGGTGGTGAACATACCAGAGGAATAGGCACTGCAGATGCTCTCAGGAAACAGGTATCTCCCCCAGCCATGTTCAAAACTCAGAGCTTTAATGAGCTGCATGAAGTTTTTCCCTGTTCAAAGTGAGCCCCAATGTCCTTGTTCCACTAACATCTACTTTAATTAGCTCATTCATTTTCCAAGCATTTGCACAGGGGATGATTGAGGAATTAAGATAAGTAATTTTATGAATATTGCTATGAATAGTAAATGCTGTTCCTATTAGAATGGATAGTTAATAAAACATTTTTATTTCCTATTTTATGTTCCTGCTCTATTTTCAAATAAAGCAATGAAAAACAATTAGACAAACTAATACTTACTGCCAAAATGGGAAAATACTGTTCAGTCCATAACCAAAGAAGTTGTAATAAACTTGTTTTTGTATTAGTAAGTCAAATTGTTGAAGTGAAAAGATCAAATTTATAAAACAATATCCAAGTTCATTTTCATCAGGATGATTTAACTACTGAAAACAGGGGCAAGAGCTTTGATGTATATCTAAACTAATTTGTTAGTTAAATAATTATACATAGAGTAGAAGACAAGAATAAGAAGGGGACCAATTGGTAAATATTTTTTGCAAGCAAAAGGAACTCTGGAGATAGGACAAAAGATGCATATGGAAGATAATCAGTTCTCAGATATCCTGAGATAAATTCAATTCTCACTTGTTTGTTTGCAAGTAATTTCATCCCAGACCTCAGACGGAGATTTTAAATTATCTTCACCTGTAAGGAAGTTTGTATTTAAAAACAAAAATTACAGTTGTCATGAGCTCCTGAGGTTGGGGAAAAAAAATGATCCATAAAATGAGTAAAATGTGTGCTCGTTTGTGGAGGGTCAGATGGAGAGCAAGGCAAGACAATAAAACAGCAAAGAAGCTTTTTTTTCCTGGAAGCCACAGGAAAAAAATATATATATTTAAATTGGTACTTTATGTCTCAAGAGCCCGTTCCAAAGATCATTAATGTGAAAATAAAAGATAATTGAGGATATCACTAGACTACATTGATGAACACTAAATACTGACCTTAGAGCAGACATAAGGCAGAGCACTGTGGAAGATAATGTTATATCGGGGGGGGCAATAAAAGGAGAGAGCTCTGTTTTTAATGTCTGGGTCTCTAGCTGCACTGAACATTATCCTAAGCAGTCAACTGAAGCACTCATAGGTGGTGGATAATAACCTCTGAGAAACAACCTCTTGGTTGCAATCTAGTTTCTGAGTGAGTAGAGAACTTTAAGTGGAAAACACTGTTGGATGTTTAATGCTGAAAGGCAATCTGCCTTGGTAGGAAGTTGCTGGCACACGTTGGCAGACAGGCAAAATCTAGGCAAGAGCCCCCAGGCATGGGTATAATGAAGCATCTTCTTTGGTGAAGTGGTGGAAGAAGCTTTCACCTTGGTCGTTGCAATTACATTTATGCAATTAATACTGTAATGAGTAAAGAATGTGAAGGCAACTTAGTGCTGTGATATTTCCTCCTGGACTAGCAAGACTCTCCCTTTTACAGCATGTGTATCTGCAAAGATCCCAAAGATTATGTCTTTTGGGAGCAGCTCTCACCAGCTTGGAGCAGGTTTGGTGCTTAGACTCCAACAGTCTCCGTATCACCTATTAATAAGCTCTGCTATCTCAATCAAAGGGGAAGAAGTCATTACCTGGGAACAAGCCTGCATCTTTGCCTGGGTACCGCAGCACCCATGGGAGCAATGCAGGCAGCTCGTGTGCTGATGTAGTGCAGCAAACCTCATGCAGAGCTGCACAAAGCACTGCACCTGAACCACGGGCTGTGAGGGATAGATCCTTCATGTGGGGGTGAGTCCTGAGTGAAGTAAATGCCAAAAAAAAAATCCTGGCAAACCTAAATGTTGAAGTTGGGGTTACTGATGCCTCCAACTACTGTTTCTGGTAATTTAAATAATGCAGGAACACTGCTGACTGTCAAGAACTGCAAAGGAGAAGAAAAAAACAACTCTAGTGAAGTGTGTCAAACCTCAGCTTCAAGGCTGGAGCAAGCTATTATGCCCTATAATGCTGTTAATTCTTTCCTATTCCTTAATCTTCAAATGTTCTTGGCGCCCAGCCAGTTCAGAGTGCATGTTGTAAATCACTGAAAATTATAGTATATGGCTCTGAGTATATTTCACCTGTCAGATTCATTCTGTTTGGGGAGAGCTGGAGAAAAACTCAAAGGTTTAACTTCTGTAGAAAGTCTCCTCTACAAAGTACACTGAAAAAAAAAATGCCAGTGGGTTCATGTGAAACATCTGGGGTAGATGCGTAAGCTGCCTTGAAGCAGCAAAGATCCCTTCAGCCTGTCTGAGTCTTGGAGCTGTTGCTTGGCACTGCAGGATCTGGGTTGGCATGGGGCTGAGAAGCAGGTCAAAATGCAGATGTGATGCACCAGGGGACCACCTGCGGTTTTCTGCAGGATTTAGAGACTTCTGGGCTCATTCCAGGGACTGGATCTGCCTGGCTGGCACTGGCAAATTGCTGTCTTTTGAAGGGGCTCCCAGTTCTTTTCTTTTATTGCTACCCTTTTGGGCCCTTGGGTTCTGAAAGTCTGGAACTTTCTTGTTTCTGAATTCAAATCAAGAGTTGCTTCAGCCCTTGCCAATAGAGGTCAAAGGCTTGTGGTGCAGCCTGAGCTCACCTGCCCACTCTGGAAAGCTTCAGCACAGAAAAATGTGGGCAACATAACATTCTTTGGCTTTTTCATCTGCCCCTTAAACCTTTGTCCACTTTGTAAAGTGGATTTCTTTTTAATCCAAGACCCTAGCTGCAGTTCTCTTTCTTGATTCAAAGCTGCTTTGACAGGTGCTTTGGTAATCGAGTTCCCTTTGGGTCTGAAACTCCACCATGGGGCATCATTGCTTTCTCACTTTGGACTGGAGTTCTAGTGTTTGGTCTCTAAGTCTCAAAACACATCTCAGTGCATGCAGAAGTACTTGTGGTGCTCGGTCTTCAGGTGATAAATGCATTGGAAGAAAGAACAAGTACTTGAACAGATCCTGGCACAATCCTAGGGAAAGTTTTGAGCACAATATTAATATTAAGCTGCCTTCAGCATGCAGCTTTGGATGGGAAGCAGTGAAAAAGCAATGGAGCCCACTACTAGCAGAGTAACAAGAGGAATACTGAGAATATTCTCAGATGCTATTATCATCCCAGATGATATTAAATAGTGCAAAGCCCAAAGGAAATTACAGCACAAACTGGAGATGAAGCTAGCCGTCTCCCAGCTGATGGTGCTGTCTGCTCCACCACGCTCAGCTATCACTCATTAAGCTGTGAAGTATATATTTGTTGTATAGCGAAGGCAGCAGTATTCATAGAAGACTCGCAGAGTGTGCAAACTGTCACTTTATGCATAACCTTGTTAGTAATAATGTCTACTCACATTACCTGCTTGGCTAACCCGGGCAGGCTGCGAGAGCAAGAGATGAGGTTTCCACCCAAAAATCTGCAAGCAATGTGAGCCCTGCGTGGGGATGGACAAACAGCCTGCTTACAAGCAGCATCTGGGCCTAGTTATAGCACTGCTCTCCAAAGAATCAAAATGGGAACGCTATCTGCATGGAAAACTTTTTTTATGGCAATTCCATAAATACCAATGGCATCATTTGTTGCACCAGGAGCCCCAGTACACACATTTTGGTGACATCGTATTGGAGGCCCTCTGAAATGTCTCCAGCACAGACATAAGGCCACCAATCTTTCCAGCAAGTGCCATTTCTGTGCAAGTGTGCTTTGTTCTGAAGGGGTGAATTTTGTTAGGTGTAGTCGTGGCCCTTTAGGGTGCTTGGCAGTGCAGGGGAGACAGGATAGCTCTTATATTGATCTTGAAATTCCAGCAGACTGGACCTGTTTTTGCAGGGAATCACTTGAATGCAGTGAACAGCTGTCCTAAAAGACCAAAGACAAATGCCACCAGGTTTTAATCCCCAGGCGCAAAAAGCCCTGGGTTGGAAATGAAACGTTATTTCAAACTCCAGCAGGTTTATTATGAAATAGTTGTCTTGGCCAGAGCAGCGAAGATCAACTTCCAGGAAAATGTGTGGGTCCTCATTTTAATTTCAAATTCTGTTTAACTACAGTGCTAATTACCATTTAAAGCCAAAGGCTTCTGTTCACATTTGAGAATTTTGCGAGCAGGATTTTTAAAGCCTTTATGATTCACCTTTAAGTAGCTGGCAGTCATCGTTGTCGCATCAAAGTTTAATTTGCTCTGCTCCAGTACAAAGTCCTCACTATTTGGTTGGCAAGAATGCTTGGGTTAATTACTCTCTCCCATAAAAAGGACAAATTAAATGTAAATAGCCAACAGGTCCAACTAAATAATGAAAGAAATGCCTGTTGCATAACACACTGGATTTTGCATCTATTTAAGCTTAGTTTATTCAAGTATAATGACGACAGTTGTATTTTCTCTTCTTTAAACATATTTATGGTGTCTGCAGAAGAATTAAGATGGGGTATTACTAACTAAGCCCAAATTTGTATTTGCCTTAGAGTAATCCAAAGCAGCAATGATTCCAGCTGAGGCACCCCTTGTAACTGTCAGCCAGGAACAGAAGCCGTCATCTCTTCCCAGAGTACCTGGGGTATCAAAGCTGTGCCACTCCGGGTGCGTGCTCCTTGCTGAAGGACCTGTGAAACTGCTCATGGAAGAGCTGGGCTGGTGGCGAGTGGGTTGAGAGGAAGATCAGGCTGACTGGTGGGTTTACTTGTCTCTCCTTTTTGTGTCTCCCTCACTAAGTGAGTAGATAGATGAGCAGTGACACTTTTAAAATGTCTATATCCCTGCAAGTAAATACAAATGCTCCAAAACATTGCTATTCCTGCCCTACCATTTCTCCTTAGAAACAGTCTTTTATGATTTTATTATGTGCTTTATCCTGCTTCTAGCACAGTTTGCTTTCTTATGTTCCACGTGAGAACCTCTGAGGGCATGCTGTGAATTGCTGTAGCTCTGGAGACATAGATGCTCTCAGTAATTTGTTTAAAAAAAAAAAGTGCTCTCCATTTCCTCTTTCCATTGTGGCCTAAGTTCAGCAAAGAGGAATCTGAACACCAGTGCAAGAAAACAAGAGTTAACGTCTGATATAGTCTTGCCTGAAATATTCTGAGACAAAACTTTTCAAAATAAAGTTTATTGATGCAAAGGAAAAGCCTAAAGAAAGTTGCTCTTCACAGCATTTTACTACAGCGTCAGGAGGTGATAAAAGTCAGAAGGACTTTTCAAAGGGCTTCATAACTTGAAAGGAAAAGGTATTGAGAATATTTAATGTAGCTGTTATGTTTGAACATGGCTCATTTATGCCCAAACGCTAGTCTCCACTTCTCCACAATCCCTGTAACTTCTATATGATGAAAGGGCATGCTGAACACCTATAAAATGTGCTCTTACAATATAGGCAGTTCTTCTGGAGAATGACTACAATTTCTTCATTCAACACAGGTTATATAACAATCAGGGAAATCATATTCCATTCATTTGGAAAGTTCTTAAAAATTGGCATCTAGATGTGTATTGCTGGAGAAACTAAAAAAAAAAAAAGTAACCTGCACTGAAGTATAATAGAAAACTGCTTGATGTTTGTCTGTGGTCCATAAAGCAGATTTGCTGAAGTATGTAATGGTCAGAAGGGTGAACCAGACAAAAACTAAAGGCTTTTGAACAAGGCACCAGTGAGATTCACCTGGAATATGCCTGGCACACCTCATTGCAGAAGAAAAATGTAAAACTGGCAGGGATTCAAGGAAAGGAGGTAAAATAAGATTCTGGCTTGAAAAAAAAAATACCAGATTTGGTGAGCAAGGGGCTAAAAAGGTGAGGACAGATTACCCAGAAAAAGAGACAAATATCATGGGAATATCAGCTTTTAGCAGATAACAAACAGCCTGGAGAAGGTAGCTTGGGAAATTCTTATTTGCCCATCTCAACACTGCAGCATGAAAACATTCAAAGAATTTAAAAAGAAAAAAAAATGTTTTTATATGCAAAACAAATGATTTCCCCATGGAACTCACCACTTAAGTGAGTCAATGAAATTAAGAAGATGCCAAGACCTAGAATTAGTGGCTAAGATGATTATTAGGAATATCCAGAGTGGCTGCAATTAGTTATAACAAAAATGCTGCGGAAGAGATGAAAATTCACGTTCTACCACTCAAAGCAATCCCTAGCTATAAAGGTAAAACCTCATTTGCAGAGCAGATTATTCCTCATCTGTTTACTTCACACTCCAGCTTTCCTTTGAGGCATCTATTATAAATTCCTGTCATCAGAAACAAAGTGCTATTTTCACAGAACCACAGGATGGTTTGGGTTGGCAGGGACCTCGCAGCCCACCTAATTCCAGCCCCTGCCTCCAACCCCTTCCAGCCTGGCCTTGGGCACTGCCAGGGATGGGGCAGCCTATGCCAGGGCCTTGCCACCCTCTGAGGGAAGGATTTCTTCCAAATGTCTGACCTAAACTTATCCTCTTTTGGTTTAAAGTCATTCCCCTTGTCCTATAACCATACCCCCTGCCACAGAGAACCTCCCCAGCTTTCCTGCAGCCCCCTTCAGGCACTGAAGGTCTCTGAAGCTGCTGTGAGGTCTCCCTGGGGCCTTCTCTTTTCCAGGCCAAACACCAACTCCTTCAGCCTGTCTCCATAGGAGAGGTGCTCCAGCCCCTTAATCATCTTTGTAACCCACTCTAACAGCCCCACATCCTTGTTCTGGGGGCCCAGAGCTGGGTGCAGGGCTCCAGGTGGGGCCTCACTAGAGCAGAGCAGAGGGGCACAATCCCCTCCCTCACCCTGCTGCCCACGCTGCTTTTGTTGCAGCCAAGGGTATGGTTTGCTTTCTGAGCTGCAAGCACACGTTGCCAGCTCACATCAAGCTTTTCATCAACCACCACCCCCAGGTCCCTTTCTGTGGGGCTGCCCCCTATCCACTCATTGCCAGGCCTGGATTTGTGCCTGGGAGAGCCCCAGCCCCAGTGCAGGACCTCGCAGTTGTTGAATTTCATGAGGTTCATGTGGGCCTGCCTCTCAGGCTTTATGTGAGCTTTGATTGGAGTTCTATGAGTCCGAGGTTTTTAGGCTAGAAAACTCATCTCAACATGAGAAATACCTGAAAAAGTAATTTTCACAATGTGTGAGTTGCAGGGAACATTTACTTTTTTATTTCTTTTCATGACTGAAGTGAAACTGCACCTTATATTTATAAGTAATTTTTTGCTTAGCCAAGCCTTATGAAACAAGAAGTTTGTAGTTTTGCAGTATATGCTAAGGCTAAGGTCCACAAATTCAAACCATAACTACATTTGGAGCTTCATGGCCAGGTCAAAAATTCATTTTATTGTAATCTCTGCATGCATTATGGCCACTTCCAGTTACACTGGAGAGATCATTTCTGTGCTGGAAGGAAACCACAGTAAGACTGAGTTCTCTCCCAGACAAATCTGATTTGATTGGTTTAATAATTTCCCGTTCCTATCAGCAGAGAACTAGAAAATTCAGTTCAGCTGTGTCTTGAGTTTTCCCACATTTAGTGAAATGAACTTTCCATAGGATGGAAAATCATAATAGTGTTTTTTTTTTTTTTTAGTGTTCTTGTGAAATATTTCAATTCAGAAAAGACTGATTGTTTGGGCAGCTTTGGGGAAGGGGGTGTTAGGTTTTATTTTATTCAGGAAGATGGATCCAAATCCATCCAATTCCATTCTTTCCAGCTGCCTTCCTCCTTCAATCATCCCTATTTTAACAAAAGGTGAAAGAGAAATAAAGTAAGGAGAGACAAGGAAAAAATGGAGTGGCTTCATGTGCTTGAGCTGCAGCCCCCAGCCAGCAGCTGTGGCCACCCAGCTTGGGCACAGGGTGCTGCAGGTCTGCCTGTCCTCACCTGGCTGTTGTCAGACTGTGCACCCACTGTGAATCCCCAGCCAGGAGCAGGTGCAGGACATGCCCCCACCCCAGCAAAGCTCTTTTGCATCTTGGGCTCAGGGATGAAAGCTCTGCAGGATTTGCAGTGGGAAATGGGGAGGATGCAGTGCCCAGGGCACGTCTCCTAGCTGGCTGGGTGTTTTGCCACCCTCCCTTCTCCACAGATAGAATTTTTGCTGTATAATATCTTTCCTCCTTAGTCTGTGCAGAGAGGGGATGGCTGTATGTAATTTCCTTATCTTTCCTAGGTGTGCAGTTCCCAGCTTTATCATGTAATTTTCCCAGCACTGTTTTGAACAGTTCCAGATTCTTGCTAATAGTTTTCCTTTAGTTCTTGCTCCCAATTAACCTTTCATACTTCCTTTAATCCAGTAAACTGCACTTTCCACCATTTACATTTTTTATCTTACTAATTGAGTTTTTTCATCTCTATCTTTTGATTTCAAATCTAATTATATTGTTATCAGTGGTGTAAAACCAGTAGGTTATTGATAACTTCTGTTCATTACTAAATTAAACTCTGCCTTATCATTGTTCATTGCTTAGCACTCTGATGTGGAAATCAACCTCCGCTCAGCTCTTCAATCCTTTCCACTGTTTCCCAAGGTTTGATTTACTAAATAACTTGTGTTAAATCATTTTGCCCAGCCTTCTTCAATAACAAAATTCAGCTGTGGCTTTGTCCAGGCTTTATTAAAAATACATGGCAAGCAGCAAGAGATTAGCCTATCACTCTGTGAAAGGTTCAAGTGTTCCTAAAGTAAAACTATTTATGAGCAAACAGAAACATTTCTCCAAGATCCTTCAAAATCTTAGACAAAAAGCAGAATTTCTGTAGTGCTTGTGGCACATATATCCCTTGAATGCATTCATATATATATTACCTTTTGTGTCACAGTGAGACATCCTGAGAATATTATATATTCTTGTGTCTGTAAAATCTGAGAGCTGTTACATATTCCTTCCCTATCCTCTGCTGTAGATGAATTAACTGAACGCTAATTTGTGACTCAACATTGGCAGAGATGACTCTGTTAAAATAAATAATTATGTATTTTTTTTGCCATAAGGCAAAGTTGATCCCAAGTTTTTCATATAGTGATAAAATAAATATTGGCTATCATGGACTGGTAAATGCTGCAGATAAGCTTTATCCAGGGGATAAAATAAAAACACAACCATCAACAAATATCTGAGACCAGGCACATCTCACTTGAGACAACACACCCCAGTATTAGTACCATATTTATGAGATGTGAAAACTATGAACATAGGAAATCCCAACCATATATGCTGGCTGTTGGTAGATTTTCCCACCCCACTGCATGCAAGGTGATTGCTGTCTTTTCTCTTTACACTCATGGTTCACTAGCTGCCTTCAGAGGGTTCATTTCCTTCAAAGTGTACAGGGCAGATAATTATTTTACCACACTGTGTAGTAATGGTTTTTTTTGTTTGTTTATTTTTCATGTAGTCTACCAAGCTTTCAAGCCAAGAAATCACTGTCATCTGATGCCCGTAAATACCAGATTTCTGGACACGCTTAGTCTCCAAGTAATAACCTGAATTAAGTTCAAAACTTCCTTGGAAATCCAATTCAGGCAATTTTTACTCAGAGCAACATTGCAAAGGCTACATCAGCTGACCTGAAAAATCTCTCTTCCACAATGATTAAACGCATCCCAGATTGCATATATTTAGCTTTTGCTGCAAGAGACAAAGCGTCTTGTTCAGAACAAGTGCAAATCATGTATGGAAGGCACTCCAGCACAAAGTGAGGGTCATCTCACTTCTACAGTACAAAGGAGAAGAATATTACGAAATTTAGAGATATTCAATTACTACTGGTGGAAGGCCATGGAAGTTCATAGAGAGCTCAGGAGGGCAATATGGTATAGAATAAGAAATTAAGTTAGGTATCAGCTGCATAGAAATGAAAATGAACTGGACATTCATGTTACAGAAGAACAAAATTACTAATGTGATGCCCAGACAAAGAGATCTAGAGTAAAGAGGGCAACTACCGGAAAATTATTTCCAGCAATCACTGGACAAGATGGGACTGGAGCCATCTCATGATAGGAGGATAAAGACAGGGTTTTGTTAATCTCTCAGAGAAGAATATTTAGAAGACAAGATGGGCCAATGTCAAATTTGGTGTAATTTTGCTGAAATCACTTGAGAAACTCAGGAGATGTATGTAGTCCTGTGAGTCCATGGTTACACGGAGGCTGAAATCCTTTGCAAGGATTTCTGGAGACAGGGTACAGACCTTTATCAACTGTCACAGCCATTCACCCTGAGCAGTGATTAACGATATTGAGTTTTACAGATAATTTGTCTAGCATCTTGCAATAGTGTTGTGATATCAGCAAAAGTCATTCCTTCTGTAAGGTTACAGAAAAAGTTTAGAGCTCCTTCCTATGGATAACACAGCCTCTTTTCCACTAACTCCCTAACTCCAGAGAAGCTATTATCCAGTTATTATCCTTACTGCAAGTTTAACTGGGCCTAAACAATTGAACATCCTGCTTTCCTTGTTCCCTGGCAGAACACAGTTTTAGATCCCAGCCGTTCCCTTTCTCCTTTATTCCTTGCAACAAAGTGAGAGTCCCGTATCACATATTTTTTACACTGGATGTTTTAGTCTTTCCTGCTTCCCTGAGGACTGATAGATCTTTGCAAGTGAGATACAACAAATGAAATGTAAAAGTCCCTCGTGCTTTCTAATGTAAGCTGCAGTGCAAAGAGACAGACTGAGCCTTTTCTACATGTCCTTAAAAGAGAAGAAAAGTTGCTGTCTGAATAGTCTTGAGTGACTAAGACTTGAGGCCTAAGAATTACATGAATCTTTTTTTTTTTTTTTTTTTTTTTTTAATATTATTTTTTCATACAAAAGTTTTGGAGAGTGGAATGTACAGCAAAATAAAAGCTAATGAGTATTCTTCAGTCTTTGACAAAATGTAGTTTGGGTCCTCCACTGGAATGGACTCAGAGACGTCCCAGATTTCAGGGCAACTTTACCAATTTTCACCTTCTTAGCTTCTGTTGCTTAAAAATTGCTAAGTCCTTTGCTACCATAAGGCTTATTTTGGAAACAGTCAAGGTGTGTTGCTGTTTAAAGGAGTGCCATCGCGCATAATTTTCACCTTCTTTAAATTCCACGATGCTCTGCTATAACATAAATAAATGCCTGAGTACACTTGTGGAATACTCTGTTTTCTTAAGATAATTCAGAGCTCATGTACCTGTAAATGCGTTGCAGTTGGACGTGATTTGTTATTCTTTGTATTACGCGTAGACTGCAGGAGATGGGATGGGATGGGATGGGATAGTGCAGTTGGAAGGGACCTTCAGAGATCAATGGATTTACTCCACTCCTGCACCCAAACCATGGATAACATCGTTAAACACAGCTGGCCTAGAACTGGGCCCTAAGGGACAGTTCATCACCCAGCATAGTGTGACCCATTTATCTCACAGGTGGACAGAAGGATGTTGTGAGGGATGGTATCAAATACCTTACTGAAATCCAGAAAGGTTAAGGCCACTGCCTTCCCTTCCTCCACCAAGCAGGTGACCTTATCATGGAACAAGATTAAATTACGGAGGCGGGACTTTCCCTTGATGAACCCATGATGACTATGCCTGATACCAGCTTTGTTCTTTAAGTGCCTTTCCATATCCCACAGGACAGTCTTCTCCATAATTTTTCCAGGGACTGAGGTTAGGCTGGCAGGTCTGTAGTTTTCTGGGTCTTTTCTCATGCCCTTTTTGTAGATGGGTATAGCACTGGCTAGTTTCCAGTCAGGAGGGACCTCCCCGGACTCCTGACTGTTAGAAATCTGTGTTAGTCCCACTAATTCCATGATAATTCTGATTTTTATTGCCTGGCAGTTCTGGTCCCCCATTTGACAATGCCCTGCCAGCAAAGACCAAGGACCATTTGTTTGCCTCTGAAACAGGGCAGAATCCTTTAACTCCATCAATCAGAATATCCATTTTTCTTCTGATGTTCTTTGCCTGTCTGGGGAGCTCTAAACCACCCAGAGCTGGAGGATGTAGGTGGATTAAGCATGGTTTGCTGAGCCTGAAATGAGTGCAGTAACTCAGGTCCAGAGAGCTTCAGGAGCAGGTGGTTTTGCACAGGGCTGGAAATGACTCCCTGCCTCTTTGAAGATGCTCCAGGGAGCAACTCCTCCCTGCTCATCCAGGTCTGGTCTTCAACATCTTTCTCCACCTTTCATCCCTGATGATGAGAACTGACAGAGCTCAGTAGCTGGGAATTACATGACAGACCAGGCTGGCAGACTAAGTTTGACACCTTTTCTTTTCATGCAAATGCATCAGCACCCACACACACCCATGAACCAGGGAAAGCTCTTAACGTGGGGTAGGCATCTGAGCATTACAAGAAAATTTGCCACTCCACATTATATCCTGATAGCATTTTCTGTTTTCTGCACAAGCTTGCCTGGGAACCCAGTTTTCCTTTAGATTTAAATTGGGACTTTTGGGAAAGGATCTGAGTCCTCCACCATTTCTGACCTTTTTTTTTTTTGGGTACCTATTTTGGTACTTCAGCCTTCTGCTATACTAACTTCCCTAACAGACTCAGATCTTTATTTCCAGAAATGGAGAGCTTACTGGGCTTATCCTGTACTTCATGATTAGGCAATGGAGCAGGTTTCTGCACTCCTCTTAAGGTGGGATTTTTCCAGATCCTTTTTTGGACACCTACAGAAAAAAAATTTACATGATACTATGGCTACAAGAGTAAGAAAAAAAAAAAAAAAAAAAAAAGCATTTGCTTTTCAGGCATGCCATATAGTGCAGAAAATTTATGATGCTATTGCAAATGAAAGTCAGACTTTGTGACAAATGAGTCGTTATTAGCCTGTGAAAACTATCACTCAGTTTAGTTAGCCAGGGCATTATTAAGCTGAGAAGGACGTGATGGGACATTTACAGGAGCAGACAAATGGTTTGAGATCGCACCCACCTGTATTGTTTATGACGCATACTTTGCTCGGTTTGGCAGGGTGCCATGTGGGCTGTGTTAATTTTAGCAGCAAGGACACTAAAGAATGCAGACATTGTTAATAATGTATGCTGTTGGGGTCCTCTCTTGTTTCTGTGCTCCTTGTTGCAGTCCTCTGTGTATTCATTGCGAGACAAGAGAGGGAGGAAGCCAGCAGAGAAGAAAAGAAAAGAACCCCAAATACCCAGTCCTTGTCCTCCTAGAAAGGCACAAGGCCAAATTCCCTGACTGTATAAATGGGGAAGGGCCTGCAGAAATCAATGCATTTTCTAAAGACAAGCTTGTCAAGAAACTGGCCCTACTTCTGCATTTGCCTGTTGCCTGCAGGCATCCCAGCCTTATTTTAGAGATGCTCAGTAGCTCCAGTTTTCACGGAGGTCAGGGAGGTGACAGACATTTCTGTGATGTACGACTGGAAACTGGAGCAAGACTGAGCTCCCCACTGCAGTTCTCTGCGGTGCCTGTCAGCACTGCTCAGCAAAGTCTCTGCACCTCCCTGCTTCAAATTCCCCATTTTTGGTGAAGAGCAGATCCGTGATGCCACTGCCTGTGGGCTCACTGTCTCCTCTGCTGCCCCCCAGTCATCCACATCCAGAGCTCCCCCTCTCAGACGATATGGATGCAGGCACAGGGTTTCCCCATATATGTTAAGCATCTCCCTTTTTGTTGTTTGTTTTTCTCTTTTCCCAAGTTCTGGGTGCTCTGGGTTGCAAGCCCTGCTGAAAAGGGCTGATTCTTCTTCTTGTATCTGAAGCGAATTTGTCTGCTATCACAAACAAGCAGACACGAAGAAAGTACCGAGACAACTGTAGATCTTAATAAGAGATGTTTAGTTTTTAACATACTTGTTATGACTGATTAATTAAATGTCTCATAAATACAGGGAAGGCAGCTGCAATTCCAGTTTCTGAGCAAAATATGTCCACCTACTGTAATAAATCTCTCCTTAAAGCTTTATGGATCCTTTAACCTTTGAATTTGCATTGCCTTTTCTGTTACTGTCTCCAGCAATGAATCAATTGTCATGCCATTTTCCAGCAAATGTTATAACCCAGTCATTCACAAACTCCTGTTGCAAATCTACCTTCCTGCACACTCCTATTTGTTAATGCAACAACCTTCAGAATCATCCATTTTAAGAATAGCAGAGTGGGATCAAATTTTTGAGCATAATGACAATGTCAGTGTAGTTTATGAAACCATAACAATGCAAGAAATGACATCTGGTAAGCCCATCATGCATGTAATGTATGGTTAGCTTCAATGATTCCTCCGAGTTTTGCTCTCTCTGTAATGTATGGGTGGCAGGATGCCACTCAAAGGAAGGAGAAGCACTCAGCTGCCTTGAATATAAAGTGCAGAATATACTATGCTTCAGCGGGCAGGCTGGTGGCACAGGAATGCTGATGCAAGCGCCCTGTGGAAATGCTGCTGACAAACAGCGTTACAGGAACAGCCTTGCGGGTCCATAAAAGAAGGACTGGGCTGGGGGAAGGTTTCTGTGTTCGTACAGAAAGGGCTCGGTGGCTACCATCGGGCTGGGCAGTGGTGTCCACAAGGGTAAGCAAGATCTCTAGGATTTAAGTGGGAATAAACCTGATGTGGTCTGTGCCATCATCTTCTTCCCAATCTGCCTGTCAGTGGCACTTACAGGCCACATTACAAGAGACCTTTGAGACCCAGCCCTCAAGCATGCCTATTTAGGCACCTAAAAACGCTTCAGTCTGAGACAATAGCCCCAGATCCCACTGAAGCAACATAAAAATGGAACCCCAAATCATACATCTCCATTAACACCCCAAGCAGCTCCTACATCACTCTTATCTGGAGTCATCACAGAGAAACCCTTTGCCAAGTCAGGTTCTTCTGTTTCCATACAGCAGCTCGTAAAGGTGGTACCTTGATTGTAGAACACTTGGTTTGTTGGAGTCGTGTCCCTGACACCAAAAGCATCAGCAGAAGGAAGATGAGAAAGTGCATGTAGCTGTAGTGAAAATGGCTCTTCCTGGCATGGGGAAAACTCTGTGCAGGGGCTAGAAGGTGGTGATTTCCAGATGTAGTTTTCAGGAATGGTGTAAACTGGCAGGCAAATGTAACAGGGACTCTACTGAGACATTTCTGCTAGGAACCTGCAATGAATGTGGATGTGATTTGGGTCTTCAGTCAATGAATAAATATTTTTTAAATATTTATTTTTTATTTAATATTTTTTTCCTCCTTTCAACATAATTCCTTTTTTTTGAAACCTATCAAATGTCATTGTTCGTGCCTTCCAAGATTGTAGTGTTAAATTTGCCATACCTGTGGAGTGCTTCCAACAGCAAAGTGTGGCTTGTTAGCAATTGTAACCTTCAAATTTATCAAGAGCACTTTCAAGTCTCCAGTATTTTAAGGAAATTATTATTTTGTTTGTTAATGGTGCCACAGGCTCATAACTGAGGAATGCAAATAACTAACAAAAATTAAATCCTTTCAGGCATTCCCATAGCTGGGTTTTATTTATTTATTTAATTTTAATATATGATAGTGGGTAGCAAAACACAGTCTAGCTCTCCAAGGTCTCACTGGCGGAGAGAACTCATTAATGTCATTCAAATAAATTGGTGTGAAATATGATCATCCCAAGCAGTACATTTATTTACACTTGCAAATCAGAAATAATACAGTTAAGATATATGAGGCAACAATTAGGGAATATGTCTGCAGGTATTCAAGGAAATATCATTCAGCTTCTGCTGCAAAAAAATGAATATTTTATTGCCAGTGTATCTGTCTAATTGAATAATGAGGATACTAACGCTCTTTTACAGGTACCGCAGCAATGGAAATTTCAGCTAAATATAGTTATTTCCCCTGAAGTAGACCTGGTATAAAAAGAGGTTTTGTGTCTGCCCTATCCAGAAGCTTTCTTTTAGGTATTTCAAAGCCCTGGTGGTGCCCAGCAGGCTGCACCATGCAGGCTGTAGCCCAACATCCCATTACTTCCAAAATGGGGAGCTTGGAATAGCCAAGGTGGAAGAGAGACAGGGAGCGTGGGCAGGACAGGAGGTGGCTGGTCCTGCAGGGAGGGGTGCCTGGGGGGTTTTGGAGCCATGGATTGTTCCTTTGAATTTATGGAAGGCATCTTTAATGGGGAAACTGGAAAGAAAGTTACCTTAGCAAGGGCTGATCCAATTTACATCTTTGCATGCACACAGTATGCTAGCTCTTGTCGTTTTTACCCTCTCCCTACGGTGAAGAACAAAGCACAGTTCAAGATAGGGCAGATGTCTCCACGCTCCATGGAAGCACCACCTCTGAAGACATCACCCCCTGATGCCCAGAGGGGCATCCCAGATAATTTCATCCTTGAACCGGGGCCATTCAGGGTGAGGGGAGCGAGAGAGGGGCAGTTCTGTGCTGGTGGAAGAGGCTGAGCGTGACACCTGCCCTTGCTGCCATCCCACCTTCAGGCTTTGCTTTAAAGCAGTTCTTCAGCATGCACAAGGACCTAGAAGAGAGTAATTGAGAGGTGTGAGATCTGCTGACTCCTCCAGGCCCTGCAACAATATACTGGCCTTTTAATTTTCATTTTAGCTTCCTCACAAGCCATGAATCCCCAAAGTTGCAAAACCTTTCCTCTTCATCTGAAAGTTGGCTATGGTAAAAGGACGGGGAAAATTTTTGAACAAAGCCCCCATCAGAAGCCTGGCGGAGCTCAGGGGTGCTCAGCGTGGCTTGGTGGGACGAACACAGGAAAATCTTCAGCAATGCCCTCAGCCCTCTTCAAAAGTCAGTGATTTTCCTCTGTATGTGCCTACTGGTGATCCAGGCTCCTGCTAGTGCAGGCTCGTATTCTATTAACGTTACTGGTTAATTACACTGTAAAGCCCCATGGAAATACTTTCAACATCAATACCCACTACTGCAGTTTCACAGCACAGTGTAGTGTGAGTCTATTGTGTTAAAATAAGAGCTTTTATGTATTTTTATAATACAATACAGTAAAATTTCCTTGGGTTCCTGGAATCAGCCGAAGCGCCATTATCAGGGCTACATCTGGGGGATAAAAACGTACAACTATATTAGGAGGTTATGATTACTACACATGTCGTTGTCATATCAGTCATTTAGCAGTCACATCCTAATAAACTGCTGTGAAATTTGTCATTTCAAAGTCAGATTAATTCAGAGTCATATAATAAAGTCATCACATCACACAGCTAAGTAATTATGTTCAAGCTTTGTCACTGCAATGAATGTCTGTGTGCCTAAGCACTGATGGTGACTTTTCTTTGGCTGCTGTTTTCTTATTGATGAATTAGCTAAACAGGCTCTTTAATAAATTTCCACTGCAAAGGTATTTTAATAAGAATCAAGAAAGACAGATAGTGAGAAAAAAAAAAAAAAAAGGCGTATCTGAATAATATAATACCTACTGGATCCTCTGTGTTGTTCAGGAACCTGTGGATTCACAGCACTCATTACATATCAAAGAACTTAATTCGTCTGTATATCCTTGTTTATGCACGGAAATACAGAATAAGTTGGAGAGTCAGCATATGCTGGAGTGAACAGCAATCTGTTATGGTGGTAATTTCTCTGCTTGCTGTACCACAGAGGGTTGTGCTATAACACGGCTCATTATAATGGATGTACTTTATTTTGTTCAACCAGTCATGGTAAAAATATTTGGCTAATGCTTTCATTGCCTGCCATCTGTGTGGTCAGCAAGGTTGTCCAACAGCATCCAGAATGTCATCGCTTCAAACGGGCGCTTAATTGAAATTTAATCAGACAGATCTTCTCTATTAATTAAATACCGGCTGATTAATGTGATGGATTTTGATATAAAATAACCGTGGCCCAGAGTGAGCCGTGCTTGTTCCCAGCACAGGTTGCCCCCTCTCCTCATGGGCTCCTGCAGCCCAGCTTGGCCGGTGTGAGCAGGGGCACACGAATGTGAATCTGCCCCCAAACAGCTCTTTGAATGCTGCCAAGTCAAATACCAGGAAATTCTGTACCGAAGGGTGTGTGCACGGTCAGCATCCAGCCCTTTCTGGAGGAGCTCCGTGCTTTGTGCAGGATAAAAGATTCGCACCCCTGTGAGGGGATGGCATGCTTTCCTCTCCTACATGAACACCTGAGGCACATCGAGGTGAGGCCGTGCAGAACTGTGAATCATGCCCACTGATATTTTTTTATTCCAAATACGAGGTGAGGGAGAACTGTTTCAGCAAAATACCACAGCGTTGTTTAGATCTTTCTTCGTGGCCTCTGGTGGTAGGCTTTGATATGCTAGCAGACACTGGCTTATTATTTCTCAGCTCATTTTTCTCAGTGTCCTAAAAACTGCAAGCTTTGTCACGTATTTCAAATCGTCTCACCGAGCTGTGACGTCAGTCAAGTTAATGACCCAAACATGAATTAATTTGACCAGTAGGTTTCTACTGTAGCTTCTACGGAGCCTTTAATTAGTCTGTGACAGCACCGCTCTGAGGATTGCGATGCATTTTTCAGACGCCAAACGATCGGTCCACGGTTGGTAGAAGTCCTGTCCATACTCTCAGCCGGTGGCTGAGAACATTTGACTTTCTGTGTCAAGCAGGAGGCAGGGTGGGCAGCTGAGCCAGCAGGGGCCAGCCAGACGTCAGCCCTCAGAGGTGGCTTCTACAGTCGAGATGCAGACAAAGGTGCTGCCCCAAAACCCCAACTTCTGACACCAGCCAACCGCTTAAAAATGGTCTATAGTCCCACTGCAGAGGCTCATTTTATTTTATGAATGCTGTCAAGGGGAAAAAAAAAAAAAAAAAAAGTATTCACAAAATGGAAAGACAAAGAATTCTAATAAATAGCATCATTAGGGCTAAAGCAATCATGCTGCATGTTTCGTGATCACCTCCTGAAAAATGAAAGAGAGTCTGATGGAAGAAAGCCACAGTTCTGATTAGTGTCATTCTCAAAACATCTGAACATCGGGAGACGCACTGGTAACCAGCAGCAATATTCCCAGGGCTGCCCTAAGGTTGACATTGAAGAACAAGGTGCCAGGATGGTGCCATCAATCTACACAGTAATTTACATTTATCATGAAAAATAAACCCTGGAAACAAATGGCAGCTTGCTACAATAATTCACCCAACTGATATAAACCTGAGGAGTATGCCTAGCAATTAAGTTTTACCAATCAAAAAGCGCTGTAATGTCTATGGAAAAGAATGATTTAAAAGGAGCACCAGGCTGCAGCAGTTGTACGGTTTTCTTTCAAACATTCATTGCAAAGCTCAAAAAATATTTCCATCCAAAACTGCCAATACAAACCAAGCAGTTAATAAAAAACACTAGACTGGGAGCAATTCTTTAGCCTACCCGACCCCTGCAAAATCCAGATCCTGGTTCCACTGACACACCATAGTATTGTGGATGCAAGGATGTAAGGGATAATTGATATTTGGGTTCATTTCTTCAGGAGTTTACTAAAACAGCCTCCAGTAGGGAATGCATTTCAGTACAGTTCTCCAGACCTTCAGCAGGGAGCAGGCAGCACCCCACTGGAGCAGGAGGATGCTCGAGAGCCCCTAAAATCCTGCAACACGAGACTGAAGTGAGGAGCCCCCCTCTGCTGTGCGGGTCTCCTGGTACTTGCTCATTAACCACTTCCATGTTATTGACAGTTTAATGCAGCCCTTACATCTGCCTTCCTGTTTGCCCTTGGATTTAATTTAGGACAGTAATTTCAAGCTACAGCTGGAACCATTACAAACTTCCATACACCCATAAACATTTTTATTTATTCTATTATTTTTTTTTTTCCCCAAGAACATTAAAACCTTCAGGGGTTTTACTTCCTACGTGGGGGTCCCCTTTTTAGAAATTCCCTGTGGGGGATACAGAATAAAAGGTATGGTTCCAACCTCCTCTGAAGTCATGGAAAAGGACATCCAGATGCACCTGTAGTTTGTCTTCCTGGCTTAAAGCAGTTTTGCTCATCTGCTGATGAGACTTTGTGCTTACAGGTTGTGTTGGTCACCATCCAGCCAGCAGCCAGATACATCTGCGCTGTCTCGCTAATAGGAATCCAGTGCTGCTCCTGGCACTGAGGTCTGGGGGATCAATAGCACTGCCGTTGCCTCTCCCCAGGGGCTAAGGGACCTGCAGACCCTTCGGTGGCACTTGACCAGGTGTTCTCCACAGGGTGTCCTCCCTGTCTGAAACAAACCCCACTAACCACGCAATGCACAGATATGTTCCTCCAAGAGCCCTGTGTAAGGATGAGAGAGAACCTAAGGTCATTTTAATTTAGACCAAAGCCACATCCCCTGCAGTATCCTCTTCTTGACGCGGTCATTAGTGAATTTTCAGGGTCAGGGCAGGATGCTGTGAGCTTTCCATCTCCTTGGGCCCAGCAGGTTGGTGACTCTCTGTGCTGGAGGCTATATCCTGATCAGCACTAATAAATAGAACATCCACACATCTGCCAACCCTTTTCCACCCACCAGTGCCTTTTGGCCTCCATCACATCCTTCAGCTATTAAAAATCCTCTATTATAACCTTCAGGTCGGTGTTTGGAGCCCTGTGGCCAACATCTCATATCAGGGACTTGCTGTATTATGAGAGGTGTTCGAAGGAAGGTAAGCAAATGTCCTGGAGTGAGTGGATCATTACCTGTCTTACAGCATAAGGGACACAGGCTTTATGTCTGGTTCTGGGTCTCAGGGAGATGCAGCAGAGCCAGGAGCATAAACGCATCTGCTAAGTCTCAGTATTGTCCCTTTTCAGGAAATCTTTGTTTTTATGATATTTAATAAAAACAGGTTATTTTATCACAACCTGCTTTGTAGGTCGGTTGCCTCTTCTGATCTTATTTCTCCATGTTTCTAATTAAGTTACCGTGAATCCCATCAGATTTCAAAGGGAGGGATCAAGAACCATTGGTTTTGTGATCTAGTTAATACCTGTAAATAGCAGCTGTTACCCAATTCCCACTACGAAGCAATAGGTGGAAAGAGGAAGAGACCATAAAGCACTTTTTACTTAAAGGCAAGAAGCAATAAATGATCTCCATATCCACTGAAAACTGAGCAGCTTTTTTTTTTTTTTTTTTTTTAAGGCTATAAATTTCTCATTTTTACAAAATGACCCAGCAGAGGTACCCACTTTATCAGTTCATAATTTTATTCTATTTTTAATGTCAGGTTTAGTGTTTTTTTGTTTGTTTGTTCACTTGTTTTATCTGGTTATTTGGTTCTTGGACATCTTTATGCTTGCAGTGCTGTTCTGCCTGCTGAGAAGGAAAATCCAGCATGGCGAAAAAGCCCTGAAAATCTTTTCTGTTTCATCACCAGGCACGGAGGCCCAAAGGGAAAATGCCATTGCCCAGGGCATGGTGCAGGACCTGGGCACAAGGGAGCGATGTCCTGCTCTGTGGAATGCCCTTGATGGCCCAACAGCACTCCCATGAGCAGTGTTATTAAAAATCTGATCTAAAATGTTTTCTTATATAAGGAAGGGCTTTCACCAGAACCTAACTAAACTAACTGATTTTTAAGACAAAAGGAGAAGGAATTATTTTCTCAAGAACTAAAGAAATACCTGAAAATATGTCCCATGCCAGTACTTGCATATTATTGTCTCTGCTGGGTCAAATTAAAATTCAGGTAACTGGTTCAGCTGTAACTATTTCCATCAAATGAGGATGTAAGTATTTACCCCAAAATTAGACCTACTCATTTCTTTTTCTTTACTTTTTTTTTTTTTTCTTTCTTTTTTCCCCAGGTGAGTTAGTAATGATAAATTCTCTCTGTCAAACATCACCCTAATTGATTTCCTCTAACTGTTTACTCATCATTCATGAGCTATTTATAAAGGTAACCTGCAATTCTGCATCCTGTCTCTTGAGTTATTGCACAGGTGAATCCGAAGGAAGCAAAGCCACATGGCCTGCTCTGTTCAGTGCAGGGAGATGTATGGAGAAAAGAAACGAGTGTGTAGAAAAGGGGAAGTGCTGCTCACACGCTCAAATTGTTTCTATAAATGCATCAGGATCAGATTTAGAAAATGGGATGAGAACTTCAGGAATTCAGAGGAGCTTTTTTATTGTTTTCCTGTGTTTTTTTTTTTTTTTTGTTTTCTTGTTTGTTTTTTTTTTAGTCTTAATTAGTGTAAGAAAAAGTGAAGTGGGCTCAGCAAAGCTGGAAATGTTCCACCCCTAGTGCAACACAGCAAACGTACCATAATTAGTGCTGTGTGTGCGTTGGCCTCAATCACAAGATGATTTCTGCCCAACTGTACAGCACTGCACCTTCAGAGCACCCTGAGGAGTTTCTTGGCTCCAAGTAATTTGCTGCTTTCTGTCCATAACACTGTGCTACTGCCCAGGGTCACAGCTCCAGATGATCCCCACCTGGCTGTAATACCTCCCCTTCTCCACCTTGGGAAAAGGCAAAAGCAACCCTCCTAAACCCTTTACCTAGGGAAAATCCTTGGGCATTAAAGAAGAGACAATGAGGCTTTGAGCTGAATTAACATCCTGAAACGTGGCTGACATGGTTTCATATTAATACAATTTTCAGAGCATTATATTGAGTTTTTGCAAAGATCTTTGCTTTGTGAGTCAGAAGTACTGAAAATTTATGGAAGAACTGAAGTCAGACCAATCATTATTTTCAGTGCTGAGCACCAAAGTATTATTTTGTAATACCTGTGATATGCAATTGCACCGTGATTGGGATTTTGGTAGTCATAACTTCCATCAGTGTGCTTAAGTGAGAGGACTGACCTCCCCCTTTTCATGATCAGTGCCGCAGTTATGAAGTTCACCCACCATCCTGGTAAATTTTCCTAATACAGAAATGAGTCAGCCCGGCCAATCTGAGTGTGGTCTTAACAACAGAAGAGATGGGAATGGAAGGAAAAGTCAAGCCAGCAGCACCAGGACTCTCTGCCTTCCTCGCAGCCACCAGGCCTCCTCATGCTCCCATTGGGAGCTCTGCATTTTAAAGAGGACTGCAGAGCTGTCTCATTCTGGCATGGCACATGCATTGCTTTGTTACCTGCAAATACCCATATTTCAGAGTTGATTTCCCATGCAAAAACATCAGCTGCAGGCTTGAGAAAGAAAGTGAAGAAAAAAGCTCACCTGGCTTCATTGCATTTGGCTGTGGTGACTTGCTCTGTGGTGAAAACAAAGAGAAAACATAAATTCTAGGAACTGAGGGGTTGTTTTACAGCCTTTGTGCAATCCCCACTGCCTCATGTACAGGGACTCATGCAGATATCAGGGGTATGTTCCCTGAATGTTTTCAGTAAGCCCTTCAAATGTTAATGCTTCTGAGACTAAAAATGGCTGAAACTGGTCACAAATATGAAAGTTGAGACAAAGTGCCCAGTAAAGAGAGGCCATGCATGCAAACAATATGATTCATTAATTTTATTTCTACAGGAAATGATGCTAGAAAGGGAACATTTTGTGACATTAACCACTGAAGCAAACAAACAAAAAACCTTTTGATGAAATTTTAGTTGATTCACTAATTAATCTACTTTTATATTAATATGTCTCTAACAAAAAATCAGTAATGAAAGAGGATGTGAAATAAGGACAACTGTACTTGTTAAAAAATAAAACCCAACAAACACTTACAGCATTAAACAAATCTATCCTGTATTTCAATGATAGGTATGCTATCTTGAAATGCAGGACAATCCCATACACAGGTAACCCACGTGTCTCATTCTGAGTTGCATATTCTGTGTTTTACGTGTTATTATGCGAAAGTTAAATATGCAAAAGTTAAAATATGAAATATGAAAATGTAAATTTTCGTATGCATATTAAAATCCATTTCAGAAATCCAATTCAATGGACAGTGCTTTGAGCCCTTGATGAGATGAAATGGCTTTATGGACAGGAAAAGAGGAATAACAGAATAACATCAGGCATTCTTTCTTCCCTTGCCTGGACACACCAGGAGCCATCTGTTGACTTGCCTGTTTGATAACAAATTGAAGCAAAAAAAAAACTAGTTATGGTAATTAGGCTTGTGATGTTGGACAACTAAAAGCTAAAGCATGTTCTTATTTAGTCTTGTGCATAAGGAAGACTCTCTGAATTGATTTTATATGGTACTTTATCTTCCATTTACACAAAACCTCTTATTAACCCCTGTTCATTAACTCAAGGAACTTTTCAAAGAGCGGTGAAAAATGACCAGGAGAAACCTGCAAAGAAGCACTGCTGTAGGAGATGTGCAGCCAAGTGACCTGGAGGCCGGACAGCCACTGCCAGAAAGCTGTACGTGTACCCAGCATGTGTCCTAGGCTTCCTGGGAGAAGTGCCTCGTATCTATATTGGCTGAAATAAAAATGAATAGCCAGAGACACAAGCACACAGCATTAGTTGATAAGGTCTAATCAGCCTGCTTTACGTAAGTAATTTCCCAGCAATTCCTTAAAGCTGTTGAAAACATGAGGTGAGCAGAGGAAGGAGATCTAGCCTGGGTGAGGCGGTCATGGTCCAGCTCTGCACAGAAGCTGTATGTGACTGCATGGCCAGCAAGGAAGCATCATTGCCATGGATGGAAAACCCAGGTTTCCATCTCCTGAAGCTTCCTCAGGGTTGAGTCTGTTTTAGATAAAGAAAGGGAGAACAATTTTAGATGAAGGAAGGGAGATGTTTTTGGGCCAGAGCTGTAAGGTTATACACTCAGGTAGTACTTGGCAGGCAGATTACCCCCAGCTGACAATCATGGCCCCAATATTGACACATAAGTTAAGTTAAACACAAGTTTTCAATGTGGTACGGCAGCAAAACAGCAGCAATCGCTCCAGTGTAACTTGGAGCAGGACAGGAATTTCAATACAGCTCTGATTTTATGGCACAAAGCCTCTGGTTTCCACTTCTGCACAATGTATTATTATCTGAGAGACTTAATATCTGAATGTAAGAGCTACGGAAACAAAAATCAAGAGAAAAAAAAAACAGAAGTCAACAATAAATTGCTGGGTGAAATAAAAAAAGATCAATATAGCTTAGGTTGTGTAGTCTGGCTGAAAGTCTGCATTAACAGCCCTGGTTTAACCGCATTTAACAGGCTGAGGTGTCACTCAGGTGTCACCACAAGGTTATGCCTGTTGGTACCTCATGGCAGAACTAGAAGCAATGAGATTAAATGAAGGACACGTTTAATAAAATACAGGGAAGGAAATCATGGTAGAAACAGGGATTAAAATATTGGTCATTTAATTTCTGTTACTAAAGAATGTGGATGCTGTTTGAGTTTGGGTCCCTGTGTAATAAATGTAAACTTTGATTGTAACCCTATTTGGGACTTAGCCATTTATTACACCTGTAACCCATCTGTGAGGGGTTTTGTTCCAGTTCTGATGTAGGTGAGCTATTCTAGGACAGCCGGCGTTGTGCTGCCCGTGTAGGGCTGCAGACACCGGAGCTGTCAGCAGGAGAGTTTCACCTCCTGGAACTTCATCAAGGATCAAATCAAATGAGAATGTGAGCCCCTGATGTGATATGAGATTAGCCAAAAAGCCTTTGTGTTTGCAAACTCCCATTGCCTTTCCTGACAGCTCTTCAGCTCTGCAGATTTTATTTATAATCTACATGAAGGGAGAGGGAAAGCACAGAACTTGTTTGGAAATGCTGGTGGAAATGGAAGTGTTTTCTTTTGCTTAAACTGTATTATCTTTTATTTTAATCTGGTATCTTGCTACGAATAGCCTAATTCACCATGAAATCAGTGCACTTAGTTATTAAATAAAATTAAACCCCTTTGAAATTAACTTTTACCTTCTAAATCTAATATCATGGGCAGACAGGAATTAATGGATACCTCAAATCTTTGGGAAATCACCTGCTAATGATGTCACCATGCCCTGTGGGTCAGAGTTGTCAGTTTTGGAGACAAAGCCAATCTTTTAATCTCCATTAGAGTGACTCAAGGGGAGGAAGGACGGCATTGCTGGGAAAGTGCTTCTGCTGGGGCAGTGCAGCGGGTGCAAAGGAGCTGTGGAAAGGAACACACTCCACTTAGTGGTTGGACTCTCAGCTCAGTTCATAGCTGGCTGCTCAAAGACAAGGCTGACAACAGAAAGGACATGAAAATTCAGGAGCAGCTGCAACAGAGGTGAATGAGTCCACCCACAAAACTGATTTAACCACGTGAGTGTAAAAAGGTGGTGGGACTAAAGATGTCTGCTGGATTTCGGATGAATATAGGAGTTAGGCTTCAAAAGGTCAAATGCAGGAGATGAAGTTTAAACTACTTTATAAAACCAATCGTACCTCTCTATTAGTGTCTGTACCTAAGTGTCTTTAGGGTTCTAGCTCCAGTTATAGTGAACTGTGTATTAAAACTATAATACAGTTTCTGATAAACCAGTTAGAGTCCCATAAGCTGCTGTGAGAGCTTTGAAGTTTCCACAAGGTTAGTAAAGATGATATGTTGTTTCCAAGTAGTGATGAAAGGGTTGTTTACTTTACTTTTTAAAATTACTATTTGCAAAAATTAAAATGAAATAAAAATCAATCCCCTTATCACATCTATTCATAGTGTTCATTTTGCATTATCCTCAGTTCTGAAATTGTAAGTTCTTTAGAGGGATATTTCCAAAACTTTAGTAGGGTATTCCTGGAAAGAGGTTCTGCCCCTCTCATCATCTGGCTTTTCCTGTTCAGCCTTCCCTGGCACTTTGTGTTCAACTTTCTGGTAAAAAAAAAAATAATGAAGTTCTCCCTGTTCCTTTAGCAGTGGTGTTATCAGAAATGGCAGGTGATGTGTAGCTTTGCAAAAGAAATTAGTGGTAAGAGCTGATTAATGCTTACCCAGCAGATATTGAATCTGATTCAGATTTCAGACCAATTTTACAATGATGTTACTCTAGTGAGATTGATGGAACTGCTTCTGATTTACCCTGAGGTCCATCCCCTTAATAGAAATGAACTGACTAACAGAAATATGGTCAGATTAAAAACCAGACAACGCGATTTATCAGCTACTTTTTTCAGAGACACTGGTTTTGAAGTTTCTCACTTGATGTTCCATCTTGTCTCCAGTTTCATTTGTGACCCTCTTCTTGAGTGGTCTCTGTATTGACCTAAGGACTTTGCTTCTTGGCACATTAATCTGACTGCATTTTTCCCCAGCCTGTTTTTATAGCATTTCTTTCCTCTGGATTACTTCTCTCACTTTGCAAAAAAGGCCTCATTTGGTAAAGTTTACTGCAAAAAGCATGAAGAGATGTTGCAACTTTCAGCACTTATTCTTTATGTCCAATTTTGTGATGCAAGTGTTCTCATTACAACATAATGAATGACCTAGTGATAATGAAAGAATGACAAAGAAAACTCAAAAACAGCTTGACAGATCAATATTTTGGAAGCTTACATGATCCTGAGCATGTTATCTTCAGAATTATTTTAAGAGCAGTGTATGGACATGATGCAGGGCCTACTAGCTGAATTTCTTTGGTATTTCTGAGTGGGATAATGATGAAAGATGACTGTGTTTTTGCTCCCATAACCCACGAACGGATAGGTTATATCTAAGGAATTGAGCTGGGAAGGACACAGAAGATGAGGTATTGGCTTGTTGTCAGGATGAGGGAGAACAGGAATGTGTCATGATGGAAAACAAGCACCTAGCTTAACTGCAGGGAATTAAGGTTGAAATTCTTACTGGAAACAAAACAAGGTCTTTATCCTGGAACTAAAAGCAGAACTGGTAAAATGACCAATATTCTGAAAATAAAATAAAATAAAATAAAATAAAAATTAATTAGAATCATAGAATCGCAGGATGGTTTGGGCTGGAAGGGACCTTACAGCCCATCTAATTCCAGCCCCTGCCATGGGCAGGGCCCCCTGCCCCCAGCCCAGGCTGCCCCCAGCCCCATCCAGCCTGGCCTTGGGCACTGCCAGCAGTGGGGCAGCCACAGCTCCTGGGGCAGCCTGCGCTAGAGGGAAGAATTTCTTCATTCCTTTCTAATCTAAACCTATCTTCTTTCAGTTTAAAACAGTTAGCCCTTGTCCTGTCACTGTCATTGAAAAAGTGGAAGGAATTTTTCAGTGAAGTGTCTCCCTTTTGTCTATTGCCTATCACTAAATAACACTGCTAGGAACCCCAAAGAGCCACCCATATTTTGGTGAGCAGTGTTGTGGTCAGTCAGGCTGGCCTTCTGGTCTTTGTAACATCACACAACATTTCCTATGGTAAATCCCCCAGTTTTTTTGGGCTGCGGTCAGTCTTTAAAGAAATTATCCAATTCTATTAAATGAGGATATTAAAAATAAAGTATTCTTAACCAGGTGATAGGACTTAGATGCTTTTAATACATTTCTAGTTCCATTCACAGAAATGTTTTCACACCTACGAGAAACATTTCATTATTATCCTGGTATTTTATTCGGCTTTTTTTTTTTTTTTTTTTTTTTTTTTGATTTCACTGCAAGTACATGCTAATACATTAAACACACAAACAAGTTTTGGCAGAGAGTATGAGCCTTTGTCCCTGTCTCACGAAGAGATTTTGGACTTGAAGATTCCCCTTTACAGAAGGATAAAGCAGAGACAAATTTCCTGAAAACAGGAGAGTTAAATCACTGTGTAATTGGTAAGGACTGAAGTATGCCCCGTGTATTCAGAAGAGAGGCAAACTAAAGAAGTAACCTTTCAGGAGCACAGATTCATTTGCTGCCATGTGTTGACAAACCTTGATCACAAAATAATAAAGGATTTGAGTATTTTCAAAGGAGGAATGCCCAGATGGTGCTACGATTGTTTCCATTCTCCTCCTGCTATGTCGAAGGTTCAGATGCAGAGTAAAAAGCCCTGCTTGGTCTTTGACAACCAAAAAAACACGTTTTGACACAGACTCTGCCAGGCACCTTCAGTCCCTGCTGTGATTGAGGAGGACATTTCTTTGCTGCTGGCCTTGTTATGTAGCAAGCTGTGTCAAGTGCTGAGCATGTTCTCCCTGCAAGGGAGCAGAGGTCTTTCATCCTAATACTCTTCCCAGTTTCTCAATGACCTTTTCATCTGGTTTCTGTATTTTTTTTCTCATACATTTCCTGCAAGAGATGTACTCCTGTAAAGCTGGGGGGCTTTTCTCAACCATGTTGTTAACATTTGGCTCTTTCTGCCAGGGTTTCTTTCTTTCCTTGAGCTGAGAATCAGGTAGATACTGTTTATCTTTTTCAGCTTCTGCCTTCCTGAGCAAACTGAGGGCATTTGAGCATGCAAATCATGAAGAGGAAGAGATATGAGCGACAAACTGGGGCCCAAGAACTGGATCAGCGTGTGCAACATCCTCTGAGGAGCTCAGGGTCTGCAGATTGGGGTCTGCTGCAGAGCTTTGGTAAGGTGATAATGAAGACTTCCAGGGAACAGGCATGCAAACAGACTCAGGCAGAAGAAATAATGCAGCAGTGCTCTATATTCCACTGTGTTGCAAATGAAACCCCAGACAGCTCCAAACACTTGATGCTCACACCGATGTTAAGGAGGAAGAACCACGAGGAGGCAAACCTCTCTGGGCTGAAGCATCTCATGGGACTTCACCGACCAGAGGTGTACTGGGTACAATGAATTTTACATTTATTATCAAAACCCTAACTACCTTCCTATGTACAGGTGGTTTCTGATTTTTTTTTTTTTTATTTTATTTTGTGTGTGTGTGTGTGTGTGAATGCTGGTGATACATAGACTGCTGTGGTAGGTACTACACAGTTTGGTAAAACAGAAAAAGTACACAGTTTAACTTATTTTCCACTGGCATACTACCTGCATATAGTCTTAGCTGCAGATTGCCTAGCAGTTATTTTGATGAAGTTTGTGTTTCTAACCTCTGAAATAATTTGTTTTTCAAAAGCTCCATCATGCATTTTGCTCTGTGTGGTTTTCTTTTTCAGTAATGACAATATTCCCCAGTAGCTCAAAACTGCTAATTTGCTACTAGAAGTAAGATTCAAGAAAAGATATACCTAATTGTGAAGAGTGCTTCCAAAGCCCTGCTACACCACTCTGAAAGTACAAAGGGTTTTAAAGTTCAGGGACATTGCAGGACCCGGGGGAATTAATGACCTGAGGGTAAGCACAAGTAAAGCCCTCTATGTTGTTAATGCTGTGGGTTTAAGGTTTCTTTTTACTTAGGAACTTTAAAAGACATCTTCAGAGCTGCCACCAATAACCTGTTGGCCTTCTGCTCCCCCTGACAACGTTCACAACATTAATCAAGCCATTTCAATTCTCACCGTGTGCGAGGTGGCTCAGCTCACACTGCGGGGCCTTCAAAACCCAGGTGTGAAAAATGGTTTCCAAAAATAAGCAAAAACCGGCTCCAATCATCACTCCAAAATGTGTCTCGGCAAAATTACATTAGGGAGAAGCAGGACACCTTTTCCCAGACAGACTGTGGTCAAAAAAGCCCTACAGCTGCAGAATAACTGCAAAAGAGCAACGACAACTTCATCTCCCCAGACAAGAGTAGCCCTTGAGAATTTAAATTCAAGATGTTCCCTTCTCTTTTTGGGTGTGTATGTGCATGTTTCTGGACAGTGACTTGAGGCCAGTTCCAAAAAGCTAATTAGAAACTCCATTCAACTCTGGGTGGGTCAGCAGATAACCCTGCCTAGTCCAATGCAGTCGGTGCTGGAGGCAGCAAGCAGACACTGATCATGGTGTCCCGCGTCCCTCCTTGGGTTTGATATAGTGATACTGGCCAAGTTTGCTGCCAGTTGTATGTCTAAGTCGTGATTTTGGGACTAGAGCCCTTAAGTCAAAATCACATTAACATCTGATGTTGAAATTTTAAACTATTACATCTGTCTAAAGAAGCTACCTGTGGATTAAGTGGCAGGTTTCACTTCATATCTCTCGTGTCCTGGCCAATAAAGTGGTTTATAAAACACTTATAGCATAAATGATGAGCCAGAAAATCAGCTCATGTTTGCATTTTTACATCCCAGCCCACAGGTACCAAGCAGATTCTGATGTTCAGAAATGAAGGGCCACCAGGATGGTCAGCTCTGATCAACGGGTGGCAGAGGAATGGCCATGGTGACCACTGTGGTGGCTCCACTGCACCCAGGGCAGACAACAGCTCCGGGGAGAGCTGGGCTCAGTTCAGAAGCTCTGAAGGTTTGGCTACGTCCCTTCCTGATCTGTTCTTAAAACCTCATGAAAAACAAGCAATCAAGCAAACAGACAAACACAAATAGTACCTTTCCTACCGGAGCAGCTCCATTGGCTTTTATTTGGAGTCACTGGATTCAGGGTCCTGAATTAAAGAGCTGATCAGGAAGAAGGATGTTTTTAGCCTTTCTTGAACCATTTATACACTGCTCAAGCTATCTCCAAACTTTGTCTTTTTTTTTTTTTTTTTAAGCAACTGAATGCATTTAGTGTCTGTCTGTAAAGAGCCCTCTGATAGCAGCTCTGTGCAGACATTTCCATTTATCAATCTCTTTTCAGGGAGCAGATGCCCAAACTGGACCCGCAGTTACAGTACTGGAGTCATTAATGCTGTATACAGGGTGGGTATTTTTTCCTGCATTCCTGCTCCCTACTCCTGCACATGAAGACCATGCTGCCCCCTTTCTTTCTCCCCTTCTTGCACAGCGTTACTTGGTTTCATGCCAACATGGTTTGCTATGGCCATTGAAGGGAGTACTTGGAGTGAGGAAGGAGGGACTGTCACCTGCAGCTGTAGATTTCCCTGTAGCTCTCTGCATGTCACTGCTTTAAAACATTGCTTAATGATGGCTGGCTTTTCCAGGAAATCCAGATCGCTTTCCTATAGTGGTCTTTTCTCATCACTCTTTCACACTGAGAAGGCAGATGTAGTTCACTGGAACGGCATCCTTCATCCAACAGGATCTTCTTTGCAGGAAAACAAGAAGCCAGTGCAGTTATCTAGAAGCTTGGATCTTAAAAAAATGTTCATTACGATTTGCAGAACTAATGGAAATATGTTTTAGTGGTCACTTTTTAATTTTTTTTTCATTTTCAATGGTTATTCCTGCATCTCTTACAGGCTGCACAGATTTCAGGGAAAGCACAGAGCTGGCTTCCACATCATTCAAAATATTCATTATTTTTGCCCTTTTCAGCATCGCCTCATAAAAATAAATTATGGGAATTAAAATTGGGAAGGTGATGGTTTAATTTCTCAAAATTGAAATAATCACTCAGGCTTATGGAAATTGGGATGTCCAAAAGGAAATGGGGAATATAAAATGCAAATGTCAGGTGCCCAGAGGGAGGCTGTGGTGCCAGTGGGTTTGGCATAGCCCTGGGAGGTTTTGCCTCTCAGCACAATGCCCACCGAGCCTGAACCCAGCTCTGTCAATGGGTGTCACATCCCCATAATGACAGGCTGCTAAACTGTACATCCCAGATAAAGGACTTTCAAAAAGCCCAGGAAAAAAAAAGAAAAAAGTGATCTCACCTCCAGGAGGATCCCCATAGGGTACCTCTGGGATATCTCATGCCTGTTGCACTTTGGGGCAGATCTTCAGAGGGTGCAAATCCAGGTGGATCCACTTGTGCAGTGGGGTCAGCCCAGCTCGAAGTGTTAGCACCCGTGGCCATTTGCAAAGGACATTCACTTTCTTATCTTATTTTGCCTGCCCATGAATCGAGTTGACTTGATTATTTATGAAACAAAAGCCGTAGGTAATGGATGAGATTTATGCACCGCACATTTTGCTGCATGATAATAATAAGGGCTTAAAAAATTAAAATTAACTTAGCTTGTGAAGGGCATTGGGATACCTTTCCTTGCAAAATTCCCACTTTGATGCTGATGGTGAAATCTCATATTAGATGGAAACATATGAGATGCTCAGGGCAGCCTCTTTGTCATCCCTGTCAGGAGCAGAGGGCTGAACTCTGTGTTCTCAGAGCAGTTTGAAATGTGCAGCTCCATTTTTTTTCTTTTTTTTTCTCTTTTTTTTTTTTTTTTTCAGCCAATCCATTTAATATTCAAAATGAAGTTTTTCCAAAATAAGCACAGAAATACTATTTTGAGGTATATCTGAGGGGAAAAGGAAAGCAAGAAAGTAGGGAGGGAAGAAGGAAGGAAAAAAGAAAATAAGAAAGGAATGAAGGAAGGAAAGAAGGAAGGAAGTGGAAGGAAGGGAAAAAGCTGGTTACAAGAATGCAAAATATTGCATCGTTAAGAGAAGAGCACGGTGCATCTCCCCTGCTTTCTTTTAGGTCCCAATTCATCAGACAATTTCTCTTGAGTAAACACGTGCCGAACTTTATGCATGTGCTTATGTGCCTGGCTGAATACAGATGGACTTAATCATGTGTTTGTACGCTTTGCTCAGTGGGTTTCTTAATTAGAGAAGTTGTTTAAAAAAAAGTCCTACGGTGGTGGCATTTCCATTCTTTCTTTAGGAAGAAATGTCTTCAAAACTAGTGATATGAAATTGCATCTCAGCATGTTACAAAATATTAATTAAAGCCACACTCATGCAAACAATCCCTCTTTACCAATGAGCCCAAGGGGAAAGAAATCCAGGCACCAGCACACTACTTGTTTGTCTGAGCACAAATTCTTTTGTAAAACATCTAAAAACCAATGGAGTGATCACAAAACAAATGCCACGATAAATTAACTGGTCTATTGCCTTTTTCCTATGGCACTTATCACTGCTAGTTCTGTGAAGTATTCCCAATTTTCCTAGTTCCAACAACAGGAAAAAAAAAAAAGAAAAAGAAAGAAAAACAAGAAAATCAAGCAAACAAACAAACAAACAACCCTTCAACTAGCTTGCTTCCATTCACTGAGGGGGAAAAAGTATGATCAAGTTGCTGTCCTGCATCCACTAGGGCTCAGAAAATACCAAAAGAGACAATCTGATTCTGCAGTCTCTTTACGCTGTTTTTTGTTTGTTTGTTTGTTTGTTTTGTTGTTTTGTTTTGTTTTGTTTTTTCTACAGTTTTCAAAGCTTGAAACATACACCAAGATTTGGACTTTCTGATGGTACAGACTCAAAAACTACCAGTGTGGTAGCTGGAAAGCCAGCACATTCAAAGGGCCTTGAGGGCCTGGGTGATTATTTCAGGTTTGCAAATGATTAAGGATACCAGTCACCGAATTGCCTGAACCCAATAAAAGGCATGAATTTCATATCATACATAAGCACATAATGTGTTTAATGCAGATTTTTATTCTTTTTTAACCAAGTTTATATTTAAGTGCTTCACAGCTTGGTTTCTTTTTATTAGCAGGGTTTTGCATGCACGTGTGAATGTACACAGACATATTTTGGAAGCATCCACACTCCAGTTATGGATGTACTAGAAGTAATGGCTTTATTGATTCAAGCCTATGCTTAAATTAAGGGAATTTCTTTAAAATTACTCTCCAGATTAAACATAAAGGCCATCATCTTTCTTTGCCCTTGTTGCCACTGACAACCCTTCAGCTCCCTCTCCAAAGAGAAGAGAAAAACTAGGTACCACTGAGGGACCACTGAAGCTCAAAATCAGACCACTTTGCCAGATAGATGGCAAGCAGCAGGACATTTGCTACAAAACAGTGAATGAAAATTACTCAAATCTGAATATGGGGGGAAAAAAAATCACAGCATTTTATTAAACATATATTTTTAGAACAGAAGGAGCTTAGATTTGATTCAGTAACTGAAAAAAAATCCTTCTGGCTTTGCCGAGCCTGTACAGATACCTAGGCAGGGCCCCTGTAATACCAGGCAGGAGGTAAAGAAAGAAAGATAGCATCCATTTTAATCCCCCATTGAGCTTTTTTTCTGATTAAATTTCAAGAGGAGAAATGTCTGCTAACTCATTCTGTGTTGGCCGTATTGAGCTATGGTCCCCAAAATGTCTCAGTTTCTTGATGGCTGGTACCCGTGGCTCCTGCTCACTGTGTGATGTGAAAACTGGGATACCAAACTGGCAGCAAATGGGAATGCACAGTAAACTACCTGGAAACACATTCCTTATTTTTAGCCATTTTTTATACACAATTGGGTTTCTTGAGTGATGTGTGGAATTCACTGGTGTGATGCTCAGCATGTAAGAGGAGCACATACAAATAGACAAAAGGCATACGAGAAAGCATCTGTATTTATCCTTGCTAGGAGAGTCAAAACATCTACAGCTTTATCCAAAGGAATGTTTTGGAGAGATTATCAAAACATTTCACTATTATTGGCACATTCTAGCTTTATCAAAATGAGGGAGCTGAAATGATACCTTTCAAATCCTCCCTTCAGAAAATGGTGTCAGAATTGACATCCTCCCACAAAACATTTTGATCTTTACTGAGCAATACAGTTTAGCTACAAACACTCCCAGGGGAAAAGAGTTTGTCCGGCTTTCCCTGAAGTGCTTTTCTTGAAGCCTTGCCCTCTCTGTGCCCATCCATTGGGGTTTTCCTGTCAAACCCACTGCAAAGGGTTTAGAAGCAAATGAACCTTGGCTTATGTACCACCAAGCATCATCCAGGTGTACTCAATTCCTTCTGCCTCCAAAACAATACAGCAGAACAAAAGCAGTGGGTTGACTGGGTTAATGTTATAGTTGTCTTCTCATCCAGGCTAACCAACATGTTAATTAATTACACAGTGATGTTGCTCTTGGTACCCACCCTCTGTGGCACCAGAAAGAGCTGTGAGAGCATGGGTTGATATTGTCTCTGGCCTTGAGCCCAAGCATGCCCTGGCTCCATCCCACCACGTTTCAGGGCTAGAGGTGATGAAGGGAATAACCCAAATAATGTTTGTTTCCCAGAGAGGCATGGCCATCTGGATGGCTGTTTTATATCTGGGGACTGATTTAGTGCCCCTTATCACCAGGTTTTGATCACACCTTGATGGTTTCTTGAAGTAAAGGGATGGACTTGCAGTATTGTTGTTTTGTTGTTGTTGTTTCTTTTTTTTCCAGAGGGTCTCCTAGATAAACAGGGCGAGGGGCACAGTGCAGGGACCCAGTGTCGCAGAAGTGCTAGGACTGCCCATGGGCATGTGAAGGTGTTGGCAGCACCCCGGAGGTGCACTCACATCCCAAACAGCCCTGAGGAGCCCCAACTGCTGCCATCCTCACTGCAGAAACTCACGGGTTTCTCCCCAAAGGACGCTCTTCAGCAATGCTTTGAGGAGCAAAGTGAATTTCCTCCTCAAGGGGGAACTGTTAAGCTGTCTCAGAGAGCAATCCCCAAGCCAAGATCTGTTATGCTCATCTCTGTCCGGGAGTCCGCTGGGGACATGTTTGTTCACCAAAACATACTGCTAAGAGATGCTGGAAGTTTAAAAATTACTCTGCAGCACATCGTGCTCTAGGAACGTAAACATGAGGGAAGTTCACTGCTTTTCTCTGGGTTTCCTCCACCACTGCAGCTCATGAGGGATCCTCTCCTCCGGGACACGTGCAGCACCCAAATAACTTGTACAACAGCAACATGAGAGGAAAAGATGAAAAAATAGAGGAGTGGGGTTTTGAAACCCAACCTGTTTGTCACATTCCCATTCCTACCCTTTATTTTTGCTGATTTCCTCAGCTTTTCTGGTGGCAGCAAGATGTTATTATTTCTATTTTACATGAATGACACCAAAGAGGACAAGGGAAAGTATAGGTAGCAGGAAATAATAAGGCTTCTCCTTTGTTCCCCAAAATAGCAAAGGTCTAACATGAAGCAGTCAAAAAGCCTGTACAATTTCTCTGATGCCAGACAGAGAAACCCATCATCTGATGAATTTCTATGCATGCTTGACCTGAATTCCATGTAAAAGTGCTGGGTGTGCTTTCTTTTGAAGCTGTTCCCTGTAAAACAAGGCAAGAAACAAATTCATTCATCAGTTTGCCTTCTTTTTTAGGGTATGAATTAAAAAGATGCTTCCAGACATTGAGAACGTTCCTCCTACATGAGTGAGTAACAACTGCACCTCCCTCAGGACTGCGGAAAAAAAAAAGAAAATCCCTCTTTTTTGTATCACTCTTGGGCCATCAGCATTACCAGGCATATGCAGCTCTTTAAAACTTCTGCAGAACTGGGGCAGAAGTTAAGAATATTTTATTACTGTTTTTTTTTTTTTTTTTTTGGCCAGCTGTTTTCCAGCCTCCATCTGACCCTGAGTTCATAAGAAGATTATCTCTGGAGCCTAGGATGGGTTAGGGAGGAAGAGCCTATTGATATTATGTGCAATTTTATATCCCTGAAATGACGCTGATACTAAAGCTATCCTAAAAGCTTTGTTTTAAAATAGGCTGTCCGTGCCCTGAAGTCAAAGGCGATATAGTTGGTGAGAAGTGCAAGGAAGCTATTACCATCATTGTTTTTGGGGGAAGGAGTGGGGAGGAAATGGGTTTTTATGGTGGTGAGGAGTTCAGTATTGCAAAACCTTCTCTGCTCCTCAGTAAGACAACCAGTGGAAACACAGAAACCTTCCTAAAGGGTGCATAGCATGCACCAGAGCAGGCATCAGCTTGGTCTCCCCGTGACAAGAGCAAATCAAGTCCAAGTTTTCAGTTTGAACCAGGTCGAGCAGAAACTTGAAAATGTGTTTCCCATATATCGGTGGATGCGTCAGCTGCCAGACTAACGCCTGCTCTCGCTTCACACCTGGAACTTGTCAAAACTCATCTGTTCCTGGAAAAGGCTCTGGTTTTGGCAGATACTATCCGCTGAAAATGATGCTTTTGAAAACTCCCATTGAGCCCTATTTAAAATCCAAACCTGCTCGCACGAGGGTTGAGCTCTGCTGATAATGCATGGATTCAAATGAAAAAACACCAGGTTAACATTTAGGGCTGTGTTTCTTTCCCTTGAACAAAGCACTTCTTCTCCAGTTCTCCGGTTCATTTTTGTTGGGTTCAAAGAGGATAAGAGACTTATCACTTACAAAAGGCCAGAAAAATCCAGGCTTCTTTTTATTTTTACTGTTAATAACCATATACTTCCAGTTCTATCAATTATAACACTTCTGATGTCAACCAGTTCACATCCATTGACAAAAATCTGTCTCATTATTTGCTGTTTTCAATGAAATGGGTAAGGATGTGCAGTAAGTTAGTTCCCAGGACCCCAGAAGACAAAGTTTGTGTCAGGAATTACGGGAGCTGAATTTTCTGTCTTTGGAAATTCAAGGAAAGAACATGACCAGTGCATCGTTACCAGCATTAAGCACCCATAAAATGGGGTGGCATCAGAGACTCCAGAATGGGTGCCCTGGGGAGACCCAGGTCTACCCCACACTTAAGACCCCATATCTACCCCATGTGCTTGTCCTATCAGAGGACAAAGACCCCAGGTCTACCCCATGTGTTTGGCCCATCAGAGGTGGTCCATGTCCACCCAAAATTGTGTTCCCGAGGTGGTGGAGATGGAAAGTAGCATGGGAGAGGAGGAGGAGGGAGATGATGGTTCTGAATGTTCTTCAAGTCTGAATATTGCAATTTGAGCTCATTATTTCACCAATAAAACTCATGTTAGATTCAGAACTCAACTTGAACCAAGAACCCAGGGACTCCATGCTGTGAACAATCAAACCCAAATACAAATATTTTTTCACCATAAATTTTTAACAAGAAACATCACTTACATGCTTGCACAGCTAACACCGACATCCCTGGGGGGAGGTTTCTTTTTGTGACTTCAGATTAACCCGTGCCTGAGCCAAAGACAATGACATTTGCAGTGACAGTCTGCCTGGCATCTCATGGGTTGTTTCATTTTCCTTTTTCTTTTTTCTCTTTATTTTTTCCTCCTAGAAAAACGCCCTGCAGAGATCAGCACGCAGGTTTATAGCCAGGTATAAGCAGTCTATCAGGGAAAATCACCAGGTTCAGGATTAGAAAGTTTTCTGTGACTACCTATTTCCACAGAGCTATGAAATGACATGTTGAGATTGGGTTTCCATTGAAAAGAAACTAAAACTGCCAGGCCAAAGTCACTTTTCTATTAAAAAAAAAATAAATAAATAAAAGTGCAATGAAGTCCAGCAGTGAACTTCCCCTTCTTGTTTCTAGAGTAATACCAAATCCCTTTCTCACAACAAGTCCAGTCCCCTCTTTGAAATTACAGACTACTTGCTGGTGCTGACTTCAGGACAGCATGGTCAGGACTTGATGTTTCTGCTTAGCACTGTTTAGGGTCACATTTTTATGTGATCCTATGGCCCATTGAATGGGATTGAGGAGTAGTTTGCTCAGAAAGATTCACCTGGCCCAGAAGTTGCTGGACAGGCTTTAAGATCTCAGTTTAAGTTCTTCATGCCAAATGCACAAACATATTGTGTAGAAAAGCTCATTTATGGAGGTACTTGGAGCTCATGCTGTTGGGGAGTTAACTACATGAACACAGCAATGAAGGAATTTGGGCAGCTGATGTTTGGTCATTTTTCCCATCCCTGCCTTGGTATATGTCCTTGATCTGGGGACACCCTCTTTCTTTTGTATCATTTAATTAAATGTGCACTTTGTAAAAAGCATATTTAGGCAGACAGTATTTGCAGAACCCAAGGTATTTTGCAAAGCAAGATCCTGATCACTGCCACCAACGCCTACCTGTTTTCAGGAGAAATTTACTCCAATACTTCTTGAGATATTTTCATCTTTCCTTTTTTCAAGCTCAGGTCACAAGATTTATTAAGAAAGTCTTTTGCCACTGGGGGAATTGAGGTGTGGAGAGATTCAGTGACACCAGTGGCTGCAGAATCAAGAGAAATGGTGGAGTTACATCTCACACGCAGCCTTTACAGTGTGCAGCTTGGAAAGGTTTGATTCATTCCTTTATTGACTATGAACCACAGGATTCCCTTTAAGTTGTGGACAAAGCCAGAAAGTCTGAGCAATAAATGATACCAAAGTGACCTGGCATGAACGTACCAGCAGGTACCCTGTGGGGACTTCTGCTGCGCTTCCTGCTGTGTTTGTCTTGCTGTAGACATATACATTGCAACCTGCTCTTCAAAGTTTATTTGTCCGAATGCCTTGTAGATGCCTCGGGTCACAACAGTGAGTCCTTCAGTAAAAAATGTAGGCAGGAAACAGAGAGGGAGAAACATGAATTTAACTTTCAGCTGAAACTCTACCCACTTTAACCGTGAGCCCTTCAGCAGCACCTGATGCCATTACATATGCGTCTGCCTCAGCATTTTTTTCAGCAGCTTTTTAAAGACACGGATATTACTTTGAAATCAGGCAGTCACAGGCAAGAGGTAAGCTGAGCATGGCAGACAAGAATCAGATTTGCTGCTTGTCTTATGCACCAATTTGAGAGCTGAGGTTTTTGGAAAGGGAGGGCAGACTGGGCTGCAAGGCACAGATGTAGCCAGCTGACAAAAAGCTGCTGGCACTAAACACAGCAGAAGTGCGGGGAATATCCTTGTGGTTTGCACACTGGAGGAGGTTTGTTGCTGCCCCATGTGTGGTACATTCACATATTCCTCCCCTCCTTGACCCTGCAGCCCTGCCACGACGGTGGGGCAAGGTCTCCCCAGCCCACCTCAGAGGCTCTCAAACAGAAGTGACAGTGAGCCTGATATCCCAGAGATTAGTGCACGTGGGAGGTGAAAACCCTCATGAAGAGCACGCTTGATATATTAAGCACTATCCACTCCCTGTTTTGAATAACAATTTGATTATTCTTAACCGTGTTGTGAAGAGAAGAATGCTTCTAATCCTGTTTAACCCTCTTTGACTTTTGAATTAGTTTCCTAAGCTTTTAGGATAATGAAAAGGCATTAGTGTCATCTGGCATCATTTCTTTCCCTCTCTTGCCACCTTGCAGCCCCCAAGAGACCTGTGATACTGCCGAGCCTCCCCCGAGGTGCTGGGGACCCCAGGAACCTGCACGGTGCTGGGTGCTGCTTACGTGGGGCGAGGAGGCAATGCCCCCCACAAACATCGTGCACTCCAAGCTGTTGTAACTCTGTAGCTTACAATTAGATCCTATTAAAACAACAAAACAAAACAAACAAACAAATGACACTGGGGTTTGGAAGATCTCCACCCCCCAGAGCTAATCTTCCTGGGATTTGGCATTCACAGGTCTTTGGTCCTTGTGAGCAGCTTTCATTTCTCTATTTTCATAGAATCAGAGAATCACAGGCTGGTTTGGGCTGACAGGGACCTTACAGCCCATCTAATCCTGGCTTCCCAAAGTGCATGAGTGTCGCAGCTACACCAGGAGCTCTCTGCCAAAATGATCAAACTGAGCTTTTGGCGATCTCTTTTTAGTTCATAGGAAAGGTAAGTGGCTCGTCACTGGGATCTGCCACCGTATCATTTCCTTATCCCAAGTCTCCCTGCTTGTGGTCTGTCCGGTGTTGTTGTGCTTTCCGTCTTCCCCAGGGAAAATTAAAAACCAGTAGAAATTGAACAGGATGTTTGAGCTTTCTTCTAGCTGCCGTGCCTGGGTAAATAATTTACTTTGTCAGCAGGAGACACCATTGTGCCCACAATCAATAAGGCTGACATAGGCGAGCATCCCTTCCTATTAAATGCTCTTCATCTGTTGAATCTGAGTCACAACCCTATTTTACAAACACACATCATATGCATGGATACATTAACAGTCAATACCTTTCCCCCGTTGTTTGTTAGGTAGATTGGGAGACACCGGGGAGTTTTAAATTTTATTCCCAGGCAGGGAGGGATTTTAATGTCATTACTCACACTGAGAACTTCGCTGCTCTACAAATAGGCCATTGATTTTAATGGGGCAACTTGTAGTGCGAGGTGTTATTTAGTGTGATTAAGAGTATTATAATTTGATGACTTCTGTTCGTTACCATAATGGGATGTGCAGATAGCGACAGGATAACTGGTCGTTGGTTTCCCACTGAAATGAAGAAGGAGTGTGTGTGATGTGGCAAGTGTAATCTGTCCTCCAGCTCTGGGAGGTGAGAGTCAAAGGAGAAGACAGTGAGGATGGCATTTGCTTCTTCTACATGGCTGTATCTGCTTGTGGATCAACATTTGTGATTTCCAGAGTTTTGGAAAATCCTGAACTTTTCCATATTGTTTTTTCTCTCTCCTGTAAGAAGTTTCAAACAAAATGGACCAAGCTCAATGGTTCCCAGCTGAGCCATAGTGCCCTGGGCTTGGGAGCTCTTTGGGCACAATAAATGTCACCCAGCTTTAAATGACCAAAATGAGCAGGTCCCCAGGGGACCCTCAGGAGGGACCTCCTTGAGCCATGCAGTTTTTGCTGCAATTGCAATTTTTAACCCGCAGGCAGGATTAGTATTGTGGCAGCAGGTGGCCTCTTTCATTAGGAGAAGCTTTTCTCCTAATGGGGAGAATGGGCAAATCTATCATTTTACATAAATCTAAGAGATTTACACAGTAGCTCAACAGGTTCAATTCATTTGTCTGTGTCTTAATCAACTTTTCAAAATATGGGAATTAAGGGCAATGTCTATGGATAACATCATCTGCTTTTTTTTTTTTTTTTTTTTTCTTCCCCAAAACGAATTATATTTTGAAATGTTTTCCCTGCTCCTCCTGCCTTTTTATTGCCTTCGCACTGGCTGAGGTTTCTGATTCTGGGGAGAGCAACCACAGAGAATATTTTTAGAGGAAGAGCTAAGACGAGTCATTTACTCCAGCCATTCAAATGATGGGGAAAAAAATGGAACTTTCAGGGACTAATTACATGGAGATTTTTAAATCGTAGCTTCCAAATAGCATCTAATAACTCATGTGGCTGCAAATATGAAAAAAATCTGCTAGATAAAGAACAAAATAGAAGGACTGGGAATATTTAGGATAGTTTAATAACGAATTAAGGAATTATTATTGTTCTTCCCGGGGATTTTATTTTGAAGCAAGGAACATTAAATGCCCCTGTTTCTTGCCTCATTTAACGCTACTTGGGGTAGCATCCTCACTTGTTTTCTGGAAGCATTCCCTGCAGTACAACCTATCATGGTAATTGTCTTCTCACATTCATATTACATTTCCCACCCCCCCCCCCCCCAGGACAAAATAAATGGCTCCTGTTGAGAAATCAAATGCTCTCCCTGCAGAGCTCTGGTTGCAGCACAGCTCTGTGAGTGTGTATTACACATACATCTGCTAATTGTCCATCATTAAAGCAAGGCTGGGCCAGCCTTGCGCATGCACCCATCCTCTCTGGGCAGCAGGAGGAAGGATTTGCAGCAGCTGCTGGGCTGAACATTACAAATGCCTGGTTTCATGGTAGCATCCCATGTGTCTGCTGTGGTGTTGCACCAGTTGGAGAGTGTTTTGACACCCGCAGGACTTGCTCCTTGCGTGCTGGCATGTGTCCTCCACCCAGTGATGGGCATCATCTGAAGGGCTGGGAGAAAATGGGGCCTTTGATACGCAGTCACTAATAAGCAGTAAAATCTGTTGGTGTCCTTCATGCCTCCCCAGGATTACCATCATATCTGGGAGGTGTTACTAATTTTACTGCGAGCTTGTGTTCCTTCAAACAATTCTTGATGGGCTTGGCTTGAATTTCAAATCCATAATGAAGTCTGGAGCTGAGCTAATTAAACGTGAGCCGTGGTTTTGTTACAAAGCTGCTCGCAGACTGTCCTTGGATGAACCGTGGTGAAGGCCCAGATTCAACACGGTGCTCGAGCACGTGCCCTGGAGGATCCCACCTGGCACACGCGGACATACCCATGGAGGCTCCAGCTCTGCAGGCACAAGGTCTGGGCACTGGGTATTTGAGCACCAGCATTTTTGATGAGCCAACATTATTGGTCTGATCCTCCAGAACTGAAGCCCTGCTCTGGTAGGATTTTCAAGGTTTCCTTCTTGAATGAAGGGCAGCCAGAACCAAGCAGCTCCTTGAAGGCTGCTTGCATCCTGGCTGCTACTTGCACGCAAGGCGCAGTATTTGTGCCTCTCAGCAGGGCGGTAGGATGATGTCCTTTCCCATCACCAAGTACATGTTTGCTGAACAGGTTGTACAGAGGCAGCAGCTTGCTCAAGGACCCACAGCTTTGAACCCATGCATGACAATTCCTCATTTGCTTCCCTCCTTTGGGGCTGGACGGGATCATGTCTGTCAGTGGTTCGCCTCCTGGGACCTCAACCAAGAGATACAGCTGCTGGATGTGGGGGGCAACTTCCTAGCCTCTCCCAAAGCCACCTTTTACACAGCTGGAGCTGTTGCACAGGACTTGCAGCGAACCCAGCCCTAGCCTGGAATTGCATTGCAATGCGATTATAAAGAAATACAGTGCTTAGAGAAAGTTGTTGCAGGCATTAGCAGAGTAAAGTGAAAAGTGCTGTTCTCTTACTTGCGCTTCTCATTTCTGAAGCTTCAGTCTGATTTGATTTATTCTGGCTACCTCGTGTCTCTGCTATGTTTAGAAAAACAGACTCCTTTTTAAAGCACTCTTTTAAAAGATGTTTCAATCCTTCGTGTTTAGATTGAATTGATATCACAGCTTGTTTGTTCCCAATGTAGGCAAACAAACAACAGCATTCTTTTGTTGTTAAATATTAAGAGCACCAAGTACAAAACAGATGATTAATGACTTGGATGCTTCCATCTGGCAAACCAAATTACGGAGAATATTGGACAGCACAAACTTCATAATAAATTGATTATTCCATCCCTGCTTAAACGTGGGGTAGAAAGACAGCAAAACCGGATGACTGGTGAACGGACCATTCGTGCATGGCCTCAGACCCGAAACTTTTCTTCATCATTTTATTGACCTGCTTGTAAAGCTCTGAATATTTTATCAGTGCTAAACAAAGGGGGTGGGAACAGTCATTGCAGAGCTGGGCTCCGACGCAGGCAGGCGCTGCAACAGACTGGATGAGGCTCTCGCACGTACAAAGCCAGTAATGGATTTCTTCTTTATTTCAGCGAGACTGGTATTTGATTTTCACTCTTTGTCTCCAAGCACATAACCAGTCCTGATGTCACATACCAGCCAGCATTGTTTGTAGATAGTTCCCTCTTTTATCAGACAACAAAACTTAGAGAATTGCAGCATCACACATGGCTGGGGCTGGAGCACCTCTGGGTGCCTCTGGTCCAGTTCTTGTTATGCCCACCTTGCCAGCCTGTCCAGGTCTCCCTGGATGTCTTTGTTCCTCTGGTGAAACAGCCACTCCCTCTGGTTTTGTGCTGTTTTTTTGCTATGGGTACTCTCCACCCCATTGTCCATATCACTGATAATATTAAACAAGGCTGGGTCCAGTCCTTGGGTCCACTCCTTGTTGGGGACGGGGGACAGCTGCTTTACAAACTGCTTTGGTGAAATGCTGATGAAACACCACCAGCATATTTTGCAAACAGTGTTCACATCCAGCTTTACTTTTTCAGCTTGGAACAGAGTTGAAACCTTCCTGAAGAAGTCAAAGCAAACTGTGCCAGCCTCTGTGTGCACACGTTCAACCCTATGTACACTCAGCTTTGTATGAGCTTTGACTGTTTTCTAAACGCTGAAAGCTGAGATGACACCTACTGAGGGAATCCCAGGTTTCACCCCACACTTCCAATCTGCAAAACCTCCAGAAAGCTTTCTTATTTTTTTAGCATTGCAAAATAAAATGAGTCAAAAAGACATTCCAGAATAACTGTCTTTAATTCACTGCTCAGCTTTCTGCCCATGCAGATGGATGATGATGCTTGGTCAAGAAAAATTAGCTTCTCATTGCTTCTTGAATTTTGTTCACCAGCTGCAGAAGGGCTGGAGAAGGATGGACACCTGTACCCCCACCTGACAGTGGGATTGCAGGAGTGGGATGGCTCTGAGCACACACACGTGCAAACCCAGGTGCAAAACAGCTACCCCTGTGCCACTCCAGGGTCCCTGGGGGTCTGGTATGATCAGTATGATCAATTTGGAGTAATATGGTAAATTTAGAAAGGGGAAAAAAAAGAATATATATATATAAGTACTGTTTCTCCTTCCCTCCCACTGAAAACTAATTTTTATTGCTTTCTGTGGTCAAGCCTAAGGCAGGTTTTGCTATTTGAAAGTGAGCTGCCATCAGCCTCCAGCAAAGACAAGTTGCAATCTCTGGTTTCTTCTAACCGGCCATGACTTTTGCCTCCATAAATATCTATTTCTCCAGACCAAGTAAGAAAGTCAGTAGGATTCATTTGATTTACCATCCATTTTTGTACTACAGAAAGTCGAGGAGAATTTGTAATCAGACACAGGATGTTACAGGGGCTCAAATCACACAGATGAACAAGGCTGGTGGAACTTCATCCCGAGCCTCACCTTGGGTTGCCCTATGTGGTACCTTTTTAATCCTTACTGGGATGAAGCTCCTGTCCCTTTGGGACTGTAAGTGACATTTCATGTGTATTGTGTGCATGTGCAGGAGGCTGCTTGGAGTCTTTCCAAATTTTTTCTCTAGCTAAAGTGAGGGTTGACTGCACTGTTAGATAAACGTTCATCAGCTCCCCAGTGCTGGGGAGCAGAGCCAGGCCACGTCTCTTGGAGAGCATTTAGGAACCAGACAAGAGCAAGTGGGGGATGCAGTCATTGGAAAAAGAGCATGTTTGTAAATGTGGCTTGTTAAATCCATCACTCCAAAACAATGAATGTGGATTTTCAGCAGGGAGGGTGAGGCTGTAGGCTTACTCCATGTCCTTTTCCACAGTTAGGGTTAACTTGTCCTTGTGGGTGCCAGGACAGCACCCAGACACATCAGCTCATGTGCACACATCTCCCACCGAGCACAGGCTTGGGCTTTCTTCTCCATGTGCAGGCTGCACACAGGCTGTGGATGGAGAGATGCTGATTTCCACCAGCCTTGGATCAGGCTCAGCACAAGCCCAGGAAAAGCTGTGAGCAGAAGGTGAAACCTCCCATGGGCACCAGGAGGGTACAGAGGAGGGGAGCTGCTCCCAGACCGCTGGGAACAGAAGCGGAGAGCCATCTGCAAGGGTCAGAGGTTGGGTTGTGCCAAGAAAAAGTGTTTTCTGTCCTTTTCTTTCCAGATTCAGAAGAGATCCTGCTCGTAACAGCCAGTTCCCATGAAAAGAGGGTGAAGCAGTGTGCCAGCTGCCGCCACGCAGTGCTGTCAGGCACAGCCGCTGACCGCTGACCCCGGCTGCATCTGAGCCTGACAGTACGGCCCGTTCAGGCTCATGTCCATGCTCTGCACTGGATTGTCACAAAGCACTGCTGCTGTCCTTGCTTCCCCATCCAGATGGCAGATGGTTAGGACATTGCAGAGAGCTCGTATCTCCTCCATCTGCTGCAGCCTGATGTCTTTTCCTTACTGTGTAGACCTTGACATAGCAAGGAGCAAATCTGGACAGAGGTGAAGGGCACAACCCATTCCTCAAACACGAGGCCATTTGGAAATAGTTTGTAAGTAGATAGAAAGGAATAAGCATAACCCACTGGTGAGATTCTGCCTTTTGTGCCCTTATACCCAATTCTTGTGGCCCAGGGATGCTGCTGAGCTGCCCAGGCAGGAGCTCAGGGCTGAAGTTGCACACATCTCTGGACACCTGGACCTGTACTTACTCCATCCCTCAGCTCAGATCTCCTCACATCATGCTCTCCTGCTTTGACTTCTGGTGTTATCCTGGCCACTGCAAGCCCGGGAAGCTGCCACAGGGAAGGAGGACTGGGTCAGGCAGTTTCCAGCAGGCAGGAGCCTGTAGCAGAGCTGCCCCTGGTAAGGCTGAATGCCACCAGTCTCCACTGTTGCATGCTCTGTGTTCACATGCAGCTCAGCCTTACCAAAAAAAAATAAAAAAAAAAATCAGGGTTGCCATTTTGGGGCAGCTAATTTTCTAGTTGGACAAAATGATACACAGAACAGGCCATTTCACTCTGTCGGCCAGAATCTTACCAGGATGGACAAACCCACTAACTGCATTTCGCAGCAGCTCTAGTTCATGACTGTAGTCAGTAGGATGAGAATTACATCGATCCCAAAATAAACCCAGATTATTGCATATGTTTGGTTTGTCTGATGAATGAATCATCAAGCCCTTGATAATCCCGGCAGTACGGTTAGATTCATGCAGTGTTGCAAACAAAATGGGAAGTTCAGCATTTATTTGGATAAATGCCCGTTTTTTTTTTCCTTTTCTCCTCCTTCGAAGTCTTCTCCAGCAACCTCTTAAAAATCAATCCTGTCTTTTATTATTATTATTTTCTTCCTACACTATTCAACCCATTTACTAGCATACGACTGCTAGTGCTGAGTTTAAAATCCTGCTGGGGGTGGCAGAGGTGCTGAGGTCTCTGCCAGGGAAATTGGGACAGGCCCAGCTGCATGGGGCTGATGCAGGAAGGCTCAGCCATGGCCCCGTCTTCTTGCTGCTAAATAAAAGGTAGCTGAATCCCCTGCAGCAGGGAAACTCGGAGAGGAGAAACCCCGCTGGGCTCATTTGTGGTTGCACCCAGGCTGCAGAGGTGGAGTGCTCGGGATGCTCCATTCCCCCTGGCGCCTTGCACAAGCAGTCTCTGCCCGAAATAGGAACACAGCTGATTGCTGTGAGATTCTTTGAAGACAAGAAGAGTTAAGATAATTATCTTTTTTTTTTTTTTTTTCTTTTTTTTCGCAGCCTTTCAACAGTTCCACTGTAATCACGGGAATTGCTTAACTGCACACCAACTCGCTCTGCCAAGGCGTCGCCGCTATCTGACACCCCTGAAAGCTGTCACAGCAGCGTTCAGGGGAGCAGGCACAACATTTCGAGCTGCTGGCTCTGTGACATGGGGACTCTCAGTCACCACAATGCCCGAGCCAGGGGACAGAGCCAGGGGCTGGATGTACCCACATCCCCTGCAAGGGTCCCCACACAGTCCCTGGGGCAGCACCGTGAGTCTGCTGGGACAGGAGGGTGGGCAGAAAATGTGTCCCCTATATTGCCATCATCCCATGGGGCAGGAGCCAGAAATCTCTTCTGTTGTCCACCACTGAAATGGCACTGGGGAAGCCTGGGAGGGCTTCCTTCCTGAGGCTTCCTTCCCGAGGACATCAAGGGAGTAAGCAGCCTTGAGAAGTTACGGGACTGAAGGACCCACTGGACCGAAGGCGTTTATCTCTACCTAGAAGCAAAAGTGTTTCTCAGCAGCTCCTGCAGTAGTTGCAATAGGTTCTGCAATAGTTCCTGCACTACTCAGAGCACTCAGTGGTTTCTGCAACAGTTTTTGCAGTAATCCCAATAATTTCTGCAGTGCTTTCTGCAGCAGTGACAGCAGCACAGCAGGGCAGGGAAGCAGCTGGGACAAGTAACTCCCTCGTGCTCGGGTCCTACCTGGAGTAGTGCAGGCAGGTTGGCCGTGAGACCTCCCTGCTCCACCAAATCCCATTATATGACACTGCTGCAGCTCCTCAGCCCCATAACACCTCTGTGAGCAGCAGTTTTGGCTCTGCCCTCCTGCCTCAGAGCTCCAACAGACCCCAGCATCCTGGTGCAGCTTTACAGCAGCTTCTGCTTCACCCATGGGTGGTCCCCTGGAAGTGAGGGGATGGGCTGGAAGGTTGGGGGCAGGTGAGAGGTGAGAGCTGAAAACTGAGAAGTCTTCTCCTGCCCCTCCTGGGCCCTGCAGGGACATTTTACCCCCATCTCACCGCCCAGGTGCCAGGGCATCCTACAGTTGGTCACAGCAAGGGGCCAGGGCATCCTACAGCTGGTGGCTCCACCACGATACGGGGCTGTCCTGCCTGCACATGACTCCTGCAAGGGAGAAACCATTTCCACCTTTTTATTTTGTTTCCTAAGCAATCGCCCATTTGGAAGCGAATATTTCAACCCGTGCTTTTCCGTAATGGGATCGAATTTGCCGTTTGATGGCAGCTGTAGATCAATACATACTTCCCCTGAAAGCAGCAAGACACTGCTCGTGGAAGGTAACGAGATTAGTTAAGAAGTTAAATACCATTACATCTGGAATTGTGGCAAATTGTTTGTGCCATGGTCTTCTGATTAGCCTTATTACTCAAATTGCTGCAGATCCATAGCCGGGCTCCCTTTGCATCGCCCATGACTGCCAGTCTTCCTCTGCCAACAGCAGGACCGTTGTCCCCAATGTCCCTGCCACGCAGGAGCTGCTGGCACTGCTCCTTGTGCCCCTGGGAGCACCTCCCATGGCTTTGCTCACGATGGGCTCAGGCTGCCTTGCCTGTGATGAGTTTTTCTGCCAGTGATGGAATACTTCAGAGGTGTCCTTACAGCACTAGGGCCAGGTTCTGCCTGAACCCAGCTTGTTCTTTCAAATGTCCCTCCTAACAATAAGAAACACTGCAGATCAAAAGAGCAAAGGAGCGCCAAGCTGGCCCCTTGCTCCCAAATCCAACACAAGCAATTCCATCAGCTTCCCTGGGCTCTGCACCGCTTCCAGGGTCTGGGTGTTTCCAGGTGCAGAAGTTATGGTGAAAGGTCTGCAGGGTGGTTGAGGAGCCCCTGTCCTACTGCTCAGCAGCAGGCATCGAGGTATCGGCATCTCACTGGGCTTGGTGGTGCTTTTGGTACTGTCTGCACTCCCTCTGGAAAACACAGGTATGGATATTTTAAACACAGTAGCTGGCAACATCACCTTGGCTTTTCCTTGCTGTCGGTCCCTTGCTGTTTTCCCTGCCATTCCCAATAACATTTGGGTTTTCTGTTTGCAGCCTACAAAGCTGCGTGCTGCCCTTCAGGTGGTTCCCAGGGCTCTGGGCTTCTCCGAGCTGCTGTTCGTCTGGCATTCCCCTGCCTCTCTCCTCACACCAGGATATTTGTGAGTGTGTTTAGGCTGAAGTTGCTGCGTGCACGTGGGTTTGGTGGAGGCAGAGAGCCCTTGGGTTCTGCCCAAACTTTTGGAGGTGATATAAGTGGAAGCTCTGAGAGAAGCCAAAGTACAAATAAATATATTTTGAGGCGCTTGTCTTGCCCCATGGCTGTGACACGCAGCTGGTACAAGGGATGCAGAGTAACACAGGTCCCTGTCTCACACAGGGGTAAAAACAGGAGGTGTTTTTGGGGACTGATGTTGCCAGGTTGTTCTGGAAGCCAGGACAGATTTCTGCTTCTTGGGATAGCTGGACATCCCTTTCAGGCTGATTTCCTGGGGTCTCTGCTTCACCACTTCAATTAGCAGCTTCGGGAGACCGCACAAAACCAGAAGCCTGGCCCAGGAGGCATTTTTCATTTCATTCTGTTCTGAGAGATGAAGTCTTGATTTTTTTTCCCCCCAAAGTGAATCTTCAAGGCTGTGCCACCCGGGTGTTACTATGATTCATCGTGAGGCTGTTCCTGTTGCACCGATAGCACTGAAACACAGCGTTCCTCTGCAGCTGAGCCACGCGTGTGCTTTCTGGTGGAAAAACCTGGCAGCTGATCCCAACCCACAGCATCTGATGCCTTCCCATGGCAGCTGATCCCATCCCATGGCAGCTGACCCCATCCCATGCCCAGCTCAGTTTCTGAGGGCTCAGAGGAGCGGGGACCACCTCTGGTGCAGCCACCTCCGCCAGGGCAAGGGGAGCCCTGCGTGGCTCACCATAAACCCTCCACAACTTACAGACACAAAACCTATCCTAAAGCTCACAGCATCTTAAATTATTAAAAATAACCTGAAAAAAGAAAAAAAAAAAAAGGAAACATCAGACAAATCCCCAGTCCCTCTTTAAACCAATTTTTTGAGCATCTGTGTAAAGCCCTGCTTTTCCCACACCCCATCAGTGACATTTCCCACTGACTTCAGAGGGGGCTGGAGCTGTTGGGTGACCTTAATATCCCACTATTTAATGAGATGCCCAATTATGCTGAGCCACAGCCAGCTTTGATGTCACTTATTGCAGGCACCCAAGGGAGCTAAGTGACTGACTCGTTAGGAGTTTAACGTATAGATCCTTGGAGCTGGGTTTTATTTATTTATTTGTTTGTTTATTTATTTATTTTTAATAGAAACACGAAGTCTTTGCACTGTTCTGACGGAGCACAGAGGATTAAAATGGGCTGAGCAGGAGGGCTGAGCACAGAGCAGCATTTCCCACAGAGCAGGGGAGGCAAGGCAGGGGCTCTTTCGCGGGCGAGGGCACGAGAGAAGTGTGAAAATTTTGGCCTCTGCACTTTGCATCTCCCCAGACGGAGCCAGATGCCGTTTCAGGTTTCAAAGACAAGCCAACGGGATTGGAACTGGCATTGTTAGATCTCAGCTGGTTTAGAAACATGCCCATGAATTTGAAAACAAGCTCGTGTCACGGGGGCTCGCGGTGTGCAACAGGAGCTTCACCTGGCTATGGCAAGCATCACGTGGGGAGGGAGCCCTGGTAACTTTGCAGTTTTGGGGATGCAGAAGTGGGCACTGGGCACTGTGTGGGTGCAACCCTTACTGCCTGCTGCTGCTTCACAGAAATCAGCAGAGTACTCCATGCCTGAGGGCCAATATATGAAATCTGGCATGGAGCCTCTGTGCCCGCCACAACTGGGACGTTTAGGACACGGTGTGCTGAGCAGGTGGAGGTAAATCAAAGCTGCCACTTGGTGCTGGCACCAAAATAACTCCAGACCCACCCATGGGAGAATATGAACAGAACCAGTTAGAGGAATGCTGCCAGTGGGATTGTTTTGGTGGGTTGTTTTTAGGTGCAAGGTGCCAGATCTAGCTTTGCAATTTGTCTCTCTTGTTGCTTAGTTATTCAGGTGTTCATTTCACACGTGGATTTTTACTTTTTTTTTTTTTAATATATATTTTTATATATTTTTTCTATTCTGCTGTGAAGTTGAAACTGTCTAAGGTTGTTTTTTTCTTTTTTTCTTTTTTTTTTTCTTTTTTTTTTCTTCTCGTTTTTTTTTTTTTTTTTTTTTTTTTCCTTTCTTTGGGAGTGAATTAAGTGAATTAACAGTGGTTTTCTATAATATTGGGCTTACAGAAAGCTACTTCAAATGCAGCAGGAACTGAGGCAAAATGACTCTCCAGGACACTCCTGGTGAACAGTGACCATCCTGCTGCCAGGTTCGCTGCTGAATCTCTGAGAACAAATCTCTGAGAACACAGACGTGTGGCAGGAAAACCACCAAGAAATGTTGATTTGACTTCAGACTCCCAAACAAGGCTAAAAAACTGCAAACTGTGAGCACTAACCCTATGTCTGCTGTGCGGGTGTACAGCACTGTGTACACAGGGCTGTGCTTTCCTGGGTGCGTTGCGAACACCACCAATTTCATGTGTGATTGGGTTTTGGAAATGTGCTGAACAGAATCCATTTTCAGAGCTCATTTATTCATGATGAGGTTCATGCTGCAAAATACCAATAATCTCTTCCGAATTATAAAGCCTAAATCTCTCCATACATGTGTTACTGCAGGTAGAACAGACTCCAGTGAGAGCATCTCACCGAGCTTTTTCCCTCCTAGCCCCAATTGTTTTCCTCCCTCCTTACCCAATAAATCATCTGATGTGATCTTAAACCACTTCCTGGGCTTAGAGTTATAATCTTTTATTGACTGAGGCGCTACTAATGGTTCTTAGAGTAGTAATAAATACGTGCCTTCCAGATTGACCCTAATTTATTGCAGAAAGTGTAAACCTCAAGTCATCAACTAAATCTCAGTTCTGTGTGTAGATATATGTATATGTACAAATCTATATATAAATACTCAAAAGTAGTGACTTGGGCAGGCTAAGGTTGTAGGGATGGGAAGGACTTCTGTTCAATTACAAGTAAAAACATAATTTTTAAATGTAAAATATAATAAAGTTCAGCTATTGCTGTTTGAATACAGTTCAAAGTCTGTGCTCATTCAGGCTGTTTTCATCCCACCAGCAGCAGCCATGCTGCCAGTGCCCACAGCTGACTCCTCCATGGATGGAGGTACTCACAACCATATAATCCTGCAGTTTTAGTGATGATATAGCTTAAGTAATCTAAATTTTTAAGTACTAAATGTTTACACCAAAATATATAATCAATATAATATAATCTAAAAAAGATAATTATACCTATTCTATTTACACTAATCAGACTTATTTAAAAATCATTAAAAAACCCTCAGAACTGCAGAAAGTAAGAGGCCCATTCTGCCACATACGTGCAATGTTTCCTGTCCTCTTAGTCCCATTTTTAAACAAAAGCAGTGGCATGAAAATTTATCATATATATTTCCAAAAATTTAATTAGGAGCTTCAGAAAAGTTTCAGAAGTTATTGTCAGTGATATCTGTGTTACATGTGAGGCACTGCTATTTCAGGCTTTTCCATTCCTTTCCCAGCATCGGTTCCAACTATTCATTCCCAAGTCATCTCCAGCTGCAAAGACCAAACTGAGAAAATCCCAAAGCCACCATTGTGGCTTTTTTTTTTCCTCTTTTTTTTTTCTTTTTTTTTTTCTTTCCCTTTTCTTCCTTCTCCCAGCTCTGTTCATCCCTTCCATGCTGTGTCTTGCAGACATGGCACAGTCCCACTGCCCCAGCTGCAAAGTGCTCCCAACACAGATGGACCAGGAGAAGGTCCTCAGCCACTGATGATGGGATTGAGTAACATGGCATTATTCCCCTGTCTTCTGGAAAATAAGACCTCTCTCTGGGCAGAAGCACAGATCTGAATTCTGCATTCCCAGGGCTTTTCAGAAGGCATCAGACAATGTTAAACCTCAGGGCTATTTAAGCAAATACTAGAGAAATAATTACCAGCAATTCCCTGACAGCTTGCAGCAAGCGTCCCATGAAGTCCTGCAGTAAAACAAACATTTGATGCACAAAATACATGACAAAAAGCACTGTATTTACAATGTTCCTTTTTTCTTTATTTGTCTTACTCATATTTGACTGCAATGAATAAATGGATTTAAATAAGATTTCCAGCATCAGCCATGTCTGTTTAAGCTTATTGACTTATTTGCTGTAGCATGAACTTGCTGTACAGGTGCTGTTGCCATCTCCTCCCAGAGATGGGGAAAAAAATTCTCAGCCCGTTCTTACCAGTCTGAGCAACAGTAACATTAACTCTGCAATAAACATTGTCCCATGTAAGCTTTTAAATGTCATTCACCCAGCACACTAATCCCCGTGCGTGCCAGAGCTGTCTGAGTAACTGAGTAAACTCAGTGATTTAGGCAAAACTGCCCGTGCGGCAATATTTACTTACAAATGCCACTAATGACTTGGTAAGAGTTTTTAGTTATATATAGGAGAAATGCTGCCAGCCTCACCCAGGCTTCATTGCACAGCCCAAGAATATGATAGTGCTGTCAGGTAAAGCCTGGCAGAAAGCAGCACCGCCCTCCTCTGAAACCCACAGGCGTGTTTGTGTTATCCTGCTGTCCAGGAGAACCCACAACAGGTCCTGTAAAAAACTTCAAACCATCAAGCTTGCATCCACGAGCATCTGAAGCTGTGTGGGTGAGGCTTGCTGTGGTACCAGGACAAGTTTTTTGGGGGCTGGAGGCAGCTGGGACAGTGCAGGGAAAATGCTGGCCCTGACCGTGGATGCTCAAGGAAATGGCAGCCAGCAGAGGGTCCCCCTGCTGTCACTGCATGTGTGGCAGGTGCAGTGGCAGCATGGTGTGGGTGCAATTCCCACCCCGATATTCCCACAGGAGCAGCCCCAAGTGAACGAGAACCCCATCAGGAACACAGAAGTGTATGGGGAGATGTCCCGCTGTGCCTAACCAAGGCAGGTTGGGGACAGAGCCTTCGGGTGCTCAGACCAAGCACACACACACCTTCCTCTCTGCCAATTTTAGGCTTCATGGCATCCTAAATAACATAGAAGCCACAAAGAAGACACCTCTGAGAATGCACAAAGTGAACCCCCCGATGAGCCCCCTGTAGATAGCTCCGTCTGCAAGGAGCGGCTGGAGCGGGGGAGCCTGGGCAGCCCCAGCACAGGGTGCAGGGAACAGGGAGATGCTGCTGGAGCCCCAGTGATGGACCCCACAGCTCAGGCTGGGTTAATCAGGGTATGTCTGCAAGGAAGCATTGCTCATTTATTTCTCCAGGGGGGAGCTGGCAATTTTAAAACTCTTCTTTGTGCTCTTTGAAGTGCCAGGCAACATTTTTGGCCGGTCCCAAGATGCAGCCAGGGTAGGAGAAGTTTTATCAAATGTTCCCTTTATTTCTCATAGCTTGGCTCCAAAATCCCAGGCTAGCAACTGGTTTCTAAAGCACAACAATGATCTGCTGCTTTCAAGCCACGCCAGGGAGATGAAAGCACGAGGGCACCGGTGCTGTCAGAGCAGCTTGACTCCACCAGCCGCCTAAGGAAAAACAAAGGGGCTGTTTCAGGATTTAAGAAATACATATATTTCCTTTCATTATGAATTGTATCAGAGTCCACCAGGAGCCTTTATGGTGCAAAAAGTCATTTCTTGGCTTCTTTCATTCTGGAAAGCCAAGCTCCAGCTGCGGCTCTGCTTGGTTTTGGGGGTGTGGATGAGGGCAGGATGTGTCCCACCAAGCCCTCCTGGCAGAGGAGAGTGGAGGGATGCTTCCAGAGCTTTATTCCAGGTTTCCAGGAGAGCATCTTAAGTGTCCTTCCCCAGGAGGGGTTAAGGATGCTCCTTGTATTTGACCAAAAAGCAAGGATGGAGGCAGTCACTACTGCTGCTTTCATTATTTATTTATTTATTTATTTATTTATATTTTAGACTACTTTTTGTTATCATTCAGGCTTCCAGACCTGAAAATAATACACAAAATCAGATTTTAATATGCACTTCTACTAAAACTCTCCTCCATCCAGAGCCAGCATGAAGCTCCTCATGCCGTGGGAAGTGATGGTGAGACATTGTCACAGGACACAGAACAAAAACTGCTCAGTGACAGAAAGCAATTCCACTGGTGAAGAGCTGGACACTGCTCCCAGTTTCCCAATTGCAGCTTGAAAGCAACGTACAGCATCCCGACCTCTGCCAGCTGCAGCACAACAACAGAAATGCACGTTATAATCTCCTTCTAGGAATAAAAATATCCCACATCATAATCGGCTTCATCCTCGCTGTTCATCCCTAGGTTTAGGAAAGCAAAATGAAGTGAACAAATTTTAAATAAATAAATAAAATGATTCACCCAGTAACCCGAGTTTAATCTGAAAATGACAATTTTGGGATCTCAGACAGACTTAAAGCAGAACACAGGAACTATTAGACAGGAGGACTGTGAAAGGTTCTCCCTCAGAAGCAGGGCTGCAGATTGGGGTCCAGCTGCCAGGAGGACAGAGGGAAACTGTCCCTTTTGCTAATCACATTCTGAGCACCGGGTAAAACAAAAGCAGAAGCAAACACTGCAGGAGAAAACCACCAACAGCAAAACCCAACAGGAAAGCAGGCACAAGGAATGAACCATCATCTGGGATAGCTGGTCTGGGACAGGCATCCTCAGCAGCAGCAGCTTGCACCGTCTTCAGGCATCCGCTGTGTTGTGACCTTGGTTCCCAACAAGAGCAGAAGCCACCCCTTTTCAATATTTAAGGTCTGCTTATTACTTCAAATGCTCCTAAAAACACACAGAATGAAACTGAGCCACAACCTTTCTTTATCTGTTTGTGATCACAACACTTAGAGAAGAAAAGAAAGATAAAAGCCAGGCGTGCACATTTGCATGTGCAATTATGCCCCCTAATTTGCTACTGTAATTATGATGAGAGCACATTAAAATCACGTAATTGCATGCGTAATGGATAATTAGGCATGTGTGGATACAATCTGATAGCTTGCACATTTAACTGTGGCAGTAGTGTAAATATTTTGCACAGAAGTTTTTATGGGTTTAGCTAGTTGGCCAGTGCAAGTGTCCTTGGTGTCCTACACAACACCGCTGTTATTGTGCACATATTCCTCCACCAGGAAGCAAAGGAATATATTTTGCTACATTTCCTCCACACAAAAGACTGCCTGAGTGGAAAGAAGGGCGATAACATTGTCTCTTCTAGGAAATAAAACTGTTGAAGTCAATTCCAGTGGAGCTGTTGGCTCAGCTGTGGGCAGTGCAGGGCAGTCTCTGGCTGTTGCCATTGCTCTAAGTGCTAGCAAATACCAATATTAAAAGTTTATTTACCAGCATGAAAAAAAAAAAAAACAAAAAACAAAAAACTGTAGAGCCTGTTTCTCCTGTTTATTTATTCTGGAGGATTATCAAACCTGCATTACCTCTTGTTTATCTGTAATTAGGCCAAAGAAAGGTTTGCTTCATTCATGTTCTTCTTGCACCCACTTTTCAAAGTGTCACCTTAATCTTCTGTAATTATTGACTACTTCACAGATCAAGACAGATTTGAAAACCATTAAAAATCCAATTAATGCAAAACTTGAAAATTCCTCTCTTGCTGTGGGACTGCCTCAAGCCCTAGCTTTGTTTGCATGTGAAGTGTTTTTGCCTTTGACTTCTTGTACTGCAAGGATCACTTGTTTATTGAATGGCTCGTCAGCCCCGGCTGCATAGCTGTGATACTAATTGGTTGCTTGAATTTCATGAGCTTCCTGAGCAAACATGTGGGATGTTCCAGTTCAGCCAAGTCTGATAAACTTCTAGCCTAGTTCACATCTATCTGCTTCTGCCTCTGGCGGTCACACAGCCAAGCAGGGTCTCCAAGAGCCACATGCTTCAGCCTGGATCACTCCCCTTGCTCGCAGACCGGTCTGAGCTCAGTGAAACTCATCTTGCCACTTCAGCTCACTCATGTCTGATGGCACCTGTCCGTCCAAAGGCCCCAGAGCCCTGTCTCAGTGCTAAGCAGAGCAAGCCCAGTGCTCACAGCCTCCCCCAGCCGTTGTGCTCACGGTCTGAGAGCTGGCTTCTTTCTGTCCAAGAGCATCAGGTTCACCTTATCCCCTCCCCAGCCCCCTGTCCAGCCTTCACTCCCTTCTTGATCATCACCTTGAAGCACAAAAAATCAGTTATCCCTACCAACCTCTCCAGAAAGTTCTGCCCTTCTCCGGCCAAACCTCTGAGGCCCATAGGCGGCTCATTTCCAGGGGACCCCAATTAGCAGAGGTCAATATAAAGACTTCGATGGAGCAAGGAGGGGTCTCCTTGGACCCACACGTCCTGCTCCCCAGCTGATGGGGAATTTCGAGGCATGTTTGGCTTATTGCTCAGTGCCTGAAGACTTTTCTCTGCAGGGAGGGCAACACCTCTCTGCTGCACTTGGTCAGCATTTTGGGAACTTCTCAGCCCAGCTGAGCAACCAGAGCAGGCTCGGCTGCCTTTTTCATCAGAGATAGGCAGTAAAGGACTTGGGGAAGTCTTACTCCCCTCTGTAGATAGGATGAGAGCAAAGCCAATTATCCCTTAGTGAATGACTTAGGTAAAATGAATCCACTCCTTGGTTCCGTCAGGGTCAGTAACAGGATCACAGCACTTTTTTTTTAGGGTGGGCTGACCCCTGCCCACTGCCCACGAGCTCCCAGGGGCTGGAAGTGTTGGTTATTGCACCCTGAGGCATGGAGCAACACTTGTCTCTGTTCTCTAATCAAACTTTGTAGGATGCAAAGATTTCACAGGAAATCAAACATACGAACCCAAACAGAACACAGTGAAAAGACAGAATGATGAAGGCTGGGGAAAGAGCTGTTTAATCATTTGCTATTACTGTGATTTTTCGAATGCAATCTATAGCAAGTAATTTTGTCATTACACATCTCATCATCACTTTAAATAACCTACTTCACAGAACAATGAGATTAATTAATCCCGTTAATTCAGATTTTCTGGAAGACCTTAATGAATTTTCATCTAGGATTTATGTCTTCCTCACCCAATGAGACAGTGAAAGGACTGGGAATATAGGAACTCTCCTTGGCAGGCACTTGTGTCCCCTCTTTCCTGACAGCATGTGGCTTTTCTGTGATGGCAGAAAGCCAGTAGCACACTATGAGGATGGCATTTCTGGGACAAGGTTACTGAAACAGGCCACATCTCTGACATCTGCCCTCCAACCCACCTGGTGGAGACTGATCCTGCACGTGGTGGTGCACAGCTCTGCCGTGGCATCCCAGGGGACTTCCAACCCTGTGCCATGGGCAACGCTTCCTCGAGGCACCTGGATCCAGAGTGGCTCACTGAGCTGCAGCAAAACCAGGAGCGAGGGCCCTTAGGGATGGAATGGGCAGATGGGAAAATCGGCAGGAAAAACTGTGAGCATCTGGCTGTTGCTTTGCGTCTGTCTTGGGAGGCTTGCTGTATTTCAGAGGCTTGCTGTATTTCGGAGACGTCTCAGGCAGATTTCCATGGGGGTCATCAGCTCCCTTTCAGTTCATGCAGCGCTTGGTGCCTGGGTTTGGCCCCTCACATTTACCTGGTGATGCTTCCCCATGCTCCAGCCACACCGGAGCCAATGCCTTGTGGAGGTGGCACCTGTGGGGACACCACCCAAAGGGCAGCTGTTAATGCACACAGACATCCCAAAGAAGTCCACATTCACACAACAGAGCAAGAGGAAAGCAACCTCCGTGCAGTATTTGCTGGACTTGGCACTCTTGTTCAATCAAAACTTTTATCACCAGTGTTGAACTCAAGCATCTCCTCAACAGTCTCAGCAAAGGGGTCTCCTTCCTCACGCACCAAGAGTGGCATTACGTTATATATAAGATTTTCTTGCTCAGGTTTGTGCCTCTGATGCTGCTGTTCCCTGCCTGTGTTTTAGGAGCAGCAGGTGACTCCAACCACAGCCAGGGCATCTTATATACCTGCAAAGAGGCAAAACTTCCCCATGGTATTTCTCAGGCAATTTCCTCCTGCTCTCTCCAGGCACAAACTCACATCCAGACCCTCTCAAAGACCCAATGTCCAACCTTCCATCCATGCCCTGGGCTGCAGAAAGGCCATGTGAGGCAGGGCAACACTGGTCCCTGCTTCTGAGCACAATGAGAACCAACGTGTCCACCCAGGGAGGTGTCCCAGCCCTCGGAGGGGAGCACTGCAGTCAACCTCAGGTGAAGGTGAGCAAATCAGAGTGAAAGGAGAAGTGAAAACCTTTCAGGGGAGATGCCTGTACCTCCTGGGTTGGATTATCACTTCACCTGGCATCAGCCATTTTCAATTTGTCAGGAACTGGGAAGTTAACAATGGTGAATTGATCCCTCAGAGGATTAGTTTAATCCCACTGTGATAATCAATATAATAAGCACTTATTAGCTTTCTATTCAGGCTGATGCCTCTCTCCAGAAAAGCACACAGATCTCAAATGTCGAAGGAGCCTGCTGAGCTCCACCAGAGGCAACAGATGCTGGGAGAGGAGAAGGGGAGCAGGACAAGGTGAGGCGGGGAGCATGCCAGGAGCACACAGAAGGACCCATTGCACTCTGTTCACAGCCTGCTTTCTCTGTTAGCATAGCTCATGTTGGTTTGGGTCAGGTGTGCCTTGTGTGCCAGCAAAGTTACCAGGCCTGCTGGTGCTCCAAGGCCATCGCTGAGGTCCTGGTTGTAACACATCTTCTGCTCACATCCCCCTCCCTCCTTCTTAGCTTTGCCCAGGACTTTAATCTTGCAGCCGTAGATAAACTTTCTACTGATGGCCCTGCCCAAAGAGGCACTGGAAGATTGTTAAAGAAGATTTCTTTACTTATTCTTGGCCATCAGCAGTGTCAGGCTAAATTTCCTTTTGGGCCACACCTTGGTATTAGGTTTGGGACTAGGTTACAAATGTAGGATACATGGGCTCAGAAAAAGCCATTCCTTCTTTCCCTTTCAGCTTCACCTGAACAGCATAATAAATAAATAAATAAATAAATAAATAAAAAGATGTAATTTCAAAGGAAAACCACGTATATTATTTTTGTAATGGAAAATGGTTGAGTCTTGTAATACAAACCTGGAAATGTAGTTACACCAAGACAGCACAGAAATGAGAGAATGCAAACTTAAACTGTTCCTGACAGCTTAGCTTTTTTAAGTCACATAACGTGCTCTTGGGGCAGCCTCTTAATCACAAAAGGCTAATGGCTGGTTCAGAAATAGGTCTCATCACAGACACAGCCTTCCAAAGGAGTGCTAGTTTTCAGGTCCGCCCTGTCCCATTGTTTATACCAGAAGGATGCATGCAGGTCTTCAAAGCAGAGCTTGGGACCCAACACTCGTTCCAGCGAACTAATTAATTTAATCAGAGCTCTCACCTTCTCTTCACCTTACTTATTAATTTCAGTGAAACATATTGCTTCTTTCAGATATTTGTGAGAATGTAAATAAAGCATCGCTTCAGACTGTTTACGCCTGTCTTGCCTTTTGAAATGCACCAGTCCAGTGATATGATGATTTTTCTTGCTAGGCTCATTCCTCATCTGGGGAGTTAATTGAATTGCCATTTTATCTGATTTCATCCTTCCCGGAAAGCGTGTCTTGCAGTGTTACAATTTTCATGGCTTCATTACAACTTACACGTTTATGAGCATGGAAAGTATTAGCAACTCCTTTTTTATGGCCCGCTGTTGAGGCCCCATAGAGGAGCTCAAGTTCTCTGCAGCAGAGTAATGCTGTAGATAACTACCAGCACCTAAAGTGCTTCTCCTCCTTACTGTCCCAATTGCTTGCTCTATCATAATTTAAATAAGCTGGAAAACTCTGCACACAGCTCATGTCTGACATTATTTCATTGTAGACTACCACAAAGCTGAGAATCATCTCAGGGCAAACAGTAACTGCTGCTAACACCCAGATGAGAGCGTTGCGGCTCTGATGAGACAGGATTGCCCTCTCCGAAAACACTATGCAAAATCATGCTTAGTGCACCTCTGGCTATGGGCCAACCAATGCTGTTCTTTGCAGGACCAAGCCCTTGCAGAAGGGTGTCAAGAAGTGGGTTTTGCAGAGCTCCAGAGTTCTTCTGGATCTGTGCCCATCACCCATCACCAGGGAAAATGCTGTAAGGTGGCAATCCAGGGACAGCTGGGCCCTGGAAAGGACTCACTGGTGCTGACAAAGCAACCTGAAAATATTTCTGATTTACTCATTTTCCTCTGGTCAGACCAATTCTCAGAGAGAATACGTACAAAAGTGTGAAAAAGACTATTTCAGCTTACTTCCAGGGTAAAAGGTTGCTCAGCCACCATGGTTTTGTATCCCAAAGGTGTACAACAAACGTAGCAGATTGCAATCAGTCCCAAATACTTCACCTGGAAAATGTGTGTAATTTGGTGTTATCAGCAATAGTGCTGAAGTCTTCATCATGGGGCTCAACAGCTTTTTCAGGTGTCCTAGAAAGTTAAAAGGAGCTTTAGGACAAATTTATATGGGAGCCCTGCTCACAAAACACAGTTCTCCGTGGCATCTGGACACAGTTTTTGGTAGAAGAGCCAGGACATTTTTTTGGAAAACCTACTCACATCGTGTCCTAACTGCAATTATACTGCTGCAGCTGCAGAGGTGATGAGAATGATGCGGAGGGAAATGCATGGCCCCTTGTATTTTCTCACTGTGTATGGCTGAAAAATTCCCTATTGGTTCTCAGTTTCTTACTGCGCTTGCTCTTGTTCAGCCCTTCCCTTCATGCCCATTATGGAGGACACTCCAAAGACTCAGAGTTGTGAACCCCAGCTGTATCTTTCATGGGATAAATTGACATCTTTTGCTCTAAGTAACTCAATCCAGTGGCAGGCTGTAATCACCATGCATTATTTTGCATCCATACAGCCATTCCTCAAAGGGAGGCGATTCACAACAGCCCTATAAGAGCAGCTCTGCAACTGGAGCTCAGGGGAGCTCTCGCTGGCTGCTCCAAGGGTGGTGCCCCACGAAGGAGACATCCAGCATCGTGGTGGAGAATATGAGAGATCCAAAACTTTCTCAACTGATTCATCAGCGGGTGAGATTAATCATTAAAGGTGCCATCCCTTGTCACTTTGACAAATGTGCCTTTCCCCCTGCTTTAATATGCTTTGTTATGCTCGTGTTTAAATTGTTTGCATTCTGTTTAATGTAATCGTGTTTGCATTGTGCTTATGTTTAAACCATTTATATTTCATTTAGAAATAGAAGCTTGTGTGGCTCAGGTTCACTGTTACTATAAAATCCCTGTAACTTGGCATTCAGTTCATTGTTGCTTTAGTGTCCAGCACCCAAAGAACCCCCTTGTCCTGTGACATGATCTTCCATCGTTCATGTCCACACATCTTTGAAGGCTGAGATTTGCCCTTGTGCTCCACAGGAGAGGAATGCACAGGCCTCAAAGGAATGTACGAGGGTTGCCCTCACTGCAAAACTTGGGTATTTTTCTGCTAAGGTAACGGCAACTGAGATTTTTTTTTAATAGGATCATGGGAGTGCTGAGGTCTGTAGCCATGGCATTTTCTCACAGGTCAGATATTGATTTGGTATGTTAGTAAACAATACAAAATTAACATAACCTGTTTGCATCCCCTCCAGACATCTTCCAAAGTCGAGTGAACCATGGCACAGCTGCCTCCGAGCCCAGTCTCCCCTGGCTCCTGGGCTGGCACAGCACGGCCCCTTCTTGGGCTCACCGTGAGGATGTGTCCTAGGTGGGAGGGCTTTTCAGAACCCCTGCTGCACAATAACCTCCTATCACCAGGATTTATTGATTTTTAAGGTCAGTAGAGAGTGTTTTGATCAGAAAGTCTTGCCTATTATCTGTATCAACCGTGTCTTTTACCACGTGCTTGCACTCCTCAAATCCTAACCTGCGGTTCAGCAATAGCTTTAAACAGGGGGCACCTGAACTCCAAGGAAAAATTGTAGAACTTCAGAATGTGCTTTGATTCTAGGAAAACTCCTTCAAGGGCTGATTCTCTCTTGAAAAAAAAAAAAGAAAAGAAAAGAAAAAAAAAAGCATAACATCTGTGCCCTGATTCTAGTCCAAATTTCTCTGTCAGGCTTTTCTTCCACCAACTGATGGGTGTTTTTTTTCCCTTACCTTTTTCTGCAGACTTTCAGATGACTCTCACAATTGTCTTTCTGTGCAGGAATCTCTCAACAGTGTTCACATCAACTCTTAACCTTGCTTTTATTTAAGTTGAGCAGACTCAGCTGCTGTGGAGTCTCACGGCAAGGCTCGCTGCAGCAAAGCTTTAGGGCACAATTATTGCCATAACAAAGTGGTTCCTTTGGGAATTGGGAGTGGGCACGAGGCGTGCAGAAGGTCTGGAGCCGCACCTTTCCAGCACAGCCCTAATTCCTGCAGCGAGTGACAAGGCATGCTGCCAGCATTCAAAGCGCCATCTGTTTAAGGAAAATAACATTAATGGAGGAGGTGTTCACTGCAGGAACGACATGATTACTCAACTGCTGTTAATGAGGGCTGAGGAGCAAACTGCAGCCACACGCTGGATGAAAATGTTGCTGTCTGCTGAAGCCTAGACAGGGAGCCTCGAGATCATTTTCAAACCGCTCATGGGGAGCTTCTTCTCTGCAATGTGAGGGCACCAGAGCTGGAGAGCTTCAGGGTGCTGCCAAAAGGCCGTGGACTGCAACCCCAGTAAAAGCACATCAAAGACCATCAATATCTTCAACTGACTTCTGACAAACAGGGCACAAAATACTCCAGTCTGAAAACCAGACTGTGCTTGGGGTCTAGTTTTCCTGGGTTGTCCTATATCAGGGTGAGGATAAAAACACTGAGCACGTGGAGGGACCAGCCCCACACTCACTGCAAGGGCAAATGGTGCTGCCATCAGTGGTGATTTTCCAGATTTTACCCCAGAGTTTTGAATGACAAAGGGCTTGGACTTGTGCAGTCATATAGCAGGACATAAGAAGGCATTTGAAAGAGGAATACTTCAACACTTTGTAATTCCAGAGTTAATCTTACAGAACATCTCAGTACAAGGCTTGATGTGGAAGACCACAATTTTAAAGAAACACTTTCAATTACTATTACTTAATCTGAAATCAATGCATTGCTTACATGAAATAGAATTAGAGATTACTCTACAGTTGTCTGATTTCATTCCTCAATAATAAAAATTGATCCACTCTGCTTCAAAATTAAGAAGAAAAACACACACACACACACACAAAACCATAGTTGTCTGTCTTTGGCAACACTTGTGTAAGTACTTTACCTGAAATATAACAAAATAACTATTAATAGCAATTAATTCTACTAAAACTGTGGTCTTCTAAGAAACTGGGCCAAGTACCATAATATACTTTAGCAGGCAGCTCCCGCCCTGAGGATTTTACTTGTTGAAAAAGATGAGGGAAAACATGAAGTGAGTATGGCCATCTTCTTGGAGAGAGAAGCTGAAGTGTGGATTCAGGGCATGGTTGTGCTCCTTCAGGGAGTCTATGGCAGAGCAAAACACTCCCCAAACCACAGTGCTTTCCAGAAAAGGGACGGCCGATTATCCTGATAGCTGTTAGGCCAACAGAAAAGCTACATTCCTGAAGCTGATCAATGCTTCCCACTTTAAAAATTAGGGAATAAGTGCCTGTCTCTTGGGTAAGTTTGTGCTGCAAAGTGCAAAGCCATTTTCTTTGGATAAGGATGCTGAAAAATCCCATGAACTTTATTCCAGGTCATCAATGCTGATAAATATCCAAGACTACTCTCCATGTCAGTGAATGGGAAATGTAAATAATCATCATGAAGCTAATGCATGTATGTTGTGGACACTCACTGGCCTGAGTTCATTGTGGCTTAATTTTAACACCTCTGAGGATCTGCAGTCAACAACAGATGTCCTATTTGTGAATCAGAGCATCCACATGGGAAGGTAATGAGTTTTGTCTTCATGCTTTGGCTTTCTACATGTCTGCATTTTGTGTGTTCCTCCACAGAAAAGCTGACCCTGAACTTGGCTGCACGTGCCTGGCAGTGGGTCTCAGGACAGAGGATCTGAAATCCTGATTAGGCAAATTGCTGAGTGTCCCACTAGTGTTTCCATCACACAGAAGTGCCACAGCCCAGGGAGGGAGCAGAGCTTCATCAAGAAGGCCAACACCGTCCCCCCGGAGCCACCAGCCAAGGATGGGATGCGCTGAGGCCAGGCCATGCAGCTGTGTCACGAGATGTCCCTCAGCCCCTGCTGGGAACTTACAGCCTCCAGCAGAAAGCAACATAAATACACCAGATCGATTTCCTTGAACTAACATAAATCTACGGAGTCAGCAAAGCCACGCTGATTTACTCCCCATGTGGAAATGGCCAATAAAGATGATGTTTAATCACTGTCTCTCTCCTGCTGTATGACACGTGTATAATTCTCTGTGGCCCTCCTGCTGTGACCACCAGCCTGGACTTGTCCACAGCCCCTTGCTGGAGCCCAGAGGTGAGGAAGAGAAATGTTGGCACTGCCCACATGGCTGAGACCTGCTCCAGAGGGCAAATTCCCTCGGGGTGAGCCTCATTTTGCACTGTAATTGGCCTCTAGGCTCCCACCCATGCCATCGCTTTCCCTTTTCTGCTGTGTCAAACACCTTTCTGCCCAAAGCTGGGAGCACCCCAGGCAGCACAGGAGATTGCACAGAAATCTTACTCCAAATCTGTTCTCCTTTTTTGTATCAAATACAAAAGCAATCTTCCCTTTCACGGGAATCCTCTGCTTTCTGCCTTCTTATGAGTTCGGTGTAACTCTCTGGCTCTGTCATTTCCCTGTTCACAGTTTGGTTTCACCCTGTTAGACAGATGTTATTAAACTCAGTTAATTAACCCCAAATAAAATATTATCAAGGAAAAAAAAAAAAAAAAGGAAAAATAAAAAACCAGCTGTTCTTAGTCAAAGGAGCAGATTATAATTGTTTTGAAACTGTGTACACGTTTTAAATAATTTTCTTTTTACAGAGTGACACCTTAAAGCACCCAGCGGGAAGGGGCACACCTGAACCCCACCAAGCTTGGCCAAATTAGCCTTCCCTAAATGAGAGGGAAAATGCAGGAGTGTAACACCTCTCCAGGGCCCATACCTGCTTCTGCCACCAGACACAGCCATGTTCAATCACGAGTCCACATGCTCAGCTCACATTTTTTGTACCATCCCCATGAATTAAGGCACCTCCATCAGTGCCACGTCCTGTTCTCAGATGAAGCCAGCACTACGTGCCTCAATATCTCCTTGGCTGGCTCCGTGGCAGCAATAAATACCTTACCTACTTTTCACAAGAGGATGGCTAATGCTCCTCAGCACCCGATGGAGAAGGCACATCTCTTTGGGGCTGTGTGAAAACACCTCTGGGAAGAGGCACGAAAGCTAAAAACTCCCTTGTCTTCACTAGAATCTCACCTGGAGTAAAGTCAGCAGCACATCCATTATATTAATAGTGAAGACAGGTCCTTCATCATCTGCTCGTAGCATGGTGCTTACAACATCAAGAGGTAACAGCGTTGGAAATTGGTGCAATCAGTTCCCAGAACACAAGCCGTAACACAGTAAAGGGAAATAACAATAACACAAAAATAAATTGCTACAGTTACAGCTGTTTTATTTCTCTCATATTGGTAGAAATTTAATATCCCACTAGAGCTATTTAGTTGCTTGTTTTAAAGTTAACTTTGGCCTTTAGGAAAGAAATTGGGAAGAAACTGAGTAGATTTGTCCAATATCAGAGAAACATAAATCTTCCCTACTTAAGCAGTCAGTGGTCCCGCTTCTCCTGCAGCCAGCATGGAGCCTGTCCTGCAGAGCATCTCATCTCGCCTCATGTACTCTACTTAAAGGAAGTGAAAACATCACTTTATAAAAAACTGTCCCCTGTGCAATAGTATTGTCCACCAGACGCAGTGATGCTGCTATTCCTCCTTGCAGGGTGAGATGTCCTGAGCTGTGGGGGAGCAAAGCTGACCTACCTGAGCTCCCTGGTCCCCAGGAACCCATAGATGTGACACCCTGTGGGATGCGCATCCCCAGGGACACAGCTCAGCCACTGCTCTGGCTCAAAGGTCCAGCTAACCCAGTGTCCTGTCCCTGGTGGACAAAAGTGGATGCTCCTGGAGGAGTAACATGTAAGGAAAACACATGTTACCCCTGCCTGGGCACCCCGTTCTCCAGCCATTTGCAACCCAGGAACCAAACGAGAGTCCCGTTCCCGCATGCAGTGACCCTTGAGGAATTTCTGCTCCATCAGTAAGTCACCTCCCTGTGAAGCTGTGTAATCGCCTAATGGAGTTGCAAACGTGGCAGAGACAAATGGTGCCTGCTGCCTCGGAAAGGTGGCTCACCCATCATTTACAAATACCTGTATGCAACACATTTTCTGATGAGAGGATTCTGTCATCCAAAAGGAAAAGGAATCATGAAGGATAATATTTAGCACCTGGACCTGGGAAAATTCAGACTTGAAACAGAATCACAGAATCACAGAATTTTCTAGGTTGGAAGAGACCTCCAAGATCATCGAGTCCAACCTCTGACCTAAAACTAACAGTCCCCACTAAACCATATCCCTAAGCTCTACATCTAAACGTCTTTTGAAGACTTCCAGGGATGGTGACTCCACCACCTCCCTGGGCAGCCCGTTCCAATGCCTCACAACCCTTTCAGTAAAGAAATTCTTCCTAACATCTAACCTAAAACTCCCCTGGCGTAACTTTAGCCCATTCCCCCTCGTCCTGTCACCAGGCACATGGGAGAACAGGCCAACCCCCACCTCGCTACAGCCTCCTTTAATGTACTTATACAGAGCAATAAGGTCACCCCTGAGCCTCCTCTTCTCTAGGCTGAACAAGCCCAGCTCCTTCAGCCGCTCCTCGTAGGACTTGTTCTCCAGGCCCCTCACCAGCTTTGTCGCCCTTCTTTGGACCCGCTCAAGCACCTCGATGTCCTTCTTGTAGCGAGGGGCCCAAAACTGAACACAGTACTCGAGGTGCGGCCTCACCAGAGCCGAGTACAGGGGGACGATCACCTCCCTAGCCCTGCTGGTCACAGTGTTTCTGATACAAGCCAGGATGCCGTTGGCCTTCTTGGCCACCAGAGCACACTGCTGGCTCATACTCAGCCGACTGTCCACCATCACTCCCAGGTCCTTCTCTGCCTGGCAGCTCTCCAACCATTCCTCTCCCAGCCTGTAGTTCTGCTTGGGGTTATTGCGCCCCAGGTGCAGGACCCGGCACTTGGCCTTATTGAACTTCATACAGTTGACCTCAGCCCATCGGTGCAGCCTATCCAGATCCTCCTGCAGAGCCTTCCTACCCTCGAGCAGATCGACACACGCACCTAGCTTGGTGTCATCTGCAAACTTACTGAGGGTGCACTCGATGCCGTCATCCAGATCATTGATGAAGATGTTAAAGAGGACCGGCCCCAGCACCGAGCCCAAACGAGGTGAAGTTTTTAGCAAGAAGGTAGTTAGCCACTCAAACAATGTATTTAATCTGACAGAGTCTCTGACACCACTGGGAGGTGTTGAATCAAGGTTGGAAATGATTGTGGGAGCTCTGACATCCGCAGAAGTTACAGGCTCGAGGTGGTGTTTGGGGCAGGGGCCTCTGACAGAAGAGGGAGGCCAGAGCTTGGCTCTTTTCATGACCCATCTCATAAGCCAGAACGGCTCCAGCTGGAGGTTTACAAGCAGTGACTTCTCTGATCCCCCAAACGGCACATTTTCAGCCATTTTCAACAACAGGGAGGAGGTTTTACACAATGCAATAAATATTTAATTCTTTTTAATAACGTTTTATTCACTGTAATAGCCTGCAGTGCATCTAAGGGGCTTGAATTCTGGGGAAATAAAACACACACAAAACCAAACAACAACAACAACAACAAAAAACACATGAGTTTCAGCAATTTAACGATATCCAAGAGCAGGGCAATATCTCTGCTGAAAAGTTCAGCTTCTCGTTAGATGTCACTGTACTGGCACATTTCCTAGAAGCCTTGCCCAGCTGGCTGCACTCAAGATTTGAGATACTTTGTCCTTCAAACCATGGTATCTTCAGGTTATTTCTACAATTTCTTAATTAAAAATAACTAGTATTGATTTGCATAATGTAAGGACCTGGCTCCTATTTTTGCCTGGCTTCTCCGTGCCATTGAACAAACCGTAATGTTACTTAGAATCAAAATTTTACACTCACTGATGTGTAGCAGGCACATACCATTAAAAGAGTTTTACCAGGAAAGATTATCCATCACTTTAAATAGGTCATGCATACACTTAGCATATGTTACATTAATTTTCTTACATGCAGCCAATCACATTGGCTAATTGAAAATTTCTGTAGTCACAACCAAAAGGAAGTCATTTCTTTGGTGATTAATAAGCAGGCAGCTTGGGAAAAGAGGAGAAAAAAGAAGCAGGAACATGAAAGAGGAGCAGACCTGGTGTGAAGTTCAAGAAGAGTTGCATCCTGTGATGGACCCGCCTGTTGCTGGAGTCATTTATATTTACAAATAAAGGTGCCATCATCTCCATCTCCATCCTGCACCCAGCAGCCTCAGGTAGGGCAGGACCCCTTGGCATGTTCTCCCAGGTCCTGCCACCTGCTTGTGAGCACAAATGCCAAGGATAGGGACCTGTTTCAGAGCCGAACCCCTCCCAGGACACACCAAGAGACCCATGTGAGGAGCAGCAGGCAGCACCAAGATGCCATCCTTGGGGGCATGCTTAATGCAGCATTAGCATTAATTCAGCACGGACATTTATTCTTGCTAATCATGCCCTTGGTTTTCTTCAGCTGGATTTAACTCCTTTTAAAGGCCAGGTATTTTTAACCACTGCCCTTTCCAAACGCTTCACCAACATCCCTGTTTATCACATTTCAGGTCAGAGAGGGTTTTGCTGAATTCTTAAAACTGACAGAGCAAATGGCTTCAGCCTCGCCTGCTGACACACCACCACGTTACATGCCTGCTTCCCCTCTGAAATATAGGAAACGCTCCCCAGTCACCCTGGCAGAAGTGGGAGATGAATCAATTCCTCTGCATCCAGGCACCTGTAGCCAGCTGCCAGGGCTGGGCTCAGCCCTGCAGCAATGGATTGAGTCGCTCCCTGGCACCATCCCGGCCGCATAGGCAGTGGTTTAGTTTGGCACGGGTGTACCCACAGCAGCTCTGCACACTCCCCAGCCCCGTCCCTTCCCTTCAGGCTCTGAACTGAAACGCTGCAATGATTTTCAGGGCAATTCAGCATGGGGATGATTGTTTAGGGCACACTGAGTAAGGATGCTCCTTGGCAGGACAGAGTCATGCAGTGGTGGCTGAGGTTGTCCTTATGTCTGCAAACCTCCTGGGTGGCCGGTCACTTGTTGTTAGCTGCTGCTGTGGGTTTAAAAGCTGGAAAAGCCCTTGCTTTGTTGTGTAGCTCGAGGAGCCAGGGGTCCTGTAGGACCATGGGCTGATGGTTCCAGTGATTAAACTGCAAAACCATCCTGAATAAAGCTAATAAACTAGTTCCCTTCCAAGCAGAGCATCTCCCGAAAAAGGTAAATCCCAGTCTGCATTTAAATCATGCTCATTTCAAGGAAATTCCCCCAAGAAGCCCCTGGCAGTGAGGAACTGTTCCCACCCACCAGATCCCTGAGCATCGAACTGCTCTGGCATCCCCCAGCACACGGAGCAGACTGGGACTGGTTTCCCTGTAACAAGTACAGGTCTAAATGAATCAAGTTTATTTTGAGATGCTTTCATGAGCTGCTGCTTTGCATTTCCATTGCCAGCCGCTCCCTCTGAAGCTTGCCTTGCTTCAGCAATAATGTCATTTGGATATTAATTCACCCAGTGCCTATCAAGTGTCTCTCTTCATTAGCTGAGTACGTCGTCCATGGCAAGCCTTTAATTAATGAAGCCAGAATTGCCCTTTGCTATGTGTTTTTCATTTCCTTGGGCCATGCTAGGTAGCACCCAGCTCACACAGTGCTTGGACATGTCTCCTGTTTATACCACGGGGAGCTTTGCCTGCATTGGCACCAGGGAATATTTGGGAGGGCTGAGCCCAGGGTGGGAGGTCGCAGATGGGGGGAGTGCTGTGTGGGGAGGGCGCTTGGGATGCTCCTGGATACCTCCTTTTGTGGGGCCACGGACCTGAGCAGCTCAGCGATACCCACCTTAATAGACCCTCAAGTGACAGCTTCGTCATGTCAATATTTGCTGCACCAGCCAGGAACATCACCAGCCCCGGGGGATGACGGACAGCCTCCCGTGTTGTGTCACACAGCTTCTTTTCAAGTGATTGCTCTACAGGAGCTGAGCCATTTTGTGCTGAACAAGGCTGTTGGTTTCTGCTGCTCTCAAGCAGTACAGGTGTAAATATTCAAGATATACAATAATAACTGCATTAGGGCAGCTCTGGGGTGGCAAGTATTAAAGCTCTTTAGCCTTCCCCCCTTTAGGGGATTGTTTAACAAAAACAGACCCACTCACCACTCTACTCCATCTTTATGCTAAAGGGTGTCAGTAGACCAGAAAATTATTTTAGATTTCAAAGGAGCTTCATTTCTGGAAGGTGCCTGAGTTTTCTCATCCATAACCACAGCGAGGGAAGGTTTCTGAATGGCAATAACAATCTGTTGCTGCATTCATTTGCAGAGAGATATAATACAGTGAAAGACATCCTTCTGACAAGACTCGCTGAGGAATAGCATGCTGAAAGCATTCAAGGCAACCGAGGAAGAAATGTGAGCCAATATTTCAACCAGGTTCCTAAATCATCGCGTTTTGGCAGCAGCATCAGCGCCACCGAAATGAAGAGGAAAACAGACCTGAAATCGGTGGCAGGTTTAGGCCACTGCAAATGATTTAAATAGCCCCCATCCACAATCCCAGGTATTTATGCAAGTCGGTGCTGTTGAACCCCACAGTTTGTAACAGCTTATTACTCAGGGTTGCACGGCTGCTCCTTGCCCTTCCCAATGAGGGGAGCATAGATGCGAGATGCTCCCCAGACCCCAGCCCTTGGGCGAGCAGCAGTGCACAGGCTTCAAGCCTCTGGAAGCTGCTGGGGAGAACACAGACAAAAGTGAAGCTCTCACATGTCCAACCACAAGAGCCTTGTCTTCATCATGCATGGTCAGCCAGGAAGCTTTCACCCAGGTAAGCCTGATTCTGCAGGCCCTGGGAGCAAGCTAGCTTCTCGGCACAGCCCTGGTTGCCTTCAGGTGCTAACAGCTCAAGAATCTGGTGGCTTTGACATGTATATAATTTCAGCATAATGATCACTTTTATTATTTAACCTCCTTGTATTCTGCAGTAGATTTAACGTTGCAGAGCACAATTCATCAGTCGTGGAGGAGCGCAATATGCCCGAATGCTGTTACAAATGGTAGGAGAAGGGCCGTGTTCTGGCACAGCCCCTCTAATTTATTTAGGTACTTCCATGGCCTCCATCGCCATAGTTACCTGAGAGCTATCATTAATGAATTCATCACCGTTAATGTGCTTTGTGCTTTTACCCTGGGAGGGGAAGAAATATTATCCCCATTTTGCTGAGAGAAGTGAGGCAGAAGAAGCAGGACATGCCCAGGTCACAGAGGAGCCTCTGTCAGGAGTGAGGAGCAAAGCGAGTTCATGGGAGCAGTGGTGTGGGGGCACTGTACAAATGTGTCCCTTTTCTGCTTCCATGGACTCATGATGGCACAGCCAAAAGTAGTTCTCTGCCCTGGGGTGACTACTGCACCAAAAGCCTGCCCCTGCACTGCAGCTTTTATGAACAAGTGTCACGGTGGCATTCCCGATGCACACAACATTCAATTTTCATGTTACCGCTCTGGAGCACCGGTACCTTCACAACTGAGCTTTAATTCCTGTAATCCACACTTCTGCAGAAATCTCTGACTGACCAGGCATCAGACACAGCAGCACAGCATGGTTTGTCTGACTTCCCTATGGCAAAATGCACCGGGCAGCCCTGGTGGGCATCGTCCCCGCGTGCCCAGACACCGTGAGCTTGGGCAGTATCATGTCACCTGGGGACATGGGTGATTTTAGCCCATTATCTGGGCATGAGGCTTCACTTCCTTGGAAAACACCTGAGGGAATGAGCTCTGACTCTTGTCAAAGGAAAAAATGTGATAGCTGTGTAAGAAGGGATACTCGCCTGGCCCAGACCCTGAGATACCTTTCTAACTTTGCGTCTGGCCTGCCTGGAGCAGGAGGTTGGGCCCCGCGACCTCTGGGGGTCCCTTCCACTCTAAATTACTCTCTGATTCCTTTAATTTAATATCTGGGCAAATGTCACCGGCTGTAAAATTGTAATAAAGGTACTTCTCATGTGTTGTAAAAACAGAAAGTTAATCTAATAAAGAAGTGCTTCATTATTTCCAAGGCCTATCTAGAAGAGTGAAGAGAAACACTTGCACTGAGCAGGGCGTTAAACATGCAGTCCTTCTGGCCACCAGTTTTGCATGCAGGGGGACTTTGAAGAACTTCACAGCCAGCTGGATACACCCGGGGAAGTGGGCAATAGGATGGCTCTTTCAGCTCATTAGTAAGAAATGCAAAATCATTAGGGTCATTACAAAGCTCTTGTTATCTGTCTCATGTTGGGCTTGTGAAAGGTGCCCTTGCCACTGTGACCTGTGCTAAATGCCTTGTTTTTCAAGTCACCTCCTTCCTTTACAACAATCTGGTCCTCTTCACTAACAACAGCTCTTACCTAGGCAGCATCCTTGTGCTTTATGTGCTTTGGGAGGTATTTGTACCACTTACCCTAGCCCGTCCCTGGTCACTGGGCCTGCAGCAGGTTGCCTTACCCTGCAGACGCTTTTCTCCCTGAAGCTCCATAAAGAGACAAAATCCTCAGCAGAATCACATGGTCTAGATGCTCAAATATTTTGCAAATATTATTGATGTCTAATTCTTTTTCTGATGTCATTGATGCCCATATAAACAGGACCTGGCATGGACCTGTCCATAACGATGTCTGGCCGTCACCTCTATGTCCCAAGAGACCGCTGCTTGAAACATGCAGAGAGCTTTATAGAGCCACAGGATGGTTTGGGTTGGAAAGGACTTTAAAAATCACCCAGTTCCAGCCCCCTGCCATGGGCAGGGCCCCCTGCCCCCAGCCCAGGCTGCCCCCAGCCCCATCCAGTCTGGCCTTGGGCACTGCCAGGGATGGGGCAGCCACAGCTCCTGGGGCAGCCTGGGCCAGGGCCTCACTGCCCTCTGAGGGAAGAATTTCTGCCTTTGGCCAGCTCCCTAGCTGGCTAGTAATATAGGTATTAATCATCAGCAGCTCTACCTTTAGTAATAATTTCCTGTGGGAAACAAAGTCAAATGCTTTACTTATATCTGATAGCCCGGATCTGATGCATTTCCCTTATCTAAGAAACTGTTTTCATATATTAAAAAAAAAAAAAAGAAAACAAAAGAAAAAAAAAAGATACAAAATGTTGCTGCTGTAATCTACTAGTGATAAGACCGTGATGTAATTTATCCTGTGGTGTACCCTTTGCTTCCACATCCTTAATTAGCCTTTCCTTCAGGAATTATTTGCGGAGTGAGCAGGACTTAGATTTCAAACCACCAAGGCTGGAGTTGTCCCCACTTACCCCCCATCCCCAGCATTTTTTGTAGTGCTACACCAAAAATCCAAAGCACTGGCACTCAAGCTCTCAGTTTCTTGGTGAGCCTTGCTATCAATGCTGATTTTATATTTTTTTTAACAGTACTGAAGGTAGAGGATGCTCGCATGCAGCAGCTGGCGGTTGTTTTGCTGTTTGCATTTTTCAATTTCTGTTGAACCATTTTCATTTCCAATATGTAAATGGAGGGTTCAGTCTCCTGGACATCCCTCTCCATACTGAAAACAGGCAAATTCATTCAACATTTGGCCTTTTCTCAATTATGCCTAATGTTCACTCTACTTTGCCCTTTTAGTGCGTGCAATCAAACAATTTGCTGTAACAGGCAGTTGGCCGCTCTGATTTTTCTTCTCTACTTTCTGATCTCTGAGGCAAAGTGTGCCCTTCCAGACATCTCCTCCTGTTTCCTGAAGAGTCTCTGGTGTCCTCGCAGCTTCTCTGAGGCTGCTGTACGGACCGGGCAGCCCATGCCTCAGCCAGATAGTGGCCGGAGGAACACAGAGCTGGTGGCAGGACTCGACTCCTCTGCATACACCCGGCTGATCTCAGCCTCTGTACCTGCTGTGCCAGTGGTGGAACTGCTAACAGGGCTACCACAGAGCATAACACGGTGCTCTGATTAACATGGCCAAACACAGCCTGCACAAAGAAAATAATGCAGACACAATTTGCCAGCTCCCGCGTGCGATTCATCTGCATGCAGTATTGATTATGCTATGTAAAGGAGGAATTAGAGAGTGCAGCAAGAGTTACCAAGGAAGAATGAAGACTTTGTAAACCTCCCCTCTTCACAATTAGGTTCATTTCCCTTACACTGGAGACCAACAGCAAGGAGCATAATAAGCCTATGCAAACTAATGAGCAGGCTGCAGAAGGCGGCGGTGGGAGCCCTCCTCTCCTTGCCTTGGCTGCAGGATGAGGAATGAGCAGGTAGGAAAGTCTATGTAAATACAAGGAGTTAGCACGTAATTCTAATTAATTAACACATAATTCTGTCTAATTAATGGCCAATGAATGTTATAGAAACTAGAAGAATTAACAGGATTCAGGAAAGGCCTGGAAGCTGATATAAATATTGACAGCAGAGTACAATTTAATCATGTATTCATGACTGTCTGCATGCATTTCTGTGTGTATATCTGTCTAGAGTGTATACGCCTGTGTTTGTATACGTGCACTGATATACTCACCTCCGCTTTCTAGACCCAAATATATGAATATATATTCATAGGGATACATACATAAATGGCACATCAAGAGGATAAATGAATATTTATGAATGACCTTAGCCTAGCACAGAACCGCTCTCTGGTTGGCATTTAAATAATTTTCTTCACCAGATGTGCAAACCGAAGGAAGGACAGGCAAGGGCTCCAAAAGGAGCCTCAGACAGGGGCAGCTCGTGCCTGTTGACTGCTGTTACCACTGAGGACCTTCCTACTTCAGAAGCATAAATGACCTTAAAAAGCAATCGACTTTCTATCCAGAGCCCATCAAAAGGAAGCACACCCAGCAGCCAGGCCTCGGACCACTGCACCCACAGGATGTTCTCGCTCCTCAGGGCAAGGCAGGTAACTGCAGCTACCTGCAAGGGAAAAATGACTGAAAACATCAAAGGAGTGAGATGTTTGTTTTGCTTTCACCAAATATCACAGTGCTGCAGATCTGCCCTCATCTATAGGAAGGGTTATTTTCTCTCCGTTCCTTTTCCATAAAGAAAAGGTAAGAAAACTTTAAGAACTGCACTGCCTAAATAGTTTGTTTTTTCCTGCACACATTCAGTCATTCTGGCATCTGCAAACCTCACCGGTGCTGGAGAGGCCCTGCCAGACCTGCTGGCTCGGGGCTGCCTGCTGTGAGCACAGGGACACCGGCACATCAGTCATCTGGTCAGCGGCTGCTCACCATCAATCACCAGCCCTGAAATGAGTTTCTCTCCTTTAAAAGGCTGGACAAGCTCATTCCAGGGCCATTTAATGGATATAGGACATCTCGGGCACAGCGGTGAAGCTCCCCATGACGCTGTCCCTATTGAAGGGGCTGGTAGTATATATAGGACAGAAAAGGCCTAAGCAAAATGATTACACTTAGATTAGGTTAAAAACATGGGTCTAAGAGGGAGGGAAAACAAGTGCCCAACTGTTCTTCCAGGCTCAGGGCTCTCATCTGGTCGTGTGAAAACCCAGCAGCTTCCTCAAAACTCACCACCCTACTGTGGGATTCATTCCAATTATTAAATATTAACTCTGGTTAAACCAAAGAGATTCCACAGAGATGATTCATATCGCAAGATAAATATCATCTCAGTTTATGAACATACTGTCCACAGTAATTAGGAAAGCTACTTGTTTCTGTAATTTGAAATTATATTCAGTAAAATTTCCTAAGATGATGGCATTGCGTTCACCAAAATTTACCACTATGAATTTCACTTCACCTAGTTAAAGACAAATATGTATATTTATTTTTTTATTATTTTTTAAGGAAGAATAAAAATGTACATTAGGGGGACAACTAAATCTAAATCTGTGATCCTGAAACCTTTGCTTGTTTGCTTCCCTGCCCTGGTGTCACCTAAGCTCCTTTGGTCCTTGTCGTAAAGGCCTCCCATGCACAGAAGTGCTGAGCAGGCACAGAGGTACCCGGTCCTCAGCAGGGCAGAGCAGAGCAGAGCACCTCATGCTTAAGGCATGTCCTTGATGGGACAAGCCCTGCAAACACTGCCCAGCTCCCTGCAGGATTTTTTTGGTGAAGACACTTCAAGCACCTAAGCATGCAGCCTTGATGTCCACACGCCCCCAGCTCCAGCTTTGCACCGTGGCACATCCCCAGGCTCAGTAATCTCCCTGCTCCGCAGGTCACTGACTCTGTCCAGCCATGCCCATCTCACATAATCCCGTGTTTGCACCCCGTTATCTGAGCCAACCCCATGAAGCCTCTGGTTTCACACCAACATATATGGCTGAGCGCTTCGCATTGCTTTAAAGCTGTGACTGGAAAGCGAATGCTGGGTTGGGTTTGTTAAAGTCTTGGTCTGTTTTCTAACACTTACTGTATTTTAATCTTGGATGTAGTCGTGTAGCTGCCTGAGGCCAACGAAAGGTGCACCTTTTTGTAAACTGTTTAATGTTCTGAGCTTCTTCCTTCTCCCTGTTGGGAGAAAGGAGAACAAGCACCTCTTATCATATTTGTATAATTAAAGCAAAAAAGAAAATCACAACCTCAACTCTCAGTCACAACTGGGAATTCACAAGAGCAGAATGCAGTCAAATACAATTATTTATCAGCCTCAGCTTGAGAATAGCTTTTATGAACATCCTTTATTATCCTTTCAATCAAAGACAAAAGAGGCAAAACATTCCTATGGCTAAGTCACTCTGTCCTTCAATACCCCTCTTACAGTTTTATCCTTATATACATTTTCACTAACATGTTTTGAGCAGTTTTCTGGGCATTGGTGGTTTTTATTTGTTTGACTGTTTTTCTTCCAAATGTTTGGACTTCGGTGTGAATGTCAGCAGTTGCCCTTTGCTCTGCTCGCCAAGGTGAAACCGGGGGAGCCGTCTTTCCATCCTACTAGATGTTGATGGTGAGATGGTGTTGACTAATCAGATGTGGACTACTGAGACCAATTCCAAGTTTCACTGCATAGAGAAAACCATCCTCGGCGCATTTTTTTCTTCATCAAGAAAGACCCCATAAACAGCAACACAAGAGAACTCACATAGCCCATACAATTTCTTCCCATTGTCTCAGTCATTCAATATTTCAGTGTCGGTGGAAGATGCTATGGTGCAGTGTCAACGGTGTCACCATTATCACTCAGTGGAGACCTGCATTGTACCCAGAAGAGAGAAATGGAGAAATTCATCTTCATTGCTGTGTGAGTCAAGCTACAACCTTTTAAAGTGCCTCTTGTTAGGAGCCTTCCCACATGGTGGGGTGCTAAAAGAGGTACCTGAACTAACCCCACACTTTGCCACTGATAAGCTTTTCAAAATCTGTGCTAGTCTAAAGGAATAAGGAAACAACATATGTTGGAGCCCATACTGCAGAGTTCTGTATGTATCCTACCTGTAGCATGGAAACCAATTAAAAATGCTACCACTCTATGCAGATCATGCCTCATTAGCATGTGTAAAGCCTGAGACAGAATTCAAGATATTCTGAAATAACAGTAAAGGTTGAATAAAAAATAAGGATAGCAAACTATGAGCCCTTTTCCTCTGAAACTTGGCTGAAATCCTAAATTTTTCCCTTTCATCCCAGCAACTGGTTTGAAATTCCTAGTTCAGAATGAAAATAGTCAAAACCACCTCCTGAGGAATGGAGAGATGACCCAACATAAATCTGATCCACAGCGTGTATCTTTAAAAATTTCAGTAATCCTCATACAATTATTGTATGGTTGACTTTCTTTTTTCTTTCTACTCCCACGTGTGCACTTCAATCGAAAAACACTCTTTATTTTTCTGTTTTATGAATTAAACAGTCAAATATAAATAATAGATATGTTATTAATAAAATGGCCAAATATGTATTCCCCTCAAAATGCATGAGTTTGAATAGAATGTCAAACAGATTACTGGATGAATATTTGATATTTTAATTTATTGGGCAATTTCTTACAAGAATAGCTGAAGTCCCCTATTAGACTTCTTACCCCTGCTCCTGCAATGCATCTACCACCAATTTGTGCCTTTTTCCTTCCACTTCCATGAAGCTGCCTCTACAGAAAGACCAGTGGTTGCCAGAATGGCCAAAAACTACCTTCATGCTGATAGTGTGACCATCTGCCAAAGGCCCTCAGCATACACCGAAACAATGTTTGGGATGCTCCAACTTTCTTGGGGACTTCATGTCTCTTCTTTTTGGAGGGTAAACGCAGATATCTATCAAGTGGTGCTGGCACAGATCTGACGCTAAGGTTTTTCCAAGGATGAGAGTAACTGGTCTTTGCACTGCTTTCACCTTGCCAAAGGCAACCTGAACCCTTGGCCTTCCTTTTCCAGGCTGCTGTCATTGTCTTTTTACTTCACTTCATCTTACTGCTTTGGTCCTGCTCCTGCATACCCAAGGACCAGGCAGAAGGCAGAACAACCCTGGGAACCCCACAGCAATGATTCAAGACACAGGGAAAACATGCTTGTAGACATAAATTAAATAAGCTAGTGATTTTGATATGCCTGAAATTTTATTTAATTTTTCCATCATATTAAGAACTGTGCACCTTTTTTTTTTTCAGCCATGACTTTTCAACAAAGTAGACAATAAATTTGACTCAAGCAGAGACAAACATCAGGCACTAGAGTTTCTACAGGGGATGGCTCCCTACTCCTATTGCCGGCTTTCTGCTCTCCCCACTGGAGAAGCAGTAAAATAAGTCAGAGAAAAGGATGGAGCCCCTCCAAATGGGAGTAACTTCACATTACTTCCACTTGACCTGAAGTGAAGTGGGTTTGTGGTTCAGCCCAGATCACTTCCAGTTTTCAGCCCACCTTGCTAGCTAGTTGGCAATGATGCAAAAGGGAGCATAGAAAATAATGGAAGGGGAAGAAAAGTCTGACTCAACTGAAATAGGTAGAAAACTGAAATAGGAAGAGAAAAGCATATTTTCTGAGAATAGATGAAAAAGGAGTAATTTTTGTCTGGAATTCACCTGCAAAACTCATTGCTATAAGCTATTATTGAGGTGAAAAGCCTTTTATTCTTAAAAATTATTAGACAGGTGTGTGAAGTACCTAATAAACTGGATATCAATTAAAGGATATATTTTTTTTTTTCAGAAACTGATTGCATATTAGGCAATTACAACCCTTTTAAAAAGCAAGGAGCCATTTCTATTGATTTCACCTAGGCCGAGCCTCTAAAAGCATCTGGTCCCAAATTCCACTCTATTTTAGTCTCAAATTCCTTTCTTTGGCCTGAATCAGGAAAAAATAATTAGAATCTCAATGTGGAAGAGTTTTGCAGTGGTTGACATAAGTTTCTGTCTGACAAGAGCCAGCCCAGGAGCCGTGCACCAACCTTTAGCATTTCCTGTGCATACAGGAAAACGCCTCTAGGCGTAAGTACGTTGGGCTTTCCTAAGCCCACTGGCCACCAAAGTGCAGCAGCTGCACTTGTTGCACTTTAGGAGGTGTAGCATAGCCCAAGCAGATATTTCCAAGAAGCTCAGCCCCAAGGGCTTGGGGCAGCTGGGTAAGTCTCTCCCATTTCTCCAGGTTGGCACAGACCATTGTCTGTTAACCTTCACACAAACCCCGCTAATCCAGACACTGCACATTCCCCTACCATTTACACTAAGTGTTTTAAAGGTCTTAAAATGGTACACGGTAGCTGTGCATTTGTCACATATCTCCAGCAAAGTCCAGCTCCCTTTGGTACTCTGGAGCCATCTGAATGGGCATCCAAGGGAATGGACTATTATCACCACAACATTTTGGAAATATCTGAAACATTGCCTAAAACTGCTTTCCAAAGCAGAGTGTGGACTGTGCGGTCCTCCACGAGGACTTCCTGAGGCCATGGCAAAAAGTTTTGGATGCTCAGCAGCAGTGTGCCATGCCACCAAAGCTCATTGTCCTCATCTGGCAAGGTGAGGGTCAAGGTCTCCAAAGGGAAGTCAAGAAGGTGCTCCTTGGACTTGTCCCATGGCAGGAAGGGATCCAGCAAGTCATGGACCCAGCATGGGGCTCCCCAAAGCCCTAGGACTGCTTGTGGCCACGCTGATCTGACCTTTCCTGTAGCAAAATGACCTTTAGAGCACTTGCTGATGAAGCCATAGCTGTCAGATGTGGTGGGTGCTCAGACTGTCCCAGCAATGGCCAGCATGAAAACGGACTAGGCTACATCTGTGTGCCTCCATGAGCTTTTTAATTCACTGTGTACAAGGCCTAAGTTAGATGAATAAATGAGATGAAGATGTTGAACCCTGAATCCATCACTTGATGGCCACTGAAAGTCCATGTGGCAGTTTGGGGACTTGCAGACTTAGGCAAAATATCAACTGTGAAGACGAGACTCTGTCAGCCCATCAGTGAGAGTCACTCCCCAGAAGGGCAGTTTCTCACATGATGTGCTCCAAGATGAGAACTCCTCTTTTCCCTGCATTTATACAGCCTTGAGCACACGGGAGCACGAGTCCAGGATGAGCTCCTGCTCAGAAGTGAGCACGGCCTCTTGCTCTCCATCTCTGTTGCTCTGCCATCCTCAGCTGGCATCAACATATGGCTGGGAAATAAAGTCATTTAAAGTCATTGCATATCCTAGGCTTTTTTCTCCTTTCAAGCTTGTCATGCAAATTTCTAGCCTTGTGTGCCCTTGCCAGCCATGAATCTTAGCTTAGAATCAAAGCATTTCCAACCAGGCTTTCTCGGGAGACGAAGCCATGTTTGCTACCAGAAGATTTCTGAGGCAACAAAGCACATTGCACAGTTGTTGAAAGCCTGTTTCTCTGGGGCTTCTTCAAGCTAATCAAGGCAGGCACTGGTGTTCAGTCTGAGTCAAAAACAGAACAAACCAAACAACACGAAAAATCACAAGAAGTTAGAGGTTCGAGGAGGGGCAGGTAATCAGGGACACAAAAAGTGAGGTCTACAGCAGGAGTGCTTTAAAAAAAAAAAATCAATATAACCCTTTAAGAGGAGGTCTTGGTTTGATTGCTGTTCTTTTGCATGAATAGCAATTACTGGGCCCGAGATGTGTGAAGTATCTCCTGTTATTACACTGCTGCCTGATGGGAGCTATCATTTTAAAGAGGATGATACCGAGTTGGGTGACCACACTTCTAAAAATTACCATTTTCCCCCCTTTTAAGAATGCTCTATTTGGCGTTAGAAACTTCAACAGGCTTGTTTAGGTCCAGCTGAGAGTGGAGCCAGCCGCAAGCCTCTTGCTGCTTGGCAGAGCATCACGGCCCTGCCTGGGGAGCGTGCAGGGTCAGCGGCGTGGTGGAGGAGCTGCCATGGTTGGTGCTCAGACTGGGTATTTGTCCTTGAGCCGTAACCCACCTCTCCACCACGAGCAACTCCACATCCTCCAGAAGGAAAGCATGAAGAAGCAAAGGCCACATGGCTTTGCCCAGACAAGACCATGTTGATGCAGCAGCCTCAGCCATGCACACCTCACCGCCCTCCTGTTAGCAGGATCAGGCCGTGGGGCAGCTGCTCTGCTAAGTGATAACATGCTGACTTGCACCAGCTGGCCAGCTGGTCCCCTTGCTCAAAAATCATCCTGCAGAAATGTTATTAACAATTCCACCAGACACCTCTAAGCTCCCTGTCCGTGGTCATGAATTGGCGGCGATGTTTGCAGCCTAATAGCCCAGTGAAAAATTAATTTGCTCATCCTGTGGTTCCTGGGAAGTGTGAGAGCCGCAGAGCCCATCCCTTAGCACCTCCCCAGGGGGTTTTGCCCCATGCACTCCACGAGCATCACTCACGGAGGAAGCTTGTCTGTGTCCCGGAGATGGGCCTGGGGGCTCAGAACCCCTAACAGCCCCCAGAATAACCTAAAATAAAAAGTGCACTATTTTTGGTCCTCAACCACAGCTGGTTATAAACTGCAGTGGGTTTCACTGGAAAGGGAAGTGCTGTCCTGCAAGGATTTGGGGTGAGAACACGAAGCCGGAGCCCACAATGCTTCCTCCCTCGGCCCATGGCCAGCAGAGTGCACTCAAAGACATCCTGAGCTCATGCAAACCTCTCCTGCTAATAAAATCCATCCTGTCTTTAATATGTAGCGGCTGTAGTGAGGAGCTACTGAAACTTAATTGTTTCCCCCTGCATTACGAAGAAGAATAGAGACACTCCGATGGGATTTTATTTTATTCAGGGAAATAAACTCAGTCTGATTGTGTTACTTTAAATAATTCCCAGGATTCATTTCCATAGTGCAACAGGGGCAACTTCACCAGCAGGAGTGTTGTGCATTAATATTTCCCTTTAACTTAACAAGAATTCACTTTTTTTCCTGCTGATAAGGCACAAGACACTCATTATTTTTTGAATGTCAGCCTTATTGGAGTTATCTTTGCGCACTGGCTGTTTGTAAAATAGCCAGGCTAACGTAAGGACTGCATTTTTCGCATTTTGTTTCTTATTGACAGGATGTCCAACTTCTCCCATTGCCTATAATTTGATGCTTGTGGTCGCGATGTAGCCAATACGTTGAGCAGCCCCGTTTGTCACTGGTTAATTAAACGTGACCCACTTCTTTCATGCCGTCCTTCCCTTCCACTCCGGGGAATCGCTGTTCACATGCCAGTCAGTGTTAGCGCAGCAGGGCAGAATATTATTTTGATTATTTGATACAATAGTGCCGCTCCTTGCAGCCAAAACTGCGCGCGCGCTTAGGCACAAACAAGAACACACACATCTTGCTGGTGCAACAGCGTTGCTGTTGGAGGAGGACAAAAGCAGGCAGCGGGATGTGTCTGCCCACAGCGGGTGTAAGTTAATTTGGCTGGCCCATCCTGCGGGACTTGGTGTGTTGGTGTAGGAGCGCTGGGTTTATGAGGATCTATGAGGGCATCTTCTTGTCCTCCTGACCCAGGGTGACGGGGACTTTGATGGGAGGATGTCCTGCAGCTGAGTTATGGATTAACTAAATGTTCCCAGCTCTGGGGACAGCGAGCATCCGCGTGGCTGCTCCTCCCTGCTGGTGGGTGGAAAGGCTGGAAAAGGGCTGTGAGGCAGCCAGCCACAGAGCATCTCACAGCCGGGCGTATGGTTCTCTGCCAGATTGACACAGGCCCTGCAGGCGTCTGAAGGAAAACCAGTGGACCTGAGCAGGGCTTGTTGCAGCCACTCACAGCGCAGGGACCCCGAGGGGACATTTTTCCATGGTATGTCTGGTGCTTGCTGCACAGCACAGCCCTGCTCCTCCTCAAGGAAAAGGGGCTGTGGCTCCAGCTACCAGCCTGTTACTCACTTATAGTGGATCACAGATATGTAGAAATTCCTTTGTTCAGGCCACCTCTACCCACCTTGAGATACAGGCAGGGATCTAACTGGAGCATCCTCCATGTCACCATCACGCTGCCACCTCTGGGCTCAACAACTGCTGGTCCTTGGAGCCTCGGAGACCTTCCTCTCTTCACAAAGATGATGAAGACCTCATGGGCATACAGCAAGCTGAGTTATCCAGGGAACAAGCACACACAAAAAATAAACCAATGTAATTTAATTGCATAGAATTGCTGTTCTTGTTGTTTTCAAGTGTCCTGTGGCTCACTGAGCCCAGGGAGGCTCACGTGTGGTGTAGATGGTACTAGCACATCTGTACGCCACTACAGCTTGATGCACACGAAAGCTTCAAGGGTGCACCAAAGTTTGAAGAACATGGCAAAACCCTGCTCCTATGGCAAGTATTAATGGCTTTAATTTACAGTCTCAGTGTCTTTGTTTCGGAGACTAAAACAGAACGAGTGATGCATTACAGAAGGAATGAAAAACCAGAGGGGCATCACCTCCATCTGAACTCTTTGTCCCAGGAGGGTAAACCTGAAGCCACGCTGACAAGACATCCCCCCCTTAGGTTGGTATAAAACTGCCCAGGTGTGTACCGAGATGCCTCCAGGCCCCAAGACAGACAAGTACATCCCCACGCATCGCTGCTTCTCTACTCCTGGACAAAGTCTGGCATGGTGAAGGTCTCAGGAAGCTCCCTCCCAAGAAACCAAACAACACTGAAGCACTTAAGGAGATCAGTTTGCTTCTTTCTACTTTTTTATGGGATTAAAGCTTTTACTGAAAGTCAGTGGGAAGCAGTATTTTGCTTGGGTTGTCTGGGCTGTGCTATGGCCCCAGGGAAGATGGACCTTAATCTAGATTTTGCAGGGCAGTGGTTAATGGCAGGGCTCCCTCTGTGTAAGGCTGGAAGACAAGAGGGATGCACGGCACTGACCACAGGGGCATTTCTGCAGCCATCCTTCAGGACCCAGAGCAATAACCCAGAAAACAAATTTCAGCCATGAAGCAGTACCCAGACCATGAAGTGGCATTATCCTGGGGAGTGTGGGCACCAGAAGTGACAGCATTTGAACCGAACAAATGAGAAACCCACCAGGGAGAGAAAGCCCGAGGCACACAATAACATTTAATTTGACCTTGGACCATCTCCCACCAGAGGCTCAAATCGTTTCAGCCATGTAAATTCTTCGATGCCTGGAGGATTCTTCTCAATTCACACCAGTCCTGAGGAGCAGACCTAGCCTGAAATTAGGTAGTTTGCTATAATTTATAATAGTTCTGAGACTTAAACTGCACCAGTGAAGATAACAGGTGTGTCTAAAGGGTCTGTCACACTTAGTTATTTATCTAATAACTCCATCCCTTGGAGGTTTGGCCCTAAACATTGTTAAATGAGCCTGTTTCAATTTTCAGAACAAACTCCAGCTTATCAAGAGAGTGTGAACAGGCACAAGCAGAAACCTCCGGAGGATGTGGGGCTACTGCTTTGAACCGGCCTCAGGGGGCTGGTTCACTTCTAGCATCCGACCTGAGGAAGGGAAAGCCTCGTGGATGTAGCAGCCGAACCCATGGGCTCAGAATAGAGTTGGCACTGCCCGAAGGATGAGCATTTGGTGTTGGTGTTCTTCGCTTGTTCCTCTGCAGGAATGGTGGGGAGATTTAGTGCGTGCGTCTGGGAGTGATGTAAAAATCCTGTGAAAGTGGAGGAGCTCTCAGCACTCAGCAACTGCAGCAGCTGGAGCTTTAACAAAAGTACCAGATAGTGCAATGCACAGGCAAAGCTGACAGCCGACTCTTTCCTGGCTATGGGAGAGCAACATTTTCACAGAGATAAAGGCTCCAATGTCTGTGTCAGTGTAAAGGTGAGGATGGCACTGAGTCCCCATGTGCATTTCCAGCTCATGCTGGTTGAACCCATCCCGCACCATTCGGCCTCACCCTCGGGGCTGTGGGTGGGTAGGGACAGCGCTCCCCTGTTCCACAAAGCCCCTTGTTGGGCACTGTGGATGCTTGCCCCAAACCTTCTGCTCCCTGGGAAGCAAACAGCAGAGAAATGCTGACAGGAGGGGTGGGCAATGCCGTGCCACGGCGCAATTCCTGCTGCACCAGGGCTCTGACAGCACCACCATGCCTGTGGCAGGCACCTGACAAATGCTTTCCTGCCCCTTTCTGGGCTCTCTGTCCTAGGATGATTTGCTAGTTACATATAATCTGTTTGCGCTCTGAACATGCCTTCCGTGCTATGGGCAGTCCCCAAATTCAGCAGAATTATGAGACCGAGTTAAATCAGTTCATTTCGCCATGGTTTTGTCGGTTGTTGGAAATCTCCAGGCAGTGTGGCTGATGAGGAGGGGCTCCAATAACACGCACAATTCACTGACACTACCAAATTATTCAGAATCTTAATGCTACTTAATGGTCTTCTTTAGTCAAATCTCAATTATTTGTAGACTTGCTCCCAACAATGAGAGAGAGAAAATAATTTGCTTTTGTCTGGTGTTGGATGAAGTGAAAAAGGTGCTGAGAAAAGAGCTGAAACACTTCTTGCTTCTGAAATAAATGGCCACTGAAGCGGCGGAAGCATTAAATTCCCAGAACTTTTGTTATTCGAGCAGTTAGCCTAATTCAGTTTGATTTATTTCATTTTATTTTATTTACCTCGCTTCCTCCTGCAACAGCAGAGGGGCCTGCAGCAGGCACTTGGTGCTGCGTACAGCCGCGCACCGCCTTGATATTGAGAAACGCGAATCAGCTCGCTGCGGGGAGCTGAGCTGGTGGTTCCTCGTTTTGGGGGCACGAAGAGCGCAGTCAGCTTTATTGACGTGGGGATGTTTTGCATCAGCCAGCACAGCAGCATTGCCAGCAAGGCAGCGATGGACCATGCTCTGCTTAGGGCAGCAGAGCCCTGGGTGCACACCGAGGGGCTCTGCAGGGGGGGGATGGAGCTCCTGGTTTCCTCAGGGGACCCCAAGCAGGGGTCTAGGGGCACGCGCGAGGCTTGGCCTGGCTGTGCTGCTTCTCTAGCCCCAGCCCCTGGACTTGTGGCCCAATCCAGCATGAAGTCTCCTTGTAGGCCTCTGGTTGCCTTTTGCCTCGCTGGGCGGTCCTCGTGGCTGTCAGGGAGTAGGGGACAGCACCAAAGCAGAACCTTGCTTTGGGGTTCGAGGTGACAGATGAGCTCGTGAGCCTTTGTGGTGATATGTGAAAGCTGCAGGGGAACATGCAGGCAGCCAGCAGGGACCTCCCTGGTGACACGCCTTCCCTCCCAGAGCAAAGCAGGCAGGGCCTGATGGAGGCCTGGCCTCAGCAGCACCCTGAGTGAGGGCGGCCGAGCTCCACCTGGAAGAACTGCTGGCTGCCCTCTTTCTGGGCACATGTCTGATGTAAAACCACTTGAAATGACAAACACCAAGCACTAAGAGCACACAGCAGTAGTACAGCTCTTGCTTCAGTCCCAGATGGGGGCACAAGGGGCCTGTGTGGCTGAACCATTGGGGACCAGCCCAGTACACAATGCTCAGCCCCTGCCACCTGCCCATGGGGCCGCATCCTGCACTGCTCTACCACTCAACCCCGATCCCCCAGGACTAGCCCTTTTGCTGTTTGGTCTTGTAGAGAGTGATTTGGGACACTCAGCAAACCAGCTGTCAGGCAGCTCTGACTGGTCGAATTATTTTAATTCCTCCTTTTTCCTTCAGCAAGCTTCTATCTAGCACGATGGCCAGGTCTAGGTGTGCAGCTCGCCACCTTCAAGCAGATCTTTGCACTAGTTGTATCATTAAGAACAAGATACTTCTAAAAAAGCCCTGTCGGACGACACTATTCATATCATTTAGGCACTTAACCTAGAGATTTAAGCGCTGGTTTAATTTCAGCCTCTGAGTTATTTCCACAAATTTCAGCCGCAGTGCTTTTGTGGAAAGGTTTACGGGGTGCTTGGCCTCCGCAGCACCGCAGCCCCAGCTTCTGAGGAAGCGTGCCAGTGATGTGCTAACAAAATGCTGCGTCCCCTCTGACGGCAGCGGCCAGGTAATGACCTCAGGTTTTAGGATCAAATAATGCATCTGTGTGGTGATGATCTTGGAGTTAATCATAGAAGAGCTGGAAACAGGGTGAGAAAGGACAGGTCCTTTTGGAATTACCACTGTCCGACACACAGCACAACCAGCAAGGGACGTGAGAGAGGTCCGGCCCTCCTTCCTTCCAGCCCCAAGGAGACAGGGCAAAGCTGGGCCCCGAGCTGCTCCCACCAGGGCCTGCCATAACAAAACACACGTCGTCCTCACAAAGTCACAACAGCTTCTGCAGCAGGCCCAGGCACAACGCTGGGGGTCTGTGGGCTGCAGGAGAGAGGAGACCAGGGGAGAAACAGCGGAAGGGAGGCAGAGCCCTGGGTGCAGGCCTGGGCTGGGCGGGCTGAAGACCAGGAGTGGCAAAGCTGGTGCTTGGGGGACAGTTCTGCAGGTACATGGCAGCACGGAGAGGGCTGGAGGTTGGCTTCAGGTAGAGAAAAGAAAAAATGCAACTGATGGCTGGATGTAATCTACCAATGCATTGGCATTAACCTCCCCCTGCATTTGCCAGTGTCGCTGTCTGCCTGCCTTACCAGCAAAGCAACAACACGGATTTCAGTGCATGGCTACACACCAGGTTGGATCTCTGCAAGCCTCCCCAGACTTCAGCCAGTGCATGAAGAAGGGCTGTGTCCTTCCCACCTTCTGCCTTCTTACTGGGTGAGAAGAGGGAACAGCCCCTGCCAGAACCGAAATCTGGCATGCAACTGAAATCTGGCCCTTTGTGTCCTGCAACATCTTTCTAAATGATGGGTTGGACTGCTGTGAGCCCTTCAGGGATGGATGCTCTGAAGAGCAAGGTACTAGGTTATCTCAGAAGGGCAGCGCCAAGGAGCTCTGCCCCTGTCACCAGCAGCCAGGAGAGTCCCAAACATCTGGAAGAGCCCAAGCATTGTTAACACCATCCTCTCTCATGCCAGTGGGGTCACAAGAAACCCTGACAGTGCAATTGCTTCTTCAAGAGCACGTCACTTAGTCCGGAGGAAACTGAATGTAACTGGACATGGCCAGATCACTGCGCTTCAGGACTGCAGGCTGAGCCCTGTTTTGCAGCTCATGGGTATGTCAGTGTGACGGGGCAGATGCTGAACCTCCTTGCCCAGATTAAGACTGGATTGCCTTGGGTTCTCATGGTCTTGGTGCGATCTTTGTAGGGACCATGCCAGAAGGAGAGAGGACAGAGGCAGCCACTTCCCAACAAGGCTTTGGTTTGCTTTGGTAAATGGAGGCAAAGAGAGACCTTCACCAGCACTGGTCCCATAGGACCCTAAAATGTACAGACATGTTCATGCAGCTGGAAACGGTGCTGGGACCAGTGGGGTATCTCAAGGGCTTGATGGAGGCCAGACACCAGCACTGGAGGGAGTCACAATGAGATGCAAACCCTGCAGTGGGCAGCAGCTGGGTGTGCTCAGCCTCCCCCTGGACCTTTACCCCCTTTGCACCCCCTCCCTGCGTTACCTCCGGGCACACCAGGATCTGGCACCCCCCGGGCTGGTGACTGCCCCCCCGTGCTTCTCGACGACGCACGGAGCTGGGGAGTGCAGCGCTGCTGCTGCCGGGTCCCCAAAAGGTGGTGCGGGGCGGAGTGGGGCTGAGAGGATACCCGGGGGTGCCCAAGCGGGGGATGCCAAACCGGGAGGTGCCCAACCGGGGGGTGCCCAACCAGGGGGTGCCCAACCGGGGGGTGCCAAACCGGGAGGTGCCCAACCGGGGGGTGCCCAACCGGGGGGGGCTGCTCGGTACCGCAGCCGTGCCATCCTTCCTCGGAGCATCCCGGCGCGGGGCGCGCAGGCAGGGCGTGCTCAGGGCGCCCCGCACTGTCCGCACGGCGCAGCGGGGCCCCGCGGGGAGCTCCAGGAGCGCGGGGGCGCTCGGCCCCGCTCAGCCCCGCTCCGCACCGCCCCGCACCGCCCCGCGCAGCCCGGCTCCGAGCGGAGCGCCGCCCTGCGCGCCCGGTGGTGGCGGCGGCGGCGGCGGCGGCGGAGCGGCGGGGACCCGGGAGGCGGCGGCGGCGGTCGGCGGCGGAGAAGGAGGAGGAGGAGAAGGAGGAGGAGGAGGAGGCGGAGGAAGGCGCGCAGCAGCGAGCCACGCAGCTTTGACGTCGCCGGGCTGCGGCTCCCCGGCTCCGGCTGCCGGCACGTAGAGCACAACGTGACGGCTCCCGGCCGCCCTCCGCTCGCACGCAGCGCTCCCGCACCGCACCCGCACCGCTCCCGCACCTCGCCATGGAGCCGGCCGCCGCTCGGCGGGCGCGCTGAGGGCTGCTGCGGGCGAGGAGAGGAGGAGAGCGGCGAGGAGCGGAGGAAAGGAGCGGAGAGGAGCGGAGCAGGGCAGGAGCGCGCAGCGCAGCGCCCACCCCGCGCCCCATGCGGGCCCCGCGGCGCTGCGATGGCATCTGATGGCCGCGGGGCGCAGGCGGCTGCGGCGGCCCCGGGAGGCGCTCGGCGGCCCCGGGAAGCGGCGGCGGCCCCGGGAAGCGCCCTGAGGGGGCTGCCGCTCTGAGGGGGGCTCGCCCCGCGCCCCCCGCTGCGCAGGAGGAGGAGGAGGAGGAGGAGGAGGAGAGGCGGAGGAGGAGAAGAGGAGGAGGAGGAGAGGAGGAGGAGGAGGAGGAGGAGGAGGAGGACCGGAGCGGTGCCCGCCGCCTGCCCCCGCCGCCCTGCCTGCGCGGGCGTGCGCGGCTCGGCCGCAGCGGAGCGCGGGGCTCCGGCGGGCGCTGCGCTGCGCTGCCCCCCCCCTCCGTGCCTCCCCCCCGCGGCGGGCTGGCTATGTGGATGCTCACGTGAAGATGGATGTGGCCATCGGGCTGCTGGGGCTGCTGACGGTTCTGCTGGAGGGCAGCTCCGGGCAGGGGGTGTACGGTGAGTGCGGCGCCGCGCCGTGACCTTGTCGCGATTGTCGCCGAGCCGGGGGATGGGGGGGGGGAAAAGGGGTCGCGGGGGAGTCGGAGGGGTCTATGGGGGGGGGTCCCCAGCATCCGCGGGGGCGGCGGGGCCCCGCTGAGCGCCGCGGGAGGCGGCGGAGGCAGCGCTGTTGCCATGAGACGGCGGCACCGTGCGGCGAGAGCCGGGCCGGGGGCGCTGGGGGGGGCCGGGGGGCGCCGCACTTGTTGGCGGCCAGGGCCAGGGGGCGAGCCGCAAACTTGACGGTGCTCCGAGGAGGGGGCGCCCCCCTCCACCCCCCCCCCCCCCCCCAACCCTCCATCCTCCCGTTTTCCCCCCGGGCGGTGACTTGCAGATCGCTGCGGGGCGCGGGGGGGCTGCGCCGAGCCGGCCCGGGGCTCCCCCCCCTGCCCCGCTTCCAGCGCCGGCCCGGGGGGGGGCGCAGCCGGGCTGGGCGGCTGCGGGCGGCCGGGGGGGGGTCGTGTGTGTGTGTCCCCCACCCCTCCCCGACCCTTCGGGCTGGCCCCGTTGGGAGAAGCGGCGGGGATGGGGGCAGCGGGGGGGGGGGAGCCGCCCGGTGCGCTGGAAGCCCCGGGTTATGTAAGCGGCGGTGCGGGGCCGCGGGGGGCTCGGCGGTGCGGGGAGCCCGGGGCTGCGGCTCTGAGCGCACCCCGCGACCCCCCCGCACCCCCCTGCCCGTGCGCCCCTCACCGCGCCCAAAGCCCTGCTGCCCACCCGGGTCGAGCTCTACTTTCTGCCCTCCCCCCCTCCCCCTTTTATTTATTTATTTTTTTAATTTTCCAAATTTCGGGGGGGGGGGGTGGGGGGGCTCGAGGATGCCCGAGGGGCTGTGCTGGCCGTGGCTGGATCGCCGAGGGGCAGCTCGCAGAGCCGGGGCTCGCTGCCTCTCCCCCGGTGCCCAGGCACAGATTGTTGGAGGCGCAGGAACAGCAACTGCTGCCGCGGATAGGAGAGGGCTCCTTCGGGCAGCCCTGCTCCGGGGGGGCCTGCAGGAAAGGGGGCTCCTGCCCTAGGCTGGAAACCGGCATTTAAACCCAGCGGGGCTGTAGTGAGACTTTTCCTCGGCGTTGGTGCGTTTCCATCCTGCACACCACGGTGCCTTGCTTCGGTTGGGGACGATGAAGGGCTGGTGGGAGGGTGGGGGGCAGTGGTGGGAGGTCAGGCGTTGGTGGCTGCGCTGCCGTCGGACCTGCTTCGTGTGAATTTGTGCTCCCCACCACGGTCACTGTGATAAGAGGTGCTTGGAAGGTGCTGCCCCGAGGTGCAATAGCAAAAGCGAGCCCTGGCTTGGGGAAGGGGAGCTGCTCAGTCCTTGTGGCTTTGGCAAAACAGGCTGGTGCTACCCAAAATAATGTCGTGTCCCTTATTGAGGACCCCAAGCCCCCAGGCTGTGTCTCGGCCGTGGGAGGAGCGGTGCCTGGTTTGGGCCCGGCTGGGATGTGCTGCCCATGCTCTGCCCGGCTGCTCCAGGGCTCCACGAGCTGGGGCTGCTGCTGTGGGAGGTGGGGAGCAGCCCTGGCACCGCTGTGTGCGTGTCCGCCCAGAGCAGCAGCCCTCGAGAGCTGGCTGGGGCCTTTCTGTATTGAAATGTGAACCAAAGGCACGCGTTTCTATCCCTAGCTCATACAGGAATGGAATCAGCATCCCCTGATATCCAGCTATACGTTTCCCCATAAACTTTCCTCTGTTGCTTCTGAATAGTAAAGCTGGGATTGAAATTTGGCTGCTTTTACCGAGGAACCTGAGGGAGAATTGACACCCTGAAACCTGGAGCAGTGTCCCGAGGCTGCTCGGCAGGTCAGCGATGGAGCAAGGGCAGGCACAGCTCAGGCCACGTCCCCTGCTCCTGCTTCTTCAAGGGACTGGGGGGGAGCAGGGCTGCTGAAAACCCTGGCGAGGCTTACAGCTCCTCAGCTCTGCTTCGCCCGGCTTGTTTTCTTGGCAAAAAAGGCTTTAGAAAAGCCCAAGTGCTGTATGCACTTTTCCTCCCGTTTAAATTATGCATGACTTGCATGGTTAATAAAGCAGAAAACATAAGTGTTCAGAACATGATGGTTATCCTTTCACCAAACTTCAAGTTACAAGAGAATAAATGCCTAAATGAGAAGGCCGACGTGGGCACAGAGTGTTTTTAAGCAGATAAGTGGCATCTCATCAAAGGTGTGGGAGTTCTGTGAGACTGGAGAGCAGATTTCCCCGGTGCCGAGCTGCCCTGGCTGGGAGCTCACCGGGAGCTGGGTTCAGATGCCGACACGCGGTGTCCCCGGGGTCCCCGAGTGCTGCCACCGCCACGGGGGACATGGAGGGGTCCTTGGGGAGCAGGATGGATGCTGCAGGTGCTGCTGGAGCGACGGACCAGCACGGGGCCCTGCAGGGAGTGATTGCTTCCCGCAGCACAGCCGGCACCTTCCGACTCGGGGATGCTGCTCCCAAAGGCACGGGTCACCACAGTGATGGGGGAGCCGCCGCAGGGTGGCCCCCCCCTGAGCAGCCCCCTCTGCAGCACGGCTTCCCCTTGGCTCCCACCCCTTGCAGGGCTTTTTATCTTTTTTCGGTGGCTTTGCCTGCCTTCCTCCCCCGGGCAGGAAATGAGCAGGGCAGGTTCTGTAAAACCCGGGTGTTTCGTAGTGTGGGCAGTGTCCGTCCGTCCGTGCGCCCCTCGCTGTGCTCTGTCACAGCTCCTGGACTGCACAGGGCAGAACCCCCCACCCGCAGGGGTGGGTAGCATTAGGACAGCTGTAAATGCCTCCTGGAGGCACGAAGATCCCAAATGCAGTGAGCATCCACAGTGCTTGGATGCGCCAGGAGCTCCTCGGGGCTCTGCCCCACATCGGGGTGTGGGGTGGATGTGCACAGTGCTGGAAGGGGCCGTGGCTACGGGAACAACCCGGCTTCTTTCTACGAAGTAATGTGGAAGCACAGGTATTTATTACGTTAAATGTCAGGCAGGCTGTCCTGCTCCCTCGTGCCAATCTGGAGCTGGTATCCAGCAGCGTCGATTTTTAGGGCATTTGTGTGTTTTATAAGGAAGCAGGTTTGGGAACTGGGAAGCCGAAACCCGGAGCTGCGCCTTCCCTGCCCGCAGGCAGCTTGCTGCGGGTCTGAAGGGCTCCGCGTGTGCGTGGGGAGGGCGCACAGGGTCACAGGGACCAGGGAGAGGTCTCCCAGCCCCTCCGGCAGCTGCTTCGTGATGAGGATGATTATTTGGTGGTGCACTCGGCTCCCGGGGGATTAAGCAGCGGGGTGGGCAGTGCCTGCTGCTGACCTCGCCTTTCCCTAACCCTCCCTGCTCCAACAAGTGGATTGGAAGGGCGAAAGAAGGGAGGGAGGGAGGGGAAAAAAAAAAGGAAAAAGCAGTTAAAACAGGAGCATTTTCCCTGCTATAAAGGCCGGTTGGCCGGTCCTGCCGGCGAGGGCAGCGGCTGGGTCAGCAGCCCCAGATGTCAGCAGCGGCGTGGGGACAGAGGGCATTTCCGCGGCGCTGCCCGGCTCGGCCGGCCGTGAATGGGGTCGTTGTGTTGGCCGCCCGAAACCCACACAATCCGGGACTTTGTGCGAGGGAAGCGCGGCAGCCCCGGGAACAGGGGAGGAATTATGCGGTGCCGCAGGGGCCGGCGTTTCTGAGCAGCTGGGCGCTCCTGGCTGCCGGCTCCGGGAGGTTTCGCAGGAGCCAAGCGAGCGGTGAGAGCGTTAACTCTTCCCTGAGCCCCGGGGAGGCATCTCCTCCTCCCTCGCGCGCTGCAGATGTTTACGATGGGATTTTGGGGCTGAGCTGAACGGCGGATCCAAGGCAAACCTCGGAGCTGGGGAGGCGTGGACGCGGCCGTGCTCCCCTTGCTGGTGGCTGAGACTGAAGCCGTGCCCATGCATCGTGGCCGTGCTGCAGGTAAGGGGCTGGGCAGCATCCCACAGTGCACACCTGCGCCTCTGGGGCTCTGCTTTTTTGCCTTGGGATGCAACAAATTGGAGTCTAGGGGTGCAAATGGATAGAGGAGTAAAAATGCTCGGCAGTGGAGATTGAACCGCACTGGGTCTGACTCCAGGTGTGTCCAGGGCTCCAGTGGAGAAACTTCCATCAGGTTTTGTGTGTCCCAGGACGTGTGACAGCCCCAAACAGCCCCCTGGCACACAGAGAGTTGTTTCTGTGCTGTGCTGGATGGCATCGCTGCCTCTCGCCCTCCCGGGAGCAGCTGATGCTCTTGGCATATTGGTAAAAACGTTACCTTTGAGTCCATGTGAGGGAGATTTGGAAGAAAGCTGGTGGCAAGGAAACAGTCTTTAAGCAAATAAAACAAACGCTCTCTTGGCTCGGAAGAGCAAAATCCTGTTTAATTAGAAGCAGTGAGATGGAGTGCTGGGGAGGAAGGAAGCAGGCGAATGATTACAGCTCAGGTCGGTGCCGTTCAGCCTCCTCAATGTTTTTTGGGTCCTCCTTTGGGTAAGGGACAACCTGCTCTCTGCATGCATTGCGGTGCCAGCCTCTATAGGCACACGTACACGTGCACCCTGCCTAAATAGCAGCAAGCAGAGGGCGGTCACTGCTCCCAGCCAGGGCTTTTTGGGAAGGAGGACGTCCTTGGGAGGCAGGGAGCAGACTGGCGGCCAAGCTGGGAGCTGCCTCCTCCCATCAGTGCCTCTCACATCGCTGAAAGGCCAAAGGAGCACGTGGCTGCCTCGAACCTCGCCGGCCCTCATGCATTCAGTTAGCAAAGTTAGCAAAGCCCACGGTGGAAATAAAGCTCAGGGTTTTTAACAGCTGGGGTAGTTGGCTGCTGGAGCAGCTCACCGAGAGATGTGCCGGGCTCCCTGATGTCGAACACCCTTAATGTACAGTCAGATGTTTCTTCTGAAACTGGTGAGGTTCATATAGGTGGGGGTCGCTGGGGGAAATCCCTGGCTGGCAGATGTGTGGGAGGTCAGCGCCGGGGAGAGCCGCTGTCTTTCCTGGCCCTGAGCTCGAGGAACCAGTTAATCTCTTTTTAATATATCAAAGCAGTGATCAGAGCAATATATGTTACTTAGCAAATGGTCTGGACTTTAATTACGTTATTAAGACGTTACATGATTAAAACACTGCGGTGGGAAGCTCAGCGTGGGAAGGGGAGGGACGGGATCGGGGACGGGAGGGCCCCCTCTGACCGTGCCCGTGCTGGTGACCCCCGCAGCACTGCTCTGCTCTCCCTGGGCTCTCTGCCTCGCTTTGGGATCCGACCATGGCAGCACCATCCTGGAGGCTGCAGGCAGGTTTCGGCCAGCCCAGGAGCCTTCAGCCCTCGGGAGGCAGCCAGAAAATCTTTGCCATCACCTTGAACGCGAAGCTGCTGAGAGTTTTGTTCCCGGCATCGCTCCGCTCACTGCTTCTGGCTTGTGGGCTACCAGGGGTAGGGATCAGAGGGGGAGGGAGGTGAAAGCCCTGGCCTGAGCCAACCAAGAAGCATCCATTCGGCCTTTCCAGCTTGATGTGATGCTTAATTTGGGTCTGGACACGGGCAGGAGCCGTGTCTGCTCCTCCTGCACTGGGCAGCGCTGCTCGCGATGGCTTCCTTGCGTGCACACATCAGTGGTTGCTGATAATTCCTGCATTCATGTCCCACTTCCCTGTCTCGTTTCTCAAATTGGAGTGAAGCCTTTTTGGTGCAGTGCTTGTTTTGTGGATATTTGAGCCCGGGGAAGTTTAACGTTGAACTTGGAAGTGTTTCCCTCCTAGAGAGATGACGCGACATAAGACGTTCCTGGGGGTAGGATGCTTTGCAGTCCTTCGCAAGCAGTCTGGGAGGAAGTTTTTAGGAAAGTTGTTGATTTTAGTTATCTCAGTGCAATTTCTGGAGAAGTTTCCTGGATGTCCACGTAGCGTGACTCCTTCCCTGGTCCACCCCTGCTGTCCTGAAATCTTTTAGGTCTGATGGGAGCCTGACGGGCTTCCAGGTCCCTCCTGCCACCGTCCCACTTTTTTAAGCCGCCGTGATCACATCTCCACGGACTTGTGCTCTGGTTTTCTGCTGTGCCCGGCGTTGTCCTTTCCTGTTACGCCCACGATGATCTGCGGAGCTACCTTGACACAGTTGCACAATAACCTACTTCTGGGGAATAAAAATTCAGCTCAAGTGCTCCTTCTGCAGCGCCGTGTGGTCACCGCCTTCCTTCCCAGGATTAAGATTACGTGTCGGCCGAGCACGGCTGCAAGGATGTGGCAGCTGAAGTCCTTCTTCCCAATTCCTTGATCATTTACACACTACCTCGCTCCAGCTCCAGCTCTTTGAACGCTGCCCTGAGCCTTTCACTAGCGTTGTACATGGGTCGGTCAGAAAAGCACGTGTAGGGGGTGTGCATTTTAGGTGGACCCGTGCCATTGGAGCGGCATCTGCACCACTCTGGGGCCTCGTCCCGCTGTCTGAGCAAGCCCTTTGTGAAACTGCTGTGCCCTGCACCCAGAAAAAAGCTCCCGTCCTGCAGCTGGGCCTGTTGGTGTGGCCCTTTTGCTGCACAACGCCACAAAGAGGCCGGCTCAGCCTTCTCTGGGGCCATCCAGGTGGTGTGTGGTGACAGCGGATGGTGTCTGCACCTTCCCTCCTGCAGGCTGGACACCCCAAAACTCGCTGTCCGGGCTCTTTTTTTTTTTTTTTTAATTATTACCATTTTTATTTATTTATTTATTTATTTTTTCCCATCCCTTCCCTGTGTGCCCGGGCCACGTCTCTATATTGTCCCCTCCTTCAGGGTGCCACCATGCTCTGAGCACCTCCCCTGGGAAGAGAAAACCCCACTCTTGAGCATGAGGGGACAGAGCTCGTGGTGCAGGCGTGCTGTGGCTCCTGCCCCATCCCTGGCAGCACAGCCTGTTCCGTTCTCCCACATCCCCAGGCTGGGAATGGTGGAAGAAGGACGTCAACTGCTCACAAACCCCATGAAGATGGCACATCTCAGAGCAGCTTGGGGGTTCCTGAGGCCAGCAGGTGAGGAGCACATGGGTGTTTTGATGGCAGATTTTTCCCTTGAATGCCTGTTTCCGTAGTGCACCTCTGTCAAACTGAAAATCCTTGTGAACGGACCCGCAGCACGATGGATGCTCCAACCAGGGCTGGCTGTCCAAACGTGCTTGATGGGCGTGAAGCAATGGAGAGAACTGGGGCAATTTGCGTGCTGGGACTGGACTAAGTCAGCCGTTTGGAAAGGTGAGCCAGTCTGATGGACTGGTTAAATAAATGTCATGGAGATAATGTCTACAGCAACAATGCATGGCTTTGTCCAGCCCCTCCAGCCTTAACGGCCCTTTATCTTGTAAATGCGACCCCTTTAGGAAAAGGGTTTGCAGTCAACAGTGGTATTTAATAAAAAACTAGTGGCTAGGTACCTGCGAAAATAAAGGATTTGCCCAAGAGCCAGTTATTTCCTGCTGGGAGGGCTGAAGGAACTGGTTAGGGGCTGGTTTTCTGGAAGTGGAGGCACTCGGCTTTTTGGGGTGTTGCATTGTGTATTTTTTTTTTTCCTTTTGTTTTTAATTATATTGATGGGATGCAAAGCACTAGGGCGCATTGCTCTGCAAGGGTCAGTAGCTGTTGTGGCACAAGCTTTGCCCCAGCGTTCAGCCTCCTCAGGCGATGCAGCAAAATCCCCCTTCCTTGCAAACCTGCAGAGATGCAGACATGGGGGAAACACCACGATTTGCTCAGCTGCCACCACCCAGGCACTCAGCTGCCACGTACAGCTCAGTATTTCAGTGTTCCTCCCCCAGATCCCTGCCACTAGTGCCAGGGAGAACTTTGTGCATCAGCCCTGCCGCCTCCCCCTAGGTTTTGCAAAGCCTCGCTATGAAGTGCCCGGCCCCAAAGCCCCCAGTGCAAAGTGGGTGGTGGAGCTGTTTCCATGGGGCACACCTGCAGCCCCCCAGCTGTAATTAATTATGGTCATTACTTAAAGCCAGGCCAGGCTACTCATTGGTTTCTCTTCCTATGGGGGCTGTGAGCAGGCTTGGAGTGAGCTGGCAAAGCTTGGGTGCCGTGGTTGCTCTCCTCTTCCAAATGTGAGTTTTTTCTTATTTTTTTTCCTCTTCTTTTGTTGAAGTGACTCTTTTCCTGTAGGGGAAGGAAAAGGCACTGGGGGACAGCCATTGTGTTCCCAGTTGTGCTGTATGGGTGGGTTGAGATGTGGCTGGGGAGGTGGCTTCTTTGTAGTGCTGCTTGGTTCTTCTGTGGGGTTGGGAACAAAGCTCCTGGAGCTGCTTTGTGGGTCTGCAGAAATGCCCTGGTCCCTGCACTGTGTCTGTACCTCTAGGTCTGATCTACTGTGTGCTTGTGTGGGTTATCGTGTGTGGTGTTTGACTGAGCCCTGGCAAGGAGGAGATGGAAATGCTGCTTTAAGGAGAGCTGGCTTTTGGGGATCTACCTGGTCTGAGCTTGGACCTGGGGCAAGGAGAAGTGTGTGCCTTCTGTAGCCTCCAAGGGCTGCCTGAGCTACCCCAGGTGGTCTGCGTGTTTCCACCAAGTGGAAATGTGCTGCAGCTTGTTTTGACTTGTGGCTTTTTTTACCTGCACGCACGCTTCCATATCAAGCAGAAAGGAGTTCGGAAATAGGCATCTCACACCGAAAAACTTGAACTGTTTCACTGAGAAAATGTCAAAACATTTAAATGTTTTCCAATTATTCAAAAAATGCTGTCAGGAATTTGTGGGATGTGTCAGGCTTTGGAATTTACATTTTTTGGTGAGGAAAAAGGTTTGTGTGGGGGAGGGAGGAAGGAGCGTCCTACCTGAGCTGGTGTAGTGGTGAGCCACGGCTGGTGTGCTCTGTCCCATGTCTTAGGGTGATGGGAAATGAGCTGATCTCCAACCATATGAAAAAAAAAACAGTTTTTTTTAGTAATTTCTCCTTTCTTCATGTCTGTATGTGTACTGTTGTATTGACACATGAAGTGACCTATTTTAGGTGAGTAATTCTCCTTTAACTGCCAGGCTGCTTTTGCAGGTAGAGGTCAGGTCTAATTCATGGCCCCAGCTAGGTTTTGCATAGCCCATGGTGCCCTGCTGTATTGCAGCACTAATTAATTGATTATCAATTAATCTATGGCATGTGGCTGTGAATGGTAATGGGGATGTTGGGTGAGCAGCTGCTTGCAGTGACCCTTGGTGTTCAGGAGCTGGGCTGCCTGTGTCAGCAGAAAACGGGGCTGAAATGATCAACGTGTACAAGCGATCACTTCCCAAGTTCATGGGGCATAACTTAACTCGTGTTGGCATTGCTGCCTTCTTTGTGACCATTCAGCAGTGCCTGTCTCATCCAGGTGCTTCCCTGCAGGATCTGCATTGTCACCTGTGGTCAGCTGGGCCAGAGCTGTTCCCCTGGGAGCTGAGAGTGCTCATCTTCCTCTGGTGGGCAGAAGCTCTCACATTTGTAATTAGCTTAATGCGTGTGTTTTGCCTTATAGGAAAGCTTAACTTTACCTCCGGCACCTGAACAAAAAAAGACTTCACTGCAGAGGCGAAGTATTCTCATAAAGGGAAGGCTTTGTTGCCCACAGCTACTCTGTGCTCAAATAAGGAGAGTCCTCAAACTGCAGGGGCTTCTAAAATGTAAAACCAATACCCTGCAACTAAACTCTCTTACTAATGGGCTCTCCTCCCACCCAGCATGCAGGGGAGCCCCATGAGAGCCCTCTCCCTGGTGCAATGCAATGAGTTGGAGAGGAGGGAGTGGGCTGCCTGGGTATCTGTGCCTCAGGGGTTTTAGTGTGTTGTGGAAGGGGTGCACAAGCTGAGGTCAGTGTTAGAAATGAGTGTTTTTAACTAAGGAAGGCATGTAAACCTATTCCTGCCTTGCTTATCAGGCAAAGTCTGAACTCCTTTGCCCCCTGGGTGGTTCAGGATGCCTGTTGTGAGAATTGTGGCCCTGGTGTAGGGAGCAGTGCTCAGATGGGCAGCTCTTGGAGGTGGTAAGTGCTGGGCCTGGGGCTGCACCTTGGCCCTTGCACCAGGTTTTATCACCCCTGCTGCTAGGAGCACCCAGCAGCCTTGTGGTGCATCCCCACTGATGTCCTGGTGCTGTCACCTTTGGTCCATGTGCACCAAACCTGGAGGTGCTGTCCCCGGTTTGTGTGGCTGTGGTGGGCTTGGAGCAGAGCTGACCTCTCCTCGGTGGTCTCCTCCTGCCTGGTGAGGGGTGGCTGTGCAGGCAGGTGGGAGGCTGTGGTGATGGGGGCAGCTGGAGGTTAATCTGGGGGTCAGCTGTGCTCCACTGAGTTCCACAGCTGTAGCTGGTACAGGAATAAACTAAATCCTAACAGCTAGGATTGGTGTTAAACCTGCTCCACAGACTGGCTATGCTGTGAAATATGGCCAGGCAGGGACTTGTCTGGCACTGTCCCTATTTAAACCCTAGCTTGTTCTTAAGGCCTTGTGTTTAATAGGGGTTAAAAGTATCTTTACTCCAGCCCCAGGAAGGGGGAGGACTCAGGAGGCTGGACCAGATGATCTCCAGAGACCCCTTCCAGCCTTAACTGTTTGGTGGGTCTTCATCAGCACTGATCCCAATGGGAGCTGCAGTGCCTGCAAGGACAGCCCTGCTTTGCTGCTGCAGCTAGGGACCTGGATGTTTCTTTTTTTTTTTGTTTCCTTCATGGTTTTTCTTCTAAAGTTGGCAAGTCCAGGTGATGTCCCACTTCCAAGTGGAAGGCCCAGCAAAACTAATGGAAGAGCACATGTTGGCATATTCTCTGATGCAGCATAGGATGTTAAGAACTGAAAAATATGGCTTTATTTTCTACTCTATCAAAACAATATGGTCAAAAGTGCCTTGGGAAACCAATTTTAGACATGCTGTTATGTGTTTCTTGAGCAAGAATCGTGAAGCTGAGGTCTCCCTGTGGGTGTGCTTGTGGCTGCTCCTGTCCCAAGGCAGCAGTGCAGCGGGGTAGGTGGGGAGGATAAGGTTTGGTGAGATGTCTCATGCTGCTGTGAGCCAGCCAGGTAGGGAAACTCATTTAAAAGCAGTAAATCTACTGGTGTGAAGCACTCTGCTCATGCCAGGGCTCAGCAAGTTGGTATTCTGCTGTAAAATCATGCATTTATGGAATAACTTATCCATTTTAGAGTTCTTTTCTTGCTCTTCTTAATGTAAGATCCCCAGGAGCTCAGCTTAGTGCTGGTGTGCTGTCACTAGGCTGGGCAACGTGGCTTTCACATAAATGTCTGTGTGTGTGCTTGGATGTGCTCACAGCATGGATCCTGCAGGGTTTGGTGTGCAGAGGGTCAGGCTGGGAGCCTGCTCAGCGTGGGGCTCTCCCTGCGTGCTTCCCATGGAGTCTCAGAGGGGCCAAGGGCTGCACATTAAGGAATCCTGCTGTGGGCAGCACCCTCCACAGGCAGAGATCATTGCTGCTGTGAGGACTACAGACCCCCATGTAACTTCAGCAAGACCTTTTCCTTCTCTCTGCCTTCTGTCTTGGCCATATCTCAAACCCAATCTGTGAGCTACCTGGTGGCCCTTTGTGTGCTCTGTGCTGCCTGAGGAGTTTGCTCTTGGTGTATCACCAGCACAGCGTGCAGCTGAGATGCTGCTGTCTGGTGTGCTAGAGAAGTTCTGAGTTTTAACTAGCCTGAAATCACTGAAGGAAGAACGAAATCATATGCGGGATTAAGATCGCTTTGGCACTGATTTTTCTCAATTAAAATTTCAAGTTTACAGCTGCTCACTTATAGCAGGAAATGCATTTTACCACTTAAGAGTGTGGTTGTCATTAACTTCCTAATTGCAAGACTGTTATTACTCATTAAAATGTTAATAAAATCTACCTGAAGTGCTGGGGTTTAAAGCAAAACTCCTGAGAGCTGTGCAAACCTGGTGCTTTAAGGGGTTGGACTCCTGCTTGTGCCTGGACCTTAGCACAGGACATGTTGTGGATGTGCCCTCAAAGTTGTCCATCCTTGGGTGGCTCTGGGCAGGGGAAGCACCAGGTCCTGGAGTACTTGAGTGCCTGCAAGGAAGCCGGCTTACTGATCTAAAAGCCACTTGGAGTGTGATACCCAGGTCAATGTAGGGTGGGGAGACCATGAGAGGGATCGAAGTGGAGAGATGTGCAAGTAACAGGCTTTGGTAGGGGCAGAGAAACAGAGCTGTGTGGCTTTGAGGCAAATGTACTTGGCCTGCAGAGCCTTTAAGGTGGTGCTGTGTTTGTGCATCACCTGTCACAGTGGGGTCACAGCTCCTGGCAGGATTTCTGAGTCTTTAGTGCAATGTAAATAATTAGCATGTCCTTATGAAACAGCCACTGGAGTGTCTAGTGTGTGTGTGGGACAAAAGCAGAGACATTAATTAGGGTAAGAAGCACTAAATGATCACCTTATTCTCTCAAAGCTGTGACCATTAGCAGATGATCTGACACCAGCAGCCCATTTTAGGGTAAAACCCATCAGTTCAGCTGTGCTGGCCCCATTCCTGTGGCTGGTGTGTAGGGGAGAGGGGCAGGGACAGTGCAGCTCCCTGCAGGGTTAGCCCCGGCTGTGGGTAACCTCTCAGCATCTTCAGGGTAGTTTTGAGAAGGTCATGGGGAATGCTTCCACTGGCTGTATATATAAAAAGATCAAAAATGGGAAGGTTGGGAGTTATGGCAGGCTCTTGAGGCTCATAAACCTGTCCTTTTTAAACAGGGAGGTGAAAATGAGGTTTGCAGAGGAAAGAAGTGGGAATCAAAGGAAGGATGGTGATGGCTTTCAGAATTGTCTTGGAGTATCTCCTAGGTGCATCAAAGAAATGCAGAGCAAGTCCTCAAAAACTCTCAACAGAGTGAGAAGTGGGAAAGGAGGGAGCAGTCTGGGCATCTGATTCAGGTGCTGGGGGGTTAGTGCTAAGTACTTGCTCTAATTAGCTTATTGAAAAAGACTTCCTCATGCTCTTCTAGGGAAATATCTGCTATTGACATGTGCTGACAGTGGAAAGACAGGGTTCTGTTGAATCACTCTTTGCATTGGGAAAGCCCCTCTTTCAACTGTTCACCTTCTGAGCACCTCTGTTAAAATGTTCCCTGTTGTGACTAGGACAGTCTTGTGCCTTAGTGGTAAAATAATGTAATAAAAAAAAAATGTAAAAAAAAAAAATATTGTACCCATGGGCTGGGTACAATATGGGGGATAAGGAAAGCAGCCCAGAAACAGCAATGCTGAGCTTTCAGATATTGAAAGAGTTATGAAATGTTGAAACCCGAATAAACCTAAATGTAAAGCTGTCCTGTTGCACATGTCTAGGTATTGTGTTCCCCAGGGGATGAGCACATCCCTTATCCCCGCAATAGGGGGAGTTAACATGGGTCAGGGGTGTCAAGAGAAGAGAGAGAAATCATTTTCTGGGTTTGCTTGTGTGTTTTCATTTTAAGATGAATCCTGAAGTTCGTCTCTTCATTAGTCTGAGCCTGGTTTCTGTGAGTACCAGCTGTTCTGCAAGCATTTCAGGGCTGTTGTGTTGCATTGATTCATTTTGCTCTCTAGTCTGGCAGAGGCTTACACTCCTGTGCCATGCCCAGCTGAAATGTCCCCTAGACTTCTCACCCTGCAGGAACTGCAGTGGTTTTTAGAAGAACTTGGTTCAGCCCTCTGACTCGAGAGAATTTCATTTTTCTTCCTGGTGCAGAGTTGCTAATGAAAGCTTTCAGGGCAGAAATATGTCCTAACCTGCCAGGTAGTAGCAAATGTAGAGGCCTCCAGAGCATCGTGAACTTCCTGGGAGCGTACAAGGAGGCACAGACCACTGCAGTGCTTATGTCTGGATGGAAAGCAGCACTTTGGGTTTTAGCACAGTTGTGGCTAGGTGATTTATTAGCTCAATGTCCTAGGAAAATGAGGCTTACTCAGCCATGCTGTCTGTTCCTCACTGCTGGCTCAGAGCTGGAAAGCTCTGACTCAGCTGGTGGTTTTCCCTAAGCACACATACCTCAAAATGCCCAGTGCTCTCCTGCTCAGGGAACTCTTTCCTGCACAGGTAGATGTGAACCTGGCTGCTTTGGAGCTTAATGACAGTGATAGGTTTAAAAAAAAACAAAAAACACTTGAGTCTATACCATCCAGAGTCCCATGGTTCGTGGGAGCTGTGGGAGAAGCCCATTGAACACTTCAATTGGCAGTGCTGTTACAGTAGTTCTGGCTAGGCCTGATTTCACTAAAAGCTGTATTTCTACTGAAATTGAGTGTGCTCTGAAGTTCTTATCCCCACCTGCATGATGGTCAGTGGTCTCCTCATGTATTTCTAGAAGCTAGATGATGCTTTCAGCAAGGGTTCTTACATTACATGTCATTCTGGCATTTTAAGAGCTCTTACAACTAAAAAGTGTAGAGATGCTCCATTAAAAAAATGTTGCCGTTAAAAAAATGTTTGGTATTGTTGGTGAGGGTCTTGATGGAGGCAGAGGTACTGCAGGAGTTCTCTCATGGCTTTCTCATGTTTCCTGCCTTCTCCAGTACCACCAGAAATAGTCATGGGCAGCATTTGGCTTTCTGTTGGTGCTCTGAGCTGGTTATGGGTGGCAGCTTGGGTGCTTGCTCAGCATCACGGGCAGGATTTGTTCTCTGTGCCAGCACAGGGCTGTTCCAGACAGACCTGGGCAGGACGTGGCATAGGGCAATAAAGCAGTGCCAGCACTGAGGGAAGCTGGAACTGTCAATTTTGCCTCGGGTGTTGGTAGTTTGTGCTGGTGAAGGGGGAGGAAGTGTTTTCTGGCCTGTTTGAGAAGTGTGGCTCTGGTTGGAAGGATGTGGCTCAGCACCCTTTTGGAAACAAACAAGGGGGTCAACTTCTTGTATCTGCAAACCCAGAAGTGTTTTCCACAAAGTATTGAGAGCTCTGTCTGAGGTTTATTATTAATTAGGGCTGTTGCAATGAAAGCCTCAGGCTGTGGAGGAAGCCATGCCAGGGATTTACCTCATGTAGGCCCGGTGTTTGGATGGGGCAGGCAGAGTAGGCCTCATGGGGGCAGCACTGCAGGCTGCCTTTCCACAGCCCCCCCTGCCATGTTCTCTTCATGTTGCTTATTTGGGTCACCCAGAAATTCACCTTGACGGAGCCAGCAGAGGTCTGTGCTGCCTTACTTGTGCCAGGCCTCACCTCGTGGTTAACCACGGTGTTGCTGTAAGGCAGCCACCCCACCGGGCTACCACATGAACCCCTCAATACCCAACAATATAGAAACTTGTAGAGCCACTGCAGGTGTGAAAATACCAGTCCCTGCACTACCATAGGGCTGGTACTGGAGCCTGTTCTCCCAGTGCTGGCCTAATGGCTGTGGGAGCTGGGGCTGCCCCCTGGGAGAGCAAAGGCAGGGGGCTCCCAGCTCTTGTCCTCCCTGCAAGGGTCTGGAAGTCACTGCTGGCTTCACCCAGCCATTACAAGTCACATCCACAGAGCCTGTGCACTGTTTGCACCACGTGTGGGGGTTAAGCTTAGTGTAATTACAGCCCTGTCTTAAGATCTTAATGCAAAAATCTTGTTGAGAAATGTAATGCTGTGAAATGTGGAAGAAAGTGTATTTTTATGGTATATGACAAATGTGACTCAATCTGTGGTGGAACTGAGGGATTAAAGCAAGGATTATATGGTACCTGTAATGAACAGTAGCAATTATTTGGCTTTAGGCTCCCCTGAACCCAAGTGGCACCCATGGCATTGCTCACATGCACACACCTCCACTTTCCAGTAATCCCTGGTGGCCTGCAGCAGGCACAAAGGCATCTTTCTGGGTACTTTTTCCTGAGTTTGAGAGCCTGAATGAGCTTGGAATGGGTGCTGAGTCCAGCAGGGCCCTGCTGCTGCACACCTTCACTTGCACCAGCCACAGTCAATCTTCAGAGCCAGGGGAGCTCCTGCTCCCATTTGTCATGCATTTTTTTGCAAGTGTATCCCAGTAGGCACAACTGATTGCTGCATTATAAATGCCATAGTCCCTTTCTGTCGTGCAGCACAAGTCCTTGAAGACCTGGAGCAGGGGGAGCTGCACAATGTGCAGCCGCATGGGGCCCTTTTGTATGTAGATCCTCTTATTTGCTAATGGGATTTAGATTTAGACTTCCATCTAGCAAACCTGAACACTTGCCCTAAGGTAAAGCAGCCTTTTATACCTTGCAAAAGCAGCACATTAAATGAAGTGGCAAGCAGGTGGAGGCTTTACATCCTGTGTTGTCTGTAGTGTCAATGCAGAGCACTGTACAAATGGCATGTAGCCCTGCAGCAGGGACCGGCTTCTCCTTGAAAGGCTTCACTTAATCCGGTGACACTGGAAAACATGTTTTGTTCACTCGCAGCCTTCAAACTTGGCCTTGGTCTGCTCCTTGCTTCAAGGACTGAGGTGGGAGAGAAGCTGCTTAGCTGCTGAAGAGGAGCAGCATTCCCAGGAAGGTTCTGGCTGCTTGTACTTCTTGCTCAGCCTCGTATCTATATGTAGGAGAATTGCTCCTTCCCAAAATGCTGCCTGGTGAGCAGGCAGTGCCCCGAGTCCCTTGTACCTGCTCTCAGCCCAGTAAGATGAGCCGGGATCAGGTCCTGGTGGGGTTTGCTGAGCTGTCCCAGCACCTATCTGCTCCTGAGGAGCACCGTGAGGCTGCTGCTGTCTCTTGCTGCTGTTTTCCAGTGGCAAGTGGGCTTTTCCTCAGGCTTTGCCAACTGAGGGTGGGATGTGTATGGAGCAAGGCTCCTCCCTGTTCTTTCTCCATCTTATTGCACCAAATCTGTATCTGCTTGCCTGAATACCCTGGCAACAGTGGGCTGGGAAATCCGCACAGAAATCCTCCATTTTCCCCCAAGTTCTCAAAATATTAAACCTAGAACTAAAAAAATGCAGCTTCTGGTGCCTTTAAGGCAAAGGGCAATGTTGTTAGGAGTCCTTTGAGCACTGTGCCTAGGCAGGCAGCAGTGGTGGTGATCTGGAAGTCATGACGTGACAGGAGAGCTGAGGAGTTAGGGTTAAATGTGTACTTGGTGTGTGTGGTGAGAGTAACTGAGGCATTAGGTGTGGAGAACTGCGTGGTTTGTGATGTATAACCACCAGTTACATGTAAAGTTGGGTATATATAGGGTTGTGATGCTGAATGTTGGCTTGGAGGGGGTGCATCAGGAAATGGGTCTGTGCCCCCACTTTGTACTCATGTCCCCCCACAGCAAGAGCTGCACCCCAGGGACAGCACAGCTCAGCCTGCTGGATGCAAAGGGCACCCCTGACACTCCTAAATAATCCCCTGGGTTGGGGAGGCCATGCACTGATGTGCTGGCTGCTCTGGTATGGGTGTGGGAGGGAGGGGTGCTGATGTGCAAGGGCTCCTCACAAATGCAGTGGTGCTCCTTGCATCCTTATGAACTCCATAGGGGCATTGCCATAATGCCCTGAGCTGGACAGCTTAGGAGGTTCTCCATGTGGGATCGAGCTCTGCATAAAGCTTCAGATGGGGAAAGGAGGCTGGAAACCTTCGGTTTGTTCCTGATATTCTGGGTTTTCCTTTTCAGAGCAGGATGGTTTGGTGTGGAGGGACCTTCAGAGATGTGCAACGGCTTGACCTCTTCAGGGCTAACCAGAAGTTAAGGATGTTCTTGGGGGTGCCATTCCCTTGTGCTCTGTTACTGGGGGAAGGAACTTTTTCAACTTTTTCCCTATCAGAAGAGACCTTTCTGATGAGCCTTTCAGAAGGGAAGGAGGGAGGACGGGTTTTCCCTTCTGAAAGACTTCAGGAATAATCCAGTGTTGTGAAAGGCTCTGGGCAGTCTCATCTACTTTGGGGTGTAGCGAGTCACAGGAACCTTACAGCTCTGCTCTTCATGTGTCAGGTGGGAGCTGTGAGAATCTCGTTAGGGTGCTTCATTAATTGCTTCCTCACTGATGTGTGGCATGGCAGAAGTTAGCCCTATGTAAGCAAGTTATTTTTCCCCTGTGTTCCTGGCAGTGGCAGCTAGGTTTTGTGGAGCTGTGACATGCTCCTTTATCACAGGGAAATAACTTTCATTTTGTGTGAATTGAATAAAAAATGTGCGGGATGACATCATGCTGCTTAAGCAAATGGTAATGGGGAAAGTTGCACGAGTTCAGTGTGCTGGTTTTTTATAGCACATGAATGAAATTGCTCGCTAGAGCAGCTGTGAGTTGAAGCCTGTTAACCATACATATTTCAGGTAGATCAGTTCTGAAAAGTCCTTTTTAAAGTCTCGAGGGAGAGAGCAAGAAAAAAGAAGTCAAACTGAAGATATTTTAAGGCACATTGTTTCTCGGTGTGGAGTGCAGGGCTCTGAAGCTCGGGAGACTGAACATTAAAATTACCCTCCTGTTACATAAGTGCTAAATAAAGAATACAATCAAGACTTTTACAGGAAAATAGTTCAGATCATCAGGCGGTGTGTGAGTTACTTGGAGCTCTCACAGATCCTTGTCTGCCTCAACACACCCTGGTTATTCTGGGTACCTCTATGGGCCCTGTGCTCCTAGCAGGGCACCCATCACCTTTTTGGGAAGCCACCTCTTCATCCTGCCAGGGACCCTCAGGAGCTTTTCCAGCTGCCAGCTTGTCTAAGTTTAACACCTGGAGGTCAGGGCAGAGTGGGAGGCTGGCTGAACAGCGAGTGTGGCTGCTGTTTTGGCATCTCTCCTGGTGCTGTGCTGAGGCTGAAAGGCTTCAGAGTGGCTTCAGACTTCTGTGACGGCTGCTCATGTAATGATGGGATGTTGTGCCTGTGCCAGGGATCCCTTCCATGCTATCAATCAGCAGGTGGAGCAGAAGTTGTGACTTACCCCTGAATCAGGGCATGAATTGAGAACAGGCTCCCTTGGTCAGACCCATGCGCAGTGGTGTCCCTTTGCAGGAGCTCGTGGCAGGTGGCAGAGGATGAGCTCTGTTCTGGAAGCAGCACCTTCCCTGCGGGCTGCGTACACATCCGTGCATTCAGGAGGCTGAAGTGAGCCTTTCCTCCTGCATGTCTTTGCAGTGCTTTTGAAACACTTTCTATTTTTGGCCTCCAAAATATTCTGAGAGCAGGCTGTACGACTTCATTGCGCGGCATGAAGTAGCAGGCACACAATTTCATTGCTGCCTCGTAATTCTTGTGTTATGGAAAACAGTGCAAGCTCGCTCTGCCAAGTCCTCATGATATTAATGACTTTAAGAGACTCTGCTGCATCAGATGAAGCTGAACGGAGGAATAACTGCTGGTGCTTTGCTTTGCAGTGTGTGTAACAGACCCCATGCTGGTTCTTCCAGCACACAACAGAAGTGCTCATGCAGCATACTGGGTAGTGTGCAGCCCTCTGTGTTTGAATGGGACTGAGTTCTTCAGCAAATCTCCATGTTCTGGCAGGAAAATATGCATGGAGACTGATTGGAAGCAACTTGTGAAGTCCTCTGATATCACTTCCAGTGCAGTGTGAATGCCTTAAAACGCATGCTTATTTGCAGAATTTTCCTGCGGTCAGAGTTGGAAAATCTGATAGGCAAAGTGATGCTCTTGGTAGAGTTTTGTACTTTTTTTGGCATAGTTCTGTTCTGGTTTTAAATGATCTGAAAGGTTCTTCTGCCTTTTTAATTAGTTGTATTTGTTTCTTCAAATGAAGAGATGGAGCAAGACTCTGAACTGCTCCCAGGCTTGGTGTCTGTGTGCAGGTCCCACCTCTGAACCCAAGTTCTGCACTTGCTGATGTTCTTTACAAGGTGCTTTGAAGCCTAGGCAGGAAAAAAAGAGTAGCTATAGCTGCTGCTAACTTCTAGGAATTTACGGAAGGACTAGCAGTATTTTTCTCTTCTCAAGACCCTGTCAGCTCCATTTTAAAGGCTTGGGATGGTTGTGCAGATAGCATCGGGGCTTTTCAGTTGCTTTTAAAGGAAATTTATGGTTCTCCTGATAGCATAGAAGAGCTTGACAATGTGACTCTTGTGGGTCTGAAAAGCAATAACTTAAAATTTACTTTTTAGAGCTCTTGATGCATTGGCCCTTCCTGTGGGTTGAATATTGTCCAGGAAGTGTGGTATATCACGCACCCCCAAACCTGCCAGCTGGGACTTAGTGGAGGTGGTGAGAGCTTGAGGTCAATGGAAATGACAGAGGGAAAGCTGGAAATAAGAGCAAGGAGTAAGATCCCGAGAAGACTGCAGAAGCAGGCTCAGCACAGACCCTGCCTGGACAGAGAAGGGTGGTTTGGCTCCTCTTTGGAGGTAAATGGATTTCAGAAAGGGCAGCACGTGGGGGACCATGGGGAAGCTGCTGAAATACCAGCAGCGGTGAGGTCAGGCTGGAGAGCTGATAAACATGGGGAGTGCAATACTGGCCCCAACACCAGTGGGGTATAAAAAACCTGATGTTAGTGAATAAACACAAAGTACAAAACAGCCCAACTTTACCCCCTATCCATGGAAGCGCCAGAGCTATCTGGGAACAGAAAAGGGGCTGCAGATTGCTCTGGGTGGTACAGGGTTGTAAATAAGTGACTTAAGCTTGGAGGATTGCTCACAACAGCCTCTTTGAGGCACAATATGCCAATAGAAACCTGCTCTCCAAGGCCTCACTGTGCAATGAGGATGCTCATTGGGAACCCACCCTTAAGCCACTTGTCTCTTTGAAACAAGGGAAGAGGGAGAGGAGATCTACCAGTTCCTGCTCTGGGCATTTGCTCTGTAAGACTCCTCTCCACACTGGGATGTGTTGTGGGCCTGTGCATTGGCAGTGGGGGAAGGTGTTGAATACTGGCCAGGAATTGTGGTATTTCACATGTCCCACATGGTCAGTGTGGCTTCTAGAGAGGTTTGAGGTGTAGCAGGGCAGGAAATGAGCACAGTGGGGTGCAGGTGGGGAGACAAAGCTCAGCCCAAAGGAGAATGGGTGGCACAAGTGCATTATTCCAGCTCAGGTGCTTGGATCCTTCATAACTTGATTTCCAGGCTCCATCGCCAACTGAACTAGGTGTGCCCAGGGGTGCAGTGAATTACCTAGCTGGTTCCTGCAGAGCAGTTTTGGGGTGTTTTTTGGTGTGGAGGTACTATGCAATAAATACTGAGACTGCTCTGGCAGCATTGCATGGTTCCTCTAGTGCTGAAGAGAATTAATCAGAAAAATAATTGTGACATTAAACGACCGGTGACAGAACTTATGTTTTCCCACCCACAAGCTTCTGTGGCTTTCCAAAGCCACTCGTCTCCTGAATATCTCAATGTGGGAGCTCTGATGCCATTTTTCAGTGTGTTATCTTCCCTTTTTGAATCATTTCTGTAACTTTCAGGAGGGTACTGGTTTGTCTCCTGGCATATGGAATAAGTGGAGACATTTTGATAATCGGGGGGTGGGGGGGGGATTATTTTCTTGAAATAGAAGTGTTGACATCTGCTTCAGAGAATAACAAATGTTCAACCAAAAACTCATTCAACACCCCTTGAGTGCAACAGCAAAGCCATAATTGCACATCTCGCTTGACATCCTGAGCCTGCATGCAAGGATCACTAATTATTCCGTGGCTTTCCTTTTAGATGGGTGCCACAATAATGAATGGTTATCAAAAGGCTCCCATTGTTTTGTTTGGGGGGTTGATCCCAACAACCTTGCGTTGCTGGCATGTGAAATTCTCTGCTGGTGTGTTTGTGGAGGTGCTGGGGGCTGCTGCAGCCCTGAAACAGGATGGGTATGGGGCTGGTGTGTGAGTGCCTTAAGGTACCAGCTGGGACTGGGGCACAAGCAGCTCCAGCAATGCTTACAGCTAATGGCAGTGTTTTCATTTATTTATATAAAATATATAGCTTACCTCCTAAAACGCATAGTTGGTATACCTAAAAGCATTAAAGCAAAGGGGTGAGAGGGAAACTCAGAAAACTTGGCCTTCATTTGGAGCTGGGCATCAGAACAGAGTTCAGCTCTCATTTTTTTTTCCCCATGAATAATTTATTCACATGAAAATTGCTCTTGGATATAGCTGCAGCTGAGAAATGGGAAAAGAATTTGGAATAGTACAAGAGTTCCCTCTTATTAAAAATGTTTTTTTGCTGCAACTCGTATTTGGATTTTTCATATTTAATGGGGATTAAAGCAGAGCACAACAACATGAATATTTTGGGTCTGAGTAAATGGATCTGAAATTGTAGTGGTGGTGTTTCAACAACACAAAATCCAGTGGTGGTGACAACAAACACTGTTTCAACTCAGCCCAAATCATTTTTTCCCCCGAGTTTGGCAAGTGTACCAAAAAATCAATATTTTCCCAGCTCTAGAACTGGGTCAAAAAGATTAAATGATTTCTCCGGCATGCAGTTGGTGGCAGTGCTAGGAGCTGAACACACACACTGAGCACACCCAGCTCCTCCTGCATAGCTAAACACTTATTTATGTTTTGGTCTCCAGGACTGAAAGCTGAAAGTGGATGAGTTTTTTATGGGTGTATTAAATAATGCAGAGACCGTGTGTGTGTGTGTGCTCAGATCCTGGGGCTTGTGTGAGGCTGGGGGTCAGAAGAAGCATCTCCATCCCAGAGGTATTGGTGCCCAGCACCTGTGATGGGAAATGTGCTGGTGCATCCTCCCTGTTCATCTCCGTTACCTTATCTCCTCGTTTCCATAGCTCTAATGCTTCTAGCTATGTGCAGGGCTGTCTGTAGGAATAACTTTGGGACTCTGCATCTTAATATTGCCCAATCCAAGTAAGAGCTGGGGCAACCGGGAAATATACAACCTTATATTTGGCTTGGTGGGGGAAAACAGCACTGAGCTATCAGGCCATTGAACAGACTTGTCTGCCTTGGTGGTCTGCACATGGCTTCATATGGGGCAGGAGGTGGCAATTAAAAGCAGGATCTTTAGGGACTGGGCAGGGTAAGGCTTTGTCCATGTGTCAGTGCTGGCCTAGCTGCTGGTTTGCTCAAAACTTCCCATGTTTCTCTCGGATAACCCCATTTTGTCTTGCATTGAGGCAGGCTCTGCTAGGATGACATCTTCCCTATCTGGGACTTGTAAACAGGCTGTCTCTTAGGAAAAGATATTTTTGAGTGGTATTTTATGGGTTTAATTTGCGCTGAGTGGCTTATGACAGCAACAAAAATACAACCCTCTCCCTCAGCTTGCAGAATAGTGTAGATACGTGGATGTCAGCTTGGGCTGGTGCTTTTCCCCCTGTTTCTCAGTGACAGGACGTGGCCCAGCACTGCCTGGGCCTGTGTGTCAGAGCTAGGCCCTGGTGCTCTGGGTGGGAGGCCAGGAGCCTTCAATTAGCACAGGTGCTGGCTGAAATGCTGTGAGTAATGTTGAATTATGTACATATAATGTGTAAGGTGCGTCTGGTAAAATGTTATTGCTTCAAAGTGTGCCTTTACATCGAAGCTGAGAGAAGGGCAGGTTTGGTTTTCATCATGGGTTCAGAGCCCTGCTAAGAAGCACTTAGGTTCCCAGAGCTGCTCCTGCATCTCCTGCTGGCTTGTCAGAGTCCAGTGATGGGCACATGTGTTTGGTATTCAGCATTCGATTAGCAGTTGGAGGCCTTGCATTTAAAGATGCTGGGATTTTCAGATTTCTATTTTATTTTTGGCTGTGGTAACAGTTGCTAAATATTATTCCTTTGACTTGTACTTCTGTGAGACATCAGTTCTCAGTATACATAGCAAACCACATACACAGTAAAAAAAAAATTTGGCACTTTCAGAGGGCCCAGACCTTATATTTGGGCTAACAGCAGCCTGTACACAAACATGCTTAGTCTGCAAGCAAAGCAAGCAGTGCTGGGTTGAGTGACTGCTCCCGTGTCCCCCCAGGTTATCTGTGCACATCCACGGCCACTCCCTGTAATCTCATCTAATCTCTGCACATACAGAGTGGCATAAATTGAAATGATTGCCCGGCCTGTGACAAAGTCAGGATTTCCTCTAGAAATGAAAAATTAATTTCCATGGATTTTATGGTTTGCAGTTAGAACTGGCTCCAGCCCGTCGCATGTGTGCCAGAAAGGCATCTTAAAGCTCTGAAATCAGCTTTCCAGAAACACTGCTGCTCCCATATAGGCTTTTGATATTAAATGTGGCCAGAGGTGGCCTCACTGCACAGGGTGACACTGGTCCCATTAGAGACTGGGATTCATCTCCTGCCAAGGCAGGATTTGGGTTTTCTGCTGTTTGTGCTGTGGCCTTTTGGGCTCTGGGCAGTCCCCAGGCTCCCCCAGCATCTCCCCAGGGTGTGGGGGAGCTGGAAATGGCTCTCACAAGAGCTGCAAAGCTTCATCTTGAAAGCCACAAAGTCTGCCCAAAGGGAGCACAGAAACCAGTGTGCAGGCCTGGTAAAATGATAATCAACACTGATTGATAAGGGATTTTTATATTTTTAAATGCAGGAGTAATGTCTCTTGCCTATCCATCCATGTGGATACGCAGACCATGGCAAATGTGTTTGGCCCAGCAGTTGCTTATATGTGGTTTAATGACAGGAGGTTCAGAATAATTGTGTCTGTTTGTTGTCACCTCTGCTTCCTCTGAGCCCTGGTGTGGGTTGGTGGCCACTGTTTGGGTGTGCTGGGGTGAGGGGGGGTAGCTTGATCTCATTTGAAAGCCTGTGTGGCATATTGGAAGTAAGTGGAGAAGGTACATGAGTAATCCCTGGACTTGTAACAGCCAGAAGTCCTCAGCATGAGGCATAAACCCCATTCCCAGAGGGTTATTGATAGGATGAGGGCTTTGGCTCACTGCTGTGTGCTGTGCAGTGGAGCCCCATATGCTGGAGCCTCTTCCGGGTGGCTTCTGATGTGGTCTCACCTCTGGGGCTAACGGGGAGCCCAGGCCGAACCCTTACAGTCACACTGGAAAAAAAAAAAAAACAGAAACAAAGCAAATCCCAAGCTGTAACTCAGACAGAAGTGGGAGGTTGCTGACATCTTCCTCAGGCTGACTCAAAATCGCAAGTTTTTTTTACATAACTTCAGACAACAACAACCAAGAAAAAAAAAAACAGCTGCAAGTGCAGTCTCTGTCTTTCCCTTAATGCATACTAACTTTTCTTTAAGCGTGGTCTTTCCCCAGAGCTTGTGTTGGTTGCTCCTTACATCTGGGATAAGGACAGCTTTAAAAGATGATGCTATGCAAGCAGGCTGGGCTGTAAGGGGAGCTGCATGCTGGAGGGGATGCTGTGGTGTTGGGGAATGAAGGCTGGAGATTGCTCATCTCTACTGGATTCAGCAGTAAGGTGCAGGAAGCTTAAAAATACAGGAAAAGCTATTAGATCTGTCTATATGAAGATGGGAGTTTTTTCTATTCCTGTCATTCTTGGAAACAGCAGACCACTCTTGTTCAAATTTCTAGAAAGTGAAATGAAGTTGGGTCTGGGAGAGACTGAATAAAAATGACTTGTGTGGATGTGTCACTGAGATCGTGTATATTTGTAAGTTGTAACTATATAAAAAATAAACACCAACCTGTTTGTTATAGCTGTTTTGGTGTGTATCTGTACATCCATGCCTCTATTTAGCCAGCAGGGAGTAGCCAGCCAGTGAAATGGTGATTAAATGGAGGTGAGAGCATGTGCATTGTACATACCTATATGTGCAGCTTATCACATTTATTCACACATTTGCATACACTTAAAAATATACTATCAAGGCCTCAGGAAGCTCTATGAGTCTCCGTAACACTTATCTCTCGTCTATTTTAAATACTGATTTGCATAGCTGAGTGCTGCGATTTAAATTGCAAATGGCAGATGCAGGAACAAAACCTGAGCTCTAAGTGTGCGAGGTACATTTCAGCAGCAGCAGCTTGAACTTCATCGTGTTCCTGCCCTGTTGTGCTGAGCTCCAGCTGCCTGCACCTCCTCTGCTGGCCTTCTGCAGGTCGTCCTTCACATGACAGCTTTCCAGCACCGTGCTCATCTCCACTGCTCCTGCACTGGGAATATGTGGAACAGCAAAGGTTACCCTCCGAAGTTTCTGTCTCCCAAAATTTATGGAGTAGTGAAGCTGAATTAGACATGAGCCATAAAAATCTGGCATGGGATGGATGGATCAGCTCCAGTGTAAACTAAGGCTGGCTTAGTCAAGCCGGCCATCTGCCTGCGCTCAATTCACCCGCTGGTGCTGCTGCTGCGCAGAGGCTGAGCTCTGCCTGGCTCAGATGGCTGCAGGGAGGAGGTCTTCCTCCAAGCAGTCTTCCCCATGCCTTTAACTTTTTCCATGGTGACCAAATTTTGTTCTCTAGCTTGTTCTGGTGTCAGTGTGCCGGGCACAGTGTAGCTGCAGCCTACCTCCAAAGCATTGCAGTGTAGAGCAATGGGTACAGCTCCCTTTTTACATGAGGCAGGGATGTGCTCAAAGCTCTGGAGCCAGCTCTGTGGGGATGTGCTGCTGCTGGGGAGGGCTGGCTGGCTTCCTCGGGTGTGCTGAGCTCCGTGGTGCCCGTGGGTGGCTGCCTGTGTCTCATCTGTGGTGCTGAGCTGCCTCCTGCGCTGCTGGCAGCGGCACAGAACCCAGACGTGGCTTTGGTCCTCCCCGATCGTGTTTGCAGCTCTGGTGGCTGGTGTCATCCTCCCAGCGCTGCAGCCTTGGTGCAGGAGGCAGTGGTTTAAGTTTAATGATGGAGGGGGAGAGGATCCTTCTTGTTGAGGTGGTTTAAAGCTGCCTTGGCTCCTCTGTGCAGTGTGAATGGGAGCCTGGGGGTGTGCAGGAGGACGAAGCTTTGGGAAGGGAGCGTTTGTGTTTGCCCTGTAGGAAGAGCACTGGAGGAACCAGGTCCTTGCTGATTTGTGTCACAGAAGTGGGGTAGTGAGGGGGTATGAGGGGGGGCTTGCTGAGAGCTCTGGAGTACAGCACCTGAGTGCCCCAGGACCTCCTGTCCAACATTTCTCAAAGAGGGTGAGGGTGCAATGCAAGGGGGAATAATATTTGGTTTGGGGAGATCGTTGTAGTGCCTTTTTGATCAAAAGCAGTGTACTGATGGTGATCTGAACCTGTTCCCTCTATACATTAGCACCTAAAATCCAATAGCTGCTCTCTTCAGGCTTTTCAACCATATGCTGATAACTGCAGATACGGGATGCAGATGCCTTTGCTCATCTACAAATGCAAAATTTTAGCTGGAGGCTCTGCCAACCAAGGGATGCCATGGATGCTAAGCAGCACCAGAAGTTGGTGTTGGTGAGGAGCAGACCTTGAGCAGAGGGTCCCAAGGACTCACTCTTCCTGTTCAGTGCCCATATATTCAGGTTATTCACTATCCCATGCCTTTTTGCCATTCTTCTCAGCTTATGCTATGTAATTATTCTTGCTATAAAAACGTTTTGTTGTAGAGTTTTCAAACCTTCGATCACATCTTCTAATAACCCGAGCTTAAAGCTTTGCACTTCACTCCGGTTTGAAGTGATAATAACATGTTTCTTCCCAAATGCGCTTTGTGTAACGAAGTTAGCGAAGTGGATATTTTACATTTGAAAGTATTTTCTACTGGAGGCGAAGGGGGGAAAAAAATTAGACTGCATCTTTGTCCTTGACTTGTCCTCAAGTGTTACTGAAAAACATTGTCAGTTCCGCTGTGTGAAGATTGTTTTCAGGGAAATAAATGTTTCGGTGGTGGCGTTATGTTCCCATTCGATACACCTCTCAGGCTGTAAGCTGCTGAGGGAAGAAACGGGGACGCTTTTGTCTCATTTCCAAAGCACAGAGCTGTTTCTAATGTGACGGGCTGTTACAGGGCCGGGGATGGGATGGCTCCATGTTTGGATCAGGCACTGAAGCCTTGATGTGCGTGGCTGCAGCGCTGGCACAAGCGAGAGGAAGGCGGGCGGTGTGCTGGGGGATCGCCACAGCCCCGTGTGGGCACCTCGGAGGTGGGAGATGCGGGCCCTGAGGGCTCTTCTCGCCTTCTGCCTCGGTTAACCTGCAACTTCAGTGACACTTTGCTGACAGCTACATGTACGCTTGGCTTTTTTCAAGATCAGCACTCTGAGATGTTTCTGTCACCCAGCGCAGTGCTGTATGTGTGCTTGGTTCAGACCCGCCGGTGTTGCTGACACAGGCAGGTTTTCACTCGTGGTGGCCTCGGCTGCCTGAGGAGCCCCTGGAGCTGTGCTACCTCGGGGTGGTGGGGTCTGCAGGGATTGCAGACCCCAAAACACTTCATTCTGGTTAGACTGAATGTGTTAGCCACGTGTTAAAGCCTATTTATAACAAACATGAAGGTCCTCAACGCAGTGAACTTTCGTGAGAGCAGCGCGTATCCAGAGCTTACTGCAGGCAGTGGAAGATTTCTGTGGGGTTAAGTACTTGAGCTTCATCTGTCCCATTTATTTTTTATTTCCATCTGAGCTTGTCACAGGTAATCTCTGTCCCAGCTAGCTGAGAATAGAGGTCCACCCAACATCTTCACGTGGTCGGGTTGCTATCCCTGCCTGGTCAGTGAAGGGATGCATCTGAAGACCTCTAAAGGAATTTCCCACTGGAGACCTTCTTCAGCAGCACTTCTTTCTTTCTTCATTGCCCAGATGAGGAACATCTTCACGAGCCACCAAAAATCGAAGTGCAAGTGAAGTGCAGGCTGCGTATTATCCACTTTGCTGTGGCCTGGAAAGTCAGTTTGCTGCCCCAACTTGTGGGACCAGATAGCAATTTAGAAATACAGTAGGGCCACTTCTGGCAATCTGGCCAAATTTCAGTTTGGATCATTATATTCTGCTTACCTAAAATCTTCCTGTTGCTTTGTTTATCTTCAGCTGGCAGCCAAACTGCTCATCCTTGGCGGATGAGAAGGATGCCTCTGTCTGAGGGAGCAGTTCTGAAGTTTTAATCGCTTAATGTTCTGTTGAGCAAAGTCAGTAGAAGATTAATGAATGTCTGAGGTACAAACTGGGATTTGCTGCTCTTCACCAAAGGACAAAACAGATGCCAGTGGGCTAATGGAATGAGCGTGTGCTCTCTGTGTTTGTGGGGCTGTTTCTTTAGAAATTCCTGTCCTTTGCTAAAGCAGCAGTGCCATAAAACACTGCTTGATTTGCTTTAACAGCAAATTAGTTAATGACCCAGGTTTTATTTTGGTTTGGATTTTAATTTGACAGAGTGCTAATCAATCATAACTCACAAGGGCATGCATTTAGCAGGCTTTTTGAAGTCCACAAATCCCCTAGTCCTGACCTGCGTGAACAAATACCGCTGGGCCTGTCGATGAAGTCAGCTTTGGCCCAGAGCGGGTACACAGTGTGCCATAAAACTGTTTGCTATTATTGCTAAATGTAATAAATCTCATAATCCAGAGAGTATATTTTAATTACCGCTGTGGTATCCCTTTTAGCTCGTGTCCATTTGATTGCATGCAGGTAGTAAATGCAGTTGTACCTCCTGGCAGCTGATGGGACAAAGTGCTTGGAAATGCTCTTCTCGTTAGCCAGTGCTACCTGAGCTTGTTCATGGCACGGGAGTTAGCTTGTAAGGTGCAAAGATGCCCTTCTTACTCCTATGTGTGAGTGTGGGGGATAGGGGAGGAGCTGTTACTGTACATAAGGAGCAAAACCGACTGTCCCAAACCGTGCTCCTCCTGAGCAGCTGCAGCTGGTGATGCTGCCTGAGCTTGGATTAGTTCACTACACTGAGGCATGGGGTGGCAGGAGGGGAAGGAGCTGGATTTGGGACATTTCCAGCCACAAATGGGCTCAGTGTGGCTTCTGTTCACCTGGGAGGTATTATCGACTTGTCTGCATTGCTGAGCTGTACCTGCAAGAGGTGATCTATGTCTGTTTTTTATCATAAACGTAACTATCAGGAGCAAATGTATTGCCCCCAAATAACTTGTGAACCTCAGATCAAGGGTGTTTTGTGAACACCCTTCAGGGAGGGCAGACGCAGGTGCCCAAAACACTGCAGTGTGTGTGCTTGGAGGGCTGGCACTGAGTTCTTTGGGGACAACTTGTGCCATGGGGACAGCAGCTGGGGGCCCTCGAAGCTGTGTGGGAGCTGTCCTGATGCTGCTCTGGCTCCTACAAATACCTGGGGAGCAGGGGGCAGCTGGAGGGGCTGCAGAGGGGCTGTGGTCACAGTGAGCAGGGTGACCAGCAGCACTGCTCCAGGAGCTGCCTGGCCATCCCTCCGTGGCTCCAACCCTCGAGCAGAGCCAGGATCATGCTCCAGACCTCGTACACTGCACGTCTTCCTCTGCTCCCCACGGCAATTGCTCCTCCGCAGCACTGTGGGGTGCTTTCAGCTATTTTCACTTCTTTAAAATAACTTAGCTCGGAGCAGAGGTGTGGATTTTTAATCATTTTGTGCCCTGTAATGGGTGTCCCTGAAGGAGATTTCTGCAGGTAATCTTTGATATAGTTAATGGCATTGCAAATGAGTCAGCCCGGGTTTGGGCTCGCCCTGAATTTGGGCCTTGGGAGATGGCAGAAGTGGGGAGCGATGGTGGTGCAGTGTGGAGGTCACATCTTTGCGGGGAGCTGGTGTTGGAGGTGAGCAGGGCTGAGCGTGCTGGTGTTGGAGGCTGGGGGCGCTGGGACTCAGGTCTCTGACGTCTGAAATGCCATCTTATGCTGGAAAAGGTGAAGTATTTCAGGAATGGCACCCGGCCAGCGCAGATAAATATAGCGTCGTGGTACTGTGGCATTGTTCGTCTGCATATGCCAAAATATTTTACGGAAGAAAATCAGTCATTTCCCCTGTTCACAGGGGAGAAAATTGAGGTGGCAGTGTGTGTGCTGGGCTAGCAGCAGGTCAGGGCTGAGGCTGCTTTGCTCCCAGACAAGGTCATCTCTGAGGGACATCAAAACATCTTAGACCTCAGCCTGGCATAGACATCTCACCTGAATTAGGAGCTACAGCTTGTTAAGAAGCTGATTTATTTTTCCTTTTTTTTTCTTCTGCAAATCATTTTTTGCTGCTTTGGGAGGATTTTTAGCCTAGCTGGGGGGCAGATGGAGTCAACTTACTGCTTCCCTGCAGAAGAAACACGCCAAGCTTCACTTGTACCTGGGAGAACTTTAATGACTTAATCATGAGATGAGCTTATGCCCATTAAACTCGTGTTTGAAGCCAAAGGATGGTTGTGTACTAGTTCTGTTTCTGTTTTAAAAGAAAGCTTTATAAAGGATGTTTTGTGAAATAATAATAAGGTTGCTGGAAGAATTGTCAAGGAAAAATGCATCTTCAGTGTTTGAATAAAAGTTTAACAATGATTTTTTTTTTGTTGGCGGTTTCAAATCCATCACGTGCTGAAACTGCAAACAGAACCTCCTCAGCTGTGAGGAGTCCTTGAGCAGGTCTCAGACTTAAACATATCAGCTTCCTTTCCTGCATTCCCCCCAAAACATGACCAGTGCTAAATAATTTCTTCATTTTCAGCCTCATAACTCCCTAGACAAGCTTGAGAAGTGGGCCCACGTGAACCAAATGAGGCTCACCAAGTCCGAGTGCAAGGTGCTGCACCTGGGTTGGGGCCATCCCAGATGCAAGGACAGGCTGGGGGAAGAACTTGAGAGCAGCAGGGAGGTGTCCCTGCCTCTGACATCCTTGCAGGGGGTAGAGCTGTGGGATTTTTAAGGTCCCTTCCAACCTGAGCCATTCTATGAACTGTTTGTGTTGTGTTAATTTGGTAATTTGATCACTTAAAACTACTTAAATGTGCTGGTTTTTGTCTTGTTTATAACCACAATTTGATCATCATTCAGTTTTTGTTGCATTAGCCTGGAAATGTGCTTGCTTGGTGTGTATGTGCTTGTTCATCCTTTCTTAAATAAAATCTGTTAAGAGGAAACAGAACAGGCTATTCTGTCAAATTGCAGTGTGGGTTACAGCCTCCAGGGCACAGGCTAAGGAACCAGTAAGATGTTCATCTGTTTCCCAAATTCCCAAATAATACCCGTGGGGTTGTCTATATGATTTTTCTGCTGACCTCAGCCTCACTTCTGTGACCAAGAAGACTGGACAGGAACCAGCTCAGAGGCAGGAGCAATGTGGTGGGGCTGAGTGTTGGGTGCTGGCTGAAGAGGAGCCACCTGTGTCTATGGGATTCCCAGGTGGTGCCCAGCAAACAGTGGTCTGGGAGATGTGCCTGATGTGCTGTGTGAAAGCTCATTAGAAATCCTCTCACATAGCTTCTAAATAAAGCATTGAGCACTTGGAAAGATTGCAAACACTGCTGGTTGTCCAGTTCTTAAGCATGGAGTCGATTCTCCTGTGAATCAGTAGCTCAGCTGAACATCATAAAACCTTTCAATAGCAAGACAGCGGGCTTGGGTTTTCTCCACAGACTTTTGGCCACATCAGGTAGCTGAGAGCAGATGCAGAGCGTGGGAGGATGATTTTCTGTTCATGAAATGGAAAGGGTCAATATCCCTTTAGTTGGTGGTTTCTGTAGCACCTGGACAGCATCTTCTGCAGCTGGCCATAGGCATAGTGCACAGAGCATTTGCTAGAAGCACAGGATTTTCTCTTGACTTGATCCAAACTGCAATGTTGACAAATTAAGACTTACCCTTTTATGCAAAAGCCATGCATAACAATGGATGTTTTGAGTTGTAAATGAATATATACATTATCTGGAGAGCTGGTGGTGTGCTAGGTGCAGGAAGGTACTTGAATGATTTTTATGGTTGTCATTCTCTGTAATTTTCTACTTGGTTATTAACATGAGTGAAGCACATTTGTTCTGCTTGCTGATCTTTTTATTACGTCTCCACAAACGTACCCTACAAAATTAGCAGGGAGTCCAGCGCAGTTATTTTTAGTTTCTTTCTGACACAGTTGGTCAAGGAAAATGAATAGCATTTCCCAATAAACTCTCGATGAAAGCAGAGGGCAGCTCCTGCAGAAACCTGAGCACCATCGTATTCCAGCAGTTCCTGGGAGTTGAGGATGCTTCAGAATTACCAGCTGGGGTATTTAAATACATGATTCCCATTAAATTCGTCAAATCAGTAGGTTTTACACCCCTCTACTTTAAAACTCAAACAACATGGGTATGTTGTTTAAGCTGCAGCTAACACAACATAGGAGCATGTTGCCAATGGGACTTGGAGAAGCAGATACCCTAACTGCTGGTGGTGGCTGTATGTTTTTTTAAATTGTGGTTATCTTTTAATTGAGTGTGCATTCAAAACATCCCCTTGCAGCAGATGTTTTGTGGAACAAAATATATAGAAAAGGGCTTTAATTGCAGTGATAATGTCTCATTTAGGGAGATGATGGGATAAATGGCATAGACTGCCCATAACTGCAGTTCTCCCCTGAGCTTCTCCATTACATCTCCTTTTGCTACCGAGGGATGCTTTTTCTGTTTCTCTTGTGCTTTGGGATTATATATAGGATTAAAAAAGCACAAGATGAATGTCTGCATCTTTACCTTCAATGATTTCACCCATCATCCTCTGAGGGATGTGTTTCCATGTTGTAATTTCCTTATGCATCTGCCAGGTGGTTTTTTACTTGACTTCTCTTGATTTTAATGACTGTTTGACTCCCACATCCCAGTCAGATTCTGTTATCTGTAAAATGCAGCTGCAGGCATGCTTTCAGCAGGCATGCTTTTTATATATAGATATTATTTATATATATACAGGGACATATATAGACACCCTTTTTAGGCTTTTCAATATGTGCTCTTAAGTCCTGTTCCAAATGAATTGTGATTGAGCTTTGATGTTTTCTCAGTCTGACGAGGAGTCAGCAGACACGCAATAGGAAAATATTTGATGTTTGAAGATCATCTGCTGATATCTGAGCCGTGCTGGTAGGTTGTGAGCACCCTGGTGGTGAATGTGCTCTGCTCCAGGTCTGTGTGTTGATGTCATCCACCATAAGGGAAAACTGGGATCCTTTTTCTGACAAAAGTGGGAATGAAGATACACTGTTAGATTGGCAGAACTCAAAGAACTCAAGAAAGGAACTCGGTAGAGTGTTGTGATTTATTTCAGCTGGGAAACTGCAATGGCAAGAGGTTGAAACATTGAGACTTCTCATGCAGTACTGAATCAATCATCCCATGTGGATGTGGGCACCAGCAAAGGAGAGTCCCCTGGGCAAACCTGTACTGCTCCGTGGGTGTTGTCACATCCCTGCAGTGGGCACATCATGTAACAGACACCCACAGTCCATCTTCTGCATGTTGTACACACCTCAGTCGTTAATTATTAGTATTACATAAATTTGTAAGTTCTTAGATTTGAACTGGTAACCTCCAGGTGCAGAAGTCCAGCATGCTGTAATGAAATGCAGGAGTCGATATACATACTGATAGCACTAAATCCTGTGGTTTTGAGCAGTTTCTGTGGGAGGAAAAGTGTGTGGGCAGGCTGACTTCTTTCAGCCCCTGGTGCACCAAAAAGAGGTGCTGGGGAGGGCAGGAGGCCCTCTCAGCCAAGCATCAAGTGAGGGTGCTAGTGGCCTTGCATGGCCCAGCCAGAGCTGTAGGTGCAGTTCAGGTGGCCCTTTGGGATGGCTGGGAAGTGGAAAGGAGTGTGTGTGTGTCTAACATTTCCTCCAGCTGTGATGCCTGTAGGAGTCTGTCTCCTCACCATACAAATGCACCAGTACCCAGGGGGCTGTAACCACAAGCTCTCACTGAGGCTGTTCTGGAGATGCAGTGCTGTGAAATGAATAATCAGCTTTTGCTGAAGTTCCCTGGGAAGAAAGATGAGGAGCAAGGTGTCCCCTGCTTAAGGGCAGAACAGGGAGAAGCACAAGACAAACCTTGGAGGCTCCTGGTTTTTCTGTGGCAGAACATGGAGGTTTGGGTCAAGGCCCAGAGCCAGGGAAAGATGTGAATGTCCTTCAACCTCAAATTTTGTCTGTTTAAGACTCAAAGTTGAGCTTGGAGTTTTGGTGTGATTCAGCTCTTTCTCATGGTGGGCATGTTTGATTTAGATGCAGGGGCTTGGGGTGCGATGGTGAAACGCTTCCCTGCAGCTCCTCTCAGGGCTGGTCTCTTTGCTAAATGCCGTCTGCTTTACACAGGCTGCGACTCACTCATGCCTGATTATGTTCCCGAGTTACCCTTGAAATAGCTCTGCTTTAGTCATCCGAAATGCGAGTTACTGTTAGCGTTTTCTTTGGTGCTGCAGGAAGAGTGATTGCTCTTTCAAGCCTTGACTTAATCTGCGTGCGTTCAGCTTGGGGTGGGGGAAATGACATCAGAAGTGTGGTGAGAGTTCTCCCACTTCTGTTTTCTTTGACCAGCCTGAAGATGGCAGAGTCCTGGTGCAGTACCCCAGTTGTGTGGGTCCTCACATACCACAGACAGCCATCAATAGTTTCAGCATCACACCTCCATTTCCTGAGGGAGGCACTAGGCCATAGTTTAAGTTAGTGTCCTCAGCTGAAATGTGCAGGCCTCCATGTATGTGGAGAGAAGTTTCTTTTGTCCACAGAACAGTAAGACTCCTTGTAAGTCTCTTATTGTTGGCTCCTGAAAGGTAGAGGCCAATTCAATAAGTAAAACTGTTGGTTTAATTGCTATTTCTATTTTTTTGTCACTGTTAGAGCGTACATGGCCGTGTGTGGCAGCAGTGGGGAGGATGGTGGTGGCTCTCAGGTGAGGGCAGCGGATGTCTTCTGCTGTGTCTGACCTCAGATGTCTGTCACGCAGGTGTATGGCCTTTCACATGTGCCCTCCACTATGGCATAAGCTTTATTTAGGAAGATATTTTGGGGTATTCTATGATAAGATGGGATTTGTTCATTTTTATGAAATCAGATAAGCAAGGTACCAGATCAGTGTTTATCTTGTGTAAATTTAGGCATGGTAATAGGGTGATGTGGAGTATTTTGATCAATTATATGCTTTGAGTTATTTCAAAACTCATTCTGAACTCTTTACCTGATTTTAAAAAGGAAGTGCCTTTTTAATGGATCATTCCTAATAAAAAGATTTTGACTTTGCTACTCAGAAATGAGGCTTTATTTCCAAATCTGTCTCATTCTAGTATCTAGAAATGAAGAAAACCCCAGATTGGCAAGTACAACCTCTGTCCAATCCATTTTTTCCCTTCTTGAAATTCTGCAGCTTCTCCCCTTTGCTCTGGCAGAGTTTGCTCAGCTGACAAGCACGAAGCCCATGGCCTGGCTCACGATCCCTCCTCCAGCATCACTTCATGCTCCTGCTTGCGTTGTGCTGTGCAGGCAGCATTGCTGCTGTTTTAGGGAAAATGCACTTTGGGTCTTCTTAAGTGCAAGAAATCAGTGTGGGTCAGAGGTATGCTGCCTCTTGGTATGAGAACAGGACACCTTCCCCACCCCCTCCCCATGCTGAGTCCTGCTTTGTTGGAGGAGTGGTGACAACTGCAATTGGGGTCAGGGCTGTCATGTTGGCAGAAGTGCTCTGAATACTGGAGAGAGGAGAGCTTCCCATGCCGTGCTCCCCTCTCAGCTTTTCTGAGGGCTGCCCCAAAATCTGCTTTCTGTGCTTTTTCTCATGGGGGGAAGGTCTTATGAAGATGTAACCCAAAGAGGGTTGGGAGGAAGATCAGTCTAAGTTGGTTGAACACAGCTAATTCATACATGTGATGTTAGAAAGGACCTTTTGGTGATGATAAGCCTTGGTGGCAAGGACTTCAGAGCTGTGTCAGTATGTAGCATTACTGTTGCAAAAATGGGGAAATTAGAGGGTTTTGGGTGACCCTTGGGAAGAGGTCTTAGCTGGGGACATGGCTGCAGGTCCAGCTCACTTCTTGTTGGCCACATCCAAGGGCAAAAGACAGCTCTGCAAGCTGCAGCGTTTTTGGTGACATTTTTGGTACCAAAAAAGTAAAAATAGTTTGTGACGCTTGGGAGCAGATGATGAGGGAAACTGAAATCAACATTGGTGTGGTGATGTGGGGCTAGCTAAAGTAGGCAGAAGCAAAGAAATCCAGGGGTAGATGCTGTCCTCTGCTCAGCCTTTGCCTCCAGATACAGCAGGAGATGCACTTGGATGCTGGATGTGGTATGATATCGAACAGGAGATTTAAGGACAGAAGAGCATCCTTGAACCTGCCTTGTTTTTGTCAGATACAGTTAAATCCTTAACAAGAATTTAACAGGCTTTTGTATTTAATTTCCTTTTCTCATAGGGAACAGGTATCAGTCTGTGTGACAGGTGCCCTTCTGCTGGAGCCCGGCTGGATGTGAAGCAGCTGCAAATTGCCCAAAATTGCAGATGTCAAAGGGATTTATTTTATACTGCTTTGTATATGTGGTGTGAACAAGTCAACATTAATAAAAAATAGCATTCCCTGATAGCCAAGAGACCTGCTGCTGTTGTGCACCCCACTTTGTTAGGCAGTGCACAATTGTACACATGCTGATGCTCTAAAATGCCACCCAGCATTGCAGCCATGGCTAAGCAGTTGTAGTGCCCCTTGTGTCTGGCTCCCAACAATCCTGTGTATCAGTAGCTTTGATTCCTCTTACTGGAGTGTAGGGAAGGGGCTTTCAAAACTCCTCCTTTATCTCACGTAGTTCTGAGCATCTATGGAGACCTGGCTTTGTGGTGGGATGCCTCCAGGAGAATCAAGCGGTTCCCAAAGATCAGATCTCTGCTCATGAAGCTGCACAGAACTCTGTTACCTGGATGTTGGGTTCTCGTTCAGCCTGGCACAGGCTCCTGGCTTTTTTTACTCGCCAAATCCTGGCAGTGGAAGGGGTCTCCTGTGAAGGCACCACCCCGTATCTACTGATGGGTCCCCATGCTGCCTTGTGTACGCTGCCTGGGGCACTGGGGCTGAACCCCTGTGGCTGGGCAGTGATCCAGGAAGGCTGCCTGTAACTTTGGGACAAATGCTCTGGGTGTGTTTGTGCCTCTGGGGGCAAACTCATATAGGAGCAGCAAATGTGAAGCTTTAATTGGAGGTCATGAAGTTGCAACCTCTAAGTGCTGTGTCTAGCAGTGATGCTGTGAGTGCAGAGAAAAGCAGCAAAGCTGGTGAAGGGACAGGAAAACAAGACTTGGTGATTGAAGGAATTGGTTGTTTAGTCTGGAGAAGCAGAGGCTGAGGGGAGACCTGCAGTCTTCAGGGCTGCAAAGAGCCTCATCAGGGAGGTGGGCGAACTTCAAGTGTGTCTTTATATACAATTCAGGTGATGCTGTTCACAAGACATTCCAAGATCTTGCTGCCTTTTGTTGTTGAATGGAAAAAATTCAGTACAACAAAGTGTAATTCCCAGCAATATGGCCCCCAAAAATTAAACTAATTATTTTAATAGAACTCCTCAAGACACAAGCAAACTCTTGCTTGCACCTTTCTGATACAAATCATATACATCTAGTGAAAGCTGAGCGATTTTTAAACATGAACCATTTCCTACAAGGAGCTTTCAGCATAAAAAGTAAAACAAATTACTGAAGTTCAGGTTACTCTCAGTAAATAGTAAGACAAAGGTAACAGTAATTAAAAGCAAAAATCCTTGTTTCAAAGGGGAACACGTTCATTTTTCATGTCAAAATGAGCTTTTATTTTTAAAGAAGCAAAGTCATCCCAGGAACAAAAGCAAAACATTCAGTCTGGGACTGTTGAGCACTTAATTTTGTCTGAAACTGTTTTTACCACAGTCTATTTTGCTGAGAAAAGCAGACCAGCTCGTTCCTGTGTCCCCAGTCTCTGCACGTGACAAACTGAAGCCAGCCCCAGCTACCCTGCTAGGTCTGTCAGCAGATGATCAAGCTTGCTACCAGAGGTCATCCCTTCTCTTGCTGCTCCAGATCTTAATGCAGCTTTCTTCTTTGCCCTCAGACTATTCATGTTGTCCTTTTTAATTTCCTTTCCTGTTCTTCATACACTTGATGATCCTCTTGCTCAGCTGGAAGAGGCCTTGCACTTTCCCTGTACTGCGTTAAACCCCTGTGCACTTGCACCAGGGCTGGGGGATCCCACCATGCCTTGTCTAAACCCAGGAGGTGCTTTTATGTCTTTGGGAGATGGGTGGTAACAGGGCCAGAATGTCTCTGAAAGCAGGACAGACCTTGTGTTTTGTGGTAGCTTTTTGTTTGTAAACTCATTGTAGAAGCAGTTCTCTGGCCAGGTTGTGGCCAGTTTGAGACTGAGCCAAGAAGGGCATCCAAGAGCAAAGCTTGCTCCAAAATACTTTGAGATGTAAAAATATCCACGTACTTCATTGCAGTGATTAGCAGCCTGGTCCTGTGCCACTCAGACACTGGGTCGGCTAGTGTTGAACAGAGTGGTTCAGTGCATTACTTACACCAAACAGCATTGTCTCCATTACTTATAACAGCAGTTCTACTTGTAATTTCAAATTAAATTTTGGTTTGTTACATCAGATTTTTCATCATGCTAAATCACATTCTAGGAATTGTCTATTAGACTTCAGAGACATCTTTATTGGTTTATTGATAATCTTTTTTTCTGGTGTGTGCAAAAAATATTTCGTCAGAGTATGGCCTGCCAGAAACTGCTGCTGTTTATAGACATACAGAAGTATTTCTATGAATTGGTTTGAATAAAAAAAAAATCCCTCTAACTTCCTTTAGGATATATAGAAACATCAGATAGTCTGCTAGTATTTTTTTATAAACAGAAAGCTAAGGAAAACTCTAGGTATAGAACTTAACAGTATACTTATTCTTTGAGGTTAGCAAGCACTTTGAATTGGGAACTTTCACCTTTGGTCCCTTCTGCTATAGGATTACTGTAAGGTCTGGGTGCTTGGGATAAAATCCTGTAAAACAGCATGCTCCAGGCAGGGAGCAGAGCTGGGCAGTGAGCACAAGTCCATGGATACTTTGGAGCAGTGCAAGGTATTTTTACAGGCCTTAAAAAGCAGAGAGAAGTGGGAGGAAAACAACAAAAAAATGATTAAACTGAACGGTTGCAACATGCTTTTAATACAGGGTATCTTCTACAAGAATTATCTAGGCTTTCAGTGTAAGCAAGCTGTTTTTTAAAAAAAAAAAAAAAAGGAAGAGAAAGAAAGACTTGCAGATAGGCTAATGTGACTCAAATGTGTTGTGTGATAGCCTGACAATGCCAGCAGCCACCAGGTCACTGTGTTGGAGCCAGGATGCAGCACCGAGCGTGAGGTGCCAGAGTGACAGGCGGTTCTTCCTTTATACCAAGTTAGCATTGTGATTTGAATAAAATACTTCACAGAAATCTTGAACGATACTGCAGGGAGGAGAATTTGACAGTTAATTTCCTTTTTCCTGAGACTTTAAGTGTGGTTTCTTTTTTTATAAGCTTGTTTTGGGGGGTGCATTTGTGTGTGCTGCTTCTGAAGCTTTTCCTCGTGATCACAAGTGTCAGGACTAGCTCTGCCAGCTGCTTGGATCTTGCTGTGTGTTCCTGGTGACTCCCACATGGCTCTCACTGGGCTGCTGTGGGTAGCTGGGACCCAGAGTGGTGGGCTCCTGGGGATCCCTGTGGCAGGGGCTCGCCGTGGTACGTGTGCTACCTGGGGGCTGACCCCAGCAAACTCAGTGTGCAGCACTGTGAGACCCTTCACTAAGCATGAAACTGCAGGCCTAAACACTTCAAATTGACACCTGTATTTGTAACAGTAGATTACTAAAACCTGTGCACCCAAATCAGACTATTTCAGTCAGCAGTGGCATCACAGGGAGCTTGTGCATCAAGTTTCGTCTTCAGTATGATGCCAAAAAGCTTGTTTTTCTGTACCTAACTTGATTAAATAAATGTGTGTTTTTTTTTTTGTACAAAGCTATTGACTTGCAAAGTTTCCTTAAAGTGATGACAAGTATGTAACACCAGTTGGTTGCTCCTTAGTCATGAGCCTTTTATGAGGCATTTGCCAGCCCAGTGCTTAGTCCCGCCTAAATCTGTTTTGTAAACAAAATGAATTAGTTTTTAGTAATATTTGGCTAAGATACCTAAAATTGGGATGCTCTACTGGAAGAAGTCTCTGAAATAGCTTCATGTATAAATTTAACGATTGTTTTCAAGCCTGTTATAAAACATTGGGCTTCTCAAAAAGGCCATAGATTTTTGGGTATCTCAGCAGAAGTCAGTGGCAGAATCTTCACCAAGGAGGTGAGGCGATGGGTCTCCTGTAACTTCTAGGTTGTAGGAGCCCCCCAAACACCTGAGGAACTCTTGGTCCTACCTGAGGCTTCTTAGCAGTGCCCCTGAGGCCTGAAGAAGCCTCCACGCCTGGCATGGAGGGCAGGGAACAGGCAGCTCTGGGAGCAGCAGGAGGTGACCAGGGGGCCTCATTTTGGCAGCCCAGCGCTGGGGAGAGGTGCTGTGCTCTCAGAGGTCCATCTCCAGAGCCCCCAGCAGACATCTGCTGCTCCCCAGTGACCGCTGAGGGGTGCAGCCTCTCCTCCCTCAGTGATGAAGGCCTCCATGGCCGTGAGGAGAGCCTGACCCAGCCTTTGGGTAGTGAGCAAGTTGTCTGCAGAAACCCTTACTCTGTGAGGGGAATATGGTCGTGAATGTCCAGCAAAGAGCTTGCTTACATGCTTCCCTACCTGCTGTTTCTTTCCAGAGCTACGGCCTGGCAGATGGAGCCTATATTAAGCCCCTGCCTTGCTGCTGCCTGGCTCGGAGGCAGCTGGCCTTCTCGCCATGTGTCCCTCTGCCTTTTGGCTACCCCACACAAACAAACACTTAAACCCAGAGACCAGCTCTAACCAACAGAAGAGGCCACCTCAGGGCTAACGAAGGCTTCTGGGACAATCCACCGCTGTGTAAAGAGAAAACATGACCCCTATGCCAGCTGGGGAACTGGCAGCTCTCTTTGGCAGTGACCAGGTGATGGATGTGCATGGCTCAGGGCTGCTGTGGCTGCCATGGTCTTGAGGTCTGCAGGGCTGGGATAGGGGCACTGCAGTGGGAGGAGGGCCAGGGGACAAGGCACAGAGACCTGGAGTTCAAGGCTTTGATAGCTTTTTTTTTTTTAACCTTGTGGTTTGGGGAGGTGTAATGGGTCCCCATAAGTCTGTTCCAGCTGTGGTTTTGGTCTTTTTCTTTTTTTTTTTTTTTGGAAGAGGAAGGAGCTTGTTAGCATTATAGCAACAAGCAAAAGTTGGGCATGGGCTCTGCAGGGTGGTGCTGGTGCTCCTGCAACATGTTGGTGGCTCGTCTCCCATGGCAGTGCATGGAAGAGCATCGGAGGCTGTCAGTCTGGCAGGCAAGAGCAAAATAATAATCATAGAAAACTGTTAACCTGAAAGTTTTTGGACTGACATCACATGGGGCAGATTGCAATCCCTGCTGATATCCTCTGTATCTTAAAACAAGCAGAAAACCTTTTTTTTTCAGAAGGGCTTGAGTCCTTGAGACAGTGTGAAACACAGAAACCACTCTCCTCCTGATCTGATGTGAGCAATGTTGGAAATGTTGGAGTTCTCAGCTTGGCTCTGTTCTCTTGTCTGCATGTCTTTTCCTTATGAAATGCAGGCTTTAGAGGTAGTAGGTGCCTTTTCTTGCCAAATCTTGCAGAAAAATATTGTGTATTGAAAACTTGGTGGCATAATTTTGGCACATGGAGTAGACAAGTCTTTCTGATATAAGAAATGGTGATTACTTTTTTTTTCAGGGAAATGCATTGTCTTCTGCATATATGTAGTTCTGGAGTGTAGAAGGGATTCATGGTGACCTTCATTTAGTCCTAGCTGTCACCCTGATGTTCCTGGGCAGATGTCCAGGCTGGGAGCTCAGGGACCCCATGAGTGCCTACCACACTGCTGAGATCTAAAGAAGGAACAAGCAAGATCTTGTCTGGCTGATGAAAATGAGCTGGGTTCCCCATCCCGTGTCATCTGTCACTGGCATATACTTCAAAGGAGGAAAGAAGAGGTTCATGTGTCCTAGGGGTTTGCCTCCTCCAGCTGCCAGGAGCCAATGTCTTGGTTAAACAATTGCAGACTCAGTGATGGCTGTAGTACAATGGAGACAGATCAGCAAGGGGAAAACTTCTGAAAGGTTTTCTGATGTCCTCCTTCAACAATGATCAACTTGATGTCATGGTGATGAGCAAGTGCCCAGAGTCTGGCTGAGAGTGGTTCTGTACTTCCTTGCAGGAGAACCCCAGTAGCGTGCTGAATCACTGCACGAGAAGCAGCAGCTCTTCTAACCAGAAATAACTGTGATGAGAAGTGTTACAGGGTGGTAGAACAGTCCTCTGAGCAATAGGCAGAAGTCTTCATGTGATTTAGTCAGATGTAAAAATGGCATTATGAAAGAGGAGGGAAAATACACATCCCACCAAAACTGCTGAAGATGTTAAGGGAACTGTATCCAAAATTTTTGGGAGAGAGTGTTTATTTTTGCCTTTACCTGTTGATTAAGTGTTTTAAGTGCAGGAGGAGTTGTGTTGAGAGCTGCATGGTGGGTAGGCAAGCTGATGAATTACAGCCCTGTCTGTTTTATGATGAGCAGTGGCCATGCTTTGCCCAGAAATGTGTGTGTGGGAGCTGCCACTGCTGGCCAGCTGCAGTCTCAATGGGCTGGAGGAAATCTGGGTTCAGTCCCTACACATTTTTAGGGTCCTGCCTGCCCCTAAAAATGCAGCATGTCACTGAGTACTTGTGGTCCTGAAAAGGCAGTAGGATGACTTCAGCTGATCCCATGGCTTGAGCAGTTGTCTCTGGGGGAGCGCCTCTCAGGAAGCGATCGGGGTGGCCTGGAGCTGCTTTAATTAGCTTTGCAGTGAAGAACTGAAGGCTTTATAACCTGTTTTTAAATCATCTGAAAAGACAGCAGGTAGTAAATTTTGCAGTCTCTTGCAGGTGTCAGTAGAAACAAGGAAGCTCTTGAGTCCAACCACCAGTGGCTTGCAGAAGGCCAGCGTTTCCCTCCTGTACATTTTGCTCTGCAGGCTCCCAGAGGGAGTAGCATTTACCAGATTTTCCTGGGAAGGGGAAAAGCGCTGATGGAAGCTGGAGGAGAGGCGAGACACGGCGTCAGTTGGCTGAGGCAGCAGCAGCACATCCCATCCCACAGGTTCGGATGCTGGACGGGCACCAGGGATTGTCCTTTGTGCATCTGCCTGACTCAGCAGAGATCTTCAAGGGCCGGTCTGTCCCACTGACTCACACCAGCTACCTCTTGGCAGCAGGACCTGTGTGCACGTGTGTGCGCGCATGCCTGCAGAGCCTAGGATCATCTTAGAGAAGGCTTCTCTTAAAATCATTATGCCTCTGAAATAGTGTTATTGCTCTGGGAATGGATTTAAGTCAAGGGCTCACCCATACCATGGGGCTTCCTGCACCCGGAGGAGTGCCCAGCTCCTGACGGTGACTTGCCCCTCTGCTGAGCGGCTGGGGCTGCTGGCAGCTCTTCTGGCAAAGGAATATTTTTGTGACATTTCAACCCTTTTTCTTGTTGGCCCTCCCTGTATGGTAAGCCAGACAGAGGGTGGTGAACGAACCCTCAGGTTTACAGGTTTAACCACATGGAGAGAACGAGCAGTACCCTTGTCCTGCCACACATCCCCTCTGCTGCAGCAGCGCAATGAAAGTGCTACACCAGGAATATTTCTCATTTGGGAAGCTGATAACAGGAGTTCGTGTGGCACAGGACAAGCTGCAGACATCTGCTCTGCATCTCTGAGCTGCAGAAGGCGCGAGGGTGCGGAGCAGCTCTGGAAATAGTGAGCAAGAGAAGCGCTGGAGCGGGTATTCTTGTACCTGGCACCTCAGCCTCGGCGGCTAGGAAAAATATGTTTTGGGTTAAATTCGTCAAGCCTCAGCAAATAACTCATTTCTCTCAACTCTGGAGCAGGGCAAGTGTTTGAGGTGAGATGATTCTCTGAGTGCCCTTTCAGGTGAAGCTTTTCAGTGCTGCCTGGCTGAAGATTGGCACCCCATGGTTTTCCTATTGAAATTCAATCGGGAGAGCCATGGGATGCCGGCACTTCTGTTCCTACCAGTGTCACTGGGCTGCCTTGTTTGCCGCGGATTTGTTGCAGGGCTCATGGGCTTGTCTTTGAAGCTATGGCAGAAAATTGCTGCTAGGGCTGTGCCTCCTTTGAACGTGGTTCATGGATTTCGGGGGACATGTGAGAGCGTGTGGATGTGTGGGGCTGTTCCTGGCTGGGCTGCAGGAGGAGCTGGGCTTGTCCTGGCTCCCTTGGGGCTCATTGGGGCTCTGCTGAGCAGAGAACCCAGCTGGAGCTGATCCTAGATCATGGCCAGCAATGAGATCCTGTGTTTACTCTGGGAAGGTTGGAACCAAGTAAGAGCCAAGTACACTGAGTTGTCTGCACTTGCATGCCTTTGTTATTGCTATTTACTGGTACTGGTTACCCAGAGCTCTGTGTCTGGTGTCTCTGAGCCTGCTCTGAAGTCCCACAAATCCAAGAGGGCACAGCACAGCTGTTTGCAGCAGCCCCTTCCCTGGGAGGCTGCTTGCATGGCATCCCTCTTCAGCTTAAGATCACCTCTAACCCAAAGGGTGGCTGTAGCATGGGACCTGTGGACACGGGGTGACTCCACAGGTCCCAAAAGTCTCAGCAGAGGTGAGCGAGGGCTGTGCCATAAAGCAGCAGGGCTGGGGGCAGCAGCTGGGCTGGCCGTGCTCCCAGTACCAGGAGCGGGGTGCCCCCAGGTTGGGCAGCTTGCACTGGGGCCAGCTTTTGGGTAGAAATGGATGCTGAGCTTCCTGGCTCTGACCTGTTCTCAAAACTGTTTTAACAACTCTTTCATAGTGCCATCACCGTTTGAATACCGAAACAGATAATTGCTTATCTGGAAGTTGCAGATTTCTACTTCCATTAGCAGAAAGGAGCCTTTTATTAGCTCAACAATATAGGTTATTGCTCTTCTATCAGACAAACTGTACCGTGGTGAGTCTGCCTAGCAGTGCAGCAGTGTTCCCGGTGCTGATGGAGGTTTTTTAACCCACGGACACCTGTGTAACCCACAGACACAGGCTGCAATGTGTTGCAATGAATTCCTAGTGCCAGGGAGCCACAGCAGCTGCTGTGTGCCTCTGCCTGATGTCTTTGGGTTCAGCCCTCTGTATGTACACACATGTGTTCAGCAGCTTCTCCACAGAGACCACATTTGGGGGGGAGAAAAAGGGAAATGAGAGGGGTCTGCGAGGTGCAGAGGACCCTGTGCATCCCCAGTGGCTGGCTTTTGACTTGTGTTCTTGTGGTCAGATGGATTGTAAGAGAGAAATAATCACCCAGCTGGTCCCAAGGGTGTAGATCAGGTGCAAGGCCATAAATCATTCTGCAACCACTTCTTCAGCAAGTTTCCTGCTTGCATCTTCAGCTTCTCCAGGGTCACATTTGGAGCTGGAAGCCAGAAACTGGTGAACTCCTTGTCCATTGCATCAGGTGCTGCTGGGTGCTGGGGCACAGCTGTAGCAGACCCCAGGGGGATGCTCCCACTTGAGCCACTGCAGTCATCAGCTTCAATGCAAATCCATCACAAGTAAGGTAGAACTTGAAGATCAAACACTTTTTTTCCTCCCTCTGCATCCTGAGAAGGGGAATAATCATCTCAAATGTGTTCTTCCAGTAAATGTAGATTAGTTCATTATTTTTAGCCCCTTGAGACTTTTAAAGTTAATCTGTGGCTGGCACAGTTTCTATTTTAACACAATTATTAAATGAAAGAAGCCGCTAGTTGTGAGTTAAAGGAGCTGCATGCCAAGGTTAATAGTTAACAACAAACTAACCAAACAGCCAGTTGTGGCTGTATCAAAACAAATACTAATTATGCATGGAGATGCTGCCACTTGACCTTGGTGATCCACTTCATGAAAATGGGATTGATTATTAAAGTGTGTGCATAACAATTTGCTCCATAAAGCCTGGAACCTGCTATTTCTATCAAGAATCGCTGCTTTCCTGGAGCAGTCTTGCAGTCCCTGAGCTTATCAGAGGGGTCCAGGATGGATTTGCAAAAACCAGTTCTCTTAGCAGTGCCTCAGCAATATGAGCTGCCACGTTTCTGTGCAGGAGAGCAACCAAGTTAGTGGGATGTGTTTAAGGTCTAATTGCACTGGGGTTGGGAAGATGGTATATGAGTAAATGCATTTTGCCTTCTTGCAACCTAGACCTTTTAATGCACATGTTTTCATCACCATCTTGTGTTTCATCCTTGGCACAGCGGTGCCCAGGCTGGTTCTTTCAGAGGTGGGCAGTGCCTGGTGCTGCCTTTGGGTCAGCCCTGGGGCCCGTGTGGGGCAGCTGCTGGCTGGGGCACAGCCCAAAATCCAGGGCTGGGCAGGAGAACAGGGGCTGAGATACTGCTGGTGGCACAACCAGGACACACTGGGAGCACCTTCCTGGTGCAGAGGGCTCCTGGGGACGAAGAGTTTAAATGCCAGATAGAACTTTTTTGTGTGTCTCTTAATAAAACCACAGCTTGGGGACCATTGCACCAGGGCTGAATATGGAAGCACCAGCAGGCTCCAGATGAACGTTTGCCATGGAGATGCAGTGGCCCTGCCAAATCGTCTTCTGTTTTGCAGGAAGGCTGTGCTGCTTGTGTTGTGCCCGGTATGAAACCCACCAAACCTGTGTGTGTTGCTGTATAACTTCATTTGAAAACAATTAATGAGGTCCTGATCTAATGTAAATGATCTCAACTTCCTAGAACCCCATGGATGAGCACCCAGAGGCCTCCTTAGTGTGATTTTTGGTTGCGTGAAGCTTCGAGACGAAGGGTTTGAAACCTTTCTGGTATTGTGACCGCAGTGATTAATGTGCATTGCTGTAAGAAGAGCTCTGAGCAGCTGAATTTGGGTGTTTTGGAGCAGCACTGCTAAGGGGCGAGCTGCGAGGCAGCACTGAGCCGTGCAGGTGTTTGCTGTAGCACAGTGACCTGCTTCAGAGGCATCCTGCTGCATGATAGTGATGCTGGGAAGGCTTCCCTGCATTAATCCTTTACCCCAGGCCCCAGGGGAAATTTTGTTAAAAATGCTTGCTGTGGGCTTGGCACAGAGCGCTGGCACCCCGGCTGGTGTGGGGAGCCTGTGGGTGCTGCTCCTTCCAGAGCTCGGGGGATGAAATCCGCTCTCTCTGCTGAAGGATGTGAGGCTGCATTTTCAACTGATTTTAAGTATCATTTGGGATCATTTTAATTTTGGCCTGAACTAACATGCTTCATCAACATCAGAGCTGTAATGGTACTCGTAAATCTTTTCCTGAAGAGGCCTCAAAGAGAAACTTACTCCTCTTGGCTCTGATTAAGGGCTTTCTGGCATGTGGGGACACAAATTGCTGTCAGGTGGCTGGGCTTGGGATTGGGGGTGGAGGGCACTGGCCCACAGAGCTGCATCTCCATCACTGTGTCCTCACCATGAGCACAGATGTTGCTGCAGCCACTTTGATTTAGAAATTCCTCAGTGGGGGATGAGGTTGATGTGGTTTTCAACCCCTTTTAAGGCGTTCCCATTTCTCTCAGCCCTGCAGGTGAAGGGGCATGGGGCATGGGAACAGTTCCTGATAGACTCAGGTATCAGCTCATGCCACAGTTGGTGCTTGGCACCTTCTGCACCAGTGCCATCCCCCAGCTTTAGCTTTCATGTTCCTGTTTTGCTCCATGACCCCACAACCCTCCTTGGTGAAGATTAAGGTCTTAGGGCAGCTCCTTTCTTCAGGGTGGCCCTAAGCACGGGTGCACCATGCAATACACTAATGTACAGCCTTAATGTAGGGGCGATTTAGGATTTATTAATAAGGTTAGATGGTGGGATTTTTAATAGCCCTTTCAATCAGTGTCTGATCACCCAGTTTAACACCACATCCCTGCTGTGGTTCAGGCCAGGTTCACATTGCTGCATTTTTCCCTGGTGTGATCGCAAGGCTTATTTAAGCTTGTGTACGTTATTTTTGGGTTCCAGTTCCCTCTTCCAAAGGGATTTGCAAGCCTGTTGCGGGTCTGTGTCTCTGCGCGAACCTGGCAGCAGGACTGTCCGTACTGATTTGTCTGGCCTGTTTGCTCTCTGCTTTGCCGTTGGAGATGTGGCTGTTAATTAGAGATGCCCTCTGCCATCTGAGCAGATATCCTGCTCACCTCCCCCATGGTGGGGCTGAGCAGCAGCTCCCGGCACTGCCTGGATCCTGACATGGGGCAGGAGGGGGGCTTGCGGTGGCAATGAGAGGCTGGAGAGCTCCCCTCGCACCCCCTGCTAATGAGCATAACGAGCATTCAGATGGCTGTGAGTAATCCCAATCCCAGCTCTTGTTCTCTCGGGCGGAACAAACCCCAGCTTTCTTGTGCTGCTCGCTGCTCTGGCCTGGAGCCGGGCCAGGGGCTGGGGGCTGCTCCCACCCCTGCCTCCCACAATTGCTGCATTCACCCTGCCTGGCCTCATCCTGCTGGGGCTGGCCTGGGGCAGGGCAGATCCTGCAACTGCACTTCTCTTGCTACTTCTCTTGCTGTTTCTTGCAGCTTTTACTCTTTTTCTGCGTGTCCTGTTGAAGAGGAACACCCAAGCTGGGTTTTCTCCTCCTTTCAGCATCCTCCTTTCTGTCCTGCACGGAATACTCTTTAGGTTGACTTTCTTAGCCATAAGTGGAATAAAACTTTTCTCCCTGCTTATCCTGTCACTTAGAATAACAGCATCCTCCTTATGCTGTGCTAGCTTTGATTACGTGGATGGCATTATGCTTGGGCCAGGCATTTGGCTTCTGATGGATATCTGAGCTGTGCTTCTACAGGGGGTGGTGGGGGAATAACAAACTTGGCTCCTCATAAAGAAAAACAAAACAATTGCAATTTAAGCTTGAGATGAAATAGAAAAAGAACCATGGAGCTCACTCATGAGATCAAAAAGAAAAAAAATTACTGGTACCCTAAATAATGTTGCAGAAACCTCAAATGCTGTGGATTGCAACGCAAATTGTTTTCTGCACAAAGAGCAATTCTTGTTCTCACTTCTCACAATAAATCCCCCAAACATCAGTAAATTGATAGCGTGGCACTTGTATGAAGCAACAACACTTTTTGTGAGATCAACAACAGTGTGTTGGGGTGAGGGAAATGTAAAACAGCTCAGGAACCACCACAGTGCAGATGTCCACAGGGGCACGTGGCTTTCAGTAGGCGATGGCATTGGTTCCTCTCCCCTGGATTGAGGACAGGAATGCTGAGAGGCTGGCCTGAAGCTGGTCCTCCTTTTGATTAAAAAGCTTTGGTGTTTTTGTGATGAAGAAACATCTGAATACGTAGTGAAATTGTACAGCAATTGTACATTTAAAGCAAGACCTGCTTGGGTTTCTCCAGCTGTGCCCTACAGAGGATGCGGTCTTGGCTGGTCCACAGAGCTCCCTGGAGTTACGGGTATTAAAACACAGGGAAGAGGAGCACTGTGAGCTGCATGGGGGGACCTTTTGGATCCCCAGCTAATTGGGGTGGTTTCAGATGGGAGCTGCAGGAGGTGCTGGGGCTCCATCGGCCCTGACATCCCTGTGGGAGGTGGAATTACTGGGAGAAATGCCCCAGCCAGCCTGAGCTGCTGCAGAAGCCGGGGCCGTGTACTCACTCGCCTCGTCTTCCATTTGTTCGTGTCACACAGCACGATTTAAAGAGCATGATCTCTGGTTTTGCGCACAGTCCCCAGATGAAGACCTTTGGTTGCGCCTGGCGTGAATGCGTGCTGCACAAGGACAGTGCTGCTGGCGAGTACAAAGGAGAGGCAGTCCGAGTGCCAAAATTAACTCTGCTCAGCGAGATGGAGGGCAGGCAGGGGCACAAAGGGCTGCTCGGATGGGGAGGCAGGGGGCTGAGAGAAGATGGGAAGAGGGAGGGGAAACCTTTCTTTGTCTGCATGCTCTAAACAGGATTTTGGAGTGTTCCGCATCCTATCCTGCCCCACTATCCCTGCGTATGGGGACTTCTTGCCTTCCCTAGGGCTGGAGGTTGGGGTTTCTGTGGCTTGGCAACTTCTTGAAGCACAGGATGGTGTGTCAGGGCACCAAGCTTGTCCTGGGAGTTCCCATCCCTTGATGGGATGATCTGCTTGGCAGCTCGCCTTGCCAGCCGGGGTTTGCTCATAGCTGCAGGTGAAGTGATGAGGAACATCCACAGCAAATCAATGAACCACGCAGGAGCTATTTGTGTGCCACCAGGATCTCAGAGCTGCTCCCATCTACTCCATCGTTTGGTGTGTGAGCAATAGATCGATGGAAGCAACAGGTTAATGGAACTAACCAACGTGGTCCCTATGGTAGGAAGATGGGTTTGACTAAGGGGGTATTTTTTCTTTTTCCTGGTTAACTCACTACCCCTCGCTGTGTTCTAACTTCATTCCTGGGCACCCATTGTTCCCCGTTCTTGGGGTACATTGGTGGTGAGTTCAGGAACAACTGTCTAGGGGCAGGCAGTACCTGGGTAGTAGCTGTTGATGGGAGAAAAGTTATGGTCTGGAGAAAAGGGTTGAGAAGCGGTGGTAGATGGGGTTAGAAGAGCCCGTGGAAGTGACATGGGTGAAGGTCCTGCTGGCAGATGTGTCAGCAGAGGCAGAGGGCACTACTGGGAAAGAAAGAGGTCTTGTTCCCTGGTGAGCTTCTGGCTTAGCATCCCATGGGCTTCCACCTAGACATGGCAGCACATTATAAAAGAATTCTGCTCTCCCTTAGAAATGCACCGACTTCTTGTGGTCTGCTCAGGTACACAAGGGATTTGAGGAGCTTGATCAGAGGTGACAGTTGTGTAGCTTCCTTTGAGGATGTTGAGATGAGACCTGTCAAACTAGAAGGTCACCGGCAGCACAGCTGATCCTGCTCCAGCTCGTAAGAACTGGGTTATCCCAGAGGGCTGAGGTTGTCTTGGCACGCTGCTTGTTGGCATTATATCTTCAGATGCTCAGGGTGATAAGCCAGAAAATAGGAAATCTTCAGTGGAAGACAAATGAGATTGCAATGAAATTTAAATGAAAACAATTTTGGCAAAAGATGTCTGCGAATCCCTCAATATAATATGCAGCTCTCAGACTTAGGAGTCAATTTATTCTGAAAATATGGGAGTATAAAAAGTACATCCAAGCTTTAAATAAATAAATAAAGGAAATAATAAAGCATCCAATACGTGCTAGGAGGAAAAATGGAAGAAATTGAAAGAACATTTGTTAACAGCTTCATTGCAGGTGATGGTAGGTAAACAGATAACAGCTTTTAGAAAGTGATACTAAGATCTTCAAGGAATGAGCAATTTGCACTGCAGAGCAACAAATTTTAATGCATCCAAGAAAACCCAGCAGCATAAGGACATAATATTGAACTCTACCCATGAGTCCTGTTTCTAACCACAGACGGTGTCTAGATATAGACAAACAGATATGAAGCGTTCCTGTGCAGCCAACCCCTACTTCACCTCAGAACAGTTATCTGATATGTCTTGGCATCAAAGGAAGGAAGCAAGCAACCCATGGAGATGTAGATGGAGCTATAAGAAGCAGCAGCAGAAGAAAAAAAGGTACAGACAAATTATTTCCCTTTTTGCAGAGAATAATTGAGCCTGGCTCTGTAGGAGACAGAGGTTATATCTGTAAAAGATGATGAAAAGCCAAGGTTGATGCTAACACTGCTGTTTCATACTTAGTGACCTAATCCATGATTGCAGCTGATTCAGGTCTTGGGATCACATAAATTACAGATACAAACCAGGAAACCTCTCCCTGACCTGTGGAAGGGATGGCTTTCTCCCCGATCTGTAAGTTCACCTGATGATAGTCCTGTTAGAAAAAGGTCTATAAATGTCAGAAGGAAGATGTGCGCTGCTTCTTCCTGACAAGCACAAAGAGTTTCAGGGATTCAGAACCAGCGGGACATGGGGGATTAAAATTAAGACTAAACAGGAAATAGTTGGGATCTCAATACAGAGCTGTGCACCGGCCCCTTTGGGCTGTACTTATGGCATCAGAAATGCAGATTTCTGAATTTCTGCAGAAACACAGAACTGTGGGGAAACCCCAGTTAGCACGGTGAGGATTGGCACCTCTGTCCTGTGGAGGCTGTGGGTGCTGCCCAGCTGAAGGGAAGGGGCCAGCTGTGGCCATATCTTATTTTTCTTTTATGTTGCTTGTGTTAAAATAATTGTTCTTTCTCTTTAGTGGGACACGGATCTCCCTTGAGCGTTTGCCAGTAAGATTTCCACTATCTCCAATTAAGTGTGTGTCCAGGTGTGAAGGGCAAAGCCTTGACAGTAATCTCAGGTTACAGAGAGCACACGGTTTCACTGAGTTGATAGAGACAGCTCGTTGTGTAGTTGGATACTTGAGAACTTGGAAGGTGCATTATCAGCTGGTGCTTGATTTATTGATTGGTGATTCTGTACCTTGCTAATTGGAGATGGCTGGCTTGTCAGCACTGCTAAACAAACATTGGGTCAAAGTCACTCGTCCTTCAAGGCAAAGAAAGATTAAGTTGTGCTCTCAAGAGGTTTGGTCCTTGACGTTAAGGAAGTGAAGTTGGTAAAAGGCTTGCTCATAAATGATGGAAGAAACACTTTGCTAAGTGGGTAGTGATCAAAATGTACGGGGAGAGTTTTTGAGAGAGTGGTCAGGCTGTGGAGTCTCCTGCCGCCTTGAAGGTCTTCCAAAACTGCCTGGACATGGTCCTGGTCCCCCGTGGTCCAGGGGGCTGGACCAGATGATGTCCAGAAGGTCCCTTCCAACCTCAACCCTTCTGTGCATTTGTCAGAAGTCACAAGATCCATGTTTGCCTTGTGACAGAGTGAAGACTAAAGACTTTACTCTCAAGACTGAAGTTGTTGTACTGATGGTAGCAGCAGTGCTCCTTGTGGGAGGCTGGGAAACTTTCCAGCGAGTCTCTGCAAAGGATACTTTTTTGATGGTTTTGTGGTGCTTGTGGATTATTATTAGCTCCCTGAAATCCTTCTTTGTCAGTGCGGTGGTACTACAGTCAAAGTGATCTTGGTCAACTCAAAGAAGTTGGCAAATGGGAGTCTTAAAACTGGAGCTGTGAAAATTGGGTCAAAATATGCAGTTTCACGTCAAATTCTGAAAGCAGAAAGACCACTTTTCAGTCTTGGGGTAAATTAGGAATAATTTCACTTAAACTAGTGGGCTGACAGGTGCATAGAAATAATTCCACATAATATACGCCAAAAATACATGGTCTCCTGAGGCATTTTCTGAAGCGCTTTTCCTTCAGCACCTTTCAGCTGAGCATTGCTTTGGGTTCAATTTATTCATTTTTAATGACTGACCTTCCCCATGCTGCTGATGGACTGCTTCCCTTCATCCCTCCCAGCTGAGCACTGCAGCCTGTTTGTTGTGACCAAAACTGTGCTGGTGGAGCCCCAGTTCTGCTAATCAATCTTGTTTGTGTGGATTCATCTTGATTTCACATAAAACAGAATAAATTAATGTCACGTGCATAAATGCACGAGGCTGTACCAACATAGCAACTTCTGGCTTGGGGATGTTTCCAGACATCTCAGAAGTGCTGGGTGGCAGTAATTCTGTCTGGTCAGAGGGTTGCTGGTCAGTCTGGGATCTATAATACGTTGTTGAGAGGGACGTTTTTAACTAGCATTTAGGATTTTTGATCTAGGTCAGGCCTGGTTTGCAGAAGCTGGACAGTTCTCACTGGGGAGCTGTGGTGGAGGTGGAACCAGAAGTGCAGTCACTTTGTTAAGCACCTGAAAGTTTTGTGACCAGGAGGTCCTACATCACCTGTCTATAATCACATCCTTGGGGCATAACAGCATCCTCTTGCTCTTCTATTTATCATGCACCTCCGTATTGCAGGATTAAGAGATTGAATTCCTTTTCTGACTCTTCATTGTTCCTATTTGTTTGCTGTTACAGCCATCTACAAGAAACCACTCTGGCTCTGAAGGCCTTCCAGCTTGCTTTCCTGCCTCCCCTTCCCTTCAGTTTTATTCTGGTGAAACCTCAGGTTTAAATCCTAATGGAAACTAAAGAATAATTATAGTTATGTAATCTTGCGATGCCATTAAGTCATATGACAAAGGCACAGAAATTCATAATAAAAATGTCAAGGGAGAAGAATCCATCAGCTGTGTTTCTTAAACTGCCTTATCTGGTGTCACACAGTTGATTATTTATGTAGGACCAGAGCTGTGCCTGGCACTTCAAACATGAATGAAAAGACACAGGTTATATTTAACATAAAGTAGGGAGAATGTAGATAGGCAGCAGTATATACAGGGGAAAACAGATGCAATTTTTCCTGAAGCAAAGGCAGGGAAACACATTTTTAGACTTTCTGGTGGATTTTGTTTTAAGACAGACCTGCAGGAGACCATCATTAAGGGCTTTGATTCTGTGTGTACCTTTAGACAAGGACTTGTATAGTGAGAGGTGAGGAGTTCCTGAATTAGAGCCTGGGACCATTAGGCATGGAAGGATCTGTCTGATGTCTCTAAATATATCTGTGTCAATACGGAACAGGAAAAAGTGCAATCTAGGTAAAAAGGCAGCATTGACACATGTACAAATTGACCAAACCAGCTGTAGATAAGTTATTGCTGGGACTTCCAGAGGTGCTGCCCAACCATGTCAGCTGTGGGCCCTGAAAAGATACCCCAGTGGGATTCGGGTGGTCCAGAAGCCTCAGGACTGCCCAAGTGTTGTGTGGGATTGTTGTGTGGGACCTGCACGTGAAAGCTCTGAAGGGTTTTGGTGTTGGACCGAGCAGCTGGTGTTGCTGCTCTATGTCGTAGGCTGATCCACTGCCACCGATCTTCTGTGAGAAGCAGTGACCCTGGCAAGATCTCACCAACCCCTTGTTAAGTGTGAGCAACTGGTGCAAAGCCAGTCCTAAGAGAGGAGAGGCTTGTAGCCTTCAGACTTCCCTGCTGCCTTTTTTTCCTTCCTTTTTGTCCTTTTGTTCATTTTCCATTACTTCTGTCTGCACGTTTTTGAAATAGAAGAAACTCTGTCCTGTTCTCTTGGTGTGGGGCACCCCTCTGTTCAGGGTGGATTTAGTCCTTTGGAGCCTGGGCTCAGGCCCGTGCAGGAGTTCCCAAGGAGATGGGTTGGCTTTGGTTATGTCTCCTGATTTCAGGCTCCATCCCTTCCTCAGGTGTGCTGCCAAGGAGAGATGGGGGCCTGGGGAAATGAGCCACTGATACAGCCGTGCTCTGAGGCTCGTTTGAAGAGAAGTTCAAAACCCCTTCCTTTCTCAAGGAAATGCTCTAGACAACATAACCTTCATTGAACTGGTATTGAATCAATTGAGGAAACATAAACCAGGATGAAGAAGCCATTGATGTAGCTGATGAAGTTCCCTCAGTACAGAGAGCCCTGAGGATCGATGCCGTTTTTGGAGCGTGAGGCTTGCCATTTTGTGCCTCTGAAATTCGCTGGCACCTCTTAATGCTGTCTGGTGGAAAATAAATGCTGTTTGCATGAAGCGATAGGCATTATGCTGGGGGTTTGCAACCAGATAGGACAAGTGACTGCCTGCTAGTACAGAGCAGAGGTGCAGAAAAAGCTTGTTCGTGTGTCCTTGGGAGCCAGTAGCTGCAAGAAAACCAGGCCTGTGTTGTTCATGTAACACCACTTTCTGTTGTTTCACAAAATGGCTAGCTTCATCGTGAAACATCCTGTGGTATGTACGAGCTTGGGGGCAAGAGGAGGCAGGAATCATCTGTCAGAAACCACCAGGGATCCTGTGACAGAGCTCACATAATTTGGATCAAAGCTCAGGGACTGAGAGCAGATAGCAGAGGTGTCTCGCCCCCCTCGGTCCTGCATCTGCAGCGTGGATCAGGCTGATGCCAGAGCCTGCGGCATCTTCTGATGCTTTTACTGATTTAATACTCTATCTTTCTAAAGTTACAAAAAAAAAAATAAAATAATTCTAGTCTGCCCTTGTCTTTGAAATAACTTTTCTCCCCTCTTCATTAATCAGGAAAGCTGTTACAGCTCTTGACAGCACTCTGGAGCAAAACAAAAAGGCCTAATTCACTAATAGGACCTAATGCATAGTTAAATTCTGCAGTGAGTCAGTCTATTTATCAAGACAATTCAACTTGAAAATTAGTCATCTAGAAAGATTTTGTTGGCGTTATGGAGTGGGCATATCTGCCTGGAGAAGGGGCATAAGTGCTGCGAGGGCTCTGGGAAGAACAGAAACCTCACGCTTCTTGGTGAGATGGATTTATTTGAAAGTCAAGTCACTTTTCTGCTCAAACAGTTGAGATCAAGGTGTGACGTGTCCACTGACATATTAAGATAAATTTCTCTCTGGCCCATGGGGAAGAGCAAGGCATTTGTGGTGCCTGGGCAATTCCCAGTGCTGCTGAAGCTCTCCTTGCAGCGTCCCTTTGGTAGCACAGATTCTGGAAGGCTTCTGTCATTGCTGGTTAAAAAAGCATGGAATGTGTATTTTAGGTAATATTTTGTGACAACTTTTTGCATCCAAGTCTAGAGTTGCTTTGTTATTGTTTAAAATCTTAAATTAGGTGTGCACAAATGCTCTAGATCCATAAGCTGTGTTCCTGCCCACACTGGTGAAGACAGCCCAGGCTTTGAGTGCAGACAGGGGATGCTCTGAGGGGTGGGCATTCCTCATGCCCTTGCAAAAGGAATGAAATGCCCAGGAATGGAGAAATAGAAGCTCTGTCCTCCCCTGCTGGGAATCTCTGAGAAGTGTTTTGTATCTTTATTTTTACTAAAAAAAAAAAAAGCTATTATTGTATCTGCATCCCTATTGGACTCCATCACAGCTGGAGACTGCTACAGCATGGAAACCAGTATAGGGTATGGTGTAGAGGACCATAATGAGGTTTGCATGAGTGTGGTTGGCATCCACCTGAGGGGGGCTTCAAGATAGGAGGATGAGTTGCATGATGCAGGCTTCACAGGGTAGCTAGAAGTCTGGTATATGGTTAATAGGCTCAGATATGGGGGTTTCAGGAAGGCATTATCTGTAGGTTGAAGTCGATTCTGATATGTTGTGACTGCTTGTATGGCAGATGGGTACAAAAACCACACAGAGGACCTTATAGTTCATCTTTATTCATGTGCATTTGAAAAAAAAAATGCTACCTTATGTTTAATGGGGTTGCTGCCTAGGTGAATGAAATGGGGTTACACACACAGTGATCCAGCTGGGATCTCTGCTCCCAGCTGGGCTGGGCCGGAGCAGTTCCCCTGAAACAGCACTGGGCTGATCCAGAGTGCGTGCTGGAGGAGCCGTCTCCAGACCAATTGCTCGACTGCTTTATAATGGCCCAGGTGGTTGAGTTTGCCCGATACATCCCATTACAACATCTGAGTTTTGATAGCATGTAACTGAGTGACATTTTCAACTCTTCAGGCTTCAATTTTCCCTTTAGAGAGCCCTCCAAGGACTCAAGTTTTCAGTAATATTTCAGCTAATACGTTTCGGTCATTTGACAAAATGAGAGCGAGGAAAATGATGTCATTTTGTTCATCTTAAAAGATATTCTTAACAGCCATTTTCCTGAGACAGCTCCTGTTCCTCCAGGCTTCAGAGCAGTGCCGTAGTAGTTAATGGAGGCGCATGAGGAATATGCTTTTCTTGTAAAAGATGCTTGTATTCAACCAAGTTACAAGTGTCTGAAAATCTCAGTGTGATCAGGGGAGCCTTATGAGAGCTTTTTCTAATTCAAAGGTAGAGAGAACAAGTGTTGAAGAGTCACGCTGAGCCCATTGAGGGTGAAGAGTAGGGTGGTAGGACCTGAGAAGAAGCTGGGAGGTGTTTAGAGGATGAGCTGATAAGGCACAGGCATTTGGAGCAAGGTTCCCGGCTATCTGTGAATCAGGTACTGCGAAACATGATGTTCTTCTTGGATTTGGGCCCAAAGGAGATGCACATCGGCACAGATAGGATTTTATTTTTTTTTTCAGAAGCACTTGGTTGTCTAATCTTTATTGATTTTTTGATGGTAACCTGGTTACTTGGATACCAATAGATAAAATAGATAAGCGTCTGCGCCTTTATGTGCCTTTAAAATCTATTGCAGTGAGATGATCTTACAAAAAACAGAGGGATGTGAATACTTCTGTTGTGAAAAATGGGAAGATGCAGAGGAAACACCAGCTAGGGCCCAGGTGCGTGGAGGCAATATGGAGAAATCGGTGAGAAGGTCTTGTTCCCAGAATGGGTGCTGGTGGAAGAGCAGCACGTGGGCATGTAATGGGAGATCACTGACATAGTTGTCCACAGCAACCAGAACCCAGCTCTTTTATAACACTCAGTTTGGAATAAGAGCTCTTTTCTTCAAATGGATCCTGTTATTTTCATTCACTTCTTTGGGGTGAATCATAGGAAAGGGTGGCCAAAGCCCAGGTATGAACTCCATCTGAATAAACAAGCCTTGGGATAGCATTCCAGCATTACAAAATAAACCACATTACTGTTCAAGAAGTCCCTGCCAAGCCCAGAGGAGATAAACTGTGATGGATCAGCTCCTGTGGGGCAGCTCCTTAGGAAAGATGCCTGCTTCTGGTTGAGCTGCTTGGGCCATGAAAGCTTCTGGGATTGCTGTAGTCCGTGTGTTGGCTGCCTTCTTCTCACAGGCCTTGTTTTGTCAGCTCCAGCACTGTTTATCATACTTTTCTGTTCTGGTTGTGTTCCTGATGAAGGATTAGGGCTGCTCTGTGATAGATTCTGGATGGAGAGGTGATGATGGTCGGTGTCTTAGAGGTGCGATGAGCCACATGACCCAGAAGTAAGGCAATAGGGAGGCTGTGGGCTTGTTGCATGGGGTAACAGAAACCACCAGCCCAGTGCCCACACTCCGCCTATCTCAGATGTGTTTAATTACACATTCCAGATACTTCTCTACTTCCCTTTTAATTATTGTTTCTACCAAGACTTCAAGTACCTGCACCTAAGAATAATTACATAGCAGCCCATTAGCTAATGCTCCCACACTTTAAACACCATGAAAACTGCAATGTAGCTGCTGCTTACCTGCAAGGCCACTCATTCTGCGATTTTTGTCTCTGGAGGACCATTACAAATCTTTGTTCCTCCTCTCCCCTTTCTCCTGTTGTTGTTGTGCATTCTTGTTTTTCATTTGCGTGGCTTTCTCCATTGGAATGAAATCATAATTGGTGATCTGAGGAATGTTTGGATAAAGTTAGGGCAGGATCAGGTGCGCTGCTGCCTTTGAGCATGGAGCAGACTCCGTGCTCCTGCACCTTGCTGCTTTAGGCTGAATGTTACCCATAGCAAATAGCGAGAAAATAAATCTAAAATGAAGACAAAACAAAACAATCAGTGCTTCCCATTCTTCCCTCCACTTCTGTATAATGTGCATGCTTTTACCTTAATCTCTGTGGCCTTATAGCAGTACCCACCACCAAATTATCTGCGTACCCCATTGAGTGCTGTGTTTTTCTCTCCCAAAGCATGAAGCCTTTCAGCTTCCTTCCCTGCCCAGCCACGATGCTTGCTTGCTATTACAAACCTGGCTATTACAATTATGCTTACAAGGAAGCAGCTAAATGCAGGTGTGTAGATTCCAGACATGCTCAGCAGGGCGACCTACACTTTAATTTGTTTGAAGGAGGTATAAAACTTCTGGGATAAGCTTTGTTAATAGAAAAGTGCAATCATATCTTTAAAGGAAACACATCTCCAAAAATCAATGTGATTGACCTTCTTTTCAGTTTTAATTAAGCCAAATCTTCCTTCCTGCTAGCACACCGACCTGTTTCACTGCTTGCTGCAGACCACGAGGGTTGAGCTAAAACCCTTCTATTGCAGCTGGAATATCTGATAAAGGCTCTCATCCTGTGTTGTCTAGAAGCAGTATGAGCCAGGAAGGTGCTTCCACTCCAAAAAATTTTATTTTTATTTTCTTTAAACAAATGCAGCTGCCTACAGGAGCAATATACTGATGGGCTTTGTAGCACTGGGATTTGGGCCAAAGCTGGAAAACCAGCCTGAGATGTTCTTCTCTTGTAAAGCAATCAGCTGAAGAGAACAAACTCTCCTTGAATAATTGCCATTGCATGTGGAGTCATCATTGTAGGTGCACATGTCCTGGAATGCTGTTCCTCCTAATGCAGAGGCTTAGCGCATACATTTGGACAATTCTCCAGGCAAACGGTCAATTTTTATTGACCATGTGCTATGAATTTCTGAAAACTGCATTTCCCAAGAGTCTTGGAGTACTGGTTAATGAGAAGTTAGCGTGCATTTACTCCAAGGCATGGTAAGGGTTATAATGGGGCTGCCTGGTACCACGCTTTGCTCAGCAACTAAGAGCCGTGTTGGGCTGAAGTCTTCTGCTCTGTGGGGAAGAGGAGTTTCAGGCTGTAAAACATGACAGTGATGCTAGTTTAAAGAAATGCTTGAAATCTGTGTGCTTGTGCAGGAATGGGATGCGCTCAGCCTAGCAGCAGCTAATTTGGTTAAGTCTCAGAGAAAAACATACAGTAGGTCTTCCAGTTTCTCTGTATTTTATTACAGAGTGCTTGTGGGCCATTCCACTAGAAGTTAGTTTTCAATTTAAGGGAACTATATGTACTTACAGTGTGTGTATATAATGCCTGTTAGAGTAGACACCACTGCTACATCCTCCACTGCTGTCATTAACAGAGGGGATGAGCGATCCTCATCGTGCTGCAGTTGGAGCTGTGCCACCCTGGGCACTGCACCCAGTGGCTTTGGGGACATTTCTGACCTGTAGCCGGTGGGTTACTTGGTCTTCTGCCAGATGAACCCAAATCAGTTTTGTTTCTCTGAGCACTCGTGCATCTGAGTAGCTGGTGAGTGCCAGGCTGGTTTAGCAAGAGCTCAGGAATCTCTTCCCAAACTGTGCACGGGAGGCCGCCTGTCACGAAGGTACAGTGTTAATGTGTGGGGAATGGGAGATGTGATGGTAGAAAACATTTGGGAGTATCTTTGCGGTAGTTTTCTAGTCTATATTTCACAAGGAATTTGATCGTTTGCACTCAGCCCAGTGGGAGAGCTGCCACAATTAGCGGCATGTCTGTTTCCTCATATTTATATTTATTTCAAGCTACAAAAATGTGTTTTGGAGGGGGAAAAAAAAAGGGTAGAAGAAGAATAACTGGCATCCTGAAGGGAAGAAAATCAATATGAACCAGCCACCAAAGCAGGTCAGGTGCAGGCTCCTGGGTGATCCCAGGTGTGTGTGAAACTGGGAGGACTGGGGAGAGCCCAGTGAGATGCAGCTCTTGGCTCTGGTAAGCCTCTGGCACTCTCCTCCACCTGTGCCCTGCCTTGTGAGTGAGCTGCCAGGGAAGCTGACTGGTGGAAGGACCTTGGCCCAGGGCCAGCAGGGTTTGCAGGGTGCTCCTCAGGACCTCAGGGCAGCTCTGTTCCCACTGATGGTGCTGAGATGTCACCTGTGAGCATGAGGTGGAGTTTGGGGCTGGGTGATGAACAAGCCCCTGCTAGGGAAGAAGAGCTAAACCCTTAAAGTAATGGCAGGTGCTGTCTATTTAGGAGCTGACAGTGTGGAAGTGCAGCTGAATGTGTATTCCTGCCCAAGACCTGAGGGGTGGCAGAGGTCCCACAGCACGTGTTGGCAGCTGTGGGGTGGCTCTCTGCAGGCTCTGCAAGCCCCACAACAACAGGATCGCTGTCACACGCCTGTCTGTCATTCAATGCGGTGACACAGCTCTTGGAAAGAAGAGAAATAATTAAAACGTGACCTAAACCACTCTCAGGCTGCCTTAGCAGAGGCATTATACACTGGGGGTCTAAAGAACAGCTGAGATGCCCTGGAAAGCAGGCTCAGGGTGCTGCTGGATCTGTCTCTGTTCTCCATGGCTTGTGTTCCTTGAAGCAGCAAGGTGGGCAGGGCATGGGGACCACTGGGGGGACTGGCACTGCTGGGGACATCAGCAGTGGACTGGGAACAGCAGCAGTCCAGGTCTCTGCTGGTATGGCTGGAGAAAGGGACATCAGGCAGGGTGCCTGGTGACAGGGACATGTGCTGTCAGGGGGTGTAGGAGTGGGACCCATTCTCCAGGTAACACATCCTGAGGTGACCCCAGGAGCTGGGTGACATAGTGCGAGTCCCTCTTCATATCCTCCTCACATCCGTCAGTGTTTGGCTGCAAGGCTGCACGTGGGGGAAGCAAAATTGTGCCTTGATTTTTATGTAGCAAAACTGTCTCCGCAATCACTTTTTCCTCAATGAAAGTTTCTGTTCCGCAGCCCCAATCGCAGCACAATTGCACAGATGCCCGCGAAAATCTCTGAATTGGCTTTTTCCTCAGTAAAAATAGTGGTGCCCTTCCTTTGCCCCTCTCTCAATTAGATACTACTTGGGAGAAAACAACAGAGCAGCGCAGCACACCCGTAATGCTCCGTGTGAACCCCCTCCGCTGCTTCCTTGCAGGAACGAGAGGTATTTCTTTATTAGAGAGAAATATTAGGCAGAAATCCCCGGCTTGCAGTGCTGTTCCCCCATAAAGCACGCTTTTGGCTTTTGAAAAATAGCTGCTCGGTGACACAGAGCTGGAGGACTGCAACCCAGCCCTGGTGCCTGTGACACCTGGGAAGTTAAAGCTGCAGGGAGAGTTGGCATGCAGGGCTGTGGGGGATTGGAGGTGACACTGTCATTTACAGCCTCGTCCTCTGAAAAGTGAACAAAGCTATAAGCCGTGCATGGCAAACATACTGGAGGAGGGGGGTAATGAAGCCATCTATTTGTTATTCAGAGCAGGGTCAGAGCTTTCTCTGCTTATTTAGGTCTCTTGTCTTGCTGCGGAGCAAGCTAATGCGTGCGCTAATGTAGAGATTTGCTGAAGCTCTGAACAGCGTGAGGAAGGACAGGCTCAATGAAAAGCTGATCAGTTGTCATTGAAGTTCCCTAATGTGGGGAGCAGTGTGCTTGCCGCGGGTACCTCCTGTTATCCCCCACCTGTGGGTGGTGTCCCCGAAGCGAGGTGGTGATGGATGGGGGCTGTGTGCTGGGATGGTACAAGGCAGGGGGCTGGCTGCGAGCTGGCTGTGCCCCCCTGTGTCTCTGGGGACCTTATTTCAGCCTTAAATCATGAACCTCCCAGCTGTGTTTTTCCCTGCAGTAATACTTGTAGCCGTAATTCTGCCTCTTGGCTATAGCTGGGTGATGTCCCAGGCGCTGTGGTTAACTACCTGTTAGTTTGGTTTTTCTTCCTAATTAGCTTGTTTTTCTTCCAAATGGGGTCTTCTATCTTGTACCCCAGCCTGCACGCACCACACCCTCTCGTACTGAGAATCTTTGAGGGGCTTGCACGTGGTTTAGCCGCAGGTGGGGCTGCCTGCAGCGAGACGGATCTGGCCTTGCGCTAAATCTGCTCTCCTGCTGGCACTTGTCTGCTGACATCTGCCATCGCTAAATGCCAAAAGGGAGCTGAGCTTGTGCTGGGAGAAAAAAATGACTGGGAAGGCAAGGAATTTTTTTTTTTTTAAGCCTTTCTGTTCCTTGAGCTTGGCTGCTTCAGCTCAGCAAATTGCAAGGTGAGAGGAGATCCAGCACTTGCAGCAGAAATGGCCCTGAAGTGGTGGTGTCGACGTTGCAGCTGCAGGACAACACTCGTGCGAGAGCAAATCAATATAAAACAAAGCAGGAAGATGTTAGAAACTGCAATTAAGGAGGAGGCTGATAATCAGGCTCTAGGAAAAAAATGGTAGTAGCATGGAGGTGAAAACCAGCTCTGGACTTTCATGATGTTTGTGCAAAGAAGTGGCTACATGAGGACGCATCTGTAGTGTTAACAGAGTCCAGGAGAGTGAGGTCCAAGCAGCTTTTATTCCAATTGCCTTTGTCTAGAAACTTACACCGGATTTTGTCTTGTGCATATGGTGTGCATCAGTGTGGGTTCAGGCATCTGTCCCTCCAGCTCCAGCATTTCTGCTCAGCAGACCCTAAATCGTGTCCTGCATAGAGCCACCCAGCCTGAGAGGCGCTGCACGTCAGCTCCTCCATTCCCCAGGAAGGGGATGCTGGGGTACTGCTGGTAGGTTTGGAAGTTAACAATAATGACAATAATTCTGTCCCTGCTATATGCTCTTAGCTCGTGTTTCTTTTACCTAAGTCTTTGTCTGAAAAACTGAAGTTGCACTGATGTGAAATGAACCAAATACGACAGCAAAAGAGGATGTGCATGATAGTTTTAATGAGAACTGGCTTATTCCTGAGAGGAAAGGCTTTACCTTACCAGAGGAAAATACAAAGTTGGGCTGCGTTTCTAGAGCCTCCCATGCAAGTCAGGTCACGAAAACCTGACCTGTGAGAGGTACATCTGTACCTCCTGGTTACCCATTGCTAATACACAGCTCAGAGTCCATTACGTTCAAAATAGCATCTTCTGGCATTAGCTTTAATCTCTGCTGTAGGGTAGATTTACTTTTGTTTGTACTTCTTACACAGCCTTCTCCAGCCCTGCCTGCTCCTCTACTTGAATTAGCCCCTAAATTAGTCTCATTCTCCTTTCCCTGGGAGTAGGATATTAAAGTTGGGCTGAAGAGGCTGAGAAAAAAAAAAATAAAAATGGGTATTTTGCCTCCTGTATCATTAGCTGGCCTTAGCAACAGGCTTGTAATCACCTGCTTTTATTTATATATATTTTTTTTTTTACCTGCACCAGAAGGCAGCTGTAACCCTGCATCTTCACAGCCTGGCATCTGCTGATACCCATGAGGAAGCCCCTCCGACGAGGAGTGATGCCAGTGCCTGCCCAGCGCGGAAACCTCGTGGGCATGCAGCAGGTCGGAGCGCTGGCAGACACCTCGATTCCAGCCCCCAGCACCAGCTCAGGGTTTGATCAGCAAACCAGAAAGTATTGCAGATATTTCTCCTAAAACCCCGCTTGCCCCCTGCTGTGCTGTTCCTTTTGCTTTCAGCAGTTTCCCTGCTGCTCCTCTCTGGCAGCATCGTTCCAAACCCTCTCAGGGCCCTGATTTATTTGCAGTAGAGGTCGTTTTGGCTTAAGTCTCCTGGAGGTTTTGGGGGCATACTAATAAAGCCTTGTGGGAGGTGGTCTCATTTTACTGCTTTGGTTATTGGAGCGCTGCTTAAAAGAATACAAACTCTTAGGTCTGCCAGTGGAGATAAAATGAATCGAAAGGTCAACAGCAGCCTTGGTGTTCCCATTTCTGTCTGCAGAGATTTCTCTCCTAGAGAAAAGGCTGTGGTTTATCGTGTACTGCTTTGAGAAGTGCTGAGAGGGCTGTGTTAGGAAGAGTGTAGAGAGAATGGTTTGACACACGTGCATGTTCACGAGTTTGCTGGCATCTCAGAACGAGGAAGAACGAAAGGAGCTCCACATGCTGGAACATGTCTTGGCTGTTTTTATCTGCCCAGAAGTTGGTGCGAAGGTGTTGTCCTTTTAGAAGTTTGTGCATTGTCTTCTGTTATACAAACGATGAGCTGGAACTTAAAATTCCTTTGCTTCAGACCTTTGGAGAAGCTGAGGGTTATGGGGAGTGCACATGGGATGGTAACTGGCAACTAGGAGGTGTCTGAAGCTAAGGACAGGTCCTGAGTTCCCTCATAGATGAATGTGTCCTGGTTGCACAGCATGGTTCTGCCTTCCATACAGCTGGGGGAGATGCAAGCATTGCTCAGTGCTCCTTGTTTCCTCTAGGGCAGCAGGCTGAAAATGAGGAAATGGGTTTTCCAAGAAACCCAAACTGAAGTTGGTGGGAGCTGCATGTGCTCTGCACCTCACAGCCATCCAGAGTGACTCTGTCACTGTCCCGTCCTTCTGCAGGCTTAGTTAGATCCCTTGGCTGGGTTAGGGTTGGTTGAAGATTGCAACAAAGCGTAGCGCTTGGGATCAGCCCCCGAGTGATGATTCCTCACCTTCTACCCTGCCGTAGTCCTGCCCTTACACCAGGAGAGTCTCGCTGCTCTCTGCTTGCCCATTTCCATAGCTGAGTTACTTCCTAAGGTGCTGTAAAGAAGCAAATGACTACAAATTGTGCCTTTTGTGAGAGCAATATAACTGCCTGGCTTTGAGGCTACTTTTCTAGTCATCTGAGGGGTTTAGGGTGGGAAGTACAGCAAAGTACAGACCAAATTTCTCAGCCACGTATGGCTGAGAAAATAAGCATTTCAACGTAAGTGTAAATCGAATCTGAATTGAGCTGCATGAGGCAGGATGCACTTTCATGACAGAAGTGGGCTAAGTGAATTTTAAGAATAAAAATGAGAGGAGAAAAATGCCTTGGGCATATGGTATTTGGATGATGGGCTAAAGCAAAAGGAAGGCTTCCAGGAAAACAGAGCTGGTTATGTTGTTCTGTCACTGAGAACTTCCTGAGAAAGCCTTTCTGCTCAAGGAAAACATCAGTTGGGGAAATTTTTGTAGTTTTCTCCAAGGCTTCATGGACCTCTTATTGAAATCTGGGTCTGCTGAGTGATGTTTGCGTGTGGCTCCAGAAGGCCAGATGTGTTAGGTGGTGAAGTGAGTGCAGGTAGTTGAGCTAGCGTGCAAGAGCCACAAGCCTGTAGGTTGGGAACGTGGGCTTTTGGTGTGGGAAGAGCATTCCTAGCTAAAGAAACCTCCCCATGTTCCCACAGAGCAGGTAGCACGGAGGCTGCAGAGGCTCCATCCTCAGGGAGCTGCAGCCTCAACCAGCCCATGATCCAGGGGTTTATCCACAGTTGGGCAAAAAGGGAAGGACAAGAGTTGTGGTCTCCTTCATTTCCATCTACCTTCCTGGCCTTCTTCCCTCCTGGTACGTGTGCTGCCACCCAAGCTGGGCAGCGCTTTCATTATAAGCTGGAAGGTGTCCCGCAGACAGACACTGTTGGAGTAACCAACACAAAGAAGACATCAGCAGAAAGCAACAAAGCAAATATCCCTGCCAAGTGGGTTGCCAAGGCTGCAGGAACACAAAAAAGTGAGTGGCTTCATCCAATTTTTTTAGTGGCACAAAATAAATCAGAAGACAGAAATAAACAATTAAATGTGGATGAAAACATATACGGCGTGCCAGCGAGCAAAATAATACGTCAAGAAAAAATGTTGTGTGAATTCAAGTCCCTGGGAAAGTGTGAAACTGTTAGGTTTTTGGGTAGCTGATCATTTGGTTTGCCTTATAGGAAGGGAACCGAATTAGGAGGAGCTAAGCTGCAGCTTTCACATTTTCCCCACGATTTAAAATGATCGGTGCCGGGGTGATGGAGTGCCCTGGCAGGCAGAGCTGGGCTGGCAGCGGGGCTTTTCCCCCGAGCAGGACCAAAGCTCAGGGCACAGTGGTGTTAAACTCGTTGCTACATCTCCTTGCGTCTGAGCACAGATTCAAAGCGTGCCCTGAAGTCCCAAATATTTTATGATCTTCCCGTGGCTCTCAATGAGCCTCCCAAGCAATCGCAGGTATAATGCTGCTCGGCTTCAGGGTGGGCTCTAACCTGATTAAAGGCAGCTGGCAGCCTGTGCCAGATACAACACTCCTTGAAGATCTATGAGAAGCAAGCAACAACGTTGTACTCAATTTTGCATTAGTTCAATCTCCTTCTATCGCTGTCTCCTCCCTGCTTTCCTCAGCTAAGCGCAGCCAAAGCACACCTCGGTTTTTGGGGAGCTCTGCTTCTGCTCGCTGCTGCTTGCTGGTTTGACTCAGGCTGCGAGCTCTAAATCCTCTGTTTTCCTGCTTGGCAGAACTGACTGCTCAGAAGACATTTTAAATTTGGAAGCAATGCTAACAGTTGGCCTCAGTGTACCCAGTGATTAAAAAAAAAGAAAAGTAAAATGAAATAATTATCTGGTGTTGTGGAAGAAGCCAAGCTGTAAGGAGGACAGAGGAGCATAACACAAACATGTTAGCATTGTACTGCCTTGTTTCATGTTCATGTACCTGGGTAAAGTAGTCTTGTTCATACAGAAATGTCTCAAAAAACAGGATCTGATGTAGATTTTTTTGGGAAAAAACATGAAATGTCTAAGCAAGAAGTTACTGCTGAAAACGCATTGCTGAAAAGTTGTCGGCTGTCTTCTGGGAGGTGACGTAGCCAGACTGCTACACTTTGAAAATGTGAAATTCTCCATTTGAAAATGCAGCCTTGGATAAATACGAGGACGGTCTGAGCACCCCAACCCTACCTCGCAGCAGAGTGGAGCTGTCCTAGAGCACTCTCTGCGTATGCAGAGCCCTGGCATCTCCTGCAGGCTGGGCACTGCTCCTGGTAAGATTAGCTGGCAGATTAAGCTGCTTCCTGCGTTTTGGCATGGAAGCAGGAATACTCTGGGTACTTCACTCTCTCGAGATCAGAAGATTACCTTAATGCCAATTGCTGGAAGCAGGACAGATTGTTTTTTTTATCCAGCAAGTAGACTTGACCAAGGAACTGGTATTAAATCTAAACCCAGAGCCCCACTGGCATTTTACCGTGAGCCTGCAAATATTCACGTGTTAGCGCAAGCGTGCATGGATTTTGTGTCAATGAATATTGTATCATGACACAATAACAAAGAGCACAGGAATAAGTGATTTATATTCCATATATAAACTTAATGCTGTTACCTGCTGCTTTCCCTTTATTTTTCCATTTCTTTTCATTCTTTCAGTCATTGTTTTTCAAGGTTCCTATTTTTCTCAATTTTTTTTCTCGCTCCCTAGGATTTCTGTCTATGAGCCCTGCAGATGTACAAATCTTTGCCCAAATTTTGCATGAAGCATTCTGAGGGTGTAACTGAGCATTTGAGAAGTCTCATCTTAGTCTTGGGGATGTCTCTTCTGGCTTGCCCTTAGAAATGCTCCAGGAGAAGGCAGGCTTGATGAGCAAAGGGTAGTGTCAGAAGGGTTTCCAGCAATCATGGCAGGTCAGATGGCTCCAAGAGCTTTCTGCAGCTCGAAGCACATGGACAGAGCAAGACTGAGATGCAGACCAGGAATAAACCATTCTGCGGCAGTTGTGGTTGGAGATCTGAGAAGCAGCTGGGGCAGTGGAGCAGTGGTGGCTTCCAGCCTGAGGAAATGGCTTCTGCTTCCTCAGGGGTTGTATCTGGGCACCAGTGGGGCAGGACTTTGTTGCTTTCAGGGCTTATTTGTTCATTTATGTTCATTTATTTATATATGTATATATATTTAGGATCAGGATGATTTGACTTATCAAAAGATAGTCCTGTAGATCAGTGCTTAGATAGGTTTGTTCTCTGAAAAAAAGCCCCATAAATTTACAACCACAGAGATGTCAGCTCTCTACATTAAAAACAAAACAACATACAAGTCTTCGAGCTTCTAGAACCAAATGACTTTTGACATCTCCAGGACTGCTTGCTTGTTTGTCCCCTAAAAACTTGAAGGCTGCCAACCCCCCTGCTACTCCTCAATGAGAAGTGGGGCAACTCTTCTTCCAGCGTGCTCTGGGGGAGCTTTCTCAGCAGTGTGTAAAAAAGTGTCAGTGCCAGCACCACGTGAAACTGTGCTATGGCAGTGATAATTTTGTCATTTTATGTGCACTAAAATTAAGAGAATGCCCATAAATAAAGGGTTATGTAAGGCCTAATGATGTTATCTTTCTCACTTACCTTTGGCTTTATTCAGCATCTGTAGTGCTGCTGGGTTTTTATACGTCTGTGTGAATTTAAGTCAGGGCTGAACTTGATAAAATAAAATAATGGTCAAATGTTTAAAGGCACATGTGTGAAATGCACAATTACTTGTGGCTAGAGTAAAATAATTAATCTTTCCTGAAATGTGGGACAGCCTATGTGGTATAGTGACTTTCCAAACAGCTGTTATTAAGTGTTCATTTTATTCTGGAATTATTTCTCTTCTCGGTTCCTTCTTATCAGTGTGCAACCTTTGTATTTTGTCACGAAAAGGGATGTTTTTTTTTTCAGAGTACAGTACTGTTTGTCAAAGCAGGTCTGACTTGAGGGTACAGGGTAAGAACCGTCTAAAATCAGGCCCCAAATGAGCCCTTCGTGGATGATGACTGGAGCCCTTCACACCTCACACAAACACACCACGCTCCCTGTGGAGCTCAGGACATTTGCACTGCCTGTGCCATGGAGTCTGATGTGACCACAGATCACCTTGGATCACCTTGATGCCAGTTGTCCCTAGCGTGTTTTCCCCTCAGAGGTGCTGGAGGCAGCTTTAGCTGAAGTTCTTGGTGGGATGGAGCAGCATTAGGAGAGCAATGGAAATGGTCTGGAAGTTGAAATATAAGCCTCCCAAAATCGGTTATATTAGAAGGATGGATCTTAAGAGCTGGTGATTTTATGAGTGAGAGGGCTAAGCTGAAACTGTAGCCCAGGCCTCTTAAAATGCTTATCCTGATGTGCAGAGCTGCTCAGCTCCTTGATAAAGAACTGAATTGTAATGGCGTTTTTATCCTGTAACTTTTGTGCTCATTTGCAGCTGCTTCAGTGAGCATCTTGGGGGAGGCAGTAAATACACATAATTCACCACCACTTATGCATGGACAGGAGCTGTTGAAAAGTTGGGCCCCGAATTAGTTTGTCAAGGGCTGCTGTCAGAGCAGCAATCAGGCCCTGACGTGTCCCCAGCACAGGCTGGGGGGTGTCTGCATCTGAAGTCAACTATTTGTTTTTATTTTTACTCCAGAGCTAAGACACATGCATATTTGATAACAAACCACTAGTGCAGAGAACTGCTGGGAAAAAAAATTAAAAAAATCCTCAAATCCTATTTTTAAAGCTAAGAGAAAACAGGATGGCACAAAATGGTGCAAGTGTTATGGTATCATTAAATCTTCCCCACAAGCAAGTGGAGATTGTTGCTGAAGTACTACAAGAAGTCAATGCTTTGTCATGTTTGAAATGAGTGTTTTACAGAGGCCTGTATTTTGGTTGTCTGAATCTGAAAGTGTGACCTGAATGGTGACATCTCTGCATTTTTTGTGGCCTCAGCTAGGCCTGTGCTGTCTGTCTGCTTAAACATGGCCTTGGAGGGGAAAAAGGACCTCTTTCCACATGTGCTTCTCCTCACCCAAGGTATTTGAAGCGAAGTGAGCTCTGAGGTGAGTGCCCTGCGGCCCCTCGGGGTGTCACAGAGCATTAGTCTTCCTGGACACCCTACCTGAGGAGCTTAAAATAGGGCAAGGGCTGGGCTGCCTCCCGCTGCGTGGTGATGGGATGAGCAGGGAACGCAGCCACTGACTTCTCGGTGTGTTACCTGGAGCTGCTCAGCCCTGTGAGAGTCTGTCTGTCAGAATTTGAAAGGACAAACACACAAAGTCCAAGGGGAAGCTTTGGTGTTTTGAGAATTACGTGGTGAATGGGAACGAGGACATGGAAGGAGGTTCAGGAATATTGGCGAGGCAGTACAAGAATAAAAACGTCTGTGTGTTACTCAGGGTTAGGATGAGCTGTAGGAACAAAGGGCAAATTGTCAGCAGATGTTTCTTCTTGAACTTGTAGCTTAGTTTTCTCTCATTTTTTATAGCGGACAATCTTTGGGGAGAGAGTAGACATAGAATTGGTAAAAGCTGAAATTTGCCTTCCTGCTGTTTGCCTGAGCTCGTGGTCTTCTTGCACCCACCTGCTCTTCCTGCACCCCACTCCGTCTCCCCAAATGCCTCCCTGCAGACGTGACTATCTCAGCCAGGTATAAGCAATAAAAATCCTTACCCAGAGGGTTTCTCCTGATTCCTGAAAACAAGGCTTAAGCCTGCCTTCTCCTTCAGAGCTGAAGATGGCTTGTGGGAGGTCTGAAATAAAATCTGAAATAAAAACCTCTGATACTGGCCTTTACTTGGCTGATGATCTTAAACCATCCGTACCACTGGGACTCTACTACAGAAAATAAACAGATTTATTTAGCTCAGAATTCAACATTTTATTTTGGTGTGTCCTCTACCGTGCACAGCTGGGATGGTCTGCACGGCTCCATTGTGGTTTTGTAGGATGTAAGGAGTAGAGAGAGCCCAGGTTCGGCTGGAGAAGGTTATGAAATCCAGCACGACGGCTTGTTTTTCTCTTCCTGCACAGTCTGTGCCTCTCTGCTGTGCAGGAGTGCTAACCTCAGTGCTTTAGAAGCTGAAGGCAAGCTGTGAAATAAACTATTTTTCCTCTCCATGCCAAGTCTCTAGGATCATCTAAAATAGGAGGCGGATAATTTTCTGCAATTATTAATCTAATGAGAAAGAACATTAATAGTTGAAATCTCTAAATGCTTTGTTTACCCTTCAGTTTCTCATGAACGCTGATTAGAAAAGATGTTTTTGGGGGTGTTTGGGAGAAAATCATTTTCCAGTGCTGATAATTTAATCCAGAGATTAAATTTGACCCACTTCTCTCCAAGTCATTATTTCATCTCAGGTATTTATAATCTAAAGCCCTTCCTCTATTGTGCTGTGTTTCAAATCCTCGGTGGATTATATGTAAATGTGACAGATGCATGGGGTAGAAAAGCTAAAAATGTATAATTTTTTTTTTACCCTGCTGGGGAGTTTTGCCTTTCTTAAATTAAGAGATTAGAGAAGGAGAGCAGGTTCTGCCACTGACACACTAGACAGGTGAGTATTTATAGTAGTGCAATTTATGTGACAGCCAGCACGTGCCGTGTGATGATGCTGGCAAGCCATGGGGCCGATGTTTCTTGAAGATGCCCAACACACCTTCAGCTGGCCCTAGCCATCGTGATGCTTTGGGGCACAGTGGGCTGCTAGATTTCATAAGTATGCTCCTCACAGGGTATATTGCAAGGTGTATACAGCCTAGAAAGAATACTTGTTATTATGGAAAATGCTTAGGAAATGGTTTAATGGGTCTTAAAGGAAGAGTAAAGGAGTAGAGTCTGGATTGGTTTTAGCTATCTAGTACTTAGAAATAGTTACAAGAAAATTGTAAGCAATATTTTCCTGGAATGTTACTTTTGCCCAGGTATCAGGAGTTTTATAAAGAAAATAGGAAAAAGAAATTTGAGCTATTTTTTAAAATTTTATTTCCTGTGAAATTACGAGTTTTGGAAATGAAATAAGCTATTCCAGGTAAATACTATCATTTTAAAAAGTACTTATGGGCCACTGTTTAATGTCTAAGCCCTCAAGAAACTGCGTCAGTCGTAATATGCAACACTTCTAAGAACAATATAGTCAAAATATAATCCTATAAATGCCACTAAAAGCCTTTTTTTGGGTAATACTCTTTTCATGTGAGACTAAAGAGTCATTTTACACTTAGAGTTTGACTTTGGGAATATTAGAAAGATATATTTGATGTTACAGCCATTTGAATAATGGCAGAAAGGTGCGTGTGTGGTTTTTTGTTCCATAGGATAACTTATCACAATAAGACTTAAGATATTTTTCATTGGAAGAAAATGAGCCACTTACGAAAACGGCAGTCAGTGCCTGGTATCTCTGGTGTCCATCCAGCTCATCCTCTCTGGAGAGATGAAGAGCTCTCCGTGCCTGCTGCTTTGCCCTGGTTGTCCCTAGGTCTGGCCCTGGCCCACAGCCCTCATTGCAGATAGCACAGTTTTGAGAGACTGTTTTCTGATGGTGCTTAACCATTACAAGTGGTCTAACTTTCTGGCTGTGAATGAATCTATCGATACCCACACATTATTTATACACAAATAGAGCACAGACTCGTATCCATGCACAAACACAAAATATCTCTGGTTTGAACTTTGCTTACAGAACCGCTACTTTCTTGGCTTTTCCAATGGGCAGATGAGGTGTCGAAGAGTTTTTGAGTCTGAATGGGATGCCTGTGAGGTACAAGAAGCAACACCTGCTGCTCTGAGTGCTGGCAGAGCTCACAGATGAGCAGCCCCGAGTGTCCCACAGAGTTGCAGCTGGGTGGGTGCTGGCAGGGCACTGTGCAATGAGGGGGGGCCTCCTGAGATCCCTCCCCAGGTCTTAGCTGGGCTGGGCTGTTTTGCTTTCTTTTTAAGCTTGTATCCTTCTGCATGTATGTAATGTGCAATACATTGCTTTATCTTTTGATGTGAGAGCTGTTTTGGTGCTATGCGATCATATGCAGCCTTCATCTCTCAGCTCTTGTTTCATGGCCTTGATTCAGCTAACTGTTTTCTGACAAATTAGGGGTTCATTTTTTCAAACCTGTGCTCTGGCTTCTCTGTAGATCTGTCCAAAGCTGTACAAGTGTTTCTCATCCCAGCTTACCCCCCATGGCTCTCTCCCCAGCAGAAGAGCAGCCCAGGAGCACGGCTCTGAGCGGAGCCCAGCCCTCTGCTTGGGCATTGCCAATGCGTCACGGTGCAAGTAGGGCACCTGGTTGTAACCCAGGAAGTAATAAAAGTAATAAAGCAGGAGAAAGGTAGGTTTAGATGATTTCAATAAGGCTTTTTTTTTTCCCCCAAACCAAAAATGAGTTCCTGCTGCAGGACTTTGTGTATGGCACAGGACTGGGCAGCGATGACCCTCTCTGTGCAGCGTGGTATTTGGCTTAGAGCAAAAGTATTTCTCTAAATCCATCATTTTGGAACAGGACGATAATTATTTTTTTTTCTGTAAATTGCACAAGTTCTCAGTTTGTTTTCGTTTTACAGATATTTCTTACTAAATGTTATGAGTAACTTATTGATAAAATTCCGTGTTTCTTGGAAAATAATGATTTTTTGAAGGTGAAATCAAAGTTTGAGTATGTGACTCTGGTGTGGCATTACGTCAGGGCAGATGCACAGGTTAGGAGCATTATCCTTGGCATTTACCTGGCCACAGAGAAGCAGTCCTGTTACGCAAACCGAATTTCCTTCTTCTGCAGGGTTATGAGTGTAACTGGCAGAGCTAAATCCACTGTCAGGCTGAACTTGGATTATTAGGAGTCATTTGACCTAGAACCTAAATATCGCTCTAATTAAAAGCGATCCTTCCAGCCTACCAAAAAGTGATGTACTGGGAGGCCAAAGGACTGGCAGTCACCCCCTGTAGGTGCCCTCGTTGCTCTGCCCGTGCTCAGTGGGTAAAACTGCCCAGTAAGCGGCTGCACCAAAACCAGAGGGACATGCAGACAAGAAACTTTCAGGGAAGCAAATCAAAGTCTTCAGATTCACTGGCCTGGAAAGGGATGTGCTGACTCAGCTTTGTTTTACGTAACTGTAGCGTGTCACAGGCCTGGCTTTGGAGTATAATGAGGTTCTTTTTTTAAGATCTCAAGGAAATTAAACGAGAAGCTGTATATTTCCCCTAATATTTCCATTTTCAGTTGTCTGTAATCTCTCCTCCTTTCAAATAGCGCCGGTATCCATGTGTTGAAGTGCAGGCTAACCTTTTGGCCTGAATATGGGACTTCACAAACAGGCGTCCCCTTACCCACAGACCTGGCGTTCCTTAGAGCAGCACATTGAAATGTCTTTTCTAACCCAAACCATTCTATCCGTCTACGATTAATATATAATAATATAGATATTTTTATATATTTTAATACTTCAGATTTATTATATATATATAAAATATATGAAAGTTCAGGACATGTAACATTTCCTTGCAGGACTCTGACCAAGCCAGGGCAGAACAGGAGGCAGGTGTGACCGCTTGCACCCACAGAGGTACTTATAGGCAGGGGTCCCCTCCAGGGGCTGTTTTAAGAATAAGCAGATCTGGTACAAATGCAATCGGTGAGCAGGGCTGGTTGGAGCTCTGCAGAGGTGGATGGCATCTGGGTATATTGGTCTTGCTTCACAGGAGAGCAAAATGATCCTAAAGTTATTTGCTTTTAGCGGGGTCTTCAAGGCAGACTTTGGTGTTTTTAAAGGGTGGGGAATGTTTGCAAAAACTGCTCCGAAGGATTGGTCACCCACAGGTGTTGTGGCTACACGGAGAAGTTGTTTGCATGTTGTGTGTGTCCTACAGGAAGAGTTCTGCTTAAAAACAAAACAAAAAACCGTTCAGAACTACAGCTTAATTTGGACATGCTCCCATTGACTTGAAGCCCTAAATGCTTGTGTTTCTTATGTGTGGAAAGCAAAACCAAGCCATCTCTGATAAACCTCAGATATTTAAACACCTGGGCAGATACTGGGGGACCTCTTTAAAAAATAAGCAAAACATTCAGCTTTTCAGTCATGTTTAATTTAAACGTATTCAGCTTGAGAAATGTTCTTGGGGTAAGCTGGTGCTCTGGAAGTTGCTCAGTTGTCAACAGCACTTTATAATTACTTCTTGCTATTTGAAATGGGCCGAAATAGATAATCCCATTAGAAATGGTACCTTTCTGGTGCAAGTGCTATTTAAATGGGAGCAGTGCCCCCTTCTGAGGCTGGTGGCAGAGAAATATGGAAAAATCCAGAAAAAGGGAATGTGAGATTTTTCTTATAAATTTGTGCTGGCAGTTGTCCCTATCAGGCTGAACTGTAACTGGAGGTTGGATCCCAGCAGGACGGGGAGCCAGTGGTCAGGTTATGCTATGAGCAGAGCATTTCTGCACGTAGCACTGGGCAGGAGCTGGGCCACAGCTGCCCTGGTTGCTAATGCTGTGCCTGGGCTCAGGCAGCAGTCGGATCTCCAGGAGGGTGCTACTGCAAATATATTTTTCTACCCATGGGAAGTATCTGTTGTTACCCTAGCTCACTGTTATATATGGAGTGGTAATTCTTGTCGAGAAAATGGTTGATATTAATAAAGAAGGGGGAGATGTGGGAGTGTGGCCATGGGGGGTGGAAAGCCCTGTGGTTGATGATAACATCAGACTCTTAACGATGAGGCCATCAGGAATGTAAAAGAGCTTAGAGGTAACAAAGAAGGGTGATTCAGGAGACTCCATGCAGTCTCGGGTTGCTTGTTCTCCAGCCATTAAGGCATGGAAGTTTCTGGGTGTTTGCTGTTATATGCAAAGTTGTTTGACCAAGGAAAAGTTGTTTTTGAAAAGGATTGCTGTGGGGAGAAGGGCATAAGAGGGGAGCCTGCCCTCAAGATTAAAAAAAAAAAAAAAAAAGGCAACATGATATAATGAAGTTATGTCATAAAGAAGCAGAAAGAAGGAATGAAAAGGAACAGGCTGGCAGAACGGAGACCAGGACGGGAACAGGCACTTTGATTGCCTCATGAAGATAGGTTTGGCCAGACTCAGCAAAGTGCTCAGAGAAGCTCGTACAGAAAGTCGCTGGAAATGGCACATTGGAGCTGGGAAGAAGCTCAAGCTGAGAGAAGCAGACCCAGCACACAACTGCCCCTCGCTGGTAAGCAGTTGCACATTATGGGGAATCATACGTCCTTAGGAACAAAGACTGTCCAGGTAACCTTACAGCTTATTCTCCTTATTAACAATCAGTTTATGATCCTGAAATATGGGACCAAATTGAGGTCAAGGTGTGGGACTCTGCAACTAAAAATGACCAGGTTGCAGTGGGATCGCTCGGCACCTGGCGAGCAGTCTCTGAGGCCTTAAAGAGCTGTGTGGGACCACAGTCAGAAACGTGTGGTTTGCCAGGTAGTGAGGGAGCTGCGGGCTCCTTTACTGATCTGACTGCTGTGCCATCAGCCCCTCTGCTGCTACAGCCATTGAGGGCCTTTGCTGTTACACCCTCTGGTGACGTGGACGTGCCTTTTGATCCAGGCCTATATCCTTGATGGATATGCTTTTCTCCGATCCGGGAAGAACGGGATACATAAGGCCTGAAGACCGAGTAGCTTGACAACTTAAAGCGAGACATATTGTTCAAAAGGAATGGAAAATGGAGACTGTTAAGTCATGAAACTTAAAGGATTGTTTGTTACCTTTTCTGATTGTATAGGCATACCTTTTTGAGACTTCATTTATAACATCATCCAGATGCTACAACCACTCTATATCCAGGTGTTTGTGATGAATTTCCCTGAAGTGACTCCATAACATGACCCCAGGCTCTGGTGCAGGGGGTGCCACCAACACGGAGCCAGCTGCCCCTATAGACCCTGCTGATCAGAGCGTGATGAGGTGTGGAGCGTGCTGAGCCCCTGCTGGGTGCTTCGAGATCTCTGTTCCAGAGACCTCATGGGCCACATCTTCCAGCTCCTGGAGACTGTCGGTGCTGACCCTCCCCAAGTTTGGGTGGCATCTTTACCCCTAAAAGCCCTCACTCAGACTTTATGCCATTAATTTATGCCATACGTTAAGATGTGCATTAAAAACAAAAACAATTCATCTCATACATCCCCCAAAAGCCCACAAGAAACAGTGATCTATCAGTAAAGTTTACTGAGGTAATAATTTTTGAAGCTCTTTATAATCAATCTTGCATCTATTAATCATTTCAAGAATGTTTTCCCTTTGTGTAAACCCTTTATAGCTTAGCCCTGCAAGAAATGCTTCCAGGAATCTGCTTTGCAGCCACGGTGCTGAATGACGCTGCTCGCTGCCTCCCATTGCAGGCAGGAAGGCACTGTTTGAGGTAAAGCTTGGTATATTTGCCAGCAACAGTACTTTTGCTTAAAAGTTCAGAAAAGTACAATTGCTGATGATTAGAAGAGCCTAATAGCTATTCTACAGGAGTATTTTTTTATTAAAATTACTAAATATTGCAGTTTTTTAATATTTAATGAAGCATTAGATTAAAATTGGACTCCATAACCTCAAGTCTTAATGTCCCTCTGTATAAAGGTGAGATTCTGCTTAGTACCAATGGGTAAGTGCAAGGCAGCATCGTGCCACTGAGAGCAGGCTGTAAGTCAGTGGAATTACTCCTGATTTATGCTGAGAGAACCTAGCTCAGTAATTCTTAACGATAAATTAATTGTATGCATTGTGCTTAAGCATACAAGCAAATATCTCTGTGATTAATTTGAATTTATGGTTCAGTAATATATTCAGAACATTATCATCTTTTCTCGTGATGGATCACCAGGATAAATTATCTCCTAGGTTTATATATGTGCATAGATATGTTTTGTTTGGATTACGACGAGAAGTGGGATTAAACTCGGTTAAGTAATTGCACAGCAGGGTCCAGATTTGGAATGGGAGCAAAGTATCCTCTAGCATAAGTAAATAAGAACTGTGCTACACTTTGGAAATGAAAGCTTTATGTATGAGAGAGTAAAAAAAAAAAAAAATCAGGAATGACAGTTTATAAAAGTCAAAACAGTGTTTCTCTTCTATCCTGCCAAGTGAATGTAATCAGCCATCTTAGATGTTTTTTCCCTTTATTCCTTTCCTTCTTTAAAGAGATGTAAATTTTTCTGTTGAATAAGAATTACCTTTGGAAGGGCGACAAAATGCATTTCAACTTGCCATGATGGATAATAAGACCATTAGAGCAACAACAGAAAATCTGATTTAGGGTAACCTGCAGGCGAGTTGGGAGAGGCTCCAGAGGCGTGCGCCAAGCCGCTGCGGCCGGTGCCAGGCGGGGAGGACGAGCCCTGCAGGAGGGCTCCGGTCCCTGGCACGCCTTGGTGCATGCGTCGAGGGCTTCTTAGAAGGGTGGGCTCTGGTCAGTAATGTATAACCCAGGGAGGATCAGGGGATGACCACGGTTGTGCTGAGTTACCAAATCCAGTGCCTTGTCGGTGCAGGCAGCTTTTCATCATCAGGTTTCATCAACGGGCCAAACTGCAGCCCGAAGGCAGTTGTTCTTCTGGCTCTTCTGCCCATTCCCTTTCTGCTGTTGGGATGGGATTCCAGGACCTGCTGGGATGAGACCTTCCCGTTTGCTTCCTGAGCTAATTTCCAGCTAATTGATTATAGTTTGCTCTTGCACGGTGGAGAGAATTCCTCTTGGTATTTACCTCCTGTACTTGTGGGCAATAACCCTATCCCTGTTCAGCTGTGGGTTAGGAAGCTCAAATGTGTTTCAGAAATGTGGAAACAGACAGGGAATGGTGCCATTGACTGGGGGCACTGGTCTGAATACCATAAAGTAAATCCCCTTGGCAGTGATGGGGAAACCAATAACCGTGTGTGCGGTGGTGTTTCAAGGCACCTTGTGTGGTCGTTGTCAAACTAGATTGCCCCAAAGAAAATATGGAGATATATCAGCAGTTCTTCACAGTTTGATGGCATCTTGCCCACCCCATGCCACTTTCTACAGCACATATATCAATATGAGGAATTAATGTTATTCAACTAAATTTTAATAACACGACCTTACTCTAATTCTGTTCTTTCATGAAAAGAAAGTTACTGGTTTTGCCAGGAAAAAAAAAAGGCAGCTTTAATATTACTAAGTCAACATATTCTTATTTGCTTAAAGAAAAATTTCCTTATTTTAGGTGAATATTTAATCTGTAGCTTTTGATTTCTTTTTTTTTTTTTTTTAATAATTCCAACACTTACCTTTGTGGTGGGAGGAAGGTGCTCCTCTGAAGGAGTAAATGTTGTTGGTTGGCTTCCCTCCGAGCTGGCTGGGAGGATGGATGGCATCTCACGGGTCAGCAAAGTATCATTTCTGCACGCAGGTCCCCACCAGTGAGTAACTTCAGGGGCAAGAGCAAGGGTGTTTGAAAGCTGTGTTGCATCCATTTTCTCCTTGTGGTTGCCTTCTGACAAAATGAATTAAGAGGAAGAAAGAAAGCACCGTTAGATTTGTATTCGTCAGCCTCATTTCAGCTGTTATTGTCTAATAAACTCCAACTGAGCTCTCATTCACAGATGTCACATTCTGTCTCGATGGCAGGTGATCTGACTATGGAGCACGCTGTATTTGTGACAGCTTTAACAGAAAAGACTAACGGCTCCATTCATTGCTCTTGCACTCTTTCGTACGAAGCTGATTGCTTTTCTTCATTGAATTACCCCGTGTCTCTGGGTGAAATTCACAGCAGACACGATACAAGCCCTGGTTTCTCCCTGGTGCAGCCGGTACGAGCATGGTTTGAGAAGTGCTCGGAGGGAAGGCGGTGATGTGTGGCACCGAGCAGCCGGCTGCTCCGTGGTGCTACCAGCAGCGGGGCTGCCGAAGCTTTTGGGAGCTCTGCGAGGTCCTGGTTTACCTCCCACCCTCCTTATGATCCCTAAGAGAGGGTTATCAGCGTGATGTCTGAAAGCGTAAACAGCGCTGGGTGAATAACTCTTGCCGTTAACTTTGTAATAACCAGCTCATTCGCAAGGCCTGATCTAGAGCCCATTGAAGTTAATGAGAGCTGTTCTGCTCGCTCTTCTTTCTCTGATTGCTAATTGTGTGTAAACAGCTTTCGGTCATCACAAGTTTGTTTATTTGAAATTATTTGCAGATTAATTTTGGTAATTCATTTCTCCTTGAGCATGCAGGGCGTTCAGCGTTTGAAGCAGATGATTTCAGTCACATTTGCAGCTTGCACCCATGGTCTGCTCCTCTATCCTGCCTGAAGGGAGCTGTTGTGAGCATCATCATTCACTTACTCAGAATTTTCTTTTCCTTCTGTTTGTGACCAGATTTAAGGGATCTTTTGACCTGCTATGCTGAATCTGGTCAAAGCTCAGTCTTCCCCATGTGCCTCTTGTTTAAGCACCCACAGATGACCATTGCCAATGAGTATGCAAAGCAAAAGGTTTAATATTCCTAATAAACTGCAATGCTACCAATAACTGACAACTATCCTCTTTACTGCATCAGGCCATGAGCATTGCTACATAGTGTGTGAGGTTCCCCGTCTATGTAACGTGAGTGAAGAGCAGGCAATCTAGTTCAAGGCTTTTTTAAACTTTGTAAAGGATTTAAATATTTATCAATACGCATGTCTGCTTTATTTTAACGTTATTCTGATATCAAACCATGTTTTCTGGCTTCCCTTTCTCAAGTTCAAAGCGATGTGGAATAAACAAGTGACACTGGGGATTCTGTTTTGTGCTATTCTAGTAAATATTTTGTGGGCCACAGTCATTTGAAGACAGGCAAACACTCAAATATTGATGCCACAGTGGAAGGAGGAAGGGAGGGCTGAGCTCTGGGTGGAAGCCCCCATAGCACAGCACGGAGCTGGAGCACAGTGCTGTTCGTGCCATGGGGTACAGGACCCAGCTGCTTGGTCCTTGTGGTCCCACCAAGGCTTTGCAGGACCCCCTGGAGCTGCACATGGAGGAGCCCCTTGCACAGGCGTGCTCTTCTGCTAAGGCACATGCCTTGCAATTCTCAGAGAGAAAGTGCTCTGCCTTGCAGAGCTGAGACATGAGAAATTCTGCCATCCACTTTGTAGCCAGAGCTGGTGGAGATCATGCATAACAGCCAGATGAAGTCCTCTGGTGGACACGAAAAGTTGTATTCCTGTAAATTTGCTTAACTCATCCTCAAAGGCAGTAATGGTCTAGCATTATGCAGCCCACAGGGATTTCGTGCCATCTGGCTTCAGCTCATATGGGAGTATCTGGGCAGAAATCTTCTAGACTGGTCTTGCCTATGCAAAGCTGTGCATCCGTATGCGTCATCTTATAAAATATGGATTTGGTGCTGGCGCCTTTACCATTCTGGTTTTTGAAGCTCTGTTTTTGAGGATAAGTTGAGTAGATTTCAGCAGTGACTTTGAGCGTTTAGATGCCTGGTGTAGGTGGGGTACAAACAGCTTCCAGATACGCAGAATTGGTTCGTAAACAGATCTGGTAGTATCAAGGCTGTCAGAAAAGAAACCCTTAACACACAAAGGTAAATAGTGGCTATGCTGGCTGAAATACTGCTCAGAAGCACAAAAGCATATTGTTGGATGGCCTCTGCAGGGTAAGGAGCGTTGGAGAGCAGGGTCAGCCGGAGAGCAGGCTCTGCACAGCAGCATTGCAGAACAAGGGACGGAAGGACGTGGGGCATCAGAGAAACACTGTAAGAAGGAGAATGGGCTCAAGTGAATCTGGTATTTTATCAGGAAGAATGAATTTCTGCTGTCAATAAGTACAAACAGAAACACTGCATCTGAGCATCTCAAAGGGTTTTCTGTATTAACACCTAATATTTCTGATTCCAGTCCTGAAGGGATCTATGCTCGTGCCGTATGTCATGTGTTGTTAATTGGCCCTTGGTTCCAAGGGAACTGAAACGAAGAAAGGCAGGAGTGGGAGCAGATCACAGCATAAGGACAGGTTGACACCACATTCGCACGTTTGTGCAGCCCGAGAACTGAGCTGTGCCATGGAAATCTGTCTTGCTTGGGTGGGAGGCAGGAGGCACTTTCCCAGCAGAGCAGGATGCAGCTCTGCAGCGCCTTGTAACGCTCGGAAAAATAAAACTCAGGAGAAACCCATGGCAATGTGGCTCTTCCCTTTGTGAAGCGTTGATCCTGCAGCCACTAGAAAGATGGAAAGACTGAGTTCTCTCCCTGCTGAGCTGTTCCTGAAGTCCCCCCAGTGTCTGTCTGGGGGCAGGCATGTGGATAAGCAGAGGGCAGAGCGCTTTTTGGGGAGAGTTTTCCTTGCTGCTGTTTGGGATGGACCTTGCCTCTTTCTGTCCTGCTGTGGGATGTCATTTCTGTACTGTGCGGGGGTAACATCCCTGCCAGCCTGGGGTGCCCGAGGATTGGTGTTAATACTTGGATGGAGGGGAATTGCTTCTCTGAGAGCTCTTTGAATGGCATCTTTATTGCAAATGTCAGGCGGGTTTTCCTTCTGGGAGGAAACACGGGCAAACACACGTTGAGATCACATTTGTTCATCATATTAAATTGTTCGGTATTGCTGGGAAAATCAATACTGCCTTTTAATATAGAAAGCCCTGGACAAGTTGCCCCAGGTGAAAGTCCATGGAAAGAGCATTCCTTCGGAGAGGCGGCTGCCGGCAGGAACGAAGGCAGGTTGTCTGCAGTGCTTCGGCTGGCGTGCAGAAGCTGCAGTTAAACAACCCATGGCTTGATGGCTGTGTTTCCAGCTCCTCTGGTCAGTTTGGAGGCGTTGTCACCTTGGTTCTGCCTTTCAGCCCCCCTGGAACAGAACTGGGTCTGTTCACCCCAGGCTTTGGGTATTGCAGGTCCTGTGGGAGAGCAGAGACTGCAGGGCCACCTCCATCGGCCCCTCGGTTCTGGGCGGTTTCATGATCTGAGCTTCCCAGGCACTGCAAATTTGAGCTTGGGAATCTCTTATGTAACAGTGCTAAGTGATGTAGGAAGCTTCTGCATCAGAAATACATCTTCTAGAATCTGAGCTGCTTCTTAGAATCTGAGCTGCTGCTTTGCAGCAGATGTCAGTCTGGACAACTTTTTTTTTTTTTTAATTTTTATTTTAAGAACGACTTCATTTAGTTTTAGCTTAATTGATTCAGAGTTGACTTCAGATAAACTATTGAAGTGCGGTTGTAGTCGCGTAGTTGCTCGGTACAGCTTAAAAGTCAATGCCTCTTCCTGTCCCTTCTTCTTTCCATCTGATTAACGGTCTCGTTAGAATATGGAGCATTTTCCAAAGCCTTTATTTTCATTTTATGGAAGGTTCACAAAAGCTGTGAGCCAGAAGTTGAGGACTGGAAGCAGTCACTTTCCCATCTTGCTTTGGACAGGTTTTGAGGAGTTTCTTCCCTGAAGCCACAGCCAGTGAGCAGCCCCCAGATGTGGTGCGGGGCAGGAGCGGCTGTGGCCTTGTCCTGCCAGGGCCAGCTGCTGGGGGATGTCTCTGTGGGGACCCTGCAATGTGCTTTAGAAGAGCAACCACCTCCTGCTCTGTCAGGTCTCACCTGAATACCAGCAAAACGATTAGTTTGTGGTGTGATCTGCAACCGCAATCAGGCTGTGAGGACACACAGAAGGGCAGGCCGAGCATCCTATTGCCATAAGCTGAGACCTCACTGGAGTTTGGTGGGAATGTACTTGTGGGGCAGGTGATCAGGGGCTTTGTCCTGATGCTTATACTGCACGTACAAGGCTGTATTTCCTTCCTGTTTATGCCGGCTTTACTTAGTCGGTGTTTATTTCCACTGTAAATCATGAAAAAGCAAGTCCCCTATTACTCGGGAATTTAAAATAGGGTATGTTGTGTTGTCTGACCCTTACAGTAATTCCAAACTAGTGCTTCGTCCCTGCTCTGTGTGCGTGTGCAAATAAAATGGTCAGGAGACGTTTATCAAAACAAAAAAACAAAAACTGACTTAATTTTTTTGCTGTTAATGTGGGCAGAAAACTCTGCTAAACACAAGCTTGCTGCTAGAGCTGAATCTTTTCAGCTCAAATTTCATTTAAATTAAACTAAAAAGGCTTTTTTTTTTTTGCTTTTTTTTTTTTTCCCCTTGGCCTCTTTGTCAGCAGAACTCTTTGATCTTCCCTACTTACATAAGCAACTTCCGAGCTGGGGAAGTTTCTCTTCTTCCAAGCTTCTCCCAGAAGAACGGGGGCAAGGATCTCATTTTGTTTCTCTGGATTTGCTCGGGTCTTGAATGGGGGCATCCAGTGCAAGGAAGAGTCGTTTCACATTAGTATATGCACGGTGTGTGGGGATAGATGTGTATTCAGTCTCCTAAGGTTTCCTCGGTTTTTTGAGGAGCTCCAGTAGTTGCCAGTGGTGATGCATGAAGCAATCGTAGTGAGGAGATGAAGGAACCAGAATGGATGATGTTCCTGTGGATGTTGGTTGGGTGTGCTTTTGGAGCACTGTGTTCTGGAGGCATCCACAGGCCCCGTGTCACGGTGGGGGTCTCTGGCCCTCCCTGTCCCCCTGAGCAGCACTGTCCAAGGGGTGTCCGCCTCTCCCTGCTGCAGAAAGGATGCCAGGAAAACAATGAAGTCTGGCTGCCTTTGCTATGGGTTTTGTTTCTAGGCTTGGTACCAAAGCAACTTAAGCTTGATAGGATATTTGGATTCTTAAAGTCTTGGCTCCCAGAGAACAGTTGGGGTATGGAAATGCTTGGCTTCGTTACACAAGGTTCCCCTGCTCCTTACCCAGCTGACCCCAAGCCTTTCATCCTCAGAAAGACCTTAGTGTTGCTCCCAAGGGAAACAAACCCCACAGCCCCCCTTATTTTTTGCCCCCATTGCAGCTCCATGCAAGGCATGACCCGCCAGGGCATCTCCATGTGCCACCCGCTGGTGGCTCCCCCAGTGGGGCAGCAGCACCCTTTGATGCATTATTTCACACCGTGGCTGAATATCGCTTGATCAAAGCCTTCAATGTTCCTCGAGCGATGTTTTAAACCTTTACGTTTGCAGCTGCCTCTGTGTAGGCTGGGTGCTCGCGTGTGTGCGGTGAGATGTGCAGCCCTTTGGATCTTGTTCTTAACATCAGACAGATGCTCAGGAAATCGGCTATAATTTAAGATATAAAGCTATGAAATGGTTTCATGACTTACGAGGACCTAGATAATGAGGAGGATATTAGGCTGCCATATTCGTTTTTTTAAGTTCGAAGAAGAATGTATGCGATCATTATTTTTTATTACAAACATTTTAAAGCATATGTGGATATTTTCATTACTGAGCACTATCTTTAGCTCTTCCAATTAATTTCAGATTCCAGGAGTCCATATAATCTGACAGTTCACTGTGCTGAGAAATGTATTAAGGACAGCTTATGATACACTAATTAGGAGTGCATTTAAAGAGCCAATAATCTAATAGTTTTGAAGAAATCTGCTTATACTTTTTTTTTTCTTTTCCATTTTCATCTTGTATTTCTCAAGCATTTTGTTTTCTGAGATCACAGCCACAGTCTAAGGGCAAGATTGTCAGCTGCTGTAAATCAAAGCACTCCCAGCCAAGTTGCTCCGGTGCTGCTGAGTTCCTCCAGCTGAGGATGCCGTCCCCAAAGCAGGGCCCTCCAGAACTCATCTGCTGCAGCTTCACACTTCTTCTGTGAAGCTTTTCCACCGCCTGTGCATTGAAGTTGTGTCTGCAACCAGAATTTATTGCTTTGCCTGGGGAAATATGCAAAAAGAACTAGTGTAAACCCTTTTAACCAAGCCCTTGTTCACACAAAAAGACTTCTGATAGATGTAAGGAGATGTGGTTGAAGGTACCACGCCTTTCACCAGAATCTGATTCCACCAGGAAGTTTCCCATGGAGATATCAATTGGTACTGGACTCTGGAAATGATTTTATGGTGATAAGATCCACGTTGATACCAAAATATAAAGGATGCCTTCTCTATTTAGATAGCAAGAGAAGGGACTGGGCTGAAGATCTGGAGAAGCCTTCAGGATTTCCCTGTGGCTGTTGCGGTGCTGGTGTCCTCAGAGGGATTTGCTCCCACACCGTTAGCTCCAGGTCTCTGTCCACACAGAAACCCTGGCAAGATGCTGCTGCTTACCCGTAACTCATTTGCTGTAAATGTTTTAAGTTATAAATAAAAAGTTAAAAATGTTTTGATGGCCTGAAGGTGGGGAAAAAATCAGTAAGCTGACAAAGTGTAAGGTTAATCGCAGCGTTCTGGATTTCAAAGTGAATTCAAAACCTTTGTTTCGATGAAGGAAGGAAAGTTTAGAAAGCTTTTGGTTTTTCTGCTATTTCCCTGCCTCCTGCATCCATCTGCTCTGCTCCCCGTTAGGCACACAGCTCCTGGCTGCCACTTGTTGACCTTTGTTGCTCATCAGCTCAAACACGAGTCCTGTCCTCAGAAACCCTAAATCCTGCATCTCCGTTTCTTTTTTCTGCTTTCCGCATCTAAACTTGTCATCGGAGCGACTGCAAAGATTTTTTTAAAGCAGAATAAACACAACTGCACAGTGACAGCATATGCAGCAGAGATATTTTTCCTCTTAAGAAACCCACACCTGGGAGGCATGGAGAAGTTACTCAGCTTCACCCATTATAGGATCCATCACTCTGCTCGGGCTGCATCTATCGGACATCTGGTGCCACAAGTAGGCGACCTCATGAAAGAAATGGGAAATGTCCTTTTTCCATATGAACTGAAACGAAGCTGGGGAGGGGACTGCTCACAGGATTTGCAGACGCAGTCTGTGGTGAGGGCTGATGCTGCCTTCCCTCTGTTCATAAAGGACGGGGGCGTTGCTGCATGCTGCTCAGCAGAGCTCAGCTGTAAAAGGAGTTTTTAAACTGTTTGGTTTTGTTCTTTTAAGGTGCAGGGATGGGTAAAAGCATAAATTTCAGGCTTACTGCAGAGGAAGTGTTTGAGTTTGTTGTGATGTTTTGGTACTTAAAAATAAGAGTTCATGGGTAACTTTCTACTAATTTTTATGAATTATATCTTCAAATATCTTTTGCAAATAATCTAAAATGCTCTTGGGCCAAGACCTTTAGTGACAGTGAGTCCTAAGGGGATGAGCTGTCCGAGCTGTGCGATGTCGGCTGCGTTACAGCTCATTACAGACCGTAGAATTAAAGCCTTAAAAAATTGAGAAACGCTCAAAAAATTGAGCATTTAGGTCTGTAACGTACAGGAAAGCCACATCCCCGATGTGGTAGAGGGTATTACTGACAATACGGAGGCTGCAAGGAATATCCTTGTCTTTGCCTTATCTCCCTGCTTTTATTCCTACAGCCTGAGCCCTGATGCTGTGGTTTCACTGCGCCGAGCCTGTGCTGACTGAAGTAGAGCCGAGCTCTTCTGCCCGATAACATTTTGCTTTCATTCATCTGCAAATGCCCACGCAGTGCAATGGCTGGGGGCTCCCCTGAACCAAGCTCGGCCCCCTGCAAGTCGCTGCGAGATGGAGGCAGTGGATGTGGCGCTGCAGGAAGGCGCTGCTGCTACCAGCAGGGTTGTGTAACAGTCTGAGCAGCTCAGCACCGGTGATTAATTTTGGCTGGGAGAAATGAGATACATTTCCCACTCTAAATGCTTTAACTGGCTCACGCAAATTTTGCATGAAAGGAGCAGTTCCGTAATGAAACTTAATGGCTAATTGCGCTCTGTTAATAAAATCGGAGATGTCATCAGCCACCGAAGAGGGACGGGTAAATCATCTAAACAATAACACGCAACCTAATGTTGCGTGAGCACCAAGGTGGGAGCTTAATAATTTTCTTCATTAATTTTTATTGATTTGTTGATCATTCATTGACTTTTATTGAAATAAATCAGAAAGGCTGACACCTAAGTGCTGACTTAACTCTGGGAACAAGTTGCATGTTCAGTGGGACTTCAGTAGTGAGCTCTCAGCTGGGCTTTCCGAGGAAAGGAGACCTCCAGCAAGGTGATTTCTGTTTCTGCAGGTCTGTCTATAAATCAAAGCCCCAGTTAGTGTGTGAAGTGCTGTCCAGTTTGAAGCCCATCTGATGGAGCAGCAGCCTCAGACACTGCTACATCTTGTACAGGGGTGGCCGGGCTGGGAGGAGTGCCCTGACTGGGCTTCTGCTGGGAGAGGATCAGACACAAGGAACCACGAGGCTGAGGAAGCAGGGACTGATGAACTGAGATGTTGGGAATCCCCCAGTACCAGGAGAGCTTCAGTCAGAGCTTGGCCTTAGGGGACAAGCTGCTGCAAACTGGGCTGCTTTAAACATCTGCTCCTTAATTCTTTGCAGCTCCTCCATGCAGGCTCGTGGTGGGTCTGATGGTCCTGAGCCGCTGTCAGCTGAGACAGAAAATGACAAGTGTCAAACAGCATCTGGGGAAGTCGGCCCCTCTATTTCAAGCTCTTGTCTGCATCTTTCCTTTCTGCTTGTGCAGCCAAAGGGAGGGCAGGAGAGCGGGTGCTCTCTCGCTGCCCCTTGCCTGGGCTGGTGGCACGCTTGGGCTGAAATTTGGAACCACGCTGCTCTGTGCTGTGAGGAGACAAGATTGTCCCTGGGCTGTGCCTGGAAAGGCTCCTGAGCAGTCAGTCTGGGGCTCCAGATTTTCTCCCTGGGAAGACGAGGCTCAGGGCTGGCAGGGCCCCAGGGACCCACAGGGGTGGGTGTGCTTAGGGGAAATCGCCTTGTCCAACCTGAAGGGATTGAAGTGGCTGTTACTGATGTGTCAAATGCTACGTGGGGTTGGTACTGAATGGGTTGAACTGTGGGCACTGGGTGAATGCATTGGCCCTGAAGTGGCTGGTGGTGGTGGGTCCTTGTCCTATGGGAGCTGTGCCTGGCTGACTCGGTGTCCCCAGGCAGGTGCCAGCCCTCTGGCGAGCTGCCATGTGTTAAATGTGCTTTTCCCCCCTTCTGTGCTTGTCTTCCAAGGAAACCCCAATACCATCACTGGAGTGCAGAAGGCAGAGGCTGTGAGCTCTCGGTGACAAAATCTCGCCGCGGGCCATCGCGCCGACGTGCCCATCTGCACTCCCTTCTCAGAGCTGTCACTAATTTTAAACACCCTTTGGAGATTGTTCAGCAGATGAGAACTGCAGCACATGGCTCACCTGCTGGATTTCTCCTCTCCACATGCACGTTGTTTTCTCCCACCTGCTCCCATTTTGCGTCCCCCAGAAGCGTTTTAATCCTGCTCCTGCTGTCAGATTTTCTTACTTTGCCTTGGGGAAGCTCTGTCCCTGCTCTCAGGGATGCTGAAAGAGCAGGTTGGTCAGACATGAGGCTGTGCTTTGTTCCCTCCAGGAAAAGTCTGTGCTGCTGCTTCTAGTCCCTTGAGCTCAGCCTGCTCCTGGGTAGGCAATCTGGCACCCAGCTCATGCAGCTCCACAGCGCAATGGGCATGGATCAGTTCAGAGCAAACAGAGCCTCACAACGAAGCACGCAGGTGAAATACAGAGTGAGGCAGAGGCTGCTAAGCTCTGTGTATGTGGATTTCCTGAAAATCTTTATTGTTATAAAAATACATGTTTTTGCTTAGTGCGTTATACCATGGCTGCACACACGACACAAGTGTGCACAGAGCTCCGCTGTCTTTTTGCTGGCGTTGAGGTGCTCCCTGGGCAAAGCAGAGATGGGCACTTTCTGTCCATTGAGAAGTTCTCAACAAGAAACGTTTCCACAAGTCCCACCAGCAGAAACGACCACTTGTGATGTCCCCTCCAGGTCATTTCAGGAGCTGGTGCCTTTGGCGGGGGTGGCAGGGGGTTGCTGATGGTCAGGTAGCACCGCGAGCTCCTGGGCTTGCTGCGCTCGGGCACTGGGGAGCTCCTGGAGCACGGGAGGTGATAGAAAAATGAGTCACTTTCTGGGCACTTACGCCATCTATATTTTTTTAAACCACATTCCTCTTTCCTTACTGAAGCTAAAAGGAACGACACAAGTTGCAGTAGTGCCTAGAATATATAAAACCTGGTGTAATAGGTTTCTGGCTTTATCTAATGGCACATATTCCCGTCATTCAGCTGTTACTCCTACACCCAGTGTTTCAAAACAAAGATGTGCAAGCTAGGTGTGAGACATTGAAGTACAGGAAACACCGTTTTAATTTGAGAAGTCATATTTCTCCTCCTGAAAGGAGATGTGTTGTCTTGGTAGCTGCTGCTCGCTGGGACAGATTTGTGCTATCTCACAAGAAATGCAAATTGTTGTTTAAAAGCTGTTTATTCTTGCTTAGTGCTATAGAGTGGCATTTTTTTGTTTGCGTTCACGTTAAGGTTGTGTGTTTTCACATTCCTCTTTAATATTAAACTGTCTCTTCAGTCAGTGAAGCCCTTGCTGAGGCCTGCAGTGCATTTAGGGGATCGTTCATCCTGACGGCAGGGCTGAGCCAAACCAGGACGGGCTCTCTTTGGGGAAACGTGATCCCTGCCCTAGGCAGTCACATAGGATTGGTGGCACCCGCAGCACATCCCTCTGGTTTGGGGCATCCGCAGAAGTATTCCTATTCCTTTTGCCTAGGTTGACTGCTCAAGCATTGTGCATGGCTTTTAGAGGAGGCAAGGGACCAGGTTTGTCAGGGAGCGTAGAGATAGGACAAGGAGTAATGGTTTTAAAGTAAAAGAGGGGAGATTTAGATTAGATAGAAGGAAGAAATCCTTCCCTCAGAGGGCAGTGAGGCCTAGGCTGCCCCAAGGAGCCATGGTTGCCCCATCCCAAGGCAGGCTGGCTGTATTCAGCTAGGCCCAGATGAATTGATGCCTCCCTCAGCCAGTCCTCCCGGGCTGTCCCTTCCCCACAGTTGGTGGTTGAGGCACCCAGCAGCTCCCACACAATCCCCATCCCGTGTCTTTGAGGTCAAGCCGTGCTCCGTACCACTGAAATCTTTCCATCCTTATCCCACTGCCCACCTACCGCTGGAGGAGTCCTGCCGGTGAGGTGCCCTGGCTGGCCGTGTGCTGGCTCGGCATCGCTCTGCCAAGTGCTGCTGCTGCCAAGCTGTTTGCTGGTGGCAAGCCAGGACGGGATCAGCTCCAGCCTGAGCTGGCTCCAGGGAACCCAGGGCTTGGAGTTTTTCCACCCGTGCTCGGAGGACCTGCTCCTGGAGGTCCCTACAGGCCCGCGGAGGAGCCAGCGATTTTTGGTCTGCCAAGACTTAGCGTTAAGTCAAAGTACAGACCTGGGGAAAGGCATTTTAATGTTCTTGCTGGAAGCGAGCCCCAGCCTTGTTCTGCTCGGTTGTGCTCCGTTGGTTCATCAGCAAATGGCCTGTTACAGATGGTCTGCGCTACGGACCTCGACACGGCTTTGAGCAGCACATTGCGAGTGTGTGGCACGGTGAGATTAATAGGTCCAGGCACTTCTGTGCCCCAGAGAGCACGGATCTTGCTTCCCTCACTGCTCTGGCTGCAGGGGAGGTGGGAGATGGAGGCTGGCTAATCCTCTGCTGGCCTGTACCAGCAGCAAATGAAGCTTGGGCTGATACAGCAGGGTAGGGGAGAGAACGTGGACGACGGGAGGAAGGTCCGGAGTTGACCTTCTGTGATCATTCTTGGTCCTTGGCAAGGTCTGGTGCCTGTCTAAAGCTCCAGCCTACGCTCCTGATCCCCTCCTGCCTGGAACTGCAGGAATTATCACAACCTCAGCTTAATGAAACTTCAAGTTTCCGAACTGGAACGCAGCCTTTGCCATGTTGGTGATATGGTTTAGTGGAGGACTGGTTACTGTTAGGTCAGAGGTTGGACTAGGCGATCTTGGAGGTCTCTTCCAACCTAAATGATTCCGTGATTCTGCGTTGTTTTGGGCCTCGTGGTTATTTTCTGTAGCCTTATACACAGTGCAGTTTCTTTAGGACTCCATTTCTGGCGTGATGTTTCTCACAAACTGTCCTACCTGGTTAGAAAGACATTGCTGAAAGATGTTTCATCAAAGTATACAAATATAAGTATTCAGGATTCATCTTTAAGAGGTGATTTTTAATACATTTAGTTATCATGTGTATGTACTATTCACACTGGGTAAAGTCAACATATTGGTTGTTCTGAGCATGCAGCAATAAGTAAGACATGTTTACTGCTAGATGATAGTACTGTTGAAACAGGTCTGGCAATATCATCTGTTTTGTGATGCCAGGAACAACAAAGTGTTGCTTCAATTAAGCCCGTCACTTGCAGATCATTTTTTTTTCTTATTTTGGAAGATTCGTTGAACCCACCGCTTGAAATCTGTAGGTTGCAAACTGCTCAAGAAGCAACACAGGGAGGAGGACGGAGTGTAGGAAGGTTTCCCTCCGCATTTGTCTTCTCGGTTCCCCCCAAATGAGTGCAGTCTTGGAGAGATGCCACCTCTGTGAACAAAGGATGGAGTCCACCTGGCACGGTGTGAGCTAACCGAGACGTGGTGGTGGTGTCCTCCTCTGAGCGTGCTGGAATAAGAGGCTGGGAAATAAGAGATAACAAATGCAAGGAGACGCTGCTTTAACATAGAGTGGAATGTGATGTAGGAAAAATGGCCATTGTGATGAGCTTTAATTGCTAGTTTAAGAGAGCCAAGCAGCAGTGAGAATTAGAAGGCAGCGTGTCCTGATGATGTTTTATTTGCAGCCAGGACCCAGTTTGAAAACAAAACAACCCAAAGAAACTCCTCAGAAATCCAGTCTGGAAGCCCTGTGACAGTGGGATGCATTCTTAGCTCTGGCACTCAAGCAACTCAGTTTTTATTTCCAAGCTGAAGAGAGAGAGAGAGAAAGAGAGAGAGAGACTGCTGCCATGAGTACATCCCGTGTGCAGCCTGGCCAAAGCAGAGCTGCTGACGGTGTCCTCAGACTCGTGGGAGAGGAGCCTGGCAGGCAGCTCCATGAAGCTCGGCAGCGTGGAGAAGAGCAGTCCGGCTGCTGGGATTGAATTAGCTGACCCCTCGAGGGGCGACAGAAGGAGCGAGAGGTCAGGCAGGAGATGAGTTCCTGCAAGAGCGTGGAGGAAATTATTCTTAATTCTTCGCCTTCGCAGAGACGCATGGTTGTGACCCCGCGGTAACCGCCGCACAGGCGGCACAGCCCGGAGCTCCTGCGGTGATGGTGCCGTGGGGATGGCTGCCTGATGGCTCCGCTCAGCTAAAAGGAGGCAGAGTTTTACTGCAGGAGATGTGGAGACATCAGGAGAAATGTTTTCTTCTCTGATATTCCAGGACAATCTGCAAAAATCATAAATAAATGTTTAGAGTCAAATAAGCGCTGGGCAAGAATTGGTTGTTGGATGGGCAGAGCTCCATTACGCTTTTCAGGAATTATGCCCTTCTCTGAGCTTCACAGAAAGCTTGCATTAAAAGATTTTTTGCACAAAATGCTCCGTATTTGTGCTTCCACGATTAGCTGAAGGCTGAAGCAGCACCAGTGAGATGAAACCATCTGCTTTGGGGATGCTGCAAGGCATGGAGAGCCTCAGTGCTACCGCTCATCCCAAATTTAAGTATCTCTGGCCCCAGTTACTTGCTGGTGAGCAGTTCCACTTCCCTAAACAGATTTGGTTGAGACCTTGTTGGAAAACAACTGAGAGAATTCGACCCTGAGCAATATCAGAACTCAGGTCCTTTAATCAGCAGCTCTTAATTATTTACTTCAGTCCTAGCAATGAGAAGTTCTTCATGATTTGTGGAACTTGCAGGATTACTTAAAATGTAATTAAAGATGATACATGTGAAAGAGGAAACCCATAATGATTCTGTTAGAAAAGTCTATTTATCACGACTAATCTGCTTTACCCCCTCCAGGAAGGTATTTATCCCAGTCCTACAGCAGGATCCAGGCAGCCACATCCCTGCGTGGGTGCAGAACTTGCTGGAGATCCGGGTGTGCTCCAGAGCTGGGATGTTGGATAATCACTGTCTACGTGTGGAGGATGTCCTGCAGAGCATCAGGGCCAGCAGTAGTCCCCCAGTATGAGCTGCTGTTTTGTCAGCCCTGGCTGTGCCTGGGTGTAATTTGGTTATCCTGCCCATGGGTTTGCAGCGGTGCCTTGCATCGTGAGCCTTTCCACGCAAAACCAATTAACAAGAAATTAACCAAGTGAAGTCCCCAGTGAATTTCGTGCAGTTCTGCAGCATAATGAGGAGGAAATAATTTTTTATTTTTATTTTTAGAAAGAAGCTTTAAAGTAACTGCAGATGTTCACAACTCTCAAAATTGAGTTTTCCAATACCCGTATCAGCTCTTAATTTTGCTAATTGCAAATAAAATGACTGGGAATCTCAGTGGTATTACCATGATGAATGTACTGCCCTGTGGCAACAGTTCTCATCAGTGCAGAGTCTGGAGTGTATTACCACAGGTAGCGTGGGACTTGACGCGTCCTCTTCCAGCTGGAGGTTCGGTGATACTCACTTGGCTGATAAGTTTATTATCAGACCAGCTTTTTTCTATTTTTAGGAAGCTATTTTTAGTACTCTTTGTGGGAAATGGGAAATGTTAGACGTCTAGCTTTTATTAAATAAATATTCAGGGCATCAACTGCGTTCTTCATTTTGGGTCCCAGCTGAGATGAAGGCCAGGTACCTCATGCGGGAAGCCTTCTGCTAGAGGCTGCCTGCGTGGTGCTGCCCTGTGTGGGGCTGTGCTCCACGAAAGGGGCATTTGAAATTGGCTGTGATGTTCCTGGCCTGCTCCGCATTGTGCTTAAAATATCATTTCTGTAGTATTTTCTAATAGCTTTACAGCCATGTATCACCTGCAGTGCCCTTAGTAGAAAAGCAATAGCAGAGAGATGTTGATAGTTTGAAAAGATGTGTCTGTCAGTACAAAATACTTCCTACCCACCTTTATGCACGTGGTAGCATCTCTCATGTGTGTCCTGTTGCTGAGCTGGCCCTGATCTGTCCTTGCTCATCAGGCTTGTAAGAGAAGGATGAAGCCCATTTTTATTTTTTTTCTTTTCTCCTGGATTGGACTGTTTTTGCCATGTTGCTTGATATTTGCCCATATCTCTGCGACTTAAACCACATTTCCAAAGTTCAGGAAGCCTTCTTGATTGATAGCACTACCATCAGAAGGCTCTGAGCTAATTAAATCACCCCGCCGCTTCCCAACACTACTGTCAGAGACTGACCTAATTTTGACACTACAAAGCTTATCAGCAGACTATCTATTGAGTTAGGGGAACCATAATGCTGTTTCTAGGAGCAGATAGATTTTTTTCCCCTTACAACTCATTACAGTGCTGTTTATTGTTCCTCCTGGTGGGCAAGTATTAAAAACTCACGGTCTCTGCCATATGGTCTCTGCCTGTTGGTATCTGTTTCTGCAACACTAGCTATGCTCTGGATGGGGATAAGGCCATGGTAATTCTCCAGACATAAATATAGGCTAAGATCTCTGTCTCCTTTAAAGCTTTTTTTCCTATGTAACATGATTTGGAATCATAATAATTTGTTGCACCCCACGAGCAAGCGTGCTCTGCTGTGCTGCTCGTGGCCACGAGCTGCCTGAGGCCACCCAAAGCTGGCAGTGCCCTGCTTTGTGCTGGGGACGTGCAGGGACAAACTCCTGCAGGGGTCTCTGCTGTGTCTTTGTTGCTCTTGGTCTGGCGCGTGCGTGTCCAGCTTTGTAGATCCAGGATGAATCCATAGCTTGCCAAAGCATGGAGGTGCCTGGGAGCACGTGAAAAAGGAGGAGGAGGAAGGCTTCGCTTTCTGCTTGTTAAAGACCGGGAAGGAAAGCGGCACAGGGAGCCTGGAGGGAAATGCATCCTCAAGGCTGGGAAAGCAAATGATGCAAAGTGAACGAAGGCAAGCAGACCCAGAGCCCTCTGGATCAGTGATCAGCCACCACCAGTGGGCTCCCAGTGACCCCCAGCTTCCAGCAAAGCAGCAATTTGGGGGCTCCCTGAGACAGTGCCAAAATGTCTCACGGATTCACCTCGCCGCGGGGGACGGTCCTGTTTCCTGCCGGTGAGGTCTGAGATTAAAACAATATTTTCCAATATGTGCCGCGATAATCATTTATTAATAAAATTCCAGCAGTTGAGCTTCTCCAGGAAATTATTGAAAATTTTGTGATTAAGGTCGGGAGAGGTGCTAGCACATTGAACAAAAAGGTGGGCAGGGGCACTGCGGTCATCCGAGGTCTCTTATTTGCGCCACAGCTACACAAACATGCTGCTAGGCACAAAGCATCTCCTTTCTGAGCATTTTGCTAGCTCTCACTTTTTATTTGCTTGGTTAGAAAAACTCTTTTCTCCTTGCCAACACTTATTCAGAAAATAAATTTTATTCTGCATGTTTCAGGTGAAAGTTGGCTGAGCCAACATTTCTCACAGCACCTGCTTTGTCCTTTATTATTATTATTATATTAAATGTATCTAGAAACCTGCGTATGAATTCAACTTTGGGAGTTTCTAATTTTGTCTTCACAGAAATTTTATGACACTTTTTTTTTTTTTTTTCCTGGTTCTTTACTGTCTGGGGAACCTGTTGCAAGTTGAAACCAAATTGCTTGTGTAGGTGTGTAAGTGTGTGCAGGAGACGGAGAGGGGGAAGAAATTGAAATCGCTGGAAAAGAGCAGCCACTAATGGGGACCTACCCAACATCAATGTATAATGAGACATGGAGAAAGGTCAGATTGGAGCCATTTTTCATTTGGAAGAACTCTCTTGGTGCCACACAACTTATTTGCAGGAAAAGGAAGGGGATGTTCTTGGTTTGGTCGTTCAGCTTCTCCTTCCCACCTCCCGCTCGGCTCTGCGTCGTGCGCACGTAGCGCCAGGACAGCGGCGTGATGGATTCCTCCGTGCAATATTTACTGTGTATAATCACAAGACAAATTCTCCTAAAATGCCACAAACAAAATAAATGCCAAGTATATATTACTTTAATGTCTCGTCTGGTATTAAATCCTTGGAGGCATATTTCAGAAGCAGCCGTAATGAATATTCCTGTGGCAGAGAGGAAGGTGACATTTCACAACGGCGCAGTGTGTTCTGAACCATAGGACATTAAAACTTAAAGAAGTATGAATATTTTTGATTTTTCCTTTATTCATTTGATCTCTTCTTAAAGAAAGGTATCCTTTTGCTATAGTCATACCCAGGGGGATATTTTTGGGGGGTCTATATTGCCTTCCCAATGCATGTGGATGTCCTAATGGATATGGAGCAGTGGCGCAGACACTAAAACGAAGGATGCTCCAAATGTAATTTGAAGTAATATAAATATAATATGAATTAAAATGTAATATTAATGTAATATGAATTTAAAAGGCAGCAGGATGTTGGCGTAATGTTGCTGACTCTTCTAATTTTATCACAAGTCTCATGATCTGTGCTGAACCTTGTTTTACCTCTCTGCTCGTGGCTCTGCTTTCACGTTTCAGTATTTTACGATTTTTGTTGTGGGAGATAGTAAAAGCCCCCGGTGTGGACCAGAGCCGTGTTGTGGCAGGACGAGGAGGATGTTCCATGTCCCGGGGCATGGGATGCAGCTGGTGCTGGCTCTGCAGTAGGCTCTGAAGCACAAGCCCTCGTTACAACTGCTCGAGGCACGTGGAGTGGGAGCAGCTCTCCTGGCACAGGGAAAACTGCCAACTGCTGGGCATCAGTGCTGCTGCTCTATCTAGGAAAATAAATTTAGACTCAGCAAAGTATTTTAAGGTCAGAGAATGGCACACGGGACTGAGCAGAGGGAGGCTCTGACGTCTGCTGGGTGACCAGGAGCAGGGGGAAGCTTTCTGCTCCTGTGCTGGGAGAGCTCTGCGGTCCTTTGCCTTCCATTGCCTGCAAAAACTCTTTTGCTTGTGCCTGTGCTCTGCAGGGAGGACAGGTTACAGAAATGCTGAAGAGGTTAGCCTAGGCCAAGCATACCAAAAAATGATCTAACTGAGGTAGACTGAGACGGACGGGAGCAATGCGAGGTAGCTGGGAATATCAGGCTTAGTCATAACGGCCTGAAATAATTTTCTTCCTGTTCTGGAGTTGACCTGACACTGTGTTGTTCAGCATCCTTTGCCTGAGTCTCATTTTCCTCAGCTTCTGGAGAGTGAGGGTCAGAGATTTGAGTTACTGACAGTCTTAAATCAAGCGTAGGTGGGATTATGCCAACGGGGGTTTGGTGGGGTGCTGGAGTAGTTCATCCCCGGGGTCCCATGTGTGCCTGCTGTAGGTGTCAGGGACCACATGCGAAGTTTGTACCCAGTGGCTCGTGGTGGGGGTTGCAATGGGTACAGCGTTGCGGACGTGTATGTGGTCGGTCTGCCAAGGGGTTGAATGGGGCCAGGAATGTGGGTGGAAAAGCACACGGTTGGTTTTTATGGCAGGGGCATGCAGCTGTTGTGTGGGCGCTGGGGAGAAGCCCTGCCACTGCTGGCTCGTGGCATCATCGTTCTGGGTTGGTGCGTGCTCTGCTCTCTGGCTTTCTGCGGGTGACTTCAGGGTTTGGTTAGGGCATCAGTGTTTTCCACCTTTACCAAGCAGGAGCAGCACATGGGCGAGGAGAGAGGGTGAAATGCTGGGCCTTCAAAACTTTGCAGAATTATAATTTCTCCCTGCTGCAGCTTAGCATTTGTTATTTCGTTTGGCAGCAGGGCTGTAACAGGAACTCAGCTTTCTTCTCCTATTGATCCACGCTCTGAAAAATATTAAAATTGGGAGTTTCATGTTTCAGAAATAAAGATAATCGTACAGCCAGGAGATGCCCTGGGAGAAATGCTAAAACTGAGCTGTAGTTTGTACACGTGGTGTTAGGAACAGCCTTGCTGTATTCGTATGTGTACAACTTGTAAACCAGGATAACTTGGTGTAGTTTGGCCTGAGTTTACAAGAAAATTAAAGTCAGGGTTCTGCTGAACCTAAACTCCAGGCCCTGAGCCCTCTGACAGCCTCCGGATTTCAGGGTTGACTTAGAAAAGCAGCAGCACCAGCCCCACCGCTTCTCCTGCTTAACGTTAATGGTTTAATTAAGGCACCTCATTTGCGTAATGAGCGTGGTAATACATTTAGAAAGATCTATAATAAAAAGAACAATAACGGAGAGCTCGTTTGGAAACCGAAACAAAAATAGCCCAAGTGCAAATGAGCTCGTGCAGGCTTCGCCGGGGGGATCGCGGGGTGTTAATAAAACCCTGGCAGCCTCCTCCTCCTCTGTGCTGAGGGTGCTCAGCTCCCACCCGGAGCTCCTGGCCAAGCTTTTGCTTCACGGTGAGGGTGCTGGGCTCCGGCCAGGTCCCGGGGGCTGGCGGTGCTCACCTGCTTTCTCTCTCTGGGTCTTGCAGCCCCCCCCACCGTGCGCATCGTGCACTCGGGCCTGGCGTGCAACATCGAGGAGGAGCGCTACTCGGAGCGGGTCTACACCATCCGCGAGGGCGAGACGCTGGAGCTGACCTGCCTGGTCACGGGCCATCCTCGGCCACAGGTGAGCCCCCGCCGCCGGTCCCTGCCTGTCCCGGAGCCTGCCTCACCCGCAGCTCGGTGCCAGGCTCGTCTGGGTTGTGGGTTGGGTGTTGGGGGGCTGCAGAAGAAACATCAACAGCTAAAAAAGGTTACGTTTTTTTTTTAGTTTTATTAATATCTGGGAATGTGCTAAAAACCCAGCAAACTGAAGGTAGATGGTGTGCACCAGAGCGAAGGGCTGGGGGGACCTTGCTGTACATCTGCATCATAGCCATCGTCCCAACCATGGCACTGTGGTCCCGCAGAAAATGGAGGTTAAACAGAAAGCAACCACCTTTTCCCAGGGCTTGCTCTGTTTTAAAGCATCAATTTCTGAGCTAGAGAGTCTGGTCAGCCCGTGGCACAGCTGCCTGGTGCCCCTCATCACCACCACCACCCCCTTTGCCCTTGTGGGCACCTTGTGGGGTTATTTTATGTGAGGACCCTGTGCAAATGTAACATTTAATTCACTCCTGCTAAACTTTTCTGTTTCCATCTTTTCCTTCAGTCTTTTCCATGAGCCAAGCCAGCTCTCTGCTCCCTTCTCTTCTGTGCCTTCTCATTGTGCTCTGCTTCTGAGCAAGCTTGGTCCTGAGAGCTGGGGGTGCACTGGTATTGACTGGGATAACCAAGTTTCATGGTGCACATCTTTGTATGAGATTTTGAATGCTTGAATGCCTTGCAAGGGTTTTCCTTGTGTAGTGGCAAATTAAACATCTCTGTAGCAACCCGAAGGACGGGGATATTGAGCCCCAGTATCTGGGAAGTGCTGTTAGTTGGGGGGGAGTTGGGGAAGGGGAATCCTCCAGAGATGAGTGATGTTGCTCCAGGCAGGAGGGATGTGCTGATCCTCTGCCATGTGCTCCGTAGCCGTTTCCAAGTTAACAAGAAGATTTAAAAAATAAAAGAGGAAGATCTCCGTCACCACAGCCGATAACAGTGCTTGCAGAAGTGGGACCAGGCACTTTCTTACAAAACAAAAGTTTTTTACAGAACATTTGTCCAGCACCTCGCTCCCTTAACAACATTTTGCCTTGAAGGGGTGGTTATGGTTGGGGAGCAAGGTGCTGCTCAGCGTGGGGAGGATGGGATCTGCCCAGGCTGATGGGCTGCTGCAGCCCCCTCTGAAACATTTTGGCTTTGAGCTTTGTTGGATTCCCTCAACCTGCCCAAACTTCTCTTATCCGGGCCCACTTAACTTCTTTTTTAGATGCGAAGCAGGTGCTTTTGCATGGAGATAAATAGCACACTTACGCACAGGCAGAAAAGACCAGAATGAAGGTAAATTGATATTTTAAGTGTGCTTCCTTGGAGAATGTTTCTTTCCCAGAGCATCTTCCCCAGCAAGGTTCCCTGGCAGCCGTGGTGCGGCACCTCGTGGAGCAGCAGACACCGACGGCCCCTCTCCATCCACCCTGCAGGCCACAGGTGGCTTCAAAGCGAGCGGGGCCCTTATCTGGCAGTAAATGCTTTGGACCAGCCATGAAAGGTGCTGGCTTAAGCACTAACAAAGCTTATGATGCTGCTGCATCAAAAAAAAGAAAAAAAAAAGCTGCACACCCAAAGCTTCTTATCAGGAAAGCAACCACATGGCTGCTTTTTCATAAAATCTCTATTTTCTCATCTGGGATTCAGGATAGAAAATTGATTTCTCTTCATTTTACCTGTTTATAGATTTTCTTTGTCATCCAGCACCTCGGCCGGCTCTCTTGCGCTCACTTTCGTGTTAGAGCTCTCTAAGACTTGCAATATTTTTTTTTTAGATTAATTGCCTGAGAGCGGGGGGATAGTTTTGGTAGTCTCAGATGGGTGATTCCGCAGCAAAATACAGGAGGCTTGGCAGGGCTGCGTCTGAGCATTAGCCTTTTTATCACCTTCCTATTAAATTTCCATTCAATTTTAGTGCTCCAGAAAGTAACAACAACAACAAAAAAGGCTGAGGCGCTATTGTTTCTGTGCAGTGCCGTGTTTAAACTTTGGCACGCACCTTTATGGGAGCTGTAGCCCCTTGGATTCCCTTGGACTCCTTTCCCATAAAATCTGCTTGCTTTTAAACAAGGCCGTGATGAATCTCCCCAGTGTTTGTGTTGCTTTTGTCAATGGGGCTACTGGGGAAACGCACCGATCGAGTTCAGGCAGGAGATGGGGATGGATGTAGAATCAGCAGGCTGGAGCTCGCTGTTTCCAGCTGCCATAAAACTCCTCTTACCTGTCAATAATTACTCCCGGGTATTTTAAATACAGCCAGCGTAAGGTGTTTTGTTATACTGCTTGTTGGATACATCCTGCTTTATGGGCCTGGATCTTCAGGGGAGCTCTGCAGCGTCTCCTTTGTGACCGAGAGGCAGCGGCTGGCTGGGAGGGATGCTGAAACATTTATCCTGAAGCAGTGCTCTTCTCTTTCAGCAGAATCGGTGTGGGAAGCTTGACAAGATATTGTTTGATTATCATGTTCAGGCAGCCTTCAATACGAGATGGGCTTTGAGAGGCAGTGTTTGGCAGTAGGATCCCTGGTCTCCCTTCTATCCACGTTGTAAGGTGGTTGCCAGTGTTTCCAGTACTCGGTTGCTTTCTTTTTAACTGACTTTTGCACAGAAGGCTGGCATATTTGCTTTGCAAATTGGGTAGAAATTATTTTCAAAATAAGTTATATTTTTATTTCCTCAGACCCTAGGAAATGAGATAATAAAACAGGTAATAATGTGTCTATTTTAGGAATGCTCTTCGACTTGCACGCGTTTCTCAAACTTTTTCACTTATTATTGGCAAACCCAGAAACTCGTTTGTTTTAAGTGCTGTTAGTAAGCAGCTCTGTGCCAGGCATCTGTAAAATCCCCCGCCAGTTTTCTACTCCTGTCTGGCTATTGCTGTGAACGACTATTAAACCCTCATGTGAATAGTAAAGAAGGATTTAAAAAGTTGTTATAAAGGAGCCTGAAGAAAACCTCAGTGCACCAGCAGGCTCCTTAGCCCAGCCTTGTCTCTTGGGCCCAGGGTGGGAGCACGGAGCTCCTCCACACCCCCTCGGGTCACAGGATGCTTCTCATCACTGTCAGCGAAGGGGAGCAAAAAACAGATGCTTCTCAGGGAAAATCTGGGCTGAGGAGGGAAGTGTCCTGAAGCAAGATGCTCTCAGTTGCTTTCAGCTGGTTCCTACAAGCAGCAGAGGCAGTGAGGCTGCACAGGATCGCTGCTGGAGGAGACGTGGCAGCACAGACACAGCAAGTGGAGAAGCTGAGCTGGATAACCTGGTGCTGGAAGAGGAGGCTGGGAGGAAGATCAAAATTATCCAAAGGTGCTTGGAAGCTCAACTGTCATGGACTTGGCTCCCCATTGCTGGGGGGCGTCTGCCCAGCAGCTGTGCCCATGCAATCTGGGCTTGGTCTTGCACATGTTCATGGGCCCTGTAAGGCAAAAACCAGCTGGTATGGGGACAGGAGAAGAGAAAGCAAGTGAAGGGGTAAGGGTGCTTGAGGTGAGATGGTTGGTTCATGGAGGAAAGCTTATGTCCATCCTGGACACCCACTGGGTCCTTGAGGTTACTCCTGGTGGAGGGGTCTTGTCTGAGGTTCCTTCAGGACCATCCCTGCATACATGTGCACTGTGTGCAGTACCACCACTCATAACACCTCAAAGTCATCACTTTTACCAGATCATTTGGACTGATTAATTGCCATCACCTGCTTCGCTCTTTTCCACCACACACTTAACAAAAGACGTTTTTTTCTTGTTACTGGAGCCAATTAGCTGTATTCACCTTCTTTCCTGATCCTGAGCTCACAGTAGGTCTCCCCGACTGCTGAGAGGCAGATTAAAAGCCAAGTGCCGAATGGTTAGAAGAGGAAAATATGTGAACTTTCCTGCTCTGGGTCCCCTAAGGCCTCAGCCAGATAACAGGACTGCAAGTGTCCGAGTACTGTGTTCAGTTTTGGGCCCCTCGCTACAAGAAGGACATCGAGGTGCTTGAGCGGGTCCAAAGAAGGGCGACGAAGCTGGTGAGGGGCCTGGAGAGCAAGTCCTACGAGGAGCGGCTGAAGGAGCTGGGCTTGTTCAGCCTAGAGAAGAGGAGGCTCAGGGGTGACCTTATTGCTCTGTATAAGTACATTAAAGGAGGCTGTAGCGAGGTGGGGGTTGGCCTGTTCTCCCATGTGCCTGGTGACAGGACGAGGGGGAATGGGCTAAAGTTACGCCAGGGGAGTTTTAGGTTAGATGTTAGGAAGAATTTCTTTACTGAAAGGGTTGTGAGGCATTGGAACGGGCTGCCCAGGGAGGTGGTGGAGTCACCATCCCTGGAAGTCTTCAAAAGACGTTTAGATGTAGAGCTTAGGGATATGGTTTAGTGGGGACTGTTAGTTTTAGGTCAGAGGTTGGACTCGATGATCTTGAGGTCTCTTCCAACCTAGAAAATTCTGTGATTCTGTGAAGTGCCAGATCTGGTGATGGGCTGGAGAAGATGCCAGCACTCCTGGGTGGATCTTCACAAGAAGCTGAGCTTTGGAGAAGTTCAGCAGGACCCAGCCCTCTGCCTGGCTGTAGAGGACATCAGGCCCGTCTGGTTTTCCTTCCCACCGTGTTGCAGGTCCCCCGGGATAAAAGAAGAGGGAAGAAGAGTCTCAGAAGGCTGTGGATGTGGTGGCGGCTGACCATCCAAGTCATCCAGGGGCTGGGAGGAGCACCCCCATTTCTCTCCCTCGTGTCAGTGCTCCTGTAGGCTTTACTGGAGTGCATGTTTACTCCTTTTGTCTTTCCAGGCGTTGTTTTTACCTTTCCAACCAACTGATGTTGTTCTGTAGCAGGCTGACAGCTTGTGTGTGCCTCTGGCAGTGATGTGCCCTGTGCTGGGGGGCAGTGCCACTGCCCTGGGGGCTGTAACCCACACGTCGTGCCCGCCCAGTGAGCACACAGAACCCACACGAAGGTTTCTGAGGACCTTTTTGGAAGACCTTGTGAAAATCTGCCTTCAGTTTGCGCTGGTTTCCCACCTGCAGCATCCTCCCTACAGGTAGTTACAGGCAGGTGGAGATTCAGAGAGGTGCACGGTGCTGGAGGCACCAGGGGAAGCAGTTCTGAAATTTGGTTACATTGCTTTGGGTCTCATCACTATCAGCGAGCCCACTGGAGAAAATAATAGAGGGCTGCAGTCAGCACTGCAGAGGGAGGGAATTACGGACACTTGTGCACAGTGATTCCCCAAAATGTCACCTGGCTCCTGTCACTCCGACAGCTCTGAGCACCCCAGTGCTCAGTGCGTGCCCACCCGGCATTTGGTGCTTTGCTGCTAGTCACAACCCGCAGCATTCTTATACACAGCGCTCATTACTTCATCTATTAAACGCACCATTAGTTGCCATAGAAACTAATTTTTCTTGATTAAGTTTTTAAAATGCCAGCAGCCACGCTCAGGTGAGGCTAATGGTGGGTGGGCAAATGCAGCTATTCTGTCATCAATTACTGCTTTCAGGGTAGTACCCAGACAAGTGTTTTTTAATATTTTTATTATTATTATTATTAAAATAGAATTCTGCAATTCCCTTCCTGTTTGGGAAGTGGGCTGTGAGTGATAGGGCTGCATGTCGGTGGGCTTTGTGGGGCTGTTCCTGTGTGCTGCAAGGCGAGGAGCCGGAGCTGATCCCCCTGGCCCCATCCTGCACAGTGCTCGCCCGTCAGCTCTGCAGAGACACCTGAGGCTGTGCTAAGGTGATGCAAGTAGAAGGTTTGCTGGTTTAGCCAGCTGACGTTTTATTTACACCACTGGGGCTTTCCCATACTGCTACCCCACTGTTGAGCAAATATATTTGGATGGATGTGGCTGAGGCTCACCCCGACCAGCACCCCGTGGCATCTTCCGAAGGAGCAGGGGCTGCCTGCGAGTTTGCATTCCTCACCATCCACTAAAGTCTAAGTGATAATCGCTTTGTTTGTTGAAAGAAATTCCCTCCCATTAGTTTTTGGTGGTGGTGGTGGTAGTAGCAGTGGTGTTTTTTGTTGCTGTTGCCTTTTTTTTTTTTTTTTTTTAATCTTTTCTGCATCTCTCAGATCCATGTGCTGTCAAACCTCAGCTTATGTTACCCCATCACGTTCCAAGATGCACAATGTGCCATGTGGAGAGAAGTCCCCGTGTCCATTCCCCTGCCTGCACTGGGATTCTGGGGGCAGCTGGAGGCAGCAGCTGCTCCTGGGGGGCGGGAGGCACCCCACAGGCTCCTGCCCTATGGGGTCACCTACATCTGCACCTGGGTCTCAGCATGAGGGGTGCCCCAGGTGAGGCTGTCTCATGCGCCACCAGCCCTCCTGGCCCTGCTCGCCCTCCCTCTGCCTGCATCCATCCATGGAGCTGTGCCAAGGTGTATTTGTGAGCACTGAGGCTCCTTCTGCAGCACCCAGCCTCCAGGAAGAATGGTGGTGGCTACCAGGGGACGTTCTCAGACCATGTGCGGTGTGTGAGTCCCCTGGGGTCAAGGCACATCAGGACTGGAAGCCGTGCAGGGCTGGCCTGTCTCGCACCCGCGCTGTCGCAGCCGTTTTCCACGGTGGGGGGGTGACAGGGTTTGTGTTGCACGTTCATACTGCAGGCGAAGAAATCGATTGATTTTAATCATCCAGCGCTGTGTGCTACAGTGGGGTTTCAATCAGCAAACCTGTTGCTGAAAGAAGCAATAGGCAAGACAGAACTGTGATATTTTGGGGTGGGAGATACTATTTTTTTTTCACTTTCAAGCAAGGGGTAGGAATAAGCCAAACTTCGTGTTTATTCCCCCCTTCCAAAGACCAAATATTTTCCTTGCAGGTTGTAAGTCGGTCCTTGTATATATTTGATTTCCCAACCTGCTGCTGCTGGAAAAAGAAACCTTTTCCATTGTCCCCAGCATCTGTGCAGAGGTTCACTGCCCTCTGAGGTTCACCTACCTTCACGCAGAGCAGCGCTGTAGCGATGCACTCGGATGCACGAGCACCTCTGAACCGAGCAGCCCGGTGAAACGCCACGGGGCTCCTGCTGGCTTGCCCTCCGATGTATTCCTGCTGTGGGGACGCTGCGATTGCTGTCCTAAATGTTTGTTTCTCCTGCACCGATCTGTGTGCGGTGCTCCACGGAGGTGTGGACTCAGGTGCAGCACTTCAGGAAGAAAACACCAAATTAACCGTTCGTGGCATCAACGGCAAAAAACAGCCTGGAAACGTTAATCACGTTTCTTTTAGTGCTGAAGAATGATAGAAATGCATGCCTTTCACAGCTAAATGCGAGGTTTATTGAGTCAAACGTTTAGGAAGGGGTTTTCAGCATAAAATGCAGGCTAATTTAGTCGTGAGTCAGGCTGGGTTTTGTCAGGTGTTCGCTGAACATTTTAAAGTCTTTCCGTGAACTGAGGAGCGGTGCATGAAATCATCATCAATTTCCCTAACAAGAGTGCAATTATTGTAATAATGATATGCAGAAGGCAATGGGAAAGCAGCTGTTCAGGGTAAGGAACCCCCTCCCCACAAATTGCTTTCTTTGGCCACATCAGCAGTTAGCTAATAAGAATCCCTACCAATTAAAACAGAAAATGTAGTATCCACTTTGCCTCAAAGGAGCCTTTCATGTTTCGCTTCCAGCTGATCAAAGAGAACATCACATGTTTTCCTTTTTTTTTTTTTTTTCCATTTGTTTGTTTTCTGAAATGCTGCTCTTTACATTTTAATGGACGGAGAAGCAGAAAACGTTAATTCTTTCTTTGCGCACGCTAATAAGGTGAAGGTCGGATCCTGCTCTGAAACAGTAGAGGAGGCTACACTCACGGCACTAAATAATTACGATGTCATGCATTTTAAATAACAAAGGTGTTCCTGTGAAGTGCCCCAGTTGTGTGCCTGCTGACGGAGCTGCCTGGCTGCTTGGCAGGTGAGGACTGTGCCAGGTGGAGCCGGGAGAAGGCGGCAGCAGCACCACGTTCACCGACCTCCCGTGGGCAGCGGGAATTTCAAAAGTTGCCTTTGCTTGCTGCTAAACTTCATTCTTGAGATCTTTGTGTTGCCTCAGTGCTAAATCTTACAAAGTCTGAGCTGTGGGAGGAAAGCGTTTCTTGAAGATGGCTGGAAAACCTTGGAGAGGGAGCAGGCAGAGGTGGTGAAGTGAAAAGAGGGAGGGTCAGAGGTGCTGAGACCCAGCCATTTCTGCTGACTGCGGCATTAATGGGGAAGGGTTTGCCTTCCTAAAATGCAAGCCGGGAGAGAAAACAAACCACTGAAGAAGATACTTTACCCAAAATATGTCTCAGATCTGAAGCCCTTGCCTGGAGGCAATCTCACACGAAAAACTCACACGAAAATCTCACACGAAAAACACTAACTGCACTGAGTGCTCATCCTCATGAAGACAACAATTATTCCCTCTCTGGGAGTCCAGAAGCCTTCCCAGCTTCGTGGCAGGCCGTCCTTCTGAGCAGGCTTTCAACTTTAAACGGAGCTGCTCTCTTTGTTTTGTCTCGAGCTGGCTTTCCCCTGGAATGGAGCCTCCCTTGCTGCGGGCCTTGGCACCGGGAGGACCACCTGCATCCACACACAATTCTGCCAAACCTCCGACATCGGCACTTTCTGCTGGTGGGTTGTTAAAGTGGTTATTCACTCGGGTCTTGGGGCTGGGTCTTTGTTTGGAGAAAAATACGACTCTTCTTCTTTCCTGTGTCTACATAAACGTTTGCCAAATGCCGGGCTGTTCTCTTTTTGTTCCCACGAATTCACATCCAGACCTGAGGGCTTATTGTTCATTATTTTTTTCTATTTGCTTCATCGTTTACTGTAGCCGGTAATTATTAAAATGTAATCTTTTCTTGAATGCCACCAAGTTGATGTGGTAAATGAGCCCTATGCTGCAAACAGCACGTAGCCCCACTGAATATTTGGTGACTATGCCACGGGAAGAAATGTGTTTCAAAGCCATTCAACCTATCGTCTCCATGAAGCTGGATTAAAAGACATGTGGTTTGCAAGCTGATGAAGAAATTAAGCTCCTTGGTGGTTTTATTCTGAACAATTTGAGCATTTATATCTCGCAGATTCTGCTGGTTCCAGGAGGCTGCTGTCTCTTGACAAGAAATATGTTTGCAGGTTTCTAAAAAGGGCCTGGAACTGGTGGAGGAAAGAGGTCACTTTAAATCAAGATAAATGCAGCATCAGGGCAAGTGAAGTATAAATTTCAGTCTCTCTCTCTTAGATGAGAATATTGAGCTTACGGCTGCTAAAGCACCAGCAATCACTGAAATGAGACTATCAGAGAATCACGCAGAGTTGGAAATGATATCCAGGCTGGTGATTTTTACCGTACCAGCTTCATACTGACCCTTGTGGAAGCTTAAAAGCTGCCAAAAATCCCCTACAGAAAGTTTCTGAAGAACACAGAGCACGAATCTCCCATCATCAGAATGAGAAGAGCAAAATTTTCCAGCTTACTGAAATATGAATGTTTCTCCTCTAAACGGATCGCCTCTTTCTCCTCTCCTTTCCCTGGGTCTTCCCCCCAGATGGCTCTGCAGCCTTTGGCTTCTGGCTGTCCACCCTCAGCTTTTGTTTCCCTTTTTCTAAAGGGCTCTCAAACAAAGGTAGGAAATTGGCTGCCAGGATGGACAAATCGCCTTGGGAAGCTGCAGAAGTAGCTGTTTCTCCATGGCTGTTGAGCATACTGGTTTCATTGTCAAAAATGAGGCAGGTGGTTTTGGAATAGGGTCTGCTTCTGTGAGGTCTTGCTCACTGAAAAGCGGAGAAAAAAATCTGTTTGTCGAACAAAGAGAGAATTTGGTAACCCGGGGAATCTGGCGGCGTGCGCAGATCTGTGGCCGAAGCAGCAGCACGTTCGGGTAGCTGGGCTGCAGGAAGATAACTCCTAAAGAAACATTTGGATGTCATTTTTCTGGAGCAGAGGGGGAAATCAGTCCTGTTCCTTTGGATATCACACAAGATGTGTTCTGCATCTGGGAGTAAAACCTGGGAGCGGCGAGCTCCTGGTGTTTTCTCCCATAGCAGCCAGAAGTGTTCGTGGCTGGAGATCGTGGTAGTTTTGCTACCCACCTGAGTTCTTTCCCAGTAATGGGATATGTTTGATCCCAAAGTGCAGACACCTCCTGGTGCCTCCGAGGAGGCGCGGTGTGAGTCCAAACCCACGCGGGTGCCTTCTCTGCTCGACTCCAGAGTTTGGCTCCAGAGGCGCTGCCTTTCAGAGGGACACTGCTGGAAGACCAGCGTGTACTTTGTGTCTTAGGGTTCAGTCCCTGAACATTCGAAGCTTAATTCTTCCTCAGAGCCTTTTCCTCATCCCTCTAAACTGAGTGCCTGTGTCTGGGTGCTCTGCACAGCACCAGCGAGCTTACCAGGGGGAGAACCAGGCACCTCGTGCCGAAGGATGCTCTGTGATCATGGTCTGCTCCACAGAGGAGCTGAAGAGCAGTTGTGTGAGCTGTTGTTGGGCTTCGTGCCCCCTCCCCAGCCCTTGTCGTCAGCTTAGGCACATGCATTTTTGGGGGGGTTTTGTTGTTTATAAGACACAGTTTTGTATTGTAAAAAGGAAAAGAAATCTGAACCTGCAGAAGAGGAGCTGAACTTCAAATAAGCTTAACTATTTAATCTGTGTGCAAATGTTTGCCTTCCCAGCCAAAAGCAGTTACAAGAAGACTCAGCTGACGCTGTCCTAATTCATTTGGTGTTCGCCAGGTACCCGGCCTCATCCTGTACTGCGGGGTTTGTGCACAGCATAAAAGGTGGCAGCCACTGGGGGGGGGGGGGGGACAAAACTAAAAATGTCACGGAGCTGTTACGTGTGGCTATATTGGTTAGGAAGCACCTTCCAGGTAATATTGTTGGGCTTTTTATTAACAATTGGGAGAGTATTTCAGGTGCATGCATGAGGCTGTTCCTTGAAGCACCATGGAGTTTTTGAACGGGAGGTGCCCGCAGCATTAATAACACCCAAATCTGGCACCACAGCAGGAAGGAGCTGCCATGGGGTATTGCCAGTTGTCATGCCGGCACCTTTCAGGTACTAATTTAGATACAGAAAACAAGCTTAGAGCAGAGATGCTGCACAAAACTGAACTTAATCACTTCAGGCAGGGCTGGGGTAGAAAAAGGAACTTCCACAATGGAGAGAGTACAGAGAATGGGAAAAGGACGAGGGAATGATGTGAGGAAATGGGGGAGCGGAGGGGCAGGCGCTGAGCTCTGCTCTCTGGGGACAGCGACAGGACCCGAGGGGACGGCATGGAGCTGGGACAGGGGAGGGGCAGGCTGGGGGTTAGGGAAAGGGTCTGCACCCAGAGGAGCAGGGCACTGGGCAGTGCTCTCAGACACATGGTCTGATTTTTGGGTGATTTTTGGGCTTGGATGATCCTTGTGAGACCCTTCTAATTCGGGATATTCTGGGGTTTTATGATAGGTTGTCCTTGAGGTGGCTCAAAAGAGCTTTAAAATTCCTTTCTTGGATGCAAAAGCCGTCCACCGAGGAGGCTGCCGTTGTTCTGCATAACAGCAAGTTCGTAATTAGCTACCAAAAAAAGTGATTCCCGGATTATTCTTGTAAGCATTTTTACTGCAGAAGTTGTGCTACGCTGGGTGACTGCTCCTTCGTTCTGAGCGGGCTGACTCCTTCTACCTCTGCTTGGGAAGGATAACCTTGGTGTAGTCTTGATGGGTCCTTGTAAATAATTACAGCAACATTACAGGCTGAATCCTCTTACTCTTGCAGATTTCGGGATCCAGGAGATAAAAATAACAAGTGAGTTTTTTTTCCTCCCTGTATGTCTATCAATCAAAATGATAAAGATATTTATGACTTGCACGTTTTAATGCTGTAATTAGATATAATTACATGTTCAAATGATTACACATATGAACACTAATTACATAATTGAAGACAATTATGCTAACTAGGTAAATACATAATTAACTAAAAATCTCTTGTAAAATCAAGGAAATTTGCACACCATCCAAAGAAAAGTAAAATCACAATAAAAAAATAAATAATAACCCTTCCAGGCTGACAACCCCGAGACCCAGCCAGCCGTGTATAGCCAGGGAAGGCTTTGCCATGTAACTTTGGGTGGAAGGCAGCTTAGTTCAGCTGCCTCTTCTGTTTTGTGGTTTCCTCGTAAAAAGATGTTGAAAATTTAAGCAACCCAAAAAGCTGTTCTGTAATTGTTGCGGTTCTCTTGGTCTCTGGCAATGATTTTCGGAGCCCTTGGGGTAGGTTTTGGTGATTCAATGGGGTGTGGGCTTTTTGGGGAGGAAATGTTTTATATTCATAATTGTGGTGTCTTAATATAGAAGGAAGGGAAAGCTCAGGGCTAATTGAGCTCAAAGCTTCTATTTTAATGCCTCAACACAACTTCAATAGACCAAGAATCACGTGCTCATGGTGGCCTCAGAGCCCTACCAGGGCTGCGGGGTGGGCTCACTGCACCACCCCACCAGCCCCCAGGCACCAGCTTGCCCTGCACGCCCTTTCCAGCTCCAAAAGTGGGTTAGGGCTTGAGCAATAAACATGTAGTGCGATGTCCAAAGCCTCATTAAACTCCTCAGTGCAGAGGAGCTTTTGGGAATGGATCATGTTCATAAATGGCTGAATAAATGGCTGCAGATCCTCTTCCTTGTGCTATCAACTTTCCTGGTTTTAAATACTGATTTGATGGTACCTTCCCTCTGGAAAATCTCTACTCATTGTTGCTTGATTCTGGGGTTTTTTCCTTAGCCTTTGCTCTATAGATCTGCTCCCTTAACCCTGCCCTTTTATTCCTCGTTGCAAGCTGTACTAGGTTCTTTTTTCAATTAATGTCTGTTCGCAGTTCTGTTGGTATGTGGGAACTGTTCCCAGATCCCTTTCCTTGGCACTTGTGGGAGTCATTTAAAGGTGTGCCAAGAAAACTCAACTAGACATGAATGATGCTATTTGTGATTACTGGATTTTTGATCCATTTTCTCCTTGTTGGGTTCTGATTAGAAGATAAGCCATAATCTCAAAGTCAGTAGGATTCAAACAGGTGCTCAACTTCATTTCCCTGAGCAAAGGTCTTGCAGAATCCTTATCAGCTCTTCCAGGTGCAGGACTGCAGAGACTCAGTCCCTTCCTAATGTTGTTTAATGAACCTTTTTGAGACTCCTTCACTGGCTGAAGGAGGCTTTGCCACTTCCTCATCCTATGAAACAAACAAAAGATACGTACACAGAAATGATGTGGAAACGCAGGCATTTTCTGGTGTCTGCCACTGGGGCTTTCAAACCAAAACCCAGGAACTTCCATCCTGGCTGAGCTGTCCCTTGTCCTCTCCCTGTCCAGCACCTAGGGTCTACGAGCAGGATGTGTTCAGTCTTTCAGCCTCTGACAGTCTGATATTTTGGGATTTCCTGATGGAAAGGTTGAAACCGATGACTGTCTGAACTAGGCATGGATAGGTATAATTTCTGTGAATGAATATCCTCTCTTCTTGAATCACGTTAGACCCCTGGCCTTCATGCTCTCATGATGGTTAATAATTTGTGACGGCTATCCATGCACCAAAATGATAAGTTGGATGTGGAAAGAAAAATGTGTTCATAAAAAACAAAACAAAACAAATTACAATAAATAATTTTTTAAAAAGCACCAAACTTGCTTGATAATTTCAGTCATTGCTTCCATTTTTTACGTTACAAGAAATCGTGGGCTTGATGCAGTATCTGTGGCTTGTGCTCAACATCTGCTGATCTTTTCTCCTCTTAAACCCTGTTGATAGCATTTCATACTAAGCCGTCTGCTCCACTGAGCTGCCAGCTCTCTCTTTTCAAGATTTCTTCTATTTTCCCTTCTCTCCCTGCTACCCACCTTTTTCCCAATTCTCCCACCTTTCAAACAAAATAAAATGTCATTTCCTTTCTTTGTCATCACAGCTAAAACAAGTCAAATCTCGGGATCTCACATTCAGTCTTAGCTCGATGAGTTTTCCAGGTGTCATTCAGCATGCGTGAGCGTTGGTTCCCGTGAAAAGAAAATGCGTTACGGTTAATGTTACTGGATCCCAGAGATTGTGGCTTAATTCAAAAAGCTGTCTGGGAATGAGGTGGGTGTTCGTGTTTAATCTCAGCAGGATGCCATGCAGGCAGTGCTGTAGGAAACGCTGGTAAGGTCCAACGTGGATGTGGAATTAGAACCTGCTGGTCGTCAGCATTTGGTATTTAGACGGGATTTTCCTCAGAGTCTCTTCATGCACCAAGGCTACGTATCGGTGGTGTCTGAAATACAGCACGACTTCCCTGGATTACGATTTATGAAGTTTTTAAAATGGGAACTAGTTTAAGTAAACAGACTGATATTGCATCGCAGGAAATCAATAACCTCGGTGCTATTTGCAGAAGACAATGTAGTGGAAAAAGAGCCATTTAGGCCCGGTGGTTTATGATGTTCAGTTAAGTGGATTTAATTTGCTCAAGCAGAGGTGGGCCAAAATCATGCCTAGGTTGGTACGGCGGTGGTCGGGGGCACTCCTGACCCTGCAGACCCGAGCTGGGCTGGCAGAGGGGTGGCAGGGCTGGGGGAATTGAGCACCCAGGACGCTGTGTGCTGAAGCCCCAGGAGGTTTGGGCATGCTCTGGCTACAAGGCTGGCCGGCCGCTTCACACACAGCAGGAAATGAGTGCGTTTTTCTTTCCCGTTGGCTCAGTTGTGCTGGAAGTATGTCGGTCTGCTTCGTGGCATCCGCCATCTGCACAGAAATAGCATTCGATTGCAATTCTATTTTCGCCACGCGTGCAGCCGTGCTGGCGTCAGTAGCTGCTGCTTTTGTTTTCTTATTTGCATATATATTAATTTGTGACACTTGTCAGTCAGTTTCAAGGCTGCACGTCTGCCCGAAAATATCTCCCCTGATCATTGGCGCAGGCAGTAGTCAAGATTTGTATTACTGAAAGACGAGAAGAGAAACATTTCCTTCTGCCTTTATCAGTTTACTTGTTGTAAGCCTGACAGCCTCTGGGCTGTGCACTGTAAAGCTGCCTCTCCGGGATGCTTGGGTTTCTCCCCGGGGTCTTGCAGGGAAGTAAAATGGACAGAGCTCGAGAGAAGTGTAATAGCAATACCTGCAAGGATGGTTAAAAAGCAGGGGGGGAGCATCAATTTAAAAATGCCTGGATTTCCAGATGCCTTTGTCAATTTAAAATGCAATTCTGTTATGAAGACTGACTTTAAAGTAGAACCCCCCTGTTTAGTAGACAGTTTGTCCTTTCTCTGTTTAGACTCCTGTCTCCTGAGTTAATGACAAACATGGTTTTATGCCTTTTTGCTCTCGAGGGGGACGAGCAGTTCTGCAAAGAGTAGATGGTGGCTTTTGGCTTCCCAGCACTTCTTGTGTCCCCAAACCTCCATCCTCTGCTAACAACCCCACATCCCGTCCCCCTCTGGGCACCAGGAGCAGTGGGACGTGTCACTTCAGGGCTGGCCTTATGCCCAGGCTCACTTGGGGGAAGCCCCTCACTGGGCTCCAAAAGGTCCTGCTGGGGAGAATAGCAGCCACCTAGCACTTAAGACTCGTTGCTTAAAAAACTGGGCTAGAAGAAGTTGTTTAGGGTAAGGTTATAGGTTCCTATGGCCATGGATGCTGTGAGGACAGTGCATGGGTTCCCGTTGTGGCAGCTGAGCAGAAGTGCTGGGCGGTGGGGGTCCAGCAGCAGATGAAGTGGGTGGTGTGGGGTCTACAGAGCTGGTTCCTGACGGAGAATGGAGTTCACATCCCTGTGCTGAGACCCCAGCACTCCTGGAAGGGTCCTTGGGCACTGCTGACTTTGGCTGAGTGGAACGTCATGGATAAAACATCCCGTGTGTAAACATCTGAAGTTGGATGTGGGGGAATCTGTCTAATGCCATTACCATCAGTTTGACTTTGCCTCTAATGGTGAAAATTGATCTGGTGTCAAAGTTCAGTCCCTCACGTATGTTCTCAAGATGTTGATTGCTTCTCCCTGACTTTTCACTTGATATTTAAAATGCCTGAGCTGATGTGACACGCACTCTGGAGCACATTTCTGTGACTTTAATGAGTACCATGCCTTTGCTCTGTACCCTTGCCCATTCTTCAACACCTTCCTGGCAGTCTGACCCTCAGAGTGGGGCCCTCGCCTTAGGCTGTATTCTGAGGGCAGTGGTAGCAGATCCAGGTAGAGATAACATAAACTCCTCATCTGTCTGATTATTTCCTGCTTTGTAGCACCAGGAAATCTCTCAGCTTTGCCGTCCAGCAGTTGGGAGCAGTGGTGGAGCTGGCATGGGGGAGATCCCAGCTCCCTGCCCTCACGGACCTGGCTCCTTTCCCTGCAGCTCATCCGAGGACCGGCCTCCAGCCATCTACCCTTTGCCCACAGGCAGCTCTGGGTGCTCCTGTGGGGTCACTTACACCAGACTTCAGCTGTGAAAACCAAGTTTTGTTTGAAAACAAAGTCTGTGCCTAACTAAAAGTTGCAAAGTGTCATGTGTTTATTTGCCTTTGAACCTTTGGGGAAGCAGAGTGAATGAATTTCCATGCATTTTAAGTTATGAGGCTGTATTTATGGCTCTGCGTATTTAACATAGTATACCAATGTTGGAAGGCCAGCATAAAAATTAATAACTGAGAATTCAAATGGGGCTGTCTGCCTCGTTCTGCCCTTAGATTATGCTCTTTATTATGAAGGTGAAGTTATATTTCATTTTGAAGCAAGTTAATGCTGCTGAATAAAAATCTTGAGAGAATAATAAAAAACATATCATTCACACATCTTTGGATCTTTTCATGAAACCCATTGAATAATTCATTTGATGGACAGTGAATAATTTCTCATCAGGAATGCCAAACCGTGCAAGGCCCTTGTATGTCCTGCAACTGTCGACAATTTTAAGACGGTACCGACCTCAGTGGAAACAAGGCTCCATGAAATTGATTGCACTCAGCCCTTCTCGGTGCTCTGTTGCCATGCAGGTTGGAAAAAAACTCCCTCTTTCAGTGATATTTATAGTAAAATGTACATTGATTATTCGGTATGAAAGTGCACATTTTTTGAAGCAGTGAAAGCTCTTAAAATCATAAGGAAAAACATTATAGTCAAAGTAGGATAAATGGCTGCAATTAATCATTTAGCAGGTTACTCAGAGATGTTCTGAGAAAGTATATCTAGATGTCTCCCCAGATATACTACCTTTTCACAAAGAAACCCAGACTGCTATAGGATCTTGCTTATCTCAAGCAAGATCTTGCTTTAGATAGCTCAAGCAGCATCTTATAGCTATCTATAGCACGTTGCTTTTACCAAGTAGCTGCAATATTCTTTTGTTCAGGATCCGCTCAATAATTTCCTATTAAATAGTCACTTAAACTTTCTTCATTTACGTACAGTCAATCTTTAGGCTTTCAGCCTTTGAACGTAAGCAATCCTTTGAATGTAAGCAATCCTTCCTCTATATGTTGAAAGTCAGCACTCCTACTCTTGGTGTTGGGGCGTGTTAGCTATGCGACACCTGAGGTTGGGTGGGACAACTTTGACACGAGCCTTTTCACAGCAGTGAAGTCAGCTTTGCTACCTTGCAACTTACAGCATTGGAACAACTGTGTCAGAAATGCAGTTTCTTTGAAAAAATGAGTTTCTTTGAGCCTCTTTTTCCTTACCTTACTCCTCTGTGTAGGCCTGGAGTGCCCTGTCTGTGCCATAGCACATCACTGCTGCCCTGTGGCTCACCTGAGATGGGTTCCTCAGTTCATGGGTGCTGAGCCATGCTGTGGGAAGGCTCCACAAATGCCTTTGCAGCATTTATGGTAGCCTTTCTGCTTCCAGCCCTGAGGGGAAAGGTGCAGCAAGTGTAACAGTGGGATCATCGCTACCAGAGCTTGGCTTTGCTGCCAGCTTTGGGCTTTATTGGGCGGCTATTCCTTCACGTCTGGGAGCTTCCTATTAGTGCTAATAGCAATTAGGAATTAATTCAGACTGCTCAAGAGGTGTGTTATCCCATTATTACACATATGATTGTTTTCAGCCCTCAGACTAAGCAGCAGCAGTCCAGCCTGCCAGTTTTCTTCAGTGGCTGTTTGAGGCCTGTTGGCACCCGGCCCCACCACAGGCAGGTGGCTCGGCCTGCGGGGCTGGGAGGTTGTGGTGGTGTTAAACCATTGCTGGGGACATTTCTCAGTATGATGACCTGAGTTTCTGAGCTGCATTTTGTTCCGTGTACCTGTGAGATGAACCATTTCTGCACAGGAGGTCAGTTCGTACAAAACTCCAAGTTACGCTGATGGGCCTTGGGAAACTCCTGGGTCAGTTGGCTTTAGGTATAAAATAGGAAATATCTGTCTTGCAGAAATGCGGGAAGTTCAGAGGCGAAGGGGTAGTTAGCCTACATATAGTTTTCTTACATAACCAGATTTCAGGGTGTCTTCAGTTATTCTTAACTCCTTGAGTGTTGCAGGCTGGCATTTTAACATCAGAAGCAGTCCCCAGTGCAGCCTCTACTCACAGCATTGCCATGCCTGCCATGTTTTGGGCTAAGCAAACTATGGAAAAAACATGGAAATTCTTCTTGCAGGACCTGGTTGCTTATAATTTCATGGGCTTGGCACTTACGTTCTCTGTAATTAACAACCTCATTTTTTCCTGTGTTAGAACTTACTAGGAACTTATTTTTCCTCGTGTTATAGCAATTGAGCTGGAAAATAATTTCTTCTGTGATCTCTGGCACTGAATCAGAACTGGTGATGTGCTGCATGTTAACAGTTGTCATAGATGTTTTAAATGAGAAAATCGTGTTTCTTCATGTCAACCCAGTGAAGCGTTAGTGTGTGTGTAAATACGAGTACCCAGGTTCTCCCCTGGAAGTCACTGGTCACGTACCTGTCTTCTGTGTGCAGCACTCAGCTTTCTCTCCAGTGTTGCCATGAAGTTTGAGCAGTCCTGGTGCTTGATTTCCCCAGGTGACTGCATCTCAGCTTCTGCAGATTTGAAGAAATACATCTGGAAATCAAAGGCTCTTCAGCCCTGTGTTTGGTTCCTCACAGCTTTCTGGCCCTGCCGAAGGCAGGGAGTTGTCATTTCTGACAGGAAGGATGCGTGCTTGGAATCGGCTGTTGTGCCACTCTCAATATGCCTCGTAAGAAGTTTTGGACAATCAGCAGTGCTTTTACCTGAAGCCCTTTTCGTGCCCACTATTTCAGATGCTGCCATATGAAACAAAGAGAAGTTTTCATAGCACTGTAGCATACTCCTAGCCCATAGCGATGTCTATTCCAGTAAAGTCAGATGGTTTGTACCCTCTGTCTCACTGGGCACGCTGCATCATGCCGCCCCTGTTTTACTATGAATCAAAACTCAACACCCCCCACCCGTGTTATTTATCCATATGTGTCGCTAATCCCGTAATTGAGGCATGCAGACATGGTGAGGATGAGCTGGTGAATGCCTGGAAGATTTGCTGGAGTAAAAGTGGAGTCCTGCTGAGTGGTGGTGGGTTAGATCAGTGCTGTTATCTCCTGCATTGTGGGCCTGGTGCAGGGACAGCTGTGGGTTGCTTTAGGTGACCAGGGGCAGGACATAAGGGCGCCCTGGGAGTTACGGATGTGGTCTGACTGTCCCCATTAATTGTCCTTGCAGAAGTGTTTCCCTGGACACAAATGGGACAGCACCCATCCAAACCAGGTGCTGTTGGAGCAGCCTGGTGATTGATGGCCGTCATTCCGAGGACTTTGAGCAGTTCTGAGCAGAACCCATGGAGCTGAACAAGTCAGAAGTAATCAAGCCTTTTGATGCCGAGCAAATTGCTCCTCCACTCTATGCTGGCATAAACGTATAAATGCATAAACTAGGCTCGCCTGCACGCAACCACCAGTAATCAGTACAGCCAGCTATTTAAGGCACAGGGCAGAGGGGAGGAAAAAAAACACTAAACTTTAAATGCTTCAAAAAACCTGTTTCTCATGATTATCAAGAATCCGACTCTCAGGAGTTAGAAGAAATATATTGGAAAGCAAAGACCCTCCAGTTCTGCATCTTGTTTCTCACTGATAACAGTTTTCTAGCCCTGTCCAAGGTAATCCAACTCTCAGGAGCCAGACTTGATGATCCTTGTGGGTCCTTTCCAAATCGGGGTAATCTGTGATTCTAAATCACTCTTGGCTGTAAAACCTGTGCTGTGTAAGTGTGGTACAAGCCCCATCCTTGCTGCTCCCACAGTGGTGGCTGACATCTGCCTCGCAGTCATTTGGCTCTGCAATAGAAAGGAGGAGCTTGGGGGAAAAAAGGCAATTTGGGGTTAAAGCATGTTCCATGTGCAGTGAGCTCATATCTCCACTGTATAGATTGAAGAAGATCAGGGAGTTTCATACACTGAAATCTGCTTCAGAGAGTTTGTTTTAATTGAAGGTGAAGAAGTCACTTTCTCCTTCCCAGCCTAAAAAGAGCCATCACGTAACATCCTCTCTGTTTATCATGAAGGTGTGTGCTTCTTGCTTTCAGTAGCTGCTGCCCCAACCATTGCTTTCCTGAGAACAAAATTAATCTAGTGGATAAACAAGCTGAGGGGATATTTTTTGTTCCTCTGGGGTTATTTTTAAGATAGCTTTTTCCAAAGGCTCAGATATCTTTGGGCATGAAGAAATGTTGCACACATCCCAGTGAAGTTGCGCAAAGAGCTCTCTTACAGCTGTTGGCATACAAAGGAGGACTTTAATCTCAGGCAGGGATTTGGGGATTTTAGCAGTGATCAGGAGATTCTCCTCATCCTTGTTTTCTCAGCGATGTCAGAGGGCAGTGACTGCAATCAATGGCAGCGCAGCACAGTACGAGCCCCCAGCCCTGGCTCGAACTATATTTTAAGGCGTGTATTTACTCACCCTGTCTGTGTTAGACATCAGGGTTGCAATATACAAAAAAGACTGTTAAGACTTCATTTTCTGTCAGCTGTTTCCAAGGAAGAATGAAAAAATGCCTTGCTAAATCTATTGAAAATGTTGCATGGTGGCTTAAAAAGCAACCTCTGGTACTGCCAAAGCATCTCTGATTAAAACAGTGCTACCTTTGGGGCAGGGCGGTGTTTGAGCAGGTGCCTGCTGTATATTGTGGCCTGGAAATCTCTCTTCTTTTAGGATTACTTGTTGGAATATATGCGTGTATATATATATACACATACGTGTATATATGTAAAGGATATTTCCCTTGCACTTGGTTCTGCAGCACTCCCTGTGTCTAAGTGATGAAGGCACTCACTCAGTATGTTCCCATCCAAACCCTAAAAAGACAGATTTTTTAGGAATTTGATGCCTTGATTTTATTGTTAATTTTCTTTCTTTCTCGCTCTCTTTCTCTCTCTTCCTCTTTTTTTTTTTTAACCAATAAAAATATTTTGTTCTGGAGTAAATAATTTTAAAGGTATTTTATTGTTTATTAATTAATATTTGTTATTTTAATGTATATATGCAATAATACGTACAAATACGCTCTTGACAAAGACCATATTTAAAACATAAACGTTTGATTTTTTTAATGTCAAATGTGTTTCTTATCTGCTGCTTTCTTTTGGGGCAGGAGTAGTTGGCGGAAGCTGAGAAGAGTCAAGCACAATATTACTGAAGTTTTACAAATCTGCCTTTTTAGTTGAAAAATGGGAAGTTTGTGATTCCTACTCAAGTTGCAGGAAGGCTCAATGAGAACATGGAAGCTGTAGGGTGAAATATGGCTGAGTGTCCCAGGGCATCTGCTTAAGCCAGTAAAATACTGTCAAAGCTGGTGATGGTTCAGAGAACTTATGGGCATGTACAAATCAGACAAGTACATGGGTCGTGGTATGACCAGATGGGTCATAACTTTGTCAGTTTTTAAAGACTGAATAATTTTTAAATGAATTGCTCATAAATAGGCTTTGACTTACGCCTGTTTTACAAGAAAACGAAGCAGGGATTTGTTAACTAGAGACCCAGATCAGACGGCAGAGTAATGGCAACGGATGGATTTCCAAATCTGCAATAGCAACAGCGAGAGTAACAGTGAGTGTCTGGGGAACAGCGTCCTCAGAAGCATGTGTTCAGAAGCATATCTGTGTGATGGATTAAGGTGTATTAGTCATATTAGTTATTTGCTCATGCCATGGAGTGGTAGATGTAACTTTTCAATTAAAAGTTTGCATTATGAGTAGAAATGGCTTTGACTTCTTGGTGAAACAGCAGTTATTGCCTTCCCGCATTATTCACACTGTGAGTAGGCACCCAGAGCATGCAGGGTTACTTCTGTGCTATAAACTAGGGGCTTCTGAGCAGAAGAGAAGGTTATGAATAGCAAACACCGATACAGTGCACGTGGATGAGCAATTGTTTTGTGCCAGCCTCTGTGCAAATATCGCACTAACTATGGAGACATTCACTTAATCTACTGCCTTTGGAAATATATTTTTAAATTATTATTTATTTTAAGATAATATAAAGTTGTCTTCAGAGCTCATGCAGTAATTTACAACATGGTATCGATCAGCGTGTTTTCATGCGTATGTTGTGTTAAAGCTAAGGTAAATAACGAACTGAGCGAAATCAGACCAGCGACATTTCTGGGGAATATCTTTTAAGAGGAAATCGAGTGAACTATTCTTTTATTCTTCAGGCATCTCTACATACACTGTAAAACTATTTACTTGGTTATAAGTGCTCTTGCTGCCACTGAAACATAGGCATATTTGTATTTTTAAAGCTGAAAAGTCTACTTCTGTTTACAGCCAAACATGTTCCTGTTAAAATGCTTTCTAAAAAGGAGAAGATAACTACATCAATGTTAAAACCTGGGGGAGTTGGAAGGCTTTTGTATTTATAAAAAGATGAAAGTGATAGTACCTAAATAAATGCTTCTATATAATTAATAAATTACATAATTTTATCAGTTACATAGATGCTGATAATACAACGCCTTACTTAGATTATATGGTCTATGACAGGACAAGCTGCATTCCACGTCTTGAAACATTTTGTGTGACAGGAATGGGAGGAAGAGAGAAATCTTGGCATTTTTTGACTTTTTTTTTTCCAGCTAAGAATCAAACAGAGGTGTTTTTATAATTCCAATTACAAATGGGGAAATAGAGCATGCAAGAGATTCAGTGAGCATCTTAAACACTGTTTTAAGATACTTAAGCATTTGAAAAATACATGATGAAATTGTATTCTGCAGCTCGTGAAAACTGTTTGTTCCAAAATTATTCTGCAGCACATTTATTTGGATTATTTAAAAAGCCCAAGAGCCAAGAGTTTATAATAGAAGTACAGACAGATTGGGACTGGTAAATATAGCAGTGCTAATAGCATCTCTCTTGCATGCAGGCTGAGTGTTGTAATGTGGAGTTGGGCATATTTGCTTTATCCCAGAGCAGCAAAACCATGTGAGAGTTATACAGGTCACCTGGCAAGAGGGCAAAGCCACTCAGGCTTATGAATTTAACAAGTCAGAAAGAGATGAAAACATTTTGGAATTATTATTTTTTAATTTCAGCCTCTGGAGCTCACACCTGCTTTTTTCATTTCAAGGGGAGAAGAATTTACATAGGCTACAGCTGGTCATGATTTTTTTTCATTTTGATGCCTTTTGTAGAAGACCTCTCCTGCCCAGGAGAAGTTTCCGATGAGAGGAAGGCTGACCTCTTCCTCTTCATGCTCTTGTGCAGGTTACTGGGGTCCTGACACTGGCTATGATGCAACTTTAATGTCTGTTTCTTTTCTGATCATCTGATCATCTCTGGACCATCTCTGGGGACCACAGCTTGGGAACTAATAGCCAAATATTTATCTTGTCGTGTGTCATTCTCATTTTTGTGAATGACTGCAGAAGATTTGGCCTTCATCCTGGAACAGAATTAGCGGATGGGGGTGAGAAGAGACAGCTCCGAGAAGCTTCAGATGAGACATTAATTCATATTTATGCAAATATCCCATTTGTGGCCTGGATATGCAGGAAAAAACTACTGCCTAAAGCATAGGTTCTGGTCTGGAATCAAATGTTGTCTGTCCTGGCCACCAAATCCGTGTGATGTGACAGAGCAGGAGGTACCTGGGGACTCTTTAGAGGTCTGGTGCACTGCACACGATGCTGACGGCACCGAGTGCTACAGGCAGGGGCTCAGCTCACCTCGCCTGGGTGTTGGCAGTGTCCGTACCACTTTGCTGTCACCTCCCATCAGGTCAGTAAGCCTAAAAAAGGTAGCTGAAGGTGAGAATCGATTGACAAAATGTGGGTACCACAGCAGTGCAGAACCTAAATAGAGAGAGATCTTTCAATCAAAGCCTTTAATTTGTTTCTGTGTGTAAATGATCTGCCAGTGCTGATGGTTCCACACACTAATGTGGTTTGTCTGTAAGTTTATTTGCCATCTTCCTCTAATACAAATTATTATTTCTTTCTACTTCAGTTGCTTTTTCCTACGACTCCTGACCCAGGCTTTTGTTCTATTCTGATTCCTTTGAAAAGACCCCGTTCCGCAGCAGCAGGGTGGTAGCGGTCTGAGCCTCAGAGGGAGCTGGAGGAGGAAGAATTCACTTTATTCCAGGGAGTTTCACCTGGGGCCTGTTTTCTGGTTAACATGACAAGTCACTGATGTCTAATTTTCGCAGCGGGTTTGCATTCCCACTGGACATAAAATGCCAAAGGCTTTCAGTGACCGCTGGTCAGCCCGCATCGCTGCTGGAAGCGGGGGGTGAGCAGGTTGGGTGGTGGCAGTGGGTATTATGTTAGCCCCATTGCCTGGAGATTTCTTTACAGCCAAGTGTGTCCCTTGCAACTTTCTGGAGTAGTTGAATTTTGCTTGTTTGCTCAGGGGGCTGTGCAGCTTTTACCGGGTTGGTACCGGAGGGTTTTTGTGTTTCACTGCGGGACCTGAGCCTCCACGCACGGCTGTGTGCGGAAGGCAGCTGTGGTTGTAGTGGGCTGGTGTGGGCACTTTGGTGGCTCTGACATTGAAAAACTCTCTTTAAAAAGCCTTCACGTTACAAGTAATAATCGTCAGAGTAAAAGAATTTGTAATTGCTGTAAAAGACATTTAAGAAAACTCAAAGAAATGCGTGTTCACCATTTGTGGTTTCAAGCAAGTGCTTCAGATTGGATTTTATGGTTGCCAAGATAACCCATCAGCTGTTTCGAAGGTGCTTTCCAATGTGCCCTTATCTTTCATGAATATGATTTTAGAAAAAAAAAAAAAAATGTGTTCAGTGTAAGAGTACAGCAGGCTCTTCTGGTGAGCTCTGTTTGTTAACGGGGAATTTTTCTGCAGCCGTTTCAGCTGTGTCACTGAGGGTGGCTTGAGTTGTTCTCCACATCTCCGCTCGTGGCATTTACTTTGCGTGGTGTTTCCATCAAAAGTAATCAACTATTTCTAAGACAGGGTGATGAAGACAAGATTACAGTCTCAGGGCTCTCGGATGAAGTGTTAGATTGTAAGTGTGAGCTGTTCAGTTTTCCAGAGAGGTTCCCCAGGACCTCCAAGTGAAGCCCTGGCTGCCGTGCGCACGGTTCCCAGGTCAGCGATGAGATCTAGACTCTGCTCTTTTTTCCAAACTGCAGACTTCAAGTAACAATCTTTTTTGGTGCTTGCTCAGATCAGGTGGACCAAAACAGCAGGAAGTGCCTCTGACAGATTTCAAGACTCGAGTGTCTTCAATGAAACCCTGAGGATAGCCAACATCCAGCGACACCAAGGAGGCCGCTACTACTGCAAGGCCGAGAACGGCTTGGGCTCACCGGCCATAAAGTCCATACGGGTGGACGTGTACTGTAAGTAAACCTCTTGGGACCTTCTTACCATGCTCTCTTAGAAAGAAGTGACTAGTTTTTCTGAAGTCTGGTCTAGAAACCAGAGCACTTCAGGGCAGATCCTGCAGCTTTTATGGTCAGAAGTCTGGTGGCTGCTCCCACTGAAGTCAGATGGGGCTGCTCTTGTATATCTTAACAATAAATAAATAAATACATTACAATACTATGGCAAGAAAGAGGAAACTCAGGTCTAACTCGGTCTGCCTCTATATCAGAGGAAGATTTGTCAGCATCATGAATGGGGTGAAGATCTAGCACATAGCGCAGCCCTTAATCTCGTGCATGTTGGCTGCCCTTGCTGTCAAAACTGGTAAGCTCAAACACAGATGCTGTTTTGCTTTGCTTTAATTGGTCACTAGGGCTGATAGAAAAAGAGGAAACAAATGAAAAGTTCATACTGCAATGAAAGCATCCCATGTGCTTGCACAAAAGAAAATAAAACCGAAAAAAAATGCCTGTCTGACCTGAACAAACTCCAGGGTCAGACGAGGCACGGCTCCAGTTCATAGTCAGACAGTTTTTCACTGTGGGTTTAATGGTAAACTTCACATTTAACTCTAATTATGTGATTGGATTCAGCTGTGTGAAAGTGAAGAGATCTGAAAGCCCTCATGCAGCTGTGGTTTTGTTCACACTTCAAATTAAGAAAAACAGTTAAAATTCTGCCTGAAACACTTCAAGGTGGAAAATCTTTGCAATATACGTTTGAAGAGTCTCATATAAAGAAACACGTTCACATGCATGTACGTATTTAAACTGATTCTTTCAAAAAGAAGCTTGTCCTGTGACTAGATAAGCATTGGGCTTTTGTTTTCCCCAAAATACCCTCTCTCTGTTGGATGAACTTCAAGATGTTTGCTACTTCAGAGACCCACGTGGTGGTGATTTCTGTGGTTCAGTTTTGGGATTGTGGAGAAAGGCAATTGGGGGATTTTCTTGCCTTGCAGAAATTGTCAGGATGCTCCCTGAGCCTCATGATTTGCTTAACTAGCTATAACTCATACCAGTGCCAAATTTCTACATCTTTTATAAACAATAACAAAATTAGTAACTGCTCGTTAGCTTGTTGAAGTCCAATAAATACACAGACAGACCTTGCTGACTGCATGCAAGCACAGCAGGCCGAGCAGGTGCAGCACTTGGTACTGGTAATGGGGCTGACCTGGGGCATGCAGTGTGGATGAGGAGGGGTTCAGGGCCTGTTGGGGTGCTTCGTGGTCCCACCACTCCTGCTGACCCCATCTTCAGGCTTCCTGGTGAGCCGCCACCTCCTCCAGGCACGCAGGGCTGCTAAAAGTGTTCTGTAGGTCAGCCACTTGTATCTGTTTGATTAAAATCCACAAGAACAAAGATTAAGTCTCTTCTGGATGGTGTTTAAGCACCTCTCTCATGTTCCAATACCCGTGTGTTAGGTTGTCCTTCATCCTTAATTTTAGGTGTGGCTGTGGCAAGAAGTGAGGTCTGAAGGCTGGGGTGCTGTGTGATCTGAACACCAAGGGTTTAGAAAGGTTGTTTGGAAATCCTGTTTTTTCTAGCCTTAGGTTGAGACTTCCTTCTGGTAGGCATCTTTTTGCTCCCATTGTGTGTTGTTTAGCTATTCGTCTGTGTTCTTGGGTCTGCTGTCTGGGATTTATGATGTTTTTGTTGTTTTGTTTTGTTTTGAACATCATATGCTGCTTCTTAATGCACCTCAAATACAGATGTATTTCTGGAACACAACAGGCTTCGGGTTCCAGCTGTGATTAAATCCTAGGTGATTTCCCATCATATGCAGGCTGCTATTTCACCGGGTATTGTCATCTGTTAATGGTCAGATATTCGTAGGCAGGCATCGCTGGTGCAGTAAGCTCAAGGTACCGGTGTAGATTGGATCTAGCTGTGAAGAAGATAGGAGAGAAAACCCCATACACCACAGAATTCAGGCAAGTTAAAGCTCATAAGAAATCCAAGCATTGGAAACTGAAATTTCCAAATAGCTTAGAATAATCTTGCTTTATCAGTGGATATTTTGTTTTGATTTTCTATTCATTTAAATACCCGCAGGAGGGAGCCGAGGGGCCGAAGCCCTGGCACAGGCTGCCTGGAGGGGCTGGGGGCTCCTCGGGGACATCTCCAGCAGCCGCCTGGCCGTGGGGCTGGGCACCCTGCTCGGGGGATTGCTGGGGTTGGGGGGCACAGGGGCACCCAGAGGTGCTCCAGCCCCAGCTGTGCGCTAATTGTGCAATGCTCTGTAGACCGTATGCTGTGTCAGGGGCTCTCAACATGTCTGTTGGGTGTGGGTGCGTTTTCTTGAATAATTGCCCATGAGAAGCTTTGCGTAGAGACCCCCAAATGAACCAGAAAGGTTCAGAGTACTCAGTTATTGTTTTATATCAACATGTCTTTTATTTTGGTGTTAATGAATGTTTAGCAGGGTTATGTAGAGAAAGGCGATTTTCTTCGTGGATTTAGGTAACTTTCAAAAACAGAACTTTAAAACAAGGCTATACTTTTTGAACACAAAACTTTATCAATGGAGCAAGAAAAAAAAGCTTTTAATTTTGTGATAAAATCACAAAATCTCTTTAAGAAAAAAAAAGTTTATTTTTTAAAAAATATACGGATGAAAAATCACCATAAAGAGAGTAAAACATATTGTAGTTGTATTCTACATTAGTTTTGGATCCAAGAGCACTTTTGAGGAGCTAATTTAAGCCTTCAGCCTCTAATTTAGGATTTGAAAAGGCACTATATTTGTATAGCTTGGAAATGAATTGTGGAAAAAAAATCCACAAAAAAGTCTTTGCCTCCTCATTCATCTCCAGTCCTGGTACGCTGGCTGGATGGCAAATTGTAATATCCACACTGGGTTGGAAAATATCATTCTCCAGTAATTTCCTGGGTTTCATTTTCCCGTTAGCTCTGGCATTCATCAACACTGGTAACCCCGCTTGCTGCCGCTGCAATGATTTGTTGTACAGATAGAAATGGTGGCGAAGCCTGGGCTTGGTCAGTGTGAGGGGAGAGGGGAAGGTTGCTTTATTTTTATGGACTTCTTGCAATCTTAAAAATACTTTTAGGTTTGTTTTTACAGGAAGGCTCCAGCAGAAGCCTGCCAGATGCTTTGCACAGATCTGCAAGTGTCGGGTGGTGGTGTATTTTGGGTCTTACCCATGATGTGCCTGGGAACTGCAAGAGGGAACCACGTCCTGTGAACACCTCTGTTCCTTTCTGTTCCTGGTGCTTGTTTCTATTTGGGACCATCCACAAATAGTGGTTACCAGGTCTCTGCTCACACACTGCACCGCAGGACCCAGAAGGAGAGGTCTATTTGGTGTTTGGAAGTAAATAATTTGTCTTCATAGCTGTATCTTATTCCTTAATCTCTTAAAGTACAATTGAGGCACATTGGGTACTTGGTGTTGTTTTGGGGGACCCCATAATTCTGATTTACCGTTTTCTAAAAAACTACCCAGCTATGACTTCGAATTATATGCTGCTTGAGGACATTTTTTATTGCTGCTAGGCATTAAAAAACAAGAAACAACCCCCCTGACATCTGATAACTACATTCCTGGGTAAGGATCAGAGGTAAGGAGTTAAACTAAACACATGCAGTCACTCTGAAAACGGCTAGGGGTATAATTCCTCTGCTGGACTAAGGGAGAACTGCTTGGTGAAGAATGAGTAGTTCCTGTTGTTTACAGCCAAGCAGGTAATTGTGGGCTGGTTTTACTTGGTTCTCATCAGACATGCCTGCTAGATTGCTATATCTCAGAGAGCTCAAGGAATGCCCTACAGAGGCACCGTTCCCATCGTGGTGCATTCAGTCATGACACCGCTCCTAGTGACGTACCAAGGAAAGGGAGGAATTTTTTTGGCACTGCTGCAGGTGAAGGTGCTGGCACTGTGCTTACAGCATTTATAGCTACCAAGGGTAACGCTAAACAAGGCTGTGATCTCTTCTGCTCATTTAATGTACACAGATCTAAGTCAAACCTTCAAAACAAGGCAGTCCTGTTTGGTCTGCTGTAAAAGTATTTCGATGTTTCAAGGTGTAAGGAAAATAATGATGAATGCGTGTTGCCAAAGTTCTCGTCTCATCTGCTGCTCTTGGAAACAGAGGAGCCCCTGGCTGTTCCTGGGCAGGCACCGAGCTTCCTTTGAACACTTTCCAGCTCCTCATCAACTTGGTTTTCTTACTAGTTTCTTCTAGAAAGATCTTTCTGCTTTCTAGGCGGGGTGGGACTGGTAAATAGAAGAGTAACAGTCTCTTTCTTAGAAGACAACTTTCTATCCTTACTTTATCTATCGAAGAAAAGAACATTTTGCTCTTCTGGCTTTGGCTGAAGATCTCTTTTCTTGCTTCAGGTTGAGATAAAGGCACCTGCTCACCTCTGCAGGATATTCTCAGGAGGAAGGTTTCCATTCCTGCTTAGCCACCAGGAGAAGAAACTGCCGCAGACATCCAAGCTGTATTCATCCTAGGCTTGAACTCTTTTTCTTCTTCTTTTTCTGGAAGTATCCCTTTAAAGTGTATCTTATCTTTCCCCTTTGAAGAAAAAGCTTTTGTACTTGACTCCTAGGAACATTTTTGCTTGAGTTTTGGAGGACACTTTCCCCTTTTATAAGGAAGGAAGCTTACTGTATAAATTAAGTCTTTTGATTTAAAGAAGCAGAGCACTATCAAGGCTTTTATGCTTGTTCCTGAAGGACAATTCACCAGATTTTTAACAAAAAAAAGTGTGCTAATTGTTTCATTGAAAATGTTTTTTTTTTTTTTTTTTTTTAAACCCTCTTACTTCACAGATCCTTGGACACAAGGCCAGGCTGCACAACCTGAGTAAAAGAAATTGAAGAGAATTTTAATTTATGTTAAAAGTTTTCTGAAATGAATTCGGAAGTCAGGAGGAAGAATGTGTATCAAACAGATTTAGTGCACAGATACAATGGGGTTTTATTGTGCAGTATATGAGAGATACACTGCCAGTACAGATTGCTTGTTGAGGGAGATCTGCAGTTCCAGGATCAAGAGGTTGATCTGGGGCTTTAGGAGGAACAACCCTTACTTTTGTTCACAGATCCACATAAACCTGTGCTGCAGCTCTGTTCCAGGACCCATCCCTTTACACCGGCTGAGTTAAATACGTGTTGGTGTGCGTGTAAACTCTCACTGTGCTTAATGCATGGGGAGGTCATAGGTATCTTGGGTCTCTGCTTACCATCTGCGAGGTTTCCCCAGCTATTTCACTTCCCAGTTCAAATCTCGCATTCCAGTTTTTTATGGTTTGCTGATGTGGCTTCTGCTTCTCAGATGGTTCTCAGGGTGTGTGGCCGCAGCAGTTGCTTTGGCTGCCCATCATCTCCATTGCCCCAAGGAAGTTTTTATTGTAGACAAGTTCAGCATCTGCCCTAGGCTACCCGTGTCATCAGACAGCCTCAAGACTTGTTAGCAAGGCTCGGGGGTGCTCAGGATCATCTCCTAAACTTGTGATGGCAGCGAGGAAAAGATCAAGGCAAGATCAAGCTTTGGACTCAACACCAGGCCCAGTCTTCATGCCCTTATATTGATAGGGATCATCTTCGTCTGAAGAGCACTGCTTTCAGAGGTGCATTTCCTTGCACCAGTGCTTGTCTGAGCCCAGAGGTTTTGTCCAACGCAGCTCCTGTGGCTGCAGCCGTCCCCCAGGGGTTTTGCTGCAGCCCCGCAGTTGGAGTGGTACCTGGTGGGCTGCAGGACTGACTGAGACACGTTCACTGCTGACGGATTATTTTAGCAGACAGGGAGCATCACAGCTTCACTGGCTTGGGACGACACAAAACGCTGCTGATAATGTGTGTTAAATGACACAAATATCAAACTGCTGATCTCCAGCATTGGAGTGTCCCCGAGCAGTGTGTGCCACCACAGGGCTGTGTGAGAAGCGTTATCCAGAGGGAGCACGGGGCTCTAATTCAGAGCTCATGGTTTCCCTTCCCAGCCTGGAAGGAGGTATTTCAGGGAAATGCTGAGCTCTGTTAGAGGGATTTAGCTGCATCTCTCTGTCTCTGGCATTAACGTTAATGGCAGTCATATTGCTCGGCCCCACACACAGCAGTCCAGGTTCACCCCTAATTTCCTGCCCACGGCACAAATCTTGTTGTTAGCATGGAGAATCCAATTTGATGTCGATAATTATTTCACTCCTAACAATTTCTTTGCTGGGCCACTGCAGAAGTGCTCTGCATCGTGCCCTGGCAGGTCACTACCACAGCCTTTGGATGTGCCTGACGGAAAGCCTTAGCTTTGCTTTATTTCTTCCTTAATGGCACAGAGACACACGCAGCCAGGATGATATGCTTAGTTATGTAGAGCAAAACAGTCCAATTTATTCTGGTAAGGTCGTCTGCAGTGCTGTAGGAGTCAGAGGGGCGGGTGTGATGAAGGTAACCGAGGTGAGGGAGGTTACGAGAAGCTAATGAAGACGCAGGGCTGGGAACGGGGAAGGGACTTAACCGAAACTGCCAGCTGCTCCTCACACCGCCCCTTGTGCTCCGTCCTTCTCAGCATTCCCTGTTCACCATGGTCCTAGGAAGCCAGAGAAACCGGATTTAAATTTGGTGAGACGAGGAGGAGGCGATGCTTTCTGCTGGAGAGCTATTTTTGTTCTGGATCAGATAATGATGTACCCTTACTGAATTACAAGGAGGCTGCCCTTCGATTCCCTCTTGCTACAGTGCTAGTATGTGGCCAAGTCCAGTGGGCACCAGGAAGGAAAGCAAGTGGGGAAACTTCTATAGGAAAATATCCAGAAGTGAGCTCTTTTATAGGGATTCTGCTGAAGCAATTCCTGCATCACTTCACGGGGGGGATTTGCAGCAAAACCTGTTGTGTGCATGCAGTGTCATTGGTGGTAAAAGCGAGTGTTGAAGGTGGTGCTTTCTGGTGAGCCTTACAGTATGCCCTTAGATAATTGCCGTGTTTGTCTTTCGGCATCCCATGCCTTCCAGTTTCCATCGTATGAGAGTGCTAAAGAAATCGCTTTCAAAACCTGAGGCACTCCGCTTTCTCCATCCTAAATAACCCCCAGATTGTAAGTTATAGGCACTGGCAGCATCCTGTTCTCAGATCTGCATGTAGTTGTTGCTGCTAGGATCCCTTTTAATGTGCAGAAATGTGCTTTTAATGTGCAGAAAACTCACGTAGGGAGAAGAGACCATGCTTCCAGTAAAACACTAATAGATACATTGCTGTAAAACAATCATAGGCACAGCTCTCCAAGACTTCGCAGAAAATCTGCAGTTGCCTGGGCTGTTTAGGGGGCTTTCAAACGTGGTCTCCTGCGCCTGCTCAGGGTTCCCTGTTGCTGCACAGCACACGGACGGCTCCTGATGGGCTCTGCAGTGGGAACGCTGCCCCCGAGGCTTGGCTGGCACCTTCAGCCCACGCGTTTGTGGAGCATCTCGTCTGCACTTCCCTCTGCAGATGTTTATATCAGTCTCCTGGTCACAGCAATTAAGATAAAATTCGGGGAATGAAAATATAATTCGGCTGCTTCATTAGTTTCTTTGCTGCCTCTCTGACTTGTGTTTGCCTTGTTCTGGCTGCAATGAATCATGTGTTCGTATTGCAGTGACATTTTTAATTTCCATCTCTGGTATCTGGCGATATTCACTGATATGTTATTTGATCTTCCTTTCTGTCCTTTCATTTATTAGAAGCCCAGTGACATGCTTAAATCCTCATACACATGGTTGGAGGAGAGATCAGAAATAATGAATGCATTATTTTTTTTAAAAGAGGAAAATTAATATAAGGCAATAACATCAGCTTTGTCGTATAAGGAAAGCAAATATATTCATCTTTCATCACTTTTTTTGTACAATAAAATAAAAGAAGACACTTGGAAATGAGATATCATACAAATGGAAAGCATTTAAAAGCTTTCCGATATTGATAATCGTAATCTTTCAACATGACAGAAATATAAATGTAATCTGGGGGGTTTTGCTTATGCCCAGTCTGAGGTCAGATTTGCTGCTGTGATGCTGGGGGCTCTGGGAGGGCGGCGGGAGAGGGGCAGTATGTGGATTTTGGAGCTGTGGACATGTTTGGAAAGTGAGAGCAACTTCGCTGTGGAGCAAGGCAAGGAGTTTTGAAACACTCGTGCTCTAACAGACAAAAAGGCATCGTGCATGGTGCTCGGGCTCCCTGAACCTGCTGCAGTGGATGCTCACCAACACCACGGGTACCTGTGCGAGCTGACCCACACACAGCTGTAATGGGAGCACAGCGAGAGAGTGGTGGAGGAGGAAATCACTGACACCCAGTGCTGTTGAAGGATTTTATACATATATATATTTATTTATTTATTTAATCATCCCCTTGGTGCAGAGTCCCTCCTGCAGTGCCAGGGGGTGGCTGAGGACTCAAGCCCCTTTCTGAGGACTTCTGCAGTGGCTGTAGCAGCAGAGCGGTGCCAGCAGTCTTTCAGCACAAACCCCAGGGCAGAGCAAAGCGCAGCAGCACGGAGAGATTTGTCAGCTCGCCAGGACTGTGGCTAACGTCACGTAAGAGCTCAGCACCTCCCAGTTTAACTGGTGAGTAGTTAATTCATTTGGTACAGCAGCATCAACTGCCGACAGGGAGATGGCGAGCTGAGGAGTCTCGTGTGGCTGTGTCATTTGTGTCCTCGTGCATGGGACCAGCCCATGGATCTCCTCACCACCACCTCTCCCAGTGCTTCTGTCCGCTGGTCCACGCTGGATATTGGCATCTCAGGGAAATCAAGGCTTTCCCTAAAACAAATTTGAACTGGGGAAGATTTCTTCTCGCTGTCGTTACTTTGGCCATTGCTTGTGCCTGCGTCTTCCACTCCCCTGGGAGAATCTGCCTGTCCCTCTCGATCTTGCTCATGAATCCTTGCTGGACGGTTGGATACAGAGGAGAGCTGCCTAATTATCGCCTGAGGAGGTACAAGATTGCAGTGGAGGATGCATCTGGGAGGCTGAAGGGCAGATGATGATATCTCACAAATAGATCAGAGGCTGCTTAGCGGTACTTGCCTGAAATTAGTTTCCTGCTATGTGTGTGCACATTACCCATGAGGGTAAGGAAAAGCACCCAGGCAAGGGTGGGAGTGTTGCAGAATTTCCGTGAGAAATGAAATATCCGTGAGCTACCCTTTATTATCCAAAAAGCAGTTTGCCTAAGGCATACAAGCAGAAATGCCTTTTGTAAAGATTTGTCTTTTTTTTTTTTTTTCTTTTTGTAATTTTAATGCACATGTAGACCTTAAGAAGTTTTCTGTAACTTTTTATTCCTTGTTTTTATTTTATTTATTTTTTCAAAAAGAACATGCCTGAAGATTGTACTTTTTGTTGCACAGGACCTGGTTCATTCTGCTTTCTGTATAGCTGTCACCCGTGCGGGTATAGAGGTTTCTGCTTCCCCTGGCAGGCAATATGTTGTGTTCTCCAGTAATATGCTGTTGCTTGTTTCAATTGAGGTCTCGCTCCCTGGCGTGGGAGAGCAGGCTGGGCTCCCTGCTGCGGGGTTCGGCTCTTGTGGAGTCGTTGTGAAACACAACCTGGAATATATTTACACGGGAGCCAGGAGAGCTGACCCAAAGCGGACTGCCGCTGGGGTCTCGGAGGCCATCCCTGGTGGTGGCAGCTCAGCCTGCTTGAGGTGCTGCTGGTAGAAATCACATCTGAACCTTTCCTGCTCAGCCTAGCAGTGAAAGGTGTTTTCCTGATGGATCCAAGAGGCAAGAAGCTGACAGTAAGCATGTTTAGGAAGGCTGAGCAAAGCACAGCGTGGTGTCCGTGGACGTTATTGACCGTAGTGGGCTACGGCGGCAGCAAGGAGAAGTAAGGAAGGACGTAGCTGTGTATTGTGGAACAAGGGAGGCAGCTGTGCCATAAAATATTAATGCAAATGTGGAGCACTTACAGTAATTTCAATACCTTTTTACACCCCCAGCAGTCACACTATTCAGACTGAATTAAATAGCTTTGCAGTGACTGTTAAATGTTATCAGCTCCTTACTGGCTTGTGTGCGTTTTTATTTTCTACTATGAAAATCTTTGTACAAGCAAAAGAAAAAAAGAAAAAAGCAAGCCTGATGTTGTTCGTGCTGATGAAAGGTTGTATTTAGTGCTTGTAAAATGCCAACAAAATACTTGCATGTTCAGAATTGAGCCAGAATGATAAAATGCTTTGCGTGCTTCATGCACTGCAAAATTCCTGGTTTGTGGCACACTTCTGATCAAACCCTTTATGGTAATTTTTTTAAACATACATAATTGTGAACATTTAATTTTTTCAGCTGTGTGGAAACCCCTGCTTTGCCCAGCCATGCAGTTTAACCTCTTGTTGCTCCTTTCACGCTTTGCCAGGCTCTGCACAATGTCCTGTTGCAACTCACTGCTCATAACAAACACTTCTGGCTTTAAAACTTGGTGGGAACCTGAAGGGCCAGGAAACAGCCCCAAGGCACAGCCTGAAAGCTGGCTGCTGCCCCAGGCACTGCGTCCCTTTGGGGTGTGTTTGAATGGAGTCCCAGACAGAAAAGGAGGGAGATGTTTTGCCCCACGTGGTTCCATTCTCCTTCTCCGAGTTCGTGCTCGTTTTTCTAAAAGCATTTCACTTCAGGGTGCTTGATAGAAAGTTGTTCCAAGTGTGCTAAGACCACATTATTCAGAATAAGGGCATCATTTAGATGGTTTTTTTTTTTGTCCATTTCTGTAATGCAAATCGTGTACATATCTTCTGTTCCGTGTTTGAAACAGGCAACTGAAAACGCAGCCCCCAACTGAGGTAGGTGGATATGGAGATTCCCCATCGGGTGCTAATGTGGGAGCTGCCTGGATGCTCCTGAGTGCTGGATCTTACTGTGAACACGTAATGCTGGCTCAGGGAGGTGGCACAGCATGGTTGGGCACTTCACAGAGGGCTGTTTGCGTGTGGTTCTCACTGCCCTGTCCAGCCATTTCGGATCCTGTTGAGGGTGGAGGCGTGTGTCTGTGTGCTGCTGTGCAGGGAACACAGAGCTGGTTAGTAGGGATGGAGGGAAAATGGTCCTGGAGGGGAGGAGCTCCCCAGAATTTCTGAGATGGGAAAGCAGATGAGTACTATAGCCCAAGAACAAAGGTGGTGCATTCCCTGTAAGCCCCCGGGTCTGTGTGTGTGATTTTCTGGATTCGTAACATTTCCAGGAGGGCTCAGTTTGCAGGAGTGCCCTGGAGCCACGCAGAGGAGCAGAGCAGTGGGATTTGGCTGACAAGCCAGGCTCCAGGAAGGAAAGAAGAGGGAAGCAGCGGAGAGAAGCATTTCAGCAGGCTCTTGGAGTGCAGCCTCATTATTTCCTTTCATTGCCACAGCGAGCTGTGTTTTGGTGCTAATTGCAGCCCCATCAGCTGCGAAGACCACCGCGAGGCTTCAAGGTCCCGCTCCACCTGCCGTGCCTGGCAGCTCCGCTCATGGTCACCTTTTAGAGGCCAGGGGCTGGGCTTCGTCACAGCCCAATTTCCCGCTTCCCTTGTTTAAAAATCATTTAAAATGCAGCTGCTATTTTAAGCCTTGGCAGCCTGCTGATGGCCTGATCTAAAATGATGTTGGTTTGCCTAATAGCTTGGGATTTTTATGCAGTAGGTGTTGGGACTGCAGTGTCCCTAATAGCATATTTTAGAGTTCTGATGGATTTTTAAATAGCTTTTCCAGCATTAAGGCAGGCTTTCCTGTAATCTGCATTTTCCAGTAAAATAGGAGCCTGGTTACCTACTGATCTGTAGTTTTCAGGATATCTATTCATGCCCCTTCTTTCTCACTCTACCCTATTTTTTGCCTTCATTAGTCCATCAGGCTCCACTGCAGCCTGCACTGACAGAGACCCATGTCAAAGTAAGCTTTGCTTAGAAAAAAAATATCTTTACTTAACCCTCTCTTTGAAATAAGGGAGAGTAAGGCCAGAGAGCACCTATAGGTAAGCAAATGTCCCCAGGTATTAAGTGCTTTGTGGCTTGCTCACAGGATTTGGGGGGATGCCCTTTTTTCCCCAGATCATTTCCAGTTCAGGCACACAAGTGTCAAGTAGGCCACCAGGGTAAAATGTATAGGAAATTCTATTACATGCAGGTTTCCAGAACAAAATCCATTGCTGTTCACATTTCCTTTCCTTTCGTAGAAATATTCACATTGCCTGTGTTTACTGGAAATCGGAACCTGTGCTCCTTGATGCCCTAGTACTGTGAGCTGGGCAGGGCCACCACCCAGAACTTGTTCCTGATGGGAAGTAAGAGCATGTGTTGTGTCCACATCTAATCTGTTCTGTTTTATCTTGCTCCAGTGTGCTGGAGGCACTTCTCATAAATTAAACTGACGGTGATTAGGGAAAAACTGTAACTGCGTAACCAAAATGTGAACAGCTGATCTCAGATGGCTTCTCACTGCCTCTTGTGGTGGCCTGGATACTGCTTCCCACCCCTGAGTGCTGCCTTTCAGTGCGTTTCCATACTGTGAGGCCTTCTTTGACCATTTGTTTTTTGCAAGTCTGTAGGTGCACGTATGGTTTGGTTTGTAAAACCCTAACAAAAGTCCTGTATTGCTTCTGTGCCGGTGGGGCTCTGGGAGGCGTGCGGGAGTCTCAGCTGCAGGGCAGCTGGAAAAGCTGTCTGAAACCAGAGCCAGGGCAGCCCGGGATTACCCAGCAGGATTCTGACACAGTGACCCACGATGACAATATCATCAATTGAAAGCAGGTATGACCCCTTATATGAGCTCTGGAGAGAGGTCTCCAGCAAACGGGGGTAGGAGGAGCTGGTTCCTACGGCCCCGTTCCCCTCCTGCTCAGCCTTGCTGCGCTCCCTCCTGACGTGTTGGGCACTTGCTGCCAGAGGCTGGTTGCCAAAATGGAAGAAGAACACCAGGCAGCTTTTCGTGGTGATGCCTGCTGGGTTCTTTATACGTGGCCTCCAGTCCTTCTGGAGGCTGGAGTCCCTCTGGAGACTGGTGTCCGTGCACGTCAAGTGGCACCAGGTGACACCAGACTGAGAAGGACCACTGGGAGGCAGCAGCTTTGTGCTCAGAAATGGCCTGGACAAATTTGAAGAGATCCAAAACATACAGGCCATAAATGGGTAAGAAGGCAGCAGGATCTCCATCCTTCGCTTTCACAGAGGAAAATAGGCGGCAGTGGACTGGTGGGCCTGGTGGGCCAGGAAGGTTTCTGGTGCAGGAGTGAAATAATTTGTGAGGATCGCTCTGGGTGAGGAAGAGAAGCACAAGGAGGGGCAGGCAGTGTGGTTAGTAGGAGCCTTTGGATGGGCAAAAGAGAAGAGGAACATTTTTTCCAAAAGATCCCCAGAGGATAAGATAAGACAGGCAGATTGGCTTAAGCTGCAGTGAGAGATCTGGGTTAGACAGCAAGAAGAAAGCTGTTTGATGTCAGAGATGGACAGATAGAGGGCCTGCAGGGGACACGGAGGGCCCCGGGCAGAGTGCAGGAGCAGGCAGTGCGGGCAGTGCCCGGCCTCCTCTGGACATGGGCAGGGGGGCCGGGGTGTGACATGGCTTCCCCATGAGACCTGCAGTCCGAGGTGGCTTCTCGGCGAGTAGGAGAGTGCAGAAAATCCACTGGAACACACAGAGGTTCATTAGGTAACCAAACTCGGAAAAAAAATACATCCATCATAAAAACATGTATCTCAAAAGAGTTGCAGATAGACTGCTGGTTAGTCTTTTTTTTTCATTTCATTTCATTTCATTTCTTTTTTTTTTTTTTCAGTGAAACAGCTGCTTTTTAAAGCAGAAAAATTCGAACCAACTCAGAGGCCAGTTACTTACTTTATTTTTGCATACATTTGTCAAGACTGAGAAGAATTTGAGTGCGTTATTTAAGCTTGGACTTGAATCCCTATGTAGTTACAGTGCTGATTGTGTTCGTGCTGGATCTGGGAGCTCTACCGAAATAAATTACCACGGAGTTGGGCCCACTGTGTTTATGAAACTGCACAGCCCAGCACCACTGCAGTCTGCAAGGCTGAATGGCACGGGCTGATTTTAAATTAAACTGATGAAGATGAAATGTGTTAAAATATCCCAACAGAGGGCTTATTTGCCAGCTGTTTGATTGTTTTCCTCTGGCATTATCTGTGAAGCAATTACACATGAATAAAAACTTCTTGAGATGCTTTCAAGGAAATATTGACCACTAACATTTTAATTAAGGCACATTGAAGCAGAAACATTTGAATCAACAATAAGGACAATAGCAAAGCAGGTTGGGTTTCAAAAAAGGAGGCTTGTTTACCACCCTCCTAATAACACATCCAGTCTGTACCCTTGACTGAAGTGTCACTATAAGCTAGCTACATACATCCATTTTCCCTTCTTTGTCTTAAAAATAATCATAAAAATTTGAAGGAGAGGCAATTTTCGCCGCCATCGCCTCGCTGTGCAGCTTTTCTCTGGCACTGCTGCTGAAGTGAGTGAAGTGAGGAGAGGTAAAGTTGTTCTGTGTTCTGCTGGAGAGGGAAGGATGGACACAACAGGATGGACACAAAAGGATGGTCTTGGGTGCACGTCTGAGGTGCTACTTCAGGCAGGTCCGTGCCCTTGCTTCGGTTTAGCCACAGCCTGGGCCTGGTGACTGTACTGAAGGGTTCAGCAGGAAAATCAGCCCTTTCCTGTGCAAGGAGGATGGTTTTACTGCTCAGGAGTCATCCTGTATCCACCTGTATTCCTCCTGAAAGCTGAACGCTGCTGCACATGGCAGGGCCACGGGGCTTGGCCTGGGGCAGTTCATTGCCACCGCATTTTGCACTGACGTAGTTTGCTCCTCAAAAAGAAATGCGTCATTTTCAGGAAGCCCTCAGGAAATTTTCTGCCCAAATGTTTTTTCTAAGGTATATGTGTGACGATGGGGAAGATAAATAGCCCTCCTGCCTTCAGTCCTCTGTTGGAGTGCCGCTGAGCCTCGTGCCTGGTGCTGACTGCCCAGCCTGGCTGGCTGCGTTCCCTGAGGTTGGGTGACCCCATTTTGGTGAGGTGCTGCCCTCCCCTCCTGCAGCACCTCCAGGTTGGACTCCACAAGCCAAGGAGGCTGAAAGTGAAGCAAGTCTTGGATCAAGTGCTTAGGCCTTCTCGATTAAATGGAGCAAGACGCTCTTCTAAGGTACGGTAGCATTTAGCTTCTCGTGTCACAGAAGAACTTTTGGAATTTACCCATGGTAAACGTGGATATTTATAAAAGAAATCTTGAAGAGAATTTGGGACCTGCTGCTCACATGGGATGTTTCTCTGTCATCAACAGGATCATGATGGTAAAGTTTTCTCGGGAGTGCTACAGCCCCTGATCATTTGTATGTGGTGGGATGCGCCCAGGTACAAATGGCCTTGCCTGAGCCCGAGGTCCAAACTTCTCCTCCCAGCAGCAGTGGGAAGGATTGGGCTCTTCAGGAATGCAAGGAATTCATCCTCCTGCAGGCAGGGAACATGGTTAGGTGGGTTGCACTCACCTGCCTTTCCCTGCTGTTGCGGCCCCAGCCTGGGTTAACCTGCGTGCGGTGCCAGCACAGCCTGGAAAAGCCTCGGTGCGACAGCCTGTTAGTGTAAACGGCAGCTCAGTGTGTCGTGGATGGCATTTCCCAGCTTTTTTAATAACTCTACAGTAACTCTTATACTTAACAATTAGACACCTGGGTCTAAGAAGAGGAGTAATTTATGGTGCTTATACTTTTATGGAGTATTTAGAAGCAAAACAGCTGTTTATAGGCAATCTGCACAACCGCTGCTACTTGGCATGGCTCGCACCCTCCAGTGGGTTCAGCGAAGCAAGCATCACTGCAGCTTAACTCTGTGGTGGAGAGATGGCAGCGTGCAAATGCAGGGTTTGTTGTGGGGAACTTAGGGGCATTAAGGAAAGAAGCAGTTTATTAACAGCACACGGAGATCACCCTTCTGCTGGATGATTTATTCTGTAGCAGGAGCTCGGCCGGGTGGACAAGCCCCAAGGAGGCATGCTTTACTGAAGGGTTCGTTTGCTAATTCTGGGAATTTGGGGTTGGCTTTTTAGTAAGCAGCTCTCCAAAAAAGACAAGACTTAAACCAAACCCAGGGAGTCTTACAGCACTGGTGCCTTATTGAAATTTTTGCTGAAAATGGGCTCTGGGAGACATTGAGTAGAAGCGTGGAGTTAACAGCACTGGCATGTAAACATCTCAAGGAAATCACTTCATAAAAGAGAGGCGGGGCATTTTTGTTCCTTTTTGGAAAGAATGGACAGCTCTGGGCATGTGACAACACTGCCCCTTTAAACACGAATTACAAACTGCATCCTAAAGCTTCTTCAGTGGGTGCCATTTGGAATTCAGCCTACGTTCCCCTGTGCCTCTCCTTCAGTGTGTGCTGTTATCCACAGTATCTTCTTCCTTACTTGAGGAAATACTCCAGGGTGTCAATCATTTGGGGATGGCAAACGTTGAGCTTTAATAACCTACTTGAGGCTGTCCTCGGCGTGGAGATCAGCAAGGGGCTTGGAGTCCAATCAAAAGCATTCAACCACACCTGATTCTCATCTGCTTGTGATACGGGTGATTTGGTGATGACCTGATTTTTACAAGTATAGTCATTATTTTCTGGGCTAGACCATCATTGAATTTAGCTTTTTAAATGAGCCATTATGCATTAGGTATGGGCAGCACAGATAATAAAAAGCAGCTGAAAGTGATGATGTGTTTAGGGTTAATCAGTTAACTGGGATCTTCTGGAACCAAGCAGTGACCTTCCTTATTGCTTTTTTATGGGCTTTGTGGATAGGGAACACAGGCAAAATGCATAAGCCATCCTAAAATAACTTATTTGGAAGACTGGTGTAGAATATTAAGGATGTTAGACTATGGGTATTTTCAGGAAACATTAGCTTTGTTTGCATGACCACTTGATCTCTTACTTTGGTTAAAAAAAAAAAAAAGGAACACTGTTATCAACATTTCTAATTTTGTTAAGTAACATATATGAAAAATACTAGCCACATGCTTGGGCTATGATTCTATTTATTTCCTTAACTTAATTAGGGAGGAACTCAGCACAAGCTGTCACCTTGAGGAAAGTCAATGCTAGTCAAAAACACTTTTTTCGTAGGGTTGCATTTTTAAATCCCTATAACTCAGTGAAATCAGTATCTTGAAACTAAATTTTGAAATAATTCAACTGGCTGTGCATGTGAATTAACCCTTTATTAAAATGGATCCAGTGATACCTCTAAGTTCTGCTGCTTCAGCCTATAAATAATAAATCTAAAATACTTGCTTGGTTAAATCTGTGATTAACTGATCTATTACTCAAAAGTATATCCAGGTTTGTATTTCTTTATTTTCAAGGATCTCTTGCAGATGGTCCCATAGAAAACCTTGGACATGGTACGGAGCAGCATGCTTGTAGATGATCAGCTTTGGGCATGGGGCTTGGAAAGGACGATCACCAGAGATGCCTTCCAGCCTCAACTATTGTTTCTGACTTAATGCAGAGGATATATTGCACTTTGTAATCTATTATAAACTAGATTGAGCAGCAGATTGAGAAAAATGTGAGCTATCTTCGGAGATTTAAAATGATGCCACATGAAGCAAAGATCTTGTTGCTGTTTTTATACTGGATCAAAAGCTTTCCTGTGTCTTTTTCTTCACTGATTACTCTGATCTCTCCAATTTCCTTGAATGGGAGGAAAATGAAAGGGCTGAGATACAGGGCAGAGCAGAATAATGAAATCCAAACTCAGGTCACTTTTGTGAGTTACGTAGAGAATGCTATTCACAATAGATCAAAGGGATTATAGATAGCTTCCTATCTCACGTTCAAGACATGTAATAGCATCAGCGGATCACACCTTAAGCAGCTGATGGACCAGATCCCCCAATTTTTGCACAGCATCAGAGGATCAGTCCTGTGACCTGGGGGACTGGTGGGAGCAGGATGTACGCTCTTCAGAGAGAGACAGACCACCTCTCAGGCTCAGCCACGGAAATAAGAGGAATTGACATCACAGATTTCCATCTTCCCAGACGTGTAATCACACAGTGCATCCATTGTCCATGGAAGTGGAATGGGTGAAAGAAACAACTTTGATGTGCCTGTGTCCTTCCTGTCCTCAGCAGGCAGACACTGGGCATTCCAATGAAAATTTTCATTAACTTTGATTCAGGAGTAAGTGAATGGCAGTTGATAAGTTCTGGCTGTAAACCTGTTCCGTGTACTGTACTTCCCTGTCACGCACCTTTGCAAGCCTCCACGTGAAGCATTTGCCCCATCCTGGCCTGCATCCTTCTTGGGGTTTATGTAAACCTGGCCAAAGTCACATGCAGAAAGCCCTAATAAAGATGCAATTTGCTGTCTTCTTACCCGAAGGAGGTAGGGTAGGGCAGAGCAAAGCAGAGCAGGAGTTGCTGCAGTTCCTGTTGTTGTCACTATACCCTTACTGGGGTGGTGGCACAGAAGAAGGCAAATTAGGGCAGCACACATTTTTCAAGGTAAGCAGGTTAATTCTGCTGATCTCACCATTTAAAGGAGCTCATGCCACCTGGAAATTGTTGCCTTGTGTGCTCAGGTGCAGGAGTCACATTCTGTTTGTTTTGCTCATCAATGTGACCCTTTGGTTGTGTTAATTTGCCTGTTTCTGGCCCAGCCTGGCTCTGTGGGGTCAGCTCCCGGCCTGGTGTTTAGGTTCTGTGTGTACACCGATACCAAACGGTGGTGGCAGTGGGAACAGCTGTAAGGAGCATGAATACACATCTTTTTTCTCCAGCTTCACCGGAGTCATTTGTCAACCACAAGGTCATTCCCTTTGGTTTCAAAACTCTTGCAAGGAAAAACTCAATTTCATTTTCTGAATGATCTTTGGCTAATTAGTATTGATTGAGTAGCTACATGTTAACAGACCAGCATAGCTGGAGTTGCTAATGTCTGAGCTTGGACTTGTCCCTCTTTTTTTTTCTTTTTTTTTTTCTTTTTCATTTTTTCATCTCTTTGGGCTACAAATGCACTTTGAAAGGATTATCAATCTTGGGAAGCTGTTTAGTAAATACTGCAAGCTGTTACAAACTGAGAAAGAATGGTTAAACATCAAATGTGCCAGCCTATGACTAGTCAAGCAGTCAAACATCCCAGAATAAGGTTCTAGGTAAGTTCTGGTTGGAATATAAGTTTTTCCTTAGTTTAATTCTCCATCCTGTGGTCTAATTTGCTTTACATGTGCACATTTCCATGGGATGTTAACTGTTCCATGGCAGTTTCATAGCGAGGAACCACCTAATCCTTTATTCCCTTTGAAATTCTAGAATAATCGGAAGAAGAAGCCACAGGGTATGTAGAGAGCTACTGAAGACCTCTAAAGAGAGTTTGACCAATATTAGTTTGGTAGGGCATCCCTGAAAACCCCTTCCAAAAGCTCATAGTTAAGTGATGGCACTCTGATTTGATTGTTGTGTTTTTTGTTTTTTGTTTTTTTTTTTTTCTTTGCAAGTCATAATAAGGCAGAGAACAGCACAACAAATATCTTGATTTTCAGATTTTTTTTTTCCTTTTGCTTAAAAAGACTTATCCTGGGTTTTTAGAAGAACTTCCTATTCATCAAGCGAGTCTTAGTCTGTCCTATAAACTCTGTAACGTCTTCAGTGAACCTGGTGAGTGACAGAACAGCTTGGATCCAAAGCCTCGTCTCCCTCTCCTTCTCCATAGCATTTTTACAGTGCTGCCACTGCCCAGGAATGGAGCAGCAAAGTCACCATTTTCTTCATCAGCTTTAACAGTTGTGGAACAACTGCAAGGCTGCTGATGTGGCATAGCTTTGGGATGTTTATGCACGTATTCCCTGGAAAAAAATGAGATGCTTTTCAGGTCCATGCTGCACAAGTGCTGTGGCATTTTGGTGCTTTCCAGGACTGCGCTGAGGGATGTGACTGCCACGTGCAGTCTGTCTGCAGATGACCTGCACCAAATCACTTGTCTGCAAGCCAGGACTTGCTCTGCCATGCTTTCATTTGCAGTCACTCCCTTACTGGAAGGCTCTGGTTTTCAGTGACTGTAGATCTTGACAATAAACATGCTGCACTGTCTGAATCTGGGGTTTGCTATCCTGAGCAGTGTGCTCATTTTCTGGAATTACAAACCGTTTCTTTTGTGTTTACTTGTTCCTTACAAAGTGAAGGATACAGGAAGGCATAAACCAAGAAGCAATAAGAGCAAACATTCAAAATTATCAGATAATTTTATTAAAATTACAGCAATTTCAATAAAAGCAAGTGTAGCAGAAAGGAAATGCAAAGAGAGCCTTTGGCTCCACAGAAAGTCTCTCAAACCCTCCTATTACCATTTGTCATTAGTCTGATTGCATCCCAGTGTGTTCCTGATCCTTCTCTTTTTTTTTTTTTTCTCTCTCCAGAAAATAACACATTTATCATGGGCTATTTACATGTTTGTAAGTGTAGGACTGCTGCCTGTTTACAGAGATTGAAACAAGCCTCGTCTAACAAAATAGTGAGCGTGGTTCAATGGCAGGGCAGAAACTTGCTTTCTAGAAGCTCCCTGGGCAGCCAGCAGGAGCAGCTCAGAGAGATGAGAAGCAGCTCAGACTGATGCTTGCAAGTGATGTGGAAGGTGTTGGTGCTGGTTTGTGCTTAGAACTTTGTGTGGCAGCAGAGAAGCCTGAGCAGGGATGGAAACGCGCCCTTGAGGGGCAGGCACTGCCCCAGCTGAAGGGTCTCAGGAGCCCCAGGCAGTCATCAGAGAGCAAAACCGAATGCAGGGCAGTAACGAGAGCGCCCGTGCTAGTGAGACGGGGCTAGCTGGTGGCAGCTTAACCAAAATAAACTCTTCAGGATAAGTGACTGAGGCTGAAAATGCTCCAGATGCTGGGAGCTTTCTTGTGTTCTTGCCTGCACCTTGCCATTGCTTCCCTCATCGGTTCATGGTAGGGCCCTTCCAAAATGTGGGATCGTTTGCAACAAGAGTCAGAGACTGAGCACCGCAGAGAGCTCCTGGCCTGGGCTGTAGAGACTGAGCACCTGGAACAAGGCTGAGGCTGGCTGACCAAAGCTGAGCTTTGGCTGGAGCTGAAGCTGATGTTGCATCGTGCTTTTGTCTGCAGTTCTGCTAAAGGTTTTCTATACTAGGGATGCTCTGAAAGGGGCAGTTTGTAAAAGATGCAGAAGTCAGATTACTTCTCAGTTAGGTTAACGTGTACATGCACGTGATTGTGCCAGTTGTTGGTGAATACTGCCATGAGAATAATAAATTTTAGTTCTGTTCTAGTACTGCCACTATTCTGTTTGGAGATGTTTCAGCACAGAACACCGACAGACGCAGTTTTCATTAAAAAGAGATAATTGATAGAAGAGGACAGATGGAAAACACAGAATCACGGGAGCGGTGCTGGTCAGGTAGGAGCAGGAGTGGCCGCAGCATGCCCGCCTGCCTTGCTATTTCTGTGCGTGCCCAAAGACACGGAGCTCTCGCAGTAAACACGCTATTATCACTGACTAATATATACTGACAACCTTGCTTGTGAAAATTAAGAAGTGGAGATTAAATAATCATGCATGCAGGAATGGAAATGCACAATTTATATTAGGATCAGCCAAGGAAGATTTATATTTTCATGTTTAGCTCATTTCAATGATGTTTAATTAGCCCTGAATAGCTGCTGAGGAAGTACCTTGCAGAATTTGTTCAATGTAATAATCCTGGCATCAGTATTTTTGAACCACGGAAAAAAAGCTTACAGTTAATTAGAGTATTAATTCTGTAGCATTACCTGGCTGCGTATGCAGATTCTGTTTTATTTTCATCCTTGAAAAAAATCTAGCGAGAGTGCTATAAGGTTATTTGAATGCCTTTTATGCTATTCCTTTTCTAAATTAAAACTGTCTCTAACACATGATAATAGCTGTAGTTAGATCAGTCTGAGATAAGTACATGTCAGATGAGGTTCAAGATAATTGATGCTGTAAATATCCCTCGAGTGGAAAGATAGACCACATTAATGGCTTGAACATTCAGTCTGTTTGCAGGAATCTGATTTGAGACTTAATAGAAATAGGCTGAGATTATACAAAGCGCTGAGTTTATGGCTTACGATGTCTTTCAAATTCACTCTTGCTGTCTGTAAGTATTCTCCCTCTGCCAACTGCACGCATCTGGAAACTTCCCTGATTTTTGGTTTCTTTTGTAAGCTCCTCCTCTGGAGGGTGAGGTTTTGTCGCTGTGCTAAAAAACCATAATGTAGGTTGTTCTGTTATGACCAGAAATCTGCTCCCTCGCTTAATTTGCTTTATCTAAGGAGCAAAATGCATGGAGGGAAGCTGTCGTGGGGAGTCAGCACCTGCAAGGTGACCAGGAGAGCTGCAGGAGGCACCTGACCAAGCTCCAGGTCCTCCACCTGCATAACCATGAATTATTTTGTACGATAAGGGTAGCAAAACTAACGAATGAAAAAGCTTGGTTTCCTACAGATCTGCATCCTTCCTCCCCACACCTCCATCTCCATTCCCTTTCTCTAGGAAATGCTGTTCCCTGTGGACTCCCCACGAGCTCCATAGTGCTGGGCTGTGCAGAGGGCACCCATGGGTGCCTGGCTCCAGGCCAGCTGGCCGTGCCAAGCTCACAGTGAGGTGTTTCTCTCAGCTACACTGAGCCTTGCTCCAGTGCTTGCTTCTCCCCGTGTGCCTACCCCAATATTATAAAACATGCTGGAGGTTAATTATCTTTGGGATCTCAATCCCCACTTGAAATTTTGCTAAAAGAGGCTAAAAAGCTCAGAAGGTTTCAGGGAAAGGAGGTTTGGCAGATGGGCAGTCAAATGCAATTACCTCAGGAAGCGACTCTTAGCACCTCTTTGGGACTCAGCTGCGTTTGCATACCGTAATCATGTTTTGGTATTAATTTTTGCTGATGCTGCAAAATTGATGGGCATCCTCAGTATGGAGAGAAGAAGACGTGGACTAGATGATCTCCTAAGAACCCTCCCAAGGTGGATGGGATTTTTGCATGGACTCCTATAGCAGACTGGCTCTGGTGTTTCTTTCAAGTCATTGAAAAGGCTCCGCTTGTCTGGGGTCAGATGTGGGCACTAAACATTCTGGGCAGGTTCCTCTTCCTCTTTGCTGTAGGTTTGTTCGATTTGCCTCCAAGGATATTTTCCTGTGCCTTCCTTTCTTCATCATCCACTCCCTTTTATTTATTGCTTCCAATACTGGTTTTCTTTTTTTTTTTCTTTTTTTTTTTTTTCCTCTTCTAAAATGCAAGTTTTGTCTTCTGTTCAAATAAAAATGGAAAAAATATAGGATTGTCTTTAGGAATAGAGATTGCAAGAAATATGCAGAGCACTGGTGAGATTCCTACACTGACATTTTTTATGATAAAAAGTTTAAAGCTGGAAAATAATTGTGACCCTCAAAAGAGATTCCCATATATGCAGTGGGAACAAGGTGGCACTTCTGTTATATAGGTATGAACTGTCAGATATTTATAATTCTTTGGTTTAGCAAAACGTCTCTGTACCTGTTTCAGAACATGACATTCAGAGGAAGGCAGTAACAGTTTTTAACAGAGAGGTAAACTTTGTGAGTAGTCTCTGAAAGAGTTTTTCTAAAGCCAGCAGCTGGAGGTGGATGCAGGCTAGAACTAGACCCTCCTAACACAGTTGATATTTATTACTTAAACAAATTTTAGCTTCCTTTCTTTAAAATAATGAAGGCACAAGCATTAATTCGTTTTGAGATTATGCAACCAAGAATTACTTAACACATTAAAAAGTCATATTTGTGACAATTACTCCTAGTAATGGGTCATGCATGTCAGGAGGCCTTTAGTTTGAGTGTCTGTTTCTCCTGGCCTGGTTGGTAAATTGATTTTTCTTCTGTAATCTTCTGTTTCTTTAGAGATACAGAGAGAATTAAAAAGCAAGGCTTCCTCTTTAAAAAACAAAATGGTTATTGCAGTTTTCCATCTTGAGCAATTGTACGTATCGGATACGAATTTGTGCTCCTGGGAGTGAAGCGTCCAACTCCCATACGTTTATAGTTGAATCTTGGTTCAAAAGAGGAAAATAAATCACTGGGAAGGGCAAGTCCCGTAGCAGTCATACTTTATGGGTTCTTTCATAACTGCTTTCCTGCTACCTTCCTGTGCTTTCACTCCTTGTAGTGTAAGAGTGGCTTTAGCTCTCGTTTCTTACATGCTTTGTGTGTGTGTTTGGTTCATCAGCATCTTCCACAGCCACGTCCTACAGGATGGGGAACTGAATTGTGCTGACACTTGGGTGTAGTCTAATGCAAGGTGAATGCAAGGATAGGTTAAATAACTCCATGTGTTGATTCAAGCATACTTGATTTCATAAAAATGTTCTGGAATTCTATATTCCAGTTTGTCTTTTTAATTGTATTTTTCATAAAGTATAATACTGGAATTGCCCATGCCATCAGTGCCATCAGCTTGACCTCCTTTATATCACAGCCCAATCTGTTTTTTCAGCTGTTCCTACATTGAATGTAATCGCTTGCATTTCACTAAAAAGCATCTGGTCTTGTTTTGAAGATGTGAGGAATCTTCTGTATGCCCAGGTAGTCTTCTTCTTTATCTGATCTTTATAAGTAGAATGTTTGTCAGTTTTATACTTATTTTTGTAAGTAAAAAGTCTTGATTCTGTTCCATATTGAATTTGGGCTTCCTTCTGTTTACAGCTCATGCTGCTTGTTTTATATCTAACCAGTAGCCAAAAGAGCTCTTTTGTACCTGCTGTTTTCCCACCGTGAGATGCTTACATCCTATAATAAAATTACCATTCAGTCTTCTTCCTTTCTTCCTAATAAATACATCTGTCTCTTTACGTCTCTTACTGCAAGCGAAAGTAGTGGGTACTTTCTCCAGTTGTAGGTACTTTGCTGCTGCTTTTCTCTTTGCCCTTTTATTTCTTAATGTTTCTTCGAATGGCTGACACCTGATTAGGATCCTGTTCTCAGGTCACCAATTCTCTGTACAAAAGAAAATTGTATCCCTATATCTTCCTGCAAGCAGCGAACCCAGCAGTCCCAGCTATTTCAGGACTGTGCTGAGTGCAGACGTTTGCTAGGTACGATTCTTCTCGCAGACCATGCCAGGGTACAGTCTTGCACTATTAGCCTTTATCATGCGTTCCTAGATGCATATTCTTCCATGTGAGCATCCCACTCTCATTATTTGCAAAAGCCACCGGTCTTTATTTTGCATAGGGCTGTGCATGTAGAAATCCAGCATTGCGGGAGATGTTGCTTGTTTTCTGCTGCTTGTGCTAGAAATGCAAAACCCTCGGTGCCAATGTACCTACTGTCCAGGGACTCCAGTGGTAATTTTGTCTCATAAATGCTGTACATTGGCTCAGTTTGGGGTCCTTGGATAAAAAAAAGCAGTGCTGCATTCTTGCAGGGCTGTGCATGCCATCCTCCTAGGGTCATCAGCACATGCTGGCATAAACAGTTCATCCAGTGGGCATAGTTTATGCAAGTTTCATTGAGGTATGTTTATAATTTCATCAGAAGAATAACGTGTTTTCTCTATCAGACTCCATTAGCTAGTGTTCATTATATTTTTCCTCTTGGATTCTTTGTGGCTGTCCTCCAGCCCTCAGCAGCATGGAAGGCAGAAATGGTCCCCGGCTGTGCAGGGTGCTGTTGACTGCCAAGGTCATTCTGTTTGTCTTTTTGTGCTGGAGGATGTTAACACCCTTCCAGTCTTCTAGCATGTGTTTGATCTTCTCAAAATGCTATTGGAAATCAATGTAAGCTCATCAGGGGTCTGCCAAGGTCACACTTGTGGTCTTTTTGGAGTAAGCAAGGAGGCTTGGCTTTCTTAGAGACTCTGGCCTTGTAAATGATGCTCACTTTCACTGTTGTAACTCTGCTGCACACGTAGTACAGCAATGCAGATGCATAAGAAATGTCTTAAAGGGCTGGGGAAGGAAAAAATATCTCATGCAGAGCTCCAGGTAACTGTTCCTGGCATCCTGCCAGCTTGTTTGGAGCTCTGCTACCTGCTAATGGATGGCACGCACAACACTTCATTACTCTTGCCGCAAGGAATACCCATTTGGTGCATTTTATGCATTTCCTGAATCAAGTGTAACTGCTTTATATCATACAGGACAACGTGGCACCTCAAGCCTGAATGCTTATTGATAGCTTACATTAGGTCAAAGAGGCTGAAGTAAGGAAAATAGGGGGAAGAACTTCATATTTTTATATTTTAGAATAACTTACAAGTTGGGCAGGTGGAATACATACATCACTGTTGCCTCCTCTGTGGGTGTCTCGATGAAGCAGTTTCGATCAGTTTACCAGATGCGTGTTTTATTTATCATTATCTTGACTTCCAAATATTGCTTGCTTTGAAGATCTGAAGACAAAGGCAGCTAATTAACAAATGAAATCAGCAAGCTGTGTGGTCCCAGCAGCTGAAAAAAGATGGAATAGCAAATACAGGCTGTGATCCCGCTCCCGTGGTTGTCCGTGTGAAACTCCCTGGAGCTCAGGTGAGGGTTTCAGGAGATGGTTGGTCTGCGTTTCCTGCCCACAGCCAGAACGATGTCTCCAGCACTGTACAAATCAGCATACCGAGGACATTAACAGCAGCTGCCACACCTCTGTGCACCTTCTACACCAAGGTCTCTGACGGTTGTGCTACAATTCCTGGTATATTTAGATTAGGCCTATTCTGAACAGTTTATTCTGGGTTTTCGGTTTGCTTGAGAGCATCAGGATGTATGAAGGGAATTTTTCTAATACATCGTTGAGCATGCATTTGCCATCTGGGCTTCAGAAAGTGTTTGGTTCAATTCAAAGATTAAAGACTGAAAAATTGAACCTAATGGTGGCATAAACCTCTGTGGAAAACATACTTCTGTAATTATTTTCATTTTGATTAATAGACTTTAACTGCGTAACACCCATGACTTCAGTTTAATACGGAGAATTATTAGTCAGTTAACTCTTTGTGAATTGATCAACCCCAAATGAAAACCTTAAGATATTTTTTTTCCTTGTCAAGCACTTCAAAAATCCACCATGTTGAGCTTTCCATTGCTAAATCTTTCTCGGCTACATTAAGATCCCTGTCTCCTCCGTGAATTCCTCTCTTTTCCAGGCAAATTATGAGCAATACCTGAAGTCAATAGCTCCCCTACCCGACTGCCGAAGCCTTGATTGCTCAAATGCTGGTAGCGAAGAACGAACACCCACGGCTACTTACAAATATGCACAGGGATTTAAACAATGTATTCTAGCCACTATTTGGAAATTTAAATGTCAATTAGTAACAATTCAGTTGGACATTGAAGCTGGAGTTCTGGAGAGCTCGGACAAGGCGCATTAATGCCACCAGGATCAGGTGACTTTGCAATAGCCTAAAGGCTCTGAATTTGGCAGGTACCTGCCTCCATGGTAATAACTGCACTGAATGCCTTGGCAGTATTAGAAAAAGCGTATTTTGTATTATGTTTGCAGCTCTCACACTGCCTGAGCAAAATACAGTCTTATATAACAACCTCCTAAAACATTTGTCTAACCCTGCACGGCAACAGGGCAGGCAGTTGAATGTTCAGTGAAATCTCACAACAATTGCAAGCATTATTTTGTCTCCTATTAGTGCTTCTTTTGCTGTGATGCAGCTGTCAAGATCTTTCCAGCACTGCTGATGGAAAAATCAGTCATGTTCTGCAGAGCAAATTCTGTATTAATTGACCATTATGAAATGCTTTGGCAGAGGGCTGGCTACATTTGCATTTCTGACTTCAACTTCTTTCAGGTTTCTTTATACTCTTGTCAAAGTCCGTCCCCTGCCGTACTACAGGGCCATGCTTTAGGGTAGCTGCTTTAGGTACCAGAGGGGGTCAGTTCACATGAGCATGCACCCGTTGCAAGAGAGCAGACAGCATGAGGAAGCGATGGCATCACATCTCTTGGTATCTCAGAGTAATTTAGGTTGGAAAGGACCTCTAGTCCAACCCCCTACTCAAACCAGGGCCAACTCCAGGGCCGGTCAAGCTTCAAATGCCTCCATGGACAGGTACCCACGGTGTCTCTGGACCATGTCCAAGCATTTGTCTGATTGCACGAGGAATTTGCTTTCACAAAATGGTTGAGGTTGGAAGGGACCACCAGAGATCATCTAGTCCAAGCTCCCTGCTCAAGCAGGGTCACCCAGAGCACTCAGGATCACATCCAGGTGGGTTTTGAATATCTCTAAAGGAGACTTCGCAACCTCTCTGGGCAGCCTGATTCAGTGCTCCGTCACCTGAACCATAAAGAACTTCTTTCTTACAGCGATGAAACCTCCTGTGGTTCAATTTGTACCCATTGTCATCACTGGCCACCACTGAGAAGAGTTTGGCCCCATCCTCTTTACATTGTCCCCTCAGGTATTTGTAGAGGTTGATGAGATCCCCTCTCCATCTCCTCTTCTCTAGGCTAAACAGGCCCAGCTCACATAGTCTTTCCTCAGAGGACAGATGCTCTAATCCTGTCATCATCTTTGTGGCTCTGCACTGGACCCTCTCTAGAAGTTCTCTGTCCCTCTTGTACTGAGGAGCCCACAGCTTTCACTTACAACCGGGCAGAATTTCTCTTGGTGCATCTTACACCCGTTGGCTCATCATTTTCCTTTTTGCTCTGCACCTCTAAGAGGAATTTATCTGCTCTGGTAGTGTCACAGTAGTCAGTCAAAGGCAGACTTTAGATCTCTTTTTCACCTTTTCTTTTCCAGCCTGGCCAGATACAGCTCCTCAGCCCCCAGTTGTCTTGGCGGCCTCCTCTGCACTTGCTCTTGTATGTCCGTGTCTTCTTCTTTGTAGAGAGAGCCAAGACCTGGACACGGCGCTCAGGATGTCCCACAGGTGTGGATGGAGGCGGAGGATCACTTCCCTGGACATGCTGTGCTCTTGCTGTTGCGGCCTGGGAGGTGGCCGGCCTTCATGGGTGTAGGGACACCTACATCAGCTTCTCCACCAGGACCTCCCGGCCTTTTCTGCAGAGCTGTTTTCCATCCAGTCAGCCTCTTCCCGCCGTGTGTTGAGGTGTGGATTGCAGCCTTGTGCTGTCAGGCTTCACAGCCACCTTAAACCCCATGTTTGGGCTGTAAGTGGCTCCGTCTGCCTGGTCCTGAGTAACTTCATCAAAATGACACTGAGTCAGGACTTAACCTCTGCATATTTCATCTAGGAAGATGCACCTTCATCTAAGGGTGGGAGATTCAAGGAGCGGTTCCATGACTTAGGGTGCGAGCTCATTGCTAACCACGGTCCTTGTTTGTGGCATAAGGAGGTGCTTTAACAAGCAGCCACTGCAGAGCATTCACGTGTGAAATGTTTTGTGGTTCATCAAAACGTAGGGAACAGGTGTTTGGGCCTAGGAATTGAAGCAAGCTAATTTCCTTCTTTATATTTTCTATTGCACGAGTGGAAGATGGCGTTTCAGCAATCCCATCCCTTTTCAAACGCTACCGTGATTTAAAATAACCTTTAAAACAAAAATGAAATCTCATTAGAAAATGCCATCCTAATTTGGAACAACAGTTTCATAATTTGTTTCTGTGATGTTAACTAAAATGTTTTGCAGGGTAGAATGAAGGTAACATTTACTTAAAATCCATACACCATTACAAGGTATTATTACTTGAATTATTCCAAATTTTGGAACATGTTTTGTTTCTAATTAATCAAGAGACTCTCAGGCTTTGTTCTTGTTATGCAAATCAAAATGTAAGCCTCTAAAGAATAATTTTAAGTGCAGACTGTTTTTCAATGTGGACATTTGAAACATGCTAATCTATTCAAATTGTTAATGATGGGCTTCCTTTATTAATCTTTTTTTTGTCTACCAGACCTCTAATTTTTCAAAACTATCAAAAATCTGAATGTTAGAAGAGCTGCTGCACTGATGGCCTGCCTGGCACAGTATCCTGTGGTGGTTACGGCTGCATTCAGCTGGCACTTGGGGGAAGGACGTGGGAGCAAAATGCAGGTGATGCTCCCACCCCAACAACTGCCCTTGTTTCCAACACCACTGAAAAGGGACGGAGGGGTGGGTGCCTTCAATCACAGCAGTGTTCCTGTTGGTTATGAGAGTTGAGCACCCTCGTTCTGCATTTTGGTGAATGGTAGCCTGAAATAAAGCTGGTGGATTATATTTATATAGGCACTCACCTGCTTCACCTGTGCAGAAATAGGGTTGCGTTTGTGGATGAGTAATTAGTTAAGAACTACTTAAGGTTTTACTTAGCTTTTATTTTGAGGAAAAAGTGCTGCTGAGGAGGTTCTGCAGGTGTTCCAGTCGGGACTGAGTTGCATGTGGAAACACGCCGTAGCTGTGTGCCTGCAGATGGGCTTGGTGGGGGTATAACTGGGGTCGTGGTCCTCCTCTGTGGGTACCAGCACCAGTGCTGTGCTCTAACTGCTGGCCTTGAGCAGCAACCTGTGCTGGCTGCCAGCTCGCTGGGTGGTGGAACTCTTCCCTAAAGCTCGGTGAGGAACTGCTGACCACACTGGCCAAGCGTTTTTAGCTAGGAACTGGTGATGACAGACGTTGTTGTTGCTTTTTTTTTTCTTCTTGGGTGTAATTATTCCTTCAAAGAAAGCTCACCATAAACAACAGCAAACCCTTGCAAAGAGGAATCTACTTGTTCCTGGTGGAATAAAGCCCAAATTAATTCATTAAGTGTACTCACATTCCAAGGGCTATCTCTATTTCTTCCCTGTTTAAGATGAATGAATTCTGTTGTGGGGATCTAATTTTCTCTGTGATGAAGCGGTGGGAGTAATTATATGATATCTGTATTTTAATCAAGAGAAGTGTGTTCTAAAGCCTGGGATGAATTTACCTGCCTGAAGTTAAATGCATGTAACTGAAAGAAGGGAATGTGCATTAAATTACTGTATTAAATTGCTGCTTTAAAGGAAAACAGATGCATTCACGTGATCGACATTCCAGTGGATCCTGCCATTAGGATGCAAATGAGCCTGACTATTTATTACCAAAGCTTGATAAACTATTTTCTTCCAAGAGATGTTTAAATTAAAACCATACATAAAAAATCAGTAGTCGGGATGAAAACCAGGTGAAGCCTAAATATTAATGGAAACCTGTCAGAAATATGATAGATACTGTCCTATTATCATGTGTATTGTAATAAGCCAGGGTGGTGAACAAAGATCCAGTTGCACTAAGTGCTGTACGGATGAAAACAAACTCTAAAACTGGATTCTGCTGAGGAAGTCTTCAAACTTACATGTATGGGATTTAGAGCTGCACTGCTTCTGTTTTGCCTCCCTGCTCATGTGAGTGGTAAGGATCGCAGTGTTGGCGGAGCCTGACTTTATCTCTGTTGTTTCTTCTGCCTTTCCAGATTTGGATGACCCGATAGTGACAGTCCACCAGAGCATAGGGGAAGCGAAGGAGCAGTTTTACTATGAGAGAACTGTGTTTCTCAGGTGCGTTGCCAACTCCAATCCGCCTGTTCGGTACAGCTGGAGACGCGGCCAGGAGGTACTGCTGCAAGGCTCTGATAAAGGAGTTGAGATCTACGAGCCCTTCTTTACACAGGTAGGAAATGAAGTTGCAGTATTTATCTCTCCTTCGAGTGCTTGCACCAGGGACTTTGTAACTGGATGTAGGGCTTGTCTGTCTGCACAACCCTGCTGGGTTCCTGGGGCGCCTGGTGGGCATGCCCTCCAGAGAACCACAGCCTGGCACATCCACCCATGTAGTTTTTAAAGAGCTACTAATATAAAATATGTCTTTTTATTTTTTGATAAAGAAATTAGGAAGCAAGAAGCTATGGGAAGATGCACAGTGAGTGCTGTCTGCAGGAGCCCCTTTGAAGTCATTTTCCTTGAGCCTGCAAGCCTGGTGCTCTGATTTGACTGCTATTTCCTAATCTTTTCCAATACAATGCAAAGTGATTCTGCACAGAAGTTACAGCCTAAAAAGCTTTTCAAGAAGGCTGAACTCTAAGGCAACTCCCTGTTTTATTATTATTATTATTATTATTCCACCTTCCACAGCTTTGAATATAAGATTTTTGTTCCAGACTTACACACTTTAAAGATGGTGTGGCAAAAATGGGAAGAAGTGCTTTTTATAAGTCTTCCTACTGTTGTTCGCAGCCATAAAAGCAGACTGTGCTATCAAAAGAGTCTGTCAGATTAGATCAGATTAATTTATTGTTAGCACACTTACACAGTCTTGGAATAAAAAGGTGACATATCCTATTGTCTATGGAGAAGTGTGTGTGATGGTATGAGGAAAAAAAAAAGAGAAAGAAGAAAAGAAAAAAAAGAGAAGATGTTATTTTGGAAAGTCTCAAGCAACAACGAGTAAAGACAAGTGAAAACTGCCTGGTAATTTGGTCTTCATAGCAGAAAGCAAGCTGCAAATTTCATAAATAATTTTCAGCTAATGATTTGAGAGCACCTTCAGTTTTTCTTATTATTATGCTTGACAGCTTTATATTGCTACCATGGGTAGGTATTCTACTGAGAAATGTGTGCCTGGAACCTTGCAGAGATGAGAATTAGATTACATAGCCAAGTTATCGGTCTCCTAAAAGTGATGAAATTATTTTTAATTTAACGTGTATGGATTCAGTTTAGTGAATATGCGGCTTGTTTCTTTGGATTCAAGTGTGTAAACGAAAGTATCTTTATGCTTTAATTAAAAAGTGAGGGACTCCCTTGAGGTGGTCCTTTTATAATATCTCGATATGGAAGTGATGATTAATACATTTCCGATCACCTAACAAGAACATATCTAATAAAACATGTTATATGAAATTAGATTGATTATTTTAAAAAAAAAAAAAAAAAGATTCTTAGGTTACAGGGAGCATTCTTCCTAGACCCTCTGTCTGAGCCGAATTAATCTGAATAAATCAGATTGTCATGGTGATAGTCCAAAGCTTATCCATAACCTTTTTATGGTTTTTGGAGTTCAGGTTGAATTAGTATATATCGTCTGTGTGCCTACAAGGTCTGATATGTGTTTATAAGAGGAAAGGATGTAATTAAAGGTTTAAGAACCATAAATGTCTACTGCATGTCTCTGCAGACTTGGTTCTGCTTAGGATATGGTAACAAAAGGTAAGAGCTGGTGTGAAGAGGGATAGAGGGGATATATCTTCAGAGCACCAAGAGGTGAATTTGAGGTGGCATTTGTTTGTTGATTGCTTTGAAGCTGGATCATCAATCTGAAAATCAGAAGAAATGTGAGGGACAACAGTAGCACAAAGAAATTTTCTAAGTTACTGTACCCCAAAAGGCCAATTTTTTTATGCTAGTTTCTTTGTTCTAGCAAGTCACAGAAGTCACTTTAAAAACTGGGCAAATAAAAAGGAATTCTTGAACTTTAAGCACAGATTATTTTTGCTGAGTAAAGTAATGTCAGCTACTTATTTTAGCTGCCATGAGGGGGTCGGGGAGGGGAAAGAACAAACGTGCATTCTCATCTGTGGGAGTGTTGGAAATACCGAATTTTTCGAAACTGAAATCTTGATGCAGATTTTTTCCTAAGAGTTTGCATCATTCTCATTGCACATTGTAATTGCACAGTCTGAGCACAAGATTAAATTTGCTGTATTTACAATAATTATGCAATTAGACATAATTAGACTAATTATTCAAACCAATGAAGAAAATAGATATATATTTTTACAAATCTCTGCAATCTGGGAACATGATCCAGAATACCATTGTGAGTTCAGCTCACAAGTTCCACTTGGAGTCTGCAGCTAAGGACCAAATCAGTGGGATGGAGCCGCTCTGCATTTGAGTCTAATCCAGAACCTAATGGCTTTGGTAGCTGTGTTCCCACTAACCAGGACCAGGCCCTTCTCTAGTCCAGATGAATCTTTTTAAAGTAGGATCTTTATCTTTAGGAACACCCCTTTGAGGCTTCAGTCCTGCAAACACTGAATCAGCATGGGCTTGATTTTAATCACATCATTTCTGTGGGACTGATTGTACATACAAAGCACTTCAGTTCCAATGCTCCCAACATCTACTGAGCTTGATTTAATGACTGTCTGTTTCCTTTTCTTGCTAACTGTATCTCCTTTTCTTGTTTTTGTTCATTTGGGTTTGCTTTGTTTTTGCTAGTGCTATGCATGCATTTCCACAGACGACCACATATTTTCCTGTATGTGCTCATGATGTTGTTAAAACAGTCAGTATGTTTCCCAAGCCGTGATGAAATTAGAAGTGGTAGTAGCTTTACAGTAACATAATAATGAACATTTTTCATGGTTCGCTCTTTTGATGCCTTATGAGCTGGCTCAGTGTTTGCCTCCCAGGGCTGAGGTTGTGCCACAGCCTGTCCTAAGCACAATACCTCTTTAGCTTATCAGCATAAACACAGGCAAAGACTTGAAAGTGGGCAGCTGGAGGAGATTGAAAATGCAGGAAGTTTGTTATTTTAGTGCTAGGATGAATAATGTGCATGTATAGATAAATGGAGACGTATCTGATGTTTCTGCAGCCCTCCTCTGTCACGGTGTCATGCATGATGCCCTGCTGTGCTCTGCTGTACTCACCTGCTTTCTTGCTTTTTGTGCTCCGTGGCATCCCTGTGTGCTCAGTGTAAGCAGGGGATGTTGTACCTAACAGCCCGTTCAGCTTTCTGTTACTGCTGTTGCTAACAATGCTTCAAGATTTTGCATATGTATTTCAGCAACTTTTTTTCCCGAGTTCCCAGCTCTGCGGTGCCCATTTCACATAGAGCTGCCGTGGAAATCTTGTATTTGGACACTACAGTTTTCTCTTGATCATATCAGAAGGAACTCCTTCATTACACATCCTATTCAGGTCCCTGCTCCATCATTTACACCCCTGGCTAAAAATAAAATCCATCAGGAGCTCATTTTCAAAGGAAAAGCAGCAGGATTTCTGTAGCTTATGCTCCTTTTCATCAAGCAGATTGTACTTTACGACGTATTATCCAGAATAATGCTGTGACTTCAAAGACTGCCAAAACAATTTCCCCCCTTGCCACTCTCTTTTCTTCTGCCTTTAATATATAAGGTGGGCTATGGCTTCAGGCTATGCCAGCCACCATTCTTTCTGCTATTAAAAAAATAATAATTTTCTGGACCATTTCAACATCTTCTTACTAATTGGCCACATCTACACCTCCTGGAAGTCATCCTGAGTGCACCCTGCAGCTCTCCTCGCTCCTCTGCTTCAGGCTCTTCTTAATGCTTTCTCTTACTCCTGCAGGGGGAAACGAAGATCCTGAAGCTGAAGAACCTCCGACCTCAGGACTACGCGAATTACAGCTGCATCGCCTCGGTGAGGAATGTCTGCAGCATTCCCGACAAGATGGTGTCCTTCCGACTCTCTAACAAAACAGGTAGGTCTCCAGCAGTGACCGTCCCTGCTCATTTCATGTTCCTTTGGTGGCCTTTAGGGTTGCACGGCTTTGTTGTGTCACTTACAATGTGTGTCTGTATAGTAGGAGCTATGGCGGTTGGAGCTGTTTAGGACCAAGTTGTAGAAGTCATTTATTTCAGTTGTTTTCCCTTTCCTTGGCAAAGTTAAGATTCGAAGATTTTTTTGTTTATTGGTATCAATATTTATCACTCTCTATCATGATTTATATTTTATATTTTCCTATGAAATTATGATTTCTATTTTCTATTATGATTTTATATTTTCCTCCAGTGTCGGAAGGTTTTGTTGGTGTGAATAGACTTGACTTCAAAGAAGGGATTGCAGCGAGGGAAAAGGAAAGGGCATCTCAACCAGGGCACAGAGCAGAACGTTCCTTTACAAGTCCTCCAAACGCTCCCAAATGCTTCTCACAACATTTTGCTGGAAGCTACTTATTTGTAATCAACAGAACATTTTAGGGAAATAAATCAACCTTTTTATATTCTTACATTGGTTTAAACCATTGATTTGATATATTGATTGATCTGATATGTTCTTACAGTGAATGAAACATTGACTTCTTACATTGATTTAAACAAAAGCATTTTTTTTTCAGATTTAATTGCTTCAAATAAAAATATTCAAGCAGTCAAGTTGAAGTGCTTTGCAGCAGGTTACCTGGGCATTTATCTGTCTCTGACCAAGGTGTCTGCATGTTGTGGCATTTCTCGTGCCTTTGTTCTTTTCGTTGGGCTTGGTCCTGGCTGAGCAAATGCCCAGTTGTGCATCTCCCTTGAGTGGTTGTGTCATTGCTATGATCTGGGGAGTCTCACACCAGCTGGTCGTCGCAGGAAGTGCAAGCACACTTTTGAATTCTGGTTTCTGGCAGGATGGAAATTATAGATTTTGAATCTCTTAAAGGTTTTGCATCCAGGATCAGCAGATGATGTGTGTCTGAAATGCTTTATATTCTTGAAGCCAAAGAGCAAAGTCATTGGCTTATGGTTTTAAGTAATTAGAGATTTCAGAGAAGTGTTTTCTGGAGAACTGTTCTGCAGGAAATGATGTAACGTTTGAAGACTTCGAGTTAGATTATGCTGGGCTGTGCCTTAATAGTGTGTGCCTCAGGGCACTGAAAACAGGTAGCAAATGAACAAAACAGTTGAGGTATTAACATGCTGAGTGCATCTAAGATGAACTAGGAATTTTATTTGCACTTGCACATTTCACATTATTTCTGCTCTCATGGATTTATTCCAAGGAGTTGCCTTCAGCCTTTTCTGAATTTCTGATTTGACAGCAGGGACTCCAGAACTGTGTTATGTACCATTCCTGTGCACAACCCACTGCAAAGCAAATTAACAGCCCAGCTTTAAAGCTGCCACTGGCAGTAAGGGAATTACAATCAGCTCCAGAGGTACCTAGCAAAACGTATTGGAAGCACTCATTTTATTCTCCTACTAATTTTGCCAGGAAGAAAAAAAAAAAAATCAAAATGTGAGTTTTGGCTTTCTTTACTTGGACTGACTTCATACCAGGAGAGAGATGAAATTTAATTTGCCATGGAGTGGCATAGCTGATAGTTGAGAGCAACTTTCCTCTCCATACTAGTCATAACTTTTCCACTTTCTTGCATGCGAATGAAGGCTGAGGGTTGTAGCCTGCAGTCTGGTTGCTCAGCAGAAGTTGTAGGGCTCTTCTTTTTCCAGCTATAGAAGTTGTCTTGCCCAATGCCTGCATATTGTCCATGACCATTCTGTTCTCACAAGCAGAGCTCAGCCTCAGCAAAGTGTTTCTTTCATTCATTTGTAAGAGGCGATGATTTTGCTGTTGGTGCCAGAACAGCCTCTACCATGTTGGACCTCAGCTGCTACAGAAATTTGTTTACACTATGGTAGTGGTGAAACTTGAAATAACATGGCCATTCTGAACTAAGCACGGGTGATCTTGGTCTTATTTTGCCACAAGAATGAATTATTTCCACCGTACAAATATTGTGCTTATTTTGGGAGAAAGTTGTCTTCTCCAGGATGTGGTAGCGGTACATTAACAGGAGTAGCTCTTCAGGAATAGTTGACAAGTAAACAAGCCCAAAAATCTATATTCACACTTCTCGTGAAGAACCTCGTGGCAACTAACATCAAGAGCAAGATTAAATAGCTATAGTAATTACTGCAGTAACTAATTAAAGACGATGACTGGTACGTTGATGACTCTGGGACAGAATTTTCTCATTTGATATGACATCTGTTGTAGCTATTTGTTAGACCTTCACCTTGAGTAACTTCATAGAAGTTGCGTAAATGAGAAATACAGAATAACCCAGCACAAATCCACCTTAATGAAAACCAGAACCCAAACCCGACACTCTACTATAGAGTAGTCCTAGCCTGTCCATCTGCTTTTAATTTAAGGCTGAAGGCATATTATGGAGATGTCTATGTAATAGAAACAATAAGGAGAGGAACAGAAGTGTCTGAATGGTTTGCAAACATGCGTGATATTTCTTGTAATGGAGGTGACTACAAGTGAGTTTAAGTTCAGCTACCAATTATGTGACATCACTGTAAAATTGCTGACAATTTGCCTGTTCTGCATTTATCGGGTCTGTGAGCAGAGCTGGTGGGAGAGTTGGTGTTGAGCTTCAGTTGGCTGTTCTGTCTGAGAGAGATGAGTAAGGAGGGTGGCTAAGAACACAGCAGCTGTGGGTTTCCGCCTTGTTTTGGCTGTGATTTGGCTCATTGGGTTCAGACTTGTATCGCATGATGCAGAATTGCATTATTTGTCAGGCTCCTGTTGGTTGACTGGCTTGAGGGTAAAGTTGGGAAGGTCTTTCCTTGCCATGGATGCGTATTCCAGCCTGGGCAGCTCAGGGACATGGGCTGTCCCAGCAGACAGATGGAGTTGCTAACTCCAGACAGATGGAGATGGAGCAGCTAACCCTTCGGGTGATGGACACGGTGGTGGGAGGCTGCAGGCAGCACCTTGGCTCCCCAGTGATTGCCACGGCGTGGTTCTGCACGGCAGGATGCCGGCACGCTGCAGGAGCGTTTGTCACATCTGATGATTGTTGGCAGGCTGCGAGTGAGGAAGTGGCGCCCAACAGATGTGAAACAAAACCAACGTAGCAATTACTGTGTCCCTAGAAATTCTTCACGCTCTTACGGTATCCTGCTACTACCCTAAGTGCTGTTTGCTTCCAGGCCACTGAGGCTTTCACAGATGACAGTCAAGTCACCTGTTTAAACCTTTTGCTTGATAATCTCCCCGTATTGTAAGAGAGTACGGTGTCAGAGATGCATGAACACATTTTTCCTGTTTCTTTCTCTGAAACGCTCGAGTGTCCCCACCTTCCATTGCCAAGAACTGTAGGTGACATGGGGATGGATGTAGACATTCATTTCAAGGAAAGCGTGCAAACCCGAGTGCTCTCCTGCTACTATTTATGCCACAGGCTCTTTCATACATCTATACTCCTGTTCACACACCAGAGTTGAGAGACTAATTTGAGGAACACCGGGCATGTCTTCGGGTGAGTAGCTGAGATTTCTGCTCAGCTCAGCCTGCCGGCTTGTCCCTGTGACCTTCTTGTTTTCTGTGCTCACTCCGTCTTGCTGATTATTTGATTGTGTGTCATGGCATCACCAGAATAACAATCAATTACTGCGATACAACCAATCCAAAGAAAACTTCCTGCCTCCTTCTTGAATAATTAGAGAAGTAATTAAGCTGATGCCATCAGACGAACACGTATTCATCAGTATACTTTGGACGTGGTGTAGGCTTAAAGAGTTACACATAGGTATAATTAGGTAGACTCACACCCCCTTCATTCCACAGCAGTGTCTTAATTACATCGGTTCTGCATGAGGATGTGGAGCCATAGACACATCGCCGTGTGCCTGTAGAGACTGCAGGAGTTAGAGTGCATCAGCATCATTTTTCAGACACGTGGGTTTCTTTGTTCCAGTGCAGACTGGTTTAAAATACAAAAATAAAATGGGTGTTGTAATGAGAGAAGCTGAGATCATCTCAGAAGCATGTGACTATGCATATGCTGAAGCCCAAGAAGACAATTAGTGCTAATATTGTACAGCAGCACGCAGAGGCACTTGTTGAGCCCAGACCCACTTTGTATCTAAAGACAGCTATTACTCTGCAAGTGTATTATCCAAATAGATGAGAAATTTGAAGGGAAGCAGAAACACTCTGAAATGATTCACCTGCTGTCAGATCGCTGGTGAGTGGCAGGAGCAGAAATAGAAGTCAAGACGTGAAGAGCAGCAAAGGGACTAATTTTGCAGCTCTCATTTGTTTTTAGTAGGCTGAGTTCCTTTAAAATCAGCACATCGAAGTTAATTTGGGTAAGTTAATGCAAGAAGGAATTCTTTAAAAAAAAAAATAGAAAAGAAAAAGCAGAAAGGCAGCTGCTTTGCACCAAAATCAAGGGGTTATTCTGACAAGGAGGAGGAACCCTGACGACTTTCTCAGTGTATGTGCTTGGATCCAGGCTGTCGGAAGAGGAGCAGCTGTGAGAGTGGGTGTCTCACTGAGTCATGACCTCCACACTTTCTGTCTACGTTGCCAGTTTTTGTTGCCTCACTACATCCCCAGTGTACCCAGGAAGCCAGCCTGGCTGAGCAGCTTCTGGCTCCTACTCCACCCTTGGGGCTTTTCTTGAGGTTGCTGCTGTCCCATCTCTCCCCTGAAGCCTCAGAGGGTTCTTGCAAGGTGCTGACGTGCCTCTTCCCCATTCAAGTTTTTGAGACATTCATGTTTCTCCTTCCCACTCAAGCTCTTAGAGCTCTTACTGTGTTTGTATTCCTGAAACCCGGGACATTTTCCCTCCAAATAGTCCTCGCGGTTTGAAACAGCAAGAATCACGAAAAACAGCTGGTGGCAAATGCTTATGGGATGGGGGAGCACAGCCCTGCAGATTTGTTCTTCTCATAGGAATGGTTTCCTGAGACCTTTCTTATCACTTGCTCCCACGTACAAGTGGTTTGGGATCACCCCTGTGATTCCTTTGTCCACCTTTTCTTTCTCTTGCCTTTTTTTTTAGGGTAAAACTTTTGACGTGATCTCCTATAGTATCCTGATAGCCAGGCTGGTGAGAGGTGGATGATTAGTGGATAATTGGAGGGGTCTTTGTGTTTGAAGGGTGGCAGGGTGTCCAGCTGGTGGTCGTCCACTCAAGTCCTCCCTCAGGGATCAAAACTGGAAAAAATATGGTGCAATATTGTTAGTAGTGGCCAAAACAATGGGACCAAGTGCACTTTGAACCAGTTGCTGGATGATGCCAACTCCGGGAGGGCCTGGGGCTAGAGGGCATCACGTACGGGAGAGTCTGAGGGATCAGGGTTTGTTCTTGGGGAAAATGTTTGAAATTTCACTGTATATAGGGACTGCATAGCCTGGTGTGATTGGCATTGCTTGAAGGAGGAGTTGGACCAGAGGCCTCCAGAAATCCCTTCTGATGGAGATGATCTGAGGTTCTGTGAATAAAATATGCACAATTAAAGGAAAAACAATGCTGTGGAAGTGGTAGTTTGAATTCAGCATTATCTCCTCTCCCCAGGACCTCCCTGTATGTGTAAAAACTGATCAAAGCCCAAAGGAGCTGTCACCCTGCCTGAGCCTGAGCCCTGCACTGGTACGGAGGCACTTGGTGTGAGGATGCTCAGCAGGAGCAAGCACAATGGCCTTTAGAAATATAGGGATTAGATTATTTCAAGCATTAATTATGCTCTATATCAAGCATGAATTATTGAGAGATGATACTAAAATCTGTCTCCAGCTTGTATGTGACTCGCTGTGTAATCTTCAGAGTGGGGAAAGGTGAATTGAAATATAGCGAACTCTGAATCTCACATCGTAATGCTCACAGGTAATAGTAAATATGAATGGAGCCTTTTAAGAGAGTTCATTGTTTCAAAGTGGCAGAGAAAAAGTGTGATGCTTACCCATAAAACCAAACATCTAGCTTGAAAGGTTTATTTCAAACATCATTAGGATATGGAAAGAGTTGAAATAAACAGGCAGCTTTCAATATCAAAATTCTGGGATTCCTGTAATATTTTCTTCTAATATCATTGAGTAAAAGCAAATAAAACATTGATCTTGATCTACAAAGCAATTTCAGGGCCATTGATTCATTTGAAAATGTGTATTAGTTTGAATTAGACAGTTAAGGCTGCTTAGTACAGGTGTCAGGACAGTATCTTTAATGTTTAAGGTTGAGGTTGATTTCTGGCAGCTTCTAACACAGAAATAATCCAAAACAGTAACTTTTTACCAAAAAAAGATGAGTATTTCAATGTGATTTCTCAGTTGCATGACACCGTTCATTCACATAGCAGCAGAAGCTGGCACTCTGTCTGGGATGTGCTGGGAATCAAATTGAAAAAAGCTTAATTCATTTCTAATCCCTCCATTAAACAATAGTCTGTCATGCCAAATTTGCTTTGTTTCTCTTCATTCAGACAATACGTCTTTAAGAGAATTATCTGACTTTAAAAAATATTTCTCTTCGCATCCCCTGGCATTCTAAAGAGTGCGGCAGTGACACATGGCCCTGCACTACAAAGGCCAGAAATCCTCAGATAAGAAATACAGCCAGCTGCGTACACAGAGCTAAATACTGAAGGTAGATGGTATTAATGCTATAGTAAGAAGGAATAATAGAAAATAAAGCTGGAAATGACCCAGAGAAGTCATCTATTCCTATTCTTGATGGCAGAACGCACTGGATCTAAACCCTGTCCTACCAGAGTCTGTAGGACCTGTGTTGAGGAGCTGCCAGCAGCAGAGGTTTGGCATTGTTAGCAGGCAGTCTGGCCCCGTGCTTGCACGTCCCAACTGCTGAAATCGTTGTCTGATGTCCAGCCCAAACCTGCCTTTCCATAACTACAGCCCATCACTCTGCTCCTGTCCGCTGTGGCATGGAGAGGAGATTATTCCCCTCTTCCTCCTCACAGCAGTGTTTTGTGTGTTGAAGGTGGTTATCTTGTCCTACCTCTTCTGTTGTGTAATGAACCGAGCTCCTTGTGTTGTTCTCCATCCTCTGCGCCTCACACTGCTCCTATTGATGTCCTCTGTCCACCTCCGTGATGGAATTTGGGGCACGTAGGGTGCTGTGCACCCAGCCTCATCAGCGTGGAGCTCGATGCAGGGCTCGTTTTGTGCATCTCCCAGCGAGGTTCCTCTTTCTGCAGCTCCATCCGATGGCTGCTGGCTTTTGCTTATGGTGGATGGCGATCCGAGCACAACACTGAGGGTCTTTTCTCTGCATCACCTCTTAGTCAACCACTCGTAACCCAATAATTGGGTGGGTGATTGTTACTGTCGAAAGACAGGATTTGTCTCACCTCTGCAGCATGTTGAAAGCTTCAGTACCTGTAATGCACTGGCTGTTCAAGGAGCACTGTACTCAGTGGAGAGAAACGTCTCCGAAGAGCAATTCATCCCATCTATTTTTGGAGAGCAGGAATTGGGCTTTAGGGGTGCTTACATCTCATCAAGATCCGTGACCTCGCGTTGCACGCCTGACATTCCAGTGGCTGAAATTAGCAGAGATGAATTTAAACCTACATTGGTTAAATGTAGGTTTGCATCTAAATATAGTGACGAAGGGGACAGTTTCATGAGTGGGTTAAGCTGATTTAACACTACTCCGCTGCTAAAGGGAGGATCCTGCCTCCCCTTCATACCCTCTTGATAAAATGTCCACAGAATGAATAGTTCATACAGTGTGGGAGCTGTGAGCTATTGTAGTTGTCTCCAGAGCGTAACCACCGAGGAAGTGCTCTGAATAGCAAACGTATCCGCCTCCCTTCCTCCCTGTTGGAGCTATCAATGCCACATCTGTGCGTGAACGGCAGCACGAGCAAAGTGCGAGTCATCAAAGTGCTGCTGCTGCTCGATGAAAAGCAGCCAGGCAAATTGGGAAGAAAGAAGATGAGTCATCAAAGCTGCGTCCCCATTGGTTAAAAAACAGAAGATTTCAGAAAAAGTTGGGGGAGGAAAAAAAAAAAAAAAGGCTATTTAGAATGGAGGGAGAGGGAAGGGTTACCTGCGCCCTCCCTGGGGCCTGCACTCCAGATATCTGCACCCAGGGGTGTTGTTGCATCGGGTAAGGGCTGAGCCCAGCAGAAAATGGACCTTGCTAAATATAATCTCATTCTTTGCTTCATTTCTCTCCCGCAACTCTCCTTCCTGCTTCCCCTGCAACATCATAATTTTACATTCTTGATAGTATGTCTGTAACTGCGTGTATAAAGTCAAAAAAAAAATATCTCTTCCCGGGCAAGTGCTAGAATTTTAAGGGGAATGATGAAATGAGAAAAACAGCAAGTAACAAAAAAATAAGATTGATCTGTATGCTGAAGAGGTGCCATATGTTTTATGTGTCTAAATGCAAAGTCGTTGGGAACCTGCAGGTTGTTAGAGCTGGAGTGTTTCGCTACTCCTGCGCATGCAGATTGCCTGCAGCAGCTGAATGAGACAACGCTGAAGTCCAGAGCTCCAAGTGACCGGCCACTACTTGACACAACTTTATAAAAACGGGTTTTCACCATGAGGATGACTGGGTGCTTGCCCAGTGGGGTTGTGCAGTGTCCATCCTTGCAGATCTTGAAAAACTTTCTGGACGTGGTGTTGGGCAACGTGCTCTGGGTGTCCCTGCTGGAGCAGAGAGCTTGCACCAGATGGCCTCCAGTGGCCCTTCCAACCTGGGATTCTGTGATGAATTTCAGTCCTAAATCGGCAAAGAGCTCAGGTTTACGTGTCTCTGCCTATTTTTCCCCCTTGTCTTTCTTGAAGAACTCATTGCCAAGCCCAAGGTGAACTGACCCAAGAAGCCTTGCTTCTTCTAGCTAAGTGTGCACAGGCTGAGAGCGCAGAAGAGCTGCTGGCACATGTAAGTGGATGCTCGCTTGACAGTTTGGCCCACTGGAGTGTCTTATTCTGGCTGGGTCGATACGCGCTGGCTCGTTCTGCCCACAGGATTTCTCTCATTTGCAAGACCAACAAGAGGAACTGTCAAACATAAGTCAGAAGATTATGGCTCTGTCGGCAAAAAGCAGGAAGGATAAAAGCAGAGAGGATGGGTGCATAAAAGTGGGTTTGGCTGTTGTTTTCTGAGAGGGTATGGATGAAAAGAAAGGACCTACAATATCGCAGTGTGCTGTGACAGTGTGGTCGATAAAAAGTTTATTTTTACCCAATAATTCAAAATCTTGACCTCAGCTGGGAATTAAATCTCTCTATATATATTTGAACTATACTGGGTAGGTAAATAAGAAATGATGCTCCCAGCACAGTGGGGACCTCAAGTGTTCTCTCTTTCTGCTCTGACTTGCAAGGGACTGTTGATAATGTGTATGTGTGTTAGGAGCATATGCGTTGTATTCCTGCAGGAAATCAACCCTGTAAATTAAATGGATGCACATGCACACGTATATATGAGAAAGTGTAATTCAATTACATTCTATTACTTTGGTTCTGCCTATGAAATAATTCACAAAACTGGAGGAAATGATGTCTTCTCATTTTTATTCATCATAGATGAGTGAGTTCTCAAGGACATAACTTTCTGCTCTACTTTGACATGGCTATTAAATTGTTAGTTTACTTCTGTGTTTCCCAGTGATGCTCAGAGCCAACCGTGACACTTCCTCCGTTCCGTGTACCCAGTCCAGGTACATAGATTTGCCTCATTGTAATTATAACACACCTTGGCATCAGGTTTCTTCTGTGCGCTACATCAGTGTCAGATGTCTTTCTCCTCTCGGTGTAGACCTGTCTCATACCCAGCCCCGGCAGCAGCTCAGCCTTTGCTGCTTTCATGTTCAGTTAACATCAGTACTGGGTCAATAATTGGATGCTTCCAGTCTCCCTGCCAGTGATCCCATGGTGGCTCTGCTTAATGTTGGAAACGCTGCTGTAGAGCTGGGTTGTCATGGCAGAGGTGCTTGGTAGGCTGATGTTGTTAAGCACGTATATTAGGGTGCTAATGATAACTTAATGGCTGCTAGCTTTGCGCTGGATCTGGCAAACTTTGGCTCAAGCCATTAATCAAAAGCAGCGCTTGCTTGTCGTGGACACCTTTTGTAGTTAAGCTCTGTCTGTATGCCAACAGCGCCCAACTTGTCTTGTGTGCACATGTTAATACTAACTAAAAACACATTGATTTTGTTCTGATTTTAATTCTCCAAGGTGCCTGGGCCTTGGTTTCTGCCCCGGTGTACTTGCAGCAGCGCTCTGTGATGCTCTGCCGTGCGCCGTGGCGTTCACAGCCAGGCTCCGCGGTGCTGTGAAATACACGGGGTGCCGAAAAAGTACTTGCACGCGAAAGCCTCCGAACTGAAGTCCCTTTAAAAAGGCTGCAGCTGCAATATGAATGGGACCTGAGCGGCTTCCCTCGCCATGAGTAGGGCCTTGTTCTTCTCAGGGAAGGGCTCGCAGCGGCACTGCGGCTCCCTTTGTGCCCTGGCAAACCAACCATGGCTTGGAAACGTGGGGCTGGCGCTCGGAAACCCCTGCTTCTAAAGCACGGCGAAGACGCAGGGCTCTTTTGAAAACCGAGCCGTTCTCATTGCGGTGTCCAAATAGGATGTTTGGAAAGCTTGTTCCATGCACTCCCCCGTGGAAATATTTACCAAAGCTTGCTATTGTTGTATTACAAAGTTTATTCTTCCTAGCAGGGAGTTGAAAGAAGGTTTCCACTGGGCAGGTTGCCTGGCTGAGTCTGTTCTGGTGCCGGGATGAAGGCTCTGGCTGGGAGATGCTTTGCTTTGCCTGGACGGCCCCGTGTTTGTCTCATGAGTCGCTGATGTCATCTAAAGGAGACCTAAGCCTGGATGAAACACTGGAAGTAGCTCTGGGCCGATAACACACTCCACTTAGTAGGGATTTATTTTGACAGGGACATTTTTGCTACGTTAGAAATTCCTTAAAAATTTGTGATTTCACAGGTGAGCACCATCGGTGTCTCCACCAGCTTTGGTATTGAAGGGTTGTGTTGGACCTGATGCTGAACTTCCCAAAGCAGTGCTGAATAGTGCTTAAATCTGTAAAATCCATCAGTCTTTGACTCTACACAAATCTGAGGACATCAGTTCTGATCTGTGTGGCAGGATGTGTCAGGATGTCTCCATGACCCAAACGTGGCTTTGTGGTATGAAGGGATGGAGCTAAGAAGAAGGAGAAGAAAAAATTTGGACTGTTTGGAAAGATGAGCAAGGAGAATAGAAGTAAATAAATGGCAAAATGCACGATTAAACAAAATTCAGTCATAGAGCAGTGGAAAATAATAAAATATGTCCCTAAATTAAACCTTCTCGTGGAATTGGGAGGGATCTCATCAAGATTTAAAGACAAACTGAGGAACTTATTCCTATGGCAGGAGGCAGCGGCTTCGCAGAGGGAACTCGTGGCTGGTGTAGTCACGCATCCTCCCTTTTGATTGCACATCTACCTGCTGAGTTCTGGGGGCTTTGAAGCACTTCGATCTCAAAGTGCCTTTCATGTAAGAAGAGCCCTGTGTAAACGTGGCAAGCATCCAAGTAGCCTGCTTGCTGAAACTAACTTTTTGCAAAACTTGTGTAATAAAATGAAGATTGGAGGCGTAAATCGCTGGCGGACTGGCACGGCAATGTGCTTCTCTTCAAATGATCTCAGCTGAGACCGCGTGAAAGCTTTTTAGTGAGGATGTGAGGGTCTCCACCAGCCTCAACGCTTATTTTTTCGTGCCTGTCTGAAAGTGAGCAGGCATAATGTCAGACCGGGCTCCAGCCTTGTGCTGGGAAAGCAGGGTGGTCTGTAGAAATACGTGGTTTACCCTTGTATTTCTGCTGTCACGGATGGAGTGGATGCTGCTGGGTGAAACCACCTGTGTGCTGGAGGCTGAGGCAGACACAGCTCCGGCGTCTTTCAGACTTGTGCCAGGAGCACACAACTGCACGCAGTGGCTTTTTCAATCCTCTCATTTTAATATGAGTCAGATCTCTTGGAGGAGTCTTTATCTCTTCTTCCTTCTGACTCAGTGGCATGATTTCCTGCTATCTAAACAAATATCGCAGTTTGGGTTTTGGCTGGGGCTGTACCGTGGCTCTCCTGGCTGGGATCAGTCATGCAAGATGCTTTGGAAGTGCACGGGGTGCTTAACCACGTGCAGAGCCCATTAGGATCACATCTCATCCTGTCCCTAACAAGAGCCACTGAGACATTTCAGGAGAGAGTATAAAAGCAGTGCAAGAGATATGTCCTAGTCTTTCCTCTTGCTTGACCAAAAAAAAAAAGTAAATTATGCCCTGAAGCATGAGTTTTAATAGTCCTTCACCAATATTTTGGTATAATCATCAACTATTATAATTGCTCTGGATCATCTTGTCATCTTTATAAATGCCCGCTCTATTTTTTAATCACGTTGGACTGAAAATACAGCATGGCAATGAATTAAACACTTCTGTTTTGTGCGTTTAGCCCCCAAAATTTACCAATAAGTGAGACAAAAAATCCGTTTTAGGGAGTGGGTTAGGCCAAAAACAACCCGTTCACATCTGTAGGCTCCCGAAGCACCTGTAGGGCCTCGTGCTGAGGGTGGGATTGGTGTCAGCCCACATGGCAGCAAGCTCCGTTTCCCCAGCCCAAACTGGTCCCAAACCTTTTGTCTAGCACGTATTTGCTTGGGAAATTTGGGAGAGAGGGATGCAACCCTACGCAGTCCAGTCCAGGGCTTACTGTCCCTCCTGTTACTTGTTGGGTTTTTGTTGTTGTTTTTTTGCCTTCCCCGCTGCTGCCAGTGCCCCAGCTCTGCGTTGCCCCTCTGCGGGACGGGCAGCTGCCTGTGGCTGTGTCACTGCAGCATCCCCTGGCAGCAGGTGGAGGCGTTCCTGTGGTCTGGGAGGGGAAACGTTTCTGGGTGGAGGAATGCAGGAGAGCTACCCAGCAAAGCAGACCTGCAGAAAGCCTACGTGCTGTTAATTAACCCAAGATAATTAATACAGGTCATCCAGAAGGTGACTAAAACGGTGCTTTAGTCCTGTTCTTTTCCACATCCACATTTGGCACAAAAGCAGCGTTGACTCCCACCCCTGCCCATCCCTGGCTGAAGGAGGAAAGCTCAGTGTTAGCTGCACCGAGAGCAGAAATGAGCTTTGGAAATGGGAAGCGTTGGGCTGGCAGCAGCGCTCGGCACCGAGGGACAAAGTCCAGGGGAGCTCCAGGAGCCTCGCAGCCTTTTCATCCTCCAGCCACAGCCAGACCAAATCCCGGCACTGGCTGCACCGAAAAGCTGAAAATAAGAGGCTCTGTGTTGTTGGTACGCTGCCATAAAGTGCTGATTGTCTATAGGACTTCAAGCAAGGAAATATCAAAATAATAGATCATTGTTCCTGGGGGTTCGTATTCTCTTTGCAATAGACATTTGACCCTTTATATGCTACAGTGAGTTTCATTTGCAGGCACCCTTGGTATCTCCTCTGAATTATTGAATATTCTTTGCTTTAAAGCAGCCTTTTCATGGTAGTTGTTGAACGCGTTGCTGGATTTTTGTTTGTGTTTGCCTGGTGGGGTAGGTTGTAGTTAACTGAAATGTGTGGTGTAAGCAAGGAGAAATTGCTGTATGCAAACCGTAATTTTCATGTACTTACTGTTTTGAGTGCTGTGATGAAAGGGATGTATCACAGCATTTTTATCAACATCAGCTGCTGTCTTTGTCTCTCTACCTGAAGGATGGCAAAGGGCCCCCTTTCATCTGGAGGATTACGAGGCTATTATGGTAAACAGCAGCGCCAGGTTGGGTTGACATCGCTGGAGCTTTCATCTTTTGTTCGAAGTTTTGAAGCGTTATTTGTGGTTCTCTTGTTCCCTGTCTCATGGCTGGATGTTTAGCAAGAGCAGAGAACAGCTTCTTGCCAGAATTGTTGAGGAAAAGTCATTTAGCAGGGTGGGGAGGGAAGGAGCAAGAGGGGCCAGCTGAGCGCTACCCAAGCCCTCATCACGCTGGGTGATGACCCCACAGGTCCGAGCTCAGCTCTCGCTGCACAGGGGGTGCCTGGACCCCTGCCTCTGCCACTTTCTCCTGAACAAACACTGCTACAGCACAGCATGGGACGTGCTGCCCAGTCTCATATCTCTAATCCCCAAAACGGAGCCCATCAGCTGGTGGATGCACCATCCGATGATGGAGACTGAGGCTGGGGGCTCACACTCAGACGCCTACACAGTTAGTGGACGGTTTCCTGTCCATATTTTTAGCCAAGCACCCAGCCTCATTGCCTTTATGTCGGTTACACAAGCCCAGCAATTGACACTGGAAAGTGTCCATGGGATTTTGAGCCTGGAGGAGCAGGAGGAGGAGGCTTTGCCCCTAAACCTCTGTGCTCCTGCTCTCCTGAAGCATCTCCCTGGTTGGGGCATGGCCTGTTCTCCCTCTGCTGGGGACGGGTGTAAAAGAAATGCTTCCCCTTCGTGTGCTGCTGCTTGTGAAAGCAGAGAGCCAGCTCCTCCTGGGTGAGTGCCCAGTAAAGAAAACTCTTATCTTGTAGTTGACTTATCCCTGCCTTTAGTGATTATTATATTTTTTTAATATCAAAATAAGATTCACATATAAAGCAGAGCACGTGAGAGTGTCTCTATAGTAACAGCGATAGTGATATATCAATTCCAAAAGTAACATTTTTATTTCCTTTTATTTTTATTGTCACATTTTCTGGTTTTCTTCCCCTAGATTTTGCACAGAATTTCCATCCTTCACCTTTATGCACATTTGTCTAGCACTGCTGTTTTTCTGTGCTAGCAACGCGCGTTCAGGCTTTGGCTCATCCTTTACGCAGCTTGGTGTACTCCTTCAAGCCAAGCCCTAATCCAGTAAGGGTGGATCCCTCCAGAAAAATTGCAGCTCGGATTGCCATGCTATGTTCCAGCACCTAAAACGGATTCCCCCGCCGTGTCGCTTCATCCCGAATATTTCTGCTGCTCCCCGTATGTCGTGCGCAGGTATTTCAGGGGAAAGAAGAGGCAAGGAGAGAGAATTAAATTTAATCACAGGTTTCTTTCTCCCTTCTGAGAGCAGCAGCATCTTGCCCTTAGCAAGTGTAGTTCAGCTGGCGTGGCGGTGGTGCTGCCCAAAGGCTCTTTGCCCGCTGTGTGGCAATTAGCAGGGGCCTAATTAGCCTGCACCTCTCCCACCTGTCAGTGAGGGAGGGGATGGAGCCGGGGCTGGGGCTGCTGGGTGCACAGCCTGAGCAGGATAAAAGGGCCTGAGCTGTGTTCTGCTGCTTCCAAGTGTGCCGGGAGTGTCCCACGGGGTGACTCCTGGCTCGGCAGACGCGACTCAAACTCTACAAATTCCTCTCAGTTCGCAGCCAAGTCCCGGGGAGTTCATCGGGGAGGCGGGCGGATTAAGAGGGCTGGTTCTCAATGGAGAGGATCTGACTTGAAGAGAACAACGTGGTGTCTGTGCCAAAGAAGATTGTTACTAATGCTTTTCTTCCAGGGTGGAAAATCCAGCGTGCTGGCACCTATCCTGTGCATTATACATCACTTCCCAAGCTCGGCTGCACATAAATCCTCACCCACTGTTTGACAGGGAGGGACAAGCAGGTGCCCGAGCAGGGGATGCATGGAGCCAGGTGGAGCAGGAGGACGGGGAGCTGCCTTCTCGGAGGACGCGTGCTCCTCCTAGCAGTGCTGCAGCTGAAGCCTTTGCTGATCTTACTTGACTTGAGCGTGCTCGGTCAAACTGAGCCATGGCACAGCTATTGCCCCCCTACACCTTCCTTTTCCTCTTGTGTTTTGCAGCATCCCCTTCGATTAAGCTTCTTGTGGACGACCCGATAGTGGTGAACCCCGGGGAGGCGATCACCTTGGTCTGCGTGACAACAGGAGGAGAGCCAGCCCCCAGCCTGACCTGGGTGAGGTCCGCTGGTGTCCTGCCCGAGAAGACGGTCCTCAACGGCGGCACGCTGACCATACCTGCCATCACGTCGGAAGATGCCGGCACGTACAGCTGTGTCGCCAATAATAATGTTGGAAACCCTGCAAAAAAGTCCACCAACATCATTGTAAGAGGTAAGCTGAGCTGGCAAGCCAGCAGCCTTTACGTTGGAGGATAAATCGAACTCTAATCTCCGTTCACATAGTGGCACCCTACATTTCCAGATGTATTTCTGGTCAGTTCTAGCAATGCATGGAGTGAATTGGTGCTGGCTTCGGGTCACCACTGGCTCTGGTGCTTGGGGCTGTGCCTGGGGTGAAGCGGTGCCTCTTTGTACCATGCAGATGCAGCAGCTCTCATGCAAACCAGGGACAAATGCTTGCCAAAGGACACCGTGTCACTGCCCGTGAGCGTGAAGGTTTGCCCTTCCTCTGCACACACACTTTTAGCAGTGCCCTGAGGGCAGGGGCCATGGCAGAGTTTCCCTCTAATGGGTCCTGAGCTCCTGGACATCATTTCCTACCTCACCCTTTTCTTCCTTCCCATCAGCTGAGCACGTTACTGACATTCAGGCTGTTGTGCATGCTGTGAATCTGCTGCCATCAGACGACTGCTCCCTGGGTAGGAGCTTTAGATTAGTATCTATGCTTTAATTATGCTAAATAGCAGGCTAAATGTCTGTCTTAGATAAAAGTAAGAGACGAGTGCTTGCAGAGCAATTACTGCCAGGTGGAAAGAAACTCTCCCCACTTGTTTACCGCTTTCTGGGTAACCCCAGGGACGTGGCCAGTTGGTTTGAAGGTGGAGTTCACTTGGCTGGTAGGCATCACCTGAGTGGATTAATCTACCTGAAGCAAACAGTTCATCTGAAACTAATTTTCTATAATCTAATCTATGAATGCTACCGAAACATGAACTCCCACGCTATAGGAACTTAAATAATGCCATGTGATTAATCATACTCAGGAGAAACTGCTGTATAAGGAGCCAGTGGTGTGAATATTTTATGAGAGCCATAACCCCTGTTCAGTTCTTATTGCCCAACGTATTATGCTCTGCAGCAGGACGATGAATTAGAAGCTATTTCTGTTCTGGGGGTCAGGGAGGGAGCATCACATCAGCCTAGGTCTGCAGGAGTTTATCAGGAGAAGTCCACAGATTTATTTGTAATATTGTATTTCCATTTGAATTTTTGACATTTGGCTTAGGGGTTTTGTTGTCAAGAGGCAAAAGCAGTGTTGTTTCAAGAACACAGCATCAACATTAATTTGCTGTGATTTACAACGGTGATGAGGTTGTGAAGGGAAGATGTGAGTGAAACACACGCTCAGAATAAGCAAAGGGAGAGGAAAGGTTTTGTGTGAAAGGAAATCTGAGTATTTTAATTGACCCAGCAGACAGCACCAGAGAGCCCAGAGGAAAAGCCAAGTCCCTAGCTCCCTGCAGATACAAATTCCATGAGTCATAGCATAATAATGATATGCCCTCACATTTTTATTTATAGAAGCCCATGCCTATGAGATGCCTAGGAGCTGCAAGATGTTGAACAAAATATCATTAAAACATTTGAGGAAGATTCTTTTTTTTTTCTTCTCTTCTGTGTGGCCATTAATTCTGAGAAGCAACCACCACAAGGAACATCACCCCCCAGTACACGGCTGCATGCTGCGATTTTTCCCCTTTACTATTATTTCTGTTAAAGGGAAAGAATTGTCTTTAAAAAGTCTTTTTACTCTGGCCTTAGTTGATTTATATTTACTAAAAGGGATGCTGAGTTTCACAGTGAAATGTGAGCGAAATTTGCACCCAAGTTTGGATTTTACTTTGTGTCTATGTTTCTTAGCGTTTTGCCTGCAGCTCATTGCTTCTCTCTTTCATCTCTTTTTTTGTTGCTGTTTATCAGGATTTTCACACAGCAGCTGAGGAGAAAAGAGTATTTAGTTGAAATGGCAACTAAGCCTTGCAGGAGAAGCAGTTGGTAATTGGAGTTTGCAGCTTCTCTCAGGTTGGACTACCGATCCCAGGACTAGACAATAATCCCCTAATCTTACACAGATAGGAATGTAAAATTGTAAAAAGTGCCATCAGGGCTTGGATTAAATTTGTTCCCCTTAAAACTTACTAAATTTCACTGTGCATTTATCCAAACATGCCTTTGTGTGAGCTTCATCCCATTGATGCTGCCTTATCTTCCAGCAGCTCTTGATTTTTTTAATTTTCTTTTCTGAGCATTTTCTTGTCTTTGTGGCTGACTGCCCAAATTCATAAATACCCATCACACTTTCCTTTGAATCCATTGTGGATGATGCCATATGACTGCCATACATTTAATTAAAAATAAATAAATCTAAAATCAGAGAGAATCTTTCAGAAAGAAATAACCATAAATACATAAATGTCCAGGGTGCGAGTAACTAGCTCCTGCGACTGCTATGTGCTGCTCCAGCAGCAGCAGGATAGCAGGTGCCAGCAGTGGTATTGGTTTGCATCTTCCTACTATGCATAAGCATTTAATGTGAGATCTCTTTGCCATTACTCATTTTTCTCTTCTTCCAGCGAGCACTGGCATGGAAGACGTTCTGAAAGTAAAATAGACCAAAGCTGCCATTTATGCAAGGAACCCATTTAGTCATAACTGCCTTTGGGTGTTGTTTTTTTCCTCTTTTTGCCTGTATATCTTACAAGGAACTCTAAGTCCTTCCAACAAAAACATGCTGCATGCTTGCTCTTTGGTTCATGTGAATGCAGATCCCTTGCAAAACACCAGGTGGTGCGCACATCTGCTGGGGAAGAGGCTCCCTCGTTCGCCACCTGCTCAGGCAGTCAAAGTACCACTTACAGATGAAGTAAGGTACTTTAAAGGTACCAATTTCTTAAACAAGTTGTGAGCCAAAGTTGGCTTCCTTTGTCACCATTCTACTGAGCCATTGGGTCAGTGCCTTTCTCTTCCACCCATCAGATAATGTTGAGATGAAGAGCAGTTGTGTTGAGTACCATTATGACATTTATTCAGAGGCACAGATTTAATGCAATGTCTTCCATTTCCACCTCTTGCTTTGAGTGGGAGCTCACCAGAGGCAAATAAATGATGTGGTGCATGGGGCTTTTCCAGTGGCACAGCTGCCTCTGCAATGAGGCCACGTGTTTTTTACCTGGTGAAGTCACCATTTGGTGAGAAAGTCTGTGAAGTACAGCCATTTTGAAGAATGCCATTATCAGTTTAACCCTACCCAAAGTTTCTGCAAAATACTCCATCCCATCAAATACGTTGTCATCGATCAAGGTGTCCAGGTCGAAACAGAGAAGGAGGAAATCCTATCTCATTTCAGCAGAGCTGCCTGCTCACCAGTTGTAATTATGGAAATTTCTCGGTATTTCCATTAGATTAATGTGTTCTTTAGATGGTTGCAAGTCTGCTGGCATCTGAGTGTTGGTGGGTATTCTCCTTGGTGGCATCTTCCCTTCCTGCTCTCGGATTGATGAGTAGAATAGCTTCCTGTACCCTATTTCTAGACAAAACCATCAGAAAGCAGAGGAAGCTCTAGGGGGATCTTGACTCCTCTCACTCAAGTGAGAAAAAGACTTTGCTCTTGGAGGTATTTCACTTCAAAAATTTCTCTTAGGATCTTAGAAATTTTATTTTATTCTTCAGTGCATATTTGAAGAAGATATCACAAGGCATTAGAGTAGAGAAAAGGTAATATTGACCTCATAAGCTTTAAGACAGTGCATAAAAACACGATCGTCACAATACCATTCAGTATTTGGGTGACAATTGAAAATGTCAAAAGAGGCAGGAATCAAGATAATCATATGCCAACAGCTTTTGGAAAATTGTACAGCTTCAACTTGACTTGAACCAGTCCTGAAAATTATGAGAACATTTAAGAAAAAAATTCCAAAGGCACTGTGAAGGGGAAAATGAAAAAAAATATATATATATAAATCTCTCAATAGGTACCAATATGTTTTGGAAGAAATAAAGGCTTCTGCTAATGAGGGTTGTAAGGTGGCTCCTCCATCCAGAAAGAGAGCAAAAATGCTGGGTAGCATCTCTGAAGGACACCTATGCATCAGGTGGAACCAGAGAGATGCTTTACAGGTCTTCAAACGTGCAGCACTGATATTATTTGGAAGGGTGTCAATGTGCACAAACTCAAATTTGTTGCCTCCTCAGTGAGTTCTTCCTTTACCTTCTTTAAAGAGACTCCTTTGTCTCTTCCACTGCAACTGCAACATTATTTTAATGCCAGTTGACTCGGACTCTGTGACTTTTCCCTTCTGTGAAGTGGAAACATAATGTCTAGAGTTAATTTTTCAAAGGGGTGGGATTCCCTGTCAGTTTAAATATAAAATAATAATTTTAAATGACCTGTGCTCTGCATTAGCACAAAAGCTTTTGCTGAACAAAAAGCACTCTGGAGAAATACAATTTAAGGCTGAGATTGCTGGAAGTACCTATCTCATTATGTCTTGGAAAAAAAAAAAAAAAAAGACCCAGATTGTGAACTAAATGATATTTGTCTTGCTTTTCTATTACATTTAAAAGAAAAATATGCACTGAAATCTGGTATTTCTGATGTCTGTTCGTGTACTCCTGCTTTCTCTTCTGTTTGCCCACCACAGCTCTGTTTATCCCAGAGCTTTTTCTTTGGGTTTTCCCTTCTTGGCTACGAGCAATCGCATGACATAAAGTCTAAAATAACGTCTGCATGGTTTTACATCAGCACCTTTGCTGTCACCCCTGGGAGATCCTCAGGTGCTGTTAATAACAGAAATGGGAGCAGGGCCCCCCATGGGCTGGTGCCCAGTGCCAGGACAGAGCTATTGCTCACAGGTTTTATGCAAAAGGTGGGATTTGGGTTTTGGTAGTGCATATAAACGTATTAACGAGGACATGTTAAACCGTATTAACGAGGTCACTGTCCAAATGCCTCTTGAACACCGACAGCCCTGGGGCACCAAGCACGTTGCTCAGCAGCCTGTGCCAGTGTCTGACCACCCCAAAGGTGAAGAAATGTGTCCTAATGCCCAGTCTGAACCTCCCCTGGGGCAGCTCTGTGCCATTCCCTCATGTCCCTGACTGCTTCCCCTCCCCAGGGAGCTGCGGAGAGCAAGGAGGTGGCCTCTTGGCCTCCTCTGCTCCAGACCAGACAACCCAAGTGTCACGTATTGCCCCAATTACTACAAAAAGCCACTGCCAGCCAGTTCCCATCCTTCCACCCAGAGCCGTGCCCTGTGACTGGCGCTGGAATCAGACAGGATTTTTGCCCAGAAAACCCAATCTCGTGGCACATCCAGCGTGTTGCTACAGTCATAAGTTCCTGGTGCGCTATCCTAAAAGTTTACAGCTCTGAGAATGAATGTGTGAGAAAGTCAGGCTTCAGAGTTTAATAAGTCCATTTATTTTTATTATCTGCAATAGTACTCTCAGGCATATGTGCTCTCTCCCAGGCTGGGCTGTATTGTGGACGAGTTCATAAAATGGTTCCATATAAAAATGTAGATGGTTTATTGATTCTTCTGCCCTTTCATTAGGACTTCTCTCAGTTTTTGTGTACAGAAATCTTATTTTTAAATAAGTTTTGCTGCTCTGCCACATCCTGTGGTGCCTGTCAGGCACCACGGTTTATGAAGGTACAGCGGTGATATCCATTTAGTCTCTCTCCTTCTGGCCCAGTGGGGCTGCTCCAGGTGCACGTTTTCTGTCTTCAGTAGACAGCAAGGAAAAAAGTTATCTTCACTGTCTCTTGGCTAGTAAATATGAGCTCCTGATACATGGTAATTTCTTGTGCGTGGCTGTGGTGTTGTAGTTTAATATCATATTAGACCTTGACTGATTAATACACGATGAGGTCTATGTAGTCTTAACAAAATCGGCATTTTGTTTTGACAGAAATAATGGAGTTTTTCAAAATTTTGTCTCATCCTGAAGGGAGAAGGAAAATAGAAAAAAAAAACACATTTTTTTTCTTCAATCTGACATTTTGATGACCTTGAAATGTGTTTTAATGTACTTACTTGTATCGCATCAGACAACTGTGAATGAGGCTGGTAGGGCTCTGACAAATAATTTTGGAAAGTTCTATAGGATCCTGATTCATTTCTGGGGCATTGAACTGTGAAATAAAAGGGAAGCGTTGATGGGAAATGCATCCCGCCTTGGAACAAATCCAGGCTGCCATGAAGCCCTTCGGTAGGATAAAGCTCTCAGTGATGGGGACGAAACAGTGCCCAAACCTTGGAGCCTGGGCTTTGCTCTGGGCTTGCAGGAAAGGCAGGTACTGTGGGCAGAGAGAAGAGTGAAGATTTGCAGTGGATTGCTTTTTGGCATCCAAGAGAGCTCAGCGAGGCTATTTTTTTTATTATTATTTTTTATTTCATTTTTTGACAGCTTTGGCACAAGAACGAAACTTTATAAAGGCATTGGCCCTGGAAAACGCCCAGCTGTAATGTTCAGAGGATTTATAATTTGTTTGGCAAGTGCACAGCCCACTGGGGATTGTGTCAGCTTCTCCGAATTGTTTAATTTATATCCCAATTCTTGCCCGGTCTGCGATGAGACTTGCAAAGTTGCAGTTTGCCTGCGAGGTGGGCGGTCTGCGGGATGGGACAGCCCTGAGCACGCAGGTCGGGCTGTGATGGCACGTGGCTGTGCCTTGGCAGGCTGTAACCTCACGTTATAGGAACGCTTTTGGTTGTTTTGCTTTCTTCTGCTTGGGGTTTCAAACCCTCCTGAATGCCAGCTGCCAGTTAGTCACCACTTTATTAATTGGCTCCATAATGGTGTGACACCACTGGGGCAGCTCCCAGGGGCCAGGAGTTTGTGCTGCCCCCATCCTCGGAGACCTTCCAGCTCTGAGCTCATCCATCAGGCCGTGCTTTGAGCAGGAGGATGGACTGGAGACCTCCTGAGCTGCCTCCTCACCTGAATATCTCTGGGGACCTTGTACAGCTTTGGTCTACGCCTCCTCTCCCTTCAAAAAGGAAAAGCAGTAAAAGAAACAGAAGCCAGTAACTGGAACACAAGTAAAAAAAAGACACGGCATCTCCAAAATAATGCATCCTTTTCTTTTAGAAATTAAAAGCATTTATAAAAATAGAGACAAAACCTGAAATCTCTCCATTGTATTTGCATTTAAATTGGAAATGCGAATGCATCTGGTCTGGTAAGTGCCAAATAATTGCTTGATATTAAAAAGTTTGGAGATGCTCTAGTAGAAGATGCTTGACAACTTAATTGTTCTGATAGCTCCTGAAAGTTAAAGTTTTAAAAAAACTTTAAGCTAAAGCCATGTTGACAGAGGAAAAATAAGGTGTTGGTAAAATGCTGAGAATGTGTCTTTTTTTAACAGGACTGTACTTCAGTCTTTCTTAGTATAGGAAGTTGAGAACAGGGAACATTCAGGCAGCATAATTCAGCCAAAATTATCTTGCGGAGTCTGAAATACCTCATTTAAGAAACCTGAATTTTGGGAAGAGAGGTGAGCGTTGTTGCATTCCCTGTAAAAGCTCTCTTCCGTAGTCACGCTATTTTTTAAAGTTCTCCTTATGGCCCAAACAAGGTGCCCCCTGCCTGCTCGCTCGGCAGGAAGGGTTTCACCTGGAGGGAGTTCTCCTCTGTGAAAACATCAAACAGCGCTCCTTGAAGCTAACCCAGGTGAGGCGAGCTCTGTGCAGAGCTTAGGAGCGATTTTATTTGATGTTAGATTTTTTTTTTATTATTTTTATTTTAATTTTGAGTGAGATGTGCAGGTCTTCTTTCAGAATCGGGAAGTTTCCCTGTCTTGCTGAGGTATGGACCCCGCAGTTATGGGGTTGTAGGGATGAACCATGAAGGTACGGGAGTTTTCCCTGCTAGAGGAAAACTCAGCCAGCAGCGTGATGCTGACCTTGGCAGACCCGACGGTCCCCCGCCAGCCAAGACTGAATATGAATAATGGAGTACAAAATAGATGCAATTGCTGTGGAGGAAAGCTGGCAAGACTCTGAGTATTTTATTTCTAAAAATGCTGCAGGCTGGTGCTGTGCAGAAAATGCTGAAGGATCTGGCCCATCCCCCTTCCTTTCAGCCAGTTTGGAACCTCTTTAAGAGGTAAAGATGGGAGTCCATGGTTAGAGACACGGTGTTGACCTAGGAGTTTTTAGGTCCAGAGAACTGGCAGAAGAAAAAGGAAAAGTTGGTAGATATCTACCGTAGATATATATACACATAGGTACATACATATGCATATATTTTTTTTCTTTTTTCTTTTTTCTTTTTTCTTTTTTCTTTTTTCTTTTTCCTTTTTCCTTTTTCCTTTTTCCTTTTTCCTTTTTTTTTTTTTCTTTTTTCTTTTTTCTTTTTTCTTTTTTCTTTTTTTCTTTTCCTGGGGGACGTGGTGGTTTTTGTTTGCTTTGCTTTTAAGACCAGAGGGAGTGACCTTTCCTCCTGCGAGTCACTGAAATGAGCACTGATTTGGTCCTGTGGTGGGTCTTAGAGACTGTGCAAGACCAGGCCACGTCTGCCATGAGTTATCTGAGACTCAGCTTGGGGAGAGGATGGCTCTTTGTGTGGGCTGTGGTGCAGGACGGTGTTCAAGATCTGCCAGGGACAAAAAGCTGGATGGAAAGAGGTGTCTGTTGCCGCACAATTATGTTTTGATTTTGTTTTAATTTTTTTTTTAAGGGCAACACTGGCATTGCGGTAGCTGAATGTCAGAATAGCACAAGAAATTAGAGGTGAAGAGTGGAAAGAGGAAACAGAAGGGCTGGTGGAAACCTGAGCATATCCAGAGGGAAAAGCTCAGGCACCAAAGACAGCCGGGGTGCTGTCTAATGAGAAGTGCTCAGCGCACAGTGACAGTGAGGAACTGCAGCAGGACCCGTGAACTGCAGCTTTCCTCTTCCTCATCCATTATATTTAGTCATCAGCAGATACACGAGCCTTTAACCATATATTTTAACCTTTCTTAATTGCATCTATTTTCTCCACTTGGTAATGAGGTGGTTTGTAGAAACAGCAGTGGCTGAGGATCTTCTGAGACAAGATTTGTTTCTTATGAGGTGGTGATACTCCACCACTATGACTTTATACAGCTTCAGACTGTTAAACATCTCTGGCTTTTTCAGTGTCCTTTGCCCCTCTGTGGTGTAGAGGGGCACTGGAAGAGCCATGACTTGTTCATTACTGCCCCCTTTTCTGGTTTGTTAAATCTCAGGTTTGTCAGATTGTGGGCTGTGGACTCTCCCTGCCAGAATTTCAGAAGCCACTGGGATGTGGTCCTGGGCAACCTGCTCTGGGTGTCCCTGACAGAGCTGCAGGATTGGACCCAGAGGTCCCTTCTAACCAAAGCCATTCTGTGGTCTTTTCTTTGTTCGTTGACCAAAGAATGGCTTTACCCAAGGCAACCCCTGGTTTGGGTTTTAGAATTGTGGCATTTTAACCATACTGTACTAATATTCTTTATGCAACTCTGAGCTTGGACTTAAATGTTTCTCTGCTCATTATTCCCCCAAATCCATTAATCTTATTGCCCTTGCTTTTTGGAAAATTGACTTCTTAAAGCACCAGCTGGACACAGAGGTTTTGTCCAACAAGCTTGCAATTTCAATAACTGAAGCCTGCTAGTAAAAGTTTATATTCCTTATTGCCCAAAAGTTGTACTCTGCTCTAAACACACAACTACCAACGCACCATGAGGTCCATTTCAACAGACCAAATTTTCCTAGCCCTGACCTGACTGCTTGCTCAAGGCCTTCATTGAAGCAAGGCACAAAGCTTGTATTATGTTGGGTCTTAGCTTTGTTCAACTTGAGGCCAAGCTGAGATATCACTTTGCATCAGGTGTAGGTGTGGCTGTGCTGGTCCCAGCAGCATGGTGTGGGCTTAACAATGATTCGGTTTGCAGATGTTGTCTCCTGTTTGTTACTGGAATTTTTCATGCGTGGTTACATGCTCATAACAGTGCTGAGTATGATGGATGGGGGTCGTTCATCAGAAAGAAGTGGAAGTGATTTTGTACAAGACACTTCAGAGCAGGCTCTTCTGTGTACAGAATCAGCGTGCAGACTGAGCTGATGTGGCAACCCAGATAAACTTCCATTGTGGAGAGCTGATATCTGCAAAGCTGATCTCAAGGAGTGCGGTTTTGGTCTTGCAGTTTAGAATTAGGCTAGAAAACCATAATTCTGAATGCTCTCCTTATGCTTTGAAGCAGGACTTGAGTTTGCTTTCAAAACTTTAGTTGTTTGGGAAAAACTAAAAATAAAAATAGTGTTTTCAGTGCTCCTTGTATGCACAATAATTTCAAAATGTGACAGAATGAAGTTCTGTGATATTCACCAGTGAGAAACAGCTTTTGGACAGTTGTTAAAATGTCTCAACTCAGCTTAGCTGTTTGATAATGCAATTTAAGACAACGTCCTGTAGAATACCAAAGATCATGAAATTGTGCTGCGCGTAGCCAAAATGAACAGGACTCTGTGCTTCTCTGGAGGTTATGGTAAGAACTTCCTTTTACTTCTATCGATTTGGTAGGGGTAGATGTGTTATTGAAGAAAGAAATATCAGAGAGAAAAAAATCCATGAGTCTATTTCTTCTGTGGGAATGACTTTTCATTTCGTAGAGGTTCATTTATGCTGAGCTTTCCATTTAACAGACAGCCCAGAGACTACAGCCTGTACTGCCGTTTCCACGGCGTAGTCATGGTCCAGGTTCCTTTGTTTCATATATTTGTTCATTTAATCATTCAGACACACAAATCCGAGCCCCATCCCAGTGGTGTAGATGTAGATATTGGATGATAGCTTTGACAAATATGTATCTAAGAAAGCAGCCGGAGGTATTAATATTTATTGTTCACTTGAGTTGCAAGGGAGTGTGCTCGGATGGCTCCTATCTCACAGGACAGCAGTGGTACAGCCCCCCCGGCCAGCTGCTAATTACACGGTCTCCCACCTTAAGCACGGAGCTTTTTTCACCTGACAGAGAAGATCTGTGGATTAGCCCGAGTTTGTGATTGCTTTGGAATTGGTTATTTGTATTGTAATACAACAAAGCTCAGGTCACGGAAACATTGCATCAGAGAAATGTCGTAGGTTGAAATGTGCCATTTTCTCAGCTGCTTGGGGTCTGAAACAGATTATTTCTGGGGAGAATAAATAACTCAGAATTACTGCAGGAAAACATCACTTAATTTACTACTATACATTGGTGTCTGCCTTTAACCACAGCAAATCAAATTACTTTGCTTTTCCTTGTTTCTCAGCAGTAAGATACCTATAGTTTTATAAAGATCATGCATTAATGATGAAATCAACCAATCCAGGTGCTTACACCATTCATATTAAACACATTAATTCTGTCCTTTGACCTGTATTTACCCAAGTGCTGTTATCTGCTCATTGCCAGCCTTCTGTGTCACAAAGCCGTTGTCTTAAAGTTAGGCAAGTGCAGGTAACCGCGTCTGTCACTGCCACGGCTCTATTCAAAATCCAACTGAGTTGCTCCTTGAAGGGAAGGAAGTGGAGTTTCTATTTTCCTCTGCAAAATCTGGGAACCAGCAGAGACTGAATATATGAGCACTAGCGTGCAATGAGAAAAGTTGGCGTCTCGAGATGCCTTGACAGATTAGGGAAAAGGTTTAGGTTTACGAATGCATTTCACAAGTCTTTTAGGGACTATCTAAAATCTTTGTCGTAAGGTTGTGAATCTTTTGAATTGCAGTCATATGAAAGCAGGATTGCTTTTCCCATCTGTAAGGCTCTAAGGAGATGAGGAGCCCGGTGTGATTGAAGGAAGAGCTGGCGATAAGGGTTGGCTTTCTTTACCCGCTGTCTGCCTCATATCTTTCTTTCAAGGACCAATGAATCATCCCAGTAATCATCTTTTGGTACAGAGATCACAGCAGTAACTTGTAGAGTTACATCTCAGTCTTTTAAAGCAAGCAGCCAGTGTCTGGATTAACAGACTGGAGTTTCTAGAGAATGAAGCTGGGTTTGCAGCTCGCTTTCCAAACAAGCTGTTCCCCTGGTGCTTTCTGTGTCTTTCTCTCCTTTGCGGGGAAGCAGAATTTGAGGCAAAAGGCTTAATCCAGCACACAGAGGAGCCATGGAAGTGGCCATCAGCCACAGCGGTGAGCTTTGGATCAGACTTTTGGCCTTTTTCTCACTGGCCTTAGAAATAAAGTGAAGAATCTTCCCAAGTAGCACAATCTATTTTTGTGCATGTGAGAAGGAAACTTCACAGGGTCAGTAACATCTGAGCACAGGAGAGGATTGCCGTGTTGCCTGACCCAGGGGATTCAGCTGAAACGTGGAACCCTGAGCAGTTTCAGAGGATCTCAGCAGTGACTTGGATCTGGAGGTGCAGGTATCAGCATTTGTTTGAAAAAATGCCAGCTCTGGGTGCTCAGAAACGAGTGGTGCACTGAGTACTGGGTTCAGTAAACCTCCAAATGTACTCGTGGTGCTTCAAGACCCGTGCAGGTCCTCACGTCTGCTTGACACGTTATCAGGAGACATTCCCATCTTGTTCACTAGGAAGAGTTTAAACCAAAAATTTCTTGCCAGCCTTAACAAAACATGGAGGGGAACAACAAGAATTAGTCAAAGCCACTTCTGGTTGGTGAGACTGAACCTGATGTGGAACCCAACTGCTCAGTCAAGGTTAAAATCAGTGATTTGCACCCTTCTGCTGCTTAATGTTACTGCACACAGACACAAACAGCAGCAAGCACAAAGCTCAGCCTTCCCCAAAGCCCCGTGTCAGCCTGGGAGGCAGTCAGTGGCCACCAGCACCCTGTCAAAGCCTGCAAGTAGCGCAGCAGCTAATGTATTCAATTACGGTGTTTGATGCTGTGCACATATCATGAAATGTGCATTTGCAAGATAGGAAGGTTTTGATGGATTAAAGGAGCATCTTGGGTTGATCGGGGTGGGGGTGGGAATACGGCTTAACCTGATGAATGCAAATAGGCCCGAGTTGAGATACTGAAATGAATTTTATTACTTTGAAATGTAATTAATGAGGGAGGGCAAAGACAGTGAAGAGTTTTGTGAAGAGTTTGAGGATGAAAATTGTTTCATCTTTGTTTATTTGATCACATCATAGTTCTTTGGGGCCTCTTTGGAGAAAGACTGGCACTTTCCTGGGCACGTTCTGAGCCTCAAAGTGGAGTCACAGACCTATTTGCACATTAGCTGATATTTTCTAGCCCTGTGTGTTGATTATGTTATGAAATCTCTGCCAGGATGCAGCTGCAGTTAGCATGCCTGCAGCATCACCTCCCATATTTTGCTGGTTAACCTTCTCTCTCTTAATTCATATATCTAACCCCGTATTTGTGACTGAAACCTTCCAGCAAAGCTTCAAACATAACTGAGAATGCGGTGAAAAACTGGAGTCCAAGCCCACTGTATGTTTTAGTGTGGTAGATATTATATAGGGAGATGTCTGCAAATTACGGTCCAAGAACCTACACAGGAGGAAGATCCAAACCTGTTCACTGACTATGAATGCAAACCCTTGTGGAGAATACAAACAGAGATGTGTTTTCTGATACCTTCTGGGCTTGTACCAGGCTCAGCTCAGGTGTTCCCAAGAGGTCAGTACACAATGCATAACATAGATCGATGAGCTCTCAAGTCTTTTTGGAAACCACATTCAGCTGGTGCAGATCTCAGGCTCCATAGCGTCCATCTGGAAGAAGCAGCTTTGGATTCCCAGGACTGCTGAAGGTGCAGTGACTCTGGAGAGGTCTGCTAGCTCCGTGGCCTTTTTCTGAGGGCAACACTGTTTGCTCTGGGCCTGAGGCTGGCTAACAGGGCCTGGGGGAGGGAGGTTTGGCATTACTGGGAGGCCGTAGCAGTGCTGCACCTCGTGGTGCTTCCCATCGTGGAAAATGAACAGGCACCTGCACTCGGTTTCCTGGTGACAGCTTCCAGATACGGACGGTGAATTCCACGTGCTTTGATGGCACGTCAGAAATGCTGGGATACATGGGTTAATTGTGGAGATCACGATGTTTATTCTGGTGACAAGTGAAATTAGGGATTTACGGATGCGGGTTGTTAAATGATGCTGCTTAACTCTGTACAGACGCTCCATTGTAAAGTCAGATTTTCTGCTGAGTTTATTGGCACCAGAAGAAAATGCTGATAGCTGTGCAGGTTGTCGAGTCTTGGAGGATGTGGTTAGAAAAGCAGTGACCTGGCTTATGAGACTTTTTCCTCCGGTTCAGAATTTCTAGAAATTTCCTGAACTTTTTCCATGCAGTACACTGACTCGTGGCCTTCCTCTAAACTCCTTGTATTTAGATGTACAAAAAATATCCGGGTTAGGTATGTGCTCTGCAGCAGTTCTGTGCTGTTTAGAGTTTGCTGTAATGAAGGGTCGATGAGTGTTAATGTGACTTTTCTATTAGCCCTTGCTGATCCTTTGCAGGAAGGAGAAACTGCTGCAAGGAGTGCATGAGAAAACAAGAAAAATCAGAAACAAAAAGTTTGTTGAAGTTATTAGCAAATGTTTCTCGTTGAAATGTGCTGTTCATCATGCCTAATATGAGTTCTTTTTTCTTGTCTGCAAACCATTAGCATAATATATTTGCTGAATGTTGTGGATGTAAGCAGTCTTTGTTCTTCTGTTCTCAAACAAAGAAGTTCAGTTTGTGTTCCAAAGTTATTTACCGTGACAGTTCCGAACTGTCAGACAATGTGTGCTTCTTCCTCTGGAATCAAAGCGTGTTAGTTCCCCAAGCCTGGGGACCTGGCTGCAGCTTTTTAAAGGGAGCAAGAGAGGCGGAGTAAAGGCTAATGAATTTTTGTGCAAATTCAGTTTTGATACAATTTTGGAAATTTTCAAACTTCACAAATTCTCAAAAGCACTTCAACCTCTTGGGGTTTTGAATGCATGGTTGTTAGTCCAATGGGTTTCATGCCATATCTGCTCATCACAGCAAGCACAGAAGTCCCTTCGTTCTCTGATTAAGGGGCCCAGCTTCCTCAACAGCAGAAGTTTCTCACATCACGTGCAAGAGGGTGTCCACAGGTAGCCAGATGCTGTGCTGTTTTCCCTGCATTGAACAAAACAAGCCAAGCAAACAGAAAAGAAACCACAACTAATTAATTAACTGTTAATTCCTTTCAGAGCTGTGGAAGTGCTAATTCAGCAAGGCATCTGTGAGCTCCAAAGAGTTGTTCTGTTCAAGGAGCTACTGAGCTGACAAAATTGGTTCTGAATTAGCGTTTTCACCACTTGCAGAGATGGAAGGAGCCAACACACCAGACTCTCTTTGCATGCTTGGTGCCTTGTACATCTGTTTGTGTTTGGTGATGTTACGCTTCCTGCACGCAGCACGTGCAAACCGTGCGTTACCCAAAGTATGGGATCCAGACACGGAAATTTTCAGCTCGTAGCCTTCACCATTTGTACCAACACCACACTTCATTGGCTCTAAGTGGGTAAATAGAGGCGAGTCCTGCTGGTATGTCCTGATCTCAGTCAAATGCTTCTTACCCGGGCTGCTTGCTGTCCATGGGAGGGCAGAGAGAGCAGGAGAGGAAAGCAGGGCAACCTGGAAAGCTTTTCGATAGACCACGAAGTCAGCACAATGAGAAGAAATGTTGGATTTAGGCATTTGTCTTCCAGTACTTGCATTCCACCTGGATATTTGCTCTTAACATTTCTAGCTGTTATTTTCTTTGTGGGGCTTTGTAGTTGGAGATATCAACATATACGTAACACCATATACGTGCATCCATACTGAAGCACACATATATAGGGGCATAGGGGTCTTGGGATTATATAGGTACCATTTTGTAAGCAGTGCATCAAAACGTGTGTATTTGAAGAACTGAATGGCTGACTCTGAGGCACTCCTCCAAAAATAACTATTGAACCAACTCTGCTTTATTGCAAACAATTTGCTGGTGTAAACGGTGATTGTTCTTGATAGCTTTATAAGCATTAAAAGAGTGACAAGAAAAATAAATAAATGAGTAGCAGAATTATTTTGCTCTTGAATAGCAGATTGATGAAGGAATGCTAGTTAAAAATGCTCATCTTGCCAGGATGATAGTGGGGAATAGTGTTCCCCCGGGGAGGCTGTGCCCTAGGTTGGTACGGGGTCCTCCTGAGCGCTGAACCTGCCTCTGGGATGGCCTCAGGAACCCTGCCTGCCTTGGGGCTCCCGTCTGAAATGCTGAGACTGCCTCATTTCTGCTTTATGTGGGTTAGAGAATTAATTACATTTGTATTGCCAGCTTGAAGAACCATGGAAATAGAGATCCTTGTAAGTGGTGAGGATGTTCTCTGAGTTGCACGTGCAGCCTTCAGCCTCAGGTTGCTGTGGCGAGTACGGGATGGGCTCTTCTGTTCTGATGAGACTCAGCCTGAGAAGTAACACCCACAGTACTCACCATGGGCTCTCCCCTGAAGTTACATCCCAGAAGAGCATCCTTTTGCCTTTTGCCAGTAACTGCCAGCTAGGACCTGGAGATGTACGCTCAGCCCTGTCACCTTTTGGAGTTGGCAGCAGTTTCCTCACCTGAACCAGCTGGTGTGGGCAGCAGCCCTGTGCTGTGCTGGGGTACGGCAGCCTGCCCCCGGGCAGCTGCAGGGACAGGAGGAGCCCTCCAGGCTGCCCCGGGGGATGGCACGGCCGTGAGCCAGGGCAGGCGGTAGCCTCGGGCATGTGCTCATCTCTTTCCGTTTAACCAGCTGGCACAAAACTGTTTTACGTGGTCATGTTTGTTTCCAGATAGATTGGGGATGCTGCTGCTGGTTGCATTAGTGATGTCAGATGGATATCTCTATTTTCTCTGTGCTCTCATACCACAGGGGTGAGGAAGGGCTTATAAAGACATCCAGAGATGGATAACAAAGATTCATCAATTATTTTGAGTCCCAATTTTTCATTTTGGAAAAGACAAATATCTTAGCATTGTACGTTCTCTCATGATAAGAAAAAAAAACAACCATGTGCTGAGTGTGTGCATGGGAAGCCTTAGTGACTTCCTAACCATCATATGTAGGTATAAAGTGACTCATGAACATATGTCTTTGCAAAGTCTGAAAGTGCAAAATTGGTGCTTTATTAGACTAAACTGCTGTGATTTTTTTTTTTTTTTTTTTTTTTTTTGGTATATTTCAGCCTTAAAAAAAGGACGCTTTTGGATCACCCCTGACCCATACCATAAAGACGACAATATCCAGATTGGGCGAGAGGTGAAAATCTCCTGCCAGGTGGAAGCCGTCCCTTCGGAAGAGCTGACGTTCAGCTGGTTCAAAAACGGACGCCCCTTGCGAAGCTCCGAACGGATGGTCATCACACAGACTGACCCCGACGTGTCGCCTGGCACCACCAACCTGGACATCATTGACTTGAAATTCACGGACTTTGGGACCTACACGTGTGTGGCGTCTCTGAAAGGAGGTGGCATATCGGATATCAGCATTGATGTCAACATCTCCAGCAGTACAGGTAAGGAGGCGTTCTCTGATTTTGGTTTTACGTCTGTATAGCCAAGGCATGGCTTTGCTTGACTCATGGGAGAAAGAGGTGGATATGCAGAGCACTTCTTGCCATGGGGATATCCAAGCAGGACCTAGGTCAGGGGCTGAGTCCCTGTGATTAAAGGACAGACACCGAGTAAGCAGCACACCATGCTCGCTCCCAAGAACACGCTAAGGTCCAATTTGCTCAGATATGCCTGCTCTTATTGTCAGAAAAATTATTGCTTCTAAAAAGGGACTTTGGCCTTTATTTTGGACTTTCAGGCATCCGGAGTCATGAAAAAATAGCTGGTAGGAAATTACAGGGAGAAGTAGGAGGGTGTTATGTTAACCAGGCTGAATCCATCCAGCTGCTCCCATCGAACAGCGAGTGCCAACAGCGGAAGGAGCTCTCTTTTTTCTTAAAGATTACGCATTGCTTGGTGGTGAATCATGCTATTCCCAACAGGGAAAAAGTTTAAGATATCTATTATGCATATTTCCAGATCAGTGACTGAAACATCTCTCTCTTGGATGAGCTAAAACCGTGGCTATTACCTTGGCTGATAATAAATGTCTTGTTGTGGCTATCGAGTAGGAGTACATAACACAACACGGGTGGTCTGCTTTTCTTTATCACTTTGCTAATAACTGGTTTGTAACCAATATATTTCTAAGACCCCCCCAGAGTTGAATTTAATTACTATGGTAGTCCATGTTCAAATAATAAAATGAAAATCATTCTGAAAGCTGATTTTTTGCCTGCCAAAAATTAATTATAATCAAAAATAAGGGTTGCTGGTTGATTTCTACAGGGAAAAACAACCAAGAAACTTCTGTTTTCAGAACACTATTTTATGTTAAAGCACAGAGGCAGAGTGTTAGCATTACAGCTGCTATCCATCCTGCCTTTTATGTAAAGCATTGCTGTGCTTTTCTTCAGATTATGCATGTTATTCACTGGGGTAAGGCATGTGTCGTGTGCTGTTTAGAAGTGAGACAACAAAGAATGCATTGAAAACATTTTTATAGCATGGAAAGAAAATGTTTAATAGACATCTTCTGACCCCTTTTTACCAAACACATTCAAGTGTGTGCTTTCTACTCTCTCAGAGAGATTAATTGCACTCTATTGCATCAAACAGTACATCCATGTTTCTATTTTCCAACTCTTACAACATCAGTTATGCTTGACAAGTACATATCATGTCTAAACAATCTCTCTCACAACTGTCATGATAAATTATTGTTTAGATTTTAATACTTGAACCTGCCGTCCATCCTCAGGAAGATACTGGTGCTGGTAGGAGAAGCGTTTTGCTTGCTGGCATTACGTTTCAGTGAAGAGCTGGAACTGCAGTGTGCAGGGTTTCCTCGGGACCATTGAAGGTGTGTAATTGCAAGCTGGAATCATTTGGTTTTGAGCAGAAAGCTTGGAAGACTGCATTTACCCTGTTTCTCCTCAGCTGACCAGTAGTTTACAAGTGTTTTGTGTGCACAGCTTTTTCAATGGCATGTGTGATTGTGGTCCTTTGACGTGGCAAATACGTGCAGTCCAAAACTATGCTATGGAGATTTAATTTAGCTCATTAGCTCTTGTGCCCAGTGATCACATCTCCAAGTAAACATAAAACTTGTGTGTATGTGCAAGCTGAGAGGTGCTCCTCCAAATGGTGGCCCTGTGGCTCCTTGAGGAGGAGCAAGAGCTGCAGGGGTGTGTGGTCACAGGTCCTCCTCCAGCACCACGTTGCTTCTGACACGTGTCTGGGAGGTTTGCATCAAGAATATTGCATACGATATGGAGCTGAGGTAGGTTGACCTGCGATCGAGTTGGGGAACACTGAAGCAAAATGGATGTAGGTAGGTCCGTGGGACTGGATAGGAGGTATCTAGGGGAGCTGAGCAGTGTCCCTTCAGGGCCACTTGGTCATCTTTGAGAGGTCATGGTGACTTAAAGACATCCAACAAAAACTGGAAACATGCACATTTTGCACATTTTGGCCTGTCTTCACTAAGGCAAGACAGAGACCCAGGGAAGCACAGGGAGGTCATCCTCAGGGAGCATGTTCTAGAAAGCATGCCCATCCACATGGAGAGACAGCAGGGGACTGGAAGCAGGCAGCATGGCTTTTACCACAGGCAAGTTATGCCTCACCCAACCTGGGTGCCTGCTGTGATGAACAGCCTGGGTCTGTGGGCAAGGGAAGGGGAGGGAAAGCTGTTTGCCTGGGCGTTAGCAAGACCTTTAAAGCAGATTTTATAGGAACCTATAGCTGAACTGGTAAAGTCTGGTTTAGAGAAGTAGAATCATAGAATCATAGGTGGGCTGGGCTGCAAGATGGATTTGCAAAATAAGATGCAAAGAGTTGTGGTCATGGATGCAGAGCCCAATTTGGCATGCATGTAAGTGAGCAAGCAGTCAGTGTTTACACAGCACATCTCTGCTGCATTTCCCACCCTGAAACATAATGCAAACATATTCAAACCTCAAGAGACAGGAGGAAAAATCATTTCATTCAGCTAGTTATTATTTTGTTATTTGTTGTTTATTTTGGATGTGTCTTATTTTTCAGAGATCCTTGAATATTTTGCTTCTTGCAAAAAAATTATAGGTATAAATCAGAAGTATTTATTCTTACTGCTCGATGACTCCTGAAATGTTCTTGCCAAGTTTGGTGGACTTTTAATTGACTTCCCAGCAGCTGTGCTGGAGCAGGGCAGGGAGTTGGGTGAGATCTGAGGGGGGCTGTGCCCACTGCAGGGCTCCAGGCTGCCTGGTGGAGGAGCAGCTCTGGGGGTCCCAGTAGGCAGTGAGTGGGGTGTGAGCAGCACTGCTCCCTGCCAGCCATGGAGACCAGTGGATACTGGGTCCAGTTTGGGGCCCTCAGTACCAGAAAGGCTTCATTAAACTGGAATGAGTCCATCAGAGGGTTATTAATGCATATCTTGCTATTAGGTAAAGAGCTGAGTAGCAAAGAGAGGTTTGTTGTAGGGTAGGTGCTGAGTTTGCCTGATGGACAGCGAGTGCATGCAAACTGCTGCTGCATTCCCCATCTGGCAGAAAGGAACCGCTGTGTTATCTGCGCTTGCTGGGGATTCTTGGGGGAAATTGATGGGATTTATTGGAAACATCCGTTAGGTGACGGTACCTGTAAGCCCTTCAAAGTTTCCGTAGGCAGTGATGGATTTTGGCAGCTCTTACACTCGCTGTCCTGTAACACTCGAGAGAATCAGAAAGGGGGGAAAAATAGCATTTGGAATTTGCCTTGTTTAGCATCTTAAAAGATATTCTGCCTATCCGTGTGACTTCATTACCTGATTAAGTGGAAGCTGAAATAGTTTCAGTGTGCCTTTGAAGGTCATTACTGATTCATCAGGAATCGTTACTGCTGTGGTAATTATGAACATAAGGCCTAAGCACAAACACATTTTCCAAATGCCAGAACTTGCATGGATGTTCTGAGTGTTGTGCTGTGTGTCTGCTTTCTAGTCTCACAAAGAGCCCTCTCTTCCTGACATCCACGAGTTCCTCCTGGAGCCACGAAGTCGGGCAGGGGAGGCTGTGTCACCCCCTGAGCAAGGAAAGGAGGGAGGCAGCTGGGTCCCCTCCACCTCCAGCAGGTTGGCAAGGGACGTTTGGCCATTCAAGGGAGCTGTCAAACTCTTGGTATGCTTGGTGTTACCCTTCTTTTAGCAGGTTTTCCCCTCTGATATTTTGTACTTTCAGCAGGAAAGGCGTATGAGTGCCTCGTATAAGTGGACCTGAAGTAATCCCCTAGCAGCCTCCCGACTGCATCTCTGTAAAGTAGGTCACTGAATAGTGGAAATGAAGACTCAAATGTTGTATCTTTCCCTGTAAAAGCCCTGTCATCCATAAAACCAACCCAGGGCAAATGCTACTGAGAGGCAGAACGGCTCTTGTGTGTGTGCGTGTCATGGGAATCTCAGGGCTGTTAGTACAGCAACAAAAACAACAAAAAAAAACACACAAAATGGTCTCGTGGTAACCAAAAAACAGGTGGATCAGAAGAGCATGTCAGTCTTTGTATGTGATCTTTTTCTCTGCCTTAAATATCATATTCAAAGAAGGAAAAAGAAGGCTTTAGGTCACGTACGGTGTGCTGTGTTCAGCGTGGGCTCGTACTCTGTCTTCATCCCCCTAAATTCAGTATCAGTACAGTAAGAGATGTAACATCTGTCACTTCTGGCTTATTCTCTTCTCATCATCCCCCTGGAGGCAGCATTGTGCAGTGAAGTGAGTTGTTCTTTCAGGGGGGTTATTTTACTTTATTCAAGGCTCCGCTGCTCAGCACTGCTGTTAGAAGGGCTGGATGGAGGAAATGGCTGATGCTTTTAGGCAGCAGGTAGCGGTGACCTTTCTCTTCCTAAGAGAATTCTTTCTGCTGTTCCAACCCTACCCAGCGTGGGGACGATTAGATATTCGACGTGGTAAATCTGTCATCCCAATTCTTCGTCCCTGGGTGAACGTGAAGATGTGCAGAGTGTGTACCACCCCGGGTACTTGTGCCGAGGGACTGATTTTGTTTTGCATAAGTGCTCCCAGATAGGCAGAGTAATTCCTGAAGAACTGCTGTACATGAGGCCGTGCATCTGCCCTGCAGCGTGGTGACTGGGGCTTCCCTGGTAAACTAATCAGCTATTAAATAATGATTAATTAAGTGTCCAGGCTGATGTATTAGAACATGTGGCCCTAGTGAAGTGTGTGTCCTCTGGTCATCTTGCTCCTCCTCTGATGATACATAAAAGACCTTCATTTTAGTGCTAAATGTTTATTAAAATCAAAGTGCAGCCTCTTTGCATAATGAAAAATGCTTTCTGTGAGATAATTAGTGGTCCAATTAAGATATTTGTAAACCTTAAGCACTGTCCAGAGTGATCGTTCACGGGCAGCCCTGAGACATTTCTGGGGTACTACCAGCAAACAGGCAGACCTGGCATTATTGCAGCAAATTGATTATTTTTGTGGGCCATTATCTTCGGAGTTTATCTTTGAAGGGAATAGGTGAACAGAAGGGACAGATAAACGCCGGATTTTGTTAAAAAGCTTTTCTTTCATCGTTCTATTTTAGTACTTAATGTGCAGAGATTTTTCTCTTTAATTTCATCCCTGGGAGCCGCGGTCCCTTCCCGGAGCACAGCTTGCAGCACAGCCAGCCAAGCTCCTCGGCTGCGTGCTCCCGCGGGCTGCCTGCCTTGCCAGCAGCGTTTCCAAGCCTCACGGTGCCAGATCCCAGCTCCCCTGGGACACCTGATTTCTGTGGGATGTGCCCATCCACCGTGGACTCGCTCCAGCTCGGTTTCTGTAAGTAGACATCCTTCGTGGTGGCCGTGTGTGGCAGTCTCCTTGCTCCTCTACGGAGGTCAGCTTTGCCTGATGCTCACGGAGCTCCTCAGCACGACTCCCACGAGATCACTGAGAGCTAATTCTGGCTAATTTGCTGCTGGCTGGGTATGTTCTAGGTTTAGAGAGCCTCTTCAGAATCTGACTGCAGGCTGAGGTGGTGCTTTAAGGTGCTAGAGATGTGCCGAGCTGAGTATTGATTCTGGAATTATTTTACTGTCTAAATAGATCTTCTGTGCAACTCCACCATGAAATCCATGGTGGCTGCTCAAGTCTTCGCTTGCAGTTGGAAGCGGCTTGTGCCCAAGAAGGTGTGGGCTGTGCTGCTTTCTCTTCTCCCTTGCATGGGCACAGGCAACCAAAACAAAGAGAAGAGAAAGCAACTGTGAAATCAAGGCATGATTTCTTCATGGTTTGCCTTCCACATGAGTAACCAGTAGGTCCTCTTCCCCTTTGCTCACCGCTGGAGAGCCTCTCAGCACTTGCTTCCTGGCTTTCCAAACACTTCTTTTAAAAGAAATATGTGTCGGGGCAGGCTGAGCACTTTTATTCTGTCCACAGAGCTGTCCTGAGAATCTGAATTGCTGTCACTTGCTGCCCTGCAAAGGCTAAATGGTCCTGCTCAAATACAGCCTGTGTGCAGGTGGGTGTCCTGTAGCTCAGGCTGTCCTTCCTACCCACCTGCAAAACCCCTCCGTCACTCAAGGAGTGTGAATCACGGGCAGGGACTGCAATGCATGTGTCTTGCAGAGGATGGTTAATATTAGAGATTCAGACCTTCAGATTCATAAATATTAGAGAAGGATATGCAAATAACTTCACCTTTAGCTTCTAGCCAGTGTAGATTCTTCAATATTGGTTATCCAGGCTGGTTTTAAATGACTTGACCAATGTGACTTCCAATACTTCTGGGAAATTATCTCTGCGTAATCTCCAGTACAGATTATTTCTTGATATGCAGCTCAAACCCTCCTTTGCTTTGCTTTATCGTGTAATTACTGGTTATTAGCCCATTTTACGCAGCCCGATCACTCTAGCCCACAACCCCCACAAGCACAAGGAGCCACCACATTCCCATCACTGCTTAGGTTGGAGTCATCACTTCAGGGTTTCCCTTCTCCTTCCTGAGGCACCCAAGGAACAACAAAAATGAGGGTAACCCCTGCATCACCTGCACCCACTGTAACCCCAGTGAGGTGCTCAGTGACAGCCTGTCCTTCCCAAAGTCTGCCTTGGGTCATCATCCAAGGCCCTCTTGACCGTCTCATGTTGTCTTCTGTACCTTCACACGGTTTCTTGTAAGCAAGTTCTGGCTTCTTCCTTCCCTTCTTTGTTGCTGCAGTCACAGGGCAGCTAATTAAGCTATCCGAAGGTTTAAAATAGGGACAGCAACTGGGCTCATCAGGATGTCAGTGATTTAGATTAGAGTACACCTAGATTTTATCCGCCTAGAATACAAAGTGAGTAAATATATTAAGTGCATACGTTTTGGCCTTTTCTTTGAGCAAGCTATTTTGGTCCTGTCCCTGGGCTCCCACAGATGGTGACTGCTGCATCAAGGATCCTACAAAATTGCATTAGTACCACCATGGGAGGTCAGACTGCTTTCCGATCCCTCGTTACAGACAGCCATGTCTGCCTGGGGAGCAGTTAAAATTAAAAAAAAAATGAGAAAAAAAAAAAAAAAAAGGACAAGAATACAGCGATACTTCTGCCATCTGACCTTTGGTGAGTCAGCGACTTTCAGAGGCAAAGGTTGTCTGAGAGCATTTTATTTAAAGGCCAGGAGGGGACATAGATCAGCAGTAGCTCTCTGATGTGTGTGCCTCTGCCGGTTCCAAAGGATCCCAGTACGTGTTTTAAACCCAGTGGCACTTCAGAGTAACCAACGCTTTTGTTTCTCAAGTGATAACCCTCTGCTTTAGGAAACAGGTTTAAGCGCTAAGAGCATTAACTTATTTTTAAGCCACTTGCTGCATGAATAAGGTGATGTTTGTTGTTTCAGATATCGGGCAGAGCCAATTTATTATTCCGCACAGGCAGGAACAGAATTGACCTTTATTTGCGGCAGACTCTGGCTGGTGCTGCAGGAGACGTGCTGATGCCTCAGCCCAGGGCTGAGTCCCTGCTGGCTTGTGCCACAGCAGCACCTGCCGGGAGTGGGGTTTGCCACAGCCAGAGGCAGTCCTGGCCCCTTGGTGCCACCTCTGCTGGCTCCTGCACCCTTGTTTGCACACCCATCCCCTGCACCCTTCTGCCACCCCTTGCTCCTGCAGCTCCTGGCACCTCGCCACTCCTGGGCCATGCAGGGAAGCAACACTGGACGTGATTATTTTCTCCTCTGGTCTCTAGCTCTCGCCATCTTTTTTATTTTTATTTCTTCCTTCTTTCTCTGTGGCATTGCATTGATGTGAGTTTCTTTTTATGACTTTTTTTTTATTATTATTATTTTTAGGCTTTATCGCTTGTGGGAAGCAGTCGTGCGTGGTCGGGCTGCCAGCGCCTGTCAGGCGGCAGGTGCTCAGCCCGGCACCCCCCATTATTTTTTGACCCTGTAGATAATTTAAGCCAAATTTGACAGCGGAATAAAGACCTCAGGCATAATTAAGTACCTGCAAGTTTGTGGAAATAAATAGACGGGTATAAAAAGGGAAAGCCTACCAAACCCACTTCCTGAGCGCAGGGTTGATGCTGTGTTTCCTCCTGATGAGGCAGCAGGGGATCGGTGTGAGCAGGGGGGGGGACCTGGGGCCACAGCAGTGCCATGTGGCAGGGGAGCACCCCCGTGGGAGCTCGCTGTCCTGGGCACTGCCAGGCAAGTGCCATATGTGAAAGCTGCGGCCAGGCTTCTGATTTACGGCACTGCCCCTGCGATGATTTGTTTTAATAGGTGGCCTTGCTTCTCCTCTCTCCTCTGCTTCCAGTAACAAGACTGTTAACAAATACAGTAACCCATAATCATCTGTTGGCTGGCTTATAGCATGACAGATGCTGGTTGTGTTGCAAAATGCCCCAGGAAGAGTCAGGTTTTTGAGGTATCTTTCTATTAGGGTACTGATACAGCCTGCCTGCAAAACCTCACAGTCTGTGGTGTTTATTTTTGCTGTGGGCAGTTTTTGCAGTAGTCTTCTGCTCTCCAGCAAGGAAACTGAGTTGGAGAGGGTGAATGACCTGCTCACTGTTGCACAGGACTTTTTTTGCATGCATCATGTTCCCCCCCACCCCAAAGACCCATGTCCTGCCACTCACTCTCCTCCCTCTCAGAAGCCAGCAGCTGTGTGTGACCACCTTCCTGGTGTCTTCCTTACGTAAGTCATAGTTTGCTCTGAGCATCCAAACTTCTGAATTTCACCCGCCTCTACCTGTCAGTCTGTGTCCTGCATTCAGCAGGGCTCTGCACCCAGAGCTCAAGGCTGTTGCCTTTCTACACCTACGCAGTGCGGCTGCGAGGGAAGCAAGTCTCCAGGAGCCCCCAATCACACTGACACACCTCTGCCCTCCTTCCTTTCTAGGTCCACCTCATGGACACCTTAAACCTGGCTATCTTTCTGCCCCAGGTCCCTGTGACAAGCTTAGTGAAAGAGTCTTTAAACCAGAACATTGTAAATATCTGGGAAACGGCTCCTCAAGCTCTTTGTATCCCCTGTTTCTGGTCTGGCACCTGAGGTGAGAAGTTAGAGCCCATGCTCAGGTGTGTGGTTTGAGGCTGACAGAGTAGGATTTTGTGTTGCAGACCTGCTGTTCTCGTGGCAGTCTGGAACATGCTGCCAGCGTGACGCATCCAGAAATGGGCCTGGAAGGGCCTGAAGGGGCAGGGAGCCAAGGAAGGGGCCTGCAGCATCCATACTGCTGGGATGAGCTTTGCTCACAGCACATTCACAGCAGGGAGAAGGTCTGCTCCCCAGGAGCAAAGTAAATGTTTTAGGGGTGGCCCAGACATGAGGATGGGTATTTGAGCAGAATTGAGAAGCCGCAAGCCAGGCGAGCTGGGAAAGAAGTTCAGAAGGCGGCTCCTTGCGTCCTGCAGGGAGGCAGTACACAGTGTGCTTTCAGACCTCTTTAAACTGCACTTTCCTTCCCAGAACAGTGACTTTTTCCCAGAGTAGCCTGTGCTTCAATTGCTTCAGAAAGTGGCCTTTCGGCATCTATTTGGTGTGCTTGCTCTCAGGAGGGAAGGCGGAGGCGTCCCCCCACAGGCACACAGCCGACGCAGGCCCAGCACAGACACTGTGCACCTCAGCGCAGAAGCGTAGGATGTAGAAATAAAGGTGAGGGAAGGGCAGGCTGGTGGAGAAACCCAGTCAGAACAGCTCAGAGAACCACAGCACCTCTCTGAGCACTGGCTGTGCTCATCACTGGGTGAGCCCAGGCTGGCACAGCCAAGCAGCTCCAGCCCTTCTGCAGGGCCCATGCCCAGGAGCCTTTTGCGGAGTAGGCGAGAGCCCCATGGCCGTGTATTCACTCACATCGCCTCCTTGATGCCCAGTACCATGCATGTTGGCAGCTCCCACACCTCTGCCATCCCCACTGGGGCATAGACTATGTCTGCACCACGTGGAGCCCAGCGTGAGAGCTGTATATCTGGGCACTTCATGCTGCGCCTCCTCTTCTGGCAGCTGGCATGGGAGAGTCTGCAGGATGGTCAAAGTTCCTGCTGCCAAGAATGATTCCGAAAGCTCCAGGACCTGTTGTTTCTGTCCTGTCCCTCACTGCCTTCTGTCGTGGTTCCGCTCGAGTGGGCAGCCGAGCTCCACCACAGCCGCTCTCTCACTCCCCCTCCTCAAAGAGGAATGGGGAGAAAATATGTGAAAGGGGCTCAAGGATTGAGATAAGGACAAGAAAATCACGCAATAATTAGTGTAACGGGCAAACCAGACTCAGCATAAGAAGACAGATAGTAAGATTTATTGCTCATTACTAACAAGCTAGAGAAGTGAGAAACAAAGGAAAGAAACCAAAAGCGCCTCCCCCCCCATCCACCCTCTTCCACCTCCTCCCCCCGAGCGGCGCAGGGGAACGGGGGAATGGGGGTTATGGTCAGTCTACAGCACTTCTTCTCTGCCGCTCCTTCTCGGTCACTCTCGTCCCCTGTGCTGTGGGGTCCCACCCACGGGATGCAGTCCTTGACGAACTGATCCGGCGTGGGCTTCCCACAGGCAGCAGCTCTTCCAGAACTGCCCCAGATATGGGTCCGTACCACAGGGTCCATCCCTCAGGAGCAAACTGCTCCAACCTGGCTCCCCTACGGGCAGCAGCTCCTGCCAGATCACCTGCTCCTGCGTGGGCTCCTCTCCACGGGCTACAGGTCCGGCCCGGAATCTGCTCCGGCAGGGGTCTTCCACAGGCGGCAGCCTCCGTCGGTGCAGGGCCACCTGCTCCACCGTGGTCTCCTCCACGGGCTGCAGCGTGAAACCCTGCTCCACCGTGGTACTCCATGGGCTGCAGGGGGACATCCTGCTTCACCATGGTCCTCACCACAGGCCGCAGGGGACTTCTGCTCCGGCGCCTGGAGCACCTCTCCCCCTCCTTCTACACTGACCTTGGCACCTGCAAGGCTGTTTCTCACTCCCTTGACTCTCCCGGCTGCTGTGTGGCGCAGCAGTTTTTTCCCTGTCTTAAATATGCTCTCACAGAGGCGCAAAACAACATCGCTTATTGGCTCAGATTTGGAAAACAATGGGGCCCTTCCGAAACATGGGGCAGCTTCTAGATCTTTCTCACAGAAACCACCCCTATGGCCCCCTGCTACCAAAGCCTTGCCACGTAAACCCACTACACCTTCATCATCCTCTTCCCTCTGTATTTTTTTCTGAGGCCTCTGCAAAGACTACTTTCATGGCTTCAGACCTCCTTCACTGGGGTTGACCATCTTTTGTTCTGCATCTCCTCCTCACCAGGGGCATCCAAATGGTGGTCACTCTCCAAGTGATGCAGCGCTCTAATGAATCTTGGGAATATTTTATTAAGCAGTCTTTTTATTCTTTTATATATATATGTGTGTGTATATATATATATATATATATATATATATATATATGATACCTTTTTTCCACAGGAGTGTAAAGGAGAAATTATTTCCAATATTGCACATCCCATCAGATTCAGGTAGAGTTCTTAAAACCTTCAAACAGCTGAAAACAACATTCTGAAACCTATAGAAGTCTCTGATATAAACTCTGATTACTGGTGGCTTTGTCAGATGTGTTTCTCCAGCAGAGCTGCTTCTCACTGGTACAAGTCTTTTGTTTCTGTTGCTAGAGGCCTGGAAATAGGTGGTGGTTATTCTGCCTGCAGATGGGAGTCCTGGTGCAGGCTGCATTTTGTCAGCCCTGGCGTTCAGACAGGGTGCTCGAGGGCAGGACAGTGTGGGAGGTGATGCTCCTACAAGGGACTGGTTTTAAAACAAGCGGCTCTCCCAGTGACTCTGGACAGAAGGCCAGCTTTCAGACAGAATAGCCAGCTTTCAGAAGGCACAAAGGGAAATGGAGAGAAAGCAGTGTTCAAATCTGGCCTTTTCATATCTTCTTCCCCCCCATCCAAGCATCCAAAGAGCCAAAGGCAGCGTGTGTGATCTGGAGGGCACGAACAGCTCCGGAGCCGGCACTTTGATTTGCGTTGTGCTAAAAGAGAGGAGGAAATTGGATATAAAACCAATATAGGTATGATGAGATGGTAACGATAATTGGACGTGGCAAAACTGTTCTCATCAGGCCTGTGGAGCTTGCAGCGCTTTGTAATTATCAAACGCAATCACCTAAAGCCCAGCGGCAGAGGAGCCGCCTCTGATGGGACCAACGGTGGGAACTCGTTGAGATGCCTGGCATGCAAACCCTGATGGCTTTGCAAGGGGTGACAGGCGATTTCTGTTCTGGTCGAGCTCCCTGCACAGCAAGGTCTCTCCTGTGGTGAGCAAGGCCTTCTCCTGGCTGCCAGAGGTTGGTTGTTCAAGGCTGGGAGTGATAAATCAGCTGCTGGTGGTGATTAGGAAGCCTTGTTTTTGCGAGGCTGCAGAGGGTGGAAGGATGGGGCCTTCAGCACGGTGGCGCCACGTGTTGTGCTCACAGGGTTACCTAACTCCTGTGGGATGCAGTTCTTCACATCTTCCTTCCGGATTTGTTAAGGCAAATCTCAAGGAAAAACACGGCTTTAACGAGCTTCCTGTGACAGAAACATGCCAACTGCCTTTTGCTTTCAGGCTGTGAATTCTGAGCTGGCACAGCTCTTCCTCTGCTGTTATGAGCTGGGTAAAATCGGAAGCCAGGCTGTAAGAAAAAAGTAGTTTCAGTTGCAAATCCCCGTAACGAGGAAAGCCGTAACTCCTGGTGATAAAGGGTTAGTTGCAGCCACTGGTCTGCTGAGCACCATTAGGGCATTTGGCACGGGGGGCACACACAAGGCAGGGAGTGAGTGGTGAGCTGGGGCAGTTAAATCTTTCTTTAACTACTTCAGGCAGCCGAGCACTTTGCCTCATAAGTATAGTAGGATTATACAGTCTCCTGATATGTGCAATCAATGTGCGTTGCTCTAGGTGTATAAATGATTTCTTGATATATGGTTACAACCGTGTAAGTGAGAAAGCCATCTGATGTTTCCGTAATGCTAATTGTTGAACTGTCTCTTTTTCTCTTTGAAGTCCCACCCAATTTGACTGTTCCTCAAGAAAAGTCCCCCCTGGTCACTCGGGAAGGGGACACGATCGAGCTGCAGTGCCAGGTGACAGGAAAGCCCAAACCCATCATCCTGTGGTCCCGAGCCGACAAGGAGGTCGTGATGCCGGACGGGGCGATGCAGACGGAGAGCTACGATGGCATCCTGAGGATCGTGAACGTGTCCAGGGAGATGACGGGAACCTACAGGTGCCAGACCAGTCAGTACAACGGGTTTAATGTGAAACCCAGGGAAGCCTTGGTACAGCTCATCGTGCAGTGTGAGTAGACCCTTATTTTCTTTTCGTGTGGCTTTGCTGTGGAAAAGAAGTTGATTTATTTGTCCCCTAAATAAACAGCAGTGAAAGTCTTATGGTTGTTACATTTTTGGTGCTGTGTTGTTTGGCTCTGCAGCTCCCTGAATTCATGGCTTTAATGTAAATACAGAAGTAAAAATGACATAGAAGTCCCATTTATACTAAAAAACTGTAGGGCCATGATTATTTTCCCAATGCCTAGCTCTATATTTCTTGACACAGGAACAAGCACATGAGGTAGGAGGACATCTATAAATGCAGATCTGATACTGACCTCGTTTGTTGAGGGCGTAAAACAAGGAGAAAAAAAGAGCAAGAGCTGTTCCATCTTAGCTGATCTGCATGCAGGTCTGCAGAGCTGCTTCTGACTCTAAATGTGAACTGTCAGCATCAGGAATGGGAGGGAAAACTTAAGAGGAAATCAATTAATTTGGAAATGCTCCGTGTTTATCATTGGAAAATGAAAAGCCTGGGTTGATATGGCTTACGGGGAACAATGAGTGGTTGTTTGTTGCTGTGTAGAAGACGTTTACTTGCATTTGTCTGTTGAATTTTCAGTACTTATTTTCACTTGTTTATGAAGTGACCTGTGCAGCCTGTATTTGCTCCAGTTTCAGATGCCCAAATGTTATGGCAGATTTGCTTTAACAGCGCTCTGTGCTCAGCACAACTGACCTCGTTTGGGGCCTCCGGTGCTGGGGTACTGCAATATCCATAGCTATTGCTAATAATCAACTGATCTGTTTTTTTTTTTTTCCAAGGTCTGTTGTATAACAAATTATTTATGCACTTGATTACGTGTTGTGGTATCTGCCGTGCTTCCATCAGGGCTGCTTACTGGTGCACGTTTAGTTTGTCTTTTTGTCGGAGCACATCATCTCTTCTGTACATCTGCGCAGAGTCCGGCATGGCTGCAAACATCCTGGTTCAGGCTGGTCGTGGTTCCTGGGTGCTGAAAGCTCCTTCAAATAATTCAGGTCATGTACCAATGCACATGTGGAGGGCATTTGTGTTAAAGTGAGGGCTTTGGTGGGAAAGCTCTGGAGGTGAATCTGCCCCATCCCCACTGCCTTCCTTTGCCACTCGTATGAGAGAACAAGGCTTTCTCCTCTCTGTCTTCAGGAGCATTATGAGTCAAGAGAAGCTCAGTAATTTTCAGCATTGCTTTTATTATTATTATTATTATTTTATCTGAAATCCTCCGAAGCTCAATTCAATGGAGGATACTGAACAGAAGCATTCAGAAGCACTCTTGACATGGCTCTGTACAACAGCTGCGATGTGTCCCGTGGCTTGCCCTGGAAGGCTTTATTTCAAGTCTTTGAAAGTCATAGAAACTCTTCAATTTATCCAGCAAGCTCTGCATCATTTATCCTGCTCCATTTCAAAGCTTTTAAGCAGATGCTATTATTTTCTTCAGCAAGGAGGTAATCGTGCATTTCATGTTAGAGGAAGGCATGGCTGGGTCTGGGTCCTGGGGACTGCTTCCCAGGATGTAGACCTCCCACCACCTCCTCCTCTTCAGGCTCTGAGCCAGGCCTTGGTGGACCCAGAGGACGACTCTTGCTGACTTCCAACAGCATCTGGTGGATGCAGTGCTTGGGTTGCTGTTATTTTTCTGAATTTTACTGGAGGAAGGAGCTCTGGCTTTATTTATTCTTAGCACTACATTAGAAGCAACAGTTCCTGTATTCTGAAAGAGATGAGAGACAAATCGAAAATGGTTATAATAAACAGGATCATAACAGATATTTACTTGAGAATTTTCTTTAATCTGTCCTTGTTCAGATTCCTGCATACTTTGCTCAGATCCCAGTGAGTGACAATTTGGAGGCAAACGGACAAAGCAGATGTTGTGCAGTGCTTTGATTGTATTTCTTGTGGGAGTAAAGTACGTGTGTTCACAGTGACTTCGGCATCGTTTCCATAACTAGCATACTACTTATTCAATTGTCATAAAAATCACTTCCTTTTCCGTAATTTTATAGTATTTTTATATGCTTCTATTAGTTAGAAACAGGGAAAGGTATTTAATGAAACACTTCCCTTTATACTCAACTCATTGATTTCAATTTGTGTACAGTACGTGGGTGTGTGAGCAGATACGTTCGTGGACCTTTGTAGCTGCGTGCTGGCCCATCCTCGCTGGTGTAAGGAGAGTTTCAGATGTGGAAGAAGGACTTTCTGTCTGACCAGAGTGGTGTGTCACTGCCCTGCTCCACAGGGCTAACCTCTCAGTAGAAATACTGCACCCGGGCAGTTCACACTTCAGAAAGATTGCTAAGGATAAATACAAAGATAAAGATTATTATTATTTTTTTTAATTTGACTCACTCTTAGTTCATCCTACCAATTTTAATGGGCAAAGTTTTGTTTTTTCTGTCTTCTGTTCTCTCCAGTTTTGTTTCCCTCTCTTCCTCTGCCTTCCCTTCCACACCATGCTCGGTGACGTTGGCATCCCAGACTGTGATTTTTCTAGGAGAAATGGCTTTTTTCTCTGCCGTGTCATAGTTAGGCCTCAAATCATGGGTAAATTTGATGTTTCCTGTTGGCCAACAAATTCTAAAAATTCTAATAGGGAAAAGCAAATGCATCGTGGGAAGCAAGAAGGAAAGGACGACGCAGCTCTCTGAGCCCATGTCTGCTGGACAGGACGTGGTTGGTGTGCTTCAAAATCTTTGTCACATCCTGCAGCAATTGTTCAATGGTATAATACAGAAAAGGTGCTCATTCTGAGGACTAATTGAGAAGGTTCATATGAGGAATTTAATTGAAAATCGTAATGATCCGGTTGTTAGGCACCTGTGCTCCCTGCATGGCTTTGGAGAGTGAAACATTCACAGAAAGCAGTGGAGCCTGTGCTAAGGAAGGTGTCTGGGATGTTTTTCTTGTCCAAGTTCCCCGTCTGTAAAATAGAGATAACATTTTCCTACCCTAGAGGTTGCAGAGATGAGATTCTGAGGACGCTGTAGTAATGAAAGACATGCAGTGCCTGATTTGATCAATAACTCCTGGATCCTTTGCTTATTGCTGCTGTTGTCCTGTGCTGTTTTCTCCCAGGTCTGTTGTCACTCTCCCCAGGCTGTGGGGTTTGCTGAATTTGATCTTCATTGTTTGGTACATGTTGTGAGCCCTGCTAGCTCTTCTGTGAGAGATTCATTAGGAACATGGAATACAGCACCAGGAGCAAGAAGAGCTAAGCCCAGAGGGGTGGGAGTGGATTTTTGTTGTGGCTCCGATGTCCGCTTCCCACGAGGGAGTGGGAACAGCGCAGCGGTGGCGTTTGGTGCTGCAGGATGCTGCCTGCTGCAAAATGCTCAGGGATGGGCAAGGCTGCTCCAGGAGGAGCTCCAGATCCTGCTGAAGCTTGTGCCTGCTCAGGTGGCCTCACCAGGTGGGAGCCTTCCAGCGATGAGCCCTGGAAGGTCTCTGGGAGGTGGCTCCCATGCCCTGAGTGAGACAGGAGAGGGGATGCTCCAGGCACGTGCTCCTCGGTGTGGCTGCTCCTGGCTCAGTTTGAGAAGGGCAGGAAGGAACAAGCAGAAAGCAGGAGTTACCGGCAGTGCTGGGGCTCGGAGCCCTGCACTTGCCTGCAGCACTGACCATTTCCCTGTGTGCAAATTTTGATAAATAAAATAAATAAATAAACGCCTGCTGTTGGCAGACGGGATGCAATCCAGTAATAATTTAAATGCACCGCTTTTACTGCAGGAAGAAAACACTTGGGAAATAAAAATGCCATCAGGTACAATATAATCAAATGTTTACATCGTGTACCTTATCAAGTGATGATAGCAGGAAGGACAGAATCATTTTTCACAGTGGACATTGCTGCTTCTTGGGCTCGCGCTTTATGTGCCGTAGTTTTACTTCGGTGCTACATAAAATATTGTTTATAATATAAACTGTTTTCCAAATGCATTGGTCTCCAAGTACTTGTAAAGCCTCTTAAAACATCGAATATATCTCCTGGTAACCTGGTTGGCAGAGCAGTCGACCACATTGTGATACTCTGAATTTTCCTTTCCGTTTGGGTTCTGGTTTATGTATGTCGTTCCTCCTCGGTAATAAATTCTGAGCAACTAATGAAATCACACTGAAGGGGAATGTCCTTCAGGGATTATATTTGAAATGGAACAGAGCTAATTAGCAAGAAATATGAGGCTGAATTATGATCTCAGGTGCATCATTCCAAATCTGGAGTGAATCAGTGGGGCATAAATTAGTGTTTCTGGTTTTACATCAGCAGGGACAGCTCAGAGTTGGGTCCTCTTTGTTTTGATTGTAGAAGTTATTTGCAGGTGAGGATTGAAAAGTTGTTCTTATGCTTTAGACAGGCAATTTTGCAGCTCAAAATTTGCCGTAGCTGTGACTGTCTAAATATGTGCCTGATGAAATATGTATATGTAAATATGTATTATATTAATAATGAAATATTTTTAAATGGAAAAAAAAAAAGAATTAAATATTTTCCATCACGAATAGAACTAGAAATAATGAGCTTAAAACTCGTGGAGATACATGGAGATTTAGGAAGGGAACCATGAGAAGCTTTTTAAAAGGCAGGGCAGCTGATGGTCAGTCACCAGCCAGGAGATGTGCAGATGGGTCCGTGGATGCCTTGCAGCCTTGGGAAGCCGGATGGGAAAACCCTGCAGGAGGCAGGCAGTGAAGGGGATGGGGCTGGGGAAACTGCTCTGCTCTGGGGAAGTTCACAGCGAGCTTTAGCTCCGGAGAGGGGCCGCGATTGCAGCTCACTGCTAAGGAAGATTCTTGCATTCAAGTCCTTCATTCATATTGTTGGGCAGAGGTAAATGAGTTAAGGACGTTGTGTCATGAGTGAGAATCAGCACTGCAAGCCAAACTTCCAGGGGGAAACCCTCTAGATTTCCAAATTGGCTTATAAAATTTTAGCTATGATAATGTATTAAAAAGGGGGTTGTCAGGGAATTTCTGTAGGTGAAAAGTAACTGAGTGGGGACAATGTCTTTATTTTTGAATAACCACTGACACCTGTGTTTAAGCATGTTGAAATGACAAAAGAAATCCACATCTTATGTTTTATATTCATATTATTTACATCACAATTATACTTTTTTTTTTTTCTTACTTCATGATTGTGCGTTTGAGTAGAAGAAGCTGATTGATATTCAGGGCAAGTTTTACATAACCCAAGATATTCCTAGACTGGTTTGATACTTTCTAGAGTACTTTCTTTGTAGGTCACTGGCTGGTAGCTATCTCCAGAGATCGGGTTTGATTCTGATGGGAGACAGGGCAGGCTAAACGAGGCCAGAATTGGACCTTGCTACTTACATCTTTCTGTGATGTTTTTAATGTTTTGGTTTTGTGTGTGTGTGGTTTTGCGGTTTTTGGTGCATGTTGCCTGTCTGTGCCTAAAGATTGTTTGTTCTGTCATGATACACGTTTAATGTATCAGATGTGGCTAACACTGTCCTTACCTTTAACCAGTCAGTAAGCAGTAAATTTTCCAGGTCCTTCATTCTTAGGCTAGAACATTTCCAGAAAACTCTCCTATGGAAAACTCTTTTATATAAAACAATTGTCAACAACTCTTCGAGAAAGTTCTCAGTGAAAGATGATAGAGAACAATTTCAGCATAACACTTCAGCAATTACGGCTTTGCATGTCATTTATCTGAATGTAGCAAGGCAGGAAAAGTATGTGGAAATAATGGATGGCTTGATCAGCAAAGTGAAATACTGGGAGCTTTTTGACATTTAGCAAGGCCAAAGGCAATGACCTGGAGTGGTAATGAATATGCAAACACTGGCAACATGGAAATTGTAAATGCAAATGAGATCAGTTGAATTTTTCCTTGTTTAATATTAAAGCTATATATAGAACCTCCCGAGATGGATCTTCTTCTTCTTAGAAATTCCAGAGGACAGAACAACAGTGAGTACCCCAGAACTTAGAGCATAAACATGGATGGTATTGGGAAAGAAAATGAATTACTTGTTGTTCCTGTTGAACAATTGCTCATGTAGAAGATGGTCTTATACACAAAGAATTTCCTAGCAGTGTCTGAGGGACACAACAACAAAAAGTTGTGGGGTTTGTTTGTTTAAGAAATGAGAATGAGAGGAGGAACAGGATTAGTTGAAAATATTGCATTTGTAAATTTAATACATGAAGAATCAGAAAGGGGTGTCTGAATGCTCTGCACGTCATGGATATCGCATCAAGGAGCTGAACAATCAGACTGACAGTCTCAGGAGGATGGCACCTTTTAATCCAGCAGTGCACAGGAGTTCTTCCAGGTCTGTTCATGGAAACACAGAAAGATTGGGAGCTTTAGTGCAAATACTACAAAAAATGTAGTATTTGCAGGAGAAATGAGGTTTTCTTCTGTCTTTGTATCATGCATTGGGCCAGGTCCGATTCTGAAGGAGTTTTGTTGTGATGTGATGACAGAGAGAGCCCACCTCCACAATTAAGAGCTAGGAAGGGCAGACGGGCAGACATACACAGTGAGCTACAGTGAAAGGACTGAAGGAAATCTGTGAGTCTCTGTGCTGGGACCTGTGGTCTTCAGTGAAACGAGAAATGGTCACGTGGAGCAGGTGCACAGCAGAACAACGAATGTCATGGATAGAAAATGCCACAAAGGTCAACAAATATCATGAAGGGACTATAGCACCTGCAGGAGGAGGGAAGGCAGGGAGGGCTCCCGAGCTCGGAGTGGCCAAGGAGGGCAGTGCCAGGGCACACGTTGCCTTGTGTCCCCCAGCAGGACCACGACATTCCCTGGGACCAGAGTGGGGACGCAGCTCCTGACACCAGGCACCACATTTAACGCAAATCTCCTTCTCACCCATTGTTTTCTAGGCCAAAAGTATTAATGGATTATGCAACTGATTAAACAAAATAATGGAAGAAAAGCTATTGAGCACTGCGGTGCTGAGGCACAGCCAGCCCCAGCCTGCAGAGGGCTGGAAGCAGGCTGTGCTTTGGGCTCTGCTCTCTGCCCTGCTGCTGGTTTTCTCTTCTTTAAATGTTTGCTGCTGACCAGCAGCAAGTGGAGAAGAGTGCTCTAAGGGTGTTCTTGCTTTAATCTAACCTTAGGCTTTATCCTGTCTTTAGCATCCTAAGCTATTTGCCTCCCTTTGTCCTCTTTACTGCTCTGTTAGTAATTTAGGATACTCTCCAGTAGTGCTCTCGTTCTGTCTGCAAAAAGTGTTACACAAAGTTCAAGCACAAACGTGTGCTTTCACCAAATAAAATTCATAACAGAATCAACAACCAAGCAACAGAAAGGTAAAGCAGAATAATTAGGTTGCCCACTCAGCTTTTTTTTCTTTTTTTTTTCTTTTTTTTTCTTTTTTTGTTTTTTTTTGCTGTTGGTTCCTTTTAACTGAAGAAGGTGCAAAGTAAATATGCCCCTTTTTTTTTCTTTTCTTTTCCGTGTATAATTTAGGTGACTTATTCCCATAATTAAATAAATCCACATTTTAATTAAAACTATGATTGCAAAGTGAAGCATTTAAAGTTTAGGGCTTAGGGATTGATATATGTACCTAACTAATTTTGACTGTGAATGCTGCTGTGTTACATCAAGTATTTGGTTACATGATCATTTCTTTTGCTCAGTAAATAGCTCCTCTTGTCTAACTTTTGAGTGTTTCTGGCTTTAACACTCTCATGACGTAAAGCCTTACGTACGTAAGGCCTGGTTGTTACTTTCTGTGCATTCTCTTATGGCAGATTTTTTGTTATTATTATTCAGACGTTTTGTCCACTGCTGCTAAGTTGAAGTTTTGCAAATCATTTTGCCTGTGGAGAAAAAAATGGTGTCAGCAGGCACATTCCTTTCACTCAGCAGCAGGGACAAAATTAGACCTCAATTGTGCTGGTACATAATCAGTTTTTTTGTGATGGAGCTAGTCCAGAGGATGCTGGACTCGTTACAGCAGTCACCGAGATGCTGTGAAAGCCAACGGGATCTTGGTTGCTGTGGGGCAGAGCTGCTTTTTCAAAGAGCTTTCTTTGGGTCATTCCCATCAGGCTTTGGAAAAATCTGCGTTGACTGTTTTGTGTGAGATCTTCCTCTACCCTTCTCCTCCTGACAAAAAATAAATAATAATAAAAATGTTAGGAGCTAAATGGGTAAGAACAGAAGGAGTTTTGCCAGCATCATCAGTGAGTTAAAGGTTTCAAAGAAGAAGGGACCACGTAGGTTGGGCACCTGTGGCAATGGCTTAATAGGGTGTGGGTTTTACCCTCGTGCTCCCTGCATGTTTTGTGGTTCCCCAGCTCCGTCACCTTCCTGGGGAGCCCCATTCTGCTTGGTGCAGGGAGATGTGAATTGCAGAAGCACCCCTCTGACCTCAATTTCTTGCTGTGGGGACCACAGCCACCTGCACTGGGCGTCTGTGCAGCCTGCTGGCAGCATTAGTAAGCTGCACAAGTTGCTTTCTGGGGAAAGTTTGTGATTGAAAACTCCCAGTAACGGGATTTCTCATGCTTTCTTTCTTATATTCAGAAGCTTTCCACATAATGAAAGAGAAATTTCACACCTTTCATTTATTATTGGGTCTGTAAATAAAAATTCTTTAGAGTAAACAAAGGCATAGCATACCTTTTTCTTTCTTTTTTTTTTTTTTTAGAGCAGCTGTTATTTCTGAGTAGTCCAGGACCTTGAAAAGCTACTCAAATACTCAAACCATTCAGAATTAATACATATTTGTCACTTTTCTAGGTTCCTTTGTAGTTAGTTGCTCAGTCCATTCATACAGGTTCTTATCAATAAGGCTGTTTTTATGCTCCCCTGTTTTAATCAACGGTGTCCCTCGAGGTATAGCTGCTTATTCAGGTTTATTTCATCACTCATATTTATTCTTGGCACAATTTCTCCTTTTGCTCTGTTAGTAACCACTGCATCTATCCTCGCCCATTCTCCTGGTGGCATTGCCCCTGTCCTGAAGCCTGGGCACAGCCGTGCCCGTCTCTGCCTGCTGCTGGGCTCAGCTTTGCTGCAGAGCCTGGGGCTTCCATGGGAGGCAGGCACAGCTCCCGTTCAGCCGTGATCTGTTGCAAAGCCAAGGTGTTGTTTTGCAGACCTCCTTCCCACCCATCAGTTCTCCCTGCTGGCTTTCTCCAATTCTTTTTCCTTGTCCAAGTACCCAGGCTGGGTAGAACCAGACGCGGCAGCTCCTGCAACGTGGCCTTTGCATTTGGTCACGAACCATTGGTAAGGGCTCAGAGCTTGGCTGCCTGATGAGCTTTACAGCACCCTGTGCTCCTGATTCCCCTCTGTATGGGGTCACACTTCTCTGGCTCATGTGGCAATGCCATGGCAAAGAGCACCAGGTGCCTAGCTCAGGCCAAGATGCTGGACATCAGCAATTTCTCCCCCACCACCTCTCTCTTACACTCTCAAAGAAGGTAATTAGCTTACTTTGACATGATGTTGACAAATCTCTCATGACAGTTACTCATCTCGGTGTTATCTTCCAGGCACTCACACATCAATGGATTATTTGTTGCAGTGTTTGTGGGAACTGAAGTGGAGCTGTCTGGGCCGTAGCTTCCCAGCTCCTCCTCCCAGCCCCATTTTCAAGGTAGGGATTGGGTTTGTCACTGCATAGCTGTCTCATATCTCCTGGTTCCCCTAGTTCCACTTGTTTTCTCTAGACGTTTCAGCGGTCCTTTCAGGCTCAAGCTTACTCAGACCCTTCCAGCATGAACATACATGTGTTCTTTACATCCTCCTGAACTCAGTTCTTCCTGCTGGGGTGACTTCTGACATCTGGGGAGAGTGAGCTTCATTATAAAATCCTCATGCGCCAAGGCAATGAAAGAGTTTGATTCTTCTGTACCAAATGTTATTCGTATGACAGCTTGATTGAGTTGTAAACCTCAAACAAAATAGTTGATTGTTCTAATTCACTGCAAAGAAAATGTTGGTGTTACAGAGTACCCAGGAAAATGAGAGTAACCACAGAACTGACTTCATGTGTGCCTTTGTGTATGGCCTGCGTGCAGCCCTAGGCTGGCTTTTCACTTTCCAGAGAGAGGTTATAGCCTCGATGCACTCTGATGCTGTTTTTCCTTTCATAAAAGGTAGTTGACTGCGATGTCAAGGTCAATTCACTGGCAAGTTCTCCCTGTCCTATTCATTGCCTCAGCCTGATTTGAGGCTGTCGTAGCCTTTTGTCTTTAATCACATAGAGACTAAAATTCATTCCAGTCTTTCATGAAACCTGAAAGGCCCTGGTTTTGTGACTTCTCAGTCACTGACTGGCAAACAACCAAGGCACCTGGACTTGACCTTTCAGTTCCTGGAGGTGCTGATCATAGAAATTCCCACCATTTCCCTCCCTGCTCCTACCCTCCCTGTTTTGTTAGGCCATTTACAGGGATAAAATGCCCGAGGGTGAAGTTCAGCTCGTGGATGAGCCCAGTTAGAAGCGCATTTTGTCATTTTAATCCTTAGTGTTTGACTGTCTGGGCTGGAAATTCTCGAGAGATGTGTTGTGTTACAGCTTACAGCCCACACAACAGTTAGCCAACCCATTTCTTTTCCTAATTACTCATGTAACAGACCTTTTTGAAGAAAACTACTCATTTTATTCACACAAATGCTCTTTATTCAGACGATCTTGCTGCTTTTTGAATACCAAAGCTCAACATGAAAGAGACCACACTGGTGTGCGTTTTATTAATTGTATATTAATTGTTTCAGCTTTGTTTGAAAAGCAAACTGTCTCCTGTTTGTATTGGATTGAAGGATAAAGAAGGCAACAGTACTTTATAATCTACTGAGACACCCACAGAGGCCTCCTGTATTTTGGACGTATTTGATTCTAATTTAGTGCCTGAATTTCTTTAGTGCATCCATTATTTAGTGCATCCACAATTGTACTTGCATGTTCTTTGGACCAGAAAATTTATATCAAAAAGAAGAAAGCAAAACAAATCCTGTCTCAAACAAAACAAACAAAAACAAAACTAAACAAAAACACTTCATCTTATTAAATTTAATATAATCAACCTGGAATAAGTTTATTTTAAGACATTTTCTGCTGTGCTGGTGTATATGTTTAAGATACAAAAACAGATTTTAGATATCTGACTAGCGGTATTCCCCAGGGGTTGGTGCTGGGTCCGATCTTGTTCAATATCTTCATCAACGACCTTGATGAGGCAATAGTGTCTACCCTCAGCAAGTACACCGATGACACAAAGCTGGGAGGAGTGGCTGGCACTCCAGAAGGCTGTGCTGCCATTCAGCAAGACCTGGACTGGCTGGAGAGCTGGGCAGGAAGAAACCAAATGAGGTTTAACAAGAGCTGTACCCCGGGTGCAGTTACAGCTGTGGGGTGCTGCTGTCAGGGCAGCTTCTCCCAGGAAAGAGCCCAAGCAGGAGGAGCAGCTCTCACAGATCCATGTTTCAGTCACTTTATCTTCTTAGAACCATAGAAAATTTAACGTTGGAAAATACCTTCAAGATGATCTGGTCCAACCATCCCCTAACACCAGTGTCACCCACTAAACCATGTCGCTGTGCACCAAGGTCCAAGCTTTCCTTGAACATCCCCAGGGACAGTGACTCGACCCCTTCCCTGGGCAACCCGTCCCAATGCCTGACTGCTCTTTCTGGAAAGAAATGTCTCCTCGTTGTTTTAATTGTTGAAGAGTAGTGCTCTTTGTTCAATTCTTTGTTTTAATTGTTGAAGGGTAGGGGCATGACATTTTCATCTTTCCACTCACCAGGGACATCGCCCAGTGCCAGGACTTTTCAACTATGATAGAGAGAGGCTTGGGAACTCCATCAGCCGGTTCCCTCAGGACCCTGGATTCGTGTCATCAGGTCCCACAGACCTGTACCTGTTTAGATTCGTCAGGTGGAGTTGAACCTGCTCTGCACTTGCAGTGAGTGGGATTTTGATCCCCCAGCCTCCATCTATGGGTTCAGGGAGATGGAAGACTTGGGAAGGCTGTCTACCAGTGCAGATGGAGGCAAAGAAGTTGCTGAGTACCTCAGCCTTCTCCATGGCTGTCGTTACCGATTACTCACTTATTAGAAATTCACTCTTAGTATAAGAAACTATAATTGCTTACACACTACTATTTTCACCCCTCAGTCTATTTTCACAAATGTTCAAGGTGCATGGTGGCCCTTGGGGACTCCTCCTGTCACCCCAGCACAGCAGCGTGAAGGGAGCTGGGTCCTCTCTTGTGCCCTCCCTCGAGGCTCTGTGCACCTCCCTCTCGCATAAGGGCTGGAGGAAGGGAAAGAAGCACTCACACAACCCCTGAGAATCAGCAACAGAGTGGTTTATTGCTGGGACGTCTCGCAGCTAAGCCTGCGGCATGTCCATGGTGTTTGGGGGCCCCATCCCGAGCTAATGCTTGCGATGGAGCCTGCGCGACACTGAGTAGGGGGTGGTCCGGGCACTCCTGCGCTGCTCTTTGTGTGCTTGCAGAGCAGAGAGCAAGGACGCGCTGCGGGGGTCCCAGCTCTCTTCTGGCGGAGGGGGATCCACCTCCATCGGCTCCTCCACGTCTTCCAGCTCCATGGGCTCCTCGGTGCTGGGCAGAAGGCTAAGCCAGTCCTTGCCCGGCACTGCCCAGACGGGCTGCCTTCCATCCGTCATGTTTTCCGGCCAGGGTGCCGAGCCAGGGGGTCGGCCAGTTCCGCGCCTTGGTCCTGTGCCACTGTCGGCTTGGTTTTGATGCGTGGCTCCGACGCCGAAGACTGGATTCTGGCCCTGGCTGGGTCCCGCGCTCTGTTCGGGATAGTAGACACGCCTCTGCTCCCCGCGTCGTTCTGGCTGGTGGTCCTGCCTTTGCCTCGTATCACTGGTGTGGCCATGGGAAGGCCCAGGTGCCCCGTCGCTGGATTGTTGAGGGGATGGCCTGTTCCCTGCATCGCTGCGGTGCCAACGGTACTGCTTGTAGGTGTCTGGGCTTGCACGGTAGGCACGGGTCTGCTCCATGCGGCTGTCTGGCCGATGTGCCTGTCTTCGCCCCATGCCATCGCTGCGCCAACTGGAAGACCCATGCCCCGAGTCGCTGTCAGGTTGAGGGCAGGGACGGCGCACGGCTTGGAGCTGCTGCTGGTTGAGCCCATCCTTGCTGGGTCCTGGCTGCACGCGATGCCTTTGACTGGGAGACGTTTCCATGCGGGGTGCCGAATCACGGGGTCGTTGACTTTCATACCTGGGCGCCATGCCACTGCGCGGTGGATTTCCCCTTGTGGCTCCACCGCTGACGTCCCATTTCTGGCCGTGCCTGGGTCCCACGCTGTGTTGTGGGCTAGGGGCACGCCTCTGCTGCATGCGGCTGTCTGGCCGATGTTCCTGCCTTCCCCCCTCGCGACCATTGCGTGCATTGTAAGGCCCATGGCCCGAGTCGCTGTGAGGTTTAGGGGAAGGGCGACGCACGGCTTGCACGTGAATTATGAGCCCGCCCTTGCCGGGTCCTGGCCGCACGTGACGCTGTTGATCGGGAGACCTTTCCGTGCGGGGTGCCAAATCACGGGGTCGTTCGCTCCCACGCCTCGGTCCCGCTCCACTCTGCGCTTCCTCTCCACGTGTGGGCCCGACGCTGCCACGCCTGGGCCCCGCACTGCGTTGCGTGCTGTAGTCACGCCTGTGCTCCTTGCGGCGCTCCGGCTGCTGGTCCTGCCTGTGCCTCACGCCGCCGTTTTGGCTGGAAGAAGGCCCAGGCCCCCTGTCGCTGGATGGTCGAGGGGCCGGCCTGTTCCCCGCAGCGTTGCGGTGCCCTTGGGACCGCTTGCGGGTGTCTGCGGGCTGGGTGCCAGAGCTGCCCTGGGCACTGGTGTCTGCTGTGCCTCCGGCGCTCTGCCTCTGCCCATTCCTCCTCTTCTCCTCCTCGGCTGCTTTCCTTGCTGGTGCTCGCTGCGACTGCATGGCCGTCCGCTCACACCAACGAGGGCCGCCTCTCGCCTTGCTGCTTTGGCTCTTCCTTCTGCCACGGATGCGGCTGTCAGAGGGCCTCGAAGCTCAGCGAGTGGCGGGCCAGCGGCACGGGGGCCCTTTTATAGGGCCCGCAGCAAAGGCGGGGCAGTGGTGGCCACTGTGACCTCAGCAAGCCTCTGTGATGGAGGGGCCCGTGCGTGGCCGAATTTGGGGGGCTGTGTTGGGAGTGGTCTGGACGATGCCCTCGGGTGGAGGAAGAAGGAGGGTTTTGGGGTCTGAGGGCCCCTTTTTTGGGGCTGGCTTCCCCGGGCCATTTGGCTCGCCAGAGAGAAAGGCTGCCCCTCTGTCACAGGGACTGCCCTGCACCTCCCATCCTGAGCCCCGGGTTTATTTTTTACACTGTTTTTTAGGTAATTTTGTTCTTTATGAAAAAGGAGAGAAGCAAGGTGCATCTTCAAACCTAATTCCCATCTGCGCTTGTGCTCCGAGTGAAGAATTTCTTCCCCACGTCATACCTAATCCAATTGTCCCCTCCATTTGTTCAAAGCTGTTATTCCCTGTTCCATGGCTACACTCCTTTATAGAATCCCAGCTTTCTTTTAGGCCACTTTTATGGGTGAGGTTAGGTGGCAAAAGTGCAGGACCTAGCAAGTGGCAGCCCGATCTACCTTGTTCCACATGTTCCACGTGACCTTTTCCAGCTCAGGCTCTAGCCTCTGATCAGTGGAACATTCTGTGGAATCCCAGAAACATTAAGGTTGGAAAACACCTCCAAGATCATCTGGTCCAACCATCCCCCTATCACCAATGTCACCCACTAACCCATGTCTACCACATCTAACCTTTCCTTGAACAATTCTGTAATTGTGTGATACAAAAGCCATATTTCCTAGTGGTAAGCATAGAGTTAGCTCCAGTGATTTTGGTGTTTTGCTCATTTAAGCCAGAAGAGAATTTGGCTTCAAATGTCAAAAGTAAAATTGTTTGCCTTATAGAAATTCATCTGAATCCTTGCTAGACTTCTTACTTGGATATTAATTAAGTAAGGTATGATCAGGTCTGTGATTCTCTTCAAAATATTACTTGGTTTGGTAATTTCTGATGTCACAATTTTGGATACATCCAATTTGCTGTCATACTTGTATTTAACCAGATGAAATTTGTTGGTCAAAAAAAATGAAGCGTAGAACCAGTAGCAAAAGCAGTCTCATCTTTTTTTGGTTCTGCATGCTGTCGGGACATGTCAGTTATGAGATGAAAAGTTTTCAGAAAGGTTGTTGGCCCTCTCCTTTGAAGTGATTCTCTTGCATGCAGCTAGCAGTCGCTGAACCTCATGGAGCTCTGAGCCTAAGATCCTTTCATTGCTAATATTCATCTTTTCTCTTTGACACACTTGGTCTAACCCATGAGAATTTGATCATGGATCAAAGCATCGATGTGTTACTGTGTGTAGGCAGCATGTAGACATCCTGACAGCGAAAAAGCCAACTAGAATAGGAGCATTCATGTTAAATGTTACAAATAAATAAATGAGAAACATCTTCCCTGGTTCTGCCATTCATGCCATGTCAGACACTTACACAGAACATATCCATACATATCCAGTCATATCTCACTAATCCTCTATTCAAGCTCCTTCACAGGAGCTCAGACAGCTTTGTTTCTGAAAATTGGTAATTAGCAGTTTATGTCTCCCAGATGTATTATTCAGGATGATTGCCATGACCCATCTCAAAACTTTGTGGCCCTTAGAATATCACTTATTCTGGGACTGGTCCTTCAAAATGCCTCCTTGAAAAGAAATTTTGATAGTTGATTTTTTTTTTCCTTTTGTTAAAAGAGGGAATTAGCAGTTTATGGATACTCTAAGGGCCTTCTTGATTTTCTTTTCAAATCAAGAAGGGTTTCTCAGGAAAAAAAAAAAAAGGAAAGAAGAAATTATCCATGTCTGATATGTAATCAGTTCCTGTCAAACTAGAATTCAACAATGTATGCTTGCTGATTGCATCTAGCTAAAAAATGTTGCTTGTTCCCAACCATCTCAAAGATCTCAGTATGCCAATGCACGTGTGTTCTCACAGCAAAAAATAGCATCTTTTATCATGTGGCATACCCAAGGCCATATCTACGTGCACTTGGTCTGGGTGCTGTGCCATGCATTACAGTCCAGGGTGATTGTGTTTGGCACGCTGAGCTGGCATGGAGAGGTTGATGCTGTTGGCATTATAGGAGGTAGGAAAATGCCCAACTACCTGTCTCTGTTTGCATTTGAAGAAACACTTTCTGTAATTTCCTTATGACTGACACATATGCAGTCTGATTTTGTCTTGTAAAAGAAAAAAAAAGTGGAAAAAAAGCATTTATATTATAGATCATAGAATCTATGATTGAACCGTTCTATGGTTCTTTATATATATACAGTCTGTTCTGTTTCTGGCTGCTGTATATCTGGGTGCTATTGTTGTACTTATTTTTCTCTCTATATAAAACCTTTCCATGTCTGGTAGGTAATTTTAACTAACTTATTGCTAGTGACAGAGAAACAAAAAGCTCAAGCATACACATTACATTAAAATAATTGGACATACAGAATACAGAGACTTCATCTCTGTCCCCATTTGAAAACCAGTGCAGAAGCTACGTTGGGCATCAGAGAACCTATAGAGAAGAGAGAAGAAAGTGCAAGAGAAGCAGAGTTCATTAGTGCTGCAGCTTTTGCAGTTACTTGCTTCATCAGGGGGTTATTTTTAGGCCGAAGGCGAATTCTCAGGGAGTGTGGAGGAGCTTGGTTAGCCCTTCCACTGTAATGCAGATGAGCTAAGTGTATGAGCTAGTGGTGTAACCTTTGTGTTTCCAAAATCATTGTTGTGTCCAAATGTAAGTCAATACTTGGAAATGGTCTTCAGTATTGGGTAAAGCTGTCTCAGGAAGGAAAAATCAGATGAGTAAGGTCAGTAAGGATGTGAAAGCAGAAATTACCAGAATACAACTCACAAAGCCTCACTTTTGGAGTTGAATTTTGGTTGGATGGGGTTTTGGGGTGTCCAGAATTCTGCAAGAACTGATTCATGAGGTCTCAGGTCCTGCAGCAAAGTTTTCTCACTTCTGACTGAGTCAGAAGCAGAAAATGGCAAAGGTAGTCACTATATTAAAGATAAAGTAGAATGAATGTGGTCCAAGTAAAAACAGGTTTGCACACCTGACCTTGAGTTTACGTAAAACTTTCAAAGCAAAATCTAACTTGAGTGAGGAAGTTAAAGGAAAAGTAGGGTAAACTGTGACAATGGTTTGACGAATATTAATGTAAGAAGAGATAGTAGAATAACTGAATTTTGAGGCAAGGGAGATGTGCAATAGCCATTTGCATTAACTCTGCAAAACTGTTTTATGTATTGGAAACTGTGATTTCAGTTATGTCTAACAGGTGCCTAAAGTGACTGGCTCAGAGAGAAACAGCAACAGATAGGGTTTGATAGAGAAATATTACTCTGAAGGGAGGAGCTCCTCAGAAAGCAGCCCTGGGGACAATGATGTTTAACGTCTCAGTGATGAGGATGGCATAAAAGATGGGCATGTTTTGATGGATATTGCTGGAGCCATGCAGTAAGGTCCACATGCCACAGGGCATTTCCAGGTACTCACTGAAGCTGTCCTGTGGTAGCCAGAAGCAATTTATCTGCACCACTCTTGCACTTTGTCTGGGCTTTTATTTCTCATTCTCAAAAGTAAATTTGATCAAAGCCCAGCAGTAGACAAATGCCAAACTTGCATCATTCTCCATTAACAGAATTCTGCCTGGGAGGTATTGTTCATGAGGAGGAAAATAAAGTTATCACATAGAAAGGACCTTGGTGATTTCAGAAATGCAAGAAAGTTTTGTAGGTTAAAATGAAAGTTACTGTTCTTGGAGACCAAGACAGAGGCATTGCTTACATTGGTTGTTTGTTAGTGTTTGGAATGGACATAGAGAAGGGTTTGACGGGCTGCAGCAGTTAATCCAGAGATCACCAAAGTCTTGCTAGCATGGAAACCTGATCCTAGGATGTGCTGGCAGGTATATAATCTCTCTGATCCTTTCTGTAAGACAGCGTCAAGACCTCATCCGTGTGTTTGAGTGTATGTTCGTGATGATTGGACTTGAAATGGAACATGTGCAAAGGAGGACTTGATGTTACAGGACAAGACTAAAATAATTTGTCAGGAAATACCAAGAGATGCAATTGCACTGTGAATGTAGATAGTGGGGCTGACAGAAATGGAAAATAAATGCTTAAAGCTATAAAATCCAGTGTTGATGCAAGAAGATAGAGGTCTACCTATCGATCTAATGCATGAAGGCTTTTAATAATGACAGGAGTGAGATTTATTGGAGGGTTTGTACCTAGCTGACAATGATAGCTGGGCAGTGGATTGGTCAAACAACATGTTCCTGCATGCAGCACCTATTTGTGAAAGTCTCACAAGCTGTTACAGTCAGAAAGGACTACTGTTGGAGTGAGCGAACACTGCAAGAAAACAGGGCTTCCTACGGAAGAGATCAGCAGTGCCAAAGCCCTGGTTCCTCCTGCTTTGCTTCTGCAGTTCTGCAACATATCCATGCATTACAAAATGCATATAAAATCATGGAATCGTAGGATCACAGAATATTGGAATTCCTGAATTGGAAGGGACCCACAAGGATCATCAAATCCAACTCCTGGCTCCACACAGCACCACCCAAAAATCAGACCCCATGTCTGAGAGCACTGTACAAACACTTCTTGACCTCCACCAGGCTTGCTGTGGTGCCCACTGCCCTGCACGGCCTGTGCCAGTGCCCAACCACCTCTGGGTGCAGACCCTTTCCCTAACCCCCAGCCTGACCCTCCCCTGTCCCAGCTCCATGCCGTCCCCTCGGGTCCTGTCGCTGTCCCCAGAGAGCAGAGCTCAGCGCCTGCCCCTCCGCTCCCTGTGAGGGAGCTGCAGGCCGCCATGAGGCCTCCCCTCGGCCTGCTCTGCTCTGGGCTGCGCAAACCAAGGGACCTCAGCTGCTCCTCACACGTCTTGTCCTCCAGATCCTTTACCGTTTTGAGATGTGACTTATGAGTTACAAATCATGGAATTTAGTCTGTATCTGCGTAATTGACTCATTCGACTAACCCATACCTAGTGGGAAAGAGAGACAACATCTATGGAGTGAAGTGGTAGAAGAAAGAAACCACAAGGCATTCAGTAAGGACATGCCACTGCATTTTTCATAGCAATGAGGCAGAATAAACCCAGCAATGCTACTAACTATGCAGAGCTCCAGTATACATCTAAAACATGCCCTAGCGGAGTTCAGAAAGGAAATGAAAACGGAGAATAACATATTTCTTCAATAACCTTGAGAATTCAATTTTGGAGATAAAACAGAGCTTGATAAAATTGGTTGAGAGGCTAGATGAACTAGAACAGTAGAAGAAACAGCTGGAAGAAAGAGAATATCAATATATAGATTTACTGAAAACAAAAAGGCAATTATGTGTAAAACATTGGGAAAAAAAAAAAACTTGGAAGAAATAATGTAAAATTTTATGAAATCCTAGGGGAGGAAGAAAACAATTAAATGTTGGACTTTATTCCCTTCTGCATAAAATTGCTGGACACAAGAGACAAATCTGTCTGCCCAAAACACAGCCTCAGAAACAGAGGCTATATTCTTTATTTATGCATTTGTTTATTTATTTGTGCATGTATTTATTTATTCAAAATTGAATCTGAATACAAATCCCGGCCCAAGTTTCGCAAGCAGAGCCCATTTCCTTCAATAGGCAGTGTCTTATTAGCAGTCTTCCCGATGGGGATTAAATTATTCACAGCAATCATCCCTAGGAAAATACAAATGAACTCTTAAAAATATGTTCTCGTGCTGTTATATTAGTGCAGATCTTCTCACAGTGGTTTCATTTCAGAGCAAGTGTCTGTTTTAATGCCGGCCATTAAAGTGCAGATCATTTGGCCTCAGCCTCATTTAAGACGTGGGATATTGTGTGCTTAGTGCTTTTTAGGAGCTTTTGGGCTCATTGCTCATTTGGGGCTTGCTCAGGGGTTGCCAGCAGGTGGAGGGAGGGCTCAGCCCTTCTGCTACCTCCTGTGTTAGGTGCTGGGGTTTGGGCTGATCATGCTCTGCTTTGGCAGCATTGCAGCTACTGTGTCTTTTTTGGGGTCTCCCAAAAAAGGAGGGAGGGAGTGCCAGGGAGGGCATTTTTCATCATGGGGAACAACTAAATAAGCTAACCCAAAGAGTTCACCATACCATCACCAAAAATTAATGCAGTGGTAAATATCTGCCAGCATTTGCACATGTGCAGAAATGGGGTGAAATGGATATGGGATCTGTGGGAGAAGGAAGAATGGGTCCCCCTGGTCTCTCACAGGAGGGAAGGCAGAGCCTGAGACTGATTGCTTTTAACAATCCTACCTCCTTCAGGGAGCAGGCTAAGGCAAAGGATTTTTAAAAATAAATGTGCGGAATTGTTTGAAGCCCATTTTTCAATCCATCTTTGAATCAGAGATACAGTAGGCACCGACATACATAAATTTTAGCCTACACAATTTATTCAGCTTGGTTTCTTTTGGATCTGATGCGGGACAGACCTGGTAGGCTCAGACTTGCACGTGAGGGGCTGGGGATGGTCATACCCAGCCCCCTGGGAGATCGGGGGCTGAAGGACCAGCTGTGGCTGCAGTTTGCAGTCCATGTTGTTGGGATCACCAGCTCGTCTCTGTCGGGGCTGCTACACCACGTTGATGCCCCCAGTGAGCCTTGCTGCCTCCATCGGTGGGACTGTGTCAATGTTTCTTCATTTGAAATAGTTTATTCCCCTTTGAATCCCTGAGGTGAATAATGGGAAGGAGAACTTTGGCAGTTTTGTTGTTGTATTGGTGCTTTCTCTGGTGTCCATATGTTCCAAAGTAAATACACGGGTCAATGGCAATGACCCGAACCCAGCAAATGGCTCTTTGTTGGGCAAACCTGCTAGATATACCACTCAAGACTGACTTATTTTCCTCTTGGTAGAAGTGATCTGTAATGGATACTGCAGGTTTTTAGGAATACCCAGTGTATGTACTGTGCCTGCATTTGCTGCGGTTTATTTTTAGGGAGCCTCACATTTCAGTAGAGGGGGCAGCAGATACATTTTCTGCAGTGCCCATTGTGTTTTCGTTCTCAATTGAATTATGGTATGTTCAAAATCACCAGCGGAGCTGTCATAGCCCCCAGCTCATTAGATGATCTAATATGATGTTTTCAGCGAGCTATCTTAACAAAGCAGACACTGTCTGTGGATTAAAGTGTCACAGAAGCTTTAGAAACTGATTTCTGTGCTGGCTTTGTTTTGCTTTATTGTGGTTTTGTGTTGTTGTTGTTACTGTTTTTCAATACTCTTCCAGGAAGACCCATCCCAAGCCATGGGCTAGTGGTCAGAGACTAATAATATTTTTCAGTCTGTGTATTACAGAGTTCAGAGAAAGGATTTGCTCATGCTAAAGTCCTTGTTACTAGGGCACATTTCCTGATAGCTGTTTATACAAGTTATACACTTGTATATATGAGTGTTTATAAGCAGGGACAAGCAGAAGCTCCTAGGATAAGATCCAAGCCCAGCAGCCTGCAGAACCTGGGCGTTTCCACTCCTGGTGTGTGCTTCCAGGCAGTACCTGAGCCAAAATGGTCGTTTTGATAAGATCCTTTCAAAACAAAAAGAGCTATTCAAACCCAAATGGCTGGAGGTGGAAACAAGTGACTGACATCTAAACCAAAATTTCAGAAATAAATGCCTAGATATTGCTCTGAATTAGCATGTAAGTATTAAAATGTTCTTAAAGCTTTGGGGATCAAACTTGTTGTTTATTTGTGTGTTTCCCTAGGGCATTAAAATCTTAAAAATGTTAAAAGGCAACCATTCTCCAGTGTTTTTCATTCTGACATAGAGCAAAGACCAGCCCCAAAACATGGCATTTTTTTTCTGGACAGGAGCTGTTGTCTGCTGGGCAGGCCCATTAATTCGGTGCTATCTGCCGGGCACAGCAGCCTGCACGGCAGCCTCTCCAAAAGCTGCCTGAGTGGCGTCACAAAGTTGTCTTTGTCCTTAAGAAAATGCAATTACATCAAGAAATTGCTTTGAGGATGCCACCATGGTAAGAATTAATTAATGGGGACATTCCAGGAGTACGGAGATAACCAAACTGCTCCATGCGAACCAAACCCAACCGTGTGGGGAGGAGCAGGGGCAGCGCAGTGACAGGGTTCACCCAGCCTTTGTGTCCCCATAGATGCTGTGGGACTGAGGAGCTGCGGTTGGGAAATGGAGGGTCAGGAGAGCAAAAGAGGTGAAAGCTGGGCTGTGCGTGGAGCACAAGCTGTAGCTCTGGTCTGTCTTGGTGAGCTTGGACATGGACATTTGGTCTTGACAACCAAAGCTGAGCAGTTATGAGCCTACATGAGAAAGTCTCTGGCTGGGAACTGAGCAGAACAACAAGCAACGTGTAGGCAGGTAGAAAGGAAAGAAGCACGAAAGCATGAAAGCAAGATATCTGAATTAAAAGCATGAGACAGTTCCTGTCCTCTTGAACCCCCACCATCAAGTTTTTTATGCAGTTACCGATTTCAGCCCATCCTGGAGCCGTAATCTGGTTTACCACAACACATATCCACGTTCCAAAACAAATGCATAAATTAGTATTTTTCATGGCACTTGCAAGAACTGAACAAGTTTAAAAGTTGGCTTGAGGGTAATTCTTTCCTCTACATTGCCCAACAGAGAAGCATTTCTCGTGCTACCTGCTCTCCCTGGAAGGCCACATCATGCACACTGAGCCATCCAGACCTGTTCTGCGTCTTCCAGAGGAGGTGAAAAGAGTTGAGAGAAACAGTTTAATTACATAAGTAGTATAACTCCTGGTAGTCTGATACTCTGTTCGTACACAAAACATGCGTGGCTTTCCTAAAGGATGGAAGGAGGCAGAGGCAAACATTGGCAGTCAGATGTAAGGTACAGTGTGTGATGGGGAGGACAGCATCCATTTACTTTCAAGCTGGGAAATGACTTCAGCCCATCTTGTCCCTGGTGCTCGTTCTTTTTTTCAGCACATCAGTATTCCAGGCTGTTAGCAAGCAACTGCCAAGGCGCTTTGGTATCCATCTGCCAGGTCTGCAGAGCAGCAGGGAAGGAAACCAGCACGTGAGCTGATGGTTTTGCTGGGCTGAGGACAGACCCTGCCGTGCAGAGGACAGGCTTTAGCACTGATGTGTGAGACCACAATTAGAAACATCTGCTGGGCTGCTTTGGCCCTTGCTGCAGGAGGTGCTCTCCATTTCTCCTGTCCAGAGCTTGCTGCCATGCCCCCGTACATTGCCATTTCGAGCAGTCTCCACTGTTCACTGTGGGTTGGTCTGGTATATCCCATAATATGCTACAGATCCCTGCTGCAGGCACCATGCTGCTCTTCTTGATTCTCAGACATGTTTATTTTTCAGTCACTTGTCCAGTGTGATGCTGGAGCAATGTAGGCAGCAATTATCCAGGTAGCACTGAATGGAGGGTTTGGGTGGGGGAGGCAGATGTTTAGCTACATCTGGAAGAAAATTGTAAATGTCGATACTCTCTTCAGGCTGGAAATAGAAATGAATCCTGAATTTCCAGTGAAGGCACCAAACAGTTTGCCTCAGTAAAAAATAAATAAAAAAATAATAATAAATAAATCTAAACTAAATCTGTATGCTTGTGGGAGGAAGTGATTTTCCTTTTCATCCTATAAAACTATGTCTGATGCCTTCATTTGCAATGGCATTTCCTCTTGTGTCCAAGGATTTTCACCGATCACATACCTTCAGGAACAAGTGTGATCAACCAAGCAGCTGGGATCTGGGGTGCTTTTGCAGGAGTGAAAGAGGTTTGCTATGTCTTCTTCTGAAGTGCTTCACTATATGAATATCTCCTGTACAACTGCTGCAACCCATCTAGGGTACATTTTGGGGAGCCACCCTAAGTATCAGTCCAGAATGTGAGTCTGTGTAGCAGGAACCAATCCATTGTTTAATGCAGAGTCAGGTGGCGTGATGGGAAGAGGCTGAGACCATCAGCACATAGCAGGTGCTATGATTAGCACAACCCAAGTGCTGTGAAAAAGGTGAAGGGGTCACCAAAGCACCCTGGAACAGGCAGGTCAGAATATATTGGGGTATCTGCTGAGGTTCTTTAGCCAGTTACATGATAGACCCGTGTCTCTCTCCCTGCTTAACATGATGATTTTGATCTGTCTTTCACAATACGTTGATGTGATAGGGTGTAGTGAGCTCTAGGTGGTTGGAGTTTTCACCCATTTTGAATATCCCAGGTATAAATTACTGTTTCTAACTGTGAAAGTCACAAATACAAAGCTGGGAAGTAGGGATCGGAGCTGTGCTCTTGAGAAACAGGGTGTGCAGGGTGCCCCTGGCCAATTCTCAAGGAATTTTGTTCCACCAGCGTGTGGGAAAGTGATTCATTCGCCTTGTCCCTAAGATATGCTGCTGCAGTTAAATATCTTCAGGGCTCAGCAGAGCAATTCCCACAGCAGGATTGCAGAGATCAGATTTAAGCTTCTCTCCCATGAGCTATAGGCACCAAACACATTATTTCTCCACCTATTCCAATTTGTGTGCCACCATCTCAGATTTACAAAACGGAGGGCAAACAATTCAAACGGAGTAAACACACCCAAAACCAGTCATTCTGCCTCAGCTGAGGGCACCTTGTCCTGCTCGTGTTGCTGAGGGCTTATTCTCCTCCTCTTGCTTTCTTTGTTGGCCATGAGGAATGGTCGAACGGAGAAGTGGCAGCCTTGGCTGAGATTCGGCTTTCTTTATTAAACAAGGCTCCGCTCTAATGAATTCCTTTTCTGAGCCCATCCTACAGGAGTATCTCCGAGCCGTTCTCTTCTGGTACTAATCTCTCACCTACTTATTTTCTTATATTTTCTCTTAAGCTTTCCAGAAGTTGTCTTTGCAACCTGAAAGACGATTTGTCCTCTAGTTCAGAGCCCATTCCCTCTCATTTTCACTGTCTGTAACCGCGTCCCAGGCTCAGACGGCTCCAGGGTTTGAATTCCTGACCCTGGAATTTAAAAGCATTGACCTTGGCTGCTTAAGGAGCAGGGCCAGTTTAGTCGGCTTCAGCACGGTTCAGTCTCTGTTTGTTATATGTCCCAGCCTCTAAAGGAGATGAAAGCCAAACCTGGCCCAAAGGTGCCAGCATAATGTGCCCTAATGCTGGGACGTTCACCCCTGAAATGACCCAAAGGCTCCCAAGGACAGAGCCGGCCCCGGCGCATAAATAAATACATTTGCTTGCTTATGGGTAATTCTTTGCTACAGTTCAACAAAAGAAAACCCTATTTGATTATAAAGTGACCTTATTCACAAGAGAAATAAAATGCTTAGGTGAAGAAACTGATACCTGTTTCAAGCCAAAAAGAGGTTGCTGCAAACACTGTCTAGAGCAGCGGTAAAAAAAAAAAATAAAATAAAAAAAAAAATAGTTGTTACAAGTCCATACACTTGTTTTATGTTCACATTTCTATATTTTCTGCTCTACTAGGAACATCTATTTACCTCCCCTGTCCAGGTAAAAAATGCTTTTTATTGCCACCCATTGTGCGGAAACCTCCCCCAGGTGTTTATGGATGTACTCGGCTCCTCGCTTGGCGTGTCCGCTCTCTGCCTCCTCTCCTGCTGTGTCTTCAGATTTATCCCGGTTGCATTTTGTATTTGTGGAGTGCCAGCGAGGCAGCAGCATGCCTGGGGTGCTCCTGCTGCACACAGCGTGGCTGTGCCTCGGCGCTGGGTGTGCGCGGTGCCATCGCCGTGGCTGCGGGACCTGGGTCTGCTGCTGGCTGCCTCTGCTGGGCTGCGCCTCCCCTGCCTCCAGCTGGAAAAATCGCAGAGATCCGTGTGAGCAGGCGGAGGAACGAGGCACGGGGTGCAAAGTGCACAGTTAAATCATTTTGTCAGGGCTCCCGTGCGCTGCTTGGCCTGGATGTCGCCGCCTGTTTGTGTCAATGCCGGCCGTCAATAACTCAGCCTGATGGGAACAAGGAACAGCGGATCCATCGCTCCCTTTCTTTGCTAGGCATTTTGTTATGTTTTGGTCTTTCTGTTAAAATCTGTCTTCTGCCTGCCTTGAATTTCCCATCTGCATATCTGCCCTGCGCACATCTCTTCCTTTGCTGTGTATTTGAGTGCCCTTGTAGGACGCAGCATTTTCACACTGTGGGTGTGTTTATACTTTGCGACCCCATCACTTCTTTATCTTTTTTTCAAGAAGTTAAACAGAGCAAACCCTTTGGCTCTCTCCTTGGTAAGCCATTTTCTCTCTCCATCAGATTATTTTCTTGCCTCTTGCTCAGATTCTGCACCTTTTTAACAACCTTTTAAGCACATGGACAGCAGGAGCCATGCCAGCTGGTGATGCTGGTGCTGCCCTCGGTGCTGTGCTCACCTCTCTTCTCCCACTACCTCTATCCCCAGCTGCTCCCTGCTGTGCTGGGAGCCCCCAAACTGTTTGCCCATGAAGATGTCTCCTTTCTCAGTGTGTCCTGCAGCTTCCAGAGGCACACAGAAGCGTTCACTGGAGCAGCTCTATCACCAGTGTTAGGGCAGGCCAGCCAGGACTGCTTGGATGTTGAATATTCATGTAATCATTGTGTGATGTGGCCTTTTTAACAAGGCAAGGCTCGTGTCCTTCCCAGTCACAGGTTAAACCATTCAGGCTCTAGTACTATAATACATGGAAGTTAATTGTAATTAGCCCACGTACTGCATCCTTGGTGACATCCCTTCACAGTCCAGGTGCATCCATCAGCCCTGTGGGGCGACATTGGGGTTTAGGTTACAGTGGTACGCGGTGTTAGGGTGTGCATCCTGCAGGGATCTCTGCTTTTTGTTCAGCAGCTGGAAAAGCTGCCCTGCCATGGGACACTTAAGTAGCTCATTCTGTTTAATTTAGTCAAGAAAATAAAATTCATGAATTAGTTGTATTGTATACGTAAACTTTTGAGTGGTCGATTTCCAAAAGCCAGCAGAAGATCTCAAAATGAAATGCATTTTTTGAATCACTTGGGCAACTGGGCTATGCTTACGGAATTGGATTCATTGCCAGAAATGTCTATATTGAGCTGGGATGTCTTCTGAAAAAGTCTGTATCTTCCAGCACAACACTGGGCTGAGGATCTGACACAGAAACACTGGAGTTAAATTCTGGAGCCTGTCAGAGGCACGGGGCCACAGCAGCTACTTCTGATCGTCCCTTCTGCTGATAGACACCGTAGACCTCAAACTGTACCCTGACAGTTTGTAGACTCGAGGGCTGGCTCCAAATATGTTTCATGCCTCTATTCAGCCTCATACAGGCAGCAGATGTGCTGATTTGTTAGCCACGAGTGACTCAGAAGAAGTGACCCAGCAGGGCTCCCACCCAGCGCCCTCGCAGCCAGGGGGGTGTCAGCCCCACGGCTGCCGGACCACCTCTGTGCTCAGCCTGGCAAAGCAGGTAATATTCGGTAATATTCGCCCCGTTCTTGGGATTCTGGGTGTAGATGCCTCTGTATCATTCATTTCCTCTTTGTCAATATTAACTGATGTGTTAGTGATTAAGTTCAGCTCAGGCATTATTGCATCGTCATTAATCATGACTACATCTGTCATAGAAGTCATTAGAAAGAACCCGTCGCAGCTATTTTTATACCCCATTTAATTTTCATGCAGGGATCACGCTTTAATTCTTGTAATGTATCTTCACAATGATAAAAATTTGCATATCTTCATTCACTGAAGAGGATCTGTTAGCGCAGGCACAAATAAAAACCCTACTGCTAGCACGGGGTTTCTGTAGGAACCGGATTCCAACGTCTGCATGTTTCTGCCTACACACATGTACTACATTAAACGGAATCACTTCACAGGTAGAATTACTACCCTGGACAATTCTAATTTGTTGGAAATTAAACATAAGTGGTTGATTCTGGCTGCTACATGACATAAATTACTAGCAAATTGCTCTGTAAGATTTCATTATAAAGTACACGCTGTTGTGAATGATTTGCTGCTTTAGTGCCGAACTTTTATTTGTGTGCCAGTGCTTGAAGGACAATGGCAGGACTTAACTTTTGTTTAAAGCCACAAAAGTCTGGAATTGATGCTATTTACTTGTCTTACTTGACCTTTTAAATCTTCTTTTACTTTTATCCAAAAGCCAAGCGCAAGGCACTTTTCAAAATGCACTTGTTGAAATGCATTAAGGTCTTGTATTAAAGCTGCATTGAATTTGTAGTAAACTCAAACCAAACTTGAATTAATGGAGCTTTTCCTCAGCTGGTGCAAAACGCTGAAGCGCTGCTGGCTTTTGCTGAGCAATGGCAGTGCTTAAATATAGCTCCTGTGAGAATAATAGTTCTGAAATGGGATGAGGCTTCCAAGGGGAAGAATTTATATTCAGAGATTGTTAAGGCTAGAAAAAAAAACTTCATCGCTATCTTCATAAAAGTTCACTTGGCAAATCTTGTTTTAAACACCGTTCTGCTATGCATGAAATAAGCCTGTGGCAAGTGGGTTGCACTGAAATTTGGGGGCTTTGCTCATCACCCTAACGTCCCTGAGCCCCGGCCATTCTTCCTGTATTTGAGTCCAGGGTAACTCAGAACCTCTCATGGGCACCTTTATGTTTTTGAGACTTATCCAGAGTGCAGGAGCCTTTTTTCCTACTCCATTTCTGGGTCCTTTGCTATTTTTTTTCTGCTGGAGCTGCTGCTCCTGCTGCTTCAGGCCTTCAGTAAGGCAAGCAGCAAGGTCCGGGCGTGCTCACCAAGCTGGAGAGACCACAAAGCAAAGGCATCTGTTTGGTACGAGAGAGGGAGAAAGAAAGGAGGTGTTGGGGCACGCAGGCCATGCTGTGCACCCCGCGGGTCCCTGCAGAGGGTCAGAGTGCCCTGTGCCCACCTTGTACAACCCCAGTTGTACAAGGAGGTGTGTGTCAGGACAGCAGTCTGAGTCTTGCCATCATCCCGAGGCTTTTTGGAGAATTTGCTGGCATTTCTTGCTTTGCGCTACGAGCTTTATCTTTATCTACCCAAGGCAATCTGTTCTGCTGGGAGAATGGCTTTCTGCTTTTAATTTACTTTTGCTTACATAATGAGGCTAATAAAGAAGCACAGTTTGCCGCATCCACGGGGAGTTCATTTTGTGGTCCTCTGAGGGGAGCAGCAAGAACTCTCTGCACAAGCAGGAATCACCTTTGCCGTGTCATTTGAAGCCAGTGGTTTTGGCCAGGCTGTGTTCAGTAAGGAGCGCTGATCCCACTACGGGGGCTGCAATGAAGCACCTTCATAATTTAGGTTCAGTACTAGGAAGAAGGGTTTCCGAAGGCTGTAGGTTCTGGTAGGAGCCTGGTTTTGTTGCAAGAACTGTAAGATCTTTCTTCTTTTGTGAATTAATCGCCAGGAAATGACCTTTCTGCAGAAATGTGGTTTAAAAGAGGGTGTCTATTTGCTTAGTATTTTGTCGCCTGAGTCTTCTACTGAAGCATTTCTCCCCCCTCCCCATTTAATGGTGCCTGTTATCAGTGCCTGGTTATTTGGGGGCTAGGAGCACGAACAGCACAACACCGCCTAGCAGGGCTGCTCTTCCCTTTCAGTCATTAATATTTACGTCGTGTACCATTGTCATCCTCCCTCATCTTGACCAGATTTGCTCATTTTAATGCAGCAGGGAAGGGGATGGTTTTATCAGCAACCCTTTGGGTAGTGTGGGTCTGGCGGAAGGAGATGTGACGAGACCCTTTTAGGTTATGGTGGGACCCTTTTAGGTTATGGTAGGACCCTTTTAGGTTATGGTAGGACCCTTTTAGGTTATGGTGGGACCCTTCTAAGCCTGGCTTAGAGTTATCTCCATGCACATCAGCCCTTTGGTACCTGTGGAAGTCTGCTCCATGGAGAACAAGAGGCAGATGGGAGAATCTTTCCCTCACGTCTGAACTTAAAATGAGTTTTCTGGGGTCTGACAGGTCTTTGGTGCAGTTTTTTTTCACAAGCTGTGCCCGCACTTCTAAGCCCCGTGTCCGAAGCTGTGGAGCAGCTCCAGGGGCACTCAGCTCCCCGTGCCTGCAGCCTGCCCAGCACCACGGCCTGGTGCCACGGTGCCATCCAGCTTCTGTTTGGCACCACCGCGTTGTGGTGGGATTGCAGAGTCTTTTATGGGTCCATAAAACACTTGGAGACCAAGCGCATGGCTGGCAAAGCTAAACACAGCACAGACCTGCCTGCAAAGCTGGCAGATTTTGTTTCTGTACAGTAACTTAAAGCTTAAAAATGCTCCACAGCGAGCACAGAGCCATTTCCTTTCCATCTCTTGTCACCTGCCAGTTCTCTGCAAAGCCAGAGGGGCCAGCAGTGCTGGCACTTGCTCTCCAGAGACGTCCTTGGTCCTGGGGAGAGGCAGGAGAAATTCTGGTGCCAGGACTTGCCTGCACGCAGCACCGAGGCAGGGCAAGCACACGTGGCGTAGGGAGATCTCCGCTTGCATTCTGAGTTGACTTGGCAAATGAAATAAAATTCCTTCAGTCGGTGACCTGACCTGCATGTGTGCAGAGGAGAAAAGTGGTGGTGTTGCTAAAGAAATCCCGGAGCCCGTGCCTCTTAGTGCAGGTGCAGGGCCCCTGCTAAATGCTTCCTTCGTGAAATCTTTAAAATGCAAAGGGTTGCTCTGGTATCATTCAAGATTTATTTTTTCAGCCATTACCATTTTTACTTCCTAAAATATAATGAATAGCAGCACAGCCCATAAAAGATCATCAGCAGAGTAGGCTTTGTTGAAAGGCTGTGGATTGTACCAGCTTCTTGGCTTTTTACAGAAACTCATCGTTATTCAGCAGTCCCATTCTTGCGAGAGCGAGTCAAATAAAGCAAATAATGATTTGCAGATATGTGGGCAGATTAATGTTACAGCTTAACTCCTAAGTTATTTCTTGTTTGTTTACTCATTTGAATATTTTTCACTTGCAAAAGTTCCACGTGCATCACAAATATTGAATCCTGTAAAAAAACTCAGCGCCGCTGCGTGATCCGTGCTGCTCGCTCTGAAAATGCATCGTCCTGGCAGGGAGCCAAACCAGGACAGAGGCAGCAGCCAGGAAAATCCCAGCCACTGTCTGCAACCAACAGATGCAATTGGAACCACAAAATCAGATTTGTCAAATCCTTGTGAGTGATGGGGAGGCTTCCACGAATGTAAATCCTTCTGCAAACCTCCCACTGACATGCACTGCTGCAGCCAGTGCAAAAAAATAATATAATAAATAAATAGAAGGAAAGAAAGAAAAAAAAATACAGCAAAATCTGCCTAACTCCAAGTCCACCTAATATGAAATTCAGCCCTCGTTAGACCTGAAATTTAGATTAGCTGGAAAGCTGCAAACTGCACCTGAAGCTGTGTGCCCCCCGCTGCCCCCTGCGTGGTGAGGAGTGAGAGCTGATCTGCTGCTGCAGGCGAGGAGAGGTGCACAGCTCTGCGTGCCAGGAAGGGAAAGCCACTGGTGTCATCTCCTGACTTCATGTGGCTGCTGTCTGCACACAGGAGGTGAGCTCGCGTCTCCCCATGCTGAGTGGAGCTGGCCAGACTCATCCGCACATGTTTCTGTACCAATATATTACCCAGTGTGGCAAGATGTGGGTTTGGGGTGTCCACCTCTGTCACAACCTCAGCTCTCCTCTGGTTTTTCATCCTGTCTGTCCCTATCCTTTGGATCCCCCATCACAGAGTGGGGTCTCAGCCTCCCTGCTCCTTGGGGCCCTGCAACAAATACTGCTCCCAAGCCTGTCTGCCCCAGAAGTGCTGCAGCACAATTGCTTTCCATCCAGCACCTCCTTGAAGCTTGCTTTAGGGTTTCCAGATGCTTTGGGGGAGTCATGGCTCACTAACACCTCAAACTCAGTTGTGCTCTTGGGCATGACATCCCCCGTGAGATACCTCCTCCAGCACACTGGCTGGAAGTCAGGACAAGCATGGAAAATTTCAGAGGTCCTTCTTCTCGCTGGTTTTATCCTGTTACATCCTCTGGGATGTCAGACAAGTTCCCTGTGACACTGGTAGCAGTGCAGCTTCCCCACTATGCTCAGTTTTAGTACGGTAAAAGGAGTATGGAAAGCAGCTGGAGTGGTGCCTGCCAGTGCTTTGTGCCTCCTGCCACCTCTCCAGCTCTTGCAGAAAACCAGCTCAAGGTGCTGATTTATACTGGTAGGTGGCCTGGAGCACAAAAACTGCACGTTTTTTGCTGTGAGCATCTATTGTTAGACCTCCTCCACAGCAGCATTCAAGTATTCGATTTCTTTTTTTCCAAAGAAAACCACTATTGGTTTTACTAAGATCAGCTGAAGACTAATTAAAAACTGATGAGCTTTGGCTGATCTTGGCTAAGTAGAAAATAACAGTTTGATGGAAAATAAATCTTTAGGGAAAGTCAGCTTTCCATTCAGATGTGTTGAAGGGAGTTTTTTGTTGACCACTAGCATAGAACATCAATTTTACAATAAATACAGAAGAAAAAAAAAAAAAAAAAGACAGGTGATGTGTGCAGAGTGTTTGGAAGGAGTTAGGTTCAGAAGTTTTCCCATTTTGATATGTTTTTTTTCCCACAAAGATGATTTTTCTATTAGAACTGTTTCATCTCTTTAATGAATTGCCATCCTTTTGTACTTAAATACTATCGTAGGAGCCTGGAGGGACCCGCTGCATCCCCCCCAAATTGTACCTTGGGCTGAGCATGGCCCATCCCTGGCCTCCTTCACAGCGAGGAAATACCGAATGGGCCCCTCTGCCTGCAGAGCTGCTGAAAGGCGTTTGCTCAAAGGCTTAACCTAGCTGTCAATTAAAGTGTCCTCTGCAGAAGTTCAGCTGCATTAGGACGAAAAGCTATTAAAAAAAAAAAGAAAAGCTAGAAAATGCAAGTAGATTTTTATTTGTCTGACCCTTTGTACAAGGGTAGGGCTGATAAATCTGGCAGTATAGCCTAAAATAAATAGATCCAATTAACTTGGTGGCTGCAATGCGATCTTCAGCTTCCTCCTCCTGGCTCACACAACGTGTGCATGCTCAGATGCACCTCTCCTGCTCTCCTCTTTCCGAAGGAATTGCAATTTATAAGCTGAATCTGGAAGCACGGGGTATTGCCAGGCTCAGAGGAACATATTTTTGCGCTTGTTAGTGCTGCCGTATGTCATTTATGAGCATGTTATCGGGTAGCTGGGATCACTGCTGTGGTGGTGCCATCACAGCCATGTTACTCCATGGAGCAGGTCCTGCCCCTAAGAGTTGGCAACGTGAACGTAGCCGAGGCAGAGCCACGGTGCTGGATGTGGCCACCTGGAGAGATGGACCCGGCAGCACAGCGGGATTGCTGCCACGGTCAGCACGGGGCTTGGTGCACTCACAGCCAAGGGGGTAGGATGTCAGTAGGATTCTGCTTATCTCCTTAGCTTTTTAATACCTATATTAATTTTTAAGAGTTTGAATGTTGATTTATTTGTTTTAAAATATTCCTATTTTCAGCTATTAGTCAGATTTTCTTGTAAAGAAAATGTTCCTGAAGTAGTTCTACCACTGACAAAGGTCTTTCCTTTTCCTTTTCCTTTTCCTTTTCCTTTTCCTTTTCCTTTTCCTTTTCCTTTTCCTTTTCCTTTTCCTTTTCCTTTTCCTTTTCCTTTTCCTTTCCCTTTCCCTTTCCCTTTCCCTTTCCCTTTCCCTTTCCCTTTCCCTTTCCCTTTCCCTTTCCCTTTTCCTTTTCCTTTTTAAATAAATATATTTTTTAATATATTTCTATTAGTCTCACAACAAGAAAGGGTTCTCTGAAAACAGCCTCAAAAGGATTTCTGGTACAAAGACAGAAATTAAGCAAGAGTTCTCAGTCAGATCTTCAGCTGACCATCTTCTATCATCTCCGATGCAGTGGATGTGTTTTGTGTTTGTTTTTTGTTGTTGTTTTCCCCAGGGGTTTGTTGGGGTAGGGAAGATGCTGCCTGTCCTAATTAGCTCTGACTATCAAAAATATGATTCAGAAAGATGCCTGGAATCATGGAACTGACTCACAGAATCATCAAGGTTGGAAAAGCCCTCCAAGATCATCTGGTCCAACCATCCCCCTGCCACCAATGTCACCACTAAACCCTGTGACGGTGCCTGTGCCCGTTCTGGCTGCGATCCTGCGGTCTTTTCCCATACTTGCATATGGGAAAAATACATAAGGAGCAGCAGGAGTGCCCAGCAGCCACCTCCCAGCACTAGCACCACTCCTGCGGGAGCATGCTGAGGCTTGGTGCTCATCCCTTGGTCCAAATGGTTCAGAAAACTTTGGTGGTGTCACAGCTGGAAAGCAAATTTCCTTGCAGACAGTGGTCTCCTTGGCATGCCACGGGTCATCGTCTGTGCCCAGGGCTGGTTTGGGAACGCACACCTTCGGGCTGGTTTTGTAATTCTGGTTTAATTCACATGTAGGAGTGCAAATGATTTTTTTTCCAAACATAACATTTTAATTTCACTGAATTAAATCCATTACCTTCGGCTGGAAAATTGCTGTTGTCGTTTTCACAGGGATCACAACCATTATGAACACACGTGTCCTAAAGCTCTCTGGCCATCTGATCTTCTCGCTGCCCTGGCCATTAGGTTTCACTCAGCCACCTCCACATTGAACCTCAGGAGCTGTAAAACCACAGGTTAGACTCTAGTATATACACCAGAAATATTAATTCTGGTCAAATCCATTTGAATTTTCTGTCTGGCTAATGGACAGACCCAGATCTGTCAGACGAGGATTGTGAGAAGTTTTCCATTGAATCCAATAAGTATATTCATGATTCTTTTTTGCCCAACCCTTCAACATTTTTAGGATCTCTCATCTGCACAAAATCGAGCCTACGCTTTATTTCTTCATTTATTTAATGCATTTGCTTTCTGCAGGTCTGTGTGGGAATAAATGGAATATTATGTCAAGTAATCTCAGTTCTGCCACCAAGCCCCACACTGGTTTGCTTTAAGCTGTACCACTATTTATTGTTCCTAGGGACGATTGTTATTTTTTCAAATGGCTCATATTTGATTTTTATCTATCCAGAAAAATACAGTGTTGGTTTAGCTTAAAAAAGTTACATGCTGGGTTTGAGATGCTCCATTATTCAGCTGCTTCTGGAAGTTGTTGGAGGCATTTTCATGGAGATCATGCCCTGCCTGTGTAAAGGGATAACAGCGGCTGTAAATCATTCAGGAGTTATAAAGGCTGAATAATTTACCTGTCTAGTCTTGCACAGTGCTTCCACCGCTCTCATATCTGAGAACATTTTTGTATGCGACTGAGAAAGGACCGACCACTGCAGGTGGATAATTATCCTTCGTTCCTCCTGCCCCACATTGGCAGCACCACGAGAGGAGCAAGGCGCAGGACAGATGGGTACGGGGTGCTCAGCACACCCCACACCAGCAGGGCAGCAAACCTGGGTGTCGGAAGGGCTGAGGGCTGGCAGGGCAGGCACCAAGGGCTCTGATTTAGGTGGTCCTTGCAGGCACCAAGGCGAAGGCAGCGCTGCGGAGGCTCGCAGCAGAGCTGATGGGCAGGTGGAGAAGCTGCTCCCTCCCCTGCTTCCCAGGAGGGGGGCTCGGGGCCTGGGGACTTGGTGATTTCACCGAGGGGTTGGTGATTTCACCGAGGGGTTGGTGGTTTCATTGAGGGGTTGATGGTTTCATTGAGGTGTTTGTGTTTTCACGGAGTGCTCGGTGGTTTCACCAGGGGGTTGGTGTTTGCAGGGCAGGCAGGACAGGTGGTGCTGTGGCCATCAGCTCCCAGCCACTCTGTGTGGCGTGTCCTTTGCCCCCAGGGAGTCCGGTGAGCAGCCTGGTTCAGCAGAGCCATGTCAAGAGCAGTTCGGTGGTCCCAGCTGAGCATTTATCCAAATCCCCCAAAAGGGAGCACTGCCAGAGCGGGTTTGCTCCCCAGCCCTTGCCATCAGGCTGGCGGCTCCTCCACGGCAGCCAGGAAGCTGATCTGAATTTATTTCTCGGTGTTGTTTTGTTTCCTACCCCGTTAAATAAACCCAAGTCGGGACCTGGAAAGCTTAAAGCGCCATTTCGTTTTAGCTTTCAATTGCATATGAAAATAATCCCCGGAACAGCTAGAGGCGCCCAGAAAGAACAGCTGGAGGATGGAGAGACGTGGGAATAACGACTGCGGAGGGGTGGAAATTGTGCAAGGCTTTGCCAGCATCGTAATGAGCCCTGCAGTGCAGATGAATAGAGCGATCTCTCCCCAGCATGGCTCAGCATCCAGCGATCTGCTGGAGGCTGTGTTCCCCCCACCGGCTCCAGCAGCCGCTCGTAGGTGTCTCGGCCCTGCCGGGGTCGGATCCTGCTCTGACTGCATCCCTGCCTTTAGCTTCCAGTGCAAAACGTGGCAGCGAGCTGCCCGGATGGCTGCAGAGCTTTGCCTAGAGAAATAGTTCCCGTTACTCGTCTTAAACCTGCTGCATCAAAAGGGCTCCACCTTCACATACACAACAAACCAGGACACAGCTGAGTTCCCAGCGCTCTCGAGCCTTAGCACCAAGTCCATGGAGCCTCCAGGAGCAGAACTTCTCTGTGCAGCCGTGCCAGGGCAGTCTGCAGAGCTGTACATCTACCACGGGCACCCCGGCTTATTTTCTGCTCAGGTTCAGAATTAATGGTACAGGAGAAAGGTAAACCCCGCTAAAATATTTGACTAGGCATTATATATGATGCATTGACTCTGTTGGTCCATACAAGCACATTGCAGCTAGCAGGCTTCCATGCATCTCATGCTGATGTATTTACGCATATTTTAATGAATCAGTGTTTGGTATAAAAGCACACAAGCCCTGTTGCAAACAGCATCATGTGCAACATCTACAGTGTAATCCGTAGAAGACTTGCTGCCATGCCCAGAAAACAGAGTGCTGCCTCTGTTGGAAGTGAAAGAAATACCACAGGCTTTTCCTGAGAGTAATCTTTAGAGCCTGGGAATAATATATCAGAGGCACGGGCGTAGACACAAAATAAAATTAAAAAAATTGACTGCTTAGTCCAGCCTTCATTACTAGGTGCGATACAAATCCTCGCAAGTAACTTTCCCTCACCGGCAAGCATGCCCTCAATAGATGAAGAAAAATAAAAGGGAAGAAAAAAGGCTGGCTTTTAAAGCCGGAATGGCTCTGACTTTGCAGCGCACACCCCTCAGGCGATGAAGTAATTTACAATATGTTTCAATCAGATATTGGAGGCGGCACTTGCTTAAATCATCGCGGGTCCACTGGCATCGTAAGCGCGCGGTGGCTGCAGCCTGCTCCTGCCCCGTTCCCAGGCTGGGCCGGGCTGGTCTGCGGGGTGAGGAAGGACACGAGCAGTGCACGCGTTTACTTGAAAGCTGCTCATCTTAATCAAAACGTGCCGGCTTTTTCTTTTCAGCAGAATGTTTACTTTTTACCCAGATCCAAATAAATACTCAGAAGCTGCAGATCTGGTATACAAAACCCTGTTATTGTAAGAGAAGCGGTGATGGAGCCTGGCGACTGCTGCTGCAGGAAATTGTGAGCCACGGAAAAAGCTCAGTCCCAGCAGCGTGCTTCTATGCAGAGGCTAAAAAAGGCAGATAACTTGTCTTTGGGTGTATTTGTTTTGTTGCTGTGTAATAAAAGACATGACAGGGATCACAGAGGCTTTTCCGGCCTCACTATCCGTGTTTGAGGGCTCCAGCAAGAAGTGTCTGTCCTGGGGACAGCCTGCCCAGAGGTGCTCCCACATCGCTTCCCCGGGTCTGCCCCTGCTTCGTGTCCCTGCTCCAGTGGTCGCCCATCACCGCTGGCACCCTGCAGGGCTGGGCTCTCGTGCCCACAGCACGAGGCCAGGTGAAGATTTCATGCCCTGGGATAAGGTGGTGCTACCTGAGCTGATTTCTCATTTTCTGGTCTTGTTTCCTCTGGCACAAATCCTGCCCCAAGAGCATGTAAAGGTTGTTCCTTCTCTGTAGCGGACAGACATCATTGCTGGGGTAGCATTGCTAGTGGGTGAGTTAAATAAAAAGGGGCCACCAAAGCGACAGGAACTGAAACAGGGGCATCAGGTTTTATTTATTCCTGTTCCTAGAGTTTGGAGAGAGAGACAAATTAATTTTCTTGCTTAGGCTAGAATACAAATTGGAAAAATGAAACCAGCAGGTGAAGTCTCTGCTCAAGGTCACGCCGTCTAAATAAATTCACCGAATGGCACCTTTTCTTTTTTAACACATCTTGCTGTACAGACCACGATACGATCCCCACCACACACAGCAGCTGTCCAGCCTGAGACAAACAAGCACCCTTGCCATCACTTCTCTTCATAGCTGGGGAGACTTCATTTTCCATTTTGTAATCCTTACAGCATGAAAGTACTTGGGCTGAAAAATTCATTAAACTTTTATACAAAGCCTGTTTTAACTTCAGCCTGTTTGCTTCCCAAAGATAATTGTTTCAGAGAATGAAGCGTACTCCCTTTGCGGATTTTCCATATATTTTTCAAAAACTAATACTGGAATTATGAAAGATAGGAATAAGTATGGCAAAGTAAATTAAATCAAATTGCCGAAGCCTTGGGGAAGAGCTAATGCAAATGAATTAAACACACACAAGTTCCAAACAGCTACGCACTGAGTTTCCTTCTGAGTATCATTATTCTCCGGAGAAATGCCCAGGATGCTCCCACCTTCGCTAGCTGTGAAGTCACGATCTTGTAAAACAACCAAAAATAATAATAAAAAAATAAACTGTTAGCTCTGCCTACTATCGTATATTGTAGTTTTTCTCCTTCCTTTCCTTTTCCATTAAAGTTATTACCTGTAAAAGTGTAACTCTGAAATGAGCAAGCAAAGTTAATTTTCTCTTTCTGTCACTGGGTGTCATCTGCTCATGAATAGATGGAGACTCTGTGGTTTAAAGACTGCTTTGACCTTAAAGGCAGCGGAAAGTTTTATTTAAAAGCTTTTTATAAGGCTAAAGTATCTTATGAGTAAATAAAGCAGGGGAGAAAGGAGGAGAGGACTGAATACCAATACGACAGAAGTCATTAAAGCAGAGCTGCCATGAACAGAATTATTGTTCACCGAGTAGGGTGCATCGAATGGAAATAGCAAAACAAATGAAAAGAGATGACATTATTATGAATTGTAGACAAGGTTTGAATGTTCAAACACGAAAGAGGTTCCAAAAGCAGTAGGAGAAAATGATAGCAAAGTCATTCATTAAAAGCTGCTTAATAGACACACAACTTTCAGCAAGTTCCTGACCCCGAGCTCCCCGGTGCTGGCTGTGCTCTGCCTCCTCCCCGGGATCAGCGGAGGATGCCGAGGCAGTTCTTTGATCAGAGACTGTTTGACCACTATGTTGTATTTATTTATAGGATAATCTGTGTCTGGCTTGAACGTGGTGAACATTTTACCTGCTTCTAAAAGAATATTATGTTGGCTCTGGGAGTAAAGGTAATAGGGCTGAAGAGATTATGGGTATGGAAATCGGCGTTATCACCACTGAAGCGGGAAGAAAACTTGGAGAGCCTAATTCTCCAGGAGGGGAAGGGACTGGGCTATGGTAAATATTGGGGAATTTGAGTAGTAATTTTTCTGGCAGCTGTAAAATATCAAGATCTAGAAGATATTTGGCAAGAATAACCAATTGTAAGGCAGGGCGGTTAGAGGGAAATCGAGGGAGAGCCCATGAAAGGCAGGTTCGGCTTGATTAGCTGAATAGCTCTCCCTTGTAAGAAAGCTGAGATCTGGCACATCTTATTTCTGTAAAATAGCTCTTATCTTTAAGCCAACAATTCCCTGCAAAGCGGCTGCCTTGGGAAACTATTAGCGAAGCTGGATAAGGTGGAGGAATTGTAAAGTGAGGGCAGATGAAGACACTATTGGGTCGTGTTGAAATGGCAGATGTCAGGCTGCAGAGAGAGGCTAAGGGAATTTCTCACGAATCGATCTCCTTTTGTATTCTTTATCCTGTACCTGGGCACAAAGAACAGTCACGCGCTGATGAAATTTTCTGATGAGACAAAATTGGAGGATATTACCAATGGAAAGAAGGCTTGCAGTACTGAAGAGTTAGAATTTCTGGTCTGGTTTTTTGCTGTTATCTGTAGCTGTACCGCAGCCCACGTGCCAGCTAAGGATCTGGCCTAAAAATTATCCACACCCACAGAAGTCAGATATTTGATCTGACTTCTACTTTGACATGTTGTAGATCTGACATGGAGTTTACCATGTGAGCTGACCACGTAAAACCACAAGAAGGGTCAGGCTGGGATCGACAGGGTTTGGGACTGGCAGTTTCCGTATCACTGTCTTCTTCATCAGTTGGGAGTTTTTGGAGATTGAATCAGGGGTAATTGTCCTCAGGGTTGTTAGTCTGCCACTTCGTCACCCTCACCACCAAGCTCTGTGTCCTGTCTCTGATGCTGTTCACCACTTGTGCCTCTCTGCTCACTTTGGTCTGGAATTATGGTGGTGCCCCCTCAGTCACTCCACAGGCAGCTTAGATTATGTTACAAGATAAATTATAATTATTGTGATGAGCTACAAATACTGTAGCTGGATATCATGAGCTCTGAGCAATGCTGCCTCCAAAATTTACCTTAATCTCAAGTATTCTGTGTTCATCTGGATGTCTTCTGTAAGCGAGAGGTGATGAGCAGCGTGCTCATTACACGTGCAAGTGCGGTTTCTAAATTACAGGAGCTGAGGGAATCTGTTTACAGCTCCCATTATGTAGGGAATTAAACATCAGGAGTCTGAAGGTTAGTGGTATCTCTGATGGAGATACCGATCAATGAAGGACCTGAGGACAAGATGCTCTTGAAGCGATAACTGTGAGAGCTCTTTCTGAAGGGAGCGCCGCGTGAACTCTGTGCAGATCCTTCTCTTGCAGACATCATTGGGCATTTTACGTTTTCTGCCTGTAAGACACACCTTTTAACACAGATGCAAAGATCTCATGTATTTCACTGGCACAGGAAGCTTTCACGATTTTTTCTTTTTTTTCTTTTTTTTTTTCTTTCTTTTCCCTCTAATTAAATTATCCTTGTCTCAGCGCATGAGCCTTTTTCTTTCTAGTTCTCTCCCCTCTCCCTCTGAGGAGGGGGAGTGAGAGAAGTGCTTGTGCTGCAGGTCGGCTGCCCAGCAGGGTGAGACCTCCACACCGTGCCAGCATCGTTCTCTGCAGGCTGCCCTTCTTCTTTGCAATGATTAAGTTGTCAAAAGATAAATGAGATGGTGAAGTTAGGTTTTTGCATACACTGTATGGCGTCTATATTTTATTTATTGTGTATTTTGCTAGAATCAGAAGTCTGTCGGTTTGTAACCACAAATCTATATTATTTAAAATGCAGTTTAATTGAAGTCATGGGAAGATGACCTGTTCTGTGCTTACTGGAACATCAAACCTACCACCCGAGTGCGTAGCAGAGCTAACCAGATGATTATATAGATCTGCTGAAGCCTGAAGGCAGCTGCTGGGGAGCTGTGCTGCTTCAGATCCCTCTGCTCTCACTGCAAAGTTGGATCCGCCACTGAACGCAGAATTGCTGCCCTGAACCCAATGCCAGGGCAGTTGTTGCCTTGTGCACTTTGCCTCCACCGAGTCGAGGGTTTTGGTTCTTTTCCTCCCTCCTCCCCTGGCAGAAAGTCCCGTGTCCCAGAGTGGACACCCATGGCTCGTGTTGTGTCCCAAGTGATGGCACTGGAGAAGCAGCACAATGTTTGCTGGACGGTTTGGGTTTCTCTTTAGGCACTCATTAGAAAACATTTACAAGCAGAACGCAGTGCCTTGGGTGCACACATTGCTGTTACCTATTACTATTAAGTTTTGCATTCATCATTTCTGCGTTCCCCTCTTGTGAACGCAGTGCTGCAGCCTTTCTATGGCTAACGCTGCTCCTCACGCTAACACAAAGCTCCTGCCCTCCCCTCCTGTCTCCCGCAGACCCCCCCGCTGTGGAGCCGACCTTCCTGGAGATTCGGCAGGGCCAGGGCCGGAGCATCACCATGAGCTGCCGGGTGCTGAGGGCGTACCCGACACGGGTGCTGACCTACGAGTGGCGGCTGGGCAGCAAGCTGCTGCGCACGGGCCAGTTCGACGTGCAGGACTCCACCGAGTACACCGTCAGCAGCCTCTCCCGCGACAGCTACGGCATCTACAACTGCAACATCATCAACGAGGCGGGTGCCGGCCGCTGCAGCTTCCTCGTCACAGGTAGGCCTGGCGGTTCCGTGGTGCCACGGTGCTGGCACGAGTGGAGGCGATGGACGGAGCGTGCTGAGGCTTCGTGTGTCGTTGGGTGCTGCTGCTTCTGATTCAGCTCATGGATTGCCTGAGATACGTCTTTCCAAGCAGGTTTATAGCTGGAGGGCATCTGGTTTGGATTCCGGGGAGGTTGGTAACAAAATAGGAGATTTAGCTTATTTCAGTGGTTTAAGGATAAAGTTTTATACATGTGAAATGCAAATATCCTTCCTCCACGGGCATCTGTCAATATGCTTCTGAAATAGTCTAGAGAGAGTCATCAGGTAGCAAATTTCACCTGTTTGAAGTTTGCAGTGAGGCTTGAATTTCCTCTTTGTGGGTTCCCCTTCTCATTGAGCAGGCAGACCCCAGTCCTGAGCAACTTCAAGCAACCCAGGTACAGAAGGGTGTTGAAATGTGCTGCTTGCCTGAAAAAGCTAAAGCCCCGTGACCCTAACACACAAGATCACAGACTCGGGGCAGGTGTGCAGCCCCAGCCACGACCTACCCACGCTCTGGATTTGGACATATTTTATGCATCTTTTATCATCAATATCCCCTGTTGGACCTGACAGTTTAACTGGGTTTTTAGAAACACAGGGCTTAATTCTTCCTCTGTTGGCTGTTAGTTCCCATGGCTTGAAGATGCAGCTGCCTGGTCCTGCAAGCACCCCCTGCCTGCAGCAGGCACCGTGCCCAAACTGAGGTCCTGCTGGAGCTGGAACCACATCAGCTCCAAGTTCCCCATCCCTCTAGGCTCGTTGACCAGACTTTATTTAGCATCACAGAAGGGAAAAGAGCTCTTAAATGAGCCACCTCCTCCCAAGGTCTGAGGTGGGCCAGGAACCCCTTGGTCATCTCTAGGCACCTGCCCAGCATCGGCACTCTCCAGAGGCCGGCATGGGCAGCCCCAGCCTCCCTAGAGATGCTGGAGCAGTGGTCCCATTGCAGCGTAAAATCCCTCCCATCAGCTTCTTGGAAGGAATAGTAGGAAAATAAACCAAAAAACTATGAGTTAAGAATAAGTAAAAGAGCTATCTCAGAAGAAAAGATGGCCCATCTCAGCTAGCATTTTATTCTTGTTTACTGACCTAAAAGGGCAGCAGAAAGGTCATGGATTTAAGTGATGTGCCACAGAGTTCTTCAGCTCCCTGCCTCTGGGGAGTCTCACAAGCACAAAATCCCATCAACGCCCCTGGATGCCAGGGGAGAACCACCATACACCATACACATCCGTCCTGGGAGCAAAGAAAACATTTTTGATTCAGCTCCCCAGCATGTTTTTCAGTTAAATTTGGTTTTATTGGAAAACAAACAAACAAACAAACAAAAAAAGTTGGCCTGATTTAATGCGAATGCTTTTTTTCTCTTTTGGATGTTGTCGCTTGGCATCTTGTTTGCAGGGATTACACCAGGGCCAGCAGTGTGCAGCACAGCTGTGGTGGGAACAGAGCAAGTACCTGCTGACTGATGGCTCTACTTCTTTCTAAATGTAATCAAGCCTTTGGCTAAGTTATCATTCAGAGCCTGCTTGGAGGTATTTTCACAGCCACTGGCTTCTTCAACTCTTTGGAGTTTAATCCAGAAGGTGGCTCTGAAGGAAACCAGAGAAAAAACCTTTTTCCTCAAATGAGCGAATGCAGTTCAATTTGCTGTTCATCACTCTTTGGACCCGATACTGTAGAAACCTATTCTAAGGCAATTATTTTGCCAAGACTGGGGCAATTTGAGTGGCTTTCTGTGATTTATTACCATGCCAAAGCAAGGCACATAACTGAAAATTAGTACTAAAATGGTTTTATGATACACTCCGTCTCGCATCCCTCCTGCGCTTTGCTCCTTTTTAGTCCATACCATTATGCGAATTTATGCTGCGTGGCTGCGTTAAAGATGCTGAAAGTAACCCTTTGGGTTATGACTTCGTGCTTTCCTCAGTCCTCGAAGGTTAAATCCCACGTGTTCGTATTTAGTAAATATATTCTCTGACACACGGAGTTGAAACTGCTCCCAGGGAACGGCAGCAAGTGTATTCTGCTCCCAGGTCTTATTGGAATAGATGAAACTAAAGCACTGGGGAACTGAGAAAGCGTAGAAGAAAAATGACAAAATGGTAAAAAGGAGGTTTACATTCACCAGGAATGTGATTACAGAAAAAAAAATAGGTCACTTCTTCGACACACACACAGAAAAAAGCCAAATAAATAACCCGTGGCAGGAATCTGGCAGCAGTGGAGCACTTCGGGTGCAACCATGGGAGTCGTCGTCGCCCATTTTCCGCTGGTTTTATTTCCAGGTTTTCATGTAGTAGCAGAGTGCTGCAATGCTTACGTTGCAAGGGCTGCGGAGAGGCATTGGTATGCTAAGAGAAGGCTTTTCAGCACAGAACTGAAAGCGCCTGCATGAAAAGATTTATGCCGGCCCTGGAATTTGCAAAACCTGTTTTTATTGCACTTGGATTCTGAGCCAAATTTGAGAAGATGCAAGCAAAATAAATCACACGTGGCAAAGGGAGTTGATTTATATCGGATGGGCCAACCTGAGGCAGATTTAACCTGCTAGTGTCTTAAAAATAAATGAGAACATACAAGCAAAATTGTGGGAAAGCAAGGATGAGTTCCCCCTGCTCGCAGCTCCACAGTCTGTGTATTCTGTTCAGTGCTTGATGGGGCACATAATGCCCAAAGAGCGACAGAAAGAACATTTCGGTCAGGGTGTGATTAAAACCCTGCCAAGACTGGAAGCAAATTGAAAAGAAAAAAAACCCTGGGATGCAGAAAACGTCATGAATGGCGCTGGCTATTCGTAAGGCTTCATGCGTGTGGAGGAAGGACCTGGGAGCAGGAGGGTGCTGGTGGCGGTGGCAGTGTCACCTGCTGGATGCCACACGGTGGGCACAGGACTTCTGTCCCTGGGGAAGAGGAATGTGGGAAGAGGCATGTTTGGGGGTTTAAAGCTGTCTTCATCCTTCCCTGTGCTCTTCCCAGTGATGTAGTGGTGGGCTCCTGTACTTTGGGGATCTTGCCCAAGGCACCCCGAGGCACCCTGGGGACACTTGTGCATGGGGATTTGGGCCTCCTCGAGCCGGGGGAGGCTGAACCCTTTATTTTCCAGCCTCCTAAGCTCTCAAACACGCAGTGGTGTTGCTGGCGGAAGAGCTGGTTCTGCGGCAGGGGTTGTTTAGCAATACTCTGTGCACCCGGGGAGCTGTTTAGGATTAAGATTATCCGTAATTGAGGTTACCTGACGAGTGTCAGCACCGCGCTTTATCTTCAGCAGCTGATAACTTTGGCAAGCTTTAACCACTTGCACTGAAATCTGTCACGCTGCTGCCTGCCTCGGGCTGAATTGTTTACAAAAATTGCTGTCCAAAGAGTTACTTTTAAGTATGGAAACAACATTCTGTTTCATCCAGGTTAAATTCTTGCAGCTGTTTAACTGCAGCTCAGTGTGCCTGAAAGGGCCACAAACGCACTCTTGTATGATCCTCTGCTCAGGTTGCATCGGGAAATCTGCCTGTAAGTCTGGACTGGCAGTGCTATATACGATATCTGTGATGCTGTCTAAATCAGTATTTATAGTGCTGGGTAGCACTAAAGAAAGCTGCAAATGTCACTGCATTGACACCGCTACTTTTAGGAACTGATTTCTGACCCCACAGTAGAGCTCCATCAGACTCATTTGCAAGGACAGTTTGGGATGCTTGTTTTGTGTTGCTCTGTTTTGGTTGCCCTTTGTTTTCCCCATTAAACATTGCTTAAATTAATGAGCCAATCTTTAATTATTTACTTATCCAGTCCTACTTCTCACTCTCATTGCTTATGGCCGAGACCGATGTCGGGGCCAGTCACGTAGGGTGGAACTGTCGGCTGCCAGCGTGAGCACAGCTCTCCCTTCCTATGGAGCATAACGAACCTGAACCCTGGGCACTGACCTCTCCCCTCTGCATGCCCACGGCATCCATCCCGGTAGGAGCTGCGTGGTTCCCAGGAGCCTTGCAGGAACATCCTCGCTGGATGTGTGTAAGCGTGGGGAAGTTTCTGCCCTTGTGTTTCCTCTTTGCCCTGGGCACCACGCGCGGTGCCTCTGGTCTGTGCGGCATGGTGCTGAAGTGGTATCAGCGCTGCCATCAGTTTTTCCTGAAAGCCAGGATGCACGAGGACATCGTTCTGAATTAAATTGCAGGCACGTGAAATTGCAGGGTGTTGGGCTCTTCTCCGTGGCCCCATTAGCTGAATTAAACAGTGTTCTGCCGTGTAAAGTTTTATAGCTTCGTCAATCCTTGCTTGTTAAGGACGGCCTTTGCTCTGAGCTAGGGGACAGAAGTCTGTGCTCTTTGTAGCTTCCCATTTTATTATTTTTTTCTTAGAAATTCTTTGGGAATCACATGAAGGAACAAGGGACAGTTCCAGAGTTTATGTTTTAGGACACCATCCTTCTTGCCTTCAGCACCAGCTCCTCACACACCGGTGGTTTAAGGGGCCGTCCAGGGCACTCCATTATTGAGACCTAGGGACAAAACCAGTTCCCTGGCAGAAGTAAGGCTTTGACCCATTTGAGGTGTGTGCCATCCATTTTATCCTAATTTCTGAACGGAAATACGGCCCAGAACCGAAGCAGACACCCATGGCCTGAGTGCTTCTCCCTGCCCATGTCCTCCATAAGTGCACGGGGCCGCTGGCTGCAGGGCTGGCTGCATGAGGTGAGTTAACGTCAGGGGCTGATGAAAACTGAAAACCAGAAACATATTTTTCCTTTCTTCTCTTCCCATTCTAACACTGCTAAGTGTTTTTATATGAGTAAAGCTAAAGGCATTTGGGACAAAAATGCGTGCTTCTCCTTGGTAGTGTCCCTTTCATTTCAAAACTCAAGGCAGGGTGATCGATGGCACTCACAGGCACGTCACCCCTGGTCTTCGAGGAAGCCAGCATGGGAGAGGCAAGTTCTGTGCTGGAAATACAGACGTGGTCTTTTCTTAGAATAACAAATATTCTCCTTCATAGATTCACTTCTGCTTCTCTTCTACACATCTCCCTCAGTGGGAATTAAGGAATTATATTTACTTTGTTCTTTTAAATATTTATCTTTTTTTAAATATGTGACGTTTTTCCTCCAAACCACTTTGTGTTTATATTTTTTGGCAGGGTAAAACCCTAGTTTCACTGAAGTCTAAAGAAAACTGATCCACTTGGGTGGATTCAGAATTTCTCATGTAGTCAGCACCAGGGGGCTTGGGGGCTTTCATTTTTAAATCCAAATCTCCCCTGTTTATGCCCTCCACCTCTCTTATACCGTGGTATTTCCCCAATGTCTTCTTGCATCTGTCCTCTGCGTCCCCACTGCTTGAGCGAGTCCCCGCACGCACAGGTACGCGGGAGCCCCGCAGCCATGCGCCAGTGCCTGTTAGCAAGCTGCTATTAATTTTTAATCTCCAGATCTTCCCTTCGGTGTTGTCATTCCTGTTTGTTTATTCCAGCTTTTCCGTTTGTTTCCAAGTTTGGCTTCTGTCGTTGTCTCACCCCGCTGAGCAGGGGCTGTCCTCGTGGCGGCAGCGCGGTGCTGGCAGAGCGGGTGCCCGCCGGCCGTCTGCCACGTTACCAGCGGGTTCAGTTCAGCCTTTCCTCATCGTAGAGCATCTCTTTGGCCCTTTCTAGACTTCTCATCCAGCTTAAGCCAGGGACACAGAATGGGGAGGACAGGAGGGGACTGTAGGAGCTCACCCTCATCCCCCTGCTCTCACCACTCGCCCTTCCCACTCCCCACTGCGTTCTCACTGACTGGTCCAGCCTGGCTTCAGAGCACAAATAGCAGTCAGGAGGCCAAGAATATCCAGACAAATATACCAACAGCACACTCAGACATCTCTTTTAAAACATCCCACTGTCAGGTCCTTGGATGGTCCTATCCTCCCTGTACTCCGCTGCGGTTCTGTGCTCCATCAGCTCCCTGCCTCAAAATCCTCTGGTTTGTCCTCTTAGTCACATTAATTATTTGGCTAATTCATTATAACTTTGCAGATATTAATTTAAATAAGACAATTTCCTATCATTAAAGTCCAAACCATCTTGGAACTCGCACACGTTGCCTGGGGACATTTCGGAAAATTAAGCGGTCCTTGGGCTCTCATCCCTTGACACACTCACGCCTGATTTCGTGTGGCTTGGGAATGTGTGGCACTAACCTACTTATTGCTTTCAGATACTTCATCTGCCTCGAGATTAGCCATGACATTTTCCTGAACTGCTGAGATACTTCTGGTAGTTTGGCCCTGGGTCGCTCAGCGGCGCATTCCCGTCTGTCAGGAGGCACTCAGATACTTTGCTTTAATGGGCAATTTTCTGATGGTTATCCTTTTGAAATCTGCTGGAGTGCAAGGCTGAGGCTAAGGTCCGATTCCCTTTGCTCTTTATCATCTTCTCTTGGGTAGTGTTATTGAGAGCCTCAGATTGAATTTTCATCTCCTTACTGCTGATTTACAGCCTGAACAAAGATGCTATCGCACTGATGTCTGTTTTTGAAAATTGCTTTTAAACCATGCAAAAGTAGAGAACAGTGCTTTTTTTCCTTTATTTTTCTTTTTTCCTTTTTCTTTCCTTAACATTTCAGCATCAGCAAGACCAGCCCTCTTACTTTCCTGTTGTCTTCAGCAGGGTGCACGAGTGCTCGGAAGCACCGGGAGGCGAAGTAGCTGCCGGTGCCCCAGCAGGGACTCCCTGGGGGACACCCATGTAGCACTGGTTGGAGTTTTGCTGTGCTTTGCATGGGGCAAGCACACTGCTGTAGCGACTGCATCGCTGCCCAAGCCTTGTGCAGTTTCAGTTTATTTTGCCCCTGCTAGCTGGGCTATAAGAGTTCCTATTTTTCCAGGTGTATCAGCAAGACTTTCAGGCATGAAATGGCCCAGATTTCCTTCCCTCTTGCCTTACAGGGATATTTGTGTCTTGCAGGAAAACTAAGAGCCAATGCTGCTCTGTTTTTATGTGTGATTGAGAAGGAAGCCGGTCAGCTGAATATGAGCCAGCAGTGTGCTCAGGTGGCCAAGAAGGCCAACGGCATGCTGGCTTGCATAAGAAGCAGTGTGGCCAGCAGGGCTAGGGAGGTGATCGTCCCCCTGTACTCAGGTGAGGCCGCACCTCGAGTACTGTGTTCAGTTTTGGGCCCCTCGCTACAAGAAGGACATCAAGGTGCTTGAGCGGGTCCAGAGAAGGGCGACGAAGCTGGTGAGGGGCCTAGAGAACAAGTCCTACGAGGAGCGGCTGAGGGAGCTGGGCTTGTTCAGCCTGGAGAAGAGGAGGCTCGGGGCGACCTTATCACTCTCTACAGGTACCTTAAAGGAGGCTGTAGTGAGGTGGGGGTTGGCCTGTTCTCCCACGTGCCTGGTGACAGGACGAGGGGGAATGGGCTAAAGTTGCACCAGGAGAGGTTTAGGCTGGATGATAGGAAGAACTTCTTTACCAAAAGTGTTGTTAGGCATTGGAACGGGAAGTGGTGGAGTCACCATCCCTGGAGGTGATTCCAGGGTGATGGAGTTCCCAAGCCTCTCTCTGTCATAGTTGAAAAGTCCTGGCACTGGGCGATGTCCCTGGTGAGTGGAAAGATGGAAATGTCATGCCCCTCCTCTTCAACAATTAAAACAAAGAATTGAACAAAGAGCACTACTCTTCAAGAATTAAAAGAATGAGGAGACATTTCTTCTCAGAAAGAGCAGTCAGGCATTGGGACGGGTTGCCCAGGGAAGTGGTCGAGTCACTGTCCCTGGGGGTGTTCAAGGAAAGCTTGGACCTTGGTGCACAGGGACATGGTTTAGTGGGTGACACTGGTGGTAGGGGATGGTTGGACCAGATGATCTTGGAGGTGTTTTCCAACCTTAATGTTTCTGGGATTCCAGAGAATGTTCCACTGATCAGAGGCTAGAGCCTGAGCTGGAAAAGGTCACGTGGAACATGTGGAACAAGGTAGATCAGGCTGCCACTTGCTAGGTCCTGCACTTTTGCCACCTAACCTCACCCATAAAAGTGGCCTGAAAGAAAGCTGGGATTCTATAAAGGAGTGTAGCCATGGAACAGGGAATAACAGCTTTGAACAAATGGAGGGGAGATTTAGACTAGATGTGATGTGGGGACGAAATTCTTCACTCGGAGCACAAGCGCACATGGGAATTAGTTTTGAATATGCACCTTGCTTCTCTCCTTTTTCATAAAGAACAAAATTACCTAAAAAACAGTGTAAAAAATAAACCCGGGGCTCAGGATGGGAGGTGCAGGGCAGTCCCTGTGACAGAGGGGCAGCCTTTCTCTCTGGCGAGCCAAATGGCCCGGGGAAGCCAGCCCCAATAAAGGGGCCCTCAGCCCCAAAACCCTCCTTCTTCCTCCACCCGAGAGCATCGTCCAGACCACTCCCAACACAGCCCCCCAAATTCGGCCACGCACGGGCCCCTCCATCACAGAGGCTTGCTGAGGTCACAGTGGCCACCACTGCCCCGCCTTTGCTGCGGGCCCTATAAAAGGGCCCCCGTGCCGCTGGCCCGCCACTCGCTGAGCTTCGAGGCCCTCTGACAGCCGCATCCGTGGCAGAAGGAAGAGCCAAAGCAGCAAGGCGAGAGGCGGCCCTCGTTGGTGTGAGCGGACAGCCATGCAGTCGCAGCGAGCACCAGCAAGGAAAGCAGCCGAGGAGGAGAAGAGGAGGAATGGGCAGAGGCAGAGCGCCGGAGGCACAGCAGACACCAGTGCCCAGGGCAGCTCTGGCACCCAGCCCGCAGACACCCGCAAGCGGTCCCAAGGGCACCGCAACGCTGCGGGGAACAGGCCGGCCCCTCGACCATCCAGCGACAGGGGGCCTGGGCCTTCTTCCAGCCAAAACGGCGGCGTGAGGCACAGGCAGGACCAGCAGCCGGAGCGCCGCAAGGAGCACAGGCGTGACTACAGCACGCAACGCAGTGCGGGGCCCAGGCGTGGCAGCGTCGGGCCCACACGTGGAGAGGAAGCGCAGAGGGGAGCGGGACCGAGGCGTGGGAGCGAACGACCCCGTGATTTGGCACCCCGCACGGAAAGGTCTCCCGATCAACAGCGTCACGTGCGGCCAGGACCCAGCAAGGGCGGGCTCATAATTCACGTGCAAGCCGTGCGACGCCCTTCCCCTAAACCTCACAGCGACTCGGGCCATGGGCCTTACAATGCACGCAATGGTCACGAGGGGGGAAGGCAGGAACATCGGCCGGACAGCCGCATGCAGCAGAGGCGTGCCCCTAGCCCACAACACAGCGTGGGACCCAGGCACGGCCAGAAATGGGACGTCAGCGGCGGAGCCACAAGGGGAAATCCACCGCGCAGTGTCATGGGACCCAGGTATGAAAGTCGACGACCCCGTGATTCGGCACCCCGCATGGAAAGGTCTCCCAGTCAAAGGCATCGCGTGCAGCCAGGACCCAGCAAGGATGGGCTCAACCAGCAGCAGCTCCAAGCCGTGCGCCGTCCCTGCCCTCAACCTGACAGCGACTCGGGGCATGGGTCTTCCAGTTGGCGCAGCGATGGCATGGGGCGAAGGCAGGCACATCGGCCAGACAGCCGCATGGAGCAGACCCGTGCCTACCGTGCAAGCCCAGACACCTACAAGCGGTACCGTTGGCACCGCAGCGATGCAGGGAACAGGCCATCCCCTCAACAATCCAGCGACGGGGCACCTGGGCCTTCCCATGGCCACACCAGTGATACGAGGCAAAGGCAGGACCACCAGCCAGATCGACGCGGGGAGCAGAGGCGTGTCTACTATCCCGAACAGAGCGCGGGACCCAGCCAGGGCCAGAATCCAGTCTTCGGCGTCGGAGCCACGCATCAAAACCAAGCCGACAGTGGCACAGGACCAAGTGGAACTGGCCGACCCCCTGGCTCGGCACCCTGGCCGGAAAACATGACGGATGGAAGGCAGCCCGTCTGGGCAGTGCCGGGCAAGGACTGGCTTAGCCTTCTGCCCAGCACCGAGGAGCCCATGGAGCTGGAAGACGTGGAGGAGCCGATGGAGGTGGATCCCCCTCTGCCAGAAGAGAGCTGGGACCCCCGCAGCGCGTCCTTGCTCTCTGCTCTGCAAGCACACAAGGAGCGGCGCAGGAGTGCCCGGACCACCCCCTACTCGGTGTCGCGCAGGCTCCATCGCAAGCATTAGCTCGGGATGGGGCCCCCAAACACCATGGACATGCCGCAGGCTTAGCTGCGAGACGTCCCAGCAATAAACCACTCTGTTGCTGATTCTCAGGGGTTGTGTGAGTGCTTCTTTCCCTTCCTCCAGCCCTTGTGCCAGAGGTGGCAGCCCTTCTGCACAGAGCCTCAAGGGAGGGCACAAGAGAGGACCCAGCGCCCTTTGCGCTGCCAAGTGGTGGAGTCACCATCGTTGGAAGTCTTTAAAAGACGTTTAGATGTAGAGCTTAGGGATATGGTTTAGTGGAGGACTGTTAGTGTTAGGTCAGAGGTTGGACTCGATGATCTTGAGGTCTCTTCCAACCTAGAAATTCTGTTATTCTGTGAAAACTCACCTTCATTTAGTGGCCCTATTTCCTGCAGAAAACCAAATTAAAAAATCAAATCTGATTTAGAAAATTTAAAAAAGAAAAAAAGATTTTAAAAAATCTGTGCTATTTTCTTGAGAAAATGCTGTGTTAGCACAGGCAGAGAATTTCTGTCTCTTCTTTGAGGACTCCATGTAAATGAGCGTGTTGTCAAGAGCACAACTCATGGCTGATCTGCTAAAAAGGGATCAGTAACATTGGGCAGTCCCTAAATGCTGAACAAAGGGGAAAGATGTCAGGCAGAGCGTGGCCCCTTCTCCTTGGCAGGTACCGAGGGCTTTGCCCAGGCTGCCCGGCGCCTGGCCGAGGTTCAGGCTGCACAGCCCTGCTGCTGGGGTCTAAAGGCTGCTGGTTATCCAGAAGGTGCTCTTTTTACAGGTGAAGCTTCAGGAGTGTTTTCACCATGAATATTTATTTCCCAGAGCCTGCACATCTTTCAGAAGGAAAAAAAATATAAAATATCTGTTTTCTCAGTGAAAAAGAGCTACCTTTGATATTTGCTGTCCTGAAAATCTTAAAATGCTAGCAAAAGAGAAACTTTTTTTTTTTAAATATAACCCAACCAAGTCACTGTTTGGCACACGGCAGAAATGGCTTTTTAACAGAATTAAGAAGAAATGGGGGCCTTCAAAGATAAATGAAGAGAGGTTAAACCCAGTAAAACGGAATATGTTTTCTGAAACATTGCGTAGTTCAAAGGAAACCTAATCAAACTTCAAAACAGCTTCTTTAGCATAGGAAAACATCAAGGCTTTTCTCCTCAGCTGCAGAATTCGTGTCTGTGCTAATCTAAATAATGTGTACGTGTCCTGAAATGCGGTCCCATTAAACCTTTTAACAAAGGGTATTTTTCCCCTCAGTCAGTTTTGTGCCCCATGCTAACACATGAGTGCTCTGGGCAGGGCCCAGGACACAGGAACACACTTGCTGGAGTGGGTGCAGTTGGTATTTGGTAATTCAGCATGAAATCTGCCAAAGGACTGAGGACAAAAAGGAGCTAAATTAAACAGAGAGCTAGATCCAGGGCAGTCAGCAGGTTGGCGTCTTCCTTGTAGGAAGGACATGGCCATGGCCCTGCTGTGGGAAGCAAACCAGCCGTACAAGGGGCATGCTGATTGCACTGAAACACACGGGTACAGAGGAGAAAATAACATCACTTTCAACCTGCCTCCTTCCCAAAGCCAACATGGAATTAATCGGTTCAGGGTTCTTTTTTAAGAGCAAAAGCAGAGGAAAAATATTTTTTGTTGTTTGATTTCAATCCAAATTTGCTTTCCATTTTTCCATTAAACTCATAATCAATGTTACAATCGAACTTATAACAGTGTTATTCACTTAATCCTTACAATGAATTATAGGCATCTCTTTTTGATATGCTGCTTTCCTTACTGCATCTTTTATCCTGCTCTGACTCCGCTGCTGGTTTCTGTAGGGTGGTATCATGGGGGGTGAAAAGAGGAGGTGCCCCCAGGGAGCCCCCCAGCTGCCTTGCTCGCCCCGCAGAAAGCTCCGGGCTCCGCCGTGCCCTGACTGTGCCACCTTTCAGGTGTTTAAGATGTTTCCTTTCAGGTTGGATGTTCTGGTGCCAAAAAAGATACAAAATTGTTTAAAATACCTAAAGTTACTTTTTTTTTTTAATAACAAAAAAAAAAAAAAAAAGTGGTAAAGATACTCCCCCCCCAGTGTAAAAATATTGCCATATAAAACCACTCCAAGCCTCTGACAGATTATGATTAATCAATATAGGAGATCGTCTCCACAGAGCAGAACTTTTTTGGCACTAAAAAAGTATTGGTAAGACATCTTCAAGCCTGAGCGTGTCCCAGTATAGACAAGCCATAAGAGCACGCGCCATTAATGAGGCTGTGTTGTGTCCAAGTAAAGGATTTTATGTCCCTTCCAAAACCTTCAGATGATCTTTTTTTACAACGAGAACTGGAGAATTACTTTAAAAGTTGCATTTATGTATGAATATGCAGCACAGTTGGCTAAATGCTTGGTGCTTGTGTTCCAAACTGCCAAAGTGACTGGAGTGAGCACTTCAAGGACAAGTTACGCACTTGAAACAGGCAGGGCACAGCGTGACACCGAAACGTGGCAAGGGAGAGAGGTAATAGAAAAAAAAAAAAAAGCAAGAGAGGGTTTAAGTTGGAGAGCCACGACCTAAAATCCTGTCTGGAGGCAGACTTCACCTCTGGATAATGCGCTTTGCTCTTGTTGAATAGAGCGTTGCTGCAACTCGGCTGGTTCAGGGGAGTAACAGACAGGTTAAATTAACTGAAATCCTCGGAGACCTTTCATCCACGCCGTATCGCTGGCTTCCTCATGGCAGCAGGATGCAGCACCACTCTTAACAGTCACCTGTTTTATTAGATTGGGAGCTCTCATTTTGGGGATATGCTCCTGTCCATCATCCGGAGCACAAAATTCAAGCATAAACTGCCTGGTTTTGGGGCCCTGTTCCTCAAGTGCCAGGCGTGTTCCTTCCTGATGCCAGGCACAGTCGATCATTTGATCACAGGCAAGATCCAGGGCTTTAGCTCCATAAAAATCAGTACCTGAGGATTCGTGCTTCGGGGGGGCTGGCTGCCAGCCCTCTGAGCCTAGCGGGGGCACTTGGGCCTCGCTGTGCTGCAGGCGAGCCATGTGAACACGTGCCGAGGCCTCCTCGATGTTGATATAAAATAGTATAGACATCTAATGTCGTCTTGCAAATTCACCTCAGTTCCGTTTTGCTGTAAAACAAAAGTGAGAATAATTTTGTGTGGAAGGGCAATGCAAAACACAGTGAAAAAAAATACTGGTATGATTACACCTCTTTCTGCATTAATTACACGGTGTAGCATGTAATATTATAATTACATCCAACCAGCTAAATTCTGGGTCTCTGCAAGTCCCACTGAATAGACTGAAAATCTGTGGGGAGACGCTGTAACATCTTTCCTTTGCCACTTTTCCCATTTGGGAGCCCCGAGTGCAGCACTGGCCTTGCATTTGGCTCATTCTCACTCAGGCTCATCTGAATCACTTGCCTCTGTTTTAATCTCCAGGTTGACCCCTACCTTATAATTCATTTTCTAGCTGACTGGTCCTACCATTTTCTAACAGTACGATGACATCCAGTTCTTGCCAAGACTTCCTTTACAGATCTTTGAAGATGATGCAGGTTTATAAATGGAGATTTGTTGAAATTGTACATTTTGAAAACATGCTGGCAGCTCGCAGTCTCATTTCTGAAATCAGCCTTACGGATACCTGGTCTGAAAGTTGAGTTTCTTGAGTGGGCAGAACTTTATACAAGGTTGCTTTAACCTCAATGGGTTTGAAATCAATGATTTTGCATTTGATTATTATTTTTTTTTTGTATTCTTGCTTTGTGAGTGCACAATTTCTTTTTGTGAAAACTTCTTCATATATACAGAAGTTATTTGGTGCTAATTGGCTACCAAGAAGGCTGTGCAATAATTCCAAACAATTTAATCAGTCCTGTTTCCTTCTGACCTCTGGGACCATATCGAAACCCAGAGAGGGACTGGAGTACCCAGGCTCCACTGCATTGCATCGCACGCTCTGTGCTGCCAAGTCTCAGCCAGCAATTCAGCCGTGGTGTTAAAACTAATTCAATTAGGAGTGAAGGGCATTAACGGAGTAATTAGTGAAGTAATGCCCAAAGCAAGGGGAAGCCCTGTCTGCACACATGCCCTTGGGGAAGCCAGAGGTGCCTGTATTTTTGTCCTTGGCCATGGCAAGCACAGCTCTGCTGTCTCTGTTGGTCTGGGTGCAGCTTGCCAAGCAGCGAGTCTTCTGCTGGGGCCATGCATGAGCCGGTGCAAAGGTACCCAAACCTCTGCCAGATGGGACTGTTTCTTCCAAATCCTCCTTTCTTAGAAGGAATTAGTGTCCAAAAAAGTGTCTGAAGCTAATTTGATCCACCCACCTCCTCTCTGCTTTAAAAGCAGATGGGCTCTGTGGTGTCAGATAAATGCACCGTGATTGTATCACTTCTGTGCTCTTACAGAGCAGCGATAGCGAGCTGGAGCAGAGGTATGTTCGTTAGCTGATGCCAGATTACCCATGCAAGCCATTACATTATTTGCATTTTCATCCTTTTTTTCTTTTTTTTTTTCCTTTTTCTGCCACCGTGTGCAGACGTGTTCATAACTGCTGTTCTGCTGAGGTTTTTTCCTGCATGCAAATAGCTTATAATTTGCCAGGCCCGCTTACATCAAAACTGCGGATGCCTGGATACAGCAGGGATGTGCAGGGCAGCAGCGACTGAGGGCAGAGGCACCAATTCAGCAGGGCTAGAAGCAGGCAGAGGCTGTCTCCATCTTGCAGACAAGTGCCTGAGCACAGCTGAGCCCCCTTGGACTTGTTTCATCTGGGCTTTTGTACTGGTGGCTTTGTTACGATGGGCACACGCTGGTGTGCTGCCTGCTGAGCTCCCCGCGTGCACCAGAGGTGTCCCAGGTGCTCTGTGGGATGTGTGGGTGCTTTGCAACTCTTGCCATTGGAAATATTGGTGTCTAGAAGGACAGAGGTGGAAAACTCTCATGGGGAGGTTGGGTATGTTAATTTTTCCCCTTTCTCAGTACAGATACATACCATGGGAGGGATCCTTCGAGTCTGGACAGAAAAGCTCTCAGTGTTGGTGAGCAAACATGAGTTTGAGGCAGGGCCTGGATGGGCTGAGCTCTGTTAGCAGCTGTGAGCTGTTAGATTTCGGGATGGAGGGAGCTGCCTTTCGGTATGGCAGAGCGAGTGGGTTGACTTACTGTTAGAATTAATTTATTTCCTTGTGAAGACATCCATACAAACTACCTCTAAATCCTCACTGTCTGTAGCACTGCTTCTCTAAGGAAGATTTGATTACAAGCTGACTATAAGTTATTAGCTTTCCAGTAAGTCTAAATGAATGTTACAGGCTATAAACTGACTGTATAAGTTATAATCTCTCATGTAAAGCTTAATGATGGTTGCAGTAACATTTTTATCTTTCTCAAGGACAGGAGAAAATTTCTTACTGTGTCACTGATTGCAATAGCCTCCTATCCCAATTCCACATCTCAAGTCACACTGGCGCTGTGGTATTTTATTTCTGTTCCCCACCCAGTCTGTGCTTTCCAACATAGTCTGTTTTCCAGCACAGGAACAGTCATGGATGGCTGGGAACTTCAGGGAACAGTAGAAGACCATATGCCACTTTATATTCTTGCCTGTGTGGTCTTAAAATTCCTTCTGAAGTACCACTGCCATTTAAAAAATTATTTGTCATTCATCTGCTGGGCACAGCGGGTATTTGATTTTAATTAAAGACCTTGGAGACCGTGGAGAGCGTAACAGTGCCGCTGAGCCCAGAGTGGCTCCGCAAAATGTGCAACAGGAAAGACAATTTCCAGAGCACACGGAGGGTCGGTGTTGTTTTGTTTCCTGCTGAACTCACTCCTGCTGGTGGGGAATGCTTTGCAGACAGGAGCTTTGGCAGCCCCCTGGTTGTGGCAGAGCCCCAGAGCAACCCACCCCGGGCAGGGTGAACGGCAGGCACACGGACAAGAAAGCCAGTTCTCACTGCGCTCACAGGGTTTTTTCGCCCATCTCCTGGTCCAAAGCCCATTAAAGGCAGTGGGTGCTGAGCTGGTGACTGCCTCCTGGAAAATTAATTTCCCAACTGAGCTGAGGCAGCATGGGGAAGTTTGGGATATTTATTTCTTGCAGGTCAGCAGCGTGGCAAGCGGTGCCAAGTGTGACCTTTTACCAAAGGTGGCGAGGCGCTATCGCTGGGTCTCCAGCGTGCTTTTGCTGTCAGCTAGGAAGAGGCGAAACATGACATTAATTAATTACAATCTGAGGCCAAAGCCTCACCTTTAAGGAGTGGAGGGAGGGGGTGTCTCACAGTGGTGCAGATTTATTTAATTTTGACCTAAGACTTCCATAGGGGAAGAAGAAAAGAAAGAAGAGTTAATCACCCAAGAAGGGCAAGGAAGATGAACACAGCTGGGGGTTGCCCCATGGGGCAAAGTTCTGCTGGCAGATGCTGCTTGGTTTTCGGTGTGCTTCTGGGAGCTGTGGCTTGAAAGCTGCAGAAGCCAGGCTGCCCAAAGAAGCAGTAAAACAGTGCAAGTCATTTTGCTGGACAGCAAAACACGGCACCAAGTGTTTTGTGTTGGCAAGTCCCGTGGGAAGAGAGGGGAGGTGTGGGAGAGCATCGTCCCCAGGCTCATGGTGTTCAGGCCTCGCCTTCCAGCCCTCTCTGCCTCATTTCTGTTGGATCAGCAGGTTTCAGTGTAAATTTTCTCATCCAAAGACAAATTCCTGCTTCACAGGTCAGCTGGGGCTGCAGGTACAGGTGGTAGCACCAAGACTCCCAGACTCTGAATTTGCAAACACAAACCTGTCCCTGGACGTGGCTCTTTAGGACAGCCAAGGGAAGGCCACGTCTGTGCTCTTTGCCATCAGCCCTCAAGTTTTGGCCAGGCGATATCTCAGAGATGTTGTGCAGACAAAACCCACAATGTAGCAGTACAAATGGGAAGATCTGAGGCTTTACAGAAGGTCCCAACTGAGAAATGTTGTTCCCAAGCAAATGATGGGAGGATGATGGTGGCTGCAAGCAGGGAAGAGGGCATCTGTAGCTGCATCACTGGAGAGAAATCAGCCAAGTTTTAGGTTTTTGGCTTTAGGTTTTGGTTTTAGTTTTTAGTTTCATAAAGGAGAGGCTGCCACGGAAGAGAGTGATGTGAAGCGCTGTGACTGTTGGTGTGAAGCAGGTAGCGTATGAAATGCAGAATGCAGAAGAAGACTGCAGAGGGAGCCTGTACATGGTGTGACAGAGCCCTCAGAAAGCCACAGCAGGGACTGATCTGCAAAGCTTAGGAAGGGGGAAGCTGATTTTGTTAATGCTGTCTTGAAATTTGAGGAGGAAAAGTGGGGGTAGCTGGTCACAGGCTGGTTCAGGTGTGAGAAGAACAGGAGTTCCCAGAGGGACTGAAGCTATTGGAAAAGCTATTTTCACTTCTAAGAGCAGTTTTGGAAAAAAAAAAAAAATCATAGATATTTTTCCAAATATTGAAACCCATTCCTTTGTGCCGTGCATCCTGAGCTGCTTGTGACTCAGGCACTGATTAGGTTGGGATGGATGGGGACGGGCAGGAGGGGCAGTGCCAGTGGGGAGTCCGAAATGGGGCTGTGGGGAGCAGGAGGGGTGAGCCTGCAGTGGGGCACGAGGCAGCTGCAGGGGCTGCTGAGGGTGAGCAGGTCAGGAAGGTGAAGCCGTATATTCCCTTTCTGGTATGCAAATAATGAACAAAGTATCTCTTCTTTCTTATTGAAAATCCTTCATAAAATATATATCCTGCCATAAAACAGAGCACAGTAATGGGCGGCATTTTTCATAAACTTTGTTTCTCGCAGTGTTTTACACAGTTAAATATATTGTTTTGTTTAGGATTTATACTCTTCATGCATTTTAAAGATAGAAAGGTCTGGAGCTGAATTTGCCAGATGGGGAAGCATTTGTAAATCTCTGATTTTATTTTATTTTCCCTAAACATTTATAGCTGCTGTTATAAAGTGCAAGACACCCTGATCATCGCTTATATTGAACTCCTTGTCATGTTAAGTTAAAGTGCATATGTGCTACCAATATGGAACAGAGATGGCAAAGATGCTGCATTCGCAAACCGTCTAACGCCAAGCAAATTAGCAGAAATAGATATGAAGATAGGGGGAACATAAACAGACAACGCAAGGAAATGATTCCTTCGGTGCTGTCTGCGTGTCTACTAAAGCTGTCACTGCTACTGGTGCTGTGCCTGCACAGTTACTACTGTTTGTTTCTGCATGACAAGCCAGCATAAACACTAACCCGGCACTCTGAGACTCCATCTGGGGTATGTAGTCAGCTGCTATAATTAGGGAGAGAATGTCGTTGTTCATTTTATTGCCATTGCTTGAAATCAGTGGGTTGTGTTTGCATTCATTACAATTTAGATTTGCAATGCATGTTCTTGATTTCTTATTTTATTTTGGAAGGCATGTATTGGCAAGTGAAGTAAAATAATTCTTTTGGGAGCTTATTTCATTTTTCTAAGGGATAAATGACTGAGTGAGGCAAAAACAACCAGGGAAAGGTCTCCTGTGACTGGTCAAGGAATTTCTCTGGAAGGTACCAGCTCAGGACCCATGTAAATGAGTGCATCGGTTCCCTTCTCAGGACAGCACTTTGGCTTTTGCTAAGATCTCAGTGATGCAGAGGGATGTAGCATGACTTCAGCAGTAAGCAGCAGCAAAGAAGAGGCTTTTCTGTTCTCGTTTGTTTTCTATGAATCAGTTCCCTATTGTCTCCCATACTATTTTTGGCCTTCTGCTAGCAGAGAGCCGGTAGATAATATTTGAGATGTACTGCCTGGAGGAATTGAAATGCTGTGTGCAAGAGGCTGCACAAGAAACGCCGGTGACTGCAGAAGGGCTCTGAGTGAGAGGGGCTGCTCCTGGGGAAGAGCCGTGCATTTGTTTGCCACATTGGGGCTGCTGACAGATGATTCTTGTTCCTCTTCCTGATCCAGCCTCAGATTCATTATGAAATAAGTAATTACTGAAACTAAGCATGTACCTTGATGACTCTTATCCATCAGAAATTAATGATTTTTTAACACTGTCTGTTATAGTAACTCCTTTAATATCGATTAGCTGCTGTCACCGAATCCATACATTAAAAAACATGCGTGTCTTCTGCTGGTTCGGTCGGCATGGATGAGTGCAGCTATTGCACGTGGGTTGAAAAACTGGAGATTGTTTAGAAGCATGGCTAAATGCATCAATGCAGCTATGTTCTAATAGTCTGCAACTTCTTGTGCATTAGTGAGCTCCTGGGGAAATCCTGCTGTACCCCACACCAGGCTGGCAAGTAGGAGGAATGGCTGAGGTGCCCGGGTTTGCTCAGCCCCGAGCAGAGCAGGCCGAGGGGAGGCCTCATGGCGGCCTGCAGCTCCCTCACAGGGAGCGGAGGGGCAGGCGCTGAGCTCTGCTCTCTGGGGACAGCGACAGGACCCGAGGGGACGGCATGGAGCTGGGACAGGGGAGGGTCAGGCTGGGGGTTAGGGAGAGGGTCTGCACCCAGAGGTGGTCGGGCACTGGCACAGGCTGCCCAGGGATGTGGACACCACACCGAGCCTGGCAGAGGTCAAGAAGTGTTTGGACAACCCTCTCAGACACAGGGCCTGTTTTTTGGGTGGTGCTGCGTGGAGCCAGGAGTGGGACTCGGTGATCCTTGTGACCCTGTGGGTCCCCTCCAAGTCGGGATATTCCATGGTTCTGTGACTCCAATCGTTTCTGTCAATCAAGCAGCAGTGTTTAGGGCTCTAAGTGATGGTGCTGGAGCTGCTGAGGTGTTTGTGCAGGCTGCTTTGTGCCCTGTTCTCCAGCTCCATCTCAGGGACACTGCTGTTTGTCGTGGTGAGGCTCCATGCTACACTGCCTCCAGTACGGATGTGGCCTCATCAGAAGGTGGCTCAGATAACCGCTCAGTGCAGAGACGGCAGGCAGCAAGTTTGTTTTCCATATGAATATTCTTGTCTACCTTTTCCCTCGTTAGTAACCCATTATACAAACAACACCTCAACTTAGTCAGTGCTCACACTCAATGCATCTTAAAAACAAGTGTATTTTTGTCCCACCCAGATGTTTAGGAACGACTGCTCAGAAAGGGCCTTTATGCAACACTAATTAACCACTGTCACATCCTCAGATCAATACTTTTTGAGATCTGGTATCACATCTCCCTGAAGTCCCATTTCAGACTTTCATAGAATCTTATATCTAGCAAGTTTTAACCAAAGATATTCTCCCGTGGCAGGGGACAGAGCAGGATACTGTCTTAGGATGTCTCTATCCATAGCTGCTGCCTGGAGGTGGCTCTGTGCATAGGATGTTCCCCTGGATGCTATCTGCCTGGCATGAAGGAGAGATGCAGAGAGTCCAGTAATGCCCAGTAAAAAGCCATTTGGCCCCTTGAAAGTAGACACAAGAAAGAAAAACTGCTGTTCACCAGAAATAACCACAGCCCTCCACAGTGTTTCTGCAATTTGGAGGTTTCAGCAGGTCTAGGATGTGCTCTTGAATCCAGATGAATCCGATGGTGAATTGGGTGCTGTTTTTTTTTCTTCATCCTGTGCTAATCTGAAGAGGGAGGTAGCTAAAATCCTGATCCACCCCGTGCCCAGGAGGGTGGTTTGCTGTAACTGGTAACTTGGTTTCACATGCAGAGGCATTCGGGTTGATGGAACAGCAGCAGCAAATGCAGCAGGATGTGTAATTGTACTGGACAGCCTCTGCCAGCATGCTGGGGAGGAATTCACACTTCTTGTAGCCATGTAGCCTTCAAACACAAGCAGCTGGTCTGTTTGTGCATCACTGTCTCACGCAGGGGCCAGCCCAGATGAGCAAAGCCACACTCAGCATTACTGCTCCTTCCCCTGCTGTAGCCCTCTGCCATACACAGCCACAACCTGCTGTATTCTGCACGTGCAACACATTCAGAAGGTAAAAAAATAAAAGTTTTGTTAGTGGTGGGAAGGAAAACCAATATTATACTCCGCATTAAACTGTGCCGTGCCTCCTCTGCCTGGCAGAGCCCCAAGCATCACAGTTATTCGCACTCCAGCAGTGTGAGCACAGAGGGAGGGATTAATTAAAGCTAGTGCATGCTAATGGAGCTCTAAACCTGACTGCAGATTGCCTTAACAGACACAAAGAAGTGCCATGGCATAAACCCTCCTCCTTTTGGACCCCCAGGAACAGCGGGGCAGTGAGAGGCTGCCCTGCCCAGGGACGTGGCCCTCCTGGCTCTGCCTTGCAGAGCTCTCCTTAGGACCAAGGACACTTCCCACTGTTTTTCCCCAATATATCTCAATTGATGAAGATCTGGGGGTCCCTTCCTGGGCTGCAGGAGACCAGTGTGCATCCAAATTGCATTCAGACGGTCAGTTTGTCACAGGTACGGCCAGGGAGCTGAAGCCTGGTGAGGTTTGGTCCCAGAGGCAGGCTGAGCCCTGCCTGCCTGTCCTGAAAAGTTGTAATAAATCCAGCTGCACAGGCTGAAGGGAGGGAGAGGAAGGCGACTTCTGCTGCCTGTGCTTGAACAGGGCAAATGATACGAGCCAGGCAAAAGTTTCCTATACTCAGAACAAAACAAGGGGCTTGCTTTTGGAAGTTCAGGCTGGTGTGACTGGGGGAAGAAGGGCAGATGGAGCTGGAGCTGGCATCTCCAAGGGATGCCCAGATGGGCTATGAGCAGCAGCAGCCCCATGCTCAGCGTGCTTGAGATGTCTCTGCTGGCAGGACATACATGATAGCCTCTGGCAAGCACGGCCAGGGCTCGGAGCAGGCTGCTGAGCTAATCTGTAATGCAGGTGGTTTCCTCTAGGTGACCTGCTGCCTCCGCACACCCGAACCATGCTGAGCCAAGTGGTAGCTCTGTCACACCCTTCATCATCTCTTTATTTCTGTGGTGAGGGAGAATCTTTGCTGGACAACATCTCCTCTGGAAATGGAACAGTTGGATGGTGGTGGGTCTTGGTGATGTGAGCTCTTCCATGGCCAGGTACACTGCCTGCGTGCCTCGTAGCTCCTGCACCATCAAAGGCAATATCTGATTTCTGCGTACTCTAAAACTCTGCCCAGCTTTCTTGTACTTCTGAAGTGTGCAAGTTAAGGACTTAATGTTGTGTTGTTAAATTTTCAGCATCTCCATTCGCACCAGAAATCTCTTCTGTTAGGAGGGATTTAGAATAATGCAACTCTTCATGAGCCCTCATTATTTCTCTAAAGGTGACTATGTTGTTCAAGTGCCTGTATTGTGACAAGCGTCTAATTATGGATCCTTTTTGTAGACCCCCAGAGATGCCATTATGTCCACCTGCAGTAGAAGGGGGAAGATTATCATTTGCATTCAGCGTGAGGTTTTTTTCTATTATTTCCACTGCACATAAATAAGGAAAACAAATCTTACCAACCAGTGCTCCTCTCTTCATTTATCTTACATTTCATTTTTGAAAGCAGCAGTTTAGCTTTGCTTCTTTTCCTTGGAGTATTGTTGCTTGCTACTTCAGCACTAACATATCTGCTCTAATCTGCTCTAATTGAATGTGCAGCCTCATTGGGCAATCTGGCTGAACTAGCTTGGCTAAAAGGGCCTTTCATCCTCCGGAAAGAAAGGCATGGCTGGAGAGGATGACACAGCCAAAGGTAAAAGATTACTCAGTAACCACAAGATATTGACAATCTTTTTCCTTTCTCTTTTCCCCTTTTCTCATTACCTTTCTGATGACTGAAGTTTTGAGACATCTATGGCAAAACGCTTCCCATCCATCTCTAATAATACCTTGTGTATTTTGGCACACATTCCTAATACCCGAATTTAAGGAGCTGAGTAGTGAATGCACACCCCTCTCCTAGGTCTACATGAGCAGGCAACTCACATCTTCTCCTGAGGCCATCCTGTGTTGTTCATTGCATTTCATAATTACTTCCACTGGCAAAATCTCCACGGAAAAAGAAGAACAGGTATGAGCTTTGGGACGTGGAAAGACCTCATTCTGCTTCTGGTTTTGTCTAATGCCAAGTGTCTTGTAGACCTTTTGTGGGAGGACATCACCTGCAAATATTTCTGTTTCCCGTGCTTCGTCTCCTTTTTGCACAACTCCGGTGATAAAATGCCACATTTAACACAGCAGAACCTGGTTCGTGTTTGCCATGTCCTGCTCCTAACAGTACTGCTCTTGAACCATAGGAAGTTCAAAGAAAAAAGGCAGAGCCATGCAGGGCAAGGATGGACCTGTCCCATGAATGATAGTTGGTTTTGACTTGGGGCTTTCTTCCAGTTGTACCTTGCAGGGCAAAAACTGGTGGTTAACCAAGCTTCCCACAAGTCCAAGTCCAGCTGTAAAAACTTGTTTTGGGTCAATCCAAACTTTGTATTGTTTTTTTTTTTTTTCTTTTGTTTTGTTTTGTTTTTTTTTACTTTAAGAAACTGAAGCAACGTTGTGGTGGTGTGGTATGATGAGCTAAATAAAAGATCAATGAAAAATGACTCAAAAATAGAAAGCTAATGAGTGTCTCTCTGGCATGTGTGTGTGCTCTTTCACTTCTGAAACACATTGTTCCTCTAGGCCAAATCCACCGAGAGTTCTGGGGTATGCTGTAACTCTGCATTTTAAGGAAACGTTGTCTCCTCAAAGGTTTTTGGGGCAGCTCTAATTTCAGATGCCCCTAACCCTACCAAGTCTTCTGGGAGCCTTTGCGGACTTGCTTGCACAGCGGTGCCTGGTGGTACTGGCTCTTGGATGGTGCCTGCAGCTCCAGCTATGACTCTAGCAAGTCCTGTGTCTAATAGTTCCTGTGAGACATCTGCTACCCTGGTTGGACGTCTCAGCTACCCCAGTGCACCTCAGATGCCACTGCATGCCTATGGTTGGGCAACCAGATTGGGCACTGTCTCATTTTTGCTATTATACACAAATCACTCTTTGTGGGACACCCTAGAGGCCACAAAGGTACTTTACCTGTGAAGGTGTCACTGGTATTCATGGGTTTAAAAGAAACTCAAATGTAATGAATTCAAATAGTGTTTTGTCATATGTTTGGGGAATCGTGCTTAGGTTTTCCACCTTTATAAAGGGAGAAGGCTGTAATAGCATTCTGTGAAATGTCCGTGTACCCAGGATGCGCGGTGAGATGGCATTTTCCCCTCTGTATCTCTTGTGCAGATTGGGATGTTCTGCTAAATAATGTACATAATGCTGCAAGTCTGCACATCTGTGGTGCTACAAAAGATGGCTTATGTACATTTTCACTAGGGAGGTGGGAGAGGAGAAGATGCGATGAAGGCAGCAGTCGCTGGAAATATCCATCTTGTATTTCCCAGCTCACGGATGTCATTTTGTATTATTTGTGCCAGGTACAGCAGCTGTCACTGAGTCTTCCCCTGCTCAGTGCAGTGCAGCTTGTTTTGATATCTCTATTTTAATCAGCTGGGCCATGAAAAATTAGTGCAGAGATGTGTTACATCGCTCCAGCTTGGCTTTGTTAGAAGCTCAGTGATTTTTTCCCCTTCCCTGCTCACACCTGGGCCAAGGATGCCACGGAGGAATCAATGATAAAGGCAAACCATTGCCACGGCTCTTTTTAAAAAGGATGGAGGCTGATAATTCCAAAATGTGTTTCTGGAAGATGTTTAACAGAATGACTCAACATGCAGGGAGATGAGGGCGGTTACAGGCTGGGTATCGACGCTTGGCTCCCAAACTGCCTGGCTGATCATTTTGGTTTCTTTCTTTTCCCTTTTTTGTTGCTGTCCCCTGCAGGCAAAGCCTATGCCCCCGAGTTCTACTACGACACTTACAACCCCCTGTGGCAGAACAGACCCCGCGTTTACTCCTACAGCCTCCAGTGGACCCAGATGAACCCCGACGCTGTGGACCGCATCCTTGCCTATCGCCTAGGGATCAGGCAGGTGAGGAGAGAAATTGGTTCATGCGGGAGGTGTCTTTTGATGTGCTGACCTCTGTGAGGGCTGCCTGGCCTTATTTTATTTTATTCATTTTTGTTTATTTTGTTTTACTTTACATTATTGATTCATTTTCCTCCCTCCTTTCACATTCTGTGAATCGGAGATATTTCTCCTCCTTCTGGAAGATTTGCTGCCATCTTGCAGGAGTAGTCCTCTGCCGTGTGCACATCCTGGAAACTAATTTGCACATTTCCAGTGTGAAATGCAGAGATTAAAAAGCTGTTCCTCAGGTTTGCAAAGGCTGAAGCTCAAGATACACTGGAAAGATTGCATAAAAGAAGCTTGCAATGAAATTAAACTTTTTTTTTATCTCTATGTATCTATATATCTTATATTAGATCTTCCATGTAAATTAATACATACAGGAATAGCTGTAGCTTTGCTACCAAAACGTGTAGTGATCCTTGAGAACTGACATCTTCCTTGACCACATTAAAGCTGATCACAGATGGGCCTTTGTAGATTCGCGATGAACTTATCAGTGGGATTTGGCTCCCTTAAGGATGTGTGGGACCAACCTGCTTGCGGAGGAATTGATAGTCATCACCATTAATTCACCCTGTCACAACTTTAAAGGAAAAATATCATGTCTTCTTCTAAAGTGATCACTACAAAGCTTGAGTTTTAATAGTCAATTAAATTGAAAGAACCAATTTGTGCATTGCTTAAACTCAGTTATTAAATTGGAACACCTCTCCCTTACTCTGCTTCATGGGGCACCTAATGTTTGTTCAGGCTTGCGCTTTCCTCCAGATAAGTCCATACAAAAAAAAAGTCTGTGCTCTGAAGGCAAAAAATGCACCATACCATTTATCCATGATCCTGTCTAGCTTCTGTCCGTGCGAAACTCTACAGATATGCCAGATGCTGATGTTGCCAGCTTGATTTTGGGCATTGCTAGGCTTTCTCAAGGAAAATATGCATTGTTTGAAATGATGCTGCTTGCTATGGACACCTCCTTGGCCACCACGCTCACCTCTGAGTCGCCTGCTACCCAGTGGGCTGCCAGCCTTTGGCAGAGCGAGGTGAGCACAGAGAGGAAGCTGTGCTGAGCTGTGCCATGCCGTGCTGTGCGGGCCTGCTGCCATTCAATGAAGATGTTTCACTACATACCTGGGACAATCCGCCAGATATTGTTTGGGTCTTGTTTTGCACCCTCCTGTTGAGCTTGCCTTTCTTAAATAATACCCGAATTGATTGAATGAGAAAAGCACACGTTTGGGTGTTCAATGCCTGAGATAATAGCCTGTGCGGGGAGAATAGAAAACAGGGATTAAGGCCAATTCTTGAAGATGTATATAGATATTGAAAATTTGAGTGCACAACGTATTTTGTTATCCCGCAGATCTCCTGCTGGGATGAGCTTAGCAAGCTGCAAACCAAATACCCAAGTTGAGCACGTTGTTGATGCTGAGCGGATGGGGCTTTGAGTGGCACAGTGATGGAGCTGCCTGGGACAGGTCCCCGAGCAGCTCTGACACCTGGCGGGTGCTGGCTCAGAGTCTGCTTCTGCCTGAATCTGACTCATTTGGAATGAAAATCAGTGACTTTTAATAAATATTTATGCAACTCTTTGCATCATTGGGTACAAATCAGTTCTGTTACTCCCAGTACCCAAGAGGAATTATTAAATTTAAAAAAGAATTTGCTGAAGTAAAAAAAAATGATAATAATAATAATGAAATTAGTGGCATTAGGGTCGTTAGCTTCTTCTTCTTCTTTTTTTTTTCCCCATTTCATTTTAACTTACTTTTAATTATCTATTTTTGGTACTTAAAATTAGTAGTTACTTTAATTACCTCAACAATCCACTCTCAGGTTAATCAAAATCCGTTCCTTTCCTCTGTCTGAAGCCACGTGTAAAATTTGGGTAATTTAGAAACCAGTGAGCCATCCGGACACACATCCATTACTGCAGTAATTCCCCCTAAAAGATGGGTGATAATTAAAGTCGTTACCTCCTCTGACACCTGCTGCTACTTGTTACCAGCACATTGCCCTCTGAAACGTCTGTGTTTAGATAATTTATTTGAGTTAGCAGTGCATTTTTGACAGGGTTTTGCTATTCTTATGTGACTGCATTTCTGAACATTTTTATTTGCTAACGCGTTGCAAAACGTTGCTGGTGGGCTACACCGGGTCGGTGTGTTGGCGTCTGCTTGTGGTCGGCTGAATGGCATTGCCTTTATCTCGTCAGTAAATGGGTTTTGTGTTAAGAAGGTTAACATCTGAGTCCAAAGGCCTGTTTCTCTATACCTGACTTATATTTCCACTTCACTTAAGAAAGCCTCCAGGCAGTATTTGGGGAATACCTGTGGGATTTGTGGGATTTCAGTGGACTGGGATGGATGAGGTACAGAGCAGCGCTGGCTCCTGGCCGGTGGAGCCAGGTGGGCTTGAGGGTCCCAGGCCCTATAAAAGCACACAGACAGCAGCTCTTACACTCACTCGACAAGGAAACTCGATGGCTGTATGGTTGGTGCCTCATTTTTTAGCAGTGACTGCTGTTAAGGAGGAGCAGAACCATGTGCACGGCTCAGCAGCTGGATGCTGTGTCGCAGCAGGTGGGGCGGATTCTGCAGCTCAACATCCTCAAAGCCAATTAAAGCCCAGCACCGAGAGGCCACTCTCCATGTGCTGTGTCAACTAGAAAAACCCCGTGCTTCTTAAAAAGCACTGTTACAGAAAGAATTCCCAAAATGCAACAACAGAAGAGAGGAGAAAGCACAGTGCTCTAAAATAATTGCTGCTCCTCCTGGATCCTCCCAGGAGGGAGCATCCACCACACGCTGCCGTGCCATCAGGACACACTCGACATAGAAACTGCTACCGTCACTGAGCTTCATGGGCAGTTTGTAGCTTTAAATAAAGGCATGGGGGGAGACCTATAAAATTCTCTTAATGGAAGGCACACAGATACCTTAGCTCCACACAGCTTGCCTTTCTTCCCTGCCTTGCTGGAGAGAGGCAAACGGAGCAAAATTATTTTCATCACATACCCTGCCCTGACCTCAGTGTGGCCCAGCTCCTTTGCTTCAGCACCAGTTCCCCCTGCTTTCTACCCACGTTGCACCTTTGGCACTGGAAGCTTCTCGCCAGTTTCTAGTTTCTGTTGCCAGCCAAATTTCTCAAAACTTTGCTCGTCTGAACTGGTCAAGGCAGAGGCATCTCCACCTCTATAGTCCTGCTACATGCCAGCCAGCAGAAATCTTTTCCTGTTGTTATAATGCTATATAAGCTAATAATTCCTAGCAGAGCAATTTGTCTTTTTAATGAAGAAAGAACCTGGCTATGCCGTACTTTATTATCAGGCTTCTTTGCCCTTTAAAACTTTAATTATTAAGCACATCCTTTGCATTGTTTTCTGCAACTGTCAGGCAAATACAAAAATGGATCTAAAGCACTCAGCGTTGTATAAAACCTCTTATTTTTACAAAATGAAATTTTAAAATGCTAATATCACAGATTTGGAGCTTTTTCCAGGCTGGCAGTGAAGGAGAACACATTCCTGAGCCCAGAGGAGCACATTGTTCTAGTGCTTCAGAGCATCCCTAAAAATGTTGCCACTGGTGAAGGGGAAATTTGAACACAAGTTTGAGCAGAAAAAATAAGAGATGCATAGAGCAGCAAAGCAGGTGCCTTTGAAATGCTCACTTATGATTACCACAGTCTTGTATGAGAGGAAGTTGGAAATTGGGGATAGAGAAGGGCATGGTCAAGAGAAGTAGGTAAGAGTCTATGGTCACTTGTCAAAGCATGTGGGCAATACATTTTGTGCTTGAAAATACAGATCTGACAGCAGAGGAAGAAGTGCAAGTGAACTGATTTCATCTCAGCAATCCTGACTTAGTCATGGAGGGGTTTGAAGGTGATGGAGAGATGGGAGGGATAATCAAAAGTCTTGGAATTACCTTGTAGCTAGAAAAAGTTGAAATTGAGAGTCTGGGAAAATGATCTCACTTTACTGCTTTGAAAAACCTCCAAAGAAATCAAACTTTGACTCCGGACTGCTCGCGTGAAGTGGCTGCAGATTTCTCTCTGTTCCCAAATCAACTTCACTCTGAGTGAATTATGATAAAAAAGGGATGGCGGCATAAACAAACCACCCACCTCACCTTCACTTGGATTTGAAGCAAGCAAGTCTGGGAAGACTACTTGTTAAGAAGCCTCCAGCAGCACTTTTTAAATTTCATTTTATTTTATTTTACTGTCACCTGCCCTACAGGACCACGTCCATGCAGCAATCACACAGTCTGGTTACCTTGAAGACCCCTTCAGGCCTCATCTGTCTGGTGCAGTGACCAAAATAAGTAGTAATATATTAAAAATACAGGGATTTGGGCATCTTTGCATTCTGTGAGCACAGTGGCCAGCCACATGGGGCTTTCTTTAATTTCTTAAAGTCCCTGGAATAGGGCTACAAGGTGCTTGAGAGCCTGCTGTCAGAGCCTGCATCCTGTCACATACCTTGTCACTAGCAGTAAAATACAGGCACGTCTCGGGCACCAGAGGATAATTTAATGGTAGGAAAGCACGACACGGAAGAAACTTGTTCAGCATTTTCAACAGAGGTTAAAGAAACGCCGAGGGAAACCACAGTGTGAGCTCTAGGGAAGTTGTTTGAGAAAAGTACAGAGCTTGGTTTAATGCCAAATCAGGGAAACTAAGAAAGTCAAGACTGGGAGAGGATAGGTGCCATCAGGGGAAGAGGCAATCACAAGGAAGAATAAGTGTCATTTTTCTGCCTGTAGAGTGAAAATGGAAATAGATGAATGGGAATCATGTATTTACTAAAATAACATACTTAGAATGAAAGCCACTTATAAGAAATTTATGTATTTTAGCAAACTCAAGGCCCCCACCTGATGGGTACTCATTTTGCAAACATTCCTTCTATCAGGATCATGGTGCTGTCATCATGAAATCAATCTATTGCAGTGGGAAAGATGTTTGCAAGCTTGGTATTTTCTTTTGTTATGCTACAGAAAATTTACAGTAGCAGTACATCAAAATGTATATAGAAATTTGATTCAGAGCCATTCACAAATAAGTGCTCACATCTGTAGTAATTAATTTTAGCAGGGGAAGTGGGAGAGTTGAAAAGGCTAATTCAAATGTATATGGGAATATTTCTAATGTTTTCATGAAACATTTTAAGCATTCTTCTGCAGAGGGAAATAGCTGTTCTGAGGATTTCTTCACAGCGTGCATTTCCTTTAGGAAGTCTAAACGAGGCTTTGCTGTTCTCCTCTTATATCTGCACTTGTGAAATTAGAGACAGAGAATTTAGCAAAAAAAAAAGTAGTGCAACATTCAGAGGCACGATTCTTATTGATTTTCTTGGGGTTGGTAAATTGAATTAGAGAAGCAATGGCTCTGTTTTACAATTTTCAGTTTGCAATGCTGATGCTTGTTATGCTTGTTCTTCACAGAACCGAGGGTTGTCTTTCAAAACAGCAAGCTGAAGGCTGTCATTTGAGAGTTGTACCAAATTCTTTTAGTTGCCATTTAAAAAATATAGCTATTTCTCCCAATTTTCTGATAGATAAGGTAAATGCTTATGCATATTTTTGGGGAAAAAAATTGCTAATGTCTTAAGAAGTCAGAGGTAGAAGTTAAACACATAAATACATCTTTTGCTGTCGGGTGCTGATGTTCTGACTCTGATCCCATGGTGTCCTAGCTGACAAAGATGCTCCTGCCTTTATCCACACTCCTGTATTGGGCATTGAGCTGTGAGTCCCCAGAGCTGCCGGTGTGCTTGTGTTGGAGGTAGCTGGCTGTCTTTGCTAGCAATGCAAAAAGAAGTCCCAGGCAGAATATGGCCATTCTCATTAGCACAAAATTTGCACCATAAAGCAGAACTCCTTTTCTTCACAAAAAAACTTTCAGCAAAATTTGACATAGTCATTGGATCAATTGCTGCCTGCTGGGACTGCCTTGGTTGTTTTTTTGTTATATGAGCAGGCTGAAATAAACTCTTGCTATTTCATTACCAATTTCAGTACCTAATTTACATTAACTTTTTGACCTGGCTTCTTCAAGAAACAAGACCCAGAAGACTGTCCTGCCTGTGTCTGTCTGTCTGTCCTACTGTCACTCTCAGAGGTTTCTGAATCCAGCTCTTCATTTGGGTCAAATCTGATGGGGAATAGGGATGCAGCAGATCCGGAGGGTCCCACCAGTGCTCTGACAGCATGTGGATGGGTTAAGGAGAAAGACATCATTATGGAAAAAATTGAAAGGCAAGATCACATCAATCAAAAAACAAAACAAAATTAAAAAAAAAAAAAAGGAAAATAAAAACTTGTTAATGGGGCAGAGTGTATGAATTCTCTGACTTTGTAGCCAGGTCTGTGGAACCCCCTCCTGAGCCAGGGAGCTCCATGGCCAAGTCTCCTTCTTGACTTCTTCCAGCAACGTGCAAGCAGTAATTTCCTAAAGAACAAACCCTCCCCGGGCAGGAGGTGGTCACCACGCTCGTGTGCTCGAGGCAGTGACAGGAACATAGCCCGAGGCTTTCACTGCACCTTTTGCTTCAATAAAAAAGAGTAGAGACACGCTCGTACTCAGCACTCTGAGCTCCCACCCAGCATTGCCTGAGACCGTGGCGCTTTGGTCAGTGCATGGTTGTCACACTCGGTTCTCATTTACTCTGGCTCAGCAGGAAAATCTGCAGTATGAATTGATTACTGCTGACAAATGCAGTGCATCAGTCAAACTTTAGGGAAGATGCAGGAGAAAATGGATTGAATTGAAGAGCAATTTAGTGAGAGAATTACTCAAGCTAGAGGAATTTATTTCTGTAAACAAGTTACTTGCTTTTGACTACATTTAAACACTTGAGGTAGGGTAGAGGCTCCCTTTGCAGGTGTACCCGTGTGTGCACTGAAGCACAGCTCTGGCTGGGAGTGGTGCAGTCAGAGCCATGTGTGGCTGAGCAGCATGTTTCATCCTCAGCGTCCAGCCCACGGGTTTTCTGCAAGTTGTTGAGCCAGGTGGGCACCCGTCCAGCAGAAATCGTACATTCCTGTAATGCAAAAGTGTCTCAAAAAATGCCTGTAAGTGACAACGCTGGTTTTGTTTGTGTTGTTTCCATACGATGTCATACCGTTTCTCAAAAATATTCAAGGATTTGCAAAATAGAGGAATGAATCTTTGAAAACTGAAGATCTACACAAAAATTAAGTCATATGTCATCGAGCAAATGCATGACAAGTAAAAAGTTGTGCCTGGCATGCAGTGTTCCTTTCAAGATAGTAAAAGATAGCATAAATAACTGCAGCTATAACTTAATTTTGGAAGGGGCCTGTGAGTGTTACAGAAATTTAATTTAGTTGAAGGAAGAATTCTCTTAGTGAAGATAGTTTCAGATGCCTAGGAATGGTTTTAAACTAGAATAAGGTAGATTTAGATTAGATATAAGGCAGAAGTTCTTCCGTCAGAGGGCAGTGAGACCCTGACACAGGGGGCTGGATCCAGGTGGGTTTTAAGGTCCCTTGAGCACCAGCCCCAGCCGCAGCATCCACACACACGGGAGGCACTTGAAGAGCCCCACTCCTGAGACCACCAAGTGCCCCCAAATTAAATAATGCCAGGACTGAGCTCTCAGACCGCCTCTGGAAGTGTTGCTCTCTGAATGAGCCTCACCTTTAACCTTGTGATGGTTCCACGTGTGTCCTTGCATCTTCTTTGCTGTCCCACATACAAGACCTGCCCTAAGGGCACCCGCTGTGTTCTCCCCATGTCAGCAGGACACAGCCCCGCAGCCCTTATTTCATGGGCTGCAGTGAACCCATTGGCACTGCTTATCTCTGTGATGAGTTCAAGAAACTGAATTGTGGAGAATGGTCAGAAATACTCAGTGCTGGTAGGGCTTGCCTTGGGAAAGGGACTTTTACCTCTGCATATTTAAAGGCAGCATCCTGATTCACGCTTAGAGGCGCTTCACTAGAGTTGCACAGGCAGCCTGAAATCTGGGTGTCCCATGGCACCGACAGGGACACCGGGACCCTCACACTGGGCTATGTTGTGCAGTGTACCTGCAGACCCACCTGGGCCTTTGTGTGCTCCTCAGCGGATGGCTGAGGGATCCCAGCTGCCTGCCGGACACTGGGGCATTTGGGGCTGGGCACGGTCACCCTGTCTCGCACCAGAAATTCTGTCCTTGCTGAAACAGATCTATACAATTTCAGAAGAAAAAATAAAAGGTTAAAACATAATTTTTACCGATAAAAAAAATAGTAGTGCTGTTAAGAAACCAACCCTTTTCCAAGTCCACAAAGATGTATTGTTTCTGTTGGCACAACTGAGACCAGGAAGGATTTCTTTGTTTTTGTGAGGCTTGTGCAAGTTTTATTTCCATTTGGAGAAAAGGGATGGTAAATGAGATTCATTCTTTTTTTTAAAGAATGTAGTTAGATTGGCAATTCCTTAAACAGACTTTGCTTGCTCCTAGATGAGGGACATTTAGCCAAATCACAATGTATTAGCTAGCGTATGCACTAAGTGTTTTCCTCAAGTAATGTGCATTACAGAAACCATATACTGCTGGGATGAGTGATCTGGCCCTAAAGACAACAGTTCCATCCATTCTTTTGCTGTTAGAGAATTCTTTATTCTCTGAACCATACATATATTTAAATAGCATACAAACCATATTGCCATTCAATAAGCAAATCAGCACCCTACTGCAATGCGTCTGTGTTTTGGAGCTGATTTAAAGCATCACAGTTACATTTTGAGAACTTCATTAAAAACCTAGTGGCTATTTCCTTTCCTCTCATGCAGTGATTGTCTTAAGTGTTTAAGAAATGGTTTGTTGAAACGTTCTTATCTGACAGTTGAGCTGTTATTTTTTGGCAAAAAAAAAAAAAAAAATCATTCTTACTTAAAAACTTAAACAAAATCAGTATGTTTGCTTTCCTTGAAAATGCACGTTGGCATCACGCGCTTGTCTTATTGCATTATTACCCCTTGATCTATTTATGCAGAGATTCATGTAGGTTGCTTAAAATGCAGTCTTGTTTTTCCAGTTCATTTACCGAGACAACCCAGCGCGTTCACTGCGAACGCTAAAGAGTAAAGCTCCAGCTTGCCATGCTTTAAAAGGGTTGGGTTCATCATCCTGATTGCAGCCACGTTCATTGACTTGTCACCATGTAATTATTTCGTATGGAAAAAAAAAATGTCATTCATAAATAGCTTTTAGAAATCACAAAAAAATGAATTAGCTGACTAGTGACAGGAGTGTGCTGTGTGCCGTTCAGGATCCAACCAGGGAAGGTTGTGGCACTGTGGTATGCTCAGCCAAGTCAGCATCGCTGAAATATGAAATTTGTCCTGGGATACTTTCCCGATCACGGAAATATCGTTCTTACAAGTGTAAAGTGTTTAGCTTAAACTTAGGGACTAAATCCTGATTTTGGATTTTGGATCCTGATTTTTGGCTTTGGTAATTCTCTCTCTTGTTGCCCTGCTAAAAGCAGCGATCTGGCCACTGCGGACAGGCTGCTGTTTGACATGCAGGGCCACATCCCTGCTGCTGGCAGCAGCACCGCTGGCAGTGCCCAGCTCGCCCCCGCTGCTGTGCCCTGTGCTCTGAGGGGTGAGAGCGGCAGGTCCCGGTGTGTGAACTTCTGCTTCGCTCTGTCACTGAAAGAAGGAGAAACTTTCCCTTAAAGCCATCCTTATCGTGGTTTAATAATTAACCCGCCTTTTGTGAATGCCTAACAAAACGGGGATTAAAAATTGAAAACCTCTTTTGAGAGCTGGCTAGCAGTGGGGCAAGAGTGGGAAGGCCTGTGCCGCTGGGGCGGGGAATGAACAGGGCAGCTCTTCTTTAATCCCATAGACTTGTGTGAATTCCTCTGGGACTCAGCCAATTTTAAAGTCCTAAAATGGATTCTGCTGGCTTATATCACATTTTTAGCCTTTCTTTAAGGAAGAGGAGAAAGGTTCGTACTTGAGTGCAGTGTCATCACATGCAAGGCTGTGTCTGATCTTAGTCCACGCAGTTGAGAAGTCCACACTGTGACCTTTTCCTGAAAGCAAAATAATGCGGCCTGCTTTCAGTCAGCAGGTCCTTCAACACTTTCCATTAAACTCTGAAATTGTGCCTTTACTTGAAGGACTTGCAGTGTACACCCCTTACACGAGACATGCAGTGGATTTACTGGCACCTCCAGAGGGTCCCTCACCCGGTGCATTGGGGCTGCAGAGCCCCGGGACACTGCACTGTGAGAAGTGAGGATGAGCCTCGATTTATTCTGCTGAGGAAGGAAGGAATTACTTAAACTTTGCTTCTGGCAAAGGCAGCAGGGCAGTTCTGCATTTAGCCATAAACCCTTCTTTATTGCAGTGAGTGGACACTCGGCTCCGTCTCCCTGTCCCTGTGCATTGAGGAATTCTGTCCCCTGGGACACTGCAGACCAGGATCTGCTCTGCCAGCAGACAAAAATCCACCCTCAGTGGTACAGCCCAAGCTTTGGCATGGTTATACCTAAAAGGGTTAGCGAGGGTAGGGATAAAGATTGTGCTTTGGGGAGACCACGGCTGGGCATTACAATCCCAAGTGCATTTTTGTCACTAAGATCCACTAGAAGAAAACTTGTTCATTTGAAAATGTTTTTTATATTTGTCCTGTTAGTAGTGCTCATATTTTTATTCAAGCTCTGGCTATCCAAGCTCTGACCCTGTTGGCACTGCGAGTAGGGTTAGCTGATGCATACACTTCACTATTAATGAAGACTGGTAGTTGCTTGTTTGGTTTAAGTCATGGAGTGAGGATGTATTCAGATGAAAGAATAGTAAAACTGAAATGTGTGACACTATCAGAGTAGCTATTTTGCCTCTGTGCAACTCAAAAGACTATAAATCCTTCTGCATGTAGCAGGTGTCAAAAAAACAGTGTGGAGTATGGGGAGTTTCCATTGCTCAGAGTCAGTGTTGCACACTCAGGTTCATAAAGAATCACAAATCACACAGCATTGTTTGTAACTATCCTGCCCAGCCCTCCAGTTGAAGGATGGGGACAACCTTCTGTGTCTTTCCTCGTGGTGACTGCATAGCTTTGGTCACCCTCCGTTGGCTTCTGAAGGTGCCGAGGTCTGCCAAGATGTTGTCTGCGCATAAGGAACATTTTTCCATCTCATTAATAGCTCTCTGGAGAATATTCTGACATTAATGTATTTCAGCTTTGGATTTGGCTTTGGAATTGGCGACTCAGATTCTTCCAAGTTTTTGTATTTCAAAGCATCCTTCATGTGTCCCTGGTCAGACTTCGGAGTTGGCCAACACTCCAGTAGTTGCTTCCATTAAACCTGCAGTCATGAAGTGCAGTTCGGTAACAGGGAGAGTCTGAAGGTCGTGAAATAAATTAGCAAACACAGAGCACAGCATGTGCCGTGTTAGGAGAAAAGAAAAAATCAGGATTTTGTGCTAAAAGGCCACAAAACCCTACATGTTGAATTTCCTTGATGTTCTCCTATACGTTTTCAAAGTGCGTACCAAAACGGTCCCAAAGGCCACTCAGGTTTTACCCAACAGAGAGTAACATTGCCTGGATCAAACCCACATTGTGCACAGTGAACTTTTGGACCTTAACTTAGAGCTCTCGATTCACTCAGCAAATGTTTCACTTGCCTGGGTTTAAATATTTTTTTTTGTCTGGGTTTGCCTGGCTGCAAATATTGTCGTGCTTTTCTATAGCCGCTCCTAAATGGGTGGCCGTGGTGGCCTTGGCTGCAGCTCTCTGCTGGCAGGGTGCAGCTGCTCTGAGCAGTTCTGGTGCCATCGAGGCACCACGTGGAGTTGCTTCATTTCCGTGACTGGCCTTTCACTGAAGACAGGTCCAGGTAGAGTTTTATAAATGAGACCTGTTCGTGTATCCCAAGCTGCACAAACATTCAAGCAGCGATAAGCGAGTGCTTCCAAATTTCTGATATTTACTACCAGCAGGATGAAAACAAGTGAAATGAGTGAGACTTCCCTGGAGAAGAAGTGAAGTTCCCGTGGCTCTGATTTCGGTGGTTGATGCACTTCTCTGTGGGTGATAGCCACTATCACAGAATCACAGAATCACAGAATTTCTAGGTTGGAAGAGACCTCAAGATCATTGAGTCCAACCTCTAACCTATCCCCACACCGCTGCAGCCCAGGTGACCTAGAAAACCAACCGCTCCACTTTAAACAAGATGTAAAAAGTTACCCTGTACCTATATGCCTGAGACTAACTTGTTCAAGCTTGTTATACAAAAAAATTAAGCTTCCTACTTTTCTTTATTTTTAGTCTGCAGAAGACTGCAGTCCCAGTCGGTTGATAATGAGCAAGTCTCTTCAGACTGCCCCGAGCAGGTCACTTGCACGTCGCCTTTGGTCACGATTTGGCTTTATTGTATTTTTAACTTCTATTTTCATTCAGCAGCATGCAGGTTCAGACATATTCAAATCTGTATTATGTGCTCGCAGAAGGGTTTCTGATGAAAGCTGCACAGGCACTGGCTGCAAAATGGAGCATAAATTTTTCTGTCCATGCCATAGCCCAGTTCTTGTACCCATACATGCACTGGTATGGAGCTGATCTGCCATAAAGGAGAAAGTGAATACAGGTACGTTTTTATTGCCTTTCCGACCAAAGGAAGTTGCACCTAACGAATACAGTTTGTCCCTGCATGTAAGGTTATGAAAAGTAAGGAAACACTGAGGAAGACCTTCCAGCTCTGAATACCCTAAATTGCAGTTTAGTTAGCAAGGGGACCGAAGTGGCCTAATTTAGATTTTAAAAGATGTTTTTATCATCATTCATTTGTATATAAAAAAAATAAAAACAATAATATTAAAACAGAAGGCAGTGTAATTAGCAAGTTTTTAATAGGCATTCGTGCTGTATTTTGATTTTACTCCAACAAAAATGACCTCTCCTATTTCCTGGGTTATCCTGTCTTTAAAACGTCAGCTGTGATGCATAATTAAAGATAGCTTAATTGTTGGATCCTGTAGCTTCCAGAACTCCTTAAATTGTTCCCATTTGTTTATCTTGCAAATATCAAGCCATAGTTTTGGATCATGGACAGCTGTTTCTGGCATCTGAACCATGCATCCATCAATTTTGTAGTCCGTGAAAAACACACTGCATCTTTGGAGTCCAAGTTTTTAATTAATAACAACTCAGGGACATTTAGTTCCTTAAAAAAAAAAAAAGAGGAAAAGAAGGGTTTTTGTTGGTTTGTTTGTTCTGATGATTTTCCCTGTACCAAATAAAACCAATTACACAAAGATGCAAACACAAAATAAATCAAATGAATGGCAGGCGAAATACAGAATGGTAATTTAAGGTAAAATAAATAAAATGAATGGCAGGAGGCATACAGAATGGTAATTTAAGGTAATGTAAAGAAGGCCAGCCACATGCCCAGGTCATTACTGTTAGCTAATGGGCTCGGCACGTCCCTGGCCCCAGCAGGCAAACCACACGGTGCTGGCCTCTTGGCCCCCTTGCTGTGGCAGTGGCTGGTGTCCGTGCTTGCAGGAGAGCGGGTACAGGCTCAGCACAGAAACATTTGTGGGGTTTTGACAGTTCCAGTGATCACACGTGAAAATATTAGAAAAGAAGAGAGATGTCATCAATAGCAATATTACATGATGCGCAGTGGAAAATCAAGTGATGATAAGTGTGGCAGAGCATGCATTGCAGCTGGCCTTGTTATTTTTGCCTGAATTACAGGTATTTGTCACCGTGAGTCATTTCAGGGCCGTAAGTACCCTTTGAAATGAAGCTGACACAGTTGCCACCTATCTGATAAGGTTTGTGTTGAAAATGAGATAGCTCTGATTACATTGCTGGGCAGACGTGTTAAAGAGGAGCAACCACTGGATGTCTGCAGCAGACGAGGCAGACGCTGCGTGGAAGTGTTCCTCTGCAGCGTGCAGATGGGTACCAGTATCTGCCCATCGACTACGTATTTCCCATTGCTCTTTTATATATGTGACTGCTCAAGAAAACTCCTTTTTTTTTTTTTCCAAGAAAAATCAATTGTCAACGTTATTATAAATTGTAAAAAAATGACTTTAAGGACTGCAAGAGCTTTTTTATCGGAGTATGCAGTAGATTAATACACATTGCATTCGGTTGTCGTTAATTAAAGAGATGCTTGTCTGACTTTTTGAGTCAATAAAGAAATTTATGGCTGAAATCAATAGGCCAAGTACAATGGACTACAGATGTGTTTATTTTTTATAAACATAACTGTGCATATAGACAATCAATATTTAATCATCCCATAGGATTAATTTCTCAGGAAATCTATATGTTCACGTCTTTTAGAGAATATAGTGTTGGCTGGTTTCTCAATAGGAAACAAGGAATAAATACCCTTTTATTGACAGCAGACAGGAGACGGTTTCAGCCTGTTGCAATAAAACGTTGCCACACTTTTACACCCTTTCTCTGATGTCAGGGAAATTCATTTCACTTTTCTCTTAGCTTTAGGGAACAAAGATTTCTAAATATTCGAAGGTAACCAAGATAAACGAAGAGTCCCTGTGAAGCCTTCCATGCTCTGGATGGACTGAATGTAGGTGTGCTCTGCTAATTTAATTACAGGTTAGACGCATGAAAATGCTAATAAATGCTCTTGGAGCTAAAGTGTTTTTTCCTCAGCTCTTTTACAGGCGTCTACAAACCGTTGGGAAACTGCTCTTTCAGTTTGGTCAAAGCCAATTTCCAAATGCTTATTGCATCCTTACCTTTGTTAGGATAAAATAATTTCTGTGATTCTCTCCTTCAAAAATTCCTTTTCAATGAACCCAGATTCTTCCTAAGCTTAGAGCTCCAGAAACACAAATTGACATTGAGGAAGGAGTTTAACGGGGATGTTTAGTTCTGTATTCTGTCTTTGAAATATTAATCTTCATTTTTTAATATACAAAGGCACAGCCTGGACATCGGAGAGAGGCTGCACGCCTCGCTCCAGCGTCTTTGCTCCATCAGTGGTGTTGGGTAGAGGGTTCCAATGAGGCGAGCGATGCCCGGGTGGCTCCTGCCCCTTTGGGGGAGCTGCAGAAGATGCCCAGAGCTCTGGAGGCAGAGGGCCAGGTTGGTTTTGGTGCTGGATGGCCAAACGCTGAGTGGACAGGAGCTTGGGTGCTGCTCCAGGGGTCTGGCTTTGCAGAGCTGCCCCAGATCCATGCAAGGAGCTTGAACTGCCATGGAGGGATCTGCATCTTATTTTCAGAGGGTCTGGACTGTTTTGGTATTGGTGCCTCAGTATCATACAGAGCTCCAGAACTGTTGTGCCAGCCCAGAGCACCACTGCTGTGATTTAAGATGAGGATCCCATGGTGTCTGGGGGACCCTGCCTGGTGTTCGGGGCTGCTGAGCAGCTCCACGCAGCTCCCAGCCTGCTGCAGGGTCTGGCACCAGTGTCCCCAGCGCCAGAAGGGATGGCCCCGGGCAGCCCCTTCACCCTCAGCCCCCCGCTGGCCTTGTTCTGCTCAGGGTTGAGCTGAACATCACAGGAGCTGTGTGGGTACGGGCTTGCTTTATTCATTTGTTCAGCAGCTGAGCTGAGAAATCAGGCAAGGGGATGTTTTGTGTCAAACCTAGTGACGATTTTGAGATGTTTATGGAGCTTTTTTTTTTTTTTTTTTGTGGTTTCCATGGTAAAAACAAGAATTAGAACAGAGTCGGTGCTGATTGCAAGGCGAAAAGATGTGTTGCTTCCTATGGAGAAATACCAATATCCAGTACGGCTTAGGATGCCTGGCGCTGAAATGAAAAATCAAACTGTTTTCCTTTCAGAATGAATAAAGTAATAGAGTTGCTTTATTTGCTTCTGTGGGTAGTTGTAGAAAAGGGTGATAATCCAAAGCAGCAACTGAATTTGATAGAAATTAAAGTCTAGCTTTAGTAACAGGAAACTTTAAAAATATGTTATTAATTATTAAAAATATTTGCTGAAGTGTGTGTTTCCGTATCCCCATATCCAAAGGCTACGTGTAATGGGGAGTGTTTTTTACAGCAGACCTCTGTAAGGAGTCAGGAATACCTCAAAGCAACAGCAAGCTGACTTCAAACAGCTGCCAGAGCATCCGTGGTAGCTCAGACAACCCATGGCACAGCATTGTTAGCACAGCATTCACACGTCACGGGCAGCCACCCTGTTGGCATGAAGCATGCAGCACAAAACACTGATGATGTCTGTTCAAAAAAAATGATTTTTTTTTGTTCTATTTTTGTTTTTGTTGTTCTTTTATTTTTAATGTTGAAACTAAGCAGTGTTCTGCAGAGTTCTGTGTTCCTTTGATTCTTAGTTTTTGTGGAAGAGACAGGTACAATCATGAAATAACGTGTAGTGGTATGCAGCTCACAGCTGACATGGTAATTGTTAAAAAGTCTTGCAAAGTTTAGGAATATAAATAATATTTTTAAAAATATAGAAACATAAACGGTTGGACATTTAAAATAAAAGATATATCTGACTCGCTGGGTAATGTGGCAGATTTACAGACATTCCCAAACAGCTGGGATGTGCTCCGGCCAAAGGCTTTCAGTGTCTCCACGTCGAGCAGCAGCTTCTATCCGAGAGCACTGCCCAGTTCAACTGCACAAGATGTTGTGAGCATCCATCCGTGCGGGGCAAGCGAGAAGGTTCATATGGGCAAATCCCCAATGCACTGCTTTAAAAACACAGTCTCAACCTTACCATAAGTATCCTTATTGTCTTCTCGGCAGCACACCCCTCGCCCTGCTCTCAAGGACAGCCATCTCCTCGAGACAAGGCTTATCGATTGCTGGGAGGCTCCCTGGCAGCCCGGGGAGCCGCGCGGTGCATTATGCATCAGTCCCACTGCAGGAAAGGTCCGGACGCCCTTTCCTTTAATTTCTGCAGTGTTTCATATTGTCTGTGCTGGGAGCACGTAGCGCTGGTCACAACTCAGGGGCTGCTGTGCCTCGTGTGGCCGAGGAGCAGAGCAGTGGCCTGGCCCCTTCATGCACCTTTCCAGTCTCCGTGCGTAAATTTGGCACCGCTCTCCTGGAGCACTCGGGTTTCGGTGGTTCCTGGGGGGGTTTTGTGGGCTGGGAAGGTGGGTGTGGGGTGTAACAAGGGCTGCTCATCAGCAGAGGACAGCGGGAAGGTATCTGAGTGGTGTGAGCCTCCCTGCCTGCCAGTGCTGGCTTTGTGGGCTGTGGGGCGTCAGAATGGCACACTGCAAAGCCCAGCTGGTACCGACGGTGTGTCCTCATTCACAGGTAGGCAGCGAAGAAACAAGGAGAAAAAGATGAATTTCTGTTCAGCTACGCGCACCATGGGGTTCGTTTTTTGTTGGTTCAGTCCTTATGTATGAAGATTTATCAGAGATCTGACATCTGACAGAATCTGTCAAATCTGAATGTTTCATGAGCTCCACCTTATAAAGACATAAGATAAAGATATATCTTTATATAAAGATATCTATAAGATATCTTATAAAGATATAATATAAACATATACCTGCAGTATATTATCGTTAATACCTCCTTGTACTGTAGTGGCCCTGGGAAACCATTGGCAGAGGAAGGCTCCACCGTTCCAGGCTATGTACAAAGTCGTGGTGGATGTTTTATCAATACCGTGTCTTTCCAAGGGGGTTCTTTTAATGCTTTCAACAGGGGAGAGGTGATGCTAGCGGGGGAGACAGGGGGGTGGTGCTGCTTGGGCAGCCCACAGCCCCTGGCCTGCCTGGCACCTCCTGCCCCGAGTGCTCATCCAAAAGCTTTCTGGTCTGGGTGCTGCCCTGTGCACAAGCAGAGTTTGTATTAAACATCTAAACTTTTCCTCATGGAAACTTGTTTTTGCATTTTTAACCTCATCTGAGATTTTTTCTCATATGCATGGCTTAAGCCCTGCAGGGCCAGCCCTAAGGAGCCACCTGAGCCTGTAGCACGGCATACGGCATGTGCAGGAGCAGAAATAATGTCACAGATGTGCTCAGCATCGGTTTAACCCCTCCCTGCAAACCCTCAAATCGCAATAAAACACACATTGACTTCAGTGGCACCAAACTGAGGACAAAGTTCCACGAACCCAACTTTCTCAAGGATTGTTCTTGGTTTTTTGCTTCACAGTTTGGGTTTTATTTAATGGGCAATAATTGTACGTGTGTGACATGGTTTAATGATCCAAGAATTGACATCTCTTTCCCGCTGCTATAAATTTAAAGCTTGAAGTCTCTTAGTATTGCTGCAAATATCATTTCTTTGGATGAAATATGGTAGATTTAGTACTAGGTTTCAGTGATTTCAATGTACAATTTTATTGCATCTGCAAATTAAAGTTTTAGAATAAATTTTTTTTCCGTTTTTAATAATCATGAAGCTCTGCACTGATGAACATGGGATAGCTAAGAATTTCCATGCACTCCAGACACAGTGTGCTCAGTGAACTTCTCATTTCAGCTGAACTGCACCTGTACAGTTGTCTTGGATTGTGTGGTAAATATTTAATGATTTTTCCTTTGTTTCCTGGAGATAGTGTCTGTAATAAGCCTGAGTACCTGCAAGTAATATTGAAATGTCAAGTCACTCTGCTGCCCAAAATGTGCGTAATTTCTACTTGTCTGTGAAGCAGTCAACACAATTGCAGAGACAATGTGGTACTCTTCTTCTGGTGCCTTCTTAATTAGGTATTTTTTTCATAGCTTGGTAAAGGCATATAAATAAAAGAAACTATAGATTTTGGTGCTGAAAGCACTGCAGTCTATAAAGCACAGAAATCTATGCTTTGGGGTTTTTTGTTTTCGTTTTCAGTTTGTTTGTTAGTTTAATAAAACAGCCTCTTGTTTGCTGCTATTGACTTTCATTGTTCTCTCAATCCATCCGTCTTTGAGACCACAAGGATTGCTGATAATTGTGCACTAGCCTATTCCTTTCTCACCAAAAGTGGTAAGTGCTTGGAAATCAAACTGCCTTCCAGTCCTCCGCCGTGCTTTCATTAGCTCCAAATTCCCCCCAAATGACAGCCGTGGAGCCTCACTGCCTGGCAGGGGAGGCGATGGGCGCTGGTGAAGTGAGGCCAGCAGCACATGGGCTGCAGGGTTTCCCAAAAATACAAACAGCATCTATCCATACAGCTCTGACATTTCCATCCTTCTTTTGATTTTAGGCTGGACAACAGCGTTGGTGGGAGCAGGAAATTACAGTGAATGGAAACATTCAGAAGGGAGAATTAATTACCTACAACCTCACGGAGCTGATCAAGCCAGAGGCATATGAAGTCCGACTAACGCCCATCACCAGATTTGGGGAGGGGGACTCAACCATCCGGGTCATCAAGTATAGTGGTAAGAAGGTCTTTGTGTACGAGGAAATGTGTTGTGGTGCCTCCAGTGGTGCCTTTGGTCTGCTGCTACAGCTGCATTATGTTGCACGGTGTGTATGAATTGTCAGTCCAGTAGTTTTTGCCAAAATTGCCAAAATCATGTCAGTTTCTATAATATAAAAGTAAAAATATAACTAATTAATGTTATCTTCATGAAATTGTTCTCACTGAAGAGTTTATTCGTGCTCTGAACACTTGGTAGGGCAATGAGTTTTTGGAGAAAACATCTACAAAACAAGTACTATTCTGAAGATGTCCAATTGGTGTTTTGATATTACCTAAATACTATTTTTTTTGTCAGAATCAGTATGTTTTGAGAAATTTCTATTTGAAAGTGAATGATTAAAACAAAAAGACTATTCCTAGCCTGATGCAAGTAGAAAGGGGTGTTTCTGTATTTTCCTGCAGAAGTTTTTCATGAGGAGGATTTACCCACTTTAACAGGAAAGATATAATACTCCTTCCATCCTTAGGAAATGGCTATGAGTCACACCAGGAGAGGTTTGAGTTGTATATTAGGAAAAAAATCTTCACTGAAAGGGCTGTGAGGTATTGGAACAGGCTGCCCAGGGAAGTGGTTGAGTCACCATCCCTGGAGGTATTTAAAAATCGTGTAGCTGTGGTGCTGAGGGATGTGTTGTAGTTGTAGACTTGGCAGCGTTAGGTTAACGGTTGGACTTGATGATTTTAGAGGTGTTTTCTAACCTAAATGATTCTGTGATTCCATTCAGTCTCACAGCATTATGAGGAATTAATTCCTTGAGCTCTAAAAATAACTAAAAATACCTTTCTGAGAGCAATTATTTAAGGAATAACTGAATTACTTTTTTGTTTCTCATTTGTAAAAATTACAATGGAAGGACAAGACATACCTTAGAGAGAAGGTAGTTCTGTTGAAGACATCACAGTGCAGTGATGCAAGTATCAAGGGAACAAATTACATTAAACAACCTCAAATACAAATTCTAAATAACACAGTTGCACATTTCACTTAATGCCAGATCTGCTAACAATGGTGATTGATGAATCTTAAGTTTTAGTGAAGTGTTTGCTAAGAGTGTTTCCCAAAGCTCATCTCAGCAAATACTGATTTAAAACAACTTGTTTACTAAATCTATCTGCTGCAACTCCTATTGGACCTTTGCTCATCATATGGACTCCATACTCAAGTGAATGTCCATGTTCCAGCTTTGGTCTCTTTGGGGCTTCCTGCATACACGAGGGAGACCCAAGGTCTTCTGGATGGTGATCAGGAGCAAAAGCTTCATGCAGACATTTGGGATTTCAGCAATCCCAGTCTCTGTGCTGGCTGTGATAGATAGGCTTGCATCACTCCTGTGTGCCTTGAAATTTCTCCTGTGACTTAAATACTGACCAGTACTCCAGCCATTAGACCAGCTCCTGCTAGGAGTAAATAATAATAATAATAATAATAATAATAAAAATAATAATAACATTCAGCTCAGTCAGTCACTTCTGCTCCTTTTTGGTGGCAGTTTTACGCTGGCAGGTCTCAGGAGGTTGACTGAGGTCTTGGCCATATCTCACAACGGCACTGAATTTGAGCTGTTAACGAAACATTATGTCGTTAGCATTTTGAGCCCCAGGCTGGCAGGAAGAACATTCCCATGCCACATAAAAGGCATATTTTGTCTACCGCAGATTTTTTTCTGCTAGAATCCGCCATTAGCACAGATGTGAATAACATCCCATCTCAAACGTGCTGATGGGTACCAAAGCAAAATCCAGCTGCCCGGAGAGAGGAAGCCATCACGTCGTGCCCCAGATGGAGAAACACTTCTGGAGCAGTGCTCGGTGCTATTGCTCTGGTGTCGACAAAGTCACAGTGTCAGAAATCATGCGCCAGATGCTAATCAATCGGGTAAACCTAAAGTGACTTCCCTTTGAAGAGGGGTTCCAGAATCGCCAAGGCTTTGTGTGCTTCAAATATGCATTTTAACGCAGCATTCATCCAATGACTATAGTGTCAGCAAGCTATTGCCAAGCTAATTTTAAGGATGTTATAGTTCCAGCTATAAAATAATGATATCGCATACATTATTATAGTGCAAATCCAATACTTATAATCTGAAATGCTGGAATCTTAGAAAACCAGTTAATGGGCTAGCAGCATGCACAGCAGCAGGCCAGCATTGATGTAAGAAATAATTATAAACATTACCCAGAAAATAAAAGACATCATGTGAATGTTCGTTAAAAGGAGAAGATAATTTTTTACAGTTTCTCCCATTACAGTCGTTTTTTTTTTTGTTGTTTTTTTTTTAATTGAGACCTTAAGCAGGGAGAAAAGCAGTTGAATCTTCATATCCTCATATTTTTAATGCAGTTTTAAGCTTGCATGTGTGTGCAGTTTTGATCAATACTCCAGAAGCACACTGGACTTCAGCTATATCAGACCATGTTTCTCACCTCGCTGCTTTAGAAATCCCTTTTTTTTTTTTGAACATGCAAGTTTCTCATCTCACAGTGTCACTGACTTGCTGAGATTGGAGGCATCAGTGGATATCAACCTGTCCAGAACCTCCTCAGAGCAGGTAACCCAGGACAGCCCAGGACCACATCCAGCTCTGTCTTAAATATCTCCAGGGACAGACACTCCACAATATCTCTGGGCAACCTGTGCCAGTGTCTGACCACCTTTAGTAGTATATAAGCTTTTTGCTTATTTTTAAAATGTAGGCTTCTATTGTATTGGTAAGGATCCCCTTTGCAAACATTCTTCTCCTTAATTTTTTAAACTTTAAGTAAGCTAATAGGATTTCACCCCATTTTAAAGAAATGCAGCAAGTGTGAAAAGCAGATCAGACACATGATAATTAGAGTTGCTAAAAATGGTATCAGTGTCTTTTGCCTTCAGTGAATACATTCCCTTCTACACTTGAGCTTCAGTTTTCTGCACACACAGGATGGACAGGCCATGGACTGCCTAAGAGTTATTTCGACAGCTTAAGTTTGTGGTTTGTAGTATGACAATCATGGGTAGGTGCTGCCCAGAAATGATTTCTCAGACTAATCTTAAAGTGTGTAAGAATCACCTTGAAATTTCTAGTGTCTTGGTTGTGTTGCTGCCTTACCAGAGAGGAGATTTCTCCAGATTTCATCCATCCTTTAGACATGCCCGTATCTCTCCAGTGACTTTAGAGACATTCTTAGTTGAGGTGCCTAACTTTCAGATAGCAAAAGTCACATTAGTCCTACCTGTGAAGTCGTTTTTACCTCCCGTCTAAGTCATGCAGAGCACATCACATTTTAAATTAAATCCTGCAACTGGAGATTGACAAGGAAAATGCTAATATATAAAAATAAGAGCTTCCAGTGTGCTAGCCTGCTGGTAGCCATCTGAATGTCTGAAATAAGGAGACTATCAAAGTACTATGAAAGTAGGAAAAACGTCAGTAATGAGCTCTTTGCAGTGTACCTTGCCATCTCAAGCTAGAGCTGTAAATACAAAAGAAAAACTCCCTGGTGACCAAGCCCATTAATCAAAAACTTATACTTGGTGGAAGCGTTTCATAGGGAAGTTCCTTGCCTGCCATGAATTATTCTCTCCTCCACACACAGGAAGGACGGGAGAAAAGAACAATCATCACAGTTGGAGCGACATTGATAATTACAGCCAAACATCACTTGACAAATTCTTTAGTAGATGCATATGTTACTCTGCTAGTGAACACAGTCTGCCAAGTAAATACAAACAGGGCAGTTTAAGTAGCACTAATGAGTGTTTTGAAGGCTGTACAGAACAGATAAGTCTTGTAGTAACAGTTTAAATATAATCTCCATCACTTTACATAAATCTGTGTCAGCCTGTTCGATGCAAACAGGCAATAAAGTCCTCCAGCTACTCCAATCAAACCTCAGCACTCGCTGTTTCAGATATGCACTTGTGGTTTAATATTTTTAAAGTTAACCAGTAGTAAACAAGCGCATTAATCTCATTTTTATAAAAAAAGCCAAAAATCCAGCATTGCTACTATTGGTATTTGGAATCAGTCCCTCAAGAAAATGGCAGATAGATGGTGGGTGCCAACCTCTTTGTCTTCCAGCCTGTTTTCATATGCATGTAGAAACTTCCCAGATTCTGTATGGAAAGGGTTTATCATTCTTGCTATTATAATTACAGCTATTATTGTTGTTGCTATTCTTATATTTCTGGAACCTGATGTCCTGGGGGAAAAAAAAAAAAAATCAATTATTACATAAATGGAAGGATTTATAAGCATACACAGATATAAATATGGGGCTGTTTTGTAGGTAGTGTGTTAGATTAGTTGTCGTAATGGGAGGAAGAAAGACTTGTCCACCTAGTGTCAATGTTTACACTGAAGATTGCTTACAACTATGCCGACCAAGTGATTAGAGGTACAGACCCCTGATCTTGATTAAAGCTTTTAGGTTCTGGTTATAATTACCATAACTAGACAGTGTCCACTGGTAGAAAACAGCAGCTGAGTATCCAGCAGGTGTCTACTTACCTCTAGCTTTATGCTTTTCCTAGTTAGTATAGTGGGCAGCTGTTTTTTTTAAAGGAGGGATGTGTCTCTGAAAAAATTGCATGAACAAGAGTCTGTGTTGGGAAGGATCTCTGGAAAATTTAACTGTCTTTATATAAATGCAGTTACACCCAACAGAAGGGCAGACATTAAAGAGAAACCATTCCAGCCACATTTTTCTGTTACCACCTGCACATATACACATCATTGAAAAGTAAAATCATCCAACGAGCTGAAATTCCAGTGGGTTTTATTCCCTGAATGCTGGGGAATAGTGAGGGAGATTAAGGGATAACCCGTCTTGGCTCTACCCAAGCTCAAATACTTTATGACACTTTGTTCTCCTCCGGAGTAAAACCTTCTCCATCAGTAAAACCTTCCCCCAGCACGAGAGAGGACCAGCGGAGCAGAGCAGTGATAGCCCTCTGAGGTGCAAAGACTTCCTCAACGATTCAAACTCAATCTTGGGAATTTACTCCATCAGTCATCCATTAATTTATGGCTAATTCAAGCTGCTGTCTGCATGATGTGCACCCAACAGCCTTACCTGGTGGCAGAGACCTGGAGCCATCGCACCTTGCCTTAGAGCAGCTCGCTGTAGGACTGAGAGGAGCGGGCTTTCTGGTGGTTTTTTTTTTGTTTTCTTTTGTTTTCCAGTTTATGATGTTAGGTAAGCAAGTTCAGCCTAACTGCTTTAATTTGTTTTTCTGCTTTTGTCAATCAGTTTGAACTGCAGCGAGCTTGGCAAGAAGCCCTTTTTGCTCTGCTGCGAACAATCGGCGTAGTGTGACTCAAGGTTACACACTGATGATGGTTTCCATAAAAGCCCGTACGTTTAGTTACAAAGCAAGCATCAGTAAATGTAGTTTCCAGCAATTTCAGCTAATTCCAAGTTCAATCACTCAAGAAGCTCACAAAATGAATGTTTCTTGGAGAATGAAAGGTAATTTGTTCGTAAAAGCTATGAGGTTATCTAATATAATGTAATGACTAAGTTTCTTAAGAAAATTGCACTGGGACAAATCACTGTTCATTTGTTTTAGTGAAGCAAGATAAGATGGCAGAGTTGCTAATTTACAGCTGTTTTAAAAACTTCAGATTGAATCTAGAGCTAAGTAGAATCCACAGCCGGGGTCAGAAACCAAGAGTTCGTGACTCTGAACGCGGCCTGGGAATGGCAGCAAGACATGGAGCAACCTTTACACAGCAATCTGGCATTACCATGGATTTGGAGATAAAATTGAATTTAATTTTTTCTGTCAATAACAATCCACCTGTGGGCTTAGCATCCTGCTGTTTCTCCTATGCAGGAGAACTTGCAGAAGAAGGGCTCTGTTTCCTAAGTCACTTGTCCTCAAATTTACCTTTCTGCAAAGGGGTAGCACAGGACTGGGGATTTTCATTTTTCCTTCAGAGCTGATTTCCAGTTTAGCATTGGACAGATTATTCTGGAGCCAACCTTTGCTAGCCAATCCCATATTTAAATACCTGTAGGCACAGTTGAGGTTTGACTTTCATCTTGTTTCATCCCTTGTCTGTTAGGTGAACCAAAATATTAAGGAATTTTGAATTCAGAGGGTTCTGATTTTGCTGAGGGTCTATCAGACAAGAGTGCAAGTTTTATCAGCTGTCCCAAAGATTCCCAGTACCCAGTAGTCCTGCCAAGTCACACGAGGCGTTGCACAGACCAATAAAAGAACAGACAAAACATTTTTCAGCAATATTATCTCAAGGCTTCTTTGCAGTGTTGGAAAATTGGTTTTGATGCCTCCTGAGGTGAGGGGTGGCCATGGATTGGTGGCCCGTGAGGACACCGAAGGCCTTCAAGTTCCCTTCTCTTCTAAAATTTCCTTAAAATATATTCCCTGGTATAAAAGGATTTATGAGGCAGAGGGCTTGCATATCTCTCACTTGGTTGTGTCTCTTGGTCTAATGAGATCAAACATGTTCTCATAAACTTACTATGCTTGTTTCCTGCTGTTTAAAAAGAAAATTGTCATTTCTGAGAAGAATGCAAGTGCTGTCTGGCTCTGAAGACATCTTAAACTGAGGAATAGTACTTTTATTTAATAGAAGAACAGTTCATTATGTTACATATTCATGAACACTGATAAAACCAGATGTTGAGTAAGGCCTGATGCAGAACCTGTGCTTCTGCTGAATTCGTTCTTTCTGCAGGTTTTGCTGGGTTCCTATACAAAGGCATCACCCTGGAGTTTTGCTGTGCAGCCGTCCTCTTCCTTACAGTACCTGTGCTAATAATCTATTTTAGATGCTTAATTACAGCACCCCAAGCTGCGGGTGCTAGTGATGGAGCATACACACCATGGATGAGGGAGGCTTTTCTCACTGCAGCCACTCACTGAGCTACAAAATGTGCTCCAAAAGGAAGGAATTGGTTTTGCTGGCTGTCTCAGTGTGGGACCCATAATCTGGGGGAGAAGAATGATCTGTGGGAAATTTAGAATAATATGTGTGTTGATGAACGACGATTTCCCCTTTGTGCTAATTTTGTTTTTTCTCTGTCTTCCAGCTCCAGTAAATCCACACCTACGTAAGTATTTCTTTATCTTTTTTAGATTTTTTTTTTCCATGTGGAGAACTGTCCTTGCACTTGTTGTCCCTTGCAGTTAAAAAGTAAATGCCAATGACTGCACTTAGGGTTGTGTCCCGTGGACTGCATTGTCCACCCTGATCATCTAGATCATCTTTCTTTCTCCTTACCCCAAACAGTCCATCTAAAGGAAAAAAATAATATTCTAAAAATAAACTCCATTTCTGGGGCACGGCAGCTCAGTATGTGTGGGTGCAGCTACAGGTTGGTCACAGAAGTAGCTAAATGCCTGACTGTTTGAGTACTGAGTAGGGTCTGTGTCTGATCCTCGCCGGGCATGTTAAAATGTCAAAAGAAAAGTAAGTTTCTGAAATTTTCCGAGTCCATTTATCCTTGCCTGAGAACTGCATTTGCACTTCTTAAGGTATCTCTGCTTGAGCAGTGGGGCTGGACCCGGTGACCTCCCGAAGTCCCTTCCAACCTTCCCTGCTCCGTCATTCTGAATGAATTATTTGGATACTTCCAGATGTAGTCAGGAGCTCATCCACAGCTTTAAAACAAAAAGAAGACTGCGTGTTTTTTTTTTCATGCAGTGCATACATGAATCATGGACCTCATTTGCACAGAGAAATGTGGAGACCAAAGGTGTGACGAGGGTGTGAAAGTGCTGAGAGAAATTCGCAGGAGGCAGCTCCACAGGCATGATTGCAAGTTGCAGACTCTAACTACATCCCTGCTAATGTGCTGCTGCTCGGGAGCACGGGGATATTGCAGGGGAGGAGTGACTCGTGGTACAGCTGGATCCCACACATTTAATCCACAGGCACCAAATCCCTGCCAATATTGCAGACAGGAGACTGGGCTGGAGCTGCAGCATGTGAAACCAACTTATTTCTAAGTCTCCCCGTCTGTCCACTTCATGATTTATTTCCACGATATGCACGTAGTGAGTGCATATTCTGTCTGTGGGAACGTACTCTGCCTTTATTCTTGCTTTTAATCACGTATGCAGAAAATTCCCTTGTAAAGGGAGTGGGCTAGCAGTTAGTGCTGGCATCGTGCAGCCACAGACAGGCAGGAAGGCAGCACTGGGCTGTGCGAGCATCCTCTCTGTCTCTCTCTCACACAGATAGCTAAGCCTTACTGTAAATTTTAAGCTTATTTGCTGAAGATCTTGTGCGATGCATTAATAATTAATCAGGGCTCAATTCAAAGCTCACAGGAGCTGAAGGAACCAATCCCATTCTCTTAAATGAGCAGGAGATGAGGCCCGTGCTAATTAATATATTAAATATATACTCTGCGATGTTAAGAAAGAAAAGCATTGCAGTCCCAAGTGCTTCACATTATAATCTTCCATGATTTTAAGATCTGAAATTGTCTCGTTTTCAAAATATCTCTGTTGCACACTTACAAGCCACAGCTCTGGTAGGCACATGGCACAGTGCAGGTGGCATCCAAAGCGCCCTCGAGATAGAAACTGAGTTAGCTCAGAGGAGGGAGACTTCTGACAGCCTGCCCACCATTTCCTTCGTCTGCTTGTTGAGTCTGCCTCTCTGTGCACTGCCAGTAATGGGAAAGTTTGCCCACCAGGAGCTATCGTGCACCCAGCGTCATTTCTTTCATATGACCAAAGAGATGGAAAAATCACGAAGGCTTGCTTTTTTTCCCCAAAGACATCTTGAGTGAAATCCTTTGACAGGGAAGAAATCTGCAAATGGGTTCAAACCAGTAAGCTGGAGAAGAGAGGCTCTGTCTCCCCTTACAAATCCAATCTCATCTTTATCCACGCTTTTTACAATCTCATTTTATTTCACTGAAAATACAGAATGAATGAGGATTTATATATATATTATATAACGTCAATCAGATTGTTTCTTTTCCAAACCTATTGGGCTGAATTCTATTTCTATTTACACCACCATGAATGAAGAGTAAGTGCTGTATTCAGCTGGGACAAGATATCTGTATTGGAAACTGAAGTCACACCTTGCTGCTTAAAGTCTGGAATAACCACATTGCACAGGGCAGTCCTTTCTATGAGATTTCTGCAATACAAAAGCAAGTAGCATTGAATGATGTTGAGATGTAGCCTTAGAACTGTTTTTTTTTGTGTGTTTTTTTGTTTTTGTTTGTTTGTTTTTGTTTTTGTTTTGTAACATATAATAGAAAACATTTAACATAAATGTTTAATAATTTCATATGAATTAGTGCAACTGGATGTTACACTTGAATGATAGAAGAGATTAGATGTTAAAGAGTCATATTCAACTTGAATTTTATGGAACACGAATTCATGCCACAATGAAGAGCCTTTCACCTTGAGAAGAGTTTCAGATTTTGCCCTAATTGGCAATAACCTGCGCTGGTATGTGCTTTGACAAAAATTCACCACTTTCTTTAATGGTAATTGGTGCTATCATTGGTGCCTTCAGCAACCCACAGTGGTCTGAGCAGTGTCATGAGCCGGAGCACCCATGGGTCCCTGGGGAAGAGCATCTGTTCCTCTTGCTCTTGGTGTGCCTCTTTAGTGAACAGGTCAGGACCATCCAGGTCTATTTAAATGCCCCAAATTCGTGCATAGGGAAAGTACCGAGCTAATCCTGGGGAACTATTTCCCATTTTTATTCATCTCTTATTTTTTATGAAGTGTTCAGTGACAAGAATATTTAGCACTAACCTTTTCCAATGTATTGCAAATGGCAGAGTCCCGTGGGAAAGCAGTGTTTTCATAACAGATAAATGGCAAACTTTTACTTGCCTTCCTTCATCTGGCCTGATTTATTTTTTTTAATTTATTTTTTATTTTTTTCACTCAAAGAAAAGTCTTTTGTTCTGCTGATGTGGAATTTCTTAATGAAGCTCTGAGGGCATGGTGTGACATGGAAATGCAGCTTTTAAGGTACTGGAGGGGCAGTGGTAGAAACTGCTGAGTAGCAGGAAATGCTTTTCTTTATCCATTTTGCTGCAGGACTGCATATGGTAGTCAGTGTTTTTCTTCTTCAGTTACTTTTTTGCCCTTTAATTCTATCTCACTGTGCCGAAACAGCACCTTTTGTGATGTAGGAAGGGTGTAGGTAAGTGGAGCTGGTACCCCAGTGTACAGAAGATAGCGTAAACCCAGCAGTTCAGAGCTTGCAGCATGTAAAAGGCGTTGTTGGAGATGAGAGGCACAGCTGGCATTTTGCTCAGAGTGCTTCACTCGTGTCCTTGCGTCTTTCAAGAGCTTCATCAGGGTCTTTGCACTCTCTTCCTGGTCTTAGGGACAAAGACAGAGGTGTTGATCTCCATCCACTCAAATGCTTCCCTCTTGAAGGATTTGGGATGCAATTTGGATGCACAGGTGTTCATCGTGGCCTTACTCTGTGATGTGCTCATCTCTCAGGAAGAACCTCTCTGTATTTCTTCTCTGCAATGCTTACGGTGGTGCTCCTGTGTTGAATGATTTTGTCTATTGCCACTTCTTCATCATTCAGAATTCAGGATTCGGAAGGCACTACTTCCAGAATCAGACCGTGGGGCAAGGTCCTGAAGTGAGCTCCTCATTGTGTTGATGGTTTTCGGTCGCTTTTGCCAGTTAAGGAATTGTGCCTTAGGAAATTAATTCTCCTGAAGGATCTAATAAAGATGATGGATTTATTGAGAAATCAAGTCAATCTGCTTGAGGTGCTAATGGGCACGGGCAGTTTCTGTGCACTGCATTTCCACGATAGCCTGTTTTTATGGAGCAATGCCTGATGCTGACTGCCATGGAGTGGGAAGTTTGTGTTGCTCTGCATCAGCAGAGTCAGAATGAGGAAGAGTTGGAAAGCTCTCCTAATGCACCTGGTGGTTTGGGTTGAATTTCCAAGCCTGCTTTTTCAGTCTGCAGTGCTATATGACTTTAAACAAGCTTCAGAGCAGCATCCTTGCTTAGCAGTATCCAAGCTAAGCCCAGGTCCCTCTGTCTTCGCTGATTTGCAGTGAAGCTCCAGTGGCTTAAGTGGATTTATAGTTTACTGAAACCCCAAACCTGCAAACATTTATACACCTTCTCAATTTAACACAGATGAATAATCCCATGACGCCTGGTGTTAGAGTTCCTCATAACAATGAATATAAATTGCACCCCTATAAGGAAGGCTGTAGCTGACACAGTGTGCAGACAGCTGCATTCTCCCTAGAGAAGAGAGATTTGCTTGTTTTCTCAGATAAATCAATTGCCTTTGCTGGAAGAGTAAACTCAGCAGGAACTGTTCATGTGCATAAAATTAAGCTTTTGCACATTTTTCTACATGGGGCCTTATTCTGTTCTGAGATGAAAACTGAACCTTGAAGTTTGATGTGTTTGGTTCCTAAATGTCTGATGATGGGACTTTCCTATCCCATTGTAACCTGGCAGGTAGGATCACGGGAATGGTGAGTCTTACAGACCTGTTTCACAACACAGAGGGTCCCAGTAATCCTGTCTGGGGTTTTGGGTGTGTTATTTTTTGTTGATGTTACTTTTTCTTTGGAAGCTTTTAGAACTTGTCCTCAAGACAACAGAGATCTTAGTGAGCAGGCTAGGGGATGTCCTCAGGAGATGATACAATCACCTATCCTGCTCGTACAGGTTCAGATAGACCTCAGCCTTCCTCCCAGACATTTCTCTAATTGATAATTATAATTCAGTGCTGAGGACTCAATGCTCGTCCTGAGCAATTCATTCACTTTGCTTTTTTTTTAGAAAGATTTTCTAAAATCTTTCTACTCTAAATCCCCTTTCCTCTCATTTTAGCCATTCTTTGCTTTCCCATCCCTTCTGAAAACTGAGAAAAATGTAACAGAGGTCACTTGGAGGCCACATTTTTCCTTTTGAAAGGTTGTTGTCCACTTTTCCTTAACATCCCTAGCCAAAATAACCCACTTCTTACTTTTTTCCCCATACTTCATATTTTATGGATATGCTGTTTGTTCTTCCAAGCTTTTTAGAAATCCTAGCAGAAGAAGAGACAATGTCTCTAAGAGCTATTACACCTGAATATGTGAGAAGAATCTATACAATAAGACTTGAATATAATTTCAAGTAACACTAAGACAAATTGATGACTGATTTTTTATTTTTTATTTGGTATTGGGGTCACTTGAAAGAAAACATACACTCAGCACTAGAGAATGGTGTAAAACAGATGTACATCTATTTCTGGTACTGCTAATGAGCATCATCCTACAACACCTCCATTCTGATTGAGAAGTGATTTTACAAACACACCTTTAGTAGCTTTCGCCATTACATTTCTGCTCGTTTGCTGTGTTGGCAGGAGAGTTCCACTGTGGCTTTGAGGACGGTAACATTTGCCTTTTCACTCAAGACGATACAGACAATTTTGACTGGACAAAGCAAAGCACTGCCACTAGAGACACAAAATATACCCCCAACACTGGGCCAAACGCAGATCGGACTGGCTCCAAGGAAGGTAAGCTCCAGAGGTGTGCCTGGTCTCAAAAGCTGTGGCCATTTTCCTCATCATATCAAGAATGCTCATACTTCAAGGACTTCTAAAAGAAACTGCCAGTGCTGAGGCATGTGACTGGTCCCTAGGTGGAATTCACTAACGATGCCATTAAGCATCTTGCATTGTTTCTGTTGTCCCATTTTCAAAGCGATGGCTTTCATGTTGCAGTCTGGTGGGGAAATATTCTAGCACATCTTGAAATATTCTTCTGGTTTATGTCATTTCAGTTCTAACTTGGACTCTCACAATGAGATTTTTTGCCCCATTTTTACTTTGGGTGTTGCTAAACATGTAATTTTCAATCTGCTCCCCCTGTTAACAGAAGTGTGCCATCTTGACTGCAGTATATATTTTCATTTCAAAAGTCAGACATACTGTGCTGAATTCATCAAGCGCTGCAATAACTCATGCTATTTCATTGTATGCCCCCTGCCCCTCTATTACCAAAGGGGAAAAATCATACTGCTTTGTATTTGCTTGGTTGGATTAAGTAAAAACTCTCTCTGTTGTTGGCACAGACCAGATCAGAATAAATTAATGTTGTCTCCTTGTGAGCTTTTGAACTAGAATTGACATGGACACTTCCAAATGTTCATTGAAAGGTTTCCATCAAGATTTTTTTACCTTATTTTAAGTGTCCTCCCTTCTCACTGTTTATAGGAACAAACTGCAACCTTGAGACTGAAGTCTGAACCCCATCATAAAGATTTTTTTCTTTTCTTGTGCATATACAATCTTGTATCGATTTTAAGTTGTTTATGAGAACTGACCTGCTAGCCCTGATTTTACTCTTGGTAGAAAACAACTTTGAAGCAGCTGTGGGAAACACGTGGGCTTAATGCAGAACAAGCATGGCCTGGAGACCATGGTGATGTCAGATGAATGTGAAAAATTAATCAAGATACCTGATAGTCCCGGTGTCTTCCTGCATGTGTATGTGTTAGATTTTTAAGACTGCAACTTAACAATTTTTGTTTGGACTTTCCCCCAGGTTTCTACATGTACATCGAAACATCACGCCCCAGGCTGGAAGGAGAAAAGGCCAGACTTGTCAGTCCCGTTTTCAGCGTTGCTCCAAAGAATCCTTACGGAGCTACGAACACAGCCTACTGTTTCAGCTTCTACTACCACATGTATGGACAGCACATAGGTAGGAGAAAGCCAATGACCTTGTCTTATCACTCTGGGAGAAATAGCAGCAGCAAAGTCCAGCTATGTTAAAGAAAAACACAGGAGGACTGCCAAAACTAGCTATAACCAGGGCTGGCAAGAGAGGCTCCTGATAACATCCTTATGGCCATAAAATGTTTTCCCACTAATCAGCATGCTAGCAGGAGCCCCGCTTATGGTTGACAAGAGCACATCTTGTAGGCGTGGAGGGTTGAGCAGGGGAAATTTAAAGTGTAAAGTAAAATTTAAAGAAGGTGATTCTTGCAAATGCTTTGCCTGGTTTTGAGTGTTTTGCCTGGTCACGGTGTTTTGACTCCTTGCTAGATTTGGGGTGAAGCAGTTAGCAGCAACCTTTCTGTGTGGGCAGCTGTAGCAGCACAGCCTGCACCATGAGGCAGCATGTGGCTCCGCCAGGGAAGTCCTGAGCAATTCGCTCAAAAGCTGGGGGAGTTTATCTTTGCAATGTGTATCCTTAGGTCTATTTTTAGTCCTAGCCCTTTTAACACAGACATTTAATTACTTCACATAGTGTAAAAATAAAAGGTGTGGGAAAATATTAAACTATAAGCCAGAGCCAATTTTTCTAAATCCTCTAAATCCCTGTGGAGTTCTCGGTGCTTACCAGTGTGTCGAGAGGCTTTCCTTTGCCAGCCTGACCTGACTTGATGTATTTTTATATATATTTTCAAGGGCAAGCACATTCTCGTAGTGCATTCTGGTGGTCGCCTGGGGAAACCTTCGCCTGCCTGCAGGCAGGGTTCAGGTTATAAATAGAGCAAACACATTCCCGTAGTTTTGTTGGGTGTCTCTGCACTGCTGAGCGCTTGCACACAGCCCCCGGCGTAATTCTTCTCACTCTGCATTGCAATAGGAACTTGCCTGGGTGTTTGAAGGAACTGATGGAGCCATGTCATGCTAAGTGAAAAAAATATATAAAATGATCTGCTTCTGGTGCAGGATAGTGAAGAGCAAAATTATGAACATCAGGGGTCGAAGAGTTTTTCTGGAATACCTCTAAGTTCAGAAATAGTGTAAGAAAAACAGCCATTGAGGCTGACACCTGCCCTCAAAACTGTGACCTCTGCTGCAATTTTGTTCTTTTTCCTTGGCTACCTTTTCTGTAAGTGTATGACCTTAGCTTTTTTGCTGAAATTGCCCTTTTCTGTGTAATTACTTGAATTGATATTTATAATATCATCTGACGAAGGAGCTGACCCACAGGTGAAGATGGTGGCAATGATTAGTGATCACTTACAAAGGACTTGTTCACGGAGATGTGGACACCTACCTGTCAAAAAACAAAATTGCTCGATATCACTTCTATTCTTTACCATTAAAAAATATAGACACCATCATTTTAGCTAATGTTCAAAGCGATCTTTTTTTGAACAGCTTTGTACAGGACAGAAAAATAGTAAATTAATTGCATCAGCCACGTGTTTAAATGCAGGCACATACACGCTCACTAAATTCTACATTGTAGTTTGTCATAATGACCAAATGGTTTGAAGCACATGAAAATGCAAAATGCATACAAGAAATAATTTATGAAATCAGCAAATATATATCATTCGATTCCCCAGATACGAACTCTATCACCTAAATTTTTATGAGGATAGTAAAAAATAAAGAGAAAAGAAAAACCTCATGAGTGATGATATTCTTAGACTTCAGTGATTTAAGCAAATGGCTATTTTAGGAATTGTCACATTGATGAGGTAACTGCTTGAATGAGTTTTTGAAGGTTTGTGGTCTTAGAAATTACTTTGGGTTAGGGAAAGGGTTATTATAGCACAATGATTTGCCCAGGCGAATCAAACTCAATCAGTGTTTCAGATGATGTATATTTGATAACCTTCATTTAGAAGATACATTTTCCATAGCAGCACATTGTTTAGCTTCTCTTTTAATATCTCTGCTCTTCAAAGTTATGTAGCTAAAGGCTTCTTTTTGTTCTGGTGAAAGTTTGGCCCATGGTTGATTCTGATCATATTTTGAACAGCTACTTTAAAGCTGAAAATTCATGTAAACAGCTTACTCTTCTGAACTCACCTTCAGCCTTCTTGTGCTCACCTTCTGACTGTGGAAATAATCTCTGCCCACAAATATTTTGTGACCCCAAGTATTTTAAACATCCTGTATAACTCCATGTATTTCTACTCTAAATTCTCTTCCTATTCTGCATCATGTTGTAGGCTAAAATGGCTAAAATGTATTCCAAATGAACATGTCCAAAAGAACCTGACAAAGTTAGTGCTGCAATGAGGTTGAATAAATGAATGCTCTCCAGTGGTTGCTTCCAACTGGCATCGCACTGTGTGTCTGTTACATACATTTTCCTATCTGTGAGCCTTGATTAATTACGAATGTCCAAAGGACCTGTGGTCTTGGTGGGCACCAAGCTGACCACTCATAATAAATAAATATATATATATATATTTACTAACATGTATTTATATATATATTTACTGTGAAAGTGGTCAAACCGGGCACAGATTGCCCAGTGAGGTTACTGAGTCCTTGGTGATATCCAAAATTGGATGGGACACATTCCTGGGCATCCTGCTATAACTGATCAAGCATGGGCTTGAAGGAGACTGTCAAGCAGGGACAGTCTCCAGAGGTGCCTCCAACCTCAAAGATCCTGTGATTCTATGTGAAAAACCTAATTGATAATTATTTTTTTTTCCAAAGGAGTGCTGTTTTATTAGGGATTAATCCCCTGTGGATCATTCTAACTGTGATTACTAAGCCAGACTGACTGCCTTACCACGACCTGTTGGAAGCCTTGACCTTCACTGCTGTTCTGGCATTTGCAACCAACACGCAGCAGGTCCTTCACATCCCCATGTGGGAACGAGCCCTGCCAGTGGGGGCAGCTATGGGCTGCACTACACTCTGCCAGCTCCTTCATTTCTTCACAAGAGTGGGATAGGAGCTGCCAGTTGAGACCTCACAGATGATCTCTGTGCTGAAGTGTCTCTCTTTTGAATAACCTTGAGCTGCTGATTCTTGACCTGACTTCACTCAAAATTGGAATGTCTTGCAGGGGAATTTGGCTTAAATAAATGCTAGCCTATTCCTCCCTTGTACCTCTGGACCAGCTGTTCAGAGAAGATATGAGGCCATTAACCTTTGTTTTTTCATCCATAGTGCTGAAGCATTGTTCAACAGACTTTGGTGCTGCAAGTCAGCATTTCCACTGGGTTGCTTTATTATCCCTTGTTAACAGTATCTGTAAGGTTTCAAAGCAGTACTAGGGTTATTATTCCCGTGTCTCAGGAGTGAAGTGCTTTGTTTCCAAAGCAGTGTCTGTGCTCATCAGAATGTTTCTGCATTTCCAGTAGGGATTTGAAGGATCCCAAATAAAATGGAGAAGCAGCCTGGAACAATGCTCTGTTGCTGGTGCAGACTGATTTTGGAGATTTAGGGGAAGAGATGCTTCATCCTCTGTTCTTAAAGGAGTGACCCCAATGCCATCAATTTGAGAATATGGCTGTCGCATGACATTGAAAAAAAAAAAACAGCCTACCAGTTTAGCCAGCTCAGCTTCTCTGCCTGCTGGTCAGGTCTTCGGTGTCTCTGGAAAAGAGGCTGAAAATTTCTGTAGCAATCAGGAGAGGTACTTGGGAGGCTTTGCAGGAGCAGAGCACAGATCTGAGATTAGCTCTGATGCTATAGCACAGCTCTGACGAGATAAACAGGGACCTACATCCCATGCCATGGCAGTTAGATTCAGAACGATAAAGTGTTTCTTTACCTGAAATGGATGTCTCTTGCTCACAAGTCAGAGTTTAATTCCCGACAGATCTCACACAGCTAGCTCTGAGGGTGCTGAAAGCCAAGAAAAGTGCCTGTGCTTTCCTGCACATGCTTCAAAAGGAGCAGATAGATTACTTTAAGCATAAAAAAAAAAAAAAAATAGAAAATCCCAATATGTGATTTGCAGGAAAGAAAAAAAAAAAAAAAAAGCCATTGTTGGGAACAAGAAAATGAAGTCGCTGTTCTTGCTGTGTCTCTATGTTGAGACAGAAAGAGGTTGTAGCTCCATTAGAGTTGTCACTATCTTTTTTTAAGCAATCTCTATTTCTGATTTTTCCATCTATGCCCCAAAATGAAGCGTTTCTAATTGACACTCCTAGAACAGTCACTTTTCTTATCATTAGAGAGCCATCACAAAATGAGAGGCGCAGCCACAGGCGCTGTCAGAGCCCCCTGGGAACGCCGCCTGCACCATGCCAAGGAGCGCTCAGACCACCACCGCTGTGCCTCCAGGGCACCCTGCCCTCCCTTGGCAGGGCACTGTCAGAAAATAAACTTCAGGCCTTGATTCACAGCTGCTATTCCTGCCTGCTGTGGCAGTCCCCTACTCACACATCCCTCTCTCACACCTGTGTCTGGGATGGTTGTGTCGCTGCAGGTGAATTCCTGCTGGGCACACCTCACTGCGAGCCATGCAGCCAACCCATCCTCCTCCACAGCATCACTTTTACAAAGGCATAGAACTTTTCTGAAGCCTTACTGGCAGAAAATGATGCATTTCAAGGCAGGGCATTTGGTGCAGGTGTCACTGGTTGAGCTTTCGGCTGCATTTTGGGCAGGTGTGGGCATTTATCTGCCCGTGAGGGACAGGCACCTGCCTACAAACTAACCAGGTGCTGAGCAGCAGCTGAGTGAGGCTGGAGCAGGAATGGTTATTTCATGTTTTAAGTAAGACTGCTATCATCCTGCTATTAATTTCAAGAAATTATGTGCCACAGAGAGACTGAGTGTGCTGTGAACAATCTTAAATCTCTGTAAGCTCAGCAGTGATGGAATTACATGCTTTCCTTGCCTAAATTATTTAGTTATTCCACACAGGCCTGCAGCATGCGCTGTATCAGCCTGCACAAATGGGTGAAATAATTACCAGCTATTCATCCCTTGTTTGATATCGGCATTGTTTTTTGTCTTTATGAAAAACAACTTTAAATACGCTGCTATTTTGTAACGTCAGGTAGTCTTGTCTAAGACTGCTTTGTCTCATACCTTGGACCCAGCACAGTTGTTGAAAATGTTTGGGGAGAAGCAAATGGGGAGGAAGGGCGAGCTGTGCTGGCTGAAAGGCTCAGACCTCACCCCAGAGCTGCTGTTTCAGAGGGGCTGAGGGCTGAGCAGCTCCCTGCTGCCACGTTACTGCTGGGTGGGCTGCAGGGCGGCACCAGGAGATGCTCCCAAGCGTTCCCTTCCTGCAGACCCCATCAGGTTGAGGCTTTTTTGATGTAGCCGGTAGCGTGCATGCAGGCAGAGACAGACCATCCCTGATCCAAGCCGGGTCTCCTTTGTGCTGCTTCTTCACCCTTCCTTGCACTTGGAAAGCGAGTGCTGCAGGAGGGCGATGCGGGGCCGCTCGGCCAGCACCACTTCCCCACCTCCCTCAAAAAAGATGTATGGCCTCAGTCTGGGCACCCTGGTGAAATAGCCGTGATGAGAATATTTGCTGCTCCATTACCCGTTTAGCCTTATGTTCTTCAAGGCACTGAGCTCTGCTATTGCTAGAAATAAGAACTTTTTATTAGCAAGAGCTGAGTCACCGTGCAGCTGCCTCAGATCTGAGAAGTCTCATTGCAAATGTAATTTGTATCAGCTTCCCAGCTGCCAGTCCTAACACCCTGAAAAATGTGGTCCTGCGTGAACTGGGCTGAACATCCTTAAATGGAGGCAGACGTGGTGGTTTGCATCGTACGGACACCGCTGCCCCGTGCACCTGCAGGCAGAGAGGGGAGCAAGAGGGAACAAAATCTCCAAACCATGAGTGACTGAGCCCTGCTTGGTCACATCGATGCTGGTGCACCAAGACAGGCTGGTGTCTGTTCATGGTCTGAGGCCGTAGAGGGACACCAGGGAGATGGGCACTGTGCAGAAAGGTGCTGAATGCAGGCAGTTTCTGCACCCTGTTGCAGACAGTGCCTGTGCTGGATCCAGTAACTTAGTGGTCAGCAGTGGGGAAAGACCCTGGGCTGTGGTTTGTGGTTTTTTTTCCATGATGAGGGGCAGTTTTCCTGAGGTACTTGAACTGAGAGGATTGTCTTGGGTTGTCTTGCCCTTCAAAAATGGCATAATGTCCTTCATAATGGCAAAAAGGACATAACATCTATTTCTAACATCTATTTCTAAGATAGAGTGCCATTGATCCTGCCAAATCTATTATTTAAACCATGTACGGGGACAAGAAGTTGTAGTAAACAAGAAGTTGGGCAGTCTTTACAAGCAAGAACTTCCGTGTTGTGTTTTTTTTAATATTATTATTTTTAATAAGGAAACTGCATTGCTTATTTCTCTTCGGGTAAGGAGGCTATAAATGCACTGAAGCACAGAAAACTCCATTTCGCCCACTCACACTGGGAAGCCCCGCGTCCTTCCCAAGCTGCTGGGAGCAAGAGGCACAGCTCTGCCTGGGGGGGGCCTTGGCTGGTTTCTGTGCCATCCTTTGCTGAGAGCTCACTTGATCAATTCACAAGTTTCCCGAGTTTAAAAGTTTTCAAATATGAGACCAGAGCCCTTCCACACCCACTGCCATCCACTGCAGAGGTCTGTCCCAGGCTGCATGCTGCAGAAGGGCAGAGCCCCCCAGCACCCCTCTTTCTCCAGCCCAGCATCTTGCACCACCGCAGCCTGACCAGCTCGGGTTCCTGCCTAACCACTCAAGTTGTTGTCCTCTCTTCCAGGAAGCCTGAATGTGTACCTGCGGTTGAAAGGACAGACCGCGATAGAGAACCCCTTGTGGTCTTCAAGTGGAAATAAGGGCCAGCACTGGAACCAAGCCCGCGTTAATATAAACCCCCCGACTTCATTCCAGGTAAGGAACCGGCCTGTGTGTTGTTTCGTGGTGCACCAGCACCTCGCACCAAAACTGGAGTATTTGGTTTGCCGTGGAGGGGGACATCATGAATGGGGCAGGCGTACGGTGACCCTTGCCTTCTGAGACAGGATTTCACAGCGTCATTTCAGCTCTGAAAGCCGCTTTATGGACAGATAATTGCCTTCCTTGCTGCAAATAGGTGAGCGCCACAGAGCTTAATAATGCACACTTCAATGGCAGAGCAGCAGCTATTTCCTAGGAGAGGAAATGCCGTTCGGTTTTCAGACAATTCTGTTAGCTGATAATACTTGTGTATATATATTTATTTATTTTAGATTGGCAACTGGACTATGAAATTACTTCCTGTGAAAAAAATATTTAGGGTCTATGGTAATGTCTGTGTTAGAGGTCAGTAGGTATACTCGTATTCTCCACAAAAAAAAAGGAAGGCTCCAGGCCTCCGCTGAGGGGCCGAAGCAGCAGTGCTGCCTGTGCAGGGCCGTGCTGTGGCAGAGCTGCTCGCTTCATTCACCGCACGTTATGACAGGTTTCACACGTCTCCGTTTGGGTTTGACAGTGAGATGCTGACAGACTGTTACAGGCAGCTCTCATTCACAGGCTGTGTGTAACTGGAACAGACCCAGAAGTCGGCTGCTGCCAGCAGGCCCACGTGTGTTTGGGACACGGGCTGTGCACCACGATGCTGGGCTGCCGGGGTGCTCTGTCCCCTCCCTGGAGCACCGAGGTGCCCCCAGGGAGATGATGGCTTTGGGGAAACACAGACATTGCATGAGATTCAAAACTGCTATCTGAAACCTGTGGGTTGGGGGTCAGTGTAGGGGTAGCTGCTGCTCCTGAGCCTGTGTTTTTATTTGCGTGTTAAGAGGCAAGGAGAGAAATGATTTGGCACGGGTGATGACAGAAGCATTGCATGGGAGGAAATTAGAGGGAAATTATCGGAGAGGGATATGCAAAGTGTAGCATGATGTGGTGCTGGAGCTGAACAGTGGTGGAACTGGGCAAGAGGAGCACAGAGGAGAGGATGGGTGCTGAAGGCAGGGAGCTGCCCCGAGGGGGTAAAGGCAGGGTAAGTCCAAGCAGAATGAACAGTGAGGGAGAGAAAAATGATTTTGTATCTGAACATAATAACTGCAGCAGGGAGGGGAGAGAAGAGAGGGTCGGGGAAGCTGAAATGAAGTGATTGCAGGTGTGTCTATGAGGGATTTATTAGACTTGAGAGGGGCTTTGGCAGCAGCAAGGGAAGGGTGGGGGGCATCAGCTCTGGGCAGAGGGGTGCCAAGGGTTTGGCACCAGCAACGAAGATTGGAGGAGGGTGATAAGGGTGCATGCTGGGGGCAGCTCATCAGCCTGGAGAGTGGGCACAGTTTGGAGGAGGAGAGAGCTGAGGTCTCTGCCTGGCACAGGGCAGAGCCCGCAGCTGGCCCTGGGGATGTGAGCATCAGCCCTTGCAGGGTTCCTGGCTTTCAGAGAAATAAAGTCATTGGGGTCGCTTCTGCTGCTGGCACACCTCCCCTCGTATTTCTTGAAGCCGTATTCTCTGGTGCCTCTACTGGTACAAAAAAATGGCAGCTCCTCTTCTCGGCTGTTTTTCACCTTTCACATTGTTTTTAAAGGCTTCGGCGTAAAATAGATGTAAAGCCATGGAGCTCTGCACAAATATAACAAATAAATGTCAGGGTGGTGGGAATCTTAAATTACTTTTTTAACTGCTCTTGCATCACACAAACTTTATTTTCTATTTAGGAGTCTAAATGGGAAAGAATATAAACCTCCCAGTTAAATTTAAAGAGAGTGAATTGAAGTGAATCTTTGCAGTAAAACAGTACACTGACACGGAAATTAAAACTTTTTATTGATTAATTTGTATGGGGAAGTGCTGCCCAGACTTGTTTATATCTCCTCTGTCCTCATGGCAGATAACAAAGCTTCTGTCGTGAAGGGCTGAGAGGACTACAGTGCTTTGAGTCAGAAGCTCTGCATAAAAGCTATCTCAGTGCCAGTGTCGGCTCAGGATTTGGTGGTGGAGCCTCCACCACGCTGCCCCCAAGTGCTGCTGCTTCGACAAGGCTGTGCAGGACTGAGCATCCCTTCTCGGCCCACCCTGGCTGCTCACATGAGAGCATTTTTCTAGCGATGGAGTGGTGGAGGTGATGGTGGTGGTGGTCACCGTTGCTGCCAAATTCCAACCCGTATCGCTGAGGTTTCCAGTCCCTTACAGGCAATGAAGTGGTGCCCAGAGCCAGCCTGTGACTATTGGGAGAAGTGGCGTCTGAGATGTGAACCCAAAGCTACACCCTTGTAATCATGCTGTCTGGATGGGGACGTTCACGGGGCTCATCTCCACTTCTTAATAGGAGATTTGCAAGGAAAGAAAAATCGATCCGAAATCATGCTGAAGAAGCACAAGCTGAACCCCCCCTGAGACTCACGGGTAGTTCTGGAGGCACTGCGGGGATAATTTCCTTTTCCCCCATTAGGAGAGCAGAGCGGCCCTTGGTGTATTTGTGAGCCCCACTCCTCTTCTGCTAACTGCAGTATTTTTAACAACAGCTTTGTGAAGTCACAGACATGCAGATAATAGGTTTTGTGGGAGACTGATAGGAGATCCTGGTCATCTGGCACCTCCTGCAAATAGCTGTGAACCACGGCCGGGATGGTGCCTCGCGCGCTGCCAATATTCATCTGCGGTGATTTGTTCGGAGCGCCTGGCCAAGCTGGCTAATAGCGAGGCATCTCCGAGGCCTATAAACCACCCTGCCAACTGCAGCTTTTAATTAAAAGCTCACCGTTGTATTTGCATCGAATCGTTTTGTCTGGAAAGAGCGTTTTTCATTGTCAGGGAAGATTCGACTTGAGGCTCAGCTGCGGGTGATGCGCCTCCTGCCAAGGAGCAGGAGGGCAGGCTGTGTGCTGGGGGAGAGGAGAAGGCGCTGTGCTCTCGGGCTGGATACTCCCCCCTGTCAGAGGCGGAGTGGAAAAATGGTGCGATGGGTAATTACCTGAGACATTGTTTTCAGACATCAGGGTGAATTATGGAAAAGCTCACTGTTTGCCCAATTACAGTTCCCTGTTGCACTAATATACACCTCGTTACAGTAATTAACCTACAGCATCGCACTTCAGCGAAACGCTGATGGAGTCACCTGCTCCAGACGCACCTCTTTCACGTTTATTTAGTGCTCTCCATGCAGACCTTGCCGCCTGGCTTGGGACACCACAGGCAGGCTGTAAATACACAGCTTCCTCTTGGCAGCTCTCCGCTGCGGGGTCAGGCACCTGCCGGGTGCCCGGGATGGGATGTGTCCGTGGCCAAGGCTGAGGGACGTGCTGAAGGGCAGGGAGGAGAGCTGCCGGTGCCATGCGATGTCTCGTGGCATCAGGCTCCATCGCCTCGTGCTGTGGGCGATGCTCCTGCAGCCGGACTGGCTCCAGGCAGAGCAGAGCCCCTCTGTGACTTACAGGGGCGTCTTCCTCCACCCCCAGAGTGTACTCATCATTTAGAATGAAAGTTATTCATTTCAAACGAGCGGCTCTGCCTGAACTGTGTTAATGAGCAAAGAAATGTCAGAAGCTGCCAGAAGAAGGGGCTTGGACCTGTGTCCTGCTGAAATCAATGGACGCAGAGAGAGCCCATCCGAGTGCCCCGGACGCCTCCCTAATGCAGTTAGTTCATTACCGAGTGTAATTTAAGCATTTTGCTCCAGATGGTATTAATATTTTTTGTCAAATTGGCTCTACCCCCAAGAGTTAATTTCTCCATTAGTGCCACAGCAAGCCCTTATAAAATTCATTGAATTTCATGCATATATTGTTGCAGATTAAAGTTTAAAAACTTTTCATCTGAGTTAACCAAACATATTTCAAAGGGCTGAGGGGGCGGGGGGAGGAAGGAAAGGAGAGAGAGTTGTGCAAATGGTGCTGCTTGGGAAATATACTCCGCACATAATTCCTTCATCTCTTTAGAATGACTTTGAAGTTTGCTGGTGAATAAATTCCTTGCTACACAGAATGGGTCCACTCCTCTGCAGAGCTAATTAAGCAGCAGCCTGGCAGGACAGCATCGCACCGTGTTTGGGAGAGGAAAGCAGACAACTTTGTTTCTTTAGTACGACAGCCAAGCTGCAACCAACCTTGCAGCAAATATCCTGCTCTCCTTGCTACAAGGCATCCGCGTTTCCCTTCCCAGGTGTGCAGTTGGGGGTTGAGAGTAGGAGCATTTGACAGAATAGGACTCAAAGTCCCCTCAAAGCACAAGCATCCTTTTGACAAAAGTCAAAGCCCTGAAGAGGAACGAAATTTCCACCTTGACCCTCGCTAAGATAAAACAATGTCCTACAAAAACGTAAATGTAAGACCATTCCTAGAAGGGATCAAAGCTTCTGCACATGGATGAGCCACTGAAAGGGGCAGGAGGGAGGTGGTGCAGCCACTGGCATTGGTTCCTGCCATGGCAGGAGGTGTGGGAGGTTAATATCCCCCGTGCCTCTGCCATTTGCTTCAAGCGGCAGGAGATTCTGAGGAAAACACCTAGAACCTCTTCAAATCTTTTCATTTATTCCCATTTTTTTCCTTGCTGGGTTTTGCATCTACCAGCAGTGCTGAGGAGCTGAGTGCACATACGTGTCAAAGCTTACCCGTGGTGTTTCCATTGTTGGTGGCCTGCAAGTTGTCTGAAATGTCCTTGGTGCATGAAGTGAGACCCTAATGAGAAGGAGAACCTCCAGAGCATCTCTTCCCCTCATTTTGGCACAGAGACACCATGGGAAGACACCGAATGTGTCATGGTGGGAATTGTGAGCCCTGGTGTTTGCTCACTGTCAGAGGCAGGAGGCAGAAGGCAATTCAAGAGCAGGAGACTCCTGCTTTTTCCTTGCAATCTGCAAATGCCCTATCACAGAACTGAATTTAGAGAACTAAGCATTTTCCTTGAGCTAAGCTCACGTCCTGTGTGTTCACCTCACAAGGACGTTGAGCTCAGCAGTGGTTTTCTGCCCCATAGAAAGTGTTTGCATTATTCCAAGCCCATCATTGCAGTTTAAAGGTGTACAAAATGCAGCTGTGTGTTTTCTGCTTGTCAGGCTATCAGCTGCTTGTTCTTTATAATTTTTTGCAGCTCATATTTGAAGGAATCCGGGGCCCAGGCATCGAAGGTGACATTGCTATCGACGATGTTTCAATTGTGGAAGGAGAGTGTATGAAATCCGACCAGCCGGCCAACAGTAAGTGGCTCTTCTACACCCTGGGGAGAGCAAATTGCTTCTTGCGCTGCAGAATTGAGGTATCTCTAAAACGGATGTCCTGCAGGAGAGCAAAATATTGTTAGGTTAAGTCAGAGAGGCTTAGAGTGAAAAGTTTTCCCTTCTCTCTGCACAGCAGAGGAAGGAGCCCCTGGTGCAGGAAGGCCCCAAGTGCCTGGGGTGGCGTGGCCATCCGAGGGCTACAATTCTGGTAGCTTCAGATGGTTCCAGATGGACAGACAGACAAAGCAGTATTAGAAAAATGGTTAGGGGGTCGGAACAACATGAAATTAATATATAGACATGTCGCGATTGCCTGTGGACCTTCTTTCATCCCTCCACCCCCATATCTGCGCTATAACACCTTTAATTCTATAACCATAAGACCTTTAATTCTACCTTTTTCCCCCTTTTTGTAGATTTACGATCAGGTGCTGTTGGGACATTAGCGCATATACGACTTATCCCAGTTACCATCCTCATGTCTGTCTTAAGTCATCAGAGGTGACCTTATCCTGGCAGAGGCTACAAAAGATTCACCAGGCACTGGCATGAAGAAAGAGTCTTTGTAAAATGGACATTTAAAAACAAACTACCAAAGATTCCTCCACTGACTGACTCAAAAGTTAAATAAATACATAATAAATAAAAAAAAAAATTAAAAAGCACTGGGGACATAAAAGGCATCACGGGAGTGTAACTCACTATGAACCACGCGTGAGAACGAGATCTGGCCTAAGTAAGGAAGAGACCTTCAGGTGCTTTTGTGGTCAATAATGAATACAGCATCATCTGGTTGAACTCTCGGAAAAGAGCTATAGAAACCCTTGTCAAAGCACAAAGTCATGGCTGGTTTTGTTTCAAATGAATAGTTTGCTTGTTACCATGGAAACCTAATGGCCTGCCAAAAAAAAAAAAAAAAAGGAAAAGAAATGGAGAGAGAGAGGAAATAATAAAAATAAAACACAGAGAGAGAAACACCTCACTGTAAACAGGGTATGTGAAGAGCTGGCATTCATTTTCCCTTCAAGAAGGTTTTTAGCATAGAGTTAAATAAATGTAGGCCCTTTTGCCTTTGGCTGTCACCTCCCCTAGAGAATAACCCTAAATCAGAGCTGTTTTAAGACATTTATGTTTCATTTCTCATGGCTATGCTTGATAACTGTATGCTGTCTCCTTTTGCATGCATTACTATCCAGGATGTGCGACCTGGGCTTACATATTACACAGGCTTATCGGAGCTTGCTTGCGGCCACTCGAACACCCCTCTCCCCTCCCCAACTAAGTCATCTGTTCTAATGAAGTGAAGAAACCAAACCACCGTCTTTTATAAATTGCCATGGAAACCAAGTGCCTTCAATGAAACAAGCCTGATTTAAAAATATATATATAATAATAATAATTTCAACACAGAAGCTTGCACTGCTAAAATGTGGTTTGTGCAAACTATTTTCTAAACAAACTACGGAGCCTGGGTGTGCAGACTGCAGGCGAGGAAACGAAGCCGCTCCTGGAGATGGATGGACCTAAGCTGCTGCGTAAGCCCTTTCGGATGAGATATTTGTTGTTTAACCTTCCAGACAGCCATGGCCTTTCAGCTTATTATCCATTAGAAAATAGCTTCCGTTGGTCCTGGAAATGGGAGCAGCACTTTTGATTTGTCTGGTTTGTTTCAGGTTATCAGGTGGGTCAACCAGAGGAAAAGGTGGTGAAGATGCACTTAGCGCCGCTGGTCAGAGGCAGAAGGGCTTTTCCTGCCCTGACCTCGGCGGGCAAGGCTTGTACGGGCCCCGGGGCGCGCGTGGGGACAGCGGCGCGGGGGGACACGGGGCCAGTGCCACGCTCCGTGGCCGTGGGGGCACAGCCTGGTGCTGGCGACGCGTGGGGGGCAGCACGGGCAGGGAGGGGGGGTCCCGGTGTTGTGGTGAAGTCGAAAGCCCACTCTTGTGACAAAAGGAAAGCTGTGCACGTGGTGCTGCAGCTGCCCGAACACGTACCGTTAGCCAGCCGGTTTTCCACTGCATTGTAAATTTCCCTGACAGTTGGTTATGACAATTTGAAGACCTTTTTCCTTAAATTATCTCAGCTTTTAACTTCATTTAAAAGAAAAAAAAAAGAAAAAGACTTTTGTCTAAAGAAGAGTATTATTATTATAATTATTATAATTATTATTATTATTATTCTGTGTTCTCTCAACACCCTAGGATTAAAAAAAAAACTGATATGCAAGTAATTGGAGTACAAACATGAAAACAAACAAACAAACGAGTATAATATTTGCAAATATGAGTATAAAAAGCACAACGAGATGCAGTAAAACGTTGACAAGGCTTGATTTTTTTTATTCTGTAGAGAAATGTTTGTGCAAATTCAGTAATTCAACTGAAGAGATAATTTTACAGCTATGTTCAATAAAGCCTCTTTCCAGGTAAGGTATGCCACGTGGTGCGTGTGTTTGTTGAGCTATGTGCACGTGCGCCCCGGAGGGGTGAGACTGGGATGATGTGGTTTTCCCTCTGACAAACTGGTGCTGTCTGAAGATGTAATGGTCTGTACTGGTGGTGCTCAGGGGAAGGAGCTTTCTGAGGACGCTGTCAGAGCTGGTTTGTAGGTGTTTCGTGGTGTCTAATACCCGTGCTGCAGTGAAACGGCTGCTTGGAGGACAGTGGGAGCTTGGAGCCTGGTTGGACTGCGGGGTTTGACACTGCAGGTGTTTGTAAATAAAAGAAATTTCCCACTGGAAGCACTGGATTTTGACTGTGGACCAGAGAACTGGGTCAGGTACGGTGAGACCCTGATGCAGATTTTCCCTTAGGAGGTCGGTGTGCCTTGTAATTCAGGATTTGTGGAGATCAGACCCTCATGAGCATCCTCCTTGTGAAAGCCAAAGGACTGTGGTGTCGTCCGAGAGACTCCTCTGTGGGCGTTTTTGGCGTGGCTGTCTCCGGAGGGGACGGCTTTGCATGCACCCTGCAAGACGGGCCATGCCTCCAGAACCCTGCCAGGAGGGAACGTCGCTTTTTGCAGCACTTTCCCATGCGGTTCCTGCTGCACCTCTGGGTCACCACTTGTCACCACTGGGCCCTGTGGCTCGTGGCCTGGCTCAAGCAGCAGCTGAGGAAGGTGTCTGTGGCAGGAGGAGCGTGTCACCACCACCACGGGGCCAGGGCCTACCACGCCGGGCCTGGGCCTGCGTCTCCTGATGGCCGGGCTGCGGCTGCTGGGTTCTGTCCTGATGGGGTGGAAAGGGGAGTGTGGAAATCAAGAGTGGCCATTATCAGTCATTTTGAGGTAAAACGTGAACCATTCCATTCCCTTTAAAATGTTCCCCTTCAAATTTATCCCTCCCTAAAACAGACCGAAAGTAAACTGCAATGTGGATGCCCGTTGTTGAGCACAGGCCCGGAAAAGCGACTTCGAAGCTGCTGCTCCTGGCTGGGGACTCTGAGGGCAGGGAGGATTTGGGAACGGTGCTGTGATGCCCTGTTTTTGGGCAGGCTGGAGATGGCCACGAAACTGGAGATCGTGTGTGTTGTGAGATCACCAGCTAAAACTGCAAACTGAAATCCCTCTTTCCTGCACATGTTTTGATTTTTCTTTCCTTGGTGGACGACCTGGATGAATATTTGATGGAAGTTTTCAATTGACAGCCAAACACCAAAGCTGTCTTCTTGCAGGGCAGGATAGGCTGTTTTTTCCAGAAAAAAAAAGGACAAGTCTTTGTGTGACAGGAAATTTATTTGTCCTGCCTATTTCAGTTCTGTTCTCTTTACTTGGGTGCAGAAGAAGGTGCTAAGAAAAGCAGTTTTTTCTCCTTCAGATGTTGGTTCAGTGGTAGCGCTATCTTCCTTTACATTCCTAACATAAGGCACTGAAAAGACAGTGAGATTTTACCTCGGGCCAGGAGCAAAAAGTACAGACTGAGATAGATATTTGCTATTCTGGTTTTATATGTTCCTGACATACTTTTTTTTACTGGTTCCTCTGTGTGAAAGTGGATGTACAGCAACTACAACCTGGAATCAGCTGCCAGGCTTCTTAGGGAAGTGGCTGTGGGAGTCAGCCAGGTGTTCCCAAGGCAGAGGTAGGTGGACCCCACAAGGAACTTCCCAATGTTATTTATTCTTTCTCGGGGTGATCTGGGAGAATAAGGACATTATTGGAGCATTCCCCTTTTGTCACCTCTGGCGAAGGCATGCAAGTTCATTTTTTTCACAAAGCACAGAGTTTGAATGGGAAATCCCACACAGAGTTGCCAAGTGCTTTGATCTCACTGTGCTTCTCCAGCCAGCTCCAGCCAGGCTTGGATCCTGGATGGGGCATGAGGGAGGATAAAAGAACAAAGACTACAAGGGGGAAAACACATCACAAAAGATGTTATAAATGTACAATTAAGATTTGCAGGCAAGGAGCAGCTCCTGGAGTGCCCATCAAAGTGGTGATAACTTATGTGTATAAAAATAAAAGCATTAACTACTGGATAGTACAGAGAACAGGTTCTTTACACTGAGCTCACATCATGTCAGCCAGTTTTTGGAAATAATTATCTAAGTGTATGCTTCTGTCAGGCCCAGATAAGTCCTTGGAAATGTGAAATTCCTTCATGAAATCAGAGGCTTTGGAAGAGGAACTGCCAGCTCAGCCAAGGAGACGGAGTGGCTGCTGCCTGTTCCTAGGCAGAAATGCTGACCTCTGGGGATGCCAAAGCAGCTTTCTCCCTGACACCAACCACTTGAATCTCTGCTGCATTCACTGATGTAAATATCATTTAGTCTGAACAGCTCTTGGGGCAATTAGAATCCCCAAACTTGAAAACAGAGATGATCAGTTAAAACATCAGCTTTTTGTTCGAAGTTGGTTTCTCTTTTTACTGCCTTGTAAGGTCAGTGAAATCCCTTTGTAGTGAGCAGTTTAGTCAGAACAATTGGATTTTTTTCCCCACCCTTGGTGGAACAGGCCACACTGGTTTAATTTTTGGAGGATTTACTCACTAGTATCATTCATCAAAGGATAATTGAAACACTCTTCCTCCCCCAGAAGAACTGCTATCCATCAGAAGAATGGATTTCTAGATCAGTTCAATAACAAATGTAGTCTTGTACCATACACACTATCTGCCCATATATAAAGAAGTTGGATGCCAACTGGTTTATTTCTTGTATTTTCCTAAAAAAAAAAAATATATATATATATATAAAAACTTATATATATATATGATTTTTAAAAAAAATTTTTTTTTGGAATAAGCACCACAGGCACATGCTCCATAATTTATTGCTGCACCACCACAGCAGCACAGAAGGAATTAAACTCATGTTCTAGCCACTGGGTTTTCCTTCATGCCAAGCAGCTCGCTGCCACACAGCTCATGCAGTCCGTCAGTGGAGGGATGTTTACTCTTCAGAAATGTGGGGTCATTTTTTCTAAACCTTGATTCCAGCATCTCCCTGTAGATCCCATGGGAATGGACCCCAGCACACACAGGCAGGGAAGGCACCCTGCAGGACACAGAGCAGGGAGCGACATGGAGCACGCCTTCTCATCAACCCTAAAACCACTTAAAAGGTGGAAGGGGAAAAAAAGAGCTATCGCTAACCCAAATACAGGACACTTGGGCTAATACATCCTGATGTGACTTACTAAAACATGACAGTTCACCATTGTATCTGTCAGATTAGTTAGGCTGTATTGCGAGTTTTATATTATGGGAAGGATGTTGTATTTTTTCCCCAGAACACAATGTCCACAGTCTGTGAAGTTGGCATCCAATTTATGTGAGTGCTTCTGGACAGCGGGTCTTCCAGAGCTTTCAGTGATGACACTAAGATTTTGCTTTAATAAAATAGCATCTTACCCACATTTCTCAGAGAAACAACTGTGATATAATGAGACTACTCAATTAAGGATAAACTGATCGAGTCAGAGGCAGAAAGACACAATTTACTGTGGGGAGGGGGCAAGGGGGATGATTTCCTCCTACTACCAGAAATATCCAAGTTCAGCAGTGAGCTCCCAATCAAATGAATGTTGTGCAACTCACTGAGAGCAGCCCTGGTACTTTAATTATAAAATCTGTGGGAAACCTGACAAGAAACTGAAAAGTAAATAAGAAAATGTTTGCATTCCCTCTATAGAAGTTTCTGTGCGTTCTGGTAGCCTCACCTAACACGGTCTCTTCCAGCTGGCTCTTTGTATGATGTGGTCAGGTTTCCTCCTGTTGAATATGGCCTTATCAGAGCCTACCAAGGACCTATGACAGGTGACTTGCAACTGATTTCCTTCCATTTCTATTCTCTGTATATTCTTTTCTATTGAGAAAGAGACTTGAATGTTGGCAGGTGCTTGGACAAATGAATATTTATGTAGCTTTGCTCACAGTTAAGGTCACAGCTGACAACTGGAGAAATGTCACCACTGATGCCTCAAGACCCAGGATCTTTGCATGCCCCGAGTCTTCACTTTCTGCAGGCTGGAGGTTTGCAGTCCTCGGCCCATAAGGAAGAAACAGGAACACTGCAACAACCATGACTGTAAAACCTATTGAGTGGTTTTTGACAGATATGACCACAAAAGAGATTGAAGTAACACATTTCTGTGAGTAAGAATTAGCAGCCTCAGCACCTTCTCAGGAAAGACCAGATGCGCTTCTGCTTGCACACTACCAACTGCAAATGGGAAAAAAAAATCTCTGTGTTTGTTTGTGTAAATATTATATAAATAACTGTAATTGTATGTATTTAATGTATATATAATGATTATTACATTTTAACTATTTCAAGTATTGTATATAGCCAAACTTGGTCTCTTATTTTACTAGAACACCCACTGTAGATTTATTTTTTGTCATTGTTGTTAATGTATCTGGTTAAATTACAAACTGGTCTCACTTTTACCTCAAAAGGTATATGTTCTTTATGTATATTTTATAAAGAAAAAAAAAATCACTCAGTATTTTTGGTTACCTCTTCAATTACCAGCAGTATTTTCTGCCTTTCCCTTTTTGGCTGTGTGCTGCCTTTGCTCCTGCCCCCCAGATCCACTGCAGGGAAGGGTGGAGGGCAGCTGGGAGGGACTGGGGCTGGTGGGCAAAGTTACTTGCTCGATGCATCCCTGCCTTCCTGAAGTAGGTAAGAAAGGAGGATAGTCTCTCCCCAACCCACCCCTCCACCCCTTGCTTAGTATTGAAAGGTTTTGATTAGACCACAAGAAGCCTACGCCATCCTCTTCAGCACCGGGGCCTTTCCTTTTGCTTGGTGCCAGCAGTCGCAAGGTTTTGCCCAGCTGTATAGAGAGTTGAGGGTTGAAGTTCATTTCTTTGCCCTTCCATAATGCCCAAACACTAAAACACTTTCCCTGGGAAGCCAAAAAAGAGAAACACACATGAAGAGGTGCATATGGTGCAATGTGGAGGGTGCCCACGTGGACGTGGGGCTGACGTCCATTCTCTGCCACAGGCACGACCTCAGTGTTTCTATTTCTTGTCCAGCTTTGCTACTGAGGCTGCAGGCTAGGGCTGGAAGCTATCAAAAGCTGTGAGCATGCAGAACACAATCAGGCACACTGTTAATCAAGGGGTTTCCAGAGAACTGTAAGGTGAAGAATTAGAAGTATTACTTGTTCCTAAAATACGGTGGTATTAGCACAATTAAGAACACAGATGCTCCAGGTTTCACTGACCAGCCACTAAATATTTTTAAAGGCCTAAGTAGACTATTAAATTTCTCTGTTGCTTGGTGTCCTGGTGCAAATCAAGGGCAAAATGCTGCTCTCTGATCTGGCCGTGTTGTGTGTCCATGTCATGTTGCTGGAGAAATGAATGCACAAAGAGGAAATCGTAACTGGATGGGGAGCCCTCACTTGCGGTTCCTCCTGTGGCTATGTTGTGCTGGTCTATGTGGAGATAAACTTTTTTATAACCTTTCAGAATTAAAAGTCTATTTTTACTGTAGGTAAAATGAGTAGGTAAAATTTCTGTGCAATCTACAGAAATAAAAGCACACTTTGTTTCTCGTTACATTTTGAAAATGCTGATATTTCTTTGACCTTTTCAGGTGCCATGGTTGCCTCCATCATTTCTTTGATTAGATTTGTGACTGACAGCTTTTAAGCACGTGTTCAAATTAATTCAACAGATAAAACACAGAGTTTCCAGACAAGTCTTGCTCTCCAGTGGCCTCTGCCTCAGAAGGTGACAAACAGCAGCACACTGAAATTCACGGAGTGAAAAAATGCCGGTCTCCTATTTTTCAGCCCAAAATTTTCACTGTCCCATTGGCCCTCACAACCTGAAACCCTTTCACATGCCCTCATTCTGTCCGTAGGATATCCTGTATTCACCCTGGTGAGTACAGAAGGCCAAAGTACTTTCTTCACGTTATTTCAGACGCGCTGACCTGCTTCTCCTTCCTCTCGTGGTAATTATGTTTTTGACAGAAGCTCCACATGGGGCCAAGAGATGATACAAAGGCACTTACTATGTAGTATAGACACAGCCAGTACTATATATATTACTATTAGAAGTATTATGTACAGTAAGGTGCCCACTGGCAAACACAATTGCCCTGTATCCCTCCCTGCAATTGCCACCCTGTCTCCATCCTGCCTACGGGACTGAGACTTGAACCTTACTGTCCTCATCCCCCTTGATTCCGTACATTTTTTGTGGAGGCTAAGACTCATGCAAACACCTATGCAATGATTGATTTTATTGTTTAGTACCAAAACCATCAGTAAATGTGTTGCAACTTTCAGTTTGTGGGACCTCTGTATCTGTGGGACCTGGGCCTTTTCAGTGTAAAATTAGCAAGGACTGAGTGGCAAGCCTTGTCTGTAGGACAGGCAGTGTGTGTGTCAGGCAATATTTACTCCTAATCAGCTGCCTATTTCTGTGGAGTTGCTGTATCTGGGCATGAGTGGCATAGCACATTGAGCTGCCAGGACTGTCAGATCTTTGTCCCTGGGGAATGGTTTTTATTCTTGTCAGCGGTTTTTTTAGTATGTTCTCTCTCTCTCTTTCTCTCTCTCTTTTTTTTTTTTTTTTTTTTAAATGAGAGGAGGACAGGTGATGTATTTGCAAGGATTAATGTACTAGTGTAGCAGATCTTGGCCTTTCACCATTCCCATTGTTTGCTCCACTCCCATCAGAACACAATGCTTCTTTCATATTAATTAAATATGGAGTGAAAAATAATGCGAAAAAAAAAAAAAAACAAAAAAACTATAAATATGATATTCTGATGAGGGATGTGAATTCCAACTTATTCTGGTTGCACTAAGAGTGGCCTGATAACACCAACAGGCTCAATCCTGTGATAGCTGAATTAAGGCAGGATGTCCATCAAGGAACAGCAATGACAAAGAGAAGAGAACTTATTTATTTACTTATTTTACTTTTTTTTTTTTTATTTTTCCCGTGATCAGAGTGGCTGCTCAGATTCAGTCCTTCCACTGAGGGATGAAAACTAGATTCCAAGGACAGGGTCAGGCACTGCCCAGTATTTATGCTGCTGATTTACTGCTAAGAAGGCACCCAAGTGCTCAAGTGGCCAGATTGTCGCCCTGAAGCTCCCTCCTGATGCCACGTCCCCTCCGGCAGACACAAGCTCAGGCACCCTGGCCCAGCTGTGCCATCTTCGCCATCTGCACAGAGAGGGGAAAAAGCAGTTATGGCAGCATTCAGAGAGGTTTGGGGCAGGGAGAGGTGAACTCAAGGCTCTTCAGCCTGCACAGGAGGCACTGAGCGAGAATGTGACTGCAAGCCTAGCGGGGCCTGGAAAAGCGGTGGGGATGGTTGTGCATTTTTCTCACGACAGAAACACTCGCTCAGCCTTACAACAGCTTTTCTTTCCAAGTTTGTTTCTGTTTATCATCAGCAGAGATAAAAAGCCTTTCTGCAAGTTAAACCCACCGCACGTGGATGAAATAATTGCCAGAAGCCTCTGTTCTCTCGTGCCTTTACCTCATTTCAGTAGCTTTCAAGAGACTCCTCCAAGGGGTTAATAATGTCCCGAGACTCACCTTTCCCTGCAGACACTAGAAATATGGCAAATACAAACTCTGTTTTGTTTTAAAAGACCAAATGTTCAACACGTATTAATAAATCGTTAATTGCTAATAGGTGGTAATTGCATCCTGTGTGAAGGCACTGAGAGATCCTGACTGAGGCTTAAATGGCCTCTAACCCTCTTCCTAATTGCCATTATGGGCCCAGCCACTCACTCAGCAAGGGGCTTCCCGGTGCACGTCCCCTTCCCTGCTGGGTCTGAACACAGACGAATGCTAATACAGAGATAATGCAAGGGAGATTGACCACTTGAAGGAAAAGAAAGCATTTGATTTGATTAAAAATAAAAATAAAAATAAATCAAGAGCTCTTTTTAATTAAAGAGACGTATTTAACAGGGGAACTGGCTGAAAGTGCAGCCTGACATTTTCTGCTCAATTCAGCGTAGGGAGCATCTGGGACATCTTCCCTTTGCGTGATGGGGAACTTGTGTCCCTGGGTATGTGTACGATACTGGGTATAATGAGGCTGCCTGACAGGACCACTACATGAGACCTGGATGTCACTGCTACCAGCAGCAGCATTACAGTAATGATAGAGGTGCTCTATGGGACGTGGGGGCTGTCAGGAACGAGGCAGCTGCTGCCTGCATGAGGTTTGTCTCTGGAAAGCAAACACTTGATCATATTTCATAAAAGAGAGTAAAATAAGAAGGTGCTGTGATTATTACCTGGCGTTGAGTCCTAGTGGATAGAGACAGCTGTTAAACTGGGGACTGGATCCGTGGACCTGGGCACAGCTCGGGCTGGCGGGTGGCTGCAGGGCTCCCAGCTGTCTGCACGCCCCATGTGAAAGCTTGCACAGCAGGAACTGGCTGTGAAAGCACCGTTTTCATAAAAAAAAAAAAAAAAAAAAAAGTGATTTGGATGATGCTAGAGAACCACAAGTCCCCATGCATGGTAACATTGGCAAGGGTTTGAGTATTAGTGCTAGTGAGGCTGTCCGGTTTCACAGGACTCCATGTGTGTCTGTGAGGGTTTGCCTGCTGGAGCTTTACCCATGCAGGCAGCTTTACCCGTAACAAAAAAGTGCAGATGTGCCTGGTCTAGGGCACGTGGGCTCAGGGTCTATCAGTAGGGCAGCTCATCTTCCTGCTTAGGCTTACAGGACAGTAGGACAAGGAAGAAAAATGGAGAAAAAAATCTTTTATTAGTTTAAAGTAACTCTTTCCTACTAAAATTAAAACTGATGAAGGTGATCAATCTTATAGTCTGTACTTTATTGGGAAATTAAGCTGTTACCAGAGAACAAAGCCACCATTTTCTGACCCAGAAAATAGGGTGCTGCCATAACCAGGCAGTGAGCATCAGGTGTGTGCTCCTAAAAACCAGCAGAAGTTTTTTGCTATCTTACATACGATATCCAATCCTTCCTCACCTCCTTCAGGGTCAGCACTGCCTCTGGCAGTGGTGAAAATCAAATATTTCCCATGCTCTTTCCTGCATTTGTGTTATCAGCCACTGAGAGAAACCTCATAACCTTTCCTGTTTTTTCTAGCAGGACTGCTGACTTTTTTTTCACAAATTGGTGTTTAGTCTTTTTTTTTTTTTTTTTTTTTTAATGCTGATAACAAAGAGGGAAAAAAGAAAAGTGAACCTGTCCCCCAGTTGTTATGTTTTTCTGAGTTACAAAAATTGGATTAAGTTTATTTTTAATTAAGAAGAGGAAAAATGCATGACGGGGGCTGAACAAGCGTCCTTGCTTCCTTCAGAAAAGCTCGGTTTTCAGAAAACAAACTGGGGTTAAAGTTTGGCAGTCACTGGATGCAAAAGCCTCTGGTTACCACACTTTTACAGCATTCCAGGAATAGAGGCATTGCCTGACCATCGCTGTAGGGGTTTTCCAGGTGGGAGGGACCAAAGCAGCACCTTCCCTGCACAGGTACGTTCCCAAGGGATGGAGCAATTGCAGATTTGAAATTGGACCAAAACCTGGCTCCTGGAAGACCTCTGTTTGAATAGGACCAGTAACATCAGGATATGTTGGTGGCAGAGCTGCTCAGGCTCTGTCTGGCTGTATTTGCTTGCTCTCATCTGAAGCAGTAGAGATTCCCCACAGCTGGAGGTAAGATGGACAGGGTGGCCGTGCTGCTCCTGCTGGCTGTGATGGCTCTGTCTGGCTGACTTCTGGCCAGTCCTCGTTCGCATTCATAGGCTGAGCTGAGACGTGTGCAGGTCATGCAGGAGTTTTTGACCAGGTGGGAACTAACGGAGGTTGTTTTGTTCTTTCCTGCCTTCCTCCACAGGGCAGGCTGGCAGGGTCAGCTCTTCGACTCGCTGCCCAGGCATCCACGGCGTGTTGGTCTCCTGTGGCACAGAACAACTTATCCTCTTCTACAGAACGAAAGATTTCCATTTATTTACTGTCATGAGAGTGGATGTAGGGGTTTAAGCTTAATGGTCTGTGACATTCAGGTTATGATCCGAGTGATCTAAGAATTTCATCTGCAGTTAAAGCATATGAATTTTTTCTTAGTGTAGACACCAGCTTCAAAGCAGAGATATATTTTTCAAATGAGTAATCAGGCAGGATTTTACATTTGTTATGTGGTTAAAGGCAGAAACAGTGTCAGGGGACATATGGTCCCTTCCTGACAGTAACTCAGTCTTTCACAGACCTGTAAAACGAGGACCGACTTACGACTGCTCGGCGGTTCTAATGCCAGGAGGCAAATCTCACAAATTCATCACCCTGCCCTGGGAATGGAGAGATACACGGGACTGGTGTTTGCAGAACAGTTGGCAGAATTTGTCTTTGTAGATAACAATATTTAAGTCACCTTGTGTGGAAAATCTGTGATTGCATTTCATCCGTTTCCATGAGCTGCTGGCGTCTGATCAGTGTGTTTTATCACAGCATGCTCTAAGCTGAGCACGTTAACACCCTTCATAATATATGAGTGGCACCTTTATTGGCACCAGCCCCATCACTTCCACGTTGCAGGGGTACCAGGGCAGTGGGAAAGGCCGGGGAAGTCTGCAAGTGAAAGGTCTGGCTGAGCCGGGGAGCTGGGGGCAAGGGCAGGGCTGGAGATAGGAGCTGGATTTTATATTAGGACATGGCCCTGAAGGGATCTCCAACCTGATCCTCTTCAGATGAGCTGTAGTGTACAGCCATAGTCCATGCCAGCAGGGCTGTGATCCCTGCAGCACAACTACAACCAGTTCCTTCCAATTAATGCTTTTTTCTCATACTTCATCACTTCCCATTGTGATGAGGCCAAAGACATCTTTTCCCCTGATCTCATTTGGTCTGCTCAGTAAAAATCGCATGATGTGCTGGACCAAGAGAGTAAATCCAGAAGGCAGCCTGGCTGTGCCACCTCGTGCTACAGCTGGAGCAGGGAGAGGGGCCTGCTCCGGCTCCTCCTGCAGCCAAGTGCTGCTAACGAGGCACTGTGTGTGCCCCAAAGGAGGAAAGGGCAGGCACCTGGGGACCCTGTGCCTCTGCCAGCACCCAGGGTGTGTTCACACAATGCAAGGGAATCACGAGACCTGGCTCATTTTGCAAGCTGATTGCATGATCCACAGGTACATTCCTTGGGACAATGATAATCTAGTCAGATAAGGCTGACGAAGATGTAGCATAGAACAAATTCCTTCCATGTTATTAATTGAATCAAATTCTTCCTTTGCGGATATGCAGAAGACCATATTTGCTAACTTTGCCATTCCTAATGAAAATCGTCTCACATCTGGGACACGTATTATACACCCAGCTAGAATATTAAATGCATTTCCTCTATTATATAGATTTCTTTTTATTTAAGATGAAAAATTAATTGAACAACGAATCTTCCTGCTTCTACGGTTGCTGTAAGTAGTGACATTTAATTTAATTTCTAAAAGTACATGTTCCATTTCGCTTTTTAAATGGCATATTTATTTTTCTAATAAACTTTAATTTTAGTCCCTTAAGGAGCATGATCATATTGAAATCCAGACTAAATTCTGCATTTCCTTTAAATTGCAGACATTAGTTCAGAATGTACTAGAATTATTGCTTCTTTTGCTTAACCTTAAAGGAGACAAGATTGTCATTTTCCTTTGCAGTTGATCTTTAGAGTTAATGACTCTCACTAAAAAGTTGTGGTTTACTTCAGTTCCTACTTTGTTAGATTCAGGATGGAATATCTTGCTATGTTTTTAACTGTTATGTTAAAAAGTTCATTACTATTCTATAATCTCATTTATCATACCTGGGGCTGTTCTATTTCATCTTTATTTATTTATTGAACAAACTATGTAAACCATCATTTTTAAAGACTTCACTTTCAGGTGGCTTTGGTACAATAAAATTATTCCACTACTGAAATGCAAAGTGTCACGCAAGTATAAAAAGTGAGAAGGACAAAGTCTCCAAGCTGGTGGATAATTTAGTGGCCATGAAATATTGAAGATTAAGTAAAGAATGTAGTTGCAGCTGTGTCTGCCAGCTCCCGGCCAGACAGGTAGTTTATTCACCTCTATCTGCTTGTGAATGAAGCCAACATAATTCTGAATGTCTGTATTGTTAACAAGAAGAATTAAAATTATTTACAACTCTGTGTTTAAGAAACCATTCACCAGTTAAAGCTGGGGTCTTCCCCACTGTCCTGTTTCTGAGTTCCTTGAGTAGAAGCCATGGTAGGTCTATAACCACAGGTCTATAACCACAGCAGGCCAGGTCTATGCTGCTGCACCTTAAATGTCGGGCTCATCTGGACTGGCTGTATTGAAGCTAGGTGAAGGACTTCTGCCTGTACTGGGCTATGGATGTATTCAGATTTCTAAATAAAATCTTTGTTGAGCAGACAGACGAGGCTCTTTATAACTTGCCTATATATAAATTACTTTTCCTGTATGACTTAGCTAAAAAGAAGCAAAAATATTGCCAAAGAGCAATGTTTTCTTTCCAACAAATTATAATGTGAAAGAGTCAGAAGGTAAAATTATGAATTTAACAGAGAGCCAGCTAGTATCCGCTTCTAACGTTATTAAAAAGTCCCAACTTCAACAAAGCCCAATATACCCATTGCTCCTCAGATGAGAAGCTATACATTTATGAGTCAAATCTAAAACTGATAATATTATTGTTTAAATATAACTTTTTTTTCTTTTTCCTTTTTTTTTTTTCCAAATAAGAACTGCAGACTTCTGCATGTTAGAAATCAGATCCGTGTATTTTCTTGTTCCATATCCTGTTACAAACTGGCAGAGATATAGAAATAAATGCATTGTGGGTAATGCAGGTACGTACAGAGTAGGACAAATCAGTTAAAAAAAAAAAAAAAAAAAGAAAAAAAAAAAGCACCTATTAAGGCAATATACAAAAATATACAAGAGCAAGGAAAAAAAAAATATTTCAATAATTAAAAAATGTCTAGGTAAGATACAAGATTAAAAATTTAAACAACTCGTTTAACAGGTGAACACTTTCAAAACTATTTTTTACTAATTTTGAAACTCAATTTTCACATTCAACAAGCCATGAAAATCCTCTAGCTGAAAATAAGTGTAAAAGAGATTTCTAAAATATTATCAACACCTGCAGAGTAACAATGAGAGCAACAGAAAATCAGAAACCCAAAATGCAAACACTTGGCAATCAAGCAACAGGAACAGTAAAACTTCTGCTTCCCCCAATGCCTGTCATGCCGATGGGGCTGCAGGGGTTGGGGAGAGGATGGATGGATGGGTAAAAGTGGTATTGAAACAGAGAAAGAGGGCAACTGAGAACTTACTTGAAAAATAACTGGGAGTGACTTTGTGGGTCTTTCTGCAGTAAGACTTTAGGGAACTGTATTTTGGATTTGTTTGTTTGTTTGTTTTAAATTGTGCTGTGTGTATGGGCTCCATCTGCAGCACAAACAAACTTGTCAGGGTAACTCACAATATTGGAAACATTTAAATGTGTCCCTGTTACCAGTTTGAATGACAGGGTCAGGGCTCCAAAAGTGCCCTAAGATAGAAATTCTGCCCTGGCAAAATGCTGTAAGTGAATTAATTGTGCTACAGATGGTTTGGATTGTCCCTGGGGTGTGACAGCAAACGTTCATGGCAATCGCTTGTAAGTCCATGTGTGAGTGCTCAGTATGTGCTGGTAACGTGCTTTATTTACTAACAATTCAGTATTACAAGTGTGATACAGATGAATGCTACTTGGTAATTTTAGTAACCTTAAGTTTCCTGGCTGATTTCTTAAGAATTCAAGATATGATGTTTTTTGTCCAAGGTCAAGTTAACTTAAAAAATAATTTAGCTTGAAATTAGTAATCTAGTACTCTCTGAATTCTGAAAGGCAATAACTTACATTTTATCTCCCTTTGACTGTATTATATTTATGGATCTAGTTAACTTGATTTAGTCCTAAAATTTAACTAACACCTTGGCAAAGTTATAAAACTGATGCTCATTTGTGCTATCGAAATACCAAATGGGAATAGTCTGCCCAGCACCAGAACACTTTAGTGCTTAAAATTTATTTAAAAATGAAGTAATCTGTATTTCTTTGAAAAGCCCTAGTGTACAATTCAGGCATAGATTACACTGAAAACAAGATCAGTTGGTGTGACCTTTTGACTGGAAGAGGTGGAAAATGGTATCTGTCTCTTCATCTTCCTTCTAGCTGCTCTTCAAGTCCCATCCTTCCTTGTCACAAAAAATAAGTTGAACCCATGGCAACAAAAGAAGAATGAGCTGCAGGTGAAAATTAGGTTCTTTGTATCACTTACCACATTCACTGTTAATAGAAAGGTCCTATCTATGTGTCTGTGTATAATATACGCACTTGTATATTCCAGCATACGTATAAATATAATAGATTTTTCATTCCATAGTTTTTCCATTCTATTTTTCTTTTTTTTTTTCTTTTATCATTGTCAGTTAGTTGTTTTTTTTGTTTGTTTGTTTGTTTTTGTTTTCATTTTTTTCCTGCTTATGCATACAGAATTTAATGTAACTCACTCTGGATGCTGAATAGAATGTCAGGAAATTCTACTAGTATAGGTAAGCATCATGCAGTATAAATACAGGTTGAACTGTGATCAGACAGTTTGCTAAGAAGCTTTTTCTTGCTTTAAAATGTCAGTGGACAATGTGACAACAGAGTGACACAAGCAAACATGATCAGCAATGCCATCCAACCTAACCAGGCTTCAAAAACTTCATTGCATTGGATATGATCTTTAACCTCTCCAGTGGTCAGCTCTTTCTTTGTTCTTTCCCTCTTGTCTTATCTCCCCATAGTGATTTTGTACTCATCGGCTGGTTTCATTTAAAGTCATTCATCTTCTGGTGCCAGACAATGAATTGATTAGACTTTTATTTTTTTCTGCCCAGTATCATTGTTGACCTATAAGACCAAATATCTTAGTCTTTCATCTTTTTTTTTTTTTTTTTTTTTTTTTTTTTTTTTTGTGTGTGTGTGTGTGTGTGTGGTACAACTTTATTTTGCCTGTATACTTTTATTCCCATGAGACGAACAGACAACACCTCCTGCTGTGTGGTCATCAGCATTGGTGGTATGCTATGTCACAGCTATGACAGCTGTGAACCTGATAAAAAATAACTGCATCAAAGGACATGAAATTAAAAGTTGAGGCCACAGCTCACGTGCTGGTGTATGTCTGAGCTCCTCTGGACAAGAATGACAGGAAACTGGTGGAGCAAGTCAAGAAAAAGGCTGTGACAATGAAGAAGGGACTGGAGCATCTCTCCCATGAGGAGAGGCCAAGAGAGCTGGGATCAGCCTGGAAAAAAGGAGGCTCAGGAGGTTCTTATCCTCTTATCCATGTGTATAACTGCCTGAAGGGAGGGTGCCGAGACGGAGCCAGACAACAGGCACAGGCTGAACACTTACAAATATTTCTGTTGTTGTTGATGTTTTAACTGTGAGGACTTTTGAACACTGCCACAGGTTGCCCAGAGAGGTTGTGGCATCTCCATCAGAAGCCATCTGGACAAGGACCCGCGTAACCTGCTCTGCACTGCACAAGGTGACCTCTAGAAGTGCCTTCCAGCCTCTGCCACGCTGTGGTTCTGTGAAACAGTTTATGCCAGAAAAACTGATTGTCAGCAATATATCTGGTACAGCCTAAACTATTTTCTCAGCTGGAAATTGTTCTCAAAGCAATAGAATTCGCTGTTGTTATAGCTGATGTAAACTAAGGAAACAATTAATTTATTTTAAATTTAGCTAAAAAAAAAATCATTTGCTTACCAAGGCTTATCGTATCATTGGGAGTGTGAGCAGTGTTGCCAAAAAGAGCACTTAATTTTCTGGCTTGGGCCATTATGGCACCATGGGACGAGCTGCCCAGAGGTGCCTGTCATTCCTGATACCCCAAGAGAGCCTGGACAGAAGCACGGAGCTCTGAGGCAGCCTGAGCATCAGCTGGACTGGTTCAAAGGGGATGTCCCTGCACCCTGTGCTGTGCAGCAGCTCAGCAGGGGGCTGCAGTCAGGAACAAGCCCTGGAAAAGCTGAACCCTGCTAGACAAATCTCACACATTAGCTATTGCTCAATACATGCATTAATTAAAGCGCCTTAACTCCTGATTAATAACGATTTACTGGTGCAAGTACGTAAATACTTTACTGAATCCTAATTGAGTTTGTAATAGCTGCCGTGAAGCATAAAATAGACCTGTGCTGGGTACCCCATGTGAAAATGGGTCCACGTGGATACCAGTCTGTGCTGGCAAGCCACGTCCTCCGGTCGTGCTGTAACACCAAGGAGTTGTTTATCAGCACGCTTTGGGTTCCTGTGATTTATCAAATTCATTGTCGCTAACGTTGATGTGATACTCTGGTGTTTGGGATAATTTCTCTATTCATTATTGAAGCTCCTTATACTCCTTTTTTCACTTTCTTTCATCATTTATTTAATGAATTGGAATATTTAGATCTTTTACACTGCAGTTATGTCAGTGCAAGCTGACATTGCTGCCGCTTTAGCAGAGCTGCTAACTGTTATTCACCAAAATAACTGTGGAAAAAACAGACATCCTTCTCTTTAATCTCTGAAAAAAACTTGGTTTCCAATCACACTGCTCTATGAACTGTTTTCCTGACTACTATTTGGTATGGGTTGAGTCAGAAAGATGGACATGTAATTTATAAATAACTACTTTAAACTGCTCTGTATTAAAATCTTGTCTTCACAGGCAGTCTCCCTGGCAAGCTGGATTCATGCACTAGAGCATTTGTATACTCTGAATATTTCCTAGAAAGAGCTTTCTAGAAATTAGCAGCCCAGGTCCTGTCCTGGCTGGTGAATTGCCTCTACTTTATCAACTGACACACATGCCTACTGGACCTAGATGTAGTCCCTATTTATAGCTGTTGGACATAGGTCAAAACGCACCAAATTTGCTCATTATTGTCTTAATTTTCGAAGGGGGGTGCATGGCTGTGCCTCTTGGGCTTGGGGGGTTTGTGGAAGCGTGGTGATCTTCTGCGTGGCATGCAAAGAACCTACAAAGTGTTACATCTACTCTGGAAGTCTTTCCCCCACAGCATTATTTTTTAAATACAGTGACTTTATTAGAGTGAAATATGTGAAATCAGTGTTAAATTAATGAGAATTAAGTGAAATCCCCCAGTGATGTGCTTTGAGGTTGCTGTCTTCTTGAATATCCATTCCTTGCTCAACACGGAGCTTTCCCACAGTGAAAGGACTGGCTCCCTGGGTTATTTGCCACTTCTCTGGGACAGTAAATTCTGTGCTCAGGCTGCCGGGATGATAGGTAGAACTTCATTTATGGAAAACCAATTCACTCTGTCCAAGAACTGGGACCACTAAGCTTGAAGGCCTGGTTTTATACTGAAGCTTTAAGATGCTGCTGTATAAAAGCCTTCAGGCTTAGCTCTGCTCTACTATTACTGCAGTAGAGTCACATCAGTGACTGAAACTGTATTTCCACGCCATTGCTTAGAGAGAGAGCAGTATCAGACCTACATCTCCTCTCCTGCTCTACGTTGTTTTTCTTTTTAAAAGCCAACAGGAGAGCTCATATAGTAGTAGGCAGGTATAAATTGCTTCCCCTGTAATATATTTAATAATCTGAAGCTAAGGAGCAGTGTTAAAAAGGAGTGTGTCAAAATAATGGTAAAAAAAAATAAAAATACTCTGAATCCTGTGGAAATTAACTCACCCAGTTATTGCAGAAGTTCATTTAAATACCAGCTGGTAGGTAGAGGTCGTCTCATTTTCAGTGACAAAAGGCCACAGTCCTCAGTTGTATGATTATTTGGACTAAATTTATTGATATTGACTGATGTTTTTCACCACTGCCAAGACGTGTCTAACCCGACTAACTACCTGTATAAAGAGAATTCCTGAAACTGTAATATTTCACCCTTGAATATAACTCCATGTATTGTTCACACTATACAGAATACAGTTGAGGTTCTGCAATTGCAGATAAAAATAATGCTTTATTTTTGTACATATTACACTCTAAAAATAATGCTTTATTTAAAGTTAATACATCATTAATATCAATGTGCCTTTGAGGGATGTGTCATGTATATATATATAAATGACATAGATGTGGCATCCATCTGTAGATGTATATGTACAAGGATGCTGGGCAGATAACATAAATCACAGATCTGTGATCACCTCAAAAATCATAAGTTATAGAGAGCTTAAAATAAAGCAGGTCAAGAATATATATACATTTCTCATCTCTGTTTTTTGAAGACCTGGAATGAAAAGCAAGAAATAGTTTCTTGCTCGTAACTTTATATTGGCCACAAATCAAACAGATTTTCATTTCTTTGTTGCCACTGCTGCTTTGGCCTTCCCAGTTGCCAATGACTTTCAGAGTTAAACTGAGGGTCAAGGTAACTACAGACGTTATGTGAAGGAGTAGCACACAGATGATAAAACGCTCCTGTGGGTTTGTCACAGCTAGCCTAGAGGGAAGAGCACCCTCTCCCACTGCCAATGTGCCTTCAGAAGCGACATTACAGGAGCATTTTGGGGATGTACCTTTGCTCTTACCCCAGAGAGAACAGACAAGCTCTTGGAAAAACTATTGGTTTGGCCACTAACATTTTCAATACAGCCCAGACCTCTATGCAGAAGCAATGGTGATGTTCTAACCTGCTTGAAGCATTGTCTCTGCCGTCCTGCCCTCTTGGCAGGCAGTGGAAAAGCAGCTGCTGTGTCCTGTGGGGACAGCACTTGGACATACACACCTTCAGAGGCAACAGCGCTGCTTTGACTGAAGAACACAGTAAATAAAAAAAGGGAAAATACAATTTTCCATCACCTAATAGATTCTGTGGAAAGAAAACCATTCTCTCAACATCAGATCCCCAAACCTAAAAGTACAAGAACCACTTTACAAGACCACAATAAAGATTTATCAGGCCTAACATCCTGTCCTCAGTGGTGTCAGTGGGAAATAACAAAGAAAGAAATGAAAACAAGGGTCACGCGTACTCCTGTTGCCTTAGAGCAGTCCCTGGAGAGCTACCAATAACAGACTTTGAGTCAGGTATCTCTTTGCACTACAGTTCTCAATATTCTTCTTTCACACATTTATGCAATTGCTTTTTGAGCCCATGTTAGTAAAAACATCTTCAGGGAAGGGATTTCACAGCTTACCTACATGGTGCACGAAGGAGAGCTCCTTCTGCTTGCTGGGGCTCTGTCTCCCATGTGCTGTCACTGCTGTTTTGTTGGCAGTGATGGGAACAGTTATTCCCTGTGCCCTGTCTTCAGGGCATTCCTGATTTTCTAAACATCTGCCATGTTCTCCAGGGCTGAGTTTTGGCTATCTAGTTATTCCTCATATGAAGGGCTGTTCACACCTTAAATCATCATTGTTATTTTATGTGTTTTTCACTTCCCTTTCACCACGGAGGTCAAACCTTCCCCCTTGCTCCCAGAAACAGTTTCATGGAAGTGATGGTGTGTTTGTAGCATGCCCCGAGTGTGGTGTCTGCAGTGACACAGGTAACGCCTGCAGCCTGCAGGTCCCTCTCAGGATGCTTTGTGTCACCATGCCATACGGCCTTCCAAGCAATGCTCACACCAAAGGCTGTGTTAAGCATTATTTCGCAGTTGTCCTTCCTGCTTCTGGCTTTGCTCACCCACTTGGCTATGCCCAGAACATCTTTTCACATGTTTTCCAATTTACCAGCTGGCAGATCTGGTGGTGCGCTGAGAGGGCCATGAAAAGTAAAAAGGAACTGAACTGGGACAGAAAAATCCCTCTCTCACCACTACCCTGCTCCTCTGGTGTTTGCGGCAGGGCAACATGTCGACCATGGCAGTCTGGGTCACATTCCCCAAATGGTAAAAAAAACATATCTTTGGCTTTTATTTTTAAAATTTGTATTGATATCTATATGGCATGTAATGCATACATCCATTATGAACCTGCAACATATCACAATGTAATGTAATATAAAACAATACAACATCCACTACTATAAAGGTCTCTTTTTTTTTCAGAAGACATGCATGCAGGAATAGGTTTTAATTAACTTTAATTAAATAATTAATTTAATTAATTAATGGGCATCTCCTGCCCATTAATGTCAGTCTGTTTTGGAACCCTGAAGCCATATTCAAAGGCAGGTTGTACCTTTGTAAGAGGATGCACAGCAAGGATCTGTGATGCTCAGGAAAGGATCTCTCTTCACTACCATTTACTGAGACTGGGGAACCGACTGGGTCAAGACCATGTGTCCAGCAAGGTCCAGATCCTCATAACACCCCTAAAAAAGCAATGCTACATTTTATGTGGATGCTGGTAGATCTGCTTACACCTTTCCATGCCCATTTCCTCAGAAATATGGCTGTTAGGAACCTCATTCTTGTTATAGTCACTTCCAACCAGAGTAAAGGGGAAACACTGAAGAAGGCTATGTCCAACCTGCTGTCATGGGGCTCACTAGTACCCAAGGCCAGGGAGCTGAAGTGAAGGGATGCTCTTCATGCCAACAGGGTAAAACCATGAGAGGCAGATGCCTCTTGGTGCTGCTGCCAAGCCTGCCTCTGATTGATGAGGTGATCCTCTGGGGCTTAGAGCAACCTGACCTAATGGAAGGTGCCCCTGGCCATGTCAGGAGCTTGGAACTGGATGTTCTTTAAGGTCCCTGTCAACCCAACCTGCTCTGTGATTCAAAGCCCAACATGTCTCCCCAGCAGGTTTTGAAGCCTTGACACTGTGCGTGCCAGCGTGCTCAGGTTTGCTCCCTTCTGGTTGGCACTGACTGGTCCATTTAGAAGAAACCACATGGCCTTGCAGCAGCTGGCACTTTATATAAATGTGTGCATCAATAAATAAACCACCTTCTCCAGGAAGCTGCTTTTAAGAGCTCAAGATTTATGTATCTGAGCGGGATGTTTGTTACAGAGAATGATTTTAATGTGTTTTGGTGGAGCAGAGAAGCAGAATGCAAAGAGAGGTCTTGCATCAAGGACACCCACAAAACGGGATGCAAGCAGCATGCTAACATGTCTGCATAGACCTGTGATTAATGGCATCGGTGAGCATGTTGGGAGGGAGCAATAACATCTCTCTTGATTGTTTGGATATGTGAACAGGGAACAGAAGATGCAAATGAAACCTCGGGAGTGAGTTTAAAGAAACCCATTGGCATAACCCACTGGCAGGGGCTGCCCTCTACCAGGACTTGGTGGAAGCACCTTCTTGTCACTGGGAAAGCCCAGCTCCATCTATATACAAGCACTGCTAGCATGCTCCAGCCCTGTAGTCCTGATGTGCTTGGTCCTCTTGCTGGCAGCAATGAGACCCACCAAGCAGGGCAGGTGCAAGGCAGGAGCCATTAGGTGTGCAGGAATCTTCAGTTTTGTTTCCTCTGGGCACTATCCATTTCAATCTTCTTTATATACCTGGCATGAGGATTTCATAATCTTTGCAGAACTTTGTACAGCAGAAGGCTCTGCTCAGATTTTGTATTTTCTTGCACTATGCAGTAAAATACTTTCTTTTGGGGGCAAGCTGTTTTTCAGGCTGGTTCAGTCTCTTCACATCTTTGTCAGGTACTCACCAGAGCCACACTGAAAACCAAAGTGACTCTTTGCCTGCTTTCCAAAACTGGTGGCCATTCATCTTTTGCAGTTGCAAGGACTGAGACAGCTCCCTCACAGAGTCTCAGTTATATTTAAATATTGGTATTTTCATTAATTCACTTGTCTCTGAGTTGTTTCCCAAGCAAAGCAGCAGTTCCCAAACAAAAAGATCCATAATTTATAGTGAAGTGTTAGAATGCAAGTAGTATCTTTTCCTTTCCTTTAAATTCATTCAACATGTCTATTTTATTTTGAATTGATTCATAAGAGTTCTTAGAAGACTTATATATAATTCATAAACAATTTCTATTTTTTATGTTCCTTAAGCTGGTTTGATTACTTCTCCCTTATCTTTGATTCTTTCCTCACTTTTCTTTCTTTCTTTCTTTCTTTCTTTTTTTTTTTTTTTTTTTTTTCTGGCAAAAGTAGTGCTAGTTGCCATGGTAACTTCTGCTTTCTACTATCTTTTATATATTTTTCCCTCCCCTTTCCCTGACTTCCCAGAAGCAAGTGCTGGTCCCTTTGCAGACCCCTGCTCACCTCCTCACCAGCTGCACCTTTGGACTGGCCACGAGAGGTTTCCACAGAGAAACCACAAAGAACATTTCCCAGGCTCTCTGCAATCTTTGCAAGCCCCAGGGACACCCTCCAGCACACACAGGTACCACTGGCTCCTCGCAGCAGTGGCCTGCTGTGCACCTTGTGCTGCAGGGCCAGGAGGGAGAGGGGACAGATCCTGCTCCTCCATCTGCATCCTCATCTCCGTGTCCATGTCCATCTCCATCTCTTTGCCCAGCTCTCAGGTTCACCCTCCATCATCCCATTGTCCAAAAGAAAAGAGAGAGAGAGAGAACACACACATATACACACACACAAAATAAATAATAAAATAAAATAAAATAAAATAAAATAAAATAAAATAAAATAAAATAAAATAAAATAAAATAAAATAAAATAAAATAAAATAAAATACATAAAAAAATACTGACCAATGCCCCCAGTTGTATATAACACCTTTCCCATGGCCCACCATCCTAGTAGGTCCAGACCTGCTCCCCTTGGAGAGCTGAACCACTCGGGTGAGAGGGTGGGCAAGGACCCAAGTTTATAACCTTGGGATTTAGAGGCCATCCTACATTTTTGAGCTGATTGAGGCAGTTCAGGAAAAGCTACGAGCTAGCACTGCCCCCTGTATCCTACAGGGCACTTGTAGCTTTTATTTCTGGAAAGTCTGTGCTTTGTAGCTGGGTCTGCGCTGGGGTCCCCACAACCACAGGAGAGGCATGGGGTGAGGGATATCTCCAGGTGCCCCTTAGCTCTCCTCTCCTTGCATCATTCCGCAGCCTGTCTCAGGGTGATGGGAGGGTTTGGCAAACCTCTCCGACGCCTTTCTGCTGGGGCTGTGGTGAATGCACACAGCACTGGCCGCAGCTCACGGTCACATCAGAGAGACAGAAGCAGTAGGACGGAAGCGAACATGCTGTTTATGTGCCTGTTTTGCTGAAATATGCATTTAAACATAAATAAGTAACAACAGCAAAGTGGGTGGAAGGAGCACAGGCAGGTTTATCATTTTGCATGTTTTTATAAATAACTCTGCAATATTCCCACTCCACAGTGCTCCTCACACCAGCTTGTATTTGCCATTGTTTATCCTCAGCTTTTTAATCCTCCTTTGGGAAGCAAGCTGGGATGTATGGCACATGGAGCAGCTCTCCAGGACGAAGGCAGGACTGTCCCCTCCTGGTGCAAAGGGGTGCAAAAGGGTACCTCCATGGGACCCATGGGGAGGGCTGGAAAAAGGGAAGGTCCCATCTGGGGTGGCACTTGCAGGAACTTTGACCACTTTACTGCCTCTGCTCATGCACAGGGAAAAATGATCAGCCTGGGAGTCCCCAGGTCTATCTGTCCATCGCAGCTACAGTCTTTGGCTGAATTGTTTTTGTTTTTAGACCACTATATACAAATGTCTGTGGGTACAGCCCAGTCTCACCTGCTACCCCTGTCTGTGCTCACCAGAAATGACTGCATCCCTGCAAGGGAATTACTGCCACTGCCCATCTGCTGCAGGGAAAAAACTGCATGGCTCACATAGCTAGAACCAAATCAGGGCTGAAGTGGTTTATTGACTTATTAACAACACTTAATTAACTGGCAATCAGTGAACTGCACATTCGAGATCAATATCAGTAATGCCACAGGTAAGGCACGGTGCAAGACACTCACAAAACAGTGGTAAACACCTGCAAATTTCTCAACACATGTCTATAATCCCAGTTATAATTACAAGTTGTAATTACAGGTTGTAATTACACAGACACACAGAGGATGTGTGTACAAGCAACCCCTGCCTGTGGCTCCTGATGGGAAAGCTGCTCTGCGTGACCTTGGAGAGGACGTGGTGATATGAGGGCTGCTTCTGACTCTTTCCACTCTTCTTTTCAAGTTTCTTGGCTTCAAATGTCTTTTTGTGACTCACTCCCAGTTTAACCCAGGTTCCTCAATGATGATTCCTCATTAAGGTGCTGGTGTAGCATTTTTGTCCCCCCTCATGCAGTGCACCACGTCCAGCCAGCATCAGTCCTGCTCTGCAAAGCTCCCTTACCTGCAGGGAGAGCTGAGGGAGGAAAGCTGTGTCCTGGTGACTATCACTGGTGACAATCACACTCATTTCTCCCCATCAGACAAGGTGAGCACAGACACACTCGTCAGCATCTCAGGCCTGTGAACTACAAGTCCCAGATTGTTTGTGTGTCTCCATCACGGCACATGTCCATGAAGTCAGAGCAGGGTGAGTCCATTGGGAACTCCACCAATGCAGTGTTTGGCTTTCTTTTCAAGGTACTCATTTTGGATGAGGGGTACCTGGTGAATGAAATTCTGTGGGACAGATGCAGGGGAATTTCTTTTCTATTTATTGCTGCTGAAAAATTGCAACTAGGCTTGACACAGAACATTTCTATTTCATTTTAAAACCAAACCAAACCAAAACCCAAAGAAATAAAAACAAAAGGAGCAAGAACCACATAAATGGTGCCAATATTGATGAAGTTTCCATGAGTCTTTGGCAGCAGCCACGGGGGAGGATGGCAAATGAAGTGCCTTTTTTCTCACATCAGAGAATCTCAAAACAAAATGCAACACAAAATAATCACACTCCACCTTGCTGTGTGTGTGAGGAATACCAAAATGTTTCAATCTGCATTACCAGCCCACAGAATTAGCATATAAAGCCATTCACTCTGAAACAGATAATCTGCAGCATGACCTTGCTGTTTCCTGCTTTAAGAGAGCAGGCTGAGGGCCAAGTTTTTTGTGTGTATTTTGTGCTGTTCTTTAACATACATAAATAATACATGTTCAGAAGGAAAAGAAAAGCTATTAGCAAACACAAAGACAGAATGGGGGGCCCATGGTAAGTGCATAATTTATTCCTCCTATTTCCTTCCAAACTAAAAAGAGATGGGGAAGGGGGGTTAATTTGCTCCAGCGTTTAGTTAATTACCTCAAGCATTCCACAACATGGGATTTACAAATATTTGTGTACTTCTAACTTGCTATATCTAATTTATATACAATTTAATATGTTACTGTTGTAGTGTATTGTGACCCAGCTAAGCATCCGAGACAGGTCAAATGAGCAAGAATTCTGCTTTCTTACCTTGCTTCCTTATTTGTTGGGTTATTTCACTTGTTAAAGCAGCATCCATTGCCATGAGTCCTGCAATGGGAATATCAGCTTTATTGTAATTTTTTCTATTACTTGTAATAATAATACAAGTATGTCAGCATGTCAGCAGCAGTGGAGCCTCTGTGGCGCCTCCAGCCCACGACAGCAGGAGGTCCCATCTGTCCCCAAGTGCCACCCAGTGCCACCTGCTGCTGCCACCCCTGTCCCGAGGCAAAGCTGTGGCTGCTGCTCCCTCCTCTCCTCCGCTGCCATGTGTCCCCCTGCCCTCTGCCAACACGTTGTGTGGCCGTACTGTGAACTCAGTCAGTAAAGATCTCTTCCTCACCAAACAGGGGTGTTTGCTTGCTTGTATCCCAGGTTTCTGCAAAATGCATGTAGCTGGCATATGGAACTTGTACATGTACAATGCTACGAACCTGGAGAGAGATTTCTGAGTTTCTTGAAACAGGTTTCTGGGAGTGCATAATATTTAGTGCTTAAAAAGGCACCAAATCTGAAATTGAGAGAAGGCACAGTTTATTTTGGAACAGACATCTGGTGGCTGTTGTGTGATTTTGCTTTCACCAGTTTAAGTAATGCACTTTAATCTGGCTTCCTAAACAAGTAGTCCAGCTCAGGCAGCAGCCCCCAAACTCCCCTGTATCTTAACTTATTGTCAAATGTTTGCCCAGCTTCAAACAAATGTGACAGTGGTGTACAGCTGTCACTTGTGTTTCTACACTATTTGTGGAAATGTGTAGCCTGCTCACACCTCACTATTAATAACTGAGCAAGGCTCACTTTTTATTTCACCCACTATTAGGCATCAGAGAGCACACGAGACCCTACACATGCATTGCATGAAGCACAGCTTCAGCGGTTTCAGTAATCACGGAAGTATTTTTTCTTATGCTCTGTGTTACTGGTTTCAATAAGATCATCCCATTCCTTGCGTATCAGCCAAGCAGACAGGAGGCCTCTCCGCCCCAAAGGCAGAGCCTGCTGCTTTCCATCCAGCAGTTTTTCCATTTTCTTGGTTGACTGGTAGTCAAGCATGGTGTGGGGATGGTCCAGACAAATGGTCTGGAGCTACACTGTGGGAGCAGGACATGGGAAATGTCCCTCTCTCGGCTCCTGCCCAGGCACCCATGAGTGTGCATCACCTCTGAGCAGAGCAGAATTAATGTCTGCAGTTTCTTTGTAGTGAGATGCAGAAGAGGTAAGCTGCTTGTGGTTGACAGCGGTTATGGGAGTTTTAATTTGTATTCCAGGAGTACAGAAAGAACCAGTACTTAGTGCTTTTCTGACAATGCCATCCACAATGCACTTACACCTTCTTGCAGCAATTTCCTTTCTTCTACACTTCATTTTGTTTTGGAAGGTTGGGAAGAACTCTTTCTGCAGGAATAGAGGTGAAAATATTTCCCTACTAAAATGTTTCAGATTGACTGTTATTTCTCTTTCCTTCATTTAATTTCATTCCTTCAACCTCTTGTGCTTAAAAGTTAGCATTTATATGTGCCCACATAATTTAAAGCCTTTCTTCCTCTTTCTAGATTCTGCCTGGGGACCAGCAGGTAGGTAGATTTGCCTCATTTCTTTCCCACTAATGCAAAACAAATGAATAGCTGCATATTAGAAATAACCCATATTGTACTCATCATAAAACATGCCCATCACAATGTGACGGAGCAGACCAAGAAGCACTGGACTTCACAGAAAGCTGGCACCAGCAAAATTGTCCCACAGCACCATGTGCTTCAGCAGTATCTGCAATAACAAAAAAGTCAGCAAAAGGCTGAAAAAGGCTGAATAAAGATGCTGCAGCAAAGAAAGATGTAACAGAGAGAATTGCAAAGGACAGGAAATGTATGATTAACTGGTCTCAAAAAAAACAGGAACTCACCTACTTTATGATCAAGTAGCGCGGTACATTTCCATGGACTTGGGCAGCTTACTTTAAAGTCAGTATCAGACGATCTTACAAGGGAAGGAGGGAAACAAGTAATCCATCACATGAAAAAATATGAAACTGCTGAAAATAGTTCTAAGGAAGAATGTGGTTATGTTGGAGTTTACTGTGAATTCATACCAAATTCACTCACAGCGGGCTTGTCAGGATAAATGTCCCGGGAGGAACAGGCTGGAGCCTCCTGCCCACACCTCAAAGTCCACCTCTGAAAGCTGACCTGGTGCATACCAGCTGCTGGGCTGAAACAGAGAGCCCTGAAAACAGAGGAAAGGCTGGTGGCTGAGATAAAAGACGTATGGCTGGGCACGAGTTAGGGCTCCTTAAGATTTCCAGGGAGATAGTAAAGCATGTAGATGGTTAAAGCACCAAGTGTCCTGTGTTTGCGTTGTTTTATTGGTCAGATGGGACAGTGCATATTTGTACAAAACACTATTTTCAAATGCTGTACTTACAGCTCATTGCAAGAAACAAGGGGAGAGCTGGAGTAAACCAGACCAGTCTGGACTATTAATAAGGGTCCTCATTGCGGTCTTCACCAGGAGCACTGACCAAGAGGGTGGGAAACGCTGTCTGGAGGCAGGGAGTTTTGTGCACATTTGGTTTTGTGTCTGCAATAGGTTGTTGCTCAGGCAAAACAGTTTTCTTTGAGTACCTGTGGCTTTTTGCATTTATTCCTCACCTCACCACCAATACATTTTTTTATGCGAAATGCAAGGGTTAGTGTCTGAAAACTGTGTGTTGTTTTCAGAGATGCTCAGTTCCTGCTGCCTCCATGGAGCCTGGAGGGATTCTGTGGGTTTAACCCCTCTGCGAGGCACAGTAATTCCTCAGGTGCCCAACTTGCAATACCTTAGATTTTCCTTCTAATATTGCAGGATAAACACAGCTCTAAACCTCACGCAGGGTTGGCATTGCTTGTGTAGGCGCTTTGAGTCGTGGTTGTCTGGCGAGAAGTGAGAGGAAGGAGTTCACGATGACTGCAGCATGCTGTCACCATCGCTTCAGAAAGGAGTGGAAATGTTGCCTCTCCTAGATCTTCATGAAATCTTTCCTAGCTGACAAGGAAAGAAAATTTAGTAGTTTTAAAGGTAAGCTAAAAAACTGCTATTTATATTTCAGTGTAAAACAGGGCATTTCAAATGAAATAAAAATTTGCAGAATTTTTGGTAAGTAACACAACGTAGATCATTCTCCGCCAAAAGTGTTTTACAAGAAATCTCTTGGCTGAAACTGTTACGGTAGCTCAAGATGCATAGTCCATGCTGTAATTACACTCAAAATATACACTAATCTTACAACACAACAATTGTGCTATTTTCCTTAGAAGAAAATAACACTGACATTTTGCCACATGCCCTGGTGACATTCAGCATCTCATAGAGCTGGGCTGAACAGAGAGTCTCACCAACCACCTTGCATTGTTCAGCTTTTATTATGCTCTTCAGCATTTTTGATTGGCATTAACAGCTTGACACTGTTAGGAGAGAAAGAGGAGCTTTTCTTTGTCTGTAATTATGAGACAAGTAGATTTGATGCTGGATGAATCAATAATTCTATTTCAAGCAAATGCTCAAATTTGTAGTCTGTAATTCCAAGAAATATTACATGTATTCAGAGAAGGCATCATTAAATAAAAGTAGTGATAATTGCCTGCCTGTCTTAAAAAAAAATAAAAATAATAAAAAAAAATAAGTTGACCTTGCATATAAATTTTCCCTCAAGGAATCCATTAGTCTTTTTTATGTTAGTTAGCACAGTTGGTAGTAATGATTCGGAGAATAAATGAACTAATAGCTTTATGCATGATCTGGGGTGACTGACCTGAACTGGCTGGGAAGAGTTCATATAAAAACCGGTATGCTTCATTTGCTGTCAAATGCCATTTCGGCTTTTATGTGGCCTTTGTTGCTGGGCACACAGATCCTTCAGTTCCTCGCTCAGGATGCCGAGGTGAGAAGAGCCCTGTGCTGTTTGTTACCGTGAGCCGTGAGTATCTGCCTCCTCTGTGTATCCCAAAGCAGCTTTCTGCATTGCTGGCACACAGACTGAGGAAATGTTTTATTATTGCAAGATGTATTTTGCAAGGCAGATGTGGATTTAGGCACTGTACCAGATTCTGACACTGACTGCAGAGGGGACACTGGAGGTTGCCCCCTGTGCCTGCACTGATCAACCAGGCAAGGTCCTTGCACGTGTTGGCTGCCTGCACCCTGCATTGCTGCTCCTGCCTTCTTGCTGCACAGCCCATAGAAGTCTTTCCCAGGAGATCCATCTCTTTTGACTCTCCTTTTAAAAAATGTTCATATCTTTCAAAACAATTTTCCTTCTTTTTTTTTGATCAGCCCCAGTGTAGGCCGGTGTGTGCCCAGCCGTAGCTCTGTTTACTGGAGAGTGCTCTTCTGCGCGAATGCTCGAGCAGATATTGTGGAGACACGAGCCACAGCACAATTGCTGCATCCACATCTTTATCAGTCAGCTCCTTCAAGGTCAAGATCTTGTCACAAGCTGAAAGAACTCATCAAAGCAACAGCTTTGAGGAGATAAACTGCTGCAGGAGTCGTCCAGTTCATCAATGCGGTCCTTCAGGTTGTCTGACAGAGTTCCCAGAGCAATTGTCGCTGCTTTGTCCTTTCCCTCCTTATTCTTTGTAACCCTCTTCTCCAGCAGTGAGGTTACAGACTCTTTTCCTGTAATCTTTACCAGATGCTCATCCCAAGGAGAGAGATGTGTTGGTAGAAATGAAACCAAAACTTCTGAATCAATGAGATTCCCTTACTTGCACTGAACTGTCCTGTAAAAAAAATCATTTATTTTTTTTCTTCCCCTATCCTAGGGCTCATTTTTTGTACTGTGGATTCTCACGTCCCAGCCTTACATAGGACAGTGCTGGTAACAGGGGAAGGCACCAGCTCCGAGCTGGACAGCCCTGGCAGCATGGACCTCAGCCACTGCAGCCTCTTTGCTGCAGTTTCATCATGGGACATTGCATTTTCTGCATCCACCATTGCTTCCATCAGCACTGAGAGGACAACGTCCAACAGCCAGCTGGGCATTCTCATGTGCAGAGAGCCTGGCTGTGTCTGTACACAGAGTGGGCAGCAGAGAGTGGCCCCGCATGGCACTTGGGCTGGTTTGCTCTGGAGTGCCCAGGCTGAGGGATGTCGCTGCTTTCCAGCTCCAGCTGGCATCTCCGTGTGGCTGCACATGGCAGCGGGTGGAGCAGTACACAGCCCAGCTTTTCTCAGCACTGGGGTCATCACAGTAATTCCTTCAGTACTTAGAGGTTGCTTACAAAAAAAAAAAAAAAAAAAAAAAAAAGTGACTTTTTACATTGGCAGAACAAGAAGAAATGGTTTCAAAGTAAAAGAGGGAAGATTTAGTTTAGATGTTAGGAGGGAATTCTTCTCTCTGCGGGTGGTGAGGTCCTGTCCCACGCTGCCCCCAGGAGCTGTGGCTGCCCCATCCCTGGCAGTGCCCAAGGCCAGGCTGGATGGGGCTGGGGGTAGGGGGCCCTGCCCATGGCAGGGGGCTGGAGTTAGATGGGTTGTAAGGTCCCTTCCAGAACAACCACAAGTCTGTGGTTCTCTGATTCCATGATCACCTTACACAGAAAGGTCCCCGAGTCCAAAAGCCAGCCTAAAGTACCAGACTGCTTGTTAGAGCAGAGAAAAATATGATATTTATTGTTGCTGACATGCCTAACTAATATACTCCTATAAACCCTTATTTAGCAATTGTTCTTAATTTGCATTCATAATCCCTGCATTTAAATGTTATGAAACCTTTCCAGTCCTTCTCTGTTCACCCTTCCCTCCTTCCCCCCAATACACTTGGTTTCCTTTTTCCCTCTCTGATTTCTAAGGCTTTAGAAACCATTGAGTATTCAGATTTGCACACCAGATTTGAATTCTTCAGGGCTTTTTTTCTTCTCTATTATTGGTTTTTATCCACCCTAATAAATAAAAGTCCAGTTTAGGGCACAGGTTTCCAGTGCTTTTGGCAGGCTCACCCTGCTGTGCTCCAGCCTCACATTTTAACTGAAGGACTTAGCTTTAGTGTTCAGCTGCAGCAGGGTCATGTTAATGGTGCTTCATTCTTGGGGCTTGCCCAGTCCAACACTGCTTAATGCAAGAACTAAAAGCTTCCTTTTAATCCTAAAGTAGATTGGCACCGCTGAGTCTGCTTGGAGCATGGAGAGAGCTCTGGCCAGGGCATCTGCTGGCCAGGGTCCTTCATTTGCCTCCCTCAGCCCTGGCACATCCTGAGCTTTTTGAAGGTTTACACACTTACCTCTGCCCCACCACCATCCCCAGGCCTTCTGAAATCACAGCAACTCTTCTGGAAGGAGATGTGCCCCATTAAATACAAAAATTGCTGAAGGAGGTTTTGAAACAAGGGTGATTGAATGATGATACTCACAGAAGCAGAGAGGCATACGGAGGAATGAAAGCAGATCATTTGCAGATTAGCAGTAAAACTTGTACACTTGAGGAATAGAGCAATACTCAGTCTGTCAGAGAGCTGAATTCTCTGCTAATTAAAAGTGTTAGACTTCAGCTGAAATCTCCCTATACCTCAAGCTCAAGGAGTCCTTATTGCAGCCTGTGCAGCACTCATGGCACTCCAGCCTGCTGAGCTGGGGGACAGGCACTGCTGGGCTTCAGCTGCTCAGGTTTCCTTCCAGGACTGCCCTGGGTAGTGCCTTGATCCTTACTGGCTTCTGAATTTAGGTGTGTTACAAAAATTAAAGAGCATGAAAAAAAGCCTACATGTGCATAGTCAATCTCCAATTCATGATACTGAGGAAAGGAGGAAAATGACTCTTTAAGTAAAAGAAAAATGAAGGACGAAAGACCCAAATTCTTCCATTAAGTAGTCACAGTACAAGATGGTATTTGGGTATAGTATAAAAAAAACTACATTTCTGGGTGAAATGAATAGAGAAGTTAATGGTTTGGTAAAAAAAGAATTGTATTAACAAAACATTATCAGCAAATAAGCTACCTAATTGCCTTCTTAAATCACAGATGGAAGGGATCTGGAATTGAAAAAAAATTAGATCAGTTTTTTCTTCCCCAAAATACAAGCCAATTAAATTATCTCAGAGATGAATAGACGTTGAGCATGACATGTTCAACACAGGAGTTCCAAGGAAAGATTAAAAATGGAAGAAAAGGCAAGAGCAAGTCAAAAAAACATTTGCAATGAACCTGTAATGACCTTTAGGAAATGTACATAGCTGAATCTTTTGTGGGTCAATGGACTCAGGAAGTTCCCAGCTGACAGATCCCTGGGGACAGGACAGGATGCAGGGGTGTATCACCAGCTGTGTCTCTTCTCGTGATCTTCCCTTGGCATTCACAGCAGACCATGGTTGGCATCAGGATATTAGGCTTCATTCTGTCCTGCTGCTGATGTTCCTGTATTCCTCTAGAGTGCCTTCCTCTCCTGTCCATTATTCTGAGATACATTTATATGTAAAAGGCACTGAATTTGTCATGGCAGACTACAGAGCTTAGAAAACGAGTACAAGCAATTTAGAGCAATATTGCTAGGTTGGATATTGACAAAAGGCTAAAAATAATTAAGAAGCAAGGTGGATTACCTTCCCAATGGCAGAGATAACATCCTATCTCCGGCTATCTGGGAGATGCAGACACCAAGGAAGAAGAGAACGGATTCCTGAGGCAATGGCCCGCAAAGGAAGATGTATCATGAGTACCAGAGAAAGTACAAAGTCCATTAGACCGTGCAAAGTCCCAGAGGAGCTGGTTTATGAAAGCTGGATGGATTTACAATATTGACTTTCTTTCTCAACAAGAAAATGAATCATTGAATATTATTATTGAAGAGGAAATGACACAGAATAGAAACTTGTAATAAATCACTATCTGATTGGATTTACTGAAGCCAAAAAATTAACCATAGGAAAAAAATTGCTTGGTGCCAGAGCTTAGACAATAGATTCTCAGATGCACAGATTTTTCTTCTTTCGTTTCAGTGAGCTATGCTCAGTCATAACTCATTTCTAAGGTGTCCACATCTCCCATTCATAAATTCTTGTCAGGCTCTGATATTATCTGCTGTGCTGAAAACATCCGCCCTCTCCCCAGTCTCCAGCTAAAGAGAAAGTTAGTAAAGAGGAAATTTTAGTGTCAGTTGAAATAACTTTGACCCAGAAATTATAGCACAGAGTGAGCTGTGAACTTCCACTTACCAAAAATCTACTCAGGTAAGGATTTTAAAGGCATAAAACACCTTTACTAGTAGGTATCTCCTTAATACTCTTTGCACATTACAATGAAGAGATGCATTCACTTCTTTGTCAGATGTGTCTTTTCCTAAGGCTCACAGTACTTGTCCCGCTCTTGCAAATGTAATGCTCTCATTCCACACTTCTGTAACCCTGAACAGCAGTGAGAAATCGATAAATTTTCCTCCAAATAGATTAACTGCCAAGGGGAGGGCTTGCAACATATTATAAGTGCTCAGTGACCTAAACCAGTAGATCTTCCCCCAGCTGTAACAAGGTGTGTTATCAGCTCCTGATGAAACACACCTCCTTGGCTGGGCAGATTACAGGGTGTCTGTGAGAGGGTGGCAGCACTGGTGTGCATATATTGGTGGAGAAGACAGCTGTATGTCATTCTGGGCAAAGTTAATATGCAAAGATTGAGACAAGATGGTTAAAGGAATTTTTGATTCATCATCCACATCTAAGACTTTTGTTTGTTTTGTTTGTTTCCACAATTGGAAAAAATATTTGAGAATATTGAGAAGAGAGAAGAGAAGAGAAGAGAAGAGAAGAGAAGAGAAGAGAAGAGAAGAGAAGAGAAGAGAAGAGAAGAGAGAGAGAAGAGAAGAGAAGAGAAGAGAAGAGAAGAGAAGAGAAGAGAAGAGAAGAGAAGAGAAGAGAAGAGAAGAGAAGAGAAGAGAAGAGAAGAGAAGAGAAGAGAAGAGAAGAGAAGAGAAGAGAAGAGAAGAGAAGAGAAGAGAAGACTTTTTCCCCAAAGGTCACAATTGTTTTCAGGAAAGATAAAAGTGATAAAAGATGAGAGAGTCATGAGGCAGAATTGCTGATGAAAAAAAACCTCTAGTACAGATCTCATTTCTCTCTGTGACACACTGCCTCCTCTATGAAATTATTTCTATATTTGCTCCCCATGTTCCCTGTTCGACCATTTAAAAGTAAAGATTGTATTTCCCAGGTTTTATCATCATGGCTTTGCAGGTTTTTGTCTTCCACAAAGGATACATCTTCCCAGAGTTTAAGAGCTCTATATAATCTGTCAGGACTATAATATAATATGCATTCAACATGTCTACAGGTAACTTTATTAAGGCCAAGATTCTCTTTCCCCCTTTTAATAAGCTTTTTGGTCTCAGCCAAGTGAACTTTCCTCTGGTGCAATTGTTTCCACCTGGGAGATAGATGAGTAGGAAGGGTATATGTTACAACCAAAGAAGGCACTAAGGGAAGATTTCTATTTAATTCCTAAATCTCTCTCTCCACTCTCTCCACTTTTCACAGTGATCACTTTGTTTGATTGTAGGCAGTTCTAGCAAGTGCACTGTTGTCCCAGGTAGGATCAATAGAGGTCCTGGAAATGTACAAAACTTTTTAGTTATGCTGAACTTCAGCTGACAGTTCAACAGCCAAGAAAAAAACCTGAGATGATCACTGATTTATTTGGGAGAGGGACAAGTGGACTGGGAGCTGAAGAGTAATTAAATTTACACTTGAACTTGAAGTCACCATGGTTAAGGTGGAGGGGAGTACTACAGTGTCCAGTCCTGCACCACCTACACAGAAAACTGGGGGACATGAGGGAATATTGTGGAAGGGTGGACTGGTGCAGGGGGGAATTGACCAGGAGGGAAAAGAGAGGAGAAACATCGCCATCTGTGACTGAGAGGAGAGAGTATTACAGCTGGTGATGCAAGAGTAGAAGCAGAAAAAGGCCACATCACTTTTTACCTTTACTTTCTGGCTGAACTGGGTAAGCCCTGAGAATGAAGCATGATCAACATGACACTGCTACAGCTGAACATTAAAACTAAGTCTTTCAGTTAAAATATGAGAAATATGAGGCTGGAGCACAGCTGACTGATCCTGCCAAAACCACTGAAAACTCTGTGCCCTAAACTGGACTTATATTTATTAGGGGGGATGAAATCCGATAATGAAGCATGCAGATCTGATGCACGTACCTGAATACTAACAGCAGATCCCTTTCTCTAGCCACTGTTTTCCAATACCTCAAGTTAGCTCTGAACCCTTAGATGAAGTCTGATGATCTACTGTAGCAATGTCTTTTCTGACATTGCTTCTACTAACACTGTGTGAGGTTGTGTGATGAGCTGCAGCATTTTGTATCCGTGGACCTCAGTGCCCAGGTAATCTCTCTGTCAAGGATCTCAATTATTTTACAAGCAAACACTCTTTTCTGCCAGTTTCTGCTTTTGTCCCCCACCAGGCAGCCCGGCACAGCAGGTCTATGTGCTGGAGGAGACCACACAAAGAAATTCCCTTTCCATTGCAATATTATTCTCCTCTGATCTAGCAGATACTATTCTTAATGATTTATTAAGTGTGGACTCTAATAATTTGTGATCTGCCACTGTAGCTCTGCCAAGTTAATACTCGGGGCATTTTTTTATAAATTCAATCACTGGCTCCTTTTCTACCTGCAGATCTCTGGCCAGCAGAAGTCAGAGAGCTCGTTATAGATGCTCTGAAGGACTTTCTGCAGTAGATATCTTTTGTTTGCATCGTGTCATGCATGAGCTTAAATCACGGTTGGTGTCAGTAGCTCAAGGCCACAGAGACTGTTAGTTTTACACATTTTAATGCTATTTTGCAGTAACTCTCTTCTAACCATGCAGTATCTGTACACAGAGCAGCGCACACTGACTAGGAAATGTCATAATTCCCAGTTGGCAGTAAAACACTTTTTCACCTACAAAGGATGAGCACAGAAATTGCGGTCATGCTTTTTTCAAGCTGTGAAATCTTGACATATCCCATGTTTGCAGGCTTGCCACTTTGTACTGTGTTCTGCTTGGCTCCATCTGATGTTCAGATCTCTTTCTCCCTTATGTTTCTCAGCATAGCCCATGCAGTCCTGCAGGCAGCAAGCTGCCAGGACAAGGAGCACAGGGAGGATGGGGTGCTCTGGCACTGACCACACTCCTTGCCCAAAGCTCATCCACAGCCTCCTGCTTTAGCACCATTCCCGGGCATCCTGGGGGTGCTCTTAACAGGAGGGTGGATAATAGCAGTGTGAGTGAAGATTTTAGAGGGTACTCAGCACACCATAAAATGTATCGCTCTCAAGGAGTGAATAATTGCACTTCTCCATGACCAGCATGCCTAATCACTGCCTGGAAGACTGGAATGTCACAGCCGAGCTCAATTGCAAATGCCATCGGTTTTCAAAACCAATATATATTTTAAATACCCCAAAGGCAGCACCAGGCATGCTGCTGCAGCTCAGTGAATTAGCATTATTCATGTGTGCAGCACTCCTTACCTTGAGAATGTACTTTTCCTTTGGTTTCATGGGGATATTTTTCTACTTTGTTTCTTTGTACAGCAGGTTCAGTCTCCAGCAGCATTCATGCTGAGCACTGACTCTCTCCTCCCTAACAATCATTTTGCTTTTCGGGAACGCACTGATCACTGTTAGCTTTGCTCTCCACATGAACTCCAGCTGTTCTGCCCTGAAGGCAGCTTTAAACTGGGATACCTTTTCAAATCCATAGGACAGCGCCAGACTTCTGCAGCAGTGTCTGTTTTGGTAACCCCTCCAATCTCCTGCTATTGCAGTTCTCTTTGTTCCTTTCTCCATCACAGCACCAACAAATGGCTTGTTTATACCCATTTATTTTCATTCTCCTGATGTTTGTATAGTGATGTGTGTTCCTCCTCACCGCAGCTCCCAGTAAGGATTGCTGGTAAGGAATAAATTCATCTTTCCTCTCTGCTGCAAGCCGTGTCCTTGAGCTGAAGAAATAAAACCCTTGGTGAAGTGTTCTGCACTGCATGAACCTGTAGCAAAGGGGCAAAGACAACCCTTGTGCTTTGTCATGGAGCAACGTGTGTCCCCCAGCTGAGGCAGGAGGTCTTTTTACAGCCCCCATGAGCAGTGCCTTCCCCTGCACAATGCCACGGTGGCTTCTCACATTGCTGTCTCCTCTGTGTGTCACTCCTGCTCTGCCATGAAACTCGGGTAGTTGCTGTAGCTTTACGCACCTGATGGCCTTTCTGCCCACCCAGCACATTCTCATTGCCATAAAGGCAAATGGGTTCCTCTGGGAGGAGTTAATGAGTACTGGAGCAACCTGCCCCTGCAACTGGTCAGTGCTGCTTGAGGAAATGGCATGGCCAAATGCTGGGGAAAACTGCTAATATTTAAACCTACTTGCATCAGAAATTCTCTTGTTAAGGATGAAACAGGCATAAATTGGCCTAGTGGTTTCATAATAGCAAATTGTAACAATAAAAAAATCATTAAAATCTTATTGGATATGTCTAGGGCCACTGGTGGGCGATTGCTTGTCTTATTAACCACATTAATATCCTTTATGCAACAAATTTCAATTTCATCTATGGTAATTCGTGCACGGCATGCAAAGAAGATGATTAAACACTAAAAACAAAGTCTGTTTTTTTTCAGAAGCAGCTACTTCACTGTTTTTCCCACTGTGGCAGTGGTGGGACTGGTGCAGGACAGAAGGACAAGCCTGATGTGCACCACCCCTCAGTCTCCCACCGTGCTGCTGGGGAGCCTCACCCAGAGCAGCATGGCCTCAGCAAATGACAGCTTTGGTGGGAAAACTGTGCTATCCTCAGGTCTCATCCAAAACACAGCCACAGTTTCTACTTCAAAATAGATCTTTTTAACTGAGATGTAATGCTGCGCTGGGGAGAGATTTCCTTATAAAGGAAAGTCAGAGCAGAGAAAATATAAACATATTTCTAGCTGGTTAATTTTTTTCAAAGTGCAGAGAATGGAATTTGAATACATTTAAATAAAGGCCTATTAATTTATCCTTCTTTGACCTTCTGGTTCTATTATTTATCTAGTTTTAATGTTTCTTCCCTCTGTTTTGTGGCTAGTTTCAGAAGTCTACTTCATCTTGCACAGTGTATCCATCATTTTGGTTTGGGTCATTAATTCCTGCTTTTCCTTCAAAAGATAATATATGTTTAATGTCTGGGTAATGTAATAAGCAGTAAGACAGAAGTATTTGACACACTTCTGAAGGATGTTAGAATAATGCTCTTCCAAATTTATTTAGATATCTATATTTCATTTGCAAGATATCCAGTGGTCTTTCAATGATCTGATGGGTTTATATAGTCTACAATTATTTTGAGAAAGGATATAAAATCACCTTCTTTAGGAAATAAGTCAATAGCTGGCAGAGAGGAATGAGAAAATGTATTTTTCTTATTATATTCCCTCTTTATTTATTGCAGGACTTCCCACACATTCTTCAGTACCACCGTGCTGTAGTTCTTTTCGAGGCTGGGAGAACTGGGGTTCCCTCTGGGCAGTGCTCACATGACGGTGCACACAGCAGGCATCCCGCGGGCTGCAGACAAATAAAATGGGCACCAGGAGCATGGTGGGGACAGAGTGTCACAGTGTGTACATATATGCTGGATATATACATATACTGTATAACTTTACAGTGCATGAGCTCTGCTCAGAGCCTGGGTTTGAGTTGAGCAGTTCCGGTTCTCCTAAGAGGGATAGTGAAGACTTGATTCAATCAAACCAGGGAAAAAGATAATAGGAGTGCTCTGCCCTCAGGTTGGTGGGTTGGAAGGGAGAAGCTGTGGTTCCTCCTGTTGTCCCCAGCAGATTGTCCATGCTCTGAGCCCCCCAGAACAAGACCATCCATGAAAGGTCAACTGGGGCTTTTGCACAGATCAGGAGACATCTGCCCTTACTGCCCCCTCAGCCAGGTGCAGAGGGAGTGCCGTGACCATCAGGATTAGGGCTGTCCTGGGAAGAGGTGGGAGCACTGTTTGTTCCTTACAGTGAAGCTGCCCCAGCTTGAAAAAGCTGCGCCAGAAAATGCGAATTCACTGGGACAGAAACATCTCTGTCTGACCACTGGTTGGCTGACCCTTGGAGGAGGAGGGAAGGATGCTTCCTTTTGGGTCAGAACCATCCATACAAAAACTACTTAAATTTCCCCAAAGAGACCAATTGCCTCAATAAATGATTCAGGCTATGTCTGGGTTTGATAGCTAATTATTATTAAACATTCATGTTATTTTGCAATTAAGCAGCTTATTTTATTTATTTATTTATTTTTAATTTCAATTAAAGTCCAGAACTGGATGTTGCAGAACAGCCCTGTGTTTCAGGAACATAATAATGGTGAATCTGTCTTCTCTCACAGAGCAGCAGCTAGTCCTCATCTGCACTGGGAAAACAGGGAGAGAAAAAAAAATACATTTTTTTGTGAAATACATTGTTTTCTATCTTTTATCTTGGTTGGAAGAAAAATGTTTTCCAGCACCGCTGATGTACCTTGCTCCCAGGTGTGGTGGTGGCAGAGGACAGCAATGTCCACGTTAAATGTACAGCGCTGAATGCCAAAGGGTAATTAGAAATATCATAAAAGTAATTTGGATGCTGAACTTGCTGGAAGTCCTGGGCGTCTTAAAGAGCAAATATCATCATGATTATTTCTCCAAAGGAAAACAACCACGAAGGGACAACAGCTCATCTATGTGAGTTCTCCACGGCTCTTCACTTTAGAAGAAGCCTGTAGCTAAATCTTTAAATCTGCTGCAGTGCTGTAACATGGCCACTATTGTCACTGTCCAAATAGTTTATAGCTTAGGGAAAACAGAAAACTGCCACATTAGTTCATTTGTGGGAAGATCAGAGAAACAGCACCATGGCCGTGCCTGCCTGCCTTGGAGAGCCCTGCTCCTGCACCTCCGCCTGCGTTGTCCCTGTGTGCCGTACTGGGCAGCACACTTCCTCTCACTCTGGCCAAAATAAATTCCCAGAAGCTCTGTGCCTGAGTGCACGACCAGCCCATCAGTGCTCTCTGGCTGTGTGTTGTGAAGCAATGTGAATCCAGTGGCTCTGCTCTTCTCCCCTGCTGCAGAGCTCTCCTCCTTCCCTTCTGCCCCTTCCCACTGCCAATGTGCTGGCCTCCTCCTGATTAATGCATCTGAAATCCTACAGATATGGGGCTGGAACACATCTTGGGAGTTTACCTTTGCTCTTCAGCATCTTGGGGAAGGTTTGGGTTCATGGCTGATCACGTGTGTATTGCAAACCCTGGTGCCTGAGCAGCCTGGGTGAGGACGTGTTCTGCACCGCCGCACCTGGGGAGGAACATCATCCTAATCCAGCCTCTCAGCCCTGAAACTGCACTCCTTTAATGTCTGTCTGCCTTTATGCTGATAAATAAGTGATGAATGCAGCTGGCCTTCACGTTTTTTATTATTAAAAAAAAAAAAAAAAAAAGAAATACTTTTTACCAAGTTTCACTGAATGTGTTGGATTTTCTATATATAAAAACATATATAAACAAATAAAAAACAAACCTGCAGTAGTACCACTTGTCCTTCCAGAATGGAAACCAAAACAATTACCTAATTTGATGACATTTTTCAGGATTTACCTATTCAAGACAATTTCTAAGAATACTTTTGAGTGTGAAACAATCCATTTGCCCCTTTAAAACAATAGATTGAAATATATTCTAATAATAATTCACACTCTAATGGTGTTATCTTAATAATATTCTCTTAATTAGGATATTACTTACCTGACATTAAAAGTATTTTTCACTTCACTGGGGAAAACAGAGCATTATCACTGCATTTATTTAAAGAGACATAATGACACAGCAAATTAGTAATAATATGAGAAACATCATAGTTTATTTCTGGCCACTTTCTGAATTCTCACTTCCATACAATGTATAGTTTTTAGCTATCTGCTTACTGTAGGAGAGAGTTTGCAACCTTTTAATGATCAGAAAAAAGCATTTTGCATCATTTTCATTAACTGGCAGACTGCCAGGGTTGCAGTTTGGGGGGTACCCTCGGTCCCTGCCAGCAGTGTGCAGATCTCACTACCTGCACATCTGAGCAACTGCAGGGGAATTAGTGGCGGTCTGATGGCCGTTAATGTTTGGTTATGTGGCTTTGTATACATGCCATTTATAACTTGCATTTGGTCATTCCCTTTTGTATCTGAAAGATGTTTTAAATCAGAGATGTTCTATTAGTAATGGCCCCTGCTGAGCTGCTTGGTAGGAATGCTTAATTGCTATATACATATACATATCTCTATATATGGCATATGACTTTTCAGATAGGGACAGCTTGAGCAAATGATAAAAACGAGAGGACCTGATACAAATCAGAGGGTGCAGGCAGTGCTGCTGACACACGGCAGGACTGCCAGAATCCCACCTCAACAGCTCCTCGCTCTTGGCAGCTTTTACTCACAGGAGTAGTTTACACCAAAAGGACTACAGAAGTGAGTAATGAGAACAAGGAGATTACAATGCTGGTAGGAAGAGGAGAAATGTTAAAATACAAGACAGCAATGTCTAGTATTTGCCAACGGGTGGCAAAGGTGGCCGCCAGCCCCCAGGGGCAGCAGGCAGGGCCTGGGCAGAAGGAGCAGAGAGGGGTTCGGAGGAGGAGAGGGGGCTTGGAGGCATCCATGGATATGGATACTTGGTGGGGAGGTTGTGAGGTTGTTTGAACTCTGGAGCAGTTGCACAGAGAGGCTGTGGAGTCTCTGTCCTTTGAGATGTTTGAAACCAGGCTGGACACAGTGCTGAACAGCTTGCTCTAGCTTCCAGCTCACCCTGCTCTGGGCAGGGGGCTGGATGAGGCAGTCTCCAGAGCTGCCACCAGGCTCAATAATTTTGTCCTTCAGTGTGAAAAAAAAATAAAAAATTGTTCTGTTTGTTTCTTTTACTTTGTTTTTCCAAAAACTTTAGTGGGTTTATTCCGTCTAGCTTTTAAATCTGATAGCCTGTTACTTTCTGTAGCTCCATTTTGGTCCACAGGAAGCATACCCATGTAGATGAAAGAGAATGTGGCTCTTGCAGGATTTATTAATCTGTCCATTTTACATTAACTACCTAGGCAAAATGATAGGCATTTCTTATTTGAAACTTGTTATAGAGAAACATATGGTCTTGTACATGAAGTGAGAATAATTTCAAGTTTTGAAATTCTATCTACACACTGACATGAATACCCAATAGCAGCAAAAGAAATTTGAAAGCAGTTTAGACTAAGCCTGGGTATAATAATCTGCAAATGAAATGCAAATTCTTCTCAGCAGGAGTGCAATATGCTGTTGTCTCAACAGGGGTACTATTTACTGTTGCTTTGGAAACATGGATAAGGGGAATCATGGCCCACTGCTTAGATGGAGGGTAAAAAGCAGATCATACTGTTGTTCTTCCAAACCTGGCTTTCAGAAGTGGCCTGTTCACCCCAACAGGATGGGTTATGCAGTAATTAATAATAATTACATTCGTACAGAACCTTATGGAAGCTTCTGTCCACTCCTACACCTTTTTAACTCAGGAAAGAGGAAGAGAGTTGTGATTCGCGATACAAAGGTCTGTCCACTCCTGGACCTTTGTATCGTGAATCACAACTGCCTTCCTCTTTTCTGAGTTAAAATCATCTTAGATATACCCTCAATATACAGCTGGTGAGAAATGCTTAAATACCCTGATGTTTATTAGAGATGAGCTCTTGACATATGTATGACATCTTCCTGTTGCTGCTGGATTGCCAGTAAGCAATCTGATAGCTCTTTCATCCACAAACCTTCAGCCCTCCATCCTTTGGTACATGGTGCTCTGCCTAGAAAGTTTTCACACTGCCCTCTTTGTAGGTTAATATATACAAATTTCCTGTATCAAGATCTACAACCTGCAACAACTACACAGTAAAAAATGTAACTAGAACTGCAATCTTCAGCTTATGGTCAATAAAAAAGAAATTCCTGTACTCCATTTAATTAATATTTGTATCAAGAGAATTGTTAAAGTCTAGGCAGCTGTTATTGTCCACACTCCCAATCCTTTAAATGTTGATACCATTTGTCTCATATTCCAAAAATACTTCAGATACCAAAGTAATCATAAAGACTCTATTGCTGCTAATGTTCACTTTCATCGGTGCTCAACTTAATGTTTAAATGTGTGTTTTGTGTTACACGTGGTGGAAGGTGTTAATCATTGATATCCAAAATGTCTCCAAAATGTCATGTGTTAATCAGAAGACATTTTTTTATTTTTTTCAGCTATTTGGTAAGAAGAAACACAGCATTTTCTAAATGTTTTTGATTCAGAAGAGAGTACTGAGGCTATGCAGTGTATGCAGGGATTTCCCCTTTATTCCAACACCTGAACAGTGCTGGATTTTAGCTGAGTTGTCAGGTCAGAGACAACGGTGGAGCACAAATAGTCCTGTTTTCCTTAACATACTTTAATAATGTGAAGAGATACACTGACCTCCCTGGGCTGGCACAGTCACCTCTGGAAAGGACTTTCAGAAGTTATGATTGAAACTGAAAGGAATTGCTATTTATTATGTTGGCAAAGTCGCAAATACAGTGAGTATGGATGAGACTGAGGTCTACTGCCTAGTAATACAGAATACTCTGTGTTCAGTGTTCCAGTATTTTCATAAATAATTGATTCACACATTCAGAGCAATCAGGATCATTTCTTAAGTGGCATTAATTGTCATTTCTTAACTGATCGGGCAGTAAAGCCAAAAGAATAGTAACAACAAAAGACTGTAGGGAAATATGCTGTTTTACGTATGTGGAGGATCTCCTAAAGTTAATTTCAATTTAATTTAATTTCTTTAATGAATGTGACTGCCAGAATGGAAATAGAGTGCACTTTTCTACATTTTCTTTCTGAACCTCATAGGTACTATAAAATAATGACATTTTTCATTGTGCAATGCTTTGCAGAAGAGATCTTAAAATAAATAAGTGTGTTATGCCATCCAGTGTCATTAAATATCATAAATCATCAGCATTGCTGCTTGAGAACTCAAAGCAATAGGTAATATTCCATGAAGCTAATTTATAAAAGGCTATGAACTCTATTAGTCCCTTGTAAGTGACGCCGTTGACACAAAATGTTTTGCATATAAGATAAACAAAAGAAAAATAGATGGTAAAGTGAGTTCAAAGACGTTTCAAAATGGCAAGGTTCACCATCATGAGCCTGAATTTCATACCTCATAATTTATTTTCATTGATGCTAAATAGCAAATGTTTGCATATCTAATATCAATAATTATTATTGCAATTCTACAGATGCCTTCGCCAAGACGGCCAGCTCCTCACAGGAGAGAGCAGAGCTGTACCAAATAACACAGCCTCTGCTCCGAAGAGCTCATAGCCCCCATGCCGCAGGCAGCCACAGGGTGGGAGAGCAAACGCTGCTGTTGTCTTTACAGGGTCAGGAAGTTCATCCAAGTCACAGAAAAGACATTTTAAAGAGAATTAAAATTAATCTGTTTCTAATATTCAGACTAATATCAAAACCCAGGACCACCACTTCACACCTGATTTCAGAAACTTTAGATGTATAGAAGGTTATGTTAACTAATAAGCTTTCATCAAAGCCAGAGACGATGGAGAATGCTCATGTTTTGGTCAGTTGTATAATAAGGAAGGAAGGCAGCACTCCTGGGACTGACTGTGGACCAGGAGGAGTTTATTGCCAGTCAGACACATCTCTTTATTAATGTGGTAAAATTACTGAGGTGAAAGCCTGTGGCTGGGGTGTGAGAGCCCAGTATTAATAACAGCACTTAGTGAGGGTCCTGCTTGCAGGGAATGTTTTATTCCTAATGAAGTGCTTTGCTATCTCTTCATACGAGAATTCAGATGTTGCTTTAACAAACAACAGCCTATTCTACATGAAAATCACTTCTGTGACCTGGTAGCAGTGCCTTTCTTTAGGGAAACTGGAAATATTTCAAAATAGAGCATCCAGTGCATTTCTCACCACCAAAAACTCAAGGCTCAGTGCTTACTGCTCTGCATGTTCATGTTGTGCTATGATGTGATGGGTTCTCTGCATTTCCCACTGCTCAGTGGGATTCACACCTAGAGGCAGGGCAATGGGGAACGTGACTGCAGCACTGTGGGTGGGGGGAACCCAGCACAAGCTCTACCTCCCCCAGCCAGCAGCAACATTTCTGCTGGGAGCTGTGCTGAGCACAACTGAACAGGCACACAAGAATCACAGAATCACAGAATCACAGAATTTCTAGGTTGGAAGAGACCTCAAGATCATCAAGTACAACCTCTGACCTAACACTAACAGTCCTTTACTAAACTATATCCCTAAGCTCTACATCTAAATGTCTTTTAAAAACCTCAAGGGATGGTGACTCCACCACTTCCCTGGGCAGCCCGTTCCAATGTCTAACAACCTTTTCGGGTTCCCTCCTCAGTCTATTTTCACAAATGTTAGAGGTGCATGGTGGCCCTCAGGGACTCCTGCTGTCACCCCAGCACAGCAGCGCGAAGGAAGCTGGGTCCTCTCTTGTGCCCTCCCTTGAGGCTCTGTGCAGAAGGGCTTCCACCTCTGGCACAAGGGCTGGAGGAAGGGAAAGAAGCACTCACATAACCCCTGAGAATCAGCAACAGAGTGGTTTATTGCTGGGACGTCTCGCAGCTAAGCCTGCGGCATGTCCATGGTGTTTGGGGGCCCCATCCCGAGCTAATGCTTGCGATGGAGCCTGCGCGACACCGAGTAGGGGGTGGTCCGGGCACTCCTGCGCTGCTCTTTGTGTGCTTGCAGAGCAGAGAGCAAGGACGCACTGCGGGGGTCCCAGCTCTCTTCTGGCGGAGGGGGATCCACCTCCATCGGCTCCTCCACGTCTTCCAGCTCCATGGGCTCCTCGGTGCTGGGCAGAAGGCTAAGCCAGTCCTTGCCCGGGACTGCCCAGACGGGCTGCCTTCCATCCGTCATGTTTTCCGGCCAGGGTGCCGAGCCAGGGGGTCGGCCAGTTCCACGCCTTGGTCCTGTGCCACTGTCGGCTTGGTTTTGATGCGTGGCTCCGACGCCGAAGACTGGATTCTGGCCCTGGCTGGGTCCCGCGCTCTGTTCGGGATAGTAGACACGCCTCTGCTCCCCGCGTCGTTCTGGCTGGTGGTCCTGCCTTTGCCTCGTATCACTGGTGTGGCCATGGGAAGGCCCAGGTGCCCCGTCGCTGGATTGTTGAGGGGATGGCCTGTTCCCTGCATCGCTGCGGTGCCAACGGTACTGCTTGTAGGTGTCTGGGCTTGCACGGTAGGCACGGGTCTGCTCCATGCGGCTGTCTGGCCGATGTGCCTGCCTTCGCCCCATGCCATCGCTGCGCCAACTGGAAGACCCATGCCCCGAGTCGCTGTCAGGTTGAGGGCAGGGACGGCGCACGACTTGGAGCTGCTGCTGGTTGAGCCCATCCTTGCTGGGTCCTGGCTGCACGCGATGCCTTTGATCGGGAGACGTTTCCATGCGTGGTGCCGAATCACGGGGTCGACTTTCATACCTGGGTCCCATGCCACTGCGCGGTGGATTTCCCCTTGTGGCTCCGCCGCTGACGTCCCATTTCTGGCCGTGCCTGGGTCCCACGCTGTGTTGTGGGCTAGGGGCACGCCTCTGCTGCATGCGGCTGTCCGGCCGATGTTCCTGTCTTCCCCCCTCGCGACTATTGTGTGCATTGTAAGGCCCATGGCCCGAGTCGCTGTGACGTTTAGGGGAAGGGTGACGCATGGCTTGCACGTGAATTATGAGCCCGCCCTTGCTGGGTCCTGGCCGCACGCGACGCTGTTGATCGGGAGACCTTTCCGTGCGGGGTGCCAAATCACGGGGTCGTTCCCTCCCACGCCTCGGTCCCGCTCCCCTCTGCGCTTCCTCTCCACGTGTGGGCCCGACGCTGCCACGCCTGGGCCCCGCACTGCGTTGCGTGCTGTAGTCACGCCTGTGCTCCTTGCGGCGCTCCGGCTGCTGGTCCTGCCTGTGCCTCACGCCGCCGTTTTGGCTGGAAGAAGGCCCAGGCCCCCTGTCGCTGGATGGTCGAGGGGCCGGCCTGTTCCCCGCATCGTTGCGGTGCCCTTGGGACCGCTTGCGGGTGTCTGCGGGCTGGGTGCCAGAGCTGCCCTGGGCACTGGTGTCTGCTGTGCCTCCGGCGCTCTGCCTCTGCCCATTCCTCCTCTTCTCCTCCTCGGCTGCTTTCCTTGCTGGTGCTCGCTGCGACTGCATGGCCGTCCGCTCACACCAACGAGGGCCGCCTCTCGCCTTGCTGCTTTGGCTCTTCCTTCTGCCACGGATGCGGCTGTCAGAGGGCCTCGAAGCTCAGCGAGTGGCGGGCCAGCGGCACGGGGGCCCTTTTATAGGGCCCGCAGCAAAGGCGGGGCAGTGGTGGCCACTGTGACCTCAGCAAGCCCCTGTGATGGAGGGGCCCGTGCGTGACCGAATTTGGGGGGCTGTGTTGGGAGTGGTCTGGACGATGCCCTCACATGGAGGAAGGAGGAGGGTTGGGGGGCTGAGGGCCCCTTTTTTGGGGCTGGCTTCCCCGGGGCATTTGGCTCGCCAGAGAGAAAGGCTGCCCCTCTGTCACAGGGACTGCCATGTGCTCTCCGTTTATTTTTATCACTGGCTTTTAGATAATTTTGTTCTTTATGAATATAGTGGTTTCACCCAGCCAGCAGCTAAACCGAAGGGTGAGCCGTTCGCTCACTCTCCCCCCTCCCTCTCTGGGATCGGGGAGAGAAACGGGAAAGTGAAGCCCGTGAGTTGAGATAAAGACAGTTTAGTAAGACAGGAAAATAATAATAATAATAACAATAATAATAATAACAACAACGATGGTAATAGTACTACTACTCATAATGTGTACAAACAAGTGATGCACAATGCAATTGCTCACCACCCGCTGACCGATGCCCAGCCTAACCCTGAGCAGTCCAGCTCCCTCCCCCGGCTAGTCACCCCTATATATTGTTTAGCATGACCCCAGATGGGATGGAATACCCCTTTGGCTAGTTTGGGTCACCTGCCCTGGGTCTGTCCCCTCCCAGCTCTTGCTGTACCCCCAGCCTGCCCGTTGGCAGGACAGAGCAAGAAGCTGAGATGTCCTTGGCTTGGTGTAAGCACTGCTCTGCAACAATTAAAACATCGCCCAGTGCCAGGACTTTTCAATTATGATAGAGAGAAGCTTGGGAACTCCATCAGCCGGTTCCCTCAGGACCCTGGGATTTACAGAATCACAGAATCACAGAATTTCTAGGTTGGAAGAGACCTCAAGATCATCAAGTCCAACCTCTGACCTAACACTAACAGTCCTCCACTAAACCATATCCCTAAGCTCTACATCTAAACAACACCACGTCTCCGTGATGGCAACCAAGTCATGTCTCAGGAAGTGTCTCAGTCCCCTGCAGATGTGAAATGCCTGGGGAATGCCAAAAGGAAGGAGTAGTGACTGCATCCAGTTCAGTAAAAATGCCTAGGTGCGTAATCCAAGGACAGCCAAAACAAAACAAAACAAGCAAACAAAAATATGGAGCAAAATTTGCATGTGAGAAGGTGGATTATTTCTTGAAAAGTAATAGTTAGATGAGCTATTCTGTCTGACTTTTTTTTTTTTTTTAAGTGAGCGAAACTTGTGTGGGAGGCAGAAAAGTAAACTAATAACTGAAGGAGTAAACTAATAACTGAAGGAGTCTCTTTGGAAAGGCTGTCAAGGCGTTTGTTCATGTATTCATTTGCAAATCACAGATATCTCACCCTTAGGACACTTTTAGGAAGCAGCACTTTTCCCTCTGTCCTTTCAGTAATTTTCCTACCTATTTCCCTGTGTCTTTCCTCTTCCCTGTGTCTTTCCTGGCAGTGCTGACTGGGAGCCAGGACTCATCTGGCTCACCAGGGACCCAGTGTCCCTGTGAGAAGGATGCAAACAAGGGGCTGCCCAGATTTATCCACGTGGTGGAGCAGGAAGGGAGCCACCACTGTTCTGACAGATGTGTGTTCATGTCCATTTGTCACCCCAAAAAACCTCACCCACAAGTAGTGCACTGCTGTGCTTTCCCCTGTTATGACCACTTTGTCACATCCATTGCCTGCTCTGTTAAGGCCAGATAACAGCAATAGGCACAAACCTGGATAGCTCAGAATGAAGTAAGAAACTCTTTCCATTGGACCATCAAGTGTCCTGAGAAAACGGGGGACTTTAGTTAATATTCTTAACATTGAGGATCTAAGCAATGCTAATTGTTCTTCTGCATAACCACTCCATTTATTTATATATATATATTTTTTTTTTATTATTTTTTTTTTTTTTACAATTCTGTCGTGCCTGATTCACACTCCCTTGCATTTATTAGGCAATAATTTCCATTTTGTTGTGCATTTCTTACCACATCCATAGGGTAATCATGCAAATTGGTGGATCTGTAGTTACAATCCTGCTCCCACTTTACAGCAATACTGTTATTGGAATGTATCTGTCTCTTTAATATTGCCATCTCTATAAATATGAAGAGCAATCTTCCCAAAAGCAGGTAATCCCTATAAATGGAATGATAAGGCAGATTTTTCCAATTGCTTTAATAAATTATCAAAGGGCAAGTAGGATATGGTCATTGGAATATAAACCTCAACAGGACCTTAGGAGGTCATCTTTCCTATTTTTCTGCTCTGAGACAAGTTCAAAAGCTTCTAAACATCCTCAGGATACTTTTGTCAAAAGTAAAAAAAAAAAAAAATCTTTAATGTTATGACTAACAGTGATTTCACAGCCACATATTAGAATGTCCCAGATTCTCTGCTTCATCATCCACATGTTAGGGAAAACATTTAAGAGTAAATCCAGGACAACTTTTTGCAAGACTCATTTCACATGCCCTAAAATAGAGCAGTGATAACTAATCACTGGGTGCTCAGGTTGATGACCCGTCAATATTCTGATGATTTGCATTCATCGTATTTCATTCATAGGAATATCAGGTGTATGTAAAAAGGGCTGCTAGAGCAAAAATAGTGACTCCTTCCTCTCTCTCCAATTACTATTATGATAACAGAAAAATTGTTGGCTTGACACTATTGCCTTTGAGAAAATCACACTGGATGTTATATCATCTTACTCTTCTCCTAATGCTTATAAATAGATTGCTAAACAATGTTTCAGTGTCCTTCTTTGCAGAGGTTATGCTGATAAGTCTATAGTGCTGTCTCTCCTTATCTGTTGTTTTGTTAAAGAGAGGTCCTGTATTTGTTCTTTTCTGTACTTTGGGGACCTTACCTGCCCTTTCTGAGTTTTCCAGGGTAGTCACTAACAGTTTAGAAATTGGTATATTTGATTCTCTCAATGCTAAGATGGTTTTCACCAGGCCTCAAGGAGTCAAATATATATAACTGAGATATTGTTGCACCAATTCTGCATTGTGTTGTTGATAGCTACATTAATATTAATTCTCAAGAACAACTTATTAGTATTCATATTTTTCCATAAAGACTGAGAAAAATAAATAAATAAATAAAAAGCTCTATAAGCATTCAAGTCTTCTGCTTGTTTTTCCTTCTTGCCCATGAAATAACAAAACTACTTTTTTTCTGTCATTATGTCTAGTGTCTTCCTGCCACTTTCTCCTATGTTCTTTCCAGCTGTAATTCTTTGTGTTCCTTATTTCTCCCATTTCTCTGCCTTTTTGTTTTTGCTGTTGCTTTCTTCTTATCCCAGGAATCTTCTTGCTTTCTTCTTGTCCCAGATGTAGGAGTGTGTTCAGGGACCTGGTTGTCTTTTGGAGTGCAGAGGCTGTAGGTCCATGCCTCATTCATCCAGCATGGGCCTCCTTCTCCACCTTCTCATGGAGGATCTCACTAGGGCAGCATCAACCTTCACATAGCAGCCAGCTCTTTTAGAACAAGTATTTGGGTGTAGCAATTGTGTTCCTGGGCACTGAAATCAAAGTCGTCGTTTTTTACTGGCTTTGCCTGGTCTGTCAAAAATCTGTCATTTGACTGGCATAATAAGAGATGAAACTTTATTTAATTTTTTCATCTCCTCAGAAAAACAAAAAGGACTCTGTACAATGTTCTCAGAATCTTTCTTTACCCCTTCCTGTCTTTTCTTCCTTAATTAATTAATTAGAATATATAACTCCATTATACAATTCCAATAGTAAATATTTCCTTAGGACACCACTGCTCCATTCCACAAATTCATTAAATTTAGCCTCAGAACCCCATTTGGCTTCTTATAGCCTCATCCAGGCTGAACTCCCGAGGCTGATGCTTTTCTACTAGAATGAGTCTGGCTAACAGCACTGCTCAACATGCATTTTTATTTGAATGTGAAAGGATTCTCCAGCCAAACTTACTTTAAATTCATATGAAGGGCTCATAGTTTCCGAGGATCCATTACATAAGTTAACTGAAGAAATACTCTTCCCATGGCCAGATTTTAAAATTCAGGCCTCCTAAGACCTAAGCTTAGGAGAGAGTTGTCATGCTACTAATATATAATTTAACCAAGAATCTGACTATTCCTTAGTAGTCCCAGTAATATTAGCAGTGACATTTTTTGCATAAATCTTCTCTACATTTTAATGCTCAGGAGAAGGTAGAGGAGTTATTATGTATAATATACCTTGTTTTGTATGTTTTAACATTTAAAGGACGAATATGATTCATACCCCTGAGGCATTCATCTATTAAAATGCCAGTGTAATGGATCTGAAAACTTTGGCAGGGAAAAGAATAGGAATTTTTTTCTTTCTTTGAGTGAGCAAGATTGTCCTTTCCTGAATATGATGGATCATCCAGGAGAGAAAATGGGAATTGATACCTAAGATTTGGCTTTGTTATTGTTAAGTGAAATTTATCATGCTCTGCAGCAGGAGAAATTATTGTATTTTTTCTCACAGTGCATTAAATGCAGCTGGTAATTTAGGAAGGGAGATATGAATTCTCCTGGAACTTGTAGGTGACTGATGACTGTGGTTCCCTCCAAGCTGAAAGCAGACTTAAATGTTGACGGTAGCAAATCCATAGACCTCCTTATACAACAAAAATATACTACCATAAAGTTTAGACAGGTTTTCATATTGTTTACATTTACATTTTGAAATTTTTTATATTACGTGTTAATTTGGTGCCTCAGGTGGTGGGTTATCTGTAGACTGCAGTCCCTCTGCAGAATACATGGTCCACCATGGAGCACCTCTCTTGCTCTGACCTTGTTGTCCTCTCCCTGCCAGTTTCTTCACTCCAGATAGCTCTTCTGACCCTTTCTTAAATATTTTTTCAGAGGCACATATTGAAGAGGACTGGTCCTAAAATGGAGACCTGGGAAACCCCACTAGTGATAGGTCACCAGACTGGTGTAACCTCATTTACAAGAACCCTCTGGGCCCAAGCTGTAAGCCAATTGTTCACCCATCTTATTATGCTTTTATCTAACTGTATTCTGGTCATTTTGTCTAGAAAGATACTGTGAAAGACAGTATCAAAAGCTTTACTTAATATTTGGTGCAGGAACAGAAACTTCCAGCCTGCAGTCCAAAACGGCCAAAGCTGACAATAAAGCTCCAAAGGTTGATTTTCACAGCATCACAGAATGGTCAAGTTTGGAAGGCACCTCCGGATACCATCTGGTCCAACCCTCCTGCTCAATCAGGGACATGTATAGCAAGACCATGTCAAGCTGCCTTTTCAAGGTCTCCAAGGAGCAAGACTCCACAACTCTTTAAGCAGCTTGTTTCAGTTTTCGGTCACCTGCATTTTCACCTCCCATCAGTGATCGTTGTGTTCTAAAGACAGACAGTGCAATTCAGGATTCAGAAAGAGCTCTAAAAATTATCAGGGAAATAAAACGTGGAGATGTAGAGGAACTATAGGTGACATTTAAAGTCTTACCATAGATCTCGGTCTGGAACTATCTTCAGGAAAAGATGAACAAAATAATCTAATTAAAAAAAAAAAAAAAAACTTAATTTGTCACATCATCTAACTTTTCAATCTGACAGGTCAAGGTCCTCAAACCTCAGACACATTTGGCCCAATTTGAATCTGAACCATTATTCCTAAAATAGAGGGAGGTAATTTAACAGCAAGTATTAACAGAAGAGATTGACAGTTGGTGAGAAGCAGTGGGTGCATCATTTTTAATCTAACCATAGCATTAGCTCAGACAATAGATCTGAATATTTCCCAGACAGGCCTTGGTTACACAACAAGGTGGCCAATGACATTAAATTTCTTCAACAGGAAGCAAGGAAAACAAATGAAAAGAAATTCAATATAATGAGAACTTTGAGGCCACTAATAAAATGTAATTAAGTAATTGCTAAGAGGTGTCATTCTATGCAAAGTGAATATTCCTATAACTAACAATTCACTCCTCATTTATCCTCAGATCTGTCAGTTTTATTCCAAAACATTTGTAATTGCCTATTTTGCCCCATTGATATACAGACTGTCAATAAAATAGCAGATATTCATTCAGAGCATGTATGATGCTATGGCTTTCATGTTTCAAATATACTGTGTAATTCAAGCACTTGAGAAAATGTAATTTTAAAAAAGGACTATTTAAGAAGATACATGATTACTTAAAACTGAACTTTAATATATTGTTCTATTTTCTTTTTACCCCTAGGATAACTTCAGTCTTTGTACTGTAATGTAATTTGGCACTGGGGAATGGAATGAGTAAAGATATAAGTTATTTAGTCATTCAGAACTACTAAATGAAAAATAATCACTTCAAACAAGGAAGGGACATTATTAACTGCTCATAACATATGCTCTTAAAGATTATTATCATTCCAGCAACCTTTCCATTAATTCGTTTTGCTGACTATCTGGACAGAAAGTGAGTTCTGATTTTCTCCAAATTCATCAAAGTGCTCCTGGAGTAATCATTTCTCATTTATAGTTTGAGTGCTCCATTCAGCCAGCACATTTGTCATGACTGACACAAGGCTATGAAACCTTACAGCTCTCCATAAGGTATCTAAAAGCAAGGAGAACTACGCACCATGAGATACTAAAGGAGCTACAAGTCTATAAAAGTGCATTAACTCTTGCACTGTCTTGTTGACAGAGACAACGTAGACCTCAACAGTTTTATTGCCCATGGGCTTGGGTGTTCACTGTGTTGCTTGGGGCATATGTGACAAAATGGACACCAGAGAGTTTGGATAATTAAAACTTCTCTTCCAAAGCTTGGAGCAATCTTTGGCATGATTAGCCCTGCTAATTTAACGCAGGGAATATTTATGAAACTTAAGAATTGTTCAAGGACATGCAAGTAAACGAAATAAAATCCCACAAATGCACTGAGAGTGATGCAGGGCAAACTGCCTTTATAGGACAGTATGGGAATAAGGCTAGGTAACTGAAAAGAGAAGCCATATGGAGCAAGTAAGAAGAAGTGCCCAGTGGGCAATGGCAGCATCTCTTAAAAATCAAATATGTGGCTTTTGCCAGAGGTAGATCACATGGAAAATGCAGACATATCCTGCCAGTATCTCTGCTGTTGTAGCTGGAATTGGTTTTATCCATGGCAGTAACCAAAAGGGTTGTGAGGCATTGGAATGGGCTGCCCAGGGAAGTGGTGGAGTCACCATCCCTGGAGGTCTTTAAAAGACGTTTAGATGTTGAACTTTGTGATATGGCTTAGTGAAGGATTTGTTAGTGTTAAGTCAGAAGTTGGACTCAATGATCTTGAGGTCTCTTCCAATCTAGACAATTCTGTAATTCTGTGATTCTGTGAAGACAGATTTATGATAGTATCTGCTAGAATCAAACACCTCAGATGAAATGATTATTAATTAGTAATTAGTAATTACTTTCCATTATTGTCCTAATACTTTAAAAAGAGAGAGGCAGAAGTGATCCCAAGGAAAATAGTGCAGTCAGCATGGTTAATAATGCAGAAGTTGTTATCTGAGAATAGCAAGGTAGGACTGAAAATTAAGAATTTAGACATATTTAAAGAAAGCAGTCTGGTTTCACAGGAGGCATATTTGGTCATATTATGTTTTTTTCTTCAGTATGTGTTTGTGTGGCAGCACTGGGTTTTCTCAAAGGAGAGCTTTCCCTGCTCTGGTGTCCATACCATCAGCAACACAAGGATCATTTGTGGACATGCAGCAGCTAATATGCCACCTTTTCCTCACAAGAAGTGGACAATCATTAGTCCACACAGCATGCATTACCCAAAGAGATAATAGTCTTCTCCAGGATACCTTCTAGATTTCTTGTCCCATGATCAAATATTCTTTTAATTTTGCAGTATTATGTAGCTAAAACAGAGTAACCCCACCTAGGGAAGAATGTGAGAAATGTATATTGAGTATGTGTTCGCACTAGAATCATTATTCTATATCTGTGTTAGTATCATAAGAATATCCAATGCCCATGCAAGCAAGAACAGAGAAGATTTGTTGACTGAAATGGTGAGTCATAGCTTGGAAATCTGAATAACTTTCTTCATTCATTTCTTCTTCAGATAAAGAAGAAAATATCTGCTTTCCAGGAGGGGATAAAAAACAACAAAACCTTACAGTACTGAGAAATGCTTGTATCAATCCCATATTTAGACAATAATAATGACCAAATATCAGACACAGCGTTTAGCATGTTTAATGTCTGTTCTGAAGAACTATGTTTTTCCTGAGCCAGACTATCAGTTTTCTGCAGATAGCTGAAGGGTTTTGGACAACAATTATAGTATAGTAAAGAAGTAGGCAAGTTTCCTGCCTGGAAAGGAAGGCACCTTCCCTGGAAGTGCTCAAGGCCAGGCTGGATGGGGCTTTGGTCAACCTGGTCTGGTGGGACATGTCCCTGCCCATGATGGGGCTGGGGTATGGGGATGGAATTAGGTAATCTTTAATATACATGTACCTTCCAGACAAAACCATTCAAAGATTCTGTGAAAATAGCTATAAGTGAATGTGCTTAGGAGAGCCGAAGAGCTTTTAGTGGTGCAATGCCACACAGATTGTCTTCAGGCAGTCCACGTATGAGCCTGCACAAAGAAACAGAGAGGGCTTGCAGAGTTTTTATCTTCTGTTTGACAAATCCATGGAGCAATACTCAATAAACAGATTAGTCAACTAAAGGTTAACACTTTCTAAGGCCTTATTGGAAGCGAATGATTGTGTGCGTGGGATATTCCAGAATTTTTCCTTGTCTACTTCTAATTCTCTAATGAAACTGCTGACATTAAAAGCTGTATTTTGGACAACTTTCAGGGGGACTCAGCACAAATGTTTTAATGATTATCTCTTGCTTATGTATAAGCAGTCTTATATACAGTCTTACTGTCTTATACTGGAGACAGTAAATGTATCTGAGGCTGGAGACAAATGTATACATGGATCATTGGGAATTGCATAGCACATCACTAAAACGGGAATTACTGTTATTTTAATACATACACATATGTATTATTTACCTTTTTAGGCTTATTGCTGAATCAAAAGGAAGAGAATAAAATTATACGGTTAATTCAGTGAGAAGATGACTTCAGCAGAGATACTTAAAAGGAACACCAAGATCGCCAACCACAAGAAATGTGCTTTTTCCTTTATATACTTGTGAGTTTCCTCATTCTTTTCTTAGGCTTCCTAAGGCTAAGCTTCTGTTTCAGTTCATTGTACTCTGAATTTGTAACCTTTTCTTATCACTCTTCCTTGCTCATATTAGACAGAACAAACATAAAGAGCTGGCATATAGAAAATAGATGGATAATTCTTGCTATTTCATGTTGCTGCCTAAAGAAGCCCAAATTTCTCCATCCAGCACAGCAATGACCAGAGTGCCCCATAAATATAAGGGACAAAGTAGAAATAAGAGGAAAAAAATAAAAAGCACAGGGAAAAGGCAGAATACAGGTCCCTTTAGTGTCTCAATATAACTACATGTCAGTCGATAGTATGAGAGAACAGGAGGATAGTGTTATGTATATCAGTTCTTTATGATCAAAAGAGCAAGAGAAAAAGCTGTGAGCCACAGTTCACCTTGGCTCTGTGGCTGGTGATCTCAGAGCCACCATGGTAGTTCTGATCATGCACCAGCACGTGGAGAAATGAAGTTGGTAATGAAGTTGGTCATGTTTCTAAGGAGGCCTCCATCAAAATCACCGTGCAATATCTCTTCATCCTGCAGTGTGACCCCCTCAGAGTCTCATTTCAGCTGCTTGATCAGCACCAAAACATCTGCTCCAGAAAGCAGCTCTCCCTTTAAGTGACAGAATTGTGGACGGATGGAAATGTCTACAAATACTTCTGGTGTTTGACCTAGGTCTTCATAGCAGTGAAATCTTCTTTGTACTAGGTTATACCTGTTCTTCACATCACTGTATCTTTTCCTGGTAAAGCTAAAGAGCAGTAAGTTCTGCTTTAAAGAAATATACAATAGTTTTAAAAACAAAACAACAACAACAAAACACAAAACAAACAAAAAACATAAAGCCATTAAGGCAATAATGTAACATACCAAAGCACTTCACAAAAATCATAAAAATAAGTCCTAGAAATCTTCGTGTCAATCAAATACAAACAGCTTGTGCATTTCCATGAAAATACCAGCATAATTCAGCCTGAAAAAATAAATTGTTGCAATATTCTCACTTTGTGTTTTAAATACTTTATGCAATCAGAAATCTTCCTTGCTGATTGATTTAGATAACTGATTACATATAAAATATGCTTTAAAAATCCTTCTAATTCTACAATTTCTTTAATGTATGATTCAAAGAGAAATTCACATTTTCTTCTGTTAGTTAAGGTGATAATTTAGTTATATTATTTTTTAAAAACAAAACACATTTTTTCTCTCTTTCTGGTTGAAAAGTAAACATCATACATTCAAACTTCAGACTCTTTTTGTACTCTATTTATCTACCAACAGTAATAATATTGTAATATAAGGAGAATTTTTCTCTGTTATAAACTGTGTGTTAAAATTAAATGAAAATTAAAAATTCTGTACTGAAAAATGACAAGTGACTAGAAGAATATATTTGAATGTGGTATACATTTTCAATAACCACCCAAGCGGACTAGTAAATGTGACCATTCCCCTTGAAGTCATTCTTTACTGAGTCAGTCAGCTGCTTGGAGGGTTGGCAAATACACAGCTTGATTCAGGTTGGTCGTATGCACACAGTACCCCAAAGTAAGGGATGCAGTACCATCAGCTGAAAGACCACAACAATTCATCTCCACGAATCCACCAACCCTTCACAGTAGGGCCAAATAAGGGCACAAGATGAGGACCAAGGCCACAGAAATTGCAAATTGTCTCTCCTCAATGCAAAGGAGTAAAGAAATAACAATCATATGATGGGGCAAAATCAGAAGGTGTGTAGAGCACACTGAGATACCATGGATGGAGAGACCATCAAGGCCAAGAACAAACCATTCTATTGAATACATTAGTAGGTAAATAACAGCAAACTGTTCCTGCAGACATATAATTGTGAAAATGAATTGTGAAAATATACATCTGATTATGCAAGTAAGATTGAGATTAGTAATGTTGCTTTTCTAGTTCAACTTCTTTACAAATTCCTGTAAAATTATTGGAACGTATCCTGAAACAAGGCATTGAGACAGATTTAAGAAATGGTAAGGAAGTGATTAAGACAGCATAAAATTTCCAGATCTTGTCACATTGATACAATTTCTTTCTATGACATGGTAATGGGCTCTGTGGATGGATAAACAGGTATCAATGTCTTATATTTTGATTTAGCAAGGGTTTTGACCTTGATTTTAATGTTACTTGTTAAATCAAGAGAATGGAAGATGTTATAGAGGATACAATTGTACAAGTGAAAAAATGCTGGCAAAATAGACATTGGTTATCAAAGGTTTACACATAAAATGCAAAAACTAGTTTACACTGGAATTTTGTCTGGTGGCACAGAAGAAAAAGTACATAACAGTACCACTTCAGTTTATCTATTGAATATCTGACTCTACTTTAACAACAGTTCCTGGATGTGTCCCATTTTAAGTTCCAGGAGGTTAGATCAGGTCTCCAGTGTGACAGATTTTGTGCTGTTTGATGTATACTGAGATTTTCACAGCTATGCCACTACTCTGATATAATGACTGCTCAATAATGCCTCATTAGAGTCTTGTTAGATGTAGTTAAGAAAAAAATAGATGACAAAAATATAACCAGTAGGAATTACATTAAAAAGTAATCTGATAGATTGTCTCCTGGGGAAAGTATGGTACCTTCTGCTCTAAAGAATAAATGCTTTAAGGATAAATTGGGCACACTTCACATAGTGACAATATGACATTTTTTTTTTCTGTATTTCTGGATTATTCTAATAGGTGCAGATGAAATTCTGTCTGATGACTTATAATATGAAAAAAGGCAAAAAAGAAAAAGACAAACAAACAAACAACAACAACAACAGAACACCACTGATTATTCTGGAATAGATCCACCTTCCTGTCTGTTCCAGATTCTGGTAATAAAATATGATAGAGGTGATAAATTCCAGCTTTCACCAGGAAGGAAATTAGCTGTAAACACTGGCCAAAGGAGCAGGATGGTTTTATTTCTGGAATCTAAATGTTTCCAGGCATTGTGTCTTCCAGCAGGAAATGTTTTGTATCATCAACATCACCAGGAACAAAAGGAAACAACAGTGAATTGTGACTATAAACTCAGGCCAACACATGTGACAGAAAATAAATAATATAATTTTATAGTCTTCTGTATCATTTCACCAAATATTTGTCAGAAATGTTTGAATAAAGATGGAACTAACTAAATTATAGCCATTTTTCAAGATTAGGAAAATTAAAATAAAATAAAATAAAATAAAATGAAATGAAATGAAATGAAATGAAATGAAATGAAATGAAATGAAATGAAATAAACAAAACTCAAATTCCTTTCTCTCCTGAATGATTATTTTCAAATTTCTGGTGATTTTTTTAGGACATTATATGTCACAGGAAAATAAAAATACCAGAATACTTTGTTTTTTCTAACTCTGTGCCATATGGTTACCTTTCCAATCCATTATTAGATCCGAAGAGGAGAGGAGAGGAGAGGAGAGGAGAGGAGAGGAGAAGAGAGGAGAGGAGAGGAGAGGAGAGGAGAGGAGAGGAGAGGAGAGGAGAGGAGAGGAGAGGAGAGGAGAGGAGAGGAGAGGAGAGGAGAGGAGAGGAGAGGAGAGGAGAGGAGAGGAGAGGAGAGGAGAGGAGAGGAGAGGAGAGGAGAGGAGAGGAGAGGAGAGGAGAGGAGAGGAGAGGAGAGGAGAGGAGAGGAGAGGAGAGGAGAGGAGAGGAGAGGAGAGGAGAGGAGAGGAGAGGAGAGGAGAGGAGAGGAGAGGAGAGGAGAGGAGAGGAGAGGAGAGGAGAGGAGAGGAGAGGAGAGGAGAGGAGAGGAGAGGAGAGGAGAGGAGAGGAGAGGAGAGGAGAGGAGAGGAGAGGAGAGGAGAGGAGAGGAGAGGAGAGGAGAGGAGAGGAGAGGAGAAGAGAGGAGAGGAGAGGAGAGGAGAGGAGAGGAGAGGAGAGGAGAGGAGAGGAGAGGAGAGGAGAGGAGAGGAGAGGAGAGGAGAGGAGAGGAGAGGAGAGGAGAGGAGAGGAGAGGAGAGGAGAGGAGAGGAGAGGAGAGGAGAGGAGAGGAGAGGAGAGGAGAGGAGAGGAGAGGAGAGGAGAGGAGAGGAGAGGAGAGGAGAGGAGAGGAGAGGAGAGGAGAGGAGAGGAGAGGAGAGGAGAGGAGAGGAGAGGAGAGGAGAGGAGAGGAGAGGAGAGGAGAGGAGAGGAGAGGAGAGAATAAAAGATAAAGTATAAAGGATAAATGATAAAGAATAAAGGATAAAGGAAAGGAAAAAGGAGTAGACCAATTCTTTCAACTTATGTTTGTATAAACATTAAAAAAAAAAAAAAATCAATCCACATGTTTAGGAAAAGCATTATAGTAGTAAGCTACAATATTTATTGAATTGGTTTTTGGATAATTTAATTTAAAGTAAAATGTGAATTCAAATAAAGCAAAAAAAAAAAAAAAAAGATCAAAAAGGTGATCACTTGCTTGCTATAAAAGGCAGCATTTCTATTCTCTTTGTTGCAGAAGCACTTGCAAATCACTGAGTATGAAACAGTTGTATGAGTCTTTATACAAGCATACACTGAAACATAATATGATACCATGTAAAGTGAAAGGATGATTATTAAAAACAGCACCAACATTTATTCCTTCTTATCCTCAGCTGAAAGTTTTTTCTATTAGATAATATCATCTCATAAAAGCTAAAAAAATTACACAATGACAGTTCTTTAAGGGCATCTGCAAGTATGTTCACAAAAAAAGATTTTAACATGAAACTTGATACGCAATTTCAGGAGTTTAAAATCATTTTTTTTTCCTGTATCTAGATAACAAGGGACTGTTTTCCTTTGTAACAGGACTTGGGAAATGATGAGTATTGTTATCGAATGGTACTGTGCTCCCAAGTACTGTGTGAGGTGGTAGTGCTGTGTGTATAAGAAAAACCTTTAGTTTTAAGAACATGCGGAAGTTTGCTTATTTGGACAGTCATTGAAACAACTTTATTCACTTCCTACTAATGCCATATTTTTAAAAGTAATTGGTGATATCCTAATTTAAAAAACAATAATAACTTTTTTTTCTTTTCTTTTCTTTTCTTTTCTTTTCTTTTCTTTTCTTTTCTTTTCTTTTTTTTTTTTTTCCCCCAAAGCCACCATTTTTGTAAATCAGTTTTATTTCTGGATCCTTTTTGGTAATTTTTTTGGTGGATGCATAAAAGTCTTTTAAGACCTTCTTCAAAAGCTGTAGTAGCTCACTAGATATCATCCACCTGAGTACAGGAAAAAAATGGTGTGCCCAGCAGTTCATGGATTTTTAGGATGGATAAACTGATGAGGCATTCAGATGAAATTTCCTTGTTCCAGGTGACATACACTAGACCCAGAAAAGCAGAGTATTTCACTGGCTTGACAAGGGGCCAAAATGAGCCAGAATATCTCAGAGTGATTTTAAAGAAGATGCAGTGGCAGAAGCCTTCTAGTAGGTGCTCACACACTCCCACATCAAAAGTTCACAGCCAATGACAGCAATTATATGATGGTTTAACCCCATTCGTGCTGTGATGGATTGCACTGGTACATGGCAGTGATGTACCTGCATGTGTCTCTGCCTCCTCTTTCTGATTTGTTTCCTCCACTTTACGTTATAGAGGCCATGGGAAGAAGCTTGTGCCTGAACAAGTAAGAAATGCCAGAGCAAAATAAAATGAATTCTGTTGCGTGATACTTGCTTGAAGGAGTTAATGTAAAAAGCCAAGATCACCAAGTGAAGGTGGGGGAAACCCTTTTCCTCAATCTGGACACCAGAAGAGATGGGTGGTCACTTGGGATGTTCCCATAAAACCTGCTGATAGAAAGCCTGAAACTCACTACTGAAGCTATCAGGGGCTCAGATATCTTTCCAAATGGTGAGGCATGCTCATATATACCACTTAACATCTGCAGGAGTATGAAAATAATGGCAGAGGGACCCCACTGCAGGGTTGTAGGCTTAGGCTCACAAACCTTCACAAGCCAGTGGGGACATCACAGGGCTTTTGCTATGCTGCATAAAGCATGACATGTCCTCTGCGTGCAGCCAGCTTCCTTCCCTCCTTACAACTTGCACTGCACATCTCGATACTTCAGTCACAGAAACCTGATGTCTTAGCTGATGTTTGTAAGGGAAATATCACAAGGGGGGATGCCAAATAGGAGTGGGGTTTTGGTAGGGCAAGATTGAAGCAGTAAGAGATATTCCTTAGTAAGTCTGCTCTTAATGCACAGTCCTAGAAAGACATTTATTTCCAAGGAATTTCCTAATGGTTTCTTAAGCCCACATCAATTTTTAGCATTCTCAGTGTTTTGAGACAGTTGCATGAGAGCTGTGCACTGTGTGAGGAAGTTCTGCTTTTCCTTTGTCCTGAACAGAGCATCTGCTGGTTTCACACTGCTACGGATTTCATGGCAAGATTGGTCCAAGCCAGTAGAAACAAAGGGTATGAAGGTGAAGCTCTGTAGCCTGTATTCCTGGTGCTACATTGCCCTGGGAGATGCTGTGCCACGGGGTGCATCCCTCCAGCCCAGCATCCTGCCTGTGCCACCTTCGGATTCCCTCTGAATACAGATTTGCCCTTAACCTTTTGGCAGGAGCCATTGTAGCTAATGTTTCCCTGATTCGCTTCCACCCCTCTGTGTGGCTCCCTAACAGGACAATATTTGCAGCATTTTGTGTCAGTGTTGGCTTTGTTCCTTGTCACCTTGGTGCACAGGGAAGTGACTGAACCCACGAGCCCCCCAGCCTCCCGGACAAGCCTCAGCACAATGAAAACAGTCACTTTAAACAAATCAAATCCAGCACCATGCTGCCATCAGACAAGAGGACACCGGGTTCATCCATTCTCGTTGCTGTGTTCGTGACACACAGGTAGGACTCCTCTATTTTCTTTCAATCCCATAGAAATTGAATACAAAGCAAAACACAGGCTCTCCACTGTGCGTAGTATTCTGTTATAAATCAGATGGAGAAAAGTCTTCCCCTCCAGCTATGACAGCTGCAAGAATGTCTAGAATAGAGGGAGAAAGATTTTTAACACTTACTTCTCTTTTTTTTGCATCAGCTTGCCACAGTGCCTACCTGTTCTGTGAGGGATGCAGGCCATGGCCTGACTCTGCCAAGGGAACCCTGCCCGAAATGGTGGGAGCCTTCTCACTGATCAGCATGGAGTGTTCCTCCACCTTATATTTAACGTCTGTATTTACAGGAAGAGAAATATTTCCAAGAGGAAAAAGTAATGGCTTGATATGTATTGCATATGGCAAAGAAAAAAAGTCCACAAAAAAGATTGAGTGCGCTACTATGTATATGTGCTAGTGGTCAATGCAAATGATTCGTTTACTGCAGGTGAAAACAAAATCTTCAAATGGAATGGTTGGCTATTGGTTGAAATCACTTGTTTCCTAATACTATTTTCAGTTTCATGATTTTAGAATTTAATAATTGAAAATATTTGGTTGAAAAATAATTAATCTTCTGCAGTCGCAATGAACATTAACAGGACTCAGGATCTCCATATCACATTGAGAGCTGCCCAAGCCTATAGCACTTTTCCTACTGTTGCTAAAATTGAAGAAATGCAGTTTAATTCCCTTTCTCTTTCTAGGAAACTAAGAAGGAGTCTGCAGTGTGGATGAGAGAAGAGAGGGCTTCTTCATAAAATAGGATTACAAGAACTAAGACTCAGAGTTTCTGAGCTTTTTTCTGTTACTCTATGTATGGCTGAATGAATAAACTTTGCATTGTAACTTAAAAGATTCCTTAGAAATTTATTTTCAAACTTTGTAGTTCTTCAAATTTAGTTTTAAATGATTCCATTTTAACATAACCATGAAATCAAAGACTATCAAAATTCAAGTGGTTTTTCTTGGAATAGCCAGGAGCTCTCTTTTGCAACGTTGCTACAAAAAGCTATGAAAATTGTAAAAGAAAAATACATAAAGCCAAGGTTTCTGGATGTTAAGTTTTGCAATATTTTCTCTAATAAAATATTGAAGGGAAAGGTCAAAGTTGTAGAAAAGAGAGTTCTTCACTGGTTTTAATGGAAATTGAAATGTGAGTTTAGCATCATCATATAAGAACATGTGCTGTAAGAAACAGATAGGAAAACAACCATAATTAACACTTCTACACTTCTGAACAGAAGCTAGAAACTGGCTTCTACTTTCACAAAGTTGACTTGGAAACCTCTCAGAAAATTGATTTATTTCTCAGTTCAAGAATAGAGGGAAAAAAATATTAATTTATTTTTTAACCACTTAGCCAAAATAATGGCTTACAGACAGACCCTTAGGATCCCTTCACACCATGAGTTATGCTTAATTTGTGTTCCACACTTCTGTGCTTGCAATGCATTTTCCAAGCCATGCAGCAGATAAGCATCACTACACTGGCCAGCAGTAGAATAAATGCTGCACCATATGGATACCTAAACATAATGCCTTGGTTGGATTTTTTCATTTTTCCAAGATAAGCGGAATGGGATCAAAAGAAATAGAATAGCTATGCAAGTATTTGCAAAGAGTATTCCTACAGAGTACTTTCTGAATTGCATAGGAGAAAGACCAGATGTCACATCACCAGCTGAGGAATAGCTGGAGAGGAGGAAGAGCTGATTTTTTGGTGGTGAATGAGAGGTAGAAGGTGAGAATGACAGCGAGTTACAGAAAAAGCTGAGGGACAGTAGCATATCTGGAAGAACTGCATGGTTACATTGTAAGAGGTGAAGCTCTGAAGTCTTATCTCCACGACAAATACGTGATCAGAAGAATGATTTTCTCCTTTTCACCAAAATAATATAATTCCACACTACTCTTACTGTTTCATGTATGTGTGGGGATCATTGTGATAACAGAAAGGCGAAGAAACCAGAGCAGCATATAAGGGCTTGCTCATCGCTCAGCAGGCACCAGCTGACTGTGCTGTGCATTGTCATACTGCCCTTGGTGAGGCTCTAATACCTTTGTGGGCTGTGCGTTTACTGCATCTCAACTTTGTTTGTCTGTCACTGTGTGTAATGGCAATATTGCGTGATTTGTTAACAAAAACAATTGAGAAATTTCCATAATTAATAAGTGTAAAGGAAGTCAGGTCACAACAATTCAGGACAGCAGATAACAGACTCCATGTTATTGAGGAGACAGTGCCTTCCTCGTGTCTTCCTGAGTTATGTGTACACTTTCAGGTCATGTGTATTTATGTGGATATGCTCAGATGTGGAAGTCTGTACATAAATTCAGCTGCTACAGTCATCATCCCCACACTGGTGGTAATTATTCAAAAGGCACGTAGCTCTGGAGCACTCGGGTATGTTTTGTGGTGCATTTTCTCAGCACATAAAAGACACTCCTGTTGCTCAGTCTGTTAGCACCGTATAAATCACCAACAGACTAGCGATATGTGCTGGAGAGGGGGGCAATACATCATCAGAAGGTTTGATGTGGCTGTAGCCCAAGCAATCTTTGGCAGATAACTTCTGAAACCACGGCTCCATGGCTGGTAGCTGTGTCACCCTGTGCTGCCCCAGAAGCAGCTCCTTGCTGGTTCTCAGGTCTTTAGCATGAGAAAGGCTGGGTGGCTTTGGCCAGCTCATGGCCTGTGGCCTGTACTCTGGGTTTGGGTGTGAAATGGGCAGAAGCAGAGCATTCACCCCAACAGCTCCCTGTTTCCTTTGCCTGAGAGCTTGCCGCAGTGACTGCTGACTGCCCACTGAGCCAGGCAGCGTGGGCTGGCCCCACCAGGCTGACGGGAACCCCAAGGCTCTTCTAAAATCAATCCACTCCCAGCCACTTGCTTGCTTCTGTCAGTAGTTGTGAATTAATCCCTGGGACAATTTAACCAAGACACAGGTGAATTCTCCATTGTAGAGCTCTGGTGTCCCACCCCTGTTTCACTCTACCTGTGCTCATTCAAGGGAGCACAGATTCAGACCAGCTGTAGCAGCCTGTGCCAGGTGGAAGGAAAACCATCAGATGTGAGCAGCCTTTAAAGCTTGCACATCTGAGTGAGGGTCAAGTGTCTCTGAAATTCCTGCTTTTGCTCCTGAGTCTGCTACAGCTTCCTTTCTGCTTATTCCTGCCAGTATCTTTCTCTCTAGTGTTTGTCAACAAGATCCTAATCTATAATTCAATTTAACCACTTTGATTTTCCCTCTTAATGGACAGGCTGGTAAGAGACTGTGATGTATCTGAGAGTGGACTAAAATGTAAATTAGCTTAACAGAATCTTTCCTTTTAATTAGAATAATTATTTTTCTGCACTTCCTACATTCATGAAGATATTCAGCCTATGGGTGAGTAAATTAAATTTAAGGGTATGTAATTCACATTGTATTTTTGTTGGGCTCTGAGTCATAACTTATTTTTAATCTTAATTAGAGCTGTAGATCCTCTAATCAAGCAAAATGTGGCATAACAATTTAACACATTGTGGGGCTGGCTGATAAATCTGGTGCTCAGGAAGCAGTGCCGTGATTCAGCACAGTACAGCCCAAGTGAGAAGTTATCACCCTTATCATCAGCAATGAATTTGTGGATCTCAGTGTGTCAGGTAGAAGAAAGATGCCATCCCTGGGTAATGGCAGCAGCTCAGCCTCTGAGGGTTGAGTTTTCAGGGTCACTGACTGGAGCTGGCACAGCGACTTGCTAAGGTGGCTTTTACCTGTGCTGTGCACCCTCAGCAGAACCGTCAGCAGTCACCACGCATTGCCAGCTTGCCCCAGCTTCTGAAAATAGCCAGCACAACAGAAAGCAGCTTGGACAATAGAACAATGTTCCTGTGAATAATACACCGTTATGCCACAGTAAACAGTGTGATCTGCACTGGCAGAGCTGCTTCATCAGAACTGGCTCACTGGGAGGTTCGCACTTCTCCAGGGTATTCCAGCACTTGGACCCTCACCTCAAGCCAGTTAATTTAACTTTATATGAGTTTATTAACTTCTTTCTCTGTTAGTTTCTGGCACATGGTGGATGGGCCACTGTCCAGGCTGCTTTGTGTGCATGCAGTGCTCCCAAAATCAAAGCAGAAGCCGAAGGCTGAGCTGGAACTTGGATGCTCAGTGAAACATCATGGTTTGAAAATTCATTTCATTTAGAAGGTGCTGGGTGTCAGTGCTTGGGTTTTGCTGGAGACTTCATATTCAGACCAGTGAGGGGGCAATACCCTAAAGATAATGGTGACCATTTTGATTTCTGGGTAGATTTTTGGTATATGGAAGGATATAGGACTAGAATATTAAGCAACTGGATCTTCCTCAACTCTCAGCACAAGTAGACAGTGGTCATGGGCAAACCAGCTCTTAGTACAATCAATAATACTCGTGTTATCCTCTTGCTGGACTCTCCACTTTAGCATCACTAAGGAGCTCATAAAGTTATGGCTTTTATAGGTGACTATGGGGGTTTGGTCCTAATGACATACTTTACTCCTAAGACTATGTAGAAAGCATTTACCCTGCTGTTGATAAAGACAGTTTTTTCTGTTTTGCTGTCTGGATGCCATTTGCATCTCTGCATGGTCTTGATGAAGGTGGTAGAGTTGGTGAAACAAAGCTTGACCAAATTCCTGCAACAGCCAGCTGGAGAAAGGAAGATGCTGTGTAGCCAAAGGACCTGGCAGAGTGGACTTGTTGAGAACCCTCTGAAAATGTGAGCCCTAAAGGTGGCAAAGAGCAAAAGGAAAAGGGTAGGAGTAAGCACTCTTCCAGGAGAGAGGGTTTTAAAATTTATTAAGCAGTCTAGAAAAAATAACGTTAAAGTTTGTTTTGCTTTTTGTTGTTGTTTTTATTTCCCATTCCTTGTTGTGTCATTGGAATAAAGGGAAGCAAATGGGAGAACAGACGAAAAATTAATATAAAAGACAAAAGAAAAGGGGATTAAAATGCCAAATAATAAGAAAAAAGGGTTAATAAAGTATTCATGAAATGCTTTACACTGCAATGGGGATAGAACTCTAATTTTCCTTTTTAACACAATAAAGAAAACTGATTTTGAAAATTTTAATTTTTTACGGTAACTCATTACAGGTGGTTTGTTTTTTCTCCAGCTCTTATCATACCCAAGAGAACATAATGCTGTTAGTAGAAAGAGTCAAGAATATTGAATCTCCCACCTGTTGAATAAAATGCAGATTTTAGACAATTACTACAGAAATCCATCTGTATCACTTACTGAACAATTGGGTCCTTTGGTAAAGAAGTATAATGTTCATGTAGTACAAATACAGTTATTTTCCAAAACTACCTCAGAACGAGCATTTTGCAAGAGAACAGGTGGTTGCAGAAAACAAGGTTCAGTAAAGAATGGCAGACATTACAGTGGATAAACTGAAGGGTAAAAAAAAAAAATAAAAATTGTAAATAAAATTTCAAAACTGAATACTACATTTTTTTTTTTCTGCATTTATATAGCTTACATTCAGAATATATGTACATACATTGACCACCCTCAACAAGGGTCTTGTGAAATACGACAAAACAGAAATTCAGACACCAGAAACAGCAGAGGTCATGTATGGTAACTTCTGGACGATGCACAGCAGCAAATGGAGCGTTGCCAGCTCCATTATTTGAGCAGTACTGCTCTGGGCACCCGTGGGGAAAATCTTCTGGCTAAGGTGAGAGATGAGGAAGCCGAATCCAGGTCATCAATAGCGTTCTGTGTGCAAGTGGGATTGCTGAATGGTGCCAACATGAAATCTCTTATTGCTTGTGACCTTTCTGTGATAGGAAGAAAAAAAAAAATGTTGTGATGTTTCAGGCTGAATGTAAAGCAAAACAGAGAAGTCTATTTTAGGACACAAAAAAGAAGAAAAAAAAAAAGATAAAGAATTTAAGGTAGATGATCAAAAGAAGAAAATAGCTGTAAAAATAACATGTGTTAAGTTTCTATATTGCAGAAGTACAAAGGTTGAAGATCACAGTGAATATATCCACAAAGGGCTGTAGCTGAAATGTTGCTAAGCAGCATCACAGTCTGTATCCCTCAAGTGGCATTTGAAATCAGGATCATCTCTACAAACTGCAAGAGAGCTTTCCTCCCTTCTGTCCTGGTTTCAGTTAGCACAGAATTAAACAATTATCTACCTTGCCTGGTCTCTCAGAAGACCCCTCTGTTGTGGGGTTGCTGAGGGTCGAAGAACAGCAAGTGCCAATTGCTACCACAACTGTGCACCGGCGGCAATATCGCACTAACCGAGACTCCCTGATTCCCATCCATAAGCTAATTCGTCAATTGGAGAGCCAAGGAGTGATCAGCAAGACCCATTCACCTTTCAATAGCCCCATATGGCCAGTGCGAAAGTCTAATGGCGAGTGGAGACTAACAGTGGACTATCGTGGCCTGAACGAAGTCACGCCACCACTGAGTGCTGCAGTGCCGGACATGCTGGAACTTCAGTATGAACTTGAATCGAGGGCAGCCAAGTGGTACGCCACAATTGATATCGCTAATGCATTTTTCTCCATCCCTCTAGCAGCAGAGTGCAGGCCACAATTTGCCTTCACTTGGAGGGGAGTCCAATATACTTGGAATAGGCTGCCCCAGGGGTGGAAACACAGCCCTACCATTTGCCATGGGCTGATCCAGTCTGCGCTAGAGCAGGGGGAAGCTCCTGAACACCTGCAGTACATCGATGACATTATTGTGTGGGGTGACACAGCAGAGGAAGTTTTCGAGAAAGGGAAGAAAATAGTCCAAATCCTTCTGAAAGCCGGTTTTGCCATAAAACAGAATAAAGTCAAAGGACCTGCACGAGAGATCCAGTTTTTAGGAATAAAATGGCAAGATGGACGTCGTCAAATCCCAATGGATGTGATCAACAAAATAACAGCTATGTCTCCACCAACTAACAAAAAAGAAACACAGACTTTCCTAGGTGTTGTGGGGTTTTGGAGAATGCACATCCCAAATTACAGTCTGATTGTAAACCCGCTCTACCAAGTAACCCGTAAGAAGAATGAGTTTGAATGGGGCCCTGAACAACGACAAGCCTTTGAACAAATCAAGCAGGAAATAGTCCATGCAGTAGCCCTTGGGCCAGTTCGAACAGGACCAGATGTAAAGAATGTGCTCTACACTGCAGCCGGGGAGAACGGCCCCACCTGGAGCCTCTGGCAGAAAGAACCTGGGGAAACTCGAGGTCGGCCCCTGGGGTTTTGGAGTCGGGGATACAGAGGATCTGAGGCCCGCTATACTCCAACTGAAAAGGAGATATTGGCAGCATATGAAGGAGTTCGATCTGCTTCGGAGGTGGTCGGTACTGAAGCGCAGCTCCTCCTAGCACCCCGATTGCCGGTACTAGGCTGGATGTTCAAGGGAAGGGTCCCCTCTACGCATCATGCAACTGATGCTACATGGAGCAAGTGGGTTGCACTGATTACTCAGCGGGCTCGAATAGGAAACCCCAGTCGCCCAGGAATATTGGAAGTGATCATGGACTGGCCAGAAGGCAAATACTTTGGGATATCATCAGAGGAGGAGGTGGGTCGTGCTGAAGAAGCCCCACTGTACAACCAGTTGCCAGAGAATGAAAAGAAATATGCCCTGTTCACTGATGGGTCCTGTCATATTGTGGGGAAGCATCGGAGATGGAAGGCTGCTGTATGGAGTCCTACGCGACGAGTTGCAGAAGCTGCTGAGGGAGAAGGTGAATCGAGTCAGTTTGCAGAAGTGAAAGCCATTCAGCTGGCTTTAGACATTGCTGAACGAGAAAAATGGCCAGTTCTCTATCTCTACACCGATTCATGGATGGTAGCAAATGCCCTGTGGGGATGGTTACAGCAATGGAAGCAAAACAACTGGCAGCGTAGGGGCAAACCCATCTGGGCTGCTGCATTGTGGCAAGATATTGCTGCTCGGGTAGAGAACCTGGCTGTGAAAGTACGCCACGTAGATGCTCATGTGCCCAAGAATCGGGCTACTGAAGAACATCAAAACAACCAGCAGGTGGATCAGGCTGCTAAGATTGAAGTAGCTCAGGTGGACCTAGATTGGCAGCATAAAGGTGAATTATTTATAGCCCGATGGGCCCATGACACTTCAGGCCATCAAGGTAGAGATGCAACATACAGATGGGCTCGTGATCGAGGGGTGGACCTGACCATGGACGCTATAGCACAGGTTATTCATGACTGTGAAACATGTGCTGCAATCAAGCAAGCCAAACGGTCAAAGCCTCTTTGGTATGGAGGACGATGGCTGAAATATAAATATGGAGAGGCCTGGCAGATTGATTACATCACACTCCCTCAAACTCGCAATGGCAAGCGCCACGTACTTACAATGGTGGAAGCAACCACCGGATGGCTGGAAACATATCCTGTGCCTCATGCCACCGCCCGGAACACCATCCTGGGCCTTGAAAAGCAAGTCCTATGGCGACATGGCACCCCAGAAAGAATAGAATCAGACAATGGGACTCACTTCCGAAACAACCTTATAGACACTTGGGCCAAAGAACATGGTATTGAATGGGTGTATCACATCCCCTATCATGCACCAGCCTCCGGGAAAGTTGAACGATACAATGGCCTGTTAAAGACTACCTTGAAAGCAATGGGCGCTGGGACGTTCAAAAACTGGGATACGCATTTGGCAAAGGCCACCTGGTTAGTCAATACTAGGGGATCTACCAACCGAGCTGGACCTGCCCAATCAAACCTGTTACGTACTGTAGATGGGGATAAAGTTCCTGTAGTGCATGTAAAAAATATGCTGGGTAAAACAGTCTGGGCTACTCCTGCCTCAGGAAAAGGCAAACCTATTCGTGGAATTGTTTTCGCTCAGGGACCTGGATACACTTGGTGGGTGATGCAAAAGAACGGAGAGGTCCGGTGTGTACCTCAAGGAGATTTAATACTGGGTGAGAATAGCCCATGAACTGAATTGTACCATGTTAAATAGTATATTATACTGTATGTTATCACTACCATGATTACTATAGGTGACTAATTAGAATGTATGGAAAAAAGTGTAACCTGAGCATGACATAAATGGTATGGAATAAGGGGTGGATAGATGTCCTGGTTTCAGTTAGCACAGAATTAATTTTCTTCCTAGTAGCTGGTGGAATGCTGTGTTTTGGCTTGGGATGAGAAGAGTGCTGATAACACCCCGATGCTTTAATTGTTGCAGAGCAGTGCTTATACTAAGCCAAGGACATCTCAGCCTTTTGCTCTGTCCTGCCAGCGGGCAGGCTGGGGGTGCAGTAAGAGCTGGGAGGGGACAGACCCAGGACAGGTGACCCAAACTAGCCAAAGGGGTATTCCATACCATCTGACGTCATGCTAAACAATATATAGGGGTGGCTAGCCGGGGGGAGGGGGCCGGACTGCTCGGGGTTAGGCTGGGCATCGGTCAGCGAGTGGTGAGCAATTGCATTGTGCATCACTTGTTTGTACATACTATTATTACTTTCCTATTATCACCATTGTATTATTATTGTTATTATTTTTATTATTATTTTGTTATTATTATTTTCCTGTCTTATTAAACTGTCTTTATCTCAACTTACGGGCTTCACTTTCCATTTCTCTCCCCCGTCCCAGAGAGGGAGGGGGGAGGGTGAGCGAACGGCTGCGTGGTGTTTAGCTGCCGGCCGGGTTAAACCACGACACCTTCCCACCTTGCCAGCTCATTTTCATTCAGGGTGGCAGAGGCTGCAAACTTTACAGCTTCCTTCTAAACTGAGCGTTTGAGCAAAGTGTTCCCCAGACTCCTGCCAATGTGCTCCGGCATCAGCAGAGGTGAGCTGCCGTGCTGGATGATGCCTGGTGACTGACTGATGACCTATTCACAGACAGAGCATCCTCCGGACAGTTTATCCCAGCCGGTGCTCATTAATGAGAGAACTTGGGCAACAGCAAGTAGAAAAAAAGAAAGGAAAAAAAAAGATACAGTTTCATTGCAAGAATCTGCACACGTTATTTTAATTTGGAACTGAATTTGCATGAGAAGGGTGTGAGTACCTGAGAGGTTTTAGTATGCAGATGCTTACGAGAGTTTTGCAGAAGAGCTTTCAGGCAGAGCTGGAAATTAATGTTTTAATACACTTAGAAGCTAATGCACAAAATACACACTAGGCACATCACATGGGTAGCTCTCTAGCATCTTCTCTCACAGTCCCAGTTCTGGTGTAACTCTCCTCCCACTAGCATCTCCAGACTCATACACTGAATTGGAAACCCCTGAAATAATATTTTTGTGTGTTTCTTTGCCTCCTTCAGTATTCCAGTTGTGCATGTTCCTTATTCTGGGAAGTGAGAAGTCCTGCAAAGGCTGTAACCTTCTGCCAGCAGCTTCAGCAGGGACCATGGGGCAAGTGCTTCCAGACAGCCCCTGCTATGGCAGCATGTACCTGTTTCCACTCGTCTTCTCCCCAGACCGAGGTGCACATGTTCAGCTACTTTAATGCCATCATTAAATCCTCTAGCAGAGCAGCCTGTAGAGCATGCATGCTTAACAGAGACACTGAGCACGCTGGAGGCATGCTTACCATCTAACCACCCCTGTGCTGCATTTCTCCACGTGGCCCTGTGCACATCTCTGTGCTGTGCTGGCCGTACCCCCACTACAGGAGGGGACATATCAGAGCAAGGAGCATTCTGTACACGTCCTCATATTTGTTCTGTGCTGGTTGTATAGGGGACAAAATGCTGGGCTAGGTGATCATTTGATCTGGGTCACCATGGCAGATCATATTTTAGTGAAGGGGCAAAATCGGCTCACAAATTCACAGCAAAGCTTTAAGCACCCAAAATGCCTGGGGATGGTAGGAAGGATATCTGTAAGCATCTAAAAGGGACTGTGTGCAAACTAGTGAATACTTCCCAGTGATTCCAAGCCTAGGAAGACCTGCAACCAGTGTTTGAGCCACAGTGATAACTGGAGAGGATCCTCCCCTGGCAGTGTGCAGCACTCTGCTGACATCTGGCAGGTCTGTGGTCCTGACGGGATGATACAGCTCCCCCAAAACACAGCATGCCCTGCTTCTGAGCTCCATCTTCCCTCTCTGAGTTGCTTTGCATGCTGTCCTTCATCACATCTCGCTGTATACAACATTATTCTATTGTGAAGAAAAAGAGATGCAGCCGCTCCAGTGGATGACTGCTTTGTTCAGGGCACGGATTTTGCTGGGCTTTGGGTTCCTACAGGGAAATGAAGTGCCTTATGAGGAGCACCTCACTAAAGGCAGTGAAAAACTGGCTGAAGTGACCAGGAACCTGAGGGATTTGTACAGGGACAACTGAGAGGTGGTGCAGTATTTTTTCATCTGGCAACAAAATCCTTGAATATTCCTCTTGAATATCACACTGCAATGAAACAGGTGAAGAAGGAAGGGAATTACAGCGTTTCAAACTGTAAGGAAAGCAGACTAGAAGATTATCTAGGAGTCTGTAGTCAGTCCCATTGGTACAGCTTGCTTGCAGCTCATGCAGCTGTATTTACTTTACAGATCCAAAGCAAGGCGCTGGAAGTGCGATCTCGCAGCTCTGACCTCTGCCTCTGGCCCATGCAGAGCTGTCAACATCAGCTCGTACTGAAGTCATAATAACTGGGATTCCTCAGTCCTCACAGAATTGCATAGAAGCAGCTTGTCAAAATTTAATTCATTGAATATCATGGCCTTCCTATTGCAGTTTAACCCTCACCCCTGCAATAGCACATCAGCAGGCTCTCCTAGAGAGAGCACACTATAAAAGAACAGTATTTTATGTGCTTGTTTTATTTCTTTAAGCGTATACTATCCATATGCTCTAGATGCTGTGAGGATAACTCAGAGACAGGAAAATTCATGTTCAAACATAACCAATATGCGGCAGTGAAACTCAGACTAATCCACTACCAGCAAAGCAGAAAACTGAATAATTTAATTCCCTTTTCATTTCTAACAACAGTACCCTATATTTTTATATATGGGACCAGGAAGTACAGGGAAATCATCCAGATACCAGATTTCAACCCCTTGCTCTTTCCAGAGAAGTGCACCCTGATGGATAGGAAGGGAAGAACAAAACAGAACAATATTCAGCGGGCTGAATGAATGCTGCCAAAACACATGGCATGTCCCACAAGCTCTCAGCCTCCTGAAGGGTCTCAGTTCTCTGCAGGTGCCTGTGCCCCTGCTCACTGCCACCAGCAGCCAGCCCGCTGCAGCTCCAGCCGCTGCTGGGCGCACAGGGACAAATTAAATGAGGTCACTGCAGAAACAAGGTTGGTCTCTGATATTTTGTGGCCTTGTGGAAAGTTAAACACCAACTCTGGAGAGCATAGTTGAAGAGGCACAGTGCAGACAGAACTTGAGCTTTAACTCACTTCCCCCTCAAATTGCCAAGACACGATGGGAATGCTCAGCATGCAGCTGCCCTGCCTTGCAGCTCCCTGCCTGTGCTGGGCTAGCTGGGGTCGGTGCCCTGAGCAGATGTGGTGGGATGCAGCAGGAATGGGCAAATCCTGCTCCCCTCCTGCACAGGGAAACAGGTGAGAGTGCAACACTGGGTATCAACTGCTTTCTACATTAAAATAAATAAATGCGATAGAAATATAAATACATAATCAAACAAATAAGTAAATACGGTGAAGATCCTTCATCCTGGTGTCCTGTCTGCAAGTGAGAACTGCAGCGGCTCAGGAAGAGTGTGTGTGAGTGATTGCCCTGCCCCAAGACATTCTCCCTGCTGCCAGCAGTAAGCAGTTTAAGCTATTTCCAAATCAGCATTTTTAATATGCTCCAAAGAACCCACCCCCTGTGATTATGCCTAATCCTTTCTGAAAACATTTCTATTTTGGGCAACTTGCTTTGACAATAAAGTCGTAATTTAATTATTTACTGCACATTTCCCTGTTTTCAGAAGTCTGCATTTAGCTGAACTCAGCACAGTGGAGAAGCCAGGAGTCGCCAGAAGACTTCAGCTTGGGAGCACAACTGCTTTTATTTCTGTTGGAGACATTTTTCTCTGCCATTTGCTGTGGCTTTTTGTGCTTACCTATGAGTGCTTGGGCTTGGGAAAAGTTTCCATGGTAAAAGGTAAAAGTTATTTTTGCTCCCAAGTGCTCTTTTCTCATTCTTGCTGTAAAATGATGCTGTAGAATAAAAAGGCTGGTAAGAACACTATGGAATATTTGGTGTATACAATCTGTGCAGTGTGCAGGTGTCTGTGGGGAGATGGGGAAAGACATCAAGCAGTCACTGCTATTTTGGCATAAGGTACCAGCCTGGACTCTCTCGGTCCCCTGAAATGAGGCAGCTACTGCTGATCCCTGGTCAAAAGGCCCTCCTGGGCAGTGAACTGGAATAAGGAGATTATCGTTCTCCACTGCTGAGGCTCTGGGGTCAGCTTCGGAGAGAGTGAGCCTGGTAAGGAGCACGGCCTCGTGCTCTGGGATCATGGCCAGGCTGCCACAAGGCAGCCCCACAGCACTGCAGCCTCCAGAGGGATCTCAGCATCCCGCCCATGAGCAGCATGGAATAACCTCAGCCAAAGGAGAGCCCTCTGTTCCACCAGCAGAAACACGTCTCAGCTGAATGCTCAGCCTGAAAGCCACGCAAGCCTGAAATCTAAGTGCTTGTCCATCAGTCTTCTGCTGTGGATTAAATTTGTATCTTTTAAATGAGCTGTGTTTAAGGGATAGAGATGAAATGGCACTAACAGCACAACATTTTCTGGCACTGTCTGCTGCTTTTCATTACAAAAATCTAGGTCAAGATTATTTTAAAAGTAGCTTTCCAAGTGAGAAGTATCAGTCAGACATAGAACATTTGCCTGAAAATAGCTAATATAAAATAGGCACAAAACTGCCAGATAAGCACAGGGTGCAAAAACATTGTTCCTGCACTTGGTAATGTCTCAGCAGCTTCCTAGCACATAAAAACTAGCTGTAATCACACATTTTGCTTTACTTCTCTCTATCACACTGATGGCCAATTTATCCACAGCAGCGTATTTACAGGCCTGTTTACCGAATTGAAATTCTTCTCTAGAGCGGATGCTACATTGCCTCAGAGCGCAATAGGATTTAATTGAAGCAGCATGAGAGAGCTGATGAATGGGATGCTTGCAATGAAGGGACCGGAACTGGGACAGAATTTCAATGGAGAAATTAAAATGCCACGTTAGCTATTCTTAGCAGGTAGCAGAAATGATTCAAGATCGTCTTCCAAGCATGTAGAGACGAGGCTATTTACTACAAACTATTGACAGAAACCCTATTTCCAGTCATGCAGCAAAATCATCACAGCTTAATTTGGTTTTGAATGCTATTATACATGTATACATGGGATGCTCATGATGCAAGTATTACATCCATTCAAGAGATGGAGAATACCAAGACCTCCTGTAGATTGTGGAAGATGGGCAACACCAGGAATTTTGTGTTTGTTTTTTTTTTCTTCTGTACTCCAGGCATGCCAGTGTCTGCCCTGTGATTCTTTTCCTTAACTCTGAGGATATGCATGCCACAGCTTTACCTGGGTGGAAGACTTTCTACTCCACCTGCAGTATGCTCCCCAGTGCCTTATGGAAGAAGGGACACAACCAGAGACTTCACTGGCTTTGTGTTATCTTCCCACACAACAGAGAGCTTATACAGAAAACCAGATGCATTGATTTGAAATCTTTACTCTTTAGCTTTATGGCAGAAATCTCTTTGAGCCATAAAAGAGCTACACAGTACTTTCAGGATCAGGAGTAAAGAGAAAACACATGCAGGGGTGACCACGATGGAGCTGCAGCAAGGAAAGCAGGGTCAGGGTTAGCCCCCCCGACTGCCCTGCCAGCTGCAGGTGCTGCCACAAGCACAGGAAAAGGTGCTCCTGGTGCCACCTCAGCTGCCTTTAGCGTGGGACCCTCCAGAGCTTCTTCAGCCCCCACTGGCCTGAGCTTTGTGTGATGCTTTGGATGAGATGCCCTGTAAATTCCATAAACCATCTGTGCTAATGTTTGGGACCAAATAACATATAGCATGGGCTTATTGTCCACTCAGAGCCCATTTGGGGAGATGTTCAGTTTGGAAAAAAAAATAAAAAATAAAATAAAAGGAGCACTCTGATGCTGCCCATCACAGAGCTTTTCTGTAGACCCTGCTGTTCCATCAGGTGCCTGCTGTCAGAGCAACCCAGGTGGGCCTGGAGACATCCCCTCGTGGTGTGGTTTCTGTGAGGACTGCAGGAACTGGGGCCAGAGAGCTGCTCTGGTCTGAAACAAAAATATTTGCTAATCCTGTAGAAACACACACATGCATACAGAGCACCAGCCAGTCTTGACAGCTTTATCATCACCATCCAGGCCAGGCTCAAAGGGGTCTGCTCTGTTAATTAAGGACCCAGATAGGACCACACGAGCTTTGCTGAAGCTCTTCCTTCTCAGACACCTTCCACCCTGTGGCTGGTTTGAATGTTTACCTTGGGTAAGTTTTCCCCTGTTAGAAGTGCAGACAGGACTTGATGAGTCAAAGTTTTTTCTTCACTCTCCTTATTTAGGTAATTATGATCAATAGAAAACAATTTTCTTACTTATTCCTATTCTGGAAAAGAAACAAAACAAAACAAAACAACAACAACAACAACAACAAAAGAAAATTATTTAAAATAAGCATTATAAACTACTTGGGGTGTAGAGCCAAGAACAGTTAAAGATTGAAATGGATTGAAACATGGAAACTAATGGTTAAGTACTCTGAATGTCTCAATTCTGCCTGCACTTTAATTACTTTTCTTGCAAATTTGTTTCTGAACACAACTTTTCTGTTTGTTTGTTTGCTGGCTTTGTTTTATTCTGTTTTTTAAGGATCTATTTTAAAACATCTCTGTAGTATTCTACCTATCTTTCTAATATGAAAAAAACTGCTCAGAGTGCACCTATTCTCATCAGATGAATAACAATCCTACATTATGTGACCATTCTGACTTTCTGTATTTATTATTTCCCATTGTGTATTTTTCTATCTAAAACATTTAGTACAAGTATTTATTCTGGAGCATGTGGTAGAGAAAAAGCTGATCTGTTTCGCTAAATGTTATTATGTGCAGTAGAAAAAAATCATTTTCACAGCTGAAGCTTGGTTTCATAAAAGAAAATTGGTCATTTTATTTATTTAATTTTTCTTCTCAGCAGTTACCAGAAATTTAAAATGACAAAATAATTTATAGTACAATAGACCCATTTTTATGCTTCTGTAATAACTTGTGGCAGTGGGTAGTTTATGGAAATCTATGCTTTGAAGGTATTTTTTTTGTAATGGCAGAACATCAGAAATTATTTTGAATTTTGCCCACTGTGCTGTCTCAAAATATACTGGAAGTATCTGTGGATTGAATCAGAATTCTCACAGACAAGCCAGAAAATGCTAATTAAAATTCAATAGTTTTTTCATTACCTTCACAAATGCAAATAATGTACTCTAAACACTTGCAAATAAGTGTTATTGATCTTTCGGAGTCAAAGCAGCCTCAGTGCTAATGGGACTCTTTGGTTGCCTTCCTACAGCTTAGAGACTAATTGTACTCACTTATATCCAGCAGCCCTTAGGTGTCCAAGAATGGTGACTGTCCATGCCTCAGAAACCTTGCCAGTCTGAGGATGCGATTTTGCACAAAATTAAGGCTCAAAATATTTCTCGTGTTTTACTATTTTCATTGAGAAAGGGGTGCACTCCATGGTAACAGAGCTGAGCTGCCACTGATTTTCTTCAGGAAAATCTAGAATTTAAAAACTGTCTGGTTTTGAACAGATCACAGACTAAGATACTGGGGGGAAAAAAAAAAAGAAAAAAGAAAAAAGAAAAAAGAAAAAAGAAAAAAGAAAAAAAAGAAAAAAAAGCACCACCACCACCAAAAAAAAAACAACAAACAAAAACTATTGCAATGTGGAAGAGACTGAAAACTATTTTTCAATAAATGGAAAACAAAATTTTTTTCTCTTTCATATAAATATATGTTGGGGCAATCAGTTAGAAACAGAAGATACAAAGTCAAGAACACTTCGTTCTTGTGTTAGCTTGTTTGCCTCCCAGTGGAAAAAATAATAATAAAATAAAATAAAAGTCAACATATCTCCATGAATTACTTTAATTTCAATTAACCAACAGAAAGGAGGAAAACAGCCTACTGGAAACTGCTGATGTAAGCATATTTTCTCCGTTTTGCCCCATCCATGGCTGAGGTTGGAAACCTTGTGTGTTCACTCCTAAACCACCCAACCTAGGAACTCAGGAGTAAACCCCACACTGGAGAGTGTGAACACAACACAACTGTATTTCCACTCGTGTCCATGGAGTGCTTCCACTTTGCACCATATAATGCACAGATGCTCTGGGGCTTAAAGCCTGACTTAAGAAAGATGTAAGCAGACACTTGGTGACAGGGAAGGTGGAAGCTGGGGAGAAGTCACTGAGGACATCCCAGGGCACGTCTGGGAATAGGCAGGGCTGCAGACAAGAGTGGACACATGGATGGCAAGTGTAGATCTTGAAGGTTCCTGGTATTTCGAAATCGTACTCTTAATAGGATTCTGATGTCCTTCCCAGTAGAAAAACACTGGGCAGGTGAGCAGATTTGTCCTGGTCACCGCGTGCTTCCAGGGGTCAGCTCAGGCTGCAAGAACAGACGGACACGGCTGTGGGACATGTCCCTACAGTTGGCCCACACGCAGTGCTGACCGCCTTGTTTGGGTGATAGCAAACAACAGCAAGAACTGCTGGGTGAGCATGGGCAGGGCCAGGAAAGGCCAGGAAAGAGGAGTTTTACACAGGGTGCTCACTTAGAGGCTTCTTGTAGCACGTCACCACCTGGAAGAGGGGTTCACCGCCTGGGAAGGAAAGGTTGGGCTCATCACAAATGGACCCTCCCAGCCTTTCCCACCGGGCTAGCTTTGTTGCAGCAGAGAAATACACTGACTGTCTGAGTTAGTTACAAGCTGGACAAGTCAGGAGTGCCTGTGGAGGACGGCTGCTCATTGAAGTGGAGTGCTAATGGGACTGGGAGCGATGCGTACACCTTGCTGCAGCTGCAGATGAACTGCTGCGTGTCAGCAAAGGCATTTATCCATCCCAGCGGTATTTTTTCAAACATGTAAAAGAAGCACTGAAACCTGGTAAGCTACAAAAGGCTGGGGGAAGACCAAAACAAGTCCTTTCTAGTCACAGGAGAAGTCTCAGTAAGTCTGTGGGGGAAAAAAAATCACAAATGGAAAGAAAATAGAGCTTTGAAATATTTGACAACTCAGATACAGTACATAAAGAGGTCTAAATCATGAAAACATTTATAGAAAAGGCCTGACATATGCTGCTGCCTTGAATTAATTTGCTTTAATTGATTGGAGAATTTTAGATTCCTGGTGGACGTATGAAGTATTTAACAGTACTGTGCTGTACAGGAGATGTCAGTAAGTCTAAAATATGTTTCTCCTCTGGTTCACAGTTCAGCTGATGCTCTAGGCTTCCATAAAAATCATTTCATTTTTTATTTTTTTGAATTAAAAACTAGTCTGTCACTCTAAATTGCTTTCCTATGTGTTTTCATCTTGAAAACAGCAGGTGGATACGAACAAGCCCAAACTTATTTTTATTTCATAGTAATTCCCACAAGAACAAGATTTGCAAGGTACCATTCAGAAATCATGCTGCTGCTGGTGGGCAGGAGACCTGTGGGCAAAACCAGGCAGACTTTGAGAGAAGAGGCAGAGCATTCATTTGAAACTAAAACATAGCTGGCACAAAGAAACCTCCATCCAACACCAGCTTAGTTCCCTTTACAGTTGATAATTCTCTTTTCAATGAACTAAACATCCCTGTTCAAACTTAGATCAATGAAATTTAAAAGGAAATAACAGAATTTGAACGAAATGATTCTTTTAAAAATGTTTTCTGTCCTCCTAAAGCTATTTCCACATTGGATGATGTAGGGTATAAATCAAGTTAATTAAGGGGAAAAAAAAAATCAGCTGTTTTCATGGGCGTTTCACTCCCTAACATAGGTGCCGAGGCGCTGCAGCATGTGGGATCATCCATGTGCCAAGCAGGGCCTGCGCTCTGTACAAGGTGACACTTACTTGGATGGTCAAGGAGGGAACCAAACCCTTAGCTCTTTTCCCCAAGTCTTTGTTTGGACTTGCACCATGAAGACACCTGCTCCTGCTTTAAAAAAAAAGAAAAGTGGATTGATGGATTTTAGACACTTTCACAGCTCAGTAACAGCTAAAACATTTTCCGAATCACAGTTTTGGACAGGAAGGGCTAAATTTTCCCTGAAAGCTCCTCACAAGCTGATGGTTGGTCTGCAGATAGCCCAGGGGAGATACGCCACTTGCAGAGGAAGGCATTGCTGGGGATGCATGCAGAATGCTTTAGGCTCTCGGGCTAACATTACGGTTTGCTATGACAAGTGTTTTACTGGATGAATGTCTGCTCTAGCCATCCTCAAAGGGAAGGAATAAACATAGGGAAGTACAAAAACAGCACTTAGGTAAGATAAGAAGTTATAATTCTTGACTGACTAAATAAATAAATAAATAAATAGATAAATAAAAGGCAGTTTTCTTCCAAAGATTCTGTGCTCAAAGAGTATGGATGGAAAATGAGACTTTTGCAAGAACATAAAAGCAGGTTTACAGCTCCTTGCTGAATGAGGGGTCGGAGCCCACAGATCTCCTCTGCCCTGCAGCACAGCCACGTGCTGAGGCACTCGGGGGTGCTCCGAGCCCAGCCGGAAAGCTGGGGCTAAAAGTGAAGTCAGTACCAAAGGAGAAGCAATTCAAATGAGCAAAGCTTTGGGCTGTACGTGAGGGAAGCAGAACAAAGTGGCTCCAGGAATGATGGATTGCTTGGAAAAGCAACTTCAAGGCTCTATATGCCCTTGTAATAAACTAGCACAGCAAGAAACAATAAACATAACGAGCAGAATCAAACAGGACTGAAATTAAGAGTGTTTAATCCCTCGGAACAACCTGAGAAATGGCCCCAGCTGGCAGTGAAGGGAGCTCTGGTCCTGCCGTGGGGCAGTGCAGCCCTCCTGGCGTGCCCCATTGCGGGCTGTGTTACAGGGGGCAGAGCTCTCATGGCACTGCCCCGCTCCTCAGCACCGGGCTGAAAAAGCACCACTTGTGCCTTTGCAGGCTTCTCTTTTGCTGCCCGTCATCTCTGAGTGCTTTATTCTTAGACAAAAAACTCTGTGGCTGAACGGCTTATCTGCAATCAGAGCACGTGCAAGGTATATTCCTCTCCCTTACCTCCACGGATTTATAGGGCTGCATTTCTTCTTGATTTGAAAGTTCATTTTTCAGGGCGGGTGCAGCACATGCAAGCCCGCCCTGGCAGCTCACAGCCGGGGAGGCTCGGGGGGGTGGCGGTGGGCTCCTGGCCAGCTCCATGGACGCTGGGCCTGGGGTGAGGGCACAAGAGCAGTGAGAGCAGTGTGAGCAGTGCGGTGTCACCCTGGAGCCTGCAGCAGCCTGTGCAAGTCACCAGCCAAGCTAGCCAAAGGGCCGTGGCAGCCCAGCCTTGGTCCTCACCAATTCCAGTGAGTGCCATGCATGGAGTCACTGCACTGGCACCAGAAGTGGCCAGAGCACAGGGACAAGAGATGGAATTGCTCTTTAAGTGCAGAGGCAGGTTTAACACCAGCCCATCGAGCATGTCATTCAGAGAGAGACTGGGTTTGGTGCTTAAAGTACAAGGAGATGCTCAATTTTCCCTGTACTGGTCCATAGAAGCAACCCAGAGCCTCTGTGCACATAAACCTGCAGAGCTGAATCAGCTCCAGCCATGTGGGACAGGTTTATGCCCTTCTGCACATGTTTATGCCCTGCTCCACGGGGTTTATGCCCTGCTGTTGTCCAAGAGCAGAGCACAAGCAGCCTCAGCCAGGCCAGAGCCTGCCCTGGTTTGGCTCCTTGCCTCAGCTGCAGTGACCCCCGGGAGCTCTTTGGTGCAGCTGGCAAGCCTACAAATGGATTTTCTTTCCACAGAAACCCTCCAGCCCTCCTTTGCAGACATGCAAGTTTGTCCTTTGCCGCGAGACTTGCTGCAGCATGGAGCTGGGTCCGCTGAGTTCCCGTGGTTTATTCTACTCCATGTGCTGACAGTAAGGACTAAGTAGTTTTTATAATTGGAAATATTATGGGAACGTACTGGAATTAACAGGGATGCGTTTGCATTTTTTTCTCTCCCTCCCCTTCCCACTCAGGTAACTGGGTTGCAATATAAATGCATGCCTGCAAAACACTGGAGGTGTAAGAGGTGCTGTACTGGCTCAGAGCAGCAGCTCACATCGCGCACTCCCATTTCAGATGGATGGCAAAAGGGAAACCTGTGGAAGAGAAGAACTGCTCCAGGTTACCATCCTGCTGCTAACAGCTGTATGAGGCTGAGGCTGAGACTTCCTTCCTTCTGTGCACTTGTCCATTATCCCTTTCCAAACTGACAGTGGATTTGAGCTCTGTCAAGGGGGGAAGGATTGATGACCCTGGGGCTGTAGCCAAAGAGCATCCCCCAGGGATGGGCAGGGAGCTGAGAGTGAATGCCTCTGGCTTCTTCTAACTCTGCCATGAAAAAACCTCCTTGTCTGGACAGACAGTGCTGATGCCACCCATGTTTGCAGGGCAGTAACCCCGACTTTAAATTAATTTATACAGAGTCTGATTCTCCATTTGCAGGTGAAGGCGGCATTTGGACACCCACAGGACAGCCAGCAAACCCATGGCTGTCCAGGGTGAGAGCTGCTGTAGGCCTGCACTGATTTCCTCTTGTTGCTTATGGTGGAGAGCCTGCTCTGCACATCTGAGCTCACAGGGCTGTTCAACAAGCTTCTTGTTTTCTCCAACATTTTATACTGTCAGGAATGAGACCGCATGAAAACAAAACTGACATGTTAACCTGTATGAGCTCACTGTTAGCTCTTGTGTCGTCAGAGCATATTCTATGTCACCAAAGTGATCTACGATCCATGAATTCTTATGTGGTGCTGTGTTTTCAGGGGGATGTTCCCAAAGACCAGGGATTCCTACCCTCTGGATTACCCACGTGCAAGCAGCAGCCTCGTGTGCAGGCATGGCACCCTGGTGAGCGCTGCAGATACAGCAGCAAAGCCCTTTCAGTGCTACCCTGAGCAATGCAAAACTAGCTGGCGTATCACTGGCTTTGGCATTTTCTAGCTGCTGCAGCTATTTTAGCATTTGCACAGCTAAAGAGCCATCTGAACCACCAAGCTTGTGATCTCCTCAAGTCTGACTGCTGATTGTTAAAAAAAATGAATTATTATTTAAGAAAGAGAACCAAAATTGGTGGTTCATCTGTGGAACGTTGTTCGTATTTCTTTGAAGAAATGCTGGTTCTGGGAAGCAGAGGTAAAGCTGCAGACAGCAGATTGGTCAGAATTTGATTCATAACTGCTGATTAGATTACTTTTAATCTTTATTCTTCATCCATTTAATATTCTCTTCTCAAATGGACAGCTCAGATTGAGCACTTATGTTACTCATAACGTGCACTAACTTCAAGGAGTGATTGAATTTGGACTTCTTTACCACATCTTTCCTTCCCTGTGTCACAGTGACTCATATTAAGATGGGAAATAGTGTAGGCAAGCTGACTTTTTTTCCAACAGGGAGACATTTAATTTTCTACATTCCACATAGCGTAAAACAAAGCAAACTTACAGAAAGCTAGCATTTTTGTGCTGAATGTCCCAGTACTGTCTACCGAGCTATTCTAAATGCCTTAGGTTAGAGCAGACCTGCTCAGTTAATTTCAATCACAGCTCACAGTGTGAATTTATTTAGGTCACCTGGGTGCAAGGCAGGCTGCTGGCTGTGGGTCTGCTGGGGTGGGTAGACTTTGTATAGCCATCTGGGCAGAGAAGCAGGGGCTCTCCTGGAAAAACAGGGGAAACTTCATCACCTGCTGGGGGGCCAGGCAGCACCAGGGGGATTTGTGTGGGAGAGGTGGTGCAGAGACCACAGCAGGGCTGAAAAAAAATACAAACCTCCCATTTCAGTTCTCAATGACTTGAAAGTAAATATCTCAATAATAGAATCTTATTTCTTTGGTGGAGGGTAAAATTCCCACAGACAACTTTGGGGAAACACTTTTTCATTCTACTGAAATGAAACGCCTGAAAAAAGCATTCAGTCAAGGAAAATTACTCTTTGCAGGTGTCATGAGCAGAGCATAGGGAGGGAGTTAATCTTGAGGGGTGTTGTTTTAGTAGAACAAGAAGCATTAAACATTCTTGTTTTGGAGCTCCCTGTACATTTTTTTTCAAAGCATATTGATGCATTCAAAGGAAGAAGGATGCAGCGATGGAAGTGGTACTGTGAGTGTTTGTACAACCAACATTACAAGCCTGGGTTTTGCTCTTTTCCTCCAACTCTGGATTGTGGTTCCTGGCAGCCTCCTGGGCTGCAAGGAGAGAGAGTGAGAAGAGCACAGGCTCTGTCCTCTTCCAAAGGGTAACAGGGCAAAATTTGTTTGGAAATTTGTCAGGTCGCCTAAGCTGACATGGCAAAGTGTATTTTCCCCGCAAGAAATCTTTTAAATGGAACAAAATAGTCATTATAATGAGCTTTTCTTTAGACTGCATTCTGATTGTTTAAGATGTGAAGAATTTTCCCTTGCACGTTATTTGCTTTTACCCCCCATGCAGCTAATACTCTACTTAACAAAGCTGATACATAAACTATTTTGAATGGCTTTTCAGCTCTTAACACTGAGAACAACTTAATTAGGCATGGTGAATTCAAACGACCTTGTGGATCTTGTAATGCCTTCTGTAAGGCTATTGCCATCCTGTAGAGGCCACGTGTTCCTCAGTGCTCCGCTTTCTTTCACCTTTAATAGCCATGAATATAATTTAATATAGAGTAGCTATGTAATAATCTAAGTGCAGGCAGTGACTTGTTCAGTACAGTGAGGTGATTATGCCTTGGACTGTAAGACTTTTTAATGTAAATGTATGATTTAATTAAGAGATGTGGAAGGAGGAGAAAAAAAAAAAAAAAAACAAAACACAAAAAACTAACAAAACAAAACAGGAAAATGATACAACAACATCTGCACATCCACCCCTCCAAGCAAAGATGATCTGTATGCATGTCCTGGCATAGGCAAGCCTTAGAAGTCTGTGGTTTAAGCAACCAAAAATATCATTGAAGTCCTGAAAAAGAAACACATTCTGAGAGGAGAACAAACGAGGCTGAGGGGTCAGGGATGTGTGGCTCCATGGTGAGCAAACTTGCAGCGTGCCTGGGACACCCTCACTGCAGGGATGTTCCTTAGGACCAAGGTCTTCAAAGTTGGTGATCTACTGCCAGTAGGAGGATGGAGATAGAAAGATATCATAAAGTTATCTCAGAGATCCCAAACGGGTACATGTATGTATTAGTTAGTTCTGATTTCATTAGATTCCTATACTGTGAGGGGGGAGGAGGAATAAATTGTACAAATTGACTGGAAATCTGTATTAATGAGTGGTCTGAAGTCTCCAGATCAGTTATTCCCTTTTGGAAAAGGGAGCACTCCTCCTGATCCCTTGGGATCCCTTCCCAAGTCCCTGTGCCCTACATACAGCTCTTCTTCCAGCAGGAATCATATTGACCTGTGTGTGTGTGTTGCCACTTCTCACTAGCTAACGGTGGTGTTCATTCTAATTCCATATTGTTCCTCTGCATCGGGAAATTCCACTTTCCTATGTGACCTTCCAAATCTTCTTTGCTAAAAGCACATCACTGCCTTTGTCTTGGCTGGATTGCCTCGCTGTGATTCTTGGGCCATTTGTCCTGTTCACAGTTTTGATCCTAACTTCAGAGTGGTTGCAGTCCTTCACAGCTGCCACCCACAAATTGTGTAGGTGAGTTCTTCATTCCATGGCACAGGTTCTTAAAGAAGTATTAAATAGACCCGAACCCAGGACAAAATCCTAAAGGAATTCATTTGAAACGTCCTCTGAGTTTGACAGCAGAACATCGATAGATGTTCAGACTAGCTCTGTGCTTACTGTATAGTGTTTTATATACCCGCCCCCTTCTCCCCAACCTTTTTTCATATACCCACCTTCTCACCCCCCCCCAAAAAAAAAAACTTTTTAGTTTCTGAAAACACCATGGGAAGCTGCATCAGATACATTACAAAACACATCTCATTACCACAGTGAAAATATGTTTGTTTTCACATACTCTGTCAGTTGAAAATGAGATATAGGACAAACAGGAGGCTTGAAAAAATATACTTTTATCAATATTATCTCCTTTTCAATACAATAATTACCTCTATTGTTGTTCTGTGTCCTTGGCAGGCAGTGACTTTTCTCCCTTGCTCCCCTTACAGGGTCACTGTGCTATATTTTGGCATCCATGGACAAGGCACTTGGGGGTTCTGACCCTGAGCCCCCACCAGGGCCCATGCGATGCTGGTTGTAGATCACAGACCCCAAGGCTGACGAGATGTTGGAGAATGTCATTGGTGTTTTCTCAGTTGCATCTATCTGGAAGAAAAATGAACACGGTTGGGTGTGTGCCTTCCATAACTGCTTAATAATGGTTTCCTCTCTACATACAACTTGGTTAAATAAACCTATTTCTCCAAGGTAATTCTTACCCATGTTGTTATAAATACAGAAATGAAGGCTCAACTAAGGATTTAGGAGATGTCATTGAAGTCAAAAACATCAAGAGAAAAAAAAAATCATTAGAAATCTCAGGCTGATGTGCATTTTGGCAAGGCAAAATCTGAAGTGCTGGAATGTAATATATAAAATAGCACTAGAATATAAATCATGACAAAGCAATTAGTCTTGTTTCTAGTATGAAATGCAGTTTGCAGCATATTAAAATTCCGACGAGCTCCATCTGCTTAAACTATGCTTACTTATAATTTAATTACACAAGGTATCCATGCCTGAGTCATTAACAGCATTATGAATAATGTGATTCATTAGCAGTGGCCTACATGTGCTGTTTGTTTCTTTTTGTCCCTGAGATATATATCAGTTACTTACAAAGATTTATATTTTGACAATCTCCATCTGGGCTATTCTAATACAATTTTCCAGGACATATTTGTTCTATTCCAGTGAGTAAGGCATGTTGCAATCTTTCTCTGAGGTATGGGAACAGCTTTATAAGTGCTTAGACAGATGTGTAGTTCCACAGTGTCGATGGAGTTGCATTTTCTCCAAATAAAACTGCTTTTTTACAACCACAAGCAATATTCTGCTGTGTTTCTGTCGGTAGTGTTTCAGTCAATATTGTGACTTTTCTTTTTTCCTAAGTTGGGATGGTAACTTTGCAGGCAGGCAGCAAAAGAAGTAAGATGCATTTTTTTTTTGTGGACAGGTGGTATTGAAAACTAGAAAAAAATAAAATCATATTTTTTAATGCATAACATTTGGATAAAACAAGTAAACAAGTCAATCTTTTCAATAAAATTTTATATAGTTCAAAGCTTTTCCTCTCCCACTGACATTCAGTTTGTATGGTTAGTATTTCTTTATAGAGTTATCTCTTCAAGTAATGTAAATGTAATCATGTTAAGACCTCAAGAATTTTTATAGGAAGCAGGACAGCAGTTAACTAATTATAATAGTCATCGGTGTGTGACAACTGCTAACCAAAATCTAGTCATGGTGTTAGGGGCTGTTCTCATACATATGTAATGTAAAACATCCAGCATTCTGTATATACCAAACCTTACCCAAGAAGACAGATTTAGGCACCGGTAATAAGAAAAGAGATGTTTCCCAGCAAGCATCACTGCATATTTACTCCATGTTACACTCTTACCCAACCATTTATGTTGGCTCTGTTTGAGGGCAGGATGATGCACTTAGTGAAGTTCTGGTCTGAACTGATTTAGCCAAGAGAGTTTTACATACCTAATGCATATGCAGCTCATATCAAGGAAATTTGCTCATCTCAAGGAAAACTTTTCAAGCATGGTGACAAATAGCTGATCAGAAGAGATAAAATAGGCACAATCAAGCCAGACTGATGCTCTCATAGTCTCTGTTAGAAACATGCCCTATACTCTTGACACAGCTGAAAGCTACTTCCCATGGGGACAGCAGAACTCATGGACAGACCCCATAATTTGTTCCAGAAGTTCCCTGTTTTGAGGAGAGATATTACCATTATGAAAGCAGAATGGATCTCTCAGATCCCCATCAGTCCACAGTCTCAAGCAATTTCATGCCTATTAATCTTTAGATATACTTATTAACTTCCAGGGGAAGTCTAAGGCTGTCGCAGAGTCAGCCTGAGGATCACTGCAAGAGGTGATGTAGCTGCTAAACGGTTTCAGAATGAAACCTTTCGCTTTCTGGAAAATCCTACATTTTAGAATTGGTGAGGAATTAAAGGGTGACAAATTAGGTCTGAATTGTTACAAATAATCTATTAAATATGAAACGCTACACTTCTTTCTTGCTAACATTTAGGCAGTTTTCTGATGATAGCTTGAAATAGTAGGACCCTTTGGGGGGAAAAAAAAAGCAAGTAAGGGAGCTTGCTGGCGGCTGTCACATAATGGACAGCGATGGTTTGAACCCACAACCTCCCAGTTACTCCAAGGTAAGCGTGTTGGCCAGTCAGATGGTTTTGTTCTCCTGATGAACACAACATCCACAAAGACATTCCTCCAGGAACAGCTCACGTGTACGTGCTTTGAGAAGCAATGGAGAGAATGCAATAAATATGGTAACTAGCAGGTGATGAGGAATCCGATGAAAATAAATTCAATACAGCTATGAAGACTAAATGAAAGTCTTAGTACATATATAAATCTTCTGCTCTTTATTAAGTCCTGCAAAGATTTATTAAATTTTGTATGGCTTAAGAAATACAAAAGAACTGTAATAAAAAAGGAGAGTGGAGATTGCTTATAATTCACATTTTAATAATGGTCAAATGGGTTGATTATATCTTTTCTGATATGATGAATATTACAGAATATTATACAAACTAATATTTGTGGAAAATTTATGCAACTCATAGATGTTCAGGTTGTTCAACCTTAAACTATAAAAGTAAATCATTTTATAGCTTTAAATATCTTTGGCATCAAGGTTTCTACTTAAAAGCATATGATTTCAGTGTTATTTTTATCAGAATCTCTTGCTTTTTGTGGAATTTAAATTTAATTTATACAAATGAACTGTTACGGGCTGTATAAAGTTTTAATCTCTTCCCAGACAGTGTAACTCTGCTGTGTTTATTCGCAGAGTGTTAACTCAGGTCTGGAACCAGCTGTGAGCAATGGGCATCTGATAAGAGATAGGTGCAAGGAGGGCTTCCACCTCAGCAAGAGAAGGTGATGTTGACTGAAGAGCCCCCTGAGAGAGGTCAAGGCAGTACAGAGCAGCTCTTGCCATGAAGACCTCATCCAAAGAAGTCATATATGAGAAAACAGAAAAGGGAAACAACTTAAATAATTAGCCACAGTCAGTTGAGGTGTAAGGTAAGGAGTGCACAAAAGACAGGGAATACCTGTGGACGGATAATGGTTAGGTCTGGTAGCTATTTTGCTGGAGAACAACACCTGGCATTGGTACAGCAAGAGGCAATCTAGTTTTAGAAGGCACCATTCAACACTAAAATCAACTTTGTGTACGAGAGCCACAGAAGAATAAGCTAATAAGCTGTAAGGAAAAATGTCTGCCTGGCAATGTCTTATCAAATTGAAAGAGAGCAGCTATCAGCCTGATTGTTGTGTGTTTTAATTGTTTTACTAGGGGGGTAAAAGAAAAAAAAAAGGAAAAAAAAAAAAGAAGATACAGATTCTGCCTGAAGCATGAACTAAGTGGACACATTGCTTCAGCTGGTCCCTTCGTTGCTCATGTGTGCAGTCTTAGCCAGGACTTTGGAGGGAACTCAGATGAGCTTGCAAAGAGGGAGCTGCTCACCTTGGAAGTCTTTCTTTGCCGGAGCAGGAACACACCAACACCACATCAGGCTGACTGGTCTATGGTAACTCTCTTATCACCAAAACATGCTGGCAACTTCAAACCTTCATTTACATCATATATAGTTCTGAACAAAAATGAAGTTATTAAAAATTCCTATTAACAAGAAAGTTTACAGGAGGACCAAGGGACCTCTGTATAAGCAAGGGAAAATCAATTGATTAACTGAAGAAAAGATGGTGAAGTAGCCAGAAAGTGAAATTATGGTGCTTGGAATACGCTTTCCATTGAAAATGCAAAGCAAATTTCCTTTATCAAAGGGCACTTGTCATGGGAGCTCAGACTGAGGGCTCAGCAGACTGAAGCCTCTCAGGGATCTATGCAAAAGACTTAAGAAATTCAAGAACAGTAAAGCCACAGGAGTAAGGGTTCTGAGGGTTCTGAAAAAAAATAAATTAATTGTAAAATAAAAGGGATAATAGGAAATAAAGTCACATTTCTTTGCTCTGGTGAGATAAGATACACATGAGGACTACAATGCTAACTTCTTTAAAGAAATGACATGTAAAATAAGCTATGGATATTAGCATATTACACTAATATCACTGAATGCCTATTGCAGAATTATCTCTGTCCAGCACAGACAACTCCGCATATAGTTATTGTTTAAATATATTAGTGTGTTGTTTTTTTTTTCTTTCCCTGTAAGATCTGAAGGTCATTCATATTTGTTTCCTTCCCAAAAAAATGTGAAAAAATAAAATGCAAAAGTAGGTCATTACTTAACTGCAATATTGACAGATAGATTTTCCAAGTGTGATTTCTAAATTTGAATATATATAAATGCGTGAATTTGGCTAAAATGCATCCAGTAGTATCTGTGTTTAACTGTATGTCCTTGTAATGTATATTGCATATGAAGAAATCTAAGAGTTGATTTGTAAATCGTTGAAAAATTACTAGCTTTTTTTTTCAAAGAGTTTTTGAATATAAGAATGTTCAGAAAATAAGCCACACACACACACAAAATCAAAATAAAGAACCAAAACCCTTCATAGTGAGGTTAATAGTTAATTTGATAAACTTGTGAAGCATTTGCAGAGTTGGACTTGTTTTCCCTGGATTTACAATTTACCATGCAAGATAATTCCAAAATATTGTGCACTCACAAATGGAGGTAGGGATAAAGCTCCACTGATCACTTCCTGGGTGGATGAATTTGGGAAAGAAAATACAAACCTGGCCTGAACAGGTACTGAAGCTTGAGGGGCTGATCTACAAAAATATTTGTGAAGTGATTTGGTTTACTGCTAGATCTTCTAGAGTGTTTATGGATTAACGAGGATGACAGCAGCACTGGGGGTCAGTTTCCACTGGTACTTTCAGGAAGTCCGGAGCTGGTTGTGCTGCAGCCTCCTCAGCTCCCGGAGGGGAGGCACAAGCCCCTTGTCCGTCCTGGCTGCTGGTGCTGTTCTGTAGTTGTTGCTCTGATGGTACAGACTGTGCTTACTCTTTGTTAAGTTCATCATAATGCAAGAGTTCATGTGACACCCGTGCTCTTGTTATTAATGCCAACTGTTAATGAAATATGGAGAAGACATAACTCCGTTTTGCTGTTGGTGCTTGTGATCCCATACGAGCCTCAGAAACCACTTTTGTTCCATTGGTCTTCCACGCTTTAGCATAATTAACTTTTATAGTTGTCAATATTAATGTTTTCTTGTCTTCTCTGGCCTTCGCCCTCCTCCACAGACATTATCTGGGGTTTGCCATGACAGCCAAATATATTAGTTACATGGCTTATTCTGCCTTCTTGATTAAAATCTGTTGATTGAAAATCTTTACCCTGACAGAGTGGGAAAATGTGGTTGTTCTCTCCCTCCCCTACGGGAGCAAGGAAATTTACTAAACGCACTGTCAGAAACAACAGCTTTCCATGGCTTGTCTGACAGCTGAAAACCAGCCAGCTCCTGGGGCTTGGCCACGGCTGAGCTCTGCGTGGCTGCTCCTGCCAAAAACGCCTCCTGAAGGTCCCAGCATCACCCCCATGCTGACACTCACCCGCTGCCAGCAGTTGGCTGCCCAGCAGGGCTGGGACAGCTCTTTGTGGTGACTGTTTTAACAGTTTGTTGAGAAATAAATAAATAAATCAAGCAGCATTTTCTGCTGGCTGGGTGGAGCACCAGCAACACCACCACGCTCACTGCAATTCCAGCTGGGCTTCGTAACACCCAGATGTGTGCGGGACTGTCAGAGGACACCAAACCCTTTGTTGCCTTGGTGGAGGGGACAAATGTGTCTGGAAACGTGCAAACCAAGCTTTGGGAAGTGCTCTCTGTCCTGGGTGCTGAAAACAGAGGAACAGCCTGTGTAAGAAACAGGGCGGGCTCACGCCAGGAGCAACACTCCTCACAGCCTGTAGGTACACAACAGCTTCGCTATGTGGTCAACCACTGATCAAGGTTCATTGCATCCTGTGGGCAGGCAGAGCAGAAATCTGGTCATAATGAAGCTGTTTTACTAAGATGAGAAGCTATTTTAGCCTTAGGCTCCTACTTGGCTTCTTTTCAGTTCATACAAAAAAAAAATCCCATCGCTATTAAGTATTTAAAATCAAATGTGGAAAGGAAAATATTTTTGCTCATTGTTATTTTCAGATTTATCTTTTCCTTCACAAGAGTTTGGAAACTAATACTGTTTAAATGTTATTATTGGAATGGAAATTCATCCTTTAAAATGAAGTCCTGGTCAGCATCTATTATTCTGCGAGTCAGGGAGCAGCATCGTGAAGATTCATCCTGGCCTAGTGCATGGAGACAGCGCAAGACTGGTGTGGAGGTTTCCAACTGAAATGCTGAATTTTCTCATTTATTATCTGTCATGGTGGTGTTTTTCTTTCTTTTTTTTTTTTCTTTTTCTTTTTTTTTCCTACTGTTATTACTGCTGATTGCAAAGATTTTTAATGCCTTCTTCGCAATCAGCGCTCTTTCCTCCCTATTTATTTATTAATGCCCCAACCCGTATTTGTGATCTCAAAATTGCTCCCATGGTGACAAATGGGTAATGTCACAAAGAAGCTGATTGTAACATTACTGCATGGACAGGGCAGGAACTCAGGCTGAGCTAAATGGAAGAGCTTCTGTTTACCCACAAATACCCTAATACACAGTAATGAAGGCAAAGGAGATGTAGGCAATTCAAGTGGTGTATGGAATAATTAATTATTTTTAATCTTCCAAATGTGGCAATGCTTTCTTTTCATGTGGAGAAAAAGGTGCTGTGCAACGTGAGCTGTAACTGTGATGCAAAAATATTACTGGGAGGAAGAAAGACGCAAAGATTTCCATCTAGACTTGTATCCCATGTCTTATTTGGGGGTACAAGACCCAAGGCTTTTATCATCTGGGCTGATGAGTCTTCAGGAGCTAAATATAAAAGGTAATAACACACAGTGGGCATGTATGGGCAGATGCAACCTAAGGACAAAGTTAGGGCAATTGGTCACTCTGCCTTCTACTCAGCATTCCATAGCATCAAAATACAATGAATTTCTTCCTGCATTACCCCTCTGGAGCCCTCTAAACAAAAAAGGGGGATGGCCCTCTCAAGCAGGGTGAGGCTCCCCTGTGGTGGACCTCCCTGCGTCGCAGTTACAGGTTCTTCTGCATGGCACAAATGGAAACTGCAAGGTGAGCTGAAGCTAATTAAAAGACATTGATTTGCTCTAAAAATCCTATGGATGAAAATTGTAAAATTGTAAATGAAAATTGATTTTTTTTTCTTTGTCACAGAACAGGCAGTAAAAGAAGAGGATTTTTAAACAGCTTTATGAGTGTGTAGGCTAAGGAACTGTTAAAAAAAAAAAAAGGAGAGAGAAAGAGAGAAAGAAAGATCTTTCTGTTCAGGACTGCAGAAAAACACAAACTGTAGCACATGAACATTTTGTAGATCCAGCACTTCTTTGGCACTGTAGCTATCCTGATCCCCAGCTTTCAAAACCCACTTCTCCTAAATATGCACCACGTCAAAGCAGCCAGTAGGCACATCTTTGTATTTCTCTAAAATATCTGAAATCAGTATATTTCAATATATCAATGCCTGACTACTACAAGCTGCTTTTGCAATGACTTTTTTTCTCCTTTTCAGTTTCCTAGGAGGATTTACTCTCAGCTGCAGGGTGCTGAACCAGAGCATTTCATTCCCATTTAAAGATGAAGGATCAAATCCTTAGTTATGAATGTCCAGGCTTGTTCAGGGATTCAGCCCATTTCCACCAAGCTACAAAAGGGCTGTTTCCAACACACCTCCATGGCAAAGGGTGGTACTCTGCAGGGAGCTTGCACAAAGAAGTGTGACTCAGTGGGCACAGAAAAATGAGCTTCCAAGGGCCAAGGCAAATCCTGCAGGTGGCACTTTTAAAATATGAACCAACAAAGACAAGCCTCACAGGTTTGCCTGAAGAATTGAATGATGTTAGTTCATTGCTACTGAGGGAGGAAGGATGATGAGTTACTCTTAGCAGAAAAGAAAAAGCAAACAAACAAACACATAGAGTGTTCTGCATAGAGACATCACTTGTAGATGTTTTTTTATTGTTGTTTTTAACTGTCCTCTCATTTTGACTCCTCCCTCCCCCATTAATGTCATATTCCATCAGCTGAGTTTTGAGCTTTATCCCTGAGAAATCAGCAGCTGTTGATCAGCAACATGATGACTGCTGGCACCCTACCTTGCAGTTTGCACCTTCTCTCAGCTGTGTTTAACCAGCTGATGTCCCGTGTTTGGCAGCACGCTTCTGATGCTGCTCCACCAAAGCTGGCAGAGAAAAGCTGGCATGCTGGGAGAGCCTGGTGATGCTGGGAGATGCTGGGAGCTTTCAAGCTGGATGCAGGGCCAGAGCAACAGCAATGGAGGAGCACAGCACAGGGACGTGGTCATATACCCAGTCTTCGGCATCAAAACCTCGTGATCTATTAAGTGCCTAATTGCCTTATACAGCATTCCTGAATTGCTGCTTATAATCAGGCAGAAATTACTTTCAAAAATATTATTTATTTCTATTCCTTCATTAATATTCAAGATTATGCATGGATTACCAGATATTTTTCTGGAACTTCTCCTTGCATCGTGGAAATCCCAGCATCCTCCTTCTGGGCCACAATTTCCCCTCAGCAGCAGCACTGATGCAAATCTTTATCAACATCCATGAAAGAAATGGCGCTTCTAAAATTTTATACTGGTACAATTTTCCTTAATATCTTCTTTTGTGGATGGTGCTTTGTGTTTATGAAGCATTGGATAAAGTGTATAAATACTAAATTCAATGAGTTCTGCATACTGAAGTGCTGCAAATGGGAACTGAACACAATGCCTCAAATGTTCTTGTTATGCCTGAGCCCGAAGGGACCATCTGTGCAAGCATGTAGGAGCGTAATGCTATCCATGCACAGTTCACATTTTGGTGGAGACAGGCTGAGCTGAATTCCTCTGAAGGAGTCTTTTGAAGGAAATAATGTCCCGGCTTTGGAGAGCAGAGTAATCCCTACAAAAACCATGCAAAATTTGCTAAATGGTGGTTCTTCAGAAGCAGCCTTTCCACAAACCCCACTGTCCACAATGTGCACAACTACAACGCACCGAGGCAGCCTGTGACTCATGTTAGAAGCCTTTATCCCTGCCCTGCTGTCAATCAGCTGGTGGGAAATGTAATAGTGGCCAATTTATTACCTTTTAGGCACCAGGTTTTCCTCTGAAGCTCTGTTTCCCTCTTGAGTCACACCTCTCAGACTGCTGGGACGGCCTCTGCTTCAGGCTCCTTCCTCTCCCCAGGCCCTAGAGCAAGTATTGATCTTTCCTATCCTATTAACCTAGGCTGCTGCTATTATTATGCATGGTTTACATTACATTTATGCTTTGGAACAGAAGAGGAAAAGCTCTGGCTAAGTTTTTACCCACTGCAGATGTCCCTATCCCATCCTGCATGGGGCAGAGGGCTGGTTCTGTCTAAAATACCAAATGTGTATCTAAAGAATAAGACTCCTCACTCACCCAGGATATTGGCAGAGATCTTTTGTCTCTTGTAAAAGAACCCATTGTACATGATCTCCTCTTTAGCTCAATTTGTAGTTCAGCTTGACTTTTCCACTCTTACCTTGTGCCAGTTCCCAAGGACAAGTCATGCATTTGGTCTCCAGTACCTCCCACGCTGAGCATCAGCCCTGCCCTCCCTCTGTGCTGCGGTAATTGCTGCCTCCCCAAAGTTTCTCCATCACATTAATTTCTCTCAGGAGAACGCCAGCAATTTTTTTTTCAGCAATTTTATTTCCTCAGTAATTTTCAGTTCATCAGCCCACTGTTGTGTCTTGACCTAGCAGAAAGCCCTCATTAGTCTGTCTTGCTCCCCTTTTCTCCCTCGTCTTGGGACAAGATGGCTGGCGTTGTCTTTGCAAACAACAGGCTTGGAATGTAAATTTCCATAGAAGGACACAGTTAAATATTCATTTTGCAATTACAGTGACTGTGTCTTTCTCAAAGATCAGCATGTTGAAATAAAATTTGTTTTGCCATGTGTAATTACTTGACACCTGAAGAGCAGCTGGTGAGGTATTGTCTTGCCAGCATCACTCTTCAGGTTTGGAAGGGAGCATCACGTTTAAATTCATGGTGGGGCACTTCTCTGCCTTTTTAACTGGTAGTTTTTACAGTATTTCTGCTGCAAAGATAGTCTCAGACACAGCTCAACTGTCAATATGTTCTTTATGGTTTGTCTTTTATGGTCTATCTCTGAATTATTCTTCCTTCAAGGAAGATACCAGTATGCCTCAATCTGTTGCCTTATAACTATGCTGCAACTTCTTTGTGGTATATAAAGTGTAGAAATAGCAACTTATTTCACGGTAAAGTAGATAAATAAATATATCTGAAATAAACATAGTTGCCAAATTGTGACATGGCTTTAGAAGAAACTTCTCCATCCCATTTGTCTGTTCTCTCAGCAAGGCATTAGATAACACCAATCAGAATTACATCACAAGGCACAGAGCTGGAGAGCAAACACATGGGGTAAAGAGAACCTCATAGATTTGAGCTAATAATGTTTGTAAATTAGCACCATCTTTCTGCAAAGGCTTACAAACAAGAGAGTTCAGCTTGAAATGGCTTTCCATTTTCTCTTGGCACATCCTTCATTCCTTTCTCTAGATTTCTTGCAGTAATATCCTGACATGAGGGTAGACAATTTCCATAGTAAAACTATGGAAAGTTATCGAGATCTGTTTTTTATTTTCATTGATACACGATGTCCTCACAGACTCTTCAGCTGCTACCCAGTAAAACATACCCATCCACACACCATTATGGGAACTGCAAGTGCTGAAGCATCACCACCAAAGCAAACTGAAGCTTGCAGATGATGACAGGAGGCTGGTCCTGATTCCGTCACAGCCGACCTTGTTATTTCCCCACTTCACCATGTTCCAAACTGTGCTCCATGACATTTCTCATCCATGTTCATTTGGGCTTTGGCAGGTTTGACATGGAAGTCAAACAAAAGCACAAAATCAGTAACAGCTGAAACCATGACCAGGACTGTATGAATCCATCTGCTGGAAGCTCTGAGGCCACCAAATACTGTGATTACTTGGAGGAGGCCTTCTTTCCACATCTATGCTGCACCTGGGTTCTTTTCTTCAAATAACTTATTAAAATAATGCTTCAGAGGATTAACTGGCTTTTGTACCCAACCGCTTAAGGCAGCTGGTGCTGGTTGCATACAATATGCAACTGAGCCAAGTCCTGTATTGTCCAGGTTTTGTTTTCTGTGTGGTTTCTGAATCCCTTAACACTGCCTTTGACGGTAGGAAATAATTGACCAGCTGTTCTTCCATCAGATACAACAATATAGGTTACAGCAAAAACAACAAAACTATTTTGGGTATAAAAGATGGCAGTTAGCACAGAGAAACCATTAAACCCTCACTTTATGACATGAATCCCTGTATCAGATTATTCAGTGCTTATGGTAACAGTATTATTGGTTCTAGATGTTCCTTGCACTCACAGAGATTATAAACCAAAAACTGTTTGAGAAAGAGGTTAGAAAAAGGAGAACAAGAAATTCAGGATTCAGCCACTATGTTGTAACCGTCTGTGTTTTGTCTTCCACATACACATTGGGGATGAGTCTGGGAACTGAGTCGCTGAAAGAAGGCACCATCTGATGGCCAAGTCCTGACCACTGACAGAGGGGTGTCTGTCATCCCACATGATGGGATGCTCACCCTTTTATTTTATTTTATTTTTTTAATTTATTTTTTTTCTAAAATGTTAGCTTTTGAAGAATAAATAGAAATGGGCAATCCAAAATTTTGAACTTTTTGCATAAAACAGCTTTAAGAGTCAACACTTCTGGCTTGTGTTTGGGGGTGGGAGGCTGGAAAGTGCTGCTTGTCTGTAAAAAAGCAAATCTAACACCCAGATTTCAGCGCTGGGCAGCAAAAGAATGGCAGGAGGCTAGGAAAGGCCTTGTGGCCTCTACAATTTATTCTTAAAAACAGGAGAGAACTAGAGATCAAAGAATAGCAAACACAGCTCTGTCTAATCTTGATGCTTTTGTAAATTTTTCAGCTTCTGCCAAGCCCCCTTAGGACTCTCATTTGCCGTGGGAGTGAGAAACCTAAAACCTAAATGTATCTTTGAGGAGCAGGGTTTAATCTTCCTGTTCTATGGCAATGACTGTGTTCATCTCCACCACTTTCCCCCAAACTTTTTTGCTGTCTAAGCTGTAAAGTGGTCAGGATGAGGATTCTCCTCACAGTAAGGTCTGCACTGATCCTAAGTCTCTCTGGAACAACTGGAAGATTGGACGGTGCTTTTGTGTGATTCATCCTGTCCTAAGGGGCATGGTTAAGATAGATGGAAAGACAATTTTTCTCTAGAAGTATCTTTCTTGTTCTGGTGAGTGTAGTTGGAAACTAGTTGTAAACGACGTGCCTTAAATAAAGTGCAGTGATAGGAACCCACTAGTGGCTTTCAAAACACTTAGGATGCATGCATGCCTAGAGCAACAAAAACGAGGTGAATGTGTTTTCCTTTCTGATAGCCCGTGTTTTGTCCAGGATCTGTCCCCAGCAGCAAGCTCCTCATGTACATGGGGTTGGGAAAGTCGGAGAAACCCCTGCAAACTTATAGGGTGAAATGATTTCATAACAGCAACTAGGGCTCTGTTCAGGTACCCGAAGTGGCTGCTGCGTGGTGTTGAAAGTTACAATGGAGAGCGTGCAGTGGAAAGCAGGGAAACCAATGTACGACAAGAACCTGTGGATTCATTTGTTTTGCTCCAGGCAGCAATCTGAACCAAACCCTCCGGCATCCTGGGGGACCCTGGGGCTCTCTCTGCTTTGCAGCCTTTGTGAGCTCGGCGTTTCCATTCCTGCACCCGATGGACAGCCCCGTGATGGTGCTGTGGGAGCCAGCCACGGCAGCACGCGTGGCTCTGTGGTCAGTCTGCCAAAGCAGCTGCCCATGTCCTGCTGCATGGCCACTGCTGGCTGGAAGGGATTCGCATCACGCTGAGCAATTAGCACTCTCACCAGCTGGCAGAGCACAGCCCTGCCAGGGGCTCAGCACCAGCAAGGCGCCCGCCCCGGCCCCTGCTGCCCCTTCCTGTGCCAGCACGCCCTGTGCAGCGCTGGCACGGATACAGGACTCCATGTGTCACTCTGTACTGACTTCACATTAACAGGCTAGCACAAAGCCACACACCTATCAATTATATATTACACGAGACATACAGCACAGCATTTCTGCAGGGTCTCCACACACCGCATGCCCAGTACAGGTGTATTTATAGCAAAAAGGTTGCTCCTGCACCGAAGTGCTTTCAAGCTCGATAGTTATGACAGAAGCTGAGAGAAAAGAAGAATTATTACACCCATTTTCCCCTTTTAGAATTGACGTCTAAATAGACTAAATAATATGCCAGGCAGTCAGCAACAAAGCGCAAATCCTTCTGTCATTTACAGACCCAAAATGGGAGGTTGCCAGCATCCTCCTTTGAAACTAGTCCATTTGCAGAGTATGATTTGCTGTTTATTCCACACACACTGTTTTTGCCCAATATTTCTTTCTCTGCAACGTTGGAAAGCAGACCTCAGAAAGTGCCCCATCAGCACTTGGATAATGAAGGTCATGTCTTTTGCTGACTCCTGTTAGAAGGGTCCCTGGGTGCCATTTCAGTTACGGGCTGTTCAGCGAGCAGGCACGCTTTACTTTTTCCCTTCTCATTTGGTTTCTTTCTTTTTTTTTCTTTTTTTCTTTTTTTTTCCTGTTTTGCAGTGTTTCATAGTCCAAAGCACCTGATTAATTCAGTACCCTCTGCATAGCTCTCAGGCAGCTGTATGATTAGCCTCTGAATGCATTTTAAGCCAGTGTGTGCTGAACTGCTGTGGTCTTCCATAAATTCTTTCATGACTGTGAGAAGCAAGCATCCACTTAATAAGTACGGTCTCCACTAATCCTGTGATCTCACAATGCCCCAACACTTCTTTCAGGGAAAAAAAAAAGATCACACCTTTACACCTTGGAGTTTCAATAATCAATTTATTTCTGCCGTCTCCACCCTTACCTTTGTGCAGAGGCAGGGGTTGGTTTGTCCACGTGTCACAGCCCCACTCCTGTCATCGTGTATCAGGCAAACAGATTTCAGGCAGTCGAGAGATGTGGGTGTTTGACCTATTAAAGAGGGTAAAACACAAGTAATGACCCATCAGCAGATGGTTTACGAGGGGAGATGGTTCTTCATGTCAGAGTGGCCACCTAAACCAGGCAGAAGAGGAACTGAGGAAGAAGAGTGCAGCCATGCCATTGTGCTCTGTAAAGACACAAATTAATGAGAGGACACAAAGGGAAGGCTGTTAATATAGGCAACCTGCTCCCCTATCACTTCTGAAACATTTGGGTGGGAGCACTGAAACCTGCCAGCTGGACCCCTCTCAGTTACACCTCTCAGCCAAACCACCGGCCACGTCTGCAGAGCAGCGATGTGGAGCACTCGTGTTTGTAGGATGAAAGAAAAGCACATGATAAAGAACATCCTCTAAGAAGTGCTGAAAAGCAATGCACCTTATATCCCATAAAGGCTGCAAAAAACCTTGAGAGAGCTAATGACTTAGCTGAAACCTGGTTTTGGACTGCGGCATCTCCCACGAGAGAGGTGTTTGCTGAGAGACCATTAGGCAAGACAGGAGAAGAACACAGCTTACAACAAAGCTTTCAAATGAGGATGAATGTGTTTATCAGTGGTCAGTGATGAACCTTTGATGTGCCTTGGAGGAGCAGAGATCTCATGCATAAAACATAATCGCCGCGCAGGGCCCTGATCTAGATTCTTCATTAATATGATGCATTTTGCATTTGCATCAGGGCATGACAAACCTGCTACTGCTTATTCCAAAATAGAAAAATTATCTTGCATCTAGTTTCCAGGACTACTTTGCTCACAGCCTCCCTCATACCAAAACCATTTGATTAGAGTAAATAAAGTGATTCAAGAGAGATATAAAGTATTCATAAAGTGCACATAGAGAAACAAGGAGTGAAGATATGACAGATTTCAGATCTGGGAGAGGTTCAGTTTTAGATTTTAAAAAGGCTTATATATTATTTGTAACATTTTAATGCTGCTAGACCCAAGTCACATTTGCTTTGTGCTGGGCTCTGTACATACACAAGTGAAGGCAGAGATGACCTGAGAACCTTATATTATAAACAGGTAAAAAATGCAAATAAAAAAAAAAAAAAAGTGAACCCTGGTAAGGCTCCAGAATTCAGCTGCAAACTGAAACTCTGTCCTCCAGAAATAATCTTTCCATGATCTGAGGGTTCCTTGGTTTTGAGCCTATCTGATTGTCTTTCTTGATCTTTTCTGGAGACCTGGACATTATGCTGGTTAAATATTAATCCAAAATAGCACTCTGCCAACTAGCCAGCACAAATTATGTCTAACCATCAGTCTTATCTTTTGGTTTTCTTTTAGACATTTTAATGAGAACAGCTTTGAGTTCTGGAGTTGTATTTACAAACTGGCCAGGCAGTGGCTCGTGTTTGGGATGAGCTGTCATTCAGTTTGGCTTTGCAGTCTTCCAGCTTCCACTCTCCTCTCACAGACAGTTTCTTGTCCCTGAGGAATGCTTTATCAGCCCTCCAGCTGGGACCTTGGGACAGAAAAAGAGATCAGCCCCTCTTCAGTGATTCCTTGCAGGACTTTCACTCAAAGCTTCCATGGGATCCAATGCTCCCAAGTGTTTGACTCAAGAGCTGACTCCAAAGAGCTCAAAGTGCGTATTTGCAGATGCTGCAGGTTATCTTCGGTATCCTTAAAGGACAAATAGTGTGCTCACATCCCATGTCTGTAGTGGCTTTCCAGCTCCCTTCCAGAGGCAAGTGGAATTTGCCCTTTCAATATTTCTCATGCAGCTACATCTAACTTGGCCATGGTCTCATGCCATGTGGTTGAGTGTCCCATGTTAATGCTTCAGCAATTTAGGAAAACTGTGGCAATCGGCTGAATGAACAAAATTTGCCTACTGGAACTGCCAAGGGCATTCCTTGAATCTCACCTTGTTATCCATAATAACCTTCTCAGGGTTGAAGGCATTTATGGAAATTGTTTTTTGGTTGTTTGTTTGTTTTTGTTTTGTTTTGTTTTGTTTTGTTTTAATTGAGAAGTGTGTTTCACAAGTATGGACAGTCGGACAGATTTCTGTATTCCTGTAGATTTATAAGGGAAGAAGAGGGATGGAAACATGGTAGGTTATAACAGACACAGGAAGAAGACTGAGGACATTCATGTTAGTGATATTCATTCACTTTTTATGAGTATTTTATCACTTCTTTCCATGCATAGTGAGTGAACAGGTGTTAGAAGTAGGAAAGCACGCTGAGATGCTGCAGCAGATGAAGAAGAAGCAAGGAACAAGCACATCCAGCAAGAAATTAAAACTGTTTATAATGGAAAAAGTAAAATCCTGTCATCGTCTTTGGCTTGTCTAAGTGGCAGGGCATTCCCCTCTTGTGGGTATGTAGTTCTTTGTAGTCTAGCTCAGCAATCAGAATAAGAGAGATTTTTGAACATCTTCAGATGTTCTACAAGTAGGTTCCCTCCTGCTTTAATAAAAATAATCCATTTTGTCCCAGATAATGCTACTCTGATTTAAGTGGATGTCAAGCAAAAGAAGCTCTCCAAAAAAAATTACAGCAGAGATGTCTCTTTAATTTAAAATCTCTTATAAGGGAATTGAATCAAGTGAAAGAAAAAATGATCCTGAATTTTCCTGTTTCTTAGAGAAAGTTGCCAGTCTTACTAAGACATATCTTCAGAAAAGGTCTGTGTCCTTTCCAATAAAATGATATTTTTAAGTAGTCAACACTTCTGTTTAGCTTGGGATATTCCCCTAAAACTACTGTTTTAGTAGTTTAAAATATACCACCAGAATCTAATATTTATCCAAACAATATTTACAACATAATGGTTTCTTTGTGCTTGGGAGAATTACTCTTGATTTACTCTGATTGATTCTGATCCTGCTTTACATCTCATAATGTTAGAAATTGGTCTTTATTATTGGTAATTCTCCTGACAGTGTTGAGTTGATTCTTATTGCTGTTAACAGCCCAATGTGTAACATGTTAATGGTCCATGGCTTTGCCTTAGGAAGGCCGACTAACGAACCGGTTGTTTATGGCTGGTAATGATTGATTTGTCAGTGATTATATTGCTTAATTCAACAGCAGCATGAATCAAAGATGACACTTCTTTCTTTTTAGGCTGTCACTTAGCCTTTAGTGCTCTTCACAGTAATGGGTGTTGAAGGGTGTTTATTGTGGTGGCCTCTCTCCACGTTCCCTTCCTACAGCACTGCCATAAACTATATTTTAGTGCATGTGGCTATGGAAATAAACAGCTGATGATTCAATTGCACAGAGAAGGAGAAGGCCCCAGATATTAACCTTGCCATGATAGCCAGCTTGTATGTGGTGTTACTCATTGCTGGCACTCAGCCACAGGGCCGGGTTCAACGTGATGCCGTATGTCAGCGGAGCCAGAAGAGCTGTCCATATGTGTGTGCAGTTAGCCTGCAACAAACACACTAATTCAACCTCGCTCAGGATGCAGTGAAGTAAGTAGAAAAGAGCCAAATTACTCAACGGTGAAAGGCACACCCATGAGCAGCTCCCGAGGCTCGGATGATGTGCGCTGATACACTTAGCCTCAATCATTCAACCAGGCTTCCTAGGAGCCTGGATGTCAAAGCTGCTTTGCACAACCTAGTGAGGTCTATGAACTTTGGCAGCAACTTTGGGACTACAAAAGAGGTAATAACTTAGGGGTTTATACAGTTCCAGTGTCTTTAAGGATCATTTAAATGTTCATGAAGGTGTAAAGGGACCGCTGTGTACCGTCAGGTCCCACAGAACAAGTCCTACCATAGGGAAGGTCATCCCTCCAAAACGGCATGTTTGCCACATGCAGGGCTGCTGCAGGAGGTAGCTTGGCAGCCTGTTTTCGGGGATGCTGGCATGCTCCTGCCCAGCTGCTGTGCAGACCACAGCTCCTCCCTACCACTCTGCAGGTTTGGGACTGGAGGGGCAGCTGCAGCCCACGCAGCCTTGTGCACAAGTGGTGTAGCCAGCATTAATTCTGGGAGGCTGGGGTTTCTGTTCCCACACCGTTCACTGCTTGCTGGGCTACAGACCAGTAAGCTCATTCCTGTAAGACACTGAGATTTGTAATGGCACATTGCTGCTACTTCTTCATTTCCAAGTGTCTAAACTCATGGAAAAAATAAGGATGTGGGAAGAGCAATAGCCCTCCAGTCTTCTTGCCCTCCCAAATCCTCTTAGAAACATCTCCCCATGCACATTGCTTCTCCTACAGTCTTAGTGACTCGTGGGGACTGTGCAGGACTTGTGCCACATGCTGTGGAAAGCGCAATAGTCCGGAGCCTTTTGGACTGCTGGATATATTCTCATCTCCCTTGTGAGCCACACGGAGGTGATGCACAACTTCACTTTGCTGCTTTCAAAGGCTCTGCCTTCTGGACAGCATTACCCAAGTCTCACGACCAAATGTCATCAGTGTTTCTCCACATGACTGAAGGTAAAGTGAAACAGCTTATTCGTCTCTTTCGTGGAAAAAAAAAATAATAAAAAATCCCATTTCTTTGTGATGTAGGCATATAAAAGGGAATGCAACCTACATCTCATCAAAACTTGAATTTTAAAATTTCTTTGCTGAGATCTACAAAAAGATTTTTTCAAGTATTGTATGAGCCCAGGTACGAGCTGGAAATTCTGTTCACTGAAATAGAGACCACAATATTACCATTTCGGTTAGACAGATTCAGTGATTCTTTTCTCTGCTGTCTCTAGACATATAATTGCAAAATGATTAATAGTACAGTAAAAAAGACACATTCTTCATTCCAAGGGTAGCATAACCACTAATACTTCAAATGCACAAAACCGACAGGAAAAACGACAGAAAATAAAAATGCATCAGCTGTTATTACTTAACAGACCAATTTAACTGAAATGTTCATGAATTAGCCTAGATAGAATTGCTTTGGAGACAGCCTGTCTGTGAAATAAACCAATTTCTATTTTTTTTTGCCAAAAATATTGTTGTGCCTGCTACACAAACTTCCCCATTTGATGCGACACAGAATATTTGCAAAAAAAAACTTAGTATTGAAAACAATTTTTTAGCGATGATAACATGTTGACCAGTGCTCTTTGATAAGATGACATTACTAGTGAAATCACTACTTTCTGCATAAATGTATAGCTGGAAGTGAAACATTACATTTTCCCACTTTTACTTTGTTCTTGTTTCAGCAGCACATGCCTTAGAAAACAAAGATACACATTTACAAGCCTCAGAGGCATCTGATGAATTCACACTTCTCTCCAACCTGTTTCCCAAATAAATATAACTGCAGACAACCTGAAAGCTCGGCTTATTCTTACACTTGGAGATGTGTCAGTCAGCCTCCTGAATATACCCCTTTGTTTTAAGATGAAGGAGATAGCTTACCTTTCCGTGTATATATACTTATATATAAAATACACTGGTTTTAAAATGTGTAATTACAGTGGAGATGCTGGGAATGAATTGATATGAACTGCGGAAATGCTGTGGTCAAGTCACAAATTAGGGATTTTTCTTTCCTGAATGCAATTAAGATTGCTTAAATTCAGAGAACTTCTGTAAGAATGCTATTTGAAGCTGCTTCATAAAACATAGTAGAATTATGGATGGAAACAAATACCTCACTTGCAGCTGTGCATTTTGGATATGAGGATTTGGACAGGGAGAGTGTTCAGGTGCTTCTTTAATGAGCTGTAAGCAAGCACGCACAACACCCAGGCTGAGTATGCCAGGAGAAAAAATGATAGCAGACGTGTGCAGTGGCAAAGTCCTGTCGTGTTTTCTGCTCCACTTTCAGCTACATTTACTTCACAGTGACATTGCCTGGAGCAACTTTTAAAATTTCCCCTCTCTTCTCCTCCCCAGCCAAAGCCAAACTCTTGCGGAACTGCAGCTCAGCTCAGCTTGGCACTGAAGTGAATAATTCACCCTGCTGTACACAGTGGTACCAAAAGAAAAAGTGGTTTTCTGAGCCCAGCTCTGACCTGTGATTTATCAAAGTTAGTGTCCTCTGAAGTACCTATGGGTGGATCTGTACCAGCTTCAATCTGAGGTCGCAGGAAGACGCCGTGTCCCATTTAAGCCATTCTAGCTTCAGAGAAGCCCACCCAACCTGCTCACAGCAAGTCCCACCTTTCTCTTTAAGCTTGAAAGGCAGAGGGGGAAGGCAGGAATGAAAAGTGCTGAAAGTCAGGGGAATGAGGCTGCATAAAAGCAGAAACAAAAGGAATGAGAAAGCAAAATACAGCATGCGGGAGATATGCAAACCAGAGGGACCAGCAAAGAGAGAATGAAAGCTGGGGAGGCAGAAAGAGAAGAGAGAGGCAGAAAATCGGCAGAAAGGCAACCCAGGGAGAGTATAACCAGGAGGAGAGCACATCTGCTCTGGCAGTGAGATTGCACTGAGTTACCCAAGGCGTGAGAATAGTGCAGGCAACTGAATATATGGCAAAGACAAAGAACAGGAATGAGGAAGGCCCAAAGGATCTGCCCTGCTGCCATTTTAGGGGATAATGAGCCAAAAGGATGAAGTCCGGATCACACAGCCATGGTACATTTACCCTGTTATTGCCTGAGTGTCAGCAGGAGCTGTTGCTGTCACCATTCTGCCCACCAGCATCTACACTGGGACAAGCTCTGGCAGCTGAGGACATGCCCTGCTGCTTGCCCCATGCTCGGTTCCCCATCCTTTAGGGATCAGGCAGCCCACACTGCTCCCTGGCACTGATGAAGGAAACGTCTGGGAGCCACTCACATAATCCCCTTTGGACTTGGGGTTTAAAACTGTGAGCAAATCTGTTTGCTGTGGTAGGTCTATCACTTCTCTTTGCCTTCCTCCCCAGCTAACATGAGCTACAAGCCTGGACTCAAGAAAAAAGTAGAAAACAGAACATAAAACCACCTCTCCTGTACCGAAGTACCAAAATCAGCCTTTGAAAATCCCAGCAGATGGCACACACTACTATCACCGGGATCAGATGGACCTACCATTCATCTTGGATCTAAAGACTGCTGAGGGTTTTAAAGCTTTTGGCTACAAGTCTCTTCATCCTTCCCATTAAAGCTCCTCTAATTTCCTGTTCAAGGATCTCTAAAAGGTTTCTTCCTGCTAAATCAGTTAACATACACACATGGGCTGTGTTCAGAAGCATCCTTCCAAGCTGTGGCTTTGCCTCAGAGCAGCTCTGCAGAAGTGGTTTCTGTGCAGTGGAAGCAGCCTCTGCTCCCTGCGTGTGGAAGCTTGCCTGGATGGAAACTCTCCTCTGCATCTCAGAAAACACAAAACAGGGATACTGAAATAAGCTTTCATAGCTAATCATTTCACCTTCTCCTTCTCCAGCACAACCTGCAAAAAAAAAAAAGAAAATAAATAAACTTGTGAAGGCCAAGGAAGGTGGGCAAGCTCCCTTCAAGCCCCTACAGAATCTGAATGAGGAAACATGAGAGCAGATCCAGCCCCTAACCTGTTGAGTCTGTGACATCCACAGCAATTTAGTGACCATCATTTGCAGTTGAGAGTCTATAGAAATGCCTGAAAACTTTGTGGAATTTCTATCACCATCAAAGGGGGGAGGGATAAAATCTGAGGGTAGGCTTATAGAGCTGTAAAAAATGACAGTATTTGGCTATTAAAATACAAATTACAGTTAAATCCCATGTAAAAAGGGATAAAGCCAGGAACACTAGAACTAGATCTAATCAGTAGTATCTAATTAAAACTTATATATAATGCTTCAATGGGCATTAGCAAAGATTTGAATTCAGACTGGCACTCACCAGCTTTCATCAATGTATCCTTCTGCATGTGCAGAGATACACGTATATAAAAATACTGAATTGCTCCGTGCTCTCAGTAAAGAGAAAGAAGGCAAGGACATTAAACAATTCTAATCCATTGCATTAGCTCAGGCAAACGAAGCTTTTGGTTTTGTATTTTCCTATGGAAATGAGATGGACGACAGATCAGATGCCTGGGTAAAGCGACACTTGGGGAGGAATCGCTGTGGTGACAAGCTCTGGAATTGGGACACTGGCTGGTAAAGAACAGCCCGGTGATAAAAAACAGCCTGGTGATAAAAAACAGCCTGGTGATACAAGTACAGCCCTGCTGAGGGTGCATGAACTTCTGCACGCTGGAAACACCACAAGTGTTTCTGAATCTTGGCTTCCTGATATTAATTTTATATAGCTTCATCTTTTCCGAGCTACACAGTGTGTTCTTTACAAAGCTGTGATTGTGTTTTGTCATTTAAACGTGTTCACTCAATCTCAAAGCTGTTATTTCACTGATGCCCCTGTGTCAGCACATGGTGGGACCATGCTGCCAGGCAGGGCGAGGGAAGAAGAGGGAAAAGTGAGAGTTGTGCTGGGAGTATGGGTGCTAAACTACGAAACCAGGGCCATGGCATCCCAGGCACAGCACCCAAAATTAGGGGATGCTTCTCGTTTGATCTCTTTGAGCCTCTGCTTTTAGGTCTGCAAATAGAGAAAATGTTTTTTTTTTCTTGCCTTGGCGTTACTCCAAAAGCACGTCTACCAAACTCTTTGATCCTGTAGCGAGAGATTGAACCCTTCCAGCCCCAAGAAGCTTTGACTGATTGCAGCACCCCTAGGAGCAGGGACACGTCGAGAGCTGGGTCTGAATTCTGCAGAGCAGCTGATCAGTGCAGCCACGGGGTGTGTAAGGTGCTGAGTGAGCACTGCCACTTCTGTTCCCTTCACAGGGTCTCAGTGGGGGAACACAGCCCTTAAATGCTGTGCTGCAATGCATGGCCCACGGGAAGAGCAAATTAAAACCCTTAATTCTGCCCCGTGCTTCCTGGGGGACTGACTCTGTGAACTTCTCCCGTGGCTTTTAAAATAGCTTTTGGGTTGTAAACATGCACATACACAATCAAAGGCTCCTAGTAACCTAGCCTGCCCTCTGCAAAAATAACATTTCCTTTATTTTCCATTATTTACAAGGAGCTTGCGCCAGCTATCCTGCTCAGTGACTGAGCCCTGACTCCCGAGATAGCCACTGCTTTGTTTTTCGGAGGCACAAAACCCCTGGGCTGCGGCAGGGAGAGTTACAGCCATTAGCCTGCGTCTTTGCAGAAACCTGACACAGAAAGCATTGGAGTTCCAAGTCTTATTGATTTTACCAAGCGACTTGAAACAACAATTAACCTTTCTAACTATGCGTCTTTCTTTAAAATGCATCTCAGTTGCTTTTCAAAGTTTGCTTTTAAAAATTAATGAATCGATGCAATTTTACAGCTATTGACCAATTTAAAATGTCAAGGTTGTAGCAGGAGGGAACACTAAAGAGATGCAAATCCTGTTATGCAAGCTCCTGGGCACCGTTGGGTTGGACACTTGGAGGACTCAGCTCTCAGCTGAGGTTCGTGTCTCTTTCTGTTTTATCTCCTTTAATTCTCTTTAGTGAACTTAGTAGACGTCATACGCATTTGTAACACCTTGGAAAACAGCCTGGCCTTATTTAGAAATGTATGTGCTTATGTACATTTCCAGTCATGGAGATGAAAACTGTCACACACAGCATTTATTATTGAAGCAGGGGCTCAGCACTTAGCTTCCATCGAGGGATATTTAGTGCCGAACTCTGCAAGCCCCTCAGCAAACTCAGAGTCCTATCAAGATTCAGCCTATACCCAGATCTCCCTCTTGGACGAGCTTTCTATTCCCCAGCCACATGTTAACTGTACCAGAATTTTCCCGACCATTTCTGTTTTAGTTTCCAAAACATGATAGGTACTTTACAGAGGGAAAATTAAGCACTACTCACCCTAAAGATATCTGATCATTAGAGGAAGGGAGGAGTCAGCTCCGTATATTCATGTCAATGTTAACAGTTGGTTTGTTTTTTTTTGTTTTGTTTTGTTTTTCCTGTTAGAGTTTGTAGTTTCTGTCCACAGAAGTCCTCGTTTCTGAGGCTGCTGAACAACTGGCACAATTATCCGCTGATTAACACGGGACATGGGCCAACAAGTCAGCTTGGATTTCTAACCATCTAGACAGAACCTAAATGCCTAGATTGCTCAAGGTTAGAAGCACCTATCCACGTAGTTTTGATGCTAGCAAATAGCCTTATTAAAGTCTTAAAAGACTTAATATTGGCTAAATTAGCTAAATTGCTGTTCAGTGCAGTGATAGTTTGCTTAATTGAAAGTACGGAGAATGGACTGAAATTTTCAGTGAAGTCTAGAGCTTCCCGTCTCAGGACAGCTCCCTGTGTTTGTGTTGGCTCCTGGGCAAGGCAGAGGTGGGGGGAAAAAAAGTAGAAGAAGAAAAAAAAAAGCCCCCAAATTCCTCTCTCTATTGTAAGGAACAATCCTCTCAAACAAGAAAATCAGGAATCTTACCTTCAGGTATCCGTGTTTTTAACTGAATTAAAAACAAAACTAACAAAGAAGTAAAGGGACCAAACAACCAGCATCCAGTCAAACTACTTAGCTGCGAGGGAACTGAGCATCCTCAGTGAGCAAACACCTTTTAGAGACAGACCAAGCTCCCTATACAAGATGTGAAAAGCATTTATTTTTTTTTTAATTCCAAAGGTGTCAGTCATGAGCCATGTGCAAGGGGGGTTTTCAGACCAGGAACACAAATCGCCAACAGAGAACCAGCCAAACTTGAACTCCCATCTTGATCATTAGGTTATCTCAAATTAAATCCCCCCCAAACATAAGCAGAACTGTTATTTCAACAGACAAACAAAATATTTTCCTACAGGCTCATTCCCAAGCCCCAGAAATGAGAGGAGCATCCCTCCTGAGGCATTGGCAGGCACTGGCCAGAGGCAGTGTGCTTCTGCCTGGTGGCTGCACAGCACAAAGGGCACCACTTCCACACGCTGCCCTGGGGCTCCTGCAGAAACATCTGGCTGCCTTGTAAGATAAGCAAATGGAAAAATTCAGAATGGGGGAAAAAAAAGAAGTCAGCATGCATCTTAATAACAGGCTAAAGTGGCTTATAATTAGCTCATACTAAGCACTGATGAAGGAAAAATCTTAAAGAAAAAGGAAGAGTGAATTTTAAATGAATTAAGGTGATAGTAATGATCTGCATTTACTTGTCCTATAGATTAGTTTGCTGACGACTTTTTTTTTTTTTCCTGGAGGGCCTTTTAATTATGCATAGAAATCTCATCAAATACAGATGAAGAAGGTCAGAACAATTAGTATAAAACAAACACTTCAGCATAATGCACCATAATGATTATTTTCGCAACAATCAGTTAGCAAGCTCCAAGAACGTTTGATGCATTTTAAACTAAGTCATTATCAGATATCCCAAAACTTGTAATCATAACAGCACTTCGGCAGAGCAGCCAGCCACGCTGCCTGTGCCAGGCCGTACCCCTTTAGTTGGCTGTTCCTGGGACTCCAAATCCATCTCACGCACTGAGTGGCCTCACTGAAGTAGCTGCAACTCCCCAAAACCCGGATTCAAGAAGGAGATATATAAGGATAAAGCAGATTGGTACTGATATATACATTGAGTTTACTGTTGCTGTTACTTTGCGAGCTTTAGGAGGTGTCTCAAGTCCAGAAACCTCAGATTTAAATTTTTTTGTTGTTGAATTACAGCTGATTACATAAAATTGTCCATCAGAGGGTCTCGTCTCTTGTTGGCAGATATGGCCATTTATGTGGCAATGCAGTGCACTCTGAAGTGTCAATAGGGCACCAAAACAGGGAACAGAAAGAAGGGAAAATAGGAAACAGGACTGAAAAGGAGATAAAAACCTTACATTTCAAGCTTGAACCTAAGCCCTAACTTCACCAGCTTTATGCTCAGCATTGCTGCAGACAGGAACTCTCAGCTTGTGCTAATGAGAAAACATTTTTCTAAAAGGTTTGCCAGGCTGCAGGCTGTCAGCTTCTAGTTCACTTTTAAGGAACAGCCGTGGTTATTTTACTACTACCTGCCACACTCCAGCACAGCTAATGCAACAGCAGCTCCCTTTGTGTTTCCATGGGCCCACTGTCCCTCTCTGTGCATGGGCCCTGAAGTTTTGTGTTTGATGCCATCTTGCCCTAGAGCAGCTCCTTGTCCATGGGAAGCATTCAGCCGACCCAAGGAAGAAGCATGCATGGAGACAACATGCAATAAAAGCTCAGAGAGAGGATTTTGGAGACACCAGGCATCAGGGAGACCTTGGAAAGGGATTCAAACCTCCCTATCTCCAAAGCAAGTTGCCATCTAGCTTCACGCCATGCTGAATTAAGGAGATGTGGACATGGGTATGGCTATGAAAATTGCCTCATTCCTTTCTGTCCAAGCATGGTTTCACTAAGCCAGAGAGCCACCAGCAGCTCAGAGACCTTTCCCACTGGCACACAAATTCCTCCTGACCTGAGTGCCACAGCCCACGGTGCTGTGGGCTGCGTGCTTGGGGCTCAGGCATGCTGAAATAATTGGCATTTCCCTGGGGGACCCAAGGTGTGTTAGTGCCTGGATGCTCGAAGTCCTCTTGTGGCTGACACGAGCTGCACACCACTGGTGCAGGGGGAGCAGGAGCTGCTGACCATCACAGGGTACAAGGACACTGCTCAGGAGGAAAACACCCCCTCGTACGGGGGCTTCCACTCCCCTACCAGAAGCACAGGACCTATTAGAGAGATTTCAGCTATCTGAGAATAACAATGGAAAATGTCACCGTGATTCGAAGTAAATGGGTGTTTGGCGATGCTAACACACGGTGCATTATTAGTGCTACAGGAATGACCTTTTCTTACAGCAATGTTGAGAGCGAGATTGTGCCCGTAGGGTTTACTCTAAAGCATATTGGAGTTAATGGGAGTCTTTCTGTTAGCTGTACGGGATTGTATTGGGTCTTCACAAAAACGGGAGGAGGACAGGAGAGGGAGGGGAGGAGAGGAGTGAGGATGTTTGTGTGGAGGCTTGCTGGACACAGCAGCACACCGGAATGCTCTGGGGTGTGCAGTCCCAGCCCAGCGGGCACCAGATGACCTGGCACCTCTCCTGCCTCTTCTTGGAAACAGCCGAGGTAATGGCTGATGCTGTCTGTGCATCTTTGGGAAGCTGCAGCTACCTTTGGCCATGAGTTCGTACCAGTTGCCCAGTTATGAATTGCTACCTGTGACTTTTTTCATTCATGCAGTCTTAGAAAAGCTGGGAATTAATTTCTTATTAATTTATGCTACATTAATAGCAAGTCGCCACAGGAAAGGTAAATAATTTTTTCAAATGGGTGCTGTAAATCTCCTTAAGTTCATTGTTTAATTTTGGGAATGAGCTTACGCTCTTGTTTATTACTGGTTCATTAGCCTTTACCTGATTTTCATTAACTGCACGCAAACCAAGACACCGTGGTGACAGTTCCCTTAAATGAAAAGAACAAAGCAGCTTTCTGTTCCTCTGCACGGTACTCAAGAGGTGACCAGCCATGAACCCCTCCCTGCTGCCTGTCCTCACTCCTGGGGCTCCAGTTCCCAGTTACCTTCACTGCCATCTCCCCTCTTCCTTGGGAGCTGGCTGCTTTCACCCCCCTTCTTCACCCCCTATTTCATCTTATGCCTTCTGCAGAGCTGCAAATGTCTCACTGCTCGTTTCCAGGTCGGCACTCTCTTTGCCTTGTCCTGTTAGGCATGCACTTCACCCAGATCCTGTTGTCTGAATTCCCTCTTTGCTCAAATTCTGCATTGTCTCCTCTCTCTGTCCTTCTGTACTGCTCCCCTTCCCTCCTGAACTCCAGCTCCGTGTCAGGCTGCTGCTTCTCATCTCCCCATCTCCTTGTGAGTGAGCAGTAACAGGCAGCAATTCACGTCGAACACCTTCTGCCTGGTCGCCACTCAAAGATAATGTACAGCCTTCAGCTTGGAAGCCTTCTGTCCTTTTCACAACACAGCACAAAGAGCACCTGGGGGATCCAAAGCCGAATTGCCATTTCCACACCAAGCAAAACATCAGAGACAGGTAGAGCCACACTCGGGTTTCCCTAATGGATTTGCAGCTCTGTGAGACCCCAGGAAGAACATTAGGCAGTAGCTCTCTTTTCATGAGTACAACATATTCCTACTGTCATAAATGCAGCGTAACTCTCACCATTTCTGGTTTGTATTATTTGCAGCACGTACTCAACAGTACTAATTTAGGACCTCCTTTGTAACTCTTTGCTGTCGAGGAGAAGACTCGGATGAAGCACAGAGGCAACCAGCCTGGAGGGTGTCACTGCAGCTCACAAAGCAGCCATCCAAACGGAGCTGTTTCCTATGGATGGGCAGGCTGCTTATTTCATAAATGCTCTTTCCTCTTGCTCTGATATCTTTCTGACCCAGAACTGACCCCTAAACCTTAATTGGTGGAAAATCAGTCACCTACATTACCTGCCTGGGTGCCTTGACACGACCAGCCATGTAACAAGCAGATTTTTATTAATACAAATAGTACTTAGAGCACAATCTGTCAGCTATGCAGATTGATAATGATTCTGACTTTGCGGAGAACTAATTATTTTTTTCTCCTAAAACATTTACTGGCAGTAAATCTCACACAGCCAGCATCTGGCAGCTAGGAAAAATAACTTGTTTTTCAAGGGGTTTACTGGAGTTCCTCCGTCTTCGTTACGCCTATATGAAGCACTCACAGCCTACTGACTTTACATGTAAATATCCACAGAAATAATGTTAAATTCAAGACACTGATGGTGAGAGACCAAAGAACTATACTGGTGAGTTTCTCCCTGGCAAATACACTTCAGTATCAGATTTACGTCTTCAGGATTGAAACTTCTGTCCCTTTCTCTTCCTCCTCCTGCCTTTTCCCCAGCCTTCCTTTCCCTGAGTAACTTCATGTGAATAAGCTGAAATGCAACCATTCAAGAATAAAACAAAATAAGCCAGTCCCCTGTCCCCTGCCTTGTCTTATATCAGATTGCTTTTATAAAAACATGTACATAAAAGTCAAAAAAAAAAAAAAAGACAAAAGTCAACAACAACAACAACAAAAAGACAAAATAGTGTGATATTCCTTTTCTTACTGATACAGAGACAGGTCAGCAAAACCAATGGATGGTGTGAGCTACACCAGCACGAGAGCATGGAGATCCCCAAGCCCCACCAGTCATGCATTCACACCAGGTGCAACCTGCACCCATCTCTTTTTTGACCAAAATTCCGTTATATTTGCAGAATCCTCAGTTCACTTTATCTTCACAGTCTTCTTCAGTATTTGCTTTTAAATGGCTTCCTAAAGAGGTGTTAGATGTTCATACAGTATCTCACATAGCTGGGGTCTTTTCCGAAAGTCCAACTCCCCGTTACCTAGTTATTATAAAAACAGTAACAAGGTTAAAAATACAGAACAGTCTTCTGTATATTTCTGTAAATATGTTATTTTATACAAATAACCCACTCTATTGACTGTTATTTTCTCTACCAACAACTGTCACATTTCTCCACTACCCTGCCCAGTCATGTGTATATGCCCAGTCATATTCTTATGTTCTTTAAGAGTACACACACCATTCACTTGGACCTAGCACACTACTCTTCTTTTTCCCCTGCTATCCTACTTTTTTCTTTTTCTTTTTCTTTTTCTTTTTCTTTTTCTTTTTCTTTTTCTTTTTCTTTTTCTTTTTCTTTTTCTTTTTCTTTTTCTTTTTCTTTTTCTTTTTCTTTTTTCTTTTTCTTTTTCTCTTTTTTTCCTTTTCCTTTTCCCTCGTCTTCCTCTTTTCCCTCTTCTTCCTCCTCTTCTTCTTCCTCCTCTTCCTCTTCTTCCTCTTCTTCTTCTTCTTTTTTTTTTTCTTGGATCATATTGACAACCTGAACAAGGAGAGGCCTCCATGTACCTAGTATGTCAGATGAAGTATGAGCCTTGTTTCAGCAAAAAAGTATGGTTTGTTTTATGTATTCTCATTAACCATAGACAAATCTCCCCTGCCTCCAAAGCTGAGTATTGGCAGAGCCCACGAAGTTTAGAGACTGAAGAATATGCCTGTTATATACTGAAAATATGCCTCTGCAAACATAGAGATTATGTGCGTATATAAAACTAAAGCAAGAAAGGAACTCAGTGGGGATGTACCTGTTACACAGAGAGCCATCACCTAGTAACTGCACTGTAAATGCAAACATTGTGCTAATTCAGAAGATGAGTTTTATAGACAAACTCGGTGGATTAACGCTTTTATCGTGTTCTTTTCTTTTATACTTGGCGTGGTTTTTGTCTCCAAATTTCTTTTCAGCCATCTCATTGCTTTGCTTGTTATTTTTGAAATACATTAACAAGAATGCTGAAAGGAAAGGTGAGCAAAGGACACTGTCAGCTACCGAACTGTGCAATGAAGAGGTGATCAATCCAGGTTTGGTCCACTTAATTTTCAGTCAACATAATGAGTACATTTGTTTTGCTGTTCTTTTAAGCTTTGTTGTCAAGGATACAACAATATCCCCTATGTCAGAAGATGAATCTACTATGAAGAACTACTTTTCATTGGCATTTACTCAATCAAACTTGACATAAAGGCAGCATCTGTCCAATAATTTTTTACTTAAAGTAAAGCCATTAGTTATAATATCCAGCTCAACAACAAAAAACATAAATCTTTCTGAAAGCCAGCTGGAGTGACATTGAATGCTACTTATTTTTTGCCTGAAAAGGACAGACTTTATAGTGGTCGTGCACTGACATATTCTCTTATGACTGAGGTGAAGGGTTCAAACTTGGTATACACAACAAGGGAGAGAATAAATGTGATAATCTATATGCATAGGGCCACCGTAAATGCAGCTATTGAAGCACACAGCGAAGAGGGGGGAAGGTTATACCCAGCCTGCATGCAGCTCCTCCATCATGCAGGCTGCATATCCAAATCCAAACACTCCTGTTCCATTAGCTACGTCCTGTAATGAGGCACATTACACAGCGTATCGTCCCAAATTGATGCACATTATTGCAAGCTGCTTCTGCTTAAAAAACAAACAATCCTGTCTCTGCGCTGCGTGCAGCACAATGCACTAAACACATAGATCAGCTAAACACACGGCAGAGCTATAATCTTTCCGTCACTCACTGACCACTTGTTTGAAAATGAAAATACTACCTGCTCACTCCCTGCTCTCTTTTGAAGCTCAGATTGTGATCTAGGAAAATGTTTGCTGGCTAATAGGCAGCTCGGGTAGCTTTTAACCCTCTTGCTCCGATAGACGATGGCATGGAGACGCTGATGCAGACTCGAGATGTTTTTTCTCACCACTACATGGTTTTAGAGGCAGTCCCTCTCCACACCAGGAATGATTGAGATCTTTTCATTCTTAAGCATTACAGAAAAGCACTGACAGTAGAATGTATCAAAAATATATCTTGCTAGCCAACCCTGATTGTTTTTTTCAATAGACTTATCAAAGCAGATTCAAGAAATCTGTATTATATCTGGAGTGAAGTGGCAGATACTGTCTCAGAGAAATTCTACCTTGAAAACTAATTAAATAGGCTTAGATAGAAGCACTTTCATGTGGGCTGGAAATTAATTGAAAGGCAGCATACAAAAGGTAATGATGAATATTAATATGCTGAATTGGTGGCAATATCAAATAGAGTGAGATTTTTATCTACCACTGTGGACTGGGAAATATTATAGAAAGATGTTAAAACCATACGATTTCAATTAAGGGAAAAAAAAAAAAAAAAAAAGCAAACAGGCTAAAAGGCTAATACACACATGGCTTAGAAGGAAACACACTCAACAGAAGTGTGAACTTCTAAGGTGAGAAGGGATATAGATACCATGAGGAGCCACAGCACGTCAGTGGATGCTCCATCAGCACTGCCTACCCGTGGCTCCAGCCTCTCCTTCCTTCGTGGCTATGTGCTGCCCACACAGACGAAAACAGCTGCTGTGAAGGATGCTGGCCGCATCCCGTGCAGCCCTTGGGCACCGTGTCCACCCCGCAGCCAGGAGGCATGCAGATGCCTGATGGAACCATCACCCCTTCATCTCCTTTGCCTTTTCTTCAATGTGATGCACCTGATTTCAACTGGAAAAATTACTAAAACACATATAAATACATCTTATTCACGATAAAAGCTGTAGTCAATTAATTTCCTTTGTTCAGAAGCTGGTAAGAGAAAAGCATGAGGCTGAAACTATTTATGTTTCACTTAAGATTTTTTTTTTTTGAGTTAATTGACTCCTTGTTGTTACACGCACATATGTAACTTTCCTTTGAAGGAGTGCCAGAACATCTGTAAATTATGGTATGAAAAGAAGTTCAGTTTTACCATTTTTACATTAAAACTTCACAGGTGAGTGCAGAAACCCTCATCCCTCAGAGATAGCTATATAAAACAATTGCAGGGAGACCTGGTAACACTGCACTGGAGGGGCAGGAGATTTCTGACAGTTACCAGGTAATGGCAGCACCAGGGATCAATTCATTTGGAGCAGTGTGGGCAATTCCCAGCTATGAATCCATACATGGAGAACACACAATGAGGCCTTGCCAGGACCTCAGCTCTTGGCCAAACTCTTCAGTGACACCCCATATATACAGATGTTCAATTGTCTATAAAATGCTTGTTGAGGAACTCCCATCGCTGTCACTGTAAATCTGTTACTTTCACGAGTAGTTGCTGTGCAGTAGTCTCAGCTCTGCATTCAGCAGCCCAACACCGTAGTAATTGTCATGGTATGGACCATAGCATGTTCTCTGGGAGGTGCTTGGGCTGCCCTCAGAAAGGAGGGCCAAAGGAGCACCACCTGCACACCCTGTCCCATCCAGAACCATTCTCAGGTGAGCTGAGCTGTGCTCGGACTTCTTTAGTGAACAATTTGAGCAAGCACTGCTGTTCAAGTACAAGCTTAGACGCCTGCTTGGGCAGAAGGACTGTTTTCTCACTCATTGGAAACACAGATGGAACAGAAAACCTGTCAGCAATCCCTTTCTGTCCTAAGTCAAGCAAACGCACTGAGGGAAGGTTCAAGAAACACTCTATGGCCAGAGGTATACACAGCAAAACCAGCCCAGAGACCCTTGCATTCATTTGGAAGTTGTTCCAGTAAATTGGGAAAACAGTTTAGGGAATAATTAAGGCTCAGAGCAGGCTCCTTGGCAGAAGATGAGGGAATTAGACCAGGGCAAACAGACTCATCAGTTCTGCGAACTACTGAGACTTTTCTGTGTGCCAAAGTTTGGAGAGGGAAAACATTCAGAGCTCAGAAACCTGCAACTGGGAAAGAAAAATTTTGCATCTTTAAGTTTGTGCTGGTACCATTACCGCTGAAAAGCAGCAGCTTATTCCAACAGCATGAATCACATCCAGTGGTCACTCGTAATAAAAAGTGCCAGGCATTAATCAAACAGACAAGGTCAGGGAGTTGGTAGAAGCTTAAAAATAATTATCTAGGTCTGCTTTGAAAATAAGAATGCTATTTCTCAGGAAAAAAAAAAAGAAAAGCATTGGGATGGGCTGCCCAGGGAAGTGGTGGAGTCACCATCCCTGGAAGTCTTTAAAAGACATTTAGATGTAGAGCTTAGGGATATGGTTTAGTGGGGACTGTTAGCATTAGGTCAGAGGTTGGACTCGATGATCTTGAGGTCTCTTCCAACCTAGATGATTCTGTGATTCTGTGATTCTGTGAAAAAGAAAAAAAAAAGTAATAATAATAATAAAAAAGCCATTTGTTTTTGTCTGGCCCCAAAGAGGATCTAGGTCTGCTGGAACTCCTCATGCAGCGTGGACAAGGCCATCAGCTGCAAGGCAGAAACCTGGTGGCACATCCCTGAATCTGCTGCACACCAGCACTGGAGGTGGTGAGGGAGGAGTGGGAGCCTCCAGCCCGTCTCTGTAACCCACAGCACACACGGGTTCACTGCTGAGCTCTTTTTGCTGAGAGCCTGGCATTTTCATGCCTCCGTTTGCTAATTACCCACACGATGGTACTCCAGCCTGCTTTGGCACACCTCTGGCATTTAATGCCTTTAAATATTGACAGACGGATTGTTGTCTCCTGTTACTCAGTGAAAGCTGGGAGCATAATGCTAAGCTGATTAAAAGAAGGGGGATCACCAGTTAAATCCATTTCTTCCTGACTTCTAAATGTGGATGCACCTTTTCATTGCTTAAGGGATATATTTCTGTAAAAGATCTGGCTCCTGAACTAGCAGTACAAACACTCCCTGGATGTTCTTGCAAGAAGCAGACTTTCTTGTTATTCTGCTTAAAGAGTTTTTCACCCTACTTATCCTGCTGTGTAAAAAGAGCGCTTTTTTTTTTCTTTTTTTTTTTTTTTTTTGTGTCTCACCTTGCAAAAGAAAGAGTCAATTTTGTTCTTTCATTGGAAAAAAAAAATGAATAATAGACAAAGCCTGCTACTTAAAAGGAAAATTGTTTAGTGCCTCAGGGTCCAAACTTACAGCAAACCACGTTGTCCAAACCATTGCCTCTGCCCAGACTGGCTATTGATCTGAGCAGACAAAAGGGAAGCGAGGGAACGGAGAAATAAAGAGGCTGTTTGAACCTCGCCCAGCAGGTAAGTGGCAGAGCTGGGAAGAGCAGCCAGCACTTCTGCCTCTGTAACACTGTGCCTTGCTCACTAGACCAGATCAAGAGCCAGGGAAGACATTTCATCTGGTTTTTTAGAAGTTTTATTGTTCTGCCTCGGAAAATGCTAATCAGTGGTGGGGCCGTGAGCCCAGAAGTCCCACTGAAATGACATCACAGCCTCAGAAGGGGGGAGGCAAGGAGAAAATTTGGGAGCTTCACTTTTTTTCTCCTTCCCTCGTCACATGTTGATGTTATACTTGCAGCTGATCGTACGTTTCTGCTGTAAGCAAATGCATTTTTGCCCTCCTGGCACCTGCAGCTCCCTCACAGGGCTATTCTGTTACTCTATCCTGAGTATCAATACATCTCAAACCAGTACTTTACATCTGTTGATCTCCACGGTGCTTATTAGGCCCAAAGGGCTGAGCTTGGCAAGTGCTTGTGCCCATTCTCAGCCCCAACCTGCGAGCTGCTGCAGCCGAGGCAATGCAGCCTCTGCATGGGCACGAGCATCAGCATGTGCCTAACTGCTCGCTGGGTTGCTCAACTGCTAATTGACCCAATAAAAATGATCAAATAGAAATTTCCACTTTTTTAAAGACTGGAAGCTTACAGACTGCAGGTAAATGAAGATGGAAAACAAGTCAAGGGAAACCAAAATTAACATCCGTCTTCTAAGAAGACACTGGCATGAATATGTATGACACATTATAGATTTGACTGTTGAATGACCCGTAACTCATCAGAAGTAATGGCTTACACTGAGTAATGGAGGCTTCTCTTTCAAGATGAAGCATTAGTCACTTAAATGCCTTCCACATCATAATGCAAGAAAACCTTTTGGATGTTTAACTTAAGTGCTGTTTTCTTTATAAGAATTCATAAAAAAAGCATTCCCAATTTAAATATGGCATACCATTAGACACAATAAATACTCCAAAACACATTTCCTTGCATTTTCTTTGGCTTTGCTGTCATCGCTTTGCCAGCACTTGGCTGTTATCTGTGCAAAGGGAAGGAAGATCTCATTCCCTCTTGTCCAGGAAAGAAACCAGGGATGAAGTAGGCTCCCCTGTGCAGGCAGAGCTGAAGCACGGGCTCAGCCAAAGGAGCTAGAGCATTTTCAGGCCTGAGCTTCTGTGACACCGTTACAACCCAAATAATGCTCTGGGGGTTATTGCTTCGATGAGTTGGATGGTCTGGGTGCTTGTGGACCTGCAGAGGGTGACTGAACAACGGCACAACCCATCTCATTATGCTTTAACAAGCAGCCACAAACAGGTTTTGTCCTTCTGCTGTGCCTGAGCTAAACCCACGAAACCAGAACTTCGCTGGGCAAGCTGAGCAAGTCTTTGCCAAACAAAAGCCTGAATCAGGCAATAGCTAGAATAAATGATTCCTACAGATTGATTCAGCATTGGTAATTGGCCAAATCCAGAGTCATTTTTTCAGATCAGGAAGTATATAGGAATTTTGTCCGTGCAAAAACTTAATGAAATGTGCTGCATTTGTGTTTCTGGAAAGTAATGACTCTGTCCCACACAGTTTTCCTAAACAATTCTTTTTGCCCATTTCATTGTCTTTCTCTTTGTCCCTTAACTTTAAACAAAGAAATCCATGTCACCGTGTCCATCTGCCACCCACCACCACCAGTGCCAAAGCCAAATTCTGTACTGGTCATACATTTCATACACTGGTCAAAGCAAATTCCATACTGCTCTTGGGCTGGCAGGGGAGGAAAACAGGCAGAGAGCTGGGGGGTCTCCTGCCTTCCCCCTGCTCCGTGCTTCTGATCTCCCAGCTGGAGAACCGTGGATTTAACGATGATTTGATGAACGTGGCAGCTGGCAGTGGCAGAGCAGAGAGGTGGGATGGGGAGAAAGGCAGGCTTGGAGCACCATCTGAGCCACCCGGGGCATGTGCCAGCAGCTCCAGGGGCTCCTCTGCCAGGAGGCTGCAGGCACAACACGAAGAGGCAGAGCCATGAGGATTTTAACACCCAGCCAGCTCCAATTCTCCTGAATTCTTCCCTTCTGAACCATTAGGCTAAAAGATATAAAAAAGGCACTGTGTCACTGCTACAATTCTCTAAGTAAAATTGATTTTGTAAAGGTAATTTTGCTAAGGAATTCACCAAAAATTGGAAAAAAATGTCATTTGAGGTCAGCTTTTCTACTCAGGCTTGCAAAGCAGCACTGAAAACCCAAGCAGATAATGGTTTATGCTGCATTGTATTGCATTTGCTATTTGATGGTCTGGTAACATTTTAATAGTCTTGAATGAGCATTTAATTTAGATTTAATAGGGCAGCTTCTCTGTTGTAATTAAATATCAATTGATTGTTAAAAGAGCACTTGCTAGATTTAATATATAAGAGATAAACCTGGTTTGCTGTATAATTAACTCAGAACACAACAATAAAAGTGCAATTAAATTTCTAGAACACAGAACTTGTAAAAAAAAAGTTTATCAAGTTGGTGGACATGAGAGGAATTAAATAAAAATGGTGTTAAAAATTGTGTTTAATAAGGACACTAAGATCTATTAATTAGCTTGGTTAACTATTGATGATTTTGACCTTTGATGTAGAGATTTCTTTGAGATGGAAATCAAACAATGAAAGTGACTGTTCCCACTGGGCATGCATGGTACCACCAGCCTGCTTTCTTCAAACAGGTATAGAAAAAATGTCAGACATCTAATGTAATTTTAATGTGTTTTTTTCAGCATTAATAGTTAGTGTTTATCTTATCTGCACTTTAAAAATTCATCCTTTTAAATATTCAGCTTCACCATGATTTACAAACAGGTACTTAATTCCCACTCTGTTTTCCACATCTATGCTTTAGCCATTACTCCTGGAGATTTTTTAATAGGGTCAGTCTCATAAAAATGGAAAACCAAGAAGCCTGGCAGCGTGATGTTACTGACTATTAACCATGACGAGCTGTCCGTGTGCAGAGCATTCACCCTGTACCAGAATCGTCCTCCATCCTGCCGGCCACAGGAAAACAAAACCAGAAATGATGCGAGCATCAGAGGAATCGTCTCCAAACATGCTTAAATGGCTCGAGCCATTTTCTGAGCTTCCATTACATATGCGAAGCTCCTTGCTACTAAATTATTTTCTCCCTACAAGACATTGACAAGATGCTCTTCACAACTCACGCGCGTCTTGCAATGTGCCTGCACAGCAGTGACCGTGCCTGCAAAGCACTTTCCTCTCCCAACACATGCTGCACACCAAAACTGAACAAAAACATGGCAGAATATTGTTAACTTCTGTTTCGCAGAATACTCTAACTTCTCTATATAATTTCTGGGTCCCCCGGCAGAGGGAGCCCAACCCGTCACCTTCCATGTGTCCTCAGACATTTTGCTTCCATTCAAATTCATGCAAAGTTTTTCCAATAAATCCCTTTTCAAATAGTGCAGTTGGGATCACATTTTTGGGATGCCTGCCATGAAGCCCTGTTGGTGTGCATCCCAGGGCCTGAGCCCTCCCCATGACCGGACCCCATGGCTGCAGAGGAGCAGGGCCACGAGGTGTCTGTGTGTTTTGTAGGGACAAGGGGTGGCTGGGACCTCCAAAGGGCTCTCCATGGCCTTCAGAGATGGGGCTTGCTGCCACAGCTGAGCCACTTCAAAAGCTACCTTGTATTGCGATGGTAAATCTCACAGATGCAGGTGTGGATGCACTGAAAACCACCATTATTATTGTTGTTGTTGTTGTCGTTGTTATTCATTACATTTTCCCTGAAATTAAAATCAAAACCGTTCAAAACCTATCAAAACCGTTCCATGTATTTGACAAAAAAAGTAAAACCAAGATTGATTTTTAAGTCAATCTTTCCTGAAAATGCCCAAGAGGGGTGTGCTTTATGCTGTTAAGACAGAACTGCTATTAAAATGGAATTGCTAATATCAGGTAAGGCTTTTAGGGTGCTGGTGCGTTGTGTAAAGCAGGAGGAAAACCAAGATGGTGCTGAGGCCAGCGTGATGGGCAGAGGGACATTAATGATGGCTGTTGTCACAGCCCCCCAGGTGCTGGGACTGTGGGGAGCAGGTGGGACCTGTGATTAATTCACATTTTTTCCACTGCACGTAAGAGAAGTGTGGGTTAAAATACGAGTCCAGCGCAAGCACCAGTGAGCCACGCTAAGTGCAGCGAGAACAGCCTCTTCAATCACGCTGTTTGCTTTTGTCCAGATAGTGCTTCTAGACGAGTCCGGACAGAAATGGAGTGGAACATGATAAGTTTTCTCACAGCAGCCATGCCCAGGTCACAGAGCTCTGCTCTTATTTATGCTGCGGCGGTGAACAACCCGCATTTACAGCATGCGGGAGCCAGCTTGGAGGACACGGATGGAAGCAGGCTCACCTGCATGCTGGCTTTTATTAGAGCTTGAAAAGCCTGCAAGCAGGGAGCAGGGAAGCAAATATCACCGCGTAAGAGACAATGGCACATTTCAGACCATGGTGAAAATAAAGGATCGAAATCATCACAGGTTGGGCTCTGCTGGCACTGGCAGCTTTTGCTCCTCTGCACCGCTACGTTCCCAGTAAAGATGGCCCTTAGGAATATTTAGGAATATAAGATTCCTGACTTCTCATTTAATAGAAATATACAGAAAATCTTCATTAAGGGCAAAAATGTCCTACCGTATGCGCTCAAGATAGATGAAGAACTGACAAATCTGTCTCACTGGCTGGTGAGAAAAATCTGGCAACTAATTCCTGAAATTCATGGATAGCAGCCACTAAATAATGGGGCACACACACACACACACACAACTGCTGCTGTAGGTGACTTGCTCGGCTCGCATGGGCAAGCTTCGAGTCCTAAATCACTTCCTAGTCTCAAACACACACTGCAAAACTGGAATGAAGCAAAGCACTCAGCTGGAATCACTTTTAGCACAACAGCAAGAATATCCTTGGGTGTTTTATATTTGATTTGAGGTCTAACTTGCATATCTTATTTCCCCCAAAATGCTGGTGGAAAATTAGTCCCAACCTTCTGTAACTCACAGGCCAAGCAATGCAATTTACCAGTATGTAAATCTCACTTCCACATAGCTTAAAAATAGCAAAGCTTAAAGGCTTTGCAGCTGAGAACCAAACTGATCCAGCTCCCTGGAGAGTTAATGCAAAATCTCCCATTGACTTTTACAGGCATTAGAGCAGACCCTCGGCTGACTTTATAATCTACAAAGGGAAAATAATTGGGATTTCCAGAAAATTGGCTCAGCATAATTTTAACACTATAAATGTTTCTTCTTGGAAACAGTACAAATTCTATGTTTTTTTCCCAATCCAACGATAAAACAATTCCCATAATAAATACGCTGTTAAAATGCTTTTTGGAGAAAGTCCCATCCTTGAAAGATGCTTTTGCTGGGGATATTTCTGATGCGATGTTCTCATTTCAGAACACCTCATGTGCGCCCGAGTGCTAATTGCTCATATCATTACTTTCTAAGAGGCAGCATCTTTCCATCTCCTTCCTTTCCTCCTGCCAAAAATCTTCCCACACCTGTCTTTATAGCTAGTTTTCCTCACTCTGCCCCCCACTTTTATTATGGAAAGGAAGCAATTAAAACCAAAAAATTCTAGTATTAGCACAACAGCAAGGATATAGATCAAGAATATAGCATCAAGAAATTCCAAGAATTAAGGTTGCTTTTGTAACATCTCCGGATCTCCTTCACAGGAAGCAGCCATGGTTAAAGCCCAAGCTGTAGCTCCCTGCTCCCTTGGAGGGGGTCGAGGGGAGGGTGCAGGGTCACGGTCCTTGTCCCCTGATGGAAGGAGATGCACAGTCATCTGTTAAAGTGGAGTGACCAGATTGGCAATCCGAAATTTTAGTGAGAGAGGACTGAGAAAATCTCAGGTTCCAGAACACATGCAGGTATGGATGTTACCTTCACAGTGGATTTGTGCGAGTTTAGCATTTCTCTGCATCAGCTTTTACTTATTGTAGTTATTTTTCAAGGCAGAAGTATCATAACAGCCAGGATAACTTTTGTTGTCCTCCTGGAAAACCCTCTCACCCCCCAAAAAAATCATTTCCTGTGAAAAACGGGTTATTTGCCTATTTGAATATCTTCCTTTTAATATGGCAGCACATCCTCGCTGAAGTATTACCACAAACCAGCATTTTCCCTTTCTGAGTGAAGTTTGAAAACACACACATGCAGGAAACCAGAGGCACACGAAGCAGGTGGCAGCAGGGCGCTCCTGCTGCAGTTTTCCTCCCTCACCTTCTGCGTTTCCAGCCCTGGAAGATTCCTGCAGGTGGAGAGCCACGTGCGCTTGGCTGGAGCCTCTCCACTAACAAGCGCCTTCATTAGCATTCACATCTCATCAGCAGAAACCAAGCTTCCTTTTTTTTTTTTTTTTTTTTTTTCCTTGAAGGAAGAACAAACAAAAGCTTTATTATTCTCTGCATTGTCTGCAGAAGTCAGACAACTCTTTGGCTTCAATGAAGATCAAATATTAATGCCATATTCCAAGCAGGATTTTTGAAGCTATCAGCAGCTCATGCTTGTTGAAAACAGTGGCTAGAGAAAACTCTTCACAGCAAAGTCCTTTAAAGTGTGTGATGCTAGCAGATGAAAAACAGTGGGTTGTTGAATGTAATTTTTGAAGAAATTGAGTGAAGCCACGGTAGAGCAGCCAGATTTCCAAGCCCAATAACAAGCATGGAAGGCAGTGGGAGCAGCAGTGGATGGCAGTGGGAGCAGCAATTCATTTTCAAATGGGGAACTTCAGAAACGAGCAGGGGGCAGAGGCTGCGGTTTACCTGGCCCTTGGTGTGTGCTGGCTGCGGGGCCCAGCTCACTTTTCGATGTAATCCCATCAACCAGCCACCGGCTTGAGGCAGGCAAGGTGTGAGGCACAGCGACAGCATCGTCACCTCCTCTAGAACAACCCCTGTCGATCTGTGAGCTTCGGGTGGAAGTGGTCATTGACAGTAAATGACAATTCTTGTTTCTTTTCATTTACATTTTCCCACTTCTTATTCCTCTCAAGGGAAGGTGGGTAATTAGTTTGCTTATATTCACTGCAAGCCCACAGCCTGATCCACAAGGGGTCACAGGGCAGGCAGAGGAAGGAGGGATGAAGAGCATGAGAGCAGGAGTGTCCCCGCCACGTCAGGGGAGCTCTGATTGCTCCTGTAACACCTGCCCCAAATGGAAGAACATCACCCGTGCTGGAGACCATAAGGAGATGGAGATTTCTGCTTGTTTTTTTTCAAAAGAATAAGAAATAAAAAATCCAGCTGGGCTTTTCTATCCATGTAAAGATCTGAGAGCATCAGGAGCATCCTTGTGAATCTCCAGGAGCTTGTGAGCCCAAACACATTGCGTTCCTGGATGCTCAAAATCTTTTCCAACCCTGCTGGAGGAGTCCTGGTCACCCAGGTGTTCACTGCTCCATCTCACTCCCCAGCCTGCCCGTGTCAGATGCTGAAAATGCTTAGGAGCTATTATCAAAGCACAAGAATGATCATCCTAGGTCCGACCCAAGGTCCATCTGGGACCATCTTCCATCTGGGTCCATCTCCCTGTCCCTGAGTGTGGCCATGCCTAACCCAGCTTCTAGCCTGGCGATCTGCTGAGCAGGGGGTGTGACAAGAGCCACTACCTGTTCAAAAGACGTGAGTTTCCCTGCAGGACTGCTGAGGATAATAAAGACTGTTTAAACTCTTTGGAGAATGGTGTTATAATTTACAACAAAAGTACCGTCAAATCTTTCAAGAAGGGACTATAAACACTATGTGCGTTCCCACTCAAAGCCAGACTGCTAGATGTATTCTGTTTCCAAAAAGCACCGCTTTCATTAGGTTGGCTACTAATTAAGTTGTTCTTTTTTTTTTTTTTTTTTTGATTTACAAATAGATTTCTTACTCCTACTCGTTGTACTTCACAAAGAAAATGGATTGTGTTCTTTCAAAGTCCTTAACAATCCCTTACAGCTCTGCAGCATCCGAGATCACAGAGAAATAAAGTAAGAACAAAGTTATAGCAGACGTAAATATTAGCGAGAGACCGTACCTCATCTTGCTCGTCTGTGGGGCTCCGGAGAGCAGAGCCATGGATATACTGCTCTCAGTCGTCAAAACCCTGCAACTGCACACACCTGCATATCAATTACCTGCGTGCTGCACTGCATCACTGACAAACGTGCGGTGACAAGGGAGGCAGATTAGACCCATTTTAATTTTTCTTGTATCGTCTCCAAAAAGTTGCCATAAAGTCTGAAGACGTATGTGTTGCTATGGAAGAGCTTAGGGCCATCTGATGGCATTAACCCTTTAACAACCACTCCTCCACAGAACTCTGCTGTGCTTTTACACACAGGCAATCTGCCTTTTGTGCTCCGCTGGCTGTTATTTTGTTCCAAGGACATAGCTGGTGCAGCAGGAGTTACAGCTTTGGCAGCCCAAGAAGCAAATTAAATGTCCAGTTTCCACTTCAGAGCAATGCTGCTGTCTTTGGGATGACTCAATTGCTCCTTTTACCATCCCCTCACTGTGTCTGGGCTTCTTCTTTTCCCACCCACATGGTATTAGATGAGCCTTGAAAGTGCTCATTGTGTGTTTGCAGCGTGGGATCCCTCCTTTTTCCATGGCTCTTGGTATGGGCACCGGGGCACCCAGTCAGCCCCGGGCTGACAAAGATGTTGTGGGAATCACACTGAGCAGGACGGGACGGGAGCTGTCAGCCTCCACGCACTGACAGTGCTGGCTGACCCTCGGTGAGAGAAACTGCCCCTATTGCTTAGAGAAATAGTGAAATGAAGGGCCACTGTTAAAAAGAAATACAATTTGTGGAGAACACAGGTATTTACATTTCACACGGTGATTCCTAACGCCCTGCTTTATCCCAGCCAGATGTCACTAATGAAATGGGGACCAAAGGTGTTCAGTTCCCCGTGCCTGATGTGCTGCCTCTGACTACAGCTGACTTCCCAAGCAATAAAGGAGCCTGCTTTCCTCATGGACACACAGCCTGGGACCTCACCCCACCTCTCAGAGCCCACCAGCTCAGGTCGGCTCTGAGACATGGGGGAAAGCCACAGCGCGGCCTGCAGCACTGCCAGGAGTCCCCACTGCTAAGATATGCCCCGTGCTGGGAACCCCTCCTTGGGGATTTCTCCCCCTCTACTTCCCATGTAAAGACCTCAGGTGACTTCTGCCTGCAAATGCTGCTCCAGAGGACGGGTTTCCAGAAAAGAGAAATGCACACAGGACTCTGGGTGCCAGGGTGAGCTGTGACACTGGGACCTGCTGGGGGCTGTGGGGCCACCACTGCCATAGGGTCCTGGCTGCACGGTGACCCTGCCGTCTGCCACAGTCCCACCTGCAGAAAAGCTGGGTCTGCACGGCTGCATTTCCAAAATGTCCACTTGGAATCAGAGAATCACGGAATATCCCAATTTGGAAGGGACCCATAAGGATCATCAAGTCCAGCTTCTGGAGATAAGCAAAGGGGATGATGATGACCCAACATCTCCTCCCATGGTCCCTGTGCTTTTTAACATCAATATTTTATCCTCTTGGATCACGCTGAACCCAGAGACCCCTCAGCACTCCACAGTCCTTCAAATAACCAGTAGTGGGGAATGATGAACAGAGCAGGAGCAAAGAGGGAGACACGAGGGGCACAGCCGTCCTCCATGGCACCTTCTGTGAAATTCAGTGGATCTGCAGGCTCTGAAGTCTCTCTCCATCCCTGTGTTAGTCTGATAACTCATCCCCTCCCAGGAATGTGGGAACATTTATACAGATATAAGAGAGGGAGAGAAGCAGAAGGAAGAGAAGGACAGACGGGAGGTCTGCATCCAGCCCAACCACCATACTGAGCACCCACCTGTGGTGCTAACCCCTCTGCCGTCCTGGTATTAAGGAAGAAAAATCTGCCCCTTAGCAGCACACATGAGTGCTTCAGTGACCTTATGATGACATTAATTTGTTGTGGCTTCTTAAAGAAGATTTCAATTATTGCAGATTTTTAATACCACTGGGGAAAACACAGAAGGCTGTCAGCATTGGCTGATCTGAAATGCGATGCAATTATCATCCAGCCTTAGTAAAGGATTTTAAATTAAAGACAACTTGGTCTGTAAATACTTTGTGTCTAGATTATTGTTCTCTTTTTCTAATGGCTTTTGGCACAGGCCTTGTCAGTGGTTTATTGTACAACCCTTTGGCTGTGACAGTGTCTTCTATGAATAAATCATACACTTCACTAAGCACCAGACGATGGCAAAATGCAACAGCAGATGAAATAAGCAATAAAGAACCATTACAGCTGCCTGTTCTCCTCTACAGGTTTACATCACCATCTGATTTAATTTCCTATTTGTAAAAGCACAGCTCACTGCAATGCCATTATGAAATAAAATCATAAATGTTCACACGGGCACAAATGAAAAGTGAGGCACCTGCTCGGTTATGAGGTATTTACTCCCTCAGCAGTGTTGTTCAGCATCTTATTCGTACGCTCGGGTCAGAAAGACACCGGAGGATTTACAGAGGATGAAATACCTTGGGCATATTACTGCTACAACTGCAACGCGCCACAGCCGTGTGTGTCCCGGGGCTGAGATCGGCTTTCACCCCCTGAGGGAAATGCAGAGAGCAGTAGGAGGGGATGGAAGAGGGAACACATCGATTTCTGTCCTGCAGGCAGTGGTGGCATCGAGCATGCCTGGCTCTGGGGCTGGACATGCCAATGCTCTGCTGCTACAGAGGAGCAGCTCTGCATGGAGCTCAGGGACCCTGTGCACCCTGAGAGCCCTGGGCAGCTGGGTCTCCTCCCCAGAGCGTGCACCCCCTGCTCAGGGACACAGAGGATGGGAAGAGCAATGTCAAGGTTTTAATTCAGCCATTTGTTCACCTACTGCCTCAGCCATCCTTCTATCCTAACCCCTTCCACACGTCAGGCCGTGCACAGCTCATCCAAATTACAGCAAGGGCAAAGCTCTGGGAGATGTCACTGTGCTGGAAACAAAACCATCCATGCCAGTGGTCACCACCTTTCTGCAGTCCTGCTGTGGAAACATGGTGCTTAGCAGCACTGATTTGGGTCTCCAGCTCTTTTTCCTGTTTCTCTTCCTACCCATCCTTCATAAAGGTGAGTGGCTGTAACAGTGTGGGCATTTTTGCCGACTGCGTTTGTTTCGGAGTGGCTCTGAGCAGAGGTACTGTTACGGTGTGCCACGGCCTGACACCACTGTAAGTGGATGAAGTTTTACCAAGGAGAGGTACAGCTGAAAAAAAATCATCCACTTACTTGAGATAGAGCTCTACATGCTTCTCTGGTGTGAAAAAAAAAAAAAAAAACAACAACCACGACAGTCAGTTGTGTTCTCAAGGGAAAACAGTGGGGTTAAACATGAGAAAATGGATCCCGGACCAAGGTGCGGGGTGGCAGACACCCCATCAGGCAGTCAGCTTACATGCAAGCAAGAACAAACATTGGGGTATGCACAGAAACCTGGACTTCTCTGGCCTTTGCCTGACACTGGAGAGAGACCTGTTGGTGAAAGGGGGAAAAGGACAACGTCAGGGTAGGGATCTCCTCCCTGCCCCCAGGTAGCATCTGCTGAGTGGCTGCAACTAACCCGAGCCAGCATTGCATCTCCCGGGCTCCTCTTCCTCCCCACAATGAAGAAAAGAGTCCCAGAGGGAGCCTTGGACGACACACCTGGCTTTGTTAAAGCCTGCGGTGCTGCTCAGGCCACTCAATGAGAACAAGCATCTGCTGCGTGTGCCAGCCTCCCGCAGCCCATTGCACACAGTCCCAGCTGACTGCACGCCCAGCATCTGCAGGGGGAGGCTACCTGATTGCTGGAGACTGCTGCCAAGAAAGCGTTCCAGCAAAGCCCAGGAATAATACCTTTCCTCTGCGCACACAATATGGCTATGACACGGGCAGCAGCCATGCAGTCCTGCTGCACTTTAATGCCTATCCCTGCAGAGGCTGGTTTTTGACACCGCATCACTCCCTCTGCTTCACCACAATCTTGGTTGTATGAGTACGTAAAATTACCAAAGAGCTCTCTACATAATTTCCACGTAAACTCTCTGGTATGGTACTACAGCTGCAGCACTCGCCCAGGCAGTATTTTAGGTTTACAGTTAAAGCCCAAGCGCTGACCTTTCAAAATATAATTTTTCTCTCGTAAACCTGAGATGGGGACATGTAAATGGAAAGCTTGTAGCTACATACTCACGTATATTTTCCACCAACTTTCCTACCAGACATCCCAAGATCTTCAGCTGCTGTAAATGGGGACAGTTTCACCAATGTCCCCTTCGGCATCCAGCCCTAGCTGGGGTCAGCCCCCTGCTCCGTGGGAACAACGCTGCATCTGCTAACACACCCACCTGGCTCAGCAACACTTACTCAAAAATACGATAAAAAAACCTTTTCCCTCTTCACTGTCTGGGTCAGCTGATGATGTTTCCAGCAGAGGCTGAAGGAGAGCAAAGCACCCAGCACTGCAGCTGCTGACCCTCTGCCATCCCCTCCATGCTCATACACTGTGAAGCAGAAGTGTCCTGGGCCCCCCTTGCAGCTTTTTCTTCTACACTTATAGTACTCTCCTGTGCCCATTTTTTTTTTTTTACTTTTTTTTTCAGATTTCTGATCTACTTTTTCCTTTCTGTACAACTCCTTTTCGCTCAGAGTCAATAAAAGACCTCTTGGTGTAGCCATCGTGGTCTCTTTCTGCCCTTCTTACTGCTCCTCTGCATTGGGATGGATTGTACGAGTGTCCTTAATAACAGTTTTTAAAGAACTGCCAACTTGCTTGAACTCCTTTCTTCATTTGCTCTTGTTTCCCAGAGGATTTCACCAGACAGTTCTGAGTTTATTGCACTTTGCCGTGTAGAAAGTCATTGCTTTTGTTGGTGAATTTTTGAAAATTTTGAGGGAGTTTATTTCAATTTTCTACACTTTTTACTCTTCCACAGCCTTCCCAGTTATAGTGACTCTAAATTTCATGGCCATGCTCACAAGTTACTCTCCACTGTCATGATCTCCATCAGTCTGCCTGCTGCTCTGTATCAGAATCAGAAGCTCTCATATTTTTACCCATGTTGGGTATTTGAATATCAGCTCCAGCCCCTTTTCCTGGATGGCTTTCAGCCGGTTCCCCAGGACAAGAAACATCAGCATGAGTTCAGCTTTCATGCAAACCATGGGACCTCCTCAGGGATTTATGAAGCAGCTCTTCATGTGCAGTAAGTGAGCTTGCTGCTAGGGAACTAGCAGTCAAAAGTATCCCCTAAATTAAAAAATAACCTCAAAATTAAAAAAAAAAAAAAAAAAAAGCATTTAAAAATCTCTCCAGGGTCTCTTGAACATGTCTGAATGCAAAGATGCAAAGTGTTTTCTCCAAACCCTCTGAAGACACTCCCTTTCTGACAAGATGAGACACAGAAGGAGGCTGGTGACAATGGCAGTGAGCTCCAGGTATCCCCTGCCACCCTCACCCTGCAGTGGTGCAGATCTGTGTGAGCCTGAGGACCCCTCCATCAAACACTGATTTGTCAATATGTTGCAGAACGGAGAAGGGATTTCTGTTGCTTCCCAGGGCAGGCTGCCTAGCACCAGCGGTGTGGTTGAGTACCGAGCCACCATGAGGATTTTCACAGCTTGCCCTTCCTCGCTTGTCACCAATAGCCAAGAAAAAAATGATAACACGTAACATCAGCCAGTCTGCTTGGGGCCTCAGCCCAGGCCAGGTGTCAGAACAGCTTTTCAGGTATAGAAGTAGGAAATGAATTCCTCTTGAAGTCAGCTCCTTTTTTTTTTTTTTTTTTTTTTTTTTTTTTCATCATTTCCATGTAAGGTTTTTAAAATAAACACTGGTTATTTGGCAAAGGGACAAACGGAAGAAAGAAATTCACTGCATCCCACCATGCATCTATTGCTTTATTCCTTTTTCCACTAGACTGAAAAAATGAAACATTCAGGGAGGAACAGAACAGAGATAACAGCAGCAGATGAGGCACAGCCATGCTACTGACCTGATATATAGCCTTGGTTGAATCACTTTGTCTTTCTTTCTGAATGCTGTGCAATGAAATGCCTGCTCTCTGCAGAGAGGCTGCATGAGTTACCGACGTGCAATGTGCAGTAAGCGCTATAAAGGTGCTCACAGACTCCCCAGGTGAACTATATTTAATTGGAGACATCAGGATGGGGCACTGAGGTTTTGAAGAAAGGTTCCCACTAGAGAAATTCCTCCAAATAGAAGTGACCACCCAGTGGTCTGGAGGGAGAGACGGAGGATTCTTCCATGGCCACATTTTAAAAATAGAGAAACGTTTTAAGGTTTATTTTATTGTTTCCAGAGACACAAACAAAATGCCACTCTCCAAAAAGCACTCCCCAGCTTTTGAAGTGGTGCTCACATTGCAGATAGGCAGCTGTAAATGGGCTAATTGCTTATCTCTGGGAGACAACCTTTAAAATGTTCCAAGCTTATGACAAAATGCAATGGCTCTGATCAGTTGTAAAACAACTACAAATAAAAGAATAAAAACTTAAAACGAACCTTGATGCATTTTCTGCTCTGGGTGCTAGAACACAAATGCACGTTAGTGGGTTTCTGCGCTTGGAAGATTGTGTCTTTTGTAATGTGCTTATAAATTTTTAAGATCATCTCATGTAGCTATGAAACACCCAACATGGGAAGTGCATTTGGCAGAAGCCTATGAATGTCAGGAAGATGTTAAGGATGATAAAATCAGTCACCTTTTTAGTGCCTGCTGTTAACTCCAAAAGCTTTATGTGCCGTAAGAGGTCAGGTATATTGGAAGAAATGTTTGGTTTCCATCTCAGTAGCAATTACAATGTTAAATCCCCTTTTAGATGTTGGGATCTGAGGACAGAAGGGAACATTTATTTGCTAGATGGCATCTCTTGCACAAAGTGGCATAAACCAGAAACCTGCATCTACTTTAAAGACACTGCATACAATTTATTGTCCTGTAATTATTGGTAAAGAAACGCTTGTTTGGGAAGTCCTCAGAGCCACAGCTTTATAGCTTTATAATGGGTGAATCCAGGGATCCCAGCCAGGACCTGATCTTTCTTCTTTTGTTTTTATGTGTGATTTTAATTTGAAATTAAAAATCAGATTAATTATTTATATCAGAAGACCCTGCTCTTGTTCTTGTTGCTTTCTAATCTCTCTTCCTTTTGCCTTCCTTTCTCTGGCTATCACCACTACCACTGCTACCCCCTGCCCCCTCCAAGCATCCCCAGTCCCAGGTCTGCCCCGTGCCACCCCACAGGGGCATCTAGGACACCAGAGTCACAGACATGTTGAGCACCTGTAGCTGGGTCTTAGCACACACTTATGCACTGGTCCTACATTGATAAATTTGAACCTTTGCCTCCTCACCTGTCTCCCATCCTCTCCTTAGCCCTGCGAAGTCAGAGCTCCTTATTCATATTCTGAACTTGCTCTTATTTCTTCTCTGCTCTCCATTTTTATTTATTTTTTTCCCCCAGAAAATTCAGTAGGCACAGACTATCAGCATCTTTAGGCACCTAATGACCTCCACAAATCTGGTCCACAGTCACTTTACGCTTATATTTCCCAGAAAGAGCCCTTTCTATTGCATTTTTTCACCTTAGAGGTTTTTAACCAACTGGAGGACCTAGGACATCCAGCTTCCACAGGAGTCCAGGCTGGAATAACGCACGCAGGCATGCGACATCCACAGTTACACCTCACACAGCTCCTGCTTCATATCGCCAAGCAGCCCAAGCCTACTCTTACCAAGGACAAATGTTTCCCAGGGAATTTAAGAAGCCAATTAGCTGGCTTTATCACCACCATTTAGTGGTTATGTGCTCTCTCTCTGGCCACGTTCCTTCCTATTAATAAGATGGAGGTGACCAGCTTTGAAGCGCACTCTGATTCATAAATCCTGCTCAGTAATGCCGAAGCTGCTGAATGCACAAAGTCTGATTTGGGAACTGCTTTTGTTATCGCAGGGAGAGAAGAGCCCCAGTTTAAGGTCAGCAAAATTTCTAAGGCTTTGCCCATTTTATCTTAGATGGACGAGGCATTACAGAGGCATTGCTTTCTGTCTTTATTACTGTCTGGCAACATCTGCAGCTGCAATTATCCCAGAGCTGCAGGAGGGGATGAACTCCATCCAGTGTCACCTACAATATCTGTCATCTTTTAGTCGTGCTGCCTGAATACACCTCTGTTGCAGGGAGCCTTCTCTGTAATCCAGGCTGATAGTGCAAAACCCCATCTATAGATATGGGGTCTGTATTATTTGGTCATGCATCTTGCTCTGGATTCTTGCAAATTCCCATTAGCAAACACAAAAGACATTAAGTTTGCTTGACTAAATAAATGTTTGGCTCCGCAAAACCCACTGGTGCACATTACAAACCTTTTTCACCTTCCTACACACCCCGTCCGTTAATACACTGAACTACAAAGATTCCAGAAAAGGGCTGGTATCTGACAAGTTTCAGAAGGAACAGAGGCTGTAAAAGCTGTTCCCACTGCCCATTCTAGAATTAGTTGAGAAAAGATGGATGCTTTAAAGATGGATGCATAAGCTTGTATTTATTGGTTTGGGGTTTCTTGTTGTTTTTGTTTGTTTGTTTGTTTTGTGTGTGTGTGTGCTGTTTTTGTTTTTAAACCTGGTAATGCTGCAGGCAGCAGAGAAAACTACCATAGCTGAAAGTTCTGGCTTAAGAGCTGCTTTTCTAAATGCTAACTCAATAATCAGTTTGACCTCACCTCTGAACGCAGGAAGCAGTGAGGTCCTAGGGCAGCAGTCCGATTTTCTGTTATTACTGAGAGGCTCTAGCTGTGATCGGGTACAGACTGTTGGAGTGCCGAGAGTACAGCTGGTCAGGAGATGGCCCAGTGCCTTGTTCTGGGCGCATTGTTGAAGGCACAGCCTGGTGCTGGGTCTTTTGGGCCACCAACTTGCCTGAGAGTAAGCCCCACAAATGGTCAGGTTGCCTTGACTTCAGCTCCCACAGTCCTGCAAGCTGATGCCGGTGTTCACTTTGCTTGGGCTTCAGTGGGAGTCCCACGAACAGAGGACTTAAAAGTTGTGTTCCCAGGAATGTTTTTGTGATCCTAACCGGCTGTTCATCCTATTGCCTATTCCCCCCAAGTACAGCGTACTAGGTAGGTGCAAAATTAACAGAAATGTCACGCACTTCAATTAATTCAAACTTACACGAGCAATAAATACATCATTTGCATTATGACTAACATACAATTTAAGAGGCATGTTTGGATATGAATCTAACATGATAGCTTTAGTACGTTAATTAGATAATTGCTAAACATACTAATTGATTTTTAATTAGAGAGAGCGAAGCCTGCAGCAGAGCCAGGACTGGCAGACTTCTCTGTCATTAGAGAACAAAAGGAACTTCAGCAACGCTTCAGCATCCCCAGACTCAGACGTGTTCTGTTTTCTGTACCTTCTTCTCTAAGTCACTTACAAACCCACCAAGGTTTCCCCATCTGCTGATTTTCTTACAGTTTTAAAGATTCTTGGGTAAAAGAGAAAAAGCTTAAAAAATAAAAATAAAAAGTCCCGGGAGAAAGATGTTTAAACATGTTAGCTTCAATTCACTTTTCTGTCTATAAACAGTAAATTCAGGACCTGAGACAGCCACCTCCACAGATTTGCCACCAGGAAAAGATTTCAGTTTGTTTCCTTTTTGTCTTGTGCTTTGCTACCTCCTCTGAGGCCATACTTATTCATCCCTTAGAAGTCTCCTCCAGCTCCTGTGCACGAGCACAGCAGTCGGCTGCCAAGGACCTGGAGGTGCAGTTGTCAGAGCAGCACCCACCAAATCCCCCCAGCTCAGGGCCATGGCACTAAGGCACCGTCACTGCTACACAGCCAAACGTGGGCTGAAGAGCTTTCCTCCTCATCTTGCAGAACAGTCTTCAGGACTGAAGACTTCATAGGATTCAAAGTGCACACCAGAGAACCACGCTTGCTCCCTGGACACCAGTCCAATACCCCAAGAAGGGCCCCAGGGGAACGTGTCCAGGTTTGCATGTGATGTGGATCTCCACAGAAATCAAACTGCTGCCTGTTGGTGATAGCCTGCATCACTTACAACCCCCTTTTATTTGCCACCTTATACTGGAGGTCTGCCACCACATCTTGGTGCCGCCTTTGCTGTGGCTGTTGCCCCCGTGAGTTTTTTTCCAGTGACCGAGACCAAGGCCCTCAATCCACGCTCCTCGTGCATGAAAAATTCTCCTGGCCACGCTGTTGTCTGTGCAAGAAACACACCGATCTAAAACCAGCTTGGAGGCACTGCCTTTTGCGTTGCTCTGTGTGCATTTTACCATGAGATGTCACATTATTTTCACCTGTACTTGTTCCACAGATCCATGAAACGAGGACATGAGGACAGCTTTAGAAATGAAGGCAGCTTCTGATCTGCCAGTTTTTAGCAGGGATACTATACAAGAGGGACCTGAAGCGGTACAGCTGTTCCACCACCTCCCTCTGTAACCCCAAAACTGCGAAGCACACCTGAACCAGCCCACCCACACTGTAAAAAAGGAAATTTTCTCCTGTTCCCTTGTTATGAACAGAAGAGCTAGGTCAGAGGGCCAGCTGCTGCCCGAAGGGAAGAACACCTCCACCAAAGTCCCTGGGACTGGTGAGTGGGCAGGAGAGCTGCTGTCAGCCCCAAGGCACTGACAGGATTATGGCCTTAAGGGCTTTTAAGCTCATCTCCATCCCTGGCGAGGTGAGTCTGGATCTGCCTCACCCACGAGAGCTGTCACAGAAAGGAGCTGCCAGCGGCCTCCTCTATGGCAGGCTCACAGTAGTCACAGGCTAATAGTCCCCGTCTGCCCTAGAGGCCCTGGTGGCCCTGGGTGAGGGTGATCTCCTGTGTGTTTGGGACACTGACAGGAGATGTGCACACAGGGAGGCTCAAAGTCCAGGCCGAGATCAGTAACGAGCGGTGTTCCTCAGGAGTCGGTACTGGGACTGGCGTTGTTCAACATCTGTGTTTGTGACATGGGCAGTGGGATCGAGTGCACCCTCAGCATGCTTGTGGATGATGCCAAGCTGTGTGGTGTGGCCTCCACGCTGGAGGGAAGGGATGGCATCCCGAGGGACCTGGACAGGCCTGGGAGGGGGGCCTGTGAAAACCTCGTGAGGTTCAACAAGGCCAAGTGCAAGGCCCTGCCTCTGGCTGGGGCATCCCAAGCACAAACACAGGCTGGTGGGGGAATGGACTGAGAGCAGCCCTGAGGGGGAATGGCTTTAGACTAAAATGGGGTGGATTTAGATTAAATGTAAAGAAGTTCTTCCCTCTGCAGGCAGAGAGGCCCTGATGCAGGTTGCCCGTTTCCTTAAAATTTACTTGGGGCACTCCAGGCTAAATCCTACCTCCACCCTCCTTAGCCTGTGAATGAGGTTCGAGATGGCAGGTGGGGGCTTTTTCCGTCCTCAGCTCCATGTACTGAACTATTTCAGCCCTGAGACCACAGCGGGATCAAACCCTGCATTCCCATCTATTTACTGCTCATCGCCTGGACACTCACCCACACCGCAGTAGCCACAGGTTTGTTTTTAGCCTGTGCAAACAAATTGCTTCTTGGGACACCCACCACCAAAGCCAAACCCCTAGATATGAAGATGTGCCACCTATTTTGTGTCCCTGCTGAGTGGCAGCTCCCGTGTTGATGCTCATAGATGCTCAGTGATGACTGCAGAGCTCACCTCTCCGTGGGAGGAGGATCACGTCTTTGCTCAGCTCAGTCCTACTTCAGGGGACTTGACCCCAAGCTGAGTTTATTTTTTCAGATTATGCAGCTCGCTGCAGATTTCTAAGTGGCAGAGACACTTCCCAGCCAGTAAAGAAATCAGCCAGCAGAAGTACAGCTGCTTGCTGTCACGGTGCCCAAGGCAGAGAACCACATGCCTTGAGGTGTGCATCGCCCCGAGGCAAACACGGAGAGACTTCGCGATTCTGCAGGAGCCCTTCTTGCAGCTGCTGGAGTGGAAGAGAGCCCTGGTGTCTGAATGCCACCAGTGTGCTCAGGTCCGTTGTCTTACAGCATGGGAAGCCATCTGAGCACACACCTAATTTTCCTTTACAGATCTAGCATGTCTGCACTTGTACGTGTTAGACCTCAAGGGATCACAACACTCTGCTACTGAAAAGCCACGTGAAAGATTTTGGGAGGGTGTGTTACTGTACACAGCTGAGACTTTAAATGCATCTTAAAGTGTATTACTCCAATACTGCAGCCACATCCAAGAACGCAAATTTCTGACAGCGCATTGACAGTCTATTTCTTTCCTGCATAGCTCTAAAAATTGTTTCCAGATGAAGCTCTCAAATGCAAGAATCCAATATTCATGTTCTAGGTATGTTTTTCTCATTCTCACATAAAATAACATCTTTTCAGTAAAATCTCTCCCACGTGCCTTGGAGGATTATCCAGTGGAAATGCCAGGGATCAGTTTTCAGATTATGCCTTGTCTTTTATTTGGCTCCCAGAGCCCTCCACACCCACCCAAAACCCAGCCAGCCTGTGCATGCTCCAGCTCCTGTTCAGATGCAAGGAGGAGCTGCTGCAAATGCTCGAGATCAGATCCTTCCAGTCAGCCACCAAAACTGGCCTCAGACAAAACAATTTACCCAATGCAGCCTCAGAAAGGAATGGGAGATGAGTGTGAATTTGGCAGGGAATTTAAAGGCTTGGTTCTGCCCTCTTCTCCCCTTGGAAATAGCTTTTGCTAGAGGGGTCAGGGCTAGGCCATGGCATAGCCTGGAGTAATTAGTAACTCCCTAGACTTCAATGGCCAAGAATGTAACTGGGCTGGGATGCTCTTCTGTAGCTAAAACAGGGCCTGAAAACCTAAAAGTGGGCATTTTGCATGACCTCCCAGACCCTGCCAGGATTCCTGCATTACTCCTTGCTGCTTTCCAACAACCATCTGCACTTGGTTTTTGTTCTCACCGCTGATGTTCCATCATGACACTGTCCAGACACTTGTCTCACCCTCCTTGGGCCACAACTGAGCATCTGCATTATGAAAAAACAAAGCTCTTATGAAAACAAACCCTTACTTGTGAACACAGCCAACTAAATCTGCAGAGACTGAAATGCTGCATTTTATCTCATGCTATGGGGTCGATCAACAGAAAGCAGGATGGAAAATGATGCTCCAGACTGCTCCTCGGAGCAGTTTGAACCCTTGAGACTCGTTACACAGCTGTTCAGCGAAAAACCATCTCATATTTTATCCTCCCCTCTCCACCTCCCTCATAAACACCATTTACTAAAAGCTCATGTTTTGCTCCGTTCCCTCCAAGCCCGGCATGCAGCATGTTTGATATTTCGATCTCTTTGGCCATGCATCATTCCCAAGCCTCCCAACTCATCCTGCTACAGCTTGGCACCTCGAGGCCTGATCACATCTGCATTTTGTGTTGGCAGCTCCGTGCAAGGTGTGGCTGTGATGGTCCATGACGTGCTGTCCTGCCGAGCCATCGCGCCAGGATGCGCTGCACAGGGTGAGCCACTTTGCAAAGTCACAGGTAAAAATAGCAAGGCAGTTTGCAGCCAGGCACAGAGCAAGCAGTTTGCTGTGACTTGACGTGACAACAACTGACTTCTGTCATTTGCCAGCACTGCGTGCAAGCAGTGCCAGCGCTGGCAGCCCCCCTCCACGGAGCACGGCGGCTCTGGCACTGCAGAGCTCAGCAGCACAGGGCGGCTGCTTGTCACTGTGAGCAGGGCTGAGGGCAGGCAGATACCTTTCTTTAAAGCAGCTGATGAATAAAAATAAACATTGATATCTCAGGAAGCCTGGGGCAGCAGGGCAGCTGACTGGAGGAGGGCTGAGCGAGGCACTGCAGCCGGGCTCTCCTGCAGCTCTGTTATGAAAAACAAGAGCAGCGTTCCTCACCAGGGCAGCCAGGCGTTGGCAGACAAAGGGAATGTGAAGCACCTCACATCCCTATAAATGCACTTCTTGTTCCTAAAAAAGACAAGTTGGAGCTGCAATCACACAGCTTGGGCTTTACCTGCTGCACATCAGGTGGAGATGCCAGGGACGAGAGAGTGAGGCTGAGCTGAGCTGCAGTGAGCGCCTCTCCCCAGCCCGAGCTCTGTCCAGGGGGAGAGGGGAAATTAAAATGTGGGAAGGGGCGAGGGGGTGCTGATGGGGTTCCACAGTGCAGCTGAAACCATGAGACCATCGACGCTTCATGTTTAAGAAGGCTTCAACAAATATGTTGTTATTTCCAACTCAAGGGAAATCCTTTCACCTTCTTTTATGGAAGACACTTACCCAACACCTGCCTCTGTATATAGGAATGGTGTCGTAGCAGGGCTTCTTTCTTGTTTTAATTTATTTAGTCTTCCAGCTTTTTTTTTTTTTTTTTTTTTTTAATTTTCTTTAAGAACAGTGCACTGTTTTTGGGAGCTTTCAGAGTAACTAGACCAGAGAGAGAGAGACATGTCACATACTGTGGAGGGGAACAGCACCCCAGGAAATCTCTGGCAATTCAGAACAGCCACAAAAAAAAAAAAAAAAAAAAACACTAGCAAGTACTTTATGTGAAATTCTGAATTCTGTCCCAGTATAGGCAATGGGAGTTTTGGGCATCAGCTTCAACAAGTATGGGATTTTGCCATCAGACTTTAAAAGCTGGCATGTGGATTACTAAACCTCTTGTACCACACACAGGGTTCTGCAAATCGCAGGCAGCACTGCCTTTGCTGATGAATGAACTGCAGAAGAATTTATTGTGACAAGGTCTGAAACTCTGGCTGCCACTGAGGTCGCACACAGCTGGCGTTCTGAGGTGCCATCACCCCATCAAGTCGCTGCCAAATACCAAGAGGCAGGGGGAGAATTTGGCTGTCTGGAGTGCACGGGCAGCACTGTTTGGAAATAAGGAGATGATCCAGCACCTCGGGGCATACTGAGGGCTTCACTTGGAGAATTACAAATGTATGGTTATGTGTTAAAAGCAATTCAAAAGGAAACCACCGATACCTATCACAAATTACTGCAACAGCACAGGGACCCAAGATGCAGCATCTGCAGGCACGGAGCAGCAAGGGAAGAGGCTGCTCGTCACAGACTTCTCTGCCTAGGGAGAGAATGAGCTTAACCACCGTTTGGTGGAGATATTTAAAAATGGGCTGCACGAGGAGCCTCCCCCCAGCAGCTGCTGGAACAGGGGCTACTGGGGGCACACAGGGGCTCGGCACAGCCGCAGAGCAGTTCATGCATGTGCCCCAGCCCTCTGCAGGCAAACTGCCTGCAAATCCATAGGTGTATTTTAAAAACAGGGAAGATGATATCAGACCACTGTTGACAGCTCAGAGAACATATCTCAAAATAAATAAATAAATAAATAAAAAATAAAAGCTACTCTAAGTCCAGCAAACTGCAATTTTGCAGTCTTTCTTGTGGCTTCTCCAACTGCTTTCAGCTTTTTTTTTTTTTTCTGCTTTTTTTTTTCTTTTTTTTCCCCAACAACCTTACACTTTTCTTGCCAAGTTAGAGTGGGTTTTCATTAGCAAGGAAAAGGTTGGTGTCAAAGAGAATCAAAAGATTTCAAAGGAGAGCTACCAGCTGCATGCTATCAGCACACATCACAATGTAACACCAGCGCCGTGCACCTCCTTGCTGCTCCATGATGCACCTCACACTCCTCCACCTGTGCTTCTTGACTAATTGACTGTTTCACCAGTGCCAGTTCACTGACTCAGTGCTTCCAGCATCATCCAGACAGAAGTAACAGAGCCAGGCTTTAGCTGGGCATGTGGTGCACCTGCATGCAGGGTGCTTTACCTTGAGGAAACCACATGCTCAGGGGGCTCTGATGAGCAGCAGATAGAAATGTTCCAAGCAGCACGTCCTCAGCAGATGTGGCAGCATGTGGGAGGGTCAGATGTCGCACCACGGCTGTCTTCGGGCTCTTAGCAGAGGAAAAACTAAAGAAACAGGTGATCTGCAGCAGGAGCTGCACCTTCACAGCTACAGATCCAGGCAGTGCGTAAGAGCAGAGTGAGGGTGTGGATGAAATGGCACGCTGCTGGGTAGCCTGGCTCCGACACAGATCTACAACGCCTGGGTAAAATATATGCAAGTTGTCTCAGACGATCTCCTGAGGGGGAGGGATTTCCATCTGTTTTTTAGAAAACCGAACCAGAAAAGACTTCAAAATTGTAATTTTGTTTCAGCAGCAGCACATGGATTTCATTATGCAGCTTCTAGAGAGATTACTGACATTTCTGAACAGGCGCTGGCAGGCGGATGTGTTGCTTGTTCATTATTTTCCAGCAGCCAGCTCTCAACTACTAGTATTAAAATGTGTTAAACATCGTACAGGCAAAGGGTATGGGAAACAGGTAAAGAGTTTGCAATTACTCGAGAGCGTGCGGATCGCTAACCTGAGTCAGACAAAAGGCTCTCCTTGCCCAGCATTGCTGCTGGCAGCGGACAGCTGCGGATGGGCAGCGGGAGGAGAGGCAAGCTGTGGCAGCCCTCAGCACGTCCCCGCTACCTCCAGCACTCCTCTCCACCACCTTCCTCGGCCAGAGGCTGTACCTGCAGCCTCACTCTTAATTAACGGCCACTAAAACCTGTCCCGTGGCATATGTCATTGCTATCACCGAATAGCAGTCGAAGACCTAGACGCACGTACCTTTCTAGCTTAAAAAATAAGCCCTCCTGAGCTGGAGGGTTACAGCACATCAGTCAAACCCACCTGAAACGATGAAACCCTGCCCAGCGAGTGGGGCTCCAGAAGTGCTGGCAGCAGAGAACTATCACAGAGCTTTCTGGCAGCCTCCGCTAGACACCAGCATATGCTCTACGTTCATTAATGAACTGAGCATACACACGGAATAACAATCAATAAAATTAAGCCACTTTTCCCGCTCCTTACACCTCGCCAGGAAGGCTGACAAAATGGCTGAGATTTATTTCGGGCAGTACTGCTCGCGTGGAGACCCGTGCAGACGGAGGCTGGCTTTGGACACAGCTGAGGACACAGCGAGGTGGGCAAAGAGGGGGGACGCTGGCACCCCCGACACACCACGAATCTGGCTCACTGTCCTGCCGAGCCTCCAGCATCTGCTCCAGGATGAAGCCTGAAGACACAGGGAGCAGCAGCACCACAGGGTTTACGGCTCTCTCCCTTGGAACAGACAAAGGCTGGCCAAGGGACTGAAAAATTAACTCTCGCTCCTATTTCCTAACACATTAGGCTTGCAAAGGTTACTGCCAGGAGCTGGTAAGCCTTCACATTTACCTCTTTAATGCTTATTTTTCATCCTTTTTTTTTTTCTTCCTGCAACTATAATAAATGGCACCTGGAAGCATAGATGCCTGCTGGTCGCTGCCTCCCCGCTCATGCAATGGGTGACGGGTCCATGATATGAGCACAGGGCAACAAAAGCCCATGAACACAAGGAACAGAGGAGAGCAGAGAGATGCCTCCAGGGAGTCAGCTCCTTGCACCAGTGATGTTCCTGGGTGTGCTGAAATAAATTATTTTCTCTTGATAATCCTGACAGTGGTGAAGCTGAGAATTCAATACTGACTATTGCTCTCATGCTTTCATTTCTAAAAGGAGGTTGAAAAATTGGAGTGGAACAGAACTACAGAAATTACTCAAGGACTGGGAAAAATGCCATGTGCTGAGAGCTCGATGGAGAGGAAATGTGATTACACAGGATAAGCACCTCTACGGGGAGAAAAATGCCTGCTACGGCAGGACTCCCTGCCATCCTGAGGAAGGCAGAACAGGCAAACCCGAATGGGAAAACAGCCTGAATGCTTTAGAAGAGGTGGGAGCTGAGCACCAGCTTTACCAGGACTGATGGGCTCCCCACCTCCTCCCAGGGCACGGTGTCTTCTCGGTGCCGACCCTTAAAGCTGGAGCCCCAAAGCCCCGGGGTGCAGCCCTGAGCCCCAGCCTGCCTCCCTCCTGACACCTCCAGATCTGCAGAGGCTGTTGGAAAGAGCAGAGGCTCTGCAGCAGGAGCTGAGCTTTGCCTGGGCTGATTTATCCCAGCGAGAAGAAAATGTGCTGCTGGGAGCTGAGCTCGGCTATCTCCACACAGAATCATATCCCGATCATCTCCCATCCCACACACCCAGAGAATTCAGAGCTGCAAGAACCAGAGAGGAGGAGGCTGACAGTTGCACCATGGAAGTTGTGTCATTTCTTAGACTCTTTGCGAAGAAACCTCTGTTTACAACGCCAGCCCACCAGGTGGAAAGGCAAAACCATCAGTTATTCAGGTCCCAGCAACCAGCTGGGAAACCAGCCCGGGGGTAGCACGGCTCCCTGCATTATTGGGGTGCTCAGAGGCTGTAAAACACTCGCTGATGGTCAAATGTCACCCGCGTTTTCCTTTCTGCAGCACTGACATTAATGCTGGTACCCTGCTTAACACACTCAGACTCAATTCAGCCCCAGACCCTGGTCTCAGACACACAGCGTGCCCACGGCTGCTGCGGGTGGGGAGCAGGGAAAGTCCACAAGTCCCCCGATGCTTCTGTTTCTTTCTCTACCTGGATCTCTGCTGGGCTGGTGGGCTGCAGGTACAAACCTCTCTTACATATTGTGGAAACTGCAGTATTAACTCTGCAGAGCATCACTGCTATCCTGGTTAGTAGCCAAAAATGTCTTAAAATAAAACAAAACTGTTGGGCTGTCACAGGTTCATTTTATAGTTACACATTAATTTTACACAAAATTATAGTGGTGAATTCTTTTGTGTCAATTCATCAGTTGGTTTAAGCTTTTTTTTTTTTTTCATATTTTTTGTTTGTTTGTTTTAGTTTTTCTCACAAATACGCATTTCTGCCCCGACCAGCCTCAAGGCAAGAACTCAGGAAACGTTTTGCTGTCTGAAGCTCAGTGGCTCTCGCGTATCTCCAGCTCACAGAAGCAAACTGCTGTGCCCAAGGTGACTTCTGTGCTGAACTCCTGGTGACACCCAGCAGTTGTGGGTAGGCAAAGGCCCTGAACAAATGTGAGCTGACTGCAGATTCAGCATGCGTACCTCCACGCCTTCGCACAGACACGGTGTTCAATGGGTGAATAGCCCTGATAGGCTTTTTTCCCCCTCTTGTTCTTCTCTTTTTCATTAGCATTTATTTGGCAGTACCCCCAAAACATACTAAATTATTCATGCCTGAGAAAAAGACTAAGAAATATCAAAATCCAGCTACCGGCACACGATGTAGCAACAGAAGGCAAGGTTATTTATAGTGGCAATCCTGATTTTTTTCCTTTTCTGCTTTCGGGAGCCAAAGCAATCCTGAGCAGAGCTGCAATTGGCAGTGCAGTGCAGCAGCGGGGTTGGTCACGCTCACGGTCCCGAGGAGGCTCTCGTCTTGCAGAGTTTTAAATGCACAAATTACATTTGTTAGGTAACAAAGCACGAGATGCAGGAACTTAGAGTAAAATAACAGTAACAGCATCACAGCCATATAAAATGTGCACTACCGAGTACAATCCCAGCCTGTGCTTGCTGTGTCATCGTGCTACTCGAAATGAGTCAGTGGCTGCAGGGATGAGACCCGTGGCAGGAGGGGGCCTGTGCGGCACCGCCTGTGCCACTGCCGACCTGTCCCTGCTGCGCTCCCCTGGGGCCACCACCACGAGAAACGCGGCCCCTTCGGTGAGCCAGCAGGTTCACACCGGGGAGTAGCAGTGCTAATGTAAATAATTCATCACGGAAGGATTTTATGAGAGCTGTAACACAAGCTCCATTGTAAATGTTACAAATCTGTGAAGTTTTGCGGGCTCATCCAGCAGCCACGGTGCTGGCAGTCGGCAGCCCTCTGCCAACAAGTGAGAAGAAAAGCCAAGAGCTTTTTGGGGAGCCCAAGCAGGGCTGTCGGTGTAGGGTGAGCTACACCAGCAGGGCTGGGAGGCTTCCTCCATCCTGGGGCCATGGCCAATGACAGCCAGAAAGATCAGAGAAGTTTCTGTGCGAATTGGTGTAAGAGCTCACAAAGAGCAGAGTGCCAAAACTCCTGACATTAAAGGAGTCATCCTTTTTTTTTTTATTATTATTTGATGAAAATACGAGAAAATAGATAACTTCTTTCCCTTTTACTCCTGCTCTAACAGGTAGAAGTTTGGTTTCATTAACCTTGGAAGATGCTTACCCTGTTATCTCTCTAGCCATCTCCCCCAACACTCCTAACGCCACGTTATAAATCAGGTTTTCCTCATTCTGCCTCATCTAAAACCAAACTGCTACTGTCTGGAACACCCTTCTGTGGGGATGACTCTTACTCCTCTTCAGAAAATAGATTCATTGGAAATATTTTTGTGTTTTGACAATTGATTTCTTATGTGTCAGCCTTAGGGTTCATTTTTAATTGGTGCAATTTTTCCATTTGTCAGCAATACTTCTCCAAATGTTTGTAAAACCTATTAATCTGTCAAGGGAAAAATAATGCTGTAATTCGTCTTTCTCATGTAATTCCTGTCATGTGAGATGTGGTACTCAGGAATGGACAAAACTTTTAATAGAGAAATTACCTATAATAACTTCCTGCATTTTATGCTTAAAAAAAAAAAAAAAAAAAAGTAAAGGAAGTAGTTGAATTCCCACAGCACAGTTCTGCATAATTTTGTGGCTTTGGCAAGAGACTTTAGGGCAAAGCTTTCAAACAATCATACTGAAAATATGTCTATGAGCAACTTGACTAGGTAAAAATTGGGACTTCTGAGCAAGAGATTCTTTAGTCAACCTCAGTAAAACAGCTTACCATTCAGGGACAGCTTCCTTCTGATCCCGATAGATAGCAATTAGCTTATTCAGTGGTACTTGGGGTTCCTAAGCCTTCAGAAACTGGTTGAAATACCATCTTTTCTTTTAATCCTGCCAAGTTCTTAACCTCCCACAGCAGCTACTCAGATAACCCAAGCTGGTGCTCTGCGGTGCTGCACAAACACCTCCTCTTCGTTTTTGAACCAGGTCTGAAACATTTAACAGCAAGTTTCCTGTGTTTGTTTTTCTGTTCCCCACAAGGCTGAGGCTGTGGCTCCGAGATCATTATCACCGGATCCACGCACTACTCCTTTATGCAGATACAGTGCTTTCAGATGGCACCGCGATGGTGAAAACCTGCCTGCTGTCTGCTTCCCTGAAAGATTTATGAAGGCAGCGGGAAGCAGAGGGTACATGATACAGACACAAAGTTAAATGTGCTTTAAGAAACTCATATCATGAGAGCTCATTTATGTAAGATCAGCATCTTTCCCTCCTGGGGCCACGACATTTTTCATCTGGTGCCAAGTGTCCTAGAGCCAGACAAGACCGTGGTTTCACTTCCATCTCCCCCTCCATAAAATACCAAATTTTGGTGTAACATTAACAACCCCAGGCTCACGAAGAAGCTCTGCATAAAGCCCATTGGCACTTTGCAGCCTGTGCAAGGCCAGATCCCCCCACAAAGAGAAAGCTCCTCTGAAGGCACCTCCGTGTCAGTAAGAGCTGGCTGGGAGCGTGGGATGGTGCTGAGCTCTGCTGAACCAGGCTGCTGGCACCGGCACAGCTCTGGCAGGAGAGTTTTATTCATCTACAACATTTTGCTTTGTCCCTCCGCTGGCACTGCTGTGCTTGACCTTCCCACACGTGGGAGCACTCCATGGCTTTAGTGAGGATCTCGTCACATTTATTTGCAATTCATTGCTGGCCAGTGCTGAGGATCGATGGCCATGAGAAAAGGAGGGTTAGAAAAACAACAGAAGGGCTCAGAAAAACTTGTGGGCACATCTCTGGACTGGAGAGATCTGTGTGAAAAGGCTGCTGGAGTCCAGGATGCTCATCAAAAGACTTCAGGACTTGGTGCTAATTGATGCCATTTATGAACTGGTGGTGTTTGACATGCTGCAGCAAAGGGCAATGTGCCTGTTCATCCAGACCATGAATATTTCATCTTTGTCCAGGATTAATCCGTTGGTTCAAGATAAAATGTGCAGACAGATGATAGACTCTAAATTGTGAACCAGTTAAGAAACACATAGCTAAGAAGTTGTATTCTATACTTGAATGTAGTGATTTAAAGTGTCACCAACACTTTCTCTCCTAAGGTCCCTAGATTACAAATGTTTGGGATACAGATGGAGGTTCAGCCTGCTGCTGGGGAGTGCTGCCAAAAAGGCTGTTCAGCCTAATAGAAATATGAGGAATTTAAAAAAAAAAAAAAAATAGAAGAAGAAAAAAGAAAAACTGTTAAGAAGAAAGGATGAAAGAAGTACCAGCTTTACATAACACTATGAGATAGGAGAGAAAATAACTATATATAGTAGGGAAACTTGAGAAAATTTCTGATTATGATTTTCCTAATCCTACTTATTTAGGATTTTTTCACTTTCAAGAACCTGACTGCAGATCTGTGTTAAGAGAGTCAATAAACATTTTTCTCTATATCTTTCTGGACTGAGAAGCGTTTGAGTTCATATTACTTTTTTTTTTTCTTCCTTTTCACATTTGGATACATAGCTTTAGCAGAAAGTGCCTCACGTCTCAGTTTTACCCCATGAAGTCTGCTTTCCTTATTAACCTTTCACAAGAGGCAGTGCTGCCACATGAGGAATCCTCTGCCTCAGAGATGGCAACATTATCTGATCCAAAGGCACAAAGAAAATGGGAACTTCTCTGTGGTCCCAGATGGATCTCAAAAAATTCACTGGGATGTTGAGGGAATAAATTGTGTAGAGAAGACCACAGGCCTCTGTGTTCCTAAAAGTTGACCAAACTGCAAGTTTTCATTCGCATGGCTTATGTTCAAGTTTTTACCTAACAGTACACCAAGAAATCAGAAATAGCCTTTTCTATTGATTTATCAAAGTAAGGAACAGGAAAAGAGCGTAGAGATTTTTTATTTTTTTATTATTAAAACAAACAAAAAAAAAACAAACCCACAACTTTATTGTCTAAAGCTGAGAATTTCTATTTATTTTTTTTTTTCTTGACCAAACTGAAATCTGCAGAACGGACTAGGTAGCTGCCCTCATGTAAGCCATTCCAATAATAGAAACAATCTAGGACTGATGCAACACCAAAGACTTCCCTGATGTGAGCAGCACACTGTGCTCAGGAAACTCTGTACCATTCTCTACAGCATTAATACCGCTGCACAATAAAATCTTGTCACTGGAAAAGACATTTCAAAGAGTAACTGTGAAAATCTTCCACCTAATTGCAAGTTTATTTAAAAAAAATAATTAAAAAAATCAGAGGCTTAGCAAGTTCCTAAACCCATTTCTATCTCAGGACTCCTCCAAGTAGTAAAACAAAATTCATTTGCCACTGCCTAAAAAAAAAATATGAAAAAAGCCACCACATACACAAGCCAGAAGGTGGATCAGAATCCTGGAGCAATTCAAGAGTCATTCATGCAGGTCTATAGCACATTGGGTGCAAAATCTGAGTTGCTGTCAAAGGATGGTTGTTTTCTTCCACATTTCCAAATGTCACTATTGTTACTAATTTTTAAGATCTAAGAAGTCAATTAAGGACATGGAAATTTTTTTCATAGGATGGAAAATTACATATTAATTGTAGAATAATACTGGTATTTACTGCCTGTGGCATATAACTCTAGAATTTCAAAGCACTGTGTTTACCAGTGTCAGATCAGGAAATAAATACGGTAGTGGGGGGCTGTTGGGTTCTAACTCCCCAGATGCTATGAACGTGTCTAAATACCACCCTTGCCCCACAGCACCAGCTTTGTCCTGGTCTGGCCCAAGCCCCCGCAGAGGAGGGAGAGCAGTTTGGTGTTGCAGCAGTCAGGGTTCACCGGGCCAGTGAGCTCAGTGAGTGCGATGCCATTTCAGATGACAGCCCGATCTGGAAATGAAGAAAGATTAATTCATGCCAAAGGCAGAGTTGTGATACCTAAAATGGTCCTTTGAACGGGAATTATGGCACATTAACCCTCATTCTTAATTAACTACGGAATCCATACTGTCCGCTGTCATAAATGTAACTCAGCAGAGCCCCGGGAACTCCGGCTCACAACACGTGCTGGTTTTACAGCTTGATGGAGCTGCAGATGGCCTGCAGAAAAAAAGTGACTTGGATTATTGAATGAAAGCAAGGTGCTGTCTCCACCCAGGGAGCAGGCAGGGAGAAGCACTCCGCTGCTCCAACGCAGCCAAGCCAGCCCAGAAAAGCACACGGCGTGGGAAACACCTCCTGAGCATCTTCCCCTGGAGACCAGCCCCAGAATTTAAAGCTTCCCCCCAAACTGCTGCCTATTGCAGAGTTCTGCTGCTACATTAACCCCTTGCAGAGGCTGATCACACTGCCCCTGGTCCAGGCAGGGGTAACTGTACACGGCTGCTGCTTCGTATTGTTTCCGAGGGAAAAGGGAGAAGCTGCTGCTGGTTTAGTCCAAGCACGGAGGAGGAATATTCACGTTCACTTGGCAGAAAAAGCACCTTAACACCACTGATCCCTGCCACTGCAGGTCCTGGGACTGGGACTTGGTGGAGTCAGCCCTTCCAATGCAACAGCCAAATTTGTTTGCTGAAGTAACAATGATTTCATTCCCAGCCTGTAGTTAGCTGTACAAGATCTCCTACATCTCCTTTTTCCTGCCAGGTGATATTTTAAAATGGGAACCAAGCCCTAAGTGACACCATCTTTACTCCTGGCTTCTCACAAGAATAGGACATTTCATTTGAAGAATCAAGAAATTATAAAATTGTATCACGCGGTACAGAAAACAAATAAGAAATCAAAATAATCCACCTACCAGGCCTACATATTTTAAGACATTTCCATGTTTTCCCTGCTATTGCTCTCTAAAGAACAGCAGAAGGAAAAGTCAAACCCAGCCATCACACAGGAGCCTTGTAGCACACATTGCACTGCATCGAGATGTGGAGATCATTTAAATTGATTTTGATACGTAACCTTATCTGCAGACAGATCAGGTCTGATTTATTTTCCATTGCAGAATGGAAGTAAAGTTCTTAAACACAGAGGAATTTCAAAAACAAGCAAACAAACAATAAAACCAAAAAGAAAACAAAAGCAGCACATCCAGCACAGCTCCACTGGTGCCTGCAAATGCAGCACTTGGTGGAGCTGTGTGTAAGGTGAAGGAAAAAATTGCTACCTATTGCCTTGATAGCTGGAAGTCAGCCTCTATTAGTGAAGGCCAGGAGGTCAGGAGGTCACATCCAAAAAAAAAGGCTTTACATCTACCAAATTGGCACTAGTGCTGCAGGGTAGCGAGACCCATCAGAAGGTGTCTGACTTTTTCAGAGCAAGGAGCCAGCCTCTGGGATTTGTTGCTGATGTTCGTATTTCTGTGTTCTGCTGGACTTGGGGCAAAGCACAGGATTGCCAGTTAATGCATTTCCCTTTGTGGATCCTGATGCAAAGGGTGCCCACACCTTGTAATACACGGTATCTTGTACATGACTGCATAAAATGGCATGACATTACTTTACAAGCATTTAACAAAACCGTCAGACTTCCATATCATAGTTTACTCTTACATATTCACTAAACAATTTCTCATGCCGATGTGTTGCTTCTCTTAAAAAATAAAAGGGATACATATCAGTAAGAGTGACTTATCTCTACTCTCCCATGAAATTACTTTTGCACAATATAGCATTTCCAAAATACACCTAAAAGCGAAGCATCGTGCATGCAGAGACCACAGTTCAGTGCTTGCCCCGAGTGCAGCTGAACCCAGGAGCTGTGACTTTGCACCTCAGCTCCCAACGCCTGGGTCTGAGCGTGGCACTGCCCTTGGTGCACTTCTGCAAATGACTGATTCCCAGGAAAATCTCTCTTCTTCCACCACCTAACCAGCAGAATGCTAAATTGCAGCAGCATTTCATGGGGCAAGGGCCACAAGACAGTTTGAACACTGATGTAAATCTGATAGCAGTTCCCAGTTAGAAGCGGCTCGGTCACGCCACAGGCAAGTTTCAGGTGAAGCAGCCGATCACTTCTTCACGTCAGATTCACAGCAGGTGATGCAGGTTGTTGGGTAACTTTGCCACAGTGACTGGCCAAGGAATTACTAACAGGTTTTCAGCCCAGACAAGACAACTAGATCTCTCTAGTTGATTTCTCAATGGCACAACACATCAGAGGTTATGCTGCTGCTCCTGTGCACAGCCCAGGTTTGTGTCTGACCAAAGCTCATGGGGTCTTTGGCAAGAGCTCGATTCTTTTTACCACAGCTTTTAATTATTTTTCCATAAGACTCACACCAGTTCCTTTTGATCAGTGGCACATTAGACCTTGATGACTTTTTAAAAATTATTCCAGCATTGCAAACTGTATTTACTTGTTTTGTTAGTTTATAAACTGTTCATCCAAAATATCCTCAATTGTTGTAGTTGTTTTAAGTCACTTGGGAGCAAACTATCAAGTCCTGCCTAAACAAAACTATTTTTTTTTTTATTTGTAGGTATTGTGGAGCACTAAAAAGGACAATAACTCCTCATTAAATGAGTGCACCTGCTTCTCGCCAAGAAAAACGCTGAAGCAGTTCACAGATATCAGCATTAGCAACCTTTCTGTTTCCATCTAGACAACACTGCTCTAAGGATTTCTTTTATCATGGTAAAGAGGAAGCAGAAGGCGGTTGGTCAAGGCCAGCAGAAGAGAGAGCATTACCCTGAGTGCAGTGGTACACCGCAACGGGGAATACACGAGAAGGAACAGCTTCAAAGGCCTAAAAGCTATGGAAACTCACTCAGTGTCCTGAAATACACGGACATGAAAAGATGTGCTCTGAAGAGATGGGCCTGTTCACAAGGGCTCGCAGTCTGAGTACATGACAATAATAATGCACTGACAAGGCAACGCTCCAAAACGTGGCATGGCACCGCCTGCACGGCCCCGAGGGAGCACCGCAGTCATCCCAAGGAACAGGGAGTGCATTTGCACCTCATCCAGGAGCATGTGAGCCGTGGAGTTGTCCCCTCAGCACTGCAGGTGCCGCGTTCCCACTTGTTCTATAAATAAGGTTGGTCCTGAGAGTGAACATCAAGCACAGGAGCTGGCCTCTCTCTTTTGCTGTGCTTACTTTTTACCTTTCGGCTAGGCAGACATTATTGCAATAGTAGTAATAGCTACTTACAATTTTCTCCTAGCATCACCCAAAAAAAAGCCCTCAAAAACATTCCCAATAGACCCTTCTCTTGCAGGGACTTTATAAATACATATATACATCTATACAGGTGGAATATTTTACTACTTTTTTTTTTTTTTTTAATTTAATAAACCTCAGTTTATCAAGATTCTAGTTGCAGCATTTATTTTTCAACTCTCAGAAATAAAAAGTTATAAGGCTTTAACATCAGAGGCTCTGGTGGTCAAAAGCCAGCTACAACTACATGCAAGACTCTACATTACACTCAGCTATTTAACACTGAAAGGATTAGCACACACACACCTGTGCTCAGCATCCTCCTCAGTTCCTCTCCGCTCGGTGTACAGACATTAAAAGCCGTAAGAAGGATAGAAGCATTCTGAAATTCCTTCCAGCCCCATGGTGCTGCTTCCCATCTATTCCCATCCATTTGTTCAAATGGCCTCAGGGCCACAAAATTCTCTCCGTAATTCAAGGAAGTAAATGTTGATTTGTGGTGAAGTATCTCCTGTGGCTCACTACCCTATAGCAAAGGCACCGTATTACTTATTCCGTTAAGCAAAATGAAGTTATTGCAAGGTAGCAGTGGAAAAGTTACTGTCTTTTTATTTATGTATTTATTTATTTTTTAAGCACTGTTTTGTTACCCCTTGGTGCTCAGCAGCTCCTGAACTTCTTTGCTGTTTAGTACCTAAGGGCAAATGCCTGTTTGCTCACAGCTCCACGCGAGGTCTCTAAACCACGGCGAGGTTACGCAGGTTGCAGTCCCCCTAAAGAGCTGCAATCTTTCCTAGGTGCAAACCACGACTTGGTTTGCATTTGCACAGCATTCAGCACAGATGCTCCACTGGGCTGTGCTAACTGTGCTTGCTGTCATTTGTGTCCCAGCCTCCTGCAGAGCCGATGCAGGGCACACATAGCCAGCAGAGGGGCGGTCAGCTGCACCGCTGGCTTAGGAGGGATACCACAGCAAATGTACCCACTTCCACAGGCACCCATCACAAACCAGACTGCAGCAAAGCTACTGGCAGCCTCTGCATGCATCTGATAACCTGATTGGTAACAGGGTGTTGTGGTTTAACCAGGACACAGGTTTAAAACAGCACAAAATAAAACTCGTGGCAATGGACACTCAGCCGGTGCCCTTCCCTGCCTGCACACACTCCATGGAACGAGTTGTGCACAAACCTGCCAAAGTGCACAACTTTTTTATTTGCATAAGGAGTAGTGAAAATGTAAGGTAGTTGAAAAGTATTAATTTTCTGAAGCTTCAGAAACAGGCAAGCACTGTTTGTAAGATCAAAAGCAGGACAGTGAACGCAGTACAATGGAGCACCGTTGTAAGAAGCATTTTCATTGTGTTATGTTTTTGATCTCTGACACTAAATTTGTCTCTTCTCCATTGAAAATCTGCAAAGTTGCCAAACCACTAACTTTGAGGAACCCCTGACTTGCAAGAAATGCTTGATCATTATCTCTGACCCTAAGGCACCCATCCCTCTGTTGGGCTTTGAACAGGAAACTCAGAGGGGCTAACCTTCTCCTTCCTATAGATAAATTGATCTCTTTCTCTTAATTGCCACTCCCTCTTGAACTTTGGCTGGCCGTGCTTGCAAGGCTTAGAAGCAAAACCTGGCAAGTGATTTGAATTACAAGGGTTCTTCTAATGTTTTCTTTATGCCTTTTCCTATTAATCTTTGTAACCTCCACTCAAATATTGCGGCACTGCAGGTATTAGGCAGCTTGACCTTTACAACTTCCCATTATTGACCAAAATATAACATTAACACAAAACGCCATTCTTTCATAGAAGAGCTACTTGCCTGGTTAATTGTGAAGAAATTATTCTGTTAGAATAAATGGCTGCAGGTGCTTGTTACAAGAAAACTATTAGAAAATCCTAATTCATTTTCAAAAGAGTTACAGAATTATAATTTATGAAGGCAGCATTCTTTTAACTAGTTGTAATGATGAAGTATTGTGTTCAGAGCTCGAACGATAAGATGCCTGAAGGAGTTCTTCCAATTACAAACAGATTATGCGAGCAGTGTTAGAGCAATGCCACTTTATCTGGAGCAAAGGAAGATCAAATAAAGGCTATGAATGCCTCGCCAATACAAAACACTGAGGCATTCAGGCTGGTGATTAATAAAAGGTCCAAGTCTGAATTTGCAATTATGAGCGTCTAGTAAAACAACAAGAAAATTGAATGAAAACAGGTGTTTTCTCAGTGTACTTACTTGTACAAGATTGCAGTACTTTAGGGAAAGGACCGGATCTTTCCTAAGAGCCATCCCGTGTTTGCTACCACGGCATCAGATTCCAGAGAAAATCTGCAGGTAACAGCCTGAATGTTACTGCTAGTGAATATTATTGTTACGGCAGGAATAAAGAGACAGCCCTGTTACATGCCTCTTGGCATGCTTTTTCAAAGCTTTTTCAAACTGGAGGCTCCAAACTTTCTGTTTTTGGGGAACTTCTGGTTTGTTTGCTTCCTTCGTGTGCTCCCTGGTGGGATCTGGGGCAGGACAACTGGTTCTCTCACCAGGTTTCTTGAACCACAGACAACCCCCAAAACCTGGCAGCCACCAGGGATGTGTTCAGGTAGAGATGTGAGAGAGAGGGCCGCCACAAGCTGGTTACAGCTACCTCTGTTGCAGCAGTGCTGTTTATCAATAAAACAGATGACTCCAGTGATTTCCTGACCTGATACATCCCCGGTGGCTTACCAACAGCATCAGTTTGCAAAACCTACATAAGCTGGGAAAAAGACAAAAAACTTCAGACTTAAAACTCCATCTGTAATCATATGGGATCAGCTGGTCTGCTATTGCTAAGCCTCCAGAAGTACATGAAATCTTGGTCAGCCAGCTACAGCAGGTGAGAATTACTTGTCCTTCCCTTACGCATGGGCTCCAAGAACAGAAGCAGCCACCTGAGACCTCGCAATTCCCATAACGTAGACAAGTACTTTCTGACCTTGAAACACTTTCAGTAAATCCACTGATATCCCGTATTCCCTGTATGCAGCACTGACTAATAGGGCAGCAAATGTTAGACACTGAAAGGTATTGACCATCAAGGGGGTCTCAGGTTTGTCTGACCCCATCCCAGGTCACAAGTGGGAGAGTGCCAATAAGGACACGGCACAGGCACTGCCAACCCCGCACCCAGCACTTGGCTCTCTGCAGGGATTGCTTCGGGACACCAAACAATTGAAGGGAATTTCCTTTAACGGGTACACTAAATACTCAAAGATGGCATAATAAACAAGTCTGGTTCACAAAATTAAGCTGCTATAGTTTACAAGGACTGTGCAGCAACTTCACGTACCAGCAATTCGGAAAGGCAGGTAAATAATTACTGGCAGGCATGGGCTGTAATTCCTGCATGCATACAGCTCACAAACCCTTCCCATCTGAATTTGTCCTTTTCCTGTGTGCTAATTTCTTAGGAGATCTTGATATTTGAGCTTCATGAATATTAAAACCAGTTCTGCGCGGAGCTGTGAGAGCTTTGTGCAGCCTTTCACTGCACTCTGCATGCCCTCGGTGGAAGGAGTTGCATTGCACTGCAGTTTATGATCTTGGCTGGGTGTGAGTCAATGAATGCACACTCAACTGTTCCCCTGTGCTTAATGAAGGTCGTAAAAGCCAGTGAGAGCTGTAATACATTCTGATTTGCATATCCAGGCTGAACAACCCTGTTCACTTTTGCGCCTTACTAGCCTATTGTACAGCTCATCAGGCGTACTAGAAGAGAGTTATTTTATTTGTCCAAAACTTGCACAATAAGAACAAAAATGATCCCTCAAGGCTTTTCCTTCCGATAATTAATCATTGTAAAAGACTGCATTGATAAATAAGGAAAGAGGTTTCACAGAGCTGCTGTTCAAGGTCTTCTCTGCCAACTCATCCACTACCCAAGTCCTACTACTCTCTGAAGGTGAATGCTGAAGAACATGCATAATGCACATGCTATCTTTGTTTATCAGTCTCAGCTCTGCTCAGGACATTCCCTTCCTCCACTTTACAAGCTGTCATGAAAATCTTTTCAGAGTCAAGTCTCCAAGAGCAGACACGAAGAAAGAGATGTTTTATCAACCCAGATAAATTAGGGCAATGTCCTTTATTAAAGCATGTTAGTAAAGCCCTAAATCTGTCTTCCAGAATTCCTTTCTCTACCTGATTCTAAAATAGTCAGTGGAAGTGTGTAATTCCTCATTATTTCTACCAGGCCTTATCTTTGTGTTCATACCATTGTGGTGAGTGCAGCTCTTCACCGCTCTGCAACGTGCAGTGCAGATCGCATCAATGCAGAGCAAGTTTGAAAAAGCTGCTAAGGTCAGAGTCTTGCAACCATTGGCACCGTAATTACAAAATTCATGAGCCACACAGCACAGCCACCACAGCATGGTCTGCGTGGAACCAGGTAGGAGCATGCTGATCAGGCACTATTAATAACAAGACGCACTGTGGACCTTTCACCGCAAGGAAGAGGCAGAGAAGAGCTGGGCACTAAAGACTAAGCAAAGGCACCAAAGATGGGCTCTGTTCCTTACCTGAACACAATTTGGCAGCATGCAGATCACTCAAAAGGGAATTCGTTTTAAATTAGTCTGGACTGTACAAAACCCAGGGGGAACAGGATGAAGCCCAGCCTAAAAGCCTGTCTCTGCTACAGCTTCATCCCTCAGGTCAAATTCAAATGGGAACTGGCTTCCAAAGCCAGGAAGACCCCAAAGAGGCAGAACTGAGATGATCCCTAGCTAAAGCCAGAAGCCTTCCCAGTAGCCTGGGAGCCAGGCATTAAAATTCCTCAGACAGATATCATTGTCAGACCTCTTGTGTATGCCAGAAGAAAACACCAGAGAAGCCGCAGTCCAACCAGAAATGAGAATTTCATGCTTTTGAATGTTTTGCAGATAACTTCCCACAGTAAAATCGGTAAATCAGAAAGAGGCTAACGTAAGTCTTCGTATAATGCATCGAGATGTACTAACAGAAACCTGTAGCTCTATCCTGGTCTCATTTATATTAAGACGCTTCCGCTAGTGTTTGCACAAGGACATCGCCTGAGGGCAGCTGAAGATACAAACCACCATGCCCAGTGCAGGATCAGCATCGGCTCACACGGAGCCCTCCCCAGGAACCAAGCACAACAAATAAAACGAAGCTGGTCTGGGGCCAGTGGGAGGACGGATGACTTGAGCTAATTTGAACCAGGCCAAACGAGGCAGCAGCTGCGGAGTGGAGCTGATGCACAGAGCAGCGATGCCGACACAGGCAGCTTTCCCTCTGCTGCTATGACTGATGGCAAAGAGAATGACACTGGAGAGTGAACAGCAAATGTCCAGATGATTTAAGAGGGTCTGAACTACAGAACACTAAATAAATATATTCGTTACTGAATCCTTCTTGTTTTATGTAGCTGTGGTGCTACATCACCTCATCAGCTCCCAGAACAATAGCATGGCTAAGAAACATGTGGCTGTAGCAACAAGGAGGAGGAAGACAGAGGAGAATTAAATGAAAATCTTTAAATTCTAAACACTGTAATTTACGTTGACATACACGTAGGGGGATGTGGGCAGTATTTTTTAATGGGAGAAAAACTGGAGAAGATGCAGGAAAGCGCCACCAAAATAATTCGAAGGTTAAAGAAAATACTTTATATGGAGCCATTTAAAGAAATCACTGTTTCTCCTCACCAAAAAGGAAAAACAAGAGGGAATGGTGGGGACGGGGGGCAGGACACCTCTGTCCCGAGTCCCACGGGGCCCCAGCTGCAGGCAGGGACTGCAGGTGAGCACGACCCCCGCTCCCTGCATTCAGATTCTGTGCAGTCTCATTGAAACTACAGAAATTTATCTCAGGTCTTTGTGCCAAGTTGAAAGAGTCAGGGGAAAAAAGGTTATGGTTTGGTCCGTGGCCGGGAGTATCCATTTCCAAATCAGCCTGGTTTTAGTATTCCAGCCTCAGCCCTGCTTTAGTGCAAAATGACCAGAGCGAAACCACACGCCCAAAGGTTAAAGACAGGCAGGTAATCCAGGAACTAAAAATAAAAAGATACGAAAGCTCGTGCAGAAGGGAGCATTAGCAGCTACCATAAGTGATACAGACATGCAAGCAGATGCAGATAAGGGACAAAAAGAAGAAATAGCAAGTTTTGAAAGATAAATTGAGATTTATCTGAGAGTTATTTCTTACGGCTCTGTCTCCCTGATAAATCCACAGGGGGTGGTGATTCATTTTCAAAGCCTTGCTTGAGGATTTAGCTATGTGATTCCCATTAACACCACAGCCAAATCCCTCCACACCATTTCTGAAGTCTAGCACCAGACGCAGGCACGGGGTGACAAAACAGTTGCAAGATACAATCAGGGGGCAGTGAGAGGCAGGAGTTACCAAATGCTATCTGTAAGGACTGAAAACATCGTTTTATATAAATGAATTGCAAAAATAGAAGCAGCAAATGAGAAGGGATTGTGGAAGGTGTTGGTTAATAGCTGACTGTGTGAGAATGGCACATTGAGGTGTGGGAGAGGCCACCAGGAATGCTAGGGGAAGATAATTTTGCAAGACTTGTCTGTCCTAAAAGACACAATTAATTATTTACACTGGATTTACATGCAGGCAGTAAGCAGAGTCTGGAAATCAAGCACTAATAAAGAGATGGAGAACTGTCTGTGCATGTCAGTGTGCTGCTGTGCCCATTGCCTGAGCCACCAGGACTGTGCTGCTTGTGTGCCCGTCACACAGCACTGTTAAAGTGAGTAAATATTGGTTAATGACACCAAAACCGTCACTCATAGCCTGCACAAAGTAGACAGCAGGCATGGAGGGTCAAAGCATCTAAAAAAAGCATCTTCTGCTGACCCCAAATCACACTCATGCTCCCTAAACTATGACCAGACTTGAAAGTAAAACCTGCCTTTCATTTTCTTCTTTCTTTTTTTAATTACAGATTGAGTGAATGTTTTCTTGATAAGTGGCAGTTTCATCAAAACTATCTTTGAAATACTCTTACCTCAAAAATTCAACAATGATGTCAGGTTTCTTTCAATTTCAAACATTTCAGAAATATTATTTTATTTCTAAGATATTAAAAACTCAGAATTCATAGTAAAAACGTTCAACTCTGTTTAAAATATTTCAGTTTTCTGATACTGGCATTTCTAATAACTACCAATTATTTTACCAATTATTTACCAATTATTTAATTTTAAATGGAACAGAAAAAAAGTATTCTTAAAAAAAAAAAAAAACACAACTGCTTGAAGTCTTTGTTTCATAAAATGCATTCTTTGCTGAAACAAATGAAATTTTGTGATGTCATCCATACTGTAATGCCACAAGAAAAACTAGAGAAGAGCAAAACTGGAGAGGTGAATGCAAGAATGATGAGAGAAACTTAATTAGATGTGAAAATGTTAATGAGAAGTTGTGTATAATACATGAAAAAAAGATGCAGTCTTCCATAAGAGACATTTCATCAAAGATTTTGTTGCTGTCTAATTATAAAAGTAATTAAAATGGTGTTTGTATGAAGCCCCTATGTGGAGGAGAGAACAATAGGATACGGAGAGGGATAAATGGATAAGACTTTAAAGAAGAGGCATTAATCAGAAAGTGAGGGTAAGTGATCTCCCTTGTTATAATGAATTTTAGTGAATTGCTGCCATTTCAAACCATTTCAAACCAGGCTTTTGCACTGGGAAGAAATGTTTAACTCATTGCTTGCGTTTTGGAGGTTAATCTATTATAATTTATTCTGTGAAATAGCTGCAGCTATAGAGAAAAAACGAAATAGATTGCATTAAACAGCCAAAGTCTATCCAGTCTCTGCCAGAAAAAAAAGAAAAAAAAATGAAGAAGAAAAAAGATAAATTTGGAAGAGTTGTTAGATGACTAGGAAGATGTAGAGATACTCAGAGGTGGCCCAGAAGATTCGATTGCTGTTCTCCTGAGGTCCACCAGCTGGTTTATCAGCCTCAGCGATGTCCTCATTGCAAGGTGACCCCGCCGTGAGCTCCTCTGGGCTCTGCCAGCTCACAGCTCCCTCTGCACTGGGGGCTTCAGGATTTGGAGGTGACATTTATCACACCACTGCTGTGCGGCTCCCAAAATGGAGCGAGAGCACGGGGCTGGAGGTGGGCCAGCACGAGCCCTGCTTCACACGAGTTTCCCCAGGAAGGGAGAGGGGGAACTCAATCACCCCCGGCATCTGCAGACAGAGCGCATTCACTTCCCTCACTCTGATCAGCTCCTTGAAGGTTTTCCAAAGATAAAATCACAATAGGTAAGCCCATTAGCAGAGAGGAGTTAGAAAGGTGGCTTTTGAAGAGGAGGAGCAGGGTCCTGGGTGGTGAAGAAGCCTCCTGCAGGGCTCCAAGCTCCAGGGTCTGCCGCAGGAGCGATACGGATGGACCGGGAGCCATCAGCTTGTGGGTGGGACAGAGCACACACAGTGATGGCACAGGGAACCAGGCTGGTTTTGTCACCTGAACAGACAGACCCACATCATTTCGCATTTAACAACAACGTTTGGCTTTGCTTTAAGCAAAAAGGCGATCAAAATTTTTATAAGAAACCAAAGGGGAGAATTATTGCCAGAGAGGAGCAGCAGAGGACATGAGCAGCAGATGAAACAGGTTTATGTGGAGGTGTGCTACAGAGAGCCATTTTCTGTAGCTATGTTATCACATTTTGAAAGTCCTAAAAACGGGGACTCTGTGGTGTTTAAGCGTGCCTCGCTGGAGAGGTGCCTCGCTGACTGCCCTGCTCCATGGCACGGTGCTTGTCCAGCCAAACCGACCGCCGGCACAAGACATCACGCCTTTCTGTGCCACGTTAACGTGGAGCAGCCAAAGGTCTGACCCCTGAGTTTCACTGGGCAGGGTTTGCCTGCACCTCCAGCTCTGCTAACGTGCTGCCGTGCCCTTCCTAGCAGAGCAGGGGGAAGGCAGAGCTCTCTCTAGCAAAAAATACACGGAGGAGGAAAAGAACCAAAGAAACGCTGCTTTCCTTAAAATGCTCAAAAGCATAAAAATATTTTTCCTCTGTCAAATCTGAAAACCTTCAGACGTTCAGATGAGAAATGCTGGTAAAACCATGTTATGTGCCTACAACGTTATTTAGGAAGGGCTAAATGACCTTCATCGACTGCTTTGTCATTATGAACCTGAAATATGTATTACGGATCAAAGACCCCTTCAGCCTAGCCCTGCCCACCCTATCTCCATCCCTGATCAGCCAAGTCCTCTGCGACTACTCCGAAGTATGGCTTTTCCTGCAAGGTTGACAACTGCAGGTCAAGCAACAGATAAAGGTGGGAGTCAAAAATTCATTCCAGGTGTGACTGGAGCAAACTGAACGTCAGAAAAACCTCTGGGTTTTAATTCTACCCAGCAGATCCTGGGACGCACATGCCGCCTGATGCCCTTTTTTCTGTGCATGTTGCTCTCAGCATCCACTTTTTAATGTTGCCTTCCCTTTCATACCTCCTTCCTACAGCACCTCCCACAATGGGACCCAGACAGTCAAATCTAGAGGTAGTGCCATGACGTCCTGATGAAGATACCACCAAAGACGTAAGTACAGCACGTGCTTGACCTGTTCCTTGGCTCCTGAGCCAGGAGCTGCCAGGAGCACATCCATCTTCTCAGCCTCTTCAAAAACTCCATTTTCCACTTGGTAGCTCTCCCCAGCAGGGATGCTGCAGCTCGTGCTGGTGATGGGCATGCTCTCTGTGGTGTGGGATGTAGAGACTTTACTGACTCCCTTCTACATTGGGAAAAAAAAAAAAAAAAAAAAAGTATTTTTGAATCTTAACTTTTTTTCTTTCTTTCTCAAACTTCTCAATTCCTGTGTGAAAAAAAAGGATCTGGCTTTTATTTCATAGCACTAGGGAATTTCATAATACACTGCAGTCATACATAAAGTCATGAAAAAGGAAACAGCTTCCCACTGCAACTAAAATGCCTTGATGCAGCACATATTCTAAACAGAGAAAACACTACCGGGCAGGGCTTTTTATCTTCTAAATGTCCCTGCCATTTTAAAGGGATTTATTTATTAATGTCTATTATGAGCACAAAGATAATACACAAGCACAGCATTCTTCCATATTTTATAAAATAAGGAAAAAATAGTCACTGCAGAAGAAGCCACCATGAATTCAGCTTAAGCATGAAACCGAAATGTGTGAGAATTTAGGTAAGAAAATGACAGGCAGGACAATGGTAAAGGTACACACGCCTGCTGCTAAACTATCACCCTCTTTTTCAGTGCAGGTATGCTTTTTCTTTTTTTCCTGAGTGTAAGGAAATAATATGAGACACTTAGCTCCCAGTTTTGTTTGGACACTTTTCTGTTGGTTTCTAAAACTGGCCAGCTGCTGCCTGTTCTCCTGTGAGCTGTCCCACTCTGGATATGGATTGACACTGGGAAATCCACCGGTCACTTCTGCCTGGTGCTCTGCTGCATGATCCAAAACACATCACTACCTGTCCTTTAACATTTTTGTTCTTTCCCACAGTTTTATCCCAAGCCTGGGTGTGAAATTTATGACGTTACATTGGATGGTAACAGGAAATTTTAGAGCAAAGAGTCTTTTTCTCCCTTAACAGTATTTCTCTTTGTAGCCTTCCTCCTGGTCTTGTTTGTTCTCCCTGAGCCCGTTTACTTTTTGTCCTTTGCAGAAGGCAGTCCCAAACCGTGTCAAAGCATCGTTGTGACCATGTGGCTTTCTTCTCCAATGCTTTTGCTTCTGGCAGCTCTGAGCACCCGGAGGCTGTGCTCAGATGCAGAGCAGGAGCTCTGAGCTCTGGGAAAGATGTGCTTATTCATTTCACCCACCTCCAGAAACTGCCATCTGCAAGCATAGGCATCCTGAGACTGGTGTCTAAAGCACAACAGCTTCACAGCTCCCTCAGGTAAGTTTCTGGTGGAACATAGGTGATAAAAATCTCATATGGAGATGCTGAGGGAGATGATGAAAGAAGCTGATAGATCTGGTGATCCCTGTCAGAGAGGAGAAACTCCAAAGATTTCCGATGATAAAGGCAGTAGGTGGTGCTTGATGAGTGAAGGATGAAGAAAATGTCAAGGAAATGTCTATGCTATGAGTAGGAGAGCACCAGGACTGCCTGTAAGCAGAGGCCCAAGAGCTTTATTAAAACAGCAGGAAAAGACAATGGGAAGGAGGGAGGAGGAGGGTGGGTGGTTGGAGCATGAAATGGGAAAAAAAAGGCATAGGTGTCCAGAAGTAAAGGAGAAGCTGAAAAGTGGAGGGAAACAGTAGAAAGAGGAGGGAAGCTCATCACCACTAACACTATCATATATATAAATATGTTCCATTTCCCTGGTTTTAGGAAGCACACGTGTCTGTGGGCAGCCGAGGTCCATCTCTACTGAGCTCAGCCTTGACCAGTTTACAAGACATGGCTCTGATGTGACTGCCCACAGCAGCCAGGTTGAACTTCCTGACTCAGCAAGTCTTCTTCTGATCCTTTTCCTGGTCTTATTCCTCTGTTTCTTTGGAATATTTCCCAGCTGCGTGGCTGATTGTCACACCTTCACCACCACCCTTTGAACTCTCCAGGACTAGGCAGCTTCTGTGCTTCTGGAGTTATTTTCTCTTCCTTCAAAGTTACAAACACCTTCAAACTAAATATGAAAAATTAAATGAGATGAGAAAACTATGCCAAACCTGACTTGAAAAGACCTCTTTTTCCTAAGAAAACTAGAATTAAAGTTCCCCTACCATTTGTTTTTAATAGATAGGCATTAGTACTGAGAATGCTAGAATTACTGAGATGCTTTGAAACACTAAAACCTTTTCCAATTCATGTGAATCATATTTTTAACATCAATTTTGTGTTAGAAATCACTGGCAGACATTAAATCATTTTAGACACTGCAATTATAAACAGATTAATATTCACTCAAAATGAGTCTCCTGTCAATAAGAAACAAAGTAAGGTTGCATCAGAAGGACCAGAATAAAAATGCAGTTGCAGACTGCACAGCAAAGTATTTAAATAAATCTTTCTAAGGCCTGGTATTTCCCTGTGCAGCCTTACAGCTCCTGGGATAGACTGGACTATTTAAATGAGCATACACAGAAGACAGAGTGAAAGCTGAGCAACTGGGCTTTATTTTAACAAATTATTTTTATTTTGACTCTCATTCCTGGGATCAAAATCATGTCGTATTGAATTATCTTATATACTGGAGAAGGTTAGGAATGGTCTTTTTATTTTTTTCTTCCAAGCCAGACGCACAACACTCTACCCAGGAAAGATTTATACCTAAGTAATGTAGGGAAAAAAAAATAGAAAGACCAGACGAAGAACCATTATGCTGGTTGCAGTGCAGGACACGGGGTGTTACTGGGAATCTCAAGCTCAACATGAATCAGAAATGTAATTTTATTGCAGAAAAAAAAAAGAAAAAAAAAAAAAAACAGGCCCTGAAATGTTTTATTGGCAGTAGACTGCAAATTCAGAGAGGTAGTCAGTCCTCTGTGCCCTTCTGTACTGAAGTACTGCACACAGTTTACACCAGTGCCTGTACTGTGGGTATGGATGGTTGGGGGTGAGGCCAAAAAATGGTGATGGGCGTAATCAGAAAATAATCACAAATCAGAAAAAAATAAATAAATAACATGAATGACCTACAAAGAATGACCGAACAAAGTAGGATTTGTAAACCAAGACAGAAGATAGATTTGTACAGGCAGTAGTTTTCAAGGTCATAAAGTCTGTTGCATGCTCACTAACTATAGGACAAGAAGTCATAAGCCTAAATGCCAGGAAGGAAGGCTTAAATTAATTCCCCCCAGAATTAAACTCTAACACAAGGGCTACTGAAATCCAGCAAGTCATTGCTTGGGAAGCTTCAGATTCAACATCCCTGGAGTCTTTCGGAAGAAATCCATGTTTCTGCCTGAAAATACCAATGTGTGGCACATCATTATCTAGTGTAGCAACCAGACTAGAGACTTCTTCCAGTCCAATACAGGCGCATCAGGTTGTACATATACAGAGAAAAGGACCCTAAGAAGTGAGAGGCACAGGGAAATCCTCAGCGTACAATATATTCCAAACTTAATATTCCCTTTCTTATTTCTTTCCTTCCCTAATTCCATCCATTCTTAGAGGTTTCCATTAACATTACAGTTCTGGGTACCCCAAAGGCAGACTGAGCCTGCCCAGTCCATTTAAAAGCTCTTTACATACCCATGGAAAGAAAGTTTCCACAGTGCTAAATGGGAGAAAGAGTCTGATACCTGGTAGATACCTCAACTGACATAGGCTTAAAAAGAGCTGCCCACAGCTCTTTTTTTTTTGTTTTTCTAAAGTTAAAGCTAAAACACGAAATTAAAGATTGTCATTACATGAGATGGGGAAAGATGTCTGATAGTAAGGGAGCATTTTACTTCAATAATAAACATTTATAGGCATCGGGCATTATCAGTTCAGCACCACTGTGGATATATAATTTTCATAATTTATAAACCATCAAAAAAACTCACCAAAAGCAACTAAGCCACATTCCTTTACACAAAGTATACTTTTCACAAGTTAGTTCTAGCTGTTCCCGCATTTGTGTTTAAGGATCAGTAACACCAAATAGGGTCTTAGTCATTTGTGACAATTTCACTGGGGTTACTGCAGCATAGTCATCATTTCTAACATTTCTGTGAGAATAGCAACAGCAAGAGGAGCATATAGGAGAGACCGACTTATCATCCTAATAGCTCATGCCTGCTGCCAGTTTATCAATCTTTGAAATATTAGCAAACAATTCCAATTATCACCGAGAAAAGTATTCCTGCCTTTGTCCTGCTCCACCTGTAGGCTAAAGCTAATTAATGCAACACAGCGAGAAAAATATATCACAATAAAGGATCAAGCTTTCTCTGCACTCACTATACGTTCTCCTGGCTCAGCCAGGATTCAAAGACTGCTCACAAATGTCCACAGGCCAATCTGAGTGGTAGAAAGGATGAAGCTGTCAGAGAGGTGAAAGATGAGTTGTGCTTAGTGGAAGAGAAATTAAAATGATAAGAGCTGAGCAGTATGCAGGTGATGGATGTCAGCAGGGAAATGGAAAGTAAAAAAACCAATTAGCACATTAACTTCTTCCTAAACTCAACCTCATCTTCTTGGAGGCTTTGCTCTCCTGCTCAGACCATTCTACCTGATCCCATACTGGATCAGCCTAGTAGGCTCCCCAGCCCCCCAAACCCTCAGTACTGTGCCATGAAAAGGGTCTGAAAACCCTTGTTGGCTTTGGAAAAGAAATACTGAATTTATTTAGACAACCTCTCTGTATTGTTCTCGTCTCTTGACCGAAAACGAGAGTGCAGATTCTAACCTGAGCATGGAAGGATGCTCACTGAGCACACCCAGAGAGCGCCTACACAGGAGCTGGAAAAGTCAAAGTGATTTACGTTTCAGCAGTCAAGGTGTCAAGGCCAGGCTCTCCGGGAGATCAGTTCTCTGAGAAATTGAACGTGCTCCACAAAAGATGAATCACAGCATGCAAATACATGGATCACGTCCTGTCCTATCTGCCAATGCTGGCTCTGCCTTCGCTAGCTTTGCTACAGATATTTGCATTTCACACAAAAGAAACAAAGAGCAAGTGAAGATTTTCCATGCCCGGGCTGAATTCTCTGTGTTCTTCACACAGTCAATGGATACAGGCACCCAGTAAGCAACTGTCCCCAAACTCCTCTCTGGAGAATTAGAGGTGATCCTGACAGTTAATGCCAAAGGTAAGGGGTAGAGCTTTGGAAAAATGAATCTAGGTAAGTTTTATTTCCATATTAAGATGCTAGATACAAATTCTGCTGGGATTTACACTGGAAGAAATCCCGCAAGCTCGAGCAAGAAGACAATTTCTTCTCTGTATTTTAAGAGAAGAAGTTACAGGGATTTAAATAATTTGACTTGACAACTTCCTTCAAAACCATCAGCCTACCACTGCACCATAGCTCTGCTACCACCACATCCCCGGCCAGCAGCTGCCAGTACTGCTTCTGTCTGCCCCAGAAGGACGTGGGCTTACCCAGACGTCTGCAGATGCAAACTTCTGAATCCGTGTGAATCAACGGGCCTGTCCGAAACCCAGGGAGGAACATGGAGCGCAGTTATTTACAAATAGATATGGGGATGATTTTATTTGACCTGAGATCTAGCACAGGCCTCTCCTCTGATTAAGAATAAAGTTAAAATCAATCCCTTTCCTAGGCAATAAGAAAGTTTGACCGATTTATCCCTCATCTGAAAAAGGTAAAATCGCATCTGCAAGAGTGAAACCAGAAAATTCCATTAGTCCATTTCCTAATTAGATTTGTAATCAGGTTATACTGTCTAAAAGAGGTTTATTTGGTCAAAAAGGAAGTCTGAACTTTTTGAACCCAAGGGAACTATGATTTCATTGTGGATAATGCCAGGAAAAAAAAAAAAAAGGTATTAAAAGGAATGAGACAACATAGGTAGTTGAGCATTGGCACAGAAAACTGCTATTCTGACTAAATGTTTTCTTCCCTGTGCTTCTTTCTGGATACTTCCCTGCAGCAGAACCCCCTACCTCTACATCATGGTACTGGGGCTTCCAACAACCAGCGTCCTCCCCCTCCTTTTTTTAAACAGACCTTATAGCGTTATCTGAAAGTATAGCATCTGGTAAATCCCCAAAACACTGTATTTGCCTTCTGTCATTCACTTCCAAACAAACTGCTTCAGGTATCGCCCCTTCTAACCTTCCAGGTATTTTGTAGAGGAAAAGTCATGCCTTCCCTCTGGCAGCCTTAATGCAACTAAGCTAGAAGAGCATCTTCATTTTATTTCTGTTCAAAGCAAACAATTCTCAGTCAAATCAATGTAGACCTCTTACTTAGATGAACAAAATACAATGCATCATCAAAAGATAGCATATTACATAATTAATTTAATATTAATGAACTTTATTTCATGCAGAGTTTCACAGGGTTTTCTATTTAGTAACTGCATTAGGCTTATGGAACCTCCTAGAAAAATGAAACTTTGAAATTAACCAGAGGTATAATAGAATTTACAAGTGGAACTTAATTATGGCAAGCTATTTTTTATGCTTTGCTAGCCAAATTAATACTTCGATGTCATTGTTTTATAAAAATAAATCATAAACCCTATAGAAATGATTAAAATACATGCAATTACAATCCTCGAGATAGCAGTAGAGGAAAATAGAGCAGGAAACAGAACTGTAGTTATATTCTTTTCTTTTCTGTCCCCAAGCTCCATATAGCATTTCTTCCTCTTTATCTCCAATTTAATAGGCAATAGTTGCTTACCATATTGTACACACATATTAGCCCTCTTAACAACCCTTAGATTAGGCCTAATCCTAATCTTTAAAAGCCAGAACAATTTAACAACATCTAGAACAACTTCAGCACAGTAAGTTCCTTATCACTGAACTCCAAGGTCTTTTGTAAAAGATGCATAAAGAACTACTTCCAGGAATGTCCTGGAATCACCCCCAGTACCTATTGCACAAGGCCAAGGTGCATCAGACGACCTTGGACAATTCCTTTATCCTTCAAACCTAAGCACCACTGGGCTGGCTGAGGCTGTCCCCTCGTCCCCACCCACACCTCCTCCAATTACTGTGCCACTATGCATGTGTGTAAATATCCTCATGTGTTTCAGTGTTCAAGAGATGCTCTGGATAACTGCATACCAGAGGGAAAAATGAAAGGAATTTTTCTGGGAATTATCTACCCCCAAAGGCCTTTCCTTTGTCCCCAGCCAGTTTTGCTGTAAGACCCCATATGCAACAAACTGATGTATACGTAAAGGTCTAGCTAAACAGTCTGAGGTAGCAAATCCAAGGACTGAGAAAATTAATTCCACTCAGGACACCAGTATGTGAAATGAAGTTTTGATGAAGTTATTGGAGACCAGATCCATCCAACCACACAGCCTTACCTTTGTGCTTAATTTTAAGTTCTAAGATATCCCCTGATACTTATGGGATTATATGTGGTTCAAAAAGGCTTCTTCGCTTTCAAAAAGTTTCCATAAATCATGACACCTGATAAATACTTAATTTTATTTTTGTCTGAGATCTTGAGCCTCTTCCTTATATTAATATTGCTTACCACTAATAATGGTGGGGGACAAACCTGCACATGCACACACGGAGAAAGTTGTCTTATAGTGTCCTGCTCTTCCCAGCGTGGGATTCAGTGACAATTCCCAACATACCTGAGCCATTCTTACAAAAGTGTGACCTCACCTAAAGCACAGAAGTAGATTGAACAAAGTTCTAGATATATTATTAGCAGTCAAATAACAAACCAAATACCCTGTTGGTTGACTAATGTATTTAAAAGTAGCATTTGAATCCATCGTATCCTCAAAGTCCCTGCTTAATTAGAGGACTGACCTGATGTGATGGCTACGCTGCCTGCATAACCACCGAGTTTGCAGGGAGTTTGGTTTTGTTGTTTTCAAACAACGTTCAGCTAGGCTCTCAGAAACATACCTGCATAAACAATCAGTTTCATAATTAAATATCTACCCAGAAAGACTGCAGCAGAAGTAGAACAAGGTCCTCCGGCACACCCCGACAAAGACCATAGGACAGTGGGGCTTCAGCAGGACAGAGGTGCTGGAGCCAGGACTAAAATTCCCCACCCGCCAGACGCCTTCCCAAGGAACTGTGAAGGCCCAGGGGTCCCTCCTCGTATGTGAAAGGAGGGCATCTGCACTCAGGTCCTTGGTCAGCGAAAACTCTGCTTTGGCAGTCCCCAAAGCACGGCTCTGCTTCCACCCCCAGGTGATCTGGGAACTGGGTGAATCTCCTGGCTCCCCAAAACCTGCCCACACCTGCCACGTCATGAAGGACCTGACCCCACCAAAGACACTGATGGGTACAGGAGGGTCTGCCTGCTCGCAATAAACCTGGCACCTCTCCTGTCGCAGCATCTCTCACCCCAGCCCACATTGGCTATGAAGACCATGGTCTGGAAGCTCTGTATGAGATGAGGGCAGCCCCAGGTTTAGCTGTCAGAATTCCCCTTTTTTCCACCCTTCCATATCCTCTTTTAAACATTTTCAGCATCGGTACCCAGACGTGGAAAACTGCTGTAGGTGGGAGCAGCAGATGGCTGTGACACACCAAGCTACAGCTCCTGCCAGCCCTGCTACACCTCCCTCCTCCACAGAGGCGAACTTTCCCAAAGCCAGACACCAATTTTGCTTTTGTGCTTAAGTCAGACTGTAAAACAAAACGTAATCCCCCAAATAAAACCCTATAGCCACTGTACGCAGCTGTGCTGCAGTGCTAGAAATGCAAGAGAAGCAGATCAAATTCAGTGCTGCATCAGGACAACCACGGCTCCTTAGAGCAACCCCCCTTTACCCTTTTGCATCGCTGTGTTGGTTCCTGGAGCCCTTCAGAGTTGCCAAGACAAAAGCCTCCAGCAGCACACAACAGCAGCTTTCTCCTGGTAGTAAGCTAAGCAGAAAGCTCCCTGGGATCACTGCTTGGCACTCTTTGCACCATGTCAGTGCTTTCACTTTCCTACAGCACTCATCGCTAATTCAGGAAGGTGCTTTGCTGGGCAGCATTTTCCCTGCCCGGTCTTGCTCTTCATGTGAGCTTCACACGTTCATTAGGGATTTCTTGCTGCTGCTCTGGTGCCAGCAGAAAAGGTTCAGCAACCAGCCTCACGGGCTGAGCTAGCAGGCACGGAGCCTCTGCAGGTTCAGCAGCAACCCACTGCTCTTCTGGAGAGAACAGAGGGAAGAGAGCGAAAATTCAAGCGTCATGAATCTGTGTTAGCATCGAGAAACGAAGCGTAATAGTCAGCAGATCTTGGAGCTGGAGAAATGTCTTGCTTAGAATAGGGATGCCAGCACCATGCAAGAGACGAGGCACTAAAGCACACACATCTGCATTATGGTCTCTGATTTTCAGTAACAATACAGATAACTGTAAGGAAATATTGAACCATCTTACAGTGAAACTTAACTCACATGCACGCTATAAGCCCTTTAGCATGGGAAGGTCTCTGCACAAGCCACAGAAGCACAAAATTCTGGCCAGAAATACTTGTAGAGAACTCTGGGTCAGCCCTCACTCAAATCAGGGCCAACTTTGAAGTTGGATCTAATCTAAAAATTAGGTCAGGTTGCTCAGGGCCTCATCCAGCTGAGTTTTGATTTCTAAGGATGGAGATCAAACATCATCTCTGTACCCCTGGGTGTCCACTGCCACAGTGGATTTTATTCTCCTAATACCTAATTAGCACTTCTCCAAACCTGTGTCCACCACGTCTCATCCCATCGCTGTGTACCTCTGAGAATTTGTGCACCAAGCCCCCCAGGTCCTTCTCTGCAGGTCTGCTTTCCAGCCGCCAGCCCCCAGCCCGTACTGGTGCCCAGGGTTATCCCACCCAGGGACACAGCTGAGCTTCCCTTGGCTGAGCCCCATCGGGCTCCTGGCATCCCATTTCTCCAGTGTGTCCACATCTGAGATTCAGCCCTGCTCCTCCATTTGGGAGAAGCTTGCCTTGCAATACTTCCTACAGCAATACTCACAGAACGTGTGTGTATCCTTCCTCTTCTCCTATCATTTGCTTCCTCCCTTTGATGGCTCTTTGTATATCTGGCTGAACAGCTCCCAGTCAGTGCTGGGAGCTAACACTGCTCAACTGCCCTTACATTGCAGAGACCTTCCCCAAAATCCTCCCCTGCATCCCCCTGCAGCAGGGCAAATGCAATTTCATCAAGTTTTTGGGATGCAGCAGAACCGGCAGCCATGCGCTAGCTGTTGGAAGCAGATGGGAAAGAAGTACCCACAATCAGTAAATCCAAAGCAGCAGAGCACGTTCATTCTCCCTCCCACCTCTGTGAGCGGCTGTGCCATCGTGCTGGGAGCGTGCCCAGCCAGCAGCACACCCCTCACCTGGCAGCGGGCAGATCCTGCAAGCAACGAGCACCAGGAGAGCCGTGGTGACACCCAGCAGGAGCAGCAGCCTGGCAACTACAGCTGGTAATCACCAAACCTGCTGATGGAGAAAATGCTTTGTGATATCCCCAATGAGTCCAAAATTATCCGTTTGCCCAAGCTGTGAAAAAGCAGCAAGAACAGCTGTGTTCGTTAGCACACTTTTACCACGTCTGGAGTTATTTTCTTGGGAGGTGGGCAGTGAGCAGACAGCAAGGGCAAGCAGTGGGCAGGAGGGGTGGGAGAAAGCCATGGAATTATTTATGTGGCTGTGGTCAGCTGTGTGAAATTTGCATTCAACTAAGCAATTACAGGCAGACGATAATGCTGCAGAGAGCACAGCCTGGCAAAGAGCTGCGAGGTGGATAGAATTTTTAAAACCAGAGGTTGCAGCCAGTGGTGCACATCCTCCTGGAGTCTGGGCTTCCTTGCAGCAAACACCTGTAGGGTCCAACTGTGTGGGACCTCAGTCTGCCAAAACCAGGGGTGGTGCAGCAGATGTCAACTCAGTCTTTCAGTAGGAGAGCTGAAATGGCGTGAGGAACAGAGAAACATACTGGAGAGATTTCTTCTCGCCATTTTCTCCTATCCCCTCCTTGTTCTACCAGGAAAAGCCCACAAAGCACAATCTGCTGCTAACTGGAAAGCTCCTCAGCCACCTTACCTCACTGTTCATAAAGAGAAATCCTGTTTCAGCTTGATTCATCATTCTTCAGAAATGGGAAGGGACCAGCTTGACATACGTGCCAGCTCTTGCCATGTCACCTGAGCACAACTCCCATTACTGTGGAACAGCAGCCTCTTAACCGCAGCGTACAACAGATCACACAGAGACACGTGTAACAAGGAGGTACAGCCCTTGCAAATAGAAGTAAAATTAATTTCTCTTTCCAGAAAGAGAGCTGTACAAATTCAGGAAGGTGACCTAAGGGTGGTACCCCAATGCGTCAGACTGAGTAGCTCAGAACCAGTCTGCAACTCTGAGAAACATCCCTCATTCCTTATCAACTCCTTACTTTAAACACAAAGTAAAATGGCTTCAGTTTAAAATTTTCCTTTGCTTCTCTAGCGGCATGCACTTTTCCTAAAGGCACATCATTAGATCAGACTACTTCAGCCAGAGGCATTTTATCCTTTGAACTAACTCTTCTTGGAGGAAGAATATTCATTACAGCTTTGCACAGTGCCTATCCTCAGCACATCCTAGGCTTGCTTTGGAAACCTACAGACTACAGTAAAACAAACAGAAGAGACAGAAGAATGGCAAATCAGTTACCTTAATGACTCTGCCTGCAGTAAATAGCTTCCCAGAATTACTCTTAGAGGCAAAATTCATTAAATTCGAACAAGCTCAGAACCTGAATCAGTTGCTCACATGAAGGTGTTTAGTGCTTTTTTTTAGTGCTTTTTTTCTACCATAAACCCCTGTGGGATATGGTAGAGACATCTGGAGACCTCTGCCCCTCAGCCTGGGCTGGATCCCACAGGGCAGCTCAAAGCAGCCCCATATTCAGCCTCCCTCCTGTCAGACACTCGTTGCTTTTCTCTTCCCGAAACGTGTCCTTCTCCCCTCTTCGTCTCTCTTCGTAGTGCAGTGCTCCTCCTTTTATGGTTGGACAAATGCTCAGCGTGTATCTTATTCTATTTCATCCGCGTTTCTGTAGGCTCCTCATTAACTCCGTGCTGGTGTTGGTTTCCAAGGCAGAGGAGCAGCCCCCAGCCCTTCAGCCCCTGTCCCTGCAAGGTCACTGCCAGCAGGGACGTGTCAACACAGCTCTCTTCTATCCTTTTCCTCGCTACTAAATTTTATTGCTGCAAGGTTTGGCTTCTACTGCATTGAGAACTAAATTTTAAAATGAAACCACGGTTATTTATATCCTGGATGAGCCCTTGTTTAAGAGCAGGTTGATGAGGCTCTGGGTGACCTGATCTAGCGGGTGGCATCCCTGCCTCAGGGGGGCTGGAGCTGGGGGGTCTTTAAGGTCCCTCCCAACTCGAGCTATTCTATAAATTCTGTGATTATATGCCTAGAAATACTTGTACTAAAAGAAAATAAATAGTTTTTATATCACGATTCAAGTACATGTTTCAGAGGTGCCCAAAGGATGTTTTCAAACATCTTGTGAATCAGGGAGACCCACGTTTGTCTGCTGGTCTCCAAAACGTCACTGCAGCATGGGGAAGGGTGGAGCAATACATCTACTACACGAATGTGTGTTGGAAAACACTAGAGCAAATCACCGAGGAGCCAACAGAAATATCTAACAGTTTAGAAGAGCTGACAGGGCACAGGCAGCACATACTTACCAAAACCAGAGGCTGGCTAACTGATCTGATTTCTTTTGCTACCATGGCAATGAGCCTTGTGGTCAGAGGACTAGGGAATATTTCATTATTTTAGAGAGACTTTTGACAGTACCTCTCATGACAGCAACTGCCTCCTCCTTCCCCAAAGTAGTCTGGGAGAAGACTACTTGAGCATTGTTAAACTGGCAGAGGAAAGGAAGCAAAGAAACAATTTTCCCAATTTTTCTGATTCAATTTACTGCTGTCCTAAATGAGCTGGATGAAAGAATAAAAAGGACATCCACAAGACAAGAAAGCAGGACATATCACAGGTGTTTTGTAGAACAGGAGAAAAAGTTCAGTTGTTGGCAATTCAGAGAAAACACACACACCCCTCAAAAAAAAAAAAAAAAAAAAGACAAAAAAAAAGTCTTGGGGTGAAATTGCACAAAAGAAAGTTCAAAAATTCTATGCATAGGTAAACTTCAAATACACAGGAGAAAGAGGCTTGAGAACATTTGGTTAGCTGGCCACAGTGCTAGAAATGATTGCAGGGAGAGAGATCAAATAAATCACAAAGGAAAAGGAAATATCATGTTGAGCATTATTAATTGGACTGCTGGATAGCAAACACTGGAGGCAAACCCCCGGTTCGGTGCAGACCTGGTGAGGCCTGGAGAACACGCTCCTCTCATTAGCATTGCTCTTTAAAAAACCCAAACTAATTGCAAAGTGTCAAGTGGTGGGAAGGCGACAGATTTATTGAATGCAAATTCTGAGGCAAGAGGGGAGAAGTAAGAGAACACGGAAAGGAAACAGACTGCCAACATGCAAAACACCCCGGTTAGCAGAAGGGTCATCAGCTCTTCCCCGTACCCCCCAGCCTGTAGATAAAAAGTAATTGAAAAAATTTCATAGAAGATTTAGAGGCAATAATGGCAAGAACTTTCTAACTAAAAGGTAGTAAAACACTGGAACAGCTGCCTTGGGACAATGTAATTCCCCTTCATTACACGTTTTACTGTCTTTTAGCATGTCTCAGGAAGGTCTGAGTCACTCCAGCAGCTGCCTCCAAGGACCGTCAGTGCCTGCACGGCCACGCGCCCACCTCGCCTGGAGGCACGGAGGCAGAAACACAAAGTGCAGAGATGTTCCTTGTCCTTAACCAGCAGCTAAACCATCCCAGCCCTATGCATTAATTGCTATCCTGCCCCAAATCCCCCCGATAATCCTAATTTCAGCCAACTCATTGCAACTCATTTTAGTCATTTCAAGAGGTGCATGTCATCAAGGACAGCAGTAATAAACTCTTCTCAATATGCATGTACAGATTTGTAACCGTGTATGTGGGAGGTTACAGCATTTACATTGTTTAAATAAAGAAAAAAAAAAAGTTAACAGAAGAGTGGAAAGAGGTATTTCTTCTGCTTTTAACTTTAAATAAAAACCTCAATTTACAAAATGTCAACAATTCTGAAAAAAGTTCCTAAGGAAACTTTTGATGAATGAAGTCCTGAACAAAGCCCACAATGAGGGCATGGGATTTATTTGTTTCTACCAGTTTGAACTGGGTGTTTATGAGAAATCTCTTTACTAAAGTCAGGTATACGGAAAACCAATACTACATCATGGTCTTTCCTGTATGAATCTGTTATTTGCAAAACAACAGAGAAATACCAAGCATTTATGAGGTTTTCTTCACAGTAATACATTAAAAATATACTATGTTTTTACTGATTTCATTTTTACCTATAGAATAGATATAAAATAAATAATTTGTACATTAATGAGTCAGCACAGGTTAATTGTTTACATGGTTTAAAATAAATTTTAAAAAGGAAGAAATTGAAAGACTCCTGTGGTTTTGTAGTTTGTACCATTATTTAAAATACAAAAGCAACGAGATGACATAGCAGGAAACCTGTTACCTGAACTGTTGTCTTATTACAGCAGGGACAATGATTTCACTCCTGTATCTACAGTAACAGCATAGAATTGTCTTTATTGCGAGGTTTAATTCTGAGAGACTGACGAGTCCTGCTAAAGCTCCGACGTTAATTCGGTCGGGCCATTTGACAGCCCAAATGCCTGCCTTTTCCAGGCATTGCGCCCCTGTCCAGACCTTGTGTGCACAGCAAGTTTCACTGGTGTGAAGGAGATCATTTTTAATATGGATTTTTTTTTTTCAAACCAATCCAACCTCTGTAATGGTTGAATCAATTCACATCTGGGTGGCTCATATCAACACAGTGGGCACATGAAGGCAGTATCAATAAGCCAGCACTAAATCCCTTCACTAACGGGCACGTGAGTGCTGCAGCCGTGCAACTCACCCTGTTGGGCATCCTACAAGAGTACAATTTCAGAGGGCAAGCCCCAGCTGCTCCCTCCTCCTCCCCTCTAAATTCGCACTGGCGAGGCTCAGACACTTCCCCTGGTCCCCCAAAAGCAGGCGGCATGACACCAAACTGCATGAGCTCCACAGAAACCAAAGCTGCTCTGTGATGCCAGGGGACTGGCTCCACGTTAACACTCGCTGGGCCCCGTGCACCAGGACCAAGACAATTTACATCTAGCAAAAGGCTCCGTGTTCCCGGCCTAATGCTCTGAAATTGATACAGAGCATCATCGCTGGGAAAAGGGACGTGGTGACCTTTCAAAAACTAGGGAGAAAAAAATCTAATCTAAATAAGAAAGAAAGGTTGTACCTACAATCTTTTAAGTATGATAGAGACAAGCGTATAAATCCAGCTGACCAGGGAGAGGCAATTAGAGTGATGGATTGCAGCCAATTCAATAGAGATGTGAAATACTGAGACAACTCTCAAATACAAATTATTACACAAAATTACCCTTAGCCCGCTCAAACTTTTCAGAGAATTACTCATTCACATCACCAGCATATTTGGACCATATGCCAGCATGGTTTTCTCCACCCTAGCACCAGCCGAGCACGGTGGGGTCGTCCCACAGCCCAGGCACTGCACAGCACGGTAAATGGCAAAGGCTGGGGAACGTGATCAGCCCCAGCATAGTCACACAGCCTGGCCTTGGGAAGGTCTCCTCCGTGTGTCTCACTCTTCCAGTGAGGGCATTGGATATGTCCTTTGCAATATGGCAATGTTTTATTTTTATCCAAAGGTTTTCCATCTGAATATTACAACAGAGAAGGAAACAACCACAGGTCAATCTGTGCAGGACACCCACGCTGTTCTGCAGGGTATCCAAAAGCACAGAAATCTCCTCGTTGGAGCCAGGGGCCCAGGCATCTCCTTTCTCCCAGGCAATTCCCCATGACCCTAGAGCATGGCTGGTGCTTACAGAAACCATCAGCCCTGCTGATGATGGGAGCACTGCCACTTGCAACCTAGAATGAGGCATAGGCCAGCTTGGCACAAAAGTTTGGGAGTGTCTGGTGTGTGCTGTAGTCCCCAAAATTCTTTGCCACATTGGCTTTCCATGCTTTATGGAGGAAAGAATATTAGGAATTAAGAGAGGTGTTGATCTGCCAGCAGTAATGCAGATGGATGATAGCTGGTGGGAGACTCAAGATGCCACCTAAATTGCTTCCAGATGCTATCTCAGTGGAGGACAGACTTTTCAGTGGAAGACAGATTTTTTTTTATTTTTTTTTTTTTTAATTAAGATGGTGAAGAGCCCGAAGTGCCAAGCCAAACAGCAGCAGTCACTGAGGGGTGAGGTCCCTGTGCCCCCTCACCTCCCCCAGGCAGGTGCTCTCCCCTCTGCGCAGATCCAGCACAAGCACCAAGAGCAGCAGCAAGTTTTGACAGAGGACCCAGTGCGACCACAGTGGCAGACCTGCTTCCATGGCCCTGTTCATTGCAGTGTCCTCCTCACCCTTTTCTCTTTCTTTCCTGTTTTTTGTTTTGGATTGGTTTTGCCGCTGGAGCAGAGCACACATTTGCAAGCTGCAGCCATGTGAATTCTACCCACGCGTCTCTGTTGGTTTAATTTCAGTTAAGCAGGACGTTTTGCTAACACCATAATGAAAGGGATTTTAAAATAGATCCTGGTAATAACTCTAACATCAATTTTCTGACACCAGATCAGAAGGCTTTCAATTTAAAGCATTCCCACATGATATTTGTCAGGAAACCTGGAGTGTTATTTTCTCAATACCAGCAGATAGCAAGTTTTTCCTTTTTAATACAGTTCCACCTCTATTTTCTCCAAAAGAATGGCACGCTGCAGCCATACAGTTATTACAAACCTGATCCAAAATGAAGTGAGGGAAACAGAAATTCTCAGAAATTTCAGCAGACTGCGGGTGAAGCTTTACATCTCAATCAGATTCAGAGATCTGTTCAGCTCTCTCTCCCTTCCCAACCCACTGCAGTCTCAGATATGGTCCTTGCTGTTTTACCATTCTGTAGACCAAGATCTCTCTTAAATTGCCCTAAGCAGATTTTCCTTGTTTTTCCTAAATTTTCAGTGTTTTCAGCAGCAAATTACCAAGCTTTACTTCATACATTGCATAGCATTAAGCAAATGTGACACAAACTTTTTCATATTTTTCACATTTTGAAATGTAAATAATTGTATATAATTTAATTTAGCCCAATCTTAGTTGCTCAACAGTGGTGATTGTATGTTGAAATGCTTTGCCATTTCCCCAAATTCTTGCTCATTTGACTAATTTGGACTAAACAAAATGGTCCCATGGAACAGTTTCTTAGATCAACATAGTTCTAAGAGGCAGATTTATAATCTGAACGCTGAAATCTGAAAGTTCAAATTCTGGATACTTTTTCAGCTGATCCTGGGAAGCACGTATCAGTCATTTCCTTGAGCTGGGTATTCTCAAGCAGGTGTGTACACATTTAAGCGTAGAAAGTGAATCCTTGAAAGGCTTCCAGGGCAAGGCTCCTGGGAAGGTCTCTAGGCCACCCCTGCTCAAAGCTGGACCAGGTTGCTTGGGATCTTGCCCTGTCATTTTGAACATTTTCAGGGATGGGAACTGCACGGCCTCCCTGGGCAACTCCAGCTGAGGAGGTTTTTCCTCACATCCAGCTGGAATTTCCCTTGCTACACCTTTTCTTTTTACTGTTCACCTTTGAGAAGAGTCTGGCTCCACCTTCTGTACCATTCGGCTTTAAGCAGGGCAGTCAGATCTCAAATTGTCCAGCTATGAGGAAGGAATGTGGATGCCATGCACAGACTTGATGAGGGTGCTCCCTGTTACCCATGTCCCTGATGAGGATGCATTGATGGGCCACTATGCTCCTATCAGTATTTTACCTTTCAGAAATGCAGCTCATAACTGGTTTCTACTTACACTCAGTCACTGGGCAGTAGCCTCCGAGTCCAACAACACGAAAAAAAAAATTAGGTCAATTTAGGTTAATTTAGGCACCACAAGAGGGAGGTGCTCAGGGAGCTATAATCAGCCATGTGTTAAGCAATCTTTGCAACAGACTTCTGGATTGTGTTCTTGGACTTTGGTGTAGAAGTCCCATTGCTTTACTGATGTTATTTATGTGGAGGTCAACAAATTGAAGTGTCAGTGGAATTATGTCCTGAGCTGTGAGGACTACAGAACTTACTTAGCCTACTAAAATATTATTTTACCATAATTTATGCACCAAAGAGCTCGTAAGTGAGCATGAGTCAACAGACTTCCCGAGAACATTCTTGATGATAAGCTCAAGCAAATTGAGTAGTTATAAAGAGTGATTTTAGTTAGAAGTTTTGCAAGAAAACAATCTTAGAGGAACATATTTTTTAAATGATTTCTGTAGGTCCTGTAAACAGTCTATACAATACCATAATAGATATAATTCTCCTAAATTTGTCAGATTTAGAATATTTATTTGTTGACAACTTCTGTATTGGATAATAAAACTTCAATATGCCTCTGCTATTGTCAACTACAGAGAGTAAAACAGGTGTTTATTCAAGACAATATCTCTGTTATGCTTGGTGTGCTATCATGGAAGGTATTTAGAAAGACCAGTATGTTTTGTTGAAAAAAGGAGGATGAACACAATGAAGTGGGAAAGTACTTTCAGAGGAAGAAGAAATATTAAGTTCCAGAGGGATCTACAGTCCAGGACAGAAAGCTGAACAAAACTGAGGTGGTTATGACCTTAAAACCAACGGAATTCATTATATGAAAAGCATACTTCATTTCTAAGAGACTTATTGGAACCAGTACAGCCTTTGAGACAAAATAAAAGAATAAACCAAATTGTTGGAACAGGCTGCCAAGTGGTAGCATCTTCAGGACAAAGCCGGATTTCCCTCTATTTACTCTGTCTTAGCCAAAAGCAAGCTACTGGTTGTGATACAAAGATTAATACACAAAATGTCACAACATTCCTGTCACAGCAATCAGAGTAGGTGATCTAATTGGTCCTTCCGACATCACACCTAATTTGTTCCACATCCTGCCATGCACATAAAATGGAACTTCCTTAGCAAAAAAAGTCATGGAGTTCAGAACAGCAAATGAAAAAACACCATGTGAAGAAGAGTCTACAGAAATATTTCAAGCAGAAGTAATAATAAGCTAGCTGTAGCTCAGTAAGCAGGATCTAAGACTGAAATGTAGGGCTCCATACTGACCAATCAGTAAAATCACTGACATTTCCACTAAAATATTGTTTTGGTCTAATGAAGACAAAAATCAATAACAAAAGCAGTTAGAGTAGCAATAGTAGCATTAGAGTAGTAATAACATTACTAATAATTTTAGATGAAACCAAATAATTTTATTTGAGCTTAAAGTATCTTTAAAAAAAAGTAAAAAATTGCATTTTACATAATGCATTTAACATAATTCTAAAATAATAGACTAGTTTTGTTTTGAAAGACTTGAAATAGAGTTTATGTCTTAAGGGAAAGTATTTTCTTTCCTTTTGGATTACATTAAACTTAGATTCAGGCTTAGATGTGATAGAATTCATCTAAAAAAAAAAAAAAAAAGAGTGCTAGACAGAAGAAAACAATTTGGAATGCATAACTTGAGCTGTCTCCAAATGTTAGAGATCATAAACTGTCTGGATTTCGTTCAAGAGATTATAATGAACTAGTAGTTAGCCTGGGTATATTTAAAAATGAAACCTGAGGATTATGAGAGTTCAAATGGGCATGGTGGAAGCCATTTACACAACAGTTAATTACAGGGAGAATATTTGATAACGCACCTCCAGAATTTCCCTCTCTCTGAGGGAGAGCAATTTTCCATTAATCTTTGCAGACACTGAGCAATAGGTAACCCAGGAAAAGCAGCTGACATTTTAATCCTCTATTTGCTGCAAATGACATAATAACCTAAAGAAAAGCTTCATCCACAAGGAGCAGTTTTGAAGGCTGCTATGACAGTACTAATATCAAGGAGAAATGCAGTCTGCCAAGGATAGGAATCTAAATATTGTCGTAAAAGCCCGCAATAGACGGGATGGAGCAGCAATAAAGCAGTGTGCTGTCTTGTGCTTCCAGATTGAAGAGTCACTGCAACACGGGGTGCACCCTTCCTGTTCTATTGCTTCCATATCCTCTTTCAATGTCTGCTTTTAATCCCGCAAAATAAATATTTCACTTTGGAAACCATTTGTTCTTCATGCTTCCAGAAGGAGAAACAGATCCAGTTGTGTGAAAGGCGTGCTCTCCTTGCTAAGCAGCCACTCCCCAGCAAGAATCAGGTCGCTCATGTCACCACTCTGCAAAGCGTCCTTTCCTCACGGCTACTCTTTTCACCATTAACTCCTAACTATATGAATTGCTAATTTCTAAGCAATTCAGTTGCACTCTTTTTTTCTTCCTCCTTTTGTCACATCAATTCCCCTGCTCCCGCCCCCAGCAGCCTTGGGTGCTGTTTATGATGGAGCTGCAAACGGTCCAATTCCTACCATTTCAGCCAGGATTTCCACTGAGCTGCAGCACGCTGTAGGAGATGCAGGTCATCAACTTCAGCAACGGCTCTCCCAGTGAAGGCATGTTTCCCAACCCGCCATAAACCAATAAAACATTTCCTGAAAAATGGAAACCTAATTCGAGGATTAAGTATTTCTTTGGCTACCTCCGTAATGCTCCTTGAAATGGCTCATTACTGCAAGGGCCACGCGTGCCATTAACCTGGTGAGAAGAACCTGTCAGGGAAGTTAATTTTGAAGCAGTGTGTAATGACCTTTGGAGCTACCTTTGAATCACTTAAGGAATAAGCAAGCAGGAGGAAACCAGGGATCTTCCAGCACGCTGACAGCCTGTTCACACTTCAGAAATACTTGGGATTACTTTCTGGCATGCCTAGAAAATAAAGGTTTCTGGCAGTTCTGTGCTCTTCACAGACACAATAAAGCACCATTAGAAGTGCTCAATGTAACTCGAAAAGCTTTACATTCTCATCTGGATGTACTCTTCTGACAGCCAATCACTAATCTCTTTTCAATATTTTGAAAAGGTTTTAGGGTATATTTGAGCTACAAACGATGCAGAACGCATCCTTAAGGGTGATAAAGTGCTCGCTGTGCATTACAGCTTAATAACAACAATACGGTGTTAGTGATTTATTTTGATCTGAGGACTAGTGGATGCACTCTTTTATCAAGTTCATTACTGTAATAGCTGCTTACCTTCCAACAGTACACTAAACAATGGGATTGATTATTTTCATATTCCGTCCCTAAAGATGCAAGTAGTAGCAGTACCATGCTTTATTTCAGAAGAATGTTTCAGTGATCCAGGCCACTGGGCCCTTGCCAACAAGAAGTAATTCTCTGAACCAGACTTCCCATTCTGCAGAAAGTCAGAGGCAAAATCTCAAGGCAGGAGCTGTGAGCTCTGCCAGCAGACAGGGCAGGCCATCTCTTTTCCTCTGTTAACACAGACTGAAAGTTTTGCCCCTAGAACCATGAGGAACCAGTGAGGAATTCAGCACGGAATCAAAAACACAAAACAACTGTTCAAGATTTTACTTATCTTGAGCATGTAGCTTTAAAGAGTACGTATGACATACATTGAATATTTCCTCTTGTAGGAATTCTTTATCCATGATGTAAAGTACCTGAAGTACCGGGGTTTTGAATTTTTTAAAGGACAGGCAGGTTGCAGCAGCCCTATAGTACTGACACGCAAGCCAGCCAACCTAAAGGCTACCCTGATGGAAAATGACCCCAGCCTGGGATAACTGTAGAAAACCAGTAGCAAACTGACCAAGAATCAATGCAACCTCCCACTAAAAATGATCAGGTACCTCCTTCCCAGAGATACCCAGACATTTCTAGAATGTTTTCCTTCACCATGGTACTTGAAACCTTGAGAGACAGCCAGACTACACACTTTGGAGAACTCAAAATGAATTTCATCCATCTTTCTGATGATAATATAACATTTGTCAGCAATTTCCCTCTTCCAAAGTTATGCAGTTGCCCAGATAAAACTGCATCTCAATTGTCAAGCATCAGATGTAAGTTTGGATTGTCTACATGCAAAGATCTTTGGAGAGTTCCTCTTCAAAAGACTATGCAAAAACAGTGGCTGTCTCAAATCAACACATCCAGCTGAAGCATCAGTTGGTTAATTGAAAGATAACTGGAGGAGAAGGCATTGATTTTGCTAGGAAAGTACTGTCATAATTCTTGTTACCAAAAGTAGAAATAATGTGCACTGGATTCACAGGCTTTGCCACAAATCCCCAAGGTGTCCAGAATTTCTCAATGAACAAATGTACAAACTGGGGGGACAGAACATAGCCACTCTCTTTAAGATTCAACCTATGCATTTGCCACTGCACTAAGATAATTGCTTTTTTTTTTTTTTTTTTTTTTATTAGTATATTTTTTAGCATATGGGGTTTTTAATACTTTTAAATAATCAGGTGTAGACAGCAAAAAAACTGTGGGAACATAGGAATGGAAGAGACCTCTAAATTAACAACTCCAGACCTCAGCTATTATTATATTATAAAACCAGATTCACTAATTTACCACAGTCCTTCTTAAACCTAGTCAGGTTTTGGTCCCAAAAGCAGTATCTGGAAACTCTTCTAGAATTTTAGTGCTCAGACAACAAGAAAAATTTGCTCAACCTTTCAGTCTAAATGCATTAGAAGTTGAGCTCTACCCTTTTGATCTTGAATGAGTAACTTTTGTTTTAAGTTATTCTTTCCCTTCCTTCTGTTTGGCTGACAAGGCAATACCATATTCCCCTGCAGCTCTTCTTCCATCTTGTAATAGATCTCTCTTAAAGAATAAGAGACAAAGAGAATATTTGGACTGAAACATTCGATTCTGAGCTTGTACAACCAGCTAAAAATGATGCACAAAATTCTGGCAAGACTGTAGTGAAGCAATGCATGCAGGTAGGAAACCACGGGTACACATATTGCCTGGTTCTGCTTCAGAGTTAAATCTGGCCTTCTATTTCCAGTCTCAAACATCTGCGGCTTAGCAGCATCGTTCTGGTGTACTGAAAGCAGCAGGTCCTCAGGTTCAAACCCACCCAGGGGCCATTTTCCCTGGGGCTGTGCTTGCGCAGAATTTTCTCTAAAATTGGTAGCAGACTTGTCTAAAGACAGAAATGTTAGCACCTATGGGACTTTAGAGTTGTTCTCTAAGTCTTTCAATGGCTCCCAGTCTTTGCTTAGCACAGCTTACAAGGATGTTATGAGAAAGGTACATATTTAATAAACCAAGACATCATTTGATGATAAAATTGTCACTTAGAGAGAAGGGAGCTAGCAGAAGATGAAAACTCTTTCCCCATTTCTACCACAAGTCCTCCATAGAGGCCAAAGCTGAGCAAGAAGAAAATTTTAACTTCTAATATCAATATGAAGGTCTTATTAAAGTGAAAAAAAAAAAAAAAAACACACTAAAAATAAAAATAAAAGAAATCAAGAGATAATCGATGGTTTGCAATAAGAAAAAAATCCAACAAAACATTAGAGAAAATAATTCACTAAGAGAGCCATTAAACATTGGAACAAGGCCCAATAAATAAATAAATCAATAATCTCCATCCTTGCAGATTTTCCAAAACTGATGGGACAAGGTCCTCAGCAACCTGATCCTCCTTAAAGTTAGTCTGGCTTTGAACAGGACACTGTATTGAAGACCTCTAGATGTACCTTACAATGGTGCTGCAGAAAATGAAAAAAATATATGCATGGGTGCCATAAACCATATATGATTTCTCTTACTCTCCACTGTAAATTTTCCTTGGCATCACTGTTTATTGACACCTTAAAAACGTGTACCTCCCACCACCCACGGGCTCTGCCCATGCCTTCAGGATATTGATAGTACAGTAAACCACAGCTAGGAGGATGCTCAAAAACAGCATAATTGGTTATTTTACTATCTAGATTTTGTGTTTGGAATACTAAAACCTCTGCAGGTACTGGAAGGCTAATTACAGAAGTGGCATGCATCAATGAGATTAGAGAAGAAGGGTGCAGAAATGCATGTGAAATTCACAGCTATACAAGAAAGCACAACTCACTCTACATACTATAACCTTCTAAAGGATTTTTCTTTTGACTTAATGTTTTGAACCATGAAGAAAACTTGCTACAGAAAAGTTACTTGCCTATAAAAGGTGAATTTTATATAACAAATGTTTGATTTTTTTTAATTATCCTATACATTATATCACATACTTTCAGCATTTGGTGAATTTTAGCCTTTTTATTTTTGCCATATGGCATTATGAATACATCTCTACAATATAATTCCCACTGCAACCATGAAATCAGATTTAATATGTTTTGAGCAGCATTTCCCCATTCTTAAACGTTACATCAAGACTCCCGGTTCTACACGCTTAAAACTATGGGCACCAGGGTTGGCTGGCAGAAGCAGTGCATTGGGTCTCTAACTTTAAGGAAGGCAAAACAAAAATTCAAGGTACCAAACAGGCTTTGATTATAGACATTTTCCTAGCCAGGTTGATGATACTTCAAGACTGATTTTATTGCATGTGATGATCCTTTTTCCTTTACCTACTAACACTAGCTTACATTACCTCTTGAGTTTGGAGCTAAATGATAAGAAAACTGCCACCATCTCTTCTTGTAAAGAGCTACTGAATCCAGTCCCCTTTTCTCAAGTCTCTCCTTGCAAAATAATCAAGCAGGCAACATTTTGGTGGACATTTCTTTTTCCTGGTGACCTGACAACTGTGGCTCCTTCCTTTTACATTTTCAATCATATTTCAAACATACCAGGACATTCGATTTCCTTGACGTCCCCAAGGTTCAACCACATTTTTCGACACAGCATTTTTCCCACCTTGAAGTCCACAATATACCTCTTGCAAAGAAAGCAACTATGCTGAGGCACTGATAACAGATTTCTCAGCAGCTACATTATGCATTTTTAAAATCAATAATGCTGACCATATAAGTGGTTATGAATTGCAAGCAATCTTTCTTTATTTTATAATCATCCCTAGTATTCTACCTAGTAATACTAATACCTAGCATTCAAAGTACTTGCTAACCTCAGCAAATTACCTATTTATGCTTAGCTTTTAGCATTTTTTCTACCTCATTACCAGTATTAATTTCACCCCTTTTCTACACCATTATATTCTCATAAATTTCTGAGTTATTCTAAGTAATTACATTATGTATTTAGGCAGTCAGACTTTTTCAGTCTAAAACAGCCTGTTTTTTTCCCTAATACAACCCATGTGCTTGAACTGTATTGATTGTTTTTCCTAGAACTCACGCATTTTCTGTGCTTTTTTGGGGGGTTATTTATTTATTTATTTATTTATTTATTTATTTTGCTAAGGACTTTATTTTGTACATTCCCAAGGGAGCATTCATAGCTGTGTCTGTGTGTAAGACATGCAGTTTGCACCATACACAAACAAACAGTGCCCATACTTCCATTTGAATTTCCAGCAATGGAGCATGGCATATTGGCATGTACCAACCCATTAAATGAGGTACTGCAAATGACATTAGATATCATTAGACAAGATCTGGAAGAAAGAGCAGACAGTGAGCTTACAAGGTTGCAGGGAATTTATTCAAGATAATGAAATTATTTCTGTTTGTGAAGATTTGAGGGGCAATAAAATGGTGGATGAAATGCAGAATCTGTCATTACAAAAATGCATATGAGGAGTAAAAGCCTGTAACTTTCTTACACAACAATAGGTATTAAATTAGCCATTACTCCAGGAAAGAGACTGCGAGACTGCAGAGGCATTGTAGAAAGTTGTTCAAAAACATAGCTCAAAACCCAGAAGCAGGAAAAAAAACACAACTAGAACATCAAAAACAGGACCAAAGAACAGAAAGGAAAATAAAAATAAATAAATGCCATGCTCACATCCTCAAAAGGGACCAAAGAACAGAAAGAAAGAAAAATTTCATGCTGTGCCCTCATCTTGAGTTCTTCCTTCAGTGGCAGCCAATGCTCTTCATACAAGTGTAATACAACTTAGATCAGGTAGAGCAAAGAATGCTGAAAGAGCTACAGGACAAGAGGCTAAACAGATCCCTTAGCTGGAAGAAAGATGGCAATGTGGGTGATGATATGGCAGACACCATTACAATCTTAACAGATGTGCATAGATGGAATAAGGAACAATTATTCCTTGTTCTTCCAAACAGAGCAACTAAGCACATACATTGAAATTACCAGGTGGCTCTAAAATTGACATTAAAACAAAGAGGACACAGAATTTTCTTGTGACCACAAAGGCATGAAGGTTATGGAATCACACATACTGGGAAGCTCAGAAAATGGACATAAGTTCCTGCATGACACATCAATTCAGGAACATGCAGCAGGCTAAATACAAGGTTCTGTTCTGAAATTCCCAAAGTTTCTAATTATCAGCAGATTGGTTCTGATTCAGTACCATATATGTTAAAGCTCAGAGTCACCTGAGACAGCCTAGAGTTGAGCCCTGCCTGGCCTGCAGCTCTTGCTCTGTAAGGACAGATGAAGTCAATCTCCCTTGGACCTGCTAATCTCAGGCAAGTGTCTTGGATATCCTTGACTGCCATGCACAGAACAACAAATCCTACCTTACAAGCTAGGACCAGTGGAAAGATCACTCCATTCTTACTTATTATTTACAATTTTTCTTAGGCAATAGTGATTTTCTGCTTCTGAAAACAAGATGGTTCAATGATGGAGATTTTCGGAGCTGCACAACTTAAAATTTATTCTATTGTTTTTTAGCAAAAGAAATCTTTGAGAAGGAAATACAAGAATGTAAATGTAAATATAATTTATAGCGGATTAAATTATTTTTACATTACTTCTATTGTATATGAAATGAGAACTATGTAATGACCTCTCAGTCACTTCCATTACAATAATGAAAAAAAAGTAGTAACAGTTGGTAACGAGCATGCTTTCCCATGTGATACAGGGCGTCTAAGTGCATCTCATAGAGGAATTGCATTTAAGCAACGGACAGGCACCGTCAAAGTTGATGATCACCAGGCACCTAATTTCACCACAGCCTTCAGTTCCTTGGAGACTACTGATTCTGCAGTGTTCTCATTTCTGCCAGTTCTGCGATCTCATTTGTTCTGAATTTGTTGAGCCACGAGTTTCACAGCTATAGCACTAACTCAGATTAGCTCTATTCTACCTAACTACCATGATTGTGAAACCTGCTGTGCCAAACTTTCTTGACCATCTTCAGACTATAAATATTATTCTCAACCGTCGTATCCAGTGGCACATTAATTGATTTATATTTCAAAGTGATCGTTAAGCCATGGATTGCATACCCCCTTGTTTCTCTCTTCCTTCATCCTTACTTTCATCCTCTGCAACATTTTTTTTCCATCCCTCCACTGTACCCTGTAGCAAAACAAGACTAAATTAGTTACACCACCGCCTGGTACCCAGACACTAATTTTAAGTGCCATGGCAGAACACAGACATTAGCTAATTAGAATAGTTGATTTTAACCCACTGTAAATAACTCTAAAGTAAAATATTTGACTATGCCATAACAAAACGCTTTTGATCTTAATCACTCAGTGCCCATGCATGCTTTGCTGCAGGATAGCCGCACATCAAAGCAGCAATAACAATAATTTTATATTCATAACAATTTTTCCAGCAGTGTAATACTTAATAGAGATTTTTAATTTATTGTAAATAAATGAAGCATGAAATACTTTTTATGCCTGAAACACTAGATGCAAAATTGCATGGGTAAAAAATAATCTAATTTTACTTTTACAGATTCTAAATATTTTAAGTCGAATGTGCATCATTAAGCAATATCAATGATACCTCTCACATTTTCCAATTAATGGCTTTTAGAAGAGAACTTCTCCCATCCAGTGCTGTACAGTACCCCATTACCTAATACACAAGCAGCCTGGTTTCACTGCTGTTTGTAGCTCTGTGTAGAAACCCTGGATTTTAAAATAATCTGACGCAGACCCCTACTCACAGCAGGTCCCTACTAACAACATTGCACTGCAAAACCTAAAGACGTTTACTGTCCCTCCTCTGGGTCTTTCTTAAAAGGAGTGTGGCTTGGCTGCAGAATCTCCAAGGGCCAGAGCAAGGAGCCTCATGGTCACATCAGAATGTGGACTTTTTTTTTTTTTTTTTGACTTTTTTGTTGTTTAAACTTTAACACAGTAAACAAAAGGTAACAGGAACAACAGAGGGAAAATGGATTTTTAACAGTTTTCTTCCTACCTGCTAGTGGGCTCAGGACCACTAGCATGACTAAACTGAGTAATTCCCCTTGCCATCGGACAGAACACAGACAAGGTGCTGGGCTCACTATGGGGGCTTCTCCAGAAACAAACCCAGGAGATTCAGTCAACAAGCAACCACACAGCACCGCACCAGCACTTGGTCCTGCAGAGCTTATCCTCACTTCCTCCGGAGCAATACAAACACTCCACAAGGACAAAAACCAGGAAGAGTCAAAGCCAGCGTCCACCCAGCTCAGGCAAGTCTCCAGCGTTGGCCATGGGAGATCCCCTCAGACACTGCTTGATCTCAGCTTCTTGTACTTGAATTCATATAATCCCTTTCAGACCTCTCCTCTGTGGGTTGTGTCATTCCCCAGCACCTCTTACACATTTTCTGTCCACACCAATTCCCTTTCTGACTTCCCAGTTTTACTAATAGCTTGAGCATCCCTTGAGGGTGCTCTTCTAAAACTTTTTTCCAGCCATCTGAATTTCCTGTTTACATTTGACCTGCTATGATTTGCAGGCTTTTCATTTCTCAGCAATTTTGAAAGGAGACAATTCATAAACTTCCAAGATCAAAACTCATTTCCCTGCCATTTCCCCAGGTTTTGCAATGGCAGAAGTCTGTCAGTAAAAGGGGAGTGGAATCAACAGAGGAACTGCCTGAGTGTGAGAGGCACTTTTTCCTCTGAGTATCATTATTCATTCTCCTGGCTTATCTATAAAGCAAATTTTCCATCTTTCCGTCTGGAGCGAACATAACACATGCCTGGTGTAGCAAGAGAGCAGAGACCATTTAAGATGTCACTCATTAGTGCTGCATTGCTGTTTGTCATCTTGGTGGTCCTGGGCATTTCCTTCCACATTAGCCCACCCCGATGAGGTACCACAATAACTCACCTCGGAAATATCACTGCTGCTTTGAGAAAGCTGCACTCACCACTTCCAACAGAAATCACCCAATAAACACAAAGGGCTCGTCTTTTCATTCTTATGGTTGCAGAAAATGCTGCCCATCATTAAAATTTCAATACAGACAAGATAGTTTTAGGCATTTGTAACTTGACGGAACCAAATGTACCCAGGTGTCCATAAAAAAAATTCTGGGCAGCGTCCATGCGAGAGAAGAAGCTGAGATAAGGAAGAATCGATGCCACTTTGAAAGTGTTAGAATGAAGTATTGATATTTTAAGTCTACATTAACACTAATGGCAAAACTATAAATCATGGACAGGCTTAATAAAAAGAATCCTGTCTTGTGACTGCTCAGAAGAGGTCTTGGATTGATTTTTGGCATCAGTCAGGTAATTCTGAGATCAATAGGACACAAAATCCACCTATTTGCTTATTAGTAGCAGAATTAGGTTTTGTCACACAAAGACTCACTGCTTATAAAGCCTGCTTCACGTGTAAAGCACATGCATCTTCTAGCTATGAAATTGAATGTTAATTGTTTGATATAAAATTAAGATTAAATTACAGCCCTCTTAAACTTCTATACGCTTATACTTCAATGCAACCAAATGATAATTCAATGGATAAAAATGTAAACTGAAAATTGCAAAGATTTTTAAAATCAATGCATAACCTTAACAGTTCATGCTGCATCTCCCAAATACAACTGCGGACTGACACCAGAGAAGCAGTTTCTGCCAGCTGAGACTGCTCTGATATTGGATGCTGACAGCTACAAAAAAGCCTGTGATTATTTGTGAGCCACCTAAATTATAGAGCAATTCCTCAAGAGATCTTTAAGTTGACCTGGGAAAGATGCATGGCAATGAAAGTGAAAAACAACGCAGAAGGTTGCATTTTGGGTGTCACCCAAAGAAGGGCTGTCCAATGTGGTCCATGTATGTTCCATTCAGATGTACAGAATCCAGTCCTTTATCACTGTGTTGTTGTTGATTGTTGTTGTTTTTTGGTGACAATACCTCCAAAGTGCACGTATATACAACACGAGACTGAGCAGCTGTGATGACTTCTGATTTTATTACATAAAACATGACTCTCACAAGGCTTTCAAATCAAGATGGCACAAAGCATGCCCTGCAGCGAGCACAGAACCCCACAGATGTTACTGCTGATCAGCAGTGGTCTTCTCTGCCTGTAGGAATTTGAGACTTTGGGACTGTGGGCTTCAGTTGGGTAAAATGTAGACATCACAGTTATTGTAAGCACGCCTGCTGAAGGAGCACGAGCTGCATGGCACACACCAAGCGCGTCAAACCTATTCTCACTTGTCTCTTTGACAGAGCCTACAGAGATGAGATTTCCGCCCAACACTTGCTGTTCAACAGCCTGCACTTGCTCAGTGAACTTACAACACTTTTGAATACAAATTGATTAATAGCTCTTGTTCGTATACAGAAATTAAACAAAATTTAAAATAGAGAAACACACTAGGAAAGTGCAATGAAAGCACTTAAGTTACCAAAATTTCTATCAGTCTGTATTACTAAGACTAAGATATGGAAATTGTTCATAATGTTGCTGGGAGCAGAACATTTCTGAAAATGATGAGAGTTTTATGGTACTAAAGAAAAACTATTTGGTTATTCTCAACTGATGGGAGCTTCACAGCTAACTCTACACGTTGCCATACGCTGTCGAAACGAGCTCTATCTAATGACCCCAGTCACTACTTTTACTCTGAAAGGGTAGGAAAATGGACAATTCCCAAACTATAATAAATTCTTACAAACCCTTTTCTTATCCTTTGCTGAATGCCACACACACACACACAAATCCCTCATGCCCTCATTTTTGCCAGATTTATGCAACCCATCTGTTCTGCTAAACAGTTTCTAGCTTTTAAAGCCAAAGTAATTGCTTTTTTTGCCTCCATGTGCTTTATGCATATTTATGATAATTTTCCTTTTTCTAGCCAAATACTCTCTTTGCTACAGAACCAATCATTACTAATCAGAAGGCCCAAATTGCATGAAGTAGCCAGATGACCTCCAATGGGCAGAACACCTCTCCTTTCAAGCAAGCTGCGACACGGAAGTCAAAAGAAAGAATCAAAATCCTAAGCACCTGATGATTTGAGGTCCCTTATGGAGGAGGTAGAGCTGTGCATGAGCACAGCGGGTGAAGAATTCACAGCAAGTGTTCAGCACAACCTCAATACTCTCATCCCCAGAGCAGAGGAAGAACTGGAGAAGCTGGAAGGAACGTAGCAGTAGGATGTGCTGCGAGGGTGACATGCTGCCATGTCCATGGTACGTACAGATGAAAAGAAGTGTGACACTCACACCTACAGAAACCTAAGGAGCCCCAGCAAAGCCTTGAGGAAGGAGAGAGACTTCCTTTGCCCTGGGAAATCTGACCTACCCATTTTCTACAGCCAGTGACACTGCTTTGAATTGGGGTGGGTGCTGAATTCTGCCCCTCACCAGCAGCCCCTACGTGTAAGCTTTTAAAACACCTGTGAGGAGATGCTGTTTTTGTTTCCTCTCCTGGCAACATAAGCCAATCTCTGGAAGGATTTGAATTTTATATTAGTGACCTTTCAGTTTATGGAAAGACAGATCAGATTATAGCACATAATTCAAACACATTTCAAGATAATTGTGACTGGTGAACTGAGAGCACACAGAAGGAATCCATAAATTATGATTCTGAGATAGTGATCAAGGAAGACAGGATGAGACTACTCGCAGGAGAAACTGTGGCAACATTGCCACCTAATAATACAAGAGCTTAGGTCTTCTTTTAGAATAATTTTAGAAATATTTTAGAAGACATCTATCTTTTCCTCAGTTTTCAAGATACTTCCATTCTACATAGAAAAAAGCTCTTAAATCTGTGAGAAAGCCAAGGAGAGCATTTTGGGAGAGTCAAGAAATCTATTAACAGTATCCAAAGTTTACTGACATTTCCAGCCGCACAAGCATTTCAGCAAATATCAAGGCACAACTTTGGGGATTCTGCTGCAGTACCCTGGCAATAAAGAGAGGCATTTTGTGTCAGATCTCACCCCAAAGGAAGATGCTATTTAACGTGTTCAGACAAATTCCCAGAAGTTTCCTAGCATTTTGATGTTTCAATAATTGCCTCCCATTAGCACTATTTCTAAACCCTCAGCATCTAGGCAAGGCACTGCCTGCAGACAGAGACTAGGCACAGAACAAGCAACCCAAACCCAGCTGGAGAGCGTATGTCGTGAAACAGCATCTGAACCCGAGGCTTCTGGAGAGACTCAGATTAATGCAGTGGGAAAGTATTTGTGCTGTTCTGACTGCTCTTAGTCACGGGAGGAAAATACAGATGATTAAAGTAGCAACTACTGCAAATCACTTTCAAAATTACAAGTGCTTGGCCCTATTGCTTGTCAGCCTTCAGCTGTTCAGCCACAAGAAGGCTGATTACCCACCGGTGTCCTCCAGTCCTCGGTGGATATCAAGTCCCAGAGCAGCTGGGTCCACCTCTGTCACATGGATTTGACAAAAGCTGGTGACTATGTGTGACAATAACAGTGGCATAGCTAATCCAATAAAATGGATTTTTAAATGTTTTATAATCCATGCCTTAAAATGCACTGCCTGTGAATGTTTACACAGCAGTTGCTGAAAGTGTGTTCTTGCTTATTAGCATGTTGAGCATTTTTAAAATCTTTGACTGCAGAAAAGCGATTAAAAAATGGTTCTTAAATGTTGGTTTCTGAATTGTTCCAGGACATACTTCACAGCAAACAGAAGAAACAGGTGAAAATTATATGAAATGGAGTATTAAGGGAAACACACTCCTAGATTTTAAACGTTACAGTACAAATTGGAGAGACCTTTGGAAAGCATCATCTGGTGCATGAGTTACAGGAAAAGTGACTTAGAGCTGTCATTACATTAAAAGACTGTCCTCCACAGTCACAATGATTTATGGGTGCACAACCCTGACACACATTCTGGAAAAGAAAAATTACACCATCTTCCTGCTTGAGCTGCTAACTAGCACCAAGCTTCTGTTATGCATGAGGACGTGCAGTGGCCATCAAAACACTAGGATGAGCTTCCAGCCTATGAAAATGGACATCGATCAGATTAGGAACAAAGAATGCATATTTCTGAACTTTAAATGGTTCATCACTGAATGCAGGAACAGCCCTGCCACCAGCAGAAGCTGCAGGAAGAGCCCACCTGAGAAGCTGCACCTTGCAGGTACTGGGGGAGAAAACTCGAGAGATGTGTCCTTGTTTAAGTGATGAGATGTAAACAAAGAACTCCATTAATCTCAGAAAGAAGTCTGGAAGTGACTTTTTTTTTCCTCCTCTCTTTGTTTGTACTGCTCCTATCACCGTGTTGGCTGAGTTGCACATTTCCATCTCTCAAAGAAGCAGCTATTCAAATACCTTGCTGGCCAGGTTTGTTCCTTGTATGGGAACATGTTCCCTCCTAAAACCTCTTTCCTGTGGCAAATCATTTCAGCTGTGGACTCTCTAAACATAAGATGAGTGTTTCAATTCTTTCATTACAAATTTTCAATCATTTCTGCAGCCCTTTTATTAGTTTTCTTTTGGTTATTCTTAACCTGCATACTAGAGAAAGTGAATCTTTCTATCTTCATTTCGTTGCTACCAGCACTGCAATCAAAAAGAATGGATTAAGAATTCCCAAAAACAAAATACTAAACCACCACCAAAAAAAAAAAAAAAAGAGAGAAGAGAAGGACACAGGAAAGACATGGATTAGAATTTCAGAATCTCGAAATTAAATTAAGAAAAGGAATTATTCAGACTATGACATTACGTGGAATTAATCACATAATTGCATTAAGGCTTAATTGAGCCATTAGGAAAATATGCTCATTGAAGAGAAAGAATTGGAGAGAATGGGAGATGAGGTATCCTTTGTTAACAGCAGGAGGCACATCAACGTTAACATCCTGGTACAGCTACCAGGACTAGAAGAACCAGATGTGACTGAGAACTTCCCAGATGTTGAACGAAGACTTTCCCACCCATAACTGCATGTTCTGGAGGTGGATCATCACGTGCTAGAAGTGTACATCAGCAGGCTGTGTGCTTATTATCAATGCAGATAAACGATATGTTCTCAGTGCCATCCCACAACAACTTAATTCCCCTGTATTGTGATGTGCACTGCCATAACCCCTCTACTCCAGATGAGAGACTTCAAAGAGTCATTGAATACACATATGCCTACAGAACTAATAGCAAATATTCCCCCCAAAATCTCATGACAGGTTAATAACTTTCTTTTCTCCAACTGGGACAATCTCAACAAATTAATGATCCACAAAGCATGGATAATTATACTGATACCAATTAACAGCAGGTAACAAATCTCCAATGCGGTAAGTAAAAATAAATCCCGTCTGTACTAAGCTGATGAAAATGGGGTTTATAAACCTGTGTTAGAAAAGCAAAACTGTACAACTCCTCCTGGAACATCTTACTGAGGGGCAACAAGCCTTGGGTAACCTGGCAGCTGAGATCACCAGAGATTCCTGGTGACCTGAGAGTCATCAGAAGTCATTGGCAGGCTTGTAATAGGGAACTGCGCCTTCTGTTTGTAAGGCTCCAGCATCCTGGTGGTAGCAGTACCATCGGTACTGGGAAATCCTGGAGCCCCAGGGCAGCCCCAGCTCACCGGGCACTCCTCTGGCCAGGTGGCAGCTGGGGCTGATTGTGCCAGAAATTGTTTGCAGATGTCTGGGAAATTAATCCAAGCCTGGGCTTCTCCTGAGCTTCCACCCACTATAATAAATCAGGATATCAGGGTGACAGAGTCCAGTGATTCTTGTGATAGCTTTAAATTAACTCCCTGGAACACCAATAGAATATGGAAAAAGTAGCAAGCGTTTTAGAAGTGAATGCATACAGCAAGCTGGAATAAACTTTCAAAGCCTTGTTTGGGTGACAAAACGTGCCTGTCTGGCATGGTGCAAAGTTTGGTTGGGTTTGTTCTTTTTGGCAAGCCCAGTGTAGCTGAGAGCAGCCTGCTCCTGCTCACCTGAGCAGTTGGAAGCACTTCAGGTGTCTCTACCCTACATCTCCGCCCAGAAAAGGGGCACATTGCTGAATGCTGTTACAGGCGCTGGAATTCAACTTTTCAGTTATTCATAGCCCAAAACATGATGATCACCACAGGGTCCCAAGGATGCCTTGGGACAACATTGTTCTACACATCTGCAGAACATGAAGACTTCTCTACACTCAAGCAATGCAAATCAATACATTTGTAATTGCCACCTTATGTCCACCACACTTCACTAAAAAATCCTTTAATTAGTTTCTTCTAGGAATACATGGGTCATTTAGGTAATTAAATCCAATCCTCTCTTGTAAAAGATCCTATGCCATCAAATCCCATTTACAAGCTCATTGTGCTCCACCTTACGACCACCAGTCGTCACCTTCTCACTGAAGGACTTTGCTGTCAGAGGTGCTAAAAACCATTTGGTTGTTCATGCTCGGATCTCAGTCAGAGAAGGGCCTACGAGCATCGAGACACATTGCCTTCATGCCTTCTGCTTCCAAGGCTGTTGGTAGAAAAAATATTCTAATAGAACCTCAAATTAAAACGCATATTGGTGAATGGCATGGAGATAGCCCCTCGTAAAAAAACTGAGGGGCAAAACACACCTCAAATCTTCACGATGTCCAGGAAACTCCCTTAAGTCATCAGCATGGACATTTTCCAGTTTTAGCACTGGAAACAAATTACAAAGGTCACAATAGATTTCCAAGTATCACCTAATGCAAAACTACCATTAGGATAGGAAGGTCGCTCAAGGTAATAAAAAAAGACCACCCTTTAGTCAGTAGTTAATTTTTCCTCACAAAAAGATCTTAATGTGAACAGTGAAGTCAACATTTTTAGACATGGGTATTAAGCCTTTTCTATAAAATAAGGCTTCTCCCCCCATAGTTTTCACTGTCCTGGAAGAGCAAATCTTTTTGAAGACGGAAATGCAAATGCTTCCAGACTACTGCAATTAAAAATCCTAGCTTCCATCCAAAGTAAATTTTGAATTAAATGGAGATATTACTGCAACAGAAGTTACACTGGCGAGACTCGCTGCTCCATAACCTTCACGTATATGTTTGTTTCATTATAAGATTTTTACTGATTTGGTAAAAAATAAAGTGCTGCAAGCTGTACAGAATGAGGAAAAAATAGTCTCACAGAAAGGATGTTTGCTTTACAGGTGAGCAGAGCATCAGAATACCGAGTCAATGCACACCCCTACCACGTGGATTTCTCAGGGTCTTGCTCCATGTGGGTGCCCCGGGGGTGCTCACACCCACCCCTCGCAGTGGGATGTAGAAGTGTCCCTGCTCTGCTTTGCACACCACTTGGCCATGCTGGTGCTGCACCCGGCCTGAAGGGGCAAAAAGCACCCAGACAAGGAGCAAAACAGGAGATCTCAGTGCCACTCACCCAGCTCGGAACCACAACTCACCTTGACCAGGTTGGGGCAGTCACTGCCTGGGTTTGCTCCCTATTTTGGAAACAATCCTGGAGAAGTCCAGCATGACATCGTTCCCCCCTGCAGGCACCTTGTCACACACAGCAGCATTGCTGCCTCAGCACCAGCTGCTGCACAGGCTTAAAAACCCCAACCCAAGCACATTTAGGAGGCTCGCAGCCCAGAAAGCAAGTAAAAACAGAGCTCAAAGTTATTAACAGCATTTTAAATTTCACAATTGAAGGTAATTTCATGGATTTTTGGACCTGACTCGGGGTTTTTTAAATGCCTGGAGCCAGCTATACCGCAGCTGCGGAGGAATCAATATTAAAAAAGCCCAGGTCCTCCAGCCTCAGAGCATCAATAGCTACTTACTTTGCCCTGTAAATTATCTAAACTAATCGGCTGCTCCCTGCTAGTTACACATTTGCTCTGTGTTAAGATCTGTGCAAAGGCAAAGCGGCTGCGTGGCCGTACAGGAACAAGTGCAGCCATCGGGACAGTCATTTTGCTGCTCTCTGCTATCCCAAGTAATTTTATGAGGTTTCTTCATCTAATTAATGCAGTTTATACCCCATTTGCCGCAAAACAGCTCAGCAAGTTAATGTATATATATATAATTATAATGTAAAGTCATACAACTATATTCGGGATGAAATGAGAGTTTATCATTCCTCACGTCTCCCGCATAAGGGACTTAATTCTTTATGCTCTAAGAAACATTAATTAACGTTTGCACCTGGATAGTAAAACCAGGAGTCAGGATTTGGAGGATTTGGGAGAGACGATCTGGGCAGCGGCACCATCCAAGCAAACAGACGTGAGCAGTGGAGGAACCAACAAATGGGACAGACATCCCACAGGCATTTTGCAAGGGGTGTTCCTCAAGACCAAGGCTTGGTACCCCCAGCCAAAATGCTCCAGGTTTCCCCACCACCACCTCAGCGCCTCTGAAATCCACCAGCACCACCAGCCTCCACTGAAAGCACCTGCTCTGCCGCCGTGTTTTTGAGAAAAATCTGGGCTGTACCCAAGCCAGCAATGCTCTTAGCACCATGGCAAAAAAATTATTATTATTTCCCTTTAATCAAATTATCCTTTTCTCAACCCATGAGTTGTTCTTTGCTTTACTTCTTCCCCTCCTCATCTAAGGAGGGGGACAGAGAGCAGTTGTGTTTAGCTGCCCAGCACGGTAAAACAACCACAGATGTTCTGGCCTCGCAGCTTTTCAAAGAGCACTGCAAGCCTAAAAAATAGTAAGTGATTGCAGAACATTCCTGGGAAATATTTTATACTCACTTTCACTTACCATAAGCTTTCTATTTTATTTTGCACCACTACAGGAAAATCTGGGCACCAAGATATGCAACAGCCAAACTTCTCCAGTTTTCACAGGGGGCAATTTCAGCCAACCCTTAATATCGCTGGGAAAACAATATCTAAATGGATTGTTTCTTTCAAATGTGCATCTATGCATGGTAGCCTTCTCCATTGTGCTAGCTCCCAACGAAGGTATTTTGTACTTGTTCATTATGAGATTTTCACGAGATCTGTGTACCAGACATTAAATGGAGCTGAATTGTAGCAAAGATCAAAAGTGTTGCTACTCTGATTTTCCCCCTCAAATAAGCTTAAAATAAATAAACCCCACCTCCCCAAGAAACATTCAGCAGGGACCTTTAGTCGTCTGGTCTGATTACACACGTGTGTATATATATTATATATATAAAAAACAGACATTAAGCATGGTTTTATGTTTCTATTTAGCTCTTTGATTTACCAGGAAAGCTGTTTTGTTATTCCCCCAGCAATAGGGGAAAGCAAGATTTTGCAGAAATACTTCTTGGCAGAACTTTTTTTTTTTTTTTTTTCCAGCTGCTAGGCTGAAACGCCAGGCAGCCAGGCGCACACGCAGCAGCCACACGCGCCTTCCCAGCTCAGCACTTGGGGTGCCCACTTTGGGCTTTTCTCCCCCACCAAAAGCAATTCACCAACAGTTCCCCCTGTTTTCTTGCAGGCAAGTCCTGCAATCACACCGGATGAAAACTCCGCCTATCGTAATTCTTAAAACTGCAAATTTTTAAATTGCCATCATTATCCAAATGCAAATTGAAGCCAAGAGCTTGGTAACGGTTGGGACCAGAAGGATGCAGCAGCAGCATCCAGCCCAGGGAAGGCTTAGGACTCTTCAGCCCCCTGCTGTCTTTAACAGAAGCTGAATTATCCTTTAGGTTACGGGTAAGGTGCCCGGGTAGGGCACAGCCCCTGAGCCCCTCAGATTTACTCGTGCCACACCAGGCTGGCAGCTGCCTGAGCACAGCAGAGGCGAGGTGACTGTGCCATCTAGCTGCAGCTGCCACGATGCATCAGCACAGCACCAACACACAGCACGCTGAGCTGCTCTGCAGGCAGAAACCACAGCATTTATCCCATCCGTGCCATGCTGGGTATTAATGCATGCAAAGGAGTTAGTTTGGCCAAGAGATAAGCTGCTACAAAGAGCCAACCAAGCATGTAGGTGATAGGAAGAGTTATTCTCCTTTTATTTACAGTTTTCTTCTACTACAAGCCTAGCTGGCATTAAGATCGCCACTTTATGTTTCTTGTTTCCACGCTGGTTTATGTCTATGCATTTAAATCTCCCTCTCTCACCAACATATTACCCCACACACATTTGCCCAACAGCTGCACCCCTCCTGGTCCTGCACCCCCTGCCCTGCTCCCAGGCAGCCGCACAGCCCTACACACACACAAAAATTCGTTTTGCAAGATGTGGAAAGGGTGGCAGGGCACAGCTCGTGACTTCAGCAGCAAACACGGGCTCCAAAATGAAAATGCGAAGGCATGGGGTTTGATTCATCAGCAGCAAGGATTACTTTAATGATGCAGAAACAAACTAAATATATTTTTAATTTCATATTTTAATTTGTCAAGAGTATCTCAGTGGCTTTTAAATGAGATTTAAAGTGCATTTTATTCCGCCAGGAATAAATTCAGTGACTGGCTAAAATTAGATTAGTGGCTCCAGTGCCTAATTAGCAATTGGTTTGGAGGCTGCATTTGGGAACATTCTGGGCCATATCTCATTAACCCCTCTCTAAATAACCTTTTCTGTCGATATATGATTTTTGCAAAAGCAGGACAGGATTTGGGAGCAAGGCACAAGTACAGGGGACACTGACTGAGTTTATAGCTGGACACTGAGGCAGGACATCCACTTTAGGGCTGGACCCACGAGGAGCTGGGCTGGGAGCAGGCAGCAGGGCACGGAGCAGGAGCGATGTCCTCCAAAACCCTGGACAAGACAGCCCTATTCACATCAAATGGCACCAACCCCAGGGGAATGGGAACTGAGCTAGCCTTCGGCCCATGTCCTCAGTTGCCCCTAACATCTCGTTAGTGATGCACTCAGCACATCCTACCCCAACCTGGTAGTTCAGCATCTACCACGCGTTCCCGATTAATGCTTGTCAAAGAACAATTCCCTGCCTCTGGCAAAACAATTCTCAGGAATACCCAGGAATAGGAGAAATTGTCAGCAGTGGCTGGATGCTTGCTGTGGTGGTTTTACCGTACTGGGCAGCTAAACCCCACAACCGCTCTCTCACTCCCCCTCCTTTAGATGAGGAGGGGGAGAAGTATCCCCATGGAAACTGGAGCAGCATTTCTCTTAGGAACCCCTCTTCTTGCTGCTGTATTTCCTTTCAGTTCACGTACCCGAGCAGCTAGGGTTGAAGTAGGTACACCATCCCATTTCCTCATATCTTCCCCATGGTCACGCAGAAAAAACCACAAGGTGCCACGTGGTGTACGTCTTGGGTACTCTCTCTCTTGAGCGCGCGAATGCTGATTCTTAGTGGCTGAAGCATCACTCTGTCCAAATGAGGGGGAATATACTTGTTCCACGAGCTTGTCAAGTCCTTTAGACAGTTTCTCCACAGCTGAGACACTGGACTGTAGCGGAGCAGAGAGATTGTCTTCATATTTTTGAAGCTGGCAGGACATATCATACAATGTTGGTCCCATCCCCTCATCCCAGTTAATTGATGCCAGGGTACTGGCATGTGCTGGTGGTGCACTCCGCACAAATCTACGCCACATGGATGTTGTGCACTGGACTTCATCGGGGTCTTGAGGTGTCTGGGCATTGTCCAAATCACTATAAATCATCTCCCGCACAGCTAATTCCCGCAGATGCTGGAGACCTTTATCTATAGTGGTCCACTTGCCTATGTGATATACAATATCTTCCTTATGGGGATATCTTTCTCTCACAGCCGCCAGGAGTCATCTCCAGAGGCTGAGGGCCTGTGCTCCTCTCCCGATTACTTTGTCGATTACCCTTTCTCTAGAGAGGGATCCCAGCTGCTTGGCTTCATTGCCTTCTAATTGTAGGCTATTGGCCCCAGCATCCCAGCATCGAAGCAGCCAAGTGAGGATGTGTTCACCTGGGCGTCGACCATAATCCTTTCGTATTTCTCGCATCTCACTCAGGGATAAGGATCGAGTGATTTCTGATTCCTTTATGATTTCTGTCTCGTCTTCCTGCTGTTTTTGTGATGGCCCTGCTTTAGAGGTGCCTGCCATTTCCCCTTCTTCCTCCTCCTTAGGAGAGCCTTCTTCCCTTACTAAACGAGCTGACTTCCGTTTCCATTTTTTTGACTTGACTATGGGGGCGACTGATACCATAGTTGGTTGGTCTTTTGGGTCAGCCACATCGTGTGTTACTTGGTCATCACATTCAGAGACTTCCTCCCTCTCTTCAAGTTGCTGGATGATGTTAAACAGTGTTTGATAGGAATAAGCCAGGACCCAGCACAATGCTGCAAGCTGTCGTTCTCCGGCATTATCAGGGTCAGGACATACAACTCTCAAACATTCTACTAATTTTTTAGGATTTAGCACTTGCTCAGGGGTGAAGTTCAAAACTATTGGAGGAGACACTCGTGACAGGTATCTGCTAACATCATCCCACACACCTAGCCACTCACCACAAGACTGTTTCGGGACAGATTCCCAAATAAGTTTTCTAAACAATCGACTAATCTTAGAGAGAAAATGAAACTGGTTGTTCAGAATTAGAAATAGCAATACATGGGTTACAGATGGATCTTCAAAATACTCCCAAACGGTTGTAATTAGCCGACTGTGAAAGGAGGGAAAGGTACCATTCTTAATATTATTAATAAACTGGTGTCCAGATGAGAAAAGGAAGGCAGTGTAGTTCTGAATATTCTCTGAAAGATAGTTTCCATGGGACCCAAATGATAACAGTGCAGAGCCTGAATTCCAGATTAAAACCAAGGTCAGTGCTTGGCAGCACAGCGAATTAAAAAAAGTGAACACAGATTGTAGCACTTTGTCGGATCGGATATATAGGAGAAAGGAGAATATGACACGGATTGCATGACATAGGAACAAAGCTATTATTATTAACAGGGCAATGTACATGGTTACTAGCAAGCAAGCGTGTTAGTTATATGCGTTTAATCAATTCTATTGTTATCTCAACCCTTCGAGCCCCACGTTGGGCGCCAAAAAGGACTGTGGTGGTTTTACCGTACTGGGCAGCTAAACCCCACAACCGCTCTCTCACTCCCCCTCCTTTAGATGAGGAGGGGGAGAAGTAAAGCGAAGAACAACTCACGGGTTGAGATAAGGATAATTTAATTAAAGGGAAATAATTATAATAGTTAAATAAAGACTACCATGAACTAACAATTTAACTAAGGGGAAAATAAAAAGGGAAAGGGGAAAGGGAGGGGAAAAAAAGGAAAATAAAAAGAAGGGAGGAAAACAAACAAACAAAATAAATGAAGGCTATATGGAAGTGCAGAGGAAAGAAATTACTCTCTACTTCCCACAAATGAGCGATGATTGACCACGTCCTTGAAGCAAGGCCTCAACGCACGCAGCCGGTGTTCGAGAGGAGGACCGACGTCTTCCAAACGAGAGCCCACCCCTCCCCTCTTCTTCCTGTTTCCACCTTTTATTGCTGAGTGTGACATCCCATGGTATGGAATATCCCTTGGATTGGTTTAGGCCAGCTGCCCTAGTGATGTTTCTCTCCTCACCTTTTGCCCACCCCCTAGGAGGGTTAGAGAAAGGCCTAATACTGTGCCACTGCTGCTCAGCAGCAGACACAACACTGGTGTGATAACACTGCTGTTCCAGCTACAAGTACAGAGTACGGCACTGTATGGGCTGCTGCCGGGAAAGTTAACATTCCAGCCAGACCCAATACACTTGCTTGCTGTGATGGCACATCATGGGCTCTGAAAGACAGCGAGGCATTTGTTGCCATCATAACAAAGAGTCAGCTACCATCCAACCTGGGAGCTCCCTCCCTCGTTTTTCCTTATTTTCTATTCCTATACAGCCATTCGTTTCTCATTTACATTTTTTAAACAGTACAGTGATTTCCTAAATTAAATTAATTCAAACTTTCTACAGTCCTCTTTTCCACGTATCTTTTATTGTTTTTATTACCACGACTGGACTGGCTTTGGCTTATTTTTCATCACGGAGCATTTTACAGGATCTCAGGAGCACTCTTGTTTTTCATTTTCCTCCTCATTAATAGATACATAATCACCACACCATAGTGTGCCAAGCTCCTTTTTGTTCTTGTTGCTCTTGATTTTTTTTTGTTGTGTTTTTAATAAGCCTATAATCAAAAATATATATTTTTTTTTTGGCAAAAGATATCTAATCTGGTGTCTCCTGATGGCTGGGTGAACTTGGCAGGAGAAGCAAAAGACCATCTGGAGAGGGGAAGGAGCCACAAGACAGTGTAACAATGATTGAGCTCATAATTTCACCCAGTTCTAAATATTTTTTCTTCATACGTCATTTTATGAAGATGAAGAAGATGCTGATTCCACTATAGAAGTGCTTTAAATTGTTAGGGGAGGTTAGAGATATGAAAAATGTGACAATTATTTCAAGCATTTTAGTACTGTGTGTTGTATTTCCACCTCCTACCAAGGACAGTAGTAAAACTGAGTTAAAGTTTTTGTGCGAAAACATGAAACTAAACAACAGCAGGCTGAAGAAAGTACCACCTCGTAAGAATAAACTTTTCAGGTCAAATCAAATCCCATGAATGCAGAAGCATTTTGGATGTGATTCAAAGGAACAGACCAGCAAACCCAAGGAGAGACATGCTGAAATTTTCAAGAACTTTACAGTATCCACAGAATTCAAAAATAACTGAAGCTTTTAAACACACTTTAGCTTCCCGTAAGGAGTTCAAAATACACAAAAACTGACATCCTACCTCATCCAAGGAGAAGCTAGAACTAGATATGCACTAGCATCCAAGTTACTAACTTCTTTTGAAAGCCTGGATGTATATTTCAGAATTAGAAGCTGAATTCTCCTAAAAAAAAAAAAAAAAAAAAATCCCCCCAAAAGCACAGCAACATTTTTTTTTCCCCTGATTTTTGTATCCTCAGTGGCTTAATTTACACAGGAACGTGAAAGCAATTCAAAAGGATCTGGACATCTCTCAAGCACCAGCATGCATTTAAGAGCCACTCCAAGGGGCCAGGATGTCTTTCCTCCCTGGTTTGCCCTGGCTCCAGGTTACTGCAAGGCAGTGCTGAGAGCCCCAATGCAGTTTGTCATCTCCCTCACTTTGCAGAGGCAGGATGTTATGATTTTCCACACACGGGCTGAGCTGAGCCTTTCTTCCCCCACTGAGAGCTGCACAATCCGTGCTTGGTCTGTCTCTTCCCTTTTCCTCCTGCAGAAAGCCACAGGTGAGCTTCCTTCACTCCTCTTCTCTGCAGTAGTGCCTGGGGTGGTGTTTTCCAGCGCAGCTGCTCATCTCCCCACCAGCACAGCCTGCAGCACTCACGGCTTCTAGGTACAAGGAGAGCCTCAGAGCAAAGTTCTTCCTTGGAAATAAATCTGACTTCAGCCTACACAACAGCAGTGTCTGCTCCCTGCCTGTTCAGAAGAGAGGCACGGAGTGTGACCAAGTCCTCGCCCTTGCACCAATGCAGGTATTGCATTACAGACAGACCCAACACACAAGGACAAACACACAGAATTGTGTGTGTTGCTTTTGGGGGGTGGTGGGGGGGTATTTCTCCTTGAACAAGCCAGAACACATAGTGAGTGGTGGGTTTTTCCTCTCCAAAACTCAGTACCACTGATTAAAAAATTCTTATAAATTTCTTTTTGTGTGTGTTTTTCTTTCTTTCTGTTTTTTTTTTTTTTTTTTTTTTTTTAAATAAAAGAAGACCTCTGTTTACTATCATTTCCTTTGCTGCAGCAGCTACAGCACAGAAATGAACAAACATTAACTTGGATTACGCTAACTGGCTTTCACCTTGTGTTACATAAGATAGCATGCCCAGTTGCCTAGAGTTTCTGCGCCACCTGGATGAAAGCGACACCAGAAATAAAAAGGACTCGGGTATTTCTTTAAAATAGGTATACACTATAGGCCCTCAGATCAACCATGAAACATCCGTAAAAGCTTTGGCTTCCTCTGCTTTATTGCAATAGGACAGGAGCACAGAGGAAATGCAGAGTTGCTCCTGCGAGGTGGGCATCCATCCTGACTGGGATAAGTGGAGAAATTAGTGAGCACCAAGCTCTCTACAGTAATGGCAAAATGTATTTTTGTTGTAACCATGAAAACCCATAGGAAAAAAGTTTATAAATAAAAATATTTTTGGACCAATGAGATGAGTTGCAAAATTTAAGCAAAGTTTCAGGAACACCATTCCTTTGTCAGGTCACTGATCTGCTTTCTAGTTAAGCAGCAACTGATTTGTTTTGCTTGTGCCTAGAAGAGGCAGAAACTTTAATTAGACCAACCTAACTGGAAGAGTTGGACAAGCTTTCAGATACACAAATACTCAGCCACAAGTGCTACCCGTGCCGCACAGACGGTGGGATCAATTCCTCCAGGCATAACTTGAAGTTACTTGATCAGATTTTGAAGGAGATGGAGAACCATGGCTGAATAGAGGGAACGCAGGGATATATTAACCCTTGTGGGATTATAAGGAGCTTGCTAAAGGTGGGATGTGACAAAAATAATAATGAAACCCTCTTTTACTGGTTTCCTTCAATATTGTGTCAACAGAACTATGCTATACTCAAGTTGAGGCTATAGAATATACCAATGCTGGTAATTTATTTTTTTCTAGACTATTAACACGAACACAACCCACCTTAGATGTGAGCATACCATCACAATTCTGCAGAATTAGAGCACAAAAATGGAGGGATTTAAAAAGGTTCAAGCTGGTTGTAAAAGTGGTCCCCTTAAAGGAGAGGCAGCACCCAATCCTGCACAGGGCTCACCAGCATGAAGGCAAAGCTTTCAAAAGCATCAAAGTGCCTGTGATTTTCTATGGGGCCGCTGCTTTCTTCCACACAGGAGGTCCTCTGCATCAGGCAGTGCAAAAAGCAAAGCCTGGCTTATTGCACCATTGACCCATGGCCCCAGAACAACTATCCCCAGCCCAAATAAACAGTTATCATGTTCAGGACAAAATGCCAAAAATCTCTTCCCTTTTTTCCTGTCTTGTCAGGAGAGGACAGTTTTCCTGCAGACCTTGGCTCTCTCACCATCATGATCACCTGCTGAATGACACCTCACACAGGTATCTGGCACAACCAAAACTGCTGGATTACAAACAGGATTGCTGCAGTCTCAGCCCAGATTCCAGCCTCTAAATTACTGACTGCAAAGCTCTCCCCTCAGAAAGCTTTTAAGCCATGCAGAACCCAGACGCCTTTAAATATACCTGAAAATTCCCATAGAAAGCTATCATAAGAGCCATTTCCTAATGGTTTTCTATCATTACAGCAATTTTCTTCTACAGCATTTTCCATAAACCAACTGTAGCAGCACCGTATGCAATTAGTTGGAAGAGCAACACAACAGAAATCAAAACAACTCCGCAAAACACAGCTCCGCGCCTCCCCAGCACCACGGTGCAAAAAGGTTGAGTGCCAGCTGGGGTGGAAACAGCGGGTGATGAACAGCTCTGCGCTGTGCTGAGCAGGTGCTTTATGCCTCAAATCAATCTGCACGTCTAGCAGGGACACTGCACATGCTGCAACTCTACCCTTAGTTTTCTCTAACGGTATAGTTAGTGTGTTAGCACACTTCCAAGCTCCCCTTGCTCAGCCCGCTCCCACCCTCATCACACCGATGCAGGACGGACTGAATACAGGGAAGGCAACTGCAGTGCTCCCTGGGATCCCACTGAAGGGGCTCAAACTGCATCAGCTTGGCCCAGGAGACCTCATTAGTTGCTATTTTGTAATCCCTCTTTTGGCAGTAATCAACTTTGGAATTAAAAAAGAAAACACACACACATCATCAAGCCATTTATTATAAATCTCGATGCTATAAAACCCAGCCTGGGAAGGATCCTGCTCCACGTCTGCTCGCCAGCTTTCCTGGCACACTTGTGGAAACCTCCCAGGCTCTGCTGCTACCCCGTACAGCCCGGCTGAACACAGCAATGCCTTAATTCCACATGAAAACAGAGGGTCCCTTCATCTCTGCCACCCACGTAATGGTCTCCTCAGTCAGGAAGAGCACTTACCCAGTACCTTTGAGCACAACCTCCTCCACGTTTGAGCTGTGTGCACTGCGCCACTGCAGGAAATTTTGGGAAGTGCGTGAATGAGACCTCTCTCACCTGGCCTGAGCTACAGTAGGATGTGAAAGGTTTTAGAGTTCCTTATTAGAGCTCCCTTTATAACCCACTGGCTAAACCCGCCAAAGGCAGGTGCCCCCATCCCAAGGGCCCTCCATCAGCTGCTCTAAAGGGTGACAGCCTCAGAGGAGGCGTTTTGGAAAGAATAAACACTGTGCTGAGCTGCCCGGCCAGCAGCGATGGCAGAGCACTGACAACCTCCGGGACAGAGCCACCTCCCCAGCAGCTCCAGCTTTGTGATGAGGGAGTCGACCCCTGTAAGCTTCCTGCCTACCTCCAGCACGTAGGAACCAAGCTTGCAGAGATATTAAGCTGTGTTGCTAATGACAGCTTCAATACCACAGCACATCTTAAATGGAAAAGCCTGGGATGAAAACATCCCAATGCCAGAGCTCCTTCACACCAGTATATTGTATATTTGTATATTTGAATACTGGCGTGCCGTTCATCTGTGTCAGAAACCCATGTTAGCATTAGCAGTGTTTACAGGAAGAAATTTGCAGTTTTTAACCAATACATACAAATCAATAGAATTTACGGAGTATTTTTTTTCCTTGTTCCAAGGAATCAATGGTGGTACATTACAAAGTAAAGCAGTAGCTGCTATTACTAGCACAAATCATTGCAGGTTCTCATAACAACTCTAGCAGTGTCATCTCTGACATTGTTTTTAGCAAAAACATAGCTATGAATTCACACACGGGAACACCTGTGCCTCTGCACATTACATCTGATCTGAGGCACATCACCACGTGTAACCAAGCAGCCCCGTACCCCTGCATTGCCATAAGCTTAGTAACAGGTTTGTGAGGCCTCAGGAGGAGCTGTCGGGCTGCTCTGCCTAACCTTGCAGTTTGGTTTTGCTCAGAAAAACTACAGTTACGGTCACACGAACTGACCGGGTGTCTGCTCACAGGTCATTTGTTTTGCTCTGTGCAGTACAACCACAGCTTCATGCAAATAGCAGTAACAAGAATTTTTATATGTACGATGAAGTATTTACAACTACCACACAGTATTGAGAAGTACAGACCTGGGGCGACAGCAGACAAGCAGTGAAAATCTGGGACGTGGCATAGCAGGGTGCAGGTCCAAGAGATAGGCTGAGGCTAGCAGAGAAGACCCCTGGCTACAAGCCACTCACCCACAGCCAGTTAAATAACACAGACCTAGAGCTGCACAAAGCTCTTTCAGGGTAATACACTTCTTCTTTTTCTCATTAATTTTCCTAAGAGCCGCCGTAAATTGGGATGTGATCTGGAGTAGAGGACCCATGAAGAAAGAGATGTAAAAGCACGTTAGCAAACATGTAAAGATGACCCCAAGTGGGTCCTGGTGCAACCACCTGCATAGATGCCTCATTCCTCTTGGCGAAGGTCTCTCAATGGGGAGGCTCCCCATGAGGTCCCACTGCCACCCCATGTGAGACAGAGCACAGGCAAAAGCAAAATGCAAGAAAAAAAGGTAGAAACTACATTTGGATAAGTATTTTAAATGCATTATTATGTAAATATTTCCTGGACAGATGCATCTCTCTTTCCCATAATATATATAATCTGATGCTATCTAGCAATTCTTGATTTAGACTGTTAAGATTTCAACTATATAAACAACAAAATTTGGACTTTCCTCAAGATTGAGTGTAGTAAGTACACAAAGGCCGTCAAGAAGGGCCTTAAAATATGCAGCATTGTGCCAGTAAATGGCCTAAAGCACATAAAAGCAAAGGTTTTCATGCAGTAATTGGTACATCCCATTTAGCACACTTTAAAGACTAAGAGGCACAGTGAGGGACTGGATTATCACAGCCTCCGAGAGCTGATCTTCTAATGATCAGGCCAACCCAGGGCCATACAGCGCTTTCTACTTCCTAATAAAGAGTCACAGAATTAAAGTGTTTCACAGCACTGTTGTACTTCTGCAGAAACTGAGGATTTGGGAGGTCAGGAATTAATTTCTGAAGGTCAGAAGTGGCCTAATTGATTTGCATGTTCTCAGTAGGAGAAAGAAAAACCTCGCTGACAGCTTGAGGACCAGGCATGGCAGCTGCAAGTCACGTCCTTCTGTCTGCTTTCTGTTCTTTCCTTCCCCTTTTATCTTAGCACATATCGGATAGATTTGGTCTGATAGTTGAAAAGGACTTTTGATATGTGCAATCAGGACAGCATATGAGAAGAAATAACACTGAAAGTCATGTGCCAGTATTGCTCTGAATTCCAGCAAGAACTCCAAAATTCTCATTCAGTAGAAAAAGTTCAGTTTCAGAAAAAAAAAATCTAGGTGACTGACATGTCTAAAGGAATATACGCAAATATTGGAAAATGTTCATCATGAAGAGACAAAAATACTTCCCTACCCCCCAAAAAAAAAGCCTTTGAAGTCCACATACACATTTATAATAAATTAGACTTTGCAAATATCATCTTATGGCAGAAGAGTGCGGCTGTAAAAGAAAGGAAGGGCTCGAGCACCAACATCTCTCTCCAACACTAGCTTCATTAACACTGAGAAAACTTCAGCATGTACATATTGCCAAAAAAAAAAATCACTTCCTTCTCACATACAGATATGTAGTAAGAATAAAAATGTATATTCTAATTCACTTCTATTTGCACCCAAAATAGTCTCACCAAGGAGAATTCATAACAAAACTACAGAATACTGGAATCCAGCAGCACAGCACTACTACTCCTTGTCATTTACAGTCGGGTTAAAATAAAGATCTGAACTAGGAGGTGCTGTGCGACCAGCTGTACCACCATGTTTAGTGGCCTGGTAGAGATCTTTCTGTATTAAGAAATTTCTATTATTTTATGTCAAATGTCAAAGCTAAAATAATACAAAATGCTTTTAAAATCTTCATTCTCCCTTAAGTTACATAATAAAGTAGCAAGTGATAACAAAAGAGATAAATAAAAGAATAGCCTTAAGAATTACATGTTAAATTCCAAGCAAAGAAAAACCATATTCAAATACGACTTAACAAATAAATGTTTACTCCTTATACTGAATTTTCAGGTTCATTAGTAACTGAGATTTAGGAAATTAAGAGAGGTATTTTTAAATTTGTTACTTTTCTCTCACGCTGTAAAGGAAATCATTGCCGGAAAAACCTTTCAAGATGAAAAAAAAAATCACAGAATATAATTCATAATAAAATTAAAGGGATTTGGAAACTCAATTTGGTTTAGAAGGAAAAAGTTCATAAGGATTTTTGATGAGAGAAAGGAATGATCGCACAAAGAGACTTCCACGTTGCTTTCTTTATAGAACTTCTGATCTTATTTTGAATTTACACTGATATATGGGAATCTGATTTAACATAATAGGCCAGGAAAGGAACTTGTAATAAAGATTGCATCTCTTTTTATACACTTTTATGCTATCTTAATTTGCTGTCTTCCAGACAGATACTATTTGACAACCTGCTGGACTCCATCTGTATCTGTTCATAAATAACATCTCTTACTGATCTATTTTATTCTTTAACTTGCTGTAAAGGTATAGGAAAAAACATCATTTTAATACCTTACGGAGTTTAATAGTTCTGCAACTCTTTCAGTGTGAAAATATCTCACTCTACCACTGCCAGGTAAGCTCTAATATATAATTTTATTTTTTTAATTTCAAATTTTTATTCCCTCCTAAGAAGTATTTACTTGCAACACACCTGGTGCAAAACAAAACTACATCCCAACAGGTGTGAGAAACAGCAGCTGAGCCGAGTGAGATGCTCATGACATCTTCATTCCCAGCACAGTGCTCAATAAGAAACTAAATCAGCAAGCAAAGAAAGCCTCAAAACTACAGGAGCAGACAAGAGGTCACACAGAACTCAAGCAAGCTGACGTGTAATTAGATTTTTTTGCATATGAGCGGGTTGTGAATACCCAAGTCCATGACCCCAGCACAAAGCACACTGATCTGGTTTCACAGCTCCTGCCTGGGGCCCCCACCCTTACAGCCACAGCAGCACCTCTGTGTAGGCTCAAGGATTGTGCCCGCTGCCACTAACAACTCACTTCTGAACCAAGCACGGCTGACAATAAGGACTGCAGTTGACTATTCCCTGCACACGGTAGGAAGATGAACCAGCTTTAAGAGACAGCAGCTGTGAGGGTTCCAGCTGCACCCCAAGCACCTTCTGGGAACTGTGCTGCTCACTGCTGCTCTGCTGGAGACTGTGATGGAGGTGACTTTGTGGTGACCAGACCCAGGTACCTGCAAGGATTTATTTTTGAATCATAGCCCACCATAAGCAGATCTCATCTCTTCTCCAAGGACAGGACATCAACAGCACACTATCCTTTCCTCACGGTCCTGAGAAGATCTTTTCTTGAACCATAATTAATCCCTCACGCAAACAAAAGTGAGTAAGACTCCTATAGTGGAGACACGGTAGATAAACAGACTTAAGATCTAAGCAAGTGAGCCTAGGAAGACAAGAGTAAATGTAAATTGCTCCAAGAGACCCTCTAAGCCCTTACACATTAATCATTCCCAGTCATCGCAGATCACCTGGAGCTCTGTGGGCCATTCCCAGATGTTTTACTGAGTTTCTGTCTGTCAAAGAGAGAATACAAAGAGGGCATGCCATGATGTGGAGGTGAAACGCAACAGGGGAGAGAGAAAGGTCTCCCTGCTTAGATACCTTGTAAGATGCCAGTGAATAACGGTGCAACAAAACAGATGGGAAGAAAAAAGGAACACAGGAACCAAACACAATGGAGTTGGAGTCTATACACAATGGAGTCTACAGTCTCTACAAGTGGTGGTCTTCAGAGGACACCAGTTACCCATACCAAGGTTCAAGGATATGAGCTGAAACACCAGCCATGGGACATTGTCCTGGAGCAGACCCATCTCTGGGAAGGGCCATTTAGAGGGCAGATGAGGCTGATGCACGTCCCAGAGGACACAGTGCCAGCATCAGCAACCACCTCTGTGGAGTTAATACCTCCCCACTGGCATTGGGCTGAGGGGTCGAGCACCTCCCACCCCACAAGTCATTCTGGAACAGTTCTCTGTTTTTGTTTTTTTTTGTTTGTTTGTTTGTTTTGTTTGTTTGTTTTTGTTTGTTTTTTGTTTTTTTTTTTTTTTTTTTAAGTTAGTAGATAAGTACCCTATTTAGAGCCTTTATCACGCTACCAGTGATTGTTACGGTTCAGTGAAGCAGCTCTATGCACGCTTAAGATCTTATTGACTGAAATATATATTTTATCTCCCTGAAGTGCTCTGCTGAGTCCATACACGGCCTGCTCGAGTCATGTCTCTTTTTGGAAGAGGCACACATGCTGGATCAGCATACAAGCTGCACCTCACAAACTTAATTACCTGAGTCAAACCAACATTGCTTTGAAAGGGGGAAAAAACCACCAGGCCTCAGTTCCCTCCACGAGGTCTCGCAGTTGTTGATTAGCCAGTTCATGTTTGTAGACTGATGAATCTGAATTAACAAAATTATTAATTTGAATTAATGAAAGGCCTGCTGATAAAAATAGGCAGCACGATCTTGATTACCAGGATGAGTACCAGCAGCAGCTCAAGGTGCAGAGATGGGTGGTGGCCTCAGCACCACAGGCTCAGGTCTGCCAGGGTGGAGCTGGAAAATGAAGAGCTGAAACCAAGTGACCTCCTGCACTATGATTTTGGGGTGCAATTATGACCCCTTTGCTTTGCTTACCTCTGGACACAGGACTCCCTGCTGCTCCAGAGTGCCTGTTACTCTCAGCGTGTCACTGGCTGCAGGATTTGAGCGTGGCACTTGGTGAAATAAGGCTCTGCTGGGAAGCACTGCTACGTGGTTATCCTAAGTCACACTTACAAAACCACTGATGTGAATTTAATCAGCATAGATAGTGTTCCTATATCCTCCCGGGAATGTGCAGCATATAGATTCTGGAAAAGCAATAGTTACGTGTTTCATTTCTGTTCATTTTAGCTAAAAATATTCAAACTCTGTTGCAGCATAACTTCCAGAGCAAGCTTCAATCGCTTATAAAGACAGAGCACCCATTAGGCTTACTCAATAACTCTCCTGTTTTGCGCTGGTAATGATCTAACAACATTTAGTTGATCAGATAAAACTACTGAACAGAATTTTTTCCTTGTGGATCTGCTTTTCTTTTAGAAATGCAGCTCTCGTGAGCACTATTGATTACTAATTACCTATGCAACCTATAGAGATAAACCTGAGGAGAGGAAACTACAAGATTAACTCCAAGTGCTCTTTTGCACATAAATGAATTTGAAGGCAAGTGAGAATAAAGCTAGGATTTTAAAAGGTCAAGCCTAGAGAGATTGTTGATTTTTGGACAGCCACCACAACCTTCTGCTCAGCCGGGCTGTGGAAGAAGGCTACCTCGGCACTTTCTGAGGAAGTTGAATAAAGTTCACTACCTTTTCTAAAGAGCAAAAGGATGCAGGAGTTTGCTGAAGCTTGCTGCTCTTTATACTTTATTATTGACTTCCTGACATCAAATGATAGGCTCTTAGCTAGTGTCAACGCTCATTTTTCTTGCATTCAAATGTCTTCTGCCTTTTTTATTTTGTCAAATGAGAGCTAACTTGTTCTTTCTCCCCCTCTCCAAAACATCCCCAACAGTGCCCTGCTGTAAGGCTCCATTACTGAATTTAGGTTTGTGCCCACTTGGAAGGCAGTTTTACAAAGAAAAGACGGGGCTGTTTTGCATGCAGCCAAATCCCCAGGCTCCTTTCCCATGCCATAGAGGAGGAATAGCGTACCAGCTCAGAAACACCCCACCAGGCCTTATATTCTGGAGGTTTTAATAGTTTCAGCGGGAACCACAGAAAAATGTTGTACAGCCCTCACCTTTTCAAGCCCTCTGAACGATCACGCTCCAATGCTACTTGCCTTCTCCAGAGGCTACAAACAGGAAACATCTCCTCTTTCAAGATGTTTAAACTTTAAGACAGGGATTTCCAGAGAGTTTTATGGAGCATTAATCACACAACTTCCACTCTATTTAAGCAGAGTTAAAGAGCCAACCCTCCCCTGACTCCAGCCAAGCAGTCGAGGTGATTATTACACTCCATGAACTCTTCTCGGTTTGCAGCAGCTCCCCTTTCTCAAGTGTATTCAATTATAACTCTTACTTTCCAAATGTTTGTATCTTGTGAGCTCTCTGCCTCACCACCCTGGGAGGTGCTCATGGCTCTGGTGGGTAGGACCAGCTCACACAAACTCACTCCAGCTTTGCCTGTTGATGGCTGGGTCCAGAATTGCCTCCCAGCGGCAAGATGACATCCAGCTCACAAGGAGCCACTGCAGTTTTTCCTCACATCCACAGTCCCTGAATGGCTGCAGCTCGACCCCAAACAGATCAGCAGGTGCTGGGAGCATTTCTGCTGCTCCTGCACCTACCCCAGCTGAACAACCCACGCTTAGGAGCATTGCTTTATCCAAGAGCTGGCCAAGCTGTTGGCTCTGCACAGATGGGTCACCACCTCTGAGAAAAGACCTACCCAAAGTCAAGGAGGAGCCGGGTAGCAGAGCCAGAATTGGCAGAGAGGCCCCTTCATATGCCTTCGAATAGCTTAGGTTAATCGTTTTCCTTCATTCAGGATGGACTCTCAAAATACCAGAGGCTTACCAGCTACAAACACCAGTGCAAGAGCTTACCCCTACATAGTAACAGCAGTCCCATGCAGTGGCTGCCCAGGCAAGGAGGCACATTTAATTTTTATACCCCATCTGCAGCTTGCATGCCTTGTCATCTCTTACTTAGCACTTATATCAGAGCCACTTCGGGCAGGAGCTGCCCGCCTCGCAGCATGATGAAGCTCTAATTGGGATATTTTTTGATCATCTCCTTGAGGAAAGGAAGAAATGCTGGAAGCCTTCAGTCATACCCCTCAATCTCTGGCAGGAGCAACAGGAGCACACCAAAGCTATGAAAATTAGTATTAAACAAGCGTTTATGGGCATGATTTAGTTCCACGTCCCTGCTGGATGCCAGCAGGGCACTACAGGCCTGAGGTGGCAATGCTACACCATAAAGAGTAAATGCAAGGAGAGGTTTTACACCTCTGGGACAGGAAGATTGAGCTCCAGCAAAAAGGGGACAACCCAGATCAAAAGATCAAATGCAGACCTCTGAGTGATGTCCTGGTGGAGCACCTCAGTATTTTTCCAAGAGACGGTCATCCCTGGTCACCCTTCAGCACTCCTTGGTCATCCTTTGTTTCCCCACGTACACCAAGCAGTACGCTGTAATCATTCTAATGCAACTTCTACCAGTATTTCTTTCCATTACTCAAATTTTTAGGGACCACAAACAGTATTAGAAAGGCTGAAAAAGGTGATCTTTGTCAGAGCCTATTGCAGTTTGCCCATCACAGTTACGCAGCTGGTGGCACAGGGGAAGCAGCAGTCCATCACTGGGTAGGGAGGACCCAGGGCCCCCTGCATCTTTCCACCCCTTCTCTTGACAAGAGAACAGTAAAGCTGCTCCCTTCATACCTCCTTCTGCTCCCACCCCATTTGAAGCCTCCCCCACCTGACCTCGCAGCTACTTTTGAAATTATTTTCCTTCCCAAGCCTGCATTGTCTCTACCTGGAACCAAAGGCTTTTAGGGAAGCTGGACATCTTCCCACACGCGGTCTGTTGTTATAGCACACAAATAGATTTTATGTAACCGAAACATTTGAATGAGTTGCTCCTCCTTGCAATCAAGGCATCATCCAGTAATGATCTTCCTAATATACTGCTGTTTCTAAACACTTACGAACAGCATATGGATTTATCAGTTAAGCACACACAACAATGCAGCTTTCAAGAAATGGGAAAGCAGAGAAATTCAAAGCCAGGTTCCAATGTTTGTTGAAATAAGGGAAAATAAATTTGAGTACCATGTAGAGTCCCACCAGAAATCAAGAGATAACATGGAATTGTGTGTTTTGTTTTTAATCCATATATGTGCCAGCATGCCAGGGGCATCAGAGCCAAGTTTGACAGTAAATTATGAAGTCCAGCAGGAATTATGGCTGTTTGAACAAACTGCTTGATACTGTGGTTTTCCTGGAAGATCAGTAAACAGCATTTGAGTGAAGGTATAAACAACACATTGATGTTACAGTGGGCGCATAAAAAAAAAAAAAAAAAAAAAAAAAAACACAAAAACCTAAGGCAAGAGAGAAGTGAGGAAAATACAGAAGAGTGCAGATGGGTAGAGCAGATGCAGTTGTTTTGGCACTGGACTCTGGCAGGCACATCCCACCCTGGAGGTAATGCTGTGGCAGCTATAGGAAGATCAGGACTCACATCTGGCTGCTAAAACCCATGAGTTCCTGCCTGTAGTGGGTGCAGAGGATGTCTTGAGTGAATGGTACATCTCTGCACTGCCCAGTCCCTTTGTTCTGCAGCCTTTTAGTACAAACGCCTTGCTATGGAAGTGCAGGAAACGTGCCTGCACGTGGACAGATGGATTTCATTGTGTTATTCAGCCCAGATTTGAAGGATGAGGTAAAGAGGACAATCTCTGAGGTCACGACTCAGATTCCAAGTTTTAAGGGAATCAGAAATCCCAGCAAGTTTTTGCTTTCAGTAGATACAGCCACAACATCAGAGCTACATGAATATGGCAAAGAAACACTTACAAAGTTTCCATCCCAAAGCTCCTGCTCATCCCTCTCTGTCAGGCATCACCCCTACTCATGGAGGTACAGTGGCTATGGGTTACCCCCACGTGCCAATAAATGCCAGGAATGCTATTAAAGCATTACTTCTCCATCACACTGACCACTATCATTTAAAACCCTAGAAAAACTAGGTTCATAATTTTCTTGTAGAGCTTGAGCAACTCTTCACAGATTTTCAAAGCAGGAGGTTACAGCAGAGGACTTGTGCCCAGGTTCAGGGTTTCGGTGATGGGCTGGTATAAAATCACACCAAGCATTGCACAAGTAACAGCCCCCCAGCCAACACAGCTGTGGTGAGCTGGAGGCTTTCAGGTCTGAACAGCTAATTACAGTGGAAAAACAGAAGGATTTTCAGTTCTCTCATCATAGATCAAGTTCAAGAAACTCATTCATTGATAATGTTTTCTCATCATATTAATTAATATCTGATTGAATTCCCTAATATTACAGTATTGTTAACATATTAAAAAAAGAGGTATAATTGTGTAGGCTCCTTCCCATCAGGCAGGAATGTAATTATCCCTTATCTTTCAACACAGCCAAACCCAGTAAATACAATTACAAAAATTTATGTTCACTGGAGTGTAAAAAAATAAGTCATAAAATTAATATTGTATTTATCCTCTTCCTTTTAGTAGTTATTAAAATGCACCAGTGATTTCTCGACTATGCCTTTTTATGGCTATTTTTTGATTGACTTAATTTTTGCTTTGCTTTCCTTCTTGTTTACAAAGTTTCTCACATCCTCAGAATTACACGTTATTCCAGACATAACAGACTGCTTTCTGTTCTCCTCGATAACAAAAGCAGCTTGAATCAGTTGCTGAAAAATTATTTGCTGCTAAAGAAGGTGGGAAAAGCTCGAACCTCCTTGCAGTTATTTTACATTATTCTCATTCCTCTCACTCCCAGCCCCCTAAAATCAGTCTCATATTAGATAGAAAACCAATGATTACTTCCCAGTCCCTCGCCATAAATCTTTGCCTTATAGATACTTCTCATACTCGTGTTGTCTTTTAGCAGGCTGACATTTGCTGTCCTGCCTATTTTTGCTCAGAGGCCTCTGCACAGCCTCAGCCAGCCTTGCCAACAGCCCCCAGAGTGCCCCCCGCCCTGCTCCAGCATGCTAACGAAGGGGCTCCTTGGCCACTCAAAGCCCCCAGGGGGGCTTGAAGAGCCCGAAAAGGAGAGGAATACTCTTCAGTTGCCCCCTAAGGTGACCTTGCTGTTTGAAACCATCAAAGCCTATCTATCCTGAGGTTTGATCGTTACCTTTCAACCAAGCCCAAAGTCTTGAGAAACAGCTTGAAATGCAAAAACAGAGGCAGAAGCACAAGCAGGTAGGAGAATATTGAATTGGAGGAGATTTTTTGCTACACCAGGTCCTGTCACACAACCACCCTCAACCACATCAGCATTAAGCACCCCTTCACGGAGATGCCTCCACGTGGATCTCATTCATGCGCTTGGTTTCAGCATCTGGAACCTGCACAAGGTACGTTCTCAGAGGAACATTTAAAAGTTGATAATGCCTCTTTATGAAGTTTTCAAGTGTTACCTAGTTAGTCAGGTATTAAATGAAGGGCTCCGTTTCATCTCTGTGTTTACAGAACATAAACCCCAGCAGAATGGCGTTTTTCAGGCTGCCAGGTCTGTCTCCGAGCGAGAGAAGTGTAAGACCATGACAAAGAAGCAGTCTTTGTTGCAATTCCCGTTTCTCCTCTGGTTTCCTGATGTTCTTTTTGCAAAAGAAAAAGTTACTTTATTACATGCAAGCTAATAAAATTGCTGTTTGAGTTTTTCTTCATGATTCTGACTACTTGAACATTTTGCACTTAAAAACGTTGCAGACTAAAGAGGTGCGGTCAGGAGACAGCAAATGGTGAGACCAGCAGCTGCACCTGGGCAGGGTACACGAACCTCGTCATCAACCTCTCTGAACTTCAATACCTATGACCTAAAAAAAATATTGAGCTCAATATCATGTTTTTGTTATTCCATGGAAAAAAGTGCAGCTGGAAGGAGCAGTACAACACCAAACGAAACTATCAGAAAAGTCTTTTTATTTACTTCCATGATCTGGAGAAGAGGCTTCTCTTATCTGCTCACCTCAAACAGCCCCAACCCAGCCCACCCAAAGCCCTGCTGGGAGCCAGGCAGCACACCTCACCCTGGGCTGAACAGACACAAGACTTGTACAGAATTCTTTCTGGACCTGCTTTAGTTGTTCCCAGGCTTTTCCAGACACACAGCATCTGCTACCGGGCAGGAGAAGCAAGTGCCAGAGCCTCCAGGACAAGCACCAGCACTTGGATGCACCAGGATGGCATTAATCCTGCCAGACACACCGAGCTGACATTCACCATCAGACAACATGGGACAACACGGTCTTGTAAGATTAAATAACTACGATTTAATATTACTCCTGGCCCCATATTTCTATAGCAAGCACCGAGGGTGCGGAGGGGGGTGTTGGGATTTAAAACTTCTGGCACCAAAATAAATGTTACAAGCTCAGGGAGCGCAGCACGAGCCAAGTGCTGCAGCAGGAGCTGTCCCCGCCGGTGCCTAGTCCTTGACCTGTCAGAGCACAGGGATCGGTGTCAGACTCAGCTAAATGCAGGCCCAGCAGATAAGAAATGACAAATGCAGATTGTTTTCTCCCTGACAGACTCATCAGTTCCCAGTGAGTTAGAGGCGCGGTGAGGAACAGCCTTTTCTAGCTGAAGTGTGCTGTGAGTGATGGGGATGCCACGGGCAGGCTGATGGGTTTGCATCCGAGGCTGTGCGCTAAAACCACAGAGCAACAGTGAAAGAGAGCCAGAGGCAGCCCCATTCCCCTTCTCTCCCCTCCTGAAATCACCACTCACCCCCTGCTGTTTGCCATGCCCATTGATACGACACCCAGGTTGGCAGGTGCTCCCCGGCACCACCCCTGCAGAGGGTCCCCCTCAGCCACACTAAAGGCTGCAGCAAGCTCTTCCTGTCTAAAGGCAGGCTTGCAGCCACACTCTTATTTTTTTCAGGAATTATTACAGACAAAACATCAAGACTGCCCAAAACAGAGCCCTGGTTTGAGCAGCTGAGGTGCCACATACAAGCTGTTTCCATAATGATCACATAAAAAATAACCTTTTACTTTATTTCCCTGTAAGTCTGTTTTTCTCCTGCTCCCTGCAGTCCGGGAGCACACGACTTTTTTTTTTTTTTGGGGGGGGGGGGATTCACGAGCAAGGTATTTCTCACAAGGGAAGATGACATTAATAGCCATTTGAGACAGACTTTTATTGTCAGCAAAGATGGCAAGAACTAGTTCTAGGATGATTGATGTACTTTCTTAATTAAAATCAGCTGTAGTCAGAACACTGAAAACGTGTCCCACCGCCAGAAACCTGCACATCACGCAAAGCCAGCATCCACGTGCACACATGTTGCAGGCTCCTCGGGTCTCGTTTCTTCCCTGCCTCCTGGAGAGAAACAGGCAAACACCAAGTGTCAGTACTTTCACTGGGGTGGCAGCACGGCACCCCAATTTGTGCAAGCACAGAGCACAACCTCAAATGGAGGTACCACATTAACAGCCCTTCAGGATCACAGCTCCATCCCTGTATTATTGTATTGTTGTTAAGATATCCAAAGCGTTTATAGAAAACTGCCATTGAGCTTGTTACTGATGTGCAAATTCCTTCAGAAATTTGGAGAGGAGATGCCCAGACCACTCAGGAACAGCCACATTAAGCTCCTTGCTTGTTTTTCCTCTCAGCCCATTATCCCTAAAAGACTACTGATTCTTCCCTCACTTTATCACCAATGACTAAATCTGCCAAGGAATTTTATTAATCCTGTCTGATTTGCCACAAACATACTGCACAGTGCCTAGATGGGTAGACTACAAGTGATTTTAACCAATAAAGGTAAAAGCAGTTTTTACCCCAGGTACTTTAAAGAAGTCATTTGCAAGCTAGACTTAAACCAACAACACTTTTTCATGCAGTGAGGTTCTTCGTTTTATTTAGAGTCTTGAGGCTGGGGGAAGAGGCTGGAAATAAATACATTAAGGCTTTGAAATGTAAAGCAAGTCTTTATATTCATCCACATCAGCTTGGGCGCATCTTAACTCCAGCCAGCATTGACCTGCTCAGCAGCGAGTACCGGCTGGCACGGAGCTAGCACCAGGCTCTCAGTGCCCAGCACACAACCAGCATTTCTCTGTCCTGTGGGAAGGATCCAGGCCTAAAGCCCTGGCAACTCCCATTTCTAAGAATCGCTAAGAGCAAGATGATTTCTGTTGTCCCCACTCCCAGCCTCGGTACAGCATCAGCTCGCAAACTTGCTGGTCGCACATCTGCAATGCGAGCACAGGAGCTGCAAGCCCGCAACTCTGCTGCACCTCTGCTTTTTTTTTTTTTTTTTTGCATTGCAAGATGTCCCTGAACAATCTCCAGATTTTGGACTCACACAAACTCCCCTTCACGCAGTTCACTCTTCTGAAGTCTTGATTTTCACAAGGTTTAACAGAAGCTGAATGTGTTCAAACATTCCTAGTCACCGCATAAAAGACTTCTTGCTCTAAAATAGTTTTGTTTTTTTCTTAAATAATTCTTAAACAGAGAGCCTTTAAACTTCAGCAAACCTCAAAGAGGAAGTTGTCTCTTTATTTTAGAAGTCCTCAGAGAATCTGTTTTCATCTCTGAGATTCACAAAACTTATTTCAGCATTGCTAGATAAGCAATTAATTCCCCAATTAATATAAATAATTTATATGCAACTGGGTTCTTATTTGGATAAGCAATTATATTGAAGTTTTGATTCCAAATTAGGAGAAGAAATACCCTGGCATGGGGAAATTATTCCAGTGGTTTTTATTTAGAAAACTATCTGCATGTGCACAAAAATTCTGTAACATGAATGGGAGTCTCAAGTGATCAGCGTGTTTCAAGAATTCCCTGTGCAGGTTTTCAATGGATGTTTGCTCTCCATTTCCCTAAAGGCTTCAGAAGGCAGCTGGAAGCTGAACTGCAGCCACCTTCATGGGAACTGGGGCACACCCAGGCGCATCGGAGCACTCCTCAGTTCCAGTTCAGCCTTTAGGGAGATCCCCCTAACAGCAGCCACTTTCCTCACCCCTGAACCATCCACCCAGATCCCTCAAAGCGGCAGAGGGAGGAGCAGCTTTGCTGTTCCTCGGGGCTGGCTGTGAGGAAGGCAGGCCCCCAGCCCCCAGCCAGCTCTGGCCTTCCCGTGCCCAAGGGCGCACTGCCCGGAGCAGAGCAGCCCCCTGGGGAAGTTTTGAACTCCCATTCTTTATTGACTTGTTTTCATTCTGCCATACCTCACTTGTGAGACAAGGCTATGCCTGTAGCTGCCACTGAGGTGAATTTGCTAAGCAGTAAGTCAAATTTCCACCAAATTAGCAGCTAGCCAGCCAAAACTAGGCAAGGAGGACAGCTCATAAAAGCAGGGCTGCGACACGACCAGACCATCGTGTGCGTTGGTGAGCAGCACCCGTTAACCATGCACGGGTCCCCAGCCCCTCCTGCCTGGCCTTCACCTCCTCAAAGCCTCTGCTTTTCCTACTGGGGAGTAAAACTTGTGTTTTAGACATTAACTGGACTGCACGGATTGCACTTTTCCTCAAAAGATGTACATATTGCAGTCAGCAGCTGCAGCAACCCTCTTTGAGGTCTGCCTGCCCGTAACTCAGTGCCACTTCCAGCCATGGGTCTGAGATGCATCTGCCTTGCTGGAGCCTTGATGCCATCCCAGACCCCAGCAGCTGCACTTCTGCACCATGCACACTCTGTGTAAGCACTGGAAATAACACCTACTTTTGACCCAAAACAGAAACTTGAGAGAAATTCTATTTCAGCAGCTTCCCCCGCAGATCAGAGGATGCTTCTTCACTCACTGCAAGCAGTTTTTCCATGTATTATTAGTACTTTGGCACATTTAAGATCTGGATCGCAACGTGCATACCTGTCCCTGCTGAAAGTTCCCCCTTTGAGAGAAGTTTTTTTAATTTTAGCCAAACAAACACTGAAGAGACTAAGTTTTTCCCAGTTTCAGTCCACACCTGGAATGTCCAGATATGTTGTAACACACCCCATTTTATTCCCATCAGGATCATCCATGCCTCCTTCCAGCTGAGAGAGGTGTGTAACAATGAGCTCCTTTGGAGAGCCAGAAACAAGGTAAACTTCTGAGATGTTAGGTCAGGAAAATGGGAGAGAATAGTCCAAATAAGCATCCCTGGCCCCTTGTAACTGCTCGGCAAATAAATCAGTTTCTTGTTTCTGCTTTCTGAATCAGAAAGCAAGATTAAGAGCTATATAGAATGAAAAACTATTATTGTTTTCAATCTTTAAAGCACAAAGGCCACAGAGATGTAATCACAGCCAGAAAAGATCACAGTTCACAAGGAAATATTTTTTACTGGAAATGATCAGGAAAAGATGTAGGGCATGATAAGAATTGAAGACATTTAATTTTCACTCAAATTGACACAATTTTGTTTGTGCACACACATTTATATATAAATAAATGCAAAGCCTAGTTATGAAAAAAGCACATTCCAACCTTTGGGGGTCTCACTCAATTGTGTACGAGCTGCTGCTGCTTTGGGGGAGCAGCCAGTTCTGCTGTGCTGGGAGAAGTCCTAAGGCATCCTAGACACGTACTAAAGCGAACAGGCCTGAGCTCTGTCATGCTTCTCCAGTGCATTAGTGTACATGGTCTGGTGGCAATTGTGCACATAAGGGAAAGCCAGCGTGCAGGAAAACGACAACTGAAATGCAAGGATTTTAAAATGAGATAGCTGGAATTCATGGGGGGAGGCTGATTGTTTAACAGCTCTTGACTAAGAGGAAAGCACTGAAGGAAACCTTGGCTGTATTGACAAGGCAAAGCCCACGGTTACACCAAATGAAACCTAAAAAAAATAAATATTCAGGTTCTGGGTATTGACTAACCCAATGCATTGTTTTAAAATGTCAATATCTTTCATTTCCATGAGGCATAATCAGGTTGTCATGAAATTAAGCTTTTCCCTCATTAAAGCAGAGAACAAAGGAAATTAATAGAGGCTGGTAATGTTAATCAATACTCCTATCTTCTTACTAAAGTAGATTGCATTCATTTCTATAAAATAGAGGTTTTGGTTTTATTACTGGGCTCCATTTCCAACCAGCAGCAAGCTGATAACTGTGTGCGGGGCACACACACACCTCCGGGGCCAGAGGGGCTGACCTGCTTGGGGCCATGCTCCAGCAGCAAGCAGAAGGACACACACAGGGCAGAATAAAAGCAATGCACAATACTTCTCCATAGCAGTGTGCCACCTTTCCCTTCTTCCCAGCTCTGGTTTCCTGAAGGGATTTGCCTGGTTAGAAACAAGCTGGGTGCTTGTTCTGTCAGCACGCCCCATGCTACCTGCAAAAATTGGGCATCTGCAAGCCTGCCTGCAAGGGCAGGGCTTCTCTGAAAAGTCCCCAGCTTCAGACAGTACAAAACTGCTCTGTTTTGCTGCTGGCACCACAAAGGCTTCTTGTGGATCTTTTATGGCAAATTACTCCCCAGAGGAGAAGCAAACAAGCGCTGCCTTCATTTAAGTCGAAACCGCCCCTCACCTACTGCAACTCGATTTGCAATAAGAAAGTATTCCCTTAAATTATATTTATAAGTACCAAAATTACCATCTCATTCCAAGCTCAAGTGCACAAACAGTTGGCCAGCTCATTGCCTTCCCCACAGCCCCAGCACCGAGCAAGCCCCCAGCTGCAAGCTCAAGCCAATTACCCACAGCAAGATGCCAGCGCCGCTCCTCCGAAACGCTCAGTGCCATTCCTTCTAGGAGATGGGAAAGAAAAAAAAAAAGCCTTTCTTCCCCCCATCTTAGCACCGTACTTTCCTCCTGAATTATTAAATTATAATACATTTTCACTCGGCTGAAGTTATTATTAGAAGGAGACTTATCTCATGAAGTGAGCAGCCAGTCCCAGGGCTGCTGTACGCTACAGGCTCATCTGATTAACATTTTGAGATCCTACATTAAAAACAGAAAGCACTGAATATAATGTTTCTAGATGCCTCTCTTTAATTCCAGAGAAAGAGAGCTGTAATACCCAAACGGCATTTAAGCTGGCACTAAAAACTTCAACGCATGATACCCTCAGCAGCAAGAAGCAACTTCTTGGGGAGCTCAGCCTCCCCTCGTTAAATCCAGCCGTTCCTTTTCCCCCAACACATAAACACATTGGGGAAAGCTGAAACACCAGAGAAAGAGCAGTAAAAAGCTAAACCAGAAATAAAAATAAGAAATAGAAGTGGCACAGCACTTACCAGCTCGCACAGCCTCCAGCCACACACCCACCTTACCCACTTTGTGGCCCCACACCACAATTATAAGGATCCCTGATGAGAATTGCAGACACCTGCCTTCATCGTGCCCTCACACAGCTCCATGCAGCTGCTGGGTGCTGAACAGGGCTCCCCCGGGCACCAGCGGGGTGCTGCAGGCAGCTCAGCACCCTCCTGGCACAGGGCATCCTAACCGGGACAGCTGGCACCAAGCATTTTAATGGCTGTGAACGCACCCGCTACAGGTGGGTTTGTTCCGTGGTGCTCTTGGCACCTCTGACTTCGTTTCCCTGCTTTGGATGGAAACCCGTCAGCAGAATCCCCAGCAAGAGGAAAGTCCTGATTTACACTCAGATAGAAGAGTGCTGATAAAAACAGGTTACAGCAAGTTGGCAGCTGGGAAAAATAAAGCTATGAGGAAAATAACCCAAAGTCATAGTGGATTATCGTGGAATAAAACAGCACCCCAGCCCCTGAGAAGGCACCGAGCCCCTTGAGGAAGGCTGAGATCCCGACCTGGGCTCACATTTGCCCCCAATGCTGCATGTGGGCAGGGGGCTGTGCTCCCCCAGGCAGCTTCCCAGCACTCACCAGGTTGGTTTTTGTTTTATTTTTGTTTTATTTTTGAGTAAAAGGCCCACCGATACCAGAAAAGTTTAGGCTCCTTAGCCAGCTCCCAAATCCCAGCTCTGCTTCTGTTCCTTAAATGCCTCCATTTGCATAAAACTGTCTGCAAACAATTAAAGTTAATTAAGATAATTTATCACTTGAAAGTAAAGCATCTTATCAGCAGGTATCAGCCTGCAAAGCAAACAAGGAATTCGTTGTAGGGAAACAGCCGGGTCCTTGTTACCGTGTTAGATGTGAAGTGACAAAAATAATTTCTTTATGATACTTTCTTTGGTCTGGGTGTTATGTTTTCAAAGTAATTAACTGCAATTAGCTAATTATCCTCTATAGTAACTTCATTTGTGACACTACACTGTAGTATTGACTCATTTACACTTTGGCAGCCTTCCTGCATATAAATTGCGATAAAAAAATAAAAAAAACTTTTGGTAACAGCCCAGAGTGCCCTGTGAGCAGCAGCGGGATGTTAGAGAGCTCCTTGGAGACAGCTCCAATGCACACACAGCAGCACTGTTTCTGCTCCCAAAAAGTGGGAAAGAAAAGCAAAATATTTTAGCCCATAGCACAGCCGGGCAGCACTGCGCGCCTCCCTTTGGCGCAAGGGCCCTACAGACAGGCAGGGTTTCTCCAGGGAGGAGAGGCAGCAGGGCAAACCCCACCCCAAAACCCCACAGCCCCTGCAGAGCCCCCGCAGCCTGTCCCCAAAACCCCCATGTGGAGCCCTAGCACAGTGCACATCACCAAACACATCCCCACGCCAAGTGGGCTGCCATGGCCAGCATCACCTGCGGTGTGTGAATTCAGGCATCCATGCTAGGTGAGGTTTTTGTTTGGTTGGTTTTTCTTCTTTTCCAAGAAGACAAAAGGAGAGGAAATTTCAGGCTGCATACTCAGGCCATTTTCATTCAGCTGAACACGAATGAAATTTGTAAAACAGCATTAAGCTGAAGGTGGGGGCAAAGCTGGAAGTGGCCCCTGTCACATAAAGAGGGGATATTTAATTAAGCAGTGCCCAGTGCTGGAGGGCGGCTGCACAACCAGGGCAACCACCTGGGAGCTCCACCTGGGCTGCTGGTGTGGATCCGTGCACCAGGAGGTGCATTTCTTATTTTTTTACTCCCCTTCAAAACATGTGAACAAACAAAAACCTCCTCGCAGGTTGTGTTTCCTGACTCACCTGCATTTCCCAGCTGTGGGCAGTGCAGTGGAGGTGTCACTGACACAGCCCAGCCCCAACTCCTTACGGTGGCTCCCGGCTTCCCATTCAGCTCTTCTGAGTTGTAATTGTGAAATGCACACCCCGCCCCCCTTTCCGATTTAATTTAAAAGCAGACAACATTAAAGCCACAGATCTTATTTTTAAAGACAGCTTTTGGTTCAATCTATTGAGAACCACCGCTGTTTTGTTTACTTTTTAACAGGGGTCAGCACCTCCCCTGCTGTTGTTTCAAGGTTGACAGTGATTTAAACTTGGTGTATTTTTACAACTCGCACCTAATCCAGGGTATAAATCATTCTGAAGGACATTTATTCCTGCCTGTCACTTCACAGGAAGATGCTATTAAAGCTGAGCTCAGTACAATGTGCAATTCAGAAATTTGTTGCTGATGACTTCAACACGCATTACATTTTCATTAGCTACAGAGAGAGGCAGCGGCAGGGAGGAACGCCAGCCGATTCATCTGAGTAAATGATAATTGCTTTCCCCTCGTTTAGGAGCATGTCACTGCTTTTTCTTCATTAATAAAAGGACATCTGCATGTTAACAGCACCCCGTGTTTTAGCAGAGACCGAGCCGATCGGGCTCACTGGGTACAGATGCAGAAGCGCAGAGACCCCGCTCCCCTCCCTGTTCTAAACTGGTCCTCAAAGCCTGCACAGAAACCCTGTGTCCCTAGATCTCCAACAGGGCTTGTGATCCCACCCCAGAGACGTGGAAGGAATGATGCTGTGAGAATCGTCAGCTCCTCGGCAGAGCATTACCGTGGGGACACCGCTGCCATACCCCAAGGAGTTCAGCCCGGCTGCCAGTTCTGTTCTCACCTCTTACATCGCTGTGAGCTTGGCAGTGGCGACGTTCTCCGGGGAATAATAACGATAATAGTAACAGAGTTAAAGAAAGCAAAAGGCAAACATTTCGGTTAATTAGCAGGCTGCTGTGCGATGTGCCCGATGCAGGGCAGCCCTCACGCTGCAGACTCACCGTGTGCAGGTCCAGCCTCACTGTGACACCCAACAGCCGCTCCGTGACATGCCCAAATCACTGAAATGAAATGCCAGCAGAGGGATTTCTTACATTATTTTTAAGAGATCAAAGCAAGAATTCCTCCAACAAATCCCATTAATAACCACTTTGAAACTGTAGCCTGCAAAGCCCATTAAATCCAGAAAGATATATTTAAAGGGAAAACCAGAAGTATTTGAACTTTACAGTGTCTGAGAGGCCGCTTTAATTGAACAGCAAACAGAGCATTTCTAATCCAGCCCAGCCTGGAAAAGAGAGCAGAAAGGACACGAACAACGAGAAGGAAATAACGAGCAGGAGGGCGGGCGGTGCAAGCACCCAGAGCCCCCCGAGCAGGAAGGGTTCACAGAGGGGCAGACCCCAGTTTAGTGGCACAGAGCTGGAGGAACTTCAAGGACCTGCTCCAGCCTGCTCCCACCAAGGAGAGAATCTCAGCTCTCCTCCTTCTTGGGTGTCTCTACAGGCTGTGATAGCGTTCATAAAGAGATAACTACAAATATAGGATCAGCTATTAGCAAACCCAGTTATCCTTCCTGCGTTGTTTTTCTCCTGGCCGTTCCAGTCAATGGAATTTCTGTGAAAATAATGATTCATTTGCTTCTTGCCATTCTGCAAGTGCGGAGCGGCGCCACTTAATGCAATTACAATGGGTTAAAACCCAAATGAGAGGAGAAGCAGAGCATGGTAACTGTCTCCTCTGAAAGGGAGAAGTGCACACATTTAGGGTGGGCTGCAGAACACAAAGGAGTAGCAGTACTCTGATGTGTATCTGTTACACACTGGCTCAGAGCTGTAATGTCTGAGCAGAATGCATTAGCTCCTCAGCACTAATGCCGTAATGAACACATCCATGCTGATAATGGACATACGAATCCAGAAGTTGCCTCTTCAGATAGGTGGTGTCATCAAAACAGCACTTCACAGAAAATTCCTAATATCCTCCTTGATTGTAGCACGCCGCTGACTAAATGAGGCGAGACGGGAGCTGGGGCCACCGCTCCTGGCTGCGCCGCAGCCTCTGCCACTAGCGTGTGGGGACGGGAGACTCAGATGGAGCCTCCTTGGTTTCGGCTTCTTGCACTGGCATCCCAAAGCATTTTGTTCAAGCATTCACCTCTGCTTGCAATGTGACCTCCTCCTCACGGGCACGGAGGCCACACCACGCCGCGCAGATCCCTTCCTTGCGCAGATTTGATGCCAAGCACCCAGAGAGCAAAGCACTGCTTTGGAGGGCGAGCATCCTTCAGAGAACCCCAGGGATGTTGCTGGATCTCCCCATGGCTGCAGAGGGTGGCTGCCCAGCACTGCTCCCTGCCCATGTGTGGTGATGGGGAGATGGGCACTGCCTGCCCTGCGAGAGCGCTGCCGCCGCGGCACAGCCGGCACAGCAAGGGGCTCGGCAAAAGCCTTGGGACTTGGCAGCAAGAAGCTATCGCCCCCCCCCCAGATTCTTCACCACTCTTTAGGACAAGGTCCCAGGAAGAAAATAAGGACGAGTCCCTGCTGAGATGGCCAAAGCACTTCCTCAACTGTGCTGGGCCATTTAATGCCTTGCTGCCACCACAGCTGCAGTAGAGGACCTCTTGATCTCCCTTCATTCAGGTGATATTGCTGAATTTATTTATGCTATTTTTTTATATTGAGAGGTAAGAAGTGGGAAAGCTTTCTCAAATCTCCCTGCTGATGTTCGCAGTGGCAGGACTGGAGGCACGTGAGGTCCTGCAGGGCTGGGAGGTGTTTTGTGAAGCCTGTGCTGTGCCTTGCACGCACTGCAGTTGTTCAGCTGGCAGCCTCCAGAGCTTGCCTCCGCCACTCCTGGGAAATGGCCTTTGATAGGAAATTGCTGGGCTCAGTCAAAAGCCCCCTGCACTATGAATTTCCACAAAGCATGGCTGTGAAATGCAGAACAAGAGGCCCAGCATGAGAGGATGGCAGAAGCCCATCCCATGCCCAGCCTCGGCATTGCCACTTGCACTTCAGAGCAGAAGCTGTGCCATTATCATTCAGGCTAAAAAATAACTTTACCATTCAAGAAGCTGCACAGCGCGTGCTCTGCTTGGTGCATTACCATGGCCCAGCATCGCTGATGAGTTCTTTATGCATCCCATTTACAAAATATAATTATTTCAAGAGCTGATAGTGAAGCTATCCATCAAACCATTAACGCTGCTCTGCTCCCTAATGAATCAAGCCTTGAAATCCACATGCTTCTCTCCTTATGTAATTTTAAGTAAGGGCTATACTGAACTTTCACATTATTAAATGTACTATGGAGACAGCTCTAGTAAATGATCCTCTGGATAGTCCTGGAAGTACTTGCCAGATATTCCCTACTGTAAACTTTCACTGAAAATCTAAAGACTTTGGGGAAAATCATTAAAAACCACATTTGATTCACAATTTCCAAAGTGGATGTCTTTCCAATTCCCCATACCAGAAAAATCCTCTCGACTCTACTGAATAATGACAGATGACATGCTCTACCCAGGATTTATAATTAAGTCCAAATGTCAGTGCATGAGAGAAAATAAAAATGGACAAAGGAGATGAGAATTTCTTGCTCTGTGACTGCCACTGCATTTCTGCATCCACCAGTGTGTTCAAGCTTTGGGGTTAGAGAAAGACACAGATCTTCTGCTAACATTCTGGAAAGTCATTTTAGGTGCAAAGTAGAAATAAAATAAGCTACAGAGCTTGAATTATTTATGAAAATAATTAGTACATATCCTTGCACATATATGAAAGAGATAGTGGGAATGCCTGTATAATACTAATTTGCCTCCATAATCCCAATTACATTGGTGCAATTAAAGGTACACCCAAACTGCTGCACAGCCACAGACACGTCGAGGAGAGCTGCTAGCAAACGCTAACTTCAGGGGGGTTTGGACTTTCCGTGGTCAATACAGAATGCCATGGGAAGGCTTTGGAATCAAACACCATTAAAGCTTAAACAAAGATTTTAGAAGATGCACAAACAAGCAGATAAGCGGCTGTCCCGGAGGTGCTGCACTCGCGCTAATGAAGCCAGGAATGTGCAGAGCATCCTCCAGTGAGAGCACTTGCAGCTGATGGGATGGGTGAGCACCCACTCTGCCTCTCACTATTTACAGGCATCGCTCCTCACAGCCCATCCTATGCAAGGGAGCACAGCTGAGGCACAGGGGGAACAAAAAGCCATTCCCCCATGCAAACCCGAGGGATGGTGCTGCACAGCGGGGTGCCAGCATCAGCCCCAGGCAGCATGCAGCATGAGGGCAAAAGCAGAAATAAAAATGCAAGGCCAGAATTAGCCCCAGGGAAGAGACTGCAACACCTGTGAGCTGATGGAGAAGTGAAGCAATTGCCGCTGGATTTGCAGTCCTGCAAAGGAGTTGCAGTTTAGTCCCATGGGATTTCTTCCAGCACAGCAGGCAGTGCTGCCTCTCCCCTCCCAGGAGCTGCAGTCTGCTGCCAGAAGAAAGGAGATGGCACGAAGACTGCACACCAGGAACACACATGGCCTGACACAGGTGTCCCTCACGCCTTGTCAGCAGACCTCAGGCACTGCAGGAGAAGGTTTCTGGAGGAAGCACACGCTAACAAACGGGTCTCTCTGTCACAATCATAGTTCCTTTGTCTCTGTCTGTCACAGTGAGATGAGCCACTTATGCTTGAAGGACGTCGAGATAACCAGTGTAGTTTCCAACCCATCCACATCCAACACGCTGGGTGCCAGGGCTTGGGCCAGGCTCAGGAGCTGCACAGCACGGCAGGGTGGGAAGGGAGGTGAACGAGAGGGTGGGAGCTCCTTGGTAGTCACAACTGCAGTGCTAAGCTCTGGGATAGGAATTAGAGGATTTGCATGCCAAATGTGGACAAGGTACGGAGGAAATCAACTAACGAGTGGTGGGAATCTAACAGAGTTTGAGCAGCAATTTTAGCCTACAGCCTCACCGTGCGTTTGTACAACTAACAAATGTGACTGATAAATGCCAAAAGGAGGTTTCAGCTGGGATCGCCTGCACCCCAGGCCAGCTCCGTGCTGTGCTGCAGGTCAGCACGGCTGAACATTTACAGCCAGACCCCTTACATGTAGCCAGGCTCAAACAACAAAAAGCATCCAAATGGCTGGGAGTGAACAGGACCACAAATGAAAACTCCAGCTGCAGGGAACGGGAGCTGGAGAGGAGAGAAATGAAAGCTCCTATTCAGCCACATCCCCTCCACGAGGGGCACACTGCAATTTATGGAAGCAGCCATGGATTGCTCCAGTGCTGCACATTTTAAACCAAACTACCTCAAATATTGCCCATGAACCTCTAGGTCTTGAATTAAATAAATAAATACAGAAAGTACAACAAAATAACCAAAAGTCTTCTTTGTGAGAGAAATCGGTGATACATTTTCAGGCATCACTGCCCATTTCTCACGATGCCAGAAAAGAAAAAATGGTCACTTAGAGACTCGGCTGTAGTACAATTCAGAAGCAATGTGTTATTTGTTTTTCTCCTCATTCTTCTCTTTTACATCTCCTCTCCTGTGGCTGTAACAGATGCAGAGAGTTCATCTGACACAGCACCAGATGGCATTAATTTATTGCAAAACTGTTTTCTTTTCTAGAAAGACTTTGTTGATGTCCCTCACAACTTCAGTCAAGTTGACTTCATTAAATCAGCTCTGTGTATTGAAACCTGGTCTCTGGACATAACGGCCCACCACAAGGCGCTCTTAGATTCAGAGACTTTGTTTTAACAGCAAATGATTAAACAAAAGTGGGGCTGGGTCTGCAACGTGATCTTGAGCGGCGTTAGGCAGAACTCTGATCCCTGCCAATCTGTCCCAGGTTCTGCAGAAAGCTTCCTTCCCTGGAGAGAGGGAGAAAATGAGAAGTTGGGCACCCTCCAGCTTTCCTACCACCTGCGGGGAAAAAGAGCACGTTTGTCCACCGTCCTTTTCCAGGCAGCATCCTCTGACTTTTGCCTTTGTTTTGCAGGGTCAGTGCTGAGCCAGGGCAAACCTCGCCCAGCTGAGCAGGGCTCATCGCACTCAAATGGGTGTTTATGGAAGATCTCCAAACAGCACAAACAGCAAACTTCAAGCCATTGGCACTCACGTGAAAAAAGCAATGGCCTATGAGTGTCAGAGATGACCAGGTGAGCAAGCAGGCGAGGGCAGGAGCGTGACTGGTGCCAGCTGCACTGGTAAGGCAGGGATGCACACTTGCAGTTGATTTTTGCTGCTGCAGTTGCAGCTCCAGAAGACATTTCTGGGCTGCAGATGTTACAGGATAACGCGGTGAGGATCCCAGCTACACGAAAGGAAATGAATGGTCTTATTGAACTAAACTGCAAATATCAAGAGAGATTAGTGAAGAGATTTACGGTCATCTAGGTGAAAAACTGTAAGAAAAATGATCTCGTGTTCCAGCAGGAAAAAAAAAAAAGTTGATTAACTCTTTTTTCACCATGTTTAACATAAATACAGAAATAAAATTTCCACACTCAGGTGGAAATATCACCTGAGTGTGTTCGTGTTTCTTCTTCTCCCAGTCCCTGTGGGAGCGAGGACGCTGGGGGAGCTGGAGATGGGATCTGAGACAAATCCAGGTGGTGTCAGGCTCGGGTGGCAGCCGTGCACAACACTGCACCCGGTATGGTATTGAATCACCGCCCAGTGACAGATCTGTGTGTATTCATTTCTAAATAGGCCCGGAAAATCCAGTGTAATTTGCTCTCCAGCAATATCCAAACTGTACATTTGACTCCAGAAGAGAAGTCCCCTGTGACGCCAGAGTGCGGCACCGCAGCCAGCCCAAAGCAATTATCAGCTTCTCAAAATAGATGCCAGAAAGGGCTGTGCCAGCTGAGTTAGCAGAAACTCTGAGCTGAGTCCTACCAGATCCAAATTACTCGTGTAGCATGTTGCAAACGCTCTGAAGCCAAGTGGCAGATTCCCTCTGGCTTACAAAAAATTTCCCGAAATATACCCCTTGTTAATTTGTTGGCAAAATATTGCAAACTTGGCAAATACCATGGGGCAGAAGTCAAACATTGCGTATCATGTGATTTTTTAAGGTATTAAATTTTCAAGAGAACAGCCTTTCCCATGGCCACAGAGATTAAAAAGATGGTGAATATTTTGCTATAATTGGTCTTATTCCTATCTGTACTGCATTTATGAATAATATTAATTCACACACAATTTAAGCCATGTGGTGCAAGGAAAATTAAAAAGTCACAAAAAGAAAATTAGTTGCTGAGCTGTTTTGTGTGTCTAGGAATTTTTCTTGTTAGGTTTCAAGTTATAAATCTTTTTACCTTTAAATGAATGCAAATACAGTGTTGTTGTTGGTTTTTTGTTGTTGTTGTTGTTGTCTTTTTTTTCTTTTTTTTTTTAAGGTGAACAACTAATTCTCAACTAATTCCTTATTGTCCCAGCACAAGAACAGCCGCTAATATCACTACTGAGCTGAGCTGGGGATAAGGATGTGCTGGCCCGGGTGCACCAGCTCAGCCGTCACAGAACAGCCAAGGCTGGCAGAGAGCCCTGGAGAGCTGGAGCCGGCTTCTCGCCATCCTGAAGATGCCCCAGTCCCCTAGGGACACCTATGGCCCTTCCTAAAAAAAAAGGGAGCCTCCTGCACCCCATGGCCCGACTCCTTCTTGAGTGCAGCCCTACTGATGGGCTGCCACAAGCGTTATATGTGGGTACAGATATTGCCCTGGTAGCTCACTGGTGGCTTTATTGCCCTTTAGAAGCACAGCAGCCCACCTGAAGAGGATGGGGAAATGGCAGCAGGGTTTCTCCTGCCCTTGGGTGAGCCTGCACAGCGCCGTGAATGCCCGGGCAGCCTGCAAATGGGGTTAAGCTGTACCCTGACAAACTCCTCGGGAGAGGGCTCGTCCCTTCACTCCAGATGAACATCAACAGAAATCTCGTCTGGCTTTGCTTGCTTCCTACATCTACTTAAGGGAAATTTCCTCTTGCTGTTGTCATCTACTGTGTAACATTAATTGTACTCAAAAGGGCATTTTGGAAAATAGACCTAACCAAGTTTAGGGAACTCAATTCTCTTTGTGTTCCTTTAAGTTGAATTAAATGAGACTAATGTGGTTTAAAAGTTCTTGAGCAATACAATTAAAGCCATTACCACTCAGTAGTTCTGCAATATTGACTTCACAACTGAAATACAATTGGTTTGCTTGGGACTAATGGCAATTCCTGCATTTCCAACGGGAGACATTTAGCAGAGACATATGCTTTTTCGATGTTCTCTCTCATTTGCAAATACTGTAAGGTACTTATTCCGGGGGGGTAATGCCGCTTGCACCACGGCACAGCTGCTTTTCCTGGTATTTGTCCAGCAATGCCTCTCATGGACCCATTTGTGACTCTGCCGAGCTTTCTCGCTGCCTGCTGCTTAAAAGCTCCGGGAGGTTTAATAATAGATAACAACTCATGTAGCATTAGCATGATTAAACACTCAAGCAAAGATTACCCAACTTCAAATGACCAGATGTCTACATTCAGAAGGGACGGTTCTAATTTTTTAAGCTCATCAGACTGACTTCTCCCAGTAACCATTTTGTCTCACTTCTCCGCTAGGACTTGCCTTCGTCCTGGCAGCTGTTCCCGTCCTGCCTCTGGGTGCCCGGCCATAAAACACAACGCACTGCTCAGCCCCAGCTGTACCCCTGAGCAGAAATGCTCAGAAGACCCAGGTGAGACCGAAGTACCTTGTCCTGGTGACTTCTCACACGTTCCTGCACTGTCACAGTGCTCGTCTGATTTGTCCTTTTTTCACCCCAAAGAGTGGCTGTGTCCCCAGGCGTGATGCAGCAGGGTGCGGGGATAACAAGAATAAAGACCAATAACACACCCCTAGCTGGGGAGCCCGCCACTGCTGCAGGAACACAGCACCTCCAGGACACTGAATTGCCTCCTTTTACTTCCTACCTAGGCACAAACAGAGGATATTTTGGTAAAAAGTCAGTAAATTCAGGAAATGTAACAGAAGTTACCTCATCCTACATGAAATTGCTACCACAAGGGTCATCCCAATGGAGCTGTTTTTTGGTGTGTGTTTTTTTTTTTTTCTTATTTAATAGGTAGGTAATTTCCAGCCCACTCCTATCATTTCCATTTTCCCAACCATCAGTCATCAGTCCCATTTCAGGGCAACACTGATCACCAGCTGCATGAAGAGACTTTCCCCTAACGTGTAATTTTGGTCCTGGTGACCACAGGGGGGGCTCTGGCAGAACTCACGGGCTTTTGATGAAGGAGGTATTGAACAAAACAATAGGAAGCCCAAATCACAATGCTAAATCACAGGAAATTATTGTGGTTACAAAGTAAATGTCAGACAGTATTTTCTAGGAGCTTTGTTAATATAAATAAACCTTTCAAGGCAATGTGGGCTAATCAGATACTCCTCTTACCAGGTGATGCAGAGCAACTCAATGCGTGTGATCTGGAGTTTTGCAGAAGACACAAGAAAAGCCTGCTGTTTTACATGCTGTCACGACGAACAAAGGGAGTACTCAGAAGCCGAGTGGATTTTGCTTCGCATTTTTTGGTTCATTAAAAAGCCCAGCTGCAAACCTCTGCTGGAATCAATCAGCGCCGCTCACACGGCTCCAGGACCCGGACCCAAAATGCGACCCGTTAGGAGGCAGACCCAGCCCCGCTGTCCTTCCTGCCTGACTTCATAAACCAGAAAGCCTGAACAATGAATGCACGTGCTTTTGGTTATCCTCATACGATCTGCCAGGCTGCACTTAGTGTTTTTTAAGTCCTTTTCCCCCTCCCAGAAACACAGAGTTAATGCCTGCTCCAAAATGCACTTGAGTGCCAAGCCTAAGGCTGTTGCTTAACCCCATGGGGAGCAAGTTCTGCAGAAATAGTGTGTCTCACTCCTAGGGTCTATCATTTCAGCCCAGAATCACCGTGTCCTACACCGAAAGGACTGTGTAAAAAAGGTCAGCAAAAGCAGCCCTTCTCCCTGGAAGATCAGGCCAGCAGCAGGAATACCGGAGCTAGTGGTGACACGGAGCAGAAGAGACCCTCACACACGGTATTTGAAGCCTATTAAACACACAATCCCGTTGCCCATTTTTTTGGGGGGATGTTTTTAATGGCTCATAGTGCACCTTGGTGAAAGAGGTTTTCTTGCCCTGAGCAGCTGGGTGCACGCTACGTTTGCATGTGCAGCACAGAGTGGTTCAATGTGTTTGCAGAACTAAGCACATGTGCCTACACCTGACAAGCTGAACACTGCCAAAAAACACATGCAAGAACTGATCCACGTGCATCTCGGTGACTGCCTGCGATGTCTCAGGACAGCGAGTGGACAGCCGGAGGGAGACAGAGGCTGGGGCAGAGCCAGCTTGGGAGCACAGACACAGCACTTCCCAAAGAAGCAAGGAGACAAACTTGAGAAGCTAAAGATGGAAACCCCAACGAGGGACTGCCAGGTCAGAATAACTACAGTTCCTTGATCAGCACAAACAAGCTCTTCGTGAGCAGCCCAAGCAAGGCACATCCACCACAGCTGACCTTGAACCTCCCGGTCTCCTTCTAGGACCACGTGAGCTGACTAATTGCAACCAAATTGAATCAAAGGAGAAATTCAGGAACGTGTTGAGGTTCCCAGTGCTTTTGCAGGTGCTCACCCTTTCTGCGGCTTCACAGGGAAATGAGCTGCTGATTCTATGATTCTATGATTCTATGATTCATTCCAACCAAAAAAAGAAAAAAATGAAAAAAAAATAAAAAAAAAGAGAGAGAACTAGACTTCAAAATAGAGCATGCTTACTTTGGAGTCTCAATATCATTAGTACAGCGAGTTTTTGTGTCTCTTTGCCACACCTCCAGTAAAGTATGGAGATCCAGCAAAGCTTTTTTATCAATTTCAGTAGAACTATGCACCCAGATACCAGCGAAGCACTTTCCTGCTTTTCTGCAGCATCACCAGGACCTCCACGAAGACGTGGGTCTCTGTGTTCCCAGTATTCCTAAGGAAATACGGACCCAGAAGGTAAAGGTATGCTCCTCACACGAGCCTGATGGTCCTCATGGAGAGGTGAAGATTTCCTTAAAGAGCACCTGAAAGAGCTTAGGGATATGGTTTAGTGGGGACTGTTAGCGTTAGGTCAGAGGTTGGACTCGATGATCTTGAGGTCTCTTCCAACCTAGAAATTCTGTGATTCTGTGAGAGCACGGTGCTGTCAGCACAGGATGACTGCATCTCACACAGCACAGCTGGGATGGGAAGAGGAAAAAGGTGTCAGGTAAAGCCATGAACAGGGAAATTCGTTTCTTCTCTTTCTATCGCCCCCTCCCATGCTCCTCTTTAAGCTAACATTTCCTCACAAGCAATGAATTCCTGTGATGTGTCATTTTAACAACTGCTCACACTTTTAAAGAACATTTTTCAGTGCAAAGAAACCCATCAAAACTCTTTTTTAAAATGGTTGCAGTTGAAAATGGAAAATATTTTATTTTTTTTCTCATGATCTTTTAATGGATTTTCAGTTCTCTATGAGGAAATGAATTGTGACCCCCATTTATTCCAGTCAGTGGGGCTTTCATACAGAATTTGACAGACGTGATTAGGCTCTGAGTCTGAAGGAGGAGAATTCCGTTGTTTAACATAAACTGTGCATTAAAGTTTAAGCAACTACACTCAGATTTCTGTATTTGTTGGAGAAATATGTTCGTGCATTTCAGACTTGGCATTCAAGTAACACGAGGGCGCTCGTCCCATGGTGCGCTACAGGAGGCTGAAGAAATGTAAATGCAATTCTTGGAGACGGGAGCTTTCAGATATTGGAGTTTTCCATCAATTTAATATCTCAACAGGCTTTGTCAGGGATTCAGTTGAAAATCACATCTTGGGAAGGAGGAAGATTACCACGCCAGACTTAAGCATGCAACACCACGCTACCGGCTCGAAACATTACTGATTACTTAATTTTTTGCTCAGTAAAACTACATAAAGCAGCACAACAGTAGGTCAGATGATTCAAATTAGATGTTAAAAAATGCTGTTCTCTTAGGCAATTGAAGGCACTGGAGTGTAAAACAAGATGGTATTTGTTTGAAGCGGGGAAGAGGGAATTCTGTGATTTTCCATCAGGGTGCATCTCTCCAGACAGAGCAGCCGCCTGCCCCGGCCCGCGCACACTTTGTCTTCCAGGCGCTCCCGCTCCTGACAACTCACAATAACTCTCCCAGATCAGTTTTTTAAATTTTCATGCATGAAGTAACATAGCTCGAAAGCATTTATTTCTCACCTGCCAGTTAGGCTACATTACGTACTGCCACAATTATAATTTGGGATGGAGATAGGAGCCCTTTACACACACATTAACATTTGTTCTTTTCCATTACATGGGTAAGCACTCGGACTCGGCTATGCCAAAATCCACGCTGTGACTTTGCCAATATTCTTTAGTGCTCCGACAATTTAAATGACCTTGAAGTTTCTTTCTATTAACCGTGGATGACATAAATCTTCTACCACACACTAAAAAATAAAAGACCAATACCATGATGCCTTGTTTCCTTCATGTTCCGTACATCACCTATGGCAAGGGGATTGAGAATTGACTAAAGGATCAGAGTTGTTTGGAGTAAGCCCCTTTGAAGTTATTTTCTGAACACGGAGGAAGTTTGTGTGAACTCTTCCTAACTCTTGCTCTTGGTCAAGTGCAGCCAGGTTTCCTACTAACATCAGGATTTCCCATTTTCCTGTTGTGCCATCACTGACAATAAACCACTCTGAGAACAAAAGACATGGAGATCAGCTCTAATTAAACGTAGCTAATGTAAACGTGCATCATCTGAAGAGCTGGGGCAGGGCATTTTTCTGCTATGGCCTGCCTAAAAAGCAAGCCTCGGGCCCAGCAGGAGCCACACCACACCGAGGAGATTTTCCACTGTGAGCTGCTGCAAGCCATTGCTGCCTTCACATCACGTCTGGACAGCATTTCTCAAACACAGGCTAAAGCCAATAATGAGTTCAGCATGTAATTATTTCTTTCAGTCAGCCTGTGGTTCGTATTCTTTGAGGAATTCACTTAATGAAGAGCTTCTGGGGGGTTTTGTAGCTGCAGAATGAACTTTGTTAATGGTCAATAACTACCAAAGGAGCCCATTAATGACGAGTTTAAAAAAACTCATCCGTGTTGACCATATTCAATGACATCTGCAAACTCAAAAGCATTAATACTGAAATATTAAAATATTAAATATTAAAATACTGCTCCATATAGCTTTTTCTTCAGGCCAAGGCAGTCAATGGGGAGGGAAGTTGTTACCAGTGAGGACGCCTGAACTCACAGCTCCCGTACGGACCCCAACCTCCTGCCCAGCTCCGTGGTGCCAAACACCCTGCAAAGTGCCCTCTTGTCCCAGCCGTGCACCACCTTCACCCAGCAGGGATATCCTCCTGTTTCTGAGGGCTCAAACCCTTCCTCCTGATCTCTTTTACACCCCAGCTGATGCCTCTCAGCCCTGTCCCCCTGCAGAAGCCAGGTCACCGCATGCATCTCTCAGAGCTTACTTGACAGTTAGTTTGGGTTTGTGCTTTTTTTTTCATTTTTTTCCCCCTTTTGTAAGGAACATACTTTGCGTATTGCATGAGGAATTGGTTTAGAGTTCAACCCTCCTCCTAATGCAAAGTGACAAGATTGACTGATCCGTATAAACTCCCTGGTGAAAGATGACACTAGATGATGCCAGAAGCTAAGCTGGAATAAATGTGCCACTGTGCAAATCATACTAATTTTAGAGACCTCTGGATAAATGTGCAGGCCTTGTGGATGCTGGTAAGAAAGTCCTCGCTCTGTGCTGGTTCTCGTCCTCTCTACAAACATCAATCCTCCCCTTTGTTCTCCGCTGACCACCGCACCCTGCCTGTGTATAAATATTTCCTTCTGAAAGTCATCTCATTGTGCCCTGCATCACACGGCAAGGCAGCTGAACAACAGACAGACCGAGAGAAGCAATTTAACGGGGGGTAGCATCTCTCAGTGGATCTGAAAAGAAGATCACAATCACCTGGCGAAATAAGGAAAGCAAATTGACTGCAGGACTACAGGGGACTGCAGGGGAAATCTGGGAGCGTTGCAAGCCTAATGGGTTTATCCCCAAATATAACCAGTTTCAAGAGGCTGCCCCAGCAGTGCCTTCGTTGGCAGCGCTCACTAATTACCAGCAGTCGCCACGTGCCCAGCTCAGCCCCTCTGACCTCTTGGCACTCACAACAAAGTCAGAAAAGCTGAAACTCTCGGAAAGCTGCGGCTGTTCTACAAATGTGTGAAGGGGAAGTACAAAGGAGAACACGAACCACAACCCACCATACAACGTGTTTCAGAGGAATCTCAGCCCGCCGTGGCCAGCTGTAACCTCAGCGTGCAAAATCACCTCCCTTTAGTGCTGCGGGAAATGCAGGCACACGTGCTGAGATAAACCAGGGGAGCTTTATCTCTAACTGCAGACAACAAAAAGCACTCTGATAAGAGTAAGGAATTTGTTTACTTCTAATGGATTTCTGCCACTGGAAAGAGAAATAAATGCCCTGTCTATTTAATATATACATATATATATACACACCTACATTATCTGTGGTATTAATCTGAGGAAGAGAAAAGTGCCCAATAAGAAGCTACAGCATTTATTTAAACTTCACAGTCCATTCAATGACAAAGAGGTACACGCGTGTTCGCAGCCCATATAGCCAGTTTAAGGGGTCTTTAATCACTTTCAATCAAACTATGATTCTGAAATATTATTTGAGGACATTTGCTATCTGTTTGGATAAAAACCAAACCAGAGGCTTACCATACTGTTACTTACTGTAAACACAGTAGCTAGGTCAGACCCAGAAGATACCAGACTTTAGGAAGCTTTAACCTTGGAAAATCAGATCCTGGGACTCCTTCCCAAGCGGTGCCCAGTTGAGGATCAATTCTTGTATGAGAACTCAGTGTGAAACGCACCCAAAGCAGTAGCAAGACACCTCTAAAGATGGATCTTTGCCAATTATCCGAAATGTGAGCTACCTGCAGAAAGCTTTGACAGGTGCTAATCTGCTACACGAAGACCTGTAAGAATATTTAACATGAAAATCTATCACCTACAAAATCTCTTAGGGAAATGGCTGCATTGGTACCCGGGATAGAACTGATTAAAAGCTGGGACAGGACATCTGGTGAAGGTTCACAGACGTGGGAGGAGAGAGGAATTGGCTGCTGGTGTGGGGAATCCACAGAGGGGATGGGAATGTTCATTCTGTGCAGCGGGGTTAATGGTCTCATACAGGGCAGCAAGACCTGTAAGTCAAGGTAGGGATGGGACCCAAATCCCTGCCTTCAGCGAGACAAAACTCTGCAGAACTTGGGTGACTTTAATCACCGGCCACTGCTTATAGCTTAAATAAAGTTTACAGCTTCACATTGCTCTGCCCCCCTGCCCTAGGTACCCGCTGTAGATTGATGGCACACGTAATGCACTTGTTATGACGGCCGCTGAGCGCTCACAGTGATTTCCGTGGGAATCAATAAAATAAAGCTGCCCGCAGCTGGAGTGAATGGGAACCTTAATCAGGGAGGAAAGCTTTCATAGCAAGCTACATGGAAAAATACATCTCAAAGGCCGAAGGATCAGTAAGGAGATGGGTATGGCAGTGAGGGAAGGACCGAGTGCTCAGCCAAGGATGACTGTGACATGATGGATTTAGCCGAAACACATCTGGATCTCAGCAATGAGCAGGGCTGAACGACTGGTTATAGAGATTGGGTAAAGTGCACCACTTGGGGCTTAGGAGGAGCAACTCATATGTCAGAGCTGGAGATAACGGAGATGGACTATTTATTAGGGCACTGCGGGACAGATTGAAAATTGCCAACAGCCATGGTAACAACCTCCATCACAGAAGGGGATGACAGACCATCAGCGAGGCCAGGGAGAGGGAGGAGATAAACCAAATGAAAACGGTGTCTGTGGCAGAAGGATGCTACTATGAACTGGGAGCTGTAACTGCTCGGGTGTGAGCTGCCACCTCTGGCTGCACGGCGTGATAAGGGTGCTCAGATGTGGCCGTCTGCCCGGCTGGCATCCCCCAGTTTTGACCAGTTTGGGCAAAACACAAAGGGGCAATAGGGAAACCAAAGGTACCAAGCCCAGGCACACACACTGGAAGTCACTGACTGAAGAAGACAGAGCTCACAAGGACTTTCCCTTCCCCAAAGACGGAGGATGGCAAAATGCACTCGTTACATTGGCAGCTGCCAGAAGGCCAATTAACACACCACGGGCCAGCTAATCAGCACCTGGAGCCCTGCGAGCAGCCTGGGGCTCGTGCTCCCTCTTGCCCAGAGCCCGTTCCCATCCCTGAACCCCCTCCAGGGGCAGGGGATGTGCAGCAGGAGACGTTTGCTTTTTACTCCTGTTGCTGTCCTCTTTCTTAGAGCGTTATGACCACAGTAAATTTAACATATCGATCAATCACAGCCCTTGGAATAAGGAGTCGGTCAGAATTTGCCAGAAGAACAGTTCGTGTGTTAAGTTTTTTGTTTTTTTTTTTTAATTTTTTCTCCTTTTCAAGGGAGAAAAATCTGGGCAGCAGGAAGGGACGAACCAGCAGCGTGGACGTCGGCTTCTGCGGGCAGCTCCTGGCTGCGCTGGGCTCCCTGCGGGTGCAGGGGAGGCACGTGTGGTCCCACCCTGCCCGCCTGGCAGAGCCCTTCCTAGGGACAACTTGACATTTCGGAGCTCCCACCCCTCCCCGTGACACTGCTCAGTGGCAACTGTCACATAAAGGGATCCTGCTTAAAATTCAGGCTTAGTAATTGAGTCATGTTGAGAAAACCTCAGGGTGCCTGTAAGATTTAAATTCGGGAAAGCCATCAATGTCAGCCCATCAAACTGTTTACAACAAAAACAGTCTACCTCAAATGGCAAATGAATTGTTTTATCTCCTTTGTCAGGGGCTTGCTGCATATAATTTAACACGACAAAGCACAGCGCTGGACTTGGAGAATAATAAAAACAGATGGAGCACTTTCTCATTTATGTGACCTTTTTGTTCCTTGACTTGAATCGGGCTGTAAATTAACTGCACTAAGTAACTAGTGCTCCCTATCCGCACCTGCTCACTCTCCTAAACACATGCAACCTTTCCTGCTAGGCTGTTTAGCTTAATGGTATCTCTCTGACATCAGACAGCTGTGACTTGGTGCTGATGGTGCTACGTAAACTGTGCTAATGGAACCTCCAGGCAACCTTGAACAACAAACAGCAACCTTGAACATCAAGCAGGCAAATAAAAACCAGGCTACGGCTGCTGCGGTTGCAGAGGAAGCCTTGAAAATGTGAGCAGAGTGATCCTGGGTCTCTTGCTCTCTTTGTCTGAACTCCCCGTTGACGGAAGAGTTGATGTGGGCAAAGGATGGGTACGAGCAGAGCCGGTGGTGTGGACCTGAGCGTGACAATCGGCACCACAGGGGATGAAAATTCAGCCGCTGGATGGAGATTTGCCACTTGTTACAACCTGCCAGGAACCTTCCCGATGCTTTCAGGACCAAGGGGATAACCACTTGTTGGGGATCAAGGCAAACATTTCATTCTGACAACCTCGAAACACTGATGTCTTTCTTATTGTGTCACTCAGGATGAAAAGTCGCTTTGAAGTCAAAACATTTTGACACTTCTGGAGCACACAGGGATGCTCTGTCAGTCTCAAATCTGTTTTCGTTTACAGGTAATGCATTTTCTGATACAACACTCTTCCAAAGTTTTTTCCGACGAGCCGTAGCTTTTAGTGCTATCCTTTTACAAAGCCTCCACAAAAGCTCTACAACACTTTTACACTTCCATCCAACTGTGCAGCTCTCATTTGAAGTTTTTAAATGGATGCACTTAGGAAACTAAACTTTTTATATCTCCTCACTCATTAACAGCAGAAGCCTGATCTTTTGTCTTGGCTCGGTTTGGTTCCTTTGTGTGCGATCTGCGTGAGCTGCAGGCTGCCTGGCCAGGGCACCGGTTACCTAATCCAATTAGTGCAATCCAATTACCACATTCTGTTCCTCTTGTCCTTGCCACGGACCTCATGTCCACGTACAACACGAAGGACACCCTTGAAAGCTTAGCACAAGTTAGTTCACCAAACTCCATGGAGTGCTCGCAGCCTGACTGCCCACCAGGGACCAGCCCCGTATCACAAACCAGCAATCAGACAGCAGGAGCCCATGCCAGCAAAGCGTGATGGAAAACCACTCATTATAGGAATAACACCAGGAGATGGGAGCCCTCCCCTGTGCTCCATGCCCAAAGCCATTCCGTGACGGACCACGTGGAGGAGTACCTGCTGCCACCAATACCATAAGGAGAACCACACAATTCTCTAGAAAGGACAGGAACCCTACACCTGGTGTCTCCTTTACGTGGTCCCACTCTGCCCCAGTGCCCCCTCCTCGTGCCCAAGCACTGAAGTCACAGCTCCTGGTACTCCGGGCACGGCAGGGAGTCAGCACCCACTGCACGAGGGCACCCAGCCCCATGGGACAACCTGTCACAGTGCCATGGGCTGAGGAGAGGGGTGGAAGATCTTCATTTTCAATGTTTTGTGGATGGGTCGGCCGCTGGAGAAAAGCTTTAAATGCCACAGACCTTCAGGGTGCTGGTAAAGACTTAAAGGTTATCGCAACGATTTTTGTGAAGATGCTGTGAAACACAGAATTCGTTTTGGGCCAGTAAACCAAGAATTGCCTGATTAACATTTGTTGATTACAATATAACCTGATTACAGCTCCTATACAACACCGCAATATACTCCACGAAACAGCAGGAGACCGTAAATGAACACCTGGTAATCAGGGACGAAATCCCACAGCAATAAGCGCTGTGTGGTGGGGAGCAGGTCCGAGCTTACGGGATCCGGGGGGACGGGGAGACGGGGTTTCTGCTCTCGGTGGGCTTGGGGCCAGGGCTCCGTTACCTCGTAACCTCGGCATCTAATCGTGCATTTCACACTGCTCTCTGTAACTGGGTTTGTTCATTTAGGGCTCTGGTACTGACAGCATAAACAACATTCATTAATAAGGAACCAAATGAGGTGCCGGCACTGCGGGGATTTCAATGAATTTTAAATTTTCCAAACAATATCTCTCAGCCCGTAAGAATTACAGTAGCAAATCAATTTGCCTTGACTCTGGGTATCCATTTCTTTGCCTTCTTCTAATAAAACGAGCACCAAGTGTTTATTACTCTAGCGGTTTATTTACACCCCTTTTCACAAAGCTATATGTGGGGGCTGAGGGGGAACACTGTTAGGAGCCCGGACGGGTACGTGGTGAGGCTGGAGCTGCCCGAGGAGGCCAGGGGAACTGGCAGCAGGTTCCAGGCAGTGCCAGCAGCATTGGCCTTGCTCATTTTTAGGCTCCTCTGAACCCCCACCTGCCCGGCAGAGGGGATGCTGCTGGCAGCCCCTAGCAGCAGCACATTAGGAACCCTTTCTGCCTGTACCCCGCCACCCCTGCCCCAATGGGTGCCCTCCCGCTGCCCCTATTTGTGTCCAACCTGCACACCACGGGGCTCGGCTCACAGCTCTGCACAGCCCCGCTCCCAACAAGCTGTGTCTGCTCAATAACGGGGCCACGTTCGTCCCCGGTGTCGCTTTGCTCACTGCAGGAGGATCCCACCGATGCTGGGTTGGGCCCATTGCTGCCCTCAACGTTCCCCAGCCCCTGTTTCTTTTTACTGAGCTCTGCTCCGAGTGGGAGCACAAAACATCAGCTGGGCTTTGTTCAAGACTTATGATGGCCATGACACAGAATTATCTGGGCTCTGCTGAAATTGTTAAAATAAGAAAATAAGTCAAATCTGCTCTTTTCTAGATCCACCATCACTGTTTTTTGCACATCAGGCTTGTTCCTAAAGATTTCATTTTACACACAGTGGTTTAGTGGGGACTGTTAGCATTAGGTCAGAGGTTGGACTCGATGATATTGAGGTCTCTTCCAACCTAGAAATTCTGTGATTCTGTGATTAATCTGGAGCTGAAACCTGTAATAATAATAATAATAATAATAATAATAATAATAATAATAATAATAATAAATCTGAATGCATTCAAAATCACTGCGCTGTTCTAGGGAGGAGAGAGAGAGATGAAAAAGTGTTTGGTTTTACATACAATGGTAGGAAGGCATTACGTTACATTAAGCATCTACTCTAAGTATGTTTTTATCAGGTTGTTAAAAAAAAAAAAGTTCCCAAACACTTCCAAAACACTTCCAAGTCATAATTGATTGCTAGAAAACATTTTTTGGACAATTCACAAAAACGCAGGTAACCTGCTGCTAGAAGGCACACCTGGGGACATTAAGTTGAGCCTTCTAAAGGTTGGCAATGAACCTGGGGATTTTTAACTAAAGGGTATTTTTCCCTTCAACACTAAGCCATAAAACATAATTTGGCAACGGTTTGTGCAGTGCAGGATGCTGGAAAGGGAAAAGAGAATTCAGATAAGTCATTCTGTGAGCACAGGAAATCTAAGGGAGGCTCTCAGCACACACTTTCTCCTAAGACAACATTTGATCCTTCTCCCCCTTGTCAAGTTTGGCTGAAATATCCAGAAGATGCAACATCTGGAGACAAGCTACATTTCCACAGATGTCCTGCTTCCTTAGAGATCTGAGCTAAAAACAACAGAAAATGAAGCAACCACGGGCAGACAGTCTAGTGCTAGACTGGCAGTAACAGGTTGTTGGTGACGCTTTGTACTTGTAATATAGTATTTAAATCAAATTTTAAAAAGCAAATTTTCCTTATTTAAGGTCAAATGCATGTATGAAACTATTTGACTTTGATTTTCCTATAATTTAGTTATAATTTTTCTATAATTTCTCTAGAGTGGAAAGATGGAAAGAGAAAACAGCATTTGAAGGTATTTAAAGCACAGCAGGATAAGCAGCTAATCCGAACAGAACTGGCAGATGTTCTTCCTCTGTGTCCAACCAGCGTAATTGCCCAAAGATTAGGGAACAAACTCTGGGGTGCAGCTGCTGGGAGCATGAGGAGGACGGGCAGACAGCACAGATGTGGCACGGGCAGCCCCCCCAGCACCTCCATCTGCACCGTGAGCCCCCAATCCTGAAGGTAGGGACAGGCAGCTAAAATCCCCTGGCTTCTACAGTTTATTTTTTCCACCTGATTAGGCAGTGGGAGCAATCGGAGCTGTGCTTGTGCATTTTTTTATTGGATACTTCCAAGGACGCGCGGGTGAAACTCACGGGAACCGAGTCAGCCGTGTGCCCCGGCTTCGCCCTTTAAGAGCCTCTTCCAATTTCTGCTTCATGCTCTGTTCTCTGCTCAGAGTGATTATGTGCAAGAAAATCCCTAAATGTCACCTGTGTTTTCTAAAATGTGGCCGTACAACACAGCTCTGCAGCACCAGCGGCATGCAGCTTAGATTGTCCTGCCAATATAAATCAATGGCGGGAGTCCCGGTTATCTGGAAATGAGATAAACAAGAGGATTTCAAAAACAAGAGGGGTGCCTGACTGCAGAAGGCAGGGGAGGGCTGAAATACAGCCGGACGGTGCCCATCTCACACCGCTTGAGGCTGCGCCGATACGTCAACGCCAGCAAATGTTGAAATCTCTGCATAAAATGCAAGGAAGCATCTGCAGGCAAGAGCCTAGGTGTTTCTCCAGAGCTCTTGACTTTTGAGTCTAAGAACTACTCTAAATCAGTTCAGGGCCCTAAAAGGACTTCATTTCATAACTTACGTGCCTGCACACCACAGCCCTGAGCTCTTCAGCCTCAGTCACATCATTAATCAAAGATATTTGGTTTATCTATAATCTCAGGTGGCCAGGACATTGCCGGCACGCTGGTGATTTGTGCACAGATCCCACACGCTGCTGCGACCCTTCCCGAGGCTTTACAATGCTGTGTGCTTGGGCTTCAGCAGCTCACAACATGAATCATCACCTCCGCGTTTCAGCTCTTTACCTGCATCTCCTCCGGACACAATAAATGTCGTTGATGGCACCAGGCCTCCAGCTGATGTGCTCCATATTGAACCTATTCAAGGAACTATTTGGACTATTTCACTCTAGGAACTGTTTGAACTCTTTAAGGATCCCATCACCTCCTTCTTTCATGTCATGGGGTGCTGGGTGGCAGACAACGTTTTATGCTCTGGCTGGGAGGACAACTGGGAAAACTGGGAGGACAACTGGGTTCGGCCGCTGCTGCCCCAGCTGCCCTGGAGGATGGCAGAAGGAGCATGCAGAGGCCGGGCTGAGGCTCACACAGGGAGGACAGCAGAGCTGGGAGCTCCTGGCCCCAGGAGGGATGAGGACATGGCAGGGCACCCTCTGCAGATCCTCCCCACCAGCAGCGCTGCCCCTCTCCGGAGGAGCTGCAGCACGGCACGGGGCTTGGTGTCCTCGCAGCCCTGTGTGACTTAATCGCTTTCAAGTGTTTGCTGCAGCCGCATTAAAGGCTCGAGCTCTCTTTCAAAATTGCTTATGTTCAAGAGGAAAATAGCACCAGTCACCCAGCACAGGCGGTTCAGCCTCGCTGCTCGGTGGTATTGGAGCACCACCAGGTCCCCCTCCTCCCCCAGCCACTAGGAGATCTGTGGGGTAAAGCCAAAAGCTCACCTGAGGCTCAGAGAGAAATTTGCTGAAGGCAGGCGGCTCCTTTGTGTCCTGAGCACAAAGCCGTTCATTGAGTAACTGCGGTAACTACTCGCCTGGGAACAAATACAGCGGAGAGAGCTACAATAACACCTAACTAGAAAGCCGTAATTTCCTCCTTATACTTAGATGTCTTTGCTCTTCTCATCATCTCAGTCACTGCTTGAAACTCAGCAGGTCACAAAATCCAGTTCTGAGGCTCTGCTCAGCTGATAATGCCCGCAAACAAAGGGCTTTTTGATTCCACCTCCCTGCAGGCACGACCCGGTGCCACGCCAGACCTTCCTGCACCACCGATTTCTGCTCAGCCCTTTGATTCTTGACTACCCGTCAGCAAGGAGGCACGAACAGTGTCTGCAGTCGTCTGCTGTTTTACAACAGAGAGCACCGAGCACCTTGGCCAGTTCTGGATGGCATCAGCCCCGTAACATCGCTGGGCGAAGCCTTGCTCCTGCAGCGCTGTTACAGCTGGGTGCTGCATTGCCCCACCATGCACCCGGTCCTGCACAAAACCAGGGGGCACACAGGGTGGGCACGGCAACTCCAGCACAATCTGATCCCAGCAGCTCGTTCCCCCAGTTGATACAAATGCACTTGTTTGGAAGAACCTGCTACTCTTGATTTGGTGACACGGTGTTTGGCACCTTCAGTGTTTTGCAGCAATTCTGGTCTTTTCGGTGAAGAATGTCCCCTCTCCATCTCGTTCTGTGCTCGGGTGATGCAGGTGCCCGTATTTCACTTCTTGAACTCTTCCAACACTCACAAGGCACGGCATGCCCGAGACACAGCAGCTTTCAGTTCTGTTCGTTTTATTACCTGCAGGAAATCTTAAAAGACATTTCTTCTCCTGACATACATCAATAAATTAGTTCTTTCTGCAAGGACAAAAGCAAAATCCCTGTTTCCTCTGGGCCAGCCAAAGTTTTGACCTCCAACAGCTATTCAACAGATAACCCTTATTCTTGGAGCTTTTTAAGGATCGCCAAAATTGTCCTTACTTGTGCCGGAGATTGTTCTCACCGACAGGGTTTATCACGGCTTGGACACCTCTCTGGCCTTTCCCACCATCAGGCAGATCCCACAGAATTGTGTTTGTGGCATTCAGCACACAGCAGTGAACAGCAGAACCGCCCATCACGTGTCTGAAGCACAGCACTGCGGACTTCAAGCACTCAGCTTTCTTCTGCTGAAGAAAGGGGCCAGTGCTCCATTAGGGGGTTGGACCCGATGATCTTTCGAGGTCCCTTCCAACCCCTACGTTTCTGTGATTCTGCGTTGATTCTGTGATTACTGTGGCTCTGGAGTTCGTTACAGGTTACTTTGTCCCAGTACGTTTGCAATTTCCAAGCCACATTTTAATAAAATCTTTTGGTCTTTTCTCTACAACGGGACCGTTCTTGATCGTCAGTGTAGGTGCCCATGGATTTTCACGTGCCTCACATCAACCATTTCATGATAAGCTCCGAGTGGTGGATTCCCCAGCTGGTCCTCCCCAGACAGTGATGCCAGTGCTGCTTTTCCTCCTTCGTCTTCCTCTTCTTCACGCAGTCAGCACGGATTTGCAAAGGGGAAATCCCACTTCAGTGGTGTGCTGCAGAGCCCCGTCCTGCAGTGGTCCAAGGTAAAAATTAGAAGAGCTGTCAATGAGCAGAGCTTCCAGCTAAGGAAGATCCCTTCCCTTCCACGAAGAAAATCTCCCCCGTGGTTTTCCATGTCCATTTTTCCAGTCCAAGCCTTGCCAAGCTCCACACAGAGGAAAATCAGCCTCCCAGTCTCCCAGATAACAAAATGTACATGTGTACATACTGTATTGTGCATACCAAATTCTGGTTCTGCGTACGTTTCAGGCACAGGACCTTCTCCAGCCAGTATAAAATTCAAAATGAAAAGATTGAGCAAGATTTGAGGAAAGAGACATAAAAACCTCGTGAAATGATCCTGTTAAAATATGCTGATCCTCTCCAGGCAGCGGCTGGCAGAAGGACGGGGTGTTTTTTATTTTAACATTAGACAAACAAATTCCTTTCCCTCTGCCCTTCAGGTCACAGATTCAATTTAGTATTCTTATCCTTCTGCATCCACGGGGGAGAATAATTGACTCACTGAGTGAGTGAATGGACTACATAAGCATATAATTTGTTAATTTTTAGCCCATTATCTACTAGTGATGATAAGAGCTAGCTGGAACTTGCGGTTGATATAGAATTCGGAAGGCAAACACTTTTTAAAATAGGCTGTTAAATGATTAACTTAAAACACACATTTAAGCCACTAATTACGGTAATGCAAAACTTTTGACTATCATGCAGAAAAGTCATAAGGAAAGCCTACTTTTGTTTCACAGAGGAGACAGAAGAACCAACATCACTTGGTGTTACCTTGTGCAACAGCTATATTCAGGGCTGCCTATGAGCCTTTTGGGGGGAAAAATAGGGCAGAAGAAAGCAGCAGGTAGTGTTAGAGGCAGCCAGAAAGACTGGGAAGAGGCTGCTCTGGTCAGAGACTGAACCCGTGCCCGATGCTCTGCTCCCCCAGGGCATTGCCCACAGAAAGCCGGGGCTGCTGCTGCCTGGCTGGGTCCGACACGCGTGGTGCAGGGGGTTTCAGCCAGACCGCAGGATGCGAGCTGTATTATTTTTGGATCAGTAAAACAATTATTAATACTTGAAAACAAGCTGCAATCTATTCAGTTATAATTTCTAGCTTCACTGTCAGTGAGCTAATTTAAATTTTTAAAAAAGTTTGCAGCTCCCTAATTAAATTTGCTGAAAGCGTTTCTCTTATCAGAAACATAACAACTGGAGTAATTCAGTTTTGGCAGTTGCCTACATATAACAACCTCCCGTATGTTAAACCCGAGAGTTATGGCTCTATAACAGCAACACTCAACGCGCATCTCAGTGCCTAGCTGAAACCACGGCTGACCGAAACATGTTCCTCCGCACACGGCCTGTTTCCAGCAGCCTGCACAGCATTTTCGCCAAAGTTTTATGACGCTGCAGTAAAACTGAGAAGCATTAAATGAAGCCTCTGGTTTTATGCCAGCTCACCAGGTCCTTCACCAAATGCTCGGTTTTAATTGTGCTTTATTACGAGCAATGCTGGGAATGGATCCTCATCAGAAACTCGAGTGTGCAAAGGGTGGCACGGAGGTGTTGAAGCCCTGACCTCAGAGTAAGGACTGGGTGAGAGCAGGGCTCCGACCATGGCTAGCAGGGGCAGGGACAGGCCAAGCACAGCCCCCCTTTGCTCGAGGATCCCCGCTGTATGACTGCTCCCCCCAGATCGTGCTGGATCCATATGCATGTGTCTGCACAAGGAGAAGCAGAATTCGCCTTCGCAGTTTGCTGGGCTGCCTGTTCCTGCCTGCTGCTCCCCAGGTGCTGAATAAAACCTACAAGCAGGCAGACAAGGCAGCATCGAGGTTTATGGCCTCGGCGCTGGGGCAGGTTACTGCGCGGTTACACCACGTGCCTGGAGGAAGCATTTGCACACAGTTTAGGAACAACAAATAATAACACAAGCAATCAAGTTGCCAGCGGAATTTTTATACAGAAATAGAGTTGCTTAAGCACTTCAAATATAATGATAGCTGGGGTTAGGAGGGGCTCTTTAATACCCAACTTCACTCAGAAAGAGGCTATTAACTTCCACTTTAATTTTTAAGTGGCAACTTGTGCTCCCTGAGCATTGTTCCCTGGCAGCACAGAATTAGGGCTGAAACACTCATCTCGGCCACGACAGCCTCAGCCTGGCACTGCGGGCGGCTGCACTGCGCTCCCTCGGGGAGACAGCACCGCTGCCCAGCCCTCCCACAGCAAACCTCAGGAATTACGGGTTGTTTTGAGCAGCCCTACCATAACCACTGCAGTGTCTGGCTCTGCACGGTCATCCCCAGCACAGGAAAAATCCTCCAGCAGCAGCAGTCCGGCTGCTCGCCCCTCTCTGCCCCGCGGCTGCGGGTCGGGCTGACACAGCAGAAGCCTCTCAGGTCATTTCTGAGGATGTCCTGGGGGAAAGGACTAATGGTGCAGAAGGACTTCGTAATGCTCCCTGCACTTCCCCAGGCTTCATCTCTCCTGGCAGGACGCGACGAGTGCCCGCAGCCAGCCTTTGAACTTGGATGTTTGGCAGGTCCTGCAGGAAGCTTCCCCCAGGAGCTGGTGCCTGCAGCTGAGGGATTTGGCCTCAGGGTGATGGTGCAGCCCCACAGATGAGGCAGTAGTGCCAGGCCCGTCCCTCCCCGTGCCGCAGGACCAGGCTCAGCACTGCTCTCAGGCTGGGGCAGGCCAGCCCCCCAGCACCCCTCACAGCTAAGCACACCCAAAGCAAGGCCAGGCCAAGTGTCTCCCACCCCGACATCCCCCAGGGGCAGCGCAGGGCCACGGGGGCAGGGACAAACACGGCGCTGGGCGCGCACTGCGGCCTCGGGGCTCCTCGCAGTGAGCGGGGTTTAGTTTGGGTTTCTCCGTGGTATTTCAGAAGGAAATGCAGGAGGCAGGAAGCATGTGGGTTTTGTTCTCTTCATAGAGCACCCTGGAGCATATCTCAGCTCCTGATCAAAATGAAACGACAGCTTGGGCTCTTCTGCAAAACTTTTCTGTGGATCTTGATCCTTAGATGCTTAGCAGAGCACACCACAAATTATTAATAAGTGAATTACATTTCCCCATGCCCTTTTATTAGACTGCTCATCAGAGCCCAACCTTCAAAGCCCAGCCGCGTGCAGTGATTGAAAAGGGCCGGGTTATTTATGTGGCTATATAAACCTTGGCATCAATGACAGCTTCAAGGCGGCGAGCGTACCTACAGCTCACCTCACAGACAGAGCCTGGATTAGCCCAGACAACAGCAATAACATCTCTAATTACGGAATGGGGTAAATAATTCATTGAACTTCTTTCAAACGGGAAGTGGAAACAAAACACTCGCTTTCTGGGGAGCTCAGGGCAGCACAGAAAGGCCTGGCAGGGAGCACCGTGCCTGCCTGGGGCTCCAGGCCGGGCCAGGGACCAAATGCAAAAGCTGCCGAGGCCGGCGGGTGTCCTTATTCCAAGTGGTAGATGCTCGTGTTCATGGCTTTGTGGAGCAATTTCTGAGGAATAGCAGACTGTTTAACTGCGGCACGGCAACTGAAATGCAAGCTTTGAACCTTCATGATGATTCTACTGTATGCAGAGTGAAAATGAAAGGTTTGTTGTTACAGAGAAAGCAGCGATAAGACAGCCCCTCCACGTGGCTATCAATGGCCCACCGCTGACAAAGGGGCTGAGGGGGCTGCGTGGGGGTGCAGTGAGTCGGGGGTGACCCACAGGCAGGGATCGGTGACACCCGGGACAGGCAGACAGGCTGCAGCTCCTCATCGTTCATCGCTGCCCGTTGGAAAAGGCCACGTTTACCCATCTAAGTGCACTTTCAGTAATGCAGGCATTCATTGCACGTTTGTTTTTCCCTAAAGCCTTACAGAAAAAAAAAAAAAAAAAAAAAAAAAAAAAAAAAAAAAGTGCACAAACAGCAGCATTTATAGGTCTCTCTGAATACAAAGTGTGTCTGTTGGGGTTTCCACGGCCACACACAATTAAAAACCAGGTTTGTGGGGCTTTTTCCACCCTAAACATAAGGCACTCACTTCCACTGATGGCCATCAGTTCCACTACGAGCTGGGCAGCTCTGTTTCATCTCCCTTTCTTCTTTTTGATTTGCCTGCAGAATTTTTAGTTTCCCATCTAGTTAGCACCTCAACACGTGAGATGCTTTAGTGTGTGTGGTTTGACTTACAACAATTAGGGCTTCTCAGTTTAAGCGAAAATGCCTCTGCCCCACTCCCTCCACCCACCCACCGATGCATTTCCCAGGGGAACCCCGAGCTCCCCGTGGTGCCGGGGCTGCCTCCCCGCAGGAGCACCCGTCACAGCAGGGCTCCCAAACCCCACACCGGCTGCCTGGGGTTCCCAAACACCCTGCACAGTCTGCAGCTTCCATTCCCTACCTTCAGGCATCTGCCCAGGTGTCCATTACTTTCAATTTCTGAAAATTCATTTCAGATATGACACATTTGACTCACAAAATGACAAGCCCAGGTTTCAATTATATATATACCTATTTAAACCCAGCATTTTCTGATGAGAAACATTCTGCTGCATATTGTCTCATCAACTCCACACGCTAATTCTTTTTCCTAGCACATCACATGCCCATCCAGCAACTCGTCACGTTGTTTTTTCCATCCTCAGTTGAATGCAGTGCATGGAATAGGATGCCCCATTTAAATTTAACAGTGACATTTTACTGCCAGCTTTCTAGTAAATTCTTCCCCTTCTTTGACACGCTCGCCAATCTTTCCTTAAAAATGCCTCTCTGCTTGCTTTCTGTTCCTCCCGTAACGTCACCTCCTTCACTGTTCACAGCACAACCCACCGCCAGGCACCGAGGGGCGGTTCAGGATTTCTGCCTGTCATCCCCTGTGAGCAAAACAGTGACAAAATATTTTGCCTTTTCTCAGCATTATGATGAGTCTGTGCTTTTCCTACGCTCTTGTTCATGAGCCAAAGGGACAACCTGGAGCTGCAGGCTCTTCCTGACATGCTCGCATACGTCTCGTTAGGTGTTTGATGCCCTAACCTTGCTCCCTGGTGTCGGTGTTTTGCTCAGGATGAAATCACAGTACCCTGTGGCTGGCTCCCCTCCACCGCCCCCAGGCAGAACACGGTGACGGCCCCGTCACTCCAAATGTGGCACTTCTGCTTTATTTTAGCATTACTGACGTTTAACATCCCCGTGCAGTCACGACGTAAATTTAAATCGGAGGTCACTCAGGGCTGACTCTGAATACTTGCGGTACTTCACACCTGTTATCTCTACAAATTCAATAAATGCGGTAAAAGAGAGGAGGCACATTTCTGAGAAATTCTGATGCAACTGATCAAATTAATATTTAACCCCACTGTACAAAAATTAGAGATATACACACAGATTGCAAGGTTAATTGCATTTCACAAGGAGGCCTCTGCGAGCAGCGCAGTGTGTACATCGCTAGGAGTGTGCCTGACTGATTGGCATCAAACCCAATATCTTCCTCGACTTCACCTTCTAACTACAGCTGCCTTATTAAATATTTTGTACATTCATTTATGCAGCAAGCACCTGACATCCGCTTAGTGGAATACAAAGGCTGCGTTTTCTAATAAGAATATGAATTGCGTTATGGTTCCAGAGAGCTGTAAATCTGCGGGCACACGCTTAACGGCAGCAGTAGAATTGGTCGTATATCACTGGGAAAAATGAGAGCAGGTTCCCCTAGCACAACCCCAGTGATGACTCCTTTTCTCTTTAGACCCTTTCCTCTTCCTTTTTTGTGTCCGGTTCAGTAGGAGGTCCAGGTTTCTGCTCCTTTATTAGCCCTGGCACAATGCAAATGTTTTCCTCTCCGATGTGAGCTCCCTGCCCGCATCGCAGGGAAGCTGCTGATCAAATCGCCCCATCTCCCCAAAACCCTGTCACAAGGAATGTGAGCAAACTAACCCAGAGAGGCGATGTGCAGGTGGGTACTGAGTTACGGGGATTAACCGCAGAGGGAATAAATTGGGGATCTCACTGAGGTCTGCGAGTGAAAATAAACGCTTCTTCCTACAGCAGGCAAACCGAGGGAAACACCAAGTGCCCCCTGTAAGTCCCAGTCTCCTCTCCCAGCCACACCAGGCGTTTCCACACGGGATGGGAACTCGGCTTTTCGAGGCAGACCTGACCTGGTGTGGTCTTCGCCAAGAAATGGGGTTCTTCCCAGCCCAGGGCACAAGGGCATGGGGAAAGCTTGGGGCGTGGTGGTGTCTCTGGGGCTTAGAAATCAAGAGACACCAGCCAGGCAAAAGTAGACCGCATCAGTTGTGCTGATGAGAGAAACTTATTCTTCCTAGCAGACCTATCTGTACCCGTTTTTTCTCTGAAACACTTGATCATAAGGACAACTAAGAAATGGAAATGGAAATTTTTGAGAAAAATTGTGGAAGCTGGCTGAAAACAAAAATCTAATTCATAATTCATTTGTAGAAGTCTCATCTGAACAAGTTTTCCAACACTATTCAAGCTGGTTGAATAATTCAAAGAAAGACCAATTTATTCAATCAAAACGGTGGCAAAATTTGGGAAATCTGATTTTCCTCCGCATCCCCGGATTTGCATTAGCCTGAGTGACAGCAGATTTGTGTCAGTGTCAAGGAAAATGAATCAAGGCAAGTAGACGTGGAAAACTAAGCAGAGTTCAAAGCAGCCCCATAAACCACACTGAAATACAAATATACAAACCCCAAAATATGGAAAACAAAAGCACCGCACCATAAACCTTCAAAACAGCTGTGGGATCATGCTGGTTTTTGCCTGAAGAGGTGGAAGAGGAACAACTCGGCTTCTGAAGCTCGTGGTTCTTTACATTTTGCAGATTCAGCTTTCTGCCTACATTTTACCACTATTTTGCTTATTATCACCATAATCTCAAAGAAGCTGTTTTAGCAACTTACTGCTCCAAGTACAAGAAGGAAAGTGTTTAATGAAGGAGGTCGCCACCACTTCCTAATGCTCTCAATAATCCTGCAAAGCAAATACAGAACGTCGCCACCCTGAACTGCAGCTGAAGGACTGCAGGTGACAACAGAAACTGCAAGACCAAAACAAACCGAAATTCACTTCCCTGAACTCCAGCTAGCAAACATATTCCTGCTAACAGCAGGTGTGAAAGCTTTGCACGGGAAGAGGATTTCAGAGGAGCCTGGTTAGATGAAAAAGTAATTGATGCTGGCAGGGCTGGCAGGGAAATCCAGAACCTCCACTGCAGAAGGGGCTATTTTGTGTGCTTTGGGAGGGATAGAAATGCTGAAAAATATACAGGGTGGCTGTCTGAAAGAGGCAGGGATCTAGCACTGCCAAATTAACGGTATCGTGACAGACACTGAGAACTGCTGGAAAAGCTGGGCACGGCCAAACGACATGAAGCAGTGCCTCTGAACTGGCTCTGGGAGCACAGGGTTCAAGCTCTAATCTGCCATTGTTGGTGGGAAAAAAAAAAAAAAAAAAAGGAAAAAGAGGGAGGAAAAGCTTTTTTTCTGATTAAAATAAACAAATTACAACTTCATGTCAGATGATGTACCCAACCCACCAGGCTAACAGGTAATGGAGCCGCAGCCCTGCCCGTTCATCATCCGCTCCCATCCATCCGTGTGGGAGCAGCCTCTGAGTCCGCCATCCTCACACCTTGTCCTTAGGAGCCCGTGGCAGAGAGGCTTTTACAACATCTCACCTTGTAGGAGCACATCCATCCACAGCACAGCCGCATCCTTCAACCACAAGCTCCCCGGAGGCAGGAGCATCTGCCTGCGTGCTGTGAAGGTGCCGGGCACACTTTGGGCGCTGTAATAACACCAACAAATTAATGCTTGCAAGGTGTGAAAGCTGTCACAGTGCAGGCACTGGAGAAGTCCGAAGGCACGCTGTTACTGTGAGCATGGGTCGCAGCACACAGCCACACAGTGCAGCTGTTGGGGCAGAAAAGACAAAGAGAGAAAATAAAATAATAAGATAAGATAAGATAAGATAAGATAAGATAAGATAAGATAAGATAATAAATAAAATAAAATAAAATAAAATAAAATAAAATAAAATAAAATAAAATAAAATAAAATAAAATAAAATAAAATAAAATAAAATAAAATAAAATAAAATAAAAAATAACTTTTAAATGGTTCCTGTTGACAGAGCTGCTCCCACAGCGCCCTGCCACATGCTCCACCTGCTGAGTGCAGTTTGATGTTCTGCCCGTGCTGCAGCAGGCTGCATTTGTTGCTGTGTGTGGTTAGCACCATGAGCACAGTGCAGTTAGCACGGGCTGGAGGTGCCAGCGGGATACAGCTGGTGGCTCCTGGTAAGAACTCGAGCACTGCCAGTCACCAGAAGCTGCCTTTCAGGGTTACCTGCCCTGTTAGGCCCCTTAAGTCAGGTATAGGAAAGCACGAAGTAAAAGAAAACCCATGCAGACGCCAGATTTTGGAGCATGCCCCAGGCACTGGGCAGGACTGGAGGCTGTCAGCGGTCCCACACACCTCCATGGGGACAGCTGAGCAGAGGCAGCGCATCCCTCCCGGAGTAATGGGAGCAGAATGCAGCCCTTCCCTCTGCTGGCTTGAAAAAAGGCAAATAACAAATAGTTGGTTACCGTTAGAAAATGCACACTGGAATTTTCTAATTCAGTGGAAAAGCAGAAAACCAAGGGCAGTTCAGAGTTGATTTTGCCTCCATTCCTGCTGTACAGGAGCTGGAGCACAACGCGCCTTCAGCAGATGCTGCTAAATCAGATTTCTTTCCTTGCAGTGGTGTCAGGATACGTTGGCCGAGCTTACCAAGCCTTTGTGTATGTGCATGCATCGGTGCTAAAAACAAGCAAAAAGAAAGCCCAGAAACACCTGGCTCCAACAAAGCCCAGCTTAGGCTGGTGCTGAGCTCAGAGACTGATACCAGCCCCTGGCTCTGCACTGCTGGGGCCGCCTGCTCCAGCAAGTGCCAGTGCGGGGACTCTGGAAATTCACAACTGCAGACTGATAAAGAGGAAAAAAGCTTTACAGTGGTAGTAGCAGTGTCCTTCCCCCGATCCAAAGGGCTTTTGATTAGTTATTAGATTAATTTCCTCATTCCGCTCTAACTACAATGTATGGAGATTAATTTATTAAAGGTTTTGTATTAACCAAAGAGTCTTAAAAACTATTGATGAAAAAAAAGACTTTGAGGGCAATTCCTAATGAGAGCTTGTGTCATCTCTAAACTTCTATTGAACTTCCACATTTCCTTTGAAGAAGCAAAGTGTTTTAAAAAGTTTCCTAAGGTGACATAAAACTTTCTATTTTATATATTTTACAATAAACCATATTTTTCTGCTGAACCCATGTAGAGATCTAAAACTATCAAGCAACAAGTCTGCCTATTAAAGCCCTGCCTTTTGTTGGATATTTCACCTGCATTAACTAGGAAATTGCCCGGCCCCATTGTCGGCAAGATAAATGTGTTCTCGCTGGAAAATGTTAGGGGATTTTAATAGCGGATTCCAGCTCGTAATTTCTTGTTTCTTTCTGCATACATCGTAATGGTATCTGCTTTGAAGTTCTTATCTTGCTTTATCTTTTCTTCTTTAAGGAGCAATTTCTTGTTATTTCTTGTGCTGGAGCCAGCCTTTATGTAGAAGGAGTCTGAAAGAACAAAAGTGTGCAGCCTTGCAGAACTGTTAGCACGGCTCTAACAGCAATGTCTGCAGGTTTTCAGAGCCGGTGGAGCCGTGGGACTGCCTTTCAAGTCTGCCCGATGACACCTCGGGGGGGTGCCCAGCCTCTCTGGGACAGGACGGGGAGCTCTGGATGCCAGCACCTCTATCTGTAGGCACCGCCGGCGTGGTGCTGGGGACACCGCCAGGCAGCTGCTGGACAGGACAAAGCCAGACCCAATGGGACCAAAGGGGAGATTTCAGATGTTCTCCTTTTTCCAGCAGAAATAGGAAACTTCCACAAAGGCGTTGTGCCACCACTTGGCAGCGAGGAGCAGCACGGGGCTGCATTAAGGGCAGCCCAGGCACCTGAGGAAGGCAGCCAAGGAGGGCAAGAAATGCCACAGCAAAGGCTGTTCCAGCTCTTCCAGCAATGAAAACCACCTCCAAAGAGGGAAATGACAGGTGGGTTACAGAACTGCCACGCCAGTATTAGCTACTAATGTAAGTATTAAGAAAACATGACTTCCATCAAATATTTAGGATGGAACATATAAATATTTATTAATTTTAATCAAAGAGAATGAGAAAGTTGCTCTGGCTTCAACTTTTGGGAACCAAAACAAGTTTGGCCTGACAACTGCTACTTGCTTCCTTTTCAGAAAGGAAATAAAAAGTCTGGGGAAGCAGAAACCTCCCCCGGGACCAGGTTTGGGAACCAGCACCAGATACAGGCTTGAGATGCCAACAGCAACTGAAGTCAGCTTATCCAGGTATGAGAGGACACAGTCCTGGGCTTCTGTCCAGGGGACTGGACGAGATCATCTCGAGAAGCTCCCTCCAGCCTTAATGATTCTGTGATAAAGGAATTAGAAAATAGCCACAAACTCTGATAGCTAATAACGGTGTGTGCCTTTGTCACATATGTGCATGTCTACCAGCATGTATGGACTCTGACATATCTATACAGGATCATAAGAGGGAGGCAAGCATCCTTATCCCTGTACTTATGTTACCTGGATGCCAAGTTCACACAAGATTATTTGTGCCTCTAATTCCTTTTGTACTCACTTCCCAAAATAAAGCCTGCCTGCCAAACTTCAGTTTCCTGCTGACACAAAGCGTGGCAGGACAGGCAGTGCCTCCAGGAAAAAGCCAGATGAGAGCTGTGCCCCTGAGGGTGTCTCTGCAGCACAACCCCTCCAAAATAAAACCTGCTGCAGGTTATGCCCTCCTTGCTCAGGCTGTGCTGCACATCAAACTCTCCTTCGACACATCAGAGGAGGTCTCCCTGTGCTGATCGTACGGCCAGCTCTGTGTTTGTGCCTCGAGTCTTCATTCAGCCACTGACACACGACCTCAAGTGCTCTGTGCAGAGCAGATCGGGCACGCTGTGTGATTATTAACTAGCTACGGCAAGGAAGGCACCCATATCAAACCCAGACTGAATTTAATGATGTTAACAGGCATCTTTAGCTTTCATAATCACTCAAAGAGCTTCTGCCGAATTTTTTTGATCTCAGTTTTTTTGCTCACATTTCAGCAGTATTTTAGAGAGCCTGTAATGTCTGAGAAGCTTCGTGTTCCGAAAAGGGAAGGAATCACAAGACTAATATTACTATTTATTACTTTTTTCAACTCAGTCAAACTTAAATTACATGCACAAAACTTCGGGATGATATAAGGCACATAAACGCCCGTATTTAGTATTTTGATTAGTCACAGAGGAAAGCAAATCATGAGCTTGTCTATAGAAGTTGCCAAGCTGCTGACAAAGTCCTTCAGAAATAACGCTGAAAAATAATGAAGTCTAGTTTATGAATGAAGTTTGTGTCAAGGTAGGACAGCATCCCTTCAGCATGATAAACAGCGCTTTGATGAAAGTTTCATAAATTGTTTAATTTTTCTCTTTTATCTTCTCTCCCCCTCCCCTCTCCCAAGCCTTCAGAGCAGCCCCCGCGGAGGAACAGCTGGGTCGGGAGGTGGGAGCAGCCTCCTGCAGATCACAGGCGGAGGTTTTCACCGCTCTCTTGGAGGAAAGACACCTCGGTTAGAGGGAAGGGAAGGAAAGACACCTCAGTTACGGGTATCAGATAGAAGCAGAGGAGCAGCCAGCCCAGGCCCTCTCACAGGTATGCTCCTAGAGACAAAAGGCAGCTGAAATACAGTCAGCCCCATGGCTCAAGAAGCTGCTTGGGAAGGGAAGTTCACAGTCACTCCTCCTCACTGCCCAGTGCTGGTCTTCATCCCACGTCCCCCTTTCCTGCAGGAACTCAGCTTCAGGCCCATCCCTCTGCCCTATGCCACAGGCCCACCTTCAGCACCTCCTTTTCTCTTCCCATTTTCTGGAAATGCGGGGCCTTGCCTTCACTTTTCGGGCAGAGCCCACCAGGCTCAGCGCTGCAGGGGCAGCTCTCAGGCTGATTCCTCTCGCAGCAAGCCAGCAGGTGATATCAGAATGACACGCAGCGATCACCGGCTTTTATTCAGAGAATGACTGAATTGCTGTAATCTCCAGGTTCTCCCTTATCGTGCAGGTTCAGCCCCTGCCTGCTCCGTGCAGGTGCTGCCTTTGTTCAAATCTGCATTCAGACAGCACGCACAGGAGCGTGCCCCTCACCTCTGCATCTGGTGACGTATTTCTCCGGCAGGCTGGCAGCAGCTCCAGCAGCCCTCCTTGCAGCGAAGGGGAACCACCCAGAGGATCTCTGCGTTCCCGGAGCAATGCTGGATGTTTGTCTTTGTTGTGTCTCGTACCGTGCTGGAACACTGCTGGGTGCACAGCCAATAAATAAATCAGCAGATCCGGACAGAGAAGCCAGATGAAGGCTGCAGAGAAAGGTCCCTGATTTGCACGTTGAGTCTGTTCATTGATCATCCGCGGTAAATCCTGGCTGCAGACAGTAGGAAATACAGGGACTGCTTCCTTGGACGTACCTCTTGGTTTCACTGTTTGCTTCAAAGCCTTCAGGCACGGCCAGCCCGCGGGAAGGCAGGGCAGGGGCTGTCAGCGCGGGCACTGAGCCTTGCAAAGAGCCACCGCAGCAAGACGCAGAGCCCCGTTTGAACCAGGAGAGCAGGAGATGTGTGAGCCCTCCCCCTTCCCACCACAGGCTCCCACTTCCTCTTCCCAGCTAAAGCTAAGGAGGAAAAAATGCACTTTAAGAGAAGGGCTCCTTTGAAATGGGGCTGAACACGGTCACAGGGGGATGAAGACGAAGCCTTGTGAAAATTTCACAGGGGTTAGAGCTGAACTGCACTACAGGCAGCAGGGCGAAAAGGTGCCAAGGCTTTTTGGGGAATTTTTCTTCCCACTATTTTTGTGGTAACGGGGAGAGGGGAGAGACAGCAGAGATAACCAGAAATACCCTGACTGAAACGGGAAAACACAAACGTGCACAACAATCGTACCACCTCTGCTTCCCAAGTTCCAATCCTCATCAGCCGGGCGTTATTCTCTTTAAATGGTCCTTGAATGCCATCTCAGCAGGCACTGCAAGGATATCACAGCTCACTCTTTTTTTTTTTTTTTCCTAAATGTTCTCCAGATGCATTCTGGTCTTTAAAACTATCACCGAGCAAAATGTGCTATTGAGAAAAATGTGCTCGGGACCTGGGCAGGGGCAGAGCCAGCACCGGCCGGGGTGGGAGGGGAGAGGTGGGATGGGGCTGGAGCTGCTGCTCTTCCCTTCCCCTGACAGATTACTCTCATTTGAAAGCTTATTAGAGCAAAACTCATTTGTACTGATGATCCTTTCCAGGAGCTACAGCAGTGTGCTGAGCAGTCCTTTACATAGAGAAGGAGCTGTGCTGAAGATGCTTTTTTGGTTCACATTTGTTTCTTTTCCTAATGGCTAAATGCTGCCAGCTTGAGCAGAGTCACCTCCTTCCCTGAGTACCCCGGTAACCCTGAAGAGTTTCAGGATGGCCGATGTTTCTGAAACACGATCAGAGAGTGTAAGTTCCTGCTCAGTCATATACGGACTGCCAGACCCGCCTGGTTTTTGCCCCGTCCTGATCCCGTGTGAGAGGCTGGGGAGCCAGCACCCGGCAAACTGCAGGCTGGTGCCTGGCTGGGAACGCAGCAAGGTTTCCGTGTTAACATCGCCGTGTTACCTGCTGCCGTGGGGGCAGGAGGCTGTGGTGGCTTCTATAAAACCGCTATTTTGCTATTCATTGGGAGTATAAATAAATGATGCACAGCTGTGTTTCTGTGCTCTTTTTTTTTTTTTTTTTTTTTACTAATTTGGACTTCAAAAGTTGAAAAATTAAAAAGTTCTACACATAAATTTAACTGGATATTTAATCCTCTTTGCAAGCTTGTGTATAGGTTTCATACCTTCAGGCTGTGGCACATAATTAACGTGCCCCACTTCCATCATGGCTTTCTCTTAGAAAAGATTCTGGAAGTTATCAGAAAACACCTTCTCTAATTTTGGTATGCAAAATTCTAATTACAGTATGAATTTTTTATTTCTTAATTCTTTACCGCTTTTGTTCGCCCTCTGGGTACTGAAATATAATTAATTCTGCTTTACTTTTTCTAATAGATTTATGTGTATTATCATATATATTAAATTTTCAGTTCTGTAACTTTTTTCATTTTTATTGCTTCCCACACTGATGGTGTTCACTTCATTAAAAACATGTAATCCCTGAGCTGCGATCAAGACATAATTGCTCATTTTTGTATTATAATAACACGCATGTTCTTCATATTTTATTAGTGAAACTCCCCGTTATGCTTGTACGACTTGGAGTCACCTTCCCGACTGCACGTGGATCCCAAGCCAGGCCCTTACAGCTCTGCCGTGCGCTGTGCCTCATCTGTTAGAGACTTGATCTTGGAAATTGTATTATTCATATCACTGTTAGTTTTATTTCAGTCTTTTCTAAGCACTTAAAAAACAGGAAAAAAATACTGTACAGGTAGAGAACAAAGCCAAAATTATTTTAGCAGTTCACCTAAAGCTGTAGGGTGTGTTGGTACTAAGGGGGGACAAAGGATGCTGTAGATGTTGCTTTTCTCTTAGCCATCTCTTTGGGATGCTAGCAAACATTACGAAGTGGATGGTAGCACCAGCGAGCACGTCTTATCTGTCCCTGCTGCAGAGCCATCATCTGTGCACTAAACAATGAAACCAAATATTGCGTGCAGCCCTGGCTCAATTCAAATCGTTAAGGTATTTGCCTCACCTTGACACAAATGCTGTTCAGGCAGCCTCACAGCTTGCTAAAACACGGCCACAATTCAGAAAATTAAAATGCTTCCTCATATGAAGCTAATCACCTGTATTAACATTACCCACGGTGAATTTCGGTGTTGTGTTAGAAATACCAGGTTCCTGCCCGGCCTTTTAATACCCTGTTTCTTGCTCTGATGTACAACAGAAACTGTTGTTAGCAATTACCTCCTGCTTGTAGCAAGCTGTCAGAAATAACAGGGAAAAAAGCTGGAATAGTCACTGCAAATCCACTGGCAAGATGTCAGCTCCTGTTTATAATCTCAGATCAAACCAGAGGTGCGCCTGCTGACGGAAACAACAAAGCCTGGCAGAGACCCTGGAGAGGGAAACCCACCCGACCTGGCCCTTACTGCTTGCTGCTTCTGGGCACGGCATGACAAAGTATAAAGGTGAAAAATGGCCACGAATGCAGGACGCTGTACAAAAGATGAGTGCTTGTCACCCAGCCCCGTGGTGACAGGAGCTGGTGACAGGCTGCACCTCTGGCATGAACAGGGAGTTGCCTCCTAACCAAAATTTACAAATTTACACACGTATACTTGTATTTATGTAATACCTACACAGAATTTCCACTCCGTTAGAAGCAGTGCCAGTGGGTGGAAGCAGCCTCTGCCCCCAGACAGGGCATCGGGCGCCTCCCTCAGACAGGGGCTGCCGTCGGGCAGAGATGCTGTGTGAAACACAAAGTTATCATGAATCCAACTGCTAAAATAATAAATAATCATTATGAATCCTACACTGCTTATAAATCCTAACTGCTAAGGCCAAGAGGAGAGTCTCCTTATACCTGACTCCAAAACAGATAGGTAGGAACTTGACTTATTCTTCCTCCAGATAGGAACAAGGACCAGAAATCGAAAATCCGTCTGCCTTTCCCGTAGATGATTACAACAGCTTTGGCTTTGCCTGACGTTTTGACCTGCACAGATATTAAGAAAGCTGAACAAACACAAGGATGGCTCTACCCTCTTCAGAGGATAACTTCCTCTCCTACCACCCACAACGTCACATCCAAACATCTCACGGGATCCTCTGCACTATGGAAATCAGCCATTACGCTGAATTTATAAACATCAGCAAAATAAATAGGCCCAGAAAACGAAAAGTATTATTGACGTGACCCTGCAGCTTTACAGAATTACACGTGATTTTGGAAAAGGCTGTGGACTGCTTAATCACATGGCAAAAAAGCGCCATTCAACATCACCTTTACTTTCTTTCAAAAAATAAACAACAAAAAAGGCAAAAAACAGCCCAAGCATGCAAAATATTGGGTTAATCTCTCATTTCAGCTGAAACCTTACTACCTTTGCTTAAGAGGGAGAAAAAGAAAAAAAGAAAAAAGAAAAAAAAAGCCACTGACAGCCTCCTGGATGATATTAAAATGGTCCTGCGGTCAGATAGAGAAAATCTCACTGCGGGGGCTGATTGCCGCTAGGTCCCTCTCCCTGGCGCGGTGTCAAGACCTCTCTCCAAGTCCAAATGCCAGCCCCAACAGTGTCACGGCTCATTGCAGCCTCTTGGGAAACGACAGTGGAGGCAGCCGCCCTCCTGGCCCCAGTTTTAACTTGTCTTTCTTCCCAGCTCACCAAATGAAGACACCCCTTGAGCAGAAGAAATTAGGGAAAAGAAGAACTTTTGCACTGAATAATTGCATCACCACATTATTCCAGCTGGCAGCTGCTCTGCGAGGACACTGCTGGATCCAGGTGTGCAAACCTCTAGTTTGTCAGTGGAGGTTGCAGTATAACTCTTCATTTTTTAAGTTGTTTCTGTTTCTCTCTCTCTTGCTCTCTCTCAGACTACAAGATGCTACACCAAGTGCTGAATGTTCGTCTGCATAGGCAAGCCAACTCGGTCAGCACCGTGTCAGAGACAAGCAGTGGTGAATTCCCTCTGCAAAAGGCACGCAGCAGCAGCAGCAGCAGCAGCAGCAGCGTGTCCTGAGCCAGCAGTGCCACCCATAACACCAACCACACGTGCTGGGGGGATTCGAGGAGATCACACTACTTTATTTAAACTCAGAAATTCTAATCTGTCTTCCTACAAGGCACAGATAAACGCTGATGTCCTGTTAAAACAATATCGATAGTTCAGTTGTTTGCTCTAGAAAATCCCTGAAATCACAAAGTCCATTGTACAAACCCACAACCAGCAAACCAGAGGCAAAACCAGGAGAGTTTTCTTGGCTCCCCTCCAGCTGCAGGAGCCCGTGTTTGGTGGTGCTGCTGAGGGACCCAAAGAGACAGCACAATGCTGTGCCTCACACCCCACACGATTTCTGAACCCAGCAGGACATGTGAAGTGATTCCTCACCTCTGCTTTGCTCCTTTCGAGGAACAAACCGTGCTGAGCACGCGCTGCAGAGGGGCTGCTGCCCACCCCACAGCCCATCGCTGAACAAACTGACCTTCGAACGTAGGCAGCCTAATGGATCGGCCCAGACCCAAGATGAAATATGACAAATATCAGGCTCCTATGTCCCCAACTGAAAACATAAACAAACTAACCCATTAAAATAGAGAATGAAGCCAGACTGGAACAAGGCATTGGGGTTCCTGGGGAATCTGGCACTACCTGAGCCACAGAAGAGGCATTAAATAGGATTCCCGTTGGGAATAGATGGCAATTCTGGTGGAAAACATAAACAGAAAGATGGTTTTCAACATAGTTTGAAAAGAACTTCTGAAGACTTTTCTGTAGGCGACAGAAGATGTGCCTACAGGTGCAGGGGGCAGCACCGCTGCCAAGCCCTGGACAGAGAGCTCCCAGTGGGGGGACAGGGGCTGGGCCCCCAGCAGCAGTGAGCCCTCCTGCCCCCACACAGCCCTCCTGCCCCCACACAGCCCTCCTGCCCCCAAATCCAGTGATGATCTGTGATTTATTCAAATATTAATTTCTCAGAAGACTTGTGAGCCTGTGGTTGCCCTGTTAACTCACTGCTGTGCAGATACAAAGCAGAAAATACGGTTTGCAACTGCAAAGATGCCTCAGGCCCTTGCGTGACATTAGCCCTGCAGATTTTGGTATCTGGCTTCCCAATAACGCGTGGTCCGGGAGTGAACGGAGCTGCAAAATCAAACTGCCTGCAGAGGGGAAGAGAGGGAAACCTCGCTGGAGACTGAGCTCTGGAAACACGGGAGGCATTGGGACATCACAACTCGCCTTGCTTCATGCATGGGGCACAGAAGCACGAGGTAGGGAGGTGGCACACGCTGATGCTTCAGCTTGCAGCAGCCAAGCAGCAGGCAGCTTGCTGGCCTGAGGCACGAGGCAGGGTCTCTCGGTCCTTCTGCACCTCTCCTGCCATCCTGACAGGCTGCAAGTATCTTCTGGGGAGGCACTTTCTAAAAACACGCCACAACAGAAACGTTAATGCATCCAGTAAGATAAACTGTCTGGGCAGCAAGAGCAGAGCGCACAGACCCATGCCAAGCACACAGGCATGGAGCAGAAGAGGAGCAGAACAGTTTGTCCAACTCCACACGGAGCTGGGCTCCCAGGACGCTGGAAGTGCTGCTTCTTGCTTGTTATGTTTATCCCTACGGTCATCTGCAGTGAAATGCTCAGCAATGCTTTCACAGGCACTAACAAGCACTAGGCAAGGAGCTGAAGCTGCACGCTCCTCCAGATCTCCTTCTCCACACCCTGCTGCCTGTCACCCACCTCCAGGAGCACGGGGACATCCTCAGGTCACACCTTCCTACAGACACAGAGCTGTGCTCTCCCAGGCAAGGAGAGATCGATTCGCAAGTGGGACTTCTCCTCTCATCTTCAACCCGGCTGTCCCAAAAGCAAGAGCCTCAGTCCTCATTTCAGCCTGACGGTGACTGCCAAAGCCACGTGCCAAACCCCACATTTCCGTGATGCAGAGGATGGCAGAGGGAAAAGCATTTTCTGTCTTCCCACCTCAGTGAGAGGCGGCGGGGTTGCACCGTCCTGACACCGCTTTAAAACACACTGAGCCTCCCCTTTGCAGCCTCAGCCGGTTGTTTTGGTTGTAGTTCTCAGAAAATTGTGTTCGAAACATTTTGCCTGCAGTACTCTGCTGGCAGATTGATGGTTGTAGCTGTGGCCAACACAGGGCTGTGCTCTCAATAACACTCTGGAGGCAGGTAGCCCTCCGGCTGCCAGCAGCGTCCCTGCTGATACACCGAGGACCAAGAGAGCTATTTCACACACGAAGTGATGCCGGGATCAGGCACGGCAGAGGCTGGAGATATTTACTGTGTGAAAGACAAATCCACGGCGCCTGCAGAACTCTGAAGCAGCAAACTCTGAGTCCTTGAACACCCGAACTGAGCAGGCCACCAGCACGTGAGGTTACTGCAGGAACCAAGGCTTTCTGAGAGATCATCCCTACCCAGAAAGGCTAATGAAAAGCTAAGGATAATTGATAAAAGCTAAGGATAATTGTAATTAACTGCTTAACATTCCAAATATAATTTGGGGGTTAAATGGTCTTACGACTGCAAAAGCAGTGTGCAGGTCCACGTGTCCCTCAGTCACACAGAGAATCCGAATAAAATCCCAACACAAATGTAACTTGTATGTATTCCCTCTGGGCCTGCTTTTAATCTCTTGCTAGATTCAGTGATTTAAGGCTGGCATCACTGTTTTAGAAAGCCTTACGGTGCTAGCAGCACCCTTGCCTGTCTTCACTCGTGTGAACTTCACCGAATAGTGTCTGACCAGGCTGAGCTCCTCCTCTCCGAGCTTTTATTCATTCATGCACTTTACCCATACCAGTATTGCTATTAGCAGTTTCTGAGTAATTTTATATCTATTTTGAAGTGTTATTGCCCAGCATAAGATGCTTTAGGGCAAGATTTGTATACCTAGGCATAGCACCTAGCTATTGCCTCCTGGAAAATCTCAGATTTGCCAAATTGCAGGTCTCAGGGGACAGGAAAAAAATGCTTGCCCTTCAGTCCAGCTGCATGATGTGCTGTCCGAGCCCCTTGCCCAGCGAGCCCCTTGCCCAGCGAGCACTGGGCACAGGGCGAGGGGAGGAGCAGCCGCCTGCAGAGCTGCTTCTGTGTGCCAGGAGTCGTGCAAACTCACAGAAACATCTACAGATTAAATCGGGGGTTTACATGATGGGATTTAATTCTGGCCGTTTATTTCTGTTTATCCTTGCTTGCATTAATTTGATTTAATTCTTGCTCCTCTGAGCTTGAATTTGTCTGTGCCACTAATGCACCTCTGATGTGGTTCTGAGCAGGTCCCGGACGATGCCATAACCCAGTCGAACTGAAAACACTCACACGAGTACCCAAACTCCTCCGGACCCACTGTAAGCAGCCCAGAAACCTAATGAACTTGTGAAAAACTCAGCATAGGTAATTGGTTAATTAACACGCTGTGCGTTTCACACTGCGTGGCAGGATGCTGGCCACAGCAAACACGGCGCTGAGCTCCCGAAATTAATGGAGTTAGCAGGGAGCGATCTATAACGTCTGACTGACAGAGCCAGCTACACCTTATTTATTAACAGGATCTATACTGAAGCGGGGGCCGGCGTGCTGATGGAGAGCTTCATTAAAAAATAGTGTCAGTCTTACATTATCTAAATTACACTTAGATCCATACTTAATTGCATTGGATTAGCCCAAACAGGAGTCCCCTCTCAGGAAGTAATGAGCTTCACACCTGACACCGAAAGAGATGGGGATGGATTCCGGAGTGCTCTGACTCTTAATCAGGCAATTATATTTTCTTCTTGCTCCAAAATTAATTGAAAAAAGAAAACAGCTACAACATTAAGACACTTTTACGATAAAAACAGATTGGTGACCACGTGTAAAAGCAGAGTGAGCCATACAAATAGCTTCCTGAGCCCGGCACAGACGGGTCCCAGACAATTCCTCTTCCCAGAGTGATAAGCAGAGGGCTCCCCTCCAGCAGTGTGGGTCAGCTACGGATGCCTGAGACACATCAGACACACCTGAACTGTTTTTACAAGGCGAGCCAGAAAACCTGGAAAAAATAGAAGTTTTTCCTTGTATTTATTCCAAGAAAAAAACAGTCTTTCAGCCACCGCTGAGTCACCTTGACCGCACAAAGCCAGGCAGGCGCAGGATGGGGGCACCTCTGGTGTCAAGCTGTGGGGTCAGAGCCCGTCACCCCCAGCACATCCTGGGGCACAGAGGGGTTTGAGCGGGGTGCTAACAGCCCTGTCCTCTCTGCACGGGCTCTCACCCTGCAGCAGAAGCATCAGCCAATGGGTAAGCAAGTACCACCTATTTCCAGCCTCCTTGCAGACTTTCTCGCAGGTTGCAGGAACACCCAGGTGAAACCTCAGCTTCCTGGAGGCTTGGTGCCTGGTGAAGGAACCGCTTTGAAGAGCTCCAGCCAAGGGAGGCTTCGCACCACACCTCACAAGTGCCATCCCACCCTTTCTGAGGCTGTTCTGCTGCTCACCCGAAACACAACCCTCTTTTTGGCCAGCACACCCACCCTCTATGTACTTAGTGCTTCCACCAGACCACCACAGCTGCATCCTGACAAAGCTTTCCCCACTCAGGAATTCGTGAAACAAGTCTGAGATGGAAAGCAAAGCACAGCGAAGCTCCTCTGCATCTCCTCACGGGTCAAATGTGTCAGTGCATCTGCCCCTCCAGCATGTCTGTGAATCCCCGACTGAGCCAGGGGATCATAGAAGCTTTATTTTTATTTTGTTAAGACCAAACAGGGTTTTTTTGCTCAATGAAAGACAGGCAAACCCATTGAGAAGACGATATACACCCTGCATCTGCTGATTCATTCCGTATGTGCGCTCATTAATGGCTTCTTAAATCTGCAGAGGCACAGCAAGGTGAATGTGGCACAGAAGTAATTTTTCCCCCAGTTTAATGCCCTCATCTAGCGTGACACCAGAGCCCCATTGATCTCTGCAATCACTGGCAGAAAGCTCAGCAAAGGATAGCCCTCCTCTTTACTTAAATTACACCAAGTGCTTTAATTAAGAAGCATTGTGAGAGCCTTACTGCCTGCTCGCTCTGCGCCGCACAGGATGGTGTGGGGGTAACGGGGCCTCTCCTGGCTCAGGGCTGCACGAAGCAGAGCCAAAACCACGGCACGCTCCCCTTGAGGGGCTGGGCACCTTACCTGGGCTTACACGTGGTATGAAAACGGGGTGAGAACAACAAAACTGGGAAGTCCAAACCAAGTCCCCTGCCTGCAGCCTCCTTGCCAGCAGCACTGCCCCAGGCTCAGCGAGTATCTGGAAGCCCTCATTCACACCCACAAAGTGACAGAAACAAGAAGAAAAGAGAAATGGGAGGTTCTGAGGCATGGAGCTCTCTGGAGCTGGCAGGAACAGCACGCAGTGAGCAGCTGCCTTTCACACCAGGGCACTCCTCAAGTTCTGTCCTGAAACAGCAGCCAGCCGGGCTGTGAGTGACAAAACGCGCCGGGACGGCACTGAATCATACAGGCATCAAAAGAGGACACGAAATCCAGCCCGGTCTGTACCAGAGGTGGGCTCCATGGGGCAGTAGACATGCCAGTGTCTGAGCATGGTTCTTTAGGGCTCTGTTGTTGCTGTTGGTTGTTTTAGGCAGGCTCGTGTGGACTGGCACTGTGTGAGAAGTGGTCAGGTTGCTGGTAGGCAGCTCACAGGATTTAATGACATTGGGATGCTTTGAAGAGCGATATATCCAGGAATTGCTGGTTAAAAGAGAAGAATGATTTACACACACACAAAAGCAATTAAAAATCCTATCCAGGGGTACTCTGAACAGGGCAAGCCACTTTTGGGAAACACCTGGAGCTGCCTCCTGAGCTCCTGGAGCACCCCATGGTTATCACAACCACCCAGCTCCATGGACACCGCTACTGCCCAGCCCTAGTGCAGCCCTGCGGCAGCTCCGAGCCATGCCCTTTAGGCACTCACACAGCACGGATACGGAGCAGGCACAGCCAAAGCAGCACCCGAGCACGAGCTGGGCAGCCTAAAGCACGGCGTGGGTGTCCACAGCCCTGTCAAGAAAGACCACCCAAGGTCTTGCTCTCTAAGGTTTCGGCCACTGCAGCACCAGAGGAACACAGCAACACCCAAAATCCGACGTCTCGGTTGGGAGCAGAGGGCAGCAGCCCCGGCACACAGCGATGGGCACACAGGACCAGCCGAGCCACAGCACTCACCTTCTTCCTCACTCACCTTCTTCCTCACCAGGGCAGTGTGGAGAAGGAGGACGTTACGTTTCCTTCATGGGAAGAGAAGGATCGCAAAGGCCCCGCAGCCAAACACTGCCACCAGGGCACGGCAAAGCCTCGGTGTCCTGCCACGGCACGCAGCACCGAGCTCAGGGCTGCAGGGAAGAGTAAGCCCAGAGACTTGGGGTTTTTCTAATTCTGGACAGAAGAGGGGGTTTGTCCCTTCCTTCCTGGTGCACTCTGTGTGTGCTCGTGCTCTACAGAGCCCAAGGACTTGCACTACAACCTGTCGGGTGCTTTATTTGCCATCTCAGACACCGCTGCGTGGCAGGGGCTGGCAAACACTTCCCTCTGCAAAATGTAGAGCCAGCGGTGCAAAACAGAAATATTCATAGGAACTTTTCTCTGAGTGACAGGCAGAGCTTTGTCTGAAAGATTTGTGTGAATAATAGCAGTTTTGAGTTACATTAATTAAAGGAAACGAGATTGGTTCCCACTTTCAGGTGTGCTGAAACACATGGACAAAACATCCCAACAGCTCCTACTGAAGGAAAACCAGTGGCATGCAAAGGCATCTTACAGACACAGGGCATTGTCATGGTCCCTGACTGACTCATCTTCTAACACAGCCTCTTGAGATGGGTCTCACAAGGGGAACAACCCCACATCTCCACGCTTTGCTCTGGGGACAGCGCTGGCAGGGACTGGCAGCACAGCACTGGGCCCCGCTCCCACGGCAATGTGCAGAGAGCAGCAGCACAGGGAGGCGAGGGGAGCGCGGCGAGGGGGCGGCAGGAGCAGCCCTGCAGGGAGAGGGAAGCTCTGGAGTGCTCCACAAGTCAGGCACACGTCCTGAAAGGCTGCCATAAACCATAAATCTGCAGAGATGCAACGGAAAAGATGACCTATTAGTAAACCTCTCAAATACAGACAGCCTCCCACGAGACAGGGTTGTACGTTACTCACAGAAATAACCCTGACAGCACAAAGATTTGTAGAGCATTTCAATTGCCCTGAGATAATTAAGAATTTGTTCAGTGAAGAAAACTAGAAACCTAAAAATCACAGCGGCTGAACAAATTATTCCAAAATCTGCCTCATTTATTTCATGGTGATGTAGATTTGCAGAAAATTAACATAAGATGCAACTTCAGTAGCTTGTGTTAAGCTGAGAAATGCAATAAACCTGAGAACAGTACCGTGCATCTCCTAGAGCATCTTTTCAAAGGAGACCACAGCACCTCACTTCTGCAGCAAGCCGGCCTTGAATGAACCTTTGCCTGATTTTTGGAACACCTCATGAAAAACTACCTGCTCAGTTCACTGAAATTACAGCACAGCTTTGGTAGTAATTGTACTTGGTGTGTATTCAGGCTTCAGTTTTCATTTCCAGTCTCTCTGACTGGGGACAGGATGGACTACCTTTAATATCACCAAAAGCCTCCTGGTTAAAACGTGGCTTCGGATGACAAGCTCACCCCTCGTAAAGCAGACCCACAAACAGCAGAAGCACATAATGGTTTTCAACTAAATCTAACCCCCTTTTATTAGTACAGCTAAAGTTTACTATTCCCAGACCAGAAAGGGAAACAGCCAGCCCAACACACCTCTAAAGGCTGAGATGTGTAATGGAGCACACGGCTCCGTTACCTACCGGGGGATGGATACGGTGCCAAACAGGAGCGAACAGTAAAAGTGCCGCCGTGGAGAGGAGGTGTGAGCTGAAAGCTAAATGTGGGAGGACAGAAAGCATAAGCAGTTTAGATTTATTTCTTTAATGCACACCACTGAGTTCTTTATCTGCTTCAGTCCTAAACCTCCAACGACTTGCCTGACAGAGTATTACATACAGCCCTCGCTCCTGGTGAAAGAAAAATAACTGCACTGCAACAGGCAGTCACATAACCGGGAATGGAAAGGAACAAAAGTTGTTTAAATCAGGTGGAATTAGCCCACTTGATCACATATCAAGTTGATTGATTACTGATTCCTCTTAGCCCCGTGCCTGTACTAATGTATTCCTTACATTACAAAACTCCCCTCCAAATCCAACAATCCTTTGCCAGGGGATGTCTGACGAGGGCTCAGTCATGCTGAGCAGTCCTGCTGCTGCCTTCCTGAGAGCTCATGCTGCTGGCAGTGGTACCTCCAACGCCTCAGTTCCACACCACTCCTCCTTTCAGCCACACCAGGACTGACGTCTGGCTTCATGCAATTTGTATGGACTGCATGACGGTCCCACAGATCTCTGCTTTATAAATATCTTCCAAGAAAGCAGAGCGTGTACATTTTTTGCTGGAGGTGGTTGTTTTCTTTAACAGAGGAAGCTGATATTTCAGCTTTCTACAACAGCACAGCCTTACCTGTCTGGCGTACGTGCAGCAGATCGTCGAAGGCAATCTGATGTTGTTTCCAGCCACCTCCACCCCGCAGATGGGAGAGGAAGGGAATTAAATTCATATAGCAGCTCAAAATAAAAACAAGCCAAATGTGGGGCATGCCCCTCAGGAACAGCCCAGAGAAGAGCACTGTCATCTTCACACTTGGTGCTTTTCTTTTTTTCTGTATGATTATTTTTTTTCAAAGTAACATTTTCAAACACCCTGTAAACGAGGACAACCTATAAAATTGTTGTGGCATTAAATCAGTAGTACCATGGCTTCTTAGGCTAGGAGACCTAAATAAAGGTGTTTCTGACTTGAAGTAAACTAAGTTTACTTACATGCAATAGTGCTCATTCAGACACTGTCTTGGAATCACACAAAGCGCCCGTCACCTCTGCTGCTGTCCAGGGCAGGGCAAGACAGGAGGACTCCCAGCCCTCCCACAACAGACTCAGGGAACAGCCAAGGTGGGAAGGGACCTCTGAAATCACCCAGTCCAGCCCCCCTGCCCAGCAGGATCACCCAGAGCACCTTGCACAGGATGGCACCCAGGCGGGGTTTGGATATCTCCAGGGAAGGGGACTGCACAGCCTCTCTGGGCAGCCTGTCCCAGTGCTCCATCACCTCCCAGTACAGAAGTGCCCCTCATACTGAGCTGGAACCTCCTGGGCTTCTCTTTGTTGCCTCTCATCCTGTTACTGGGCACAACCGAAAAGAAACCGGCTCCATCCTCTGGACACCCTCCCAGCAGGAAGGGCTGGCTGGCCACGGGGCCATGACGGAGACCCCATTTATTGCCCCTGGCTGGGCTGTGAGGCTGGGAGGTGAGCGATGTGGGGGCACGGGGGGGTCGATGCCGCCACTGCCTGGGTGCAGGCGGCCTGCACCGCTTCGTGCAGCCGTGCCCAGCAGGCCGGGCGTCAGGCTGCCAGAGCTGCCTGAAACAAAAGGTCCCAGCCCCTGATCCTGTGAGCCCCCGGGACCTCTGCCCACGTGTTGCATGAGGATGTCACCCCACCGGGCCCACACAGAGCCTGCAGCTCCCTTGGCCCCAGGACGAGGCCCTGCACTGAGGCTCAGTGCCTCGGCTGTCTCACCGAATTGCTCACAGGCTGTAGGTGAACCTGCTAATTGCCTTGGCCCTGTTCCCACCTGTACACGAGGCGATGTTTCTGCTCCTCAGCAGGCCCTGCAAACCCGAAGTGCCCAGCTCAGAGAAGCAGGCTGCAGGAGGAGAGCACCGGCACCCAGCTGACAGCTGGGGGGAAACAGGCAAACACGAGGTGTCTGTGCTGCTGTTTAAAGCTCCTACAGCAAGGGTGGCTTTGTCATGCCCCCCTCCTAAGGGAACAGACAGGTCTGGCTTAGGGTTACCGTGGTGTTTCCTTCAAAGAAGTAAACACAGCTTGGGGCTGCTTGCTCCACAAGGTGCAAGGGGTCTTCACCCCCATGCAGTCCCCTCCTCGGAGATGTGCTGAGGGTAGTGGGAGGCAAGCTAGGAGAAAGAAACAACTTTGGTGCTTACCAGCGTGTCCCTTCACTGCACCTTACGTGCCCCAATTAAAGTCCAAAATAACACAGAGTTAACTGCCCTGCACAGTACCCAGTAAATTGGGCAACGAGACCCTGTGCTCGTTGGCCAAGGGCTTGGCACAAAACCGTCCCTCACACTGAAGCTTGTGTCGTAGGGCACGGATTGGCAGATATCCCTGGTTAGGCCTTGAATAAATTATTGTGAACTCACCTGCAACAGAAGCATTGCTGTACCGCAGAGGTATAATGCAGCCCAATAACACTCGTTTTCTGCGTGAGTTTTTACGTGGGCACTTCAGCATTGCTGACAGCTCTAAGGCTACATCTGCTACACAAACATGAACAGAGCTGTAAGGTCGAAGCAATGATGTCTGCACGATGTCACTGGTAAAACGACTATTTGTATTGTGTCCAGGTCTTTCAGCTAGAGACTACTCACAGGAGAGGAACAACCAGAGGTTTGCTCCCTGATGGCTGCAGCGCAACAAGCTGGGTGCTGCAGGAACCCAGCAGCACAATAAGGCAGAGGCAGAACCCAGACAAGGCTGCTGGGGTCCCTGCAAAGTAGGGAGGGTGGGGGTAAAGCTCCCTGCTACACCGCATCTCCTTCCAACACCTCTTCCCAAGGGTTCTGATAAACCCTCGGACAATGCAAACAAGGAGCAGGAGGAGGTAACGCTCCTCAAGTGAAATCCCTGCTGGAAAAAAATCGCAGTGCAAAATGGCTGTCGGGGAGACACTTGAGTTTCTTTATTTAATGTAAGTAAATAATTTAATGAATAAATCTAGTTTCACAAAGAAGAATTCCCCGGGGTTCTCAGGCATCAATTAAACACTACAAAGAATCCAAATGACCAATTGAGTTCCTGAAGCAAGTGAATCCCTGGGAAATTCAACACCTCCTGAAAAGAGCCCTTAGCAACTAGCACTTGATATTGGAGAAACTGAAATTAGACATCAAAATTCATAGCAAGTTCCTAAATGAAGCTGAGGTCAGCTCCTTAACTAATTTACTCGTTAACATTCATCCGTCAGGCCCGGTCTGGAGAGCTGAGGCTGCACTCCAGGCCTCTCCCATCCAATTCTGCTGCAGCTTGAGGTGGTTCCCACAGCTGTAGGCAGCTATCAGGAAAGGTGACATGCCTGGATATATCTATCCTCAGTAAGAGCTCTGGGAGAGCCTTCAGGATGTTTTACTAATTCATTAATGGAAAATAAATAAATAAATAAAGTTTTCATTGCAGCCCCTCTGAGGCCCCCTCACAAGTTGGTGGTGGTGCGGGGCAGAGCTGCACGCGGCCAGCATCCTGCCGCCGATAACCAAAGGTGAAGTGCTGCCAGGTATGAAAACGATGAAAGCTAATTTCAGCCCTGTATTTTCAGTATAACAATATAACCTCGGAGCAGTATTCAGAAGTGGAGCAAAAGCTGCAGCCCCTGCTTTTCTGCAGCTCCAGCACGAAGCACGCTGCCTGCAGACAGCTCTTCCCACCCTACACACCAGGCCTCGAACGCAACACGCCGCCTGCCAGCACACACAGCTGGTTGTGCAAATTCCCCTCGTGTCACTGGGTGCTGGGTGTTCATCACCCCGCCGTGGGATCGTGTCACAGCCCCATGTGCCCTGAATTTTCTAAAATTTGTGGCCATTCCCGGACAGCAGCTGGGCAGGAGGTGAAGGCAGACGCGGAGCCGCAGCGCTCGCAGCCAGGGCCGAGCAGAGACCCCGCTGTTCTGCGCTGTTCTCCTCCAATGGGAGGGTTTGTTGCCAGCCATTTTCCAGGATTTAATCTCTTCTTTTTGCTTCCCAGGTTAGACTAGAAACTAATTAATGCTGAACAAAATGGTGAAAGCTATCCCGAGTTTCGCCCTGGTGCCAAAGGACTCAATACAAAGACTAAACCAAGGTGGCTCCGGCTCCCTCGCCTCGCCTCACCTCGAAAGGGCAGGATGGAAGGGAATTAATTATTAATTCCACCTCCTCCTGTTTCCAGCACTTCAGGAGGTTATTCCCAGCACGGGAGCACTCGGTTTTAAATCCACTTCCAAAAAATCTTCAGCTGTCAAATTCCTCAAAAAGACGTGTTAAGAGGGAAAACTTCCCAGGAAAGCAAGTGAAAGCTTTGCAGCGAAGAGACAGAATATATTTATTTTTCAATAATAAAGCCCTAAAACAGTGACAAAGCCACAAGGGTCAGAAGAAAGTTAGCGTTCTCCATTAAAAAGAGCAACGTCCCTTTGAAGTCTCTGCAGATGCAGCCAGGCAGGCGGGCCTCTTGCCAGGCAATTCTATGCAATGAATTTTTAAACCCGTCACTGAGCTCCCAGACAGAAGCAACAAGTAACCTTTTGGATGTACAATGATTTTAAAGCAAAATGCCAAATCCACATGTATTAATATTAACTCGCATCGCAGATCAAACAAGGCTGTACAAGAGCACTAACTGCACGGCTGCTGCTGCAGGTGCTCAAAGGAAGAAAAGAAAAGAAAAGAAAAGAAAAGAAAAGAGAGGTACTCGCAGGGTAAGATACGAGGATGCTGGTTTCCCCAGCAGAAATTATTTCCCTTCATTTAAAGCGTTTCCTACCAGCAGCAGACTCATGAATTAACGTGTTGGTGTATGCCTGCCCTTCAGTTCATCAGCCAAAGGAACCTTGTGCCCAGTCACCTCTGGAGCCTGAGCAGCTCATTAATGTATCACCTGCATAGGACTGAATTTACCTGCTCCTGAAGTGGGAGCTCTTCCATTGTACTCCACTCATTATGGGGAACTCACAGCTCCCCCTGCTCCTCAGGACACCTCTGGGCAGAGACAGCACAAGAACGAGCTCTGTATCACACGGGGGTGAAATTAAAAAAATAACCTGGTCAAAGGCAAGTCCCAGTGGGTTCAATCAGCTTGGGGACTGAGACCTAGCACAAGACCTTGTGCCCCTTCAGTCCTTTTAAATTAAGGACTACTGTGGGACACAGCAGGGTCCCAGTAGGACGCTGAACACCTGAAGGAAGAGAAGGGGGATCAGCCTTCGGGATGGAGACATCAGGGCCAGAGGAGAAGGCAGCACCATGCCAGGAGGATGCCTGCAAGACCCAGTGCAGGAGACGAAGCAGTAGATGAGAACTGACCTGGCTGCAGCTCCAGGAGCCCTCTTCCCACACTCACACCATGGTGTTGTGGCTCACAGCCTCCATCACACCGTGGTGGGACAGTCCTGGTGCCCGCAGCTGACACGTCCAATATTTGCACGTGAAAAGCTGGCAAATGCACAAAGATCTAGCCTGCCCGTGTAAGTGACTTCAATAAGTAATGTACTGTAAGAGAGAAATCCAACAGACTGCGCTGTTTAATTTATGAACCTTGTTTCCACCGGGAGCGGATATGAAGCCAATCCCTGCTTGATTCCTTTTGTCTGTCCTTATCAGCCCAGCAGCACGCGGGGCAGCGTGAGGAGGTGCCACCAATTGGTAGCACCAGCACCAGCTACCAATTGGTGGTCACCTATATTTTTTCCCAAACTATTTTTTTTCCTGAAATTAACTGTTTAATCCTCCCAGGCTTGTACCGGACAGCCTGCCCTGGGCATCGCCCCAGAAGCAGTCCCTGGGAGGAAGCGAGGTGAGACATTTCTCATGAAAACACGATGTCAGGCAAATGGGGGGGAAAGGATGGAGGTCTGAGTGAGGCCAGTGATGTGGGGCAGTGGGACGATGGATGGCTGCGGACAGGTCAGGCTGCAGGTACCAGGCAGGGCACGTCCCCACCACAGCCCCAGGCCCTCCCTGCAGCCTGAGCAGAGCACAGCACGCCGGTCCTGGCGCCAATGAAGTCTGCAGGAGCCTGGCCACAGACTTTACCTTACACAGTCCTGATTTTTCCTGCTTTTTCCAATTTACCTGGCCCTGAGGAGCAGCTCTGAGGCCCTGCTCGCAGCATGCCTGGGCTGAGGGCAGGGCCAGGGTGCAGAGCTGCGCTGCTGTGTGGTGCCCATGCCCATGTCTATGCCCATGCCATGACCATGCAAAGCCAAGGAGATGAGGAAGGCACGGTGCCGAAGGTGTTCTTAAAAATCCTCCTGCAGCCTAAGCAGGGCTTGCTGGATTTCCTTCTGTGAAATCACTGTCCAGTGTGTTTGCTCTCTTACCTGGTCACAACGCACAACATGAATGTGTAATAACAGCAATAGCTATTTCTACTTGTCTTACCGCAGCAGATGCCTATTTATTAGGATAGAAACTCTCAAATCATCTTCTAAAGGTTAAAACTAGCAAAATAACAATCGCTTGAAGTTGCTGGTACCTTCTATAATCTCCTCTCTTCGCTTCAAAAGAAGCCTTCTCCCTTTATGTCAGTTAAGCTCCCCGCGTTTCCAGCTAGCACAAAGCCCTTAACACCGACTCCTTTACAAGCAAGACTCACCAGTAAGCGGGCATTAATACATCACCTTGTACATGAAGCAAAATCAATCTTCTTTTAAAAATTGGCAGGCAAACAAGACCAAATGGCACAGAGCTGAGCATCACACAGAAAGGCAGGGCCTGCACCTGAACCATCAGGAATTGAAGCTGCCTTTCAAACCCCGGCTTCACCACAAAGCTCCGCGAGCAACCACGCGCTCCCCAGTCCTGTCCTGCGGTACCTCCTCTGCTGCTCCAAAACACGAGCGGTGAACGGGAGATGCTGCACACGAGGTGAAGTTGCAGAGCAATGTGGAAATGGAGCAAACCGTCACACCTCATTTTGCAGCACTTGACTACCTCCAAATCCCACTGTTGTACAACAAAATCGCTCGTTTAAGCTCCGGGATGAGCTTAGCAGAGAGGATGCTCTGTTTGCACTCCCCGACTCCTCTGGGAGCATGGGTTACCTTCAAAAATTCCCCTCGTTACCCAGGAAGGCTGGGTGGCTAATTACCCCGCACCTCATGCTGCATGATGTGGATGCAGTAAGTGTGCAGGAGTGTGCCAGGACCTGCTCACGGCTCTCCTGCACACCCAGCCCACTGGGAGCTGAAACATGCGGCACTCCGGATGAAATTCTTTTTCAGAAATGAAGGAAACCACTGGAGGAAGAGGCGTCAGAGCTACCAGGGAGCACTGGCTGCATTAAACGGGACTTGTAGCTTTCTGACAGACTCTGCATTTGATAAAATCTTGTTGGCCAGTAAAAGACCTGTCTTAATAACTTTAAAAAAAAAAAAAAAAAAAAAACACTCCTGAAACGTGTGGTATAACTTTGTACAACAAATAATGAGCAATGTTTGCTTGGGACTTACTCCCAGTTCTATTTTTCTTTTCCTCTGAAAGCATTTGCCAGGTGGAGGAATACAAAAAGAGGGAAGGTGAAAAGGTTTGCCCAGCATGACTCTATTCCTGGTTTGGGATTGTATGCTTGGAAGTAAAGCCATCTCAGGCTACATCAGAAATTATCTGCTCCAGCAATGCACTTGTGGTTTTTTTTTTAAGAAGTTCCCAATATCACAAAGAAACCTACAACTTTACTCTGCTTTCCCCTGGGTCGGCTTTTCCCTGTTGCCTGTCTCCCCTCCCACTCTGCCGCCTGCCCTCCCGCAGGTCATGGGTCGGACACCCCTGAACCGAGGCCAGCAGCAGGCAGCAGCTGTGCCAGGCTGCAGAGGTCATGCAGGGAGCTGGAAACATGTGCTTTGTGTTTATAAAACCATGCAGAGCATTTCACAATTCATCGCTATTTAATATTGCTAATTCATGACTCATGCCATCACTTACTTTTATTGCCCTGTGTGTTGCCACGGTGGTGGCAGGCCCGGCGGATGGATGGACACGAGGGGACAGTGAGGGATGGGGCTGTGAGATCGGGGGCACTCCGACAGGCACGCAAAGAAAGCAGGTTTGCTGGAGTCAAGAAGCCGTGTCAGAGAAGCCAAACTTCAAGACAATCAAGATGAAGCTAATGAGGGTGTCCCCACTGCCAAGAACAGCCCCAAAGGATAGGGCTGTGGCTGTGAGCAGGGTGGCTGAGATCACCCCGTGCTCAGCAGCCGGCATCAAGGAGCCACAGCACTGGGGCACTGGGAGAGGCAGGCGGTGCAGGCTGTGTGCTCAGGACACATTCGGTCCAGCTCACGGCATCCCCGGGGAATGGGCTGGCAGGCTCAGAGCTCCAGCTCCAGCTCCAGCAGTGAAGGTCAGTCCTTGAAGGAGCGTTACCTCCAAGCAACGATATCAAAAAGAGCACAGAGCAGCATGAGATCACTCTGCTGGCTTGAGACAGCTCTGCAGCAGGCACGTTCCTGGCAAGGGGCTTGTCACAGGGCCTTACAGCATGATCTCCCCGACCTGCAAATGGTGTTGTGAAAGTCACCCTAGGGACTCTGCAAGGGGCCCTGAGGGAGTTGAGCTGGAGAGGGCTGCAGGATAGGAAAGGAGACAGGAACCCGGTCAGACAAATGGCTGATCCAAGGCTGAACAGGATTTACATAAAAAGAATTTAAGAAACATTTTCTATTTGATCATCAAGAAATGCTCCCAGGCCCTCACACGCCACCACCACCATCTCCCCTTGGAGCTGGGTCTGCCTGAGTGAGGCTGCCACGGCTCCGAGCCACCAGGATGGGTGGCACTCACCTTTAGCCACCGAGAGCACAGGGTAACTCCCAGCAGGGATGCCTTTAAAGGCTGCTGGAGGTCAGCACAAGCCTCTTCAGTCACAGGTATTTTCTCCCTCAGTAGCCCCCACACCCGATCCATGGGGCTGTCTGCGGGAGACAGCCAGTGCTGCTTTCAGTGGCTGGCTTCTTCATACTGGGAGGACAGAATTTGGCATTGCCAGGAGCAACATCACCTACGTGGTGCTGCTTCTGGTGGCCCATAAAGCGTAGGGGCTGCTGCTCCAGCATGGGCTGGGCTGCAGATGCCATTTATGCTCTGTGCTTAAGTAGGAGCAGCCACCAATGTTGCCAGGGGACAGAGGAGGTTCAAGAGGTTCACGAAAATGGGACATGTATCATGCGCTTGGTTAGAAATCCACTTTTTTATCCTGATCTGTTACCTGCTGGCCACCCGCTCACTCTCAAAGCAGAGCACTGCAGACCGTCCATTCGGCTCACACCCAGGAGCACCCCCAAAATTCAAGTATCGACGCCAAAGCCATGTTACTTGCTCCCCCTCTCGACAACCTGGGACATCCCCGACATGCAGATCAGGTGGGGAAGTTTCAGACTCCTGGTACTTTATTTCCTAAAGTTCAAGGAAAGATCTTCAGAGTTTTTTTCTCATCCATCTGTAATCATAACTTGAATTTTAACTTATACAACTCAATGAAACTATTGAGACATGCAATTATTATGAAATCTAGGTTCTCTTATTCCTCTTTCAAGCTCTCATTAATTTATGGATATTCAGAAGTTTCGGATATAACAGGGAGGCATTTGTCATGGGTTTCTTTTAAGTGCAAGATCAAAACAAACCAAGAAATCTTTAGGTTACAAAAACACCGCACAAGATGGACAGAATCTGGAGTAAGAGAGCCCATCATCACTTCCCGGCCTAAAAGAAGAAGAAACAGCAAGTGATTGGCAGCAAACTACAGTCAACAGAGAAAAAAAAATCGTCATACATTATGATTCATTTTTTCCTTTGTTGACTCCAGTTTCCTGTCAATCACATCCAGCTTTTCTTTATTTGGGGTAGGGAGAAAGGTTGCTGTCTCCTTCTTCGCGAGCAAGCTGTCTGTTTTCCTGCGTGCACTTTCTACCCGAGGTATTTAAATGTTCTCATCTTGTACTTAACAGAAATATATAATAAACCTCCCAATTACCTTCTACCCTTTTAAATGTCAAACCAATCAAAAGGTTGAAAGGGGAAAATTAAGGCCTATTTTCAGAAGAGCACACTCACTAATGTATTGCTGACCTTCAAGGGCAGAGTAAGGTAACGCAGCCCCCGCTCAGTACGTAGCCTGGCTCCAGCCCACAGGACGGATTCAGAAATGCGGGGTGCACTGCCAAAACTGATCTCGGAAAATGTAATCAGATTTACTCTAGGTATCCTCCTAAAAACGGGGTATCTGCTGGGTTCTGCTTTCAGTACTCTCTCTGTCACTGATTAGCTGCAAGGCAATTTTGACTGTGAGAGGCAACGGGTGAACAGAAGCCAGGCTCGTGATTAGAAGAGCTGCTGGTGATGTTTATAAAGACAGCGGCATTTGGAAATCATCTTTTCCTGGTTTGTGACAGGGCCCAAACCCTGACGGCTGTGCTGGAGCAGCCCTGAGCTCAGGGGGCACTGCTGGGGTCTCCCATGGGGGGCTGAGCCTTGCACCATGTGGGGGTACCGGAGCACCTCTCTGGTTAACTGATCACCAGGGTACAAAACGCTCACCAAACTCTTAAATTTTGGCACTCCAATCTGCTGAGAGCAGGGTCCATAATAGATGAATACGGGAACTTTGGTCATTTTGCCTCCAGGCTGGGGGAAGCTTGAGATTTACCTTTTTTTCAGCTGGATTTTTTCAGCTGGATTTCCTCGTTATGCTGAGCAAGGCACACCGGTAGCTTGCTCCTGGTCTGGTAAGAGGGGGATCAGAACCTTCCAGTAATTAACTTTTTAAAGCCTATTTATGCACGTTAGAAAAAGAGAGTAAAAGTAGCTATGGGAAAGCAAACTGCTCAGTGGACACGCTCCCAGCTAAAGCCAAACCAAAGCCAGGGCCTGAGTGTTAACGCACAAATTATTAATCTGTCAGCTCTGTGCAAGAAGCCATCACTCCAAACATGTGCGTGTGCTTTGGCTGTAAGAATCAGCAGTGAATTTTCCCTGCGTGGTGGCTCAGCAGCCTGCAGCCTCCCACGACGCCCCAGCACACACAGCCCCTGGTAGGAGCCTGGTGCCAGCACAGCCTCCCCCTGCCTCCCAGGGACCTCCTGGCCCAGGGACGCGCTGATATTTCAGGACGACAGAGCAGGATCCTGCTCCGGTGGGCCAGAGGGTGCTAGGTACAGCCTGAAATCTGGGGTTCCTGTAAGCTTCTGCCACATTATTCCCCTCCCCACGTGGCACTGAGTACTGGAGATGAATACACTGGTGAGACCTGTGACAGAACCCCATCACCATCACCCAGAACATCTTACAAAAGCCAGCCTGTTCACAGTATACCTCGCATCCATTCCCCACCTTCAGGAGTGCCCTATTAACTCTTGTATTTGCCCTTTTTAACTCTTCAAGCCCAAATCATGTGTTTTCTAATTCATCTTCCATTCGAGCCTGTTTTCCTCAGATACGAACATGCATTAACCCTAAATGTTCATATGCTAAATGTTGTAATTGTTGCTAAGTACAGCATCACTGAGGACACATTAATTCTGGCACCATAAGAGCTGTGTTTACGTGGCTTTTATGGACACACAGAACATAAATGTCACCACAGGGCACTGTGCACACCATCAGGGAGCTCGGACGGAGATAGGAGAGCACAGGTGGCACCTCTGCGTGGGTGATGCCGGCTCTGATGCTGCAACCCTGAGATTTGTGATGCTGTGGCAGCTCCCAGCTCCCTGCCTTGGAGGCTGTGCTGCTCTTCCCAGCGTTTGCTGCTGCCGTTGGAACACATTCGTCCTTCTTCTGGAGACTGGGGATGGATGTTTGGATTTACACGTTCCCAGATTAATCTGAATGTGGAATTTGGATCCAAACTCTCAAACCTAACCTCTAGAGAAACCCTCTCTGCACCGCTCTGAACTTTGATTTCAAGTCCTTTAAAACAACCGAAGTTGAAGCACGGAGGCAGAGCCTGTTCGCACCGCGATGGGTGCAGAAAGGTTAATTGCTGGGGAGAAAAACAAGCTGTCAGAGCCGACTGCAGGAGCCAACGTGGCAGGAAAAGAGAGTGGACAGCAAGAGAGCTCTGTTACACCAGGCTGTGCTGCCACTTAGGATTAGAAGTGTCAATATTGGCATTAGACAAAACCACCTCATTATCCGGGCTTTCAGTTACCTCCCTCCGACCGCTGACAGGTGAGAGCCCTCACCTCGGGATCACAGCCAGGCTGCTCCGAGATCTGCCCCTTGGGCTGGGAGAGGGGCCAAAGCCCTCAGTCCTGTCTTTCTCTCTTGTCTGCTGGGCAGAAGGGCTCTGCTGATGCTGCCTGGTACCGCACAGCCACAGCTGAAGCGAAGATAAAAGCCGAGAGGGCTCCCTGTGTGAATGAACCTCCTGCAGACCACAAGGCGATGAACTTCTCCCAGAACATGATGAAACTGAAACTGAAGAATGAACTCTTTGAATGGCCCATCCCTCACAGCTAGTCAGCTCCTGCAGGATTAAACTCAGGCAGTTGTTTCCTCAGAGTGGCAATTTTAGTTTTACAACGAAAAGGCAGCCTCACTGACTCCTTGCTGGGGCTTTTGTGTGTGATTATGAGCACCTGAGGCAGGGAAGGACATTACCCACCTGGAAGACAAGCACTGTGCTACCCCAGAAGGGCTGTGAGCTCCCTGCAGCCTGGTGAGCACATTTTCTCCACCTTCCTATGGGACTTACAGGTGCCAGCAGCCACAGAGATGATCATGCAGCCCAGTAAATTTACACAAACGTAAAGAGATTGTGTTTTCTTTGCTGCCCTGGCTCCTAGAATTTATTAATATGGCACTAGATGTCCCCAAGAATAGCGCCTGCCAAGTCTGCTCCTACTCTCTAAAACTGCGCTATAAATCACGCACCAGGAGCGCATCCTGAATGCTGATGACTGGAAGATGTGGCAATGATGAGAGTTTCCAGGTAGAATAACGTATTTTTCTCCCTCAGTCCAGGCAGAAGTGTTCGCACACCCCACAGCCGCTGCTCTGCCCGAGCCGCAATACCTTCATAGGAGCAATCCCCAGCTGAGCGCTGTGTTGTTAGCACAATTAACGAAGGGATGGTTCATTGGCTTACAGCCCAAGGTCTAACGGTGTGGTAACAAGGAGGGCCTCGCTTAAGGCCGTTTCTTCCATTAGAGCACAATAAAACTATGATTAGTTCTGTATTCAGATTAATAGAGGAAAATCATGTCCAGTTGCTGGAAACCTTCAGTGCCGTGGTACCCGTGGTTTGTTTGCTGCCGCTGCAGCATTCCTTAAACGGGGCTGTTGTCTGCAATTTAGCCTCTCAGGTCACAATGTAGTTAATTAATCCTGACCCTGGGGAAGCGTTTGGGCTGGGAGCAGACACTAATTGGGGCACCCACCAGCTCTCCCAGCACAGCCTGTGCGGGCCCATCAGGTCCCAGCACCGCAGGCTCCTTCCCGGGGCCATGGGCACCGCTGCTGGAAGCAGCCAGAGACCAGGGCTGCACTGAGAGATCACCTGTGTTACTGGGAGCGCTCTGCCCATCAGTGCTGGGCAGGAAACAGTGGAAAAGCCGCTTGAGGAAAGATTATCCCTCTTTGATGTGTGCCGTCTGATGATATGGCTGGGAAAAATGTAACGCATTTCTGGGAATGAAGGCAGAGTGAGGGAGCGCGTGCCAGGAGAAGTACAATACTGGGACTCGTGTGGGTATAAATTAGTCATGAGTTAATTTAGACTGTGAATGATGAGAAAGCCCCCAGGCCCTGCAGGAAGGGAGCTGGGAGACAGGTGGGCAGGCCCACGCTCACAGCTCCGCAGCAGGGCAGCGGGAATGCCAGGGAGAGAAATGCAAGCTTGGGTCTCAGGTCCTAAGGAGCCCAACACATTTAGGTAAAGGCTGTAAGGTGCCTGAATGGTTATGTCTGTGTTCGGTGTGTTAATCTGATGCTTCAGGGCTTCTACATGCTGCCAAGTGAGGAGTTCATGGGTGTGAGGGACACCAGCACAGGGACAGGCAGGGCCCCAAGCAGGGCCTGGTGCTGGGCACCGCGCAGCGGGAGGGCGAGTACGCCGCAGCCTCGCCAGGCCTCCACAGCATCCATTTCAAACACTTGCTTTGTTTTGTTTTTTTTCAGTGATGCTGTTAGTGTTGGAGCACTCTCAGTGCACAAAACATGAAGAAAAGCCACAAGCCTGCAAAGCAGCGGCTGTGCCCTGTGCTGGGTGCTGCCCCAGCCCCAGCAGGCCGCAGCAGGCCGGGCCCTGGTGGTCAGAGGACCACGAGTGCCACCTGCAGCACAGCCCTCAGCCAGGCAGGGCGAGAGGCAAGGAAAATGCACCCAAAGGCCCGGGTCTTGCCTGGGGTCTGCTTTTCTCTGTGGCGGCTGGGAAGCTCCTCTGCAGCGGCTGTGTCACCTGTGGGAATGAGAACCCAGCAGCACATTGTCTCAGTCCGAGTGAACTGAACAGAAAAACCATCGCCCAAAGTCACGCCAGCTACCCTGGTAAACCAGCGCCTGTCAGGATTCGGTTCAGAGACTGATGTCTCAAAGCTTAACGAGGTTGCCCCCCACCAGCGTTGGAAGCCTCTCAGTGTCTGTGAGTGCATGAGAGGATCCTGGCACCAGTTCCAGTCCAGGAACCCCAGGCTGACAGCAGAGGAGCCTCCATACACAAATACACCGGCCCGGGAAGGGCTCTGGTGCTCACCTGGCCACGCTGCAGCCCAGGACACCCTGATGAAGCACCAGAAAGGGTGGCACAAACTGCTAAGGTCCCCCCAACACTGACCCCAAGGAACTGCGTGCCATAGCCCACCTGCATGGGTGTTCCCTTCCACTGGCATTTCCAAGCCCCGGGTGCTTACTGCAGCACACAAATACACGAAGCTCTGCTACAGGCTGCAGGTGGTTTCTGTGCCTGCAGAACAGCGCTGTGCCGTGCAGCATGGGCTGGCGAGGCGGCCCTAAACCTGTGTCCCCTGCCTCCTGTGAGAGGGGACGGGTCTGTGCCTTCTAGGGACATTCAGAAATGTCTTGGGGTGAGACACAGAGGTCACAGCTGCATATGAAAAGCAGTGCCATGGCCAAGGGACACGCAGCAGGCTGTGGTGGAGGTCCTGCCAGTGTGCCACAGCCCCTCCTGCAGCCCTGCTCTGTGGGAAGACACGAGAAATAATTCTGAGACAATAGACATCCTCCGAAGAGGAGCGTTGTGATGAACCACCATCTGGCAGTGAGTAAAGCAGTTTTCTGAAACCATTTCCAACAGCTCAATTTGAACACACAATAACTGGGGACTCCCAGAGGGGAGGCTGCAAGGTACCTTGGGTAGGAGGCATTACTGCCACTGCAGAATGGAAATGTCAGGTAATTAAACCCTCTACTGCTTAACAAAGAGAGGTACGTGAAGAACCAGCTGCTTGGAGGTAAAGCCAGAAGTGTTCAAATCACACAAGGCAGATATTTTTAACAAGCAGGATGATCAGAATAAACTCTCAGTGGAAAGGTGATTTCTCTGTCTCATGACTTCTTCCAACCACGTCTGGGTGTCTTTCAGGAAGGTGCTTTCCCAACAAAGTTATCAGGCTCCATGAAGGGAGCAAATTCAATTGTCTGTGATTGTGGGGAGATCACATTAAATAACCTAATTTTCCCCTGACTACGGAATATACCGGCCTGGAAACTGTATTAGCTGCAATACAATACGAAGGCAACTTTCAAGTACTTCTAGCTAATAGTAAAAAAGAAGAAAAAACAACAGTTTGTACACTGCAGCTCACCCCAGCAGCCCTTGCAGACATTTGGTGTTACAAAGCTCTCTCTCCTGATCTCGCGGAGCCAGCTTGTGTGTTCTCAGGGACCAAGGAGCTCCCAAGAAGCAGGATCCTGGCACACCAAGAAATCTCCTTGGCACCATGCGTCCTCCCTCTGCCGAGCCCGAAGAGGGAGCGCCCAGCCCAGCCTCTGCACGGCTTCTGCAGCCCCAGACACTGCAGCACCCGCGGCTGCACAGCGCCCGGCCACTCCTCGCGGGGAGGCTGATTCCCAGGAAAGGATTTCAGCGTTGTTACTATTGCATTTTACTGCTTTTTAATGACCCATTAACCACAATAACAACGATACAGAAACATTTACTAAAGAGTTTGTGAACTATTTCATCATTTCCTGGGGCATGCAGCTCTTCACCTGCAGACTGCTTCTCTTTCAGGCTTTGCCTAGGTGTGTGGCAGCGCTCCAACCGCTCTGTGTCACCCCCATAACCCTGAGATTTCCAGCACTTAAAATAAACTCTCCTGACCCAGCAGCTCTGCAACAGCCAAACATCTTTTAAATGGTGGTTCTGGAGGCTGCTTTGCTTCAGTCTCACATTTGTCAGGCTGAAGCAGAACAGCAGTGAGATCCCCTCTCAAGTCCTGGTGAGACCCTGGTCCCTGGCAGTCAGCTCTGTCACCTGGGCGAGGTACAGGTCTTCCAATTTTTGTTCAGGTAGCACGACTGTCTTGGTATTTCTGGTTCACCGCTGCACTGGGTGCTGCGGGCAGCCTGAAGAGCACCTTCTGCTGGTGGGCACGGAAGGCATCGACCGGAGAAGGTCCCGGGGCAGGGGGGATGGCACGGAGATGCCATCGGTCGGGCCATGTCAGGGCAGGACAGGCTCCTGGAACTGGGTTTCCTGAGTGCAGGTACTGGGGAGAAGCTCCTGGCAAGGATGCGGGTGCTGCTGCGTGTGCCTTCCCTGTGGGACAAGGAGCTGCTGGGGGGACACCAACGGGAAAGGCAGAGGGGTCACAGCACACGTCTTAGTTATAAACGCCTCAACACCCAGAAACATGCCGTAAAACACAGGAGAAGGTTGGGGTTTGCTAAAGGACCACTCTTGGCTGTTTAAGCCACTTTTATTTAAATCCATAAATTACCATTTTCACAGAAAAAAATTAATTTCAGAGAAAGCAAAGCTTATTTTAATGGCAGATCCTAAAATCTTTTCAAATCTCTAAAGCAATATTTATCTGGTTGGAATAATAAAATGATAATTACTTAACTTCTGCCATTCCTGGAATTAAAATTTTGTTACGTTTGTCTTCTGAATCAAGTAATTGATCCTCGTATGAATTAGAATTACACCCGCTCACAAAGCCACAGACTAATTGAATAGCTAACCAAGTGTTCAACAAACTTCACACCTTTATATTGTACCTGTTAAAATTACTTAATTAGATTTTGTTCTTTGCTTAAATAGCTGTAAGTGGAGACCGCCTGGTTTCACTTCTCATTTCGCTTTATTCTCCAAACACATTAGCACAGCTCCATTTATCAGATTTCTCTACCCGTGTTCCCTCAGAGGCTGCCTGCAGCAGCAGGAAGGGGTTTGGAGGCGCTTCTGGGCGCGTAGCAGTGAGCTGTGCTGCAGCCACGCAGCCTGCAGAGGCCGGGCCCTGCACACCCGGCTCAGCAAAACACTTCGAGGACTGCACAGCCCCTGCTCCAGCTGCTGGGGTAAAGGCAGAGTGCTGCTGCATCCCAGCGCTGCACGTCTGCACCCTCGAGAGCTGCAGTGCTTTTATTTCCTTGGGCTCTTTCAAGCCTCCTGTCACAGCTGCAGCTTGGATACCCTTGCTCTATTTTATGCAGCTTTCAGCCCCTTATCGTACAATATTCCCCTCTCATGTGCTCTTCAGCCTGGCCAGGGCAGGAGCAGTCCCCGGAGCAGGGACGGCCGGGGCTGGGGCTCGCTCTCCACGCCTCTAGTTATTGCAATGAGTTACCACCCCTCCTCTTTTGCTTTTGTCGCTCAGCCACAGCGTAACTGCAGCAATCACCTCTTTGGTGAGACGATTATAAATCTGCTTCCCCCGTTGCAGCGTGCAGGCGCTGCTCACGGTAGGTGTAAATATTTTACGCCGTGTACTCAAGTTGGTGCACACAGCAGCGATTTTTCAAAAAAAAAAACACTCTGGACACTTTATGGATATTTCTATCCAAAGACTAAGCAGGATTTGGTCACACTGCGAAGCGCATGCCAGGAAAATACACATTTTAATTAAGCTTTAAGAAATAGTCAAGTACACTTTTAAAGTAGTTTTGGAAACTTGACGTGTATTGATGGCTTTAGCCTTTCCACAAGCCCATTGTGCAAACAACCTGCACGCAGGATAATTAATTTTGCATCTCCCAAGCCCAGTGGGTATGGAAAGGGCTGCTTCAGGGGGCGCGTTGGGCACTGCCGGTGTTCAGGGGGCAGGCACTGGGCAGCAGCAGGCAGGAGCAGCTCACAGCAGCATTTAGCACAGCCTGGGATGTGCAGATGCAGCACAGGGCAGCTTGCTGCTGCCTCTCCCTTAGCAGAGGGGGGGTTCAGGGGGGTGCTGCAGGAGGGCAGCAAAGCCCCGTGTCCCGGCTGCTCGGCTGCGCAGGAGCGTGCACGAAAGCTGAGCCCAGCGAAGATGTGGGTTTGGAGGGAATAAATTCAATAAATTCTCAGTAGCTGTGTGGATCTGCTCACGCACGGGTATTTTAGTGCTCTAAGTTCATGTTTAGCGTAATCCTCTGAATCCATATTTCAACCTTTTATCTCCTTACTTTCTCATGCCTCCTTTGCTGTTTATTTTTTCAGGGATTTCGCAAAGGCGCTCAGCCGTGGTCATTACAAAACCTTGTGCTGGGCTCCTCCAAGCTTTGTAACAGCGTCAGCAGAGCTGAATGCCACATTTAGGACAACCCATTGCCCTGGGTAAGGATGCAGGTTGGGCACATCCTGTCCCCTCACCAAGCCCAGCCCTTACTCCCCCTCTGGCACAAAGCAAAGCTTGTTCTATGGGACCAGTAAATTCACTGGTTGCCCAGACAAAGGCTAACAGTAGCCAACATTTTACTAATAATTTTGGACATTGTCAGCCATATTTCAATAAACTTTTCCCTTTCTTTCAATGCAGGCAAGAAAAAATGTTCTGTACTAACCGTGCAACTCATTTTGGAAAAAAAAAATATAATACAGTCTGCTCTGCCAGCTGAGCAGTCCTCAAGCCCAATCTGATCCCATCAGTGGGGCTGCCCTGCTCTCTGCCCTGCTGCCAGGCTTGATCTTTTGTTTCTCATAGAAAAAGGAACGTCTCGATTACCAGTAAACTCACCCTGGCTGTAAACTGACACAACTTTGAAGAACTCCAGCTGTTTGGAGCTGCTGCCTGGGTGCTGCCCCCCAGGAAGTTCAAGAGCAAACCCTGCTGCTCAGCCCAGGTTGGGTGTGGGGGACACTAAGAGCTGTGCCCAGGGATCACGTCCTGGCAGCCAGGGGTGAGGTGCCAGCAGTGGGGAAGTGAGAACCCCACGCTCCTCCAGCACCAGTTGGTCCTGCAATCCTAAATTACCATCAACCTCAATCCTAAATTACCATCAGCCTCAGCAGAGGGGATTGCCAGAGCTGCCACACACCAGCGCTGCAGAGCACCTCCTCCTGGCATGGGAGCACGCAGGCAGTTTCCCAGCTGAAGGCAGAAGAACAATTAGCTCCAGAAGCTTCCTGTTCCCGGGCAGAAGCAGCCTTGGCTTCTCTCACAGCAACGCAGACAAGCAGCTGTACACACAGCAGCTCGTGGTGGTGACAGCAGCAGTCACTAACACAACCTGGGAACACCTGGTCAGAGCCTGCGAGCACCTGAGAGATGAACCAGGTCACGGGGACAGAGAAGCAGAGCCAACGAGCACATCAATTTTCTGATTTTATAACCTCGCCTCAAAGCCCACTAAGCTGATGTCTTCTTCCACTGATTTGCAGCGATTCTTTTTTAAATCACTGCTGGAAACAACATATTTTTGCGAGGTATGATTGTACATCCCAGGTGCCTAAACACAAGCCTCCATAGCATAGGCTTCCTCCTAATATGAGCAATAAAAGAAGTTATGTACAATAAAACAAGACCACTTGGTGCTACCTGTGGTTGCTATTATCCAATGTATTTGCAAATAAAACACTGCCATCAGCTCGGGAATCCATTACTTGGTAACATCCTAGCAGCTTCCCCACACTTCAGAACAACCCCTTTGCGAAAGTCATGAAGAATTCCATTATCCTATAAACCACAGAAAATAACCGTGGATATTCCCAGTGCCTGGATTTGCAGCCCAGGGCTGGGGAACTGCCCGTGCCTCTCTGCTCCTGCAGCCCCAGCCCCAGCAGAAGGGATTAGCCCTGACAATGCACGTAGCATTTTGAAATACAAGTTTCCCAAAAAGCCACACAAAAGGGGCAATAAATCACGCCACCAATTTGTTAGAAGCCTGCTTTACACTCCAGTGCACTGGGTGGATTATTTTTAGAGAAAGCTAAGAGTCAAGACCTGCAACCACTTACAACTTTTTATTGGCTAAACCAATGACCTGCCAACATTAAGCACAAGGTATTTAACAGCATTAACCACCCCATTATCCATTTCTGCACTTATCATGCTCTCTCGTATATAGAATTTTACTGTGCTTTTGCTTCCAGCTCCATTAAATGCAGGTGGAAGCAGTCCTTCAGAAGATGGAAAGTACTGGGCTGCTAAGGACAGAGGCAAAGAGGAACTCAGATTATATTTAACTCACTTCCAAATGTGTCATTTAAACAGCCAAGAACAATATTTTCCAGCCACGATATGCCCATCATTTTAATTTGGGGTTCATTTAAGCTACATGTACATTCCCAAGCTTTCCTTCACACAAACGCGCTGCCGAGCCGGCGCTGCAAGGCCATTAGAGCAGGGCCTTGCTGTAATTTACCGGAGCGATAATTAAACTCAATCTCACAGCATTAACTTGCTCTCCGTGATGCGAACTAAATCCTGAAAATAGAATTTCTCTTTAACAAAATGATTGCAAAAAGCTTGAAAAGGGCTTTACCAGCAAAGCTGGCGTGCCTTTGTCCTCACCCCTCGGACAGCAGCGAGGGGCTCAGGCTCCCCAGCTCCAAAGGACAGGCTGGGGAGCACCCCTGGACTTCTCCCAGATCTGCCCGGAGCTCGGCAGGGCTCACCCCACAGGTACACACGGCATTCATCTCCCTTTGGCACCCAGGGGAAGCTGCCTCTGGAAAGCAGAGCCGGAAAAGGACCTCGGCGTCAGCAATGCCCCGCTCACTGCCTCGTGGGGAACTCCTTCAACAAAAGCACAGCTCCAATTCCAGAGAGATCCCACAAATTTTTGGAAGGACCGGGTGGATGTTGTCACACCGAAGCATTTTCTGATGTCGTGTGCTGCCAACAGCAGATGCACGCATGGCTCGGATAGGTGTCGGAGGCTGCGGGCATCAATCACCACTTCCACCAATGTGCCGGTGGCTTTTATTGAAACGAAGCCTTTGATCGCATTGAAACTTTTCTCCTTATGTGGATCATTTTTTAATTAAATTTAAAATAAGGTAATTGCCCATTTCAGTTGTTAGGATTCTCTGGGGAACACTTACAATTATAACCATGATTATCTAACCTGGGGATCGCCAGATGCAGTGTTCCAGATTGATCCACAATAGGGAACATTAACAAACCAAAATCCAAGGAGAGATTAGTACTCCTTTGCCAATTTAACATCTTAAAATGACTATTTAGAAACTTTTAAAGGGGTAATGAGACATGTGTATTCTGGCTGGTGAAATAAAAACTCGTGGAAACTGTTAGATGGGAGGAGAAAGAAATCCGGCAGAAGCACAGGGACCAGACCCAGCCCGTGGGCAGACCGGATACGAGAGCGCCGCTTTCTGGCTCTCATCTCCAAAAATCTCCGACCAGACACCAGCAGCTGGGTCTTTCTGCATGCCCAGACCATCCAAACCCCGCGTTATCAGGGTGTTGCCCAGGAGAACAACCGGCTCTGCCCCTGCTCCTCTCTCTGACCTGCTTCCCAGAGAGGCACGCCACGAGCTGGCTCAGCTTCATTCCTTGCTATCGGCTGAGATGTCGCACATGCAATCAATCCATGGCACCAGCACTGATGGCACGGAATATTCCAAAAGCAGGACGAACAGTGCCAACACTGAGAGCAACTCCTTAAAAATCAGCAGCACACGTGGCCCCATTTCTCTGCTGAGTCTTGAACACAGCACCGTCAGGCACCTCGCCCTGCTGCGGGGTCAGATCAAAGCACAAAGAGCTGGACACAGCACAAGGCATTAGACAGCACCAGAAACAGAGGATTGTTACAACTAATTACTGGTGTTTATCTTGCAAACAGGAGCACCTTTGCTTTACATACACTTTGTGTATGTACAGAGTGCCTCGGCTGATGTGTGAGTGCCTTTACCTACAGAGCAGGACAGCTGCGCCGCACAGCTCCAAACACACGGGTGTTTAACAGCAGCCCCACTGAAATCTGTGATGCTTCCTGGGGATGTTAAATGACATGTTTGTGGCTGTGCCTTTGGAGCCCAGGCACACGCACTTTACACCACCTAAGAGTTGTATTAACGTGGAGATCGTAGCACTGGGGGATATTACGATTTTATTGTGTCTAACATATGGAAAACATTTTATTATAGGAGACACAGCATAATCATTATAATTGAATACTATCAAATGAAAATTCCCAGATGTGTCTGAAAACTGCACCACTGTAATTACAAGCAGAAGCCAAGAGCACTGAAAATAAGAGGCTGGCAACAATTTGGTTTGCTCCATTTTGTTCGCTTTGCAACTGGGGCAACATTGCCTCAGCAAGGTAAGGGCTCACTGAAAAGGCAGTTCAGTGCTCTGCCAAGGGAGCAGAAAATGCTTTACAGAAGGAGGAATTTGATTTTTTATACTCTGGATATGCAAGACAACAAGTAGCCCATCAAAACCTTGCTCTTGGAACAAAACTTTACTCCGACAGAGGCCTTAATTCCCCTGCAAGGAGCTTACAGGCTCCTCGATCTTTGCTCTGCTCATTCCATCAAAACTCTACAAAAATGAGCTGTGGCAGGTTTGGATCAAAGGCCTATTCTAATAGTAATTTTGTGAAATTATTATGCAGTCCCACATGGCCCCGCAGCAGCTCCTCTCCCTCCTGGGTTCACCAGCAGCAGGGCTGGTACAGCAGTGAGCAAAAAAATAGGGGAATCAGGGGAAATGCAGCTGCGTGAGTGCTCCATGTGAGAGCCAGCAGCCCAGGTCAAGGGAACAGCAAGCTAAGAGGCCCTCAGGCAGCAGCAGTGGCCGCGGCTGCAGTGGGGTGAGGCCAGGGAGGAGCAGAGCTCCCAGGGCACAGACACTGGGAGGGAGGAGGCAGCTGCCCAGACCACACAGCAGCCACCTGAAGCTGCCCGTTTCCTCCGCTCCAGAGGGGTGGCACTCACGGCAGAACAGGACTCCAGGATCCCAAAAGTGGGAGATTCAGGAGTGACCCCACAGTCCTGGGAGCTGGCAGGCAGGAGAGCAGCGGCCGGCGGTGCCCCACTGCCTGGCTGCTGGGACCGGGGGAGCCACGCTAGGCTCCTAAGCATCAGTGGCGATCCGACCTGCATTTCGGTTGTGATGCTCCTATTGCTGCTTGCAGAAAACATGATCAGCTAATTGCAGGAGAGAAGTGCCATTCAGCCTGGCTGCTGCACCTGAAGTTAAAAAAATGACCACTGGAAAGACAAAACATTGGCAGGCACCCAATCTTTATTCTGCACTTCTGTCTCTTCATCTATTTAAAAAAAAAACTGCTTCTTAATGGAACCACGTTGTTGTGTTTGAGGAGTATCACACATCCTGATGAACGGCGACTTATCCATGGCGAGGGGACGCTCCCCAGTGTGACCCTGGAAGAGGAAGGGGATGCCACCGAGTCCCTCGGGAAATGAACAGCAACAAGGTCGGACCCTAGAAGGTCTCAGAACACTGCCAAGGCTGAGCCACTGCCAGAACAACTTCAACATCAGTTTTAAAGAACACAGAAACGCTTTAAAAATAAATAAATAAATAAACTCACAGCAAAATCATCAAGACCTGGAGGGAAACAGGGAGCCTGATTAAAGATCTCTTCTTCATCTCCAACAGCTCTGTGAGCTTGCACAGAGCAGCAGCGATGTGAAGCAGAGCTTCTTCCACCCCTCCCAGCAGAGCAGGCCAGCTCATTACCAAAGAAGAAAGTTCCCCGGCAGCTGGTGAGGGTGCACAGCCACGTTCACCCCTGCTGCGTGCAGTGCTGCACGGACACGGACAAATCACAGCGAGAACCCCACCAGGACGGCACTGCTCCGAACTGCTGTGGGATCCGGCACAGCCGCCAGAAACGCACCCACAGAGCTCCAGAAGCCACACAGCAGTGCCATGGAGCTCGGAGCAGAGCTGTGTGCTGGCACAAGGAGCATTGCCACGAGTTGGGAGTTAATTTGCAGCTTGCTACTCACCGTATCTTCCTTGTAGCCGGCTGTACAAGGAGGCACACTTGGCTTTGGTGTGCCACCCCTGAGGAAGAACGCACTGCTGTGGTTCTGTGCTCAGCCCAACACACAGAAAACTGCCTTTTACACAGCTAAAAAAAAAACAAACTGACTTTTACTCAGCTAAAATAAAAAGCTGGAGGCTCACACGTTGAGCTCCACTGCTGTGACTAACGCTCAAATGCCCGCTTGTCTCAGCGGGAGGTGCCCTGGGGGATGTTTGTCCAAGGGACGAGCTTGGCAGGGGGCTGACTGCTTGCCTGGCTGCCCTCTGGCTGCGAGCACGGCTCAAGGAGGCAGAGGGGTGGCCGTGGGGCTGCTCGGGGCTCCGGGAGCACACCATGTGCAGGGAGACACACCTGCAAGGGGGCAGTAGGTCCAAAGCCGAGGTGCAGCTCTCCAGAAGGCCTCCGAGGAACCCCAAGCCAGTAATGCTCGACCAAAGTAACGCCACAGCTGTATTTTATTTTGGGGGTGGAAGGAAAATCTGCAAACTTAAAAGGAAAGAAAAAGAAAAAGGTTCCGAATGACAACAGCAGAAGCGCTGATGATCTGCCACGAACTGTAAAACATGGGATGGTTGGAGTTAATTTATTCCTTCTTCTACCTCTAACCTGCAGGGAAATTACAGCCTCCGACTATCTGAACTACCACAAATAAATTACACGTTTATTTTAATTCCTTTGAAATTTCCCTCTGACAAATTGTATAGGCATAAATAATCTCGGAAGTGTTTCAGGAAGATAAACAGCCATGTTTTAATAATCGTAATTCACAAACCGAGCTTGACACTTGGGTTTAAATGGAAATGCAGCATCACTCTGCCCCAGGAGGGAAGGCTGGGACACGAGAGCATCGTGCTGATCCTCCCCCAGGCGTGCTGGGCTCAGACAGGTGCCGGGTGTGCAGCACGTCCCCTGAGATGCCTGCACACAACTTACAGGAGAAGTCCCCACATGAGGATCCCCAGGCAGTGCTCCCTCATGCCCATGCCTTGGCAGCTGAGCTCATGGGGAAGAACAGCACGGGGCGGACTGCACCACCTCGTGTCAGAGGCAGCTTGCCAAAAACTAACTCACCAACACGGCTGGAGCGACTCAAGGCACCTCTTGGGAAATGCCACCCCTCCCAGGAACCAGGAACAAGGAACCAGGACCAGGAACAAGGCTCCCAAAACAAGACCACCCTAGCAAACAAGGGACTGAGTGCCTCAAACTCCAGTCCTGCACCCAGGTGGCTGTCCCGGCTGGGTACGTGCCGTCTGCTGCCCGGAGAGAGGAGCTGCAAAGCGATCTGCTCGGTCCTGCCTCCCCCCTGTCCCTCACAAAGCCCTCTCCCAGTTACATACGGGGAGGAAGACCAGAACAGATCTCACCACTGCAGACACGCACAAGCCACGCACCAGGGGCAGTGAGAGCAGGCTGTGGGCAGAGGCACCCGCCCCCTGCCCTACCGAGGCACTGCAGGAGCTGCAAGAGCCACGCAGCCCTACAAGGCCGGGGGCTGACGTTTGTTCCTGGCAGAAATCAGGAGTTTTTAGCATCACTTCTCTCTTGCCTTGGTTTCGTGGCACAGCCAAAAGTTCTCTATCTATCTCCAAACTCCTTCTCAACCGTTCTGTGATTCCTAAGAGCTGAAATCAACCTGATGTTGAGCAAGGAGTAATTACACAGGGTGCCAAAAATCAGGCCTCACCTTCCCAAAAAAAATAAAAGAGAAAAAACAACCACCAGAACCATTCACCTTTCGCTGGCAATGAAGTCAATTTACCCAAAGGTCTGATTTTTACCGGCAGTTTCTAACCCTAAGACAGGCGGTGTTACATAACTCAGCTGCCTTTTCTTTCTGCTTTCTAAGCCATCAAGTGACAGGAGGGGAGATGAAAACAGCAGAAAAGAAAAAACTCCACCAAGGCCATAATGGTCCATTAAGCAAAATTTTAAACCAACTTGTCCTCGGCTCTCCATTGCTGAAACGCGATCCTGCTCCTTCCCTTCAGGCTGTTATTAACACTTTTATAATAAGTAACTAAAATAAAACTCGAGTGAATAAATACGCCCAAGGCGTGTTGCTATTTCTGCGATTAGAGAAAAACTGCCACGGCGAAGCCAAAAGCATTTGGGGATGATACTGAGGGGAACGCTCCCCAGAACCGCGGCGCTCCCCAGGCTCTTGGCACTGCCCCGAGGGTCGGGCTCTGCTCTCCCCCCCTGCAGCAGGGCGCCGTGTCCTGCCCCATGGGGACGTGTGCTAGGGAGGGGGCCTCCAGTCTGTCACATCCCGTCTTGGCAGGGATATTTAATAATTGCCACACTGTTTAAAAAGAAATCAGGAGGCGTTTCTAACCCTCAGAAGACGAGTACTGCTCAGGCGGGGAGAGGTCCCGAGGGGTGGCAGCCCAGCAGCCCCACTGAGCTGCCCCGGGACATCAAACACCCATAAACACCACTCCATAAACACCCCCCCGATAAACCCCATCCCTAAGGGGTCGGCTCCAGTCCTTTCTCCTCTTTCTGTCTCTGGGGAGCCACACGAGGACAGCGAGGACAGCGCAGCTCTGACTCGGTGCCATGATGAGCATGGGACCTCGCACAGCACCACCAGCCCCTGGGCTGCAGGAGCTCTGTGTGGCACACAGCCCAGACGAGCTGGGGCAGCCTGAAACTACCTGGGGCAACCAGGCCGAGAACTCAAAGGAATCACAGCTGGAGGAGAGTTTTGGAGAAGAAAAAGTCCGCACCCTGCCGTAAGGGTGCAGGCTGCAGGCTGACTGCCTCAGGGACCGGGGCCACCCCAAGGAGGATCCCAAACACATCCCTGCAGCTGTAAAACATCCCCTGCCTCCAGCTGCCTGCCTCTGCTTTGACAGCAGTAAAACAGCGGGGTACTGCCCGTCCTTTGGCACTGCCCTGTCACCTGTGAGTAACAACACCTGATCTTCCACCAGGAAATTTGACCGCCTTGTCCCAAACTCTTCCAGAAGCAGACACAGTCCAGTTGTGGTCACTGTGTGTGCCGTGGGTTTGTGCTTCTTTCTGTTTTCACAGCAGCCGAGTCTTCACATTCCCAACATCTGTTGGTGATGGACTCTGATTGCCTCAGTGGTAATTTGCGTTGTTCTTGCATTTTATGGGCTTTGCATAAATTTCCTTACAGCAAAATGCTGCCTGGGACATTAAAGGGCTGCTCCTTCTCTTTTTTTTTTTCAGATTCAGATCTTGAGTTCTTAGGTTTTGTCTTCTTCCTTTGCCCTTAGCAAATTAAACGCATTTCCAATTTCGACAGTAATTTCTCTACAGAGAAGAAAATAATTGATCAGGAGGCCGTTTGCAACGCATCTCAGGGAGGGTGCAATCTGAATGGGAATAGCCATGCGCGTGGAAGCAGAGCTGCACAAGTTTCCTGGCCATAACTTCGGAATAACTGACCCCGGGGCAGCTCGGGTGCGGGTCGGGGCAAGGCAGTGCCCGTGCCGGGTGCCCCGTGGGTGGGTCAGAGTTGGAAAGCTCTGCAGGCTGCAAGCTGCCCCACCTGGCAGCGAGGCTGCGAGCTGCCCCCAGCACCCCAAAAACCCCCAGGAGCCCAGGCTGTCTGTACCGCAAATTAGATAAATCCACGGGAGAAAAATCCCTTAAAGATTGTTAAGCACAAAGCTACCGTGGCTGATTCAGAAGGTCCCGAAGCCACAGCCGGCTGGAGGGGAAAAGCACACACTGCATTTCATGCTGTGGTCCGAGGACACAATCTGCCCACAATCCACACAAATGCTGTTTTATAATTCAGTTTCCAGCGATGAGAGCCGTGTACTGATAACAAATGCATTATTTTTTAGTGTTAATGCACTGCAGCGCTTTGATCCAAAATACATATTTTTTGTCACTTAGAAATGAAATCGTTACCGCTCCTTGCAGGGGTAAAACATCGTTGTAGCACGATGCCTGTGAAATGCTCTCTGCATTTTTCTCCTCACGGTGCTCTGCTGTCAGATAGGTTACTTCCAACACGGCTCCTTCAGCTATTACTGAAAAGTACGCAGGTAATACATGGATTCCTCTTCAATCACTCAAAATATCCCTTCAATACAAAGGGCTAGTCTGACTCCAGGCTTTGAGCCTACGTATATATTATCAGACCATTTGCATGAGTTGTGACTCGATCAGGCTGCAGATATCATGCACAGGGACCGTGCTTGCAGAATGCCAATGGCTGCTTTAACCCTCCCGAACACCAAACTTCTCCTCCTTTCCAGCAGCAGCTCAGAATGACACCAGTGCCTGTCACTTCTGGTTTGAACTAAGTAGGCCCAGGCAAAAACTGATGCAGATAGGCTTAAAAACATCACGTGAGACCAAGTGTGACTTGTCTCTGCCCTCCGTTCCAACCAGCTTTGGTTCGTTGCTTGTTTCAGACCGTCCCATGAGCAGCGGTGCATGAGGCATGAGCAGTGCTCGCACTCAGCACCCAAAAGGTGCCCTGCTGCCTGTGAGGTGCTGCAGGGCAACGCTGAACAGGCTGCCCAGGGAGGCTGCTGAATTTCTGTCTGTGTTCAAGGCTCCCCTGGACCCAGCCCTGAGCGATCAGAAATGTTCTGGGAGGCTGGGCCGGGTGACCCCGGGAGGTGCCCTTCAAGCTGCAGCAGGATGCTGGCCCTGGAAGGCTCCCGGCTCTGCTTCTCCAGCGGATCCCAAGATTACATGCTAATTTAGAAGAGTAAAGGGGCTGCTAATTCTGTGGGACTCATTAAGTGAATGCAATGAGCAGAGCACAGATCGCTGCCTGGCAACAGGCTCACCACGCTTGTCAGCACTCAGCTCACTTCTCTGGTGCCCGTCCTGCCGGGGGATGCTCTGAACCTGCCCGTGGAACAGCCACATCGCTGTAAATGAAGGCAGCTGAGAGGTTCCGATGCCTTTAATAAATCCTTTTCAAACTGTACCCGCCGAGTATGATGTGGTTGCAGATGAAAACCCTGCCCTGTGTTTTCCATTTCAAACACGTGTTCTGGGTAAGAAAAGAAACTCCTGTATATTTTAACAGTGCAACTCCTCCAGAACTCAGGCTGCCGAGTAAATTGCTACTAGGTTGTTCAGCAGCATCAAAAAGAGCCTCAGACAGACTATTTAGCAAATAGCCTCGCCTGTGAGAGCAGAAAGGTTTGGCAATGTTTAATCGGTGTCCTGCTTTTTTAGGGGTGGTAATAATAAACCAAGTAAATCAAAGAAGGTATTTTACCTGGAAAGCGGGAGAGAGAAGGCGCTGTCTGCCCCGCACCTTCATTATTTGCCTTCAGCTTCAAAGCATGCAGCCAGCTGAAAGCTCCGAAAGCGACACCTAATGATGGCCCTTAATCAGCAGAGCAATCATGCTAGGGCTGGGTTACATCACTCCCTCCAGAATATTAATGGAGTGAGGACATTGAAGAGTGATGCGCAACGAGGGTTTAAAATCCCTCCAAAAGGCTTCCCAGAACATTTTGTCTTGTGCTGTGTCACTGTGCTACCCAGGCTGGGCACAGCAGAAGGCAGGCACTTGCAAGGGAGCTGAGGAGCAGAGCAAGGGCAGTATCTGCTCCCTGCTGCACCTTCCTGCTACAGAGAGCCACATGTGCAGAACTAAAACACCGAGTTAAAAAACAAAACAAGGTGCTTTTGAGGAGCTGGACCTGCAGGTGGGCTCAGCCCACACGGCCGTGCAGCTGCAGCAGAGGGGTCAGAGGCTGCTTGCAACTCACCCACCTCTGCCCAGGGCTGCTGCTGCCACGCTGGCTGCAACAAGGACGGGCTTGGTGACACGGACAGGGAAACTGAGACAAGCTCCTGACTGCTTTTTCCTAATGGAAGACTCTGTTCAAAAACAGCTTTCAGGAAAATGATTGAAGCTGAAACTGCTTATTCAACAGCCTCATCACTCCAGCTGAACACGTCATGCACAATTCTGTGATCATACATCTCGTACCCTGGCACAGCCATCCAAATGCACTGATGCCATCCTCCACACACCAAGCCCCAGGGCAGTCTGCGAGCACTGCAGGGTCCCACAGGAAGGGATGCCACGAAATCCCACCCAGAGGATGCACGGAGCATCAGCAGAGATCAGTCCGTCCCAAACCCTGCTCGTCAGCACGACACGACACTCCTGACACCATCTCTAGCCTTGGCCAAATGTTTCCATTTGTCAGTTCTTGCCAGGAAGCTGAGACCATCCATGGACACATCTTTCAAGCCTCAGTTGTGTTGACTTTAAAGCCTCGTCCTTGGTGGGATGACCACAGAGCAGTGTTTCTCTGCCAGATGGCAAAGGCTGCAGGACAGTGCCATGGTACACCCTGCCTGGGGAAAGGAGTGGCACCAGCACCCACAGGAGGAGCTGAGACATCTCCTGCCTTCTTTGTGATGGTGATGCGGGTGGAAGAAGCAACTGCTGTCAGTCCTGTGCCCGGCTGTGTTATCTATCCCTGCTGCTCCTGGCATCGCTGTGCTGGCGGTGCCCATGGCACAGCCTGTGCTCGCCACCTGCTGCTGCCGCTGGGCACTGCACGGGATCGGGGACGGGCCCCCCGCTGCTCCCCTGCCTCGGGGAGGTGCAGCCGGAGCCGGGCTGCTTCATTGCCATCAGGACAACGAGACGGCAAAAAGCCCCGGGGTCCTGCTCAGCGCCGGGCAGGAACAACGGCAGGGCAGCAGTGCGATGGGCGGCCTCCAGAGCAGGCAGGAGGCAGCTGCTGCTCCTTCCACAAGCTGCCCGCAGCTGCCCATGAAACGCAGAAAGGGCCAGGGGGCCAAAAAGCAGCCCTGGGAGCAGCCCTCAGAGGGGCCTTTGTTCCCTGAGGCTGCCAGGAACCAAACAGCAACCACGAGGGCAAAATCAGCTTCTGGAGCAAGTCCATTCGAAATTAATTTCATAAATTATGTAAAGATTAGCTAAATGAGGTTTCCGTGTGAAGTCGGGACGCAGACAGCACGACGCAGCCTGCGCCTTGCCCACGCTCCTGTCTGCGCCTCCATCACGGCACGCAGATCCCACGTGGTGCACTTGGTGACCGAAATACTTCGAGTTTTAAACGACAAACCGAGGCCTGCAGCACCAGCTCTTGCCCTAAGTTAAGCTCCTGCCAGGGTACCCAACAGCAGCTCCTCAGCACCAGCCCCGGCAGAGCCGCAGCGCACCGCGGGGGCAGCGCCGTCCCGAGCTGACCTTGGGCTGCCTCTGAAGAGCACGAATTAGCTTGCAGAGGTAGTCGAGTGGAAAGCCGAAACTATCATTTTCCAAAGATATTCAAGGTAAAAAGCCTCAGGAACAATCTTTTGTCAGTTTCTGAGACTTGATTAACTGCCTTAATTCCACATGATTAATGGCTTTCACATCCCAGGAGACCCAAGACTCTGCACACGTCTTGGTACTGGAGTGTCTCTCAAAGCCCTGCTCCAACAACCCCGTGAACTGCTTGAGAGCCTCAGCCCCCAGCTCCCCAACAGGCCTGGCAACACGGTGCCCTCCTCATGCTCAGCTGGTGTGCCTGCAGAAGGCTTTTCGTCCTCCCATCCCACCCAATTCCCACACGAAGGGGATGCAGAGAGATCACATCAGCAGGAGGAGCTGCTTCCCTACAGGGGCTGTTGCACCTGCCGAAATCCCAAAGGGAAATATGTCTGCTGGAAAAAAATTAGGGATACCTTCTTCTGTTCTGATCTCCAGTGGGAACAACTCCAGAGTGCACGAAAGGTGCTCAGAGCATGCCTCTATCTCTGGGTCCCTCTGAGCATTACCAGGTGGCCTTGGTCAGGGCAGTGCTGGCACCCCCATCCTGCTGGCGTTGCTCCTTAGCACCACAAATGATGCCTTGGGTCTCACCCTCGACGCTTGTTCAAGAGACTTGTGACACGGAGCAGAGGGTGGAAAGAAACCTTAAGAAAATGATCAAAATCCTACTGAAGAGTTAGCAGAACACTGCTGATTAAGGTTGCAGTTCATGTGTGCAATAATAAGGCCAGCCAAAGCCAATTTCGTTCTCTTCTGTGATCACTAGCAGATGATCCCATGGGGTCAGCAGTGATGGAGGCCCAGGGAAGATCTTTCAGTCTTGCAAATGAAAGTGGTGACCAAAATGCAAACAGAAAGAGAAGAACATGAAAAGAAAGAAGGAAAGAAGCGCTGCCTCATCACCTCATACTGCTTGCCACATCAACATGTGTTCCTGCAGTGCACAGTGCTCGTTTCCCAGCTCATGGTACACGTGGCGATGCTGCACACTGTGGCTTATTGCTCCAAACAAAGTCAAATTAATAGATGGAATGGGTATGAAGTGGGTAAGAACATATGAACCACACAAGCCTTATGCAAGATGTCAGTAAAGCACTGGTAGCTGAATCATTAATTATAAGTCAAAGGTTAAAGCAGGAGAGCCTCCAGCAGAAATGCACAGTATTTTATGCAGCACAAGGTCCGTAATGGATAAAAAATTCATCCCATTTCTGCCCTCGTTAATCGAATGCAAGAACTGTGCATCTACAGGATCTATAAATAAAGCACCAAGGCTGACTTGCTTCTACTGTACTTAATGGTAGGAAATGGCATGAAGGAGTTGCTCAGGCAGTCAGTGACCTTGAGAAGTTCATGTGAAGAGAATGCACACGGGGCGACTGCGCCCTCCTGGGGTGGGCTTCTGAGCAAGGCTATGGCATCAAACGTACAGCAGGGCTGCAATTTTCTCATTTGTGTTACGGAAAGCCAGAATGTAGCTCACATGAACTGGACTGAATTATACATGGGTTGGATTATTATTTTTACTTATTTGTATTTATACAGGAAGCAGAAGTGCTGCATGGATCAATAGAGTGAAACACAACCTGGCTCTGTGGAAACAACTATTGACCTTTACTGGGCACCCACTCTTACACTTAGTTATTTGTACCATTTCCCATTAAATGCCTCAGAGCTTTTGCTATTAAGTGAATCACTGCTGACTATGGCAAGGGGCAAATAGTTCTGTTTAACACACAAGCAGCAGCTCCTCTCTGCAGCTCGCTGCTTTTGGGCACTCGCTATGCTTTCCCCCCCAGCCCATACACAAGAGCTAATCACCCTTCTGCTCCTTCTGCTCCTTCTGCTCCTTCTTCTCCTTCTGCTCCCCTCGCTCTGCCCGTGACAGAGCTGTACGTGGATCTCAGTGTCTCGGCTCTGTTGCATGACTCAAGTAAAGGCTGTACCACCACAGACATTGCGTTCCCTGGCTCGTTCAGAGAGCAGTGTTTCGGTGACTGCCATGTGCAGAGAGCAGATCTAATTAAAGCTGTTTGAAGAAGTTGCAGAGATCTGTGCAGGGGCTGAAAAGGGCACAGGGCTGTGCCTGGAGAGGGGACAACTGAATTCATTGTCCCACAAACACAACAACTACTAACGAAACTTCACTAAGGTCACAAACCAGGTGTTTGTGACCTTAGTGAAGGTCACAAACCACCTTCACTAGGCACAGAGGCACAGGAGACCTCGCCGGTAGAGACAGAAGCAAAGAAGGCACTGAGTCCCTCAGCCTCGTTTGTCTGCTGTCACTGCATCACCCGCCCCACTCAGCAGCTGGCTCACATGTTCCTTGCTCTGCCTGTTAGTGCTAGTCTAAAGGTAGAAGCTCTGCTTGTTGCTCTTGACATTCCTTGCAAGTCTCAGCTCCAGTTGCCATTTGGTTTCCTGGTACCATCCCTACGTGCCCAGGCAAGATCTCCAAATTTCTCCTTCATAGCCTCACCCTGCTTCCACCTCCTGCGTACAACCCTTTGCACAGGAGCTGCATCCTGACTTCCCTGCTTAGCCAAGCTTGTCGTTCATCCTGATGCATCTGCTTCTCTTCTTGCTTATGGGGATGGACAGGTCTTGTGCTGTCCTGCAGGGCTGAGCAGAGTGGCTCTGCATTCAGCACTGTCTTCAGTGTTCAATGGCAAAACATCTAGGAGTCTGTGTTGTTGCACTGTGCCCATCTCAAGACCTAGGGATGCAGTTTTGCTAAAATGCAACCCAGAAAATCATAGGAACACAAACCAGAGTTGAAAGAGCGTGGGCTCTGGGAAACACCATTGCCTTGGCAATGCCCAGACATAAAGCTAAAAAGCCCGTGCTCTCTGCTGGCTCTCCAAATGCCTGGGGTTTGCAGGTCAGACTAGATCCTTCTTGACTCACGTATCTGCAGGAAATGCTGACTAAATGCAAGTCAAAATCTGCTCTGCTTCACGAGCAGGTTCTCAGTAGCCTTTGGAGACCGCAGTGGAAGCTGACACTACACCTATTCTCCACTGCCTGCTCCAGAAACACTATTTCCATCTGCCTCCTGCCCAACCGTGTATTAGAAAACAGCAACCATGAGCTCCTTCTGTTGTTCCTGCAAGGGGAACGTTACTCATCAGCAGGGAAATGGCACTCTGTGGACATCCAGAAAAATAAAGCTGCCTTCCCCCGAAGGCTGTTGCTGACTGCAGCAGTGCCTGCAGGCTCTCTGAATTAGTCCCAGCAATAACTCTGGCTCCTGCAAGGAGATGCGGCAATCCCCCGCTGCTACAGAGCACCGTCTGATTTTGGAGTGTCAGCTCCAATGCAACATCTGTCTCCTAGAGCTAGCAAGACACATGCTGACCCTTGGGCTTGCTGAGGCTCATTCCATTTCTTCTGAAGTGAAACTGGACTGCCCGACACGCTTTGCAATAGCCAGGAAAAGAAGCATTTCAATGTTTTCAGGTACAAACTGAAGTTTCCTGAACAAGTGGAAGACAGAGCCATGCCCAAATAATGCATGACAAGAGGCAGACAGCCAGCGTGACTTGGTGGAGACAGGCAGCAGTACGTGCTGCCACTGGTTTGGTAGTTGGCTCTGGGATGGTCACCCCTTTACCCCCGTCTGAGCCTCCACTTCTAAAACACACAGCAAACGAGGGGTAGAGGCACCAGATTCAGTTGCAGCACGCTGTGTGAATTACTGACAGCAAGTACTGCACACACTCTGCTATCTGTATTACAGGGCTCTTCCAGCAACAAATGAGGTACTGTGTCGTGGCACTGCCAAAATCCTTCTTCTTCCAGGCAATGTGTATCTTCCTGAGGAAATGACTGCCCGTTCACAGCTCGCAGTTAGCACAGCTTTCTGTGCTCATTTCGCTTCTTTCTGATCCTTGCACTACTGTGAGTTTTATTGCCAGTTCAAATTAAATTACTTTTACAGTGTGTATTTATCTTCCTGCCTTTTAATATAACAAATTGGAAACCTACTGGATGTGTAGAACAACAATGCTGTTTTTTCTTTATGGCAACAGAACAAGTTCTTTGCCTTTCTTTTCCCAGGGAGAGCAGTGGGCCAGGGCAGCACCGCAGCCTGCAGAGGAATGCATTTTTTGACGTGCTGATTGCTCACAAAACTATCCAGCAGCTGAGCACTTCCAAGCTGTCATTTTGTCACACTGCTGTCTGTTAATTACAGTCAGAAGTCCTTACACCTGGGGGAGCGGGATGGTAGAAACTGAGTATCAGGTGGTATTTACCTTGCCTTCCCTGTAGTTAGCAAAGAGGACACTGCTTATCTCATTGGGATTTCGTGACCTACAGCACGGGTTCATGAAACAATCCTCAGTAATGTTCCTTATCACTAACATGGTGTGACGGGCTCTTCCTTTAATCTTTCTTGTAACCCAAACCATAAACATGCTGCCGAATGCACGTCCAGGAACTCAGTCTTTCTGTCCAGAAGAGCACAAACACTGCTGCCAACACGAAGAGTTTCCACATTGCCCTCTCTTTGCTCTTCTCTCTCCCCACTTGAAGTACAGCCAAGCCTCTTTATTTTCTACTGTTTTTACAGCTGGTTCCCAGTCCTAAGGTACAAACATCCTTCTGATATTCTGATGATTTCCTACAGATATCCCAAACAGTCTGTGAAGAGAGGACACACTGAGATGAGAAGAAGCAACCTCCTTATCTTATGGCACTTATGGCACGCGACACTGAGAATAAAGCCCTTGGAAGGAAAGGTGTCAGCTGTGCAGCTCAGGTGACGCTGCTTTCACTAGCGTGCCAGCATCAGGCGAAGGCGTTGAGATGAAGGTTGGTTCACTTTGCTGAGGAAACAATAAGAAAAGCCGACAGGAGATCCTGGGGAAATTCCAGTCAGTCCCTCCGTGTGTTGTGCCCTCAGGAGAGGTGCACAGAGCGCAGTGGTTCAGGTGTGCAGTTCAAATGAGTCTGAACTCTGGCAGCCTAACAAAATACATAACCAAAAGGGAATAACAGAATAAACAAAAAGGATAAACAAAGAGGAAGGAACTCGTCCCAACATCATTGAGCAAGCACCAAACTCCCTGGCTGCTCTCAGATGAAGTCCTGCCAGTGCAGGGCACTGAGCCCGAGGTTCAGATGTCCCCACACTGCACTCACTGCAGCCCCTGCCTCCCCCTCTGCCTATCTGCAATGCTCCTGGGGACACAGAACCCCTTTAAAGGAAGCATAAATGGGCTGCTTTGACTTTTCTATCTAACAATCCCTCGCAAAGAACAAGTCAGAAAACACTCCCTCCAGGCCCAGGAATTCTGGTGGACAGGGAAATGTTCCTCCAAAGGCCCTTGTGTGACGACACCCGGGGCAGCAGAGCCCAAGGACAGCGAGGACATGGGTCCCAAGCAGCCACCGGGCACTGGAACCCAGCCGGGGCTGCCCCCTGACCTCCCAGCCCCCAGATCTCACCAGCACGTTGCTGTAAGAGAGCCGTCTCTGGCAGCTGCCTTCCTCCGATGGCTCTAAAATAGCAACAGCGTTTAGCAAAGCAAACTTCAGCTTAGAGCATAATTAATGTGAGGCAGCCATGGGGAGATTCTTCGGAGGATTGGTAACATTCACCAGCGTTAAATCCTGCTGGCAGAGCACCGTGAAAGAGGATAAAAATAGAGCAAATCTGGTGGCAGCCAGCACTGCCCGTGCAGGGTGCTTCTGCCTGCAGCCTGGGGGCTGGCAGGGGGACGGGGGCCTTGTTTCTGCCTCCTCAGCTCTGCTTCTGCTGGGTTTTCTGTGTTAAAGGAAGGTTGCAAATGCCAAGCTGAGTGAGGACATGGGAAAAGGAGGTGAAATTGAGATTTCAGGGCTTCTCAAAGCAGTGATTTCAGGGAAAGCCACGCACCATGGAGCTGCAATGCCCTGAAGGATGCTGTTTGCCCAATTTAACTCATAAACCCAGAGGAAAGAGACCTTGCGAGAGACGTTATCCTCTCAGTAGGAAGACACACAGATTTTGATCTGTCAGCATCTGTATCAATCAGCTGATAGTTCATGCCTTCATTTTGCCAGAAGAGATGACTCTGAGTAACTGAGTAACTCTGAGTAACAGTCTACAACTTCCTCGTAAGGGGGTGTCGAGAGGCAGGAGACCTTTTCTCCATTAACACCAGTGACAGGACCTGTCTGAATTTGAGATTGGACTGTGCACTTAGTCACATGGTCTGAACTTTTGGGTAGACCTGTGCGGTGTCAAGAGTTGGACTTGATGATCCTTAAGGGTCCCTTCCAACTCAGGATATTCTATGATTCTATGATTCTATGATTCTAACTGAAAGGGCAGCAACAGGCAAGTTTTAACAAAGCAAATTCGAGACATTATCACTCATCACGTCCCAAAATAGAAACCTCCCGTTCTACAGCATCTAAAAGACTAACATTTCAAAATGTTTTTTATATTTTTGTTAATTCTTAAAAAGAAACCAGAGAATAATTCAATACCTTTCTACAGTTAGTCTAATGCTCGAATTTGCACCTTGTCTTATTTTGATCATTTTCCTACAGACAGAGCTGGCTGTGTCTAGTGAGAGGGTGAGAACCAAGAATACTCAAAAAATAAACAACCAAAAGCAGCAGGTGATGGGATGGAGAGGCCTGGGATGGCATTGCTGGCTGCTCAGCAAGAATCACAGAATCATCTAGGTTGGAAGAGACCTCAAGATCATTGAGTCCAACCTCTGACCTAACACTAACAGTCCCCACTAAACCATATCCCTAAGCTCTACATCTAAACATCTTTTAAAGACCTCCAGGGATGGTGACTCCACCACCTCCCTGGGCAGCCCGTTCCAATGTCTAACAACCCTTTCGGTAAAGAAGTTCTTCATAACATCCAGCCTAAAACTCCCCTGGTGCAACTTTAGCCCATTCCCCCTCGTGGAACTTATCTATGACCGAAAGTGTGTCCCTTGTCCACTCCCCCACACCTGTGCTGTGGCCACCCACACCTACATCTCACTTTCCCTGTCCCAGCCTGCACAGCCTCAGCCTAAAGCTCGGCTTAGACACGTGCTGCTTTGTTCCACCCACTGCCCAGAATAACCCCAAATCAAGCCCCTGCCCAGCACTGCGTTGTTCTGCTCAGCACGGGACAGCCTGACAGCCACCCGTAACGCACCCAGCCCTGCAAGGTGCTCATGGTTAACCACTTGTTCAGAAGGTGTCTTGTTTGTATTTGCAGAGAAAGAGCCAAATGTTGAAAAACCTAATTCCTGCAGAGTATTTCCTTAGTAAATCATCATCATCATAGAAAGGATGCAGCAACAGGAGTCTTATTTGGTATTAATGTCGCTCATGTGGAACCCAAACCAGGCCACAACGGTTCTCTGGTTCCAAACAGCTTTCAGCTGTGCCCCGTTTGCCAACATCCTGCACTTTATTTCACGGAGCAATGAAAGCAGAGCAAAGCGTGCAGGTACCTTGCCCAGTCATCACTCCTGGCGTTAGGCAGAATGTTAGATCAGTACCCTTAGCTGAGGTGGAACACCAAAACCCACGACCAGTGAACTGAGTGCCATGAAAAATTCATGAGTCCTTATTTATTACCAGCTTTATTACCAAATTACTTTATTGCCGTTAGCATTTGGGTGATGTGGAACTTGTCTAGAGGGTGTAAAAATAATACTGAGATATTCAGAAAAACCCAGCCTAGTTCTGAGCCAACTTCTCAACAGAGAAGATTAACCCCAAAAGAGGGCTAACACCAGCCCTCCTCCGCTCCCTGACAGCTAACAGTCCCCAGGGACAGCGGTGGGAAGGTGGCACCTCGCCGTGTGCCGGGGCTCGTCGTGCAAAAGCCGGCCGTGATCCACGGTCCAACAGATTAATTTAGAGCAAAATGAGGGCAAGACAAAGCGGTAACTGCAAGTAAATTTCATCCCAAATGGCCTGATGAACCTCACCTTCACAAACGAAGAGGCAGGCTGTTCCTGTCAGAACTGGCTGCCTCCTGCGGTATCTTAATGACTTATTTAATTGCCATTATTGTTAGGATATGAGGAGAAGGGGGGCAGAGGGGAGAGCAAGAGGAATTCATTTGAAGTTTGCAATAATGCCTACTCCCTGTCATGCCGCATTAATGTTCTGCCAGGCAAGCAAAAAACTGTGATGTTGTACAATCAGAGTTAATTAAATTCGAGGGAAGAAATGTGTCGTTTTCTATCAGAAACAGGAAGATTTTTTACGTTTGTACCTAACACGCAGGAATGCTTTCCCTGGCAAATGGTGTGCCAGCACCACACACATCTAACACGAGCAGAGCGCTGCTATCGCACTGACAGCACCGGCTGGCGGTCCGGAGCCCAGCTCTGCACACAGGGACTTACCTCATTGTCACTAGACCTGTGACAATCATCCTTCTTTTTCTACCCAGAAAAAGGGTAGAAAAGGGTAGAGATTTTTTGCTGGAAATGAAACTTTCCTGCTTCAGAGCAGATCGGGCTACTTAGGTCTTGGCAAAGGGAGTATTGTATCCCTGCAACGGGAGGTTTGAGAGATTGTAAGTTCTAATTCTTTACTACTTTAGGGAAGTAGAAGCTTGAAACTTCTTCACATCGTACCGGGGGGTTACACGGGGCCAGGTTAATGCCCACTGCTACAGAACCGCACTGCTGGCGGCACTGCCAGGACTCACCTCTGCTGCCACTGAACTTGAATCCCCTCAGACACTCCCTTACTGATCGTTTCTCTGTGCTGTATCAGGGGCAAGCTATCTGCATGACTCTGGGACCAAAGCAAATCATAATAATAATAAAAAACATTTACATTTGCTCCACATAGCCGCTTCATGCAAAGCAGCCTGCCAGGGAACACATCAATGCACTCGTTTCAAGTCGGCTTCTTTCTGCTGGTTCCTTGGAGTTTGTTCTTTCTCCCTCTCCTTTCAACGGCACGTTGGAATGAGTGTGCCTTCGTGCAGATCAAGGCCATTTGCACAAATATAAAATATTCAATTAATAAGGCTGGAATATTTAATCATGATATTGAAATACTTAGGATTGCACTAACACTTATTATTCTTCAGGAAGGAAGGATTTCCAGCACTCTGCCTGCAACTGCTCCATAATTGCTCTTTGGAGCTTGATGTGGGTTTTTGGTCTCTTTCCTAAACCAATGTTAAAAGGCACTATTAATGCAGATTAAGCTAAATTTCAGAAGCACTAGAGTAATACTCCAAGAGAGAGTGAAATTACTAGCTCTTGATTTGAAAAACTGGGAGAAACATCTTTTTTCATTTTCCAATTAGCAGAGCAGAGATGTCAGAGAATTATGCAGGAGTCAGCCGAATCCACTCCTGGATGCCAGCGTGGGTAATGCAGAGGGAGATTTATCCACCTCCTCCCCCGTCCCTGCCCCACTCTCCCTCGGTGTGATCCTTGCTTTTCTCACAAAAGCCCAGGATTTTGCCTGGGAGGTTTCTTTGGGCGAGCCAAGGACTCACTGTCAAAGAAGAGGCTCATGAAACTGGACTGGGAGGAGTTTTTGCCAGGCTGCAAGGCAGTGGAACACAATCAGAAGTGAGAGATATTGCAGATAATGTAAAATACCTTTTTTAGAAATAATAATAATAATAATAATAAACAGATCTTGTTAGTAACAGTAGGGCTCAAATAACACACTCAATGTGTATCTTCACCAGAGAGACAACGAAACAAAAACGAGCAATATTTCAGCCTTGGTACTGGAAAAAATAAGAGCAGGTCAAAGGAAAGCTTGAGACAACGAGGAACCACTGGTTTCATCCTAATGAAAAGGTCCCTAAGTATGGCTCTTGATTTCACAGATTTTAGTCAAAGGAAAAAATTTGAGAAAACAGGACTGAGGAGTTCATAGCCAGAGGCGAGATGAAGGTCTGCAGATGCCAGAACTCCTAACACAGCAAGCTGAAAACCAAGTGGGGCTACTTATAAGAATGAGCCTCTTCAGGAAAGGGCAGTGGGAACACAGCATCTGGAATTACCACTTCGAAAACAGGTGGAAAAATATAGACCCCCTGACGTCTTAGAAGGCATATGGAGAAATACAAGGAAATGCCAGAATTGCCAAAAACCAAGTTGGTTTAGAGCTTGCAAATGTCAGAAAACCAACAACGAACACGTCAGAAACCTGGGGCTGGCCTGAGATGGGGCAATTTGCACAGGCAGCAGGAAGGAGCAGCCTGCTGGTCCCGAAGCACACCAAGGTACCAGGCCTGGTGCTTCACACCCAACGCTTCCCGGATTTGTTAGCCTGGGGAGCAGTGACACTCTGCATCTGTCACCAGGCCAGCAACAGCCCTGTTGGGTGAGAGTCCTGCGCCACGCTCACAGCACCACCCAACAATGTCCCCAAATGGGTTTCCTTATTTCAGTCAGATTTATTTATTTTTAATCCTGTACGAGGGCATTTTTGCTCCGTGTACAGAGGGATGCCAACATCAGGGAGGGTTGTTAAAACTAAGAGGGAAAGAAAACTTGCATGAGAGTAAATAGTATGAAACAGTCACGAATCCAGGCTGGGAACCTGAGGATTTACAATCCCAGTAGCAAGGAAATTCTGAGACAGCCTCCCAGCAGCAGTGGATGAGATAAAAACCCTCTCTGCCTTGTTTTTAATATGCAGTTTGTTCAGCCCACAAGGAACCTGTGTGAGGTGGGAGGCAGCTCTGAGAGCTGCCCAGCACCAGCAGCATGCCCCAGGGCAGCAGGAGCTTGCTGAAAAAGTGAGAGATGTGGAAACCTCGGATGTGATTTGGACCTGAAATGGGCTGTATGTGCCCTCCCACCTGAAAAACCTTCTTTCCCAAGCAAACTCAAGTGCAAGGCAACTCATTTGGCAAACATCCAAAGGACTTGTAAAATGATGTGCTAAAAAATGGTAACACTGAGCTCACATTGCTTTAAGTGCTCACCAGTGAATAATGTGGAGGTCGGCAACATCCACTCTGCTAATGGCTTTGTAATTTGTGTTGCTAAGAACGAGCATTAGTGTGCCTAAGGATTCCTGCATAGTGCTAGCTTAAAAAGTCTCCTCCCTCAAGTGACAAAACCAGAAAGCAGCGACGAGGAGCTCATCCCTCTGGCAGAGCAGACACTGCTCTCCCTTCCAGCTCACCATGCAGCCGTGGTTGAACGTTTGCAGTTAACGCTTGTGCCTATCGAAGCCGTTCCTCTTTGCCATTATTTAAGAGGAACACCCAGCCCATTCCTCTGGCCATCAGCTTGCTGTGCGACACGCTGTGAGCTGCAATCACACCAACATGCTTCTGGATTTCTCTTTCTTCTTTCCCCAGATGTACCTCTCAAGGCCACCTTGTCCCCTGGCTCCAAGGGGCTGTGCTGGCCCACACCTCCCAAACCACAGAACTTCCTCTGCTTACACCTTAGCCTTGCTCCCTGCCACGTTCTCTTTCAGCCCGTTTCCTAACCCTCGCTGACTCCCCAGCTATCCCCACCAGGTGTGCATACAGGTACAGAGAGAAGGAGGTGCCTGGTGCCCCGCTGAGGCAGCAGGGGCTGCAATGGCAAGTCCCCCGGGCTGCCACAGCTCCAGGAAGAGTCAGATCGATGACAGAGCCCATCACAGAGCCAGGAGAACCATGAGGGAATGTAGAAGTTTGCCTTAGAGTGAGACACTTCAGGGCTTGATCTTATCAAATAGGATTAAGGAGAAACCTGCTCACAGCCTGTACCAATCAGCACACGAACAAAACTGCCCAGCAAACTCTGCCACGTAGCAGGGCTGGGAGAAGCATCACCTGCACTGCACAGGCAGCGACACTGTGACAAGAACTGCTTCCTTCTGCCCTCACAATAGACGTAAAAATACAGACCGTTTTTTAAAGCCTGAGATGAGACCATTTCAGGACCTCATTAATAAGGAAATTCTCCTCTGGGGGCCAGGCAGCTGCTGGAGCAGCAGGCCCCCAGCTGTGATGGAGCCAAGAACACGAGCCCTGCCCCACAGGTCAGTCTGAAGTCAACTGTGTGCATGGCCACATAGCTCAGTGCAGCTGGTCCTTCCCCAAACACCTCACACCTGCAAGCTTTTAGGGTAGATATTTCTCAGGTGAGAGCCAAAGCTCTGTGTAGCTCAGCCCACAGCTCTGACGCTGGCCAAGGCAGATATCCTGGAAAAAAAGAGGAAAGCAGGACAAGCACTGAGGAGCCTGCCCACAGCAGTGTCCTAGTTTGCATCCTTTTGGGTCAGGGCGTAAGTTTTGACATATTTGGTGCTTCTGGGGTGATTTCCAGCTGTTGCAAAGCAACTGCACCTCGAGGAACAGCACCAGGGACTTGGCTCACTCCTTAAACTCAGGTTTTTCCTAATCCCTTAAAAGCCAATGTTTAGAAAGGCACCGAGTGACAGAGCTGAGCTCTGCACCGTGTCGTTTTGCTCTCACCCTGTTCACACACAGTGCCGTGCCTCACGGGGACAGGATTCAAAGGACAGCAAACACATAGGCCTGAAGCAGGTTGGAAACTGCAACAACCAAGGGAAGCAGACTGAGGAAGACCTCGTCCCTCTGCATTCAAGGCAGGAGGAGCTGCTGCCTGAGGAGCACAGTGAGACCGTCCCAGCCGCTGCCTTGTGGGCTGCCAGACCCCACGACAGCACACATGACAGTCAAATCCCTCTGAACTTGGGAGACCCCAAGGGCTCAAAATAACCAGAAGCCAGGAGAATACACCTGCCAGTTCCCTCTTCCTGTGTATCTGCCTGCTACTAGAGAAAAAATAAAAAAATTAAAAAAAAAATTATGTGGCATCTGTCCGGGTAGAGGGAGCTTTAGCATGTAATGCCAAGAGCAGGAGAGCAGATCCGCTGGGGACAGGGTGGTGACAAAGGCGAGGAAGGCTGTGAACCCCCAAAAGAGAGCAGTGGGTGGATGTTTGCCCAGTGCAAAGACACGGTGTGTAGAGCACAGCTCTGTCACGGGTGTGGGAATAAGCTTCAGTGAAGCAGTGTTAGGGGTTTGGGCAGGGCTCATGGTACTCTACATGAGAGCGCTTGAAAACAAAATGACATCAGGTTATTGCAACATATTTTAGTAGAGTCACAAACCTGCATGACTCCAGAGTCCTCTGAAAAGAGAGTGCCATTAGATAAATGGGAAACTATCGAAATGCAAAAAGTCCTACAAAATAAAATAAAAATAAATGGCAAACAGGAAAATCAATGGGAATTACTCTAAGTGATCACTTATGAAATACACAAGAAAGATAAGGAAATAGCAGACAGTGAAAATAAAGAAACCAATAAGGGAAAGGACAACACGGAGGTTTTAACAGAACAATAATGGGGGAAATTATTGTAATAGCTTACAAGCATTATTGAGAATGGATTCTGTAACTACGAGTGTTAGAGAAAGCGTTCAACAAATATTTATCTTCAGTGCTTGTAGGGACACTGAATGGGGTATTCACTCCCTACAGTAACAGGGAAAGGCTTCCTACTCACCAACGACTGTTTAACTAAGCAGATTATTAAACAACCACAAGCAAAGTTAATTGCAGACAATTTTCTAGAAACTTAAAGCAATTTTTGTGAGAGGTTTAAAAAGAAATTCTTTGACTAACTGCTTATGTGTTTAGCAAGCCTCAGCACCCTCAGAAAATCACAGAGGAGGGGGAGCCTGGAGACGTAGATGGCTGGAAGGGGCCAGCAGGACAGCCCGGGAAGCTCCAGAACAGTGAATCTGGTAGCCCCGGCAGGCTGAGTGGGACAGGCTGAGAGTGATGGAGGTAGGGTTCATTAACAGAACGCTGCGGAGGTCACTGAATTCTATAAAAGTTAGCCCTGAATAAGCTAAATGCCTTATAGAAGCATCTTCCGCCTGAACTGCGATTATTTACCAACCTGGAAACTCTCTGATCAAGCACCTGAGGACACGCAGAGAAGGACCCAGCAAGGACACGAGTTCCTGCTGTGTCGGCACAGGCTGGGGGCTGACCTCGCTCCAGGAGAGCCGAGAGCAGCTCTGCTCATCCGCTCCAGAACAGCAGACAAAGCTGTCCCGAAGCAGCAGCACAGTGACACGGTTACTGCTGCCAGCTGGGACAAACTGCGGCTGCTCCCTAGAGATGCACAAGCAAGAGAATAACACTAAAAGAGAATTTGGTAAGCTAAAGGGCAGGGCCAGTGCAAGAACCAAGAGTTATAAACTAGCTGTGAATAAATTCACATCGGACACAAGAAGGCAGCAGCTAACCGCTACAGAGGGAGCACTGGGGCTGCACTCCATAGCACCAGCAGTAATGAGCAGCTCGTTACCAAATGAGCTCAGCTAATGAAATTAATGGGACTGGGCTGAAAGCACCTCTCCAGCAGTCCTTGCAGCCCACGTTCCTACAGAAAGGTCGAGGCTCATCCCACGTGGAGATATCAACGGGGCAGCTGGAGTGGCTGAGGGGTGGACGCGGGATCCACAGGCAGCAGAACCGGGGTTAGGGGTTAGGGGCACTGCTCCTGCCGCATGCAGCACTGCAGAGCAAGGGGTCAGACTGCGTGGTGACTGAAAAAGCACAGGGAGATGGGGCACCTGGAAAGGCTGCCTTGCGTGGGGAGATGAGAGAAGCTCTTCTTGGTTTATTTTACAGAGGGAAAGGAGGTGACCTATTCACCACCTGCAAAGCTTCTGGTATTCTGGTATTTTGGTATTCTGGTATAAGTTTCAGGCTGCTCTGTATTCCAGCAGAGAAATACCTGACCTAATGCAGGGGCTGGAAACTAAAGCCAAGCGAGTCCATATTGTTGTGTTTCTTTTATTACTATTACTATTACTATTATTATTTGGTTTTGTTTTGTTTTGTTTTTCTGGACCAAGATGGGACCAACGCTGCTTCCTCATTGCTTTCCTCAAATCCATCCCATTTACCTCCTGCCTCACCTTCTGCAGGGTGCCATGCCCTTAAAGCACTTCGATGTGCCAGGAATGCCTGGCTTAACCAGTGCTGATCCAAACTGTGCTTATATGTGGCGTACCAACAGAATTACAGAAATAAAGCAGGTGTGCTCTCATGTTTCTGAGGCAGCGTTCTCTCCTGCCCCTGGTTTGCTGAGCAAACACCTTCAAACAAGAGTATTTACGGGTTTTAGAGCTCTTTAGTGACCTGTGTCGTGGAATCACAGCTATCCTTAGTACTCCTCTAGGGGTCACGTTTGTTCCTCCATCAGAATTCCCGTGATGATGCCCCAGAGGCACAGCGAGGTGATGCACACCCGCAAGTAACGCCAAGGTACAGCCACCTGGTGAAGGCAATTCCAGGGCTACAGCACAAACATGTTTCTGATCTCAGCATGACCTTGCTATGAAATCAGTCCGTGCTATTGCTCACCTCTGAGACTCATGAAATGGATATTCCTCCTGGAGCAAGACAAGGCCAGGCCGGGGCTGTAATGCTGCGGTAGGGCCAGGCTCCCTGCTGGGCACGTGCAGGGGAGAATTCACCTCAGCTCACTTCAGCTGCCAGCAGCATGGACTCCTGCACCTGCACTGCTCACCTCTCCTTGCCCAGTGGAAAGAAACAGGTATGCAGATCCCTGCTTTCACAAGGCTTCATGGATTCTTTTATTGCCTCTCCTGCAGCTGTAAAGGAAACCTAGGGCAAGAAGCTCAGCGGGTGTCTCGCTGGCTTCTGCCTGCAGGGACAGGCACAGCCTGAGGAAGCTCGTGCCTTAGGAGAGAAAAGCTAGGGGTGAACAAAGAGAGGGAAGGTCTGCAAAGGTGGAAAGGGACCAAGGTTTTGTAAAAGCAAGTGTTGGTGGGGAAAGGTGTGAAAGACTGAAACAGCGAAGCAATGCACACAAATTGTCCTCCCAGTGGAGGAAGGAACTTGCTGGGATTGTACCAAACACAGCAACACAGCCCTGATCCTGAAGGGAAAACAGCTGCCTTGGGAGTTGCACCCCACTGGTGGACAGAACGGGAAAAGAAAGTCATCCCATGTAGCACAGGTGCCCTGTGACTCCTAAAAAATAGTCAGCCTGGGATTTCTTGCCTTAGGGAGGAAGCCCTGCCCTGTAGCCAGGAGTGCCCCACACCAGGGAGGTAAGAGTCTCAGTCCCCAGCTGTCAGGGCTGATCTGCAGGCTTACAGCGCTCAGCTATGGCTGAGGAGTCGCCCTGCTTCCTCCGAGTATCACAGAGCTGTCAGTCTTACATCTTTTTATCCCTTTGCTCACAGTTGTTTTGTCAGTCCTGAGAGGTAATTATCACTGGAAACAGAATTAAACAGAACCAACTCCCCTCCCTGCTAGGAATTACTTAATAGATGAAATGCTTTCTGCCAATAACCTTGCTCAGAGGAACGAGCAATTTGGTATATTTGAAAGTTGACTGCGTTTCTGTTCCAGTCCATTTCTGAGGTAGTTGGCCAGTCCTCTCTTTTCTGTATCTCACTCAGCTGCATCCTAGCTCTTCTCCACTGTTTTAGGTCTTTCCTGTGATGACAAAGGACAACACCTCAAAATCCTGAGCCTGTCACTCAGACGCACAGCCTGCGGATGTATGAGACAAAGTGCTCCGTGTGCCACTCGGCTCAGGGTGTCCTCAGCCTGTGGTTTGCCTCTTTCCTTTCTGCTCAGTGGTGTGTACTTCTGTTCCTGGCCAGCCCACTGACCCTGCAGCAGTCCTTCTGGTTCCTTGCCTCGATGCTTACCTTAAATCACAGGTTCTTCAGTCCCCTGACATACAACCCGGGGTCCTGATCATGCTGCCTTTGATCCACCATGCTGTCAGGTCCTCCAGCTTTGTCTTGCTCAGACCCCAGGTCTTAATTTTGCCCTTGGCTATCTTTGGCCTCTGTCTTCAAACCTCTTCCTGCTTGGTCCCTAATCTTTGATTCCCACTGCACACAGCTCGGCTGGGATTCCTCATCAGGCCCCTGTTTCCTGCAGAGATGCGGGATATCTCACTGGCTTTATGAAACCAGTAAGCCAATCCCAGCCTGTCCTCCATGACTAAATCCAAGGCTTCCAGGAAAACATGGTTCAGTTTCAAGTTTTCTTTTGAGCTTCCTGAAAGTGAAGCAAGCTACAACAAAAGAACAGGGGCTATTAGGAGAATCTCATTAAAAAACAGATTGTTCAGTGAAATAACAATGGAAAGTACGTGAATGGTTAGTTACTAAGAGAAACAGACCTGGCACTGCAGCGGGTGTTATGGATAAGCCAAGAATAAACAAGACTACAAATAAAAGCCCTCGAGAAAAGCATATGGCTCTGAGCACTATTGCTAAATCAGCTGAAGAAGAGTTCACAGAAATCCAATTAGCAAGGACAAAAGCAGAATAGGTGGCCAGAATGCCAATCAGTATCTGAAACAGCCAGCATGACGATGGAATGTATTAAACACGTCCAGCCCCAAAGTGGAACACCAGCAAGCAAAAGAAAAGCGTGTGTGGTAAGGACAGGAAGCGCTGGTTACAAGCACAGAGGAAAAAAAATACTCTGCAGTGCTTAAACAAGGAATGCAGGAGCAGGAGCACAGGGCATAAGCCACAGAAGGCACATGGGACTTGCTCACACGGCAGCCTGACTGGTTCTGTGTGCAGCTGTAGTGGTGAGCCTGCAGCAATGCCTCACACACCTCGGGCAGCTCCTTCGCCCCACGCCCAGCCTGGAACAGAGAGACCTTTTTGGTCTCCTCCCAGGCAACAAGCGACAGGACAAGAGGAAATGGCCTCAGGTTGCACCAGGGGAGGTTTAGTTTGGATATTAGAAATAATTTGACTGAGAGGGCTGTGAGGCACTGGGCAGGCTGTGCAGGGAGGTGCCTGTCACCATCCCGGAGGTATTAGAGACGTGCAGCTGGGGTACTTACAGGCATGGTGTGGTGGTAGAGTTGGCACCTGATGATCTTAGACATGTTTTCTAACCTAAGTAATTCTATGATTTTATGATCTGAGGGTGACTTTAACAGGCAACTCCCATGCAGTCTCACAGCTCTCCTCTGAGCCCTTCACATCCCCGTGCCTGAAGGAGCTGGGCCTCCAGGCCTTACAGCAGCCCAGGCCTCTCTTCAAGCTCCCCACGAAGGCAGCTGAGATAACCCTGTGCCAGCCTCCCTGTCCCAAGGGCTGCTCTGACTTGCACCAGTACCCCTGGATTTTTTCCTGTGTTACCAATTCCTTTTGGTGCTCCCACACAGCCTTCCTCCAGAAGCTAATCCTCCTCACCACAGACCAGCCGGGCTGCGACGTGCCTGCACCTCCCAGAATGGGCACTCTTACAGCAGGGCACAGCCGCCGGGGCAGCCCGACCCCACACAGGGGGGAGGCACAGACCTCTGCCCTCAGCACAGACAGACTCCCAGTGGCACAAACTGGTAGCACCTTCACAGCCCTTGCTGACAATCCCTCCAGCAGCTCCAGAACCGGACCAGTAGCTTTAATCCTGATTCTCGATTTTGAAAAATGAGCAAGGTGCCACTTCAATCAGTGCTCCAACAGCTCCATCTGTCTTCCCTGAAGGGCTCGGAATAAAAGCAATTTTCTGAAAATCTTATTTTTTAAAAAAGGTAAACCCCAAAGGTCTGGTGGTATGGCCAAATGATGACAAACATTGCCAACGCTCAGTCTAGAGAGCCTTCTGAGAATGCAATGCAAAACCAGACTCACTTCCTCTTTCTTCTTTTTTTTGTGGTTTATGTGCACCTACCGAAGAATGTTCTAAAGAAGATGCTAGGACACTGGTTAGCTCTGTCTTTGTCATTCAAGTTTTCAGTCCATTATATACCTGAATATCTCTTCAGTCATGAATAAAGCTGGAATAAAGAGTAAATCTTTCACAGCGAAACAATTTAGTTTCACTAATATATTTGCATTCCAACCAGAATTACTAAATAATCATGAACATGATAAATGCAAATGCATTCACTGTTAATAAAAAAAGAGCAAAACCCATGCACAAATAATACATTCCATCCATCCACTGCTGAACAGTAGTCTGCAAAGTCCCCTTATGTGTCTGCCTGGTAATTTACCACAGTCAGAATCTCACAATGAGTTTCACTTACCGTAAGTGGACAAACTGATCTGCAATGCCTGTGATTGCTTTATTAAACCGGTGTTCATGCAGTAACCTCACTTGCTAGTTTATGTGAAACGGAGGGGAACCTTGCACAGATACAGGCTGACAACGCTCAAATCTTACCTAAAGGTAAGTCTGTAAACCAGGATGACATTTCACCAAAGAAATAGCAGGTCCAAAGAAAGTTCCTCCAAAAGATATTCTTCACATCCTCTTCCCACTGCTTTTAATTTCAGAGCTAGGCCCCATTCAACATGACTATGCACACTACTTTTAATTGAAATCTCAAGTAATTACACTTAGGAAGAATACTGATTAAGTGCCGTCCAATTAGTATTCATCACGGAAGCTGTGATACTATGAATATGAGACCGCATTTCTTGAGTCTTTTTCTTAGAAGCTGTTTTCAGGAGCCAGCACAGCGTGGAGTGGAACTGCTGAGGATGTAAATCTCACTTACTATCCAAAAACACCATTAGAAGAAGGAACCATTGTGAAAACATGACAAGAGAGAAACCGTAAGAATTATGGGGCTACTGGAAACTCAGCATTTTAACAACAGATTATTTTTAAGAGTGGGAAAAACACCAGAAAAGCAGTGGAGCTGCAGACCAGGACTGTAGAGGAAGATGCTATGAGGACAAACCTGGCATGGAGAGGTGCTCAGAGGTGTTTTCTGACAGGAAGGTGCTCAGATCATCACGCTGGATTCTGGCCAGCTGGAACAGCTTTGACACATCAAGTTTTGTTTCAGACAAAACCATAGGGAAAACTTGGTGCAAATACTAAAAGATGAAATGGTACAGCCAAAGCCTGCTGGTGGGAAGGGCACAGAGAGGCTTTGGAAAACTCTTCCAAATAAGTACAGGCCCTGCACAGCACATGGAGCCTAAGCCAAGAACTCCTGCATGCGCAGCCTTAAAGACTCACGGGACAGCACAGAGGAGCAGGCACGGGTTGCTCTGGGGCAAGCACAACCGAGTTCACACGCAGTGCCTGAAACACAGAACTGCCTGCACCTACCCTCACCCCGCTCCCCTAACACAGGAGAAGCTGCAATTGGTCCACGGGATACAAGCATGGTTTTAGGAAGCAAATTATTCACAGTGATTTGATGTGCCAGTTTTCAGGAATTGTTTGTGCCTGCTTATAAAGCCACTGCTTTTCCAAACAAACCATATCCAAGCACCTCAAACACCACAGGTATTATATCCCACACGTATGGAAAATCTCAAAGGTACACTGGAAACCACAGACCAACAAACCTCAGTTACCCATTGACTATTTCTCCTTTGTGAGAATAACCCAGCTTATTTCAATAAAAAGGTGCATTACAGCCCCTGCAAACATTACCAACCTTCAGCATGAATAAGAGATGGGAAAGACAGAACTGGTCCAAATGTTTTAGTGTAAATCCCTAAAGGCTTCTGAAAAACTCTTTACAAAAAGCAATTAAGGGGCCATAGTTATTAAACACAGTAATCACTCTCTGGTACTGAAAGGTAGGTCCAGGTTCAAAACACATTAGTTATTTTCCACAATGTCAGATGCTTGAGGAGTGGACGCACGTGTACATACCAGGACTTGTTGCAGCCTCCGACCTTCTAGTTGGTTCTGTACCTCACAACCAGCCGCTGCCTTTTCATTTGCATTTTGCTGAGAATTACAATTCTGCATAGTTTGTCTTTCATGCAATTATGCTGATATCCCCAAATCACAGCCTCCTTTTTCCACTCCCTCTTCCCTCCCTCCGAGCTGTTGGCTGAGAACAGAAATAGTACCAAACCACTCTGAAGAGGAGAGGAAAAAGAATAAAAAAATATGGTCTGCAGTCAGCCACCCACTGTTACCTAAAGAAGTGTGGTTGTGTTTTGTCAGCAACAACCGGTGCTGTCACTCAGAAGTGTTTGTGCAGAAAGTCAATATTTGCTTACTGCTCGAGCTGGCAGGCAGACAGACTCGCAAAAGATGCTTCAGCTTTTTAGGTTCATAAGCCACGTGTTCCTGTAAGAGCTATTCACTTATCAATTATTCCCACGCTCTTGTCCTGGTGGAACATCAGAACTTTTCTAAAAAATCAACATATGTTTTGGAAAACTGGGCAATTCCGCACCGTACTGGATTGAACTTTTCGAAAAAAAAATTTTGAAAAAGTAACTGTTTTAGACATTTTATAAGCAGTTGCACTTTAAAAAACGGATCAGATTGATCTGGTAACAAAGCTTGCAATGGCTTCTTAAATCTGGGTCGCGCTTCCCAAAATGACAAGCAGGCCCTTACAGAAGCCCCATTTTAACCAGGCTAAATGTGATCCTGTCAAAAGTTACACTGCTGCAAAGTGCAGCGTTCAGAGCTCTAGAAGCAAGCAGTTTGTTTATCTGCTGACAAGCCAGCTAGTGGAAACTGTTCTACTTTCTTGTTTTCCCGCAAAGAAACAGTAATGTTATGCAGACCCAGACAAATATATTCACTGTGCTGGGAAGCATTCAGGAGATCACAAACTTGTATGACAGAGTCCTCACAACAGCTTTTAAAAGCCTACTCACACGCACGCTCTTCAGATCTCGTCTAAAGACATCCTCTGAGGCTGATAGGAACTCCGTCAGGCTGTCAGCAGTGGCACTGGTGGGGAAAAAAAGGGAAAGGAAATGCTCTGTCAGCCAGCTATAACCTCACTGCTTCGACTGGCATACAGAGTAGAAGCACTGGGACAGCATGCAACATTGCTGCTGCACTGAAGGGTGGGGGAGAAGAAAACAAAGTTATTTATTGACCTCATTTACCAAAAGGAGCCCACTGGCCAACAGCACGAGGGCCACCAATTTCTTGGGGTTTACACCAGTATATTGCAGTTAGAGGAAGGGCAAGTAAAGAAGCCCACTGGTGCACTTCACTTTATCGATGCCAGATTTCATCTGAAACTTCAAATCTGATGTGATTTACTCAATTTATAACAAGGCCTTCATTTAGGATGTCTGACCAATATGCAAATTAACTGACTGTTAGTACAAGACATAAAGAGGGTCCAGTTATCTCTAAGGGCTCGAGAACCAGAAATGTTTATAACATTATTTTTGAGAGCTTGAAATCAAAATAAATGAAGAAATGATCGAAGAGCATCCCCAGAGAGCCACCTCTAGCTGCAGACTCTCAACAGCATCCCACCTGAGATACTTCACATGTGCCCCGCTCCCAGCAGAAGAGGTCTGCGTCTTCCTGAAAATTCAGGCCAGCAATGGCTCTCAGGTTCTGGTGACCAAGGGCAGGAACAAGTGAAAATCCATCTGGTGCTGTGGCAAATCTTGGTCCGCAATTCTTTCGGCTGTGCAAAATGGGTTGTGGATGCCCCATCCCTGGAGGGGTTCACAGCCAGGTTGGATGAGGCCCTGGGCAACCTGATCCAGTGGGTGGTGTCCCTGCCATGGCAGGGGGTGGCACTGGGTGGTGTTAGGGTCCCTTCCGACCCCAGCCGCTCTGTGGTTCTGCGTTGGGTAGAGGAGCTTCACGCTGTTCTGGCTGGGACTAAGGCTGGGCAGAGCAGGGCCTCACCCTGCCAATCCCACTGTGTGCAAAGTCACACAGACGTTGTGTTTAAAGTGCTCCAGATTGTAGGGACTGTGTAGAGTATCAAAACAGCATGGAAAAGCAGTGCCATGCCACTAAAAGAAACCAGGTTTTGACACGCGTGCCCTACAGGTACCGCAGGGAGCGATTCACCGGCAGGGAGCATTCACCCACAGCCACACAGGACCAATTTGGGTGTTACAGAACCAAATTGTATGTTCCAGAGCCAATGTAGGTGTTACGGAACCAATTTGGCTGTTACAGAACCCATTCGGGAACAGGCCTGTGTGTGCCTCTTCATGATGGCAGCACCCCAAGCGGGAGCAGGGCCCCGCTGCTCGCTGTGGGGAGGGCTCCCTCCTCCAGCCTAGTGCTGCCGGTGGCTGAGCAGGCACGGAGCCACCCTGAGCACCAACCTCTCATGGCTATGAAGCCAACCGGACAGGTTTTTATGGGGCTGGGTGTTAGTTCGGGGTGGTGCTGACAGGGCCAGGCTGCGGTGAGCTCTGAGTTTTGGGCCCCTCGCTACAAGAAGGACATGGAGGTGCTCGAGAGAGCCCAGAGAAGGGAAACGAAGCTGGTGAGGGGCCTGGAGAACAAGTCCTGTGAGGAGCAGCTAAGGGAGCTGGGCTTGTTCAGCCTGGAGGAGGCTCAGGGGCGACCTTATCGCTCTTTATAAACACATTAAAGGAGGCTGTAGCGAGGTGGGGTTGGTCAGTTCTCCCAACAGCCGCCTGACGGGGCTCCACAGCGCTGTGCGGACAGCAGCGAGGCGCCCTGAGGGCATGGGGACAGCTCCTTAGCTCAGCCGCAGCCATTTTATTGTGACCGAGCCCCCGCCTCCCGCCGCTCCCCTCACGGGAGCCCGCCCCGAGCGGCCTCCTCAGCCCCCCCCCGCCTCCCCGCCCCAACCACTGCCTCGGCTCAGGGGGGGGAGCCCCGCAGCCAACCACCGCCCCCCCCTCCCCAGCCCTCACTTCCCGCCGCCCGGTGACGCCACGCGCCCCGCCGCCAATCAGCGCGCGGCGCTCGCAGCTCAAACCTGCCGGGCGCGCGCGGGCGGCCTCAGTGCGGTGGCGGGCGGGGCGGCGGCAGCGGGTGGGGGGGGCGCGCCGCTTAGCGAGGCGCTGAGGGGGCCGTGAGGGGGCCGTGAGGGGCGCGGAGGGGCCGCCATGCTGGCGGCGGCCGCCCCTGGGGGCCGCGGCGCGGAGCCGGCGCCGTTCGGCGCGGTGCTGCCGCGGGCCGTGCCGCTCAGCAGCCTCCCCGCGGGCTCGCTGACGCCGCTGAAGGAGCTCGTGGCGCGGGGCCGCGCCCGCGAGCCGCCCCCCGACCCCCCCCGCCACCTCCACACCTCGCTGAAGCGGCGGGCGGGGGGGCCGCCGGGCCGCGAGACCCCGGCCAAGGTGTTCCAGCGCCTGCAGGACGGGGCCCCGCGGCCGCCCCCCCCCCACGGCCCCGGCCCCGGCCCCGCCGCCGACCCCATCATCACCCCCGCGGCGCTGCGAGGGGGGCGGCGGGGCCCGCACCGGCTGCAGGAGGCGGCGCCGCGGGCAGGTAACGGGACGGGACGGGGTGGGATGGGGGGGGGGGCTCGCTCTGTCACCTAGCTGGAGGCACGGGCAGCCACAGGCCGGTGTTGTCACCAGCAAGTTGTCAGCTCTGTGCCCAGACAACACGCTGTCACAGGGGTGAGGATACCCAAGTTTATGGTTAGACATTAAAAAGTCACAGAAAAAGCTGGGACGTGTCCGTGACATGCGTACATTTGCCTCAGGGATTCCTCCCAGATGCAGCTGAGGCAATGCCTAACCCCAGCACAGAAGGCTCGTGCTGTCCATCCAGCTTGGCAAACAGCCAATTGTCATCTGCTGGTGTATTTTGCTTCCCCTCCATGTGAAAATGCTTTTCTACCCCAAAGTCAAAGATCTTTTTGTGCATTACTTCTAGAACCGCCTCGCGCTTGGATTCCTCAGAACCAAACCGTGCAGATGCTGGCTGTAGACCCTTGTGTGTTGGAATCTCCTCACAAGTTCTTCTTGCGAATGAAGCAGAAATTGCAGCAGCAGCAGCAGAAAGGTACTTGGCATTGCTCTTAAAACACTTAAAAAACTTCCTGGACTTCAGGGTCTCTGGTTTTGGTTGTAATCCCTCTCATGCTTTGGCAGTGTCATAAGGTATCGCTCTCTGTAGCCTGTGCATGGAGGAAAGTGACACAAGAAACCTACAAATTGGTCTTTTCAGGCCTGGAGATGGCATTCCACGTGTAAACTCTGGATTAGGGCACTGGCTTCTGATCCTGAAGCTCAGCATTGTTAGTTGCATGTGTGTGTACTGCTTCATTTTGAGCGCCTGGTGTTGTGGCTAAGAGTCCATTATAGACTAGGTGTGCCACTTTGGCACTTAAGTTTAAATTCCCTTTTATTTTTTCCTGTGTTGGTTCTAATTAGTGCCCCTGAATATACTTCTGTCCTATAGTTCTGTTCCTTAAAAACAGATGAAGAAAATAATGCATGGCAAAGACTTAGTGTTGTTCAACTTCAAAACAGCACTCAATTCTTTTGAAAGCTCAAAAACCAGTGCTGGCAGCTCCCAGTATAACAGCAGCATGGCTAGAAATCAAGGTCCTGAAGTTTGGAAAGAAGGAAATATTTGAGGTTTTTGTGAATAACAGGGGCTTTTGTTTTACAAGGAGGATTCCTTGAAGTAAAGACAGGAAGAATGGTAAATATGAACTGCTAATAGGTGTGTGCTATACGCTAACTTGGTTTTGGGGGAAAGTGGGATGGTTATAAGTTGATCTCATGGTGAGGGAAAGCTAGTCAGAGTCAATTCAAAGCAAGGTTTGCTGTTGTGTTAGCAAGTACAAGCCTAGCTCTGGATCTGTAGTACAAATAATGAGAACCTACTGGCTAAAAATAGAACTAGTGATACAAAGCTTTATTAATTAATCCTCAAATATCACTGATTGCTTTTTTTTTTTTTTTTTAATGGGCAGATACAGCATCTTCAAACCCAATCAAGCAAAGCATTCCTTCTTCCACAACTGCAGAAAAGCCATTGCTAAAACCCACTTTTGGTGAGCCGGTCACGAGTGCTCCTACGGAGAGTGTGGTCCCTGATAAGGATGATCAGGATAATTTCCTCGTGGAATCACTGGATGCTGATGATGAAATGTCTCAAAATACAATAACCAGTTCTGTGAATGTCTGTTCTGCCCCTTCGAAGCCTGGGGACCAGTTAGAAGAACGCTGTGGAGGCAGAGAAGCAAACTGTTGTGAACTTTGGCAAGAAAAAGGGCAGCCGCAGCCAAGTGATCAGCAAGCTGCTCACAGAGCAAAGACACCAGAGACTAATTCTCAAAAGCCCTTGCAGTGCTTATGCAGTATTATGTTCTGTAGTCCCAAAGTCCATGTAACAAAGAATAAGAATTCGAAAGAAAACTCTAAGGGCCCTCAGGATAAGCCTCATTCGGGTCAACTTGCTGCCAAGGCGGGCAATGAGGTGGGAGAGCTTACTGCTTTAGAGCTTCTGACGGGCTAAAACCTCCTGTGGGCTGCTTGTGGTTTGTTGTTGTGCTTCCACTTTTTCTCGTCAAAGCAATGAGCACTCAGATGAAGCTATGGTTTGATTAGATTCTATGCGAGCTGTGGCTGGGATGGGGCTCACCCTCCCCGCAGCAGCCCCCACATGCCCCCAGTGTCCTGACTCTCCCCGGGCAGTGCTGGCACGGCAGCAAGGCTCTGCGAGCCCCTGGGGCTGGGCAGGGGACACAGCCAGGGGGACCTGAACCACCCCAAGGGATGAAACGTACCCTGTGGTGTGGTGCCCAGCAGCGAGAGCTGGGGCAGGGGGCTCTGGTGAAGATGTCTGTCCTCCCAAACAGCGCCTACACTTATCTTACCTCCCAGGATGTAGCTGAACATCGCTCACTGATGGGGAAGTAGAGAATAACTGTTCTCACCTTTTGGTTCTGCATGGCCTTTGCCTGTTTTTTCTATTCCTTTAATTAAACCGCTCCTCTTCTCAATCTGTAAGCCTTCTTTCCCCCTTCTTTTGAGGAGGGGGAGTGAGAGCAGTATGCAGGAGGTTAGCTGTCTGTCAGCGTGAAACCACCACAGGTTGTGTTGGTAAACATTCTTCCCTCAAAAAGACATTGTTTTTTTCCCAGACTTCAAGGTGAAAATGTTCTCTTTGTATAAAAGGCAACCTTTTCTTTTAGTATTTGCAAGACACCCTGCTTGAAGGAGACTTCTGTGTCATCACTTAAATTTGTTCGTTGCCATGCGCTGGTGTGATGGACATGACACAAATCCCTGGCTGGTTCAGCTCCTGGCTGTCTAGGCAAAAACAGGAGGAGGAGGAGAGCTGTTTCCTAGCTGTGGGCGAGGGGAGGTCCTAAAGTTAACCAAACCTCTGTAGGTGCCTGGTGAAAATCTCTGCTTTCTTGCCAGAACATCCAAAGTAACGTTACGTGAAGCAGGGATCTTTTCCTAGCAGACTAGCCTGCAGATACCATTTGCACTTCAGTGAGTGCTTGGTGTAGTACTTGCAGCTTTCTGATTCTATCTCAAGTAACGCAGCGTCTTGTGGTGGGTGCCAGATTCCCCAGGGACTGGCCTAGGAGTGCGTTGGCTTCCAGCTCGGTCATGCTTCTATGTTCATGTCTTTAATGATTGCTTTCATTTTTTTCTTGTCTGGAAGATGGTGCTGAAATAGATTCTCAAGATATACAGGAGTGAATTTCTGTTTTGCTAATGCCTTGGTAATGTTACACGTCTTAGTCTAATTTAAAAATAATGACATATCTAATTTTTTTTTTTTGTGACAGAAAAAAATCTGCCTAACCAGTTGGAGCATTAGAGTGATCAATGGTAACACCGCAATATGCGTTGAAGGAAAACGGAAGTAAGAAAAGATTTTGTGACTTAAATGCAATGTGAAACGTGTCGGTGGGCTTTCAGCACGTGAGCTGAAAAGGCTTATAGCATCCTTTGCTTAACTGGGTAGCTGTAGCTCTGACGCTTGTGCTCTCGAAGTACCTTGGTACCTGTTAAAGTCAGTTCCGCACCCTTGTGTGGCTGTCTTCCCCAGTCCCTGGGAGCACGGCAGCATGGCCCTCAGCTTGTACCCTAACCTGTGCAGTGAGAGCTGGCACTCATGCTTCCTGTCCTTCCTTACTAGCAACGCGTTCAGGTGTTGTGTTGGTGCCGATCCAGTATCCGTTGCTTGCTCACAGGGTACTTGATCTGTTCTACAGCCCCTCTGAATGGACTCCTGCCTGTTCTATTTTGTGACAAGTTATACAGCTAAACATTTGTGCTGTCTTCTTGGGTTTGTCCTTAATCCTGTCTAATAGCTTAACCAGTTGCTCACTGCTAAAAAAGAGTATTTTAAAAAATGTAGATTTTTTTTTTTATGTTAATGCTTGCATCTGTTTTTTTATCTGGTGGAGAAGTCCCTTAAATATTTAACAACTCTAATTTTTGCACATATTGGGGTTCCTTCTTCAGTTCTAGTCATTAAATAGGGTTTATTTAGGGTCTTTAAATCGGTCAGAAATCAGAACAATATTCCTGGAGAGCATGTGCATTTGACCTGTATGGTAGTACTTTGTGAACTTGTGTGACGGTGTTGCTGCAGCAGTGAGCTTGATGGAGCCCTTCAGGCTGTTTTGTTTCTGCAGCCTAATGTCAGACTCATGTTCTGTGACTCACATTGCAGTAGCTGACGTGCTCCTTTTGTCTCCTGTCCGACTCTTACATTAGCCCAGGAAGTCTTCCACGCTAAGCAAGACGCTGGTGGGATGCGCTAGGTTTTCTCTATCACTCATAATGCACCACTCTTAGTCTGATATGGAATATCAATATTCTTGCTTGAAATTCCTCCCTTTTTGAAAACAACGTTTTATATCTGTTCTTCCTGTTATCTGTCTTTTCGCAGGGATATGAAAGACCTCTCTTGGCATAGTAATGCAATTATAGAACGTGTAGCAAACAACCAAGTTAAGACATCATCTGGCAACATCTACCTCCTCCAGGGGCACATAGATTCTGCTTCGATGAGAAAAGAAGGTAAGAAGATGATTTTTAATGCAATGTTACAATCTGAGAAGGTCCTGAGTCTTACGACTGCTTCCTGAGAAGCTGCTGCTGAAGTGAACATTTTGCATTACCCTGCCCACGGGGCTCAGCTGTACTCAGCACATACTGGAAAGTGACTCCAGCTTCGGATTTGCAAATATTATCGGCTGATAATCGTAGCTGGCATCTTTAGGTTGCTGCAGGTATGGAGAGGGCTTTTGGAGTATGAGCTTGACTAATGGGTACATTCTTTTAGAGAAACTGTTTCTTGCCAAGATTGCCTTTTTGTGATTTTGGTCTGTTTTGGCATTTAAATAATGTTAAGACATTGAAATAAGGATTTATTTTTTTTTATGCTGCTGAAATTATTGTGGTGTTCACATTCTATTTGTGGCTTACTGGTCTGTGATGAAGCAGTAGCTCCACAAAGCTGCATGGAATTTTAGTTTGAAGACAGACTAATTACGGAGTCAGTGCTTTAAAATCTACAAAATTGAACCATTTTTAGGGTCTAAGTGGTAGGTTATACCGCATCCAGCAGAACTTCTTGCTTCATATTGTTTTGAAGCACATGGAATTTTAAAAGGAATATAAAGTTGCACACTAAGTGAAGTTGGGCTTGGCTTTCTAGGCTTCACACACATCCTCTCATGTGGCTACTAGTACATGAAACGAGGAAATGAGCTGCTGTGTTAAGCAAGCAAGGGCACCTCTAGGAAGATAAAATGTGTCTGGCATGGATGGAATGCACGCCTGCCTTAGCACAGACGTGCCCCGTCTGCACAATTGTGCCCTTTTTAATAGGGCTGATTGGCACGCTTTGCTTTCCCAGGCCCAGCACAAGACATCCAAAGATATGTCTGTGGCTTTGTTTAATCTTTTTCTTCTTGTTCACAGTACTGGGATGCATTTTGATAAATACCTGACTTGGCTGTTCTGACTTGGATTTTTGTCTAGTTACACTGCTAAATAAATTCTTCTTTAAAAAAAGTTCTGAGAAATAGAAGTGACAGCAGGAGGCCTCTCTTCTGAGCAGGGTGCCTCAAGTAATACAGAGGTTTCCTCAGCCCAAGCGTTAGTGGAATGTGCTGGGTTAATTCCTCTGATCCTATGGACTTAGCACTTATGGCAGAGCATCCTTCTTTCTGTTTCCTCCTCCCCTCCCAACACACGTGGGGGGAAGAAAAGCTAATGTAGGCTTGGTATGGAAAATACCCTGGAAGTACCTTGAACAGATTCAATATTGATACATGAGTCAAAAGAGAACTTAAAGACAAGCTCATGTAAGTAGCAAGGAGAAGAAAGGCTGCAGCTGAAGTCTGACCTGAGGATTTCCTTCAAGCTGGGGCCATGGCAGCTGGGAATGCTGGGCTGCCAGCAGTGGCACGGGCAATCAGGACAGAGCTGCACCAGGACACAGCTACTTGCCCAGGGAACACACCTGGCTGGGTGAACTGCAGCTTACTCCTTCATTAACGGTGTCAGTGCTCTGTCTTTCAGTAAGAGCACTGCCTAAGCATTCACCTATTGACAAAGTTACTTATTTACTGCCTAAGCACCTACCCTAGTGCTCAGTAGCAGTTAACCTGAATGCTAGAAGTGAACAGAACAAAAAAACCTGTTTCTGTCTGTAAACCCCATAGCTTTTGCCCATGAACATCTTAAATACTTAATCCAATTCCATCTCATTTCCTCTCTTCCACCATCCCAATCTCCCTACCCCCCAAAATCTTAACAACCTCTTTTCAAAAACAGTGCAGAATACAGCAGAACATGAAGAAAAATGGGAAAATTATTCAAGTTTTCATAGGGCAAAGGCCAAAACACGTTAAGGGATTTCAGCCTGCAAAACAGAACAGTTTTGGAGGGGTGTGTAAGAGGTTAATGAAAGAACAAAAGGATTGGAGATGGAAAATAGAGATCACTTGTGTGAAGTTTCCTGTTGTAACAGAGTAAAGGAAATTAAAGAAACCTAGTAGAGGGGGAAATTACAAAAAAAAAAAAAAATTTCATACCATGTGCGTCTCAGGTGGGAATCCCTGCACAGGATCTTGTGGATGCTGAAGTTTTACATGAGTTCAGCTGGAGACTGAGCTATTTCCTGGAAGCCAAATTCCCTGGAGGTTTTTCAGTACCCAGATATCAGTGTTGGTTTCTGAGCTGGAGGGTGGGGGACTGCATGGGGAGGTACTCCTGTCTAGTTGCCTGGCTCCTAAGATCTTTGGCCACTACCGTTGGGATCCTTTCCCTGATGGGGGCTAGATGGGCCTTTTGTTGTGCACTAAATAAACTCACAAAAGGCTGCCTGCATCCTTTTCCATCCTAAAGGAGCTCAATTGTAACTCTTTGTTGGCAAAAGCCAACAAACCTCAGTGGTCTTTCAGCTCCCAAGATTAGTAGTCAATGGTTGGGATACTTTATTTATTTTACCCTGGGCCTCTTGAATGCTTTTTAGGACAGATACTGCTTCCAAGAACTTCACATATAGGCTCCTATTTAACCATGTTTTTAATCACATGTTGCAGACTCTGGCTGTGTCACTGCCAGAGGATGAGCGCTGCTGTTTTTGGAGAAGTACCAGCTCAGTGCTGTGCTTCTGCACAGGTGGTGGCCTTTCAGCGAGAAGGCTGTGGGGTAGTCACAGGGTCATAGAGAACCTGAGCTGGAAGGAACCCGCAAGGATCATTGAGTCCAACTCCTGGGTCCGCCAAGGACCAACCAAAAAAAATCAGCCCATGTGTCTGAGAGCAGTGTCCAAACACTTCTTGACCTCCACCAGGCTCGGTGCAGTGCCCACATCCCTGGGCAGCCTGTGCTAGTGCCCGACCACCTCTGGGTGCAGACCCTTTCCCTAACCCCCAGCCTGACCCTCCCCTGTCCCAGCTCCATGCCGTCCCCTCGGGTCCTGTCGCTGTCCCCAGAGAGCAGAGCTCAGCGCCTGCCCCTCCGCTCCCTGTGAGGGAGCTGCAGGCCGCCATGAGGCCTCCCCTCGGCCTGCTCTGCTCAGGGCTGAGCAAACCCGGGGACCTCAGCCGCTCCTCATACGTCTTGTCCTCCAGACCCTTCACCATCTCTGTAGCCCTCCTTTTGGACACTCTAGCAGCTTCATGTCTTTCTTATACTGTGGTGCCCAAAACTGAGCACAGGGCTCGAGCTGAGGCTGCAGCAGAGCAGGACAATCCCTTCCCCGCCCCGCTGGCAGTGCTGTGCCTGACGCACCCCAGGGTACGGTCGATCCTCCCGGCTGCCAAGGCTCACCTCTGGCTCATGTTCAGCTTGCTGTTGACCAAAACCCCCAGATCCCTTTCTGCAGGACAGAATCCAGCACTTGCTCTTCTTGTTAACCCTCACAGTGTTGGTGGTTGCCCAGCCCTCTGATTTGTCAAGTTCTCTCTGCAAGGCCTCTCTGCTCCTGCGTTCAAGTCATTTATGAAAGCATTAAAGAGAACTGGCCCTAAAAAGGAGCCCTACAGAACCCCAGTTGCTGTTACTAACCTAAGATTCTCCTGGGGCCCTAAAGCCTCATGTTCTCTGAGGCACTTGTAGCAGTCACAGGGAAGCCACGTGCCAGTCTGGCGTAGATGAGCAGGGGAAAGCTGACGTTCCTGGTTCCCAGGAAGCCAGAGCGATGTCTCCAGGTACCAATATCTGTATTTAATGACCCCTTGGCTCACTTTGCCATGGAGCACGCAGTTCTCTTACACCAGGGAAATCTGTCTCTAGTGTTTAAAGCTGCAGTGAGCTTCTGAGGTGCTTACAAAACTGTGCTTGTACGGGGTGTTATTTGTTCCTTTTCTGATTAAAAGCATTGCCTGGCTGTTGTTAATGCTACTTTTCTTTCAAACAGGATTTCCTTATCGCTTCATCAAAAGATTTACATATGGGTTTTCCAGCAGATGGAAGGAATACGTTGAGGAGTTACTTGAGGAAAGAAGAAGGTAAGTCCATTTCACTGCAGTGCTCTTAAGCATTACTTGATTTTTAAGAACGTTGCACTAGTGGAGGATAAAAGATTGCAGATGCAGGTATGAAGACTGCGATCCTGGCAAATTCTGGTCAGCAGGTTGGAAAAATACCCTTTTAGTAATCTGCATTATGCTGGTTTGGTTTTGTTCCACCCAGTTACGTAGTCTTAGGATCAACACAGGCGCAGGGCTTCACTAATTTAGTGGCTTGAATGGTGTCAGTATGGATAGAGCTGCACCGTGCTGTTGGGCTTTTGCTGGGGTGGGGAGAAGCTTCAAGTCTACATAAGTTAATGCGTTGTTAAAGGTCAACTGCTTCGGGTGTTTATGATTCTTTTTTCTTAAACTCTAAATCATTAGGAAAGAACGCAAACAAAGTATTGGTGAGAGTGAAAGTGAAGAGAGTGACTCGGTGGTGGGTTTGGATGTGTTGGAAAACGCAAAAGGCCCAGCAAGACATGTAAAGAAATCTGAAGCGAGAAACGCTACTTATGAAGTAACACCAAAGAATGATGAAAACACTTGTGGGTATTTACAACGCTATTCTCTAGAAAAAATAAATAAATTGAAAGCTGTTTCCCCAGCAAAAGATACCTGCTTGTTCTCTTCCTTGTTGATTTGTCTGTAGGTAAGAGGTAACTAATCGGGTGAAGGGTTCTTTTGTTTACGTTCACTTGAACTTCGGTAATCAAGAGCACTGACTGACATTGTTTGGTTTGCTGATGCACAAAGAAGAGGTGCTGGTCAGGTGCTGTTCTGAGGAAGAACCCTGGGAAAAGGCGCGGGAATCTACTTTGGTCTGTAGTAGCTGAAAGGAATGGCTCCAGAACTGTTTATTCTGACAGCAAACTTGAGTTATTTTTTTTCCAGCTGCTATATTGCATATCGTACTCTCTTTTCAGTCCCCTGGGATGTCTTTGGGATATAATCTCTCCATCGAGGCTCTGTCCTTGGGATTCCTCCCCTACAGTGCCATTCCCCCTCTTTTTTGGCTGCCTTAGTTTTAACTCCTCCTTTGAATCTTTTCCTAGAGTGTGTTTATTTTATGGCATCTTTAATGTTTTTGCCTCAGTTGGACAGAATGGATTGTAGAAAAATTCCTTACTTTTTCTTTGTTTCCAAAGGAAATGGTTGTGAAGCCATAACCCGATGATCAACATGTTTTTTCCTTGCCAATCTTGCTTTACCTTGCACACCTAGCTTCATTAAGGACACTAAGAGCTTTGGGTTTTTAACCTTGCCTTCTTTTTTATTATCTTGTCATAGGCTTCAGCAGGGCTTTGGCCAAATCTCATTGGACTATTTGTTAATACTGTAATCAGATTTTCTTGCTAATACTATTAAACCTGTTTTTTTTTCTCTAATTACAATTGGGATTTTTTGTGTGACACCTTTTCTTTGTTGTTCTAATCCCCTGTGTGACTTTTAGATTATTCATAGCCTTGTAAACAAAGTAAAACTAAAAAGTTCACAGCAGTGCAGACTATAAATCACGAAAATTATTGCTTCAGTCTTGTTAAAGTATCCTTACTTCTAACCTGAACCCTTTAACAGAACATCCTTACTTTGTGGTAAGTTTCCTATTTTCTGTGTAGTTGATGCAAATGAACAGGTTTAACTACGTTATTGCTCCTGTGCCTGTGAAGTGTGCAATGGTGAGTTTTCAATACAAAATATTTATGGAAAAAACTGAAATTCCTTGTTTTTCTCGTAGACATAGTGCCAAGACACAGTTCCATATTGAACGACAGAAATGGAATTTACACTCGTAGCGGCCGTCTTGTTAAACCACCGTTAAGTTTCTGGTGTGGGCAGCGTGAGTTTGTCGATCAGAATTTAAACGTTACTATAGAACAAGGAGGAGTAGATTATCTGAGCATAGTAAGTGTCTTTTGCATGTTGTTACTTACACATTGCTTTAAATTGAATTATTATTGAATAACCTTGGATATGTAGTTAACTGATAGGAACAGTCCAGCTCCAGTAAGTACCTGAAGAAGCAGGACATTTTGAAAACATTATAAAAATGTTAAAAAAAAAAAAAAAAAAACAACAGTCTGAATTGTCAGATAGTTGTCATCTGTGAAGTGGGGATAATGGGGAATTACTGCTGAGAAACAGTCTGTCTCGAAAGATCAGGAAATTGGCACAGGTGGGTCACGGAGTTTCCTAGGAAAACACTCGCAGAGTCCCTCTGCCACGTTTAATCACCCAAGGGGTGATTGCTGCAGGCAAGTTTTTGTGTTCTTGCTGCTGTTGTCAGCTTTCCCATTCCTGTGTTTCACGTGTGTTAGGACTAGGTATTTCCTCATTTCTTATATCGTCACCTGTCCAGATGACCCCTCTCTTGATTGGGCTGGGCTGTTTTTATTTATTGTGACACTTCACCAACTCTGATAATATTTTGATAATGGGAGTGAAGTTTGTGTGAGGGAAGGCAGCGTTCTTTGCAGCAGCTGTCTTTTTCTTAAGATCAAGTGGCCATATGGAAGGGGGAGTGAACTAAAACTTGTCATCAGCACCAGCAGTGTAATTTACCACAAACTCAAACAGCTGTAGATCTTGAGATTTTAACCCAATTTTTAGAGTATTTAGAGGGAGTCTGGCTAAGTTGCCTTGGTCACATGCACTTGTGCTCATCAAACAGTACTTACGAGACAGAAGGGACAGTGTAGGTGTCTTAAATCTCCCCACCGTGTAAACATTTGGCTTTTTCAGAGCTGACATCAGTAGGCTTGATCAGTAAACTCTAGCAGAAGTTGAGATTAAATTGTTTTATTTTAAAGTTGTATAGTACTGAAAAATCCAAAAAGAACACCCCTAAGACGGAGAAAGAGGATGCAACGAAGGCAGTGGAAGAAAAAGCAAAAAGCAAAGATAAAGGTAAAAAAAAGATGGGTTTTGTTCCTTTTGTTTAAGTTATTGACTGGAATCAATGGGATTATGTGGTGGGTGTTGGGGCAATGTGGTGATGTCTGGTTAATGCAATAAATTTATTTAAATTTTCTAACGATCATTTGCTTCTTCTATGAAGAATTATCAGAGTAGCATTAATGCCTAGTTTTACAGCTCAAAATGTTTTTAAACTTTTTCTTTAACTACATGACGGGAATGGACAGATTTCTTTCCAGAAGTTAAAATGAAAGGATTATGATGTTTTTTGTTTTTTTTTTTTAAGTACCTGATCTCTCAGCATGGCTATTACGTGCAACTTAAGGTAGCCGACCCGTCCGGCTATCGGTCTGGCTTTGCTTTTCAAGCTGGATGAATTCGATGAAATGAAATGCCTACATAGGTACACACACAAAAAAAGTACTGACGGTTTTAAAGCCTTTATTTTTAATAAAATTTGGGAAGTGATAGCACCCTGAAATCAATCTTAAAAGCAGCAGTAATGTTTTTTACAGAAATTATTTGTAGTGCAGATAAAGCTTTTGGGATGTGAATGTTTGCTTGATCTCAGTTGTAGCATTTCAGTAATGTTTTCTGTTTATTATTTGATTCTCTATCTGCTCAAGACTTTAACATTCTCTTTTGTAGCCTTGATAATCCTAATTCTTCCAGTAGTCTGGAGGCATTCTGTCATGGGAGCGAACTGGGCAGGAACTGGAAGTCTCCTTTGCATGCGGAATCCTACCTGCTGCCGGCTGTACTCCCTCTGAGCAGAGGAAGGGGCATTTGCTCAAAATGAATTCACTGCTTAGAACTGGTTTCATGCTGCATGCTCTTTGTACAAGCTGTGTGTAAAGGTATTTTCACAGCTTCTTGACTGCAGTGCCCGGGAGTGGCCTGCTGCTGGGAGGCAGCGTCCTGCCTTTTTATTGCATAGCCTTGTCTTCCTGCAAACTTTTCATCATGAAGACATAGGAATGCATGCATCAGGGCAGAAGGTCTTTACTTAATCTGCCTGAGAGATGTTTACAGGAAAGGAGGTAGTGAACCCAGGAAGCTTTGCTAAGGTGCTGGTTTTACTCGGTCAGGTTTGGTGAAGTTATGGACACCCCTAAAAAGCAGAAGTGATTTTGCAGCTACCATCGGGCAGGTCTTTGGAAGTGGGTTGCAGAGTACCTGTGCTTATGCCTCTCTTTAATGGTGGAGGGACAGTACAGTGTGGGCTGATGTTTCTTAGCATCATCAATTTCATGCTCCTTAAGAGCATTAAAATTAATAAAAGCATTTGGTGTGTTCCAGAGGGAAGCAGTATTTAAATTATTTTCATGTTCCAACATGATCATTTCATGAAATGTCGCCTTGTCCTGAAGAACTGCAGTGTTCTGGTAGCTGGGGGAAAGGCTTCTGCAGAGCCTGGGGAGCTCAGAATGGAGATGTGCTGCTTGTGCCTTCCTGCAGACTACACTCGGCGTACCAGAAAGGAGTTTGCAGACCATAACGAATGCAGGAAGCTGGTCTTGCTCGTCTGAGAGTATGGGAATGATCTACATTGCAGTGGGTCATCATATACTGATGTCATCTCTTTCAGGGAAAAACAGTCAAAAAGGAGTAAGTTCCAAAAAAGAAGCAAAGTCTACTGGAAGCAAGGAAGCCAGGCGCTTTGTTTCAGATGACGATGAATGCGATCGTGCAATGAAGACTAATAAAATTAAAAGACAGCTTTCTGTTGAGGCAACTTGCTTAAATACTGAAAACAAGAACAAGTACAACAGTAACAGCAGAACCACGAGAAAGGAAGAGACGACAAGTCGGCAGGCTTACGAGTACTCTTTAAGGTCAGCCAAACAACTTCATCAAGACAAGCCTTTAACAGAAGGATCCTCAAGCCAAGATGAGGAAGAATCCAGTGAGGATGTCCCATTGTCTGTCAAAAGGAAAACTAGACCTTCAGTGCAAAAAGAGAGTCAAAACTCCAAATCTTCCTCTCACTGTAAAAACTTACAGGACGGTGCCAATACGGTGCCATGTGAACAAAGGGACGTTAAACGTGCTGCTGCTGCTGCCTCCCATGGTGTGCAGCTGAGGCAAAGGGTGCCTGAGTACGCTGACAGCTCTTCTGAATTGCTTGAAGAAAAAACATCCAGCGAGTCCAGTGCTTCCCATCTGTCTGAGGCAATGAGGACAAGAAGCAGAACCAATGCCCCAAAGCATTTGTTTGGACTTGACACTAAGTTTGACAACAAAGATGGGGAATTTCACATAATGGAGAAGAAATCAAAAGCATCCAATAAGAAACCAAGCCGTGCTGCTTCTCATACTGCCAGGTCTTCAGCAGCAAAATCAAGAGAACCTGAGAAGGAAAAGGTGCAGAAGCCTCTCGGATTTCTTCTAAGGACAACTGATGTCTGGTCTGAAAAGGAATTACAAAAGCTGCACAGGCAAGTGGTTCCCTTGTCCTCAAAGGGCAAAGTTTCCCTCTGGCATCCGGAGGCATAACACACCAGAGTGCTTTGGATGGTCGATGAATTTGCATTTTTCAGATTTTTGGTTTTGAGAGTCAGTTTCTTTCAGATTATTTTAAGGGTTTCCTTTATGCTTTAATTTCCTTTTATAAAATACATTTTGTTATCAAATTGAAAAATAGTAAAATAAAGGAGACCCCATAAGTTTTCTAAAATAACTGTAATGTGTGAGCCTGGAGCTGCCCCTACCGCAGCATTAAGCGAGAGGAACACAGTTAGCAGCTAGGATTTTGTGATTCACTGTTCCTCTACCCGCTTCTCAAATACACCTACTTACTTTTAGCGTGATAGATATTTATTTGAATAAAACTGAAAAGCATGACTTGGTAAATAATATCGTAAAAGAATTTGTATTTATGATTTGGCCAGTAAGGAGAGAGATTCTCTCGCCCAATGGAATAAAATATTAGAGATGTGCTTATGTATTTAAGTTTTGTGGAGGGGAGAATAACCACAAGAATGTTAAATTAATGCACAATCCAATGACTTAAACTGGTTACTGGCTACTGGGCAGTGTTTAATATATAATTGGGTTATAAAATAACCATGTTTCATTTTGTTTTTCTTAGATTAAAAGCCTGAAAAAAGGTTTGAGTTAGTGACCTGGGGCAGGGGGGAAACCTGCTGGAAATAAGGATGAAATATATCTTGTAACTGCTCCATTAGCATAAATTACTGCAATAAAGTTGTGCGTGTTTCAAAGTGTCTGGATGCCATCAGAGACGAGATTCTTTACATCCAGTGCACGGTGCTCCTCCTAGGAAGGGAAGGGCAGGCTCGGGGCAGCTCGCTCGGCAGTTTGGCGCAGACTGTGGGGCATGCAGGAGGTTGTGGTTTTGTTCCCTCGGCAGGGCGGTCGCTTCACTTCCAAAGCACAGGAACGGTTTCTGGGTGGAGGTAGCGATGGCCGTGGGGTCTCGTTCTGCTGAAGAATGCCATCAGAAATACACGGAGGAACAACAGACAAAAGCTTCCAAAAGACGTGCCACAAAGGCCACCACTTCAGGAAAAGCAGAACAGAAAGGTACCGACCTCTTGGTTCTGAGTATAATTTTCTCTTCACCTAATTTTCAAGTCAGTGTTCGTTGTGCAATAGGAGAGGCAGCCACAGCACACACACCTAATATAGGAGCAGTAAGGAGATTCCACCCTTTAGTGTTTGGACCAGAGTCCTGTAGTGAAGGAGGCAAACTTCTCCCGTACAAAGGTTTGTTGTAGAGCTTGAAGGATGTCGTAAATGACTGCGGCAGTGACAAGAAAAAAAGGGCAGTTTAGAGTTTTTGAGTTCCTGCTGTGACAGGAAGGCTTAAACTTTGCCACCTAAGAGCAAACAGCTCTTCACATCTCAACAGGCTGCTGGAGGCCTGGTGGGTGGTAAACTGCTTGGACAACCCTGCCCAGACAGGATAACGGGGTGCTTGAGTGCACCTGGGACAAAGCGCAGCAAGAACCAAACAGTTCTCTTGTGTTTGGCAGCTGCCTGCCTCGCACTGTTTCCTGTCCAGTTCAGAACCAGTAATTTGTGGTTAAGGATAGCAAGTGTGCCCTGGGGTGAAACGCACAAGAAGCTCATAAAATCAGAGAATATCCGGGTGGGAAGGGCCCCACAAGGGTCATGGAGTCCAACTCTTGGGTCCCCAAAGGACCAACCAAAAATTAAAAAAAAAAAAATCAGACCATGTCTGAGAGCCGTGTCCAAACGCTTCCTGACCTCCAGCAGCTCAGCGCAGTGCCCACGTCCCTGGGCAGCCTGTGCCAATGCCCGACCACCTCTGGGTGCTGAACCTTCCCTCAGCACCCAGCCTGACCCCCCCCAAAATGTACGCAATATGCTGATCCAAGCATGTTTCCAAGCTCAATCCTTTCACCAATGAGGTTATAATGATGCATTATTTAGCTGAGGAATGCTCGGTAATAGCTCCTGTAGCCAACAAGAGCATCCATCGCTCGGCCGCTGGAAGCTGAAGCTTTAGGTCTTGCACAGCCATGGGTGAGGTGACCCCAGTGCTGCTTCTCGGTGCTTAAACTTCTGCATTGCTCTGTGTAGGGAATGCACCGACAGTTTTTCTCTGCTTGAATGGGGTGATCCAGGTCACCCAGTCTCTGAAGTTCACGCAGGAGTGCTTGAGGCCACTTGTGCAGCCTCTGTTGTGGAGTCCAGACCGGGGGTGGGCACGGCAGGTTTCCCTGCCCTTAAAGTCAGGGGATCGTGACTTTATTAAGGCTTGAAAAAAGCAGGCCGAGTTCAAGTGCAGAACAATCTGCTTTCTTTTTACTTGACTGTTTCTTTGAAGCATTTGGGGCAGTTGCAGAATTCTTGTGAGAATCTACTGGACATCAGCTTAGTAGTACATTGTATTCAGCTGATGGTGATATTATTTTTCTCAAGCATGTTGGAGCACAGGTAGAAACCACCTCACGTTGACTGACACTGGCTCTGTTCTCCATAATACTTAGCCAAGGATTCTGCTTGGCAGCTAGGAGCTGGTCCTTGGCTTTCTCTCAGAAGGGGAGCATATCCCAGTAAAGATGCATCTCAGCACAGATGACAAAATATTATTTTGTTCTTCTGAAAATCTCAACTAGAGACTTATTTTTATTTTTTACTTGACCATCTGCGTAAGCAGCCATTTTAGCTTTTGAGTGTTTAAAGATCAGGGGATAGGGAAGGTGCTCTCCTAAACTTGCCCAGAGAGTAGCCAGGAATGGAAAGTAGGGGACTGGAATTAGAAGCAGCAGTGACAAAAAATGTATTAGAGAACACATCAGTGAGGAGTTCTGAGTGGTTGAGATTTGCAGAGGCAGAACCGTGAGCACCACGTCTCAGACGAGCACTCCACAAAGCCTCTGTCGAGGATGCCAGCTGGTTCCCACCTGCCTGTGCAGCACAGCCTTTGTGTTTGAGCACTTGATGCTCCTCGATGTGGTGTTAATTTGTAGTGTCTTTTGTCTTCGGAACGCAGGTGCATGGCTAATTCTGTTAAATCATGATAACGACACTTGCAATGGCCGTGTAAGGCTCTAGAGTAAGTTTCTGATTCAGATGTAGGAGAGAAATTGTTTGAAAGTTGTATAGAAATCCAAAGGATCACAAAGAGGCTTTAAGAAATTTCCTCAAGAGGGCTTTATCTCTAGCATTGATTACAGTTAGCTAATTTTAAAACCATGCTGCATAACAAATGGCTTAGAAAAATTACTGCTTTGATTCACGTAGGTAAGAAAGAACCAGTTATGATAACTGCCAAAGTGGGAACCTTCAAAAGAAAACAGCAGATGAGAGATTTCCTGGACCATTTGCCAAAGGACAACCATGATGATATCTTCACTGCAACACCCTTTCAAAACAGAAGGGTGAAGGTAAATCTGGGAGAACTCCATACATACTGATGGTTTCTGGTTCGTGTTTCAAGGTTGTGCTCCAACTCTGCCGGCTCCGTGCCAGCAACAAACCCTTTCCTGTGCTTTTGGGAGAGGAGGTTCCTTTACTGCACTCCGTACTGGAGGACTGTGGGGATGTGTGGGGCATGGCTCGTGCTGCTGAGCGGTGCTGCTGAAGGCAACGAGTGCTGCCAGCCTGCAGCAAGGGGCCTCGCCCTCAGTGCTGCAGTGATGCTGCTTGTCTGGGGGATGCTCCTTAGATCCTTAGGCTGTGGAAATGGGGATACCTGACAGGAAGTTTTGCTTTCCCTCCCCTCAGCACATCTCAGATTTCAAAGCAGTTTCCCCTCAATGCTGTGGGAGCTCTGTCACCCTCTCGCCCTGCCCCTTGCTTTTTGCTGTTGTTTTCTCTCTCCCTCGTTTCCTCAGTTAGACTCATTTTCAGTAACCACAGCACAACAATGCATCCTGTATGTTAAGACTTGCTTCGTTTCTTCATTTAATTCTTCTCATTTTTAAAGAGAAACCACTCACTTATCAAGATAATTTTATTAATTTATTTATACATGCCTCTAGAGAAATTTTCAAGTACATCTCATGATGTGTTTTGCTGTCTGACCAGACTAGCTCCAACTATTAACACTGGGTCCTTGGCTCCAGCAGGGACTCCAAACAGCACCTGAATGTCTTGATACATTTGTTCTTTTCTGGTGTGTTTGTTTGGTTTTTTTTGTAGCAACACTTCATTTCTTATTCTGGCACATACCCAAAAGTAGAGCAACACGGTAGCTCACAGGAAAGTCCTGATTTAAGCACTGGTAACTTCATTGCTTTCTGTAGAGTGCAGTGTGTGGAGATGGCCCCATGACTAACACAGGCAGGTTGGTGTGGAATAATCAGTGCATCCATGGCCAAGCCATCCTCGTTTGCAAAGGGATTCCCCGGGAGACTGCCATTTGGTAGGATACAGTTTCAGCCAGTCATGAAAAGCACTTTCCATCATTTTTTTCTTCTTCTGGATTCAAATAATTTTACTTAGTGTGAGCTGTGCAAACGAAACGAGCCTCCTGTTGTGGTTTGTGGTGAGAGGTGTCCCTGCAGAGGGAAATCCTTATTTAGGAGCCACGAGTGGCGTTCTCTTCTGTGAGCTACTCAACCCCTCCCTGAAGCCATCAGACTTCCCACACCTCCGGTTCCATGGGGCAAGCTCGGGAGCTGAATTTGCTACGTGATGAATTTTCATCATTTGTTCTGCACCTGCTGACTTCATCCCCCTCTCCTCATGGGGAGGAGATGGCGCACAGCTGTGCTCATGCCTGTCCCCTTTCCTAGCACCCACTGCTGTTTCTTGTGTGGAAGTTAGTCTGTGCTTTTGAACGTTTGTGTTGCTCCTCTCTGAACCTTTCCATTGCCCCTCTCTCTCTCTCTTCAAAACGGAAGGACCACAGGTTCACCGAGTATCCTGAAATCTTCCTCCTGAGTAGTGATGGTCAACTCTGAACTAATAGTAATCAGATTTATTTTTTTTGATGTGTAGTAGCAGCCAAAAGAAGGCCAGCAAAATGCTGGGCATCCACAGGAGCATTAAAAGTAAGACCAGGCCAGCACTTGGCTGCTATGTGGGGTCCTTGCATGCCTGTGCTCTGTATGCTGTGTTCAGAGAGAGACGTGGATTCGGGAAAAGCAGCCCAAGGAGCAAGGGGCTGGGGTGGCTGCCTGTGGAGAGAATGAGTCTGGGACTCCTCCCTGTGGGGAAGAGGCACACAGCCGAGGCTCACATCACCAACGGGCTGTCTGCGATGGCCGCGCTGAAAGAACCCCGAGACACCTCTTAGAGGACTGCAGAAAAGGGCAGGTCATTGACTGCTCTGTTGTGGTTTTGTAGTTGCCAATGTTCCCGGGAAGCCACGAGGATGACGATGACGACTTCGCACTTACGGACAACCCAATCACACCTTCCTCAGCGCTCTTCCCTCTGGCAAAAACCCCTGAGTGCGATCACATCAGCCCTGGCATGCTGGGACCTATCAACAGGTAGGAGCTCTTACTGCTGCTCCTCTGCTAGCGCTTTCCTTTCTCATCTTCCCAGGGACAGTTTTGTGTCTTCTGAGAAAGATCGCTTCACTTCCAGTCTTAGAGCGTGTGGATTAAATGCCGCTGTCCCTTAGGTGTTTGTTTGGAGAAAGCTCTTTCATGTGGCAGTGCGTGCACTTTGGGCTACTCAGCTGAGTGTGGACAAGTAAAACGTTGCCCATTGCCTGTCCTTTACTCTTGGAGAAGGCGATGCTTTGGGACTTCAGCCTCGGTACAGGTCTCCCTGCTCATTCTGACTCTTAAATCTGTTAATCCAATTGCTTCAGGCTTTACTGAAACAAATTTGAAATAGGTGGCATATTTATCTAATGGATGAGAAATGAACATCTGTGAGGATGACAAAGGTTTGTTGTCTGATATTTGCATTAAGAGTTTATCGCATGTGCTCTACTTAAACACTTCTGCACTGAGCCATACTCCCAGAGCTTGTTACAATGAACTGACCAACAACTGTTTTTAATGACCGTGCTAATTTTCTGTCTGAATTAGAACTGTGTGTGTAACACAGCTGTGGCTGTGTCCCACTGATGCCCTGAGCAGAGCGCACCAGTGACACTAACTTGCTTGGTGGCCTTCACAGGAACGACTACGACAGGCACGTGTTCAGGATGCAGAACGCGCAGGGCAGGAGAGGCACCTGGGACAAAGTGAAGAAGAAGCCGGTAACGCTGCTTCCCTGTTCCCCTCGAGCAGTGCCAAGCTCTGCTGAGCAGCAGGCAAAGGAATCCCTGGATCACAGAGGAGTCCTTATACTGACACAAAACAGGAGCCCTGCCCTGATTCATGCCCAAATTCTGGTTTGAATCTACACAGATTTTGGAGAAAAGTTACTTTTATTATTATTCAAAATGTCTTTTTTCAGGGCTTGTCACTGCTTTTGAATTCTGGATCTTTCAGATTGGTTAAGTTCCCGTTACTTTCTCCTGTAGAGTGGGAGTGGAAACAAGGCTCCTTACCGTGCACCCTGAATTTCTGTATTTATTCCTTTGGTGTCCTTGGTTTGGTAATTCTCCTGGTTTTTCCATGAACAACTGAGATCCCAGAAGCAGAAACATGTCACTAGTTCAGTGAAACATTTTATGGTAGCTAAGTAGCTTAAATCTTGAGTGAAAATGTAGCACAGCAGTAGGGCAACTTTAATGGCATACTGAGTTTGCCTGTTCCTTCCCCCCCCATAATATTTCACATTCTCCTTGTGCTGATGCCGTGACTGCTGTTTAAGTGGAGACTTTTTCCTTTTTGCCAGGCTGGAGCTGCATTTGGTACACCAGCTTCAAGCAGACCCAAGTTTACTTTCAATAAAAGTAAGTAGTTTTGTTTCTCCTCCTTCACTCGCTCACTTCCACATTGCCATTGGCTCGTGGCTGTGGGCATCTTAGCTTTGGACCTTCTGTAACTGCATTTCCAGCTCAGGCACACACGTTAATGATCCCCTCCCTGTTTTTCTTATTGCAGAGGTGAGAGAGGCATCTGTTGCAGGGAAGCTCTTCATGCCTGATGCAGCAGATTCATCAGATGAAGAGGAGGAAGATTCTTATTTTTCTCTTTAATGAACTTTGGAGGTTTTATTAGTTCAACATTTGTAAACTTCTTGTACAGAAAGTCACAAGGAAGGCCCTTAGCCACCCCTCTGGCATGTTGTTCTTGTGGCCCTGTATTAGAGCCCACTTTGGAAAACTCGACCTGCAGTGTCTCTGTGGGGAAAACACGTTCCTGCTGCCCGGTCAGCAGTGAGGGTGGCAATTTTTCATGTGTACAAAGTGCAACTTTCTTGCCTAGGCTCCTTCCTTCCTTTGTCCTGTTTTTCCTTGCAAAGGGGAAAGGGAGAATGTAGTCTGATACTAATTCTTTACAAGTTTTTATGAGTTCATTTTAAGAAAAAAGCTCTTTTACTGTACAGTAACTTTAAAACAGCACTCTTTATAAATAACGGGAATCACCTTTTACTTTGCTCTCCTGAGAATCTAAATTTTTTACCTTAATGTAATAAAGAAGATACCAAGTGTCTGACAACAGTATTATGAATATGTAGAAAAGCAACTACCTGACATTTTTAGGCACAGTCCTGTAAGCATTCCCCTTTTCTTTTAAAATTACAATTCCTGTCCCCTACAAGGGATTCTAAATATTTTTAGTGGTAGTACAGAAGAAAAATCTTTGAGCATATGTTTCCTCTGAACAGTAGGTAGGGGAAAAAAATCATTTGTTGTCCTTCTGCACACGAACTTCCCCTCCAGGCTCTCACTGGAGTGTTTCTGAGCACTGAAGCATGGGAGACCTGCAGGCTCCATCCTCAGGCTCCACGCCTGGCATGCTGATGCTGGGTGTTACCTTCCTCTTGCTTCTTATTGGGAAAACCCTGACAGCACAGGCAGAGAAACCCTCAAACAGTATGAAATAAGCTCGAAAGACTTCTGGTTGGGTTGAGCCACTCTGAAAACTTACGCTGAGCTCTGTCAGGCTCTTTCCTCTTCCCTTCAGTAGAGGCTGAGAGCCTCGCCCAGGCAGGTGGGGGCCCAGAGCCGGAGCACTCGGGGGGCTGAGCTGGGCACAGGGACACGGCCAAGCTGGGGCCGGGGGGCTTGGCCTCTGCTGGGAAGCTGACTGGTGAGCACGGTAATTTCTGCACAGGTAACTGCAGGTAAGAGAACTTTGCCTGAATCTCTACCCTGATTAGTCGCACAGCCTTAGTCCAAGCAGTGAACACGTTGGCCTGTGGGCCTCGCCCTGACCTACTTCAGGCCTTCGCAGGCATGGGCCCGCATTACAGCGAGGAGGGGCACTGGGAAACTGCTCTGGGGGAGAAAAAAACAAAACAACAACCTGGAGAGGAAAGAAGCTCTGTAAAGGGAAGCAAGGCGGGAGGCTAAGGGGCTGCAGCTTACCTTACTCCTTTTCAGCCTGGAGGAGTTGCAGCACCTTCCTGTGTGTGTGGCCAGGTCCCCTGTGTCTCCTGGCCTCCAAGGCACAGGAGGCTGATGGCAGCTCCGTGTGCTGCGGCGTTTGGCCTTGTCCCAGCTCCTCTTTGGCCCTCCGAAGCAGCGCTGAGTACAGCTGGCTCACCTCTAGGCAGCCGCGCTTTGCCCAGCTGGGCCTCAAGGCTGTGAGGTTGGGTTTTATTTTATTCAGCTCAGCACCGCTGGCTGGCAGCCGGCCCGTTCCTCTGCACAGACCCTGCCTTCTATCCCGGCCCCACACAGCCCAGCATGCATTAAGCACGAGGATTTACTGCTGTTAAAGCAGCTCCTTGATTCCCTGCAGGCTTTGCAAACAAGGATGGCTCCAGGAGGGAACAGGAAGGATTAAAAACTGGTTATTTCCAAGTAGCCACAGCGTGGCAGCAGCAGGCTGCGTGTGCTGCACAGCCTTTGCAGGAGGCTGAACATGGGTGGGTGGCTCCTGGGGGGCTCCCTGTGCCCAGCGCAAGGTGGCCGCCCCAGGGCAGGAGGTGAAGAGGCAGCAGCAGTTACAGGGCAGGGCCAGGAGAGCTGAAGAGGTGGCAGCTGCAAGGCCACCTGGAAGCAGGTGTACTTACTGCGGCTCAGTGTCAGACCTTTGGGAAAGCAGAACCCAGCAGCAGACTGAGGAATGCCTGACGTGCTGATTCATTGGGCACCGCAGCGCATGGGACGTACCCGCAGGTGGGCTCCTTCCCCTCCTCGCCGCCTGTCTGCCTAAGCCAAAGCGTTCTACTTTGCTGAAACACTGCAGCAATTATTTTAGAAGGCGTTTTGTTACGCACCTGAGCAGCAAACACAAATCAGCCCTGCCCCCAGAGCCACGGGCCCCATTCTGCCCCCCAGCCACCATGAGTGGCCCAGCAAGGACGGCGCCTTGTGCTAAGGCACACAGCAACAGGAGTGGTCCTGGCATGCCGAAAGCCCGACATGTCTGTGAGGATTTATTTACAAATTTACAGTGACTCAAAACTCAGTAAAGTGCAAGTGAAATAAAACAGCCTGAGGCTCCCAGACACCCCCGCGTCTCGCTCCTCAGCTCCTGGCGGGCGCGTGGCTTTTCCCCCTGGCGCAGAGGCTGTCGGGCAGCAGCTGCACGTCGCAGCCGTGGTGCAGGTAGCGGAAAATCTCCTCTGCCTTCTGCCGGCTGACCTGGGCGCCCGTGGCGATGTCCAGCGGGGAGCTGTAAGGCAGCACAGCGAGGGCACCTCAGCGGCAGCTCGCCCCACGTCAGGTGTGAGGGCTGCAGCAGGAATGCCAGCACCGCTGCTGTGACCCTTCCTGGGTTTCTGAAGGGTCCCAGGAGACCCCAGCAAGCCCCGAGACAGCTGCAGGGAAACCAGGAAAGGAAAAGGAGCAGCGGTAGGGACAGAGGAAGCAGAGTCTGTGTCATAGCCCCCGTGTGCTCAGCTTGGAGAGACAGAAGTGCATCAAGGACAGGGCAGGGCTGATGCAGAGACAGGACAGCTGGGGGGAGCTCTGGGAGTGAGGTGCAGGGAGGCTCGCCCAGCCCAGCACGAGGCACAGAGAAGGGAAGGGAAAGGCAGGCCATGAACTTGCCCCACATTTCTGCTGTTACCTGTTGATCATCTTCTTCACAGAGCCAAAGCGGTGGCACATGTTGAGAGCAGCCAAATAGCTGATGTTGGGAATGCTCAAGTAGAAGTTGAGCTGCTCCTGTTTGCGACCCTCCACCTCCACTGGCACGCTGATAGCGGCGTTTTTGCGTTGCTCCACCAGAGCCAGGTCTTTCAGCAGACTGGCAGTTTCCTCCTGGCAAGAACTAAAAAGAATTCGGACCCCAGCCTGGACCAAGGCTGAGAGCACGCCATCATAGTACTGCGTCCTCTGGAAAAACCTCGACGTTTCTCCTGCAGTCACAACAAAGATCAATCTCACTGAGTTGTCTCTAAGTCCTGAATTACCGTGAGGAAATGCAATGTGAATCATTTACAAGGAAATCAGCTCAAAGAACCCTGCTAGGAGAATTCACAAAAAACAAGGTGGTGGAAAACTTGTCAAGGAAAGGAGGTTGGAGGAGCTGTGGGAGCAGGGTTTCCCTGGTTATCTGAGAGGCGGAGTTTAGGAATTAACAGTGAAAATGTAAGTTAGATACGGAGATCCTTAGGCCGGAGGACTGAGAGGAACACGTACATGGCATGTGATGAGCAACAGGACAGGCCAAAGAAAGCAGAAGGGACTTTGTAAAGCTACAAAAAAAAAAAGAAAAACTTGAGGTCTGTCAGCTGAGAAATGAGCAGCATTCTAGAAACAGTGTAATGAGAAAAACTGGAGAAAACTGATGAAAATAAATGACAGTGGTGGTGTAAAAAGGCAACCCAAACCCAAACCGCTTATCTACAGCCACCGCACACAAACACCCTCCCTGAGGACCAACAATTTCAGGTCCAGTTCTATCCTTGCTTTCATATCTGAACTACCAATAATTTAGTTTCTGTCACAAAACCAAAGCTCCATCTGCAGCAGTTCCATTTCAGTCCCGACATTTTACCTTCTGGCACACCTGCAATTTAATCGAAGCTGCGAGCAGCAGATTCATCATCTGTGGAGCAGGTGCAGGAGCTCACACTTTTTTCAAATGGCACCGAGAACAGACAGCATTAGTAAAATACTTCAACTGCCTAATTTGGATGTTATGTGTAAAACAAACTGCTGATCAAACTGTAGAGACTAATTAAAGAAGTAAGTCTTGAATTCTCCATGAGCATTCAATCAAGTCAGGAAGGATTAAAAAAGGTGTCTTTGAGACTCGACCCTGTGCTCTGTGACAGAGGGAACAGCTCAGACTTCCTGAAGGAACTCTTTATAGAGGTGCTCTCTTGTCTTTTTCTAAAAACTGATTTCATTCAGCCGCTTATCTTCTGCTTAGTCCAGCAGCAGCCATGGCAGCTTTCAGTCCTTACATTTGGAGGCAGATTTAACACGGAGCGTGGTGCGTTCAGGCCAGGCACTGTTCTCGCTGGCTCTACAATGGGAGAATTTTTCTCTACGACTTACAGACACCACTCACTAAGGCACTGCTACAAGAAGTATTTTTCTTGACTTCTCCACTATTTTATTGCCAAGCGTACACAAGATTACGCTGCTTCCTTCATTCTGCTCTTCTTACCTGCTTCACAGAAATCTGTCTTGGAGTTGTTGTTTTTTTTGCACATTATTAAGGTCAGTTATTAAGGTTTGAGTTAATAAGCTTTTCCCTGTTTCAGTAATTAGTAATGTATCCCTATGGATTCAGTTCTGCATCTCTGCCTATATTAAGTGTCTAAAGCAAAACAAATTGTAACATTCAGCTTGTGACCTCATTAATATAATACTCTACAGAGGCTGAAAAAAGGGTTTTTGATCTAATTTCGGTCCTGTGTTACACAAAGCCAGAGTGGCCACACACACCTTGAACGGAGAGCAGCGTGCCCCCTGTCACTGCCCTGGGAACACCTACCTGCCTTAACCCTGTCCTTCTCCACAATCACACATATCCTCTCAAACATGCCCTGCAAGCGCTGGATCCGCTGGGTGACTTTACTCCTGTTGACCGAGTTGAGCAGTTCTGACTGAAATTTCCTTTCCACTGCCATGCGGTTGCTCACGATGTAATCGCTGCTGCTCAGGGGGCAAACCTGCACCTTCACCCCGTGAACTGCCTTCAGGGAAGAAATGACATCTGCTCCGGAGGAGATCTCCCGGCTGTCTACCAGAACGCACAGTGCAGCTTTTTTCTCCACAGTGTCATGTGGAAACAGAGCCGTGGCTGAGGAGGGTTTTGTGGAAGCAGCAGAGGATGCAACTGAAGTGTTCCTGCAGGGATTCTTCAAAGAATTCTCCGCCTGTAAATGCTGAAAATCACACAGTAATTCTGAGATTGTGCAGAAGCATAGTGCCAGAGAATGACATGCCACTAAAAGATATGCTTCCCAACACTGGATGCTTAACGGATACACTTTGTACCATGGATTTTTGAAATAGCCAACGAATAAAATCTGTAAAAAATATTTTTGATGTTGCAAAACATAAATAAGTTCAGACTAAGACTTTAATCCCCTACCAAAAAATCTCCCCAATTAGTTCAGCATCAAAATATTTAGGAGTTTGTATGACAAAAGCACGCAGCCTTCACTAGCACAAGTTCAACAAAAGACAGATAATGTAGATGACAGAAGTCAGGCAGAAAAGCACAAGAGACCGGGAATCCAACCTCAGACTGTCTTAATTTCAGACAGTGAACACTATTCTGTTACTGCTATTTGAAATAGATCCATGTTCCTTCATGACCGTCAGACTCAAGACCGCATCCAATCCCCCGTTTTCATTTATCGACTGCTAAGACCCCCTCCAAGTTACCTGTGGGTACAAAAGCTCCCGATACCAGAGGGAGGTAATGTAAAGCAGGACCAGTGGGATGGACCTGCCCCTTCATACCAGCAGCACACTCACTTTTGGTGTTGTGTTGCTGACAGCCCTCAAAATAACACTACAACAGGACAGGTTCCCCCCATGTCAGACTCTTGAGCAAAAGGTGAGGTGAGAGGAAGGTCCTTGCTTTGAATCACCACCCACCTCAGCAGGAGCCTGCAGATCCTCCTTCCCTGAGTCAGAACTGGCAGCAGCTGGTGAGGGGCGCCTGGTCCTTGGTTCATGTCCTGGCTGAAAATCCAGCATTTCAGATACTGAAGCCTTCAAGCCCAGCAGTATCTCACTCTTTTTCTCCACAGGCTGAGGAACACTGTTTTCCCCGGTGACATTTTTATGCTGCACAGAAGAGACTGAAGGCAATGACTTGGGCAGCTTAGCATTTTCCTGTTCTGTCCTGAAACAATCTGTTTTCACGGGCTTTTCATTACTGACACTTGTTTCTTCCCCGCTGGAATCACTGAGAACAATAATCCGGGATGACTTCCTCTTTTGCCCTGGGACAGAGCAGTTCTGTTCCTTCTTGGCCAGGTTTAATTTTTTCCTGCAGCGAGTGAGGTATTGCTGTCTCCCACTAGTAAAACTCTCATTGTTTAAGAGATCAAAATTAACGCATATTTCCTCCTCACTGGATTCAGTTTTCCTGCAAGGCTCCTCTTCCTCCTCTCCAACACAGAAACTATCTTCTGCGTAAGTTTCATCTTGCTCAGGAATCTGGGGAGTGGAAACAAATCTGTAAGTTCAGAAACAAATGTAATGACTTTGCTCTTCCTCTCAATAGATGTTTCTTATTTATCCAGCCCATCCCATGCAGAGGCACTGCAGGGCCCCGGGCTTCTGACACCTCCCCAGCCCTGCCCAGCTGAAGATGCTCTGCAGTTCTGAGCTACTCCCTTGGAGGGCCTGGCTCTGGGGCCCTCCATACTCATCAGATGTGTCTGGCAATGCGCACACACTGAGATTTCAGTCAGGCCAATGTTTTATCACCATAAAGCTTGTAAAAGGAATATTAATTGTAATAGCACAATGGAAGCAAGACTCACTAGCTAATAACCCTACCAAAGAGATTCGTGTTACAGTCAGGAAGATCTCCTTCAGGTGTCTCTGCACAAGGTTGAAGGAACCTGAAACCCCATGCTTGCACACTCAGGACATGTTGTAGTTGTGCACAAAAAACAGGCAGATTCGGCAAACCAATTATAGTACCACCTATATAACATGAACTCTACAGCATACATACAAGGCTTGCTGACGGAAGCTCTTCATGGTGGTGCCTTTATGATTTTTAAAAGGAAATGTAAGTTCAAACTTTGTGTTTTCAGCAACCCCCTGTCTCAGAAGAAACAGTAGAACTGACATAAAAAGGCCATGCTGCTTGGAAACTGGACTGCGTGTGTTCTTATCTGTTTGTAAATAATCAGTGTGCACATTTGTGCATTAACAACAAAGAAAAAGTAATTTATCCTTTTCATCAAATGCACTATAAAAACAGGAATACAGGATACAGAAAGAAAACTCGAGGCAGCGGGGTGATGGTGATAAGGAAGCATCCTGAGATTCTGTTTTTCCAGTTCATTGATTTATTTGGTCACTATAAAATAGAGGGAAAATTAAAGACTAAATAATTTAAAAATACTGTACAAATTATTTGTGTTGCGTGATGCATGAAGAGCGCAGAGTAAAACATAACCAAAAAGACAGATCTTGTAGGGAACATCTCATCTGAGTGCTGCGCAGAGTTCGTATGGAGGGTGAGCACAGCCAACTGTGAAAGAAACTAAGCTGGGAGCAGCCAGAATGAGTTCACAGTTTGAAAGAAGTCGTTATGATAACCCAGCAATGATTCACTGGCACTTCTATGAATACGCTAACGTTTATGCACAAATTCTCTGTATGCCAGAGGGCAAGAGTTTAGGTAAAGCCTGCTCTGGAGTCATTTGTGCTCAGTGGTTACCCCATGGGGCAGTGGCACAACTTGGTGCCCGGGGACCACATGAAGGCTCAGGCTCACTGAGGGCATCGGACTGCAAGAGGCACCCTGGCAGAGAGCTCAGGAGCAGCAAGAAGCACAGATGTGAGAACAGAGCCAAATACTTGGCCTGACTGAAACCTTAGTGCATGTGCACTAAGACACCTCGTACGCTCCCAAAATTCCAGTTTGGAACCAGCTGTGAGGGAACGAAGCAGCACGCTTTACTGCCACACACAAGCAGAATTTCCTAAGGACAGCCGTCGTTTCGCCTCATACCTGTGAGAAGATCGCCGTGTTGTTGAAGGCACGATGAACCATTTTGAATCTATTCCCAAGAGCTGGACTGCGCACAGATTTCAGGTAAACTCCCCTCATCTCAGAGTCTGAATTAAAAACAGAAAATAGAATAAGAAAATACAGTACTGTTAAGGATACATTTATCTTTATTATTAAATCATGTTTTCCATGAACAATTCCTTTACAGTCTTCCAAATTTGAAGTTCTCTATACACCTCTGAATATCTCAAAGCAAAGGAGTAACTCTACCCAGCTTGCAATTAGGAAGAGCTGACACAAAGGGTTTCTCAGCTCTGGCTGCTCATAGCAGCGAGAAGGGCTATGGTAGCCACAGCAAACTCAAATCAATCCGTTATCCACATAGCAAGGCTTTCCCAAAACAGACACAACTGATGTCAGAGTCTGTATGAGACAGGTGTGGCGATTTCAGACTTTTAGCAGAGAAGGAAAATCCTCAGCAACACCTGGGAAGCTCTTAAATGGTACTAAGATGATTCCATCATTCAAATATCCCAGGAAAATCAAGGTTTATAAGCACAGGAATAAGAAAATCTTGGCCAAAAAAGAGCTTTACCTTCTCAGCTCTGTCAGTGTCAACACTGTAATCTATCTTTAAAATTCATATTGATATTTCACATCTAATTTTAGGTCTCTTTGTATGAAAAGACCTGAAAGCTTCAGAAATTTCTAAGTGAAATGGAAAATTCTGTTTGCCTTCAGTCACACTGGTGTATGCGGGGTTGGCTGATTTGTAGTCAGAGGGGAACTCTGGCCTCCATGGTCCCCAGAGAACTCAATCCAGCTTGCACAAAGCTATGGCATGGCAGAGACTCCAGTGAAGATTTGCTACATAAGAAAACCAGGGGAATACAAATAGAAAAGGTACAACAGATGGAAAGCACCTGATTTACTAGAGCTGAGATTGCTACTAATTGGCTGACACAGAGCAACTGACCGAATGGCTGTGCCTCTCACACACCGCTTGCTAAGCAGCACCTTACCTTAAAATCAAAAAACCTCCATCACTCACCATTTAACACCTGTGTGACCTCTGCATCATCATTCAGGAACTGACAAAGTGAAGAGTTCAGCTCGTTCTCTGTATCTTCACCCTCATCAGACGAAACACAATCTGCATCTTGCTGGGACAGCTCAGCTTCATCATCTAAAAACTGCCTTGCTGCATTCTAAAAAGGGAAATCCAAAATGCATCCAAATGAATTTTAGCTAGACTCATTAATTAATGTCATGATTAACTATTGTTACATATGAAAACTCTGATTAAATCAGTTCACCCAGCTGCTCAGATCAGCTCTGGGGCTCCCAGCACAAGAAGGACAGGGACATGTTAGATCGAGTCCAGAGGAGGCCACGAGGATGCTCAGAGGCTGAAGCCCCTCTGCTGCAGGGACAGGCTGAGGGAGCCAGGGGTGTTCAGCCTGGAGAGGGGAAGGCTCCGGGGAGACCTCCCAGTGGCCTTTCAGTGCCTGAGGGGCTGCAGGAAACATGGGGAGAGACTTTGTCAGGGGATGTGGTGACAGGACAATGGCTTTAAACTAAAAAACTGTTGATTTAGAATAGGTATTAGGAAGAAATCCTTCCCTCAGAGGGTGGCGAGGCCCTGCCCAGGCTGCCCCAGGAGCTGTGGCTGCCCCATCCCTGGCAGTGCCCAAGGCCAGGCTGGATGGGGCTGGGGGCAGCCGGGGCTGGGGGCAGGGGGCCCTGCCCATGGCAGGGGCTGGGATTAGATGGGCTGTGAGGTCTCTTCCAGCCCAAACCAGCCTGTGGTTCTGTGACCACTGCTACTAGGCTTCTGTCTGGAGTAAGAATCCATCACACGGGAAGGTGATGTACAGAGCACGATGTGTAGGGAACTGCACAGCACGCGAAGATCTGTCCCACCAATGCTGCCGGTGAGGCTGGCTCCATCCCGCAGTGCTGCCGGAGGTCTGCACGCTGCGTGATGCTGTTAGCACCAACGAGGGCTGCAGGCAGAGCTTACTGACTGACCTACCCCAAACCATCAGGTTATTGGTGACTTATAAATCTTGTTTCACTCCTGTCAGCTAGGAGTTCTTCACAAAAAGCTCTTTTGATTTAGAAGTGCCGGATTACTCTGAACTAAAGTCTTGGAAACTGCAGGTGCAGACTTCATGCTGCTTTGAACTTCTCTGATTTCAGATTGTTTGGTAAATTCGTTAGACAATGAAACTCATCCTTAAAAAAATGCTCATTCATGGATGATGAGGCACTTCACACTTGAACTTCAGCATAGAGGTGTGCTATAAACATAGATGCTGTGTTTCATAGTAACAGGCAACAGAACATTTAAAAAAATGTAGAGAACAAAAGGAAACCAGGGCAATGTTTTGTCAGAGATGCTTTTTTTAAGCTTACTTTTTCTCTTAAAATTTCAGCTAAAGCTGCTATCATAAAACCTGGAAAAAATCAGCATTTATCTCATTTTCCCCAGAAGAACGATTGTTTGCCTTCAGAATATTTCAGATGAATACTGTACATTTTGTTTTAGCACACAGATGTGCTACAATAAGAGATCTCTCAGGTATTTTTTTTCAATTCCTTGCTGTTAACTTACTTCTTTACACCAAGTAATAAGCCTGACTGACAGGCATTATTAGCAGTTCCTTTTCTAGAAGAGTTTTGATTATTATAAAATGCATCGGAGGTCACCCGCTTACAGGAAAGATCTCTCAGTGCTACTGCCAATTAGGCTTAATCCCTCTTACTGGGGGAAGACTACGCAGAAGACAAACCCTGCAGCACAAATAGCTCTATGACACCAGAAACCAACAGCCAGGAGTCTTGTCACACTTCGGAAAGGAATAGTTACCAGGTTTTTAGATTGCCTATTGACCAATATTGACCTCAGTGCCAGCTGGCTATTTGGGTCACCCTGGACTTCCTAGGATCTCAGTTAATTGCAGATCACTGCTGCACTTACAGCTCCATTATCTGCAGCTGCGACACGACACCTAACTGGGGGTGGATTGATCACAGTGACTGTGATGTCCTGGATCTTCTGTGAATCTAGAAATCTGACATGCTCATCACCACAAATGTTTATCTAAGATAATATGTGAAGGCAGGGTAGAATTTCTTAAGTATACAGGTAATGTACTCTCTTTTAATGAACCTTTTGATCCCACATCAATAAAACATTTAAATAAAATAGAGAAATAGATTTTTCATCTACCTAATTCTTTTTCTTTCCAAAATATAAAGTATTGATACTATAGGAAAGCCTCCATAATGAGGGTTATCTTTAAAACAAAGCTGCACCAGGGGAATTTCAGACTAGGTATTACAAAAAATTTCTTTACCATGAGATTGGTCAAACCCTGGAAGAGGCTTTCTGGAGAGGTGGCTGATGCCCCAGGGCTGTCAGTGTTCAGGAGACATCTGGACAATGCCCTCATTAACATGCTTTAACTTCTAATCAGCACTGAAGAGGTCAGGCAGGTGGACTTGATCTTTGTAGGTCCCTTCCAACTGAACTACTCTAATTTTAATTCTAATTCTAGTATTAAAAATATGCAACATAATGTGGCCTGGAGTCTGGATTACTGTAGTTGTGGAGACATATCTATGCATATTTAAGAGCTTTTCTACTTAATATGAGTGTATGATTCTGGCCCAGCATCTTCTCCACAAGTTCCCAATGCAGTGACAGATTAAGAGTAAAACACTACCTTAATACTTAAGCTTTGGGGTAGGGGGAGTATTGCTGTCATTGGTCATTCAAAACTGAAAGCATTAGAGCAGGTGATATATGCATATGATATAAAGTCCTAACAGTGTAAATTCTGGAAAAGTGCCAGAGCCAGGCTGCCTAATCTTTGAGTATCTCCTTACTTGTAATGTAAATTCTTGTTTAGCTTCAAAACATGATTACACAGGGACCTACAGACTACTCTGAAGGTCATATAATGCATGTGAGAATTAAATCATTAGCCAGTGTTTCAAGAGTTATTCCCTTAAGTTTGCTACAAACCTGCATGAAATAGCTATGACCCTCAATACTCCTAAACAATGACTTAAAAATAAACAACTGCTCCACTGCATACCTACCACAAAATAGTTGTACCATGAGATCCTGTGTAAGCCTGTAAAATACATGAACACACAAGCTCTAGAACGAATGTCTCTGACACAGTCTACTTTTGTCTTTTGGTTGTGAAATCATTGCTATAATTTTTCACATTAATTTCTGTAATTTTCATGTTTCTTTAATAATTTAAATACAGACAAGTTATGAAATATTTTGTTCACTCTTGCAGTTTGGACACAAAATAGACTCTTACTAATTCTATGTCTCTTTTAGTTCAGTTTGGTGCTGCTCATGTTCAAAGAAGCATTTTTGGAGGTGTTCAAGGCCAGGCTGGACAAGTCCCTGGGCAACCTGATCTAGTGGGTAGCATCCCTGCCCATGGCAGGGGGCGTGGGACTACATGGTCTTTAAGGTCCCTGCCAACCCAAACCGTTCTATGATTCTATGCCTATTCTGAACTTGATTTTGTTGTGTTGCAAACATGAACACTTATATAGGTACATACATAAAACAATACAACTTCAGTTCAAACTGCTGTACATGTAAGCTTCAAAGCATTAAGAGATGTGAAATTCCATACCTTGCATGTAAAATCACTCTTGACCTTCTGACGTTTTGCACTTCTTCGTTGTTTCTTGTTATGTGCTGCTGAACTGCTGTTTGTGGTCCTACTTGAGTTCTTGTGAAAATCCAAGCTGTCATCACTGGACACATCTGACTAGAGGAACATTTCACAAACTCTTCAATAAATACAGCTAAAGCAAGCAGCATTATAATTACACAGTCATCCTTCAACATCTGTTTTTTTCTTAAGCAACACACAATTTATGTGATTGATTCGATATGGCAAAATGATGGAATAATGCTAAGTCCAAAGTTGCACCTCTTCAGAAAAGAACAGAAAAACACATTATTGGGAAGAAAAATGGGCTAAATGTGGCATGAACATTTTTTGATTCAAAGCTTTGAGGAAGAAAAGTTATTTTACTGCCTTTCACAGAGAGAGAGGCTCTGCTCTCTTCCCTATGACAATAATTCACTCCCAAACAACACCTACAGACACATTTTAGGAGACTTTGGGGATAAACTGAAGGAAGGAAAAAAAATTACATTCTAATACATCTTTGGTCAGATGCCATAAAGTATTTTTAATAAGAACACTTGCCTACGAACTGAAAGAATAGTGAATGTTTACAAATATCCTCCATAACCAAGTTTATGTTATTTTCCTTCTTCGCTACCAAAGCTCTTACTAACCATGTTAAGCGGGTGTCGGCGTTTTCTGATGGCGTGAATCGGTGATTCAAAATCACTATCATTCATAACCTATGTGAACAGAAATAAGAATAAATGCAAAGAGGATTTTTGCTTTGATGTTTGACTTTCTTGCTTTTTGCTTCTCTTGTCTTTTATTTTCTCTATTAAGACTCACCTCAGGAGACTTCAAAACATTTATTTTTCTGTTTTTCCTCTGGAAAACAATCTCTTCTTCACTTTCACTGCTGGTTCCTACAGAAAAATAATAAGCAACATTCACAAGGATGTGTGTTGTTCACAGTACAATATTGCTATAACTGAACAATCAAAACCTCTCTCTCTTATAAAAGTACCTACAAAGGAGATTACTTATTGATCTTTGTGGCAAATACTGCTGTCTTTAGCCTTGTTAATCAAAATAAATAATCTCCAGTTGAGATGTACAATAAATCCTACTTTCCTGGAGGTTCTCTGAGCGGAAATGATTACCCCAGGCAGTACAGACACAGAAAAAGAGAGGTGAAAAATGAAGAATGAAACCTAGAGAAGAAGCCCTTAAAATCTGAGTAACTATTACACTTCTGGAAACATTTTGTAGCACATATGCCTTTGGGTGCCTGAAACAAAACCAGAACTCATCAAAAAGTCCTCTTCTTGATTCGATTTTTCAAACAACTGCAGCCTTTTCTGTTTTTCCAAAGGACTGCCTTTGCTGAAGTATAACATATGAATACGACAACGGGAGGCAACGTGATCTGGAAGTGACATATGAGGGGAGAACGATGTGCATTTACTGACTACAAATTATGAAAAACACATTTTTTAATAATATACTGTTCCTAAAACAGAAAAGGACGGAAAGGGAGATGGAAGGGCATAGAGTGGTGGTACAGAGGAGAGCACAGCACCTTCCAGGCACTTGGCCCGTGTTTGCTCCCCGGCCAACAAAGGCTGTTACTACTCAGTGCTGGCGAACAGGGTGAGATCCAGCTGGTGACCAGTCACCAGTGCTGTTCCCCAGGGGTCGGTGCTGGGGCCCATCCTCTTTGGTATCTTTATTGATGACTTGAACAAGGAGATTGGGTGCACACTCAGTCTGTTTGCAGATGGCACCAAGCTGGGGGGAAGTGTCAATCCACCAGAGGGTAGGAAGGCCCTGCAGAGGGACCTGGACAGGATGGGTTAATGGGCAGAGGCCAAGGGATGAGGTTCAACATGGCTCAGTGCCGGGTACTGAACTTTGGCCACAACAACCCCATGCAGTGCTACACGCTTGGGGCAGAGTGGCTGGAAAGCTGTGCAGAGGAAAAGGATCTGGGGGTGCTGATTGATGCTCTCCTGAACATGAGCCAGCAGTGTGCCCAGGTGGCCAAGGGGGCCAATGGCATCCTGGTTGTGTCAGGAGCAGTGCAGCCAGCAGGGCCAGGGAGGTGATTGTCCCCCTGTGCTCTGCTGTGGTGAGGCTGCACCTCGAGTGCTGGGTTCAGCTTTGGGCCCCTCAGTACCAGAAGGACATCAAGGCCCTGGAGCATGTCCAGAGCAGGGCTACGAAGCTGGTGAGGGGCCTGGGACACAAGTCCTGTGAGGAGAGGCTGAGGGAACTGGGGGGGTTTGGGCTGGAGAAGCGGAGGCTCAGGGGAGACCTCGTTGCTCTCTACGACTACCTGAAAGGAAGGGGTGGGGAGCTGGGGGTCGGCCTCTGCTCACAGATAACTAGTGATAGGACTAGAGGGAACAGCCTCGAGTTGTGCCGGGGAGGTTCAGGTTGGGAATGAGGAGACATTTCTGCTCAGCAAGAGCAGGCAGGTGTTGGGACGGGTTGCCCAGGGAGGTGGTGGAGTCACCGTCCCTGGGGTGTTCAAGGAAAGGTTGGACGTGGTGCTTGGGGTGCTGGGTGCTTAGCCTCAGATGGCTAAGCTAGAATGCATGGTTCACTGCAGGAAGCTGAGATTCTGGGAAGCCTCCTCGTTGAGCTACCTTCTAGTATTAAAACCACTGTTCTCTTTTCCTCATATCATAGCCACCTAAGTCAAAATACCTAGCTGAATATGCAAAAGATACTGAATTCAAGATTATTTACATAAACATGAAGGTATTAACTAACAGTACCACTGCATCCCCTACCTTCAGCAGGACACACACGGGAAGCACGAATATTGCTATCTTCCAGGTTTGCAGATCTTCCTAAAGGGGAATCAAGTGCATCCAAGGCTGAACTCTCAAAGTTCTGTCCATGTGAGCTTTTATCTACTTTATCTGTAGGATGAACACCTGTAATTTCCTCCACGACACGTGAGAAAACCTTCACAGGATTTCTTCTGATAGCTTCAATATTCCTAACCCTTCTACACGGGGTAGAAAAGGGAGAAGCCAAGGCTTCATGTGATCCACTTCTCCTTCTGTTCCCTGACTTTGAGACAGGCCCTGCAGGGGTTGCATCCCCAGCCACTTCTGCAGGACTCACATTACTACTCCGCAATGGCAGTGGTGTGGAAATGTTTCTTCTCTCAAGGCTTTTGCAATCCCATTTTGGCAATGTTTGAAATCTGCAGCTATCATTTAGTATTTTTTCTCTATCTTCAGTGACACCTGTGTGACTCTGTGAGGCACCATTTAATTCTGGCGTATTGTTCGTATTCACTTCATCTTCCAAGATTTCATCCTCACATTCTTCAATGGAAAATCCCAGATCAAAGTTAACAGAAAACAGTTCTTGAGAAGCGTCATAAAGATCGTTATTATCCATACTCTGCTCAGTCACACTAATATCATCCACTGTTTCCACGGTTGTGATTTTACTGCTTACTTGCTGTTCCTTGCAGGTTTTGTCATCTCGTGAGGGAAGCCACTCAGAGCCTTGCACTGTAGCCGACGTGCTAACATTCCCACCTGAAGCTGACGTGGCAGAAGGCTCATTATTCACAGATGAAATTTCAGTATTTGTTTCATAAATGTGTTCATCTTCAAATAAATGTATACTCTTCTCTTCATCAATAATCGCACTTCTCTTGTTTGTTTCAAGGCATTCTTTATCTTCTTGAACCAAACGTTTACTTGAAGAGTTATTTGCTGGAGTGTAATCTATTGTCAGAGTTTTCTTTTCAATTTCTGTCAATTCTTCATTGTCAAACAGGCTATCAAAGCTGTCACTCCAGTGAAGCCCCTCGACTTTGTCATCAGCAGTCTGCAAAGATGATGCAGGTTTTGAAAAACAGGTATTTACAGAAGCACACAAGTCACTGGTGGCTTTCTCTTCGGGATTTTCAGAAGGCAGGAGTGAATGATCAACTTCTGACGAAGCAGGAAAGTCTTTGTCCTGCAGTCTCTCTGAATGACTATTGGAAATAGCTTTTTGAGAAGGGCTTATTGTTTCTTCACTTCTCTCCATTTTTTCAAAATCACAAAGTTTATTCAAAGGGGGAGGAGAGTGTGATAAAAGCCTTTCCACACAGGAAAATACGCCTTCCAACCAAGAAGACTCTTCAGATGACCTCACAGGCACAAACAAATCCAAGTATGATTCAGGAAGATAAAATAAGTCAGAGGACACAGGTGATTTCTCAGCTGTGAAGCTGCTACAGCCCAAATCCGCATGGTTCCTCCCCGGTGAACAACAGGCTTTACCTACAGTTTCGTATTCCTTTATTGCTGCACTTTCATGAACCTTCTTCTGAACTGTACTTTCACTGTTGTCACATATGTCAATAAATTCATTTAAGTCAAACGTCACCTTCTCTATTTCCTCATCCTTTTGATTGTCCTGGTCAGTGCATTCAGCCAGAGTGAGCCTCCTTGCTGAGTAAGACTCTGAAGCATTTAAATCTGTAGACACCACAGGCACTTCTGAATTCAGCCCCGAAGTTCTTTTGGGAATCTTTGTGGTTATTTTAAATATGGAAAATAATTCACTCTCATTATCCTTTACATCAGGTAGAAATGGTTTTACTTTTGATCTGTGTGCCGTGTCTTTTCTGGATGAATGTGCTTTCTGATCAAATGTGGACTTGGTCATGGGAAGAAGACTTTTATTCCTTTGAACATTAACATCTTCAATACGTAAGTGAGGCTGAAGCTCCAGCTCATAGCTGCAATCTCCCTGGTGAAAAACACAGCATAATAATGATTATAAATACATAAACATTTTCAAGGACTTGCCATGAGGATATTTAAAACAAGTGGCAAAGGTTTTTTTACTCCCCAGCATTATGAGAAAGAAAAAAAAAAGAAAAAAGAAAAAAAAAAAAGGAAGTGTTTTGCATTTAAGGTCACAGCTTTCAAACAAAGTGTTTCCTGGCAGCTTAGCTGCAAATCCATGCTTGGGTAGTCGCACCTCAGTGTTTCATGCATAACTATCAATTGCATTTAACAGAGCTGCAATGCACAGCATTCACCACTGTGTGTCTGTGCCTTTCTCAGAACATTAACAAACAATTCTTTGCTAACTAACTGTGCAAGGTATTGTCCCTTCAGCCTAATACGAACAGGCTCTAGTTCTGGGAGGACTAGGAAATTCAGAACGGTGGTGGGAGCAGAAGAAAACCTTATTCAAGGCACATGAGAGCCTGGAGTTCTCTGTTCTCTTCGTACTACTGTTCACAATTTGGCTATTGCCATTGATGCCTTTGCACATGAAGAACTTCTTACTTACATACTCTGAACTTCATTTTTTCCATGGATGCTTACTGATCTTCTTTTTTAAAATTCACTGACCTAGGCAACCAACTCTTTAAAAAAACTGGCTGTAAAAGGAACAGTAGGCTCTGACATCATTCACAGCTAAGGGAGCTAAGAGAGTCCTTCCCACTCTGTCTTTTAAATTAAGTTTGCAAAATTAAGGCTTGCAATCTCAAAAAGAAACAGTAAAGCCCAAATGAAGCTCTGATAGCAGTGGTTTGAAATGCTCTTTCGAAGTTCCAATCTGCTTCACAAATTTAAAACAAAACGAAACAAAAACAAAACAACTACAAATGGAGAAATAAGATCAAAACAGAAAGTACAATTATTTTCTGACTGTTCAGTCAGATGAATCTCCAGATGCCTTAATCCCTGCAATAAAACAAGGTACCTTCACACTGGATGACAAAGCTGACAATTACAATAAGAGGTAACAAGTAACATTCTCCAAAGTCTTCCCAGATATAAGCTGTAAATGAACAAGGTCCTTGCAATCCAAGCTCCTAAACCCTCCTCATTGTCCCAAGAGAATATTATTAGAGAAGGTCTACTTCAGCTTGTGCAGCTCGTGATGTTCACTCCCACATCTCTGTCTTCCAGCCATTAAAGCAATGCTAATTGCTCTTCTCCCATGGACTCAAACCCTGGTCTTCATTCGCAGAGATCGTGACTTTCCCTTTCTCCAACAGCCAGGCTCTGCCCACTTGAGCAGTTAGGGAAGTGTCCAGGGCTGTTTAAGAGATGACGCTGACACACCAACTTCTTGGGACCCCTGGGACCACTCGGGCAGCTCTTCCAAAACAGACTGTGAAGAAATTGGACTTGCTGATCTCGAAGGCCTTTTCCAACCCAACGGATTTGATGATTCTACAAAATCACACCGTCAGAGCCACCACAGACGGCACACCTGGAGCTGCTGTTAAACCGACTTCTACTGCCTGACTCCTTACAGCAGCCAGAGAAGTCAATCGTGGAAAGCAAGGTTTGAGCAGTACTCTGTAGGCACTCTGCCTATCCTACTGCACAAGGGAGAAAGATCAACACCTACAGGTACTGCTGGTTGGTTTACCCAGCAGGACTCCCGAAAATAGCCCCGACTGAGGTTCTAAGCTGCCTTCCCTGCATTTGAAAACTGATCCCATCCTAACAAGCTTTGGATGCTCTCTGGACGCAGTAGATAAAGCATACTGTCTGGGACTAAGAGTATTTTTTTTACTTTCGAGCATTTAATAATAAATCAGTATTTATTATTTTAAATGTTAACACTAACTTCACAAAGAGGCCACAGAAGGGATCGTATGCAGAATAAATAAGGACAAATCAGTGTACAGCTGTTTTGGGGTCGGGGCACAGCTGGTTACAAATCCCGTTAACAGCAATGACAGCTGTGTCTCAGTGACATAGTGCGCAATTTCTGTAAGGTCAGCACAGGAGAATGAGTGGAGCAGGGGGAAGAAGTCAATTGCTGGAGTTTCATTTGTAAAGAGCCACAGAACAGGCAGTCCATTTGTCACTACAAAAGATGTTACTCAGCTGCTGCACACCTGCTGCCTGTGCTTAGGCCATCGGTTCATAAACGAGGATATCCGAAGGAACTAAACGTTAGGATTTCTCACAAAGAGCAGAAGAGGAGATCCCCAGACTACAGATGCTGACTTATAAGAAGTCTTGCTGTCAAAACAGTGAAGAAACAATTAATATGAAAGGGTTTGAGGATGATTTTGATATTGTAGGTCCAAAATGATTATTTTCCCTCAAGTTCAGCCAAAACAAAGAATCAAGATATGGAGGTCTCCAGATAAAATCAAAGAAGAGCAGCAACAAACAACAAGCAACAAGACCTGGTCCAATTAACTTTCCATACATCCTCCGAGGAGTTTACGTATTTGGTTGACAGGGTAACGGTGCTGATAGTGATATGTTTTAGATTTATGTAAGTCATGACTGAATGCTGCACAATATTTTGATTAAAGTATCCAAGCCCTGTAAAACCACAATATATATTAAATGGATTGAAGATTGATAAGCTGCCAAACCACTAAGCTATATTGAAACAGAAGTAGGTGATGCTCTTTTCCGCCCAACACACTTCTAAGCGATGCAGCTCAGACCACTGTAGGACTACTTTGTTTCACATTTTTTTAATTAACCCAAAGTAAAACAACCTAAACAGTAATTAAACCTGCAGGAAAAGGTGAGGGTTCTAAGTAGGCAAAATGGTAATTCAGAGCACAACTGGACCAGAGGTAAACCAGTTAAGAGCAAATCATTTAACTGTTAACACAATGAAACAAAGAGTTACATGTTTAGGAGTAGCAACAAGTAAAAGGACAGTATCAGGTCATGCAAAGGACCTAAAGAAATTCATAAACAAAATTCCTGATTGATAATGGTTGGTATGCAATCTCTTGCTTACATATGTGGGGATCTAGAAGGTGGCAAATGTGATGCCATTTTTTTAATGGACAGGGATAGATTTGGGAAGCTATAGGTTGCTAACTGTATACTGAATAAATTAGTAGAAGCTCTAACATATAATTTCTGGACGAGTCTTCCACAGAGGAGTCAATACTACTTTTGAAAACAAAATCAAACCAACAAAACAACCAACCTTATAAACCCATACAAACCATTAGATTTCTTTGAAGTGACCAACAAACAAAAGAGTTGGGAAGCTCTCATGCATACAGTCTTCCTGTTTTCCAAGAGGTTTCCAAAAAAGTCCCTGCTGAAATCTTTAAAACCACCAGCAGAGACCAAAACAGGAAATTTTCTTGCATGGATAAGTAATTGTGTACAAGACAGAGAGGTGGAGTGAGGAGCTGTTGCAGTGAAGAACTTTATTAGTCCACTGCTTATCCTCATGCTTCCACTATAACATGAACACTACACATAAGTCTAGTCCCCCTCCTCAAAATGATTTCATAGAACTGGCAAAGTTCAGAGAACAGAAGCAAGAATAAACAGTCATATCCACATAAGCTGCTAGAAAGGCCTCTGTCTTCAGGACTCAGACCCCACCTCATCTATTCTTGATAGGCTGAAAAAATACTCAAGATACAGAAAAAAAACATTTTTGTACTTAAATTTGTATGTTACAAGAGTTCTATCCTTTACTAGAAGCCCGATGTATGTTCTATATATGAACTACACCAACAAGAAAACAACCAGCCATATCTAAAAATTGTATCTAGCTGCATTCACATTTCTGCAGATTTATTCTCTAAAATTTCCTGGCTAGCAAATGTATGTAAGCACAGCAATTAAAGGAAAAAACAAAGAGAGAGAAAACAAACATCTAGCAGAACTGCTGTGTGTCAGGACAGCCCAGAAGATGAATTTCGCATCTAGGACAAACGTTGGTAACCTAATTCCAGGCTTACACGGAGTTATATAACTGGTCTGCTTCAACCTAGTTCAACTTAGTCATCCAAAATACTTTCTCCCAGCAAGTCTAGTTAATACTGATGGAGTGAGGGGACAAAGCTGTAATTACCACACTGCAGCTGGGATATGTACAACTTGTAGAATCTTAAATTTGCTGTTCAGCTCTTTCACAGACTGGTGAGCTCCAGTGTGTAGCAGCGAGCCAGCAAGTAGGTCACGGGCGAGCAGAAACAGGCACCTCACTGATCTTGTCATACTAAACCAATAACCCTGCTCAGAGGACTGATTCAGTACAAAAAGCAATAGGTTTCTTAATACAGAACATAAAAAGGAAAAAGGAAACAAGATATTAGAATCTTCATTCTTACATATATTATCATGTATATCTGTATGTTATCCAGCACTTAAATTTAAATGTATTGCTAATGTCAACGTTAAAATTAACCTCTCCCTCCTCATAAACTACTTTGGATATGCGTTTTCTAGTAAGGCTGATGTCTGCCCAAACCATAGTGATATTCACTTTGATATTTTAAAATGAAAAGACAAGTCAATAAGCAGACACGATACAGATGTTAACAATTACAACTTCTCTAACTGAGCCCTGTGTTAGAACTGAAGCAAAAGCAGCAGGAACTGGCAGTGAAGTCTGCTCTGACACCAGAGAGAAAAAACTATTTTCAGAACTGCTTTTAGTTAGACCTAGGGAAGAAAGGCTTTGGGATTTTTAACTTTCATACTGAGTGTTAAATCCTGATGAGTAAACACTGCCAATGTAGTCACACGGGTGTCTTCTCTGGTTAGCTCATGGTTTCGCATGAGTACCAGTAACAATTACGACAAGAAGGCTGGTGGCTTTCCCACAGTGTTTTTCACAAGCAGGTAGAGCAGATATCAGAGAGCAGATCGCAATCTACTTGAATGACAAGAGGTTACACATTTATCCTCACAGGTGATCGTTTGATCCCTTAATACTCAAGCGAAAACCCCTTCCTCCTCATGTGGAAGACCCTTTCATGTATTCTGAAACAAAACCATGCCTCAAATGCTCGCAGCCACGACCGTTCTCCCCTCACTTCTTTGCAAGGTTTACAAAAATTTATTAGGATATAATTATTGCTTTGAATTTAATAGATATTTTAACACACTCACTGAGGAAGATAAAGCACACCTCCAAGACATGCAGTCAGTTGTAATGGCAGACTCCTGGAGGGCAGAAGAATCAGTGCGCAGTTCTCCTCCATCTCCTTTCATTCCCACAAAAAGGGCTTCTGCCTTTCGGGAATCCTGCACAAATGCTTGGCAAACTGGGCTGTACATAATAAAATACTGTGCTCCTCTCCCTTTTTAGGCCATTTTCAGATAGGTTAAACAACTTTGATGCCTATGTGATTTCACTGATAACGTCTGCCATCTGAGTGCTGGGCAGACCTTTTAGGAACTGGTTAATCAATCCCTCCTATTCCGTGAGTGCGTAGTCTCTGACAGAGGCTGCAGGGAGAAATGCTGTCAAAAACTATTTTTGGAAGTTCCGATTTATTATATACACCAAATGGCCCTTAAAAACATCCTTAGATGATTCATCAGAGGAGCCCAATGGACACAGAAACCACGACTACAGAAGCTGTGATGTTTCTCCTCCTGACGATAACGTTACGGATGCACCTAGCGGTGCTGCTGCTGTTCAAGCTGCTCCTGCCTGCAGCTTTTAGCTGACTGCCATGTGTCTCTCACAGGCTTTACATTTAATTGCTTTCCCTGAGCTGCAGCATTATGCCATGTCTTACAGAAAACTGAGACCATGTATGTTAGGAGGAAGGAGTATTTCTGGCTGGCGTGCCCGGACCTGAGGAGACTTTCAGGCAGCAGTGAGAGCACGAGCAAGTCGCCCCCAAACACAGCGGGTGCGTTCCCTCAGATTAACCCAGCTAAGCCCCTCCAGGTGCCACACAACCTGCTCGGTCCCCTTGTCCCTTTCACACGGGTGACAGCCCCGCATCCTTGGCCAAATCGCTCCGCTGGGTTCTCGCTGCGCACACAAAACCCTACAGGACCATTAACAACAGAACACCTGCAATTAAAGGTTTGAACCATCTAAACAAGGGCTTAATTACAGTTCAGGCTCAAACCATTTGGCAACAAGATCAGAGGAATCAATATGGCACAAGGAAAACTCATTTAATTAGGGAGTGGAGATGTCCTGCTGCCTGCCAGCACAGCACAGCACAGCATGCACCCGCCCCTGGGCACCTTCCCCTGGGGTCTCTGCGGTGCAGGACACGCGGGGACCCCTCTGCAGAACTCCTTGTTGGGAATCCCGGGACAAGGTGCTTGCTTCACCTGTTCTCTGGGGTGTAAAACAGATTTGGCACCCCAATAGCGAAGAGACACCCACAGCTTAAACCAAGAGCTCCAGAAACGCCTGCGGGTGCACTGTGAACCCCGTAACCAAACGTCACCTGCGGTCTGGTTTTGTTGCTGGCTGGCAAGAAGTGCTGCACATCTCAGACCAGGTTCTTAACCAGACATAGGATTGCCAACAAGGGCCTACAAAGTTATCCTTTTCATTGCCCTTATTTGAATATTTTTAACTTTGATTCAGTATCTCCTGGTAAAAAGTCAGTGGAAGCACTGTATTCCCCCAAACATGTTTGATTTAACCTCACAATCAGGAAAGTATCTTCAGGTTCTTTGGAAATCCAGGGCATTCCAGGAGAATTTTCCCTTGGTCCAGCACTTCACCTCACGAATCTCAGGCGGGTGTGGGCTAGAAGGGACCTTAGCTTAAAGACCCCCTCTCAATCCCCTGTCCCTGTCACCGACAGCGCTGATAATCAGCGCTACCAGGTGTTAAATTGCTCTGACTGGACTTCTGATTGCCAGGTTTGCAGCAGGAAATGAATGCTCATGTAATAGTTCCACACATTATGGCATTGTGACTTTTAAAAGTCATTATCAATTGCCTACCTCCCAGAAAAAAGTGCACTTGCACCTCAGTATTTCTTGTTACAAATCCTCAGGATCTTGGTCAGACACAATTTCAATAAAAGCGATTACTTTGCCCTGACCTTGTTTCCAAAGAGTACAGTTTAATTTTCAAAAATGCTTAAAAGCTATTGAATTATTTTGCATAAGGACAACTTGATTTGTTACCGTGTTACACAAAAATCCATGCTTGTAGTTAGGAGAAAATCCAATCCCATCTGCCCGGTCCTCGTTGCTGTAGCGATAAAGCCACGCAAGCATTAAGGGCTTTTCTGCAGGGGGGTGCCTTTGCAGGGCTCCTCTCTGGGATTTCTTTTTTTATTTGCTTTCCAATATGCCATTTTTTTCCCCAAGTTATTAAAAGCATATAAATGCAATACAAATAGAATTATTCCAAACATTTTCACTTCTATTTAAAAATATCTAAGCCTTTTAATCAAATTTTTAAATCTTACGCAAAACACAACTGCATAGATTTCTTGGAAACGTTAACTGAATGAATAAATGGAAAAGAAAACTACAGTGCTGAATTCCTGAGCAGTCTTCCACAACAGCAGATACCCACAAAGAACACACAGCCTCCTGAGCTGGCTGGTGTTACTACTAATCTCTGAATGAGATCCTTCCCAAGAAATAATTAGTGCATCAGAAATTTCCAGATCATTGGGTTATTCATATTAAAATAACTGGCTGGTTTTATGCTTTATACCTAAGTAAGAAAATAATCAATAAAACGGTGGTTTGAAGTTCAATATCCTGGTTATTTAAGGAAATAGCTTTGACTTGTATCTGTCTTTATCCCTCTGCTATTAAGAACCGCAAATGAACGTCAGAGAGATTAGCAGTGATAAATTTGGCTACAGAATATTTATAGTAGGAACTTGGATGCACATTACACACAGAGCCTGCAGAAACCTGTGAATCACTGCTAAAACATCATTGTTTCTATCCTCATTTTCATACCAGACAAACATTTTAGGTAGGTTTTTTACAAGCTTAACTTCTGCTACAGGTCAGCTTCCCAGAGGCTGATGTAATATCCCTTTATCCTCTCCTCATGCTTATTAATAGCAGCTGCTACAATTTCAAAACACACCCAAATACTAAAGTAAGGTGAAACTTAGGAAATTTTCTATTTGCTACAGCAAAAATCTTCACCAAGAATGCCTAGGGCCAAGTGGTGTAGAAATCAGCAAGCTGGAATTAAGACTATCCAGAAGATGTTACCAGGCTGCATGGGCAGGAAAAGTGCAGCAGCTGCTGTTTTTACCTTGACTTTAGTGAGGCTTTTGACACAATCTCACAGCAAACTGTGTGAGATACAGTTTGATCACAGGACGAAGACTGGTATGAAGTCCAACCAGTGGCTAGTTGCTGGGAGTCCTTCTCAGAGGTCTTTGCTATTTAACATTTCTATTACTGACCTTGACTGCAGGTGCCGAGTGCACCTTCAGTAGGTCTGCAGACGATGCCAGGAGAGGGGAAGCAGGTGACACACTTTAGGACAGGGTCAGCGGGATGACAGAAACCTCAAGACAGAAAAATGAGACAGCAGTGTGCCCTTGTGGCAACAAAGACGAACACATCCAGTCTCCATTGGTAAGACTGCTGCCAGCAGGGCAAGGGAAGTGATTATTCTCCTGTGCTGAGCACCTGGGGAACCTGATCTGGAGCATCTGATCCAGTTTTAGTCCCCCAGTACAAGAAATGTCTCATCAGATTGCAGCAAGTCCAGCCATACCACCAAGACTGTCAGAGGCTGGACCACATCAGGTACAAGGCAACAAGTTCCTTGTGCCAAAGGAACTCAACCTTGAGAAGAGAAGAATCCTAACACTGCCTTCAATTATCTAATGCAAGAAGTATACAGCAAGGCTCTTTGGTCTGATTTGCTGTGGAGTTGTACCCTCTTTCCTCTGTGTGCATTTTCTGAGGCACCAGAACTGAAGCTGTAGGAAGAGTGAACTAGGACAAGACTGGTACTGAGGAAAACAAAACAACGTCCTGCAAACTCACACATCCTCTCATGTTAGCAGTACGGAAGATTGTTCTCTTTCAAATTGCAGGGCAGTAAGTTTGTTCTGGTGTAATCCTGATGAGCAAGGACTGCCACAACTCAGTGACTGGTCCAAGGCGACTCCACTGTAAACAGAGCATACAGCATGCAATTCCCTTCTCTTTGGCGAAGGCCAGTGGGAACATAGCCTGTCTTGGGAAGACTACTACTGCTTCTCAGAGAAGTCAAAGCTGACTTAAGAAAATTAAGAGAATATTAATAAAACTTTAATGCAAGAAATCACTGTCAATAATGACAAAATAAATTAAAACATTCCATCTTTGTTTTTGTGAAGAAAAATATGATGAAGCTTTGAAGTCCTTGAACCTTGACAATTTGGTGTAGGTATAACAAACAGACCAAGAACCACTTATGTTTGAAAACTGGGTGCCAGTGGTGATTACAGCTTCTGCCTTGTGAACCTTGCCAGATATAGTCAGAGTTACTGCAAGTGCTTTGTTTTTCTGTATAAGAATTCAACAGGGTGGAGCAATGTCTCATGTTGTAACCTCTCATATTCAGCAGAGTCACTAGAAGGTGTTTCCAGCCTGCCGATGGCATCCAGTTATGCACTTCTCCTCTAACTGATGAGAAAGTTCAGCATCTCCACCTATGACTAGTTAAGACAGATCAGAGAAAGCTGGCTGAAAATCAATCCAGATCATGCCTGAAATGCTGAGCTAGGAAGAAGGTGAATGAGATAAAAGGCAATCCCACTCTTTTGGAAGCAAGAACATTATTTACAAGACACCACGATTAGGCTAACATTTAGCTGTTAAATTAGAAACAGTGAAAGCCAACTGTTTCTCACTGGTTATCAATGAACAGCAGTACCCCTTCCTTTCTGACACAGATCTTCCAGCATTTTCCAGGAATGTGAAAAGGCTCTATTCACAGATTCTCTGCTGCACTGCCATGTCTTGTACACGGGACTGATCTGAAATACTTGGGAGAGAGAGCTTGTGTGCCATGAGGGCAGTGTGACTTCTGAGCACAGTGCCTCGTGCCCATACCGTGCCCATGCCTATGTCTATGCTATGCCATCATCACGCTACGCAAAATCTAAGGTGATGGCCATAAAGCTATCATGTTGGGCCCTCCTTGATGAGGGACCGTCCTCTCTGTTGACTGTTCAGTAGACAGCAGAGGCGGTTGTGCCTTGCTCCAGTGAGGGACAACAGGCAGACAGATCTCTAGTAAAAGTTTTCTAAAAGCAAGTGTTAGATACTCTGCTTTGCTTACAATTTTCTGCATCTATTTTGACAGAATACTGATGACTCACCTGGCAACTAACCAATTTGCTCTGTAGATTATTTTATAGGTGCCAGGCGTTAGCATCTACCACAACTCTGAAGACACTTGGGAACCTGAGCAGCCTTCTGGTAGCAGGACACTTTCAGCAAGGGAACTTAAGTCACAAATGCTTCAAATGTCTGATTTGGTGGTGGGGAGTGAAGTCCTCCATCAGAAAAAGAATTCTAAAATTTTTAACTGTTCCTTTGTCTATTGAATTCCTTCAGCCCTCTACACCTGAACACCCCTCTGAAATCCTCTCTCTCTGGCAATATATTTATTATTGACCCAAGCCAGAGAACACAGACTCTCAAAGGAGTCAAGAATGCCACTGTCCTGTGATGGAGAAGCTTATCTTAGCTCTAAAAGTCTATTTACAACCTTCTATTAATACACTTTCTGAGTAAGGAGTACAACTACAACGTCTCTATTCTCTTCCTTGGTTAGTAGAGTTATTCAGGAAACTCTGGCAGCTTAGCAACAGATTCTGATGACCTAGAAAACTTCAACACAAGAAAAAGCAGTACGTATAGAACTGGAGGGAAAACACTGAGTGTTTATAAACAACTTCTGTGGAGAAGAGTAAGAATTACAGAACACCAGTGGGATACATTTTTTAAACAAAATTAAATGCACATTACCCATTTCTTAATGAATAACATATCCCCACACAAACATTTCCCTATTTTTTATTTCAACTAACCAGACAAAATTAGAGCACTCGTTATTTTTTAAGTATTCTAACTGTGCATTAAATACACGTGCATGCTTACACACAGACAAATATAAATACCTCACCTGTTCATGTCTCATCAGTTCTATCATTTCCATAACACTAATAAAATGGTAACAGCGATCCGAGTGGTCAACCATACTTGTAGGAAAAGGACGATTCTGCCAGATTCTCCACTCAGACAAGGAAAGTTTATGAGTTCCCTCCTCTTCAGGCTTCTGTAGTTTAAAATTAAGATTGGCAAGGAGATTTTAGTTAAGAAATTGTTCAGCAAAACCAATTCCTACCTCTCTGTCAGGGACAATAAACACTCTGAATGTATCCAAACAGTATTTGAACATTACAGTATCTGAACATTATCACAAATGTTCAGTCTAAAACAAACAATAAAAAATACAGGCTGTGTGTTGTCAGAGCTGTTCATGAGACACAGGTTGTTTTAAGTAGTAAAATGGCATAAAAACTCAATTTTTTTCCCCTCAGGGTCAGAAAAGAGCTTGTAAAACTTGAATTTTCTATCAGTAACACTTCTATAGTTATATAAACAAGGTAAAGAAAAGCTGTGCTACAATACCATCATGAATACAGTGTCCTGCCTGAAATTCTTAGAAGCAGGAGCAGAACTTATTGGATACTGGGAGATTTTTTCTTTCTATTTTTAATAGACAGATCTAACCTCAGAAACTCATTTCAAACATCTAATTCCTAAATTCTTAACTTCAAAAACCTGCATGTCATTCTCCAAATTGCATTTTTAAGATAGACATCCTTCGAATTCATAGTTAACTTTGTTACCCAGAGTTCCCATTAAACTACATGTCAAAGAAAACATTACATTTAGGTTAAACTCACTGATGTTTCTTCCAGGTTTTCTAAGGTTTCAAACTGAATTTGAGGCAGTATCGGTTCCTTTACTCCATCGCTTTCTTTAAGCCTGTAAAGTCTGTCCCATATTTCAAATTCCTCAGCTGACAAAGACCAACTCTCATGACTGTGCGTTTGCTTTGGGCCTGTTGGAGAGGAGAGAAGGGGAAAATATTATCTACTTCAAGAAAAAGGACATACAGAAAAAGAAGAAAAAAAAACAACTTTGTGTAGTATCAGTCAGAAGAAACGTATTTTCTTTCTGCCACAACCAGAACCAGATATAGAAAATCTGCTGTCAGAAACAAAATATCAAAACAAAGTTGCACGTGCTAGACTTTGGACACATCTATTTATTAAGTTATTGCTTTGGGGAAGGCCTCACATAAAGAAGCATTGACAGATATTAATAGAGATTTTGATTCAACCTATCAGACACCAACAGGCCCTGAAGACAGCTCAGCAAACAGGGAAAGCACAGGGCTTGGACTTGTAAATGTAATCCTCAGGGGGACACCAGGGGGAACAAACTACAAATAAATTGCATGTTTTTTTGGTTGGTTGGCAGTTTGTTGTTTGTTTGCTTGTTTGTTTTTATTTTTAAGTTACTTTTTAAGTTACTCTTTAAGTACTGGAAAGTAACATCATTTTGTTATGTCAAAAATATTTCTTATTCATTTCTTGAATCAATCTCTTTTCCATTTTAAACTGCTCAGAACATGTAGATGAATAGGAGGACAGAAACAAAAGCATTATGAAAATTTTGAAGGAGCAGGGAAAAGAAAAGGAGAGCCCATTAGTTTTATTTAGACTCGTAACACCAAATGGTGAGTATGGGGAATCCGTGAGCATCAGTGCTAGATAGAAACAAAATATGTGCTCATATGGCAGGTCACTGAAGAGAAGGCCCTGGTGCTGCACGGCCCTGTGTGAGCAAGCTCCAGTGACACTGAGGAAATTGAGTAACTTTGTCAGTCTGACAGCAAGCCCTGGCACAACCACCACATACTGTGCCAGCTGTGTGCAGCAACAATGCCAGATCCCCCAAAACTGCCATCAGTGCAAATAGCAAAGGGACAGCCAAAGCATCGCTGTTAGGAGCAGTTAATGTGTGATTGCCTTCAGCCTGGATGTGTGAAGCTTGGAGAAAAATAATTAAGTTAATTTGAAAATCGCTCTGAGATAGGATTTGTGATGAATATGCAGCCAACACCCTATTCTGATTTAATGACGTGTTAGAGGAATCAGCCTGTATCTCTCAGTCCTCTCACATTGCAGTTTCCAAACGCTGCATCTCCAGGGACGATGTGACAATGTCTGCAGGAGACTCAAACCCAGATCCCTGAATGTTCTGAGTACAAGGTTCAATTCCTGCTAACTCTTTCACAGCTGGAAAAGTCTAACCAACACTGAAGTTTTTTTTAAGACCATGAACAAAAAGAAGATATTATTGCTACTGGAATATGTTTGAACTGAGTCTAGGAGGTGTTACACTTATTTACAGCTAACACACAGGTCAGGGACTCAGTAGAAGAGGAAGAGAGACTTGAAGAAAATTGAAAATTAAAAACATCTATAAGAAAAGTGTATCTCATGGCCTTTCTTCTTGTTTATAAGAAAGTTGCTTACTGTTAAGTTGGCTCTAGCAGGAACTACCCGCACCCATACACCAAGACAGAATATTTCAGTCTTGAATTAGCGTGGAGCTCTCGAGATTGCTACCTGGACAGGGCACAAAGGAAAGGCCAGGAAGGGCACTCCGTTGTAGTCAAAACCTAATGCCCTTGGCCAGTCTGAAGAGACTTCTACTGCCTCACTTAAGACATACTTTCATACCCAACAAGAAAGAAAGACAGTGTGCCAAGGAACCAAGATGGCATTTTCAAAGAGCAAGTTGCTAGACAGGAAAAAGCAGACACCAGCAAAAAACTTCAGAGGCAAACAGATCCAATTTGAGATCTCTCTTGCTCTTGAAGATGGTTATCAAGGCAGCGTACCAGAACTCTCCCTGACAGTCCAGGTGATGAACATGCCATCCAGACACGCCAAGGGAAACTGAGAACAACAGATGACTTCAGTTCTCCATGTTACAGATCCAGAGGAAAACTTGTATTTGGTTTCTGTGGCAAGGTTTTGTAGCAGGGGCTGCAGGGGTGGCCTCTGTGAGCAGAGCCCAGCAGCTGCCCCATGGCAGAGCAGGGCCAGCTCCAGCCGGCTCCAAAAGGGACCTGATGCTGAGCCCTGAGTGAAGTTGGTTGGGCCTCTGGGAGAGCAGATTTAAGAAAGGGGGAAAAAAAAATGCTGGGCAACAGAAGCTCAGAAAGTGAGGAGTGAGAAGCAGCCCCGCAGCCCCCAAGGTGGGTGGTAGTTCTCACTGCTCTGTTTTGATATCAGCAGCCTCACAGAATAGCCAGGATGGGAAGGGACCTCTGATATCATCTAGTCCAACTCCTGCCCAGTGGGACCAGACAACAAGTTACATTACTCTCCCTACTCTGAGTCCGTTTTGCCAGTGACAGTAACTGGTGAGTGATCTCCCTGTCCTTATCTCTACCCTGGAGCCCTTCCCACCCTATTTTCTCCCCTTTTCCTTTGAGGAGGGAAGTGAGAGAGTGGCTGTGGTGGAGCTCAGCTCCCCAGCAGGGTAAAACCACCACACAGCTCCTCCTAACAAAGGCAAGAGGATCCTCTGATACCATCAGGTGGTTGTACTGTCCAACATTACACAGGCGTGAAGGCATCCAACAGCTTGCAAAATGCAGTAACACTTCCCGAAGCTCTGGGCTCAATAACTGAGCTATGAAGTTTCTGTTCCTGAGTAGAACAAATATTGTGGGCTGTCAAGACAATGGCCTCCATACCTGACAAAACACAACAGATCTCCTCAAGAGGGAATGGAAGGGAGTCCCTTGGCTTGTAAAGAAGAGCGATGTGGTCCAGCAGGTGACAGGTTAATGCCTAACTTAGAGGTTGCTCAACTCTTCCCTTCTCCAGAAACAACGATTCCGTGCAATATGGGGAAAGGCCTGACCATCTGCCCCAAATACTTTGATGCGTCAGGGTAAAGGAGGAAAGCAGGAGCTGAAGCCTACTTTCAAACTATTTTTCTTCTATAAAGCCTGGTTGCTGTTAAACAGAGGGAAAGTGAAGCAGACCAAAGGCAATTGTCTTAAAGCAAACTATTGCACAAGTTATCACTTCTGCTTTTTACTACTGGAACCCTCTCCATGCTTGTTCTACTCATCTTAGACGAGCACACATTTCTAAGCCGTGACAGACTGACATGCAATGAAGCCTGACTAAAATGGAGAGAAAGAGGGATGCAGACAAACAGGACTCTGTCAGCATGTGTGTAAAATACCATTTCAGACTTAAGGGCTGGCAAAAAAACAAAGGGACAAACAAAAACCTTGTTTCTAATGTTTACGAATTCTAAATTCATTAACCCATTCTTCACAAAAGGCAAAAGCTTGTCACTACAAGTTCTGCAGAGCACTCTGAAATAATAGCTTGCTGCAGCCAAGGGCGAGCTGCCCCAGGAAATGGGCGTCTATTTGCACTAATGGGGAACCCTCACGGCGGAGCAGAACGGCATCAATTCTGCAGATCATGAGGTGCTTCACTTCTCACACAGAGCCGCAATTCAGAGATTACCAGAACTCTCTGTGTGGATGAAGAAGAATTCCCAAAACTAAAAGCGAATTTAATAATAGTGCTGCTGCTGAGGTCCCTCTTGGGCAGGTTATAGCTGATACTCACGCTCCCACCAACAGCACGAGCAGCTGTTCTGGGCATGCATTCAAGGATGCAACCAGTATTTTGGAGAGGCCATGTCACTGGCTGAAAAAAATAATGCATCTTAGGTGTAACTGAAAGATGTTTAAACAAACAAACAAACAGAGAACTTATTAGGTGTAGGTAACCTTATTAGGCAAAGTCAAAACACTTTAAAAATAGTATATACATAGTAGAAAGCAATCGAATTTTCAAAAGCAAAATACCAGCTGTTGTCTGAATCAGATGGAGACAGCTCTCTACTGAGAAAAGCAGAGCAAGACATAGCTGATGTAAGACACATGCCAAGTGTTACATTCTTGGTGCAGGACACAAAACGGTGACTTTCAGCTAACCCAGTACTGTCAGGGTGAGAAATCTGAACTTAGGGAACTGGAGCACCCATGCATAAACACCTCCTTGACTCACTGCATTTTTCAAAGACAACAAACATTGAAAACAGCAGTTTTTCTGCAGTATTTCCACTGAAAGCAGTGTAAATAATTATGCACATTTGATTCAAACAGGAGATGAGCTGAGAAAATTTATCAGGCATCCAAAAGGCCCTTCCACAACTGTACTGAAAAGCATGGGCAACTGGAATGGCATCAAAAACCTGATGATCTTTCGAGGTCCCTTCCAACCCCTTCAATTCTGTGATTCTGTGAAAAATCCACAGAGAGACTAAAGAAGGCATATTTTAGGTATATTTTAGAAAGACGGTAAAAGAAGATTGCATGGTTATGATAAAAATGGCAATTAAGGAAATAATGTGATATTCTAAAATCAAACAAAAAGCACAGCTAGATACAACTCAGTGACTGATACCATCCAGAAGCAGGGAAAGGCAGACTAATTGAGAAGAATCAGGGGAAGAAGTCATCACAAAGTGAGATTTTACCTGGACAAATACAACATAAAAAGAAAAGCAAAAGAAATTATTGATACCTTAAAATTACATTCAGCTACTAGGAAAAACAAGGTACAGAAAGAGCAAATTTTAAGGCATGTTAGCTATTATGTGCCATGACTATTGTGGCTTTGTATCTCTCGCAGAATGGGGATATTGGCAGAGAACCTGGAAATATCACATTAAAGATGATTATCTGGATCTTTCATCACTTTCATCTTCTCAATTATCTTGTGGGATAAACAGTAATTTGAAAACAAAAGACGAGCAAAACAAAAACCTTGAGCTATCTCCAAAGATACCTGTTCAGAAATGCTACCCCCAATGATTAAGATTAAGAAAAGGAAATATTTAAATTTAGCTAGGAAAGGAGGAGATTGCTGGGAATTACTACAATACTTCTGCCTGGGATAATTCAGTTTCTGTTCACACATCCTGTCATGGACAAATCTGAAGATCAACCGAACCTCAAGAACAAATGAAAAGCAAGAAAGGATAAATAAGAACACACAAAGCTTATTCATTACAGCTACCTTTTTCAATTTTATAACATGGAAGGGAGCACTGAAATTAGTACAAGAAAATGCAAAAATTAAAGAACTTTTTCTTCTTTTTGGGTCTTATCTTGAATATCAGGCACTTGCTTCATACAGTAACGAAGGGGACCTTAGCACATAAGCCTGGTGCTCAGTATGAAAAAAGCGTCAGCAATTTGCACTGATGTAACACCGGTTTCCAAGATAGGCAGTCAATCCCATTCAGCCTCAGCAACTGATAGATCACCACATACGCCATGTACTTCAGTGTGGCAGCTGCTAACCTATTTCACACAAAAGGAACCTGGTAATTACAGCCTCTGAAGTGCTATTCCCTCAGCAGGAAATGCGTTCAAGTGTATTATCTGCTTTGTGCACTTCAAGCCTCTCATTTCTATTTTCCAGGACAGAGTTACAAACATTCTAAAATGATTTTTTTAATTCCATGTTTTGCCCCACTTTTATTTTTCTCACAAGTTGTGTCTTTTTACACCACCCTTGCTTCTCCTTATTCGGCACCTCCTGGGTTGTGTGCAGAACCCAGATAAGCAAGCCTTGGAGAGGTGTGCTGGAAAAGCATTGTGATCAGGGGCACCATCACAACCGTACCACGGTTATGGCTGCAGCACATGCTACTTGGCAAGAAGTTAGGCTGAGGGTGGCAGGTACAGACTGATCTACTGATACTAATCCTTCTCCAGTACATTTCTACCCTGCAAAATGGGAAATAGCAAGAACTGAATTGCAGCTTAAGGAAAGGGATCTTTTCTGCATGATTTTGTGGCTTGCTTCCCCTCTTCTCTGTTCAGGCTTTAGTTTGCCCTGGATGGTGTTCAGAAGGGGATCAGAGGTAGATTGTGACAGTAAGAACTTCTGTGGTCAGAAGAGTTTAAAAACACTAACCTTTAAGTCTAACTACTCAGACACTGGAATATGAAGCTTCTGATTTTTTTTTTTGGAGTTTTCTTCCTTCCAAGCAGTTGCTATTGGTTTTTAAAGTACTGAAAGCACTTAACAAAAGAGATTGTGATTGATTTCCTAGTATTTGTAAAACTTAGCCTTTTCTTCCTCTTTTATAAGCTCATTCCAGGGCTATCTAAGTGCACGAGCTAAGGAGCCATTTCTCTTTTTTAAGATTTATTTTTCTCCAAAAGCGTGTGCAATAAATCAAAGCATCACAGAACATTTGAGGCTGGAAGGGACCTCTGCAGGTCATCTGGTCCCAGTATCCTACTTTTGCTTTCTCCATTTTTCCCCTCAAAATCCTTCAGTTTTCAAGCATTTCTGTTTTATTTTAACTTCCAACAGTACGAAAGACACATTTCTTGCATTAATACAAGAATCAAGCCTAGGTGTTTTAGCTAAAAAACAAATCTAGTATAGAATTAACACTAAAGATTTAGTGACAAGTATGCCAGCTGACAGGCATATCAGAAGTCTTCAGAAGGCATTAACATTGGCCTCTTCTGTTTGTTGCTGGAGTTTCTGGCCCTCAGTCATTGACTCTATGGGAAGCTCTATGGGGAAAGATGAAACAAACGTCTGATATGAAGTACAGATACTGAAGGACAGAACTGTGATTTCAGGATGTTAAAGGAAAAGAATGCAGAATCAAAGCAGCAGACAGCTCAATTTCACAGTTTAAAAGTTAGAGCTGTCGGAAGGACGCTTTTGCTAGAGACCCAAACTCATGTGGGAGCGCAGTTTTGATATGCTGTAATATAACGACATGAGATAGCAGCTTACAGAGCACTTACAGAAACACCATAATCCTCTTACCAGTGACACAGGAAAAGAGAGCAGATTTATTTTGGAGGGAAGTAGATCTTCTCCCTCTGGAAACCATTCCTGAATTGTTTGGTTCATATTTTTCAGCAGTAATAAACATTTTATGCAACTCTGGATTTATGCCTTCTGGAATCATACGCGGGCTATGCTGGTAAAAATGAAGCACTTTGTTTCCTGAAATAGCTTTCTGGATGCTCCTTTTGTTACACTGGCTTTGATTGTAAGTCTGTAAAAGAAAGGAAAAGTCATATGTTGCTGAACTGCTTTTTCCACATGACTTAATGATAAGCAAAAGAACGCCTGAGTGTCTGTGGGGTTTTCATTATGTTTTGTTCTGTCATGCACTTTTTTTTTCTTCCCAAACACAAATAAAACAAAATATGATGCAAGGGCCAGAAAACTACGCACATGCCCTGTTCTGTGGACATGGTCGGTAAGATCAACACAACAGCATGTTCAAGTTCCTGAACTGCAAGTCCAAGACTTGCAGTATGCCCCCACATCATGCTAACCAATTACAGAGAAGAAAGGAGCAAAAGGATATAGAGGAAAACAATAAAGTACTGAAGTTGCACTGAAAATTTGATTATGATTACATTAAAAATAGCTTCTAAGTTCTTTTTTTCCCATTTTACGAAGCTTCCAAACTAACATATCTAAGTCAATTGAAATTTGAATGCTCATTTTGTGCCTATGTAAAACATTCAAAGCAAATGTAATAAAAAGCAAAGAGGTACTAAAGAACAGCGATTGTCCTTTAAGTTGCAAACATGCCTTAAAAATCCTTAAAATAAATAACACAAAATATAAACTTAATATACAGATTTTTCTATTCCATAAGTAAATCAGAAGGAGGCATGACACTTAGGAGAAAAAGAAACACGGCCCTTGCCTGGAGGACTTCACAATCTGCAATAGATATAGGGATGATGTAAATCACATTACATCAGGAAGAAAGGAGGTCAAACAAATTAAGGTATAAGGTTATTTGTTAATATCACGCGTGCCTCAAGTCCTTTTAATTACATCTCATTTTTATTGTGCAACAGAGAAACCAAGATGATAGAGAAACTACAGAAAGAAACTAGTCCCCGCTCTGCACACTTCTTGTCTTAATACATTTCCCTGAGTCTCTGTCGCAGGTCACTGATGGAGACAGCACACCAAGTTGAGCAGACTGAGTGCTCTGAGTATGCCCAGCGTGGCAGCTAAGTTCTTGTGACAGATGATCTTTGGAAACAAGGACTTGAAGAGGCAGACACAAGAAGACACTCTGAATAAAACTGGAAGAGGTTAAGGGAGAACTTTATTAAACTGCCTTCCAGACATTCCAATAAAGTTTTGTTTTTTCTTAATCCTAGCACAGGTAAAAAGTCTTTTTATAGAACAAATTTTCTATTAACAATTTAATTGCCTTACAGAATTGTTACTTTACTGTTGCTAATCAGTACGGTTCCTTTTGCTGCGTTTCACAGGCAGTGTCAGCTTGGCCTGGCAAGAGTCTGAGAGGCCTTGAGCTCCTCAGGAACTCCTGAGCCCTCACCTTTGTATCGGTTTAAATCTGCAGCTAGGAGCTCCCTTCCAGGCTAATGCACGTTGAGCTGAGCTGTCACAAGACGTTAAAAACAAACAAGCAAAACACGACATGCCTGGGAACACAAGGGAAAAGGCAGAAAGTTCGAGGGGGGAACCCAGGGGACTGACACAGCACAAGCAGTCAGGTGGCACGAGCCAGCCTGCTGGATGGCAGCGAGCTTCCACGGGGAACCCAACCTGGGGGGCAACGTGTGGGGAGATGGGGGCAGGAGCAAGTCACGACAGCTTCTGTGACAAAAATTCTTGTCAAACTCAACATTTCCAGACCTATGTTTTCCAATTTCTCCCAACAAAACTTCTTGATGAAAATCATGAAAATGTAAAGATGCAGTAGCAAATTATACTGCAAGGCATCTAATCAAAGAAGGATGTCAAAGGGACTGCCGTGCCTCCTCCCACCTAGCACTACCCTGTCATCTTCTTTGGATCTCATCCAGAGAAGCTGGTCAGTGTGCTGGTACAGCTGAAGATCAGTTCCCCCACCTCACGACTCACAGCTTAGCTTTCCCCTGGTACATTTGTTTCCCAAGGGGCAGCCTGCGCTCAGAGAAGATTAATTATACTCTGAGTTGAGTGCTGAGGTTCAGGAATTTAGCAAAAGTAGATTTCCACTTAAGCTGATCTCTTCAGACCTCACACGCAAGCCTGCTACCACTAAGTACTTGTCTGAAAGCGCAGTGTCGTCAGCAGTTCAGAGAGAGACACTTACAGCCCTCCAGCTCGCAGAGCTTCATTCTTATCTCTGCCACAGATTGTTCCATAACCTTGGTAAAAGATGTTTTTTTCTGCATCTGAGTTTATCGTTTACAAAATAAGCACTATCAACAGCAAAGCTTGAAGTTCTCAACATGGAAGAAAAAGACATTTTCCTTTGGTCATAGTGGGCTATTATACTTTCCTGTGGACAGTTAAGATGTTGCTAAGAGCACTCACGATTGCCATGACTTTTAATGCACACTACATAGTTTTCTGGAACACAGTAAACAAGTCCCTCTGGTTTCCCAGCAAGAAGAAAGCTTCACACTCACCCGCTCCTCCCGCCCCTCGGCGAGGATAACAACAATCCTGCCTTGCCGCCTGCGCCCCGTTCTGCCCATTCTCTGCACGAGGCGAATTGGGCTTTTCTGAGCATCGAAGCAGATGATGAGGTCAACTTCACCAATGTCTAAGCCCTCTTCTCCAACACACGTAGAGACGAGGGTGTTATACCCACCTTCACGAAAGCGTTTTACCACCTGATTAAGAATAGATTCAACAAGTTAGCTAGAAAGCTTTACATACACACTTTGCATTTTTTTCTAGGTGTATCCAGAAGTTGAAAAATAAATAAATTTGTATTTTATACCTACAAAACACAGCCAGTCTTTCTAAATTTGTCAACTACTTCATCACGATCAACTAGCATGCACTAATGTTATCAATATGACTCTTCAATTCTAAAAGAAAGTGGAAAAAGCACGTCTCATTCTGACTCTAACTATCATACTTCTAAAAGTCATCTTCCCAACTTTACAATATTTTTTTATATTGCTAAATCATGATTTAAGGATATATCTTATCTTTTCTACGTACAAGAAAAAAAAAATCCCCAAAGCAAGTAAGTATTTAAATATTTCCATAGATTTTCAAATATATAAAAGTCAGCATGTCTTAATATAATGTAAATGGATAAACTATTCCTATTTATACATTCTGTTTAGTGAGTATAACTTTGGATACTCTGAAAGCAACTGAACTACGTCTTTACTAACTACACTTGAAATTTCAGTCACTGCCATACAACCTATATTAATACCCATATAATTATTTATACTATTAATATTCCTTGTAACTATCCTTAATACAAGTTTTATCTTCTCTTTACCTCAAGCTGTTCCTTTTGTGTGAAGCCTTTTGTGCTCTTTCCCGTGGAGTGGCCAACAAACATCATAACTCTAACCATTGGGTTGAAGCGGGAAAGCATTTCTGCAATTTCTTGCACACTATCCCGAAATGATGAGAAGATCATCACTCTGGTATCCACATTGTTCACAGATGTACTTTCAGTCGTGGTTTGATCTGTTTAGGTTAAAAAAAGTCAGAAAATACATGATTTTAAAACAGTTGCCACAGAAATGTGAGGACCAGTCATCCCACACGTTACACATTCACAGCTCTCACCTGACTTAACAATTAGCAGATTTTACCCAAGTATATGGCTTTTTTTTTTTTTAAGAATTTTTCTTTAAAATGTATTAAAAAAATCTAAACATATATATGTATAAATAGTAGAGAAAACTGGTAATTATGAGCCCCTCAGCCTATTTAGGCAAACCTTTTCACCCCCAGAAAATGCTCCTAGATATACCTGCTCAAACAATTCCTCTCTGGAATCAACGCAGCATTCAGATTTTGGAGAATTGACACCAGCTGTAGTGAGAATGTCTTATACCTAAGGTACTATTATTCATGTTACTTTGAAAAGCTCAGGTTTGATGGCATGTGTCCTGAAATAATGTGTAAGATGACTTCTTTCAAAGAGGGTTTGAGGTGAATTTTGAATGTTACTGAAGTGGCCAGAGTAAGACAAAGGCAGTGATATTGCAGGTGATATGGGGGCCATCTGTCAGGTACAGCAACCTGTCCCAGTGAAGGCCTGGACATGACATGGTGCACATGATGCAGTATTTTTAACTAGAAACCAGACCACTGCAACACTGATGGAATGTGTTCTGTATAGTGTGCCATCCTGAGCAATTGACAGGCTACACATTCTAGAGTAAGTGCAGGTTGGATATACCCTACTTACATGAGTCCCTATTCTTCTCTTCCACTAGCTTTATTACCAACACCATTGTTCTGTATCTGTTTTTAGCACAATCCCATGACTTGAACAGTGACAACACTCAATAGTATCTGTCCTTGTACTGCAATACAATTTATGTGCTGCCACTGCCTCCTTGACTTATCCAAAACCAGACAGAGAAAATTCAAGATACTAGCAGCCCATAATCAACCTAATAGGTAATCTAGGTATGGAAGATTAGCTGGGAGAAGCTCATTATGCTGAGCCAACGCTTCTTTAGAGCTGGCCAGAATGGCTTCTTGAACTTACCTGAACTGCGTGCATCTCACAAGGCAGGGGTATAACAGTAACATGAACGAGAAGCTCAGACTAAGCCTGGTTGCTTCATTACTCAGAAACAGATCAGAGAATTTGCACAGGCAACTTGGCACTCCTCCTCTGAGTCCTCATAGGAGAGATTGCATTTCAAAGGGAGGAATAAGAGCTAGTGTTGTTCCTTTCCTTTCCAATCCTTTCCTTCTCAAATGCAAGACATCTCAATGGAAATGTTTTGCTGAAGCAGTGACTGGTTTTAAAAATTAAACAGGCATGACCACAGCGATTTATGAAACTGAGTAGTTCAGTAATGCTTAATTGGAATGAAGCAGTTGGGTTCAGAAGTTTTGCTTGCTCCTATTGTCTCCCTAGAGATATTATGCACTTGAACAAGCTTCCTGAAACAAATGCTGAATGTATCTTCCACTGCTCACATAATGATTTAGGCTTATATTTCAGAGCCTTCTGACGGAGCAAAGATACATGCAATTATGTTTGGAATCGTGATACTCAAATTTATCTGTTTTATTGACAGACTCATGACAAATTCTTGTCTGGAGGCGGGAGAAATCAGGACACAGGTGTGTACCCTATTCAATTAGAGTCCAGAATTTAGGGTGTAGCTACTTGTGTACATGTGGATTTAGAGTTTATTTCCAAGAAAAGTAAGGGTAGAAATACAGGTTTGGAGTTACTGCTCAGAATGTATGATCAAAGATGCTATGACACAGTGAACAACATGGCAAATAAATAAAATCACAGTGTCAGCTCCTCAGTGGATTTGGGTTGGAGATGTGTAAGATTGTGATCAGACTGTGAACTGTAAAGGGCTTTCTGGCCTTGCATTAGAAACATGCCTACTAAATTCTGAGGTTCAGGCACATACACACAAAGCACAGAATCAAAGCAGCTGAACACTGATTACCTGTTAGCAATAATTACCTGTTAGCAATATTAAGACATACATCTGACCAACACTGCAAGGAAAAATATATATGATGGGATTCATATGACAGTAAAATCCAAGCTAACGAAAGAAGATGGAAGAGTATTAAACACAAAACTTTGTGAAAGTAACTCCAGTGCAGAATACAGAACCTGAAAAGAAAAGGCAATAGCAAATAGCAAAAGATGTTACAAGAAGCCATATAGAGGCACTGAGGGAAGCAGGGAGAACGGACAGGAGTATGGAAAGGACAACAACAAAATCACATAAAAAGAAAGCAATTTGATAAAATGAATTTGGAGCAATTTGATAAAATAAATTTGGATGTATTACGAACAAACAGAAAGAGAAATAAGGAAGATTAATGTTGCCTACTATAAAGTAAATGTAATTTCCAGTGTATTCTGAGAACCAGCTATCTAAGACAGAAAATAAAAATAAAAATAATAATAACAAAAAAAAAATTTAAAAGCTGGTCAGAAATTATTGGGGCTTCCCAGAGGAAAAAGACACAAACAAATGTGGAAAAAGTAAAGAAGCAGCAAAACAAATTATTGTTATTGATGTCATTATTCCCCAAACAACAATTGAATCAAGAAGCCAAAATTTCCTAAAACCAGAGAGGTTCAAATGATTCAGAGTATTTTGCTTCACAATCTCATGCTACAGTATGGCATATTTTTGTTTCCCCTTTCAGTCAAGACGAAAAAGAATGAGGAAGAGATCAATGTAGTAGAAGGTTTTCCATTTCAGATTGATGCCTCTGTGTTTGTCATTCTTAGCAACAGGCTGGATACTCGACTTGTCTATACAGTCTTCATGTATTTTAAAAGAGAGAAGGAAGTTAATTTAACAATAAAACTGCCCACCATATAGAAGAGATGGAACATAGGGAGTAGTGAAAACATTTGTTTTGAACATCATTAAAAAAAATTCCACATTTATGTGAAAAAAACAAACAAACAAAAAAAAACAACTTGTAGCTCATAGAAAATTGTAATATTTTCCCCCCATGCCTATATGCATATACAAAAATGAAAAAAAAGTATGGAATAAAATAACCATTAGTGGCAGCGAACTTACAAATTTTCTCCATTATCAAAAACTGATTGTAGAATTGATTCTACACTTCTCCCTGCAGTTGTTTTGCTATCCTGTTAGGCAAAATCCTAGACAAACTGCATTATTTTTATATAAAGAATAAAAGGAAAATTGATGCTTTGTTGACAGAAACTCTGGCAAAAAGAACTGCAAAGACCACCATGTATGAAACAGTGAAACAATATTAAGCTTAGGGAAAAAATGAAACACTTTAGAGAAATTTCTTTTAAAGGTCTTTTTGCCCCCAAATAATACATTCTGATTTCAGATAAGCATAAATACTAGCAGTAGTAATACATATTTTTTGTAGTGGTCAAAGTGTTGGTTGTTTCGGGTATTTCAAGTGAGAAATGAGACAAAAATGATGTCTTTGTGTGACACAGCCTACTGTGACACAGTCGAAGCTGCCTCCCTTCAAGAATTTAAATGGCATTTCAACTCTGTTACAGGGTTTTTCGAATTCCTTATGGACATCCATGAACTGAACAGGTAATTCTCACTGAAACTCAGTCTCGTGTACTATGTCATAGCCAGTTCATTTACTTAGGCGCCATATTAATCTGTGTGCTCTGCCTGCAACAGCCATGCTCACATCCAAGTCAGCGGCATGCAATCAGCTGCACCATTCCCAGAGAAACTTAAAGATTAGGAAAGTTTCAGTATTTCTGCCTTAGGTAAAAAATGCATCTTAAGCATAGTTACTGAATTACTGGCAGTATCCTTGTATTTATATACCATGTACAATACATTCAGTCTGTAGAAGCAACACTTGTATGCAAAGTCCATATGACTACACGAATTAAACACTCTCACTGCAAATTATAGCTATAAACCAATCTGTATGAAATTCCTTATAAATGTCAATTTCAAGACTTCTCCAAAGACAAGTTGTATGAGAGACAGAAATAATAAGAACTGAGGGGTTTTTTTGTTTTGTTCTTGTTTTCTTTTTTAAATATTCAATTTATTTATTTTTTTTAAAGTTTCAGGACAAGACTGAAAGAGAAGAGGGACTGCTTTTCTATTATAATTTTTCAACACTGTAAGAGTAATTAGTGTCCTTTTGTTCATCTACAGTCATTTTAGAACTTAATTTCACTAAATACAATTTTGTAATTTAAAATGATCAAAAAGCATATTTTCCTTTAACAAATATTTTATATTTGTGCCTTGAGAAATTATACTTTAATGTTAGCTGACTTATGTCCTTTCACAAACTCTTAAGTGTTTTATCCTTAAGCTCCATAAATACTTGGCATCTAACCCTGCAAGAGAGAACGGTTCATGGTAGCACTGCACTGAGAGCTGACCTCCAGAACAAATTCTGTTGCTAGGAAAATCAGGGGACACAGCACCAGTAGAAGCACTGTCATTACTGTGCAGGTGCTGGAGCCCTGGCACAGGTTGTCCAGAGAGAGAAGTCTCCTCCTTGGAGGTCTCCAGCAGCCACCTGGAGGGCCAGAGGCACCCAGGGCTGCCTCCAGCCTCAGCCATTCTTTGATTCTATGAAAATAGTTTGCTATCTTTCTGTGTGTGATCATGGCTTTACCAAGCAGTTAGAACAGTTTATATCAATAATAGCAACTTACAAACTATTTTTCTTAAAGAAAATGTTATTGTATAGTTTTTCTAAAGAGGACTTTTGCACACAGAAGATATACAAACATTCAAGACAGTAAAGAAGCACTTGAACAAATTAGGGCATAAATCAGCAGGCTCTTTTACTCATTTTCATTAACACTTCCAACTGGTCACTACTTTTTCTTTGAATTGTTGGTACTTACCAGAACATTTCATCTTCCAAGATTTGAAGTGTTCTACTACTATTTCCTCCAATTTCCTTAATTTTGGATGACTGTAAATAAATTCCTTTTTATTTTCAAACACTGAAAAAGACGTAAAGCAATTAAAGATACAAGTCATGTTGCAACAAGTATAAAGATTCACTGAATTTTGTTTTCTCCCATCATAATTCTCCGAGTTATGCATACAAACTCCTGACAGTAGATTTAATTACACTCACCTAAACAAAAACCTCAGTGAAATACTTACAGAAGCATGTTTGTTAAAGCCAGTTTGTGAAAACATGCTGTTACTTTTGTGAGTCACATTGTTAAAAGTATGCAGTCAAATAATACTATTTTAACCTTTCATTTTAAATCAAATTAAAAACTTCAAAGATACAAAACTCATTTGAAGGTAGCTAAAATCACTGAAAGGTGATAAATACAAAAAAATAGAGAGTCTGAGGAAAACAATCTTGTATAAAGAATATTAGCCAGGTGCATCAAAATGCATGACTTCTCCATCTCCAAGTTATGCAGAGCTATTTGCTGTTTCATTTAAATAGAAAGTGAATATTCTGTCCCTAAAGGGGAAATACTGACCTGTTCTACTCTCACAAAGATTTCCATTTGCTGAAGTCTGATGTGTGTCTGCAAACATGTCTCTAAGCTGCTGGTACAGCTTCATGAAGTCCTCATTGCGACCAAGTTCATTCTTCGTACGAGTAAACCCTTTGTAAAAAGTTTAAATACCTTAGCATTCAATCTCCATAGTGAATCTCATTTTTGCTATCCAAAAGATCAGCTTCTCAAAATTAGTAAGCTTGTTTTAAGAGCTAAAAGGTACATGGTAGCTTTAGAAAATGTAACAAACATTGTTTAAATCAATATTTTCTCAAAGAAGATTCTTTTACAGATTTTAAAGATGAAAACTAGTTGCATAAACATAAGCCTGGGTCCCATAGGTAAACTGAAATGTTCTACATCAACCATTTAAGCAATAGAAAAGCCATCCAATGCAGGAATTCTGCCAATTACTCAAAGAAAAGGGAACCTAATCAAAAAGCTAAAATTAACAAGGTTCCTGAATGATTTTATGACAGTACAGAAAAACTATTTATTCATCTGTCACCTTACAACAGCAAATGTGAATTTAAAGAATCTGAGAAACCAGGGAATACAGGAAGGTGCTCAGGTCTAACGAGAGCTCTGTACCATCAGAAGTGTAAAAATCTGTGCAAGCACAAGTAGTAAACTGTAGCAATGCCAGATGCATAAAATTCACAAGAAACTATTAGGACATGCAAACTATAAATATATATTCTATAGATATTCTAGAATATGCAGCATGTATGGTACACTTTTGGTTCTGACATTGGACAAAACAGTGACATTTTAATTAAGCAGTGCTTTAGGCAACGTTGTTTTTGAAGCCACCCTCAGTCACACAGCCAAGTGACATACATGCAAACCAAAATGAAGCAAGAAACCTCAGAGCCACACCACAGCATATTCTGAACAGCTGAAATGTTCCCCTCCCACATCCAGTGTTCAGAAGAAACCTGCAGTTCGACTGACATTGCCGAGTGGAAATTTCCCCCCTCAGAAAGCTGTCAGTACCAAACCAGCTCTACAAGACAGCCGTGACGATCCAACATGTCTAAAAATGACTGGAGAATTACAGGACTCAAAATATTCAGTGGCAGAATTAAGAAAATTAAAGTGAGGCCAGAAAAGAAAATATTATTGCATCACTGTTTGAGGTCATTATGTACCCACATCTGGAACAGTGCACGAAGTTCCCATCATCTCATTCACGAAAATAAAAAAAAGTACAGAAAGAGACAATAACAGCTTCCTTAGTGAGAAGTCACACAGCTGGGATAGAAATTCTAGTGTGATGTATCTAAATTTGCGATAATCTGGCAAAGATGCTTAAATCTCATGCATACATTTACACTATTTTTGCTATAGGGGGGAGCTCAATAACGGAGGAATTGTTTTGCAAGACCAAACAATTGCTCCAGAAGACCAAACAGTTTCTTGGATTAATTGCTTAATTGTTTTTCCCTGTCTCTTCTAAGATATTACTGCCACTTGCTCTGTGTTCTGTTCATTCCACACACACATTTGCTTTCCCAAATACACTCTATCTGTAACACTGAGTTAATGTTATTTCCAATAGGAATGAAGGGAAACCAAGTATCAAATATGTTTGCAATCTGTATTAGCTGTTTTGTGCAAAACTAGCCAGACAGATAAAGTAAATTGAATGAGGAGGAGTGGGGACAAAAGGAAGGATGTTTCTGACATTTCACCTTTTGTTCCATCCATAATTCCACAAAGGTAGATAAATAATGACCGCAATCCCATTTGCTGCAGCAGCTCATAACCATGATATAAACTGATACAAAGTGCAAAATCTCCTTCAATTACGCCTTGCTGTATCCCCTGTGGAAACAAAACAGACTCATCAGTAAATTAGGGAGATGATAAGCAGCAGGAACCACGCTGCAATTCTCATGACCAAATCAAGGTTAACATCTAAGACACGGAGCCAAAGAACAAACTGATGTGCATCACGTAGTCTGCCTATCAAATCAGGTTACAGAATTCTTAATCATCAGTGAAGGGAATCTTTTTCCACCTTTCAAGCTACCTCAGAAATACTTGTTTTATCTTCTAAGATTAGCTCGCTACTGTCCGATACAGCAGCATTCAGAATTTGCCAGCTGGCCCATCCCTCAGTATTTGGCAAAGAGAGAGATTTCTGCCACATCTCCACAGGTGACAGAATTTAAGTCAGGAAAATTGGCTTGCCTGCCGTGAAGTGCATTCTCCAGTGTCTTCTTTAAGGTACACTGATGTGTTTTTTTAAGGCAATATTCATTTTTAAGTTTAAAAGTTTGAACACTCCACGACAAATAAAACTCCAAGACCCTCCGAGAGAAATTGGTCCACTAATATAATTTTGAGGGGAAAGTGTAATTCTGACCATTGTTAAGTACACTGTAAATTCTCAAAACATTTTCAGTTTGGAAAAGAAGTTCTTCACTTTTTTGTTACCTCTCCTATATCAGCATCAAGAAGTGTAGAACAAGGAGGCTTATTTTATTCCAAGGCTTAAACATAGAATGTTACAATGAAAACCTAACTTAACATATATAAAAAAAATTGTAAATTATGATGTATTACTATTTATTCACTCCTTTAATAACATGAAATACGACATTTACCTTGTTTTGTGAGGAAGGGTTTTTTCTATACTGATCTCTTGCTAGAATTATCTGGTACTTTGTGAGGCTGGGAATATCTCGCCTTGCCAAAACTCCCATTCTAATCAGGCGTCCAGCAAATGCTTCTAGCACCTGTGAACAGAACACAGAATATGTAAGAGATGTCAAGGTCAGAACATTTAGCCCCTTAAAATAACTTTGTTTTTACATGTCTTGCACAATGGAACACAAGTTGCTCATTTATTTTACTTGAAATATAGATTTTTTCAAAACGGGCAGTAATGATTTGTGACTAATTGGTTACTGTACCAGATGATGAGCTGGTACACTGCCTCACCATCGGGTTCTCTGCTACCAGCACAGAGCACCAGCTAATTTGCAGATTTTTTTTTCTCAGAGCAGAGCCATTTCAACTTGGTTCCCGATGGATTTGTGCCCCCCATGCCATATATAGACAAACACCAAGGTAACCCTACATCCATCAAATGACTGAGAAGTGGAAACACACACGGTGCTTGTGGAATGGCACATGTACTGACGTGGTCAAAGGGAAAATAAACAGGACAGGTAATGAGCTCTCGTGTTCATGCTGCAGCTCCCTCGCGTACTAGTAACTGACTTCCATGTCTCCTCAGCCTCCAGCACACTTGTAGGCATACATGCATCTCCTGATGTCCAAATTAGCACAGCGAATGACCAGCCAGGCTTAGAGGCATGCGTATGGAAGGGGTGGGAGTGGGGAAAGTGAGCAGCGAGGGATGAGCACCATGCAGCCGGGCCCCATCTGGCTCAGCCACCATGCCAGGAGACAATTTGTTTTCATACATCACATGTACCTGCTTTCCACAGCAGTGAAACAAGGGAACTGACCTGCACTAATTCATCTTAATCCTGTTTTTCCTCTTTGTTTCTCAGCCTCAGGTGGTCGGGATTTTTTTTCACAGACTTAGTTTTGCTTGAGCGCTAACTCTGGAATAATTGGAGTAATCAGATTTGTTCTACAGAAACGACTTACAATCTGTTGGCCCACTTGGCGAGCAGTACCAAACCCACCACCACAGCACAATAACAAGCCTCTCCAAAGGTAGTCCTGACATGGTTTGACAGCAGAGAGCTCCCGATAGCTGCTCACATGCATACGGTGCTTCCCAAGGTCTCCAGGCGTTGTCCCCAGCCCAGCTGAGCTGCGGTGTAACAAGCCCCTTACCCCGCACTGCTGTGATTCAGCCTACTGAAAATCAAGTCCAAGTGAGCCCATAAAAACAGGTCTAAGTTTCAGACTTCACACAATATGATATATCTTCATCTGCTGAAGACAAAATGCCCTAGCTGGAAAAGAAAAGCAATTTTTTAAAATGCAATGCATGTTTAAACACTAAGCAATAATACTGTGACAACCTCCTCATGCAGTCAGTGTGCAGGCACTCAGGCTGGGTTTTAGAGCTCGTTTAGATGCACAAATATTACTAAAGCCCACAGTCTGTTCATATCCCATTGGTGCTGTGGGAGCTTAGTTTAACTCCTTCTCTCTGCTTGCTTTGATTGTTTTTATAGTTTTGTACCACTTCAGCTTCTTACTCTGTGTATGGTGCCTACAAGGCACGAAGCAGTAAATCCTGAGCAAAGGGGTGGGAACGGTTGCCACCATCAGCTACAGTTGTATTAATCCCCAAGAGAATCAAAAAATGCACGGAGAACTTTGAAAGGGTGAAGAAAAAACCATGAAAGCACCAGCTAAATTGAGAAACCAATGCAGCGGGGAATTTCCACACTGCGGGCTCCACGCCTGCAGACCTTTCAAAAACAACCCGCTGGAGTCGGCCTGCTAAGCAGATTATAACAGATAAAGGCTGCTGAGAAATAATAGAAATGAAGCCTAAATTCTGCATACTCTGGTGCACCCTGGGTTGCCCTGGGCCTTCGGACGGGGTACCAAGTCTCACACAGAGTGCCACGTGCTGCCGAGGAGAACGCGGCCCAGGCGGGAGGCAGCAGGAGATGCCGCGAGCGTGCAGCGAGGGCCCCAAGGCCGAAGGGTGCCGTGGGGGCACAAGAGGTGCTGAGGGGTGCCAAGGAGTGCTGAGGGGTGCCGAGGGGTGCTTCTGGAGGCTTGGTGTGGCCTCCTGTGGTGGTGCCATAGCCTGCCTCCAGGCTGACTTCACCTCCAGGCCGGCTTCGGCTGCGCGCTGCCTGCTTCATGGTGTCTCCGAGAAGCGCAGTCAGGAGATTCTGCCCCAGAGCGTGCCTTCTAATTAACATCAGAGGATAATTTGACCAACTAAACCACTACTGCAGACACGTCTGCAGGGACCCATAGTGTGAAAAAGAAAACAGTATGGGGAAAAGAGACATCTTACTGCTTATTTTTCCCCAGGGTTTCTTAATTTCCATATGACACCCAGATGAGAGGTTCTGCTCATCCTTTCTGGGTTGGTTCATGGGTTACACCCACCATATCCATCTCTAAAGGATTTCTGTATTGAACTGACAAGCTAAGACCAACTGTAAAACTACAATGTTGTCAAGAATTTCTGGAGGAAAGGAAAAAAATCAACTGTTTTTTCTTTAAATATGGTCAAAACCATACATCAACCCAAATCCAAACACACAAGAAACTATCTTCTCTGACTTGATTTAGTCTTAAGAGTTTAAAATTCAAAACATTGTCTTTTATCAGATTGTTGTTACTGTTTTTAAATCTGGCCTGTATTTGATAAGCCACTTTACAAGGAGAAAGGTAGAAATGCCTGTGCCAGCTCATAAGAAAATGTACTTAAACCAAAAAATGTTTACCCAGCAAGGGATAACTGTGGTTTTTATTTTAACGGGATACCACTGAAACAGAACTTTTCCTTCCCATCAAATCCTACACAGTTCAGTGATGAGGACACTTGAGGAGCTTAAGATCAAGCCTAAACTATGTCTCAAATAGTGGAAATGGGGTCAGTCTCTGAACAAAAAATGTTTCTTTATAAAACAAAATTAATGCTTTCATTAAAAAGTAAAGCCCACGTAAGTGTAGTATCTCAGCACTGGTTCATTACTCCCTACTTTTGTTGCGTAACTTTTTTTTTTTTTTTTAATTTCCATAACTTGTATTTTTGTGTTTCATCTCTTGACCTAGTTTATAACATGTAAGAAAATTATATTGTCACTGTTTGCTCGGTGTACACCCCTGTCTGATTTAATCATCTTCTGCAAAACAAACCAAGGAAGACTATTATGAAAGACAGCAGGATCCAGTCACCTGGAGCTTGAAAACTAATAGGGAACAGTAAACATAACCTACTTAGAAGGGATACAGAAACAAGCACTACTCAGAGTGATTACATTTATCTTGTCTCCATACCTTTATTTTAATTAAAAAGAAAATACTTTTAATTAAAAAGAAAATACTCCTGGGAAGTCTCCTCAACCTTTCCAAAACATTCACGTTACATTACCTGTTTAAAAACACAACTGTAGGATTCATTTAAATCATTTTTTACTAGGACTAATGACTTCTTCTAGCTTGCTAAATGCAGTTTAAAGAGCTGGCAGATTTACTACCAATCTATTAAAGACAGCTGGTAAAGCTGTCCCACTAAACTTGCCAAGAAGATAAAGGTTTTTGCTGAACAGGTTACCTACCCCAGCAAATCACACTGCTTTCTGAATCTTATACCTGCAGTTGGCATAAGACCTCCAGTTTGGGGCTACAGCATGCACTGGGGACCACACCGTGCACTGTAAATTGAACGGAGAAGGCAAAGAGCTGTTCACTGTTTCAGTGACATCTCAATAAAAACTGCTATTAATTTCTTTTCTCCTTGCACAATAAAAAACAAAGACTCTTAGCAAACAATCTTGCCTCACTATTTCACTGCAGATTTGCAAACATTCTTTGCCACACAGGAAAAAATGAATTTCATCGCCTGTGCATAAATAACATTTGTATTGCGTTTCTTACAAAGAAGAGAATGGGTGACTTGAGAGAAACCAGACTAAGCAATCTACGTCTTCACAGAACAGATCGAAAAGGTCTACTTGTACTTATGCCCTCACATCTGCAGGCATCTCCGAGTGCCACAAAGTTCTCCACAGCTCTCCAGGCCTCGACAGAGAAACCTCACCAGTTTTATACAGTCGCGTTGTACCTGAGATGCCTTTTTGCTTCCTCTCCTTCCCCTGCTTTCCCACCTCGCCCAGCTCCAGCACGTTCCATACCCAATATGCCACACACCAGTTCCAAACATGCTGTGGCAAACGCTGAATTGATGTACAAGGACACGAGACTGCATTGTGTGACGGAGTTAACATCACGCCTACGGCTGTGCGGGGCCGTTAGCATGGCCCACACCAAAACGCTGGTTTCATTTAACACACAACCACTGAAACCAGGAGCAGCTCCAGAACACAAATCCAGGCTTTTGTTGTAGCTGTGCACCACATGGACGTCATATTGTTCCCACTCTCTGCTCCGGATTAACGATTTTTCAACACAGAGAGTGAAGAAAGGAAGAAGGAAAAGACGAGACTTGTCCTTACAGTCTGTAGCTGGAAACCAGCTTCAAGAAGTGCTTCAGAAAAGTGTTGTGATTGTACTGTCTTGGAGGAGAACAAAATGACTTGGCAGGAAGGCATGAAGGCAAAAAGGGCCTTCTGCAACTTTAGGAAAGAGCAGCCTCCGTGAACGTTAGCTGAAGATCTAGAACATTCATTGCTTCAGTTTAGGAATGAAACTAAAAAGGGCTGTGGTTCAACATAGTGTGTTACCTCAGGAAGTGTAAGCACGGTACCCTAACATTCCCCCAAAATACCTTCCAGGAGGAAGGCCCAGGAATGAGCTGTGTTCAATCTGCCTGCCGTACCTCACGTTTGAGTGAAGGAGTCCTGAGGCTCCACCAAAGCAGAAAGGCCCCAGAGCCCCACAGAGGCCAGGTGCAGTCCCGCAGCTGCAGCAGCATCTCCCGAAGCACCAGGGCAGCTCACATGGACCCTTTCTGCTGACTGTAAAGAAACTTTAGGTACACAGAGTACATAAGCTCTGTGTACAGAGTGAGAACAGGTCATTGTAACATTCAATGAAACCTCTCAAAACAGTACAGAGCATGCAAGGAAAGAAGATAGAGGACAATGACTAGCACACACATAAAAAAACAAGTGGATTTATGACAGAGAACATGGGTGAGAAAGGCATCAGGAGCTACTACAAGTGCTCAATTTGGGTTATTATCTCTGTACAGCTTCAGAGTTGCAATTACAGACAAATGAGCTCTAAATGCAAGGGAGAAAAGCACTATTTTGTGTAAGCTTTGCACTGACATATTCTTATCTTCCCAATAATGAAAATACAACAGTGATGACACAGAGGGGTACAGTGTTTTTAAGAGAAACATTTAAGTCTCTAAAAATAATATTGATCTACACAGTAATCATCTTGGCTCCTCTGGAAATTTCCTTGTCAATTTAATATTGATCCATTCAAACACTTTGTGGTCTTGCCGTTCTCCAGGACTATGTTACACATCTAACATATACTATTTTTCCTTGGAAGCTGGTATTATTCACAAAAAAAGATACAATATTTTGTTGTCTTTTAATGTCTTGTTATTCTATGACAGCATTTCTCACTTCTTAAAAGTTACAAAAAAGGCCTACAGACTTTACTTGTCAGTTCATTTCACTGAGAACATTTTTCCTCTGTTACTTGAGAATTTATAAAAAGAAATGGCATTTCTATACAAATCTGCAGTTCAGTAAGAGTCAATGTCATCACTGCGCCACATGACAGAATGAAGCATCTGACTACAGATGCTTTGTATCCTAAATTTGCAAGGCTGAATATTTGTTTCTTTTTTCTATTCAGAGATACAACCTGCCAGGAAAGCACCAAGAACACAGCACAAACTAAATCATATTCTGCCACGAGTGACTGCTTATTAGCCAGCAGTTACACAGAAACTTAACAAGTTGAGGGAAAAAAACAAATACAAAAAAATCAGCCTTGTTCAACTCCAGGAATAGTCAAGTGCTCTAGCAGTGTCCAGACACAGAGCATCATATATTTTCAGTGCTTTGTCAAAGGCAGCACTTTTTACATAATTACTACGCATATCTCAAAACAAAAACCACAAGCAGTTACATGTGATGGGTGATCTTTAAAACAGGATCTTAAACTCCTACCAGCCTCTTTCTTACAGCTGTTATTTATTCTCTAAATAATACTTGACCAAAAGAGTTGGAATTGTTAAATTTTTGCAATCGTTAATTCTGTTAAAAAGTGTCAGAATCATTTTTGCACTGCAGGATAGGCAGAGGAGGTCTCTATGCACTGACTCCAAAAGTCAGTTCTTAAGAATAACGTTACCCAGAAGAAATCACCAAGAGCCAGGATGCCGTCATGTAGCAGTAGCAAACCAACTTCCCAAATTATGTGGAAAGTTCTTTGCCCAAACAACTGCAGTTAGTGTTTGCACTGTACTTAAGCCTCATCTGAAACATCACCTGTGATGTGACCATTTCATACCGTGACTTTTTTTACGGTGCCTACCCACAGCCATGTCGCTGCCCCATGAAGGAAGTTCAGCAGCACCTTTGTGAGGGAATTTCTGATAGCTGCCATAAAATGCAGGCCACTTCAGCATGCTCTTGATGAGGCTTGCACTTCTGCATACTAGGTAGTTGACATGAAATCAAATCATCAATCAAAATACTTAAGCAGGCATCATCTCCAAGCATTTGTCAAGGACGTAGGTGAATTTCAGACCAGCAAGCAGTGTGTGATGCCAACGTGCTGCCTACAAACAAGAGGCCAAACAACCTCACGGTGGAACCAGCTGCCTCATTTACTGCAACCAATGCATTCCGCTTTACTTAACCTGAGGCAATTAATACTTTGTTGGCACACCACGATGAGCCCTTGGGATTATAAAAGTGAGCCTGGGAGACACTGATCAGACACGGTGGTTTGTGTGGGGGGAATTAGGTGCCGCATCACAGAGTCAGCACTTACATCCCTAATCCTTGTTCTCCTCCTCCTGCAGGCATCTCAGCCGTGTATAGGTGCAATCTATTTTCCTACTGAAAATTCTGAATCCTGCAGACTTTCCTCTGCTGCCTTGTGAAAAATGGACCAGCACTCTTTATTTCTCATAAAGACAGCTAGAAACAGAGCCGCATGCTCTGGGGACAGCCCAGATTCAGTCAGATCCTGCCCCACAACAGCCTTCCACAGACAGGGCTGCTCACAAACCCTTCTCCCACAGGCTTTCCTCAGCAATGCCAGAATTACACAGCTGCCACCCTCCAGAACGAAACGACCCAGGGGATCTGCTCTGAGACACCTTGCAGCCGGTCCTGAACAACGTGAAAGCTCTGCCTTGGGGCATGGCTTACGAGATACTGTCACAAGAAAGGACTGACAGGAGATGAAGAGCAGCAGGGAGTAAAAAAAAGAAGAAGAATTAGAAGAAAGCCACTGCTCAGGGACCGAGTGTGTCCCCACACACACCTGGGGCCCGCCCCCGCCCCGCCCCGCCCAGCTCAGCCCTCATAAAGCGCCTCGCCGCCAACAGCACCCACAGCCCGGCTCGGCTCGGCTCCTCAGCCCGGTTCGGCCCAGCACAGCCCAGTTTGGCCCGGTTTGGCACGATGGAGACGGGCGGGTGCCGGATGAGCGGCGCGGAGCCGGGCGGCCCGGCCGTGATCACGCTGGAGGAGCTGGACGGCATGGCGGAGGAGAGCCCCGACTCGGCGTACCACAGCCACGGCAGCAGCCTGGAGGAGGAGGCGGCCGAGCGGATGGAGGACGAGGAGCAGGAGCGGCTGCTCAGCTACTGGCAGAGCGTGGGCAGGGGGCACCAGGTGGACGTGCCCCGCGGTAAGAGCCGGCCGGGGGCAGGGGGGCGGCTCGGAAGCCCCCCGGTGCCGTCCCACAGATGGGGGTGGTTAGGGGCATGGCGGTGGCAGGTTGAGGGGAGTAGGAGAATACAGGACTGACCTTGCCTTTTGACGGTAAGCCTCCGCGGCTTATCTTATTAAGAAGTGGCTTGTTCTCAATTTTGAGAGAGACGGGAGGGTCCCCAGGGGTGAGGGCAGGCGCACTGCAGCCAGAACCACAACACCTCGGTGCTGCCCTGTCCTGAGCTCTGCAGGTGCTGAGGGGCTCTGCCCCTCCCAAATCCTCTTCGCAGAGGATGGGGAGCACAGAAGCCTTGCACAGACTGCCTCAGACACTCTAAACGAATCCCCTGATCCTTAAACTCCTCCTGGATTCCAACACAGCAGGGGGAACAGCCTCACTTTCTGCCTCCTTTTCTAGCCTCATCTGGAAGTCCCATCCCAGCTTTCTAATGCCTTAGCAAGAAAAACCAACAACCCTTTGGGTACTAAAATGGGCTAAACTTTATGGGCTAAAGTTGCGCCAGGGGAGGTTTAGGTTGGATGTTAGGAAGAACTTCTTTACCAAAAGGGTTGTGAGGCATTGGAATGGGCTGCCCAGGGAAGTGGTGGAGTCACCATCCCTGGAGGTCTTTAAAAGACGTTTAGATGTAGAGCTTAGGGATATGGTTTAGTGGGGACTGTTAGTGTTAGGTCAGAGGTTGGACTCGATGATCTTGAGGTCTCTTCCAACCTAGAAATTCTGTGATTCTGTAAAAGGAGGCCCAGCAAGCTCAGTCTGAACAGCATTTGCTGCTCCAGCACTCAGTCCTGGTCACACCGATCTGATCGGCAGCCTCCTGCCTGGGGGCACAAAGGGAGAGGGCAACGAGAGAGGGTCCTTGTCTCAGGCATTAAGCAAGGCCTGGACACATGGATGTGAAATGGCCCCTTCTGAGGAGCTCTGCATAGAAGGAACAAGACTCCTTCCCACAGAATGATGTGGAAGTGTCAATGCATTCTTTCACTAAGATTTATTATGCAGGAGATCAGGTTTGGTAAATATATCAGAAGTAGTATTTTACCACGTTGTGGTTGCAATATAATAAAAGGCTTCCTTTGTAGTGTCAGGGCAGGCATTACGGAAATCGAAATGCAAGACTTCCTTCAGTGAAGTCAAGATACGTCAAGAGAGGATTATACCTCAGCTAGAAGAGCTCATCAGCTCTGTATACACAATCTATTTACAGTGCAAGTTAACTTAATATCCACATTCAGTATTCAGTCAGCCTCAGACATCCACAGAGGAAATGCAGATGACATCCTGGGAGGAGAATCCCTTCATTTCACTAGGGCACACGCAGGCTCTCATGACTAGTGTGCCCCATCCAAGCAGCTGCTGGCACTGGAGCCCTGGTGCAGGAAAGCACAAGAGCTGTCCTTTGGCTGTCTGCTGCCACAGTGCTAGCTGTGCACACAGCATCTGAGATCCCAACAACAGCTCATGTATTTCCTGTAGTCTAGTGGACAAGTCTGTGAAATCAGGGCAACAGTTCTGGGCTGCCACAAGCTTTGACAGCTGTCTTGCTCTGTGGGGACAATATGCCTCTCAAAAAGATACCTTGCTAGTAGGTTTTGTTAGTACCTTTCCTGGGTAACAGGAACAAGTCTTCTAAAAACAACAGATTTTGTGAGATTTGAACATCTGTATGATTGGCATATTGATTTATCACGATTAACCAGACTGTAATCCTGTAAGCTGACTGTCTGGCCAACAGCAAGCCTTGCAACCAAAAGGTAAAAGAAAAAGCATAGGATGGTAAAATCTAACCTTGGCTTGAGAACTCCATGTTATCTACCTATGCTCAGTAGAAGCAGAAGGCATGCTTCAGCAGCTACTTTAAATTTCTCATTAATAATTTCAATACATGATTAACAAGCAAGCTTGGGAAGGTCGCTACTCATCAAAATCATCCACTTGCTAGAGCATAGTGTTCTAAAGGTGCCCAGTGTACAAAGCAGCATGCTCTGAGGTCAAGTACCCTGGCCCCAGATCAAAATCCAGATCTTGAATTGCACCCAATTTTGCCATTGGTTCCAATATGCTTCCCTTGCTGAGGTTGCAGCACGTGAGGGGTAGCACGGCTCTGTTGGTACAGAGGCTGCAGCACAGAGCCAGAACAGGACTACGCTGTGGCCCGGCTGTCCCAGCCATGCAGCCTCCTCCACCTCATGCGTAGCCTCACGAGCCTGCTTGTGAGCAGCTCCAAGGTGTGTGGCACAGGTCTCGTGGTTCTCCTCAGCATGAAGACTGCTTCCTTGTGGTACAAAGCTGCCTCCTAAACTCAGCAGCCTGGTGTGTGTGCACACTGTTTGAGGGCACAGCTGCAAGTACATCCCAGTCCAGTGACACAGCAGGTCTGATCAGACACCAATTAAGTTGTGCAACACTTCAAATACTGTTCCATCTTGTCACTGTGTACAAGTCTTGTCAAGTGTGCATTATCTATACGTTTCTTTGTAAAGATTTGCCTCTTTCATAATACCTACCCATAGGCAGGTATACAATTATTTCAAGACTGAAATTTACGATTAGTAGTTTTTAAAACTTAATTGAAGTAAGCCTTTACCTAGGCTTACTTAACCTTGCTAGTTTTAGCAGTATATCTATACTGCTACAACTCATTATCATCTTGCCTGATTTTTTTTTCACACCAGTATGTAAGTTTGCAAGTTTGGACTGGCAGAGGGTATGTACATCAAGCAACTCCCTTGCTTTGTGCTGTATAATCTAGATGTTGTGCAGGCTAAAACATTTATTACCCATGGTATACTGCCGTGGCTGACTGGCAGAGATTCATGAACTGAAGAATAAAACCCCTAAATGGACTTATTAGTTGTAAATCCTATCCTGTGCATTAACACAGGAAAAAAAATCTGATCACATTTATCAGCTAAGAAATGAAAATAGAGCTAACGTTCCTAGAGCCTTGAAATGTTTCCTAACTCCTTGGTACTCTGGAAGTCTCATTTACTGTTCTTCTCTCGGCATCTGAAGAAATCAATTTTAAATGTCACTACTTATATTTTAAATTTAGTTCCCAGTGACATTTTTAAAAAAGTTTAAAATTAACTGAAGTGTATCTTTCTACCCTTTATTAAAAGGATCTTTACTATTCCAAATGGTCTTAAAACTAAACCCCCTGCACTGGATGCCAGGAGATGTAGGTTTGATTCCCAGCTCAGCTACAGATTTACGAGTGACCTAGGCTAAGTTAATTCTTCTGCATCTTAATTCTCTTCTCTCAGGGATGAATAATACTCTTCCTCCCTCCCCCCATCATCCTGTCTTTTCTGTCTTTAAGACTCTGAGGCACTCAAAACACAGAAGAGAGGGGATCTTACTTCAGCTGGAATATACAGTCCTTTGGAACATGTCTGATATACAGCATAAAGTAGCATAGCAGAAATTCACAAACATTTTCAAACACTGTACAGAAAAATCAAGTTCCTAAGCCTCTATCACAGTGCACAAATGCATTACTTCGAGTTTGACGTGCAAGGGACCAGCTGTTTTGGAAAAGAGGTTCTCCATTGCTAGACATTGCTCCTAGCATTGGAGAACCAGCCTTATAACCAGAGCTTCTAAGCCATTCTGCTAGGAGCTAACTTTTAGGCAGAGTTTTTTAGGAACTACAGTTAGAGCTGTTGTTGAGGCAACCATAGTTGCATCTACACCTAATCCAACCGTATGTAAACTACAAAAGCATGGGGGAGCAGGAGTACAGGAATATGCTAGTATTGAATACGCAAGCACTTGCTCCTTTTATCCCCCTGAGCTCGGCTGGGAAGCGTGATGATTGCTGCAGACTGGACCATTATTTATGTCTGCAGCTGGAACTCAAGAACAGGTTCACTACAGAATCCCTTACAAAATGTGAGAATCACTCAAAGAGCTGCGGCACATTTCAGTTGCATCTCTGTACTAAGCATGCTTAGAGCTCTTCAACAATGTTTTCTATTAACACTCTCCTTCACATCACCTGCTGCCAGAACACCAGAGCTCAGACCAGAAGCGATGGCACTAGACCGTACTTTGGGTCCTTCTTGGTCCAAAGGGCAAGAAGAAAGAAAAAGGCAGACATGAAGAGCATGCAAAACGCAGTGTCCCTGTAAGTCAAATATACTTGGTGTGTTCTGTTTAACTTTTACAGTGCTTTATGGTAAGGACTAATTTGAGAACACTGAACCCCAGTGTTTCTTTCAGTCAGGTGTAATCCTCTGATGAACAGAACACAAATCATGAAGCTAGCTTTGCTCTACTCCCACCTTGTGAAGTTGTTGCATTTTTGCAGGAATGTTCACTGCAAGCCAACAGCCTTCTGCCCCTCCCAGCCTTGAACATAAACTTGCATCTAATCAGACAGCCCATATGGATAAAAATTCTGCACCAAACAGAAATGGTGTCAAGATAGCACACAAGAAAGATCTTTTCTATTTGCTTTGTTAAAATCACATCCTCTCAAGACACACTTCTTCACTGAAGTACGCATTGAGGAATTGTTTACTCACCTTATACTTCTTTACCTTAACAGAACACTTTTCTTCTTCCTCATCTATAGTTTCAGCATTTTTAATGGAAATATAAAATCTACTTATGCTAATACACAACTACACGATAATTTAGGGTGTAAGCAGCTTCTGGAGCTCTGCAGTCTAGCTCCTTGTTAAAAGCAGAGCTGGTTTCCAAGTTAGGCTTCTATCTGTCGGCTTTGAAGTTGCTCGGGGCCTCATCAAACTGATGTTTTCCCAAGGACAGAGGCCCCTCAACATCTCAGGCCCCTGTCCTGGCGTTTGATCACTGGCACTGTGTTTTTCTTGATGTACCTCATGAGAATTTTCCACGGCAACTTAGGTCGCAACTCAGTCCATTTTCTGTGGCAACTCAGCCTTCTCTGTACGCCTCTGTGAGGTGGTGGGGAGCACTCTTCTTAACAAAATTGGTTGTTTGGCTTCTGTTTTTAAAGTTGTTCTGCCCTGTGAGGCCTTACTAGCAGGGCTTGCATTTAAAAAGAAAAGATATCGCTGGGTAAATCACTGAAGACACAGAGCTTCAGTGTGCACACAGAGGCTGGAGCATGCACGAGCAGCATGGCAACGCGCGTAGCACCAAAGGCTGGGGCTAGCTATCAGACAAAATGTCCTTTGGAAGTGACAGCTCCCACAGCAGCACTTCCTTGAACTGTGAGCAAGAGCAGCAGAAGCAATTTACTTCTTCATGTGGATACACGTGAATCCAGTGCTGGAAGAGATGCCAGAATTGGCAGTACACCTGTGGGCACTGACAAAAACCCTTTAAGAGACACACGCGTAATTGGAATATCTCTATATCTATGGGGTGGGAGGGCAAGACCTGTTCTGAACAGCACAGAGACCAAAGCCAGCCAGCCATTCCTGCTAGCACTGAAAAGCAAACGAAACTTGTTAAAGGCACACAGTCCACAGAAGTTTAACTCAGAGAAAGCAGAATGAAACATTTCCTTCCTGTTTCTGCAGCTTCACAGCTAACTTGGAAATGCGTTATTTTATTGTAGACATGGCGGAGCCGATTCAGCAGCTGACCAGAAACAACAGCCCCCAGGAGAGGCAGACCATCCCTTTTACTCTGATCCAGCGCAAAGAAAAGGTACCCATTTCCTTCCCATTTGAGCTTCTAACAGTCTTTTCAGTATTCATACCTAGATTTCAAAGCTGCGTTCCTTTATACAAGTAACTCATCCACTTATAGCACTAAAAATCCTAAGTGGACATACCCCTTATATCTGGATAACTGCATTTCTTTTTTAACATCTCACTGTTTTTTCATGCATGTGTGGCGTTTTCTGTTTTTGTAAGCTAGAAACTAGCAGGAATGTCAAAAGGCAGTCAAGAATGGCAGTCTTGGTGACATTTTTGAATTAATCTAACAAAACCCCTTCATATTTTGACATTTAAAATAAAACCCCATTTTCTTCATCTAAATCATTGCTTCTTTACAGTCATGTTCATTAAACCTTAGGAAACAGTACTTGGAGGAGATTATCTGAATTTAAAACCAAAGTTGTAGCTTTGTATCATGGGTCGTTACAAAGAGAACATCAATTTGTAAATCCATCTCATAGAAACCATCTCATAGAAACCTTCACTAAAACCTTAAATGTCCAGCAATTTTTTTTACAGTTCAGGAAGTTTGCAAACAGGTGTCTAACCTTAAATGACAAATAAAGAAATCTTTACTAACCGCGGAGGAAGATTTCCCATCCCATTTATTTTAAACAAATCCATATCATTCAAGTTTATAAATCTCACTATTTGAGTGTGTTTCATCTGAACGGTTTGGGACTCAACTCTTCATGTTGTAATTAAATGCTCAAAAGCAGTTTCTCTGTAGTAGTGTAGTAACTAAATATTAGATATTGCAAGGTCAAAAGTTATCAGTTCCTTATTTTGAAGAAGAAGGACCTGTAAGTCTGCTGAAATAGATTTTGGTCCAAGATCATTAGAATATCCCTCCTGGATTTATATGAGAAAGGATTGACACTTACATGTTCCTTTCAAAATCATTTCACTGACAGTCGAAAAAAGATGCAATTTTTCTTTTATTCGTGTAATTCATTGCACTGGTTTTGTTTATCTACTTATTATATGCCAACTTGGACCTTGAAACAAACTGCACATGAACTGAGTAGCAAACAAAACACTTAAGGTATAGCTGACACTGAGAGTTAAAATAACTTCTCGTGCTTGCTATTCTCCTGTTCATAAAGAAATCAACTTCTGTAGGCACATGTTATAATCAAAGTACTGAATATTGTATGACTCTTGTTTGCTTGTGATTTTTTTTTTTATTTTTATTGAACTTAAAACACAAAATTATGATCTGACTCTGTTTGCAGCTTGGAGACCTGCTTTATGAAAAACGTCAGTATGGAAAAGCCAAGTGGGCTTGTATAAAAATGAAAGAAAAACAGTATGAACAGAGCATTTGTCTGGGATTCATGAAGCTTATGAGGTACATTTGTGAGCAGAATTCCTCAGGTAATTAGTACCACAATTCTTCATTACAGTGAAAACGTATTTATGGACTAGTCCCTCCTAATTAGGAGGATATTTTTATTAGCTGTTTCTGTCTGTATCACCATCCTCCTGTAATACGGCCTTTCCAGTATAATCTAAACTGGATGCTGGTCCCTCTACGTACATGCTAAAGGGAACCTCTGAAGGTACGTGATCGCTGAACTGACTTCTAAGGACATCCTGATCAGTACAACTGTTTGGGAACTGGCTCTGGCTATTTTTGTAGACTGTCGGCTATAAACGAGGCTTTTGCTACAGCATTCAGTGGTTTCGTTGTCACACAAGTACTGCAACCACAGTGTAACGCCGAGAGCCTGTAGCATTACACTTGCCTTGTGTTAGCTCATGATACTCAACTTTGTGCATGTCTGAATGGACACCAAAAATTGGTGTGGTCAGAGAGTATTTTCCACAAACATAATCCCATTTTAACTCAAGAACACTAAAAGGATAGCAAATCCACCATGTCCTTGATAGCTTTTCATTTTTACCATTCTCCAGATGATTAAGAAGTACTACAATAGCCAGTGTTTTGTTCTTTAATACCACATGCTGTGATCAAGCCAAGTCTTAATTTCTTAATTTTCCCACTCTCCCTCCACCCCCCGAATTCTGTTAACATTTTAAATATTGTTTAAAAGTTATTTTGGCTGCAGAACAGCAGTTTTGTTTTCAAGCCATGTACAGAAGCAGATTTCTCACCCCCTAATAATCACTGCTATCTGCACAGTCAAAACCACAAGCTTTATTTACTGCACAAATAAAGCAACATGTTTGTTAACAGTAAATCCTAAATGAATTCACAATGCAGCCCCCTTGTCCTGCCTACATTCTTTGTTCCCAAATATTTGAAACACGAGACAAGGGCAGTTCACAAAAACACATCCCTCTGAAGGTGGAGGTAAGAAGTTACGTCAAACCATCTGCCATACGTAGAGACAGGAGAGCTTGCCAACTACCACGTTTTAGACACACGTGCAAACATTTGCACACAGAGGTTTTATATATGTATATATGCACATACAGACATGCAGACACATACATATGAATTACAAGGCACAATTGAATGTTACTTCCTACTTGGAATACAGAAATCCAATTTCTGAGGTATGCTGAATTCCTTCTAATAACAACAAACCTTTCTTCTCAGTGGTACTCTATATAATTCAGTAGGAGTTCAGAAATCAAGTAGGGTACGAAGACCTCCTTTTGTATTTTCTAAAAGTCGTGTTTGTCTCCTCAGGGCTGTACCTGGGGATAACAATCCCCATCGTCACCATAGTACACACGAATGAATCTCAGTCGGAGATGACGCAGTCGGTGACGGTAGCGTACTACCTGCCCGAAGTGCTGCAGGACCAGCCACCTCATCCCTTTGACTCTGACATAATCATTGAAGAATGGCCTTCTACTATTGTTTATAGCAGGTAAGAAACATTTTCATTTTGTTCTAGAAAAATGCAAAAAGACGCAGTTCTCAATGTACATGTAGGCATGCTGCACGTGTTAAACCAACCTCTAAAACCTAGCAAACTTAAGACATGATTTTCAGGACCTGTTGAAAGCTGCCTGCTTTATTAAACTTGGGTATTCAGAAAATAATGCATGTGTAAATGTGAGATATAAAGCATCTCAAAACACACAGTATTCTCTATTGCTGGCAACTATCTAACACATCACTGAAAATGATGAGTTAAGAACAAACTGTTACCTGCTTGAGACCAACCAGAGTCAGGTAGTGCCATTTGTGAATCATGGCTGAGCTTAGAACAGAAGGCACATCTAGGCTCGGGAAAAACTGGATTTTAAAAAGAACTTGATATGAAGTTGATTGTTACAGGAGCTTCAGAGGAATCACCAATGAAGACTCTATAATGAGAGAAATAAACCTGCTGGCGGAAATTCTGGAGAGCCCAGAGTTATGTTTGCAGGATACGTTCATCATTGCAGGATACACAAACCCAGCTGCTGCTAATCGACACAATGAGATCTGGTTCCTCCAAAGACCGTAGCTGCCCGTTTCTGATGCCTGTCTGTTACAAGAATCAGCTCTGATTTACTGGCAGAATTTTACAAGTGAATTGTGTGAGACTAGATGTCAAACCCTTGAGGAAATCTAAAAACGTGGCTTTAGCCAGCTTAGCAAGGCAATCACTCCAACTTACTAAGCAAACAGAGCTAACATATGAAACCAGTTCTAAATAATTCTTATGGAAATTTTAGCACTGTAAAAATGAGAAAAAATATTTCACCTTTTCTTCCCCACTTCCCCCTAAGATAAGGGAGGCAGAGTCCTCTCCCCTCACCCACTTATTAGCATCTCTGATCTGCTGGGGCTTGGCACTGTCCTAACAGAGCTCCTGGAGCCCCTGTCCTGGCTTGCTCTGGGCACTTAGTGCTGCACCACCTACAGAAAGGCACTGCTGGGGCTTTCGATGGGACACGCATTAAAACCAATTCACACATGCAGACTATGCTTGAGAAAAAAGAATTTCTGGGTCTTTATTTCTGAAGACAATTACCAGAGTTAGACCACCAGGATTAAACCAAGGAACAAGACTAGGCCAATGCTGACCAGCTTTGTTCTTATCTCTGGTGGAGCAGAGATTCTCAATGCTTAATGCATTACCTCACCAAGCATTCAACCAAAGTACTTTAGACCCTGAGAAGAGACCAAGGCAGCAGAACAGTGCTTAGACTTGCTGACATTTTGGTAGGAAGCTCACCTTAATCACCCACTTGCAGTAACCCCATGACTAAATGTGTCATTCCCAAACAGAAAGCGGTTCATTTCAGCTCCAGCTTTCTGAACACTTTATCTTAAATCTTGACTCCGGCAGCAGTGTTTGTAACATTCAGCAATCTGTTCACTTTTTATGTTCTTATGGCAGTGCTACACTGCTGAAGTTAGAAATGCTGCCAGTATTTCTCTTAGCACAGAACCACGTAAACTAACTACACAGCCCCGATGCTCACCTGGCCCAGCCCTATGCTGAAAGGGCCAGTGCCCACGGCGCTGCTCAGGGCCTCGTGCAGCCCGGCGTTCAGCACCTCCCGGGACGAGGCTCCCCCAGCCCCTCTGGGCCCTGTTCCAGTATTTGACCACCCTCACTGTGAGCGTTTCTCTTCCTAATTCCTAATTTTCCATGCTGCAGCTCATTTCCTTTGCCTTCACCCACATGGCGAGTCTCAAAGCAGCGCCCAGTGCACTGGGACTCGAAGCCCAGCCCGCACAGCTCCAATGCCCTGGTCTGAGCAGCACGCAGGCTTTGCTACGCACCAGTTAGGGAGCACCCAAGGCACTTTAGAATCGAGTTAGCAAACAGGTTTACTCTCAGAAATTCCTTCCATGTCTCCCCTTAGAGATATGATAATAGAGTGTAATCTTAATCTAAGTAAATGACTTTTCATATAAAATTTAACGGAGTATATCCCCAGGGTCACGTATCAACTACTTGAGCTTTTGTGTTCTCCAGTTGCAACACACAACACAACCAGAGCCTCTGCCTGAGCACTCATGGCAGTGGTTGTTAATTGGCAGAGGGGATTGATGCGGTACTTCTGAATAAACGAACAGGTCCCAAGACCTTTAAGCCTGCTGTTTCTGCAGGGCTCTGTGCTGCACAACACTGACTTTATGTTAACCTGAAACATGCAGCAGGTCCTGGGCGGGTGGCTGGGAGCTGCTGATGGCACTTCAGTGTGAGCACGGTGCCCTCGGGTGGCTGCTGCCTGCAGAGACCAGGGAGATGCAAGTGGGGGAAATAAATAACGAGAGAAAAGCCTTACTTTGAACCGACAGTGCTGGGGGCCCCGTCCTCACCCCCTTCTCCTCAGTCTCCTATTTCCCCAGCTGTTCAGCCTGCCCTAGCCCAGCACAGACTGGTGTGATTACAGACAGGCTGTGATTAGAGTGATTGGGAGGCTGGGGGCAGTTGGCAGGGCAAAACCTCAGAAAAGGCTGTGGGTTTGGGGTCCTCCTTCCAGCCAGAGACCTACCGAGCCTGGTTTGCCCGGTGTGCACCCCAAGCTGCCAGGTGACAGCACCAGTGCTTGCGCCAGCGGTGGTCCAGCTGGGAGCAGCTTGATGCACCAGGTTAATGCACATCCAAGCACCTCTTACCCAGCAGGATGAGGTGCTGAAAGTGCCTCTCATATCTCTTACTGCTCTCAGCTTGTTCAAGGTACAGGGTCATAAACAGGGAAAAAAAACAAAAAAACTTGCTTTTCCATATGTGGAACCATGCCCTGTTTGAGTACCCCTAACGTTAGGGACTAGCTAGAGAAGGCATCTTATCTCTGACTTTTATTTATTGTCAACATCTCGCATTGCTGGAACTGCCAGCCACTATTTAAAGTGGAAGTTAACAAACTAACGCAAAATAAGAAAAACTTTTCTAAAGCTGACTTGCATAGAAGGTCCAGAGCAGCATTAATGACAGGTTTTGTTTTGCCCACTTCTCCCTATGCCCTCACCCCACCAACAATTTTTATATAGGGGCAAGTAAAAACAGATTTTCTACTCTTACAAGATTTTACATCAAAGAAAAGAGGCTTCTGCAATTTGATTGCTTTTGCTGATTATAGAAATTATTTTACTACAAACATAAAACATCTGCTGGAAGCAGTTCAATTCTCTCACCAGAAATATCAGTTTTTAAATGTAAAATTATGTACAAAGTCTATTGAAAAAGTGTTTGCTACATGGTATGTCTATTTCCATAGAGAATCTTCACCTAAATACTTCTGCAGCTCAGTTACCTGTGAGTACGTAATAGAAACCCGCCTGTTACTAAAGCATAAACCCAAGATACTTCTCGGAACATGCTGATATCCAAACAGCAAGCGCTCAGTGTTTTATGTAAAACTGTGAATTCCAGATAGCACCTATTTTGACTTGTGTTAGGCTGCTTCTGCTGCTGAGAAAGAACCAATTAATCTTTAGTTTGAAGATACACTTTATGGCCATGGAACACGACCAGCTTCTGCAACCAGCCCCTCACAAAGTACAGCAGGTTTCCATTCACACAATAAAGTTTGCCTGATAGTTACACCCATGAATGCCAAGGAAGTGTTAATTACTGAAATAGATCATTTTAGAAAGTTTGAAAACCTGATGTCAAACATAATTACCTAACTCCTGCTATTGGCATAGGTATTTTCTTACCCACCTGTGGCTCTGCTTTGTAAGCCATTAAAGGATTTCCATTTTTAATTTGAATTATTTGATTTCTACTATTCAAAAAAGATAATAGAACAGAACTCAAACGTATTTTTGAAGATTAAATGCTGTAGCCTTAACAGATAAACGTTGTCCTGCATACTGTGTATTTTTCAAACAAGCATTAGTGCCTAAAAAGTTTATTCCAGCTATTGTGATACTCAGGACCTTGCTTATTGTATGTATGCAAATATAAGCATAAATATAATTTCTCTGGCATTGCTGAGTTGTGCAGCTTTACACTGCCCTTTATTTTCACTTAAATGTTGTCTTGTTTACTGTTACTGTTTGTCAAAATTAAAGATAATGATTTTATTGTGCAAAGAGTATACTTGGGTTTCACTTTTTGTATCATATAAAGAATTATTTTTATTTGTTAACATCTCCTTCAGAATTCTGTGTTTCGTGATCATTTCTATTTTTCCTCTGAATGGAAACAACTGAAGTCAGCAGGTACTGTTCTGATTTTACAGAAGACATTTAAGCCCTCAATTTGACATGGTTGCTGTAAGACCCAAAATACTTAAATAACTCTCACAAAGCATACGTCTTTGAGCCAACCAAACAAAAAACCTGTGTGCTGGGAGCTATGCATCTATATGCTGTAGTCAGCAGTCTGCTGGTGAGCTCATTCCCCGTTGCAGAAGCCACCTGCAGCCGCCTTTGGGAAATACCCTTGGCTTCCCGCAGCCTACTGGAGCTGCCCAAGGCCTGGACCCTGTGCTGCTCTGGAAGGAGGCTGCAGAAATGCCACCACCATCCTGCTGCCGCCTGGGCCAGCGCTGTGCGTGCCAGAGGTCCCTTCTGGTTAGGGCACCAGTGCAAAGGCAAACAACAGATCGAAGAAAGGAAATGGAAACCACCGAAGCCACACTGACAGCCCTCGACTGATTGAAGTTAGCGAAGGTCTGTCAGTACTCCTCGGTTACCCCGGATCAGCCAAACCCATGTTTATTTCTGCTTACATCTGAAGCCAAACACCTCAAATTAAATCACCAAGACCAACACGAGCATCCATATTCATTCCCAAATCTATCTTAAAGTTCCTTCCAGCCTGTCACTGGAACTTCAGTTAAACACAATCCCATGTCATTTGTTTGAAAACAGCAGATCTAAAAAAGCCAACTTAATTTAGGAAACAAACGTGCAAATTTGCCTTTCATGGTCTTCACCTACATCATTCAACTTTAACCAAAAGCATACTCGACAGCCAACAGCTAGATAGCAACTAACTCCATTTATTTTTACGTCTCTTACTAAAAAACAAACATACATTTTGAACTTACCAAAATGGTACCTTACATACTACTATTTGCCTACTACTGCCCTGTATTTGGATATTACCTACTGGTTAAGAACAAACAAGCAAATGTTCTACATTTCCCACTGCCAGCTTCTCTCCCCCCAAACTCCCCCACCAAAACAAACAAACAAAAAACCACAACCAAGCCCACACAAGGGGAACGAAGCACACTCACGGATGGGTTAAAGCTCTAAAGGCCATTGTTAATCAGATGAAATATTTGAGTCAATATACAATTTTCACCAGGCTGGCAATAACCTAGACAACACAAGCATGGCTCTTCTCATCCTCCCAATAAACACTAAATTCCAGCCAAAGTAAGAAGCCCTCAGTTCATGTCTCATGCCAATTTGCACGGACTCCTGAAGGAGGGTGAGAAAACTAACTCAATGGTAAGCTTTGCATCAGAGCTGCTTAGGGTACTGCAAGCTAACAGGTGTCCGCGGTGCAAAGCGAAGCAGCAGCTACTGTAGTTGACACCACTGGCAAAATTACCTCCATAGGAAGGTGTTACTGTCACAAGCTACTGCTGGTCTAGGCAGCGATATTCAGATCGGAAGGTGGGTGTGTATACACACACACACACAAACGGACAGGGTCACTAAATGTATATGTTGTGATAAATAAATGAAACAACTCACCTGGATGTAGGCATTCTGAACTTCAGTCAGTTCTTCACCGAGTGGAACAACAATTTTTTCCACTTGTCGCTCATGAGAATAAGGCTGAATTTCCGGAGAATCTTCAGTACATAGCTCTATCTGAGCAATGAGCAAGTTGGAGATAACCTGCTGCACGGCCTGTTCGGAAACCCACAAAAAAGGCTTGTTAACACACCAATGATGAAATGAACGTTACAAGAAAGTGACCATTTTAACACGTTTTATGTAACATATTTTAACAGCCCTTGAATATAATACAAAGGCAAACATACTTGGTATCTATAAATGAAAAACTGAAGACTCTCCACTTAAAGATCTTAAGTAGCACATAAAGAGCCAACACAGTGAGCTCACGGATGCAAAACTGCAGGAGGGCTGCAGCGACAGAAGTCTCCCTTCAGGCCTGGGCACAGCCAGGCAGCCAACATGCTAACTGCTGCAGCAGCGGGGACCTCCAGCAGCTACGGGACACAGCAGGGTGGCACTGGCACCAAATCTACACCACGGGCACTGTGACAGAGCCACAGCCCCTGCCACACACCACCGCAAGAGGAACACGCACTTTAGGCCATGCTGATTAGCACAAAGAGAGGCTTAGAAAACTTGAGTTTAACAAAGTTTTCTCCATTTACCTCCTCTTTAATAATAAGCTTTACGAGCACTACACAACTCTCTTGACAAAAGGCCTAACATCTTGAAAAGCTCCATAAAATAATTAAACATAGCTTTTCCTTAAAACGAACTTGGATGTCCTCCTGCCTTAGACTGAAAACCTCAGCTGCACTTATGCCTACCCAATAAACCACCCTGAATAGAATACAAAAGCCATTTTGCATTAAAAGTATGCTCTTTTTGGTTCAAGTAGGTCTGTATGCTCGAAGAAAATCCTTTGAGAAAGGACAGGAAATAAATAGTATAGAGTCTATAGCGACACGAAGGCAAACACTGAAAAAACAGACTGTAAAGTGATTCAGTTTTTACCTGGAATTCTCCTAGACTTCAATATCCTGCACAGTATTCCAACTGTTATCAACCACAGCTTCTACCGAAACTGTATTATCCAAGCCATGAAAGTAATTTCACTTGCCTTTGTGTCACTGCCTGGCGTAGCACTGAGGGCCAAGATCCGAAACTGATTCGTGTACTTGCTTAGTTCCTTTACAACCTAGGAATTGGAAAGTTTCATGTTAACATTCTTAAAGGAGATTATTTGCTTTTACAAACTATGCTGACAAAAATACCTACAAGGTAGAAAAAGCTCAACAAAGCATCCTAAAAAGAATATATCTAAACTCACATGGGAGCCAGGAAGTGTTCAGTTTATAAAGATTTCATCCATGAACATGTAATCTCCATTAAGTGCATTACACTAATCCCACTCAGCGGAGTAACCTTGGTAAATTATTAAATGATTTTTCAGTTGATTTCACAAAAAGATAAACAGTGGAGTAACCCAAGTGAGCTGCCCCACGTTTCTCTGACACAGCACATCCCTCCACTTCGCATCTATTCAAACCTGGCACAGAGGCAGCAGAGGGCACCTGCGAACAGGAACACTCCTGGAAAGCAGGCTGATGTTTTTATGGCTTCAGTTCAGAAAATATTTGGAAACAAAAAAGTTACAGTTTTGTTCAGACGGTACTAATGCTCCATCTCACCCTGTCAAGTTCTAATATAGGTTGAATTGATTGCACAGAACACTGCTTGATTTCTGCTCATCTTTCAAAGCGAAGGAGCCAGAGGAAAGCCTCCCAGCAGCAACAGCCACACTTCACGGAGCACTTTGGTGACTTTGGGGGTGTTTCGATCAGGAGCAGGGCTGTGGCCTGCAGCGTTACCTGGCAGTAGGCGTGATTCCCGAGCGCTTTGTGGGCTTCGTCGATGACCAAGCACTTGATGTCGGCATAAGGACAGCTCCCGCGGGAGAGGTCGTTCACCATCACCTGCGGCGTGAGGAAGAAGACCCTCTTGGTGGCCCACAGGTCCCGCCGGCTCAGGGCCTGGGTGCCCCCTGCAAGGGAAGGCGGTGGCGTTAGGGACCCCAGCCAGCCCCTGACCCAGCCACCCGCAGCCCAGCAGCACCCACCCGTCATCTCGGCCATGTGGCGGGCCGGGATGCCCATCAGGCGGGCGCAGGCCTCCATCTGCTGGGTCACCAGCGGCTTGGTGGGGGCGAGGAACAGCACCTTGCCCGAGGGGAACCAGCGGTAGAAGTTGTACATGACGACGGCGGCCACGAAGGTCTTGCCCAGCCCGGTGGGCAGGCAGAGCAGCGTGTTGGCCAGCAGCGCGGCGCGGGCCATGCGGAGCTGGTAGCCGCGCACCGGCAGGTTCGTGGGGTAGATCCACAGCGAGCCCGCGGCCAGGCAGAACCCGGCGGCCGGTGGGGACGGAGAAGGGGCCGGGGATGGGGCTGGAAATGGGGCTGGGGACGGGTCCGCCGCCGCAGCGGCCGCCGCCAGCAACAGGTCGTCGGCTTCCTCCTCATCCTCCTCAGCCTCCGCCTCAGCCTCCCCGCCCGCCGCCGCCGCCGCCACACCGGGCTCGGGCTCGGGCTCTGCCGCCTTGGCGCGGGGCAGGCGCCATGCCCGGGGCAGCTGGGCCTGCCGCCCGCCGCTCATCGCCGCCTCCTCCCCGCTGCCTCCCCGCCGCCTCCCCGGCCCGGCCCCGGGGCGGTGCCGCAGCCGCAGCCGGAGGAGCCGGAGCCGGAGGAGCCGGAGCGGGGCGGGGGCTTCACGGGGCGGGCGCTGCGGGAAGATGGCGGCGGCGGCGGCGGCGCCGGCGCAGCCCTGGAGCGCGGAGGAGCTGCGGAGCGAGGCGCTGCCCAAGAAGGACATCATCAAGTTCCTGCAGCAGCACGCGGCGCAGGCGGTGCGGCAGCGAGCGGCTCCCCCTTCCCCTTCCCCTTCTCCCCTTCTTCTCCCTTCTCCCGGCCCCGCCGCTCACGGCCGTGTCTTTGCAGTTCCTGGCCGAGCACCGGCTGCTGGGGCAGGTGAAGAACGTGGCCAAGACGGCGAACAAGGAGCAGCTGATCGCGGCCTACACGCAGCTCTTCCACACGCAGGTGGGGCCGGGAGCGGGGCTGGGGCTGTGTGGGGCCATGTGGGGCTGTGTGGGGCCATATGGTACCGTACCGGGCCATGTGGGGCCGTGTGGGGCTATTTGGGGCCCTGACGCCGCCGCCCCCCGCAGCGCTTTCGGGGCACGGAGGGCGCGGAGCCGGCGGTGGAGCCGTCGAAGCCGGGCAAGGTTGAGGAGGCCAAGGAGCGAGCGGCCAAGCCCGAGGAGGCCCGGGATGAGGTGGGTGCCAGGGGGGGAGGTGGGGGCCGGGCCGGGGCCCTGCTGCAGCCCTGGCCCTGTGTCCGTGATCCCAGGGGCCGCCGAAGTACACCAAGTCCGTGCTGAAGAAGGGCGACAAAACCAACTTCCCGAAGAAGGGAGACACCGTGCACTGCTGGTACACGGGCAAGCTGCAGGACGGGACGGTCTTCGACACCAACGTGCAGACGGGTGAGGCCGGGCGTGCGGAGCGCTGGGGTTTTGCTCCAGACACAGAGGGGAAAGCAGCTGGGTCCGTCCAGCAGCCGTGGTGGGCCTGGCCCGGCTCCAGAGGCACGGTTTGTGCTGTCGCCTCGCTGCCAGGCCGGCCCTGCACCCGCTGCGCTCAGATTTTCCATGAGGGGGGAGGCCGGGCGGTATTTTAGGGCTGGTGGCTGTAACGTGACACTGCTGCAGCTCGCCAGGCCTCGAGTTTCGCATTCTCCAGGCCACAAATCATGTGAAATGCGAGGACTCAATAAGCCCAGAAATTACTCCTGAGGAAGGACGGGTCCTGCTCAGGGAGATGTCCTTATCTACGGAACTCAGCAATGAGTTAGCTTCCCTAAATATCCACGAATTGGTGTATTTCTGTAATAAGCCCCCAAGTGTGGAGGCCCTGGAGCGACAGTGGTTTGAAGTAGTCTCTTCTACAATATTTACTGCAGAGATATTATTAATTATCTGACCTTTCGATCAGAGGATTCATGCGTATGAAGTCTGAACTGCTAGAAACTGTCTTCCAGCAGCGGTGTTCAACAGCGAGAGGAACAGCAGGGCTGTCATTCACATACCATCTGTCATTCATCCTACCTGTTTTAAAATCTTTCTACAGCATTGAAAGCAAAATTGGTTCCCTAATGACTTTCATTTGTTTGTTTGATTCAGTAATCCATTTGTGACATCTGCAATCTTGTCATTCAGAAATTGCTCTTACAGGTTCTGTGGATCCATATCTGAAAGGTGCTTGTCAGCTTTAGCTCCTGGTGCACTTTGATCATTTGATAATGTTTTTAGTGCACAGCACTAAATTTTTCCCCTAAAAATCTGTCAGTGTGCTAGAAATAACATCATAAGAATAGGTGGCTACGTAAAGCGTGATCATAACAGCAAGTTTCAATGGAAGTGTTGTATGTGTTGGAGCGGTGTTAAAGCAAATGAAATTACTACTTTCTTTCAGGTTCAAAGAAGAAAAAAGCTGCCAAGCCTTTAAGTTTCAAAGTTGGCGTAGGAAAAGTTATCAGAGGCGTAAGTAAATCGTTACTGACTCCCTCAGAATCCAGAAAGAGTTTTCACACTGCAGGGTTTATGGCTGCGATGCGGGTTTCGAGCTGTTGGCTCTTGACGAGGTAAAAAGGCACCTTGGAAGCTTTTACATCAGCAGGATGTAATATTTATTCATTATGGATGCATCCATCCATCTGCAGTGTCACTGCTCTCGTTAAGTGGCGTGTGGTCTGACAGCTGCATGTTCCCAGGACACGTACAGCCTCTTGCTGTCTGTGTCGTGCTCTGCACAATAGGCAAGATTATCGGGTTCCCGGGGCTCTGTGCTGGGTGCATTGTGTGCTTCAGTCAGTCAGAAGATGGGGTTTTGTCAGCATCTCTTTTTATTTGTCTCAGTGCTTCCTCACGTATAGTTCAGCTCATCCATTAAGTGAACTGTATGCTGAAACCCCAAATTGTAGTTCCATCGTGTGCCAAACCGAGCTGCAGTTTTGGTGCTGTCATTCCTCTGCTGTATCCAGCACTGGCTGCTGGGGTAGCAAAGGCAGAATCTGCGTGAGAGGAATACCCAGACAGACTAAAAGCACCAGGAGTTCAGTGTTCTGTGTATCCGCCTGCTTGTGGAAATCTTAAGTCACAGAAACTGGTGTAAACCTGCTGTGTCAGGGAGGTGCCAGCGTATGCACAAAGCAAATGGGGTGCTTGACTCCATCACGCTGCTGCTGCTGAGCTCGTGGTGATACTTATTGGTGGCTGCCTGCACAAGATAAGAATACAAGAAGGATCTTGTGCCTACACGACTTTTTTCTATGTAGTCATGCACATGCCCCTCCGTGCTGCCGCTACATAGAAAGGCAGCCTTGTGGGCACCACTGGGAAGGGGAGAATGGCCTTGGGCACATGGCCAGTACTGCAGGAGTTGCCTGGGTTCTGCTTTAGTATCGTGGCTTAACATTCCTGTGTTTTGTGTGGGTGCCAGACACTGCTCAGGCAGTCACAAGAAATGCGTAGCAGCTGTTTGTTGTGAAGCTTTGATACGATGCTGAACTGATCAGCAGCTTGGGGCAGAGTGGGTGAGTCGTGGAGAGGCACAAGCACTGAAAATACAAGTAGGCATTAAGAGTCAGCCTTAAATAAGCACTAATCCACTTCGTGGTAAATGTGCTCTGAAACTGGATGCTTACATTGAAGCAAGCACGTTGATTTCATTGGCTCAGTAGGAGTTGTACAATGTAAAAGCGTGAACCCGAGCTGTGGTGTCCAGGGTAAATGTTTCCTCACATGGAAAGAATGGAACTGCCCCAGTGTACACTTTGGGGTGGACAAACCTGCCCAAACATATTATGTGATATTGCACAGGTCTTCATAGGAACAAGGTGAAAAAAGCATCTAAAATGTATTTTTTTAAGTGCTTTAGGACTTTGGTTTTATGTTTGTCTTTGTTTTGTTTTCAGTGGGATGAAGCTCTCTTGACGATGAGTAAAGGAGAGAAGGCTCAACTGGAAATTGAACCTGAGTGGGCGTACGGCAAGAAAGGGCAGCCTGATGCAAAGTATCCTTTCACAATCCACTACTGGCTGCTGTCTTAAGTAACTTGGAAACCCTCGCAGAATGATGTGCTTTGCAGACAGGCATAAAATGGGGAAGCAGTCACTTGCTGCTTATAGCAGGCTGTGTTAAGGAATACAGTAAGTCCAGTGAGCTGATGGAGCCAACTGCCCCTTTCTTTGGAAGCAAACCTCCTGTGCAGGGGACTGCGTACCAGTTGGTAACTTGCTAGTGTCTCCTGCCTTGGTTTTATTCTAGCTGCTTCTGAATGCTTACCCCTGCAGCACAAAGGGAGATGCTGGCAAGTGTAGTTGTGGGGTGAGAGGCAAAGCATCTGCTGCTACTGAATAAAAAGCAGTCAAAGCTTGTCTGGAAGCAGCAGTTCTGGGAAACAACTGAAGGAGGGGTCCTACAGAACACTTTTTTACCAACCCTTCCTGGTGTTTATTAGCAATAAAGAAAAGGATTATTCTCTCTTCCCCTAACCTTATGTCCTGATAATTTGAAGTGTTGTCTAAATGGCTAAAACAACCCCCACCTTTCTCCCCACTGCAGTACGCCTTCAGACAATCTAACCTCTCAGAGGGAGATGCGTGAGTGTCCCAAAACCAGAGCCAGTGCTCGGGCAGTTAAGGTGAAACTCAGCTGTTCATCATAAGAGGAACTAGAATAATAAGCAGTATGTTTTAATACAGGTGTATCTGCAGAGCTGGTTCTGAACATCTTGTGAGCACTCATATTAAACAGCATCAGTGGCTACATACTAAATCCAGTACGGTAACATAGGCCAGGGAAATGTAAAACTGGCAAGGAGCAGGTGGTAAATCACTCAGCAAAGCTTTGTAAACATAACTGTGTAGTGTTTGTCTTTTTTAAAGCTTCCTTAACTTGTGTCAACAGGATTCCACCAAATGCAAAACTTTTCTTTGAAGTGGAATTGGTGGATATTGAATGAAGATTTTCTTTGCTGCTGGGAATCCATCTGAGCAAGAAAGCTTCTGACAGCTGCAGTTTTGCTCTTGTAACTTCAGGGTATAACTACAACTGTGGCCTTGTATCGAAACCAAGTTTGTTCCCCCCAACTGCTGTACAGTAACATACCACTAAAGAAAACATTGTTTATACTTGCAACTGATTTTACTTTCGTGTACGCTTACCTTAAAACTATTTAGCTGGGGGGAACGGGGATGCATGAGACTAAATTAAAACTGCTGAAGGAGAAGTAGCGCCATCCTGACCTGCCGTGACTGGTTTTATCGATCCTTCTTGTACTGGGTCATGTTTTACTAGAGTGTATTTACCTCAACACCACACACTCAAGTTAACGCAATGTGTTTCTCTTTCAGCTTTATCTTTTGTGCAGCTGTTAGGTTTTACAACAGCACTCACCAACAGTATTAGTTCATCTAAAACATTAGAGGGGAAGAGGAAGGTGATGCTTTGTAATGCCATACATAATTCTTAAACACACATATATATTAGATTTCACCTTTAAATATATTTTGAAGTGTCAGGCATGATACTAACCCATTCCTGAAAGAGAATTATGTCTGCCTCAAAGTTCCTGAGGTGATTCTATACTAAAGGTACAGATTTTTTTTTAAACAAGACAGCAGTAGAACCTGTAGAGGCTGGAATTCTTAGTGTGAATGAGGAAACCCAAGAAAGCTCCAAGAACTACTGAATTCCTTGCTTTTATTACGAAAATGAGAATGATCACTTTGATCAAATGAAAAAAGTTTGCTCACATTGTGTACATGAAAAACTCTAGATACAAAAATCATCCCAAACACAGTTTGTGCTTCTTAAAAAAGAACGCAACATCATTTTGCACTGCATTTTAATTTTTGACCCCCCACACAGAATAGAAAATACATATCACAGCTTTCAAAGGCTGCCATATTAAGCTGAAGAGTTTGTTATAACACTACAAACAAAGTAGTCTCAGATTTGCTCACTGGGGCATAGAAAAAGATCTCACGGTGAAAGCAGGTTATGATTTGCCTGGGAAGGGGAGCAGAACAGGTCAAAGGAGAGCCTTGGCCCTGAACTGGCAGCCAGCCGAGACCGGCTTGTTTCCTATAGCAGCCACTGGGGCTAACAGAAATCACAACTGCTTTTAGAAAAGAAAAAGTTTGGATTTATTGATTTAATCTGTAGCATTGTATTGGGCTTAGGTGGCAGGATTTTGCTAGCAGGCAGCTGCAGGGGTTGCTCCGAGTCAGATGAAAGCCAGTTCCAGCCAAAATTGAGTCAAGGAGTGCCAGCTGCACTGCTGTGACAACACATTTAAGGAAGGCTAAAACACCGCACAGCAGCTGCAGGAGGAACAAGAGAAAAATGCGTGCAACATCTCTGCAGGCCCCACAGTTACTGACAGAGAGGGCAGGAGGTGCTCCAGGTGCCCCAGCAGCCCAGGGGGTGCCCTGACAAAGCAGACGCTGCTGCAGCCTGCAGAGGACCCCATGGCAGAGCAGCTGGATGTGCCTCAGAACCGCAGCCCCTGGGGGACCCATGCTGGAGCAGCCTGTTCCTGAAGGACTGCACCCCATGGTACAGGCGCGTGCTGGAGAAGCTCTTGGTGAGCTGCAACCCCGAGGGATCACGGTGCAGCACTTGGTGAAGGACCATGCCCCATGGGAAGGACCCCCACTTGAGCAGGGGAAGGTTGCAAGGAGGAAGGAACAGCAGAGAAGCAGCACAGCAGAGAAGCAGCATTATGCCTGCAAGCCCTATTCACCATCCCCCTGTGCCACTTAGCACAGGAGGAGAAGGCAGAAGAATGGAGATTGAAGCTGAACCTGGGAAGAAGGGGGATCAGGACAGTGTTTTTAGTTTGCTTTGAGTTCTCATTGCCCTACTCTGTTATGAATTAGCAATTCATTAATTAATTTTTGGCGAGCAAGCTCCCTGTCCTTACCTCAACCCACACCTTATTAAATCATATCTTCTCCCCCGGCCCACTGAGGAAGGAGAATGAAAACACAGCTGGGTGGGCACCTAGCAGTCAGCGCAGGTCAACCCACCCCAGGAATCAGTATGAGACTGAAAAACATTCTCCAGATAGCTCCATAAGTTAGTGCAGGGAATTAAAAAAAAAATGCATTTATAGTAAACTAGAATTGTACAGAGATACCATTTATCAGTTATCAGCACACAAATCTTGCTTCACACATACCCTGTGAACATCAGCTCATTTTACATGCAAAAGAACAAAAAGCAAGTATTACAACAGTTCTTTAACATCCCTAATTTAGAAAAATATATTTTACTCTTTCTTCGTTGAAACTGCACAGTGAGCTTCATTCATTCTTCTGATCAAGTTGAAGGAGAATAATACTGTCCGTAATTCCACGCGTTCTGGTAATTGTACTAGAAAAAGATGCACAACAATGCAAGTCAGAACAGCCATGTTCCTGGAAGGAGATCTGATTAAGCTATCTATCATTCCCGAAAGACACATCTAAGTTCACCCCTTTGTAATTTTAATTGTTCTGAACAAACCAGCTGCTACGGTGATACAAGTGTGTGATACAAGTGTCAACATGCTCCATGTCACACCCAGAACAATCCTGTCTCAATGCTTTTTGTTTGAGGCTTTACATCAGATTGAGATGCAGGATGCATGCAAAGTGTGGAACAACTCAGGGTGTTCCTCTTCAATATAAGGCCCACAAGCTCTGAACCACCTTACAAAATCTACTGGAAATCAGTTTTGTTACTGAGGTAAAACTGAAGTGTGGTTTAGATGCAAAGTCAATGATCAGATTTTTAGCAAAGGCCAGTGCAGAAGCAGATACTGTTGCCTGCAGTGTTTTTAATTGCTTAAGAAGCATGCATTAAGCAGCATGCACTTAGAAAGTCTTCAAATACAGGACAGGTCAAAGTGAACCTCTTGTGCCTCAAATCCCCTCTTTGGTAACTGCCCTACAGCTCTTCCTGATTTCCATTTCAACAGAAGGGAAGTAGCAGAAGATTATGAAAGTGTCCACTCTTACAGCAAACTCCACAAACAAGGAGAGCCAAGTGTCATCACTCTATTCCCTATAAGTTTGCAGCTAGCAGAAGCTGTCACTGAGATAGTTGCCATGGTCTCACTGCAACCAGCTGCACTCATCTCAGCTGAGCTTAGGTATTTAGCAGCACAACCCATACTGAGATATAACAACAACAACTAGCTGGAAAAAGTTGGTAACCCAAGGTCATCTTCCTGGGCAAAAGGCTGCAGCACAGAACATGTCTATTGCCCTCTGGCAGCAATATCCTTCACCTACACTTCCCTTCACATGAAGAGTTAGCCACCAAGCTGCTAGCACTGCTCCATGCTAAGAGAGAAGTATTTTACACTTCTATAACAGAAAGAAAAGAGAGCAACTAAAATGAGCTAGGGTTGTATTCTAACCTTTCCCTGCCAGCTGGCACTTGGCCACAAAGAACAGTGACTGGGAAAACAACAATTTGCATATATTCAGAACATGTGTTAAAAGAAGTAACCAAAGCATACACCTACCTGATACCAGGCGTTATAGTTATATGCTGCCTGATTGACCTGCATGTCCCCATCCATCATCTGTGCTGATGCCATAGTTGGGTCATCTGTGAGCATCTTTTTTTCATCTGGCTCTTCTGACCTGCAAAGTTATTATACACTTGTAAATGGTATCTTGGATTTTGAAAAATGTCTGTGTAGGAAATACTAGAATGGATAAGGGTAAGGAATCTTTTCCAAGCTGGCATCCTGTCCAAACAGAGCAATGGAATACGATTCAAAAAAAGATGGTAGTATGTGGTGCTCAGCACAACAGTCTGCTTTTGAAATTAAACTGATGCTCAAACTGAGACACCTACAGCATGTATCTCCTTAGAGATTTAGTTATTTTTAACAGTATTTAGTTATTCCTGCGATACATAATTAAAAGTTAACTTCCAATAAATGTTTCCAAATGTAAGCCAATAGCATAGCCCTGGCATATACTTTTAAGTGATTAAAAAGTTATTTTGTTCTAACAGTAGGTTTTAAGTTAGTATAGACTAAACAAAACAAAAAGCCTCTGAGATTGTTCTCCAAAATATTTCCAAAGCATTTACATGCTTTGTATCAGACATTTCAGTGGAGTACATGTTGCAGCTACCAGAATTGCATAAGCTATCGTCGGTGTATAACCTCAGGTGAACACACTCCCTACCCGTTCTCTGCTCTTCTTTTCAAAGAATCCTGCTCCTTTAGAAGTGCTTGATGTTCATCGTAAGCATCCAAAAGCCTGAAGAAGACAAAAGAAAAAAACAGCACTTTGTTCACCACTTCCATGTTAATGTTTTAAATATAAGCAACCATTTTAAGAAGTCTAGTTCAAAATGTAAAAATACTAAAACATTCTAAAGCAAATTCAATCATAATCCGTATTTTTTTCCAGTGATTCAACAATGGAGATAGGAAAACAAAACAAAGTAATTTGAAAGGGGGATTCCACAAGGCAGAGTAAAAAAATTTTTCAGAAGTGTTACCTCAAAAATTCCCAACATGTTGCTCAACTTTTAGCGTGCTTCACACAGTTCTTTATAAACAAACATTATAGAGAGATTTTAGACAACTTGTCTGTGATACAGCTACTCCTTCCAGTAATTAAATTACTTCACTTAAGTGTTGATGCTATCCATAGGAGTATTGATATTTAGGAAGCTGCACTTCTTTGACTATTGTAAATGAGTATTACACAGAATTAAAACAATTCTGAAGTTGTACCCACTGCCTTTTCCCAAAGGGTACAGAAAGAACAAATGTATTTAACACAGAACAAGAGTTACAGTATTCATGTACTAAGTATAACCACCTATTGATGAGTGAAAGCTTAAGACTTTTATTTCCTAACTGAAATTCACATGAATAGCTAAATATAAAGTTCATTTGCTGCATAAAACAGTTTACAAGATATCAGTTGAAAAATACTTCTTCTATCAATATTGCTCTTAGTGAAAAGTTTCTTGTACAGATTCTGCCCTCTCATATTATTTGAGAGCTTAAAATTTAATTTTGTTTGGACTGTTTAGGACTCCAAAGTTGCAATGCTCAGCTGCCACGCAAGTTTGAGTGTTCAGAGTCAATGTAAGTTGAAACTATTTTTCAAAAAACATACAAAGCATAAAAACTAACTCATGGTTAAACTTTCCAAGTTAATTAGCTGAAAAACATAAATAAAAACAAAAACTTATTTTACATTAGAGAATATTAAGATGAAAAAAGGCTATTAGCAATAGAAGTGCAAATTTCACTTAAATATCTGATCCTCCCATGTAAGCATACAGCACTGTTAACAATTCTAAATGTAGAGAAATACCAAAAAAATGCAGCTTTGGAACATGAAGCAGTGACTCAGGGTACAGAAGTATATTACACCTGTGTCGCAGAACACTTCACTTTCTCTTTGAGAGGCATCCCCCTTTAAAGTAAGAAGTGACAGGCAACAGGATTTTGCACTATAAGGCATTAGGTATTTCAGGGAAAAAAAAGGGTAACTTTCTGAAAAGAAATTTCTACTTCAAGATAGTCAAAATAGGACTTTGGTTTAGAAAAACACCTACACCTCAGAGAGCTGATGACAAAAAAAAAAAACAACACCTTATGGACGCAGTTAATGCTACCCCTTTCCTACTATTTTTACAACCCCTCTTTTGGTGACCTTAGTTTGTCCACTGCACAGATTATATCTTACTTGTTTACATCAGAACCAAAGTCTTCAAGAAATTCCACTTTTCTCTGAGAAAATGTAATCCTCATTTTTATAGACAATTCACCATTAACAGCTTTATCAAAACAGCTCAAGATGTTTTCTTCATTTTGCTTGAGATCACCGCTGTACTCCATTTCAAGTAAGTTGAGATAAAGTTTTGTATTTTCCTGTAGGAAAAAATAAAGTATCGGAAGCTGCAGATCTGTCATATCATATTTAACACTGAATGCATGTCTACAATGTGTTCTGAAACATAAGCATATGCTAAGACAGCCAATACAAACATCTTGTTCTTAAACTAGGTCAGAGATGACCAATATGTTTCACAAATAGAACAGAAGTTAGCCAACACTACAAAAACAGATGTGATGTTGAGCTAACAGTTAGGGCTGGAGAGTTACACAAAATGCTTCAAGAATACTGCCTACATGGTCACTTTTGTTTGCCTTGAGATACAAACACCCCCATAACTGTTTTATGATTCTAAAGAGGGAACATGAAGGTATGAAGCAAGTTATGCATATGATTAAAGACCTTGCAAATTTCCAGAGTTGAAAGCTGTAAATACGGCAACATCAGTTTAGAGGGACTGGTGTCTCCATGCAGCAATGGAACATTACATACAGTCAAAATGCCTGTCATCATTGTTGCCGTATTTATAAAAGGGGTTCAGAAAGAAAAAAAAACAGTTTGCTGTATTAAAAACAAAAACAAAGAGGAAACACATACTTTGTCAATTTCTATGGCTTCTGACAGCACTTTTCTTGCCTTTGGAAGATTCTTCTGTACTTTGAAGAGGTGCCGAGCTAATTTGATGGAATAAAATGACGATTCACTAACTGACTTGGCGTTCCTAATGGCTTCTTCAAGCAGGTGTTCAGCTTCTTCCATGTTTCCATGTCTGCGCTCTAAGCTTACTCTTCGCAAGCGAACCATAGCTAGACCTAGAATACATTCTTCAAATGTTTTCAAGATTCTTCTTGCTTCGTCGATGTTGCCTAAAACACCAGTGAAAATGCCTTAAAATTATACATTCAACAGCTTCTTCAAAACAGAATCCCTCCCAGTAAAAACCTTGTTCTTACCCTGCTGTTCCTCAAAGGCAGCCCACAGCATGTGAACCATCGGTTTCTTGGGAAGATGTATTGTGCAAGCCCTGCTGTAGACATGCCTCACTCCTTCAATACTATGATTCTCCATGTATTTGGCATACTATAGTTGAAAACAGAGCAGAGATTGAACAATATTACAGCTTATATTTGTCTTTAAATACCTGACAGAACGATAAAATTCTTGTTTAAACCCATTCAGCACCTTTATTGAACCACTAGACTAGTTTCTGTAAGGAAGGACGTAGAGAGGCAACGAAGTTGGCATATGCAGCAGTCAAATCTGGTTGCAAGCAGACCATCTCCTAATGCAACAGATATAGTTATATATGAACAACGTTCAACAAGAGTACAAAAGGTTAGTCACTAGATCAATGTATGCAGTCGGTAGGAGATCAGTGGTAAACCACTTCCCTTACCTTAATCCAGAAGTCCTCATAGAGGGCACATGAAATAACACATCTTTCAAAGAGGACCACAACTCGCTCATGAGTTCCATTTTCTATCTCAAATTCTAAGTACTCTTTCCAGTTTTTCAGCTGAGCTTTCTCCAGAGGTTTTACGTGAAAGTAAGGCCTCTTTATCTGCAAGAGTGATAGGTTGGCAACGTATGACTAACAAGCATACAACCAAATGGGTTAGAAAACAACCCCAAGCCATTCAAGTAATGCCACTGAAATAAGCAGGACTTCGGAGTGTTTCTTCATCACCTATTCGAGTCAGTCAAGTGGGATAATCCCACTTGATTGGGAAACTGCTGACAGTTACATTACACCAATGCTTTGTTTGCCTGTAAAGCTTTTTGAATGCAAGTGTTCAAAGAACTTGAAGAACAAGACAATTACTCCCTTGCAAACCTACTGTTACAACATAACAAGGACATTATAAATAACAATTATTGTCCACATACAAATATACAAAGTACTTACCATTGTACCAGTGCACATCCTACAAATTAAGTTCCAAATTTAGTTGAGAAACATGGCAAGGAAATACAGAGCATTGGATTGAACTTCAGATGAAATATTTACATTAAGCTGATTATTTAGTAGCTAGCAAGATCGCATTTTTACTCCTGACAAGAGGAGTTCTGATGGACAGAGTTCAGAAGGGAAAATTTAAACACTGCTTTGAACTCAACGTAGCAAAACATCCTTCCAGAGATCTTTTGCTTTTCTTCTCTTCAGTTTTAATTTCACCTCATAATTTCTCTCCTGTACATTTCTACCCCAGAGACATCCATCTAAGTCTCCAGAGAAATTTTATAATAAAGCAGAAACATTCAATCCTTCAAGGCCACACAAAACTTAAAGCCCATCATCACCCTCCACGCTCCTTACTGAGCTCTACTATGGAATCCAGTAAGGTCCTTGTCTTGATAAATTCACAGATGCATTGGTGCCACTGAAGTAATAGTAAAGAAGGTCTAAGTGGCCTCCATCACTGCTACCTGACATCAACTGTGTATCAACCTCACTTCTGTCTCTTGTAAAGACTTACATAATTTTGTTTTCCACTCTTTATAGACCCAACATGTTAGTATCTATAGAGAAGAAATACTTTTAGTAGAGCAGGTATAGATTCTGGCCAAGAGCAATATAGAAAACCCATCAGAAACATGTTATTCTACGGCATGTCTGCAGTTGTAGCATTCTTCAAACCTTCAACAATCTGTAGCTTACTGCTTCCTGATCCTGTGAGTATAACAGCTACACTCACACAACACATCAGCATATTTGACCCTCACCTCCTCTAGGAACAAGTTTGGTATCCTTTGCTTCCTTCTAGGACAGGTATCTCGTACAAAAGTGTTCCTGCAACACGCAGAACTGGTAACAACAGCACTTTAGGCTGTTGTGTAACAAGAAAGGGGAGATCGCTTTAGTCTGACTTCGTGCTAGGAACGATTACAGTGCTGTATTTTTGAGTTCCTTTGGCTTATAAGGTACCTTGCCTACTCTAACAGAGCATGGTGAGTAATGTAAGAACAGGTCTGAGATCGCGCAGACTATTAAAGAACCTCTGAGATCTGTCCCAGCTGTTCAATATCATCTTTTCAAAGAGTGTTATGTAAATTTAAGACAAGAACAAAATGTTATACAATAACATGTTTGCCAAACTGAGAATTAAAAACTCAGGCTGCTTTTAAAAAGTAATTAAGCTTAATTCTATATAGAAAGTATTTTGATAAATAAACGATTGGCTTAATTACTTCTAACATGTTATATATGGAAGCTGCAGGTTATGATGGCTACTTCTGGAAAACAAAACTAACTGATTTCAGACTTGAGTGCAACCAAAAAATACACATGCAAACACAAACATCACTCTGCTTTTAGGACATGCCTACCTTTTCAATTAAAGAAGGGAGGAAGGTAGCAACTCCAGTGATTTTGTAATACTCCAGGTGCATACTGATTGGCATAGCATTTCATACATGTAAATTTAAAGACTACTCAGAAAAGTAACATTACACCATCTTGCCTCTCTCCAAATACTGTTTGAAGACTGTTACATCCTCAGATGACAGAGTTGACCTCACAAGCTGCTTTTTGATAAGAAGAATGGCACAGAAGTAAAGCTAGATCTTTGTTCAAAACACCACAGTTTAAACTGTAAGGCCTGCCTAACTGTTAATCAAAATTCTTAATTCCCAGTTTGTTCAAAACTGACACATGCTGCCTCACATAGAAAAAAGAAATGAACTTACCCCTTCCTCAAATGTCCACCTCTTACTGACTTCATGTTCATTGTGATTGAACATTTCTTGATGAATCTCAATGATTCTGTGCCTCATGTTTTCTATTTCAGTGATTAGCTAAAACACAATTGTTAAAAAAAATGTAACAGGTAGATACCACAGTGCACTTTAAGATAACAGTAATATAGGCAAAGTAGCACAGATGCACTAAATGCTATACGAAACAGCTTGGGAAGGGAGGGGGGCATTGCCCCGATGATACCTTGGCTCTTAGCGCAACCCAATTGAATTTGTTTTCTGTGTGAAGTTTTGGTCTCATCTTAACGATGATGAACTCCATTTCTTTGATACCTATGAAAATGCTGGAAGCGTATGCTCTACAGACAAAGAGCAGTGATATGCAAAAAACTATGTGAACAGATCTGCTACAAACATACTAGATTGTCTGCAAATATATACTTCTCTTAGCCACAGATTAGGGCAAGGAATCCAACAAACTCTCTCTGCAAGTGTACCTTGGCAGGGTCAGTTATATCTTCAGTACCGGAGGGCAGATCATCTCCAGGTGACACATCCTCCCCACTGTGGCCATTCGCAGATGCCAGTTCTCTGCGCAGCTGAATAAACTGCTCCGTAGTTAGAAGTTCTCGTGGCAAATTGTTTTGCACATGGTCTTTAAACCTAAGAGAGTTAGAAACAAGTCAACACACATTTGACGTTTTCTGTTTTAATACTCTGCGTAACCAGAAAACACAATAAACCCTACTGGGATTCTTTATTACTTCATCAACCTAGAGCAAAAATGAGCGTGCAACTTGTGACAACATGTGCACAAAACAAACCTCGCACTATTTTTCAGATATTCAGAAGCTTTACATTTTAAAGCGAAATTAAAGGACAAGAAAATTCAGTGGTGAAAACAGAGCACTTAGGTCTGCGAAAATTACAAGGATGACCGCTGTATAATTTAACTAGAGCTTCCGGATCCCTCTTAACCTCTCTGTACTAACACAGAATTCTGCTACCTAACACTTATCCAAGTACTTCTATTTGGGTTTCAACAAAATTAATGTTTAACCACAAACAAGCACTGCACAAGGAAGTAAGTTTTAAAAATTGCTCTTCCGCTTTTTTTTCAAAGACATCCCCACTTCTCACTGACACTTCCAGTGCCTTCCTTTATTCCACAGCAGAATTTGTGTTTTAATGTAAAACCATATTCTGAAAATGTGTATCAGTACTTAAAAGTTAGTCAAAGCATGAGTAAATAAACAAATACATAAAGCTAAGCAACTATTTTAAGCTGCTCTTAATAAATATTTTCACATTTACAGAAATAGGTTTGCATGCGCTTGACAAATTCATGGCATTAGCTACTCCTTTGTTTTCTCTTTACCTTTGGAAGTGATGACTGTAGAGCTGTGTTGGAATTCCAAGGATACGATCATATATGGATGTAACTTCCCTCAGGTTTCCCTGCTCATTTTCCCAGTTTATATACATCTCCCATAGTCTGTCAGAACGAAAATCTGTCCCAGCGGCTAAAACCGCGTGTTCGTAGGCTCTGAAAAGTAATTTACAGTTGATTCTGGATGCGGTGACAGAGCAACAAATAGTTCTGGTTTTTATTTATTTAGAGATTTTGCTTAGAGATTCTAGATGTCCTCATTTACTTGCAATCCCACAAATTCATTACTTAAATTCTTCAAAGTATCTTCTAGATATCTGTCACAAGATCTCTAGAGATTCAGAGTTCACACTTACCCTGTTTTCTCCAGTACTATTATAACAGAGCAAAAAAAGTTAACAGAAAAAAGCCAAAATACAAGACACTAAGAAAACACACAGTCTTTAGCACTTAGATCCTATTTACTCAACCAGGACCGTTACCAGCAGATGAGCTGAGATATTCTAGAATCACCAAGAAATTAAATTAAAAATCTTCTATGGAGAACCTGTTCCAGCACTGCATACCACTCTAGAGCTTCACAAAGCATTTCTCAGGTGCAGTCTGAAGTTCACAACTTGTACCACGTTGTAATGTCTACCACTACTCCGTTTAGCTCCATAAACTCCTAGAACTCCCTGTAATAGGTTGTTATTACGTAGCCCCTTAGTGTAGCTGGATTACGGTGTTTAAGTTATGTAACTATCTGCACGTGCTTCTTGTACCACTTAGGCTGCTTTCAACTTACCCTCGAATCGTATTGTTAGTTTCAGGATCATCGGGGTCCAAGGTGTCTTTTAAGAAGTTTATATAATGTATCCAAAGGTCAACACTAAGAGGAATTGCCTGAAGCCCTCTGCGATAAACCTATGAAGAGAACATGAACTGTACTTCAAATACTCACTGGTGTCCTACGAGAGAGGCAACACTGTGTTGTCCGGTGAACCTTAGAAATACTAAGTACTGGAATTTTGTTTAAATAATCTACCATTACCATTCGGGTGGAGGTTGGATAGAACATGGCAATGTTCTGATCTCCACGTGCAGAGTCTTGATCTTCAAAGCGCAGCGGTCCCTGCATTCTGACCAGGTTGTGTGGGCAGGCTTTGGGGTACAGACCATAGGGCACAGACCCATTAGAGCATCATTGACAGCGTCTGACCAAAAATGCAATAAGATGTAGCAATTGTGACCAGCAAACCAACTATATCGCTTTGAAAATGAGTAATAAATGTAAGTGACAGAAAAGCCCTGCCCTACTTGTTAAGCTGCAGTGTAATACAGAGGCTTGCACTGCAAAGCTTGACAAACTGTAGAGGTTTAACGCACCTGCCAACAAAGAGAGAAAACATTAGCTACAAATGCCACAGAAGTGACAAGTGCAAACAAAATCCCTACAGACCTGACCACGTGTGGCAGGTACTGGCAGCCAAATGACTTGCAGCGCGTTAGTCATTATTTGGCCAACGGGACCAACGGCAACTGCTTTGCCCAGCTACCTACGTACCTCATCGGACTGTTTAATGTTGTCGTGTCGCTTTTCGAGGTCTGCATACTTTTTCCAATATCCATAGCAATATGGATAATGTGTGAAAAACTTGTCAAACGCTTTCCTGGCAGCCGGTATGTGGTTCTGCAAGAAACACACAGTGAAAGGTAATATGTTATCTCCAACATGCAGCCTGAGGAACAGAACAAGCATCTAGCTGGCATCTTGTCCAGGAACAACAGCTGCAGGCAGAGCACACAGCCATGCAGCGCAGTACAACATCTCCATCTCACAGACAGATCAGGAGAAGCATAAAAACAGGACAAAAATGATGAAGTGTCCTCAATAGCCTTTTCCTAGCCATAAAGTCCACAGCTTGGAGACTTCCTTAGACAGAGTCATTTTCCTGTTACAGCCCTGTGCAATTTTTGTTTTTCATGAATTTACATGGGCTCAAGAAGCAACAAAACTTCTGTATTCAAGTATCCTGCAGTTAAGTCCCACAAGTCAGTCCAATGTTGTGCTAAAATCCATTCGTGCTTTTGGGCACGTGGTTAAGAATCAAATGAAAGCAACAGATGGGAGGTCACATTGAGCTTATTCTCACCAAAAGCTGAGAAGGGTGATATAAAACTCAAGTGGGATCAACATGTTTTTAGTAATAGTGAATGTGCCCAAGTGCCTCGCTTTCAAAAAGCTAGCAAGAATTTTCTGTTTGCATTATAGGTGATTATTTACTACCAAAATCTAATTGCAGAGAGTTATCTCTAGTAAAGAACAAGTTCTAGCAGGCAGGTTCACCTTTAGAATCTGGAACAAAGTTCTTGTAAGTGTAAAAAAACTCACATTATTAACATTTTCAAAACAATTACTGTTTTAACACTGCCTTAAAAATTGTTGCTCTTGTTTTGTGATCTCTGCTGACAACACCGATAACAGTGACTGTCTTGAAACTGTATGAAAGCCTGACACACAGATCTAGATTCCTTACTGGAATAACTGCTGTCTTAAAACAGTATGTATCAAGGCCTGATGGACTGTTCTAGGTTTGTTACTGGAATACGTTAGCTAATTTGGTTTTGTTTCATTATTTCTGGAAGACTAAGGAAAAAGGGGGCACATACTAACCTCTTGCTCTACGTACTGCAGTAGATATACCCATCCTGTGAAATCCTGGTGATTGTCCTCTACTACTTTCCAGAACTTGTCAAAATCTGGAGGGAAGCCAGCCTCAATATCTGTCGTCTGTAAGCTTTCGATATTTGGAATTTCACCCTCTTCTTGTGCGTTCTCTTCATTCAAATCAGGGGAACTATCAGGTGATTGTTCCATCTCAGTTACACTCATAATTTCTGTACTGAAGTCCATATGCTGTTCTTCTGTTGCTGTTTCGGTGCCATTGCCTGTGCTGTCATTGCTTACAGTCGTCGTTGTCGTCTTCTCCTCTTCTGTATTATCCGAGTTCTCCATGGCTGAGGTTAAAGGTGTCCTGCAGTACTATCCTATGGAAATAAAAATATTCAACGTTCCAGCAGTGAAGATCCACGTAGAACTGGGCTGTGAAATATCAGCCCATGCAGTCACTAATTCAGCTGCAACACTAGCAGAAAAAGGCTTTGAGAGCTGTAGCTGTTCCTACTTATAGGGAGGGGATGAGGGAAGCTTTTATTCCTAATAGCCATTACTTTAATCAGAAAGCTGCCCACCCTCTCTCATGGCTGCAAAGAGTAGATTGGTTAAGCTACAAATAAAGAGCTGAGGGTACTAAGATGTATCCCATTGTGTTACTTTAAAAACAGCTAATTAATATTGATCTTTCTCTTGCTCTAATATAAGAGTGCGGAAGATTCAGAAAAACCTAAAACATTCAAAAAATAGGGATTTTACCTAAACAACCAGAGGCAAGTTTCTAGTTAAACTAGGAACATGAGCGTGAATGGATTATTCCTACATTAGATTGCAAAAGGTAACACTCGAGCAGTTTCCTAATTCTCAACCATTCAAGAGTCTCCCACGTGCCTCACGCGCTCCTGTGTTTCATCACATCTGCTTCACTCGTGAGTCTCATCCACAGCTAAAACAGAAGCTCGTACCCATCGTATGTTTTGACATACACACACAAATCTTTGTGGGTTTTTCCAAAAAACTACAACAAATAACTAATAAGGTATAAAAGCAAGCCAATACAGTTTTCCTGGGTGATTCTGTTCGTAGTTCTAAAACTGAGAAGGCTAGCAAACCTGTCCTTACACGTACAAGAGTTTTAAGACCTAAACTTATTCTGAGATGTGATGGATATTCTCCACTTCTGGCTGATTCGGGCAATGTGTTCCATCTCAAGAAACACCTCCCCCAGCTCCAGCTACGTCCTCGGATTAGGAGAAGGAAAACGGGAATAGAAAAAAAAAAAAAAAAAAAAGGGAAACACACACACACACACACTCCGCGTTTCAAGCACAACCTCCCGGTCTCTCCAGCAGTTTGCTTCCAACCGAGCGTCTTCCGGAACGCCCCGAGGGAAGGGCAGCACGGCGGGGCCCCCCCTAACGGCGGGCCTGCCCCGGGAGAGGCCGAGGCACGCAGCGCAGGAGCAGCCCCGTGCGCCAGGCCCCGAACCGCCGCCATCTGCCGGGGCCAGCAGCCGCGCCTGGCGCTACCCGCAGGCCCCCGCTGCCCCCCGCAGGCCGGGCCGGGCCCCGCACGCGGCCCCGCCCCCCCCTCCCCCCGCACCGCGCGGCCCTCAGGGCGCTGGGCCGGGGCTGAGGCAGGGCCAGGCCGGGCCGTGCCGCCCGCCTCGCTCCGTACGGCCTTAACCCGGCCCCGCGGCGCAATGCCCGCGCTGCCCGCCCCCTCCCCACGCTCCCGGCCCCGTCCCCACACCCCCGTTCCCGGCCCCGGTCCCCGGCCCCGTCCCGCACCTCCCGCGGTGCCCCCGCGCTGCGGCCTCCTCGCGCTCCGCCGGCCACTGGACGAGCGCGCGGCCCGCGCCTGCGCATTAGAGCCCGCGCCCGCCGCTGCGCCGGCGCTCCGGGAACCTGGCGCCTGCGCGCGGAGCCCCCGCTCCCTCCGGCCCCGCGCCTGCGCACTGCGCGCCGCCTCCCGCCCGCCAAATGGCGGCTCCCCCCTCACCCCCCCCCCCCCCCCATCCCCGTCCCCTCAGGGCGCCACGCTCAGCGCTGTGTCCGCCACGGGCCCTTTATTGCCACAGCGCCCGCCCCGCGCCCAGTCAAAGCCGCCGGCCCCGCGCGGGCAGCTCCGCCTGTCCCTCCTGGTGCCCTGTCCGTGCCCGGTCCCGTCATGCCGGCAGCTCCAGGACCTCCTCCAGGCTCCTCCTGACGTGCGGGGGCTGCCCGGCGGCGCGTGCCAGGAGCCCGGGCCCCATCTGCGCGAACAGGGCCCGGGACAGCTTGGCCGTGGCCGCCCGGATGCTGCCCCCGGCCCCCGGTGCGGGGCCGCCGCTGCTCGCCGTGCCCAGCAGGTGCCAGAGCACGGCCAGGACCTTCTGCTCCACGGCCTGCGGCTTCCGCGGGTACAGCTCGGCCACCAGATCTGTGTGACAGGAACAGTGTGTCAGCAGCCGCTGGAAATTGGTGTAAAACACAGTTCAGAAGCGACCCCCCTGCTCTAAGGGAGGTTTAAAAGCACCGAGTGACACAGCAGCGTCTCCTCAGAGCCGCTGGCACAAAAACCTGTCTGTTTTCCAGCAGAACGAGTGGCCCTCACTGGGCTGGCCTTCCCTACCAACACCTCTTTAATCTTCCCTCAAAAATTCACACAACTGTTGATGAGTTTAACTCTCTACTAAAAATAAACACGCCATGCACTCGCACAGCATTTGGTATTTTACGGTTCTCCTCCATCTCAGAAATACCCAGTAGGTGTTTGAATGTAAGGAACAAAGTAACCTCACACTAGAAACATATGTGTATTCGATGAAGCGTTTTCTCTGCTTGGACAATTACATCATGAATCCACTATTTAATTGGCAACTACTTGCCTTTGTGCTAGAAATTGTGTGTGGACTCTTCCGATATACATAATGCAAGCTACTCAGAAAAATCCCACCAAGAGAATTTAAAGGTTTGGTGATTAATACTTTCTGAAAGTATGCATTTAGGATCATTTCAAGAATAGACTGTCCACTGTGATGTTTAGTTCAATGTTATGGCTACTACACAGCAAACTACTCTCAAAGTAAGCCAAGTTCAAGCTTACCTCCCATGAAGACATCCCTTGTTCACTTAAAACGTCAAAGGGAAATCCAACACTACTGCTAGTAATAATCCCCAATATTAAAATATGTATGTACATTCTAAAAAAATTGTCTTTGAACTTCTGACACCTGCTTAGGAAGCAGACCATCACGAAGTCTGCCATCTTTGTGGTGCCTCTAGCTCAGCTTGCACCTTGTCTCCTTTACAACTGAACACCAAGAAGTATTACCAAGCCCCTGGGGCAATGAAAACAAAACCAACTATGAAAAGTAAAACGGCACGGCAGTAAAATTGTGGAACTGGTAGGAGACAGCCTTAGGGAAGAGAAAAAAGCAGTCACTCTTCCTGGCAGGAGTACAGGGGAATGAGTGCTGAGAGGGAACAGGACTTGCAGCAAGTAAGTGAAGGAGGCCCTGGGCCCCTGGCTCTACCTGGACACAAATGGTGGCTCACAGGGCAGAGGGAGGCATGAGGGGACCCGACTCACAGCACAATTTAATTTAAAGCTGCTCAGTTTCCAAGAGAATGAAATGCACCACAAAACAACCCTTTTCCTCTTTGGTTTGATAAGCCTAAGATGTTTACACCTCTTCTGGGGAAGTATCTAAATATAATCTTTTATTTTGTCAGTAATATCTTCAATTTGCATTAGAAGGGGGTGAAATTTGAAAATTATTGCATTGTTAACACTCACAATCTACTGTGGCAGATATGCAGCCACCACCATCCTACAATGGATTTGCATAATTAGGATGGTAGAAAAACAAGCAAACATGCAGAGCAAAACTTCACCTTACCAGCAAGCTTTTCTGTGATGTCTTGTTTTGCTTTTCCATGCAGAAACTGGGCTTTTGTGCAGAATGGCTGGAGAAGCAAATAGTTGTCTAAATTCAAAGAACAAAACACATTAAGAATTGGAAACAGAAAATTAAACACACTGGAAGCTAATACAATATAGAAAAATGTAAATAAGAACCTTACTTGTGATGTATTAACTACAAAAATCACAACATATTATTTAAGGGGATAAAAGCCTAAAAGATACTCTTAACAAGCCCTAGCTCCTCCTAGTCTGGTAAAACATAGCATTTTCATTTACTGAAAGTACTAACAAAAGAGATGAAGATGGAAAATAGCTGTGGCATACACACATCTCTGAGAGTCTAGTCCTTTGACCTGCTCAAGAGATTCAGCAGTCTGACATGCTTCTGGATGACAAGACATCTGCTATGCAAATATAACAAACCCACCTATACACTTGAGACAAGTCCAGCTAGCTCTTGAAATATGAAGATGACTTGTGTGCTTTAAAATGTGTGAGAATAAACCAATGATGCATTACACAATGTAACGATTTGATGAAAATTATTGGAAAGAACAACTCTTTAAATTAAAAATGTAATTAATGCCATTAAAAATCTTCAAAATTAAGAGGGAGGAAATTACCTAAGTGTTGACAGAGAGCCTGAATAACATTTGTGGCAGCTGCATAAATCCCTGGATTTTTGGAGTTTAGGTTGTTGTCTACCATTGCAGGAACCAACATGTTGATCACCGGAGATAAATTGTCTTTCAGCAGTGGAATCATCTTGTACATTGTCTCCAAAGCAACCTGATTTACTTTACTGTTTGAGTCATGTAAGCGAGGCTTGAAAGCATCAAAGATCTGAAAAAGCATCCAAACAATGGTAGTCTGAATTAATTAATACTTGAGGTGGATATTACGTTTCCTGCTTTTTTGTTACACTTCAGTTGTCCATCTTAGCAAAAGATGGCTCTGATATGCAAATACTTGGGATTATTTTTTGAGCAAGAAAGCCAGCACTCACTATTTTTATATTGTGTACGACTGAAGTGTATCCAATGTTCCCTGTAATTCAGTCGTTTCTGTGCAATGTAAGAGGCATACTCACTATCCGTAACTTTCAGTGTGACTGATATTTTGTGCAAGCAAGTATTTTTAACAAGACATAGTTCTATTTAGCAAAAAGAATGCCCAGTAGTATCTTTGAAATATGTTTAATTTCTGTCTTCTATAGCACGCAGTGACAGTTATCATAATTATTATATAAACTCTATATTATTAACCCTAAGTGTTACCACAACATATGCAATAACATGCTAAAGTGTGTTTGTTTTTTCCCCTTCGGAGGCATTAGGAGTAGATATCCTTCACACAGAAGATCTAGTCTGAACCTCCTAAAATTTGTTCATGCTGTGTCTATCTCCTGTTAATTGCTAGATCAAGCTCACAGTTTTAAACTTCACCTCTTATCAAAAGGAATTTGATCTTCAAGATTTCAGTAACATTCGCAGTTAAAATACTGCAAAGTTTCACAGCAGTATTTCGTATTCATAGAAAACTGCATTGTTAAGAGACAATCTTGTTTTCGCTTTCATTCTGCCTATCCTCAATTTACAACTGTTGGACCTCACCCTAGTATTTTTCTCTGAAAGAATGTCTTTAAAGGCAGGCTCTTTTTACAGATACTTAAACTGTTGTATCTCATTAAAGACCCTTCCCCACCTTCTGGATACATGAAGCAGACAGAACTTGCAACTGTCTGTGATTTGGTTACAGTTTCTCAGATCTTGGGATCCTGCTCTCTTTGTAACCTGTTCCAGTATTTTGACATTTCCTCCACAGAGGCATGAAAAACTGCGCACAATATGCAGAAAATACCTCCATGTGCGCTGCCTCTAATGAACCTCTTTCACCTTCTTCCTATTTTCTTCCTTTACTACCTTTGTAGCTCTGAGATATGCTTACTGCATATCTCCTCTTTAAGCATGCCTGACCCTTTCCTCGAGGTTTTCCTGTTCATCAGATATTCTGATTGAAAGAGGAAACCATGATTTTTAGCAGAAAACTGTGACAGAACTTTAAAAACCTTTGAAATGAAAGGTTTTTGTACAGTTACCTTCACAATGTTTGCAACAACGAAGTCTTGATTGTTCTCTGTATCTGATAACAGCTGATTAATTCCATTTATTCGATCACGGAAGTCTTTTGCATTCAATAAACCTATAATGTCTTTAACATACTCTTCACTTTCTATTGAATTACGAGGAGCTGCTTTTCTTGTAACTTCACGGGCTTCCGTAGTCTCTCTAAAGAAAAGGAACAGGTTGCTCAATGAACACATAACCAAGCTGAAAGAGGAGTCTTTAATCTCAGACATTCTCTTTCCACATAAGTGCAAATATCAACAGGAAACAAAAAATCTTCTGATGAACAGGGTTTACTTTACACATAATTTGTTTCTTGTTGTTGTCATTTCAAAAAAAAACTCTGCTAGCAATTGTTGTTCCTGAAGTCTTAGTATAGGTGCCACTCTAAATGCATGGAAGTGTATCACCCAGGAAATGCAGCAGCCCTGTGCTTCCTCATGGCTCTGTACCACAGCAGCAGGGCTTGACCTTCCCTTACACATCAATACGTAAAAAAAAAAAAGTTAATATAGTTCAATTCTTTCTTCTCAAGTACTTCAAACACTGACCCCAGTCTGAGGGGCAGCTAAGCATCATGCTATGCTGTGGTGGAAATTTAAGAACTCCTCACAGATGATTCTGAGACAAACTTTCTGTAGCACCTGGTCTTATTAGACAGTCATGAAAAGGATTATGAAATCTGTGGAATCACTTTCCTGCCTAAGTAAGCACCCATAAAGAAAGTATCTTCAGTAGAAGGCTGAAATTCAATGGAAGTGCAATGATGAGGTTTCAGATCTAAGCAGGAACAAATTACTTAACCAGTAATTGATGCTGGAGGAATTTCATCGCTGCTGGAAGTTCTTCAGAAAGACTGTAATGTGGAAGAGAAGTACTGTTGTGTGTCGCTGAATAAATTAAGCAGGAGTTCAAATGTTTCAGAAGTTAAATGATGAAGAATTTAAAGTGTTGCAGCTTGACCAAATGGACAGAAAAATTCTCCCATTCTGTTAAATGAGCTTTTCTGACTAAGGAAAGCTTGATTAATCCAATCTATGTGAGTTTCAGAGAAGTAACCACAAGTATTCACACGTGTCTATCTGTATTCACAGACCAGTCTGGGTAGATTCACTACCTCATTCTTAACTCACTAGGAGAAGTCTTTGTTGGAAAAGGCAATAAGAATCCTTCTTGCATTTTCAAGTTCAAACCAATTAGCTCTGTGAGCAGGCCAGATGGCATCAATTCTTGTCCTGCCAGTGTATCACAGGCCACTAAACACACCCAAATTAAAGAGTCTTTGACAGAATGCAGCAAGTAGGACATCTAAGAAAACGGGCGTGTAGTTTTACATGCCAAAGCATAAGTATACTATCAAGCCTGGAACTGATTAATATTTTGAATAGCAGATGGTGTGTGAAAGAACTCTGCTTGTGACAGATACACCTTCTTAAACCTGGAGGCAGTTTCAGACCCTATGAACTCTAGATTCTCGAGTACAGACTCTCTGGCCTGGTTTCATTTTTTTTCCGTTTCTTTGATCACTTCAATAGAAAACCTATCAGAAGGCAAAACAGAAAACAAAAGATGGAGAGAGTATGCTCTGAAGTCTTCATCATCCACAGTTAGGATTTAACTAAATCCTTACTTTCCAGGCAAGTGCACAAACAGACCATTTTTACTGCAGCTGGTACTAGGCATGTTGTTTGTATAGAGTTTGGATGGCAACACCCTGAGCTGATGGTGACACGGATCTACCATGAATCCCAAGTGTTTTTCTGTATTGTGTGCATTTTCAGAGGCAGTCAGTAAACAAATTAACTTCCAAATGTGCAAAGCCATTTTAATATTAGCAATTATCCTATTTAAAAGAGTTTATTGGGACATGTTATTTTTTCCATTTTCTTCGGGAATGTTTAACCCTGTTGTGAGTGTTTGTAGACTCTCTTCTCGTTGTGGGACTGTTCTCCTGGCGGTCAGTTACTAACAGGATACAACACTCAGGGAGATCATTACCTGTCAGTGATGCTGAGAGCATCTCTGGAAGTAGATGATGACCTTGAATGCCCAACAATACTAGTATGAGAACGTCTTCCTTTCGCTGAGGGGGTGTCTAATGGCATCTCCCCCAAACCCTGCACAAAGATGAAACCATTCATTAACATGGCTGGCATATTCTGCAGCACTGGAGGCTCTTTAGAGTCAAGTCTGAGGCATGCAAAGTATAGCAGCAAAGTGCAGTTGATGGAGTGTATCTGTAAGGGTTAATGATTCTATGATTCTATGATTCTGCAATTAAAGGCATGCATAGGTCAGGTAATAAGCACCACCTTGCTGCATTGTATTCACGTGTTACGTGTCTCCCTCTGAACACACTCCTCCCATTCCCTGTAGGTTCAATGTCCATGCGTAACAATCACTAGCACAAGTTTACGTTTCTCACCTGTTAAACGAGAGTTTTCCACATACCTTTTGACGTAGATTGCTAACAAATTCCTTAATGTAAGGTAAATCCTTGGCTGGCACATATTTTTCAAGTGTTTTATCAAAATCAGGATGATTCATCATACTGAAAAGCATCTTTCGACCATAATACCTGCAGGGCAACAGACCGTGACGTATACATCTGTAAACACTGATCTGTTCTGTAAGCCTCTTGGACAATTAGACACATGCAGTTTCAAAATACAGAAGCACAGGAGGATTGTTGGGTTTGTAACCAGACACCCCTTTCATCCTCCCAGTAAGAAACTATGGTCAACAATCATTACTTGATCAACGACTGAGCAAATTAAAGACCGAGAACAGCCTCCTATCCCAGTGCTGAGGTATCGGCTGTCTTTAAGCCCTGCCAGTCAGCGCGGATCCTAGTGCTGGAATTCCCTGCATAGCCTACAAAGTGCGTGGTGCCAGAACGAGAATGTCCTTTGATCCCTTCTTCCTACTGCCAAGATGGGCAGGGCTGCAGGAGGCATCCGGGTGGTTCCCATCACACATTATCCTAACAGCCACTCTCTGCCGCTGCTGAATGGCCCCCACTGGGCTATGCAGAAGTTTCAGCCACCTCAAGCGTGCTTATCTTAATTATTAACTGTACTAACCTTGTTTGCTGGGAACTATCCAGTGTAAACCTGGCTATTGCAGGGAAAATCCTATCAGTGACAACTTTGGTTCCAGCCAGCATCCACTCCGGTCCCATACGTTCTACAATATCCGACATGTGCTGGGCTGTGCATCTCCTCACCGCCGCGTGCAGATGGCTGAAGAGAACACAACTGCTTAGTAAAAGCTCCTCACAGTAGGTCAGTAACAGTATTTAGGTGCTCTACCAAATATTGTCTACAAGTATTCTTTTTTATTCTTTAGCATAACCTACGACTAGTGGAATGCTGCAGAATACTGCAGCCTTTGAATTAATAAACTGGTCGTTTTCTGCTTTTAGAACTTTTTTTCTAATTTTCTTAAAAATAATTGTGAAATACTCTAGAAAGCTCACCACAAGTCCTTTCCATCAACTTTACAAAAAACAAATCCCCGTGCTCAGAAGCAAACCCCATATCTTTTATATCAAGTTAGAATTAAATAAAGCAGCATTCTACTGACTTCAAAAAACCTTGCAGAAGTCTGTCGAATTAAGTCATTAAATACCTATGTTGGTGAAAATCAGAGAAGCCCTGGAATTAATTTTCAAACTCATTCAGCAAACTAATGGTGTATACAACTCTGCAGTACCTGCTGATCCCACATGTTTTCAGAGCATGCAGTTCTGCAGATCCAGAGATTTCCAATTTTATTTTCATGTTTGGAATTTAGGGGCAGTTTTACTGCACAGTGAATGAGGCATCTGTATGGCTCATCATTCACAAGGAAAAACAAGTTTAAAGGAGGGAGCTAAGGAAAAGAACTGACTTGGTAAGCCACACTAGTGCCTCCCCAGCTTTTCAGATTGACACGAACACCCAGCATTCCTCCTGAATGGCTGTGTTCTGTTTTGGCAAGATTTTATTTTTCTGTGGTTCCATAGATTATCATGGCCTCATTAGACATAAAGATATCTCTAGATTAGGTTGCACAAAGTAGCTTCAATTTGCACAAAGACTAACTGGGTCTATTAAAACTGCAAAATGTGACAACTCAGAATACAGTTGAGGCTGCAAAAGCTCCCCAGTCGCTTGGCAGCTAGCACACTAAGCTCTGTGCTACGCTCGGAGCTGCTACGGAGCTACCTAGTTTCAGACTAGCTTTGGCTGGAGTTCAGTACCTGCTGTTCTGTCTGTGTGGCAGCCACAGGTCTCATGAGCTTGGGAGAAGGGAAATGGTACCAGACTACCTCCTACTGTGTGTACTGGCAGGAAAACAACAACTTTGAGGTTTAAAGACTTGACTGAACAAAACCATGCAAGTCCCCATTCCCCACAACTGCCTGCTGCTCATGCAAAATAGGAAATTTTGTTGTATGCACGTCAGACCCTGAATTAAGCACAATTTATACATAGAAACATGATGTTAAAAATTCTTGTCCTGGAATCATGATCATGAGTCAAGAATCTATTCCTTGAGGTGAGTTCACAGCAGTTGTCCAGTATCTTTAGAACAGTATCTCATAAAAGCAAATGTTTTTAATTATTCTTGTTGGTAATGACAAAAACAACTTGTAGGTGATGAAGACTCAGTATATAGACCTACTCAGGGTTGCAAGCATAATACTTATGATCACAGTAGGTTTGAAATGTATTTAGGAGAAAACATGTAAATTTTAAAAGGTCTTTTGAACCATATGAACCATAAAAAACAGGTAATGCATACCTGCTAACTTGAATGCTGAAGTTGTAGTGAATAGAAGAAAAGTGTAAGACAAATTTAGAACATATATCTCTTCTGTAGTTATGCAGCTGTATCAATCACAACCTGTCCATTCTGTCCTGAGGACACGTATCACTTTTCTCCCAAATTTCCACTTTGCAAGATAATTGTCATATTCATTGCTACAGTCTCTAGAGATGATAGCTCCATATATGCCACGTGGGCTTTGCTGCTAATATGGCCAGAGTTTCCTGAAGCCAGTATTAGAGAATTTGTAACTCACAGTGCTATTTAGGCCATCCACTGATGTCATGCATTAAAAACACACTGTACTCCATGATTCAGTCACTGTTTTCACCGAAGGCTTCTTAGCTGTGAAGAAATTAATCCCTGCTTCAAATGCTATATTCAGACTCAGAGTTCAGATCATTCTGATGCCTTATGTATCTGAAAATGTATCTGAGTACACAAAGTGGAGGGTTCAAATTTGTATAGGTCTCATAAGGATAGTCAGTGTGTTTGCATCTGCCACTGAAAATACAGAGATCAGATTTCACCAATTATGATCATGAGTATTGCTTAGCCAAGGATTTATGAAAAAGTGATGGGAGTGCCTAAACAAGTAATGGCTGGACTATTTTGTATGGCTTCTGAGATAAAGCAACGCACAATTACTGTCTGCTGCTCTTAAATTCCCAGAAATAACTACATGCAGGCACGTTTCTTAAATAATTTAAATCTCAAGGCTGGTAGTATTTGCCTTTCAGTTTAAAGTTCACATAACTGAAGTATGGTTTTCATTGGCTTTCAGGAGACAGAACCAATACATTGAACAACCAGCTTCCCAGGAAACAAAATAGGAAACAAACTATGTTTTGGATAGCAGTTCTGAATTCAGACTCACTCTCAGGATTTCTAGCTATACAGTAAATCTAAGAATTGATTTATAATGCAGAATCTAAAATATGTAATGGAAAGGATAGGTTACAAGAAATTCTTACCTATCTAAGCGATGACAGATACAAAAGAGATCAGATACAAGTAGGTATACAGCTAGTACACTGAAATGCCCAGTGGCTTGATTAAGTATTTCTGTTACAAGCAATGAGGATATAAAAAGAACAAAGCAACACACTTAACAGGTAAAGTGAAAGACAAGAATTTAACTTCTAACATAGCATGAAGTCAGCTAGAGGTTAGAATCAAACCATGAAACCAGAAATGGAAGCTTGTCGTGTTTGAAGCAGACAAGAAAATAAACGGTCACCGCCACTGCAAAGGAAACCGAGATGCAGACAAAAAAAAGACTTATTAACCAGCCAAGTCTAGAGAAGAACATGAAATCAGCCAGGATGGTTGCAGCTTGAGAATTTTAAGCTGTAGATCAGGTTTCTAAAGAAAAATTAGTGCTGAAGGACTGAAGACAGGCATTTGATCGCAGAACAAATGGCAAATGAGAATGCTAGGTGAGCTTTATTAGAAAGACAAACAGCATTTCTTAATTCTATTTCTTAATAATATTATATTAACATTGAATAAAGACTTGCAAAACCATTGGAAAACATAGTTCCAAAACTGACAGCCAACTTCTTAGTTAATGTAGAGAAACAAACATGGGGATTATATTTTACTTTTATGATAACAAACATTGTCCTGGGCAGAAGCTTTGCACAGCTGACTTACTACATTTTCTGTTATATTTGGATTTTTTAATGACTATAATTGATATATTTAATCTATTCACAAGTTATTTCTTTATAAAGTCTTTGTAATTATTACCTTTGCCCTCCATTTATAAGAGAACAAAGTGCACGTGCTGGAGTCACATTATTAACCATAGCCTTCAGTGCTTTGTCTACCTCTTCCCTTATAAATGTGTTGGATTCACCAGCTTTGTGCAAAAGGACTTTTACTGTATTATCTAGTTCTTGATCCATGCTCTTTTTCAGGTGGGTGAACAAATCCCCTAAACAGACCACAGCAGCTCGAGAAACACCTGAGCGTAAATTCTTGACCTGCACACAGGAAAAACCCAAACAAACAATGAATAATGTTTATAAAATATATTTAGAAATAAGTAAAGCTTAATGTTTCCCTTTCTAAGTATTAAATAACTTTACAAGCAACTGAGCAATACATTTCTAATGTGATTTACAATGTGCAAGAATAAAAATACGTACAAAAATATTTGAAAATTATGATGTAAATTTTTACAGTCTCTTAGCAAATCAAATAAACTGTCGGAATCTGAAGTATGAGAGCTGCTTTGCTGAACTACAAAGTCATCCCTTTGAGACTGTCCAACAGAGTAAAACTAATCACAGATGGACATACCATTTCACTTTAGTGTATCTCAGAGCTATAAAATACATATAAACACATATAAGCCAGTAAATGTTCTGCTAGTAAAATTTAACCTCTTGAGCCACAGCCAGACTTGTTTCATGAAGCTTTACAGTCAGAATAGCTGCATGGTAGGCAGACAAACATCTAACAAAGTTCAGACCTTCAATCTTCTTCTCCCTATGTAAAGAAAACATTTAAAATCAAAACACTTTCAAATTTCTCATTAAAACAAACAAAAAAAAACAACGAACAGAATTCTAAGGAACCAAATAGTAAATGAGATTGTAAAATAAAGCAGTAACATAACATGGGAAATTCTTTCAAAGTCAGTCTACCTTCTAATGTATTTGTAGGACTATTTTAAGATAATATTCTCTAAATTCTTCCCATTAATTCTGTCCACAGCTTGCAGTATGGCAGTTAAAGGATTACTTTCCTTCCCAAAGTACAAAAGGCAATGGCATTGTTACCCCATTCTGTCTGTTTGAGAAGTAGTGAAGCCTTATATTTCACAAAAAATGACAAGAAGGTATTCCAAAAGTTTCTGAAAGCTTAGATATTAGGCCTCAATTTATAGCATTGACAGCTTAATTTAGATTTGGACTAAAAAAAACACTTTATTTTCTTTTCTCATATATCACTTGCGACCCTTCTTCGTTTTTGATGTTCTCTTCATTTTGCTATATTTTTAAAAGGAAGATATGAAAATAAATGCCTTACTCATTACGTTCAGGTTGTAGATAGATGTTTGTACTTACCAGTCATCATCAGCTAAAAGTACCAGGGCTTCTGTCAGTGCTGTTTCTGGTTTTGAAAAGGGCTGCAGTTCTGACGGATCCATTATTTCTGGACTATGAGTGACTGATGGGGTCCGCTCTTTATAGCGTCCTCGTGGCCCAAGAGAAATTTCATCTGCAAAGCCACAAAACGTTTCAAATAATTGTATAATCTCTAGAAAACAATTCATTCAAAGGAAGGAAATAAAAAAAAAAGTTTGAGGTGTATTTAGATTGCTGTTATCAGTGACCAGGTTTTCAAAAAGACAGTTTTCCCAGTTACATCCTCAATCATTCGGTACATACGAATATTTTTTTTATACAACTACCGCTTCACAAAGTCATAAAGACAAATTAGTAGTGATTTTTTTAAAATGTAAAAACAGATGTACAACTTGCTGAAGTACAGCGCAGTAAGACATAGTGTAGTAAAACTTAAAGAGCCACTTGAGAAATTCTGAAGAATTTTCTGACCATCATCAGTACAAATGTCTATTTTGAAAAGATTTCTACGGCGTTATTTTAAAGGCAGCTGAGTGACAAAATGTACCCAGAAATGTTTTTCTTGGAGAGAGAAGATGTTGGAAGAGAATCAATTTGTCATTAATACATTACATCATTTAAATTTCTAAGCAAAGAAAAAAAAAGCCCCTCGTGTTGCAAACATCTTCCTAACAGATTTTAGATGAAAAATATTTCAAGGGGGCAGTGATGAATTCAAATCCTCTTCACATCCACCCCCACAGCAGTAATTTTCCAGATCATCTCAGGAAAATCAATCATACAAATAAGTCATATTAAACCTGATTGTATTTTGGAACTGTCTTACTCTGCGTATCCAAATATTTTAACAGTCTTTACATTTAATTTAATGTAACAGCTTACCAGAATCTAGCAAGGGTGAACATTTAGTTTTCTTCAAACTGGATGTTCTTTTTAATGAAGGATTCAAGGCAACATTTTCTAATGATGACGACACATTTCTTGATGACGCTAGTACATCCCCATAGAGATCTAACTCTAAAAAATAAAAGGAAATGTCCAAATTACAACAACAAATCAGAAAATAGGAAAATAACCCTAGTGTTTTCAATCCGAGTTTGTTTTTTGAAATTTTTATTAATTACAAGGTTTCCAATGTTTCCTACAAGTACTTTACTCTCCACCATTTACTACAATGCAAATGACCAAAAATAAACTTCTGTGTAAAATTAATTCTAGCAATACCTTACGTCACAGTAAACAGTCATAATTTTTAGTAACTATCATAGAATTTCACTTTCAACTTCAGCAGCATTTAATAGCATTTTATTTAAGTTTATTTATTAAACTTATGCTCACTTTCTATTGTTGTTTTCTCTGGTTCATTTAGTTTAAGTCTTTCCCAAGAATTTTCTTCCTTTTCTTCAAGGTCTTTGACTTCCTGATGTTCTTTGTGATTTTGTTCTTTTCCTTCTTTTTTCTTCTGCCGCATCTTATCCTGGACAGATTTTGACAAGGCCACTTTTATCTGCAGAAAATAATGCACCCATTATGATATGCAATATAATGTAATGCATAAACTACCCAATAGCTTATTGCCCAGTTCTTGGTATTCTCTAAGGTAGGCACGGACAACTTCTATTTTTGCCATCATTTTACAGAGTCAAAGAAAATTGTTCACATGAATACTAAAAGCAGTCCTGAAAAGAGCTGAATGTGCTTTCTGCATGATAAGTAGCCCTATTGGCAAAGACAAGCAACATTCCATGTTTAAAGATTTAAGGGAAATAATCTTTTTTCTCTAAAATATCTGAATAATTAGAGAATTAAGGTCTACAAGAAAAGGTCTTCCATTTCTCTGGCAGCCTGGTGTAGTTTTATAAAAATTTAAGTAACAAATATACATTCTGGGCTAGCTCACATTTAAGCATACAGGCTTTTTAAAGCAACGGTCTTTAGCAGTGCTACCTGATCCTTTTCTCTTGCATGTTTAAGATGCCCATAGTTTCCCATTAAATCTTTGCAACATTTAATACATTCAAATTCGATCTCTCCAAGTATTCCTATATTAAGTGGCAAATAGAAAACGTAAATATTTTCTCATCGACTTAAAGCTTTAGTCATGTTAAAATGTTATTTTAAATGCTTTCAGACTTGTGATTGTCATTTCATTTTTTTAATTTATGTCACTACTTCATTAGACAAATCTTGTTCCATGTTATAACAAATGAAACCGTACTATGGGACAGATATCCCAGACACTGCGTTTTACAAGTCCTATTAAGGAACTAGATTAACACTACAAATGCTCATCCAGAAAACAAGACACGAGAAAACTCAGCCAGGTCCTCCTGCTACATTTCTGTGAACTTTGGGAGTGAGAGCACAGGAAATTTTCCATCTCCACTCCATCCTGCAGCCCTTCTTCCAGAGACTTCAAGTTAGGTGGGAAGCTTCTGGCACAGCAATTTGCCACTAGAGAATTTCCAAGTTGAACCAAAAGAAAGAGCAGGGAGAAGCACATTGGTGGCTACAGCCTCATTTCATACACATGGGGAGCCTTACTGCCTACCACTGTGCACTGAAATAGATTTAGCTCAGACCGTTAGCCTACAGAATTAGGCAGGAAGTGATTTTTTTTCAGTCATTGCATCCCCAGCGGATACAGAGGTACCTACACAAAGAAGAACAGCTTCCATAAGTGAGACAAAACATTTTAAAGTCTAATTTTTAATCATTCATCCAGAATACCAAAACACAGTTAAGTGCCCTGCTCCAATCCCTTGAAAATGGGCCTTGAGCAATTACTGAGCTGCTAGAAAATATTAGTGGATCTGTACAGTGTTTAAAGAGATCCTTTAAAAAAAATAGTCTAAAATATCACTGAATTACAGAAACGCTTTATGCAGTTCACTTGACTTGGTATCAACAGTATTGGTAGTTGGTGTCATTTGTAATAGCCCGTTTGAGAGGTGAACACAAGTTCCCTAGTGACTATGCCAGCCAAGAAGCTCAGATTTATTTCCGATGGCGTTACCAATCAACAGATGGCATCACACTGCACGGACATGCTGCAAGAAGTCATGTTACAGTTTTTATTTAAAATTCAATAGAAAAATAACTCTGAATGACAAGAAACGTTTTAGGTTTAATATAAAATTCTGCAAATGTCAGAAAAAGCAAACGTGCTTTCATTGCTGTTCGCAAAATGGTTAAATAGGCAGTCAGAGCAAAAATTTGCACACAGTCAACCAGATGTTCACGAATGTGTTCTCACTGTAATCCAGATTTAGTCTTCACCACATAACGGAACTCAATCAGTAACAGGATAAAAGGATTTAGGCTGGACTAGATGATCTTAGATGTCTTTCCCAACCCGATAGATTCTATGATTTGTATTCTGCTGCACGTCACCTGAGCTATGAATTAATGCATTTTAACTGAACTCATTTACCATACCATAGAGACTGCAAAATTATATTCACCTTTATTCATACATATTAAAAGAGGAAGTGAGACAGTAAACAGTCCTGAAATCTTACCTCTTTTTCATTTTCAGCGTAGAAATGAGAAGCACTGCTCTGCTGGATGCTTCTCCTACAGATCCCTGAGGGTGGCTCGGTCTCCTGTTTGGCAGACTGGTCATCTCCATTCTCTGCACATGCTATGGACTGGCTATGTGTTTGAGCAGAAGGACTTCCAAAAACACCTGAAAAGCATACTGTGTTGTGCCCTTACCAAAGTAATTATTTTTTCATCCTAACTGAGCAAAAACTAAAGCAAAACAAAATTAATTCCATTAAATAAAAACATTGCTGTTGTCCTAATAGTGCCAATTTTTCCCCAAAGGTAATCTTACCTTATTCTGCCATGTAGGATGGATGCATGTACATGAGTGCACACTAGGCTAGAAGTGAAAACTAACCTTCATGATCTGCTTCCATTCTCTCTTGTTGGAATGGAATTGCATAACCCAGTAAAGGCAAACCTTTCAAGCATTACCCTTTTACTTCCATTTAAACTGAAGACAGTTCACAATCTCAAATGTTTTAGGGAACCTATTTCTTTTTTTCCTCTTCAGAAAGTGTATTTTCCCTCATTTTAATAATATGAGATATGGGAGATTTTTTTTCTTTTTTTTTTTTTTTTTTACCAAGGATTTTACCAACCTTTACCAACGACTACAACCGCATCTTCAGACAAGACACTTGGCGAAATGAAATCTAGGTTATTCATCTGTTGAAAACCAGATGTTGACCCTGCAAAAACTAAAAAAAAAAAAGGAAAAAAAATCACCCACTGTACATCCAGCAGTTCACCCTTTGGTACATGTTTCATTCTTCTAAAATGTCATCATTCACTGATACCTGAATTTATCATTTTTAAGAATCAGGTTGTTCTCAAGTTACGGAAGTTAACAGGATTCACTAAACATCAGTAACCGCAAAATCTTGAAAAGCATACAGTAAAAAAGATTTCTGCCAATGACAAAAAGAAAACCAAAGTTTCTAAAAGGAGGTTAAACCCTTTAAATCAACTGGTTCCACTGGGGAAAACAAACAAACAAAAAGTTTGAACTCACTTATTGCTTATTGGAAGTATAGAACTGTTTCTTAATTAATTCAGCAACACTTAATCAAAACAGAATTTGCTAAAATATTTTTTTCCAAGCAGCACTTAGTGTTGTTTCCCATATAACTATCGGTTCCTCAGATTCTTCACTGAAGTGGATGGGATATTATATATACATATTTATTGGCCTTGAAATGCATTTTCTATAAAAGCTGTTTTGTGAAAAAGCTACACATGACCTCAGTTTTTTGCCATAAACAAGAGCTCTGATGAACAGTAATATAGCAAACTCACAAACCTTTTGAATGCTTAAAATTTCTTTGTTGTTCCATATTTTGACTTTTAAAAATACTTCGTGACCCTTCTTTTTGCTTCTTGTCCTCATAATCTCCACATCCATTGCCACAGTTCAGACGTTGGCCAACTATGCTAACATTAGAAGTCCCTTTATCATCAAATACTAGCCATGCAAAAAGAAAAAAATCACGTATTAAAAAAAAAACAAACTTGAAGTATTAAAAATTTAATACTTGAAGTATTAAAAAAACAAACTTGAAGTATACTTCTGGTATATTACAGGATTCTCAAAAAGTTACATTTTCAGAAACTCTCAGACTTTATACATACAGAATGAACATTTTGACAAAGATGCTCAGGCTCTGTTCATCTTTTACATGCAAAGTTTTTCAATTGCAGCTAAACCCAAGTTCCAAACCGAACTCAAAGACTGAAAAATTGTTTTTAAGTCTTTAAATATGAACAATGAATATTAGTTAATTCATTACTGAAAGCAAAACTAAGTCATAAGTGAACTAAGTGAAAATACTAAAACACTAACTAAAACCACAAGAAATCCTTCCATTTACATATGCTAGAAGTCATGAAACACATTTTAATGTTGCAGTCATTATCAGTTGAAACTGAGCATGACTGATGCAGCTCGGTAATCCCAGCATCTGGAGTGCTCCAGGCCCCTTCCTTCACAAGGAACAGCCAGCCTGTTCCTGCGGTCCTGCTCTCTATGGCCAGTCGCTGTGGCTGGCATGGAGGCATTGATGCATTTTCCTGCTTATGCCCATCTGTCCTGAAGTCTTACCCTGGTGGCTGTCAGTGTCAACCTGACCGTGCCCATGTGAGACCAAGAGCCCTACTGAAATCCTTAGAAAGCTTTCCTCTGTTCCCTTCTTCAGCTAAGAACTTGGATTGGAACAGAGTGCTGTGTTCTGCTAGGAGATGGAAACCAAAGGGAATGTTATGTTGTGGGATCCTTGGCAGTATGGCTCTTCCAGCAAGGAGAACTATGGACTGTGCCCTAAGACCTAGGTTTGAACTAAGAAGGAAAGCTAGAAAAAAAAAAAAAAAGAGAGAGCTAGTCTAGATGACAGAAAACAAAAAGGGAGGAATAAAAAAGGAATAATCTTCTGATACATAAAAGGTAGTTGCTTGAATTAAGAAAATATTCCAATTCTTGAAATAAAATCAAGAAGTTAAGAGATTAAATTACAGCAAGGTAGGTTTAGGTTCAGTATTAGGAAAAAAAAAATCTTTCATCTGATGAGAACAGTTAAATGCCAAACTGATTTTTAGAAATTTTCCAAGTTCCAGTGTAAAAAATTGAGCTTTTTGAGATTTGTCCTGTGAGATGGACCAAGCCCATCTATCTTCCAGTAGTGGAAGCAGAGGACTCTTCTTCACTAGTTAGCTGTACACGCATTATGATGTTGACCTTATCAGTAAAGCATGCTGTCAGCTCTTCACAAGTGGTCCAGTGCTGTCTATTCCAGCTGATTAACTGGTTCAGTACGCAAAATAACTGTGTTGCTCATTATTTTGCATCAAATGTCAATTTCTCACGGAAGCCCTTTCATATGATGAATATCATTAACCACAATATGTATTGCTGTGTACATGCAGTGTTTGCTTTCTGGTGTAAGCTGTTACCTGACAAACCTATTTTCTAATTTATCCCGAGAAAAAGGAGTGACTTTATTTAAAATGAGGAGCAATTACTTAAATTAATGAAAAAGGATCATCAATATCAGTCATGACTATTATTCATTGATTATGATGTTTTGTGAATTCAGATGCCCTCCTGTCTCAATCAAACAAAACTTTGTAAGCTTCCTGGAAAAAATCACGGCTGCTGAGGCTGAAGGAGGGTGTATCAGAGTAGTCACAGAATCACAGAATTGTAGGGGTTGGAAGGGACCTCAAGAGATCATCAGGTCCAACCCTCCTGCCAAAGCAGGTTCCCTAGAGCACGTTGCCCAGGTAGTCACTGTGAAGAACCGTCAGAAAAGAACTTTGTGGAGATGGCTCCCACCATTCCTTTTCTCTAAGGAAATATCTCCTTCTAGTTGAACCCAAATTGATTAAACATACATAATCATGAACAATTGATTTCTGCCCATGACAGGAATCTGCAGTCACCTGTTGTTCACCATGAGCATGCAATTGAACAGCATCACTTAACTTCAATTTCCTACCAGGAAATTAACTGCTTGCCTTTTACCTTTTGACCCTCCCCACTCTTATCTGTTGGTGTCCAAGGAATTTTCAGGCAATACAATTTTGAATTTTGAAGTGCATGTACTCACAGGCAGCGTTTGCATTAACACATTTTATCTTGACGTAGTAAAGAATAAACCTTGAGCTCCTCCTTTCCTTCTATACCACAATATAATCTCATATTGACCAGACAGTGTCTAGTAATTACCTTTTCTTAAGTGCTTAAGGGACGCGAGCTCATTGAACAAATAAGAACACTCAAAATCAAATCAACTGACTATTCAGTCACATCACTGAAGCAGGATATATACATTCATAAGCACAGTGAAATACCTGTGCTTGAGTTATGTTCTGCCACATTTGCATCTCTATTTCTTGCTGAAGATACTCTTGCAGGCTGTGATTTACTGCCAAGCAGTGGAAAGGTGTCTGACCTGTTACAATACAAAACACATTTTGTAAATACAATTCTACACACTAGTCAGAGCCCAACTAAGAAATACTTTCTAGCAAAGACATCAATAGATTTCAGTTTTTCCTCCCCAGTGTACTTGGAAGACAAATATTTCCAGAATACCTCTACAAGTGCTCACACTGAGTAGAAAAAGAAAATGAAATCAGTAGAAATAATTTGATGAGCAGGTCCGTTATGAAGAACAGCATAAAGACAACCCTTAAAAGTAAACTTTACACTAGGACTACAATGAGCATAAATTCAAAAAGCTAAGGAATCATTTGGCCTAGGGGACTGATACTGCTGGTTCCAATCTGGCAAAGAACGGCAGTGACCAAAGCCACTGGCCTTTGGCTATCAGAAATGAGCAGTTTTCAGCTCAGTTTCTAGCAGACAGATACTCACCAAGAAAATGCTGTTACCTACAGCATTATCTTCACACATTTTTCTTAAAATGATGCATTTGAATATTAAAAGTGATTCATCCGAGTACTCTGAACTGCTAAGTACTGTGCTTACCTACACAATAGTCACAGGCAAACAGCAGCCCCTCCACTTCCTGCTAGTACCAAAACGCACACAACCAGAAGCCTGGCATACTTGTGAAATACCACTAATACAAGTGTCATGCTCCCATTGCTCATAGTAGTTTACCAGTGGCTAAACTGATACTTCTAAAAGCAAATACATAGAAGAAGCTTATATTTGTGCTGCCCAGCTACCCCGACTTTGTGGACAGACTATGACAATTTCCAACACTGGAAAACTAGCAGCTGAAACAAACTGTCTGAACATTTTCTGAACAGTCCAAGGCTTTTAAAGTCTTCTGGGATATATTTTGTCACATCTACAAAATAATTCTTCCTGCCAGACATCACCTTTGTTACTACTTCAGAAATCCCATTTCTGTGAATCCTGTAAAACATTAAGCTTATGACTGAAAAATGAGAATGGTATGTTGTACAGAACGTGTACTTAGAGGTGTTCTAGCTAAAACCTTGCCTGGAAGAACATCACATACAGAATTTTATAGTCTTGACTTTTTATGTATTCTAGCATTATCATGTGCTATTTTAAATTAAAACTGTGTTTTGGCAGTAATGCGTATAGGGAAGTTAAGTATATATAGTTTAGTTCCGAGACTTCACAGCTGTAAAAACCCTCTGATTCTGAATCATTCCAGTCTGTCTCCATCTCAATAATCTTTCTGGTTTATATACTTTTTTTTTTTTTAATTTCTGTTTTATATATCCTCCTTTTCCTATCCTATTCACAAAAATAAAACGTATCTTAAGATCAGAGCTAGAAGTAGCTTTATCATGGGATCCTAGAGCAGAAAAGGGGGATCTGTACTGCAGACTTTGGGAAGTTTCTCAGACTTTTTTATTTCATTGTAAAATAGTTTATAAAATGGAAACAGTTCGTGATTTGAAATAGCAACAAAAACCTATACTGTTTTCCTTTTACTGAAAAACAAAACCAAAAAAACAACAACAAAAATGTTCCTGCTTCAATGTTCAGGCTGCAACAAGCAAACTTTATCCGTCCTCTTAACTCATTCTCCTTCTTACTCATTTGTTTAGGCTACGGTTCACATAACTTCTATGACAGGCTGAAGTCTTAATAAAATATTTACTACCACTGCCAGGACTTCACCAACTGCACTGTGTTACTGTGACTGCACCATGGAACTCTTTAAAATGAAACCCAGTATGAACCAGAATAATATAATTAACCGGTTATTGGATAGGACAACGTATTTTTAGGTAGAAAAGTAATTTGCAGATAAAAATCAAGCTATTAAGCAAAGCAGTCTCATATAAAAAATGAATTACAGATTTCACCCCTGTTAATATTTAACTAACACCAGCAGAGACTGTGCGAGAATTTCAAAGCAGAGCTAACGTACAAGTTCCACTCACATTATTCTCTTTCTCTGAGGAACCGTGGATATAGGAGACGTCAGAGACTCCTGGCTGTAGACTCCGCTTTCGCTACAGGAGCCCACACTTGGCGAGGAAGCATGGGAAGAGGAATCTCCAGACAGATCCAGTTTAAGAGCAGAATCGGGACTTTCAAGATCTGAAATGTTGCTGGTTAGCTTTGCCCTCTTCTTAGCTGCACTATTTCGTAGAGATCTAAGTGAACTTTGCATCTAAATGAGATTAAAAAAAGGGTTTTTAATCACTGCATAGGGAAAGATCTTTTTTAAGCAAAAAAGAAGCATGGTTCTGAATGTCAATTCAAGTCTACAGTAGTTCATTGCACATGAACCCTAGTGGGCAATGTGACTGAAGATTCAGATATGTTATATGGCGTTGTAAAGATCCCTTTCATTGTTTTACTTCCCAAGATTTGGTATTTTTCAACCATCAGACACCCGAGCAGCAGAGGGAGCTACAGGATGCCTTAGCAGTACTGGGCACAGCGGCAGGGATCAGCACCAGCTCCCTGCATACACGAGGGGGTCACTGGGGATCACTGGACAGCCCACGGGGCTGGGAACGGCGGTGTGGGACACACAGCTCTGCTCACTGCAGACTATTTAACAGACCAGTACAGGGAAATGCGGGGGTGAGCCTCTTTAACAAGTCTCATGGGTCATGTAAGGAAAAGGTTTTTGAAGGTATTAAATATCTCAGGTATTTACTAAGTCACCACTTGACTGGCACACTCGGAACACTGCCACTGAATACGAGTTGGGCACAAATTATTACCAGCAGGTTTCCTCTTACAGGAGGACCTTTTGAGCCTAATGCCAAATGTGTCTGTGCTGTGCAACACAGAGGCAGGTGGCATCACGTTCATCCAGCTTCACATCAGTTTTTCTCATTTTACACCAGGAAAAAGTAACTGAATTCTAAGAGAGCTGAGACATGCTGTATATCAAAGACAGCCCCCTTAACCAACTCGGGAGGCTGACGAAACTCCAAGTCCAAAGAACCCTTCAGCAATGAAGTTATTAGTTCTAACAGGTGAAAGGATTATTATTTAAAGCTGAGGTTAAATTTAAAATTAACTCAAGGTAATGAGAATAAAAGCCGTGCAAAGGCCTGCAGTTCTGTCTCAGTACTGCAATAACTGAAAGCGTTATGATCTGGCTCGGAGGAAAACAAGTGAAATTAAGATGCCTGGAACCAAGACAGGACTTGGGCTTCAGCAGGTACTTTAAAGTACCATGGGCTTTAGTTAGTGGGCTGTAGGTGTTGGGCTTTAGTTAGTGTCTGTTGAGAACTCAACAGTATCTCTCTAAAGACCTGCTGCACTGATCACAGTGTCAAAAATTTAATTCAGAAATGTGTATTATTTTCTGGCACTTGTTTAAAAAAAAAAAAAAAAAAGAGTTTATAATCTATCAGTTGGAAAAGTGTGTCAAAACACATTTAAACAAACCTCTTCTTGGTCCACTTCCTCGCCATCAAGAGTTAGCTCTGAAAGATCAGCTGCAAGCTTCCTGCCCACTCCGTTCACCCACGTGTCCTCACACTCCTCGTTTTTCCACTTTGTCACATTTAACTCGATCTTATCAGGCAGCGGGCTGGCAAGCCGCAGTATGGGGGGCACGGGTCTGGTCCCATTCAGGCCTCTGCGGGAAGCTGGGTGTCTCACCAAGGCGGGCTTCAGCTGCAGAGGGGAGTGTTTCTCCTGCGAATCGTGCCCTGAATAAGACAGAAGCAGGCGTCAGTCCTCTGGAGAGACGGCAGGAGCACAGCACTGACCACAATAAACTTCGTGCCTCATTTCTTTGTGGGACAGGGAAACACCTTTGAAAACGAGGTGAGCTATGTTAAAAAACAGACTAATGCACTTAATTGAATTTACTACTATAAATACATTTCAAGAACATTCAGTTCAGCTGAGCGTGTGTGAATTTTTACAACAGAAACACAAAACCAGCCATATGAGTCAGACAACAAACTTGTCCCCTAACGAGGTGAGAAATGGACACTTAGGAGCATTTGGACAGAATGTGGGGACATGCAGAGGCTGGACATGAGCTGACATGCTGTCCCGGTCCATACATCCACTTCCTTTACCAAGAAATTCTTAGTTTTGGCTTCTACTGCAGCCTGCAGTCATCAGTTCCACAATGAGCATTAAAAAAGTACTTTCTTTTATTTAAAACCTGATGTCACTGAACCCCCTTTACGTATGCATCTATACCTGTATTCACGTGTATGAATAAATACACACATACACACACAAAAATATATTTCTCAGACAAACTAAATATTGATTCCCTGCCAACTTTATTTTTATAACATTCATAATTTGAAAAACTGTCAACATTGCTCTAATCAGCTAAATTATTTAAGTACTTGTAACTAAATGAGCTTAAAACTATTTCAGTAACTGATGTGTACGTGAGGTCTTCAAAGACGGAAGAAATCAGACCACAAACAGCAGCCTCTGCCATTAGCTGTCAGTGTAAATTGGGATGAAACCAGCACAGACTCCACTAGCTGGAGATGTAGCTGCTTGTAGCCAGAATTTAAAGAGCTATTCCAAGTACTAGAAATTTGAGACATCAGTTCCCAAGTGCATAGAAAAAGGTAAAACGGCAAAATGCAATGAGCAGTATTTTCTTGTACACGTATTATTCTGAGCATTAAAAGTAGCAGGCCTTCCTGCGTGGGTTTTCCTTAAAAGTGCTAGATTTTGGGATCTGTTTTTCTTTTAGTTTGATGGTAAGCTTTTCACTGATGATGTCAGTGAATAGGAATATTCCTGTTTTCCTAATAGGAAAAGCAGAGCTGTTGCATATTTTTTATCCCACAGACTTAAAAGACAAAAGGAATGAAACATTTCAGTACTTCAAACTACCAATATGCAAAGATGCTGCTTTTAAAAAGAAGCCTCCAGTGATATGACTAGACTAGAGCAGGTAGAAAACGTTTCTAATTACATTTGGGGTGTTGCATGAGTCCCAATTTACCTGTAAGCTTTCTGACTACTGCTAGAAGTCACTCACCATGCAAACCTGCAATCCATTCTCAACATATTGGCAGCATTCCTACCTGTATTGTCTCCGGACTTTTGACTATGAAGGTGCTTCTGAGAACGAGGCTTCGGCAGTCCTTCAAAGCTTTTGAGAGGCCAGGAGTTTGAGAAGTTCATGGTATTATCTTGTGACTTCTTTGGAGAGTCAGCTGGCGAGGAGACGTGCTTGGGGCTGGTCCTGGGAGATGACAGAGGGTAGGACGGCAGAAGGAAGGCCCCCTGGCTCACATTAGGACCTTGGAAGGACAACGTGTGTTCTGCTTGATTGCAAAAGCTTCTCTGGGTCTTGCTGGAAAAATTTAGGCTGGCACAGACTGAGCAAAGAAAAAGAGAGTGGTATTTGAGGTAATTGCTCTCTTTGACAGATGTTACAATAACAATTTATAATGCAATAATACACTCTGCACAATCAGAATTGAACGTCAGCATTTTACCCAAGCAGTCATGTACAAATCAGCCAACTTAATGCTGCAATTTGCATCCTCCCTCAAAATATCAATTTCCTTCTCTCTGCATTTGATCAACCAAGTTTGAGCCTAAGCTGCTTTGCAGGCATGTTTTACTAATTATATTTTTAAAAAAGAAACATTCAAGAAGATAGAACACAGCCCTGCTGCTTGCTGCTCTGTATCGCAAGTCTGCATTGCATAAAATTTACAAACACAGCTTTCAAAATCCAGTGATACAAGAGCACAAATAAACACAGATGTTATAAATGGTACTTCCTTTAAAATAAAACCCCAAAATTACATTTCCTGGAAATCAGTAGATCAAAATGGAAAGATTAAGGTAGATTTAGAACTAGGCTGTTTTCATTCTTTTCCATAAAATGCAAATACTGACCTCAAAAATACCAGGAACAGAACCGTTCCCACATACACTCATGCTTTTACCCATGGCAAGTGAATAAGAACAAGTTTTAACAATGCTCCTGACAGCTTCTGAAAGGCTCATTTTAAGCTGGATAATTCCAGCAACCTCACCAAGAATACAGCCCCACAAACAAGAATGGGAAAGAACAGCCCAAGAGCGAGAGCAAGTGATGGTGAGTTTGGTTTGGGGAACCTACTAATGATCTGCGCCACTCCACAGACCATTCAGTTATGCCTTTAGTTATTGTTACAGCACAAAGATGTCATTTACAAATCAGACAGCTCCAAGGTCTCTTCCTTCTGCGCCTGCTGCTTCCCCAGGCTGCGGCATCCCAGCACTCCCTGGCTGTCCCAGGGCAGTGACACCAAGAAAACCAAGCCCGGTGTGGGTGGAGAAAGGCTCGGGTAACAATAACTGCTGGCACAGGATCTGTTTGCAGAGAATAAATCAGCAAGTACGTCGGAGTACTTGACAGCCTTGTGAGGACCGAGGGGAAGAGAACAGAAGATCGGCCCTGTAGTTAGAGGCAAGCAGCACACAGAAATTTTCTCCTGTCTTTCCATAGGCATTGGAAGAACACAGCATGCAGAGGCTGTAAGCAGTGAGAAGTAACCTCAGCGAATGAAGCTCCTGCACAGCCTGCAGGAAGGCTGCCAGCCTGTCGCTCGTCCAGCAGCCGGAGCCAGACAGCTGGACCCCTCTGAGCAGCTTTGTCCACAGTTTGGTACCTCTGCCACCCATCCCTCCGGACAGTGAGGCTATTCCTTCACTAAGCACTCACCTGGTCTTTTTACTGTTGTTACTACTTATGAACAGCCGATTTTCTGCATGTTGCAGGTCCTGACTCACCCCAGCCTACACCTGCAGGCTTACGGCACACTCCTGAAACTAGCAGCAAGAAAGGCCTGACGTGGCAGTGCCCTGCAAACCTGCCCAGTAACACTGCCCAGAGCCCACCAGGCAGGTGCCAGCTAACTGTGGGCTTCGGGGGCAATCAGAGCAATGACGGTGAGAATTTATATATTGAGAAATTTTCCAAAAAAGTTCAGTTTCTGTTACAGTACCACATTTTATCTAGCACAGTGACACCGTCAGATATCAAAGGGTTGCAAATGACCACAAATGAAATCCACCTAACAGGAGCAAGGCACAAACGTGTTTGCGTAGGGACAGAACAACATTTTGATAATTGTTTTTATTTCTTAAGGCAGCACAGAAGAGACATTTCCCAAGTGACATGCACTGACTTATGACAGTTAAAATCCATATACCTTTGTCCTGCTGACCGTTATTTAATCCTAAAAACTGTAAATCAGAGTCCACACTACCACTCTTCCCACGTGTCTGTGTGCATCCAAGTGTTCCACATTTCCCTGAAATATGCGGCTGGTGAGAGCCCATAGCACCTTTCAAAAGAAAAACACAAAAAACTAGATAAATACTTTACATGCAGTGTTTAACAAAACACGTACAGCAATATGTAACAGGGAAGGAAGACACTGTCTAACTTGCAGTGTAAAACCTAACTAGTCACTGAGTTCTGAACTGAGAAGTTCCTAAGCAACCCCGTAATGCTGCTCGGAGGCACAAACGAGAAGAATGGCTGGCTGTCCTTCAGGGCACTCCTCCAACTCGGAAAGCTGGAGGGGCTTGCAAACAAACAAACAGACAAACAAACACAGAACAATCACCTCTTTAAATATGTGACAACAGAGGGAGGACAATACCTTAAACCCCCAAAACACAGTGAATTTCTTTAGTGTGATACCACCCCTTGCAGAACACGTGAGTGAACTTTGCATTCCACACACGTCAGCGCTCCTCAAACAACGCTGGGCATATAACCTACTGCCAAGGGAAGGGAATAAATCAGGTCTGGTCTTGCCCAGCCTCTTCATATGCCTTCAGCTATCAAAATACAAATCACTGCTAAGCATGAATTAAGTGTAGCACTACACCTACAATCTTCTACAGAGCTGTGTTTCAATACCATGACACTTTACATCCTTTAAAACCACCTTCAAAGCTCACTCCTCAGACAGCTCTCTACCTTAGCTGTTTACACAATCAAAAACAAAACAAAACAATAACAACAGAAAAGTAAATCTATGTTAGATATGAACTGCTCAGGTCTTCTGAAGAGCCTACCACACACACAAGTATGACCTTCTGAACATGTTGTCTGGTTTGTGGTTTGGTGTTTAATATCCTGCACTCACTGTCAACTGATTCTTGATCAGTGCTACTCTAGCCAACAGTGCATTCTTGATGAAAAGTTGGTAAAATTCTCTGTCTCTGTGATTTCTTCTTTATCTGTGATTCAAATTGTATTTTACAGTGTGAAAAAAAAAACAAAAACAGACTGAATTACTGTGTTGCTGACGTAAATGACACTTTTTCCTCATTTCACAAGAGCAGCGGGAAGCTCTCTGTTCCAGGGATCTCCCAAGCCCTCTTGTTCAGCACGTCTGGTCACAAAACCACACTACTGCTGTCTGGTCTCACTGTGAAATAACGCAGTGCCACCTGCAAAAGAGGCTGGCCCATGAACTCTGCCGGAGGCACCTACCCTAGCACTCTGTGCACAGCAGGCCTGCTGTCAGGGGCAGGTTCTTCATGAGCACGAGCAGGGCTTCTGCAGCTTGCTGCAGCTGGAGGCAGAGCCCTGTGCCTGCTACTCAATTCTTCAGAGTAAATGAAAATAAATAACGAACCCACTAACCGGCAGATGATTAACCATATCATGAAGCTATAAATTTGTGCTCAGGTTCTTACAGATCCGTTTTGTAAGTGGCAGACCAAGCATGCATCTCTGTCAGTACTTACCGGCACAAACAGAAGAATGCTCAGAGTTAAAATCTACGCTATTCTGAAACAAATTCCTCGGCGGCCTTTTTCTACTAAAAAATAACTCCTCACTGCCTGGCGTTCCTTGAGAGGGCCTCAGCTTTGGAGAATGAAGGAAGTCACCGGATGGAGGGAACTGCAGGAGAAAGAAAAATAAAGAAACAAAGCTGTGTGAACAGGTGTCCGGCTCTGCCCTCCACAGACAGAACTGCTCCCACCGCCCCCCAGCCGAGCCCCCCGCTCGCTCTGCCTGTGCTGGGGGCTGTGGCCCCACCAGGGGCTGAACCGAGAGCCCCCGGGCAGAAGGGGCCTCGGGTGCCTGCCTGGCCCCACTGCCCCGTACACGTGTGCCGAAGGCCACCCCAATGCCCTGTGCCCACCTTGGGCAGCCCCAGTGTTCAGGCTGGGCACCCCGAGGCCAAACACACGGCTCTGGAGCCTCAGCTGCTGGCTAAATGTGGCTTGAGGCCCCGTTTCAGAGCCAAAGCAGGTCAGTGACACACATAGCTCAGACAGCAGAAGACTTTCTGAGCTACAGCTGTGTACACTGCCCTGCACCTGAATACTGCAAGCTGGAACCAGCTGGAAGCGTCCACCCAGACCTGCTGGATTTACAAAAATAAGAATATACAAAAAATGTATGATACGCACACAGGAACAATGACAGCATAATAAAATGGAAAATAAAATGGAAAAAAAAAAAAGAGTGAGAAATAATCACCTAAATCCAAAATGTTACCTAAGTTTAAAAAAAAAGTGCCCAATTCCGTCTTCACACATTAAACAGCCCCACCTAACCCTTTATTAAAAGATAAAAATATAAGATGCGAAGCCTCTCACTGTCACAGAACCAAACACGAAGCTTTGTTGCAGCATGGCCAAGCCAACAGCTCAAAAATTCAGGCCACTCACAAAGCCTGGCAGAACTGTTTATAAAACTCCGAAGTTGGCCTTGAGCCCAGGGCCCAGCCATACGAACCACCAGGGCTCCTCTGCTAACACAAGGCGGCTCATTTTTAAATGCAAAGCATTGGGATGAACATTTTCTTTCCCCAGTACTTGAAGTGTTTGAAAGCCTTTAGTCAGCTTCCAGCTCTCACTCCAATACAGGTTGACACTTCACACTCAAGAAAAAAAGGGGAAAAAAAGAGTTAACAAATATAAAGTTTCTGGTTTACTTTAAGCTATGTAACTTTTTAAATAGGCAAGGGCTGTCTGAGCTGTGCAAGAAGCACGCTGCAGGTTCAGTCTGAAGGCTGCACTGAGTGGTATCAGGACTCTGCAATCAGAACCAGTTATAGTTAAAGGAAAACTGAGTAATGTACTTAGGAAAGGAAAGATCAAGCTTTGAAGGCTTCTTGTTCTCTGCTTTAATTATTAAAATCGGTAATTAAAATCATCTCCGGGCTATATTAACTCCGTTCTCCCCTTTCGCAGCCAAGGCTCCAGAGGTCAGACCAGAAATCTGAACCAAAAGGAAATATTTATCCAGGATCAGCCAGCACAGCGTCACGGAAAGCCTGACGCCCCGCTCAATATTCCCTCTGTGCGAGCGGAGACGCTGCAGTCTGACACGGACGTGATGCATTCACTTAAAAAAAAAAAAAAAAAAAGTGTTCTTTTTAGAATTTACTGAAGGTCTCAGTTCACCCTAAAGATGGTTTCTGAGACTGGGGACTCAACACAAGATCTCTCCCTAGGAAGCTGTGACTGCCGACCAGCCCCTGAACGCTCGGCTGAGTGAAATGGCTCCGTCAGCTCCGCAGCAGCCAGCTGTTCCAATTTCAGCTTAAAAATTAATTTAATAATGTGTTTAATATTGCCATGGGGTTTCACAAAAGCATGGCAAAGTAAAACAGGGCCAGGCACAGCACTTGAGGAGTCAGGGTGATGACACGAGCAGAGTGGCTGTGAGCGTGCTCTAAATGTTTTTACATAATTACAGCATTTGCTGTGTCACACAATATCCTAAAAATAGATTTTTTATGGAGATGGAACATAGACAAAAATCTCTGAATTTCAACAAAATCACATAAAAGCCAAAAGAAATCAATTCTCCACCCACTACCGATGAGACTCCTCTTGAAAACAGGACTCCACAACCCAAACTTTTAGGTTACTTTTTCTAATTCTGCTCCCTCTCGTAGTGCCTCCTCCCTTACAAACAGAAAAAGTAACTCACACACGGTACCTGTTAGCAGTGAATAAATAAGCAAAGCAGCAATTTGGCTGTATTTCCAGCCTGCTCTTTAAATCCCCGACCAGCTCACAAAGCCCAGCTGTTCATCTCCGTGCTGGCTGCCAAGGCGCACGGCCACAGGGACACCACTCCCCAGCTCAAGCAGCGGCGCTGTTCCTGGGAGGTCTTTGTGGTTAAAAAATAGGCAAAAATCCGGTGTTGGTGACAAAACGGCATGCCCTGACCTATTGTAATGCACTGCTCCGCATGCACTGCAGGGCCATCGGCACAGCGACTCGGTGTCTCTGGTCCCTTGCTTGGCAGCCCCACCGAAACGCTCAGAAGCTGAAAACTTTTGATCTCACCGCCCTCCCTCAAACACGGTGCTCACACAGGCCTGAGCGTTCCAGTTGGGTTTCTGAGGTTGGACTCGCACGTGAAATGCTGAGGGAAATAAAAGCTCAGCTGGAAGCTCGCAGTGAGGGAAGGCTCCAGCAGCTGAGACACAGAAGGGGTTGGCCTGGGCCCTGCTTGCAATGGGAGAGCACAGCAGGATCCCAGCCGGAGGGACGAGCCTCAGTCAGACCTCGACCAGAAACGCGAACAGGAACCAAGTCCTGATGGCTGGACGCACACCAAGGGCAATCACAGCAAGAGGATGCACTAACAGGAGCACGAGTGTACAGCAGTGCTTCTCCAAAACGCTCCCCCAGCCCCCAGAAAAACCACGGCTCACCTCCCAGAGGCTGACACCTCCGGCAAAACCCCACGTGGACAGCCAAACCCTGCAGCTACACGAGAAGAGCTCACGGATGGTTCACACCATGGCGTAAAACCTCAGCAAAGTGTTCAGATGCTGTTGGTGCCGCACCCAAGGGCACTGCTGTCAGCTGCGGGTGCAGTGACCCACAGCAGATATTTTTTTAGGAATCTTACATATTATTTAGATATATTATTGAGATAGCAGGTAGCTTTTACAGGGAAAAACTGCAAGGGAGCTTTTCTCCTGTGGTAATTCCGCATTACACGCAGCACACTCAGTCTGCAGGGCAAGCAGGAGCAGGCAGCGACCAGACACTGCCGAGGACCCCGCAGCACAGCGTTCGCTCCCTTGGGGCAGCAAGTGTCATTCCTGCTGTCAGCAGGGCTGTCACTTTTAGTTTATAAATAGCACTTTGTACCTTAATCCTAAAGACTGTTTCTGTTCTGATAATTTGCTTAAACTGGAATTATAAAAGATTCGAGTTTAAAAGGGAATAGAGGGCTTGCCAACGCCACCCAGACCTCACGTGTGTGACCTCCCAGGAATGGCATGAGGAGCTGGGAAACGCTCTGTGAATGTATCACGTTTGGTTACAGCGGGTTCATTTCAATTTCTTAAAGCCAGCACCCAGAAGCCCAGTTAGTAGATCATGTTGAGTCCCACAGAAAACAACCTGAACGTTTCCCTCAGAGTAGGCTCTGGCTTGCCGCAGCCTGGAATTGTTTACAGCTCCCGGAGACCATGGAATTGCAGCAGACATAATGCATCGGCGTCTCCAGAGAGAGAACGTTCACTTGGACAGACCCAGAGACCGTTACCCACGGGATTTACAGATCACATCCATCCTCCCGAGCCTGGCTCTGCCTGTTCGCAATTCGAAATGAACAGGACCCTTCTGAAGTAAAAAGGAAACAATCCATGGGGCTAGGCTCTTTGTTACCGCCCTGTTTTGCCAAACATTTCCCATCTCTAGCAAACAAAAAGTGCTCCACTGCTGCTGTCACAGGGCTCCTGGAGGTGTATGCTGCAGAAGCTAAAATCAGAGATGCTAAAAACAAAACCAAAACAGATAGAGCTTTATTGATTTAGCTGGAACCAGAGAGGCTTCAGCCTGCTGACGTGAGCTGTGTGGTGCCAGCAGTGAGCTCTGCCCAACGTGAGCACCAGGAGCTCAGGGGCCGCCCAAAATCTGGGCTGAGAAGCGGGTAGAGTTGTAGGGCCCGGTTTGGGCCACAGCTGTGACAGATGTGTGCAGCTGCCAGGAATGAGAAACAGAAACACAGGTAATTATGCTTCAATTGATGAACGTGGGTTTTGCTCTCGGAGAGAAAGGAAAACAAAAAGCTGGGGTTGCAGGAGCAGCGATTCGGCTGTCAGCCTGACATCCAACACACGAAGCACCAAGGCACGCAGCCAGGCTGTGCAGCCACAGGGCAGCAGCTGTCACGGCACAGGGCTCACAGACTGAACAGACTGGTACAAACGCTTTATTCAATGCCCTTTTTACCAGCGGGGTGGCGTGTCCCCCGGCAGCGTCACCTTCTGTAAGTGTGTCCCACGGCCAGGCACCGAGCAGCACAGCTCCCAGCAGGGCTCCCAGGAAGGCCCCATGGCACTGAGCTATCACATTTTGCTGTGCTGTTCTGCCGCAGGCCAGGAGCAGGCTCACCTCTCACCGCCCAGCGCAGAACCAGGGCATTCCCCGAAGCTGAGGCAGCTGAAGCATCTGTGGCTCTTGAGCTGCTCACTACCAGGCTCATAATGCTGCACAGACCTGCAGCCTCGTGCAAATTCATCAGAGAGAAGCCCTGCTCAAGCACCTCTGGTGTTAAATAACCCCTGCCAGCTCATGGTGCCTCAGCTGGCGATCCCGACAGGCCGTGTCACTGCGCTCACACCTCAGCCCCGCACAGTACAGACCCGTGCAGCAGAGCTGCAAGCCCTGAGGGGCTGTGTGGGCAGCACACCGCGGTCAGACTGGCCGTGTGAATCCTTCTAGCATCACTGACCCCCGAAGTTCACAGCGGGCATGAAACAAATACACTGCCAGAGCACTTCCGAGGTTGCCGGGCAGTGTTTCACCCATCGAGCCAGTTAACATCACCCACGGAAGCCGTGTGTAGACAGCAGCAGAGGCAGTGTGCTTTATCTACCTCACATTCCCAGTACACATTAACCTACACATTTAACTCCCTATCTTATCTGATCAGCAAAGTCTAGACGTGGCCTTGGACAATCACAGAGTCACCTGACTTTAAAAATACAAGTAGAAAAAGAGCTTTAAAGATTAAGCTAGTTTCATGCATTCTTTCAGCCACAGAATGACTCCAAAAGTTAATTTTTAAACAAATTCATCTCAAAGGAATGTCCGAATTAATAATTAATTTTTTTTTTACATTTACTTGAACAAGTACACACATTTTATGCATGACATACCATGCTAAAAGCAGGCAGTAACAAAGAGACACGGGGCTGCCTTTCTATCTCTTCGCTCATTAAATGCCCTGGGGTAAAGGACTTTATTTATACAGCTTTTGCAATCTCTCTCAGTTAATGAGGAAAATCTTCAAGTACAGGAAACACCGTCCAAGTTCTCTGGTCCCAGTGTGCTTAGGGGAAAGCACAGCCCACCTATTTGTACGCAGACACATGCCGTGGGATAAACGTCATTTTGTGGCACGGGCGTACATAAACAAGCACTGTCAAGAAGCCAGCAAATACTGCAGGAAAATATCAGAAAGCCAGATAAGGTGATGGTCCCCTGCCCTGGAGAGTTTCATAATCCATTCAGACAGATTAACAGCAGGGTAAGATTGGTAAATGATTGGGATGCGAAGAAGGGGAAACAAAGCCGTCAACCTGCAGTGATCAGAGAAGTATCGCAGTGCTTACACCACGGTGTTCTTTAAGCTCCCATTAGAGGAAATGCAGATTGAGCCACTCAGTAAGATTTAGGACGTGAAAAAGTTTTGAAAAGAGTTCGTGTCATATTAAATTACGTCCTTGGCCACCAAGACGGTCCCTCCAGATTCTCCAGATTGCACTTTCTTCATTCACAATGGGGCTGCTTAAGCAATTACTGTGTAGGTAACTACAGTGAATCCCCACTCTGTTTTTCTCCCTTACACATGATGAAGAACAGCATCTGGTTAACCTCCTCATCAAGCCTCCCTCACAGAACTCTTCAGCAAACAAGGCCGCTCACTTCTTCAACGCAGAGGGGAAGATGCAGCAGCTACATCAAATCACGCCTGTCCCTTTCACCAGCACATCCCTGCAGCCAGCGCTTCCCTGCACAGCTGTCCAGGTACGAGGCAATCCTAGCAGCTGACAATCTGAGCGCCGCCAGGATTTCTGAGAGGCAGTGGGTGCTGCCAGCACCCGCTAAACACCTGGTGCTGGAGAGAGAGCTGCACGACAGGTGAAGGGATTTACATCCATGAGCTGCATGATGGTTAACACAGCCCCCGCAGTCCTGGTACAGGACTGTACAGAGAGGCAAAGCCACCCCTTGAGCCACGTTCCACTCACATTTGTCTCAGTATGTCTTGAAAGAGCTTTGCAGGTGGGCAGCTGTTAATCCGCTGCAAAGTTTTTAACATCACAGCTCGCACAAGCCCATTGAAGGGTAACTGCCAAACTGTAAGCCTGCCAGCACGGCGCTCCTCTAACTGCCTGCTGGGGAAGAAGCAGTTTGCATTTTCACATGGACTGAACCAAATCTTTCAATTTTTCCACTGAATGAGAACATTAGCTGCGGCACTGCATCGCTTTCCAGACCTGCAGGAACAACACTCCTGACGTTTTGGCACCAGGTGAATCACCACCTCGAGAGCACTCTGGTAAGGCCACCGGCATTTCGGCAGCACCTTCCTTTATGCACAAGTGAAAAGTGGCAACTTCCAAATGCTATCAGACATGACATCAAACGTTATTCTCGTCAGTACTTACCTGCAGGCAAGCACAAAGCTACGTGCAGAGGAGTTACACCTCAGTGTAAAAGGAATTCTGGATAACTGGAGGGTTCTGGTTATTCAGGCGTCTTTCAAGTGAGTGCCAGAGCAGCACTAACGTGTTTCCTCTGGCAGAGGGCAACAGATGAAGTCTTCAAATTCTGACACCTCACAGCTATCGATCTGCCTTCTACCAACTTAAATATGTGAGAAAACAACATAAAATGGAAGTGAGAGGCAAACAGAACAAGTCAGAAAGCAGAGGGAAGAGACAAGAACAAACAGCATCTGTAAGAGGCACGGGATGTCTTCGAAAAAGCCGCTAGATGCAAACCCACCTCACTAAAAAGGAATAAACACAGCACATGATAAACAGAATTTGCTCCCTGCAGAAGAACTTTTGTGTCCTCCTACTACGTGGCAGCAGTGAAAGCAAAGTGAGAATCGGTAATCTCATGGTTTAAGGCCCCCACACGCAGCAGAGGAAAACAGGCTGGGGCCAGCAACCTGCACAGTTCACCAGCAGTTCCTTCGTTTGAGTTTAGAAGGATGTGGTCACCAGAGAAAGGCTGAAACCGATTCAGGTCTAACTCTGCAAAACAAGCTGGCACCACGTCAAGTTCTACATCTAGTCATAAGGATGGACAAGGCGAGATATTCGGCACTGCACACAAGGATGGAAGAATAAAGATGATCCCAACAGGAAGGCGTAAACTTTACACTGAGGTATTTGCATGATGCTACACAACTGTACAAAGTTTTCCAAGGAGGAAAGAAAAGAAACGCCGGCTCCCTGCAGCGGGACTGGTTTCCACCCCAGTAGTACGAGGTGGGGTTTACGTCCATGAAGACCCCACTACAGCTACAAACATTCACAGGGTCTAAGTGCTCCTGCAGCAGCGTTGAGGCTGTCACCCCACAGACAGCCCACCTCGCTGTCCCTGGCCTGAAGCCTCAAACACGCAGCTACTTCCCCGCTCAAACTCGAGCCCACACCGTTCCTAACGACTTCACGTATGCAACAAAACTCAAACCAAACATTAATCGCCTTCTCTCCCTCCCTTCCTCCCTCCAGGGGTGAAATGTTGGGCAGTCCACCCAGTTCACATGGATAAACACAAGCACATGTGCAAAAAGATTTAAAAAAAGGTCAGACCTGTTCCCCAGGAGCCTCCCGGCCCTGTGAGCTGCTACCAGGGGAGGTGCTGCCTGGCGGCCTTGCCTTTGGTACCGGTGTACCCCAGGAAATGCACAAACTCCTTCCAGGTTGTCACAGTGCAATGCTGTCAGCTCACATCCCGGCGCTGTGAGGCTTCAGGAAAGCCTGCCCTTCACGCAGGAACACTGTTTGTCACTGCTCGTGATCTCAGCCATGACAGCAGCAAGTTACTAAGCAACTGAGAATTAAATTCTGAATATGTAAACATGGCAGCGAGGAAATCTACTCGAGCCAACTTCCAATTTTCTTTAAAGAGCCTCTTGCTCAGTGACGGAGTTTGAGTAATTCTAGAGTAACTCCTTCGCTGCAGACCAAGTGATGCTGAGTTAAACCCGTGCAGCTAAAGGAAACCGCACCCGCCCCAGCTCTTATGTGCGGGGATATGGAAACCAGATGTCACAGAGCAGAACCATGCCCAACTGGAAGGGGCTTAACAATTTCTCAACGGTTCCTTCCAGGTGTGGATGCCAACAGGGTCAGTGTTAAAACCAAAACTTGGGCCAGTCAGGATCACTGTTTCTGTCTCACCGAGGTTTTTCCTAGCTGAATCAGCCTGAGAGCTGCACGCACACCTGGCAGACCACGAGCTGTACCAGAGGTACACTGCCAAGCTGCACCAGCTTCGGTCACAGTCCGGCTAAATTAGCAGGATCAGCCCTAGCTCAGAAATACGCCAGTCAGTGCACCTTTGAGAACTGTCAAACCCTCCTGCGGACACCCCTGAGAGCGGAGCTGCCCGGGGGCTGTCGGTACGCACCTGCTGCACGCCCTTTGCGGAGGGCATCGTGCCTCCCGAGCCGCCCTCCTTGCCCGCAGCGTGCTGGCTCTCCCACGGCAGCTTGTTCTTCCCTTTGCTGGCGCTCAGCACCCTCCTCGGGCTCCCTCCCCGCTCAGCGGCGGGGCGGGCGGCCCGCAGGGTGTCCGTGTGGCGATTCCCGCAGCAGCTGTGCGCGCTCCGAGCCCTGCTGCCCGCCAGCAGCCGGCCCGTGTCGGTCCCCGCGCTGTGCCCGGCCGGGGGCAGGGGCAGGGGCCGGGGCAGGGGCAGGGCCAGGCCGCGCTCCCCGCAGCCCCGCTCCTCCAGCCCGGGCCCTGCCCCCCCGCCCAGCCGCGCCTCCAGCTCCTCCCCGGGCCGTCCGAGCAGCGCCGCGGTGCCGGCTCCCGGCTCCCCCGGCCGCTCCCCGCTGCCGCCGCGCCTCAGGGGCCGTTCCCTCAGCAGCAGCCCCAGCAGGGGCCGGGGCCCGGCGGCCCGCAGCAGCCCCAGCAGGAGGCGGCGCCGCTCCCGCCTCAGCGCCCGGCCCAGCGCCGCCGGCTCGGCCGCCGCCAGCAGCCGCTGCAGCTCCTGCAGGGCCCGAGCCCGCCCCAGCCCGGAGCCGTCACCCGCGGGCCCTGGCGGCCGCTGCATGGCGCGGGCGGGCGGCGGCGGCCATGGGGGAGCGGCGGGGGGGGAGCCCCCGGCAACGCCCCGCCCGCCCGCCGCCGTCGCCAGGGGCTGCTGAGGGGACGCGCATGCGCGGAGCCGACCATGGTGCTGCGGGGGGGGCGAGTACACACACACACATAGACACAGCACACACACACAGGGAGCGCTTCTTCGTCCTCACCGCTGCGGACATGGCGGGGAGATGGGCCTCAGTTCGAAGTAACGGACACGTCGCGGTGGCAACCGGGACCGGGACCGGGATCAGGAACCGGTCTCCCCCCCCCGCCATGCCACGGGTGGTGCCGCCCGGGCGCGGGGCGCTGTGGGAGCTCCCCTCCACAGGGCTGGCGGCGCGCGGAAGTGACGTAGCGGGGCCGAGCCGCGACGGGGCGCCAGAGGCCGCGGGCACCCGCAGCGCCCGCAGGTAACGGGGGGGGGGGCGGGGACGGGGCTGGCACCGGGGGGTCCCGGGGGGGTCCCGGGGGCTCGGCTCAGCCCCGGCGCTGCCCCGGGCCCGCGGTGTTGCCGCCTCAGTGCGGGGGAGCCGTGAGCTGAGCCCGAGCGCAGAGCGCGGCCCCGGCTGCAGGGCGGCTCTGGGCACGGCCTGAGGCGGCGCCGTGCGGGGAACGCCGGTACCGGGACGGCGCCTCTCGGAGACACAGCCCCGAGGCTGCCCCTCAGGTGTGCGTCTGGTTCCTGCAGCGCGGGGCTGGGGCTGCAGGAGGCTCTCAGCGGGGCCAGGATCTCCCCTCCCAGAGGAGCCCTCACTCCTTTGGGTGGTGGCAGCCGCTTCTGTGCCTCCAGGTGAAGCGCTTTGCAAGGGGGCTCGGTGCAAACGAGGTGGCGTTTAAGGAGCTGTAAAAACACTAAACTTCTTAACAGTGAGATAAAGGAAGCGAGATCTGGCTGTGCAGTCAGCATGAAACCAGCTGCTGCGCTCAGGGGTGGTGGCAGGGCTCCCCACCACACAGCAGCTCTGCCCCCCGAGGTGCCGGCACCCCACACACCCCCCCGCCGTGGGGCAGCGCGCTGTAGGAGGCGCTGAGCAGGACCTGAGGCGCTGCTGCAGCTGCTGGGGGCGAACTCATTTCTGGGAGAAGTGCTGGGCTGAGGGTGGCAACGTGTGCCCCTCTTCTGCCCCTACAAACACCGCGCAGCTCGGAGGGGAGGTGGTGGTACCAGGGCACCCACCCTGCCCTCTGCGGGCACCACTGGGCAGCTCTTGTCTTGACAGAAGCCACCCGTGGGGGGAGGCAAGGATCCCGCTTCTCTGCGCTCCTCTCCAGAGTGCAGTAACCTCTGTCCCTCCCCTCCTGCAGCCCGTGGGCTCAGAGCGAGGCACCTGCTAGGGGAAGGGGAAGGGGACAATGGGGAACAGTGGCTGGGAGGGAGGCAGGGCCTGGCTGTGCCACAGCAGCACGGCGTGGGGCTCGAGGAGGAGCACAGCCAGGTTCACAAGTGGGGAAACTTTGCCTCAGATAAGCCTGCTCTTTATTTGTCTCTGCTTTTCTTGCGGTCTCTGCACAGTTCTCTTGAGTAGCCGATGTAGAACTCTGGCAGGCACTCTGTGCGCCAGGTAGTACACGTTTTGTTCCAGATGGGGGAAAAAAGTTTGTGTATTTTGCAGTAAGAGATAAATATAGTATCCGCTATGAATAAACATGTGATTGCCTTGGATTTAAAGCCTATAAAAAAGCGTAGAGCATAAGGACTTGAGAAATAAATTGGAGAGCAATATACTAATTTAGATAAAGCATAGAAGGAAAAATATTATTTAAATGTTATGTGCAGCATGTCTAAGTACCATGAGTAATGAAAGTGCTGAAAGCGAAACCCTGAGTAATGCTGTAAAAATCCTGTTTGTCACAGATGGACCAGTCGTCTCCAACCTACATGCTTGCCAACTTAACCCACTTGCATTCTGAGCAGCTTCTGCAAGGCTTGAACCTCCTTCGCCAGCATCACGAGCTGTGTGACATTATCCTTCGAGTCGGCGATGTCAAGATCCATGCCCACAAAGTGGTGCTCGCCAGCATCAGCCCGTATTTCAAAGCCATGTTCACGGGGAACCTCTCCGAGAAGGAGAATTCAGAGGTAGAGTTCCAGTGCATCGACGAGGCAGCCCTGCAGGCCATCGTGGAGTACGCCTACACGGGAACCGTCTTCATCTCCCAGGACACCGTGGAGTCACTCCTTCCAGCCGCAAACCTCCTCCAAATCAAGCTGGTGGTGAAGGAGTGCTGCGCCTTCCTCGAGAGCCAGCTCGACCCCGGCAACTGCATCGGGATTTCCCGGTTCGCAGAGACCTACGGCTGCCACGACCTCTACCTGGCTGCCAACAAGTACATCTGTCAGAACTTCGAAGAAGTTTGTCAGACTGAAGAATTCCTTGAGCTTTCGCATTCTGAACTGGACGAAATCGTTTCCAATGACTGCTTGAACGTTGTGACGGAGGAGACGGTTTTTTATGCACTGGAGTCCTGGATCAAGTACGACGTTCAGGAGCGGCAGAAGTACCTGGCGCAGCTGCTGCACTGCGTCCGCCTGCCGCTGCTCAGCGTCAAGTTCCTGACGCGGCTGTACGAAGCCAACCACCTCATCCGCGACGACCACACCTGCAAGCACCTGCTGAACGAGGCCCTCAAGTACCACTTCATGCCCGAGCACAGGCTCTCCCACCAGACCATGCTGATGACGCGGCCCCGCTGTGCTCCCAAAGTCCTCTGTGCCGTGGGAGGGAAGGCCGGGCTCTTTGCCTGCCTGGAGAGGTAAGGAAGGGTAAAGCTGCCGCAGAGCCTGAGCGTTGTGCTGCTCACACATGTTTGTCATCTCCCTGGTCAGGATTAAGGCGCACTGGAGGGCTGTAGTTTGCAGGGCTGTGGTCACTGCTTGCCTTATGGGAACTCAAGGAGGTTTTTCTTGAACAAGGACAAGTGATGACTTTAACACACTTCTTGATTTTGTGAGTAGTCTGCAGAGGTAGGGGGTGTGGTCAGTGCTGACAGGTAGAAAATCTCACCTTTTTCATTCTGGTGGTTGAGAATTTCATAGTAAGCGTGCCTGTTTTCAGTTTGTATGCTACTTCTAACTCGAAAGCCCTTGGAAGTAAAACAGACTCAATCATAAAAAAAGCTAAGAAGTAACTCTTAGCAACGTTAAGTTCCTGGTCATAATGCAATCCTGTTTTTAGTCTCTGCTGAGCGAATATCTGTGTTTGTGCTAGCAGAAAAGGTAAGTGCTCATCTTTGCTCTTCATCCGCTTCTCAAAATGAGCATCCCCTTCAGTTCGCCGCTTTGTTGCACTGCTGAAGCTGATCACGTGGGCGGAAGGAAGGTAACAGATGAAAGCAGCTTTCTTGCTTAGGCTTTCTTGTAGTGTTGTATTCCTGGAATGCGTTCAGAAATGGTGAACTGCGAGGGGTCCCGCACTTGTGCACATGCTCACACACACAGTGCTCCGATGCTCAAGGCAGAGAACGCTTGCTGCATTAAGGCAGCCTCCTGGGGCTGGGCTGGGGCCCAATGCTGGGCTGGCACTGTACTTGAGGTGCTCTCTGGGACGGCTTTGTGCCTGGACATCTGTATGTGCACACTTAAAAATGTGGGAAAGCGTCTCTGGGGTTTTCCTCCTGCGTTCTAATACTTTAGAAACACTGTCTAAGTTACGTAAAGTTCATTTCTCTGGTCAGTGGGGGTCAATAGCAAACTGGCCGTTGGGACTGGGAATTGTTAGGTGTATATTTTTAAGAACTAAGGGGTGGGCTGACTGTTTAATAACAAATTGTTTGAGTGAATAAAGTCGGTCCTCTGCTATTCCTCAGCTGTTTCTTGCACAGGTTCTTAAATGGTGGTGTCAATATTACGTGCTGATGTGGACTGGAATACTTTGTTGGTCTGGTTTTAACAAAAGTGCTCCTTCCTATTGTTAACCACGTGTTAATGCATACAAAAATTTCTCTTTAATTTATGTATTACTTGTATTGGTCTCTCCGACTGATGCTTCAGCTCATGCTTCAGGTTGCAGTTGTTCTTGACGTACAGAAAAAAAGTCACAGACTGGCTAAAAATAGTTCCTAATAATTTAGGACCCTGAGCTTCCCACAGCTAAAATCGGGAGTGGGAAAGTGTAATTCCACTACCCTGATTTTGATTTTCATTTGTACTTGCAAGAAGGCTGATTTTTTTGCTCACGGTTGGCCACTGCTTCATGATAAGGGTACTAAATGCACTGTAAGTAGTTCTGTTCTTTTTTAACGGGGCCACTGCTTTCAAAAGCCAGCCTGGTTTTGTTCGGTCCCTGCTTCTGGGTTCTTAGTCAGTGGTTTTCACTTCTCCAGTGGCTTTATTTTCCTGTGTGTTGTTAAAGATTTTGGTAGATGGGCTAGATTCTGTCTGTGCTAGCCCAGAGCCACTGTATTTTAGAACTGAGTCTAATCATCGGAAAGTGGAAACACACAGGATTTTGATAACAGATATTTCTGCACGTGTAAGAAGTGTATTTACCGATCTTAAAACTTTCTAAATGTGTTTGTGATCAGACATGATTATCCCTCTCTTGTTCTCCTTTTCTGTCTCCCTTCTCTGTGTCTGCACGGAGTTGCTGGGTGTTTCTTGTTTCCAGTTTATCCCCTATAACCCTTTTGTTTGTATTTTTAGCTTGCCCTCCCCACAGCCTGTCTCCAAAAGCCGCTGGGGCATCAGCACTCCATTGTCTTCCCTCACGTTGTCTGTGCTGCTGGCATGCCTTCTCAGTCCACTTGTTCTGTACTTTCAAAATTCACCTTCTCAGGTCTTGCGCTTGGTGCCGTGGCTACCCACCACTTGGCTGCGCAGCATTCACTCAGCAAGGCCCTCGGTTTTTGCTCTCTAGAGCAGTGATCAGCATTTGATTCAGCTTACATTCAGGCTGTTGGAAGAAACGGCAAACTTTGGATGAGAAATACGGAGCACACACTTCAGACTGCCTTCCTTGTTGCTTATTTGCACATAACAGAGCTTCATGGAGTTAGGTTTGCTCATGCAATCTTTCTTCTTTCTATTTCAGTGTTGAAATGTACTTTCCCCAGAATGACTCCTGGATAGGCCTGGCACCTCTCAGCATTCCCCGCTACGAGTTTGGAATTTGTGTCCTAGACCAGAAGATCTACGTTGTAGGAGGGATCGCCACCCACGTGTGTCAAGGCATCAGCTATCGGAAGCACGAGAACTCGGTGGAGTGCTGGGACCCCGACACGAACACTTGGACATCCCTGGAGAGGATGTTTGAGAGCCGCAGCACTCTGGGAGTGGTCGTCCTGGCGGGAGAGCTCTATGCCCTCGGGGGCTACGACGGGCAGTCCTACCTGCGGACTGTGGAGAAATACATTCCCAAGGTGAAGGAGTGGCAGCTCGTGGCCCCCATGAACAAGACGCGGAGCTGCTTCGCTGCGGCTGTCCTGGATGGGATGATATACGCCATCGGGGGCTATGGGCCTGCCCACATGAACAGGTACGTGCCTCTCACGTGTAGCCTGATGCTGTAAGCTGGTAAGCAGCAGCAGCCACTCTTTAAGCACGTGTTCAGCAGCCAGCTAGAACTATTCTGAGAGAAATCAGCGTGAGTCCACAGCGGGCCTCATTAAGCCTCCTGTAGCACCAGCCTGGTAACTCAGCTGGGAAATCTCTGCTGAAGTGTATCCGTGTGCCCCAGCTCAGCGCTGTAACTACTCAGGAATCCCTGAGAAGGGCGAATTACGAGGCAGGAGTTGTAGGTGCGTGCTGCTGGGCAGGCAGAGCCAGCTCCTGAGCGTGTGGGTGCCCCAGCTGGGCAGCGCAGCAGACCCGGGGGTGCTGTGCTTGTGCCTTTGTGCCCTCAGGGGCAGCTCGGGGGCTGCTGTGTGACAGCACCGTGCTGCTGCTTGCCAGCACCTCGGCCTCCATCCAGCACCGCAGCACACGGGCTGTTGCCCCTCACATCGGAAGCGCTGCGTAGAAACGGGTGGGATTTTCTGCATGCTTGGTGTCCCCTGTATTCACAGGGACGCTTCCTGGTGCCGGCGTGTTCTTTAATCAGCCTGTTCCACGTTGCTTTGTATGGGTAGGCCGGGGTATTCAGTTATGCCAAGTGACTGGTACTCTTCGTTACAAACGGGAACAGATCAGCCATATGCTCCTCCGGGAAGCAAACGGGCACACTGCGGGCCTGGAGAGCTGAACAAAGAGCAAAAATGAAAATCTTGTTGTAAGGCTGGATTATTCAATAGGATAGGATAACAATGTTGCACTAATCTTTAATTGCACTCATTCTTCATATTTTATATCCTTTATGTAAACAGCTTGGAAATCAAAGAATTGCTTCCAGAATGGTAAAGTCTAGCCAAACAGTTTTCACTTGGAAAATGAAAAGTGTTGTAAATTACTGAAATGCACAGTGTCAACAGGTTAAATTGTTCGGTACAATTGTGGCAAGATCTTAAGCAGCTTAGTATGTCTTGGTTCTGGTTTCTTGTATCACTGACTGGCTGGGGCTGGAGGCAGCTCCGGGTGCCTCTGGCTGAGCCCCATGGCCAGGTGGCTGCTGGAGATGTCCCCGAGGAGCCCCCAGCCCCTCCAGGCAGCCTGTGCCAGGGCTCTGGCACCTGGATACAGCTCATATTTTAAATTACAGGCTGTAATAGCAGTTTAAATACTCAGTAGAGAAGGAAACTGGTGTTTTTACCCTGCTGGGCAGCTAAACTCCACCACAAGCGCACTCTCAGTTCCCTACACCCCCCCCCAGAAGAGAGGGAGAAGAAAGTATGCTGGAAAGACAAAGGCTCACGGGCTGAGATACGGCTAGTTCAATTAAAGAGAAAAGAAGGAAGAGAAGGCAGGGGGAACAAGCAAAGGCTGTGCAGAAGCAGAGAAGAGAAAAACTGATTATTCTCTTCTTCCCATCACCGAGTGATGCTCAGCCACGTGTTGGGAAGCAGGGTGCGTGCAGTGGTTGTTCAGGAGGCCAGGTGTTAGTGAGAGCCTCCTGCCTCAGCTCTCACTGCTGGGCACCACGCCACAGGGTACGTTTCATCCCTCGGGGTGGTTCAGGTCCCCCTGGCTGTGTCCCCTGCCCAGCCCTGGGGGCTCGCAGAGCCTTGCTGCCGTGCCAGCACCACCGGGGGAGAGCTGGGACACCGGGGGCACGTGGGGGCTGCTGCAGGGAGGGTGAGCCCCATCCCAGCCACAGCCTGCACAGAAACCATCTCAAAAACATTTTCTGTTGACTCGGGATTTCTTCACATGGAAGATGACCTGGAGCAAGCTGCCCCTTAGGCGTGTGCCCTCCTGGTGCTGTGCAGAGCTATGGATGTGCTAGCAAGGGTAAACAGAGTCAGCAGCAGCAAGGAGCAGGTGTGCCAGGAGTTCCCGTGGGACCTCCGGGGTGTGATGCTCGAAGGAAGGTAATCAAGCCCTTGCTCAGGACAGGGCTTCCCAAAAGATGAATGCCCAGTGTGTACGCAGGCCTGTGAAGGTGAGCTCAGCAGCCTCCTTCGGGAAATGCAGAACTGAGCAGTGGGGTAACGGGAAAGGTCTGGGTCGGGTTGGTGCCTTCAGAGGGGAAGGTTCCTTCCAGCACTAGGGTTCTGCAGTAGCCTTGCTCTGTGCTGCATCTTCTCTCCCTCAGTTAAAAAAAGGAACTGCCAAGAGCTCCTGCAGAGTTATTAAATTAATGGATATTTCATTAATTGCCTCTTTACATGTAATTTACTGTTTATTCAATAATTTTGTTTTTATCGACTGTTCAGTGATGCAAGTAATGTGGCGTGCTGCACAGTCTCAAGGCTCACACAAGCTCTAGCGTTGGAAGAAAGCTGGTTGCTGTGTAACTGAGCGCCTTTTCTTCTTCTCTTTAGCACTTCTGACTTTCTGTTCTCCCCTTTTCCACCTCCGTTGTCCCACTGAAGCTGCGCCATGGGCAGGGGATAGCTATGGGCAGGGAGCGCTCAGTGACTGACCCGTACAGCTGCAGCGATGAACAAAGCGATGCCCATAGCTTCCGTTTTATCCCGAAGGTCCCTTCTGTCCTTGGTGTTTGAGCAGCAGCCTCTTTACTGCTTTTGCTGAGGGATTTGCTCTCCACATTTTTTTCCTGTTACTTTCCAGGCGTGCCTCAAGGAAGGGTTTGATGTGTTGTGATAGCCAAACATACGCTTCAGATCTGCGTTCTGTTCGGTTTCCATGAGTTTCCTTGTACATGGCAGCAGTCCTCTTCTGAAAGAGCTTTCTGTTCTGAGCCCAGTGTTGAAAAATCTTTCTTTCTTTCAATTTGTAACCTGAAGGTGCATGGTTGGGGTGTGACAACATGGGAGGAGTGGCTGAGCTGCAGTTGCTGGGTCAGGATGTTGAAGTGATTTTTGGCACCACTTTCTGGGGAGTCTCCAGCTGCACGAGCTCCGTTGTGGAGGCACTCGAGGTGTTACCGCCGGGTTCAGTGTTTTACCTGCTAGCCTCGGGCAGTACAAGGTGACAGAGCTGCAAGTTTTTCTGCCAGCTCAAGCACTTTTTCTGTGTGTTACATTGTTCTGGTCTGTAACAGTAGTGGGTGAATCTGACAGATGTACATTTCTCGTGCAGTAAAACTGATGTCACTGAAGTCCAAGCCTCACAAGTTGTTTTTGTATCCGCAGCATGGAGCGCTACGACCCAAGTAAGAACTCCTGGGAAACGGTCGCCTCGATGGCTGATAAGCGAATAAACTTTGGTGTCGGTGTCATGCTGGGCTTCATCTTCGTGGTGGGCGGGCACAACGGGGTGTCTCACCTCTCGAGCATCGAGCGATACGATCCGCACCAGAACCAGTGGACGGTGTGCCGGCCCATGAAGGAGCCCAGGACAGGTAGGGGCACGCGGCGCTCAGCAGGTAGCGGGGTGCCCCTGGGGGTGAGCTTCTGGGTGACCTGGGAGAAGCTGCAGGAAGTTAGGGTTGCAGAGACTTGTCTGCAGAGCCTTGTTCTTCATCTTCGGGTTGGGCCAAAGGTCACGCCATCAGTTCTGTGAAAGAATAAGTATTTAGTAGTAAAACATAATGTAAGCATGAAGTCCAGTCTCCTTTTGTTAACACTGAGCTGTACCAGGAGCATCGTGAAATGTTTCTGCTCTGTCCTCTTTTTTCCATTGAGTGAATTTCAGCAGTCCTGTGGCTGCTGTTTTATTGTCTCTGCTTTGATGTTGAGACTCAATAGAGCATCTTCTCCGCTGCCTGCCTGAGGAGTACTGCTTTGCCTTCTGGAAAGGCTGTGAGAAGAGTCGGAAGGGAGGTTAACATCTGAGCACAGAGGGGCTCTTCATTTTCTTTAGAGACAGCCCAAAGAATGAGAGGCTGGGAGAACTTGGCTGCTGTGCCTTGAGAAGAGGTGGCAGGGGGGTTCAGTCAGGAACAAAAATGCCATTCCCTTATGCACCCGACGGTCACCTTACTCTTTTTTTTCCAATAGGAGTTGGCGCCGCCGTGATCGACAACTACCTGTACGTAGTGGGAGGTCATTCGGGGTCGTCCTACCTGAACACTGTGCAGAAGTACGACCCCATCTCGGACACCTGGCTGGACTCCGCGGGCATGATGTATTGTCGGTGCAATTTCGGGTTGACTGCACTTTGATGGGGAGCGGGACTTCACACGGACCTGAGGCAAAGGTGGAACTTGATCTGCTTGAAAATAAACCCTGCTGCTGGAGACAGTGCGCTGCGTTTTCAGAAGCTGGAAAATGGGAGGAATGTGGTGAAGTTGCGATTGAAACGAGGAATGATTTGTTTTATTCCGGTTTTTGGCCTCTGTTACTCCAGTGACGCGGGCAGAAGGAACTGAAAGCTTATAGCCAGCTGGGTTTAGATAGCGTCTTGTTGATGGCAGTGAATTTTAGAGAGTGTACTGTACATGCCTAGGATATGGTTAGAAAACTTACTGTATATCTAACCCTTTCACTTTCTAGAGCTTTTCTCTCTTCCTCCTGCCTACTGAGAAACATGAAGTTTACTGTGCTTGGAGTGAGAGGCGTGTGAGTGTGGTGTGTGACTGGGTGTTTGCTGATAGCTGTCTGGTTGTGTCTTCATATTAAGAAAATGCCAGTGCTTCATAATTTTTTAATGAACAGTAACTAAAGGGCTGCCTTGTTTCTGTATCTCAAGGTTTATAAATAATAAATGCCATAGTATGTTGCCTGTACACTCTCCTCTGTTACCCATGTACTGATAGGAGGGCTGGGATGATAAATTAGAAACTACTTAAATTTAGAAGGCAAATTTATATTGCCTCTTCCCAAAATGTTGGGATCTGATAAAGAAATCTTTCGTTTTCAAACTTTCCCTTTTTTGTGGATAAATGAGTACTGAATTCAGCAACTTAATCTTGCTGATCTGCTGTGTGTTTTCAATTGTTATGCAAGGAAAAATTGCGGCAGTAATGCATCGGAAAATGTCACAGCAGCATTGACAGCATGATGTAAAGTAACTGCTCAGAAACGGATCTGTCCCATCCTTCTCCAAAGTGCACCTGCACCCGTGTCCATGCTCCGTGTAACTTCCTTTTCTAACAGAATGTATGATTGCTTTCTCAGCGTGTTCAGATATAAAAATGGTGCTAAATGTAGGACTTAACGGTAAGGCTGTTATTCACCGTAGTGCAGTATGCATAAAGCATGCTCATTTCGATTCTCCTAGTGTTTTTGTTTATTTGCTTGATCCATTTGTGCCTATGAAATCTGTCAAGAATAACACAGTGTACTGAACGAGCTCTACATTTGTTATTTTTTTTTCAGAAGATCTCTGTGTATTGTTCCTGTTCTCCCAAATGCACAGCTATGGAAGGAACAGTGAGATCCCCCCTCGGGTTCTTCGGCCTTGCCTTTCCCGCAGGTTGCAGTGGGGTGGCACAGGGCATGGTTACTCGCCCTGAGCACGTGTCCGTGTGGTGGGGCTTCCCAGGGGGGTTCCTGAGGTTACCCAGAGCCTCCAGAAGTGATAACTTTGTGATAGCCCTAACCTTTGTGAAAGCGTGGGTGGGTCAATAGGAAGTGATGCTGTGGGTTATTACCATTATTTAAAGGACTGAGTAAAGATTAATTTTAGCTAATTTAGCATGTTTTAGTTTGTCTTCTGATTTTAACTAGGAATCATAATTATCTTAAGTTTTTGTTTTGATGTCTTTGTGTGTATGCCAGACCTGGTACTTAAGAAATTGTTTGCCTTGAGTTCCTTCTTTGCCCTTGTTTTAACGTGTTAAATTAATGTTTGTTTCCCCTTGTTTTCCAAGCCCGTATAGTATTATTTTTGAAGGTGCAATAATATTTGAAATAGTTGCTTTAAAAGCCATTTCTTTATAAGTATGCTAAGTGGACGTTTTCTGAGTATACCTAATTTATTTTTAAGTTCCTGCGAAGCTAATTGTAGCCGGTCAGATAGCAGTGTTCTTTGTTCTTCCATAAGCTGACGTTCAGACCTTACACAGCTGAGGAGACGAGGGCGTTTCCCCACAGAACATTACTCACGGATAACAGGTGTTTGCACAAATGAGAAAATCCTGCACGTGGTCTTCAAGTTTGGTGGCGTTAAGCAGGACTTCAAAAGCAAATAAAATGAACAGCTTCAGAGTTTTCAATGCAGTTTGCCTGACCCACTGAGGATTCTAGCCGCATAGCAATAATAGCGTGATGTAATTATTGCAGTGAATCTCCTCGTAGGACACAAGGAACTGCACTGTCTGTTGCATGTCGCGGGGGTGAGGAGGCAGGGGAGCGGTTTGGGGGTTGGTGGTTGATGGAAATGTTTCTGCCTGCAGAGATTGCCTCTTCCTTTCTGTCAGGTAAATGCAGAAGCTGAATGTTTACGTGTGCTGTTTTACTCCTCACTGACAGTGTCACAGATGCCATTGCTTACCATATTTTCCAATATACACCAAAAGATAAAGATAAATTAAGTATGGAAATTCTCTTTAATGTTAAAAGTCAGGCATAAGCCCTGAAGTGCTGTGAGGCTTCCCACTGGTACGTGCTGTGCCAGTAGAGTCGGACTGCAGCATGATGCCATGAACGAAGATGTCCATGCGTCTTCGGCAGTGTTGGTCAGGGAGGTTTCCAGTCAGCAGGAAGTGGTGCAAGATGGAGAAATTATTTTGACATCATCAGAACAAAAGCAGCAGGGTGATGTTACTGGCTGTTCACTGTTTACGTGCCCATCTTTCATTTTGGGAAATCGGAACGCTTCCTGACAAAATGGTTTGTTAGGTTTACCCAGGCAGTAGCAATATGAAGTTAGGTCACAGCGACTGGCCCTGAGCTGTGCAATGGGCTTCTGCTAAATTCTAACACAGCAGGCAGAAACAACTTTTGTTCTTACGCAGCCTTGGGATTAAGCATGGGAAGAATACCCGGTGAAATACACTGCTGTTATTAGGCGAGCTGTTTAGCTAGAAATGGATCGAACAGTGTATGAAAGTAGGGGTAGCATCAGTTCAAGCCATGCCATCTTCCTTTTCTGTTCTGGGTGCTTGTTGTCCTGTTCACTGAAGTGCTTGGTTATGGGAAGATCAGACACAACTTGTTCAAATCTGCATCTCCAGTACAGTACTCTTATTGCAATGTCTGTCTTGCAGTTTAAAAACTAAGGACCTTCAAATAAGATGTCATACAACTACAAATTATCATCCAGTTCTATTTCTTAATCACTCAAAACGATCTGTAAAGCACTTTAAAACAGGCATGAGTTTGTGTGTGCACATAGTTCCTGAATTTCTGCTTTCTTAATTCAGACAGCCATCCGAAGCTTCCTGACTGCTTGGCCCAGTAGGCTCCCCTCCCAGGAACGCTGTTCTTTCAGGAAGCCTGGCTGGAATCTTCTGAAGGGGCAGCTTTGTCCAAACACATTGCAGACGGTTAACTCTTACTGGGAGGCAGCGTGTTACTTTTGTGAAGTCACCATCTGTAAGTCCCCATTCATTGTATGAAACAATGCAAAATGTCCAAGCTTGCCTTAAATTCTTGATATTTAACTGAAACGCAAAGAACTGGATGATAATTCCTATTTTTTTGCCTTATGCGCTGTGCTGTATTTTAAACCCAAGGATAAGTATAATTTTTAGCAGGATTTAATAATTGTACAGAGAATACCAAATTGTACTCGGACTTACCGGAGTGCTTTGGTCGGGAGTACACCCTGATGTACGTAGTCTCGTGTATGTGGAGTGTTTTTATGTGCACACCTTTTTTAGCAGCGATGTTCTGGGTTTGTTACTGTTTACACAGGTGGTATTTGAGTTCTACAGGGAAATGTGTGACTTGCATCCTTGTTCCTCACTGGTGTTGCTATCGTGACAATGCTCTGTAACTGTTGTAACTACTTCATTGAATGTGAAACGATTTAGTAAATAAACCTGGAGAAAAGCTTGCTTTTACACTTTTTGTTGGGGGCATTACGGATGCATTGCAGCTTTTATCCTTTCTGATGTGGTCTCTTTGAGCAGCGAGGACACCTGGGCATAAGGGGCAGCAGCTCCCCAGGGGCTGGCGCCCTGCGGGCTGGGCTCTGGGCTGCTGGGGCCCGGCCCCTGGCTGGCAGAAACTCTGGGAAGAGGGTTTTAGGGTGGGCCTTGCTGCTTCCCATCTGTCCCTGCAGCCGGAGGCACAGTGCCCCTGCTGGATCAGGAACACCAGAAGAACACAACCTGCCTGTCCCCCCTCCTTTGGCAGGGGGTCGCGCTCCAGAAAGCTCCTGTGCAAACCCCAGGACCCAGCATCAGAAGGACTGTGCAGGGATGTCTGCGTGGGCTCAGGGGGCTGCAGGTCAGTAACTTCGGTGTGCCCTGGACAGCTCCTCGTGTGTGCTGTAGTGGGCATCTCACGGCAGGAGGTGGTTTATGTGGAGTACCACCGAGCACCCCTCTCTCTTAGAAGCGTAAAATGGGGTGGCTGAAGCTAAATCGCATCCTTGCTGGCTTTACCTAAATACAGCAGGGACCAGCTCGCGGTGGGGCGAAGGTGCACGGCAGCTGGGTCAAGGAGGGGGGACAAGGAGAATGGGAAGTCCTGCATTTCCAGGGCTTAGGTCCTCAGAAGAGGTGGAACAGGATTTGACCAGGGTGGAAACAGACAGTGCCCGCTGGTTCTGTCCAGGAAGGAAAAGATGTGGTGTTTCGTTTTTTTTTTTAAACTCCTCACCCAGGCACACAGCAGGCTGTGTTCGAAGGCTGTGCTCATAGAAATTCAAGTCCTGTGCGTTCTGAAGTAGAAAAATGATATTGCTCTGCTGAAGGACGGTGATGTTACTTGAGAGTTGGAGTTAAGTGCATGCTTGAGTGCTCTATTTAATTGGAGATGAAATTCAAATACCAATAGCTTTGAGCTGCAAATTTGGATACATATTTGAGTCCTAAAACCTCCAGGCTCCAGAGCAGTTGTTGAGCCCATTATGAACGTCGGGATGCACCAGGTATTTAGCTCTGATGCGGACCTGGGTTTGCGTTGCCGAATTTCCCCACACTTGTTGAACAGCGCAGGGCGAAGAGCCCCAGTTCTGCACCATTAACTTGTACACGAAAATTCCTGGGCATGCAAACTGAACCCAGCAGCCTGTGCCTATCGACTGCAGGAAGCAAGGGGCCGGGCAGAGGTCTGGAAGCCTTGTTTAATTTCCCTCCCTGTCTCCGGAGGGCTGCGCGGTGCTGGCCCTGCAGTCAGCCCATGAGCGAGGGGTGCGCTGAGGCGCCAGGCTGGGCTGGCTGCTGGCATCACCACGGGCAAGTGTCACTGTGGAACACAAAAGAAAACCAAAAAGCAATTTGCAGTTGAGGAAAAGGATTCAGAGAACGTTGGAAATACAGATGCTGCTTTCAGGGCGGGGAAAAAAAAAAAAAAAAAAGCAAACATCTTTTTGGTTTGTTTGTTTTTATTCATGAGCTGTTTGCTGCTGCGTGGCCATGGGGCAAGGCAGAGGTACGGCTTCCACTCCTCTGTGCTTTCCAAACCCCACCTGCTATCTGTGACCACTTTGACATAAGCATTTTAAGAAACCCCAAACACAGCCGGCCCGCAGGCAGAGTGCGTGGCAAGATGTCTCTGAAGGTGCTGTCCCCTGCTAAACCCGGAGTCCGGCCACTCTCCAGGGCCCGTTGGCACCAGCAGTGTGCCCTTCAGCATCATCTCATCTCTGCTGGTCCACAGCACGGAGGCTGCAAACAAGGATCTCCTAAATATGTCATCCCTGCTGTTAATTCATTCCCAGGGGATACTGTAAATCCAAGCTAATACCTGGAGATATGCAGGCGCGCACACAATGTATGTGTCAAACTCTCTCTGCTGTACTGTTTATTTTAAATCCCGAATTGTCCTAAATGAAAAAGCACTTTACTTACTTGTGCAGATTAATTTAGAGAGCTGGAGATGATAATATTTTATAAATTTAGTGTGAATTTCCCAAAGGGCTTGCAGTTATTCAAATTAAACTAATTCCATTCAGGAATAGTACCCAAATAGGAAACGCATTTTTTTTTTTTTTCCATCAAAGTGCCGGCCGAGCTCCGCACGAAAGAGGTAACACGATGAAGGGAAGGAAATGGTGCTGAGATCCCAGTGGAGGGGGAGGCTTCATGCACTGATGGCACCCAGCCTGCGGGGAGAAGCCAGGGTCCTGCTCCCCAGCCCTATGGGAAGGGTTGGGATGTGTCCGTCTCTACTTTTCAGCCCCTGCCAGGTTTGTGCTGAAGGAAACCCCCTTATTTCAGCTCTTCCTGAAAGCAGAGCTGGGAGTACCCAGAAGCAAAGCCCCAGGTTTGCTGTGAGCTCCGCTGCTTGGGTTTTTGCACCCCAGTGGTGGTGGGGAGGGCAAGGCAGGGCTGGTGCTGCACCGCTGGGAGCACACTGTGCACAGGCAGGGCTGGGGTTTGCCAGATTCACGTGGAGGTCACGCAGGCACTGGAGCAAACACCGATGCCTCTCCAGGGGCAGCAGCAGCAGTGTCTGTGCCAGTGCTGGGCCTTTAGGGTGCGCCTTCTGCTCACGAGGCTCTGTAGGGCACCCCTGGGTGAGTGCCGGGCTGCTGGCAGCACTGCTCCATGTGCACCGCCACGTGAGTGTGGGGAGGATGGAGGAAGAGGAGAAGAGAATGAGTATTTGCAAGAGGCTTTTATTTACCGTGAATCACTGCAGCATTTAAAACACTTGTCCTGCCTTTGATAAGACAACTAATGTGCCATGGTCAGATATTAGCATCTGAGCTGGGTAGCGAGACAGCAGGGCTCTGGCAGTGGGAACGAAGCAGGGAACAAAGGGCTGGATTTGTCCCCAACAAATTTGTCTCCAATGTTTCCATTCCTTGGGATTTCTTCTCCCAGCCCTGCTGGGGAGCTATAGCTGTAACACGATGTGAGGCCCAAAGTCAATGCCATCGCTGCTGTTTGTCTCTGCTCCTGGGTAGGACAGGACCTCTCCCCAGTGAGAGGAGGCCCATGGCAAAGTGGGAGAAAGAACAGAGCCAGATGAAAATGCATTTACCCCTGTGCCCTCCATCCCATGTCTCACTCAGGGCAGCGTGCGGGCACGGGTGGGTGCAGCTCAACCACCAGGAGCTCAGTGCCGGATGGGCCCGCGGCTCCTGCAGGACTGAAGTGACTGAAAATGGGGTCAGGGGGCCAAGATGCGTCTTCTTTTTGGTGAGGGTAGGGGTGAGCCTGGAGAAAGCCGTGCCTGGGCCGTGCTGTGGCACTGGGCACTGAGCAGCAAGGCGGTTCCACAGGCCCCGTGTGAGGGACGTGGGGCTGTGACGGGGCCTGTGGTGGCGGCAGGACAGCCCCAAAGGGGAGACCATAGAATCATGGAAACATTTGGGTTGGAAAAGGCCTCTGAGACCACATCCAGCCTTTAACCCAGCAGTGACAAGTCCAGCACTGAACTCAGTTGCACACCCCAGTTTTCTGCAGGCCTGGCGGGTTCCTGGTGGAGCACAGCGTGTGCGAGGGGCACCAGGCCCTGCGCCTGGGAACGCAACATGCCCAGAGGCTTCAGACCTGGTTTTGTTGCTTGCTGCAATCATTTCAGCCCCGGAGGGCTTTGGATTGCTCGTGGCACTGCATGCTCACCAAGCTGGCGTCCCAGGTGATGGATCAGAGAGGATGGCTGGGGCAGCCAGAGGCAGCGCTTCTGGAGGCAGAGACTGGGATTAATGGGAAGCAGTTCCTGGGACAGGCTGAAATGGGCTGCTGACTTTGCATTCCTTTGAGTTTTTTGCTCTCTTAACAGAGTTTTGTAAGATTCCAGCTGCTTGCTGCTGTCCCCCCTGAGAGATCCCCAGCCTCAGGAATGGGACTCCCACCGCAGGCAGGTACCAGATCCCAAGGCCTGCACTGCAGTCCCAGGGCCCCGTTCCCGATGTCCCTGCCCTGTCTGGCTGTGCTGGCCCGTGGTGGTGTTTGTCCCAGTGCCTCTGGATCCTCTGCAGTCCAGCACAGGACTGCAGGGGTTAAACCACTCAGCAGCAGGTTTCCCCCCCAAACTGTGCCGCTGATTTCATCGCTGGGATTTTTACTGACCAAAAGCTGCTTTCCATGGCCATGCAAGCACCCTGGATGTGCAGCGAGCAGGGCTGGCTGCAGATGCACCCTACAGGTCACATCATTTCCATGGGGCCTGGTGCCCCAGGCACCCCATGGAGCACAAAGCTGGAGTCACCACGAATACCTGGGGATGATAAAGTCTGGTTAGTGCTGTGCTAATGAAAAGCTGTCAGGATGCTGTGGAGTCAAAAAGCCCACAGTTCCCCCGAGAGGTGCCAGGGTGTCTGGTTTTCTGTCTCTTTCTTGCTCCTGATGGCTTCTTTCCTCCTAGGGACGCCCCATGTTATCTGCATTCAGATTACTGTGGGATAAAAAAAGATCTCGTTGGCTTAATTTCAAGTGACAGACCTTATCCCATGGTGTCACCCTGCATTTCCGAGAGGAAAAAGAGAAATAGAGTGAGAAAATGAAAAAAGAATTATATACATACTTTTGTGCTCCCCGGGGATGCAGCAGCCAGAGCTGGGACGTGGGGTGATGTGTGGGATGTGGGGTGATGTGTGGGATGTAGGGCAATGTGTGAGACACAGGGTGATGTGTGGGATGTGGGGAGATGTGTGGGACGTGCGGCAGGCACTGGGCTCAGTGCCTGCTTCTGGCCCCGTGCTCAGTTCAGACCAGGAGAGCCCAGGAGGGGTCTGATGATGCTGGGGAGGGGGAAGAGCAGAACTCCTCTCCCCTGTGCTGGTCCCCAGGGATGCCGTGGGGGAACAAGGCCGGCGTCCCCCTGCTCTGGAGCCTGCTGCCTTCCTGGACCCAGCAGTGGGGCTCAGCACAGCATTGCAGCAGCTTTTGGGTCACTGGCCCAGGCCATGCATGTGGTATGGGATGCAGGAGAGAGGACTTTGGGATAGTGCGGGATTTGTTGTGGGGAACAAGGGTAGGGAAAGGGGCGGCGAGGTGGGGAGGAACAAGTGTGGGAGCGGGGCTGTGGGTGTGAGCAGCGATCCAGCCCCAGCAGCAGTGAGCAGGAGCAGAGATGGGGGTGTCCGTGCCTGTGCTTGCATCTCCATGCAGGCGTATTTTGAAGGTGTTTCTGTAGAGGTAAGACAATTCAACGACTTTTGCAAAGTCACCTCGGTGAGCAAGTTTGGGATTTGAACCCAGTTTTCTGCTCAGAGGACAGCCGCAGCGCGTGGCAGTCTCCTCTGGCAGCCCCGCTGTCCCGTGGGTGCCAAGGGATATCGACTCTGAAGAGGCGAGATGCCATAAAATAGTTTTATTGACAATCCCAACTCCGTCAGCACAGGGGAACATTTCCCCCAGCAAATTACTTCTGTGCTTACTTTTGATGTGAATCTGATGATAGAAAACATGTTATTCTGCAGCAAGAAAGGTAAAAAAAAAAAATAATCTAACTTGGAGAGTGTGTTTTCTTATTTGCTTAAAGAGAACGAGCCTCACTCAGCAGAGAACTGAACTAAAGGTGAAACCGTTAGACAGAGAAGAAGGTCACACAGCAAACAGGAGCCTTCCCCTCCTGCAGGAGCCCACAAGCTCAGAAGAAAGCTGTCCTTGTGGGGCGGCCCCGTGTTGCTGCCAGCCCCCAAACCCTGTGGGCTGTGACATTCGGGTCCTGCTGTGGTGGTGGTGGAAGCCCCAGCAGCAGCCCCCAGCTGTGTGAGGAGCACCCAAAGAGAGCTGGGGGGCTTTGGGGTGCTTTCTGACCCCCCTGGGGGAACAGAGGGCATTACATAAAGGTGTCCTGTGCTGGAATCATGCTGGGATTTTCCTTCTGGGTATGGAGGAGTCTGAACGCGGTGTGTCCATGTGGGAGAAAGCCCAGACAGATCCCTCCAGCTCTTCTGCCGTTACTTCTCTGCTGTTTTCAAAGGGTGCAGCGGTGCGGATGGGGTGGTGGCAGTGATGGCTCCTCCAGGAGCTGTCCCGCTGTTGGGCCCCGCAGGGCTGTTCGCTCACTGGTGGGGCTGTCACGGCTTTAATGCAATTCGGACAAAAGGATTTTAAGCTCTGAAGGGATCTTACATGTATCCCTGTGACATTTGACATGCTAATCTTATGGAAATAGATTAATTACAAATGCTATTTCTGTAGGCTTAACTTGCTATCATAAGGTCATTGCTAGAGGATAAAAGCTGCTGAGATTGTGCAGAATAATAATGCACGCCGCAGGATTCCTCTGCGCGAGGGAGCAGCGAATTACAGGTCGTGCCAGAGGGACGGGGCAGGCTTCGGGGGGAGCGGCAGCTGTCCCAGGCCCCAGTGTGTTGGACAATTTCTAGCAGCAGGGAAGCAGCAGCCAGCCCGCGTGGGGGCTCGCCCGGCAAACGATGCAGCAGCGTGGGGAGCGGGACCCAGCCTGGGCACTGCTGGGGGGCCTCGGCACCCCCCCGGTGCCCGGTGTGCAGGGGCTGCCGGCTGCACGTTAGCAAAACGCCATGGCCGAGAGCTGCCACATCGCGAGGCCTCGATGGCCATGTGGTGCCGTGCAGGCTGAGAAGGGCTGATGGCCCCTTGGGAAATGAGGCTATGAAACACTCCCAGCCCCTACAGTGCTCAGGGCACAGGGCTGGAAGGGGACGGTTCCTGAACCCCCACACAGACCCGGCCGAGTGGCTATGAGGGGCGAGCGGGGGGGGGGCTCCCCACGGCCACCCACAGCCCCAGCGGGGCCCCGAGGTGTGCTTCGTGCTGGGACACGGCCCCCAGGGGGGCTCTGTGTTGGGACACGGCCCCCAGGGGGGCTTTGGGCTGGGACAGGGTCCCCAGGGGGGCTTCGTGCCCAGGTGGCCCCGGCCCGGATCCCGCAGGCCGCTGGAGGCGGTGTGTGAGGCCGGCGGGTGGCAGCAGAGCTCCACAGCAGCGCCACGGCCGCGCTGGGGCCGGGCAGGAGGGGCTGCCACACACCGGGGGGGGGCGGCCCTGGGCCGGGGGACCGGGGCTGGGGGTCCCCGGGGGTCCCCGGGGGTCGCACCTCAACCCCCGGGCCCTGCGCCCAGCGGGCAGGCTGCAGTGCCCGCCCCGTGTCTGAGCACCCCGGGGGCTTCCACAGCAAGCACCGGGGATGAGATTTTCAACATTTGCAGCTCCGTGTCGGTGTGGATAGCACCGGGGGAAGGCTGGGGGCCTCCTGCCCTTCCCTCACCCCACTGGGTGCTGCAGGAACCGGGCTGCAGCCCCAGCCCCAGGGCTCGCTGCTGCTGGCGCCAGGAGCGAGGGCACCGGTTCGGGGCTGAAAACCAGAAGCATTACCAAGGCACGCTTGTTTGTGTAGCTAAAAAGCTAGCGTAATGGAGGAGGACCTCATTTGGCAGGAAGGATGCTATTAATTTCAAAGAAGGTTGTAACAAGAGCAGGAAAAATAACAATTTCCAGCAGTAATAATTACAGATGCTGGAGTTTTCTCCATCTGAAGATTTTAATGACTTTTAAAACACAATTGATTTTATTTTATATATTTTTTTTTCCCCAGAAATCTGAAGCCTGGAAAGGTCTTTTTCCCTAGCCTTCTTTTTCCTTAGTAAAAACCTGTAGGACACAAAGTGAGATGTTTGTGGGGGACCCACCGTGCCTGGGGACCCAGCTGCGTGTGCCCAGGACGGGTGGCTCTGTGTCGCCGTGCCTTTGTTTCAGGGACCAGCACTGCATGGATAACGTCACCTCTTCGGGCATGGGACGTGCACGGAGCTGTCGGGGGACGTGCCCACCGCTGGGCAGAGCTGTGGCATGCGGTGCTGCTGGGTGCCAACGTACAGCACCAAGCGTCGTGCTGGGGAGGGCTTTGGCCAGGTTCCTCCTGAGTTAAACCCTGTCCCTGCCCATCCGAGGCCGGCCGCGCTCTCTCACTGCCCTGACGCCCCGGGCTGCAGTGCAGCGATGGGCACTGGGGAGTTATGGTGCATTGGACCAAATTTTATCATGTTTGCAAGTCAAGAAAAACGAGGCCACGCATCCTCCCAGAAGCGCTGAAAGCATGACTCACGGTCCTCCGCAGCGCTTGGTTGTTAGCAATTTAAAAGCAGATGATTAATCAGGAATGTTTTCCATATCCCTGCTCTCAGGAGCCACCCCCCCGGAGGGAAGGCTGTGCCCTGCTGGGCAGCCCAGGCGTGATGTGGGAAGGTGTGGGGACACACTGGGCTCCCCCATTACTGTGGGGTGCCCGGGGAGCTGGGGCTGGGGGCTGCGGTGGCTGCAGGGTGCCTGGGGAGGTCTGAGGGGCAGGAGGTGGGAAGGGAGCACCGAGATGCCCAGAGATGCCCAGAGCTGGGAAGTGATGGGCCCTGACACCGGGAGCATCCTGTGCGCAGGGGAAATCCCATTGTTTATCCCTGGGAAGCTGAGGTTTGGTTCAAGGAAAAGCACGTAGTGCGTGAGGAGCTCAGTATTTCCAGGTGCCTGCTAATGAAGGACTGGTTGATAGCAGAAAACCACAAGGCAGAGGCATTGCTGTCAGTGTGACATGTCAGCCCCATTAGCCAGATTAAAAACGAGGCACACAGTGCAGCCCAATGCGTCTGTGCCAGAAGCTCGGGGCATAGCTTCACCTGGGAGCGGGGGTAAGCGGTGGGTGGCGGGGAGGATGCGGGGAGGATGCTGATGCCTGCTGTGCTCGTGTCTTCAGGTGGCAAGGTACTTCCCACCCCACTTGTGCTTAGGATGGACTTCTTAAAAACAGGGCTAATGATGATCAGCCAGGACAAGTGCTTCAAAAGCAGCTGCTGCACAGGGCCCACGAGCTGTGCCAGCCCTTCCGACTGTCTGCCTCCTCGCTGGGGAGGGTTCCTTCCTGCTTTCCCTCTCCAAGGGCATCAGTCACTGCAGGCACTGTGCACCCAGGCTGGGGCACCGGCCTAGCCAAAAGCCCCCGAGCCATGGGCTGGCAGGGCACAGGTAGCTCTGACTCGGTCTGGAATTAGGATTTGATCACAAACAAATCGGTTCCTTCATTGCTTTTCCATGGGAGCCAGATTTACAAGATCATGTATATTAATAAACTCAGATCTCTCTAAAATGTAATTACGAAACCTCGCTTGCGATTCATTTTGTGCAATGTAATTTGACATTCTCAGAGCAGAAGCATCGTTAAGAATAGCGCATTTCAGGAACAAGGTTTGGGTGAAAAACTTCCACTGTCCTCTGACAGCTGACAGCGTCTCCAGCAGGCCACACTCCGGTGCCACCCAAATTGAGGGTGGTGAGGGCAGCCTTCTGCCCCAGCAAGGTGCACGATCATATTTCAAGTCACGATGCAGGCAAGGCTCGGCCAGCTCCAAGGCACATTTATTTCTGGGCATCCAGACTTTCCTCCATCCCTCCAGCCTGTCAAAATGGCTCAGTAAAATGTCCCGAGATTGTGCCAGAAAACTGGCACTTTCTCCCCAAAAGCTCCTGCCCAGCCCCAGGCTTTGCCGTAGTTGTGCAAAGAGGAGCATTGCTCACATGAAGATGCTCTCGTGACTTACCTAAATCATCAGAGATATTTGTTTCCTCAACTGAGAAACAAATAGCTCACAGGGGATCAAACTGAAGAGAGAGGTTTTTTTTTCTAATTTTCTGCATATTTTCTACAGAAAAGACAGAAACAGTGACACTGATTACTTGTTACATCATTAATATTTAACAGCTTGCCATAATAAAATATTTAAACTCAAATATATTGATTTTAGCACTTTAATACAGTTGCAGCACAAACAGGATTAGCAAGGTCTCATATGCAGCACTTTAATTAAATCCATAAAGCACACTTTTTAATAAACTTGCACACGAAGCTTAATTTCAAACAAATGCCTGCAGGCAGGAGGCTGTGCAGGACCGTGGGTGCGGAGTGACCCTGGCGTGTCCCAGGGTCCTGCTTTCCTGTTCGCAGTGCTCTCCTCCATCCATCTCCTGCTCCGCTCCTGTTTCTGAAATATTTAAGGAGCTCTTGTTTGCCATGTCAGGCCCTCTCTCTGGAGGCTCCTCAGGTAACTGGTTTGATTGGCACAGGATTTGAAGCCGATTACAGGTTTTTGAAGGTTTCATGGGGAATGTCTGGTTTCTGTGGGAAGGGAAGGTGAAAACAGCAGCTGCTGAGTCCCAAGGGCTGAGATGAGAAATGGGTGATGGTGACACTTACCGGGGGAACCAACCACAGAAAATAATTAAATGGTGTTTCTGGAGGAGGGGCCCTGTTGTGGTCCTTGACCAAAAGGCTTGATAGTGACCCGTCTGCTTCAAACTTGTTGAAAGAAGAATTAAATGTTGAAACCAGACCCCAGCAGCTCAGCCCCAGTGCGCTGTGCCCTGTCTGTGGGTGCCCTGCTGCGTGCCAGGGTGCCCAGGGGTGGTCCCTCAGCAGCCAGCCTGCAGTCTGGGCAACTTGTCTTTTTTTGTGAGCTATCGGTAAGAGAAGACCAAAATATTGTTTCTGTATTGCTGTGCTGTCATGTAAGCATTGCACACGTATGTTCATGTACACGTGTAGCTGCAGAGACACGTCACGGCTTGGCAGGAGACGCAGCAGCTCCGTGCCCCGGCTGCTGCCAGGTGGCACCGTGGCTGTACCCACACAGTGCAGATCGGGGCAGCACCGCTGGCACTTCACCTTGGGAACTGCTCGTGCACACACAGAGCTGGGGAACCTCGCCCAGAGCTTTTCCAGGCTGACTAACGGGAAGAGCAGCACTGCAGCCCAACGTGGGCAGCGCATGGGGCAGGTGGTGCTCGCAGCATGTAGGACTGGCCCCGGGTCTGGAGGTGCTCCTGGGAAGGGCTGGGCACTGTCTGGCTGCGGGACCGGAGGAGTTTCCCTCCTTGAGCGTGACCTAAAAACCAGCTTGTGCCCTTGGCTGGAGCTCCCTGGATGCTGGGTTTTATTTTAGCATTTTCTGTTCTAACCACGGGAGGACATCGCTAGCCAGCCCTTCTGAATGCCACTAATCTCTTCCCATATTGCATCTTCATATCATTAGAAAAATTACCTTCTGGCATAACTAAGTGGATTGGCCTCTACATGGAGGCCCCTGCCGAGTCCCTAGGCCATTTGAGATAAGTTAGCACATTTGATTTCTGCTTCATTTTGCAGTGCTTAGCTTTGTGCAACAGCCAGCTGGGAGAAAAATAATAAAGGGAAACAGAGAGAGGAACCAGAACCTTATTGTCACTGTTCATTGAGTTGCTACAACTTATTTTTACTATCAGAATTATGTTTCTGTTGGTTTCCTTCTCTTCTGCCTCCAGCCAGCCGTATGGGGGCCTGCTTGCACGGATTGCTCACGGCATTTATCACGGTGAACCAGTGACCTGCCCAAAGCCTGTTTTCCAAAGGGGCTCAGGTCACACATGCTGGAGGGACCTGTCCCAATGCATGGGGCTGTGCCCATCGTGCAGGCTCAGTGCTGGCAGAGCCAGCCCACATCCTTGTGTCTACTGCAAAAATGAGCCTAAAAGCCAAGCCCTTGAAAGAGTGTGCCCAGCCTGCATGGGCCTGGAGCTCCACGCATCCAGCCTGGGCGGGCAGGGGGTGGCACTGCCTGCAAAATGCAGGTTGGAGCCGCTGGGCAGGGAGCTTACTGCAGAAATCGGACCCGCTCTGAGCTAGCAATCTGTACTTAGAGAAGTGTGCAAACAGCTTTATTTGGGAATATACAAAGATGTCTGTTAAAAAAAAAAAAAAAAAGGAAGAAAAGAATAGCAACTGTACAAATTCACATTTTTAGACTTGCTCTTGCCAAGAGCATCTTCTGGTTTAATGTGATCATTTATAATCTGAAGGCAGAAGTCTCATACAATTTGATTTACAAGAAACAAGTCAGAAATAAATTTTATGAAGCTGGAGAGCTGTGAAATGTCAAACGCAAATGAATTGACTGGAATGAAGAGTGGCCTGGGACTTGTGACCAGTACCTGTGTGTCCCTGGGGCTGGTCCCAAAGGCTGCTCAAGGCTGAATCGATTAGTGGTGCCGAGCCGTGCAGGTACCAGACAGTGCTACTGGCACGTAGTAGCTCCTTTGTTATCATCTGCTGAATCAGGACAAGTGAAACGGAGATGGATGAACCAGGAGGATCCTTCTCATCTGATATCTGTGGGATTAGTTTAAAGATAATTAAGTGTTTCACATGAAGTGCAGCTTTTGAGATGCACAAACCCTCTCCCTATGCAACTGAGAAAAGCAAACTGCGACCTATTTACCACAAGCCAGCTTTAAATTAAGTGCAGGGAAGAGCACAAGAAGGGTTCGATGAATGTTTCCCTTTCATATTTTAAGCTTTTATTTCTGCAGGTCCTTTCAGTATCAAATTTTGATGAAGTACTGGGCCATCTTCTGCATATGTCTTTAGGCAAGTAATGCTCACCATGGCCATGCTCCGCGGAGGGTCTGAGGAAATATGCAAAATAAACGCTATGAAAGGAACATGATTAAATTTTCTGACAGTGGTTGCCATGATGTTCAGAAGTGCATGAAATGAATGAGAATTGTTCATTGTTTTGTTATCTATGCCAGGTTGCCACGGAGGAAGAAAAAAAAACTTTCCTGAAAATTAAAATAATTTTTCAATAGGCTAGATAGATATCAGTACTCTTGAAGAGGTGTTTGACCAGGCAGGAGCAATATATCACTTATAACACCAGAAAGCTTACCAGCATGGGGCACGGGGCTGGGCTGGCTGTCCTCATGCCTCAAGAGGGAGGCCCGAAATGTCCCGAGTGCTGGCTGGGTGCGTGTGTGGGACCAGCACGAGGGGCACCGGCTGTGGGCACGTCCAGGAGGGGGCCGGCCCCGTCTGTGGGGTGCTGTGGCCCTGCAGGCTCCTGGCCCTGCCTGCAGGTCTCTGGTGGCCTCCTCATTTTCCACCACTCAACAGAACCCGGCACTGGGCAGTGTGTGCCTGTTCCCTGTGCAGGTTTTAGTGGTTACCCAACGCTTGCTGGCTAGGGTGTGGATAAACCTCACCCAGCCCCTCTCTGACTCTGTTAGGGTGATTCCCACAAGCCCAGTGAGAGAACCAAACGCCAGCAGGCCTGGCATGGGGCAAAGAGGCTCATAGCCTCTTCTCAAAACACTTCTTGAACTGATCCACATCTCTATTGTGTGTGATTCTGGACAGGCTGAGGAGCAGGCCCCGCTGCGGCTGGGAGCAGTTTGTTTTGCACGGACCTCGACGTGTCTGTACAGCCTCCTGCTGGGCTGCAGGCTGCTTTATGGGCATGTTTGTGCCTTACGTGACAGTGCTCAACATTTTGTAAAGCTCCTATAAAAGGTTTAAGGAAAATGGAGAAAGGGAACGTGTATTGGACCCAGACGCAAATATCAAGCCTTGAAGATTTCCAATATTGTTTTTCTTTCAGAAGGGAAGTTGTGGTTAAGCTTCCTCTCTTGTTCACTGTGGTTTGCAAGGAGTCTGAATCCACTCCTTTCTCCTCTGTTTCTTGGCTCACAGATTCACCTCACAGCCACAATCCAATGCCATTTGCCTTTTCCTTTCTCTGCCCTCTGCTTCGCAGCAGCCCGGGGCCAGGTGGGGCTCACTGCTAATAAATCTTTAATTCCCACTCCCCTGTGACCTAGGGATCTACCTTCCTCCGCTGTCACTAGGATGCTGCTCCACCTATGCAGATTTGCAGTGAGCTCTTGTTCTCATTTGTAGCTTGCCAATAGCAAGGGGATTTGTGTAAATAGGTCATATATCACAAATAGATCTGTGCTGGGAAGCAGAAGCTTTTAAGGTTATGGAAATTTTTGCTGATGCCTCTCCATGTAATTGTGCGTGGTGGTTTTCTTTGTGCTGCAGCAGGAGAGGGAGGTGAGCAGGACCTCTGAGGTCCAGGGAAATCACCGGGCCGGTTGTCCACCAGCATCTTTGTGTGTCTGGGTTTTGGGAACTTTGCTGCTCTGGGGTTGTCACTGCGGGTGTCCCACACACTGCACGGTCACACCGGTCCTGCCCCGAGCCCATGCACACCATCTCTGTCTGTCCGCAGCCGTGGAGCATCCCCGGCCTCGCTCCCCCTGCCTCTGGGGCAGAGCACCCGGCGCTGGGTATGACAGATCCATGGCTGGGCTCCCACAGCACCGGCACACCAGGTACCCACCTCGTGTGAGCCTGCAGAAGAGGTGTCTGGGAACACGCCGGGTGCTGTTGTTTCTGACACTGCACATCTGTGGGCTCAGTTCACAACCGGCACGTTTGCAGAGCTCCCCAAGCAGCAGTGCCTGAGACCCCTGTGGGATTTCACAAGCAGGGGCTCGCTGAGCACCACAGGATCCCCAGGAGCTGCAGACGGGTGCCTGTGTTGTAGCTGCAGGAAGGGAGAGGTTGTGTTCAGAAAATTGCCAGAATTTATTGCAGGCGGACACATCCCTTTCAAGAGATGAATGGTTTGTTTTCACTGGAGTGATGTTGTTTTTAAAGTGGAGTATCCAGGTAACAAGTTCTGAGAAACTTGAGCTAGCTCCTGTCTTCCAGCGTGATACTTGAGCATTTGTGAAAAAAGCTTAACTTGCAAAGTTACCCTGACATTGTAATGCTTGCATATCTAATAAACCATGGCTTCTTTAAGTGAAAAGTGGAGATTTTCATGGAATGCTACCCTTTTCATTACTGCATACATCTTAGATTTAATTTGGCATGGGACGCATCAACCTTGGCTTTTGGAGACAAGGTTAGAATCTGCAGAGCATGAAAATGAGTTCCTCTAAACACTTTTTTTTTGTCATTTGCTACTCTACTGGGTGCAGGCTTTGAAAGAACGCAGGAACAGGAGTTACATTTTACATAGTATGGCATGAAATTATTACAGGAGATGCATTTCCTTTTCTTCAACTGAAACCTCTTTTTTTTTTTTTTTTTTTCTCCAAGAAGAAAGAGCAATTGGGGCCATAGAGGAAAGCTACAGCCAGTGCACATACATTTTACTGAACACATTTTGAAATATTCTCTTGTTCTGGAGAGCCTACAACAGCCTTCTGCTCCTCTTCGGAAAATTTGATTTCCTTATTGTTGCCAGATTATTGTTAAAATGAGACATTAAAAAAATTTCAAGGCTTTTGGGTTAAATTACCTCTTTGGTTGAGTCTGTTTTGGGCATTTTGCTGCTCCCTGTCCTGTTGGGGCCGGGGGGGAGCACAGGGTCCTCTGAAAGCCCCTGCGGCAGCACGGGCAGAGGGAAAGGCAGAGATGGCAAAAAAAGGAAAACAAATAGAGGTGGATATGAAACAAAAGGCTTTGGTCTGTGGAAAGAAAATAAAGCATCAGTGCTGGCACACTGCTCCCACCCCTCCATCTGGCGCCGGGAGCTGCTGAGCAGTACCAAGGGGTGGGAAGGCGCTGCTGCTGCTGCTGCTGCTGCTCCTGCGGAGGTGGCACCGGCAGGCCAGGGCCGGGCTTCTCCTCGCCACGGCCCTAAGTGATCAGGAGAGAGCTGTGAGGCTGCTGGACCCCACACGGCCCCGTTCCTAATGCAGCACCACGCCTCCGGCCTGCAGCTCCCGCAGCTGCTGACACCAGGGGGGCAGTGGGGAAACTTCTGGAGGTGGGGGGTGGGAAAACTGGGGTAAACTGGATGCTTTTTTACATGCTGATTTTACTCCATTAGCTTTTAATGAAGAGTTTTAATGAATGCTTTGTGCCCATCTCATCATTAAATTCAACTTTGACTGAAATTGCTGGCATCCCCTTCTGGCAGGGAGTGACCAGGCTATGAGGCTCCGCTTTCAGACCTCAGAAGCTCAGGGCAGAGGAACTCAGACCCGATACGGAGCTGATTTCTTCTGGAGACCACCAGCTTTTGCACCCCTTCTCCCTGAGCATCTTGGGGCTGCTGAACCTGCTCCAGTGCTGCCGGAGGTCTTTATGGTGACTCCAGTGGCCCTTTGAATCAGAATGAAAAGACAGATTGTCTCAGTTTTCCAAATGGCAAACCTCAAAACAGCGGTTTGCCCTACTCATGGAAAAAAACAGGGAGCTGTGTTTTTCAAACCAAAGCACGGCAATCCCAGAAAAGTGTTAAATGCTCTCTTGTGGACATAACCGTTCATGTATCGTGGTGCTCAGGCTGCCTGGGAAGCCACATCTCCTTCCCCAGCACTCCCCAGGGTACAGCCAGGCGGAGCGTGAAGCCACCACCTTCCTCACCCTGTCCCCATCCCTGTCCCCCCAGGGCTGCAGGAGACCAGCAGCCGCTGCTGACGGATGGCTGCTACGCCACTCCAGCATGAGCACACAGCAGCATGAAATGCAGCATCTCAGCTACAATTTTCCTCCAAAAAGCCGTTTTCTAGGGGCGTGCAGAGGCCATTGCATTTCTAGGGTGAGCTCCTGAGCTGCTTCATGGGTTTGGTGACAAAGTGTGTCACCAGGTTGGGCATGGATCACCAGTGATTACAGAGAGCGCGCTCACACTGCGCTGCTTTACTAGGGCTAATGAACTAAAGTGTTTATTTCATGCTCCATTTCCACAACTAAATGGCTGTAATATATAATGTGATTATTCCAGCCTTTCTTCAGCTGCACTCTTATGGCCGTAAGAAACGTGAAAAGTATCATTATTGGGAGAAAAGTGTTGCTCGTGTATTTTTGTATGCAGATCATTACGTGTTAAATCAGAACATTTACATGCTGTGAAAACAAGTAAACTGAGCTAAAAAATATCTAAAATTACTAATACTTTATGCTGACATCTTAGTAATTTGCAGCAATCTTTTGGGCCTATAATTAATGGATGTTCTACCCGCTCTTGAAAGTCTTAATGCAATTTAGCCCTCATTTTGTCATGTCGCACCTTTCAAAGGTTGATATGTTCCTGTATGATTTGTGGCCATGTTGCAGACTCTAAATATTGATGCTGTAGATGTGTACCTGCCAAATTGCTTGTGTTCGCCATAACAGATTTATTGCAAGACCACCCAGAAAGCCAACAGGTTCTACACCAGCAACGGCAGCAGTTTTTTCTGCATTATAACTCAAGTTTTGGGGCAAAATTTTGGGATTTCTGTTATTTTCATCCTAGTATCAAAATGCCGGATCTTTTCACTCTGAATTTAATTTTTGTTTCAACATTTCTTGCACTTGTATTTTAATAATCCTCTCCTGTCACAAAGTGATTAGATTTTGCCTAAAAGGGGAATCGGATTACTCAGAAACAAAATTCAAGTTGTTCACTTGCCCAGTGCTGACAACTCCGTTTCCCCCCAAGCAGATGCTGAGGCTTGTCCATCGCCTGGGGGTGCTGCCTGGTGAGAGGGCTTACACAGCCACCCTGTGCCTCACGGGAACAGGATGAAAACTGATGGATGCAATTATGTCAGGCTAAAAAGCCCCCTACAAAGAAATCTTGCCTAGAGATTGCAAAGCCAGGCGTTGCATGCCAAAGCCCAGACGGGGCTTGAAGAGATGCAACGAAATGCACATTCATCTCCCAGACAATTATCATTGTACTATTATTTCAATACAGTAATCTGGAAAATAATGCAAATTTCATTTTCCACAGAAATGGCTCAGAATGGATACAGCTTCCTAAATGCCAGAGCCAAGATGCTGGCAAGGGGTCTACCAGGTGTCCACCCGTGGCTGCTTGCAAGAACAAGTTAGAAAATGTCTGGCAGTGGTGATCTTTCCTCAGTGCCATGGGTTGGATTAAATAATCTCTTGATTTTTATTATTTTTTTAAAGATTTATATTTCTAGACTCTTAATTGCACAAAATGTCTGAAAGCGAACAAAATTTCATAGAAAATGGTTTTCCACTTCTACCCATCAGTAATCATTACACTCAGAGGAACGTGTTGTCAAATGGCAGATGGTATATTATTCTAGAAATAATTGATCGACATATGCTTACTTTATACATAAAGACTATGTTTGAAATATTTAGGAATTAATTCATGTATGTATAAAGAAATGCTATTTTCAAAAGACTCAGCTCCCAGAGGGCACAATTAGCAGATTCAGATATATAGGTGCAAATCAAAGTTCTGTGTCTCTACCTGATTTCCACTCCTTTGAGTTGTGACTGTGTTGAGAAAGAATTTCCTTTTGTACTGAGCAATTATTTTGGGTTAGAAAAAAAAAATCCTGATCTTTGTATGTTATTTGTATTCCGTCTGCTCCTAAAATTCGGGTACTGTACAGCTGCGGGAGGATTGAAGCCCAGGCAGGGCGGATGGTCAGAAGATGGTGGACCTGGGCTGCCTAAAACAACGTCGGTGTCCCCAGGTGGACACAGGAGGACGATGCAGGTCAGCACCACGAGGAGAGGCATCAGCCGAGGGGCCGCTTCTCCAAATTTCTGCCTACATTTGAATTGCGGCTGTGAATTCCTGACCCTTGTCTGTCAGCTTCTGAAATAGACAGTACTGAATGCATTTGAAAGGTCATACATCAGGAACACGGAGATCTGAACAACCTCCCCCGGGGGTGTATGTAAGTCCCAGTTTAGGGCTAGGCACGGCTTTCCCCTGTGTGGCCCAGGGCAGTGACCCCCGGGGTGGGAGTGGGGACATGGCCCTGGGTGCACTGTGGTGCTGACCCCATGGGGCCCTGGTGGCTCCGTGCTGGGGGCTGCTTGCTTCTGCTGGCTCAGTGGTGAGCATCAGGAGGGGCACAGCCACAGACAGATTCCTTGCTGCAGCAAGTTTCTGCTCCGTGTCAGAGATGCACAGCTAAAGGGTGACCTGTCCTTCTGCCCACCCTGCCTGCGGGTGCTGGAGCTGGCAGCCACGCGCTGCCCCTGCCTTCTTTACATCTGAGTATCTGAGCTGCTCTCACTTACAACATGCGTCAGGCAAAAGCCATTTGTCAGCGACAGGAACCCAAACCTCCTGGTTTCATGCAGTGCACCCACAGGAGCACCCCCGGTGCTGTGCAGACCCCGCGGGAGGCAGCAGAGCTGTGTATGTGCACTAGGCTCAAGACACGGCTGGTTCGGAGTAGCTCTGCCTTGCCACCCTTCGTACAGGTTAAAGTCTGTCAGTGCCTTGGAAGAGGTCTGTTGATGTGTCCTAACACCTCTGCCAAAGAATGTCTGGATAAACGCAATCCCCCTCAACCACCAGCTCTTCTGCTCTGGGCAGCTCTCTCACATGGCTCCAACACACTTCTTTGTTTTGGTGGGACCGAGCGTACGTCCCCAGCATCAACGTCCTTTTTTCTGCTGTAGCCATCAGCTACAGGTTTGCAGCTGGAGGGAGTGAAGTGTCTGTCTTCTGCTGTGCATCTCTTCAAACACATTGCAATTTTCCTTGGGCCCCACATAATCCCCTACGTGTATTGGCAATACAAATAACGCCTGCAGAAAGTGACTTTCTTTGCTCTAGGTTATATAGCCAAATGTTTCCTTCTAATTACAATACATCGAGGAATATATAAACTACACGCTCTATATCAGGTACCATAAAACCCTCTGCGTTTTACAGTTTTCTCTCTGAAGTGCTTTTCCTACCAGGCATTTAAGCAGGTACCTCCCCTGCACAGGAGCGATGGTCTTTGCACGCAGGAGCCTCCCCCTGCGCAGCAATCTTTGGGGGAGCAGACTGACTGCAGGCTCTGCTTACAAACACGGCGGAGTTTCCTGCAGGTCCTGCAGGGAGCCTCGTCCCACTGTAACGCTTTTGCTTATCTCCTGGGTCTCAGGTGGTTTAAGTTTAGAGAAAGCTCCCGTTGTGTCTGCCATGACCTGGCCAGTTGTGGAAGCACCTGATTTCTGGGAGGAAGGCCAGAAGTCCAAGCCCAGCTCAGGCAGAATCTATTTTTGCATACGGAAACAAATCATTAAATCTCATATTTTTTGCATGTCACATTTTTCACTCAAAAACCTGGTAATTGCTCATGTTGGAAAACTAGGATTCTCTATAGACTTGAAAGCAAATGTGTTGAATACACTAAAAATCATCAAAGTTCAGGCAAATAAGTTATTTCCATTTCTAATGGGTACGTGCAGTTGACACAGCCTGAATTTCAGAGAGAAGGATAACCATATGGACAGCAGCAGTGGTTTCTGTAGGAAACATGTATGGGAACAACCATTCCGCAGATAATATCCTTTGTGGGATATTTTCTAGCAAGGAAAGTGTAGGAAAAGACTACAACAGCTAGAATGGAATTAGGAGATCTTTCCTCCAGCATTTCTTCGCAGCTGCTTGGAGTTTAAGAGTGGTTATATCATGTTTAATATCCGTCGGTGGATCTATTCTTCATGGATTTGTCTAGGCCTTTTGAAATTACCTATAATTTGCTTTCTGCAGTGTTCTGTGGGGGAGTGGATTCCACAACTTAATTACGTACTATGTGATTAACTCCTCCTGACGCTTTATTTTAGGCTTAATGCCTAATAACTGAACGAGATAACCTATACCCCATCTAACGAAGAACTGCTCCTGCTCTGTGCCTCCCCAGGCCCAGAGCTGTCCCTCTGCTCTGCCATATCCAAACCCCACAGCGTTTCTTTTCCAGGCTGCAAAGCAGGACTGCCCAGAGCCTCGCCGGGGAGCACAGCGAGGGGAGCACTCTGCACCTCTGCGCTTCCTTCCTGGAGCACTGCAGGCAGCACCCAAGGGCTCGCCCCCCTGCAGGAGACCCCCGCAGGCTGTTCCCGTGTAGCATTCACCTCTCTGCCCCTCACCTGGTGTCCCCCGGTAGGTGCCCACCCCACAGAGCCCTTCCTCTTGCCCTAACACAGGCCCAGAGCCCTCCGAGGAAAATGTTGGTGTGCCCCCTGCACCACGCTGCACCGCCCACCCTCCTGCACAGGGACATCGGCTCCTTGAAAGGACCCCAACAGGCCCTCGGGGCATGACCTGGCTCTAGAAAAGCTGTGCTGACTGCTTTACCATAGCAACACGAACCTACTCATTGTAGTCCTTTTTTAACCATGTATTTCACCGTGTTTGTTCACTTTTCCTATCTTCCTTCTTTGGCCAGCGGTTCATCCAGTGCCCCCGTATAATTTGTCTTACGTCACCTATTGCAGCAGTGAAATTTTGTAACTCGGTTGAATTCCCTTCTCTAATTATAAACGCCTTTTGAGCATTGGGCTGGTTCCTTTGCAACGTGAGACGTGCAATTGCTCTAACAGAGAACTCGCTCTTATTTAAAGCCCAGCTCGATACCTGTTGGGGATTTCTAATTGAAGAGCCTCAGGCCCTCGCTGAGGTTAGAATTAGGTCAGAAGGTATTTTCTCAAACTGTTCCAAGGTAAAAGCAGTCAGCTTATTTCTGCCCACTTTTTTCATGCGCAAGTGCACAGCTTCACGAGCGTAATGCGCAGCTCCAGCGTGGCCTTCTACACTCCAGTTGTAATTGGATTTGCAAATCCAATTACAGTGGTTTATGGGAAGCACAACTTGAGCGCAGATTCCTCTTTTTCATCATTTTTCCACTTTTCATCCCCCACATCCCAGAGCCCGAGCCGGCTGGATGACAGATCCAAGCAGAAGGAGTGGGCGTGTGGCGCCGCGCTGCAGCGGGATGTGAACTCGTGCGGGAGCGGGGAGGTTGCTGCACGCAGGCTGCAGCAGGCAGCCACTGCACTGAAGCCAGAGCAAACTGGAAGTGGGGTAGCAAAGCATGTATCGGGCTTCTGCCCACAAAGGCAGGTGGTGACACTTTGCAGGCACAGACACCCAAAGACCTGGGTGTGCCTGCGGCACCCTGCTCAAGGGAGCACTGCCGTGAGCACAGCATGGCACTGCCTCTGTGCCCGTGAGCAGATCCTGCAGCACAGAAACCTGTCTTCAGGGGTCACTTCCATCCTGGGCTGGCCACAGAAACAGGGGCTGCAGATTTTTCTCACTCCAAGGTGATGGTTCCATCAGCTCCACTGGAGATGCTCTCCATGGCCAAAGTCCAGAAATGTCAGAAGCACGGCCCCGAGATGGGTGCGGGCACCCACCCATGGATATCTTTCAACTGCACGAGCCCATTCCATTGCAGTAAGGCTGAAATTCCTTGGTGGTTTTGTTACAAACTGCTGGAAACAGCATGCCTGTGAATGATGGAAACGTGAAACCTCCTGCTAAAATCCATTTTTTGTGTGCTCTGAGCAATGGATGGGTTGGAACAAACCCCTGTGGCAGTCACTGGCCTCGGGCAGTAAGCAGATGTTTGGCTACATTTTTGTGTCAGTACAAATATCGGTGTCTTCCTGCTGCAGAGTGTTACGGGGGTGCCTGCTGTGGCCCTGGGCTGCGCTGAGGTTTGTGCTGAGCCTGTGCCTGGGGCTCAGCGGCTCCTTGAGCAGAGTTAACACCGCGGTGTTATGCCAAGAATTAAGTTCCTATCATATTGAGGAATCTGTTTTGCTCATCGGGGTTGGTACAGCTTATTGTAAAGATCTGAAGGACTGATTTACAAGTTCTCTTGCAGGTTTTCGTATTGTTCAATTGAAATTAAAATAATGATCAAAATCTTGGCATGGTATGATACGATACAATACGATATGTGATATGATATGATGTGATATGATGTACTATAATGAATATGTAATATAATGAAGACACTCCACATGCAAATCTAAGGCTGTTTTCAGATACTTTATAGAGTGTGTTAGGTAAAAATCCCAAACGTAACCAAACCAAAACATCCCAACACCCTCAAAAAGGCCCTGCCTAATCCCTGCAGGTGTGTGCTTCTCCTGTGCTTATTGGAGAGAGAACCCAAGTGGCTACTTCAAGCATTAGATTTTATTTTCTTGGCATAACTTGAAAGCAGGAAATTAATTTTGAGAACTTTTACCTTGGAGTTATTTTGTAAGTAGTTCAGAAAAAATGATATTGTGGTTGGCCTGCTTTTGTAGAACAAAATCTCAAAGTGATTATTTATTTTTTATGCATATGTATCCATATATATGTATATATACACATATCTAGCTCTAATCTGAGACAGCCAATAGTAGTAACTCAAACAGAAGAGGAGGATGGACCAATTCCAGGTTTAATCCATTACCTGCAGGGAGCAAACACAAGCCCAGGGCTGCAGTCCCCAGCAAAAGCACTTCCCAGAACTCCCTCGCCGAGGAGCAGAGATTTAGTGCTCTGCAAACACAAACTCATTCCCACAAAATGTCAAACAAGGAGATGATCTCTGTCCCCAAAGGACTGCTTCTGAAATCTGAAACAAGAGACAAAGGATAAATACCTGAGAAGACAGCGCAAACCCAGAGTTCAGCACGGCACACCGCGAGCTGCAGAGCTGGGCGCAGCAGGAGGGAAGGGCAGCCTTGCTTTGGCTCTGGCTTTGCCATCTGCATACGTAGATGGTCTTTAGTTGTGTTATCACCCAATCTTTTTGTCTTACCCTGATTCCTTCATTGCATCACCTGGATAACAACTCAGCGTTCCCGTTCTCCCAGGCTTTTCTGAAAGCAGGAAAAAAATTGGCTATGACCAGTCCTCCACAGCAGTTTGAGCCCCTCATGGAGTACTAGAGGCTTGCAAAATAGAGAGAAAACTGCACATTTTTCTCCAAAAGCCTTTTTGGAAGCATTTAATCTTCCATATGCTCCCATTCAAGCTGTAAACCCATGGTGTAGGTACTGATTTACCAGAAGAGGCGAGGTGCCCCTGTGGTGTTTCTCAGATGACGCCTGCATGAGCACACATAACTAAATCTTGATTCTAAAGCATCGGAAAGGAAAACAATTTGTTGCAAGAAAATTCAAATAGCAAAAGAAATAATTTTGTGAGATTAAGAAGAGAAATATTGACTATGACCCTTTTCCTCTCCTAATGACAGGTTCTTCCTGACCTTCTTGGGTATAGGGGTGGTCCACAGCCTTGGTGGCTTACAGCAAACTGTCAGATGGGAAACTGTGGTGCTTTGGGCTTTTTTTTTTTTTTTTTTTTTTTTTTTCCTGCATGGTGCTTTGGGCTTTTTATAGATCCACAGGAAAGAGCAAGGCTGCGGTGCTGCTTGCACCGTGGTACTTGGTGTGTCTGGGAGCACTGCCACGGGTGCTCTTTCCCCAGGCCAGGGCCGGTCACTGTGGGCAGAGCTGTGGGTTTTCCAGGTTCCTGCCGGGCACACATCACAGCAGCTACAGCCCAGAGTTTTTGCTTCTGCACCTTAGAACAAGTTTTCATTTGCTTCCTTGGGCGTTTTTCTTTTCAGTGATTCAGTTTTGCTTTGTTTATTCACTAAAAATCTTTTTTTAACCAGTGACTGTTGCACCTCTATGTGTACGTGCTGACTTGGAACCAATAAAAGCTTGGTTGTGTGCTGCAGCCCAGGAGTGTGGGTTTGTTTGTGCTGAGATTTGGGTGGAAATCTGTTTCTGTACTTCTTTTATCCACATTACTTTATTTCTTGTCTCGCTGCCACAGAAGACATTATATGCTGCACGAGCAGTAACGTTTAACAGCTACGGAGCAAGTTCAGAGGGAATTTTGGCAATATGTGCAGCACAAATGAGGCACCCGGTTCACCTACATCTCTGCGGGCAGCCACAGCGTGCTTTTTTTTGTCGTCTCATGTTGTGTGTGTAAGAGTGCCAGCTGTTAAGCAGCTGTACCAGCTTACAGGCTTAACCCTAACCCTAACCCCAGCCCAGTTACAGGCTTACACTGCTAAGGAGCGGTGCCGGGTGCGAAGCCATCCCTGCCCTGCCCAAACTCTGCGAGCAGGCTTTCTCTGCAACGAGACGAGCAAAGCAAACAAGCCAAGCGATGAGCTGGCGGGTTTTAACACCTGAATTAATTTTGCAACTAAATGTAAAGGAGAAAACCTTCCATCCCCAGCCGCTCCCAGTGCTGTCCTGGGGGTCTGTCCCCGCTGCCGTGGGGCCGCTTGGTGACCTCACAGCGGGTGCCCCCGGAACCCTCCCGCCCCACACCACCAGCGGCCACCACGGGCGCCATGGGGCTGCCCCGCGCCCCCCACCGCGCCTGAGGGACCCCCAGCCCCGGGGGGACCTCAGGAGGGGCTGCCCCACGCCATCACCCCGGGCCCCAGCCCCGGAGAGGGGGGACAGCGGCAGTGCTGGGGTAGATGAGGTGCGCTGCTGACCCCGAGGGCCATCGTCACCGCCGAGCGAGGACGCGCCAAGGCAGCGGGGCCAGAGGACAGCCGGGCTCGGCGGGCCTGCGTTGGGCTTCGAGGGGATGCTGGAGGCGGAGGAAGAGCAGGAGGTGCCGGGGGGCGAGGCGGGGAGCAGCCAGGACCCCCCGGCCCCACCGGTGGCAGCAGGGGACCCCCAGGAGGGCCTGGCCTCTGCCGGCCCTGGGGCGGACGAGGAGGAGGCCCGCGAGAACCCGCAGGCAGGGCTAGAGCCGAGCACCACGGCACCATCAGAAAGCCTGGAGCCCCTCGGTGAAAAATCGGACAGCGACATCGATACTGGGAACCAGCCGGTAAATGGGGCTGAACAGGAAATCTCCGAAAACCATCCTGAAACATCTGCAGCAGAGGGGCAGGCACCTCAGGGTGAGAGCGAGCAGGCGCAGGGCCAGGAGCAGCAGCACACCCAGGGCCCAGCGCCCACGGGGGACAGCCCGGAGCCAGGGACACCAGAAACTCAGGAGAGGCGAAGCTCACAGGGCAGCACGGACAATGGGGTTCAGCCGGCCGGCAGCAGCAGCAGTGGCACCAAGGAGAAGGAACTCGGGGACGCTGCCCAGCCGGAGGCGCCTGGGGCTGAGGAGCAGAGTGGAGCCGGCCTGGAGGCCAGCAGCCCTCAAGGGCAGGAGTCCCAGCACAGCACCCAGAGGGTCTCCAGAGAGCCCAGCTGGGAGTCCCTGGGGGCAGCCTCCTGCCTCAGCGCCCAGGAGGGGCTGGAGGGGGACCAAGCTTCCTGGCAGCAGCGGTGCCCATCGCCGCTCAGCGCCGACTCCAACGAGCGGCTGGAGCAAGTGCGGAGCGCGACGTACCAGGCCGAGGAGGGAGCCATCTGGATAAGCAAGCGAACGAAAAGACAAGTGACAAACAAGAGCCAGCAGACGAGCGCTGTGTGGAGCAGGAAGTCTCTGGCTGAGATCCTGAAGAAGTCCCCCCCCCACAAATCCAAGAGCACCAAGAGCATCGTCAGCGTAGAGAAGCAGTCGTTAAAGCAGGCTGAAAATGAAAGTTGCGATAAAAGTGTCGAAACGGCTGCAGCCCAGGGGCAGCCCACGCAGCAGGCACTGCAGCAGGCACCGCCCGACTCCCAGCCCCCGGTACCAAAGGGATCACAGCAAGCTGAGCAACACAGACAGGGGGCTGCACTGGTCTCGGAGGGCAGGCTGTTCCTGGAGCTTGAGCTGCCGACTGGCAATCTGAAGGGAGTAGAGCTTATGGTGGAGGAAAATGAACAGAGCCACATGTTCGTTATAGGCTTGACTGATACAGCTGAGCAGAGATTCAATATTCTTTCACCGAGCGGAGAGAATTTGTTGTGCAGCATAGCAAGTAAAATAAGGAGTCATGGCGAGCAAACAAGTGACAACTGGATGAAAAAAGATCTAGAAACAGCAGAAAAAGTGCTGTTCCAGTGTTCCACATCTGCTCTGGAGGACGCTCAGGTGACTTACAACCACATGTCTGTTGAGGGAGACATGGGGACGAGCAAAATGGGGAAAATTGTGGTCATCTCTGATGAGCAAACAGGCGACACCATAATTCAGGCATTTCATGGAACAGCTCAGCCGCCTGGAAGTCAGCAGCCCCAGCACAGCCTTGAGGCAGGCAGGGAAGTGTTGGCCAGCGTCGCCGAGATGTGTGCTGGAGCAGGTGCAGAAATGCTGCAGGTGGTGGAGTTCCAGTCCTGGGACAGTGGCCAGGAGAGCAGAGACGCAGAGATGGCCTCGGGGCTCGTGGTCGCCTATGACATCCCCAGCGACATGCAGGGCATGGCCTTGCCCACAGAGATGGTCACTGAGGCTCAGCAGACACACAGCGTTATTTCTCTAGACGAAGGTTCCTGGATCAAGAGGAGGACAGGCAAATTGCTGAAGAACAAAAGCCAACAGACAAACGTCGCTGCTCCTCAGGAAAGCAGTGCCAATGCGCAGGAGTGAAGGGGACCGGGGTCCTCCTGCGGCGGGGTGGGAGCTGGAAGCTGATGGCAGCGGAACGAGAGGGCACTGACACCAGCCTGACCCGGCCGCTGGGACCCCAGGAACACCAGGGGCAACCTCCCCCTGCAGGCAGTGCTGGAGGAAATCCCAGAGCCAGCCACTCCTGCAGGGTGGCAGGGCCCGAAGAGCGGCACCTTCTGCACCGCACTGCGGGGACCCAGCACTAGGGCACCCAGCACCATAACCTGACACCTGCTTGGCCAGCGAGGAGCTGGAACAACGATCTGTAGCCTGAAAAGAAAGGACAACGTGAATAACTCCCTCCAGCATGCAGCTGCTCCCTCTCCCGTGCCCTGCCGGGGCAGCCGACCCACGCGTGTGCCTCTGGTTTTGTAGCAGTGCTGCCCGCAGGGCGATGCAGCGGCGTAGCTCTGGCTGCCGTGCTGGTACAAAGAGCAGCAGCATGTCAGCGCGCTTCTTCCCGGTTAACAGCTTTCTTTTGGTATGCCTTAGGAAGAGAGGAGACTTGCACCTTCTGGCTTAAAGCACTCGTGAGAGGCTTCAAGCACTGCCTGTTGCTGTGCACATCTGAACGCACTGGAGCCATCGTCTGGAACATGAAAAGCGAGGGGAGAGAGGTGGGAGCAGGAAATAACAGCAAAGGAAATATTGAGCTGAAAGGTGTCAAAAGGAATACAAAACGCATAAAAGAGAAAAGCAGTAAGAAAAAGAAAACCAGTCCTGTGTAGTCACTGAAGTTTTGCTCATTACCTCTGTCTGCGAGCCCAAGGCCTCAGGGCACGGTGCGCGTTTGCCCTGCGGTGGCAGCCGGGTTTGCAGCGAGCAGCCCCGTGCCCGCGGGGTTTGTGCTGCAGAAAAGCACCCGAGCTGCAGGCTGCTTGGCTCCTGAAATGGCCCCACTTGGGAGAACTTCTCAACTTCTCCTTTTTAATTTTTCCACCTATAAACGGGGACAACAGTGCTTCCCTTCCTGGGTTTGCAGGGCAGGACCTAGAGGGAAGGGAAGGTCAGCACAGCCCGCAATTGGTAATGTGCCCCGAAGCAAAGCCCTGCTGGCTACATCTCCTGCCAAAACCAGAGCAGAAGGGCAGTAGTGAGCTCTAATAGTGAGCAGGCAATGTGAAAGGTCTCTGGCTGCTGCTCACCCCCTCGCTGCCTGCCCCGCTCATGCTGGCTGGGAGACGCTGGCGGGTTTCCTCCTGCTTGCTCCGGTTTCCCCAGCACATCTTTACATCTTTATCTGCAGGCTTGCAGCATTAAGCATCTTCCCAAAGCACCAGCCCCCAAATTCTTATGATGATGTGAGCTTTTCACCTTGAAACACTTATTTTAAAAGGTTGTTCTAAATGTAGAATAATCCCTTGGCTTGTAGCATCAAGCTTTAAAATACAAATCCTAAAGACTTGGATTCCAGGAAGAAAACAGAAAGTCCCAAGAGTTGCTGTTGCTTTTTCAGACCCATGCCTTCAAGCCAATTTCGTGAGTATTGGCAGCCTTTTGACTTCACTCCATACACTTAGGTATGGCAGAGCTACATCTGACTTTATTTCTAAAGGGCGACATAGAGCTTTTGGCTCCTTCACTGAACTTGTATTTTTTATGTTTTATGGATTTTAAAGGAAATTTACAGCAACACTGAGCTATTACTTTTTGAAGTGGGGGATTCAGGGAGAAGCGAGCATAAAAGTATAGTTTATGTTGGAAATCTGAATCCTACCTTAAAATGCAACTCCACGATGGGGCTGTTCACCCTGGAGAAGAGAAGGCTCCGGGGTGACCTCACTGCAGCTTTTCAGTGCTTACAGGGGGCTTCTAAAAATGATGGAGAGCAGCTTTTTGCTCAGCCAGATCATGACAGGACAAGGGGGAATGGTTTCAACTTAAAACAGGGGGGAAGCACTGCAAGCAGCTGGCTGAAGGGGCAGGAGGTGCAGCTCCACCTGGAGCTGGACAAATTTCTGCCAGCCTAGCTGCAAAGGTGCAAAGGGAGGAAGCCCCTGGCTGGCTGCCTGCCTGTGCAGCCAAGTGTTGGGGGCAGAAATCCAGGCTGTCCCGTCACACCCGTCTCATGCCACTGAAGCTGATGTGACCGGAATGGCAGGGGAGCTGTGCTCATGCTCAGCCCTTCGTTGGCTGGGGCTCTCCACGTTCATCACCTCCAGCGTTAGGCTCTCCGGACAGCTCCCTGCAGACAGATTTCTTCAGGAAGGAAACACCGTCTGCTCGCTTTCGTTGTGGTCACTGGAAAACATATTTTAATAAGACTACTTAGTTGTTATCAGCTTACTGCTCGGTGCCTTATCTCGTACGCACAATGACTTTGATCAGTCTTTAGGAAGGCTTTTATCTGGGTATGTCGCCAGAACTCTAGGTCAGTCTCCCACACAGTTTCAGGTAGAGTTAGGAAAATGCAGGCTAACGGCAATTTGATATCAAAGCAGCTCGGGGAGTTTATCAATGAAGTGTTGCAAAGGTTGCTGCGGATCAATTTGCTTTGGACTTCCGTCAGGTTTTGTGCTGTGAAAATGGGATCTGGGGGAACAGCTTGCTGCTGGCAGGGGAGGCTGAAATGCCTGAGGCACGAGGAGCTCCTGCAGCAGCTGCAGGTGAGGAAAGGGCCAGGGAGCCAGGGGCACTGAGCTCTGCTGCCCAGGGGCTGTGCTGCCCACCCGCCTCATGCCCTCGGAGGAGCAGGCAGGGGGCAGGTGGCATTGGCTTCCTGGGCGGCTATGGAGAGGTTTGGCACACAGTGACTCTGGGAGGCACACAGTGTCCTGTGGGGGAGCAAACAGCTCTGTGGGCTCTTTCTAGACTCATAATTAGAGGAAATAATCTGACCAGCTGTCGCTGAGAGCGATGAGCATGCGGTGTTGCTGGAAGGGAGCTGGAGGCAGCAGCCTGCCCTCCGCGGCCTCCCCAGCGCCGGGTCACCCCCGGCCCCGCTAAACTCTGACCTCAAACCAGGGCTGAGTTGCAAAGTGTCTTGAAATGGGGAGCCGGAAAGGATGAGAGGTTTGTTTGTTATTGTGTGAAGTCTGCTCCTAGCTAGGAGACAAACAAAAGGTGGCTTAGCTTTATGTTGCTGAGGACGTGAAGTGGTTGGTGTGGCTGTCACTGCAACGCGCTTTGAAACGCTCGAGTGGGTGATGCTGGGGAAGAGCTTCTGCTCCTCTTCAGCTGCTGGAGCAATGCGGTACGCATGCTGAGGCCTGTGTTACCTGGAATTCATACCTTTATTATGTACATCCAGCTTTATTTCTGTGCCGTGGCTCGCAAAGCAGATTGAGGAAGGTTTCCAGGGGCACGGTGATGAGGCAGCTGCTGGTTCTGCTCCCCCAGCCCCTCCTGATGGCAGCGCTATCTCTGTGCTTTGGCACGCTCAGCCCCTTCGCCTTCTGCCGCCATGTGAAGTTGCCTTTGGATGGGGACGTTCTGCTCTGCACAGGCACATTTGTGCAGATGTGACAACCCCACAGCCTAGACACTGAGAGGTAACAGCCTCGGAATATATCAGGAGGGCTGCAGCTTTAGGTAAGAGCAGCACTGGCTGCCGTCTGTTTACTGACAGATCTCTCATTTTATAAATAACTGGAAAAAATTAAAACTAAACTTCTTTGAAAACATCGTTCTTAAGTAAGCTCTCCATTTCATAGGTTTCAGCTCTCAAGTTGCTGTGGAACAGAGGCACCAGCTGCCCTCGGGTGGCACGGCAGGGTGACAGCCAGCATGGCACAGCTCGACGTGCCCCGTGCCCTCCTGCAGGCAGCTGCGCGAGCAGGGGAGCTGCGAGCGCTCAGACAAACTCCTGCTCGGTTGGCCACATACATGAAATAAAAAGTTGCTTCTAAACAGCAAAGGGAACCATGAGCTGGCTCTGTCCCTGAATAATGTCCTACATTTGTCTGGGACAAGGAGGGGACGCAGCCTGTGCTGGCAGGGGACTGATCGGTGGCGGCTGAGCGGCCGCACGCTGCAGAGAGCCCCTGCTCCCTGGCTGGGATGTCTCCTGCTGGGAGCTAAAGCAAGAAGCTCCGGCTCAACCAAGTACGGAGGGATGGATTAAAGTATCCATGGAATTACTGCTTTGTACCTGGCAGCTGAAATGTGTTATTTGGCAGTGCGGCAGCCTTTGCTTGGAGGGCCCTCTTGCAGCTGAAATCGAGGCACACTCCAGCTTCTGTTGACATGGCACTGGGAGTCAGGTACTGGGATTTTTACAAAAGTAAGAAAGCTGCATCGTGTCAGCTGGGTATCACAGGGACAAAACACACGGGATGGCAGACCCTACTCCTCTCTATGCCTACAAGCATCATTTGAAAACGCCCTGCCTTTTCTGAGCACCTCTGCAGACCTGAGCCAGGCTTCTAACACAGGTGGGGAGAGGTGCCTGCTGGAGCATGCTCCAGTTCTCCAGTATCGGGTTGTTTCTCAGCTGCTCCTCCTGCTGAGAGCGAGAGCTGTGTGCCTGATGAGCCCCAAACTGAGTCCTAACACTGGCATAGGTGGAGTGCACGGGCACTCGGGCTTCAGAACAGTGCACCTGGTAATCCTGCTGGTAAGCTCCCAGGTTACTGTGAAGGGTGGTGTTTAAGTGGTTTATATGGTTAGAAGGGCATGATGTTAGCCCTGCGGAATGGCTTTTTGAAAGTTCCCTTTTTATTTCCTGAAATTGCAATGGTTAAATGTTTCTGGAGAGCTGCTCATTTTATTAAGTACAACTGCCGTAATAGCCAATGGTCTCGTACCAAACAACGCGAACAAAAACAGCAACCTACGTGCTAGTGATTAGAGGAGAAATCCTGCGCTTGTTCCTCTCCTTGCTGGTGCTCAGGAGAATGTTCCTTGACGAGAGGTAACAAGCTGTGTGTGAAAGCAGGCGTGACGGCCCTCTGGAAGCGTGTGCTGCGGGGAGGTGCCTTGGAGCCCTGCCCTGCTGAACGGGGACTCGGTGCCCTGCAGGGAAATGAGTGCAGAAAGCGCTCCTGCGGCAGGTGAAGGGGCTGCTTGGGGGGGCAGGGGCAAAACCTGAAGCAAGGGGCTGCAGCCTGGAGGAGGATGTGGGTAAGGGAGAGCAGGGGGGCGAAATCTCTCTCCCTTCAGGTCTCAAGCTGTAATTTCTATTTTGGAAAGGAATAGAGACTGGGGCATAGGGAAAGGTGGGAACACCTGCATGTGGCTGCTGTGGCTCATGGAAAATGTGTGCCCTTGGAGGGGAAGAGCCACAGGAGGGTGGTTTGAGTCTGTAGCTCTTGCATTTGTCCGTGTAAATCCACCTGGGGATCTAACTCGCAGGATGCCAAGGAGGTGAAATAGATATTTTACTGGTCTGCTGCAGTTACTTAAATTAGAGAATAAGAATTCAGTGCTATTTTGGTGGGGCAACTTTTTTTCTTTTTTTTCTTTTTCTCCACCATACGTTCGCCGGATATTCAAAGGGGTGGGAGCAATCTCTTCATGTTTCCTTGCTCAATGTGGCTCATTTCACTGCTAGGCAGAGCTTCCCATATTTGTAGGGAAATGACAAACAATTTGTTTTGCAGAGCAAGGTTTTGTAGTTGTTTGTGGTAATTGGCACGTGAAGAAGTGACAGAAAGGCATCCAACTTTGGCCAATTTGTCTGGCTCCAGCGATTTCTCCTGTGAACTGATTGCTAGCAAAGTGCAGCGTTGCTTTCATTAGCTACCTTTGAACTTTTCTGGATGGAAGTGAGAAAGCAATCACTGTGTGCTGGGGGCAGGGCAAGGCAGGAGTTTTGTTTTCTTTTCATAACATTTCAGGTGATAGCCCAGAAGTGAGGGTGGGAATTACTTTTTTCCCCCCCTAACACAGGCTGAATGCAGGATCCCAGAGGCACTGCGGCCCCTAAACCAGCACAGCCAATTGTACTGGCCAATTGTACTGGCACGGGGTTGGGGAAAGGCCTCAGCACCTGGGGATGCTTGGGCAAGGCTCTGATGCAGTGAGAGGAAGGACTGTGAGCTCCAAGGAGCTGTCCAGCCATGCCAAGAAGGGCTGTGTGCTGGGCACAGGAGGTGCCGCAGCATGAGCCCCCTGAGGAGCAGCATGCGAAGCCCCGGGAGCTGCGTGTCCCCCAGCTGGAGCCCTCTGTCCCTGTCGTGTCCCCCACACTTGTAAGACCTGGCTTTGGGGCGTGCATGCAAAATGCTCTGCGGAGAGGTGAAAGGATGTGTGCCATGGTGAGGTTCATGGAGCTGTGCCCGTGGCCAGGGGCTGGCGGTGCAGCTGGACCTGCACTCCAAGGATCTCCTGCAGGGGCAGCTGCTGCTGGGCTCTTCCCAGCCCTGCTATTGATCCTCCACCTCTAGAAGATGTCAGCCTGCATTAATAAAAAGCACAGCCTGAAGCCGAGGTGGGAGCCCTCTCCTTGGTTTACAGTAGCTCTTCCAGACTGTATTTTTCCTACACTGATTCCAGTTCCCAGACTGCAGATTGCTGCCTGCCATCAGCATGTGCTCGATGCCTGCCTGCCCCCTTCCTGCCCTCGCCCTCTTCCCCCTGTGCCCTCCAGCACAGCCTCTGTTTTTGGGCCAGGTTGGGCCTTCTGCACGGCAGGCGTTGAGGAAAGGGGACAGGAGAGGTCTGGAGCTCCGTGCTGATGGCTGCAGGCTGCCGGGAGCGCTCCCGCTCCTTGTGCAGTAATTAGTTCAGCATTTCCTTATGCTCACAACTGCGAACCATATGCTCAGCACTGCTGTATAATGAGCAGCATTCCCAGCTCAGCAAACTGCTGCAGAGCTTCAGAAGGATGGATGGATGGATGGATGGATGGATGGATGGATGGATGGATGGATGGATGGATGGACGGATGGATGGATGGATGGATGGATGGATGGATGGAGTGCCTGACCCAGTGCTGCCTGCGTGGGCCCTGCAGCGAGTGCCCCCCTCTGTCCCTCTGTCCCAGCCTCTGGGGCCATCCCAGCAGGGCTCTGCCCTGGCTGCTGCTCCTCCCGGGGTGCTGTACAGCCCCAAATGCCTCAGGCACAGCTGCTCAGGTGCTGAGTGAGGGGCAGAGCTCGAGGACTTGCAGCAGGGGCTGGGAAGAAAAGCTGCACCTGAATCCCGTGACCAGGAACCCAGAAATCTGCTGCCAGACTTCAACAACGCGATGCTTACAGCCTTCCTACTGCTGTGCCAGCGAAAACCTTGCTGTTTCCAGCTTGCTGCTCTGCAGATGGTGCTGCCTTGCTCAGGAGCCCCTGCTCTCACAGGTGGCAGTGCTGTGTGAGTGGTGCCCAGCAAGCGGCCGGGCACAGGCTCTGCTCTGCTCCCGGTGCTGGTGGCAGCTGGGGGCTTGTAGGCAAAGCGCTGCCCCTGGGCTGGGGGCCTTGCCAAAGGCACCCGCCTCTTGCTTTCAGCTGCCCAAATGATGTTTTTTTGCAGCATTCAGTGCCTCACCCTGTGCCGTGTGACAGCCAGCACACAAATGCAGCCACGTGCTGTTCCGTGGCAGAAAGCTGGGCTGCCCCGGCCCCCTGTCCCTGAGAGGCTGGGGACGGCTTTCAAAGGGAAAAAACATCCTTTTGAAATCACATTTTGGGTCCAGAAAGAGCTGGGGAGCTGAAAAGCACGAGCTGGAAGCTGCTTTGCCCTGGCTGCCGTGTGGGTGCAGATAACCCAGCTGTGCCTGCCGCCAGCATCAGGGAGGACGTCGTGGCGTGGGGACGAGGCGCTGCGGCGGCTTTGCTGGAGTATCAGGCACAAACACACTGCCCGGCACACAGCGCGAGTGCTTTTGAATATGTTTTGGTCTTGAAAAGATGACTGGTTGTGGTTTCTGCTGTAAGAATCTCTGAGCTCCTTAAAAATAAAAGGCCATTACACAATGTTTTATTAAGAGCGCATCAAAGTGTTTGGCAAGTAATAAATTACATGTCACGGTGCTGCCGTGATGCAGTCACTGAGATAAAGGCTCACAGATAGCTTCAGCTGCCTTCAAAGCTTTATTTCCATCAGCCCCTTGGAGCTGCAGGTCCCCTGGCTCTGCTGCGCAGCATTTTGCTAGCAGCAGAGGGTGAGCGAGTAAGAGGCAGGATGAAATTCACTGTTAGTGCAGACTGGGGGGCACCTCACTGAAGGTTTTGCAGAAAAGTGATGGTTTCAGGAAAGGTCTTGTTGCTTTTTAGAGGCTGGACAGGGTCGTGCTTGCTAGTTCATGCTGGTCATCCTCACCAGGGCTGTATTCTTTTGTAATAAATTTTATTCCTAACACAGGCACCTGATGAGGGGACTCTGCTCCCCTAAGCGAGTGTGGATGGTGGGAAAGCAGCGGCTGCTCCTGCAGGGGGCCTGGCAGACACAGCCCGTATCTCTTCCACTTGGGAGGCTCTTTAGGGAAAGCATTGCTTAGCTGGGTTATAACTGACTGTAACTATATTTGTGTACAAGAATTAGACAATAAATGCCCATTAACCTCCTCCCTGGGAAGATACAAATGCAGCTGGCAGGCAGGGGCGGGCTGAAAGGCAGCGGTCTCCCCAAAGTCTCGAGGTGGGACCCAAACTGGTGGGATCGCTGCTTCAGTGCTGCTCTGACAAACTGGCCTTCCCCCAGGCTTTCTTCCCAGATAGCAAAGCTAACAAAAATCCCCAAAGCTTACAAGGGACAGATATGTAAATACCTTTATCAGACGTTTCCAACCCCATATTCCTAGGGGTGCGGACGAGCAGGGCTGTGCCCGCTGCCCCCGCCCTGCGCCGTGGCTGCCCGTTTGTTATCATCGTGGCAAATTCAGCTGCAGCCTCGTCTGCAATAACTGGCTGAATGCTGAAGGGAAAAGGAAGCTGAGTGTCTTTGGCATTTTAGAATAATGTGCCTTTTTTCATCTTGCCTAATTTAATGTGTGGTTCAGATGTTCCTGTCTGAGGGCTGTGATGGATCTTGCCTGTAGTGTGGAAGTGCTATACGGGCTGCGTTGCTCAGAGAGTAGCTTGTAGCTATTCATGCCTCGAAATAAAATATGAGGATGTTTAAATTCTCCCCTTTACATTTTGCACAGCAGTTATTAGTGAAACCAATGTATTTTTTGGCAGTCTTTGCTATTACTTTGTGACTATTTGTGTTTAACTAATAGCCTTTCTTTCCCCCCAAATTTCTCCTCGTATTCTGAGGCTTCAACAATACTCAAAACAGCAGTTTGCTGTAATGGCATGGCCTCATTAGGCTGATACATTTGAACATACATACTAATAAGGCTGTCATAAGGAGAAGGATACTTTATTTTGTTCCTCCCTGGGGTTGCCACTTGAAATAAGACCAATTGCCAATGGTGTGCGGTGCATTTCACCACAAGGAAGGAGGAGGCAAAGGCACCGAGGGCTTCATCGGGCTCCGGAGAAGCTGTGTGCCTGCATGAGCAACACTTCTCCCCCATCTACCTATCTCACCATTTGCTCGGCATAGAAATGAATTTCACAGGTAGCACTTCTAAATTCATAATTAACTCCAGGTCCATAATTTCCAAGTGTGGGTAGATGAACTGCTGCTCAGCTCAGTGAGCACTAAAAATAGAGCTGCAGAGAAACCCGATGCCAGCTCACGAGCTTGGTTACATTAAATGTTTAATTAACAAAATTTTACTGCATTACTTATGGCTGTTTCTTCAATATATTGCTGTGTTTCATGAATGATACTGAGAAGTCTGCACTTGTTTTGTCATGTTTGTCATAAAGCTTAAATGAGATTTTTTTTTTCTTTTTGTAGAACAGACGACATTGAGGGTTTTCTTTTCCTTTATTTTAGTAATGGGCTCTGGAGAAGGTTTTTCTTTCTTTCTCATTATAATGGAGCCTTCTATTTCTTTTGAGGCATTGGCTGTATAAATCTAAAAGCTCTCATAATGCCTCATTTCAGCTTTAATAGTCATCCTGATTTTTTTGTTTAGGAAATACAAGCAATGTAGAATTGCAATTACAGTACAGGCGCGTGAGCAGCGTACCAAGCCGCCCGTCCCTTGGGAAGCTGCATGGCACAGAGCCTGGCTGGGGGCACTGGCCTGGGTCCCAGCTCCTCGCCCTGTCCCCGCGGAGCCCCACACGGTGCTGGCTCGGACATCAGCTGCAGCCCTCTTCCTTCCCAAGGCAGGCTTTGGGTTGCTCTTTTGGATATGAGCAGAGTCAAACGAGAGGAAAAAACATGGTTTGGTTGTGTTTGGATGGAATTTAGAACTCTGTCTGTGTGAGCCTTTTGAAGTCTTGTCCTCTGATTTTTTATTTTTTATTTTTTTCCCCTGAAGCTTTAGAGGACTCCTGCTTATAGCTGAAGGACAAATCTTCATTAACGATGGATATGCCCTCAAGAAAGGCTAACTCTAGTAAATAAGAAGCGTTCTGCAGCAGGTCTGGCAGTTTTGGCTTCTCCATTTGTTTCCCAAGCTTTTAGGTGCTGCCTGCTCCCTGCCGACAGCCCCAGCTACGAGGCTGGCAACCAAGCAGGGCGTTTTGTACAAAAATAAAGTTCTGCTACTGCTGTTGATCCTTCCTCTAATGGGCTTTCATTTGCAGGTAAGAGCTTGAAATTCCCTGCATGACAGGCTAAGAGCTGTGTTCATCGTTGAAGACAGAGCTGCATTTCTGCCTTCTCTATGCATTCCCCATGTACGGGAATTTTTCTCCCTATGGCAACACCTTCAGCTCAACACACTCGCTGGGTGGCTGGGGGCACTGCGAAGCACCCATTCCACTACTCATTCTGCAGAATTCAATTCAAAACAGTTGTTTTAATTAGATCTTTTTTACTTTTTTTTTTTTTTTTTAATATATATTTTATTAGATCGATTGGCATAACTGGAAGAAATAGAACATTTTCAGCATCAGTGAAATAGATGACCTCCCTCTCTTGTATGATAAAACAATTATGTGCTGTGCTTTCCATGGGACTTGGACCTCAAACGCAGTGCAGCTTCAGCGGGGACTTACCTTGACACACAGCAATCAATGTGTATATATTTTAGTTACATAATTTCTGGCAGCATTATGTACCGTTAAAAACCTGCTTTGACCACATTATTTTCCTTCTGATGGGTGTTATGATATTGATCTTCACCCCGAGCTGAAGCCGCTCTTCGCTCGGCCATGAGGCTGGCTGCTCCTGTGATGGGGCAGGCTGGGCAGTGGTGCTCAGGGGGCACCCCGTGCTCCTGCCCCTGCCGTGCTGCAGGCCTGCGTGCCCCACACTGCTCCTGCAGTGCCTGGGGGACGTGGCTGGGACTGGGCTCGTCAGTGCCCGCCGGGACCCCCCTGGGGGCACTCAGATGCTGTGTAGGTGAAATGCAGAGCCTGCTTTTTGGCGAGCCTTCAAGCAGCTGTTAGCTTTAACGGGGCTGAAACCTGCTGCTGTTTGGGGCCGTCTCTCCCTGCCAGAGGGGCAGTGAGCAGCGGGGAGCCGGGCTGCTGGCTTCTGCTGCGGCGGGCAGGTAAGCTCAGGGCCAGGAGGAATCGCATCGAGCTCATTAATCACTGCTCTGAGTGGTGAACCTGGTTCTGATGTGCTGTTCAGTCCTGCTGCTGTTTAGGAATACAAATCATGATGGCTAGCAGTTTCCATCTGCAAAACCCCAGGCGGACACGAACAAATCCATCCTCACGCCATGTCCTGAGCAGTGTCCGGAGCACCCCTGGGTGCTGGTGAGGTGGTGGCAGCCACGCTCCCCTTCCCATTAGGAAACCAGCCCTGGTCTCTAAATTAACTGCAGGTGGCAGGAGTGTGACAAACTCGGTTTTAGGGTGAGTTTCTGATTGCTTTGTGTGGCCAAGGAGGCAGATATTACTGAAGCAGTTGTGCGCGGAAATGCCAGATGCAATGTTTCACCTCAAACCACGAGGACTGCAGGGGCAGCAGTGCTTGGCCTCTAAAGATGTGCTGCTTTTCCCCTCGATACTGCCAAATACGTGATGTGCTGTGCTGTCTGCCTGTGCCAGGATGCCTGTCTGACTGCCCAACACACAGCATGGGGCAGCTGCGGGGCGCTGAGACCCCCAGTCCCCATTGCCCCTTTGGCTGGGCACCAAGCAGGGCACAGGGGGAGAATCACCACCTGCAGCCCCCCGTGCCTGAAGGAGCCCTCCCGGCACAGGGGCACAGCAGCTCCTATGTGAGAGGCACTCGGGTGTTGATGAAGAACATCTCCTATTATCTCACGTTGCTCAATTTAAGGTAGATGTTGCCTTACGCCAGCACGTCGCGTTTAATGTGTGGCAGGTGTTGCAAGTTGTGTGACAGATGCATTTTGCAATAGGGCTGATTCCTACACGCTCACAAAACCATTAATCCATCATCGCTACAAGGGAGCTGAGATATGCTCTCCTTTCTCTGTGCTCAGAGGATCAGAGGATGCTGATTTATTTATTTTTGGCCTTTTTCCAACTGCTTTAAATCCCTGTGGTATGAAGAGAAAATCTACTTCATTCTCTTCCTGGCTGTGCAGCATGTTCGGAAGGCAGCGGCACGCAGGGGTCTCATTTCCCAGGGCTGAGGCCATCACACATGAGTGTCCCTGTCCTGGTGGCTCTTTGGGAGTTTGGAAAGCTTTCTGCCCCAAGGACCAGCAAAACCCTTGGTTGGGCCAGGAACCCATGGAGATGGGTGAGTGCCTGATCACAGGCAGAAACACCCCAGTCCCCTCAGGACTGTGGGATTCATGTCATCGGGCCCCACAGACTTGTACCTGTTCGGTTTCATCAGGAGGTCCCGAACCTGCTCCTCAATTACTGTGGGAAGGGCTCTGCCCCCCAAGCCCCTACCTGGAGGTTTGGGGACCTGAGAGATGAGGCAAACCTAACAGGCAGTGAAGAACTTGTTGAGTACCTCAGCCCTCTCCGTGTCTGTTTTATTTACTGCCCTGCTCTGCACCCTCTCGGTCCAGCAGGCACAAGGACCAGCACCTCCAGTCCCCGCTGCCTCCCTCCTGGACCTCCCAGCATGGGGGCAGCCTTGGTGCCGGGTCCCTTTTCCCGGGGCTGGCAGTGGGGGCTTTCAGCCTGGGGCAGCTTCTTTTCTATGATAGTATTTTTTTTTTTTTCTGTGATTTGGTGTGGGTTTTATTCAAGGCTTGCTTCAGTAATATGTTTACAGATTACTATTTTAAAGACTCTCAGCTTGGCTCCTTGTACTTATTTTGTTTTATACACACATGTATTCCGCAGATAACACAGAGGAATTCAGCTCGTTTCATTAAAAGTGAAGGGAAGGAGCCTCGGAGAGGCACAATCTGCACTCAGAAGTAATGAACTTGCTGCGAGCGAGGACAGCTTGTTCTCTCCCCAGTTATTTATTTACTTGCTTGTTTGCACGACGGCAGATGGATATCGGTGTGTGCTGGGCTTGCTTTGCAGTGGAGGTGCAGAAGCTAAACCACTGCTAAACTATCTGAAACCAGTTCAAATGAAGAACTTCTCCCCTGATAAGAGGCTGAAAGTATGGCTTAATTAGATGAGAAAAGTAGGAACCGGAGGAGGATGTGACTGCCTCAGAGAAATGCACTGAGGGCTAAACCCCGGGGAGAGAAAAGCAATATTTAACCTAAAGGACAGTGCTGGCACAAGGACAAGGGGATTTAAAATTTCCATGAATAAGTTTAGGCTGGAAAGCAGAAGAAAGTTTCTGCCATTCAGAAGAATAAATTATAGAATAGTTCCCTATAGAAGAAGAGGAAAAAAAAAAGTGTTTTCTTTAAGATAAATTTTACTTCTTTATGAAAATTAGCACGTGGTATGATCCAATGGAAATATTAAATGTTCTAGATAAGTCTTTGCACAGGAGATTGACCAAGTATTTGCTATCAAGGATTGGGGGTCCTAAGGAAAGATAACACATCACAGTTACCCCATATACTCTAGGTTAACAACATTTTCCCAATATGTTATTTTAGCATGAAATTATTTTCAAAAGTATCTTGGAGTACAGCTAAAGTATGTTCAGTACTCTTTCTCCTATCTGTGCTTACTTTCATCTACATGTACTTTATTCTTTGATTAATAAACAGACTTTGCTATCCATACACTGTGAAAGTGCCCTATGAAAAAGACAGAATATTTAACTGAAGTTTAAACTTGTCACTCAATGATCTGATAAAAAATGTCATAAGTTATTCAAATTCCAAATTAAATCCCTGAGCAAATATTTCAAAAGAAGTTGCTGATTTGTCGGTGTGTACTGCTTTATTTGTAGGAAATTTTCAATGACTAAATCACAGTGCTTCTGCAAAAAACACTAAATCAAGATTTTCCATCGACAAGTTGATAAGGACGGTCTGATGTCCTGAGTATTGAGTTATTTCCCAGTGTTCTATTTTTGTTGGTCTGAAATTGTCTCTACCTACCTTCTAAAAAGCCATTTTTATTGTGATGGGATTTTATGTTCATATAATTTTGCAGGTTATTTACTGTGAATGAGAAAAGAATGGGTTTTAAAGAGATGTGATGGATAAATGATGCCTACCTCTCCAGCTTGCTGTTTTTCTTTTAGTTATAAGTAATATATTCATTCCTTCTTAGAAGGCAAAGAAAATTACACAGCAAGAGACAAACCCCAAGAGCACCTCTCTGGGAACCCCTCCGTGCAGCAGCAGCTACAGGCAGGAGGAACACCGGGGCTTCATGCCCTGTCCACGCTCATGTCTCCTGCTTGCAATTTCACAGTGGTAAAATATTTGCTTTCCAGCTTAGAGGAAGGGAACAGAGATCCACTGCTGTTAACTGCAGAAGTTAAATAAGGATCTCCTTTTAAGTCAGAGCCAAGCTTTAAAATGCTGCAGAAGCCCAGTAAATGGTGGTGGATTGGCTTTTCTGACCCACCGCTCACCAGCTCCTTTTATCTGCTCAGGCTCACACGTCCTAGATCAAGGAGGCAATTTCCTTTACAACAGCCTGGGATGCACAAGCCTCAATACACCAGCAGTCATCTTAGTTTTCAGGATCAGTGGACTACAAAGAGAAAAGAAAGAGAACAATTTAATAACATTTCTTTTCCATAGGCGGCTAAGCCTGGGCACGCAGCCTCTCCCTCTGCTTTCTTTCCTTAGCACGCACTGCTTATCCTGCCAGATGCAGGGAAGCTTCTGAGCTAAAACCTAAGTCCAAATAGGAAAGAAGTGAGAGAAAGTCTAAAAAGAGAAAACCCCCTTTCAGCCCCTCTAAAATTCTTAAGAAACGTGTTCAAAGCAATCCACTGTCATCTAGGTTGCCGTATTGTTAGGAGGCTGCGTGCCACCCCGGAGTCCCTCTTATTTCTAGTCTGTATGTTACAGAGTTAAAAAGGCTCTCCGTGACAAAAAAGGGAGTGTGAAAAAGACAGCTTTCAGGCTTTAAAAAACTTGTTTTCTATTCAGCTTGCTATGGCACTGAACAGTTTTGTAGTTTTTTTTTTTTTTTCCCCTCCTTTTTTTGCTGTGACAGCAGAACCCACCTTGTCGGTACTTTTTCTCCCTGGGAGTTAATATTCCAGTGCTGCAGCTCCCTGCAGCAGGCAAGCCTCATGCATTCCCCATGCCCCGTGGAAGGACGTATCCAGGCGGGGAAGCCACGTGCTGCTGGCCAGCCGTTGCCCCCAGCCCGTGCTGTCAGCTTTCCGCCCCCCATTTCCCTGCTGTGTCCCGCCAGGTGCTGATGGCAGGCACATCTGCAGAGCACATCTGCAGAGCACAGCTGGAGCTGCCCGTCCCCAGGGCTCGCAGCCGAGCTGCTCGTGCAGGCTCTCCTGAGCCTGCTGCCACTGCACGGCTGCGCCCTGGGTGCTGCAGCTGCAGCCGGGCCCGGGGGAGCACCCCCACATCACTGCTCCGGGCATGCAGGATGGCAAGTGCTGAGCAAAGCTCTGGCGGTGTCCCAGCGGTGTTATTCTTACTGTGCCTGACATTTATGCACTTTTCCTCTTTTGATGTTGCTTCTGTACATGAGATGCTGCTTTGGGCAACATGAGAGCTTAAGGAAACCTCGTCGGCCTTCCACAGAAGTGGATTGAGAGCACCAGTTTGTGCCTCTTCTCAATACAGGAGGTGCTTGAACAGACATTTATTTTCCTCTCTCATCAAATAACTTGTGTTTTCCCGGTGTTTGCAGAGGGGTGGCTTAGGAAGGGGACATGGTGAGGACTGCAGCCACCTGGCTGCAGGCTCCGGCGGTGGCGTGGCGCTGCCGTGTGCCGCCGCTGCTGAGCTGCCCCGTGACTCCCACCGACCCTTCCCAACGTGCAGAAACCCTCCGGTTCTCAATTGCCTCAGCAAAGTACAAATCAAAGCAATCAAGACAGCAGTAAATAGAAAATTGATTTCAGATTTGCCTGCTTTGGGGCTGCTGGGCTTCACTTCCCGCAGGTGGGAGCAGGAGCCCCTGAGGGCTGGATGGCACGGGACAGCGGGGGGAGGCAGGACCCCGGCCACCTCCCGGCCAGGCTGCTGGGAGAGGGCAGCCACCCCCCAAAACAGCGCCGTGAAGGGAAATTCGGTGACTTGATGCTTCGAGTATTTCTCACAGCAAATAGCCCCAAAGCAGTTCCAGCAGCGTTGTGCCTGCAGAGTGACGGGGCAGAGCACAGCCCCTCGGGTGCCCATGGTCACAAAATCTGCCCAGCACGGGGATGGGCGCAGTCCCTTGCAGGCTGCCACCCCCAGCGCCGTGCTGCACCTTGTGCTCTGCACTGCTCTCCTAAGGACCTGCCCAGCAGACTGAGCACAAGGAGAAATGTTTTAAGCAAGGTGCTGCACTGCTCACAGCGTGTGGCATGAACAAGGGCCGGGGCGCTGAGTAGATGCAGGCAGTTAAGGGAGAGACGTATTTTCGTTTTAATATGCACTCTTCTCGAGGTGAGTTAATAGAGGCTTTTTGTAATGACCTAAATAAAACCTCGATTTCTCATGCCTGTAAGCACTCTGTATTCTTTCTAATTCATTCAGGTTTGTTGCGGGGAAATCAGCCGAAGCACGCACCAGACACTTTGCAATGCATTCTCCTGTAATTTCCCCGCAAACAAGGGGATGCTTGTACAGTGTGAAACGCAGCAAACTGCGATGGCAGTAAGGGCTTGATAAGAATTTCCTAAGTATTCGCTGCCTTATCTCTGCTATTAGCTAATTTCAGACTGGGCGGTTGCCATGGCGATGTGGAAGCAGGCGGCAGGATCGATGCTGGCTGGGACGCTGATGGGGGGAGGACAGAGCAGGGGGGTACGGGGCTCCTCTGCCCGCTGCCAGCCCACGGCCACGCACACAGCTGGGTTCGTGCCCCTCTAACCGAGGCTGGGTGCCTCCTGCCCCCGGTCCGGCTGGGGCTGCGGGGATGGATGCAGAGCATCCTCGGCACCGCTTCGTGCCTCCCAGCTGCCTGGCGGAGGCCTCGTGCTCCGTGGCAGAAACCCGACAGCCGACAGCTGCACGTCTTCTAATTGCTCCTTGAGTAAACGCCCGGAGCCCAGGGGCTCGCTCCCAATAAGTCCAGATTTTCTCCATTTAGTGAATCTCATCCCAGTGGTCTCTTCTAAAGCTCACGGTTTCCACCCGTGGAGCCACAGGTAAGTGCATCTGTTGTCTTAATGAAAGTACAAACCAGAGAAACGATCCCTTCTGGATGAAGAAGAGCCTCTGAGCAGCAGAGCATGCTCTGCTGGCGGAAATATCCAGAATATTGTTTGTAACAGGCAAAGAAATGGAAAGAAGTGAGGAAGAGACAGCACAGCAAAGAGTAAATTTGCAGTGTGGAGGGCAGGCTGGCTGAGCCCTGGCAGAGCCTGCGGGCTTATCTCACCCAGGGATGCAGCCCGAAAGCCTCTCCGAGAGCTCACAGGAAGGAGACGGCTTTATTTTGTGTGAGGGAGGCTGCGGTCTGCAGGAGGTGCTGCTGGTGTTGGTCTGCCAGGGATTCAGTAACAAGCTGTCTTCATCAAGTGCAAACGTCTGCCAGGTCACAGGAGAAGTTTTCATCCAGCATCATAAAATAGAAATGTTTCTAGGTACGGACGATGAGCTAAGCTTCTCGCTTTGAGAGCCAACAAGAAGTGTTGGCTTTGACCTGGGAAGCATCCTGTGAGTCTCTACTGACGTATTCCCAGTTCTAACAGGCAGGAAAGCTGCATCCTTCAGAGGATGTCCAGTTCAACAGAGCCGAGAAATAACCTCGTCCTTGTCCCAAGTACCCACACGAGTGTGGGAGCGCTACCAGCACAGAGTGTTTCCACCGAGCAGATAAGAGTCTAATGAGATCTGGTGCCTGAAGCTGAAATGAGACAAACTGAGCTCAGAAACAAGAAATCACTGCAGGTCATGAAGTACTGGGACATCTTAACAAGAGCTGAAATGGATTGTCCAGCACTGGAAATGAATAAAATCAAGATTGGATGCTTTCTCAAAAGCTACATGAGAATTAATTGAGGGGAGCTGTATGGTTTGAGTTATTTGTGTTCCTCTGGGCACTGTAAGTCAGGCGTTTTTACCCCACTACACAATAGCCTGCACGAGCTCCAGAGACCCATGGAGAGCCTCTGGTGCTGGGTCAGGGTGAGGGAGGAGGTGCAAACAGTGGGGTAGGGACTGGGGGGCTGGATGTGGTCTGCTGGGTGCCTCAGTGCTCCTGTGTGAGCAGGATGTGGTGGGGGACAGGGGGTGGCCAGGGCAGTGATGTGAGCAGGCGGTGGGGCAGCAGTGGTGCTGAGCAGCCCCAGGAGGGGTGCAGATGGGGCAGAGGAGGCAGAGAGGAGGGGCAGGCATCACCTTCACTGCTCTGCTGTGTCCTGGGTCAAGCAGAGCGGTTTCTTATGCACTGATATGGCTCAAAGAAAGATGCAGGAGAAAGGAAAGAAAGGATGGAAAAGGCAGGCTAGGAGGCGTGAAACCCCGTGGTGCCTGGGCACCTAGCTGGGGCTGTGGCATCCTCACCATCTCCCCCATCACTTTTCTAGTGAAAAGGTGTGCTTTTTCTCATTATCAGTGCAGCATGAAATGATGCAATGAAGCAGGGCTGGACGTTCAGCTGGAAGGAGCACACCTCGCTCCTGTGCCCGCTGCAGGCACCGTGGGAGAGGGGCAGGGCTCGGGGCTGGCTCCTGAGCAGCACCCAGATGTCATTACCTGCAGTTATCACGGCAGCTTTTCACAGAATCAAAGGCTTCTCCTGGTAAGTACACTGCTGTTGATTTGGTGTCATTAGGCTGTGTTTCAGATGAACTCATTTTAAAGCAGCCCAGGAAGGTTTTGATATTCTTCCTGAGGAGGCACCGAGGTAGTGAAGGGGCTTGCTGACTCAGCGAATTTCTGCTCTCTGCTTTAATCCAGCACACAGATAAATTATAGAAGGCCTTTGAAATATCTCTCGTCCCTGCTAATTGATATGCCTCTCAGATGGCTCTGTGCTTGAGTTTAGCTAACAAGCTGCTACAACCAAGCTCCCCCGCACGAAGGCAGGGCCCCTGCCCGGCAGATGCTGAGGGGAGCACGGCCGAGGGGCACAGGGATGGGACCGCAGCCGAGGCTCTGCTGGGCTGGGGCTGCAGCACCTCGGGGCAGCGTCCACTCCAAAACCATCGGCTCAAAAGTGTATTTTTTTGTCCCCCCTAAAATATTTCTGCAATTGTTTAAAAAGGGAGCTGGAAGACTGGGTGGAACATCGTGGCTGAAGTGTCCGTCCTCCCCCACGGCATCCCTGGGACGCGTGGGTCCTGCCCTCCCTTGGGGCTGGGGCTCAGAGCAAAGCCCGTCCCCACCACTCCTGCCCGACCGCTTCCAGCGAGACGTTGCTTCTTCCAACTGGACATTTTTGCATCGCTTGAGAGCACCAGGAGATTACAGAATGTCCTTTCCTCTTCAAGGTTTTTTAATTAACATTTCTATTATCGAGCTTAATTAGAACATCTCTGGCTTCCATCTGCTTTTCTCTGTTACAGCCTGCTGAAGACACTTTGGTATGACACGATGCATCATATCATGAGGAATAATAAATGAACAGCATTGTGCTCAGATTACACAGCTTGAGCTGAAAGATCAGGCCGTGAGGTCGAGAGGTGACCGCTCATTCTTTTAGCTCCTGGCTTATTTCTGGGTTAGAGTAAAGCTGTGATTGTGTCTGATACTGAAATTATGTGTGCTGTGAGTATTGAGCCAACCAGGCGCTGTGAGGAGAGATGTGAGAGGCGCTCAGTTGTCCTCTCACTGCTTGTCTGGACTTCAGACGTGCATGAATCTCATCGATTTCGGAATGTTTTTGCTAGCAACATCCATGGGTTGCATTTACACTGGGAAATCTGGTGTTTTCTTCTGCAGCAGCATGGTCTGCTGGTGCAGGAATTTATATTTATGTTCTTGTAAAATGTGATGGTTAGATAATGTGGCCTTCCTTTGTTGGAGATGGATTTCTGTGTTTGTTTACAGCACGTGAGCGTGCCTGTATGTAAGCACTGACTCTAATGGCCCCTAAGTAAGCATTTCCTAATTCCTTGCAGCTTGCTGCCAGGGCCCATTATTTGATACATTGGGTTTAATTGATGATCTCTCACACAAAGTGGTTTTTCTCCCTTGCAAGCCATAAGTTGTGTATCTCTGTTCACTTGCAGAATCTCTCAGCCAAGACAAACGACCCGAGGCGAGGAGGGCAGGCTGTGGTTTTACTGCCCGATGCCTCCTGCCTGGAGGGGGATTGGGGTCCCGCTGCTCCCCTTGGTGACACCGGGGACATCCCCCTGGGACATTGAGCTGACCGTGGCTGGCATGGCAGCTACTCAAACCACCGCTTCTCCTGCTCTGAATATTGTGCTGTCAAACATCTACATGTTGAGATTGTCTCCCGATAATTCCCTTTGTTTGTATCTTCAGCAGTTGTGTATCTTTTGCATAATTTGTTATAGCAGTAGCAATAATCTATACGGGTAAGGAGTTCTCCTATCATTAGGGATCATCCTGCAAGGCAAATGAAACGACACCCCACGGAGGTGAGCTGAAACCCAAGCTGCAGATGAAGGATTTACTGTGGGCTGCCAGAACTTCCCGGAACGAACCAAACCCACGCTTCCTGGGCACGAGGGAGAGCTAGGGTTGGGGTCTGGGTTTCACATCTGCATCTAATAACTGATTTTTATCATGAGCTGTGAAATAGCCAGCTGGGGAGGTAGGCAGCGTCTGCCTGGAGCTGCTGGTGGGATCTTTGGCCTGAAACACATCTCCTGCAGGTTATCCCACTGGGTTATCCCTGCCATGCCTGTAATTCACACCAGGATTTCTGAGCCCAACACTGCGCTGCCCGCCCGCTGGGTGCATGCGTCCTCTCCCGTGGTACATGGAGCTGGGCAAGAGGAGAGGAGGATTTTGGTTGCGAGGTCTTTGCCTCTGCAAAACCACTTGTGTGACAACGAGGCAAAGGGCAGGGCTGGGCAGTCAAGCCGCCCAGTAGTTTGGGGGGAGCGGGTGGGAGGCTGGTGCTCTGCTCTGCGCCGTGCTCCACACACGTGTTTCAGCCCTCTGCCTGTGCTCTGGCACCAGGAGAAACCTAGGGAGGTATTTCTGTTCTCTGTGGCAGAAATTAATGCGCTTAGCAGCGACATCGAGTATTCCGTACAGCAAGACAAGGGAAGCACCTTTACACAAGATAAAGCTGTAGCAATAGATGACAAAGATAAGCACAGCGCAGAAGATATTTCTTATTAAGCAGTTGGCCCGCATGATTTGTTTCCTGCATTAGTGATGACGCATGGCTCCTATTCACATTAATAGGCAACCATAAAGTATTTTTGTCAGCTGAGTTTTACCCGGAGTTAAATAAAATATTATAGTTTATGACAGATTTAACAACAGGCTTCAACTTTACAGCATCCTGTTGCTCTTCCATAGCAGACTGAACATATGCTTTTTTTAAACCGCCTCTAACATATTGCATAAGCAATCACATTGTTGTGATAGCGTGACTTTTTAGCTTGATTACACTACAAGATGAGCTTTTAAGCTTTTATGAGAATGCCATAAAAGTCAGCGGCGAGATGAAACGCCGACACAGAAAGCGAATGCCGGTCCTTGCTGGATGTTACCGGGGACCAGCTGTGTGCTGCTAAGCTCACCACGGCCGTGTTGGATGCGGGGCATGGGGCCCGGCGTGGAGCATCGCTGCCGTGCTGCTGGTGGGTGCAGGGGCTAGGAGGAGAGCTGCACGATGCTCACACCACGGGGTCACGCTGCTGGCAGGCTGGCTTTTGCTCGGCCTCTCGCAGGGCTTGGTAGGAAAGAAAAATTACAGCCCCTGGATGAGGCTGTCAGGGGAGCGGGGATAAATTAGCCAGCGTTCGCTTCTGGACTTGAATCTGTAAGGTGAACGAATATTCTTCAGTTCTGTGTTTGAACTGCCTACAAAGGGCTCAATGTGTCATCTAAAGAGGCCACAGGTGTGAGCCCTGTGCCACGGGGGCACAGCTCTCCCCTGGGAGCTCTCGGGGCAAGGCACCGTCCCCAGGTGGCATTGTAGTGTCAGGATTTCCCTAACGATGTCTGTAGCTGCACGAAGTACCCAGGACATAATTAAAGCACAGATAAATAGCGTGCAAGGAGAGAAACATTGCCATGTGCTGTTTGCTGTGCCGTTGTTTTCCCAAATTTCAGAAACATGCCCTACAGACTGTTTTGATGGGAGCCCCGAACCGCTCTTTCCCTCTGTGCCAGGGCCAACATTGTTCTGCCTTTTCACTCCTCAGAAGCCTTCAAATATGTCAAAATCACATTGATGAATTGCTGCAAAATTTTGAAGCCCGGCGTAAATTGCGGTTAACACACTTCCTATTAATGTTTCCTACCCTCGCATTTCAAGTGGAACATTAAAGTTTATGGAGTTCAGAAACAAACTGTTTAATTGCTGGACACAGGATATATTTTGATCTCTTTCAAGAAAAGAAAATGAGTGAAAGCTCTGCTTCATTTGCAATTGAAATTAATAAGATCAAAGCAAAAATTGGCATATTTAAGCAGCATTAATTCAAAGGAACATTGCTAACAGCTTCTGCTCCCTCCATTTAGAATATTCCTTTCAAAATATTTAAGGAGCATTAGGCATTTTATTTTTTTAACATTCTCTCTTCTGATATTATTTATTGGTATTGTATGATTCCAGGATCCTGAGACACAGGAAATAGTAACACGCAATAGTAACAAACAGCAATGGCTAAAAGAAAAGAGGTTGATGGTTGGATGATAAGGTAAAAAAAGAAGAAAAAAAAAAGTTAAGTCTTGAAAAAGAAAGGAAAGATCCTAATCCTTCCTAATGATCTGGAATCACAACAGAAATTATCTAAAATGTACTAAAAAAATCAAACTAACCAAAGATATGACACTAAATATTAGAGCAGTAATATAAATCAAGGGGAACAGAAATCCTCAGCAGCAGAGTTACTGATGTTACTGATGTAGGGACTTTTCAGGAAAGCTAAAATGAAGCTTGGGCTGGAGGGAAGGTGCATGCAATAATGAAGGAAACATTTTAAGTAAACAAGAAGAGAGGAAAATGAGAAAAAAAAAAAAGACAAGAGCTCATTTATTGGTAAGAATTGTTTCAAATGAGAGTGGATAAAGTGATTCTGTGGAGTAACACAGCAACCTGCTCTGTGCCTCAGGGTGGGTTTGGAGGTGGGTGAAAGAATCCACATTTATCACCCTCCGATGGCTAAGGGAGAATCAAATCAGTAGAAGGGACTTTATCTTCCCAGAGATAAGTAAGACAAAAAAGTCGCAGCAATAATGGCAAGTCAATAATACTCCAGAGCATAGTAGTCAAATGATTTATTTACCTCGCAGTAAGCTGATCAATGGGAGATAATGATATTTTGAGTGTTTGGGTAAGCAAGGAGAAGAGCATTATAAAAATTGGTGTCTTTGAAAAAAAAACACCACCATGAACAGAACACTTGTAAGTCACTTCACTTTAAATTACTGCATATTTGAACGAATTAAAAGGTCAGCTGGAGCTATGTTGTTAATGGAGAGACTGAGCTTTGAATTTCAAAGGGACAAACTGAAGAATTCAGTGGGTTTGCTAGTAAAGTTAGGTGGCTTGAAGAACTCATCTGAATGCGGATAAAAAACAAAGGTTTGAGTCCACAGTGCCAAAATTATGTGAAATTGGGTCCCAAGGTAACAAATGCAAATCTACCCAAGAAAGGGATTAGGGATAAGCAGCATCTTCAGTGAATGAAGGGAAGAGCCAGTGATCAAACCCAGCGGTTCTGAGGTCAGGAAACTCGGAGAGAAATGACAAGTTCCTCGAGACAGGCTCAGCCGCATCTCACAAGGGATAGAAAACACTAAGTGCTGATATAAATAAAAAAGTCATTAACATAAAAAGGAATAAAGGAAGAAGTGGAGATTCTGTGTGCGGAGGGTGGACAGAATTTAAAGGTAATTCGCACATTGCCCCAAACAAAGTATATATATTATCTTCGTTTTCAATAAGGATGATTTATGTTAAACATAGGGACTAAGGCAATAAAACAGTTGCTACTGTACCAGATGGGATATTATGACTTAAATTGGAGAAGATGGATAATAATGAAAAGCCATAATATGACCAAGGAGATGAATAATTGCCTAAAGGAGAGATGAAAAACATAGTGTTAGTGGGAGTTGTAGGCTGGAGGGAGTTGCCAGTGGATTTTCTGAAAGACAAGAGTAGGGACCAATTTTATTTAATATTTTCATTAGCAATGTCAGAACAAAACCCAGAAATACGCCAAGGGAATGTGTCGGTAATGCTGAACTGGGAAGTATCAGTACAGCTCTTGTAAGAGAGGAAGAGATGGATGATCTTCAGCACTGGAATAGCAGAAATGGGACAAAACATACTAGCATCTTAAGAAGTAATAAGAAACCCAGACTTAAACTAGAAATCCATCAACCAGGGGGATAAAATGGACATACTGGTAGACCACAAAATAGGCAGGGGCTGGGGCTGGGGAGGCATGTCAGCCCCATGCCTGGGGAGCCCCCTGAGCCTAACATCCCCCCTGTGCCCTCCAGGCACAGAGCTCTGTTGGTGCCGGGCAGCCCCCAGCCCGGGTGCTTACCAGCTCCTCTGCTGGGAGCTTTTCCTCGTGCTTCGTGCTGGGAAACATCAGCTCGCCTAATGGCTTGATGTTTGTCTTACATAGAATATTGATCTTTATTCTCCGTGTTTCCTCAGGTGGGTGACTAGCAGCTTTCCAAACTGGGTAGCATTTATTCTCCTTATCTCCACAAGCCTCCGTGTCTCTTATCCTCACCACAAATTAGAGCTTTCTCTCCTACCCTCATGTGGTCATTTGTTATACCGGCCAGTCCTTGTCCCTCATCTGTCCTGAGGATCCGGAGGGCATCGGGCACTGAATCTGGTGCTGGAGTTTCATGCTAGACACAGCTCTGAAATGGGGCAAATTCCTGCTCTTTGCAGAGGCTCTCAGGAGTGAGTGATGTGGCTGCCAAATCTCCCTCAGCCTTACACAGCTGAGTACAGCACAGCTGGAAGGACTTACTCTGCATGGTCTAGTCAGGGTTTTTCTTTTCCTTGTCCAACACAAAAATTCACCTCTGCACTTTTTTTTCATATATTTAAGTACGGAAGCAGAATCTGGTGAAGAGAAATCTGTTGATTTCTGGTGGCTTTATTGCAGCTGCAGGTACCCTCCTGCGAGCAGGCTCACAACACGTGCTTGGTGTTTGGTTAAGAAGCTTTTCTGCAGCTACTGTGTGCCTCTACTTGCGAGGTAATTACCAAGCACTGCACTCACTCAGTGTCTCAGTTATCTTTCCACTTGTGTGAATTAGCAAGGAAATCTATGAACAGTAATTGCTGACTTCATCACCTTCTACCCATGGGTTCCAGCCCGGTCTGAGAGGTTATGGCAGGATTAGCACCCCTTTGGCTTCTGTTGTGGGTTGGGAAGAGGCAACGTCTGTCACCACGGGTGGCACTGCTGGCCCTAGAAATAAAGATGCCCACGTCCCATATCCCCTGACACAGGCTGAGCTCGACCCATCGGTGCTGCCTGCTGAAGATGGCAGCGGGTCCCCTGCGGGTGCTGTGGCCGTGGGGCAGATCTCTGTGCACAGGGCCTGCCAAAAGGCACCCGGTGCCTCCCCCCACCCTGCACAACCTCACTTTCAAGGTGCTGTGTCAGCAGCCACAAGCCTGGCATCCTCATGGTGCTGCTGGCTGCAGGCAGAGCCACCAGGCAGGAGCTGGGGTGGATCCCACCATGGCACCCCCAGCATTCATATTTTTAGTGAAAATTGGGGTGCGCTCAGCTGCGGCGCTGGGCCTGGCATGGCCGGAGCTGCTCTGTGCAGGCCCAGCAACGCCACCCTCACCACGGCAGTGGCAAAGCTGGCCGGAAAACTTCATTAACAATCACAGGTGAAAACTCTGATTAAAGAAATACGATCTCCAGCAAGGGCGGTGTGAGGAGCAGCCACAGGTTCTGGAACAATAACAAATGCAAAACAGGGTCCCCAAAGAAAACGCCTGAAACGATAATCCTGCCTGGTACACATTCTTTGTAGGGATTTGAAAGTAGGTCTGGGTTTTGTTGATATGACAATATCAATCAATCTAATTAGATCTTTTTGCATAATCACATAACATTTGCATAAAAAGTATAGCCAGCCCAGGAGACAGCTAAGAAAAACAAGGGCTGAGGGAAAAACAAAAACTTTTGAATTATAGCTATTTTTTAAAGACTGAGTCAGCTATGCCGGAAAAACTTTTACAAGTTGCAAAACCTGAGTGTCTGGAGTCTAGATCTGAAAGAATGAAGAACAGAAAGTGCCTTTTAAGAATTCAAATAGGAAGAGAAGTCCTGAAAACTTCAAAAGCCTCTCCGTGCTCCTGCGGAAGGACCTAGCTGAGCAATTTCTGGCAGCACGCTTGCATATTGAAAAATGCGAATTTAATTAGGATTTTTAGCCTGATCTTTCAAATTCTCTGAAGAAGTCAGGGGAAAACTCTGTTGGATGGAAGCAGAGAGCCTGTGCTGGGCTTTTCTTTGCCTTTTGTGCTGTGCCGACACGCAGGCCGGAGGGGCGCTAGCAGCAGCCCACCTTGCCACATCGCTTCCCCCGGTGCCCTCCAGCCTTGCAGATCTTGCCGTGTTGTTGGGAAAACACCTGGGGGATTCTCAGAAACCTCCTGAAGCCCCGCACGCTGCTGGAAGTCGCTCTGCAGGCACACAGAGAGCTGGGTGATGGCACCGAAACCTTTGCAGGCCGGTGTTCAAGCATAAATATGTGCTTCTCAAATAGTGGCTTTTGTTAAGAGAAAAATCTAATTCGTTTTCCTTAAGAGTGTGTGTATTTGGCAAGTGACCTAGATTTTGATTAATGAAGTGAATAGCACATTTTTATTTTAGCTGGAAGCTACTGAGTTATTTTTGTTTTCCTCTTTAATCCTGAAAATGGGTTAGCCTTTAGGTGGATATACAGACTCAGAAATACCAATCTGATTGTACAATGGGGTTGCAGTTTAAGGAATTTAAGCGTTTGTATGAGTTGTTTTTTTTTCTTTTTGCCTGCACAAGGCAGATAATTTGTGACAAAAGGACCAGAGACAGAGGCTGGCCTGCACATGCACCAACATCTGCTGGGGGCTTCCAGGTGGGACTGCTGTGCTGTGGCCCCGTGTGGGCCGGTGGCAGGCGGGCGGTATGAGGGGGGGCTGAGCCCCATCGCACACCTCTGGGCACGCAGCTTCGGCCTCCCTGCAGTCACAGCAGCGAGGCGGGGAGATGGTGCTGGCAGGGACCACCTGGGCATGAGGGTGTTGAGTTCCTAACCGAGCAAACAGCAGCGAGTGAACCGCCAGAGCCACCAGGCCGCAGGGCCCGCAGGCTCGCCGTCCGCCAGGCAGCCACCCCCGGGTGCCTTTCTGCACCTATCCTCTCCGGCCCACCCCGACTGCACGGAGCTTTGGGCTCAGCAGCTCGGCACACGGTTCTCTGCCACGGGGGACACGATCCCCTGCTCGAGCACGTCCCCCGTGAGGGCCTGAAAAGGCTCTAAAAAGCAACAGGCTGAGGACAGCTGATGGCAGCGAGTCTGTGATACAGGCACCAAAAGGTGCCTTTAAGTACCACGGGGAAGTTCTTTATTCTGACTTTTTCCACGATGGGATTGAATCCCGCACAGTTACTGTTCACGGCTGGAAATAAAGGGTGCTGGGGGAGGCTGCAGTGCCAGCTCGGTACAGATCAAGGGCGATGTTTGCTTGGTAACCTAACTCAGGAGAATTAAACAGCTGCTGACTTCTTTTTTCATTTTCATAAAAAAGCAAGGGAGGTGATGGCATGTTCTGATATTGGAGGGAATTGTAAAGGTCTCCAGCTATAGCTGCGCGGAGGCTGGGGATGCTGCGTGCAACACACACAGTGTCCCCTGAGAGCCTGGGACGGGCAGCAGCGATGGGGCTGAGGGACAGCCCTGAGGGCTGGGAGCCCCTGGCAAGGGCATCTGACAGAGTCGAGGGCTTGATCCTAGGAAGACCCCAAAAAAAGTGTGGAGGGCAAAAGCAGCACCTGCTCCCCAAGGCCCCACATTAGCCTTCTGCTTGCCTTGGTGCACAGCGTATGGGGCTGGCAGCAGCAACAGCAACCCCAAACCCCCAGCACGGGGCAGCTCAGTGTGTGTGGTGCTCCTGGCTTCCAATCATCCTGAGCTGCCCCACCTGGGCCCCACCATCAGCCCCACCTGGGGTCCCACCCCCTCGCCCATGGGCTCCATTTAAGCTGCAGCCTGGGCCCCACACCTGTTTGGAGACCTGCTGTAGGGTGCCTGCACTCTGATGGAGCCCAGAGCTGCATGGCCTTGTCTTTTTGCTGCCCTGGGCTCCAGACCTGGTTCTTCACCTTGCCTTGGCTGCTGATGCCCTAGGGCTGCCAGCCCTCGTGGTGCTGTTGGGTGTACAGGTTGGTGAGAGCCCTGCTTGTGCTGTGGTCACTACAAGCCCCTGGTTCCTGACCCTGTTCTGTCTGAGGTGTGTTTCACTAAGAAGCTCTTGGTTTTTGGTTTGTTGTTTGTCCAACTGATAGCCTGAATGCTCTTGTACATGGTAATGAAAGATGGTGAAGAAAAAAGCATTTGGTCTTTTTGGGAAATTTCTGTCAGCTCTCATGAACTCTTTGCTGCAAAAGCATACTTGTATTTTGGCATCTTTCTGCATAGCCCAATTAAACTTTTATGATAAAAGCCATCTTTCTGCAGTGCCATAAATAACTTGATGGCAGCTGTGATCCCTTGGGTGATATAAGTCTCCTTCTGGTCCCTGTGCCCCGTTGGCTTCACTGCTGATGCTCCCAGGAGCATTGCTGATGGGGAGAAAAACACTTTGGTGAGAGACAAGGCAAGGAGCCTGGGGTTGGGCTTTGGGGGTACAGTGCTGGTTTGCATATGCACAACACCCAGCTGGATTTCTATGCTGGTACAATTCTTACTGCTCCAATTCAATGGAGCTCTTGAAACCTGTCTTCTAGGTGTAAGAGACCTCCAGGGCTTGACGCAACCAAACCCCTCTACTTGGAGGGGGCACTGCTCCTTGCCATGGTGCTCAGCCTGCTCCTGGTGGTGAGGGTTTTGCCTGGGGCTGCAAATAGCCGTGGCAGCTGCTTTTGTTGCAAGGATTTCATTAGGACCTGTTTTCCTGATAGCTTTAAAATAAAGGGACTGTGGGCTGTGCTGTGCTGGGACTGCTGTCCCCAGGTGTTGTTGCAGAGCAGCTGCTGAGCTGCCCAGGCACTGCCATGCTGCTCCTGGTGTGCTTCCTGCGGCTGGGACAGGCACGCGTGGTTTTCTCGCTCTTGTTTTTCATCTGCTGCTTTTTAGGTCCAGAAGTAGGACAGAACGCAGCTTTTCCTGACTCTGCCAGTGGGTGTTTCCAGCAGGCTGACAGCTGGGATAATTTTCCTATTACCTGTGCCTTGATGCAAATTGGAGCTGCAAGCCCAGAAGGGGCGAGGCTCCCTGGTGAGGGAGCAGCCTTTAAAGAAGACTTCTGATAGCAGGGCTGGGCTGGTGACTAGCTCATCCGCGCTCTCACTCGTCTCTGGGCCCTGGGGCAGGGGAAAACTGCGACATGAGCACTGACAGCACGCAGCACCGAGAGCTGCGGGGGTTCTTCTGAACTTCAAGACTCAGAAAATGCCTGGGAAAAAATACGCCTGTGTGCATGGAGGTGAAAAGCTTTTCCCTCCTGAGCATCCAGCATCGCTGGTGTTTTAATTGGCACTTTCTTTATGTAATGCACTTGGCACGGCACTGTCTTGCTTCCCCGTGGAGCTGGTGCTCACACAAGGACGTGGCCAGGTGGCCAATGCTGTTCTCCTGGAAAGTGTGAGTGTGGAGCTGGGATAAATCTGTGCCCAGTGTCGGTGGTCCTGTGGGGTCAGGTGCCTCTGCACAGAAATGGAGATGGGCAAATGGGCATTGCAAAGTGCTGCAAATCCCCAAATGTTCGGCTTTGGCAGTCCATCATCCAGCATTCAGGGAAATGAGCTGACTTCTGGGACTATAGATAGACCTCTTTCAGAACTATTAATAATTAACTATGCTATATTATTTACAGCATTTTTTACTCACCACACTTTAAAAATACTTGGCTGGAAATAAAAGTACTCTTGGTGTGACTAAAGGAGTACCGGAGCTGGCGTGGGTGCGTTTGCTGCAGCCCACTGAGTTTCCTGGTGGCACTTGACCTCTTTGAGCTGTGAAGTCAGTCGGGAAAGTAGCTGTCAGGTTTCAGAGCTGTGCAGTGAACTCTGGCACTCGGACTGCTCTTCAGAGGGCTTCTGCTGACTCACGTGTGATGAGGCCAGTGCACTGGCTGGGCGATGGCACTGGAGTGAGAAGCGCTTTAAAACTGCGGGTGAGCTTGGTGGTGTAGCTGGCATCTCAGTGCTTTCTGACTGCTGCTTCTACTGCTGGCTCTTCCCAGGAGACCGAATACTCAAATGAGTGTTTAATTATGGATGTTCCTACAAGGCCACGATGCAGAACTCTCCAGCCTCCAGGTGGAGGCCAGAGGCTCCAGCTTTTCAGCAGCCCCTCTGGGAGATGTGAGCAGCCAGCAGCTCGCAGCCAGGGCTGGTGGGAGGAGGCTGCCACTGCTGTTTCCAAGGGCTCTGAATATACATCACAGAGCCCACCAGCCATGTTCGGGATTTATATGGGTTCAGCAGCTCTTTCCAGAGTTCAGGAAGCAGAAATGATGTGTTCAAAGCCTTTTAAAGTGGCTTTCAGGTGGGGATTATGGCTGCTTTTCTCTGCCCTGCCAAGGGAATGCTGGATGCGGCTGCTGGTCAGGATGCTGAGCTGTTTAAGGTAAAAGCCATTTCCAGCCCTGTGCTGTGACTGCGGAGGTTGTTGTGGAGGAAGAGTTTGTCAGGCAGGAGAGGCTTTGGCTGCCTGAACTGGAGAGCTTGTCGAGCATCAGCTGCAGGAGCGTGGATCTGCCCCTCCCCAGCACAGACCCCTTCCTCTCCTGCTGGAGGGGGGGACCAGAAATCATGCGAAACCCCTCAGTGTGTGGTGAGCGTGGTGTCTGCCTCCTGGAGTGTGCTCACCGAGCTGCTGCAGGCAGCTTTTGTCATAGGCTGATGAAAGTAATTGCTGATATAGCTCACACAGTGTCACTGCTCAGCTTGCAGCGTGTAACTTACCTGGCTCCCCGTGTCTCCTGCCCGTGACGGTTCTCCTCTGCTCTGCATGCTGCGGCTCAGCTCTGCCGTGTCTCGTGCCAGGAGTTTCCTTCTTGCTGCTTTTAACCCAAATGAGGAGGGTTGAAAGGGAGAAGTAGGCCCTTTGCAATTTGACAGAGCTGCAGGTGGCAGGGGACATCTGCCAGGAGACATCCCTGTGGGGTTCTGGGTTTGATTCTGGGTTTCCTTCTCCCAGTTCCTCCCTGTGCTGCCCTGATTGCTGGTGCAGTCTGGATAGAGATAACTGGTTTTAGGTTCCTTACCTCAGTGAGTAAAGAACAAGTACCTGATAATGGAAAGGAGAGACATTTTGGTCACAACAGGCTGCTTCTGCACCCCAGGTTGTACAAAAAGCCACCCACGGAGGACCTGAGGGCCCCTAGAGCATCTTTGCTTTCCAGGTTGGGGGACTTGTATCTGGAAACGCTTCCTTCAGCCTCATTTTTAGGCATACAAAATTCATGTCCTTTCAGCTTGCTACGTAATGTAATTCCAGCTGTCTTCAAAGAGACTTTAGCTGTAATGGAAATGAGGAAATAAATTGCCAATTTTATGCATTTTGTTTTTTATTACTGCCAAAGACTAGATGGAATAACTTGTATCATGACATTACCCATATGCTGTGTGGTCACTGCTGACCTCAAGTCTATGTAGATAATAGCTGTTATAAAATTCCAAAAGTACTTTATAGCCTTAATATTATATTCCTCTAACAGGAATATTTCAAACTTCACAGTAATAAGTGTTTGGTTTTAAGTATTACTTTCTTTAATAGCAAATGTTTTATAACAAAGGTCCTGGATGAAGCTACACTGTTGAGGAAGTGCTGGTACATGAATTTCCACAGAAGACCTTTAGGGTATTCTTTCTCTTTTAAAAAAGTCGTTCCAGGGAGCTGAAATCTTATTTTAGACAGCAAGTAGAGGAGTGACCCTGCAGCAGATGGCACAAGAACACACTGCCTGCTGCTGAAGATTTACAGTGCATCCAAAGCACAGCACCAGAAAATGTTTGTAGCTGCCTCTGATTTAAGCTTGATGTGCTGTCTCTGAACTTTTCTAGACTTCAGTGCTTTTTGTTCACAGCATTTGAAACAAATAGCTGTAATAATCTCTCATGAAGGAGACAGTAGAACAGCCACAGGGCATTTAGGTGGGCTGGAGAAATGGTCATTAACGTTAAAGGTCCTTGGTGTTAAACGAGGCCTTCAATCTATATTTCTTGAACCCAGGTGTGACCTGACAGACTTACCATCGGGTTTCTGCTTTGTGGGGGCAGAAGGAAGGAGGCTGGGTCTTTTCTTTTTGCCTCCTTACTTCTCCCCCCAGAATGCTACCGAATGCAGTGCAGGGCAGAGGCAGTGGTCAGTGTGCCAAATGAGGGGATTTCAGTAAGGTCAGTGGTCTCCAGCCCTGGTCTGCGAGTGCCCAGCCCTGCTCGGGCTTGGTCGGTGCCAAGCACCACACGCTGCCCTGGTGCTTCCCCTGGTGTCTGGAGTAGGGAGGGAGCGGCCGAGGTGAAGAACAGTCCTGGTGTGAGATGGTTTGATTGCTGGATGCACTTATAAGAGTGGTCTAGCAAAGCAGACCCACAACCGAGAAGATTGTTTTATTTTTAGCTATTACAAAGTCCTGAAGGCAGCGGGGGGCCGAGCACTCTGCCTGCAGTCCAGGAGCATGTTCACCCTCCCTGCGCAATGATATCACGTTTCCTCATATTAGCTTATGTTTGATGTGCTCTTCACAGAAATGCTCGTGGTGCTTTAGTGAGAAATGTGTTCGGACAAGCTGCAGTGCAGAGGTGCAGTGGCACCGTGTGTGCACGTGAGCGAGCTTCACCTGGGCCAAGGGAGCGCTGGGGCTGTGTTGTGCAGCTGGCACCTGAGACCTGCCAGCTGCTCTGATTTCTTTCAGGTATTCTGAAAGTTTTACCCAGAGTTCTTTTCTATTAATAAAAAGGGAGGGGAATACGTGGCAGGAGGTTAAATGTTTCAAATCACAGCCAAAGTGGTATGAAAAATTCCCTGTGTTGCTGAAAGGTAACACCATTTCTGCAGAGAGTCACTGCAGTCGCTAACCTATTTGAGCTCAGATATTTGCAATCATATTTTTTTAATTAAAAAAACTAAGCTGAGAGGCTTACATGACTTAGGAAAAAAAAGCACTAGAGCTAGAGTATTAAGTCATTATTAAAAAAAAAATGAAGTATCGGTTAGAACTGAGAAGTCTGGTGGGGAAGAAGAAAGGGTGATGATATATATAACACATTTTTTTTGAAGAAAAATAATATTAAAAGCACCCTTGTTGTCATCACTCCAGCCTAATTGTTTTCAAGTGCATGTGTTTTTGATTTAGCTGTTTACATCTCTCTTTTTTGGGCAGATTTAGCCCTGTGCCATGAAAACACACCGGGCACTGCCCTCCTGCCCCCAGCAGCACCACTCAAACCAGCTCCAGCGCTGGGGCACAGGGCACATCGCTCCCTGCTCTGCCTGCACCGGTGGGGTGAGGTCCCTGCTGGGAAATAAGGAATAAGCTGCTGGGAGTACACTGGGGACTGTTTGATAATTTGTCAGCTGGTGGTGGCCAAGGCTGTCCTGCCCGGCTGGCCACAAAGATGTGCTGAGAACCTGCCTGCTGCTGCTCCGGGAGTGTCCTGTGGTCAATGAATGCACAGCTGCAACCTGGACTCTTTTTCTTCCTGTTGCTCCCCCTTTTAAGGAGGAAGACTACATCTTCCATTTTGCAATGTAGATATTTTATTGACTCAGGAGCCAGTGCTGGGAATAGCCAACGTCTGTATGTGTACATCATACACCTTGGTGTATTCCCACATGAGATTCCCACAGGAGGAATTTTGTGATGTAGAAAAATGGAGTATAAAATAGACTGGGAGCTCAGCAGAGTTGAGCCTAAACAAGCTGCTCTACGGGTAGGTGGCCGAAACATTCAGTTCAGTCAAGCTTATGTTAGCCCTTGCTGTTTGGGTTAGTACACTGTGATGTCCACATGTATGTGTTCCTTAAGATGTGTACATGCACATTGGGATCGGCAGCAGCGCCTCGCTGCAGTGCTTATGGTCCTCACCGGTACATGTCGTACCTGGCATCCCTCCTGACGCTCCCCGTGCCCCTCTCCTGCCTCTCTGAGCACAGAACAGTTTGTCCCCAGGGCTGCCTCTCGCTCTTGCTCTGTCCGCATGCTTTTAGGGCACTTTCTCCAGCAAGCTCTTCTCCAGCTGCTTCCTGCACTGTCTGTGGGTTCTCCTCATCCGGTTGAAATGAGGGCACTGAGGAGCTAAATGCTACTTGTCTCTACCCTGTAGAGAGTAAAATTGCCTTTTTCGTGTTTGTTGCTTCTCTCTTCTTGTTGTCTTTGAGAGCCCTTGGTAAGGCACGATGTCTTAACCTTGGGAAAGAAATGGGCTCAGGAAATGAAAGGTCTTCCCAGCAGAGGCCAGGGTCCCCGTGTGCAAGGACAGGTACCTGCGGCTTCAGGCTGTGACAGCAGAGCCTCAGGGTGATTAATTCTGTGGGAAAGATTAACAAAACCTTTTACAAAATATTTATAGAGAAGAACAGGATTTTAAAATCATGTTCCCTTTCTCTACAGATGGAAAAGGTTTCAGAGAAGAATACAGGATGAAAAGCAATGGATTTAAAATAATACAGTAGGTTTCAGGAATAGGGATAAGGAAGCAATTCCCTCTGGGGGTGGCGAGGCCCTGCCCAGGCTGCCCCAGGAGCTGTGGCTGCCCCATCCCTGGCAGTGCCCAAGGCCAGGCTGGATGGGGCTGGGGGCAGCCGGGGCTGGGGGCAGGGGGCCCTGCTCATGGCAGGGGCTGGAGCCAGGTGGGCTCTGAGCTCCCTTCCAACCCAAACCATCTGTATCTTTATTTTTCAAAAAACAGCCAGTTATTTGGCCTCTGCCCAGAGCAGGGCAATTGCCGTAACTAACCACGTGGAGCACTCAATCAGAAGACGTGTTCCAGGTTTGTGCTACAGGCAGTGAGGCACTGGTATTGGTGTCACAGATTCAGGGCAATGAATTTGCATTTTCCTGGTCTTCGTAAATACAAAAGAAAAATAAGGAAAAAGAAAGAGGGGAAAAGAAACCAAGCAGGGTGTGGAAGCAGGCTGAGGCCCATGTTACCTGCAGCACTGCAGTGACACCGTGGGAAGGCAGCGTCACTGGAGCCTCTCCTCCCAGCTGGAGGAAGACCCAACTGATGCCACGTTAGGTTCTGAGGTTTTGGGCTCTAACAGGACATGCAACTGTGATGCTAAAACTAATCCTCTCCAGCTGTCCTTCAGCTGGTGTCACTACCTGCTAACTACCATGAGAGCTTGCAGGGAGCAGGGCAACCTAGTGCTTTTTCCCTCTCCCAATTAAATTAACATCTTTGACATCTCAGCTTTTGGCAGGGGTTTTTGGTCTCATGATTTTTGTTTACTGTGTGCTATTGCAGTACAGCTCAGCTGCTGCTTTTCCAATCAAACTTCCAGCTCACTGTTAAATTTGACTTTATTTTTTAGGGGGTGTCTGTGGGTGAGCTCCCAGCTGGTGGCTCTGTGGGCAGGTGGGGGCTCAGGCCCCGCATTTCTATGGGGCAGGAACTGTGAGACCCAGTGGGGATGCTGCGGGGGCTTTGGAAGCTCGGGGAGCTGCTGGGAGGCTCTGGGCTCCTTCTGAGAGCCTGCACAGGGGAGAACCTGGCTTACCCTGCTCTGCCCGAAGTCCTCCTGCAAAGCCCGTGTCTAGTCACAGCCCTGCTGTCTCAGTAGTCCCTGGGGACACTTCTTAATTTCTGTTTGATTTTGGTTTTAGGCTGGAGCCCTGCCACAGCTGCTGAAATTACATATTTGGAAAGTGCAGCAGGAAAAATTGACTTTGAGCGTTTGAGAGGGAAGCAGATGCATCTCCTTCATTAAGGAAAGAGATGATGCAAAGGTGGGTAATACATTTAAATAACAATTGAAAGGAAGCACCGCCAAAACAGCGGGAGACCTTTGGGTAAAATTATACATGGAAAAATGCTTCCTGCCCGAAAGCGCAGATCTGAGTGAGTGGTCAGGGCTGGGTGCTGCAGGCAGCCCAAGGGCACCAGGCAGCTTAACCCCCAGAAATAACTTCTGCATATAGATTTTTCAGTTCTATATTGTTCCATTGAAGTTAATGATAATCGAGAATTTCTTTTTTCTGCTTAATGTACATTGGCCTCTCCACTCATTAAGCCCAAAATCACACCACATCATTTAAAATTGTATCCAGAAATGATTTCCTCTCTCTGCTAAAGCCTCTGCTGAATGTCCACTATGTAGATCTGAAATTCAATTACCTCTCCCTGGCAGCTGGGGAGATGAGGGCTGGAGAGAGAGGAAGCATTTTGTTCAAATTTATTGTGGAGCTAAATCAATCTCCATATGAAAAGACTTATATCTTAGTTGATGTAGGCTGTTTTCAGCCCAGTATCAATAAATTGTAGGTCAATAAACGGAAAGCACCGAGCTGCCTTTTGGCCAAGCTCTGCCTTCTCCGAGCCCTCCATTTCTGGTGTTCAGCTCCATTGTTGCATAGGTTCAATTTTTTCTTTCTTGGCCTGAAATATCTCACCCACCAGTGCTGAGCGAGCAGTTCTGTTTCTGGTACCTGTGTCTGCTTTAAGGGAGGGGCTCAGGAATTCAAGGCTGTGCTTGTGGATGATGGAGCAAGCACAGGGAAGGTGAGAAGTGGCTGTGCATGGTCACTGCTGCTGGGGACATGTGTGCTGCTCCCAGTGCTGGCACTGAAGCTCAAGCCTTTGCCACAGGGACCCCCCAGGGGTACACAACCCAGGGGTTTGGGAGTGCTCAGCCTGTGAGGGGCCTGCTCCTGCACCCTCCTACATGCACAGATGAACAAAGACACGTTCAGGCAAGCAGTGCCACGCTGACATCTGTTTCTCTGTAATAATCCTGTGCTATGTAATAATAAACCCACAGCACTCCAAATCCACCAGGAAGGAAGCCCTTATTAATGCAGACAAGTGCACGGTCGTTGCCTTGCTCCTCTCTGCAGAACTTTAAGTGTTTTGAAGCCTGTCTCGTCAGCTGTCGAGGAGCAGACAGGTTGGCATCCCTCGGCTTTCTGGCAGCGAGGCAGGGCAGCTCCTCCGCCGAGCACAGCCCCCGGCAGAACCTGGTGGGGATGTAGGGCTTTAACCTGGGCCAGCTGCTCAGCTAGCCTGAACTAGCGGGACACTTCAGTGTGTCAGCAGTGAGGTTTTGGAGTGTCTCCTGCTTTGTACGTGTGAAATAATGCACACACACACACACACACAAGTCTGCTCAATCTAGTGAATAATTTATCATGGGCACTTCAAGCGTAGGGCCAGCCCCCCCTCTCCATCCCCACTTCAAACTTCTGCCACCCCTGGGACATGGAACAGCTCAAACAGGTCTCTCCTTTAAGAGGACATTTTTGATTATTTTTATTTTATTTTATTATTATTTTTTTTATTTTGGATATTTTTTAAGGTGCTGGTGTCACCAAAAGTGCTGGGGAGCAGCTGGGCTTGGGGTGAGCTCTGGCTGCCTGCCCAGCACGGAGGTGTTGGTACCTGTGGAAGTTGCTGAAGTTTTAATGTAATTAATTTAATTAGTCATTAAATACTGCCCTGTGAAGGGGAAGAGCCATTCCAGGGTTCTCTATTTTTTATTTTTTTTTTCTCCTGAAGGATTCAGAAACATTTGTCTGTAAAACTGCTCTGAATCATGAAATCTGAATCCTCCATCTGACCAGAAGTCTGGGGCTCCTTTAACAAAACAAACCCCACAGACAAATGACAAAGCACCTGGAATGGGTTTTGTTCTTTCTGGCAGAGTTTTTATTAGGAGTGCTGGAGCAGAGGCCCCTCACACCTGGCAGGACCCCACAGAGTGAGCTGTGTGCTTGTCGCTGCTTGTGCTGAGGGATCCGGCAGGAGGGAGCTGGGGAGGGGAGGTGGGGATGTGGTACTGGGGTCCTGCTGCGCCCACCTGGGTGGCAGGGGGCACCCGTCCTGCTCCCACTCGAAGCAGACACAGGGGGAGGTGGTGCTGGAGGCGGCTGTCAGCTGGAGGATGCTTTAAGAGCTGTCCTGGGTGACGGCAGAGCCCTCTGGTAGGATAAAAGCTCTGCGTGGCAGGAGCTGAGATCACAAGTGCAGCACAAATTCCACTTCTGCACGCAGGGCGTTCTCAAAATTGGGGCTTAGAGGCAGAAACGCGGATCTGCACTTCCCTTTGCAGGGCTCCCTGGGCTTATCCCATTTAACCTTAAATCAGACTGAAGAACTGTGCCTGCTGCTGCCCTGGGGCTTCATCCAGGAGCAGCCCTGGGCTGCTGCTGGCAGGAGGCGGCTCCCTGCAGAGGGACCTGGCTGTGACCTGCTGCTGGTGGCCCTGTGGCACTGCCCATTCCCTCCGAGTTTGCTTCAGGTGGGCAATGCCAAAGTGGTACCCAAGCACCCAGACCTCTTCGCCCAGCTTAACAAGGCATCCAAAAAGCACATCATGGGTTGATATCCAGGAATTAATGAACTTTTCCATGGTTTAAGCAAATAGCTACAATGCATGTGCTAAAATCTGAGGTCATTATTTTTAGTATAAGTGGAAACGGTATGGGAAAGGAAGCAATAGTGCCATAAAATTACTTTTAGGGTATTTTTAAGTTTTCCCCTTTTTATGAAAACCTGTGAATGTGCCAAAGGGCAAAGATGGAGCAACCCCAGTGTGTGCATTCAGACAATGAAGAATGGAACGGTCTGGAAATTACTGTCTGCATTATATTTCAGACAATTGCTTAATAAATTAAAGAGTTTAGAGAATAATGTAAATTATTTGGGGGGAAATAAATATCCCTTGCATGCACACTAAGCCTGTGCTAGAAAGCTGCAGCAGCACTAAGTGGATTTGTAGTGACTTTCTTCTAATGAAGTGAATTAGAGAAAAGCTGTTGAAGTCACTGGTGTTATTTTGATAAATCTGGTGTCCCTGAGAGCTTCGGGCAGGGTGATATATCGTGTGTCTGTCAGATGGCTGGCCTGGCTCACCCCAAATCGCGGGCTGATGAAGGTCCCACTGGCCAAGGCTGGTGCTGGTGGGCTGGGAAGGTGCATCGGAGCTCCTCCAGAAAGTACAGCTTTCCTGTCTGGAGGAAACCTTGGATGAAACCTTGGGTTTTGGATATAATCGTTTGTAATGCACTTATACATTAAAATACATGCCCTATCCTCTGAGGCAGTTGTGCGATCAGTGTCACCCGCTGCCCTCTGGTGTTCCCATATGTGTGCTAGGTGTGACTTTTCCTTCGCAACTCTATTTTTCCAGAGAATTCTTCTTCATCTTCGAGGATGAAAAAAATGTCTAAGAATAGAGGCCAAAGAAACAGCTAAAGGAAGTGGTTTAAAGTAGCGTTCCTGTTAGTATAACAGGGTCTGGGAAAAGCTCTTCAGCCAGACGCTAAATCTCCAGTTGAACTCGATGGGGTGAGGCCGCACAGGACTGGGGTCAGGCACTGGCTCTGATACGGGCCCTTGGGTTACTTCATGGGAGAGAGAATTTCTCACGTCCCACAGGTCATGCCAGTAAGCCTAATTTTCCTTTTCCTTATTTTTTTTTCTCACATGGACTTGAAATCCTTCATTTTTCTCAGCAAGTTGTTAATTACGGAGACTTCTGTCTCATTTTGGCCAGGTTACAGAACCCTTCATGGGGTGGCTCTCCCGTGGGCACCCCGAATAGCCATCTCTGCTGGGAGCGTCTTTCACGTGCTCAGGAGGATACCCGTGGTCTGTTCATGTGGGAAATGCTTACTGAAATCTAACAGACCTACCTAGCTGTACGTGGTGTCATTCTGTCCTGCTAATAGCAAAATGCAGGCAAGTTAAAAATGTGAACAGGGCCTGCACATATGGCTGTGTTAGTACAAAAAGACAAGCAGCCTGTAACACCTGACATGGATGCTGTTTTATTTTATTGTAGAGAAATGAAACTTTCTAAATAGAAAAGGGGATGAATCATTCTTGATGGATTTGTCGTAGTCATTTATGTTCCAATGCTTACCTTCCCCACCACGGCTGCCTCAGGTTGCATGAGGAATGTGAAGGTTTTAAATGCCGGTTTGTCATCGGCTACGTGTTTTATGTTAAAAATAGCCCTAGATGTCCTTACTATTCTGTGCAGGTGAATGGAAAATTGCAAATTCTGTGGCTGATTATGCAGATTGCTCTGGCCCGATGAGAGTTGATTGTCTCACTGCAGCAGCAGAACGGGGCAGGAAGGTTTGGAATATTGCAACGCATGAGGAAGGATCCTGGGCGCACGTTGCTGAGCGAGCATGAGAGGAGTAGGTCTGGCAGTCGCATCTCTGATTTCTGTTTCTCCTCTTAAATCGGTGATTTTTTTGACTAAGCTTGGTGAATTTACATTCCTTATTTTGCCTGTTGTGGTGACAGCGCACCTTGGGCCTGTGATTTCTGTGGGCCCCATGCACAGAGCTGAGGGCTGCGGGTACCCGCGAGGACTCTGCCCACTCCCTGTGGTGCTTCTCCAGTGGCTGCTCCATGACAGCATTCCCTCCCTGTTGGGGTAGGGCAATAGCAAACCTTCCAAACAGAGGTTGGTCGCTATTCCAGCATGTCTGGAAGTGATGTGACATCTCTGTGGCCTGAGAGTTGAGTGACAAGGGCAGATCTGCGTGTGGGCTTGTGTTGCCCGCAGGGACTGACCCGGGCACATCTGCAGATGGCAAAATGGGACCTACATGGCCTGCCTTGGCAGGGCCTGGGGAAGCTCTGAGGTGGGATAAAGGGTACAGAGGAGCACCAGCAGGTGTTGGAAGCACCACCTGGGGTTGCTGCAGAGGAAGGCACACCCCAGGCAGCTCAACATCGATGTCCATGGTGGGCGGTGAAAGAAGGGAAGAGCAACTGACGAATTAAATGGGATGGAAAATCTGATTAAGGCGTATCTTTTCATGAAATAACTTCTTCCTGGTTTCAGAAGCACGGCAGATTACAGACAGCTGCTGCAGCAAATTGTCTCAAATGCCTAAATGCAGAACCACGGGGAGGGCTGGTGCAAGGTGCACAGGGGCTGTGGGACGGGGCCGGTGCCTCCCAGGGGCACGGGGGTGTGTGGGGAGCTGCGGCACAAATGGCAAAGGCTGGAGAGGATCTGCGATGCTTTAAGCCTGCGTGACCTGCCCAATATTTGTGACCTGTGTGGCGGTGTGCTGGGCTCGGAGAGCAGCCAGCAGCTGAGCAGCGGGCACTGCCGCACGGGCACCCAGCGCAGCGCATTGCTGCGGGATGGCACTTCTCCTTACAGCCACGCACTCGGGTGGGCTCTCTCTGGACAGTCGTGCTCCACCAGGTGTTCGCTGCCATTTATTACTGTCTTTTTGATATGTGTCCTGCAATTCAGATGTGTATATAATGGGGATGATATACAGTTGTACTTCAGACTGAATGCGAGCCATCTGTCAAAAACAAAAGCTAAATTCTGTGTAATAAAAGCCACAAAATGATTGATATTTCACATTAAAGGGAGAGCTGAAAAAAGCAATTTTGTTTATGGGCAAACCTGTGTCTGGCACATTTTTCATGTCATATAAAGATGGAAATCTCACCTTATGGCTATAGATTGCAGCTATATTTCAGTCCTTATAATTGTGGACAGATATGCATGTGCTTCCACGTAGAGGGAGAATTCTCCGTGTATCATTGGTAACGAGTCCATCTGAACACACCTTTTGCTGCTTCCCGAAGGTGCAGTATTTCCCACTTGCTGCCCTGAGACGAATGTGCTTCTCCAGATAGACCAGAAATTTGATCGGTGTGTGGAACTTCTTGCTACTGTCAGCTTGCTTCTAATCAGTTCTGGGCATCTGCAGATCCAGGGGATGGAGGCTAAGGAGCAGCTGGGCTGGGGAAGGGCCGGGGCAGCAGGTTGTACATCCCCACCTTATGTCAGAGCGTGCATGTGGAGTGCTGTAGAGACAGCTCTGAGTTGTGCAAAAGCTTTAATTATTGACTACAGTGTCTTGTAAACATTTTTTACATGAAACCACAAAGCCACCATGGAGCTGTCTGAGGGGCATCCCCTCTGAAGATGTACCCACATGTCCAGGGAGCCTCGGGCTGACTTCTGCATTGAAGAGGTAGCAGTCCTGGCAGGTCCCTGCTGCTTGTTGCAGCACCCTCTGCATGTTTCTGCACCTCCTCGTAAAGGATGGCCCTGCTCTGACCCCACAGCTCTTGCTTGCCTGGTTGTAGGCTGGAGTGAGGTTTCCCTACCTGCAGCACAGGGCCAACGTGTTCATCAGACGGGAGGGGAGGGGGATGCACTCCTCCTGCCCCTCTGAGAGGGGCATCTGCTCTCCTGGCAGCCTGGCTGGGGTCAGGGCATGCTGGAGTCAGCCCTGTTTGTGGCAGGGTTGGCCTAGGTGGACCTCCAGAGGTCCCTTCCCACCTGCACTACAATATACCTTTGGTTTAAGCATGTTGCTTTCTCCTCCCTATCACCATCAGATGAAATTCTAATGGCCACGCTTGCAAAAGACAACAGCAAATATTGTTGTAGGAGTTGCATAAAATAAAAGATTAAATATTTTTTTTCCCCCAAAACAAAAAAAAAAAAGAAAAAAAAAGAAAAAGGCCAGAGATTGTAAAAATCGACATAAATTTCCGAAAGCTATATTAGGAATATATTAGAGCTGATTTGTAGCCATGAGTAGCAAGGTGAAGATTTTAAGCACGAGGGTTTTTATTTACATGTTTAGCAGTTTGAAGGCTTTTTTGATCTCTTTGTAAGTGTAAACACTGTGATGGGAAATTCAGAAACCCAGTTTGTTCTGGAAAAGATGATTCGGTCTCCAGCAGGGAACCAGCCAGGAGAAGACTGATCAGGAATGTGCTGGTACGTGAATCTGTGCAGTGGTTGTATCAGCATCAGGGTGCAAGTTAGATGTTGCTAGAATACTGCAAGTGTTTTCTAAAAAGCTTCTGTGCAGACCAAGATGGGCAAAACGTTCCTTTTGATGGCCAGTCCCACTGACTGTGCAAAAGATAAATAATTTTCCCTCCTTGGTGTCAGGGGACATGCCTTCCACGTTTTGATATTAACCCATCCCTAAATCCTTTTATTTTCTTTGCCCAGGTGTTTCAAATTTGCTTCTTGTTAATGCTTTCCAAGAAACCTAAGTCACCTGTCTTACAGTAAAGTTATGAAAGGAAACCCCAACTGTCCTGCACAGCGGCAGTATGCACGCAGCACTGCGCTGTGGCGGTCAGACTCCAGATTTGTATGCGAGCAGCTTAGCAATGGGAAAACATAAGTAGGATTTTGATGTCTTCAGTGATATTAAACAAAAGACTGTTTCCAGGTGACCTTTACCTGCTTCATAAGCAAGTCTCACCTTCTCTCACCTCTCCCCGTTCGCACAGAAACGCTGTGTTAGCAAGGCACTGCGGCCCGAGGAGCGCTTTGTGATGAGGTGTAGGGTTTGATCTCTTCAGCTTCACAAGGAGCTTGGTGAGAGAAGGTCCCAGCACAAAATGTTAACCTTACAGGAGGAAACACAAGCCCTGCTGTGCCGTGGGTGGTGCGTGGCATGCGTGTGCCTGGGTCAGGCTCACTGGTGGGACACGGCTGGGGCCCCAGCTCCTGCTGTGCACGTGGGGTCACAGTCACTGGGGCTGGGGGGACAGAGCATGGGATGTGGAAATTTCCATGGACCCCTCTACTGGGTCCATCAGGTTTGGAATCCAGCCCCTCTATTTGTTTTCAAGTATAAGTGTTTTTATTTTTTTTCCCCATGCTGACACCTCTTCTGGAGCTCACCAAGCTGAAAATCCATTTATAGTTCTTTTGCTATTGAAGTTTAAAGAGGGAAATCCTGACCTTGTTCCAGCACAACCCGTTACCTAACTGGACATGCTTTGGCAGCCAGGGTGCTGCACTTAGTGACCAGGCCAGCAGTAGGAAATCTTCCACCTCTCTTCAGGATTACAGCCTCCCAGACCATGAAGAAATTATACTTTAACTGGATAAGAATGAGGCAAAAATAATGAATGTGCCTGCAATTTATATTTAATTGAAATCCAACTGAAATTATTTCCCCATTTGTCTAGATGTGCTCTGGTCATTTTTCCAGCCATTGGGTGTTTTCTCAGTGGTGAGTCTAACACAGAACATGTTGAAGCTCAGCAGTGCTGCTCTGGCTGAATGGTTCTGCCACCAAAGACTGAAGATGTCTTTGGACTTTGTGACACTAAGCAAAAACAAAGGACATGTTTTGGGGTTTGAAGTTTTGATATGTGAAGTTTTTCACTCAGACCATATGCTTTGAGGTTTAGTTCTTTGGACATCTGTACAAAAAGCTGCATCATTTCTGGAAATCAGTTTTCAAAGTGGTTGCCTTAGTTTTGATTGAAAAAAAGCAACCCAACAAAAATCCCCAAAGCTGTGACTGCAAGATTTGTGCTAACAGTTTTATCTTCAAGGACTCTGTGGCAGATCCTACTGGGACCAGCTGATGTCTGTGGGGTGCTACACAGGGCCATTTTAATATCAAGAAGCCAGTGAAAGCGCCTGCACTCTTCTGAGATTTTGTTTAATCTCGAGGATGTTTCACACCATGTCTGTGTGCTCTCCCTGCACATTGTGATGCTCTGAGTGGTGAGAGATGGCTGCTGGGGCCCATCCTGCCAGGTACAGCTGTGCTCACAGCCTCGTTCAGGCTGCTGACCACTCGTGTACACAAGAGGCAATGCGAGGTGCACGGTGCATGTGTCCCTCCCAGGCTTCTGCTCCCGGTGTGATGCAGGGACTGATTTGACTCGCTTGATCACAGAGTGAGTTCCTAGGGGAGGATAAAACCTGTCAGAGCAGTCAAGAGACTCTGACTTACAAAGCAAACAATTGCAGTTTTAAATCTGAAATCAGGAGATTGATTGACAAGGAGGACAGTTTCCAAATGCTGACCCTGTGAGCTCCTGGCGGGGTTGTGGGCTGCCCTGGGGCTGGGTGCTGCGGTGGCGATGGCAGCTGGTGACAGCCCTGCCCTGTGCAGGATGTGCCACTGCTGTGGCTGGCCACCAGGCAGCCCCTGTGGCATCGGCTGTACTTCTAGGAAATGATGGCTTTCAGGAAAATGGAGTTTTCTGCTCCCTGGAGGCATTAAGCATGCAAATACAAAGCTGCCTCTGGGGTCTTGTAGACAGTGTTTCTGCCTGCTGTTGTTTCCCCTGTTTCTTGCTCTCAGCAGGGGAAATATGTGCACTCAGGCAGAAGCAGGGCCCTGCAAAGGCACCGTGCTCCTGTTCAAGCTTGTCACCCAGACACATTTGGAAGCAGTTGCTGCTTGAAGCCTGCAGACAAATTTGTGCATCCAGAGGGGCTATGCTGAAACCTTTTGGGAGCGCCATTGCCCGCTGCTGCTGCTCTCCTTGTGCTGGGCTGGGGACATGAGCCCCTGTCACTTCTGCTGCCACTGGTGTCCCTGTGGCACTGGTGCTGGTGAGCGGCAGTGCCATGGGCGAGGTGGATGCTCCTGAAGGCAGAACCGCTTCCTGACCATCGCACACGAGTGTGCTAAGCAGAATGGGGAGCTGCTCATGCTTCACTGTTAGAGATATGGCCATGATTTATGGGTGGAAAAAGAACACTGAACTTCCCTGTAGCTTCAGGAAAGATGTGCCTCCTTCCCCTTCAAGTGATGTAATCACCAGCTTATGGGTTTTATTAAAGTAATTCCATTTTTGAGCTGAGGAACAGCAACTTGAATAGTTTTCACTCAACTAAGAATGGAAAACGGACACAATGGGGAGAGATACTGCCAGCAAGTGTTTAATGTTAATGCTTTATTTCAGTAATAACTTCTCATTGTTACTGAAATAGTATGAAATAAGTCAAGATGAGATGATTTTTTTCGTAGCTTGAAAATGGATGACCACGGGCAATGGATTGCACAGAGCTGTGCAGTGCAGCGCGATGCTAAATGCTGCCCTGCCAAAGTTGTGTGCAATTAAGTACTTATCAAACGCTACCACAGAAGACAAATGAACTCTGTGTGCTGCTAATAACTGCTCGAGGGGAGTGAGAGAGCTCAGCTCTGGGAGCTGATGGGGCTGGAGGGGCGATGTTGGCAGCAGGCAGTGCCCCCACATGCAGCCCCCTCCTGCTGTGCCGCACAGCCGCTAGCCCAAACGTGCACAGAGTGCCGAGGGCACCTGCTAAACTGATTGCCAGCCTTCTGCATGTACCTTTATTCAGACAGAGCGAGCAACAGTCTGGGAACAGGAGGCAGTCGTGCTCTCTGCACGTCCTCTCCATCCACAAGCTTTTGCTGCCCAGCCTCCCAGAAGCGTGAGTGCAACCCCTGGCTGCGAGGGCCTGGGGCTGTGCTGAGGAAGTGGGCGCAGACATTTCGGCGAGGGAGAGGTGCCGTTCTGCCCGTGGGCTGCAGCGTGTTTTCCTGGCTCGTGCCAGACGCAGCTGAGGCGGGACCATATTGTCTGTCGCGCCTGTGGCAGCTTTCTGTCGCACGTGGGAAGGTCTGCCAAGCACTTCTATTTTCGTTGCCCAGGCAAACCAGGCTGCATTCACAGGACAGTTTCCATGACAAAGGAGGCAGCTCTGTAGCACTGCAAATATTTGTTCTACAGCCATGTGCTCGCTGAGGGCTGTGGGCCTTCCCCTCCGACCGGCACTGGGTGCCAGCGGGGCATGGGGCCGCCATGTTGGAGCCTCGGCCTAGTGGCGTGGCTGCCTGCTTTGTAACAGCAGCGCCGCCTCTAATCAAAACAGAGTCTGGAGCGTAAATATTTTGCTCACAGAAAATTGTTAGACCAGGCTTAGCAAATGCTGCTGGAAATCTATGAGCTTTAAATAACTTCCACATGTGAATACGGGCCCTGTTTATTAGTAGGAAAAAGCGATTAATGCTTTTGGTCAACACATCTAATTCAGTCTTACGCATCCCATCTGTCACCAAGTCACTCTGAGATTGTTAAATGCGTGAGCAGTGGCATTTCATACATTTTAAATGCAGTCTGTGGGAAGTGTTTGCAAATTGGAGCTGTGGAGATAGCAGGAGGAGGCGAGGCAGAGCCCCCGGCCCCGCTCAGTTGTCTGGGCTGTACGTGGCTGGGAGCTGCTTGGAGCAGGGGCTGCGCGATCCCCTACCAGCTCCCCGAGGAGCTGCATGGCAGCCAGGGGTGGGAGAGATGAGAGTTAGGGGCACTGCAGGGCTTGGAGCATGGGGGGCGACCAGGGGTGCCCCACTGGGCCCCGGGGTGCTTGGGGGCATGGGGCAGCGCCATGGGGTGATCTCGGAGCAAGCACCGGGGGCAACAGCAAAGAGTGAAACATTTGGAGGGAAATCTAGAAACTGTCTAGCTAGGAGTGAGGGGGAATTGAAGGCAAATGCTCTTATTTATTCATTATTTTATTTATTTAATTATTTTTATTCTTTGGTGGAATGCAGTTTGTTTAGGGATGTTTTCAAAGACTCGTTTGATGCCCTCATTTTTATTTTATTTTTTTTTTCCTAATAGAAACAATCCAGAATACCTCAGATTTGGAAAAATACTCATTATCATAATGTCCTGCAGTGCTTTTCTAATTAGTAGTCAATGTTAGTTCAAGACCGTAACTACCCTGGCAGGACTAAATCACATTTTCACTATAGCTAAACATGTATTTAGCAAGTGAATTTTAAATCTTTATCTGCAGTGCCTTCTCTGTCATAATCTTTATACATCTAGTTTTGTAATAAATTAGAACTGGGATAGCTGTGGAGTGAAATCCAGCAGCAGCTGTATCTCAGTTCAGATTTGCATGCCCCTTGGGTGTTTTGCTTCACCAGGAGTTCTTTTTCAAAGCCTTTTCTGAATTGAAAATTAAAAAAAAAAAAAAAAAAAAAAAGAGAGAGAGAGATGAGACAAGAGCACATCTCCTTTGTGCAGCGTGTGCTTTCATACCCTAATCGTTCCATAGATAAAACATTAGGCTGGCTCCCTGATGCCACAGCCTAAGATCAGTCCAAAATATTCAAAAATACCATATGTCTGAAACAGGAATTGTTTCCTTTAACTTAAAATGCAGAAACTCTGGCAAAGTAAGAGCAGGTCAGGCAGCCAAAACCTCATGGGATGATGAGTGGTGTCTTGTGGCAGGAAGACAGCTCTGGGTAGAAGATGGGGCAGATTCCTACTGCTTCCCTGCGGGTGGTGGGCTCCCAGGGCTGGCTTCCACCAGCTGAATCTTTGAGGTGCGATTTGGCTTTCCTCTCCGAGGAGCAGCCAGCTGAGACGCCTCGGCCATGGCTCCTCTGCCCCTGGGGGAAGCAGTGCAGGGCCCGGAGCTGCTGCAGGGAAGCGTGGGCTGAGCTGGGCACAGGGAGCAGTGCCCAGGTTCCCAGCACAGGATGAGATCCTTCAGCCTGGCTTTGCAGCTCCGTGCAACAGCAGTGTGTGTTTGGTGGTGTGATACAGGGGGAGAGCGGCTGGCACAGCGCTTTGCTTTCTGCAGCTGGTGAGGACACGCTCTGCTGGGGCTGGTGCCTGGTGCTCATGGCGGTCATGGAGAATTTCACTGCCTGGCTGGTACAGCTGGCTGACTGATCACCAGTCTAAAGAAACCCTGAGGTTTCTTTTTTCACTTTTTATAATTTGCTCCCTCTTTTCTGGGCCTAGACGTTGTATAAATGGTATCAAAAAAAAAGGTGACGTTACAAGCCTGAACAGTTGCTTGCTATTAGTATTCAGTATCCCTTCGTGACACTTCAGTGCAATAACTACTGCTGGGGACGTGAGCAACATCAAAAAAATAGAATTTTGTTGCACACAGAAATATTCACAAGGCTGAGGTGCTTTTTTTAGTCTGAGAGGTTTCTTGCCTAGCCTTTGGGGCAGGAGCTTGGAGAGGTTCATGTCTGCCCTCCCCCATGGACTGGGAACCTGAAGGCTTTTGACACCCCAGAGGATTCCCTAGGCAGCAGCATGCCGGTGGCTCCTGTCCCTCCAGCCAGGAAATGTCCCCTGCTGTGGGGTGGGTGGGCACGGGTCTGGCCTGGGAAGGGGCCAGGAAAGCAGGGAGGAGCCCTGGCTTCACTTTCCTGTAGCCTGTGTTAGCGCTACCAACCTCTTATTCTGTTCTGTGTATCAAACATTTGGACACTGTCACAGAGATTTTGTGCAGATACTTGTGAAGTGGTCCCTGAGATGTATTCAAAAAACTTTCATCATTTTTTGGGGGATGTGTAAATAGTTCAGTTATAATCTGGAAACAGCAATAATATGTAGCATTTTGTAGTTGTTTACCATAAATATTTTCAGCATAAATTAGTTTAGAAACAGGATTATAGAACACGATCAAAATTAAATGCATGATTGCTACAGAAACCTCCCTGCTAGATGTAATAATCCAGCTCTGGATTCACAATGTGCATGTGCCCAGCAATAGAAAAGAAGGGACTTGTTCCTTCATGAGTGTTTTGGCTTTTCCTTATGGTTCCAGTAGAAATAAATTTGAACTGAACTGGTCAGTGGGGAAATGAAGGAGAACCCTAAAATGAAGTAGGAGGAAATAAACTGGTTCAGGTAACATTAGGCAGAAATATCTCCTCTGAGTCAGAGTGGCTTTGAACCTTTAGAGGTTAGAAAAACATCCACGATGTATCCCATTATCTGCTTCTCTCGCTTTCCTTTCCAGACTGTCTTTTAAAGAGTTTGCCGTGAAATGACAGCAGCAAGCACAAATATCTGGTAACAAGGCCCATCATAAACATGAAGGCAAGAAAATGTCTCCAAGAATAAGATTTCCAGATTCCTTGCATCTCTCTGAAGTCCGTGAAGGGATTTGATTCTGCCTTCTGGTTTTAGCCAGAAGCTGATAGCTCCTTGGAAGATAAGCCTGCACTTTCATTTCTGTTCAGACGTGCTCTGCTCTGCGGCTGCCTGGAGCCCGGGCAGCCCCTGGGGGAGGCTCAGGACCCTCTGCACAGCTCCCCATGGCCTGGGCACGAGCTAGTTATGTGCAAACCATGAAGTCAGGCAAGGAGGAGGCATGCCTTCTGTGCGAGTAAAGCCGAGTGTGTAACACTGCTATGGCTAATCTCTGATGTCTACTCATTTTTAGTTTATATCTAATTGCTACAGAGACAGAGAGCAGTGCCGCAGTTAATCTCCGTGTTTTCCTCCTGCTGCTCTGGGTGCTGAGGTCCCACTGGTGTCACACGAGGGCCAGCCCTTTGCTGGGAGGAACGCGATGTGCTTCGTGTGGCTGCGCATCTGCCATCGCCATGTGGGGACGGCGGCTGTGCCGCTGGGTTTTGGCATTTTGCTGGTCACAAAAGTAAGCAGCTGCGTTTCTGTAAACAGGCCCTTGGCATGGCTGACTGCAGGCTATTTACTGGCGGTTGTCCTCAGGTGGGACCCTCCTGGGAAGGGTGAAGAAGCCATGTCCCAGGGTCCACAAAACCAGTTCTGCCCTCCGAACACACAGCCCTTGCACATCATAGCTCAAAGTTTCCTGGTGGCTCTAAGGAAGCTGTGATGCAGTCAGTAAGGCACCTTGTGAAATCTGCCAGTACCTTCATACATCTATGCACCCTTCTCTTTAAAGCGAAACCAAAACACAAAAAACAAAACCAGCTTTTATAAGGTGACTGAAGAAGGGACCCAGCGAATTAAGGGTTCTTCTCAAGCTGCTTTTTGACTACATTTCATAAGTTTCTAATGTTAAATCAGAGTGCTCCTAGCATAAAATATATTGTTATGTACAGGAGAAAAAAGAGAAGTAATATAGACTTGTGGTCTTTTTGTTAATGAAATGAATGAATGAAAGGCTGGTAGACTCATGAAGCTATTACAAAAGGTAGAGGAAACAGTGCTGTGAAAAGCACATAAGTATCACAGCCTGCTGCACACCCACAAGTTTTTTGTAATAATGTGAGAAGAGGCTGGGGCAGGAACAAGCCAGCTGGGGACTTCGCTAGCTTTGTGAAGCTGAACTGACTAGAATGAGGCACCGTTCACAAGGATGGAGCATTTGTTTCTGTTAATTGGGTAGAGGCAGTGTAAGTACGTGTTCATTGTTGGACGTGTGCAGCCTGAATGTTGCAGATTTTTTGCCATTAGTCAGGGGAATGACAGTTGTAATAACACCCATTGTTTCACTAAGATACTTGTAAAATCCCTGAGACCCTGATGATAATGACTTCTCCTTAATAATGGAGAGATGAAAAGTGGATAAATAGAATTAAGTATCTTACATGGATATGTGACCACATATGGATTTAACTGAATATAGAAAGGAAACAATTAGAGATATAAAGGAGCAACTCAGAACTTCTTCCAAAGAGACACTTGTACCAAGGGCTCATCCTGCTGCTTTGTGAGGTCAAATGCTTATCAAAATGAGAGAACAAACTGGTAGGAAGCAAAACCAAACCTGGCTTCTGAGTTTTGGCCTCATAATTTTGTGACTTCTTGAAACAGTTTTAGGTCAGGTAGCTGTAAACCTAAGAAAAATGGTAGGAAAACTGAGTCAGGATCAATTTTGTTTTGAAACCTTTGGAGCGTTGTTTGATAAATGTTTGTTGTGGGTTTTATAATATACACATTTTTTGTGAAACAAAGATCTGATTTGTCTCCGTCCAGTCCCAAATTTACACTTTTTCAGAATATTACTCTTTGGGGAATTTGAATCTTTTCATGATTCATTCTAATTAAAGATTAAAACAAACATCCAGATCTTCCAGAAAAACATGCCTCGGCCCTGGCTGTGAGATAACTGCTGTGAGCTCAGCACGTCACGCAGAATGAGCCCTGGTCACCGGGACCCTTACACAGCATTTCATCGTGGGATTGACCAGCACTGCTAGAGTGGTTGAACCATTTCAGCAACCAGGCTGGGAGGGTAATTCTCAATATGATCAGAAAAAAAAAAAAAAAACAACAAAGCAAAACAGTAGGCTGTGACTGAAATTCATGCAGATGGAAAAGGCTTTACATAGGCTTCTGTGGTTTAGAAGAGACTTGATTTTAATAAAAGGGTGTATAGCCTCTGTAAAGCATGCGGGATCAGTTGTTCGGGCTGGAAGTTCTGCTGTTTGCACTTCACCAGATAAACCTTAAGAAAGGGCTAGCAGATGTTCCCAGAACAGACTATCAGTGGTGCAACCACACCCTGCGGAGAGCAGCCCCGCTGGACAAAAACAAGTGCACTGAAGTCCCGGTTTAGGATGTCTGAACTACAATGAGCCTTAGGCAAAGCTCGTCTATAAGGATGAGCATCATCTGAGGTGGCTGCACTGTGGTGTCCACTGTGGGTGACAGCACGACTGTGTGGGCTGTGTGAGCCATGCGCCAAACCCAGACACATTTACCCCAGTGATGCCCGTCAGGGAGCACCCAGCTCCCACCTTTCTAGGCAGTATGTCTGTGTTGGAGTGGGTGGAACAAATCTCCCTTTTTCAGTTCCTCTGCATCTGGCTGGATTGGTGCTTTCACCAGCAGCTTGAAGGGCTTGAATCCCTTCTCAAGCCTTAATTCTAGACCTGAGTTGCTCTAAAAACCTTTTTAGGTGTTTCAGCTCCCATTTTTGTTTATGTTTTCCCCCCATGTTCTTTTTCTCCTTTAATGACTTCCTCAAAGCAGATGGTCTTCAAACTTCCTCTCCTTCAAGAGATATATTCTCTCATCTAAAGAGAATTTTTGTCATCTGAAGAGTGTTCAAGAAGACTTTATTGCTTTGGGGAGGAACATATACCCAGAAATGCACACTTTGCGGGGACTTTAATCCTCAGGCCTGCAGCACGAAGAGGCTGTGGCTGCTAATATTTATGAAGCTGTCCCATTTTTCTGCCTTAGATCTGAGAAATACTGAATTTTGGGGATCTATTTCTGTGTTCAATCCAGACTCCTTCTGGATAGGAGGATATAAGATATAATATCTTTGGATATAAGAGTCTTTTGGTGATGTCTGTGATACCAGAAGGGGACTTTTCCTCTCTTGGGTGGCACAAGAAAGTAGCTTCTACATCTGTTTCCTCCTTACTTCTGATCTTCCAGCCTGAAGTAGTTTGGCGTATCCTGGTATGAGAGGATCTGGGCAAGAAAGCAAAATCCGTGTGTCAACTCCTCCACACCTTGTAGACTGAAGGGAGTTTGGCTTCTTCATCAAAGTCTGCCTCATCTTGAGATCATTCTCGCACCTCCAAGTCTTCCTGCCCCACCAGGTGGGACGTGCTGGTACAAGTCGCAGCTCCTCTGCAGCGCAATAGCACGGCCAAGGGATGTCCTCTTTCCTCCCCCCTTGCCCTTGCCCTTTTCACAGTGGGATCAGCGCATCCTGTGACAGGAGCATGTCCCTCTTTCTCAGTGTCCTTGGCCCCACTGGAGGCAGAGATCCAAGCCCAACAGCAGTGCCTGAAACCTGAGTCAAGAGTCCTTCAGTTCACCATCCCATCTTCCTGCCTCGGGAAGCTCCCAGCGACTATTTTCTTCTCAGTCTAAGGATGAAGACCGGGAAGTCTCCTTGTCAGAGAGTCTTAGGGTTCCTACCAGCCCCTGCAGGGAAGGTGGGCACCCAGCCCCCCGCAGTGTGCACCACGTCCTCCTCTCAGTGACGGTCTCTGCGCCTGCCTCTGCAGCTTGCCTCTCTTCAAACCAGCCACCCGCAGCCAGACGGGTTTCCCTGGTGCATCCCTGCCTTTCGTGGGGCTCCTGTTCAGCAAGTGGCTCACTCTGCCAGATCCGGGTGTCGGGCACAGATTTTCTTCTTTCACACATGAATTAGTTAATACTTAAACCATCTTCAGATGGTTTATTTGTCTACTAATAAGATTAGCAAGGAATACACAAGGGAGGATGCTCAGAGCAAGAAACAATTGCACACTTCCAGCATATATTTATATCTTTTAGTTTGATGTTTGCATCTCTGGTTTCACCAGGAAAATTGCAAAAGCACCCTTAGATAATTTGACATTGGGGAACCCTGATGATGTCGTTTTTCAGTGCACAGTCTCCAGATGCATGTCTTGTTGACTGCAATGGTGTAGATTGCTTCTTATAATCCAGTCCATCATTTTGATGAGCTCCAAACAGCTCTGGGAGATGTTAGGCTGCTCTCCTGTGCTTTAATTCCCCTCTCAGCAGCCATTTCAGCATATTTTTTAATTGTGTGGGCACGCCAAGATGCAATATGTGCTTTACAATCCTGTTTGCCGAGTACCTCTGCTGCCCCCAGCTTCTCTGCCTCCTGCCTTTCCAACCCTTTTCTAGGGCCAATCTCAGAATAATCTGCCAGAGCTCTCAGTGCTGTACACTCGGGGAATTTGTCCTTCAGTAGTGGAAAATGCTCAAGAACTCGTGGGAAAACACACTGTGGGCTGGCAAGAAAACGCTGCCTGTGAAGCCCCCCCTGTTCCCTGAGAAGCACAGGCAACCTTATGCTGGTTTTGGGGCCGACCCCAGTCTTGTTTTTCCCCGGTGGTGTTTCAGATCCAGCAAACAGCTGCAGCACAGTTCCCTTCCAAGCCATGCCTCTTATCAGGACAGCAGCAATAGCAGGTGCCGGCACAGCGAGATGGGCACGAGCTCAGATCCTCTCGTGCCTCGAGGCGGTTCGTCTGCTAAGAAGCCTTGTTAACATGCAGGCGTCTTGGAAGCGTGAGCTGGCTGGGAAGCACGCTTTGTATCAGCAGCTTCGTGTTCAGGTGGAGGCTGACACTGCCAATATGGTGCTTTACACGGACGATGCACGGCGAGAGGAGAGCCTTGCTGCCTGCTTCCATTTCAAAAGCTTTAAATGGCTTGGCAGACAAGTTGAGCTATGTTAGGTGGTTAAACTGCACGTGGGAGAACTGAGGTGACAATCGAAGGGCAATTCTTGCAATTTGGGTTTTAATTTAGTATCGATCTCTTTACAGCCCAACGGACCAAGAAGGTGTCACGCTGACGTCGGGCTGACTTCAGGCCGGAGGATCTGGTAATCCTTTCAGGGGAGTTTGAGAAGATCCATCAATCTTTTCGCCCTATCCCTTTCATTGCAAGTGTGTTGTAGAAGGTAACTCAGAGTTCATCCAATATCAAAGCCTTAATTGTCTGCAAGGATCAAGAACAGGGCGGCTTCAGGACCAGCCTCAGGTCAGGCATCCTGTGTCTCGGTTTTGGTACTCAATTTCTGCTCAGCATTCACCACATCGTGGTGCTTGTGTTATTCTCAGGGTTAGAGTGGGCTGGTATTTACCACCAAGAGACACTCTTTTTCATTCCTTAATCTTCCAGCCTTCTGCAACATCTTTCTGGGAATTGAGGTGCTCCCACACGAAACATCCTGAGGATGTGTGTTTTGAAGGGGAATGCAATCTTAACCGCAGTGCACCAAATACAAAGGAAATGTTCATAGTTATATAGCCTGGAGCCCATTTGTATATTCACAGTGGACTGGGGATATTTTCTTGCAGCCTGGCACTTCTCAGTGCACGTGTCTGAATTCCTGGTACGTGTCTTCTGCATGCTCGCCCATTTGTCGGACATGACAGCTACGGAAATTCCTGGATCCACGCATATTTTGGGTGAATCTCACTGCACGTGAAGTCATCTGTCATTTCACTTAATCTGTTTGATAAAGAAGCATTGTCCTTACTTGCATCCGGCAATGAGCAGAAGCTGTTACTAATTTCTATTAAGTGAACTGCTGGCTGTAACTGCATCAGAATATTTTAATCCATCTTCCTGGAAAATATAATCTGTGATCACTCTGGGTTTGCCAATTTTCGTGAATGCAGAAGTTTCTTATCTGCTCACTGTGGTATTTAAATTCAACCCAACCCTCCTCTAACTGCTTCAGCAATAGGTTTTGCATGCAACAATAAGCTTCACTCAGAAAACAAATGGTACAACTATGAGAAAAAAATGTGAAAATAGGTTTCTAAACGTGTATGCACAACTACTTATGTCAAAAGAGTTTATCGGTTTGTCCAATCATTTCGGCAAGTACCACATAGCTTACCTTCAGCTAGATAGCAAAGCACATATTTCAAATACTCATCTAGAGCATAACAATTGGTAAGCTGCTGTTAAAAACACATTTTCCCATGATCATGGGTGTTCACTGAGCAGACAGACCAGCGTCACTGGGTTGCTTGGTATAAACCGGTTGCTCGAATAGGTATGGTTATGGATGTATATATGCACAGTTTGATAATAGGACTGAAACGTTTGTGTTGTGATTGAATGACTTTTTTCCTGTTTAAATATCACCAGATGGTTACTTCTGGTCAGTGATAAGTGTAACTTCTGAAGGTTAAAGTGAAGTTAAGTTTTTCTTGAAAAGGAAGAAGTTTAACTTTCATTTGAAAAACTGTGTGGCTGTGGAAAGCCTGCTCAGGATCTGGGAAGGAAAACTTAACATGGAGGGGAGTTTTAGGGATATGAAGAACTGGAAATTAAAGAAGTCAGATTATCAGCTCTACTGCTGTTCCTATGAATATAAATCTATATGTTTTCTGCACTGCCAAAAGCCCAAAGCTTTCTTTTGTGTTTCATACAAAAGCAAAAGATAGTATAGAAGATTATAAAAACAGAGATCTTAATTACTTGAAAGAGAGTCCCGTCTGCTTACTGATGCATAAAAAGTTCTTATTGAGGATTTATATCTTAGTCATGCTGGTTTAGTTTTATTTTATATCATGTTTTCCTACAATAATTGCATTCAGAAGAGTTTTCTGCATGGCAGTCTGTCCCTTATTCCCAAATAGCACTGCCTAAAAATCAGTAAATAATCTAAAAAAACAAGTTATCTGCTTGCAATCTAACCTGATATGATGGTGTAAGACTGCTGATCGTACATCCATGGAAATCTGGGGGTTAGACCAGTAGCACAGATCAGGAGTCACGGTGATCGCTGGGTTACATCAGTGTCCCTCTTGCAAATGTATCTCACAGTTCCTGTTTCCTCTGACTCAGGTGTTAATCTCAAGCTGGGGACTTGCAGCCCCATGTTTATAATCCTTGTTTCCAACCATGTAACATGCACAAAAACAGCCTTGGTGAGAGAGAGGCATCTGAGCCACTCTGGCATGGGGCAGGACTGACAAATCTCCCTGGGAAAGGAGCCGATGGATGCAGGGCACCTGCAGCATCTCCTGGGGCTGGGGGAGGCTCTGCTCTTTGTAGTTACACCTGCAAAGTGCTAAGTGAATTGGGGTGCTTGAACTGGGCTTTGGAGGGTCAGAAATTGGAGTGTTTTTTTTTTTTTTTTTTTTTTTCTTTTTTTTTACAAAATCAGTGCCTCTCCCTCGGATGGGGCATTGGCCTGTCACTGTGTTAGCAGCAGTGACTAATCACAGTGTGGATGCCCTCCAATTATTAGATTCCTGAATCCCAGAAGTGCTTTCTGTGCCAGTTTTTGGGAGTGCATTTAAATGCATTTATTGCCGTCGGTTCTGTTAAGTGCTCTGCTGGCTGCTTTCTGTGAAAGCAAGAGCAGCACTGGTCATTTTGCTGTGTTTTGGTTGTGGTAAAGGCCCCTGCTTTCAGAGGGTGAAGCTTTTCATTAGGCTGTTATGGGAATATTGTGAAAAAGATGTTATTTGCTAGCTGACCTGCCTTGCTGAGAGGAATGGGAGGTAAATGTGAAATGAAAGGAAACAAGCCGCAGCGTGAATCCGTATAGCTGTGCCTTCCACACCCCAGCTGCTCATGACAGCCGTGGTCAGGGAAGGGGTTTCATTCCTTGTGTAGCTGTTGTTTCACTGTGAATCCATGGTTCCAACACTGGGCATTTTGTGGTAGGTCTCCATCAGCGTCTTGGTAGTGGAGGCTGTACCAGACCTGGCCAGACCCAGCTGGCCGAGCCCTGCCCTGGCAGCATCCCGCAGCAGATGCTGCAAAATCTGGAGCTCAGGGGCTTCTGGAGCATGGCAACATTTTTGTCTTTTAATGTTTTTGGTAGGTCCATCCTTAGTGAATTTAACGACGTAACCCTCAGGTCACGCCATTCTGCTGCTCAAGCTGAAGAAGCGAGTTTCCTTGCCCCAGACCAGTGGGGCTTGAATGTACCAGTGGGTAGGAACCCCAAATGGGGTTGTACCTGGGTGGCAGAGCTGGAGCCTCTGGTTGTGTCATGTGGGTCTGCATCACTTGGTGTTTTCCTCCAAATCTCGTGATAAATTCCTGAATCACCCATTCCCAGAAGGCCACCGAGTTTAAATCCCTTGGAGTTCAATGCTGGAGTACTTAGAACAGAGGCAGGTGAGAGGGCTCTGCAGGGCTGGTGATGCTCAGAGCCATGCTGAGACTCACATCTCTTCCGAGAAGTTTCAGTTGCTAATTGTTTCCTAAATATTCTAATTCAGTTATAAATCACGTCGCCATGGTAACCATAATTTCTATGCATTACGAATATCAGACACCTCTCGAATCAATTTGTTTTCCCTTGTTGCCATAGTGACAGACATTTTGTCAGAATTATTTAGGTAGAGAGAAATTTGGAGACTTTTGCAGAGCCAGAGCTGCAGGAGGAGCCCTGCAGGGAGCCCAGCCTCGCTCCAGGCCGTTCCTCTCCTCCCGTTCCTCGCTGCCCTGCTGCTGACACGTGTGGTGCCCAGCTCCAAGCAAGTGTTAGCAGGCTTGCAGGCAAGCTGCCCCCTCAGCTACCACCCCATTTTCATTCTCCCCACCTCCACGCTCAAGCATTTTGCCCATCCACCCCTAACCATTGCCTGTCGCCCAGCCTGGCCTGGGGTCTCGTCCCGCCTGGCAGCTTGCAGAGCCTTTCTTCTCTGCAGTCTCTGATGGTTCCTTCATGTAGATCGGCACCCCTGCTCCTGCCTCAGCCTCAGACCCCTGCTTTTTAGAGCAATGTCAGATAAATCAGGTTGAGATGCCTCCTACAAGTGTTTACCTGGTATAGCCATCAGTGATGCAGACGAGGCGTGCTTTGACAAGTCTTGGCATTTCACTTCATTGCCTAAGGGGCAGCGGAGGTCTTTGGGAGCTCGGGCTGGCTATATTTTTCATATAATCTATTTTTTATCCAGAACCAGTGGTGCTTCACAGTGGCATTTCAATGAAGATCTCCCCACTCCCCACGCTCAGCTCAGCTGATCGGCTGTCAGGATCCGCCTTTATGAGTGAGGGGGCTCTCAAACATTGCTGCTGCAGCTGCTGTTGCTCTTAGTTCTTAGGACTGCCTGAAATGCTTGGAGAGCAAGAAAAGTAATAAAAAAATAATTAAAAAATCTAAGCACTGCTGGGTTAGATCACCCACATAGTCCAAGTTCCTTGAATCTTTCGTATGGAGAACAGTAATGCCATGCCATAGATGATGTGGTGGAGCTCATCCCATAGAATCTACCTGCATTTGGCAATCTAGGAAATAAAAAAAAATATTTGCAGGGATCTGTTATTAAACATGTGAGTGCTCAAATTATAGGTGAGCTTCGGAAAATATTAATCTTCTGAACATGAGTTAGGGACTTCTGCTGTGGGCTCAGGGGCTCCAGCAGCAGCCCAGGGCCATGCTCCTGTGCGCTGTGTTTCTGCTGCCTCTGGGTATTTGTGCTCACTCCCCAGGCTGCAATGGGAGAACGTCACCTCCCTGCAAAATAACGCGCAATGCTTCTTGTATTGGAAATGTCCAGGCAGAGGAACCAGAACACGGGAGCAGCAAGCTGACATCTGGCACTGACTGAGGGAAACACCTAGCAGCAGACAAATGTTCCTCTGCAGCAGCTGTGTCATAAATCCACCCATCCCCTCTGCAGGTACTTGCCTGCACTGTGCCCGTGTGTGTGATCCTGGACTTCAGAGCAATGCTGCTGCATGTATGGATATCAGCAAGGTAGAGGGGAACATCTCCTGAAGAGAACATATTTTTCCATATAGAAGATAATCAGAAAATACAATGTTGTGCTCTTCCCGAATAAATCCCAGGGAGCAGTTAGATTTACAGGATCTGTTCATGTGGCTCTACCTTTCCCTGCTGCCATGGCTTCACCTGCACGCTTCCCTCCACTTGGTGGTAGCATTTTCTCTGTCTTCCCTACTCTTTTCCAGTGTTTGGGCAGCAGTAGATGTGTGCAAGAAGACAGTTCCCTATTAAAGGTATGATTGAAGTTGCATTGAGAATTTACTTTTCCTCTGTGATGCTGTGAAGTTTAACACCCAGGTCCTTCCTGATTATTATTATTATTATTTTTTCCATTCAGAACCCTTTCTTCTGACGTGAACAAATTCACCAGCTCTGCCTTGTCCTCTGGTGGGCTTGATGCCCTGCATAGACCTGACGCTGAGGCAGGTGACGGTGGAGGACCAGCGCTCTCTCTGTCTCAAATCCAATTAAAATACAATCTGAAATTTCAAATCCAATTAAAATACAATCTGGAAATTCAAATATATTTGAATTATTGCAGCGTTTTGTAAGGGAGTGCTTGGCGGTGGGATTTGCAGTTTGTCCTCCCCAGGAAGGGAAGCTTCAGGTGGAGATGTCCCCACGACCTGTGTTAGCAATGTCCTCTCAGTTCTCTTTTCTCCAGGCTAGAGGCACTGTGGTGAAGGACTTGTAGCTGTGAGTGATGGCACAACATTTCTCAAGAGCCATTTCCTTCCGAGGTGGGAGGCACACGGTGTCTGCTGTGCAGCACGGGGCGGATCGTGCAGGAGCTCAGCACGGAGAGCCCCGGCCTGGAGGGCTCTGTCCTGGGCACGGGCTGGGGGCCTCGTCCCTGCTGCCCGAGGGGAGCGGTGCTGGGGTCGTCCTTGGTACTGAGGAGGCAGAGGCTGCTCTGAGGGGCTGATCGCCGGGTAGCCAAGCAGTTCGGGGAGGGGATCGTTCCCTCGGACAGACGCCCAGGAGGTGCTGCAGGAGGAACGCGAGGAGCCCAGGCAGGGCTGTGCGGAGCCAAGGCTCGGCACTGAACGTGCAGCTGCTTCAGATCAGGACGGCAAGCAGTGATGCCACTCTTGGCTTTATTTTTTGTTCTAGCTATTAAAAGTCTACACAAATGCTCCACCTTGATAATGGGCTGAACTTCTTTTGCTATTATTACTTTTGGCTGTCATTAACCTTTTGTGTTCTGAGCGAAACTGCAGTGGAAGACGGTGAGGTCTGTTGTGCCAAGGCACTTGCTTCTGTTTCTGTGCTGCACAGGTACCTCTCATTTTCTACAGAGAAAAATTGCAGCACCACCTGCTGTAAATGAAATTATTGTAACATTTATTTTTTTTTATTTTTTATTTTAAATGGAAGTGTGCCATTTATAAATAGCTTATCCGAGCAGCATTTACCGCTGTTCTCTTTCCTAACAGCAGCAGGCTTCCAATCACTGGCAACTCATGGTTATTAAAACATAGTAAATTGGATTGCAAGGTAAAAACTCTTATTCTTTTCCAAGGAATTGATTGCCACAGGGGCTGCTTGAATTGTGGAGCTAAAAGGGAAACAAACTTTTTCATCTCCCACTTTCTCAAGGACACCGACAACCTGGATGCTGTTTGTCTTGCGCTGCGCCACGCTGTGAAAGCACCGTCTGGGGCTGTTACTTGTGAGTTTTGCCCAGAGCTCGGGTGGGACAGGAGAAGAGCAGAGGACTCAGCACACACCAGTGATGTCTGCCATGCTGTCCCCCAGCCTGCTGTGTGAAATTGTCCTCGTCTCTCTCCCCAGGGCTTCTGGGGCTCCCTCCTGCCTGGAGAAGGCTGCCTGAGGCCGTGGCGATGGGAGCATGCCCTGCAGACCCTTCCTACCACTCAGTCGTAGCAGACCTAATTTGCCTCGAAGCTAGTTTTTCCCTTCTGGGGGCTTGGAGCAGCCTTGGGGTGCAGCCTCGCAGCGGCTGGGGCAGCGGGAGGCAGAGGCCGTGCCTCCCTGTGCCACCCCACGGCGGGGACAGGGACACCCGTGCGGGATGTGCTGGTGGCAGCGCGGAGCTCAGCGGGGAGCTGCAGAGCCAGAGCCCCGTGGCGTGTCGCCAGGGCGGGTTGGACACTGCCGGCTTTGTGATGGCTTTATAATTACAAGGGCTACCCGTTCTAATGCCGTGCATTAGAAATCATTATCTAGGATGAGGAATAAACCTCTTAACAGATTACTGTTGCAAAATGTATGATACTTGGCTTTCTTGGAAGCAGCCAACTTCGGTCTCTGTCAAGAGCAGTGTAATTACTGTAATGAGCTTTTGGCAGGTTCTTTTGGAAGTGTGGTTCTTTTTATTCTTATTTTGAGAAAGCAAAACAGATAGGTGACTCTGCAAAGGGGGGTCTGCTCCGAGCCCCCGGCCCCCACCCCCCCAGTGCCCACATGCACAGAAAGGATTGGGTTTTGTGGGCGCCAAGCTAACGACAGCTTTTTTTTCAGAGTGGTGTCTCAGGCTGCAAGCAGCTGTTTTGGAGAACTCAACCTTGACGGTGCATCTGCTCTGACAGCGTTGGATGCGGCAAAGCCAGGGGGAGGGGGCTTTTCACATCAACTGTCTCAAGTGCTGGGATTTCAAAGTGAAAATAAAGCGAGGGGCTGCTGAGGCAGCAAGGCCGGGTTGGTGGTGGGGTTGCAAAGAAGCACGCCAGGTCACAGGACAGCACAGGAGGAGGCATAGCTGGGCGAGGGGACACCACGTGTGCACCATGGCACCCCGACAGGCTGCTGGTCCCCCCCTCACCCTGCCCGCGCACCCTCCTGCCGGTAGCTGCAGTGGGACCAAAGCAGCACAGGGCTCGGGGGCTGCATGGGCTCTGTGGGGGTTTCACCATCCTCTTTGGGAAGGATGGCAGCGGCCGAACTGGGAATTACGAGAGAAACAGACAGAGGACATTGGCCGTGACCACATAAACCTCAGCTGGCCAAAGCCAAAGTGCTCATTCTGCTTTCAGCCTGTAGCACAGAGCCCAGTGGCACCCGTGGGGAAGGGGCTGGGGGCCGGGGGTTGGGGCCAGGCACGGATCCTCATCCAGCCCCGGCCTCTTTGCCTGCACCAGGCATCCCACCTCGCATCTCCAGCCAGCCTGGGTAGCGGTCACAGAGAGATGGACTCTTTTTTCCTTCCCTGTCAGTTGATGAATTGATGATTTATGAATATATTCGCCTTATATGACTGGCTCCGCAGCCCTCCGAGGAATATTCATAATAAAAGAAGATTGACAGAAAATAAGGAATGCAAAAACCTTTCTAGCAGCTAATGTTATTTCGCTCATGCTGCCAGCTCGGTTTTCACAGCAGCAAAAGTTGTGCTTCTGAAGTGCAAAGCAGGTGCTGATGGAAGCCAGCGGAAGGCTCCCAGCTGGGGCAGTGTCCCCAGTGCGGCACAGGGACAGCCCAGGGGCTCCCGCCACCAGGTCTGAGATCTGGGAGGATCCACAATGTGCAGTTGTTTTCCCATCATCGCTGTCCCTGCCGTGCCCTTGGGGTGCAGGTGGGGGCACGGCCCTGGGGCCCTGAGCAAGGGCTCTGGGTCCCGCTGCAGGTCTGCAGGCTGGTGGTGGTGATTGCTCCTCTTCAGGGCTTCTGCCACTTAATGTCTTCAGATTACTGTTAAGGGGAGGCTGCAAATTCAGGTGGCTGGGTAACCCTGCAGTGCTGAGTATTGGGGCAGGAAGCAGTAGTGCCGAGATGATGATTTTGTTCATGGTTTGCATGTTCTTGGGACCTCGGGACCTTGACTTCCTTACCTGCTAGTGTATGCCAGTGCTCCTATTCACCCGATGAAGGGTAGTGCCAGCAATTACGCCCTAGGAACACTTCCCCAGTGAAAAATCGTTCTTTTCTTTGTGTAACAGACTTGAAAACAAGGCGATTGCAGGCTACTCCCCGTGTAAGGGCCCGTTTTGCTCGCTGCTGCCAGCTCTACGTACATCTGCGAAGCAATTGTTTTGCATTTAAGTATATTCTAATAGCTGTCTGTAATGCAGCCTGTGAACACCTCATTTCTGTGACATTTTCCTGTTCAGTGTGTTAGGTGAGAAGATTCCACCTCGCCCAAACCGTCCTGCTGCTGCGTTAACCAAACCGCTCCCAGAGCTGCTGCGATTGCTGCTGGCAGTCACATCGTGTGTTCAGGCTGCTGTCCCTGCGCTGCCCCAGAATGACTTCCCTCTGCAGCCCCCGGCTCCTCCTGCAAACTCGGTGTGTTTTGCTCCTTCAGCACTGTTTGTACCTGCTCTGAAGTGCAGGACCCGGCTTTCTTCTGCTGGGCCCAGACCTGTCACAGATGTAGCACCTGGACCAGGTCTCCCTGATGCTGTGGGCTCTGTTTCCACCTCTGCTGCCCCCCTGCCCTCTGGGCTGCATCTCACCAAGTTTCTGTGTTCCTGTGCTTTCCGTACCCAGGTACGGTGCAGTGCGATGCTCTCCCTGGTCCTGGTGGGGGCTGGATCTGCTGCCCGCAGCTGGGAGGATCCACTCACGGGCTCTGCCTGCTCCTGTTCACTTCAGCTACTGCAGCCCTACACAACAGATTGTGGTCTGGTGCAGGACAAAACGTACTTTTCAGAAAACCAAACCAGACTTTGTCTTCAAAATACAACCAAGAGGTGAACCCTCTTGGAAAAACTCAAACTGTGCAAATTAGGGGTGGCTCGGGGGTAGCTGCGGATCAATCTGGTCCCTGGGTGGGTCCCCGGGGTGAGGTGGGTGACAGGGAGGTTTCCTGGGGCTGTGGGGAGCTGGGTGGCACGGCTGGAGCACCTTCAACCCCGGGCAGTGCTGCCCTGCGGGCTGGTGAGCAGTGCTGGAGGTGCTTGGAGTCGCATCGTGCCCTCTGTGCTGCCTGTCCTCCTTTGTCTGATGGGATCTGGCCAGCCATGAGGTGCCTTCTGCTGCCCAGGCACCGGCAGGAGCAGGGTGCAGGGGTGAGGGTCGAGCCGCGAGGTGCCGAGGGCAGGCTGTGACAGGGAGGGGTGACAGCAGATCATCTCGGGTTTGAATAACTTCAGGAGCTGTAATGCATATGGATGCTGCTTGTTTGAGGGACGGATATGGAAATTTAAGCCATGATCCAGGCCCTCAGTGACCTCCGTTCGTCTTCGTGCTTTTGTGCCCTCGGGAGCCTGAGATGCATTTGCTCCCGCCTCTGAATCGCTCGTCTTGCTCTTCCCCATCCTCTCCTCTCCCAGCGGTGGTGTTGTGCAGATTTCTTCATTGTGTCCCCTCCGACACAGTGCCATTAAGCATCTTTGCAGCCATAGCTGGAAAAGCAGCGCGGGGATTTCACAGCTCACAGGGGTGCAGCTGGTGGAGCTGGTGCCACCAGGCTGGATACCTGGCTTGGGATAGGGGCCAGAGCTGCTAATGGATGGCCAGAGCAAGGTACCAAGGCCCAGATTCCCCCAAACCCACTGTTTTTTTTGTCTTTGTGCTTGGAGAAGCCCAGAAGAGCCCCCTGAGGCTGTACCTTCAGCGCTTGCCCTCAGTGCTTGTGGCAATCCCTGGGATTTGGGCATGTGTGGGTGCAGCGGGGCCAGGCTCTGAGCACCTAATTCCTGTGCTGGTGGATAGCTTTCAACCTTTGCACCTTCGTATGTGTCTGAAACTCTGCTTTCTGATGTCTGTAATGGAGCAATAATGGTTTTCATTTCTTTACCTCTTCTAATACAAAGTTCTGTCTGATTCTCCAAGCATCAGTAATACTGAAACAGCTTTCCGTGATACAGCTGTCTTAATCATTGTGCTCAGATCATCTTCAGTAACCTACAGGAGGGAAACAGGCTCTCTAGCACTTGGAAAGGTTAAGAAATAATGCTTGGTCACCTTTGCAAAGCAATTTGAGCTCTATATATGAAATTATAAGTCCCATTTGAGAGCTATGCATTATTAGCCATCTCTTATCTCCAATTGACCTTTCCTGGTCACTTTAACACCCAGTCGGAAGAAACCAGGACCTGCATTTTACACTAACTTGGCAGCGTGCCTGCAGCATCTATTAGTATGTCCCACAAGTGCCAATTAGCTCATCACACCATTAAGGTCAGTGTTGGAGAGCAGGAGTAAACCCGGGGTGAGGCGGTGCCGGACCGGCTCTGACGGATGGCGTCCGGCTGCAGGAGAGCGAAAGCCCAGCACACAGCATGACCCCTTGTCCAGCTCCTGCACACCGACCACCAGCCAGACCCGCTGTAACTGCATGCTGTGGTCAGGGCCCGCTGCCTCAGGGAAAGCAGGAGGCGATTCCTGGAGATCCCCCTGCTGCGAACATCCCCTCAGCCCAGCCCCTGGGGGCTCCCCAGGTGAGGTTGCCTCCACCTGGGCACAGAGATCTTTGGGGCTGCCTTTGAGCCCGTTAAAAATAATATAAAAGGTGTTCACCTCAAGGTTCTGCCTCGCCCTGAACTAAACAAAAAGTCTTGTTCTTTGCTTTTCAGACGCAGATTTACCTCCCTGACCCACTCTGGCCTCTTGCCCCGGCAGTTCCCAGCTGCAGGCAGCAGCGGGGCGTTCACGGGGTGCTGTGGAGCAGTCTCACCCCATGCGTTGTGCCTGTCCCTCCCCTGCTGCTCTGGGGTGGCTTGGGACCGAGCCTGCTGCAGGGAAAGTCCTTTATTTAGGTGGGGTTCTTTTCCACCAAGGCCAATTCCCTGATGCGTGAGGCTGGGGGGAGCAAGGGGCCATAAATCACTGCCACGAGTAGCAGCCTTCAAAAACCTCCTGCCTGCTTCAGCCGAGCACCTTGGGTAGCTCCTGGGCCCACACTGACCTTTCCCAAAGTCCAGCTCACTCTGACCTTTCCAGATGGAAACAAAAGTCACTGAAATTTCCTTTCTCTGCAGCCTCCTTATCACACCGAACTTTAAGGGAGTAATTGTTATGGAATGAGTAACTCAACTTCAGATCAGTTTATTCTGTTTCAGCGTTCGTGTCAGTTCCTGTTTTGATAACCAGGCGATGCGCAATTGAAACAAGGAATTTGCAAGAGTTTAAGTTAAATTCCATTAAAACTTCTTGTACAAACAATTTTCAAGCAAACTGCTGCCTAAAGTAAAGGTGAGAGGAGGTTGGGGGGGTGGGGGTGGCTGGTGGAGGCTTGCTCCCCTCCCGAGGTACCTGCCACGGAAGGAAGGGCTGGGGGCAGAGGGAATCTGCGTGCAACGAGGGCTGTGTGCGCTGCACATGGCGCTACGTGGAGAAAGAGGAGCGATACCGATACTTCCAGTATTGGGCTGGAAGCAGCACAGCCAAAAATCACGGGCTGATCTTGCTTGTGCTCCCTCTTCCAAGGAGAGCATCGCCTCTGCCCTGCCTGTGGGCTGACCCTCCTGGTTCAGCTGGACTTCAGGTTGAGCAAGTAGAACTTGTAGCAAACAGCATGAGAACAGAGCCACAGAGCGGCTGGGGTCCGAAGGGACCTCACAGCCCACCCAGTGCCACCCCCTGCCATGGCAGGGACACCACCCGCTGGGTATCCAGCCTAATTTAATCTTTCACCATGAAAATTGTGTTTTGTCTGCAAGTAGGAGACACTTGGCCACCTTCCACGATTGTACGTGGAGACATTTACTTCATTCTGGTGTGCAAGGAGCCATTTGAAACACGGAGTGGAAACAAAGCCTTATTTTCCATCCCTGAGATTTACAGCCATCTCCCCTCCCCTTGGTGGCCAGGAGAGGAACCCAGCGAGGAAAGCATCGTCCTTTGGGCATCTCATTCTTTGTGCTGCCCACAAGAGGCATGGTGCAGCCCTCCCATCAGTCCCACTCCGTGCAGCTGTAAGAGCAAGGCCAGATGTGACAGGAATCAACTGCTTTGGGTGCCCAATCGTTCAGCTCTTCCTCCTAGGCAAAACGCAGCAGCTGCGTTTGCACATTTCTGCGGCAAAACGTCCAGCCGATGCATGCAACCTGCCAGGGTATTTTGGTATTTCTGGCATTTATAGGCCGAGCTCTGCCTTCTGTGTGCTCTGAGTGCTGTGTGAATGCTTGCAAGAAAGGAAAAGAGCTGTGGTGCTCTGAGACCAACACACTGATTATCCAAATTAAGAAGAATGCAACTGGGATATGTGCAGCCACAGAACGATGTCTCCGAGCGTCTGGAGAGTCAATAACAACACATCTCAGTGGCTTTGCCTGGGCCCTGCAAAAGGAGGTGGAGATTAACTGAGGTGCCTTGAAAGATGTGTCTCATCCCCTGCATTCTCAATGTCAGTGGGAGTGACACGACCAAGGGCGTCCCCCCAGGAGCGATGTCCCTGAGTGCTCCTGCTCCAAGAGGAGCGGGACAGACAAGGAGCGCGGTGCCCTGTGGTCTGTGTGGCTGCTATCAGGAAATCCGCAGTGCAGATGATGTATGGACAGATCAAAAAGGGCTTCGATCTGCCACAGCAGCTGCTCGACACCTCGTAAGCCTCTTATCCTTTGAAAAGAGTGCAGAAGCCATGCTTCTTGCCTCTCTCTTCTGCCTTGCCTTCCCGTCAGTACCTTCTCAGGACAGAAGCACTCCGCAGCTCTGCCTGCACTCACCCCAAATTCTGTAATTTCTTTTAACTGGTGATGTTTGGGGGTGATGTTAATAGCATGTATTTGAGAAAGGAATGGCTCGGAAGAGAACTGTTCTGGTAGACATCCCACTCAGTACCCCATAAATAACTGGGAGGCAGAATCTCATCACAGGCTGGCTGTGCTGGGAACTGCCCTTCTGGCTACGTTGTGCTGTATGAAGCTGGTAATTTACCGTTACTACCCTAATTAAATATTTAACCAGATTAATCAACGTGACTTCATTAGTCGGCGTGCTCCTCAGCCTGGATCTGGTGCCACGGCTTCCTTGCCCTTTTGTAATGTGCTTTGGAAAACTTGATTTATTTATCTCCAGCATCTCCGTCCTGCCTGTGTTGCTACAGCTGGACTACAAAACCTGTCGCTCATTGATCAGCTTCGGGGGAAAGCATTTACAAGAGCTGGCTGGAGAGGAACCAGGGTGTGATTAGACTGTAATCAAGGGTGCTTCATTTCTCCTTTAGCAAGCCCCAGACTGGCTGCTGTAACGAGCCCTCGCTGTGCGAGCTGTCTGCCTCCCTTCTGCTTGGAGGCAGGCAGAGACGCGAGGGCTGCACAGCGTCGGAGGAGGCTGAGGACAGCAGGAGAGCACCTTCAGGGGGGATGTTTGTCTATTTCCTGACCTTTCTTAGAGAAAAATGTGGTGTGAGAGCTGCTGGGCAGCCTGGGTTTGGCTGGGTCACACCTGGGCACGCTGTGATAGCTGCCCTTTTGTAGGAGGTGAAGGTATGAACAAAGTGGACAGAACAGGGGCCTATGGCAGAGAGAGGGGTCTTTGCTGATTCCCTAAGAAAGTCAAAACTCAAACCCACAGAAAAGTATTTATTTATTTATATATGTGACCCCCGTCCCCCAATCCTTGAAGCAGTGTTGGTGGCTGCCTGGCGCAGTCGGTGTGTAAGCGGTAAGGCTTCTTTTCATCGTGAGGGTGAATAATTGATTAGCCACATGAAGTGGAAGGATGATTTGTAGGGCTGCTGCTTTCAGCACTGTGTTGTTCCCTCTGGTTTCCCACTACCTGTCAGCAGCATTTCCCCTCTGCTGGCCCCGGGGCTCCGGTGTCCCCCAGATCTTCCCACTAGGCTGCACCCTGTGGCAGCAGCACGCAGCGCTCCCACCTTTGCTTGTCACCAAAATGTTGCTTTGAGAGCCCCCCAGGGGTGGAGGCCCCTCGCCAGCCCCATCCTGGTGCATGGGGTCTGCGGGCTGCACCTTGGTGTCTCCTCTCGGCGCAGGATCGATCTCCTTGGTTCGTTTTAGTGCTGCGTGTCAGGGGTAAGCACACGCAATATACGACTCCAGCTACGGCTTTCTTGGCAACCAGTAATTTGAAGTTTTACTGTACGTTATATTACACACTACAAAGTCATTGACTTCCTCTGGCTGATCTCAAATGCACTTAAATCATGGATGAATGAACATATTTTTCAAAGATAAGCCCAGAGCAAATGAATTGGATTTATTTTTAATGCTGACTTGTTTCTAATGCCCAGTGACACATGAACAAACGATTGCCATCAGTTGTCCTCTTTCTCTGTAGGATATTGCTTTCGGCAGGATAATATCAGTGCATTTAGTGTTATAAATCATGCCTCTGGCTTGATATTTCTTCCTTAAGGAAAGGGCTGAGATTCATCCTCCACAAGATAGATCAAACTTTCCTTCTTGTCATGGTACCATTGAAGTCAACAGCAAAACTCCAGTGATTTGTCTGATTCAAGGACATCGCTGCCCTGATGTATCTCCATCGGCTCCTCTCGCCAGCCACTGGGTGAAGACGGAGAGGATGCAGATGGACTGGTGTGGTCCCTGAGCCCCTGGGGCTGCACACCAAGCACATAGCACGCCTGTGATGGGAGCACAGGGTTTAGGCTACCTGCTTACTGCTGTCTGTGAAAGGTGTCCTGTACTTCTGCTCATCCCCTGGGGCTTTTCAGGTCTGCTGCACCCTTCTGCAGCTGAGGGCCAGTGACAAGCAGCTGGTGCCACATTCAGCGGTCAGAGCGCTGCTGCTTTGCTCAGTGGCCTAACAACGTTTTCTGGCTTCCTTTACTATTCCCCTCCTACATTTTTTAGAATACTTCTGTGGCTTTATTTAATTTCTGCTAAGCACGGAGTTAATATTTTTCACAGGCCTTTCTTATAACACATAATATCTTCCAGAGAAGATTGCAATATCTTTGCAGAGCAAAGTCGAGCGTTTTGCTAGATCCTCATGTGAAAGCCGGGAAAAGAACATTTCCCTGTGCTATTTAGAGTGGTGAGCAAACTACGTTAAAATACAGTGAAAAGATTCCCAAGAGCCATCCCAGGTGCAACCCAAAATTAGTGTGCTTAAGGACTCCGATGCATCCCTCAGCTGGCCATGCTTTCCAAGGAAAATAAGAATTTTTCCCTGCAGGTAGCTGGGGACTGGTTTCCTGCGATGTGCCATCAGCAACTCCACTGGAGTTCACTGTGCTTTGGGTAACATCTTTGGAAAGAGGTAAAAAGGCCCCAGCATGACAGCAGTGTGGGTGCTGTGGGATACGGAAGCATCAAGGTGTGCTTTAAGCTCTGAGGCTCTGACACGTGAAAGAGGAGCAGACACCAGAGAGTTGCCCCCAGTCACTGCTCTGGAAGCTTGGTCGGGCCCCAACCTCTGGCAGCTGAAGAAGGCAAATGCACTTCATTTGTCATGCTGGAAGGAGAGGTGTTGGGTGCTCCCTGCCCGGGGATGTCCAGGTTTGTGTGTGCACGATGCCCGGCAGTGGGTGCTGGCAGAGCATGGCAGAACATGGCAGGGACAGAGCTCACCATGGGCAGCAGCTCATGGAGGCTTTTGCAGCCGCAGCCAAGGTATTGTGCACATCATTCAGAGGCATCTTTCCCTCTCTCTCTCTCTCTCTCTTTTTTTTTTTTTTTAGTAGAGCCTGTTTTTTGACATTTAGGCACATTGTGCCATATGTTGTTTTTCACGGTGTAATGATGTGAGGCACCTTAATGATGAAATGCTGGCATCCTTCCCAAGAGGTAAAGCAAAAGAAACCTGCTCTTGCTCACAAGTGCCTTTTTAAACCCTGTGGACGGGCTGCCGTGGGGATCTGGGTGCTAACAGGCACCTTTGGCCCCCGAGGGCTGGGTCCATGTGCATTTCCCTCCTGGTGGCAAGGGGGGGCTGAGCCCCACACCCAGTGCCAGCAGTGGGGCAGGTCTGATTCCCCCCCATGCCCACCCCAATGGTGCCAGGGGCCCTTCGTTTTTCTATATATCATGACAACATTATTATAATGGCTTTTTAAATACCCTTCAGAATATATGCGAGAGATCCAAGGAGCTATTAATAGAAAGCATTTTAAATCTCTCTAGTATTGTTTATGGCAGCCTCTTGTGAATTTGCAATGAAACGATAACTCTGCTGGGGAAATCAATTATGCCAAGCAGTTTGTTACATCATTTTTCAGTGTATTAATTTTAATTTCAACAGAGAAAAAGCCACAGCGAATCCATCCATCATGTTTGAATGAGATGGTGTACGCTGGCCTCTCGGGGCTCCTCCAGCCCTGTAGTCACTGTTATCAATAAAGGGGAAGGAGAAATGTTGGGTAATTTCCAAGTATGAGAAACTGTTACAAATAGGAGTGAACCAATTATTACAGCTCAGGTTTAGCCTCCACACTGGGGATACAGCATGCGTTTGGCTTTAACTGAACAAAATAAAACAGATAACTATTTCAGGAGACTTGCACATAACAAGTGTTTTAACGTCAGGGCAAGAGGTCTTCTGGTTCGATGCTTTTTCATTTGCTGCAACCACATTTGGAAACTTTTGCCTTTGTTGAGCTACAATATATCATTCCTGGGGTTTAAATTCATACGATTATAAACTTTTTCTAAAGAAAAATCACTTAAAACGTACAGTTGACTTCATAACTATTGTTCTTTCACCTTGCTAGCTGTTACGCTTGCCTCTGACACTGGATTTGGTACATTTTAAAAAATAAAACACTAAAATGAAGGAGTATTGTTATTTTGAGGCCTTGTATATCCCAGCTTCCAGCTTCAATGTCCTGGACAAGTAGGATAAAGGCAATTCTTTGGGCTAGTGCAAATGTTACGACTAGTTTAGTCCTTAAACTAATCCCACGACTCTCGTGTTCTTCCTGACCTGGAGAAAAATCTTATTGGAGCTTCTAATACTGAAACAAGGATCTTATTTTCTACTTTTTGTCACTGTGGTCATCACTTTCCTGCCTTTTGTTCCCCTTCTTTATGTTGCCTTTATTCCCCCCCCCTCTCCCCCCAGCTCTGTCAGTACTAATATGGGGCAAGAGGAGACAATAGAAGTTGGAAAAAAAAAAAAAAGGAAAATGGAAGTTATTTTTTTATTAATGTCTGTGATTTTGTAGTGTGAAAACAGGAAGAACAAACTGTAACATTAATCTGCTATCAGGAACACACACACACAAACTAAATTGAAATGTATTTCTTAGCCCATTTTATCTCTTTCCAGCTCTGTTTCTGTGTTTTGTTTTGTTTTGGTGAATTTCTCCCATCGTCATCTGCACTGGTGCATAAAATCACAGTGGCCAAGAGCAGCCAGGGGCCGAGAATCAGTCTGGCCTCAATGAAAAGCCTTTCATCACCAGCTGATGGTGGCCAATTTCACCTCTCACGTTACTCGCTGAGCTCATTACTGGAGTCTCTGGAGCATCTGAAGTGATCCCCTGGGCCCGCTGCATTCAGCAGTGCTGGGATACCTCTGCAGTCCTTTATTCAATCCCCTATTTAAAGTAAAAGGTATTGCTGTCAAAATTCAGTTTAATAGGAAGAAAACCTGTCGAGTGTTGGGTTGCAGCACGTGGTGCTGAGCCCTGCAGAGCTGCAGGAAGGCAGGAGGACGCTGGTGCCCCACAGGGCTGCCCGGACGGCAGCTCTGCACCAGCTCATTCCCTGCCTTGCCCGGGGGTCTGACACCGGGAGCTGTACCTGAGCTCTCAGCTGTACCTGAGAGAAATGATGCTCCAGAAGGACAGCATTTGGGACACACTCCCAGGGAGCTGCACTGGTGTTGCTGTGGGACATTGTGCCCACAGGATGCCCTTGGGCATGCCAGGAAAGATATCTGTCTGTTCATGTACGAGATGGGCCAGATGCTGCCACTGTGGGGGGCACTGCTTCTGGGAGGCTCTTTGGTGGCCACCAAGTCTCGTCCTTCTGTTCCTGCCCCTGGCCAGGGCTGCCTGGAGGAGCTGTGCCCTTCTGAACCTCCCCTCCCGTGGTTCCTCCCTGCACCTTTCCCTCTGGCCTCCCCTCTCCTGTGACAGACCTATTTTACCAGATTGCTCGGTGACTTTTCTTACCTCTCCCTCCTTCCCTGCCTCGTGGCCCAGCCCAGCACCTGGTGGCACTGAGACGCTGGCTCGTGCTATGGGACCAGGCCCTGCCCAGGGCACAGCCATGGAGGCGTCCTGCAGGCCGTGCCCAGCCTGGAGGAGGTCCCGCTGGCTGAGGTAGGTTGTCTCCGTGATTAATTATGCGTAATTATTGAGGAGTGGGCGCATTAATCATGCTTTGTGCTGCCTCCTTTATTCCTCTGTACAGCATTATCTGCAGCAAACCAGAGCATCACTGGGGGAGCGGGCACTGCTCCGGCACGTGGGAGCACGGCGCGTGTCCCTTCTGCCTGCGCTCCTGCATGCACCTCCTGGTCTGCCCCAGGAGGGGAAGGAGGGGAAGGAGAGCCTGGCCCCACAGGAGACCACAGCATCACTGTGAGGTGATGTGGGAAGCTGGCACATTGGGCACGCTCATCCAGCTTGCAGCCCATTAAACGTGCAAACCCAAATGACCGCATCCTTTCAAGGATCTTACGTGTCTGTATATGGCTTTGTGCAACACACGAACAAACCATGCACTTTTAGCTAATGCTACATATGTGTGGGTATACATACATACACGAGTCATACATATTTATAAAATCTTCAGCCCAATGCTCAATAATCAAGTGATTTTTATTATTTTTTTTTTCTGCAGTGAAAACCTAACTACTTTTTGTGACGCTTGCACAGATCAAATGCAAAATTATTCAGGTTAATCAAAATTACAGCTGAATGTTAAGTGTTGCAGAAGGCTCTTATGGCACTGAATATATGTGAAATAAAATGGCTGATGAAATTTCATTTAACAATGAACAGTGGTGCCCATGAGAGAAAAATAACCTTCATTGTACATCTGCAAGGATGGGTTCTGGCTAATATTAAGCAGTAAGGCAATCTTTCCTGCATAGAAAATACATCCTTTCCTTGCAAGCTGCTGATGCCAGCACATCTGTAACAGCTCCCCAGATCCCTGCAGATCCCTGTCTGCTGGGGGTACAATGCCATCCCACTTTCTATGACCTCCCAAACAAGCATTCTCATCCTCATGAGCCATCTGCTGCGGGTCTCTGCCCTGATGCTATGTTAAAGGTTTGAAGCTGTGGGGTATTTCTGGAGGAGTTTGTTTGTGGTTTGTTTTGTTCAGCCGTGTGGAAGCCTCTCAGCCTGAATTCAAGTTGGTTGTTGCTCCTCTCCAGAGGGATCTGCAGCGGGATGTGGTCAGTGGGATGGAGCAGGAGCCTGGCATCCCTTGGTGCTGCCCGGTGCTGCTGGGGCTGGGGGCTGCGGGCAGGGTTGGGGTGCCCTGGGAGCCCCCAGCACTGGCAGGGAGGGATGAAGGCACGGCCTCTGGGGGCTTGCAGGTCTAGGTAGCACATGGCTGGTGCTGGTGTGGGCTTAATGGGAAGGCAAGGAAAGTCATTAGCTACCGTGTGCAGCAGAAGCCTGATAAAATCGTGGCCAAGTGCTGCGGTGTGCGGCACTCAGAGATGTGCCTGTGTAGCTCGGCTGGTTTATGGAGAGCTGGTGCTTGGCAGATCCTCTGTCATCGCTCCTGCACCCTGTTGCGAAGGAAAGCGGCGGCTTTCTGCAGGTGCTCCTGAGTAGTTTGTTATCCGGGTGACATTTAATGCTTTGTACCTTTTACAGCAGAGGTCTGTTTAGCAAACAGATACATAAAGAATGAGTGTTGGGAAAATTCATGGGCACAAAGTGCAATTGCAAACAGGCTTTATCACAGGGATGTCCACAGCACATTGTTTCCTGCTTATTAACTACTCCTGTTGCTTGCAAATACGTGGTGCAATGAAGCTGAGAGTTACTGGCTTGTTGCAAACACCGATCTCTTAAGAAGCCTCCAGCACAGTCACTGAGGTATTTAGCTCCACTTGAGCCCTGGTTTGCACATGGCCAGGCGCAGCACAGCAGCGGGCCTGGCGAGGCGGCACAAGGCGCACGTACCCTGCCTGGCGGGTGGCTCTGCTCCTCCAGGCAGCCTCTCTTCTTGCCACAGAGAAGTGTTTCACCTAGCCATTTATTCAAGCATAATACGCTTTTGTGGACTTTTATTTCTTAACTGTTGTAAACTTGCAGCAGATTTTATGGTCTCGAATTTCTACTGCTCCGGTTGGATAGCTTAATCCCAGGGGGAAACACCTTCACTTGGAAATGCAGGCCTTCCATGTCATCGCAACACCTGTGGTGGCACGTGGAAGTGGGGAGGGTGGGTACGGGTTAGGGACGCCCTGGTCTTCGTGCTGGTTGTGTTGGTGCTCAGCACATGGGTTAATGACAGGATGGCTCACCCTCGGGTGCCACAAGACCTGGGTGTGTTAGCAGCTCCTGCTCCACTCGGCCGGCACAGTGCCAGGCACATCCATGTGCCTCCAAGGCTTGGGGGCCCCGGGGTCCCTGCCAAGGGGATGCCACACAGCGAGGCAGAGTGTGGGCAGGTAGTCCTGGCCCTGCTTGTCCTCCGTGGGCCTGGGGGCTGCGGTGCCCCTGAGCTGGCTCAGCTCAGCGGCTGTATCTGACAGCACCTCCCTGTGGGAGCAGCATGCTGACAGAAGGGTCTCCTTGCAGAGACACCGGCTTCAAATATAAAAGGAGGTGGAAGCAGTCAAGCACCAGAAAACCTGAGCGAAGGTCTCCAGTGCTGGGCACTTGCAGACTGGGCACCATGGAGGCCCCGAACCTTCCCTGCCTGGAGCTCGGCCTGTGCTCCATGCTGGCCCTGAGGAGGGCGCAGGGAGCTGCAGGGATGGGCAGGGCACACGGCTTGAAAGCCAGCTGAAGTCACAGCAGTTTTATTTCCAAACAGGCATTTTTAGATGCCAGAAATGTGGCATTTTTCTGTCTGTGCCCAGTGAAGTGTACGGGAACACAAGTTGCAGTGTCCTGCGGCACCAGGGCCCGATCCCCTGGGAACTCTTTCAGCGCGTCGCTTGACCTCCTAGTGGAAAAAGATTATCAGCAATAGACTGGGGCCTTGATTTCTTTCCAGTCATTTAAGGTCAATTTGACGCATGTAAGGACCCTGGTGGCTCGAGGAGTAAATCCACTCTGTCTTGTTTGCTCTTCCTTTAAAGTACTTAAACATCCCAAGGAAACCAAGTGAGCAGGGTTTCTTACGGGGTTTTCAGACCACTGCTGCCCAAACCCTGGGTGCACGACCTTGCCTCTGTTCCACCTGGACCCAAGGCCACAGGCAGAGCAGGGCTGATTTTTCTCCACATCCCCTGTGTGTCTTTAGCCTGCCACCACTTTGCGTTTCCCATAACAGCAATAAATGGCAAAACTGAGCAGCCAGAGACATAGTGGGATATCCATAAAACTAGAGTGAGGGCTTTATGAGCTCTGCCATTCAATGGATGGCAGCCACTGAAAAATTTATTCAGTGGTACGTACTTGAGAGCTTTTTCTGCATGAAGCTGTGGACTGTGGGGACACTGGGGAACGCAGCACTTTCCATGAAGCTGCCGCAGTGCTTGCAAGAGCCCCAAGGGCTGCGAGGAGCTGCAGCGCTGGGATGGGTCACACAGGTGCCCAGCTGGGACCTCTGCTCTCCTCCTGCTGCTGCAGGAAGCCTCAGCATTTAAAACTCTCACTTTTCCTACTAGCAACCACAGAGCTGGGAGCTCTGGCGTGCTTTTATAAGACAGCCACAGCCTGCAGCTAGGGCTCAGTTTATATTGTCATTCTTGCCAGAAACACTGTCCTTATACTCCCCCTCCAAAATATTTTCATACTGACAAATGTGTTATCTAGTTTCTGATCATTCCAGGGAGCATGTTGCTAAAATAGCAGTGATTATGCTGGAGAACCTGCTTGATAATGGAGGGCTGCTACACCGATAGTTTTGAGCTTCAGCCCTGGGAATAATCTGATGACTGTTGGAAGAGGAATGGAGTTCCTCTCCTTGCCACACTCGGAACTGAACCCGCAGTGAGAGCTGCCGAAGGACGTTACAGCAGGGCTGGGGCTGGGAGGGCAGCCCCCAGTTTATCACAGCTCAGGGTAACAGCAAAGTGGCTGTGGCAGAGCTCTGCCAAGCCGCTGCTCCCTGAGCACAATTTGGTGAGGATGGGGTGAGACAACCATGGTTCGGCTGCTCGATCTGTCCAAAAACCCAGCCACGGTCTGACCTGACAGAACCGGCCACAGGCACACAGCGAGCTGTCTCAGGATGCCGATAATAATCATCATAAATTAAAAAAAGAAGAGGCAAAGGTATGGGTGACCTTGAACACCGGCTGATTCTGTTAGGTTTGTTGCTAAATTGTTATTAAGTTGAGCTCTTTGTGGTACTTTATTAGCATTTGTTAAAAAAAATAAATCCATTATGCAAGGTTCTTTCAACATATGTATTATTTCATCCAGGTGTCTGGAACAACAACGAACTCATTCAAATACATATTTAGACAGCCTTTTGAATGGTATTATTTGCCTGGAAATAATATGCAACGTTGGATAAATAATGTGTGCTTATTTCGAAGCATATATTGTTATTTCCACCAACAGACAGGTGCTCTTACCAATTAAATAAATAAATAGTTTTGACAGCTCCCGGGGAGGATGCTGGCCTATTTCTCTACTGTTTCTGCAGAAGATAGTGAGCTGCCAAGGCAAGGGCAGCGAAGGAAATCCCTGTAATTGCCCGATGAGCACAGGAGGCAAAGGGCCCGGGGACTGCAGCCACGTGCAGGCACAGAGGGCAAGCCCTCGTGTCCTCAGAGGGGAGGAGGTGGCAGTGAGGTGACAGCCAGCACACTGCAGTCATTTCCACAAAGGCGCCTATCGTCTGGCTGCATGGAGAAACAAGGTCCCTGCTCAGGATTTCTTCCCCATCAGCATTGTTTAATTGCACGTTGGTCAAGCCTTTGGGCGTTTACCTGTCAATCTCGCGTCCTTTTAGGGCCAGTTGCTACCCTGGCTGTTGCTGGGCTGATGCTTGGAAGCTTAAATATCATAAATACAGATGGGGCTTGATAAAGCAACAAGTTGGTGAAGCTGAGTGTTTATTAGGATTTAAGGTGGCTTTAGGTCTCTCTGGGTAGAGTCCATCCCCAGGAATACAAGTGGAATAAAAATGGTGCAGGTCCTTTTGCTTCAAAGTATCAGCTGTCCACAAATGGATGGTCAGCTGGGAGGAAAATACAATAGACAATTACTTGAATAGCTGCTCTACCTTATTTATTTATTTATTTATTTATTTATTTATTGGATTGTAAGTCACTTTGGAGGCATGGTATTACCTGCTAAATTTATATCCAGTTGAACTAGTATTGTGGATAATTCATTATTTTATTTTATTTTATTTTATTTTATTTTATTTTATTTTATTTTATTTTATTTTATTTTATTTTATTTTATTTTATTTTATTTTATTTTATTTTATTTTATTTTATTTTACTTTATTTTATTTTACTTCATTTATTTTATTTTTTTTTCTGAAAAGTTTAGTTTTTAATTCCATCCATCTTACCGAGGCGTTTCAGGAAGAGACAACATGTACAAACACTCATCTGAGTACAAGTTCTGCCTTTTACACTGAGCTAAAGCAGAGGCAGTGTCTTTGGCCAAAACCCAGGGGTTGTATAATGAAAACACATCTTCAGCTTTATAATAAAGTTATGGCAATCAAAGTACATATTCTAATCTCCTTTTCATTGTTTGCTCAAATATTAAGCAAAAGCAAGCAAGGTCAAAGAAGAGCAGTGCCAACGCTTGTGTATTTTGCTTAGTTACATGCTGCGTTACCGATTTTTTAAGATTTGATTTTATTGATTGTTTCCCAGCTGGTGTTTTATCAATGCCCGGACCAGCGGGACCAACCTCTCTGCCTGCAAAGCCCAGGTGTGTGTGCAGGGAAGCCCTCCCGTGGGCACAGCCCCAGGCTCTGCTCGTCCCGGCCTCGCCTCTGCCGGCAGACGGAGCTACGCGAAGTTTTGTGATTCAATTTCATGAATTTCATGCCTGGGTTCTAGTCCCTACACTCATGATTCCAACTAATTTCTTCAGTTTGCCAATTTGCTTCTTGAAATCGCAGCTTTTCCATAATAATGTGATTCTTTGAGGTATTTATTGCTGTAACAGCATGATGGAGATTCCTCTGAGTGCCCAGCCCCGGCTGAGTGCTGGGAGCTCTCCCCAACAGCAGAAGGCTCCTCATTAAAGTGCTCTTGTAATTCTTCCCCAATGAGACTCGTACCCGGGCTGATTCCACTTGATGCAGGCTGCTCTTTATAATTTCCCCACAGACAACAACCCTGTTAACTCTGCTCTGCCCCAGCAGCTCTCCTCCTGCCTGGCTGTGCCAAGCACACTGCAGCCCTTCACCTCGCCTGTTCCTGCCTGTGCCATGCTGGAGCATCCTGCAAGAGATGGGCAAACCCTGTGTAACACTGCTGGGACGTGCGTGGTGGGGCACAGCTCCCACACCGTGCTCGTGTTTGTGCCTCAGGCCCAGCGGAGCAGGAAGGATGCTCTGAGTACTTCCACCGTGTCCTGGTAGTTGTCACCTGGAGCCCCTCACTGTGAGCGCACTCCTGCGGCCTCACACAGCAATATGGGTATATATTATATATAATGTAACATAGCATAATATATTGGAGCGTATATATTATGTAGTCTATATGAAATGTATAATATGTATATTATATGATATAAAACCCTAGCTGGTGTGAGTTTTGGCTCAGCTTGGAAGTGTTTCTTCACAGCGCCACTGTGATGATAACACGGCCAATTGTTTCTGTGCCTCTTCCTAGACAACTCCCCGCAGCACCCACAGCGCAGGGCCAGCTCCTCTGCGAGCACCAGCACAGCCTGTGAGAAATGCAGCCACCAGCACAAAATCTGCAGATGTGGGGCAAGGCAAATTGAGATGAATCGGCTTGAGTTGTGGTGGGGTTCGCTGGCAGATAACTGGAGACGAGGTGGCTCAAGCAGAGGGAAGTGAGGCTTGGGCAGTCCCCAGGGCTCTGTTCGGCACCCCTCAGCCCCGCACAGTGCCTGGGGGGGCACAGCTCAATGACAGCCCCCACCAACACCCAACCCAAAGGTGAGGTTTGTGTTGTATACATGGGATATATCACAGAATCGCAGTAGTGATCATATAGTGATATGTAGTACGTGTTGTACGTGTTATAAAATAAATCATATGTACCCTATAAATCATATAGATATATATTTCCTATCAAACTGACATAAAATTGAAATTTCTCAAATTCCCATAGAGTGCAAAAATTTTAAAAAGAAGAACATTGGCAATATCAAAGTGCTTTCCTCTGATCACAATAAAATGTTTGTATTTTTTAAAAGCAGCCTTCAAAGTGTTTCAAGCTATCAAATAAATCCAATAAAATGTCTGCTCAATGTTCATGATTGTTCCAGCAATGGTATCTTGAATCACCACATTGACAGTGAAATGCTGTTTAATGTTTTGCAGGAAAGTATTTTACGTATGTGAATTTTTTAAAAAGGGAGTTTTCTGATCGAATGGAATGAATAGAAGTCAATTTTTTCAGCAGAAAACAAGGTACTTACACCCATATAAATATATGTAGTTACATAGCTAATCAGAAATGGAGGCTGCATTTTTATACATATAACATCTAATATATCTATATCTAATATATCTATAATATTTATCAGTTTAATAAATTGTATATAACATTAAAATTAAATATATAAAACATGTAAGTAATGATTTTGCATAGTTATGCATATTTGCTTTATATATCTATTTCTAGGTAAGAAGAAATATGTATAAGGAAAAACAGAATACACATTTTCAAGAAAATTATCCAGTTGTCTACGTGTTAAAAATATATATAATAAAGTGCATATAACAAAATAATATTCATATACATAAAGATAGTAAGATAAATAATATACGTGTGCATTATTTATTTATTTACAGGTTTTTATTCCTAATTTATGTTTAACAATCACATCGGTGATGCGGGTTGTTTTTTCCAGGTGATGCTCTGGCCCCCAGGCCGGCTGTGACCCCGATTTGCGGATGAGCCGAGTGAGAGCGCAGCGGGCAGGGGGGAGAGCGCTGGATGTGACCTGCAGCAGCCATCGCGGGAGCCAGATAATGCGATTCTCCTCAGCCTCAGACCTGCAGACAGCCGCTCGGTTAAGCCTTTAAAATCCCTCACAAGTTCTGAAATAAGTTTCTGAAGTTCATCTTTCCCATGCAGCTTCCATAACGCGAAAAGATTTGGGAGCTTTAATGGTGAATAAGAGTTAATATGTTACAGTAAGTCTAACTGGCATTTTGTGATGGAGTGCCAGGCTCCGACAGAAAAACCTAGAAACGAAGCAAAGCAAACCCAGGGCTTGGCTTCCTGCCTTTCCCTTTCTGTCATTTCCCCAGAAGCTGGTGGCTGTTTCTCCTGGATGGAGTTAAATGCATAAGTAAAATTAACTAAACATTGAAAAAACAAACATCTGGTAACAGCAGAGACTAGAAGGAGACAAAAAAAAGGCTTTCAGATCCCCTGAAAATAAACACAACAGATATCAAGACTGTAACGAGCAGCATATCAAACCGTTATCTTTTTTAATGTAAAAGCTGCCTAATGTTGGAAAACCATGGAAACAACAACCATGAAGACAGCCACGTCCTCGGCTTTGCAGCAGAGAAAAAGGGGGAGCAGCGACACGCGGCTGGTGATGTTCAGTAAGGAGAGGCATTGAGTTCAGCACTGCCCTGCGCTGGGTGCCGTGCCGAGGGGCATCGGCCAGCAGCGAGAGGCAGTGGGAGCAGGGGCCAGGCTGGGCTGATACCGCCTGGGGGCTCCCGGCAGGCACTGCCTGACCCCACCAGGGCTGGCCCCAGGGCACACGTGTGGGGTGCCAGCCCCTGGTGCCAACAGCCCCCCGCGGGGGATACACCACGGAGAAAGCGGCCACGAGCTCCCTTTGAGACAACAGCTCTTGCTCTTGCTGAATGGCATCGAAATACCAAGCCCCAAAGCTTCAAAATATTGATGGCGTTATTAAAATGGGACCTTTAATTTTGCATTAAGATCATTTTAGCGTTGGAATTCTGGAATTTAATTATGTATGAGCCCCAGCCGCAGTGCTTCTCTGAAATTAGTTAGCATTTATACTTCTACGCTTAACGTGTAATTTAGCCTCTTGCATAGAAGGGCTAAATGGTGCTAACATTGTGGGTAGCTGCAGCCATCCCTTTAAAGCAAACATGCAGACATTGTGCTCCCAAGGAACTGTGGAGAGTTACAAAGACGACTAGTGAGCAATTTTGGGAAGCTGTTCCTAAGGAAAGCTGCAGCGAACAGCCGACTTACTCTGATATAAAACCTAAAGAATTGCCCTGCGTTGGGTGGGAAGGCACCGACTTGTACGGCCAACACGGGCCATCATACACCAGAAATGTGTTGCTGGAGCCCTCAGGGTGCTCCTCAGCCTTCTGCCCATGTGTGACCAGAGTCATCAATAAGCCAACAGTCCTCTGGCCTTGGGAGATTAAAGTTCTCAGGGAGATAATGCACAGTTTTAATGAACTTTTCTGTGTTCCACAATGTGTTAACATTACAATGGGAAAAGCAGTAAGGTCAGTGTCACAAGAGGAGCTGGGAGAAGCTCTTCCCTGCCTCTTGGTGAGGTTCTTCTGGGTGGTCTGTGGGGAGATGATCTGCCCCACCTCTGGCACCGACCGCGGCGAGCTCCCCACGGGAGCTCAGCGAGGGCAGAGCCCTGCTGCACGCCCTTTGCTCAGCTGCTGGCTCCCTAAATGCAGGTGACAGCGCACAGGGACTGCCACTGCGTGCTTGTGGCTGTGATGGAAACTCCTTCTTGGCTGAGCCATGTCCCCGGGTGGGCTCTGCACATCTCAGCTGCCCCCTGCCTCCCTGCTGCAGTCCCGAACCTCTGAGTCCCTCGGTGCCGCCACCATCTGCCAGACCTTCACTTAACCTTGCCAGTCCTCTTCTCCCTGCCTTCTTTTTTTTTCAGGTTAACAAGGTAAACTTTGATTTTAAACTATTCAAACATTGCCTTGATTTATTTTTATGTTTTTATGCTAAGTATCTCTTACACCTGTGGCATTTTTGGAATAATTACATTTCTGGTATTTTAACAAATAGTTGCAAATTAAAGGAGAGCATGCTGAAGTCAGAACAGATGGGCTGAATAAATTTATTGATTTGGGAAGAATACCAAAAGAAATAACCTTTTTTTTTTTTTTTTTTTTTTTTTTTTTTTTTTTTTTTAAGCAAGAAGGAAGAAAAAAGACAAGTAAAATTAACAGGATAGTTCAGTTATCTTCTGAAAAAATGCCTTGAACTCAGTAGTAGCTGATGGGCTGCAGCTGCGAGAAGACAGAGGCAAGAGAAAGCCAGATGGGGATAATATATACCACAAAGGCAGCGTGAGCATACATGGCATGGACATACGTGGTACACACACACGTAAATGCAAGCCCAGAAACCCAATGGATTAATGGGTATGCACATTATTCCGGTGAAGCCATGAAGATCAGAGGCTGGGGTGAAACCACAGCTGTGTGCAATTGTTGGGGCTATTTACCTCCCTCTGGGGGCAGGAGCACCCCTCTGGAGCTCAGCAGTCAGTGATTTCAGAGGAGGCAGCAGCTTGGTGTGCAGCTGTCTGGGTGCAGCAGAGCCTCTCCTGCAGCTCCATTTGTCAGCACGGGTATGGCTGGAGCTCTGCTGCTGTGTCCCCTGTGGTGGGGCAGCCCCCAGGAATCCCCTGTGATGGGGTGGCCCCCAAGGACCCTTGGCTGGTACAGGTGAGCTCAGCTCCTCAGCTCCTGCGCTGGGGTGCTGACTTTGCTCTTCCAAGAGCTGCTGCTTTTTGTTTCGTGGTGTCACACCTTTGTATCTTTTCCCTGACAGCTGCTACATGATCCGTGGCTTTTAGACTAAGGCTGAGGGAAATTTCCTTCTCAGTTTTATGTGTCAGTTCCCGCACTGTGCTTGTTCTTCAGCTCATGCACCACTTCACTGCCTCAGTATTTTTCTGTTCCTGTACTTCCAGGCAGCAACAGCATCCCAAGTACCACGCGCAAGATCTGCAAAATTAGTAGCATGTATTAGGGAAAATCCTCTCTGTTCAGCCTTTCCAGCATACTGGGGAATGAGGACTTTTGGAAGTTTGTGTGTTCATTACCTTGATGAACTGCTGTGTTTTCCGTTTATGCATAGGCTGGGGTACCCAACTGCTGCTGGATGTTTTTTCACAGCAAAGTTCTAAAGCAACCTTTGCATGTAGTTGTGTCTATGGGAGTCAAACCTCCCAGTTGCACTCTGCTGTCCCTATAACGGTTAGGAGACCTGTCAGGGTGGTGGTGAGGTTTCAGTGCGCAGTGTGGGAACGTCTCCCCATAGTTCATTTCATATTTAAGGATCTATGGGGCTATTTCCTCATCTCAAAAATCAAAGACTTGGTGCATTTCTGTAGGGCAGACATTTGGAGAGGAAATCAATGTTTTCAGCTCCTCTTTCATTCCCTGTTCACTTTGGTCATTTGTTGTCGATTTGAAATGCTTTGCTTGGACTGACAGAGTGAAGCACTCCTTCAGCTTAGTTGAGATTGCGGAAGCTGTCTGAAAATAGTTTCCCTTGCAGGTCTCTCTGGCATTTATTACATAGAATTGCAGACATTAAATCAACAGAATTACTGCAATGCTCCAGCCAAACTGGTAGCTGGATCTATGCATTAATTTTCAAGTTCATTAGAGAGCTGCTTAAATCTGGAACAGATGAGGTTAGAAAAGGAATGAAAAAATGCACTATGAGTATCATGAAAAATATCTCTTAAATGCTGTTATTTAACCATTTTTTGCTAGAGTTTAGTAGCAGATTGCCAATGGGCATAGATGGATTTAAAAAAAGCTATGAAACAGGTTACGATTTTGAAAAGAGCACACTTTATCTTTCCATTATACTCTCAGAAAGAAAGCGGAATGGCTTTTTTTCTAGCTAAAAATGAATATGGTGTGCAGATTGTTCAGGGTTTTGTCTAATATGTTCAATTAAAATATAATTAACTATTTTCTGTAGTCTGGTTTTAGAAACATGCAAGTACATACTGTGGTGGGTGGCTGTGTATGTAGTTGCATTAAAAGAAGGATGTGCATATGGAGAAGGTGCCAGAGAAATTATTTGAAGGTCAAGGCTGCTTTTTGCACAGTGGAAGCTGAAGAACCATGGTCACTTAACACTGAAGAAGATTAAATGATTTCTGCATAGAATATTTTCAGAGAATAAGCCAGTTCAGATGTGAGCGCAAGTTTCAAGGATGGGTTACGAAGCAGAGAGATTCTGGAACTTTTTTTTTTTTTTAACCATAATATTCCTCTTTTTTTACAAGCTGTCATTCTGTGGATTCAGATTCCTGTTTTAACAGATTAGTAATACAGAAAGAGCTCCTGTGATCAGGAGCTTGGTCTTCTGCGTAGCCTGCAACACCTGCTGCTTATTTGGCAGAAGTCATTTTGGGAGGACTGCTGCAGGTGGGTCAGGCAGACCTGGCATGGGTCTTTATTTAGGTTATTTAGTTGTTAGAGCCTGTTAGGTATTTAGGTGTTATTTAGGTGTTAGAGCCTGATGTGGGCAGTATGCACGCAGCTCCATAATGTTGTTATACCATCCTCGTGCAGCCTGGTGAGCACCGTTGTGCTGTGTCGGGGCTGTGTGCAGGCACCTGCTCCCAGGGCACTCCTCACACTGACTCTGACAGCTCTAGATGCTGCTTTACCACGTAACCCTGCCTGTTGCTCCCCAAATTGGCGGGTGTGTGGCACGCTGAGCCCAACCAGGCGATGCTGGGTGCATTGTGGTGGTCGGCCTGCCTGCCCCTTCCCTGCCCTCCCAGCTAGGCCGGGGCCTGCGCAGGGCCCAGGCCTGTGTGTGCTCCAGTCACAGCGCTGGGCTGCTCTGTTGGGCAAAAATTCCCCAGTTTATGTAAATCTGTATTATATATTCAGTATGAATTAGTGATGTACTGATGTAGCTGTGACTAATGTATTACAGTTGGAAAACTATGTTGTTTGTGGTGATCACTTCAGCATTGCAGAAAAGGCAGTATCAGTGATAAGACTCTGGCTACACAGATGTAAGGGAGCCCTTAATCTTCCAAGTTGCCGTAATATATTGTTGTGTTTAAACAATTTTTGTCTAGCTTGCTAGTTCCAGAAGATAAATTTTATGACTATGCTGCTATATGGCCTTTTTTGAGTTTCATATCCTGAAAAATTTTGGGGGGAGTGAAAACAGAAATCAAGGAGAAAAAAATGAGAAAAAGAGCCCTTAGTGAGGTAAATAGTGACTGGGCTGCAGTGAAGTGCCTTGGGAATGAGCACTGGTGCTTACACCCTGGTCGCTGAGGTTATGGTGTGCAAGATTGGCTTTGTTCATCCCAAATGTCAGGAGCACTGAGTGCTGTCCTGTGACTTCACAGCTCACCTATTTCCCTCATTTTGGAACACCAAAGTAAATCAAATTTGGTCTGAGAGGAATAGTAGCTCCCTGGCCAAGCAGGGAGATCTCACTGTACGCTTGCCTGAGGAGATTAAGCCAGGTAGGAAATCTCTAAAATGGAATTAAAGTCTTTAGGCTCCTCCCAGGGGTTTCTGAGGCTTCAGTGTCTCTGACCACCCTTTTGGGAAGTGCAGCGGGTGCTGGCTTGCAGGCACAGCCTGTGTCCAGCTGACAATAAAGCACAGCACAAGGCCTGTCCACCTGTCCTTCTGTCCTATGAAATAAGTGGGCCTGGGCTGGATGGCCCACTGCTGCGTAGTCCCACCCGCACAGTTACAGAACGCTCCCCTGTCAGAAAATTTGACAGAGCAATTGGATAAAATAGGGAAAAAAAGGCAAAGAAAAAACTCAGTGCATCCACTGACAAGAAGGATCATTATGAGAATTCACCCACAGAGCCCTGGGCTGCCTGGCCCCCTGCCATAGGCTCCTGGACCTGTGTGTGGGATTGGCCATGTGAGACTACGGGGCTAAACGTGAAAACCCTGAGCCACTGTTCAGTTACGGGGACATTCGCTGAGGCACTGTGATAAATTGTTAGTGGAGCATTAAATGGTCCCTAGGAGGGAAAGCTTCAATGCTACTGGGTCACTTCAGCTTAAGCTATAGCACTCTTTCACTTGCAGATATTTTTTTTGGGGAAAAAAAAAAAGGTTCATTTCTAAAGGCATTTTTTCATCATCTTTTGCTCATTAAGTTGTTCAGGAAAAATTAACTAATGAGATTATTTGCCAGAAAAATTGTCCAGCTGGTGCTCTTGAACGCTAGTCTGTGCTTCTGGCTGGTACCATATTGTTAACGGCTCAGAGATGGCATTAAACACCACCTCTCTCCCAGCAGTGAGCAGGGCTCCCGCTGAGCTTCTCCTCCTGAGATCTTTCCTTATTTATTCTATTTTATTTTATTTTTTAAATCTAAGCATGGGGCTTGTGCCTCCCTTCCCGATAATGGCCACGCGAATGTCTCTGTGCATCTGAGAGGAACATATGGCTCGGCATTCCGGGCACAACCGTGGAGCCCTCCTGGGGGGAAGGCAACATCTGCCAGCTCCTGTGGCCTGTAAGCAAACCTACGGAGGCAGAGCTGTCAATGTCACGTCAAAGTGGCAAATTTACATCCCGGGGCAAGAGACTTCCCTCGTGGCAGGCTGTTCACTTGGTTCAGGTCTAAATCATTGTGCTCGCACCCAGCAGTGCTCTGCAGTCTGTAGGCTTAATGCTGGTATTTAGAAGGAAAATAGAGCCCATCAGTGTAAAGTTGGCTGGTCTGGAGTCCCACCAGGCTTGCCTTAACCTGTGAAGACCTAAAGTCTTTCCCTGTGTCTGTTGAGATCTCATGGCATCTACAGATATCCTAGGGGGGCTTATGAAACAGACAAAAAAAAAAAAAAAGGCTTCCAATTCTTACAGGAAGGATCATGCATTGGTATTAAATGGCTTAAGAGGACACTTTGCATCTGAAGTTCCTACCTGATGCGAGGGCAGAAGATGCATATCCTGCTGTAGGTGATGGAGTGTGGCTGTAACTCCACTCAGCAGTGTGACAGAATCTGGAGAATTATTTATCCCAGCCAATATGAGCCAAAAAAAAAAACTCATTTAGGGAGGTATTAGTAGAAGACTTCTATGAGGATTTGAATATCATTAGGTGGCTCTGATGTACCTTAATCTTAGCATGCTGCAAATAATTTTGGGAACTAGACTTTTTTTTTTTAAAAAGGCAAGTGGGAGAATTATAGAACAGCAGTGATAATAGAAGGCTTAGAAAGTATAGTGGATGAGGAAAGGTCAGAATAATTTTCCTTGGAACATTTCTGGACCAGTGGCATCTGACGTGCACCTGAAGAACCCTGTGGACTTTCCTTCCTCAGAGGGTTTTGGAGAAAAGGACTGTGCCCGCAGAAGATGCTGGTGGGTGACACAACATCCTGAGCTGTGGCAGGGGTTTGGCCAGGGTGGAGTTGTCAGATGCCTTTAAATTATGGGAATAGGAGGGTTTATGACCCTCTCTCCTGCACTGGAGGGGGGGAGAGGGGGAATTTACTTTCAAAGGTTGAAGATAACATGATGTTCAGTAGTCAGAATGAAAAGAAGGAAGAGTGAAATCTTAAATTTCATTTGTTTTAGCTCTCGGAAAGCAAAGAGGAAGCTTGAAAGTAAAATAAAAAAAAAAATATGAAATTTTTGTGGAAAGCTTTTTCCACCTCGCTTCTTCCTGGACCTCCCATTTTTAACCTAAGAATCTTGAAAGGTATATTAGCTTAAATTATTATGCCTGTGATGAAAGGAAATGCTCAGACTTATCAAATGAGGAAACATACAACAAAAGTGGAATAGATAAATACATTTTACTAGCGTAGATTTTTATGAAATTTTACTTTAAACAAAAGTTTTTGTTTTAGTAGTTACAAGTACACTGATTTACATTTTAGACAGCATGAATTTTAATGATCTCCTTTGAATTTCATTTAATGCCTTTGAGATTGACAATAAGATATCAACCATATTTCCTCATTTATCATTTTCAAATAGTTTTTCCCCCTGCTTGTAGTTTGCCTCAGAAAGCTGATTCCACAGCACGATTCTGAAGTTCATTAATACTATCGAGGATTTGTGTGGGGATGGCAGAGATAATCTAAAGCCCATGCAGAAAAATCTGCCTTTCAAACAATAATTAACTTCGTCTCTTGCTCAGTTTGGAGTTTATCAGCAAGGTTAGGATGAACTGCTTTAAAATCTATTTTTAAAAGACTCGTGGCATCGTTATCAACCCCCTGATGACCTGTAATGACTTGCGTGTTGCTCTGCCTGTCCCTGGGACTGCAGGAGGGTTGCGGGAGGTGGAAGGGAAGGAGCAGGCCATAATTCTTTTCAAAATTTGGGATTTATGAGAGGCTTTTGACGTGAGGCTCCTGCTCTGCCCTGCATGTATCCTGGCACAGGGTGCCTCCCAGCCAGCTGCCAAGCCCTGGGCATGTGCCTGTTCTTTGCTTGTCCTCTGGGGCCAGGCGAGCAGCCTGGTTATTGCCCAGGGCAAGGGGAGCACACAATGTCACAGGTAGGCAGAATTAATACCCACATTTAAAACTGTTGTGGAAGTTTCTATCAGAAATAAGTCAGGATCTTCATGGCATCTTCTGCAGGAGCTGGATGATGAGCTGCTTGCACCACTGGAGGAGGTGGGTAGGGAAAGGATGAGGAGAGGCAGCCGAGGTGGGAGGGAAACTTGGGGCCCAGGGGTAGGTGCTCCACGAAGCTCACACGTGGCACTGGAGGGCCAGTGTCAGCTGGGGCTGTGCCAGCCTGCTGGGTGAGGTTTGGGGGGGCTGCTCGCTCTGCAGCTTGGCCAGCCAGCATCTGATGCCCCTGGACATCCCTGGGGAGGTGGGCTCTCAGCCGGGGTGGCTGGGGCAGGCTGGCACCACAGTGGCTCACCAGCTGGCTCTGGCGATGCTGGCTGCAGCATGGGGATCCCCAGCGGTAACTCTTCCATGGAAATATCAATAATGCACTAGAAAACACTGCTGAATATTCTGCTGTACATATATACTTTGCTAAGACTGGGTCTATTTGGGCATTTAGTTCTTGTTTTGCAGCTGCTGGGTATGTGACAGATGAATGATTGTTAAATTGAGAATTTCATTGTTTCAATGAAAATGTGCGTAGCGTGGATTTAAGTACTTCCCTGGACAGCAATATTTCCGTATTTTCTAGGACCCCATGGAGATCTTAATGATACATTAAGCTCTTTAAGTGGAAGCCATAACAAGTTACCAGAGTAGGTGTTTAGGTAGTGGGACAGAGTTTAGGAAACTTAAAAATCACTTGCCAGTTCTGCTGCAAACTTCTGTATGAACACAACTATTTATTTTGTAGCTTGCTCTTTTTAGAAAAGCAATGACAGTTTCCTTTTTCTCACTTCTATTATCATTACTTCGCAGATTTTAACTGGTGACGTCACTGGTGGATGGTTTTTTCTGCAGGTGATGTAGATAAAGCCGCCTATATGGCTTTTACTATATTTCCCAAATATTGTTTCTTCAGAAGAGAGGACAGATTAACCACAAGTCACGTTGAACACAGATTATTGAATCATCAGGAATTTTACACTGAATCATGGGTATGTGCTTTAGAAGGTATATACAATCAAAAAGCTAACTTTAGATTTCTTTCAAAGCGTTGCACAACTCCTTGGTGGAAAAGTATCCCAGTATCTCACGTACTAGTAACTGTTGTGGTTTTTGTGGTGCCCGTTACTGAACTCAGCAGCACATCCTATTTGGTTAAGGCTTTTTCCTTTTACCACTTTCATTTGGGTAAGAAAGCAAAGAGCAGAGCCCAGGCTTTGTGAATCAGTGAGCGGTGCACAGAAGAGCAGTAACCGAACACGTTCAGGTGTGATGTGAAGGCCAAGACGGAGCCAGGCTACCGAGCTGCACACCCAGCAGAAAGGGGGAGAGGGAAGGAAGTGTGTGCTGCTGGTTTGCCACGCTCCTGAGAGCTGCAATGTGTGTGGAATCAAAATGCTGTTGTGAAGGGAAAGGCACAATTCTGTCCATGGTATATGAGCCAGAAGGGACTGCTTGCATCACGTCCTCACTGTGGGTTATACATGAGCAGAAGGCAAAAAACTTTAAAGGCATTAAGAGCTTTAGCTTGAGCAGATGTAGGGAGACATCTCCCTACCTCCTCCTCCCGGTAGTGATCTATGAAATCAGTCCCCTGGGTGTGTTGTAACCAGATGTGGAAACATTTCCTTTTGAATTTATTTCAGCTATATCAGCAAGGAAGCTTTAACCCGGCCTTGCTTATCCTTTGCTTCTCACTCTGGTGGAGCTGCTGTAGATGTAACACGGCCACCCTCACTGCCTCCTGGGTTAAACGCAGGGAAGTCTGATGCTGCCTCAGGTACTCCTCTGCACTGCCTTAGTGGCTGCTGACTTGGGTAACGCACAGGTTTAGGAGATGGCCCAGGTTCCTGACATGCTCCCATATTGAGTGCAGCATCAGAAGGGAGGCCCGGAGGCAGGGAAGGCCGTTCTGTATGCACGTGGAGCCAGGAGACCCCCAAAGGTGTCTGCCTGTGGCTGTGGTCCCCAGAGCCTCAGCTGGAGCCACAGCTCTGGGCTTAGAGGGGTCACAGGAGGGGGTCCCTGGGGAGGACACCCCCACCTCAGAGACTCCTGGTGACAGCCAGGCTTTGCTTTTACCTTTACTCCTACACCCGCAGGGCTCCTGAGTGCCGGCAGGGACAGCGCCAGCTCCCTGTGAGGGGGACAAGGACTTGCAGGGATGTGAGGTTTTTGGGGGATGTGGCTCCTAGTGACAGGGGTGCTTGAAGTGCCTGGGGGAGTTACGGCACCGGTTTCCATGCAGACTTTCAAGACCCATTTTGTTATTTTTTAAAATTTGCTGCTGAAGGGCTAAATTGTAATAGATTTTGAGTGAAGATCTACATAGGTGGGGGAAGGTAAAATTTTCCTTCTATAACTCATCCATGGTAATTAAGCACAGAAAATTTCAAGCCTAGATGAGATTTTGTATACCAAATATAGCAAGGTAGACTATTTTTATTTTAAAAGGAAACACAACTTCCAAGAACTTCACCCTTAAATTACTCATCCACGGTACTGCTCTAACATCTACCTGCCTTGTGAACAGTCAAAATCTGTACAAAGGTGTCAATTATACTGGAATTGCCATCAAGTGGGAACAACTTTTTTTCCTCCAAAGATCTTGATGTTGCTATGCATCTAAACACTGTCTTAAATAGATCATTTTCCTTCAGTTGGAAGGGACCTCCGGAGACTGAGTCCCACTGCCTGACCTCTTCAGGGCTCACCAAAAGTTAAAGCATGTTATTGAGAGCAATATCAAAAGGAAAGTATGGCTTCAGCTCACTGCTGGGAAAAGCAAAAGCATGTCTTAGACTTAAACCTGGTTTCTGTTCAAAGGTTTTAAGTAGCAGTGAGACAGCTGTACCTCTTAGTAAATAGTGTTGATGGTAATTATCTTGGTAATCGCAGCAGAAATGTACAAAACGGAGAGGAAAAAAAAAAAAACACACAAAAACAAACCACAAACTGAGATGATTTCTGCACTAAAGGTTCCCTACTGGAAAGCAGTGAGTGGGAATGGATGCTTCACTTGTGCTTTACCTTCTCCCAGTGAAGCACACAGCCTTGTGTCACTTGGACATTACTCACTCCTGGTACAGCTTGAATGAAAATGTTGGGTCTTCAGGTGCTGTTTCTCAAGGCCTGGTGATTCTGTGATCACAGGTGGGAAGTGTTCAAGGTTTTCTCCTTTATTTACTCTCGCAGTTGACTGGCTTAGAAGGCCAAGGTCTGTAGGCATCACCCATCCAACAGAAGTGGAGCCACCAAGGCTGATGCAGGGCTTGGGCACAGCCTTGCTTTGCAGTGAGCTGAGTAACAATCCTCATGTTTCTCGTTGGGCTGTGGATGTCTGCCTTCTCCCAGGAGGCACAGAAATGTAAGCATCTTCTGAAGCTTAACAGATCTGCGTGTGGGAGCTGCTACAGTGCAGTGTCTCAGCCATATCATTAAATGCTGGTATCTTTTACTCAAGTGCACAATTTCCTCTTTTCCTGCATTGCTTAAATGCAGTTATCAGGGATAAATGGTAATAAAATAGTTTCCCCAAACTAACTACCTGTTAGTTCTGAGACAGGAAAATAACTAATTAGAGCCCAAGCACTGCTGCTTAATGCTAACATACCAAGTACGTATTTCAAACTCCCTAATAGTAATTTCAGTAATGTCATCAAGCACAAGATGATTTTACATGGGGGTGCACATTCGTTATGCCTTGCTCTATCAGGACACTTCTGCCACCAGCAGGGCAGTTTGCTGGGCAAGGAGTGAGGACTATCCCCAGAGCATGTCCCTCTGGCTCTATGACACCCGGACAGCCCCGCTGGCAGTCCCCAGCAGCCCCTGGCTGCGGGCTGGGGGCTGACTTCTGCTCCCTGACCCTGCAGTAAGGTGAGGGAGCCACTGAAGTGATGCCCAGAAGGGCCGTGGTGTCCTGGGACCTGTTCCTGCCCAGCCTCCAGGGCAGCAGTGCTGGAGCTGGGGCAGCCCAGGTGTTATTTCCTAAAGAGCTTTTCTAGTGCGCTGCGCTGTGCTGCTGTAGCTGGAGGGTTTCTCCTTGCCACAGGCTGTATCTTGAAGTGCACCCTTAAAAAGGTGAAGATCTGCAGGGCTATTAGCTGAAAAGAAGTGTTGGTAAAATATAGAGTTTTCAGCATGTTTCACACACATTCAAGGGGAGAATGGACAAGTTGTCATAAGAGCTTCGCTGAGTAGCTACTGAAAAGATGAACCCTGCTTAAAACTGCAGGGCTAGGAGAAACATCAAACAGGCATCCACGTTCTTGTGATGCTCAGAAGAAACCCATATAATCATACAATTAGCCACTGCAGATTTCTCCATGTGAGAAGGGGGATAAAGATTAGAAGTGATCTGGTTACTTTTATTCTTTTTTCCTCTTTTGGGGGGTTGATGGTTCAGGGCCATATCCTGATCTAGTTATTGATAGCTACCATACCAGCAATTAAATGAAAGAAAGTGATTTTGCATGTCAAGAGGCAATTGCTATCCTGATGTAGTCTTTGGTCTTAACGTGGCAGCTGTCCTTGTCAAAAGTCAATGCAAACACAGTTCTGAGTAGATGAGGAAGTAACTGATGTATTGGTAATGAATTAAATTAATTTTCACAAAATGAGCCGATGGCAGGATTTCCATAAATTATTGTGGCTTTATGCTGGACCTGCTGCTATAGCACAGATGAACTGTTTCCTTGCTGCTGAGCTGAAAATGAGTGTTGGCAGACAGAAAGAACCAGCTTTATTTCAAGAATAATACTAAATACTATGTTAAAAGGGTTCTGAAAATATTTTAAGAAAATGCTTTATGAAAGGGCTTATGAAAGGTGCTGAGAGGTGACTGCTAAAAAAAAATAACCACGAACTCATAGTTTAATTATTGTATATCGAGGTCCAGTTACCTGGTTCTGCTAAGTGGCTCTGCTGCAGCCAATTAGGTTATTTGCATGAGTAGGGACAGCAGAAGTATTTTCTCTATTTGAGCAACAGAAGTAATGCTAGACAAATATTTAGCTTATGATCATAGTTCACGTAATACTAAATTTACCATACAAATATTTGACTTTTTTGTTCTTTAGTCAGTTCTAAAAAGTATATGTAGTAGTATGATGGGTTTGGAAGGGGAGAAGTAACTGTGGGTCAGGCAAAGAACTTAGTTTTGTTTCTAGCTTCATTTTATTTGTGGCTGCAGGGCCAAGCAGATGGGGCTTATGTGCTTGTAGGGTAGCAGCAAAAATGGTCCATCAGATCTCCAGAAGTATTTTTCAAATATGTTGGCTAGTGGAGCAGGAGCTGTTCACTTTTTAAAGTCCTAAAACACAGCTGATTTTGCTTGTGCATCAGATTTGTCACTGTTCTTGAACCGCCAGCAAGAGCTTTCCTCCCATTACTGCACGGGTAAGTGAGACCAGAATCCCTGCTCTCTCCTATTTCTTAGGGGGAGAGCAAAAGCAGTCAGAGTGAATGCAGGAGACTCAGCTTTATTTAGGTCACTGACTGTTGGAGAAGGTTTTAAAATTAATATTACAAGCCTTACGTTTATTCTTTTCCCTCCCTAAAGTGGAAGGCCCTGAATAGACGCACGGCTGCTCCATCTGAATGCAAATGGGAACAGAGAAGTCCCTCGGGAACGCCTCTCCAGGAAGAGGTGTGGGCATGCTGCCTTGTTTCGGGCACTGTTGGGGTGCTTGCTAATGCACCCCCGGTCTCACTGTGGTGAAGATACCTGTGTGAACTGGGGAGTCTGGTGTGGGTGCCACCACCGCCCCTCTCCCAACTCCCCAGTGCCCAGGGCAGTGGGATCTGGGGACAAATCCATCTTGCTGCTCCTCCCCTGCTCTGCTGCTGCTTTGCATTTGCCAGCACAGGGCTGGGATGTAGGAACATGGGAAGTCTGTGGGCAATTCAACCGATCAGAAGATTCTAGAGGGGGAAAAAATTAAAAAAAAAAAAAATTTTTCTTTGCTGTTGTTTCACGCACGTTGTGAGCTTGCTGATATCACTGTTCTGCAGCCTGGGGAAGTGAAGGCAGCAGCCAGCTGGGGACTGCCGGCTGAGTTAACCTGTGAGGTTATCCATGAAAAACATGACAAACTTTTGGGGAGGTGCAAGAGGAATTTATAATATTATCTTTTGAAAACTTTTCAATAGCGTATCTTCACTCAGACCATTTACACTCTGCCAGATCTGTTGAATTTCATTGTTATAACGTTTAAATGTACATTTTTCATGTTAGCTCAAAATAACATTGAAACTGAAACAATTTCCAATGTTTTGATATCCTCTAAAACCACCCCCTAACCGTTTGTCTTGTAGGAGACTTCTGAAATGAACCTTTCCTTTCTCATTTAAATTCCTTTTTTTTTTATTCCTTGCTGGTCTTTTCAGGATTTCCCTTGGAACTGAAATTTCAAACCACAGCTGCCTCTGCTAAAAATACACTTGTTAATATATTTAAATGAAATCTGAAGTTTTTATACGCTCGGTTGTCTCTGGGAGCAGGGATTTTCCATAAAACATCAAATATTGGGAGAGATGGAGACTGTAGGGGCTGCTCCAGCACTTCCACCATGCGTGCTGGGTTGGGAGCAGGGGTTGCTGCGTGAGCCCCTGCAGGGAGCTCCATCCACCCACCCACCCAGGGGGTGCTGAGCCAGGTTCATGAAGAGGCTGAGCACAGCACGGTCCTGGGGTCAGGGTGCTCAGGGTAGAAGGGGAAGGTGGGAAGCCACATGGGCTTTGCCACTGAGCCCATCCAGGTGGTGTAGGATTTCTGAGCCCTGCGTGGGCCATGGCAGAGCCCCTCCAGCCTCCTGGGAGCTGCAGCTGTGGGGTCTCCCCCCCAGCATGGCTCTTTTGCTGTCCTGAGGTGGTGAGGGCAGCCCTGTGCATTCATGTGTACTCCCACTGATGTGTCTGTGCTCCAGCAGCTCAATATTTGATGCGTTGGCTCTCGTACAGTTCTGCTGGGTCTGGCAGTGAAGGTAAAAGAGAAAGCCAAGGCCTGTGCCCTGAGGCAGCCAGCCCCAGATTTTGGGGTTGAGATCGAGCCATGGGGGCAGCTCCTCTGTATCTTCCCCTGGAGCTGGCACAGTGGTTAAGGGATTGGGTAGAGGGGGAAGCAAAAATCCCCCAAATGTGCACTGAGCGCTCTGGCCAGGCACAGATAGATGTGCACCACTGGCAGAAGCTCCCCAGGAAATTACTGTAGGGTTTTAATGTAGATGCATCTCTTGATCCTAAAAGCCTGCAGAATTCTGTGCGACTGTCACTTGACACAGGATGTCTTGCCATTCAGATTTTCATGAATAAAGAGCAGCTGAGGCCAGCACAAAGAGACTTCTTCACTAAGATTATACAGAGTGCGCTTTTTATGCATTCTGCAGCTGAACCTTGCTGTCCCACCCCAGACCTTCTCAGGTCGCACTCAGTGACCTGTATGTGCCTGGTGCCTGCCTGCAGCGGAGGATCCACGTCGCACAGGTCCTGCCCCAACGCCCCAGCTCCGAGGCCGTGTCCCTGGCTGTCAGCAGGCCCGGCCGGTGCCAGGAGCAGCCGCAGCAGTGTCCCCGCGCAGAGCAGCTCGCTCCCCCAGCACTGAGGAGCTCTTTGATGGCTTTCCTCTTTGCCTGCTGCCAGCTGATAACGTGCCTGATGTCACTGTAGCATCTCCCCTTCTCCTCTATCTATGGCAGAATTTGTTCTTTAAAATGACTTCAGAGTGGCAGTGCTTTGCAGCGGGGCCTGTTGGACGGGGCATGGACCAGGCTGTGAGATCAGCTTGTTTGAACGATGCACAGCCAAAAAGAGAGGCACCTTGAGCAGCCAGGACTCATGTATGTGTGAGGGAAGGTGATGCCTGGAAGGCTCTGGGGTCACAGCAGCGGCCTGAACGTGAGCTCCCAAAATTGAAAGGGCAACGGTGGCCGTGGCTGCTGGAGCTGGCCTGAGGCAGAATATCTCAGCCTCAAAGAACTGATCCTCAGCGTGGGCAGCCACACGAAGGTGTGCTTGTTGACCACACCAAGCACCTTTCTTCTGCTGAGGGCTCCAGACAGGGGCATTTCACCAAAGGTGCTCACGACTGATGTGGGTGCTGAGGGTGTGATCGCAGCGGGGCACAAGCCTACGGGTGCTGCCTTCGCTGTGCTTCATGACAATAGAGCAGGAATAAGGCTTTTGTTTTAAACAGGGAATGGCAAGATTATAAATGCTTTAGTTTGATGTGCTAGCATGACATGAACGTCAAATGCACTGAATATTTAGGCAAGTTAAAAAATGTTATTAAACTTTTTCAAGTGTGATGTCAATAAACTGGTACGAATACTTCAATATTTACACGCACGGCTCTATTAAATGATTATTAGTGTGAGCACACTCTCTTCCAGTCAGATGAAGGAATATATGCCATTAAAAAGTTAACTCTAATTTCCAATGTAAGATTGTCATTAAATTACTGTAAATTAAAATGGGACTCCCTCAGGAATTTAAAGAGATTGTATATCAGAGGGAAGACACTGCAGCAAATACAGCCTGCATCTGTTTAGCCAATATCATCAGGCTCTTAAAACTGAAATACATTGATGTAATTCTTCATAGTTTCTATTTCTGTGAAATATTTTACACTGTGTGTGTGTGGTAAGAAATCAGCAGGCAAAAGAAATCATTAGACAATGGAGTCTAACAGAGTCTGGAAAGGACAGCAGTTATTTCTGGGAAGAGATGGCTGGGGGGACACGGGGCTGCCTGCGGTGGGGCTGATCTGGAGTTCCTCAGGGCCTCTGCATATTTCAGGTACAGTGGGGTGAGACAGATCTCAGTGAGGCTCTTCCTGTGCCCTAACTTGCTGGGAGTGCATTGCCCTGGTGCTGCAAACTCCTCCCAGGCGTTTTCTGTTCCCTGGGTTGTGGGGACGGTGGTGCCGTGGCTGTGAACATCACAGAGAGCATAGCAGGGAGAATGAATGTATTTTTATCTTGGCTGAGCACACTTTCTGTACTGATTGGGAATGTATTGCCTGGCTTCAGCTGGAAATGGCAAATACATCAGAAGTGAAAGGCAAATTCATCTGTGTATAACTTATGTCAGAGCTGCCATTGATGTGACAAACCCAAGTTATGCCAGACAAGCACAGTTGGACTGGAGTAAAATCTTCTGCTTTGTGATGCTCCAAAAATTTGGCAAGGAATTAAGTAAGCGCTGTCTTTCCAGCAAAGGTCTGAATATTTCAGTGGGTTGCAGTTCCCAAGACCAGGGGATCGTGATTTGGCATAGGGCTGGCCGGGACGTGCGCCGGGCTGATGGAAGTTCTGTCAAGCTGTGAAAAGGCAGCGCCATTAGGCAGAGGCTGGAGATGAAATGTTTTAATTAGCAGGCTCCATCTCCTGCTGTTTTGCCCTCAAATTCTTATCGATGTGAGCAGCTGGGATGCGGTGCCAAACCTGAGGATTGACCTCACATGCAGAGAGAAGCACCTGGGAGCAATGTTTGTGTGTTTAGAAAGTTGTGCAATTTGTCCATGTGTTTCAGCACCCCCCGAGGAGAACGGTCCTTCCCTTCCCCTTTGCTCTGTCCCGTTTTTGGTGGGGCCCAGAGGACCACGGAGACAGTGGGGTCAGGCTGTTGTGCCCTGTCTTATAGCATGGGAGCACTCCCAAACGGGGCACAGCTCCTGAAGGTCTCCTATGGACCATCCTGGGTGGGCTGTTGCCAGCAGGGGTTTGGGAGGCTGAGCTAGGCTGGCAGTCCGTCCCTCAGTCTCTGTGAGCCAAGGAGGAGAACAGGACCATGGTGTGAGCTGGGCAGGACACAGGGCTCTCAGAGATGTGCTCAGAGCCTTCCCCATTCGACACTGGAACTTGCCAGCTCTGGCAGGGTCAGCTGCTGGGTCATGCCAAAGGGAACACCCAGCCATGCCTTGCCTGTCCCCAGGAGGAATGGGCATCCTCAGATCGCAGATGGCAACCCAGAAAAGCCTTCAAATTCAGAAGTGCTGAGGGGACAGGACCAGGAGGATATAGCATGTATACGTGTGGGGGTCCTGGGGAATGCAGGGGTTCCTCCAGCAGCAGGAGGACCTGTGAGGTTCATCTCTCCCACCCCTCTGTCCGATGGGCAGCAGTCTGGCTGTGCTGGCCAGACCCCTTCCTTGCCCTGGGGGTGGTCCCGCTGTGCTGGAGCGGGGCTGGATTTGGAGTGCAGCTCTCAACTAGAGGCAGTAAAAATGAATAATGGATCAGCTTCTTGGAAGACTGCATGTGGAGTCAGAGACTTCTGAGATCACAGCAGAAATCCGTAAAGTAAGTCTCATTTGCCTGCAGTGTCTGGACCTAATTGGAGAGGGGGGTCAGGTACGACTGAGTTAGGAGGGTAAATTTTGAATATACAACTCTGTAATTGCTACACTTCCATGCTCTGAGACATTACCAGAACTCAGCAGTGAAATTACTTCCTTATTAATTTACACAGCTGTGTGGGGGAGGAGATGGGATGATTGCCTTTCTTTGGGGTGATCAGAGGAGTCCTGACCAGGTGTGCTTTGGTCGTCCTCCAGCAGCAGAGCAGGCATAGTAGGAACACACACAGCCTCCTGTCCAGCTTCAGAGGTGTTTCTATTTCTGGCTTTGGTCTCGGTCTTGAATGTAGAAGATAACAGTGGAACTCATTAAAATTAGAGTGGTTTTCAAGGGCCTTTAATGATATCTTTGTAACACACTGTAAACAGAGTTTCTGTAGGATTTTTGAAACATTGCATCAGAGTCGGTGGAAATGCATCATTCCTTCACTCCTCCAGTGAGCAAACAACTAGGAGGAGGTGGGGGAGAAAGGATATGTAGTCACATCCATGAAGGTCCCCACAGTGCCCCCAGTAAGAAAGCCAGGGGTGTTTGTAGGGCCAGAAGCTGTGCAGGGTCTCTGTGACAGCAGGGCAGGGTGCTGGGATGCAAAGCCTGCGGGAAGGGAGCCTGCCCGGTGCTTGGGACTGCTCATACTGGAAAAAGAGTCTTTTCTACTTGAAATGCAAACCTAGCTGCTGGGTTTGGAAAGCAGATGTGAGGAAGCAAGGCAGTAACGTATCTTATGAGCCACCTGAATTTGGGCTGACCCCCCAGGCTTGCCAGATCCAGGATCCGAGGCTGTGGGCAGGCTGTGCCCGGTGCTGGAGCCTCAACCTCCCTGCCAGGGCTCCGCATGGCAGACACCTGCGGGACTTCTGTGACCTGTCGCTCTGATAACCCAATTGATTAAGGTGTCGATTGATTAGCTGCCTGCTAATGAAGTGTTGGCTGATGCCACAGCAACTTCTGATACTCTGAGCTTTTCTCACTGGTGTCCCAGGCAGCTGTCAGACAGCTCATGCCCGCCACCCAAATGCACCTTTGCTGGGAGAAGTGATGTCAAACTTCCTTAAAGGCTACAGAGTACCTGCCACCTGGGTGGAAAAGAAGTAAAATACGACTGCAGAGCATCATAAACGGGCATCCCCCAGTGCAGGGTGTCACAGCTGCAGCCTCCACCCCCCTGTAAGGCAGCCCAGGACTAACCCGGACAGTTGCTTTTCACAGCTTGTGATTTGCGTGGCGTTTGCACTTGTTGGTTGGAAGAAATGTGCAAGTTGCCTGTCTCTGGTGTGCTGGGAGCTCAGACATACCAAAAAAGCCTGACCGGCATGGGGTCAGCTGTGCTTGCATCAGCCTTGTCTGGTGGAGCTTGGGGTATCTCTGCTGTGAGCCCTGTGCTCTGGGGGTGCTGGCACCTCTAGCAACAGGCAGGTAAAGCAGTGTTGTTCCCAGTGGGACATGAGGCTCCAGATACAGCTTTTTTGTTTTTGTTTATTTATTTATTAACGTTTTAGAGATGAGTGGGTTGATCTACCCATTAAATATCCTCACATACACATTGTGTATGAGAAATGAATTCTCCCTGCATAGTTAATGGTGGAATTAGAAACCAGCTTCTTGAAGGCAAGAATGAGGAATGGTCTAATTTTTCCCCCTTGCAGAAGAAGTTAAAAATGGAAATGGAAGCTATTGTACATTTTTTCCCAATTATAAATGTTCAAGCTGTTTACAAAGCAAGATGACAACAAACTTACTTTCCATTTAATGAACTAAAGATAACTGCAATGGGTATGAGTCAGCATGTAGAGCCCCTGAAACAAGAGTCTTGCACCTACATTTCTAACGGTCTGCAATAGGGTGGCCCTAAGGCTGTCTTTCCTTGCCTTTTTACAGGTTCCTGGGCACCAGCCTGACAATGCAGTTGCCTCTGTGCTTAATTTAAAACAACCGAGTCTACCTCTGTCCAACAGAACTTGCAATTGCTGATAGAAGTCCCACAGAGTCACTGGATGCGATGCGGTGCTCAAAACGTATGGTTTTGCTGCAAAAGGATGGATAGGAGTCTGCACATGAAGGAGAGAATGGGCGTGAGACCAAGTTCCACTTGCTGCACAAAGAGTGGGATTACCAAACTATTTCTACCATTAATGTTTTTATATTATATGTGTTGAAAGAAGTGTTGAAAGCCTGTATGATTCAAACTTTGACATCTTTAGAAGATACATTAGTGACAAAATGAAAAGGTCTTCAATTTTTTTTGTTTGTTTCTGTTTTTCTTCAGAGATTAATTTACTTTCAAGCATGCTTGCACGAGGACCACCACAACTGTGACAGTCTAAAGAACTACTTGCATTCATTCACCGTTTTCCAGCTCTGATCTGGGCCGTGGAGCAGTGAAGGGGTCGGGGGGCTCTCCCTGCTGGTGCAGCAGGGGGGAGCTGCCCTGCAGCGCGGCGCTGCTGGTGGATCTGCTGCGGCACCCGGCCGAGCTGGGATGAGGGATGAGCTCGCAACGAGCACCGCAAAGGGACTAATTAAGGTGAGCAATTTTCCTTTGTTTCCATTCTTCACAGCAGCATAATTGGAAGGCAGAGGCATTTTTGCTTAGAGAAGGATTAATTTTAACTGATAAATGCCCTGGTTGCAAATAATTTTCTGTAGACTACTGCAGTGACATTATTCAGCGAGAAGACTGCTCAGGCTGCAGCCCAGCAGAACACTTACAAGTGAATTTGAGGTTCAGCTTCTGAGTGGTTCCAATTAACAAGAAGCACTTAAGGTTAGCAGATATGAAGAAGCTTCTCAGATCAGCGTCTCTGTGAACTTCTCTGGGCCCGTCCACAAAAGCACCATCCTCCTGCAGGGAATGTAAGGAGCATTGATAGCGGTGTGAAGAGGCATTGAAGCCCCTGGACTGGTGCTCCTCAGTGTTCCTGCAGTGTGCTCCTCTCCATACATAAAGAAACCCCCGGGGCCTGGATGTTTGGAGCTACCTGTGAGCAGAGTGGCAGCAGCCCTTGTGTGGAGGGAAGCTGTCCTCCCCGCCGCCCCTCGGCTTCAGGTACCTTACTGGGGTTTATGGGAAGCATTTATTTGATTTTGTTTTAATGCACAAATGCACAAAAGGAAAAACATTTTGTTATTTTACTACTTGAAAGATTAGAAGTCAGCGGTTGCTTTATGATCTGGTTCTGATTTATCCAACTGGTTTTCCAAGAGCAGGGTTCATGTGGATAACCAGCAGCCTTGGGGTTGTAGCCTTCTTTCCCCCTAAACAGAAGTCACACAGACTTTCCTTCCCAGCGAAGTTGGCTGTTGAAGCACGAAACATTTGGAAAAAAAAAAAATCTCTACCTTAATACCCTGCGATGCGTTCATATGGAGTGGTGTGTCCCTAAGCTTGTCTGAAACAACAACAAGGTCAAAAATTATCATGCTGAAACTTCCAGTATTGGAGCAACAAAGGCAGCAGATCTGTGTAAAAGGAGAAATGAGCTAATTCCATGCTGCAAGGACTGGAAATGCTGCATGTTTCTTGTAAGAACAAATACTGAAAATGCTTAACATTGCCAGGCTTCCACGTGTTGTACAATTTCTCAGTAATAGCAGAGAATTTTGAGTAACAATACACAATGAGCAATCTTACAGAGAACTGTGCCTGATGCTTAAAAAATTAAAGAAAGAAAAAAGAATTTGTAGAGCAAGGAGCGATAGGGGACAAAAGTCCTTTTCTCACTTAAAACAATTTTTCTAGAATCACTGAAAGTGACTTAAACTACAGGTTTCTGCAGTTCAGAAAAAGCTGCACAGAAAAGGCACTGCTAGCCATGCAGATAGAAAAAAAATAAAAAATAAATGAGAAAAACAACCAGCCAACCAATGCCCAAGGTACGGATTTCTTGTCAGACATGGCTATCCAACACAACCTTCCAAGGAAAAAAAGGTTTTCTTCTACCTGGCTTTAACTATATATATATGTTTTTCTCTCTCAACATGCAAAGTTCAAGGAAAAAGCTGTCTCCTACACTTGTCCCTATCAGCATTGTGCAATTTCAGACTGACTTGGCTGAAGGTGTGTGTTTGACAGAAAGGCGCAGTTGTAATTTTTCAGACCTAGCTAGGGATGCCAAATAAATCTATATCTTCTTGACAATTACATCTTTACAACAGCTTTGGAAAAAACAGCTAAAAAGTGAACTTATTGACAAGCTTTCTTATTAGAGGAAGGTCCTTTGGCAAGCCCTGTGAAAGCAACATTTCATGATGGATCTCGCAGAAGCAGCAGGTGTGGGAGGCCAGTTAGAAATAGCTTTTTACTGACAAACTTTTATTTTAGAGGAAATTTTTCTAACAAAGTCTTAGCTTGAGTCATTTTACAGTGGATCTGTAAAAACACATATATGAAGTATAAGTAATTTTTGCTCGAGTCAAACCACAAAGGAAATTGGTTTCAATGCTTGTGCTGATGGCATCTGTTAACAAAGGGGCCTATTTGCAGGAGCTGGCTGATGTGAACACATACTGTGCATTTCTTCATTTCTGAGAGCAGCAAGGAATGGCAGGGTATGGAAAACCTACAGCAGCAAATTGTAATGTCAGTGCCTTCGCCAGAATGCTGCCCCTTTCCCTGGGTGTGAATGAGGGGCTGCATGGGGCTTGTCTGAAACTGCAACGGCTCCTTGGAAATGACTGACTGCTGCAAGGGAAGGATGGCTGGGAGAGAGAACAGCACTTACTGATAACTCCTAGGAGTAACACTACAAGCCAAACGGGAAGCATTTCTAAAGTCAAATATGAGATTAATTAACGTTATGTGTGATCTGGTTACACAGGAGAGCTCGAGCCTCCGATTGTACTGCTTGTTCCACACTCATAACTCCCCCACAGCTGAGCTGTCAGAGAGGACGAGTGTAGCTTAATTTGGTTTGCTATTTAGGACGTCTATATATAAACTTAAAACAGGAATATAGGATGTGACCCTGGGGGGAACCCTTATCCACTCCTCCTCTATTTGGCCTACTTCTGGTAATTATTTTTTTTCAAGTAGGTGCTTATTCATGAAGCTCAGCGCTCATCTTATAATGAGTGTCTGTAAATTCTGCCAAAATGCATTTTCTGGTGTTTTGTTGCAGGGATCTTTAAAGCTGAGCAGACAGCTCTTACCTGCCAGCAGCGTAAAAAAGCGGTTCCTGTAGCAAGTGCTTTGCAACTTGCTGCAGCGTGGTCAGGACCCTGCTAGGGATGGAGCCCTCCTGCTGTCCTCCTGGGCAATGTCCCGCACGCCCACACGGTGCCTGTGGTTGCTGTCAGCCCCAGTGGTGTTCCTGCACAGTCGTAGCAACTTAGCAGGACTGAGCTGGCCAAACAAGGAGGGAGTTCACCTGCCCAGAGGAGCTCGCAGAAATCACAGCCTCTAAGTTCTGCGGAAAACAAAACAAGAAAGAGTGAAATCAATTCAGTGCTGGGAGAGAAGAAGCTGGCAGGACTCAATAGTGAACACCACCCAGTAGCTGGCCTGCTGGGTGCAATAATATTGAAGCAAAAATCAAAGCGACTCTTGCAGAAGCTGCGAGCAATAGATGAGCTGTCTAAATGGTGCAGCGCTGCGAGGACGAAGAGTGCTCAGAATGCGAGGCAGAGGCAAACACGGGGAGGGAGGCCTATTTGTTTGAGCAGGGGGCAATTAAATCTCCTGGTGGAATGTGAACATCCAGCTTGGGATGGAAATGCAACCAAACACACAGTGAGGTTGATCAGAGATTAAAAGAAAGCATGAGAATTTGGCCTTGCAAACGTTGCGCTGGCCCCATTAGCTGCCGGGGTGCAGACCCCTTGTTTTGTGGACCCCTCCTCTCTGCAGACCCCTCCTCTCTGCTGCTGGTGGGTGTGTGTGGCTCAGCCTTCACAGCACCGAGCACCCGAGGGGTGCCAGCTGGAGGGGGCCCCTCCAAACCAGCCTAAAGCAGGTCGTGCTGCTGGGCGGGGATGCCCCATTTTGGAAAAAAGAGGAAAATATGGAGCTGATTATATCCATTTGCCTCACAGCATTGCTGTGTATTGAAATCCCATACCTAAACAGGAAAATCATAGTCTAGTTCTGATCTTTTGACCAGAATGATATCTGGATTGCAAAATGCTAAAGAGGATTAGAGAGCTTGCACGGATCTAAAAGAGGTAATAAAAGATTTCACTTATTCATCAGTGTCACGCAGAGGCTACGTTTTCAGATATAATGAAAAAATGCTGTTTGTTGGAGTAGACAAAACAGAAAAGCAACTGCAATTTAGTCCTGAGCAGCATGAAGATGGGGTTATAGGCAGAGCTATCAAAGATCCATATTGTAATGGAGATCATAGCCAACCTAAAACATTCTTGTAAAAGGCAGCAAGCCAAAAATATATATGATAGTAATACTTAACTTGAGAAGAAGAGCTGCATATAATGGAATATGGTAATTGAAGGATCAGATAATGCAGCAGAACCACTTGCAGAAAAGAGAGCTCACTTGGATACAGTGGCTGAGAGGCTCCGAGTGCCTCGTGCCCACTGTGAGCACCCCGAGGACATCCCCTCTCACGTCTCTCCCTCCAGCTCTACCCCCACGATAGCCTCTGTGTTTCAAAGGGAAAGCGAAGGTGAAAAGGCGATCTCCAAAAAGTGCTCATCCTTCATAAAGGAGAAAACACAAAAGAGAGCACGCACAACCTAATTAGATTTGCCTTTATCAGGGCTTAAACACTTTCTGAGGAGGAAAAAGCCTGGTACCTCATAGTAAATCTCTTGGTATGGGTGATCGGGATTGAGGTGTGTCGGGAACTTGTCGAGGCCAATAGTAAGTTAAAGCACAGGAGGGAAACAAGGCCACCGCAGGAAGGCTTGATGAACTCCTTGTGACAGGTGCTCTCCGAGAGGCGAGCTTTCAGCCCTGGAGCTGCTTTTTGCAGACAGTGAGTCTGAGGCCGCCGTGCCCAGAGGTCCTCTGGAAGACCTTTGAGAAGACGCTGATAAGTGCAGCCAGGAAGCAGAGCCGGGTGGCGATCCCCCAGGAGCTGGGGGAACCAAGGTGCAGCGTGTTTTAACACTAGGAGCTGGTCTGTAACCTATTGCTTATGTCAGTCCTGACGCAGAGAGCAGAAAAGATCTGATGGAAGATTTTTAAAGAAAGATGGCAAAGGTGATCCTGGAAGTCAAAGACCAGCGAGTCTGATTTCTGCATCAGCAATTCAACAGCAATGGTGATGAAGAACAGAAGACCAGACTTCCCCAAACACATGAAATTCTCCTGGCTATTGGAGAGAGAAACAAAACACATCTCTCGCCCATATGTTAATATCTTGTTTGCAGCACTCAGAATCCTGAGGGATGCCTTTCTTTTACAGAAAAACAGCTTCCTTCCACCACGTATATTCTTTCTGTGTATCTTCAGATCCAGATCTTTCTGATTTCTCCATTTTCTTTGCTGTGGAAATACCAGATAGCTGTCTGGTTTTAAAGCATTACACACAGGAGCCTACAAAACAGGGAGGTAAATGTCCTTTCAAATATCACTTTCAATGTTGGATTAGATAAACCTAACTGTTTACATTCTTTGTATTGATTTCCAACAGGCTTCTTGTGCGAGTCTCATCTGAAGTCATTTGGGCCACGTCCCAGCTCTTGCCCACTTCATCCCCTTGGATTACTGATAAACCACTTTCCTGACATTTTTGGTAGGTTTTAGTGCTGATCTGATCCAGTTTAGCAAGAATGCAGGTGTTGTGCCTCTTGTGCCCAGTACTTGCTCACTGGGACCCTCTGGTCCCTGTCACCAGAGAGCTCCATAGGCCTCAGCTAAACGTCACATGGAGAAAGCTGCTGCGTTACTGAATGCCTGGTTGGAGGCCGGGTGAGCTGGTGTGTTCTTCATCATTCTTCAACCTTTGGTTTCTTCCTACTGTTGCTTTCTCAAAGATTATGAAGTGTCGTTGCAGTTCTGAATATGTCAGCTTTAATTTCTGAATGGTGAAAGATTGCTTTTCTTTGGGGGGTCATTCCAGTTTAGCTAAGGCAGATTTTAGCTTTTTTTTTTTTTCTTTTTTTAGTTTTCTGTTTGTCTTTTTGCAGTCTCTTTTAAACATGGCTTGTTTTCAGCCCCATGCTAACTACAAGACCTGTTTTATCCTAACTTGTACTTGTCTGTTGTCCTTCACAAGAGCTGGTAGCTGCAGAGAGGGTTCTGTTGTTCCCCCCCCACACACACACTTTTTTTTTTAACCCCCTTTTGTTTAGCCTCCAATTTTGCCATTTTTGTTTGTTTCCCCCTGGAAAACACGGCAGCCCTGTTCCCAGTGTGCCTGTGGTGATGAAGATCAGAGTGCCGGTGGGGCTGGTACCACAATTCAGCGCTGCCTGCTCTTTCTCCTGCTGGATTCTCTTCTGCACAGGACCTCTGGAAGTGGCAGTCCCCCCTGTTCCTCTGCAGCACCTAGAGAACAGTCACATACTTTTCTTGTGCAAAGTCTTAGGTCTCATTAAATAAAAATAAAAGTAAATAAAAATCCTTCCCTGGTTGTGTTATTCCTTAATGATTTATTTATCATTTATATTATCATATTTATCATGTCCCACTTTCTCTATTGCTCACCTTCGGCATTTCCCCACCCATTTGCAGGGGTGCACCCTATGCCTGCAGTACCAATAACTCCTCACAGCTAACAGGTTAGGAAGTCTCCTCTGCTTTGTGTGGGAGCACTTCCCCTTTCCTTTTGTTCTGCTGCCTCATGGCATTTCCCCTGTGTTTTGCTCAGTAAAACGTGCCTCCTTCCCTGTGTCTTGCCACATTGAATTTTTTCTTTGTTTTTCCTTCTCTCAGCAGCTTTTGGTGTGGCAGCAAAATCAGCAATATGTGACTGTGGCACCCATGGCTCCCATTTTCCTGTTTGATGTCCAACATCTTTCCTACCCATGATCAGGCACCGCAGTAAGGTATCAAAGCACTGATGGGACATCGGGCTGGGGTGGCTCAACCTCTGATCGGGGGGGCTACTCCACAGGGTCTTAACACCTTGGTGTGCCTGGGGATGCTCGGAGATACCCAGTGCTGCCCCACTACTGGAGACAGGAACTGGAACATAACCAGCTCACAAGGCAAGCATCTGCTGGATCACGAGCTTTCAGGATCTATTTTGCCTTTTCTCCAATATAGGATGTGGTGTGGTCTGAAAAAGCCCCTGCTGCAAAAGCTGCCAGACTATATTATTTTTCAGGTGCATCTCTGAAATATTGCTGCTCTTGGGAGCTTTCGCTGCTTCATGTTTGCAGCTCCCTGTCTGTGCTATTTTGAGAAGTTCAGATGACCACTGCTGGTACGAGACATCTGTACAGTTGGCAGTATTTAGCTCTCTTTTCATGTGCCTGGCAAAGAGCACTGCTGCTATCCCTGTGCCGATGACAGAGGCTGCCTGCGGTGCTGGGACCCCCTGCCCCAGCTGTCCCACCTCAGGCCCACAGGGTTTTTAAAGTCACCTAGGTGTTGTTTCCTTCAGGAATGCCAGCTAAAATGGTTTGGAAGGCTAATATCTGCTGTTAAAAGTGACTTTGGCACCGAGACTTTTTTTAGGTCTCCTATGGAGGCAGGCTGAGGGGGCTGGGGGTGTTCGGCCTGAAGGGAAGGCTCCGGGGAGAGCTCACAGCGGCCTGCCAGGGCCTGACGGGGCTGCAGGAGGGCTGGGAAGGGACTGTGTGTCAGGGGGTGTGGGGATAGGACAAGGACACTAAAAAGGGTAGGTTTAGATCAGACATCTGGAAGAAATCCTTCCCTCTGCGGGCGGTGAGGCCCTGCCCAGGCTGCCCCAGGAGCTGTGGCTGCCCCGTCCCTGGCAGTGCCCAAGGCCAGGCTGGATGGGGCTGGGGGCAGCCGGGGCTGGGGGCAGGGGGCTGTAAGGTGCCTTCCATCCCCAGCCATCCTGTGATTCTGTGAAATCAGCTTGTAAACACCTGTAAATCCTTAGCCTGCATTTCCCCTTGTTGTCTGGGAAGCTGAGCAGATCCCCAGCCCCGCATAAGGCAAGCATCTGGGCACACGTCCTGTGCACAGCTCCCACCTGGAGCCCCCCGGGAAACCCTGCCTCCCAGCCAGGACAGTGCTTGAAGGGTAATCAGCTAATTAGGACTTCAAATGATGGGCAATCTGCTCCATATTAGGTGAGCTGCTTTACTGCTTAATTAACTTTATTCCTACTCTGGCTTTGTTTAGTTTCACCTTCCAGCCTTTGGCTCTCATTATGACTTTTTTTTTTTTTTTTTCTAAATTGAAGAGCTGCCTGGTCTCAGAATCACCTCCCCATGGTGGTACTAAAGACTGCAATGAAACCAGCCGTTACTCTTCCTTTGGATAAATTATGGAGGTCAAGTGCCTGCAGCCTCTCGCTCTGCACAGAACTGGCAGCGCAGGCTTCAAATCACTCCGGGGAGTCCCTGAGCTTTGTCTGGTCGCTGTCTGGTGCCCGGAGCTGGGTGTGCGGTGTTGGTGCAGCCCCCCCACCCCGATCACATCCCTCCACTGCCTGCAGCCCCATGTTGTGCCTGGTGGATGCTGGTGGTTGGCCCTCGCCGTGGTGCTGCGCTTCCGAGGATCGCAGCTCCCTGGAAAAGCAGCATCATGAATAAACATCATGAATAATTTTCTGAGAAAAGCATAACTTTATCACCGACTGTAAGGAGAGGGGCAGGATGAGCACACTGATTAGAATATTTATGCAAACCAGTCTTGATGAGATCCATCTTGACAAAATAGTTGCAGGTCGATCCATTTTAATTCCGTGTAAATGCCATGTTTTGCAGAGCAGCTCAGTGCAGTTAATTGCAGGCGCTGACCCACGTCCTTCGGCTGTGCAAAGCCCCTCCCCAGCTGGAGGGTGCAAGGATCCCTTTCCTTGATGGGAGCAGCCCAGTGCCACTGCCAGCCCTTGGACTCGGTGGTATCGGGTGTGCCAGTTGTCCTCATGAGGCTTTGGAAAGCTTTTCTGACAGCAGTGCTGCAGCTCATGCCTCCAGTGGGTGTGGGGACACGGAGGAAGATTGGTGTGGCCTGCCCTCTGAAGGGCTGCCATCACTTTGGGTTACTTCTACCCTTTTCCTCACCCAAGCCTTTGAGGTCAGCAGGAACATTTGGGTTGTGCTAGGCAGGGATGGCCCTCACCGAAGGCCTGAGAAGCTCTGTGGGCAGACATGGTGCCCACGGGATGGAGCAGAAGGGTGGCAGAACTGTGTGGCTTGGCTGCCTTGGTGGCCGTTTCCCTCCTCGTGCCATGGTGCAAGTGGCCAGTGCCGGGCTGGTGGAAAAACAATTCGGTGCACCCTCCTGAGGGCAGAGACCCTGCTTTGGTTCTGCGAGCATAAATGCAGGTTTTGTGTTTGAGTGCATTTTAATAAAATTAATCATGAACACATGAGTAGGCGTTTGCTGGGTGAGGAACACACCTAGTTGGCAGGGACTGGGCAGCCTGAGTACTCCGGCAGTCGTCTGCACCAGCCGTGTCCAGCGCTGTCTGGAGAGGAGCAGGTGTGGTGTTGCTGCTCCTGCCATGCATGCGGCGAGGAGGATTCCCTTCTGCAGCAAAAGGCCCTGCAGTAGCAAAAAGGGGCAGCCCTGAATGCTGCTTGCTTTTCAACTGCTCTCCTGTGGTTTGGGATTTTTTTTTTTTTCCTAAAACCAACAAACAAAGCCAAAACAACAATATGAAAACTCCTCTAAATTTTTAAACCTGTTGTGTCCTTGGTTTCAAGAAAATCTTGTAGTTAGGATTAGAGCTAATTATATGTTGTAGGGAGAATAATCATTTTATTGCATTGACTTTGTCACCTTTTTGATTAAATTATACTTATTTATTTGCTCTCCTTAATTTATTTTCTTTCTCTTCTTTGGACCTATTCTTAGGCTGTTGTTGTTCTGACTAATACATAGGGCACTTTACATTCTGGTAGTGCCAGGGGTCCCAATCAAGATCAAGGTCTGACAATGAGAGAAAATCCATGGTTTGAGCAATGTGCAGATAAAGATATGAAGAAAAGCAATTTTCATTTGGAAATACACAAGAACAGCAACCATGAAAGGTGATTACCTCTGCATTTCGGGTACTCAGTCACTGGAGCTAAGCACGCAGAAATAAATACAGACAGGTGGATATTTGTGAGCGGGGCAGCAGGGTGGAGGTGATGAGCTGCCTGTGTCACTGCTGTCGGTTCTGTGCCTTGGCAGCACAGCGGTGCAGGCTGTCACGACACAGGCAGCTCCCACCTGCTGGCAGAAGCCCACCTTGGTGCTGCCCCAACCTTGCCTTTGGCTCAGGAGTTCCCTGCCCTGCAGACCACAGGAGCTGCAGGAGGGGCGGCTTCTCCCAAGGCTTCTCCTTGCAGCCCTCAAGCCCATGGAGCCCCCCATCCATTTCTTGCCTCCTGCCAGCAGGAGGGAGCAGCTCGCGAGCCCAGTCTGCTGCTGGTGCCTCTGTAATTCCTGCCGTGTGCATGAGGAGTTGTTTATGAAAGCCGTGTATTCCTGGCCCTTGTAACGGATGCTTTAAATGGGCAAAGTAATAGAGAAATGGCCAACAAGCGAGACATGGTATAAATAGCTGAGCAAATCTGCAAGAAGAAAAAATAAAAAAAAAAAAATATATATATATATACACCTTGTTTTCTCTCCAAAATAAATCAGCAGAGAAAATGCTGAGTCAAAGACCACTTTTAGCAAGCATCCTTACTTCTGTTCAAGAGATGTATTGCTTGTATGTTAATTGGGCCTCTAATTGTTCTCTCTGTGCTGCTGTGTCTGCCTTTCGAATTCTGCTGGTTGCGCTGCCTGCCAGTGCTTTGCCTTTTTAAGCCTTTCTTTTAATAGCAGATAAAAAAGGCTTAAAGCGTTCAATATGTCCAGAAGAGCTATGCTGTGCATCAGCAGTTGACCGCTCCGTCACAGGCAGGGTTTCAAGCCCATCTGGGGACATTCCTCTGTCAGGTGTTTGGAATTATCATTCTCTGTTACCTTCCATCACGGTTTTACAGAGAGAGAAAAGATCATTAATTTCAGCGTGGCACCAGGATTCCCCATACATCTTCAGCTATATACTGAAGCAGAATAGAGCTTGGCAGGAATTTAGTTTCCTGCTAATTAAGATTAAAAGTGGAAGTGGTCCATTACAGGGAAAGCAACCCTTAATGAAAATCTAGAAGGAGTTGTGAATGCAGGCAAAAGACCATTTTCCTCCATGAACCAGAAGAAATGCAGTGCGTGCCTAACAGCACGTCATTTTTTCTACGTGTTTTCTATGACTAATCTTGGAAATGAGACCTACGTGCACAGGACTTGCCAGTCAGTCCACTGCGTGCAGCCTGGGATGACAATTCTGTGTGTTCTTTGGCTTCTCAGATCCTCTAGAGATTTTCACAGCAAACACAAGGTGTTGGTTTTGGGGTGGTGGGAAGCGTAGCAGCAGACTTAGCAAAAGGTTGCATGATTCATCTCCCAGAAAAAAAAAAAAAAAATATATATATATATATATACACATATATATGGAGTTTAAGTTCAAAGAAGGTACACACAGGTTTACCACCTTGGTTGGAAGTGTTGGTTTAGGTCTCCATGGGTAGCTCCAGCTCCACTGAATGCTGGCTATGGTTTGTGCTAAATGGAGAGGCTTTCAGCTGTGCTGTCTTTGCTATCAAGCGCAGCATGGATCTCTCTGTTGGGCCTAACCCTGCCTGTCCTACAAACCTTCACGTGGCCGGAGAGAGGGAAGCAGTGGAGGTGACTCCTGGATGGTGCTGCCCGGCAGGTCTCGCCTCCAGAAGCAGGATTTGCAGTGGCACGGCCCTGGGAGCTGAAAGTGTGTGAGAACCATGCAGAAACCAGGGGAGTTACGTGTGAGGGGCTCTGCAGAAGTTGTCCATAGGATGTTTGGGATTATCTCGAAGACAAAAGGAAATCTGTTTGCAATGTGATTCAGAGAGATGGGGAGGAAAGAAAAGAGATCGGTGAGTTTAGACAAAGCACGTGGACTTCTCAGAGGAATGGAGAAGGCCGGTGCGTTGTGGTTGGATGCTGCAGTGTGTGCTGTGCCATCAGTTGTGTCTGGCTTTCTGTGAGTGTCCAAATTGTGATAAGAAAAGGCTGTGCACCAGTCCTATGGTCTCCAAAGTCAGACACCGTTTCTTCATTGTGTACTGAGCGCTATTTGAGCTCAAAGTGAATTTGCAAAGATCTAGTTAAGCAAGGTAGGTTTCCATAAAACTAAACCTATGCTTACAGGTGAAGTCATGCTCTGGACAGCAGGATCTCCAGAAGAGCTCACCCAGCTCCTGAGAGCTGCTGGCAGGCGGGCCCCATGCTGCTGCCCCAGCCGAGGTGTCTTTCCTCGGTCCCGTTGTTAATGGTTCCGAGTTAACCACGGCCTCGAGCACTGCCTTTGCAGCTGATCAGGGCTGGGTGTCTCTCTGTGCCCTCCTCACCGGGGCAGCCGGGGATTTCCTTCTTCACTCTGGAAGGGCGCTTGGCAAGGAGCACCCCCAGGTGCTGCAGGGGGCAGGGACTGGGAGCTGCAGTCATTGCCAGCCTTGCTGGGACCATTCCCTGATGGTCCTGGGGTGCTTTTGTTCCCCTTGGGCTCCAGCTGCCTCGCTCTGAGGGTTTTGCAATGGCAGGCAGTGCACCAGGGGAGGGCAGGACCCAAAACCCAACACCTCGAAGTCAAATTTCTCTTATGGTAGCTGTGTGCAGCTTCTGCAGGGAGTTACGCCAGCTTTCCGCCGTGACGGGTCACCTACCTGTGGATTTTGCTTCTCCGGTGTTCAAGAAAACTCATCAACAAAAATAGAAAACGCAGCTTTCACCTTCCCACAGTCCTGGTGCAGCAAAGAAACTGTTCTCACAGGCGCTTTAGGATATTTTCTGCTGGGAATATTTTGTTCCAAGCTGCACAAGAGTGCTCCACTGAAGAACAAATCATGCTATTAGACTTGCACTTTAATCTTCCCTTTGGGAACACAGAGCTTCCTAATGTAATCTTGATGGTACCAAAAAGCATTATTATAATTTTAATGCACATAACAAATTACCATTGTCCCCTATTTGCAAAGGTGAAGGAAGATATCTTTTATGCATACGCTAGGATGAATGTAGGAAATTCTGTTCTTGTTTATCCTCGCTCGGATATAGCCTCGCTGCAGCGAAACCTGTTTTCTAAAGTAGATGTTCTCTGGATGATCACTGCAAATCATCAACTTAAAATCTGTCCCTACAGGTTAATTGGGGTGCCTCATGCGGGGCTGCAGCACACAGGCAGCTCATGAGGTGTTCCCAGGCGGTGCTGATGCTGAGCAGCCCCACCAGCCTGCTGGGTGCTGCTCACGTCCTGCCCTGCCCACCGGGCACCCACCTGCCTCCGCGTCCCCTCCCTGCTGGCAGGAAGCTGTGGGATCGGGAGATCCAACGCCTCTGCTGCCCTCCTGGCCCCACAGAGCCCGGCCCCAAGAGGCTGGGTGCCCCGATGCATCACGGTGTGGGGCTGTGTATGGCCACGGTGCTGTGTGGGAAGGGAGCGGGAGCAGGACGGGGGCAACAGGGGTTCTGTGTCTCCCTTGGGATGACTGCAAATGGTCACAGCGTGGCAAAGCCCCCAGGAGGAGGTTGTTCATGGGCAGATGATGACCCACACCACCCCCACCCCAAGGCATGAGTTATTTTCACGTTGTCAATCCATGAGGAACAAATGAGAGGAAAGGATGTCCAGGAATTCCTCCTATCAGTACAGAAATACCTCACCCAGAGGAAAATGTTTGTACTTTGCATGCTATGATTCCGGGCAGTTACCATAAACCTCACGTACTCTCTGGTGGGTGCGTAAAAAGTACCTTGTAAAAGGTCTGGCTTTGAAAATGTGCTGATGTACGGCTCCTGCGCGGCTGAGGCAGCAGGCCAGTTGGGGACTGGCGTGGAGCTTTGCTTCTCATTCCACCTTTTTTAGGCTAAATGTGCATGTTTATGGTGGGTCTAAGCTGCAGGACAGTTACCTGGAAAGCTCTGTGCAGTATTTCTATTTTTAAAGGCCCATATAACTGCACTAAACACGCCGGATTTTAGCTTCTGTTGCCTTGCTGTCCTCAGATATTCTCTGTGAAAACTGGCACGCGTAAGGGAAGGAGTGAAAAGGGAGAGGGCCCAGGTGGATTCGTGCTGCCATCAGATCCCTGCAACCCCTTTCAGTTAACGTGACAAAATTATGCCGTGTTCCACCAGCAGCCAAAGGAAAGAAGGACAAAAATGCCTAAATTATTGAGCTACAAAAGGATGGGGAAGTGCACGCTGAGGCTGATTCGTGCTCACTCCTCTTTCTTCAATAATGTCTGTGCAGAAGGAGGGGAGAAGAAAGCAATGGCCAAACCATGTTGTGCAAATAATTCACAGTCCTATCAAGAAATGGATGGGAACTTTATAAAGATCCAGTTCTGAAATAAGACCTTATTTAGTCTTGATTTTGGCAGTATCTGCCACCTTCAAGTGGAAAATCTACATTTTCAGCTATGACTTCAGTATTCAGATTTGTTCAAGCTTTTTTAATGAGCAAAGTCCCCAAAACCAAATGTTCTGTCAAAGAGATGCTTTTTTGTAGAAAATTACAGGTGGCTTTTTTTTTTTTTTTTAATTTAAGAAAATATATATCACAGAGCTCCCACCCCACACCCCAGTGCCCTGCATATGAGATAAGCTTTGGGATGGGAATTTGAAAGGCGGAGTAGCTCCAACCTGAAGTGAGGGATGTTCACAGAGACGGTAACAGGTAGTTTCTCAGCTGAAGATGTTTTAAAGCAAATATAAATGTTCTGTAAGTTATGCACTATTTCAAGCAGCCTGTGATTTTAAAAGCTTATGTGGCCCAGAAAATTGTCTGTTTGTGATCCTGTGACTTATTACCCTACAGTTACAGCAGACTGGTGATATCTGTGGGTCAGTTCTTGATGCTCTTGGTGTCCTGGAGAGCATCTCCCTCCTTGTCTGTCGTTGCTGGGAGGAAGAGGAAGGTGCTCCCTATGCACAATGTGAACAAACAGGCCCATGACTGCCACCTTCAGTGGCCTCTCGCAGCGATACCACCGGCCAGGAGGTGTTCAGGTGGCACACAGCCACGAGCATCCAGCGTCACGTGCTGCTGGAAATGGCAGAGGAGCAGGATGCAGCTTATCTCCCCCGGGCAGGTACATAAGCACAGCACGCTGCACGACTGATCTGAGCAGGGATCACAGTGCAAAATGCATTGACTTGACCCGGCCTGGCATGGTGTGGTACCACAAAGATGCTCCTGGAAGGTATCAGTGAAGTACCCCAGCGTGGATTAAAAGTTGCCATAAGGCAGAGCTCAAAAACAAAAGTTTTCAAGGGGGAAACGTGTCAGGGAGGGATGATTCTCAGATCGTTACCCATTTTAGGGTTGTTCTGCATTTCGTTTGCCCACCTGGACGCACACAGACGACATCAGGCGATGAAGGGGAAGCGAGCAAGCCTGCACGCAGGCATCATGCTGCAGCGAGCTTCAGGAGATCAGCCCGTCCTCTGCCACCTGAGGCAGGGTTAGCTATAATTAAGCCACGTTTGACAGATACCAAAACGTGTCAAGCCTGTCTCAAAATTCACAAACGAGAGGTATTCCGCCCCCTCCCTAATTACGCTCTCCCAGCGCGCAGCTTCCAGGTGATCAAAGCTTTCCCCTAGCAGCCAGCCCGGGCCCCTTGGTGCTGCCCCAGCCTCTCGCCGCCTGGCCTCGCGCTGCCCCAGGGCTCTGAGCAGCCCCGGCTGGCTCCAGCACCCCTGTGCGACCACAGCCCCGTCCCCTGTGGCTCGGGGCCGTCCCCATGTAGCTGTGATGCAGGGGGCCTGCTCCCAAGTGCCAGCAGCCCTGGGGAGAGCCGCAGCACTTCTTGGCACATCTGACGCACCGTGCCGGCTTCTGCGGGTCCCAGTGCCTTGCTTCAGTGACAGGATGACATTATTAACTCATGTTCGGTTTGTTTTCAGCTGTCATTGTTGCTTCTTTTTTCAATTCTGCTGCCTAGCAGGCGATCCCTATTCTGGTATCTGAATATTTGTTTTTCTCTCATTTGTATGTGCACTTGTCTCTATTGAATTTTGTCTCTTTGATTTCAGACCATTTTCCAATTTATCAAGATCACTTTGAATTCTAATCCTATCCACCAAAGCACTTGTAATCATTCCTACACTGATGTCACTCACAGTTTCCTCACTTGTGTTGCTTAAATCATTAATATTTAATAGAAGCACAACCAGTAGGGCCCCGCTCGATGGTGTGCAATGTGTCTTTCGCCAGGAGACTGTTTGTAGCAGATTTTTGCATGTTTTTGGGTTCCTAATCTGTTCTCACAACCGATTGTTAATGATATAGAACATGCTTTGATTAACTCAGTATTTCGTGATGCATTTACATCACTGACAGCAATCTCAAGCTGTTTTCTCTGACGTCTTTCTCCTGCTTGATCCTGGGCTGCCATCCACCTGAAACAAATGCTGTAGCCTTGGTCCCAGACGTAAAACACATCCAGCCTTGTCTGTGCCATTCGATGTGCTGCTGCTGTTAATGAATGACTTCATACTTTGTTTTCCCCCGTGCTATTTGTAATTCTGGCACATCAGCCTTTGCATTTTGGGTTCCTCAGCTCTCATCCCTGCGTTCGCAGCCTACCTGCCCCCGAGGTGACTGCACGATGGTGCAGAGATGAAGGATGGCAGCAGGGCGAGAGGCACTGCGGTGCTTCCCGGTACAATGCAGGCTTTGCCTGGGGCAGCAGGGCAGCAGTTGCAGTGCACACAGGTGTGTCCCGCAGCAGGACACCAGCACCAGGTCACGGCGGTGCCACCATCGGGTGGCTGGTGACAGCCACATGGTGCAGGGGGTACTGCCGAGATGCAGTGTTGGGGAGAGGGGGTTCCCCACGTGGGCACTCTCGCTCCACGCCAACAGGAGGGGTTTGTTTCTTTTTTCCCTTTGCAGTAATTCACCAATATTTCTGACTGTTGCAGGGTTTCCTTTCACAGCTGGTCGAGAAATTGTAAGATAAGCTTTTAAAAAGCAACATTTAACCCACATTCAGCATCGATAGTTGAAATCGGGTTATTTTCACAGAAACCACCTTGTGCTTCCCCTGAGGCTTTCCAGCCCCTAAGTTAGAGACGTGCACGTGCAGCAGCACGAGCCGCAGCCCTGCTCTGCCCGATGATGCTCATTGCACCTGGCAGCGTGCAGTTCCTCTCTCAGACACCAGTCCAACTCTCCAGTATTTCTTTTTAAGCTGGACTGAAAAGGAAACTCCTACTTCCCAAGCGTGTGGGGAATTTTTTCAAGATCTTTGCATCATCAGCAGCGCAGTGTTCAGTGATGGATGAAGTTTAAATGTTAGAGTGTGAATTAAAACTGACCACCCTAAAAGTTGAATCTAATTAAAATTTAAGCAGTTGAAATTCAGCTCTTTCCTGATGCGACAAGAAGCTAGTGCTACTCATTTTAGCGTTCCCATCTAAATGTGCCAGTTACTCCCATATTATCCACCCAACACCCTCCCTTATGCTGTGGGGTGAGCTGTGTGTTCGGTGTCTTTCTCCCAGCCGGGTCTTTTCTGTCATCTCTGCAAGTCGTGTGGCTGGCAGCCGCCTCTCCTGCTGCTGCAGTGGCAGCCTGGTCTTTATTCATCTCCCTGCCTCCTGCGAGAGAGCAGAGCAGCGTGCCTGGAGCGTGCCTCACTGCCACCTCCCAGAGCCGCAGCCGTGGGGCTGGCAGGCACGGGCAGGGCTCAGCCTGACCGCGGTGCTCCCCGGCAGAGGGTTAGCACAGCACTGCCCTACACACAAATCCCTGAGAGAGATGTGGGAGAAGGTTTTGCAGGAAAAGCAGAGTGTGTTTAATTATCTGCCGGTGCTGGGCTATTTGTCCCACACGCCGTGTGCTGACACCAGGGCACAAATCCCCACAGCCGGCACCCGAGGTTATTGAGGAGCGCGGTGGTTGGCTCTGATAGCAAAGGTGAATCTGCAGAAAGGTGAAAACTAATCAGTGCTACAACATTCACCTGGGAACGGTAACTAATTTTAGGATGGGTATTTTGCAGACTAAAATGAATAGCTAATGACTTTGCTATTTTAATTACTTTAGGAAAGGGTGCCCTGTAGGTTATCTAACGGGGTTTGCCTGGTTAGGTGAACGCTGCAGCTGAGCTGGGAGAAGCGTTATTATTGCCATCTGTCACACAGTGCACGTGGAAAACAGGAAAAGAGGTCGGGCTTTGTAGGCAATATCCTCAGGTCCTGGACTGCAGCAGTGCAGGGTATGGGCTGTTCTGCTTGGTTCTGGTGGCTGTGGGTGCTGCTTGTCCTGCAGGGCAGGAAGCTGAAACGTGTGCAGAGTGCCCAGGAAGGAGAGGGTCTCGGTGTGGCTGGAAGCTAAAGTTTAAATTACTCTTCCTTTCTTTTTGTGATGGCACCAGGGCTGTGCTCAGCTCCACAAGACGACAGCAAATGTGGCTGTGCTGGTACCGGAGGCTGGGAGGCACCTCGGCCGTGCTATTGAACAGCAAATCTGCTGCTATGTTTGCAATTCACGTCCAGTCAGGGGGGTTCCCTGCCAGCGCAGTGGTGTTCATTTCTAAAATTACTTTTGGGACTATTGGAAGTGCAACTTTCACAGCTAGCTTCTAGCTTTTTCCCAGGCTCGGTTACTTTTCAAGTAACAACATCAGTTTGTTTTAGTATGCTTCTGGTCAGCATTCATCTGAGATGACAGCAAAAGGTGATTTTTTTTTTTTGTAGTTTATTTCAATTTTTCTCAAGACTTTCAGACAAGTTAAGAACTTCAAGGGAACACTTTATTATGAGAAGCTGGAAGTTAACTCTACAAAAATAAAGTTTAATGGGCTTAAGGCCAGTCTTTTGACATTTTCTGCCTAACGCATAGCTCTGTGCCATGGCCTTTCTTCAACTCCCTTGACAAAAGCATTCTAAATAACTCCGGTATGGATTTGCTGCCAATAGCTATTATTTCATCAATTTGGGGGTGTTATTTAACACAGAAAAGGAAATGAAAAATAGGCTTCATTTTTATCTTTTGGGGAAGGAGGTCATGTTTTGAAAAATTTTAATTTGTGCCTGCCATGAGGTATTTTTACTTAAAAGTCAATAATGCTGGGATGCTTCTGCAGTCTGGAGAGCCATTCTCCTTGCTTTTCCTCCAAAGCATTTAAAATGCGATAGTCCAGATTTGTGTAATTATGCTGCAGCACTGCTAGACTGTACTTTTTACATTTAATCTTATATATTGGACAGGAGTGAAATTCAGAGCAGATGCAAGCACCTGTTCTCAGTGCTGTATTGATAGCAGGGGAGCCATCACCTCCCTGAGAGCCCTAGGGGGCTGGGGTGATGGGGGGAGGAAGGGAGGTGCAGGCGGGGGTGCTCAGGGGAAAGAGGCAGGCAGAGGGGGAGAGGCTCAGCATCCTTCCAAAACACCCACCCATGTGGCATGCAGCCATCCCTGGGTTTGTCCAGGAGCACACAGAAATGCAGGCACCTAGAGGCTTCCATGCAAGCCACAGCAAAGGTCAGGACGCTCCGGGGCAGCAGGATTCATGAGGATGAGCCCTTCTCTGACACCAGCCCTTAGAAGTGTGTGCAGACCTCTGTGATTTGAGGTCTCGGGTCCCACCACGAGCCCCTGGCTGCCACCAGAGCTGTGTGTGCTGGCTGCCCAAGCACAGCCCTGTCCCCGCAGACAGGAGATGCTCGCGGTCTCCTTTACACAAACGTCTGCCTGACGCAGCCAGTGGAAATCAGCACAGCGAAGTGCCAGAGGGGAGCACGTGTGGTGTGCCTTGTGCATCCCCAAAAGCTGCCAGCCTAAGCCACTGACCTACTTGGGCAGATTTTTGGAATTTCATACCTTGAAATATTTATGATTAAATACTTGCTCTGCATCCCTTCCTCTTCTCCCTGCTGCCTGCGCCGTGCTTGTCTGCGTGCTTCCCTGTGCTCACGGCTCTCCCGCATCGCAAATCCCCGTGTCTGTTTGATCTGATGTGCTACAGCTGCTTTGCCTGGCATCGAGCTGTGATGTGATAAACATCCCTATAAGCTTCCATTAAACTCACCTGCTCCACGAAACCCGCTATCTAAACAGGGCTCCGTATCCATCTGAGCTGTGCAAAGCTCCGGGAGCCCTGTCGGTGGGTAAGGAAGCCGTGGCGAGCGCTTTCCCATTCAGCTCAGGTTGGCACCAGGCGGGCACGGGGCTGGAGGTGATGCAGCCCTGCAGCAGGGCTCTGCTGCCCGCGGCCCCCCAGGGCTGGGTGTGTGTGCTCTGACCTGGGCTGTGATCCCAGCCTGCCCCCCATGCCCGCTGGTACTGGGCTGCAGCCCCCTGGCACCCCTCCTGCAGCAAGAGGAGGGGAAGGGAGGTTTCCTACCCCAAGGGAAGGGCCTGGGCTCCTGGTGATCCGTACAGGCGTGATTAAATTGTGCTGGGATGCAAGGAGACCCCAGGGCCAGCAGTCCTTGTGGTGTGGAGCCCTGGCACGCACCAGGCTCAGTGCTCACAGCACCTGCCTGCAGCTGCCCAGCCAGAGGAAGGAGCATTTGTTTGATTCATGGGAACCAGGTATGGAAACAGCAAAAAAAGGGACCTTCACAGGACCCAGCCACCAAGCACAACTGTTGACCACACAGAGCAGTGTATGGCAGTGCTGCCTGCCCCAACGGCCCGGCACAGCCCCGATTTTGTGTGTGTGTGTGTGTGTGTGTGTGTGTGTGCACTTGTGCCCTGGCCCAGGCACGCAGGGGTCTCTCTTGCCCACCAGGGGAGCAGGGCAGTGCTGGCGCGGTGGCTGGGCTTTCTGAAGTGACTGGAATCTCTTTGGACAGGAAAATTCACAGTTTAGATTTACTAATAGCTAATATTTAACATTTTTTTGGCAAAAAAATAAGCTTTTCCCACTCTTTAATGTATTAGATCAAAGCTTGCTCATTTTAACTACTCCCTTGATCTTGCATTTTGTCCTTTTGGCTTCAGAGGCAGATTACAGGCACAGCTCCTGCTCTGGCTTTGAACTCCACCCCGACGCCTCTTGACCGGGATGACAGCGCTCGTACAGAGGTGCCCTTGGAGCAGCCCCTCCTTTCCTCAGGGCGATACCCAGCAGTGAGCTGCTGTGGCTGGGAGCCTGCAGCTCTGTGCACCACGTCAGGAGGTGGGGATGTAAAAACAAAAGGCAGGGATTTGGCACCTGCTGCATGTCCTGTCCTCTCTGCAGCCCCGGCAGGCTGTGCTTTCTGCCCTGCTCTGTGCTGCTCCAAGCAGCAGCACCCACGGCTGTGTGCTGGTGCTGAGCGTGTTGGCACAGCATTGCTGCTCAGCTCAGGTTCAGGTGCTGGGAGGGGACCCTGCTGGGAGTGGTGGGCTCAGGGTGCCAGTGCTCGGAGCGCCTGGTGGGCAGCACCGCTCCCTCCAGCCCCCACGGCCTTTTCTTGATCCCTTCTGCTTCCCTTTTTTTTTTTTTTTGGTTCACGTAAGCTGCAGGTGCAGGAGCAGGCAATGGGCCGGCACTGCTGAGAGCTCTCCAGGGCTGTGCTCACAGCTCTCACTGCAGCACCAGCAGCAGCAGCTCCATGGTCGGGAGCTTGTGCGGGAGGCACCACAGCCAGCTGCAGAGCCACCGGCAGGCCGGACACTGCAAAGTGCACCACGGAGACTGAAAACAAAGTATGATTGTTGTCCTCGTCTTCCAAAGGATGCCCTTGTCAGCGTGGGCACCTTGGATGGTAGGAAGGCAAAAATTCATGAAGAGAATGATCAAAGAGCCGTAAGGGCTGAGGGGCTTGGTGCTGTGATGAGATCAAATGTTACAGATCAAGGCACCCGTCAGAGAGCCGTGTTTGGGGGAAGCAGCTGTCATCACATCGCTCGTCTGCTGCCTGCGCAGATGCTAAATCCAAGAGACAGCACCAGTACCCGCATCCCTCGTCAGGCACTGCCGGGGCTGTGCCAGGCTGCATCCCTCCCCTCAGCCCAAGCACCGAGCCCATGGCAGGGAATCACCTCCTCCCCATCACTGCGTTCCCAGAGCGGCGGTGCTGGTGCCACTGGGAAGACTTTGAACAGGGGATGTGCTAAGTCTGCCCCTGCAGCCCTGCTAATGCCGGGTTATTTCCCTAAAGGCACTGTCCCCCACAGGTTCACCAGCCTGTTTTCTCTACTGCTTTCTCTTTACTGTTTAGGGTGGGGGAATGCAGGGGAGGCGAAATCCTGGGATGGCTGCATGGGTCCTAGAAGCTGCTTCCTCGCCCAGCACCCATCAGTGCCCCTGCAGGCACCGAAATAAGGCTCTGCTCCTGCCAGCCCTGTGTTTGGGAGGGGGCAGGCAGCAGTTTGCTCTGCCAGGTTTAGAGCTGTTAGGTGAATACTTGCACAGAAGTGGTTTGTTATTCCTTGAAAGTATCCACAGCTGCTCCATGGACTGTCCCTGCCCTGCTGCTGGAGCCAGCCTCCCTCTGCCTGGCTCAGCCCTGTGCAGCCGCAGGGGTGGTTTGTGCTCAGCCCACATGGGAGCAGCGTGCACCAACTGCTGCAGCCCGTTAGTACAGGACTTTGCACACCTTGATTAGCTCTAATGAATCGGAGCAGGGCCTGGGTGCATCCCCTGCTAGTGGCTGCACAGGTGTAGGGCATCATGGCCTTGCATTCACATGGGATGCTGTGCGCTGAGGCTTCTTCCCAGGGACAATGATGCTTCTCCTCTGCCAGTACCACGGCCACTGGCATTTTACTGACAAATTTACTGCAAGGGCAAAATCTGCCTCGTGCACGCTCCATCTTTTTTCTTTTTCTCCAGGTTTCTGAGGCAGGCTTGACTCAGCACATTTGTCAACATTCTCTGACTCCGAATCCATCTTTTTTTTCCCCAGAGAGGAGCTGGAGAGGCCAGCCCTCCACCTGCAGTCTGTGCACCCCCCCAGAAGGGTGTGGGGCCGCTTCCGTCCTCCTGCCCCACACGTCCCTGGAGCTGAGGACCATTCACCGCCTGGCTCCGTGCCGCTCGCCTGGCGCTGCAGCCACGCCACATGAGGACAGGCGTCCTCCTCCACCAGCACCTTTCCCACTGCTGGAGTCGGCACACGTTTCTTTCCTGACATCAGATCTCTTATTTAATCATGCAATATATTTGCCAGTGTACCATTAAGCGTAGATTTGTATATCCTTAAATTAAATTTAGCTACTAGGGCTGAGTTATTTCCTTCCTGATTACCCAGTTGTATGAAACAATAGCCATTAATCTCTCTCCCTTTTGCTGGTGTGCTACTTTTAGAATTTACCATGCTGAGGGCTTGGAAGAACAGAGCAAACACTTTCATTCTCCTGTAAAAGGATTTCAACATGCCCTTCTCCTGCTTTGTACTCAACCTCTGCAGACTAAAAAGCCCCTTTTCTACAGTTAATTTCTCCTTCACTCTTATCTGCCACTCTGACTTTCATGTGAGTTGATTGAAAATATGGTGCTAAATGCAGCTCTTTCATTTGAACTAATGCAAATTATGCCAAGTCCCAGTGTGTGAATATAAACTTGTTACCATCGTGAAGGAGGGGGCATGATCGTGGTGGGGTGATACTGCTGCAGAGGGGAGAGAAAATAGGAAAGGCTGTTATCCAGTGGAGGTTGTTGGAAGCGGATTTTCTTTTCCCAGGTCTGCTAGTGGGGAAAAATAACTGTGTAAATTAAGAAAACAGAGACTAGTTTGGATGGCAGAGCTGTCTGTTCTGCAGCCTGCAGATGGGAAAGCAGCAAGGTGCTGGTGCATGGCTGGGTCTGGGATATGTGTACCAGGAGGTGGTCCCAGGACGTTGGGCACCTCGTGGGTACCCGGTGAGCTCAGGGGCAGCCCTGGCAGCTGGCTGAGGGCATGTGGAAGCTTCACGGGCAGCAAGGACGTGTCTCGGGGAGGGCTTGGGCCTGATGCAGCCTGCTGTCTGCTTCAGCCTAGTCTGTGCAGGACATCCATGGTCTCCCCCTGCTCTGTTAATTACAGTGTCCCACCAGCAGGTCTGGCAGCATCCGTAAAAGCCCTGGGGTGTGGGACCAGTCCTCGGAGCAGGCGCTGCTTTGCCCAAAGTGCCTGCTCTGGTGGCAGTTGTGGTTTCTCTGCGGTGCTTCCTATGCTCTGCCCCTGGGAAAGGGCTGGTGGGTTAAAGGCGTGTGAATCACGCAGGGGCCTCCCGGCAGAGCTGGCACCGCTGAGACAGACATGTTGGCACTTGTGGCACAGGAGGTGCCCACCTGCCCCCAAGGTCACCGTTACATCCCTCGGGGGCCTGCAGCTTCCCAGCCCCGACAGCAGAAAGTGTCAAAAAAGGCAGAAATTTTTCAGCCGATGTGAAATAGGACTCGAATAGCTGCTTTGGCTGTGCACGTTGTAATCGAACAGGCTGGGTTGTATCGGTAGTTTATCCCAGGAACGTCAGACATTTCTGCTTTCATCCAAATGCGCTTTATTGCCAACCTGTGTATAACACCTCCCTGGGGCATGGCAGCCTGGTGCCCCCCCTGCTGCCCCCTCTGCCCCCAGCACTGCCCATGCAGGCCGGATGGGAGGCGGCCGGCCCCAGATGCGGCCTCCTAGTGAAAATCCCGGCTTCTCTCCAGCTTTGCCATTACTGAGCCCGTTGCCATGGCTGCTGTGCAGCGCCCGAGCCCTGCAGCCCGTGGCTGCCTGCGCTCCTCAATGGTGTCGGGCCTGGCCCCCAGCTTTCCCTCAGCCTCTGCCTGGCATGGCTCCTGGCTCGGGGGTGGGAGGCCACGGTGCTCCCTGCAGGCCCCGAGGGGGCTGTGGTGGTCCCTGTAGGGGCCGAGGGGGCTGTGGTGGTCCCTGTAGGGGCTGTGGGGCCATGGTGGTCCCTGCAGGCCCCGGGGGGACGCGGGGTTGGGCCCTACTGGGTGATATGGTGCCAGTGGGGCTGGTGAATGAGCACCTGGAGGCAGAGCCAGTGCCCTTCAGCACGTTCACACAAATGGCAGCCTGTACAAAATATTCCCTCTTCGGTGCAGGGAAGCAGCTTTTCGGTTGTTTTTTCTTCTCTCCCCCTTTGCCTGCCTTGTCTCCAGTGCTAAAGCGATGCTGTCACCACAGGACTTCTGCTGCTCGAAGCTGCTCTGAAGTACAGGGGCAGAGCCGTGGGTTTCCTTCATCCCCTGCCAGGAGCCGCCGCTATCTGCTGAGGCGGTTTTGGAAGAGGGGGAGCTGGGGAGGAGAGCAATTAAGTTCCAAAAAATCTGAAGCGTGATTTCTTTTTCAGTTTCTCTTTAAATGAAAGGGTTTTACATGTAAAAGAAATTCAAATGGCATTGTTTGCCTGCTGTTTTGTTTGTCTGTTATGAGAAGAAAAGCTCACCAAGTTGGGCAGAAGGCAGTTTGGAAACGCAGCCCTACTTTTTTCCTACAAAAGGAAACAAGCACACAAAAGGCAAAATGAGCCCAGCAGAAGCCACGACCTGCTGCTCCCCAGTCCCCCCTCCTGCCCCCGCCTGCCACCACAGAATTGTGCTATTCACCCTCTGCCAGCTCCGGGGCTTGGCAGAGGTGGCCGTGGGCAGGTTTAGGTCACAAACCAGCACAAGGAGAGGCAGCAGAAACCCTCCCAGAGAAGGAAGCAATACTTTTTGTTAAACCCACACAGGAGTGCCCAACAGGAGCAGAGCCAGTGTGAGGGAGCGCCTCAAGATACCCGTGAATCTCACCCTGCCTGCGCTCTTGCAGTTGGCACAGGCTCCCCAAATATTTTGACATTTCCGCGTAACAATTCCTTGAATATTTGGCATTGTAGAGAGTCTGCTTTCTTATTCCTTACTCTCTTGGGCTTGCATGAAAGTAGATGCAAAGTATGAACATTTTCTGCTGACAGAACCCCCATTTTCCACTGACTCTGTGGGGTGCATCACAGTATTATGAACAAAAAATTGCTGTCATAGAAAATTCTACATCTGGATAGGACGCAGGTCTGAAAGACTTGCCGTGGAGAGTTTGCAGTGTGAATATCAGCTCTCACACTGGCATCTGAAGCAGGTCACTGTGACTCTGCCCTTATGTTTGCTTTCCAAACATAATAAAAATGAAAATTCTGGTTTTATAGGGGCAAAATGGTAATTTCAAACTTTAGAGCTTCTTTTTCCATTAAAAAAATCTTTACTGAAATGGATTTATATTCTCTAATACTTTTGGGTTCAATGAATTTTCAGTTTCAAATGGAAAAAAAAAATGTTTATCTAAACCTCCTGGCTTTCTCTAGTGGGTCCAGACCATTATGAGTGGTGAGCCTGGCGACCAGCTTCCCTTCGGGTGTGAAACTCCTCAGAAGTTATCAGATGAAAGAATTAGGAATTATTTTCCAAGATTTGTGACAGGGTTGTGACAGGAATCTTTGAATTCTGCCACGCAAGCTCTTTGTATATTATTATGACATACTGACATAGAGCGAGGTGGAGATTTATGGTTTTTAAACGATATTCACATGCGTCTCAGATCAGCAGTTCCACAATAGCTCTATAATGTCATGCAGAATAAGGGAAGCCACAAGAAAGGAAACAAATGGAAAAATAAATAGGAATAAGATACAGTCAGAGAAAATATGGAGGGCCCAGAAAATCATAATAATAATAAAAAAGGTTGAAAAAGCTGATGTTGCAAAATGGAATTGTAGCAGAGAAGTTGCATGCAAATACTGAAGTCAGTCAGCCTGAAGGTCCTGAAGAAGGGCAGTGCCGGGGGCTGTTAGGTGTCCTGCTGCTGGGGACTGCAGGAGAGGTGGACAAGGCCACCATGCACAGTAGGGTGGGGAGTGGGGACAGAAGACATGAAACATAAGACCCAAGGATGTAACAGAAGGGCCAAGGGAATCAACACACGAGCACTTTGCTCCAGCTGTGAGCAAGCAGACTGAGGTGCTACCTGGAGCTCTACCAGTGAGCATCCTGGAGGACTGCACCCAACAATGCCTCCTACTCCACGAGGCTGTGCCAGCAAGGTGTGCTCTCTTTTCGTTTGGTGGTATCATTTAAGTTCCATGAAGCCACTAAGCAGGTATTCACGTGTTCTAAATCAGACAGCAATAATGGAATATATTATGGGAAAGGCCATCATTCTCCCACTTTATTAAGTTACAACACTCTTCCGATTGAATCATGGTTGTGAAACTCCTCTCTGCCCATATATTATCTTATAGTTAATGTATAGGGTACATCTGTTCGGGTTAGGATGACAGTCTAGGGACAGTTTATTTCTGCAGCCCTTGCTCCTGTAACTAAGTCACCCTTTTATCCCTTGTGCAGAAGCCAGCAGGCAGACACTGGAACAAGCACAGCAGCTTCAGTTGCTGCTTTCTGCAGTCACGGCTCCCCTTAAAATGACAAATTGGTGCTCACGAAAGGTGGGGAGATCGGATCCTGAGCAAGATCCCCTGTGAGGAGCTGTCAGAGAAACTCAGGCTCGGCGTGACCCTCACCTCACTCCGTTTGCTGGTGTCTCCCTGGCGTGGTGGGTTGCTGCTGGGCTCCTGTGTTACGGCCACCACAAAGCTGCTGCATTAACACCAGTGCATATCCTGGGCACAAGGACAGGCACTGTCTAAGGGGTGTGAGCCAAGCAGCAGCTTCCTGCAGTCCTCTGCCTCCTGCCAGCTCCTGCAGGCAGTGCCAGGCTGCTGCTGGTGAGCCATTGTGCTGCCTAAACCTAGCATAGAGGCAGCGGTTTGCCTGGTGCATGCTCCTGGACTGGGACTGCAGGATAAACGCACAAAATGCAATGTCTTCTGACAGGCAGGGGCAGATGAGAGGGATTTAATGGTCCTGTCCAGGTTCAAACTCTATAAATCTAAGAAACGCTAGAGAACAGCTGCCCTGGATAGGAGCCGGTAATTTAAAGCTCAGTTATGTATTGTCAGCTGTAATTCCCAGCAGAGATGTCTGAGCCTTGCTGTTTGCCCTTGCTGCCGTGAGCGGATAGCCTGGCATGCAGCCTGAGTTGGCTCCTGCAGCCAGGTCCCAGCCGAGGAGATGAAGGCTGGGGGAAGTCCCGGCTCAGGTCAGGCTCAAAACATTAAAACCCATGAAATGTTCCTCAGGTTGGAAGGTTCTGGCAGAGCAACCAAATATCCACAAGCCTGGGGTTAGCCCTGGGATGTGGCCAGTGGTGGCACGTCCTGCAGCCCCAGCAGGGGAGCAGAGCCCCGGTGCCCTCCTGCCTGGTCCCGTGTGTGAGCTGCCACCAAGGTGGGCTCATGGGCTGGTAGGGAAGGGACACCTGCAGTGCCTAGCACACGCTCCCCTAGGCAGAAGCAGCCCAAAATGAAACCTTCCTGCTGGGCCTGGCAACTTACAGAGCTTTGTCCTAGGGAGCAAGTAACACCGTGGCCAAATCTATCAACCTAGAAAGAAAATCCTGAATTTGGGGAAAACACACACACACACACACACACACACGTATTTCTCAGATACGTATTCAGCAGGCACTTTTCAACTAGGTCTACTTTTAGTCTTGTAGGATGTCAATAGTGCAGTTCTTGGTCTGGTAATTCCTTGCCATTACAAAAAAAAAAAAATATCTATCTATCTATCTATCTATATATATATTTATATATATATATTTTACAGACATCTTATTCTCAATCTTCCTCTCACATAGATAGGTAAACACATTTTGACAGATCTTATTCCAACAGGGGAAAAAAACAGAAAAAAAAAAAGAAAGAAAAAAAAAGAAAAAAAAAAGATAATTTAGGTTGGATTTAAGTGTTTTTATGGTCTGATTTGTTGTGTGCATTTCCATTGCAACATGTAAGGGGTTGTTCCAAATTCCTGGTATCATATTGATGGCTGCAGGTTGGTCGGGATTTTGTATGTCAGACAAATGAAGCTGAATTCATAGCCTGAAAACAGTTGCCAATACAGTAACAGAACTGACAGTGAAATCTGCCTTCCTTATCTGGCATGCAGTAATAGGGTTTACCACCTGGCATTGATTTAATTTCAGAGGTGTTAATTGTTTGGGGGGAGGGGTGGGGGGAAGCTGAGTACCACCCACACGTGGATCTGCAGCACCCACTGCAGCCAAGAGCCGAGCACAAACCTGTGAACAATGAGGAAATGTACAGCACTGCACCTGTACCTCGGCAAGAAAGCTCAGCCCGAGTGTTTTAATGAAACAGGTACTCTTTCCAGTAAAGACTTGCTGTGTTTTTCTATTGAGCTAATTGCTGTTAACGCAAAGTACACGATATTGCCAAACCAGAGTTATTTGGAAAATTTTCTTTAGCGGAGGGCTTTTTCACACGTGCTGTTTCATTGCTAACGGATTTTGGAGAGCTGAGTAGATAGTTAGGGAACATATGTGCCTTCTATTTCCTCTTCCTTGCCATGAATTTCATTTTCAGGCTGTAAACGCATTTTTCTTCTTTTGTTGCTATATTGCCGAACATCTCTTTCCTAGAGAGAATTAGCGAGGAATGCGGCATTAAATGGCAGGAAATTTCAGATTGGTTATTTGATCGTTTATTTTCTGTGCCCATCTTCCCTGCTCATTTCTCACCCTTTGCTTATTTGAGTAATAATATTAGCTCTTGCTTGCGAGGAGCTCTAAAATCTAATCCAAAAAAAGGCTGAATTCTTGGAGATCATCTGGTCCAGCTACCCTGCAAAAGGTCTTATGAACTGTACCTCAGGTTTCTGATTGGTGCTTTTCTTGCCTTTTTTAATTTTATTTTCTCCATAAATCTGTAAATAAATCTATTTCAGTGCTTTGGTCTTCTGCTTCTTAAGCTATTTTTCCTAATATTTGACCTAAACCTATCCTGCTACAGCACCGTCTGTTGGTTCTTGTTCTAACTGAACCCAGAGAACAGCATCCAGCGAGGCTGGAGGCAGCTCTGAGCTCACCTGGCCCAACCCGTGCTCCAGCAGGGCCACCTCCAGCAGACCAGGACCGTGTCCAGTGGGGTTTGGACACCTCCTGTGATGGAGACTCCAAACTCTCTCTGAGCAACCCGTGTTTTGGGTTTCTTTCTACAGATTAGTATCTATTTAGTGACTGTCACTGCGTTCATTTTTGTTCTCTCTCCCTCTTAAAAAACACCAGTTTCTTGTGAAACATGGTGCCAAAAGAAAAAAAAAAAAGTATATTGCAGGCCTCATCGCTGGTTGTGCGTCCCATTGATGTTGGCCTTGCATGTACTGGAACAACACTGGTGACTTAATTTCAGGCAACCCCCAGAGCTTTCTCCATACATCTGTATGTACATGTAGCTACTACTCCTGGGCAGGATTAACGCTTACTGGATTTCATCCTGATTTCCATTTAATTTCTCTAATGTGGTAGAATCACCCTGAAGTCTAATCATGTTTTCCAACACGTCTACATCCCTTTCCAGTTGGTATCACTGGGAGGAGGGGTGAGAATACTCTGCAGCAGGCAGCCCTTTGCTGGAAATGTTGACTAGCAGCAGGCTGAGGGGGCTCACGCGGGATCCCACCAGACACATCTTTCCATTTCTGATGCTGAGCTACCAGATCTGCTTTTCTGGATGATGGCAACATATCCAGCTCTCACGCAGTTTGTCAGAAGTATGTCAGTACACTGCTCATCTCCATGGTACCTTCTGGGGATTTGCCAATATGTGGTCTGATTGCTTGTTCCTGGGAGCTGAAACTACCCGAGGAGCACTGCATAGGGTGTGGGAGATGAGTAGTGGTTTGCCCTTCTTAAGGTTTTCAGCCTAATTCTTCCTCCGGAATTTCTCGGAGGTAGCAGGAGAGCGTTCTGAAATTAGCCAGTCGGTTCCATAAGAACTTGAGGAAAATGTTGTCACTCCAGCTCATCTGAGAACATTTGACGTCTGTACCCTGCTCTTTTCTGTTGATACTGAGTTATTGCTGTTGTGTCAATGGTGCTAATCACGTTACATGCCTGATTACAATTGTCCTTTTGCTGGAGAGCGAAGCCAAACAATAGCAAAGAAATATTTTTCAGTTTGGCCTTTCAGTGCTACCTGCCAGGAGCTTTTCTGCCTCCTTTCCCCATCTCCTTCCCAATCGTCCTCTTGTTGCCAGAACCATTCCCAGCGTGGTGTTCTGCACACCCCTTGCTGTGTTTGCTCCTAAGGGTTTTGTTCTCCTGGTTTTGTGCCTAAATGCTCGTGCCATTTTGTCAGTGCTTGTCCTTGGTGCCAGCAGAACTAGTTTCTGGGTGCTGCTGCCCTGAAACACCAGAAATGCCGCTCTGTTTAAGGACCTGGCTCCCTGAGCTCTGAGCCTCCTCTTCCCATTCCAGGCCTGCGTGCTTTAATTAGCGCTCTGCATTAATGATCCAGGCTTCTGAATCCAAAGGGTTACAAGGTTTGCTTTAATTATTCCTGCTTGCAGTCTTATCTATATTAAGGAGAAAAAAAAAAAAAAGTAATTACTTCACTAATAAGTTAGCCTTTCCACAGGGCCCTTTGCTTCCACTCCTGTGCCTGCCTCTGCTGAGGCTGCCTGCCAGCCCGGGGTGTCCTCAGAGATGGCGTTAAGGAAGCACCCCAAAACCAACATGGGACAGATGCTGGGGGGCCATCTGGTGCAGAGTGAGCTAAAAACCTGCCTCTTTGGTCAACTAGTAGCTAAACTACCAGACTGCACGTGAGCTTCCTTCCTTTGACTTGTGTGAGCAGCGAGCCTCCTCGTATGGGGATGCAGGGGCAGTGGGGTGGGGGTGCTTGGGGGTATTAAAGGCAACAAAGCCAGCTACCAAAAAAGCATTACACTGATTCTCTTGCCAGGCTTTAGAAAACAGTCATTAGAAAACTATATTTGTATCTCTCGGTAAAGTAACTGCAAATGTTGGTGTTTAAAGCAGCGCAGGGAGGAGCTGGTGTGGTGGAGTGCACCTCCCTGACTGGAAAACAAGCGGGTGCCTATCCAGTGGCCAGCACTATCCAGGGAGAGGAGAGGTGTTACAATTTATTACTGGGGAGTAAACATCGTTAGCATAACCTTTAGAGACATTTTAAAGGAAAAATACATATGGCGTAGAACTTGGAGGTCCTCTCTCTCAGGAATACCCAAGCTTGCGGCTCTCTTCTCAGGATGTCGTGGGGAAGCCAAATAATTCCTTCGGCTGATGAAGGCAGAATGAAGAGCACCTTGCCCCGACCACTCTCCATCTCTAGGTGTCTTTATCAGTGCCACAGAGGATGCAGCAGTTCAGTCGGATGGACCTGGAAAATGGGCACAGAGGCTTAGAAGTTTTTGTGATTTTTTTTTTTGTTATTTTGCTATGGCTCCTCCTGTCCTCAGCACCCCCAAGGATGGCTTTGTGCCAGAGCATTTAACGTTTCCCATGTGATGCATGCCAGTGCCAGTGTAATGAATCAGGTTTTGGTGTAATTCCAGTGTTTGCTGTGTGCCACGTGCTCCACAGGGGCTGGCATTGCCTAAGGATTTCATCGAGTTATAACCTGTGATTTGCAAAGAGGCTGATGGTACCTTGACCAAAGGTGTCTGATGAATGCCAGTGCCACTTGCACAGCATTTTAGTGTGGGAGGAATCCCACATGGGAAGGCCAGCCCCAGCCCCAGGGGCACTTTGCCTCGCGGAGGAGGGGGCTGCCAGCGGTGCTGCTGCGGAGGCACCCGCACCCCCCAGCCCGGTGAGAAAGATGACATTGGGTTTTGCCTTCATCCTGGAGGTTGGTATTCTTTAACCACACAGGTGTCAGAGGTTACAGGTGTGCAGAGAACACATCCATGGGGAGAGGGGGCTCGCACAGCTCTTGCAGGGAACTCCTGGTAGCAGCCCTGCAGGGGCAGACCGTGTCTCGTCTTGCTGTCAGTCTCCTGCTAGTTTCCTGCACTTTTTTTCCTGTGTTCTTTATGACATTCTTGTAAAGGGAGGATAGGAAAGTCAGCATGCATGCAAGTTTTATTTTGTTTTAATGCCGTGCAGATGGGTGAAGGTGGGGGGAAGGACCAGCACTGCTCCCAGCGCTGGCAGGAGGCACAGCACTGCAGCCCCAGTAGGCACACGGGTGGTGCTGCACCTCGTGCATGTGCTGGGTGCGCTCGCTTGTCTGCAAGTGCCTGTGCTCGGCTTCCTGCTGGGCTTCCCAAGCGTGTTTTGGTGTGATAAGGAGAATGCTTAAGAGATTTCTTTTCTTCAGTGAAAGCAAAAGTGGAGATCTGAGGGATGAAAAGTGGGTGGGCACCCACCGCAGAGGTAAAAGTAAAGAGCAGGAAGGACAGAGGGAGCAAGAGAAAAAAAGCTTTAGGCATCCCCTCTTGAAGGGGCCTGGCAATTCTGGGTTTCTCCCTGGAGCCTGTGAGCTATCTGGGGGGACCTGTTCTCTCTGAAGTGTCTATGAGGCTTCCCGACCCGTTCTTATATATTCAGACCTTTGATTTCCCCTTGTCATTTTACCTCCCGGAGGTGAAACTCGTGACCTGAAGCTGTTAAATGGGAACAGCCCGGACCAAGCTGCTGCAGACACGGCATCCTTGCCTGGCTGAGGAGGGCACCGTGGCCGTGGTGCCGGGCACAGGGTGGCCACGGGAGCTGGGGGCTGCACGGGGTGGGCGCCTGCCTCTCACCCTGCTGCTCATTGCGTGTCTTCAAAGGGAACCTGCCTCTGCAAACCGAGCCACAAAAAAGCATTTACATTACTGCTGTAGTACTTCTTTCCACACATCAAAAGCCATCAAAAGAGCAACCGGTTGCATCTGAACGGAGGAGCTGATATGCGGTTGCTTCAGTCCCTCCAGGTTTCAGTTCGTGGGCAGCTCTCACACAAAGCCTCTTGCTTGCCTGATGGGTCTCAGTAGGGTTGTTAATCTCTGTCAACAGCTCTGATCGTGCAAAACCACCGCGCTCTTGGATGCACTGTGTAATTCTGGACCACATATATATCCCCCCTGCTGCCTGTGCCTATATTTAAAACAAGTCTAACTTTTGTCAGATGCAGAGCTTTTTGATCTTATTTTTGCTTTAGCTGTGTGACACAGTCCAATCATAACAGAAAAATTGTGTTGTTGTGTTCAGCGATTGTCTCCCATGAAACAGCCCCGTTATCTCCCAGTGGCACATTTTAACATATATGAAATCGGGCATTTTTCAGAGCCCTGCAAAGACTTGTTTTTGGCAGAGAAGCTCTGTCAAAAGACTTCACTGAAGCAAGAAAGTCTTGTAAAGAGGAGTTCCTTCAAACTGGTTTCTTGCTAGCTAATAGACTGTTAATGTTGCGTCCTGCATGACAATGAGGAAAAACAATACATGTGATGTCCCGTGAGTTTGCTTTATAAGAAGGTAAATACCAAAATGAGACCATGATACTCGATTTTAAGAAACAAAGAAGAGGAGGTAGTTTACTAGATAAAAGCTGATGCATATGGGCCCACATTAGGGTCATTTTGTCCAAATTCCTTCAATGCAGAAAAACTCGATTAAGCTGATTGGTGTTTCGGGTGCAGCACTGGATCTGTGGCTCTGGTTTGGTAGCTGTGATGCCTACAGATAAATAAGTATGGGACTATTAATAGTGCACTGTAAAAGAGAGCAATATTTAAGTGGAGAAGGGGGTGTAGGGAGGTGACTTTGATGGAAGGGTGGGGGGAAAGTGCCTGGGCAGTCATAGCTGGTTTTACTAGGGTGTGGGGGTTTACAGCAATGAAACGCAAGCACTCAGGCACAGGAATGGAGCAGACGTGTGAAGGACAAAGCTGGGGAGGACTCTGCTTGGCAGCCGCCTTGGCAGTGCACAGGCACCTCCCTCATGTGCCGTACACGGGATGGTGCTGGGTGTGCACGACCCTTCCCTGTCCCATGAAGGCTTTCCCTGGCCGTGGCCTCCCCTGTGTGTGGCTGGGGTCACCCGGCTGTGCTGTGGGTGCCCACTGGCCGTGGGGCAGTGAGGCTGGGCAGGAGGCTGGATGCCCCCGCTGTCCCCACACAGAGGCAGGGCTGAGGCTTGCTGGAAGTCCCCAGCCTCCTGCAGGCAGCACCCCGCACCCTGCGGCACCTTCCTGCACCCTGCTTCAAGCAGCTCCACATCGCCCTCTGCGGCACTGCTCAGCCTCCAGCCTCTGGCTTTCTGCATCTCCGCAGGGCAATGGCTGGTCCTGCCCTCCCTACAGAAAAGCTTCTTCCCAAGTTTCATGTAAGTTTCCATCTATCTCTTAAGGCCAAAACTGAGCATTACAAAATTACTTTTTTTTTTTACAGTAAGGCTAAACCAGCCCAGGGAGCATGGAATGCACAGGCTCACAGCGGCGTCTTTCAGGCCTTGCAGCAAAGGCTTATGAGGAGATAATCCCAACGTGCCTTCACTGCATCAGCAGCTGAACTCCTTGCTCCCAGCGGATCTCGGAGTCGTCTGACAAAATTAAACATATGATGCTTGATGTTGCAAATGCCTTATTGAAGGCAGTTCCTTAGGAATAGCAAGGCAGAGATAGCACGAAGCCTTCCCTCCATCAGGAAACTTCTGTGAAGAAATGACTGGCACGTTGCACATCTCATCTTATTTTTCAATTAAGATTTTATTTTACGGTCAGATTGAACAATTACACGTGCTGACATTGTTAACTACAATGATCACCCTACAACTTCAGGATTGCACTTTCAGCTCAGCACTCGGTATTGCTCTCCATTTCGCTGTGAAGTGCACAAAAAGTCATTATGTCAGGAAATGGGGAGTTATAAAGAAAAGGTGAACTTGGGAACACACAGGGGTAGCCATGCTTTGAGGAGCCCTGGCTACCCGCTAAGATACGGAGGTGAGACTGATAGACATATGCAGGAATTTATAGGTAGATTAAAATATCTTCCGTGGCAGCCAGATGAACCTGGAGAAAGGGTGATGAAAATGCTGGCAGGCCACCAACATGCTTTTGGGATTTATTCTGATGATATTATGAAGCTCGGGGTGCCCAGTGCACCCGTAGCTCATGGTTGTTGTGCCTTGCCCCTGGGGTCCAGGCAGCCTGCTGCAGGGATGGGGCACAAAGCACGAGGTGCGTTATCGGGTACAGCCCTACACCACAGCAGTTTCCTCATTTCTTTGAAGTATTTTGAATTTTGCAGCTCAGCCACGTCTGCATGATAAAAATGTAGGGTCTGGCTCTGAGCAGCAGTGAAGATAAGGGCAAATACCCACACTGCGTTCTTTCATCTTTATCTCCCCTACAAAAGTTGCGTGCATCTAACGGTGATGTTAAAATTCATAATTCTCTGCTTTCCTCTGATGGAAAGATGTTTCGGTAAGTATAAGCCCTTGGCAAAGTATCATTGCAATAAGTAAAAAAGAAAAAACACACACACACAAAATAAAAACAAAAATCCCCTTACTCTTAAATCTTCTTCCACGTTCCTCATTCAGGTTTTGTAATTAGACACTGAGACGCGTTGTATGTGCGACTTCATAGTTTGCATTGCTCTCCTGAAGTTTCCTCCCCACGCAGCCCTCCCCATGTATCCCAAATGTCAGTTCCCATTCTTTGGGTCAGGAACTGCCGGGGCTCACCCCACCAGGAGTTTTTCCAGGTTTGACCCCACCAGGAGTTTTTCTCCACAGCTCTTCTGTTCAGGTTTCCCTCTCAATAGCGGATGACAGCAGCGGGACGCCAAATCCTGGAAGAAGCTGCTGAAGTCGGGAAATGGCACACACGCTCTGCGCTATTACTGATTGCGCTCGAGCTTTTTCCTGCTAGAAGAAAATCTGGCCCATCCTGCCTAACACCCAGCTGTTTGATCTCTGAGGATGCCTCTCGCTGGTGACTCGTATGTGTCCTGCAGTTAATTAGTTTGCACTTGCCTCTGCATGTCAGCCCCCAAAATTCCATGGTTTTGGAAGAAATTCTTGTTATATGATCCAGAACTTTTGACTGTAGGCTTTCAACTAGGATATCAGCTCACCCCACATTTGATTCAAGTAGTTCATACCTGCCATGCTGGAGCAACCTTTTACTTTTCTAAAAATCAAACTAATGGTTCCACATATATTTTTTGTTAACAATTTCTTTTTTCCTCTTGAATACTTCCATATGTGTATTGACATACTGAAGGTAGACACACGTATGAGTAATGGTATAATAGTTAGCAATGCTCTCAATTTTTATTTATTTTTGACTTCCTTTTTTAAAAATCAGGTGGAAACCATATACTTTATTACAGTATTTTCCTCTGATTAATTCCTACAAATGATGCTGTCAGGAGCAGTCAGCTCGCAGGAGCATGAATCTTCTCAGCCATCAAAACAAACAGCAGTTGTTAGGAGCCCAGGACAATTTAAATATAATTTAATAATGGCACCTAAATCCATACATGTCAGGTGGCCTGACACCAGGATCCCACGAAATAATGAGCTTGCGGAGGCAGCCGGTGCAGCAGTGCCGCTTCATTCTCCCCTCTAATTGCATCCAGCGCTGCCAGCTCGGTAGCTTGAAACGCGCTGACCTTTGTGAAAGGCTTCGGAGCTGCTCGGCGCTGAGTGACTGAGTCTTTTGTTTTCCTTGCTCACTTCACTCCCTCTGCTTCGTTAGGCAGGCACTGGAGAGACAGGTTAATAAAAGGCGAGATTTAGATCAGTCACTATGTAACAGTGCAGAAAACCAAAAATCAATCAGCTGGCCATTCAGATAATTCCCAACCACAAATTTCATACTCTGCTGGGCTGGGGAAGTGTGTGCGCTCTCCTGCTAATTACACGTAGGTCAGATGCATGTTCAGTGCTGCAAACAAAACTCCATGCCTAGCATCTTATTGCTTTTTCTGCTCCTGCCTCGCCTTCTGATGTGGATGATCAGGTTTAGGGAATGGTGAGAAACCATGAAATTATGTCAGGCTGGCTCCCGCCTTGGAAGCCCCATTAGAACCATGCTGCAATTTATATTGGTTGTGCCAGTGTGATATTTAGACATAACTTTCTTCAATGCTCTCATTATCTGGGCTACAATTGCAACTGTCTAAAGCTTTGGGATGCTCTTGTCGAGGTGCATGTGGTGTTTGTCTGCCAGAAGCTCAGTCGCTGAGCCTGCCCTGGCTGTCTGGTGTTGTCACCAGCAGCTGGAGCAGCCCTCGCCTGGCGGTGAGCAGGAGGAGGGGGCTCAGCTGCTCTCCAGGGGCAGCCTGCGCACCGGGTGGCTCCATGCAGTTCTGGAGCACCGTGCTCCGAGCCTTGCAGCCACCAGTTTGCAGCAGGGACCCACGGGGAGTTTCTCTCTGGGGAGAAGAGTTGGTGACATCACAGTCTGGTAGATGTTGTCCTCGAGCGTGCTAGAAATGAATTCTTCTAGGTGCAAGGTTTTGGTCCCGCTGTAGATCTATCAGCTAATGAGCTATGTGGAATCAAACCAAAACCTGAAGTGTTTTTTTAACGTAAAGCAGCATGCCCAGCTTAGCCCCCATGGGAATGCAAACAGCGCTGGGTGCACGTGCACGTATCCCTGTGCCTTGCTATGTCCAGGCAGTTGCTGAGCTGAGCTTTCTACCATTTGGTGTAATTCCTGTAATTTGCTCCATACTCTCCGTGTCTACCACTGACATCAGTGCTCACACCACTGATACTCAAGCAGTGCTTTGGGGACATGTGGCAGAGGCCAGGGGGATTTTCACCACTTCTGATGTGTGCCATGTGGGAGACACCCCTTCACTGGGCAAAGCAAAGATAAAGGTCATGGAAAGGCTGCAGCATACATGTGGATGCAATTTATGGGTCTCCCTATTTTAGAGGTGCGTGTTCAGATCTATCTGAACGTAACATAGTGATTTGTGTTTAGAATAATCTACTGCTTCTCTCACGGGCTCCCTTAAGCACAACTATTTATAGGAAACGAAAAGAAAATGTTGCATCTGCTGCACTTCTATCAGCGAGGAATTAATTAAATGGCAAGGTGCACCTCCAGGAGAATTATGTTTTATTATTTCTCAGGATTCCGTTATTAAAAATAAGAAGCAAAAGCTATTAGTATTAGATTTATTTTGTATTAAATTTGCTGTTCAAAAAACTGTTCAGAAAGCCCATAAAGACTAATAGGCAATTTTAAGGCAACTTGATAACTGAAGTGTGAAAGGCTGAAATGCCCAAAAGGTCAGATGCCTTCGAGATTTGATTTTCTATCCAGTAAAAGCCTTAATGAATAGTTTAATTATATGACATATTATAACGCATTGGCTCAGTGAATCCAAGGAATTTAGCAATTGCTGTTTTCCTGGATAATTCATTTGAAAATAAGTTGAATTGTTAAAATAATCATTGACTACTTGAAAAGGTTTCCACAGGCACTCATAGTCCATAGCGCTAAATGATAAACCCAAACTTCAGCCAGCTCCAAGTACTTAATTGGGTTATATTTTTGTAAGTTTGCTCTTTCCTCTTTGATAACGAGACCGTGATGGACACAAATAAGCTCTGGAGTTGAAGTTGGCCAACTGATTAATTACAAATGGTTTATGCAGCACGCTGCAGGCTTTGCTCCTGGCTGTGGGGTGCTGTCACCGCCGTGACCTCGCCGCCCCCCAGTCACATCCCACCCCTCGGCCTCTGGTCCTTGCACAGGGTCTGGAGGTTTTCCCATCCCTGTGTCCCTCCCGCGGTGCCTCGGTACCCGTGCCTCTTGTGCATGCCTGCTTCCACTGCCTGTGGGTGCTGCAGGGCGGGGAGGGCTTGTGTTAGTCCCTGTGCTCCCCCAGGAGAAGGCAGGGATCGCTGCAGGTGCTGCACCGCCCCTGGAAAGCCACTGCAAACTCCTGATCCAGCCCTTGCTGAAGACACTGCGCCCAGTGGGACTGCTCCTCCATAATGCAGGAGCTCCTCTTCTAAATATTACTGTGCACGTTAAATTAATTTTAAATATTAATTAGAATTATTGTATTTTAAAAATTAAAGTTACTGTACTGGTTTCTGCTACGCCAGCATCAGAGCGTGTCGCGGTGCTTTTTGGGCTTTCTCAGCCGTCCTATGAGGAAACAATTATTACTTTGGGGATGGAAAATGTCACCGTGGTGAGGCTAAGATCCTTGACGGCATTAAGGTCACCGATTTTAAGGTGATTTCAGCAAGCATTAGACACCAAAGACCTTCTGAGGAACTTGGCTGATGGCACCCAGCCCGGCACGATGCCTGTGCAGGATCCCTGCCATGCTTCCATTCTGTGATTTGTACCCACCTGAGGTGTGGCCAAGTGTCAGCAACGCCTGGGGACATGCTCAGTGCCTCCATTGCCTGGGTGAACGTGTGTAGTTGTAGGATTTCCCAGAACACTCTCTATAGGCATGTAAATAACGCTCAGATGAGTGTTTTCCTCTCTGTTAATAACACAGCTTTATTTGTAACTCCTTTCCCCAGTCACTGGCACACAGAACAAGAAGTGATAGGAGGAGTAAGGAATATGTCCAAAAAGCTCTGGAAATCTGGGGGATGAGTGCAGCGTTGCCATCAGTACCAGGGGTTGTCACAGCCTCCCCCTGAGAGCTGCAGTGGTGTAAGTTGTGCTGCACAGTGTCACTGTTCTGCATGGAGATATCAGTCCATTTCTCACTTGAACAAGCAGGCACAAAGGAGCGCCATCTGACATAATTTATTTGGGCTTTCAAAGTGTCTTCAGCCAAGTCCCAGCACACAGAGTAGGAATAAATGGCCATTTGACTATGGCAAAAGGTTAACAGTAGGGTGTCCAGAGAGTTCCACCTGGGGACTCGTGCTGTCTGGCATACTAATTAACGATGTGTGGAAGGGAACGATTACTGATGTGGTACATTTGCAGATGATAGGATTATTTAGATCAGCCAGTGCTGCAGTGCTCTGGTCTAAAGGGACACTAATGAAGCAAGGTGATCAACAAGACGATAGCAAATAAAAGCCAACACTGTGAGATACAACTGATGTAGGACAGAATAATTTGGAAAACTCATATGTCTGGAACTAACAGCAGACACATGACTCATAAAAATACTGCTTGGAAGGCACCATTGGAGGTCACCCCCTGCAGCCCTCCTCCTCTTGCAGCAGCTCAGCAGGTGAGCCGTGGCTCTGTCTCGATGAGCTTGGCAGTCCCAAGGATGGCACCTCTGGGTGCCTCCTCAGTGCCCACCGTGGCTGGGTGGAAAGCTTGTCCAGAGCCTGCAACATGTAGCTGCTGTTCCTTGTTTAACCACCAGCCTTATCATAGGGGCTCCATCACCTCTGCAGGTACCCTCAGTGGTGGTGGGCTGATGGTGGATGCACAGGGCACTGCTGGAGGGGCTGGGCACCACTGGAGGTGCTGAGCGCTCTGCCCCTGGCCGTGCTTGCAGCCTGGCATCTCTCAGCAGCTGCCTTCTCATTAACCGAAGAATGTCTTGTCAGACTTACATCAAATTTCATTAACATTTTGACAAGATCAAGCTTTCTTTTACTAGCTCTTGTAGGAGCAGTTCACTGGAAGTGTTTTGACACAAACAGCCTTTCCTATTCACGTTTCTAATGGCTGTCTGCAGTTCTCCTGGCTGCGCGCTGCCCGCCTGTGCATGCAGTCACAAAAGCACGAGGTGCCCCAACTCCTCTACAACTTACACGTGTTGGCACCAGTCACTTACTCATTTTATCCTCAGGAATGAACGCTGGCCTGCTGCAAGTGGCGTGCTCAGCAGCCCGTGCCCTAGTGACCAGCTCCAAGCAGACACATTTGGCAGGGAGCTGAGCTCAGCCCAGGCTCACCCAGCCGCTCGGTGCTGGGCAGTGGAGCTGCCATCCCCTCTGTCCCCAATGTACCCGTTGTCCCCAATGTCCCCATCCCAGCCAGCTGCCCCGCCAGCCCCAGCCCCACACAGCACCCACAAAGCTCCTTCCCTGCCCCTTGGGGGCCAAGGCCCGTGCCGTGGGAGTAACGGTAGGGGACAGTAAGGGACACAGCTAGAATCCAGAAATGAATACAGCTGGTGTTAAATCGCGTAGGAGTTCTGCAGCGGGTTGAAAGGTGATCAGACAGCAGACGTGGTGCGCTGAATATTGATTTTTCTGTATGACAAGAACTATTTTTGTATACTCCGCTGTCAAATAAACAACCTACAATACAAATTAAGGGGGCATGTCCAATAAATCCCATGTTTATAAAATAGCTGGATTCTACAGGGCAGATTAATTATGGATGGCAATTAATTTGAGCTGCTAACAGCTAAAATCATGAATATTTTAGTGGAAGTCCACCTACAGCACCAGCCCTGGAAATTACATCTTACGTTCCAGTGCTTGCTTTTATTCTGAAAACATTGCTTCCATTTGCGATTGGAAGCAACAACTTATAAACACCGCAATAATCATACAGCACCACACGCTTTCTGCTTTTCTGTATGCCAGATGAGTCATCCCGGTTATTTTGTATTACAGTGTTATCAGAATGGATCTCATGATATGATTATAATGCATGTAAAGCTTAGCAAGGAAATACTATATAAATTTTTAATATAATTTTCTATTCAATGCTCATGTTTTGTAGCGCACAGAGGCAAATTATTTTAACTAGTTTGTGCCAGAGTGCATAGTTGCTGTTTGAATTGCTTTATTTCCATCATCCAAAACTCAGTGTGATGAGAGAACACTTAATACATAATTTTATGAACACTTTGCCTCGTACATACCATGTGAAAATTGTCTATAGTATATAATTGTTTATTTTTCTATTTGATTTTTTACTTCATCCTGCAGATTGCCAAATGATACACGATTTTCACAGAAACTCAGCATTTTCTGTTGCATCTTTCTTCAAACACAGAAGCGAAATACCAGCCCTCTGTCTCATCATGTGCTCTGTGTGTCTGAAGGTCAGAGGCGCTTCAGAGAGGTGACTCTTTTCCAAAACACAGCAGCGCAATGGTCAGGATTTACTGAAATCTTATTACTTTTTCATATTTTTCTATTTTTGAATTAACTTGCAAATTGGAGAATATGAATGCCTGGGGAAGGAAGGGTTTGCTAACAGTATCCAGAACTTGTTTTATGGGAACAGCTCCCCCTCCCCAGCCCATCCCTGCCATTTCTGTGGGTCGCACATTCCCACCCCCAGGGAGCTCAGGCAGCCTGCGGGGAGGGTCGAGCAGTGACCCGCTGAGCACAATGTCATAAAGCACAAATTCATAATGGGAGAAAACACTGAGAGTGTTCTAGAGTGACACCTGATGCTGGTGCAGTCCATGTCACCGAGCTGCAAGGCAATTAGGAGCACAGCGCCGAGGTAAGTTGGGTCTGCGGGAACCTGCAGCAGTAGGTACTGTTAGAAAGAACAGTAAATGTGACAATTTTGTTCTGTTTCCTGAGAATTTGTGGCTTTCCACTGACTGTAAGAAAAAAAGCACAAAGCGAAATTGCCAAGGTCCAGCCTGACTACAGTGTTAATTAAGAGGAGGCTTCTCTCAACAGGGGAAGCCAGTGGTATTGGAATAACAAATTCAGTGAACCTTGAGGGAAAGCACAGCAAAGCTCTCAGCTGGGAAATAATCCCCGTCTGTTCTCAAATTCTCTGGCTATGCTTATTTATCCCAGTCTGAGCCAAAGCATTAGCACTGGGAGTGGAGGGGATGCGGGGAAGTGAGGGCCCAGGGCAGCTGACAGGGAGAGGGGATTTCCCCCAGGGCAGCAGGGCTCCCCAGGGCTGCGGCTGGGCAAATGCAACAGAAAAGCCTGCAAGAGCTGGCTGAGCTTCACATACAGCCCCCTGAGGGCTGGGACAGGAATTAAAAGCAGGACACAGGTGAAGGGAGGTTTGTCATGCTTCAGGCACTGCAGAGAGGGTGATGCAGATCAGAAAACAGCTGCGGTGGTAAGACCTCAGGGTTATTTTTGCAGTAAGCTGGATAAATCAGAGGGATCTGTAGGTATCCTGCCCAGGGAAGGACCACGGATAACAGCAGCAGCCACACGGCTCTGCCTTTTGGAGGCTGTAGTTGTGTGTCCTACATGATCAAGCAGGCTGGCATAATTAACTTGGCATTAATCACACCCCTTTTCCATGCTCACAGCATAACTTGGGAAGGGAAAAAGTACAAGTTGTGAATATTTATGATCGTTATTTACAATGACAGCACCTGTTATGAAAACACAACAGCATAAACGAGTTTCAGAGGCTGCTTTATTCTTGTACCAGACGCTGTGACTTGGCAAGTCTGCCGCACAAACAGAGCACGAGAGGTGGTATAAATAGTACGAGCAAAGGTCAGACTGACTGCTCCCATGTACATCAAACCATTAACATTTTAGAAAAGACACATGAAGTCTCCTGTGCTTAGTTTCCAAGCCTGTCTAAGTGACCGAAGGAGGGCAGGGAGAGCTGTGGTTCTTTCCTGTGGCAAACAAACAAGTGCCCAGGATCCTGGCCACAGCCGTGCTGCCCTCTACTTCTGGTTGTTTTTCATGGAGGGCTTTCTCTCTCAAGTGAGAAATTAGTGGTTTGGTATCACAAGGAGCAAGTAAAGGACATCTAAGGCAGTGTAGATCATAATCTGGATTTAAAAAAGGAAGCTGGCTTTGTTAACAGTAATTTAAATCAGATTCTGAACACTTACATGAGAAGAAAAGCTTTCCTTGTGAAAGATTCACATGCCCGTCTCTTTCAGCTGCAGAGTAAGAAAGCCTTTTCAGATTTTCTGCTTAAAGCAGATTAGATGAGATTTAATATTCTTGATTTATTTGTTTACGTACTTATTTGCTTTTTAAACCTAAGGGTAAAAAACATGAGCGGATTTTAAGTTCTTTCATCTCCAGGAACAGTAATTTCATTTCCAACCTTGCTTATATAACACAAAGCAGCAAAATTGTGATTCCCTTTTCCATTTAAATAGCCTTCAATATTTATTGCATCAAGTTCAAAAACTCGATCCTGCAGCTTGACACAGAGCAGATCAGTCAGCCACAAAGCCAGAAGGAACCTCTGCTTGATACCAGCCACAAAGCTCCCTGAATTAATTTCTATTTTAACTAGAGAATGTCTCAGAAAAAAAAAAAAAAAGTTTTTTATTTTTATTTTTTTTTTTGGATTACCACTGGCATTGAGTCTAACTAACACTTGTAGGTTTTACTGAGGTGACAAATGTATTTAAAGAGGAAACAAAGGAGTCTTCCTCGCTTGCTTTCACAGCCAGGCATCCGCTGGCTACCAGCACCCTGAGGAGCTGCCCCTCGCACACCCAGCTCGGCTCCTGGGTCTTGGCTCCTCCCTGTCTATATTCACAAAATTTGCTTCAGCTTTTGTGGCCAGGATGCCGGCTGGAAGCTGGTGCTGGTGGTCACCTGCTGTGGGCCTGAAGTCATGCTCGGAGCCACGATGCGCACCCTGAAATCTCCCACCTCCAGGAGTGGCCTTTGTTCCTGCACCTGTAGTTTTACAATCAGATTTTGTTGTTGTTGTTGTCTTTACATTTAAATTCATCATTTTCATCTGCCAAAACGAGCAACAAGCCAGAGAGCTCTGTTGTCCTGTCATCCTCATCTGCATCACCCTGGTCTTTGTGCCATCTGCAGGCTTTATACAGGGTGGTTTTATGTTTCTTCCCAGGCCATTGATCGAAATGCTTTACAACCTGGGCTGAAGACCAGTTCCTTTGGTACCCCATTAGCGATGCAACGGCGCACAGGCCCCAAAGTCGCAGTGCAGCTCGGAGATCCATCAGCTGGTTTTAAGCCCACGAAACCCGTGCCGTGTCGCGGTGTTGTTCTGCCGTCTTACTTGAACATGCTGCCGAAATCAGGAAAGCAGCGTTTTGCTTCCTACAGTAAAATCCAGCGGACTGGGTTAATCTTTCCTGCAGGAAATGTCTGCAACCGAGGTAAGGAAGCCTCAGGTTTCAAATGTGCCCCTTTGTATTGGAGATAAAGAGAGGCGGACCTGAAGGATTAGGACTGGAGTCTGCAAGGAAGACAGAACTGCTGAGCGTTTTTGCTGATATTTCAGGAAAACAAGTTGCTTTTGCTGTGTTGAGGACTTTTGCATTTGTATGCAGAAGAAAAAGACCCAATTAATGCCTAAATCACTACACTAAGTCATTCACGTAATATATTTATGCACTCTATTATATATTTCTGACATAGCACAAACATGTTTTAGGAATTTGTTAAAAGATGAAAATGTGTTGAAGTAAATATTTTTTCAGTAATTTTCACATATAGAATAGAAATCTCAGGCTTCTCAGTAACCTTAAGACAATTCCTTTTCCAAGTCAGAAACCCTGAATATTGAGATTAGCATTCAGGTGGCCACACAGGCACCAGAGATTTAACACTCCAATTAATATAAACCTGAGACTGACATTTGAAATAGGTTTTTCTTAACACTGCCAAAATATAAATCTCTGCTTAAGTGCTAATAGTTTGTGATTTATTATTTAGTGTTATTGATGTCCGTTTCTTATACTGCCCAATAGAAAAACAATATTTCCTGCTGAAATCTGGACTGAGACTCTTGCTAAGAAGAGTCTGAAGTAAATTTGTGCAAATAATGCAGGGTTTTGTTCACTGCCTGGAAAAATTGTTTCAGGTGAAAAATTGTGCAGGTTCCCTCCATCTCTCTTTATCTGCCTCCTTTCTTTCTCTGGCTCTCACAAAGGTCCCTTTGAAAAATCTTTTTCTTTTTTTTTTTTTTTTGGCTCAAAAAAACCTTCAATTTTCCAAACATTTTAACTGTTTTAAAAATAAACATTCTAAACCAAAATAATAAATATTTACTGTATTAAGTATCAAAGGATGAGAGTTTTTTTTTTTTTTTGTTTGTTTATTTTATTTATTTATTTATTTATTTATTTGTTTATTTATTTCCTGCCTCTTTGACCTTGGCCATCCTCTGAATTTTCCCTGTCTCCTGAAGGAGAGATTGCAGCCTCCCCTGTGGTCTGCCCAGTGCACGTTCCCAAGATGCTGGTGCTGCTGGTGCTGCTGGTGCTGCTGGTGCCACTGGTGCTGCTGGTGGCGGGGCTGCGGCAGCGTGCCATGGTGGGAGCAGACGGGGCCCTCACGTGTGCGGTGCCTGCAGCACGGGGTTGTCCTAGCCCGGGGGGGCTACGTGGCCAAAGGAGGCGAGGAGAAGGTCCCATCTGACCGTCTGTGTGGGAAGCATCGCTGACCTAGCTTAGGAGCAGGAGGAGAAATGGTTCGAGAGGCCGGGCGCGGGCACAGCTCTCTGCTCCTGAGCAGGAGCCGAAGGCTGCAAAGCCTCCATTATCTCAGCGCTGCGGTTAATGCAGCGTTTATATTTACCTCCCCAATGTCAGAAGCGTGACCAAATCCTTGAAAAGTGCCAGCCAGACAATTGTCTGGGGTGCGATTATAAAAAATAATTAAATAGGACCTATTCCTTTTTAATTAGATTGCATCAGAGCTGCTTCTGCTACAGAAAAGATGATTCGGTTCAATTAGCTTTATTCTCAGATGTGAAGCATTCTAACATACTTTTTTCTTTTTCCTTTGCCAAATTAATTTAATTAAAAACACTATTTTTTATGAAACAGGGTACTGTAGCTTCAAGAAATGAATATTCATATGCAGAGTACTTGGGAAAAAAAGCAATGAAAATAATTTTGATAAGTAAACCTCAAACTGAATATCTCTATTGTTGCTCATGCCCTGAGGTTGTATTTTTAATTGCATGTAATAAATATAACTTTATTAATTAGAAATTATCTGGAAAGGAAAGAGACTTTTTTTTTTTTCTCTTTCTTTTTTTTTTTTTTTTCCCCATTCTTTTTGGTCTGCAGAGGCTTATAATAAAATTACTGTTCCTAGCAGTAGGTACATCTAATCTACCTTTCCTTTTGTGCTTTTAGGCTGGCAACAAAGTCAAGAATATATATTTTTTTCTTGCTTGTAGTTGGTTTTGTTTAGTTTGTTTGTTTTTGTTTTTCCTGAGATTCGGAGATGCAGGTTTTTAGCCCTAACTGAAAGGAATTGGGGAAGTTTCTTGTGTGACTGTTTCTCAGGGAGGTTTTTTTCCCCCAGGGCTGTGATGGGAATTCACTTGCTAAGGAAACCAATGTGCCCATAGTTTATATTCTTTTTTTCTTTGCATCAGATTTTTATGTCTTATTTCTTGCAATGCCATGATATTAATTTTCTATTCTGCAAAATGTCTTTCATGGCTAAATACTAACTTGGGGGTATCGATAGGATTTAAGACTGAGGATGTAGGCATAAGACATAAGAAGAAGGGAAATATTAAGGCAAGGCATCTTTTTGTCCTTTCCTGACACTTTAATACAAATGGGAAAAGGAAAATCTGTTGATTTCAGATATCTTCACTGACGGACTTTCTTACTTTCTTTTTATTTATTTATTTATTTTTTAAACAGGACTGGTTGAATTGTCCCACAGGTAATAAGACTGAGAAGTTTCAATTATTTTTGTCCAGATTTCACAGTAAGAGTGAGACAAACTTCCCATAGTTTGGGATTTTTCCCATAGGAGCTTCTGAACAGCAGCTCCTCTGCGCTGTGGCACGGCCCCTGCCTTTCTGGGGGGCTTCTGGTGGGACCCGCTGGGTGCTGGCAGCAGGGGGAGACCAGAGCCAGGGGGGCTCAGTCCGTGCAGGATGGTCACGGCTTTCGCAGCTGGAGGTCTGGGGGCTCCCCGTCCTTCTCTGAGGCTCAGCCAAGCATTAATGGGGGGGTGAACAAGTCGGTTTGATTTCTGCTCGTCTCCAGCTGCTTCATCTTTCCATTTGCCGGCATGAAAGAGGTGCTTCCAAGGCAGAATACTTTGTAGAGGTTTCTTTCATCCCAACAATGCCAACAAATTAATTTCCCATCATATCGTGTGCACTCTACTTTTTGTGTACACGTTTCTTGACCAAGAATCTAGACATTTTCTTTTATGTTCATTTGTAAGAAAACCAACAATGTTATCAAAACTGCTGGTGCTGGTAAACAGCAAAATCATTTTGTGGAAAGTGAAGAAAAGCAAACAACTATAGTAAAGTATAGCAGGGTTTTTTTTTTTGTTTTTTTTTTTCTTTCCTTCTGGTCCCCTTCCTTGTCCCAGTTCATCCTCTGGCCACACAAGCAGCTAAGGCAGGGACAGGGAGAGGAGCGTGGAAGCAGAGGGGGCACGGCTGCAGAAGGGAGGCTTCGAGCTGAAAGCAGAGCGGCCCTGCAGGGGCTGGAGGAGCGGGGTGGGCTGGTCCCAGGGGATCTTGCCACAGATGGCCTGGTTACTCCCAGCAGATCTCATCACTGCAGTTAATCTCAAGCTGTGTTCATATCTAAGCCCCGAGACATGAGTATGCATCTGCCTCTCCTACTTGTTAAACCTGTGTTACAAACACTGACGGAGGAAGAAAGTGTCTTTGATTTGCAAGCAAAGCAAATCTCCACCTGGGCTTAAGAGGGATGAAAAAAAAAAATAGAGAAAGGCAAAAGTAGAATATAGGGAAATGTTCAAATCTGTAGTTGGGAAATCAAAAGCTCTCTGTGTCATGAGGAATGGATGGGTGGTGGGGTTAAGCAGGATGAGGAGGGATTCTCTCTGAATAAATAAAATCCCAGCAATGTGATTGGGTTGCTCTTAGGCAAAGACTGAACACACTGGGATTCAGGGAGGCTAGAAGTCCTAAATGTGTACTCACGCTCTGCGTGTGGAAAGAAACAGGATGATTTATTCATGTCTTACTGTGATAATGAAATACTTTCTATTCCTTTTGTAATTGGGGGGGACGTTAAAGAGCAACTGCTAACCATTTCTGAATCAGCAGGACAACTCAGTTTGCATCTAAGATCATTAAAAAAATGGCCAGGAGTCCCCAGGAGATGCTAACCTCTTGGGTTTGTCTGCCTGCTATTTTTAACAAATTATGAAGCGTTAGGAAAAGTCTGTGGGAACAGAGCTACCATTGTGCTAGTATCTCAAAAGGGCATTGGGATGTCCTGAAGTGCGGTGAGTCTGATGTGATCGCTGGCAATGGATTATGGCACGTCTGACAGATGACTATCTAATGCATGCTCAGGTGATATCTCATCTTTGATTATTTAATAAAATAAGTTATGATGTAATCGATGCCAAATCACAAGGTAACAGCATAATTATTGCCAATAAACTTTGCTTTGCAGAAAGAGTTTTCCTAAGTTTGCTTCTGTTTTGGATGTTATCTCACATTTACTTGCTAAAGGCAGCTGAAGAATCCAAAAGTGCCTGAGAGGTTTGTGCTAGTCCCACTGCAGTGTGCAGGGCCACCTTAACGCAGTCTGCGTGGACAAAAATAGCAAATAAGCAACAAATACATTTAAGCAGTTGCCTATTCTGCAGAAAGTTTCTCCTGTGTTCTTCCAGGGACCTGTCCTTCGCCCAGGACTAGTCGGCACCTTTACCAAGAACATAAACCTGATGCAAAAAGCTCTATTTGGCTAAGAGTTTAAGGGAATGCAGCATTAGGCAGTATCCTTCACCTGTGACTTGTATCCCACGTGGAGGCAATAGGAGGGAAATTACAGCTAGCAGAGTGTGACCTGCTGTGGTCCACAGCAGAGCTGGGAGGAGAATTTAGGTTTCCTGGTCTGGAAAATGGGGTTGGCCCTAAACCATGGGCACTGCCAGGACAGCCAGGGGATGCTGCTTTGGCTGTTGGTTGAACCACAGAGGTTACCCGAGAAATTTTGCTTCCTCAGCGCTGGGGCCTTGCATGCTGATTCTCTCCGTGCTCTGTTTCAGCTGTGCAGGCACCTGTTTCTTCACCAGTTTCTTACCCAGATTTGCAGAACGGGGTTTCAATGATTTGTTAGGGAAAGCAGCTGGGGACTGACAGCACGGGTAGAAGGATGTGCTGTGTGACCCTGGGTGGCAGGAGGTAACGCAGCCACGCACCCCCCATGGGGCACACAAAGCTTGTGCCACTCATGGCACCCACAGATGGAGATTTAGGGATATCACAGGCCAGCAGCATGGGGCTGCCAGCTGTGATGCCCTTCAGCACAGGGATGCCGGGGGGGTCCCGTATGCCACTGGGGAGGTGATGCTGCAGGCGGCCGGGCGTTGCCTGGGATGTCCTGGGAAATAACAATGCCCTGGCCCAGGGGGCCTTTTAAAGGATTTTACCTTTGTAGGAAATTGCTAAAAGCACTGCAAAAATGCATGATGAAGATAACAGTGCAGCAGGGGAATTGCTGTGAGCCAGATCTCAATCCAGCATGAAAGAGGTTGTGTTCTCTAAGGCTGTGTGGGGACTCACATTTCTTATCATGCTTAACCCCTTGAAATGTTGGCTGAGCTGAACTTAGTGCTGACCGGAGATACCCAGGTGCCTTAAGGTGTTACCACTGCCTCCTTGTAGAGCCTCGTGGGATCTTTCATGTTTCCTGCCATAGCCAGCTGAAATGAAGAGGATTTTGGAAGGGTTTTCTGAGTCAAAGGTGTGATCTCTCAAGATCTTAGCAAAGAAGTGAGAAACTTTCAGGTTAGATAAAAGACCTAGTTAAAAACAAGAACAATAAAAACAAAACAAAACAAAAAACAAAAACTATTAAACAATGCTTAAATGAAAATAAAGGGCCCTTTGAAAAGCTCCCAAGGTCTGGCAGCACCACGGCAGAGACCAGTCGCTCCTGAGCAGACAGCAGTTATCGAGATCCTGGTATGGGGGATACGTCAATATTTACTAAGGGAATGTTCCCTCGGGAGTACCAAAACCTTTTTAAAAGGCACATTTTTTTACTGGAGCTTTTAAAATATCGCTGATGAAAAACTAATGGAAGTGTGAATGTCAGCCTTTCGCAGCCGAAGGGCACAGTCCCCCACACATTAGCATTTCCTCGGATGCGTGGCGCATGGAGCAGCGGCACAGCTTTCCGATGCAGAAGCTCACCGAGACTCTGGCAGTGAAGCTGCTGGGTGCCTTGGTGCCTGTGTTAGATTTGCCTCCATTATCGTGTGATAAAATGGAAGCAGAAATGGGTTTGCAGCTGTGCACCACAGCGGTGAAGCCTGACAAGGGGCAGCAGCAGCAGTGCCGTGGTGCCGGGACCTCAGCCCCTCCTTTGCAGCCAGAGCTGAGCAGGGCTGCCTCTTCGTGTCTGCCAGCCACAGGGCGATGGGGGGTGTTTCTTGCTCGGCCCATTAAGGCAGGGATGTCTTAAGAATAAGATACTAAGTATGTAAGTAATCACAATTCTATATTTTTTTCATATTTTCATCATTAGTTAGACCAAAGCAGCAGGAACGGAGCTCCTTAAGGGACGCCTTTGCCCCGCAGCTCACCTGGCTGCTGCAGGAAGGCGCTCCAGGGAAGCTCAGAGCCTTTTGGTGGCAAAGCTACAAACTGAAATGAAGGTGAAGGAAACCTGCTCTGAGGCCTCCTGCAAGGCACAGCCAGGACAGGGCCGTGCTGCACAGCACGGGTCGGGGATTTTGGCTGTGGCTGGTGCATGGCATGGGCATGGAGCATCACCCAAACTGGGCATTTTTGGTGGGTGCTCGCATTGAGGTGATGAAGCATAAGAGCCTGCCTGAAGCAGGGGCATCCCAGCAGAGCCATTCTCTGCTCCTTTTCTGGCACCTCGCAGTACAGAGGCTGCCTTCGGGGTGGCTGGGAGGGCTGGGGCACTCCTGGTGTACGAGCTGGCGGTGCTCAGGGACTGTGGCATGGTGCTGACCCCACTGCCCCGGCCTCTCACTGCCAGCACACTCCCTAAGACCCAGTATAAAGCCTTGTCCTGGTTCCTGTAGATAATATATGCAAGAAACAGTCGCACCGTTTTGCAAAAGTGGCTTTTTGCCTTTATTTTCTGCAATACCAGTGTAACTCTGCTTTGAAGGCTCCATCAGGCCTTGCTGTCTGTGCAGCTCTGCAGAGACTGGGGGAGAGAAAAACTTGTGGATTTTGTGTCAGGGATGCAGGGATCGGGGAGGGGTGGGAAGGTTCAAAGATTTCAACAGTGGGCAAGGATTTCCAATAACATCCTTTCATGCTTGGTTAGAGTGAGACTCCAGTCACGGTTATTACATATAATTATGTAACTGTAATTGCTTCTCTTACAATAGTATTAAATTAAATTCATAAAATGTCAAGGTCCTTTGCATTAAAGCACCATTCAGCAACCGTTTCAATGGCTATTCCTTTCAGCCCTTTCACTTTCAGGGGACTGATGGCAGTTGTTTGTCCAGCTGCTCTCAGCAATCATCAGGGTAACACAGCACTTCAGCAGCGTGCCTGGGGACATCACCCCATGGGTTTTGGAAATGGGAAGTGAAACACCCTGCCACCACTGCCACACCTTTCCCCCGCCTGCTGCAGGTGCTGGTGGAGAGGTGATGTGGTTAGAAATGAAGCCGCTGCCTTCAGGCGATGTCCCCACCACCGATAAGCAGCACGCAGCCAGGGCTGGGGTGTGTGTGTCTCCTCCTGGTCACCCCGCAGTGAGGGAGGGATGGGGAGGTCTCTGGAGCAGCTGGGAAGTGTGGTCAGGGAGGTCTGCTTGCTGGGACCCTGTGCCCTGAGACAGCACTGGTGAGCCGAGGGGCCGCTTTGTTCAGTGAGCGTTCCCTGATTTCAGCCAAAAGTTAGATGTTGCTTTGCCATTGTTTCAGGTTTTTGCAAGCTGCACAGCAACCATGGTGGGTAAAAGCAATCCCCATGAAATGCAGCAATATATCTAAGCCCAGAATTAAAAGATGTGTAAATAGGTTGGGAAAGCCATAATTTTCCTGAGCAAGCACTTATGCAGAAATGACAGACGGCCCCGACGGCTCCATGCACACACGGGTGCAGACGGTCAGCTAACTCCTTTTCACATCTTTTCTCAGAGCTGTTCAGGAGCTCACTGAATTTTTCAGCCCACTTTTTCCTTTCTTGGATGTTCAGGTCCTAAAGCATCATGTCAGGAAGGTGCATTGGACACCTGAAGTTCACTGGCAACAAAAGCCAGGTTGGCAGCAGGGTGCAAAGTCCCTACCCACTGTGCCGGCATGGCAAAGGGGCTGGCTGTGCTCCTGAAAGCTGGCTGAAGGCTGGCCATGCTCTGAAGGCTGGCCGTGCTCCTGAAGGCTGGCTGAAGGCTGGCTGAAGGCTGGCCATGCTCCCGAAGGCTGGCCGTGCCAGCTGGATGCACGGGACGCGCATCCCCGCGGCTGTGGGAGCAGTGGGACGCGCAGCACCTGGGGAGGCAGTTTAATAAGCTGTGCCTGCTGCCGCCTGCCCACCGCTGTTCCTGATTAAGTCTTCAAGTGTAAAGTAATGTGAGGTGAGGGAGCGCAGTCCCATGAAATTACCTTTCCATTAAATTCCTTGTCATAAATGAAAGGGAAGGTGGTTAATTCAAAGCAAAGGTGAATGAGATAAATTTACTATAAATCCCTTCTGAGCTGCCCCTTTGCTGAAGTTTTGTGCTTGCAGCAGCACGTTATGTGCCCTGTAGCACCAAAGGCTTTTGATCTGGCAGGTCAATACTTCTTTCCCTTTGAGCCGATGCTACAATGAATTGCTTCATCTTCCTCGGTGGGAACGCACACACCCCATTGAACTGGCCTCCCACAAAAACTCCCACTATTGATCTAATTTATGAATGAGGTCCTTGATTAAATTACCATTGATGGATGCTGCATGTTGAGCAGAGGCAAATGCCAGGAGGATTAGTAGAGTGGGGGGTTCTGAATTACTGAACGACTTTTATTGTGTTTGAAGCCAACTCTGCACTCAGTAACTGGGAGCAGGGACTGGAGCCGGTGATACTGGGGAGCTGGAGGCTTGTCTGTGTGCTTCTGCCTCTAGTGCTCTGAGGACATCTCTCTCTGGTGGCTCTTTGCTGGGAGCAGTGACGCCTCCCTGCTCTCTGCCTGGGGAATGGCTTTTCCTTGTCCCCAGGAGCAGCCTCAGCTGTGGAGTTTCCCTGGCTCCTCGGGGGTGTGCTGCAAAATCCCACCTCGCTGGGGCTGAGCACAGCCTTGCAGGCAGATGTTGCTCACCAGCCTCAGCTCTCAGCTGCTGCTCCCAGCACCCTCCTTTGCCCCGTGTGTTGGGTACATTCGGTACGGATCGCTGCCAGGGCAGCATTAGCCTGGTCATTCTCCTTACAGGTTCTGCTGTCGCACCAAAGCCACGGGGTGTTGTTCTGCCTGTGGCAGAAAGCATGTTGCTAAGATAGGCCTTCTGCACCAGAATATTCAATACCACCAGAATATTAAATACTGCAGTTAAGGATAATGTTCTGCCATTGAGAATGAAGAATGCAGGATGTGTGCATGTATTCATACTGCCAGAGGAACAGCTGCAAAAGGGCATAAAAATATGATTGTATCTGTGAAGTCACGGATGTGGGGGAGATCTCTGTGTTTTATTCTATTCCTGTACTGCAGGCGTTGGTTAGATGGTCCTTCACAGTGATTTGAAAAGGTAGGTGGGCAGTTTGGGTTGAGATTCAGTGCTTTTGTTTGCAAATTCTTACTTGCTGTGTGACTCTAGGCAAATAACCTAATTTTTTTGTGAATCTATTTTACACCTATGAAGAGGGGAGAATATCTTTAAATGGTGATGGTAACTTTCTGCAAGCAAATGTGACTGTTATGAGGCTGAATAGTGATAAAACACCCCAACACTACAGTGTCTGAGAGGCGCGTGGTATTGAAATCCTGTAAATATTTAAATGAAGCATATAATGGCACAGGCGTAAACAGATAAAAGTTCATACTGTGCACACAAAGCATAATCCTGTGGGATTCGTTTTAGTCGGTTTCATCAGACCGAAGACAAGTTAATAGCTTTATAGCAGACTCCATGAAAAGGTAAGTCAAGGGTACACGTACGTCCAAGTGACCGGAGAATCCCTGCATTCCTGGATGACGCAGGGCTGCTCCCAGCACGTGGGAAGAGTTGGAAGAAATCCCTGCTTCGGGGGAAAGCTGCAGGATCTTAGCACTGAGCCTGGTGTTCAGGGACAGGTCTGAATCCTCTGCTCGTCTCCTGGCCCCACATCCCCCCAGGCTGGGCTCCTGCTGCAAAGTGCCTCAAAGTCACCTGCGGGGTTGCTGCTGTTCCTAGCGGTTTTGGACTGTGCACATGGACCATCTGTGTCTGTACAGTTATACACACCCGTCTGTGCACACACAGGCACGCACAACTTGCCCTTTTTATCCTGAGCTTTTCCAGCCTCTTGAGCATGACCCTTTTTTCCACTCTTGCTTCGTGTGTACCAAATTTTGATGCTGCTGATTTGCTTTCTTCTGTGACTACAGTGGTAAATTTAGTTATGATGAGAAGAAATATCTCACATGTAGCATGAACTGCAAGCAGATTAATCACCACCCTAACAACAAGAAAACTAACCGAAGCATCAGAAATGACATTTCTTCTCCAAAAGCTGTTCGCTGCATGTGGAAAGTAAAAACCCTCCTGGCGTTATGCAGAAAAGGGGAAAATGGATATGTTAGAGCAAAAGGCAGAAAAGGTGAGGGAACAAAGGTCAGCCAACTGCCAAAAAGCAGAAGGTCAGGTAGCGTGCCACAAGTCAGAGGGTTTCACAGCAGAAACTCCTGGTTGGTGTAGCCAGGAGGAACGAGGCACCGCCTGGGTAATGAGGTACACGTCTCTTTTCCTTTCTTTGGCAGCAAAGTAAGAAGGTTTTTGTCTTGGCTTGTTACAGGAAAAGATTAAATACACTGGTAATCACAGAATACAGTGAAAGCAATTGTAAGCTGAAAAATATGAGAGAAAAGTAAATGAGAAAAAAGATACGATGTGAATAATAAATGAAATGAATACAAATAGCTAAGTAGGCAGCAAATTAGGATATAATTATATCATTTTAAATAAGGATAGTAAGAAAAGTTCACGCAATTGGCATAAAAGTTCATGTTTGATTGCGATGCTCTTTTCTGCCCCTAAAAGATGTAAAACTTTGCACTAAGGGAAACTCTGGGATGATTTTTATAGCTCTCATAAAGTCATGAGTAGGATGTGGCTGTGGCTTATTGCAGCTCAGTGTAGTTACTGAAACTATCTCCCCCAATTTTCAATTCGTAATCAGAGTTATTACTTGTATTTGTAAACCATTATTGGGTCTGTAACTGATTTTGAAGAGAAGTGTTATCACACACGGATATGATATGTTATATATCAATTATTATACATATTTGTATATTATACAAATATTATACATATTTGGAAATATGGAAATATTATACAAATATTATACATATTTGGAAAAAAATATAAAGAAAGGTAGTGGCTGAGAGATCAAACAGACAGACAGCATTTATCATTATTCTTGTTGCCTTAGAATTAGTATAGTTCAGTTGGAAGGGACCATTGAGTGCCTGACCTCTTTAGGGCTAACCAAAAATATGCATATTATTAAGAGCATTATCCAAATGCCTCTTGAACACAGACAAAAACCATCAATGGTCAATAATGATTTAACACATTTAGCATCACATAGTACAGGTTTCTGTCCAGGCAAGTTTCAGATCTTAAAGCTGTTAGCTATAAATTAAGTTATCATATGGAGAAAGCACGCAGCAAAAATATATATGTCGAACAATATACCAGCTAACTTGTTAGCAAGTTGTGTTCTCCTTTACCAATAAGTAGCTGTCAGCAGCCTGACAAAAATGCTCTGAAAATAAGAAATTTACAGCGGTAATAAATGGAAATGAAAACACCTCAGGGCACTAAGAAATTCAAACTGTGAAAAAGAAATGTGTAAAGTTTAACCACCACTGTGGGGCACTTACGCTGTGACAGCCTCTGCTTATTTGCCTGCACAATGTGGAAGTGAAGCAGAAAATGCAGGGGTGGGCGTGGAGGATCAGAGGGGACACAGCAGGGCCTGGGGACAGTGCCACGGAGCTGTGTGGGCGGAGGGGACGGGTGGATGCTGCTGATAGCGAAATTCAGTTTGGGGCATGTTTTGGGCAGGCAGATGAGCAAGAGCTGCTCCGCATGGCAACAGCTGGCCCTTGGGAAGGGCTTCCATACAGAGCACAAAAATCCTTGCTAAGCCCCTGCTCCACTTCTGTGCCCTTGTTATTGTGGGGTGACCACATCAAGCACTCGCCTGCTGGGCGGGAACCTGTCGCCCAGCACACCACCGATGAGTCCTAACGACACTGTGCAGTAAAGGGGGGTTGTAGGTTTTGCGTTTAATCATTGCATACCATCTGGCAAAATCTGATGAAGTGCTTCAGGTGAGCTGACAGCAAACAACTTGGTGTGAGCTGAATGAGAGCGAACAAGAAGTGCATCTTTCCAGAAGGTGGGGGTACCCTGCAGCGCCGTGGGGTCGGGATGGAGCACGGGGTCATTGTGCCAAGGGCCAAGGAGGCTCCAGGGCTGGGGCAGCCACGGCCTTGTCCTCGTGGGCAGGAGCCCAGGCTGGGGCTCTGGTGTGGGTGCACATCCAGCACCTCCAGAATTCCATCCCTGCAGTATCACAAAGCAAACAGATGCCAGGGAGCGGCTTCACAGCCTGGACGCATCTCGGTCTTTTGTATGTATCTCATTAGTTTTGAACAGGGGCTCACAAAAATCTAACACCTATCACTAAAGCTACAGACAGGATCCAAGCATGAACATTCAGGTGAAATGCTGGGGCTCGTGCATTACAAGGAGGCAATTTTACGTGACCGGACTTTGCTTTCATTGCAATTTAATGTTCTCAAACACTTAGAGAAGTGCCTGGCATATAAATTGGTTTCACCTCACAGACAAGTTTTCTAAGAAAATGAACTACATGTGTCTGGCTCTCTGTGCACGTGTGTTGTCAAGTCTACTGAGCAGCAGTAGGCAGATTTTCCAAAGAGAAGAAGGAAGGAAATTATTTGGGGAAATTTCCCAGTGTGCGCCCGGCAGAAAGCTGCTCTGTTTGCCCAGCCAGCTGGCTAGTGTGCATTACTCTGGAATAGTCACCAAATATACACAAATTGGAAAGAAATAGGCTCCATTAAAACCTCTCCTGACAAAGGGAAAGTGCTTGATTTTTGCCTGACATTTTGGAGTAAGAAACTGAATGCAACCTGAAAAGAGCTTCCTGAGGCCAGCAGTGGCAGAGTGAGAGGCCTGGGGCTCCCAGCACACGTGGGGCTGGTGAGCAGAGGGCACCCGCTGGCCCCATAGCAGGCACCTCACCTGCTTTGGCAGCAGTTTTTCCTAAAGCAGCCCCTCTAAAGGTGATAACACTGATGTCACTGTTACCATGTATTTGACTTTACTTGCTTTGCTCTGCAGATTTATGCAGAAACTTTGGCAAGAGAAGCAATGTTCCCTGTTCCTCTGAGACCTGGGGACATGCTCAGGCTCTGGTTAGGGTATGAAAGCCATCACTTGGTTCAAGGGAACCGCATGAACTCTTAGGGGAGGTGATGAGCTGCTGTTCGGTGCAGCAGTGAGCTCACACACATCCACCAAGGAGACCCAGGGAAATGATGGCAGGAGGCTCAGTGCCACGAGGAGCCTGCCCCGCTGGTCCCAGGCCTGTCGGAGGAGAGCAGCTGCCCCCCAAAACCCATTTCCCAGTCCAAGAGGTCACGGAGGAACAGTAGCAGGCAGAGGAGCCCACAGCATGAAGTGCTGAGGGACCAGCACACTCACCAGAAACAGAATCACAGAATCACAGAACCATCTAGGTGGGAAGAGACCTCCAATATCACCCAGTCCAACCAAACTATGTTCTTGGTGGTAACACGGTGAATTATGTACCCTGCTGAGGAATACAGCAGCAGTCAGAATGGTCAGACTGTGTGCTAATACCTGCAAAATCACATAGGGAAGCTGGCAGTTTGTGTCTATTAGTGGTTTAAATAGGCTCAGATTTGCTAATACAAATGAAAATGACAATAGCTAGCAATACTGTGGCAGTAAAATTTGCAGATTTTTAATTTCATTGTAGATTAGAGTGAACTGGGACTCAATCTGTGTGTTTGAAAAATGACATACTTCATAAATATTTAGTGTGTCAGACTGGCGAGTGCAGATGTGTCATAATAAAATTTGAACAAAATTGGTCTTCCTCCAGCCATTAATAACTTCCAAGCAAGTCATCACAGTAATGAAAATTGATCAGTGCCAAATGACTAAACAGAAAATGGCAGCCAGCAACTTGATCCTGTTTGTCCAAGCCTGGACGAGGCACTGGTTAAGGCCAAAGCTGGATCCCTGGAAAAGCCTTGGCAGGAGTGGGAGTGCAGCCGGGCGGCTGGTGCCAGTGCACAGGGGATGCTGGGTGCGTGGGTGCCACTGGGTGTGTGGGGGCCACTGGGTGCCACTGGGTGCAGTTGGTGCATGGGTGCAGATGTTGCACAGGAGCTGCTGGGTTCAAGGTGCAGCTGGGCAGTGTGCACAGCAGAGGCCAGGCTGAAGGGCAGGTGGGCATCGCGTTGCCCTTGCCACTGGAGGAGCAGGAGGCTCCCCAGGGGTGTCAGCCAGGGTGTGTGTGGCAGCACAGCTCTGAACATCCAGCCGGTGGGTGGCAATGGTTTTCTCTCTCATATTCGGAATCAAATCTTCTGAGGACTACATTCCATGGGAGAAATACGCAAGCAAACAGAAGTATTTTCTGTTCTCCCAAGTTGATGGTAGTACAGGTTTGCATAGAAAGAAATGGCACTTTATTCTCATCTCTAGATTTAATAGATGTGAACCAGTAACCATGTTAAGAGGGATGTGCTTATACTGCATAACCATTTTCAGACATCCAGTTTTTTAAAAAATTTTTAGATAAATTACTATTTTTATAATGCACATCCCTCTAATATTTTTCTGCTTCTTTCTGAAATATTTGTTAGCATATGTGAAATTTCAGATGTATGCTTTATCTTTCTTACATCTCCTTTTTCTCTTTTTGAAATCTACCATCTCGTCTTCCGCATAACTTATGTTATCAGGTATATGATGTGTCTTCAGTATGCAGTATGGGTTTGCTTCAAGACTCGCTGAAGTTAATGGGAGAATTTCTACTGACAGCAGTACATTTGAAATGAAGACAGAGCTATGTCTGGAGACATGGAAGTGCTCTAAAGTCTAATTTCAAAGTCTAATACCACATAGAAAGTCTTCAGGAACTCAGATTTCATCTGGCAGATGTGTGACCTATACAGAACACTTGCAGCCATCGTGCTCTATAGTCTCCCAAATGTCCTGTGATCTGCCTCGTATTTCAGTTGATGCTTCCTCCCAGAAGTCTTAGGCAAGAAGATGTCTTAACACAGTAACAAAAATTTGAGTCTACGTTGCATTATATCACAGAAGTATCCTATAGGGCTAAGACACTGCGCAATTTCCTGGCCATCTGCTTTTCATCCTGTTAAAGCCAGTTGGGCTGTTGGATCTGTGGTTAGACCTGGTATGGCCTTTCTTGTAATAATAAATACAGCTTTTTCTTAACATGGCAAAAATGTCATGGATGTTTTTCTAAGGAAAAATATTAAAAAGAGTATATGGGAGCAACAGGTTTGTGTGTCCACACCAGCAGGGACACATGGAGCATTAACTGAGGGAAAATCTCAGCAGGTTCTCTGCAGTAGCCCTCAGTTCTCAGTAGCGATATAATTATTAAAAAATTAAGATACATCCATGCAAGTGTTGACCATCTATGAAAGAAGTTGGCCATCTTTGCCCTACGACAGGCAGGTTTCAGTGCCTAGCAGGTTTTTCGGAACAGCCAGATTGGGTCAGCTGGTTTTGCAGTTATTCCAAAGGCAGAGAAACACTTCAGGTTCAGTAGAGTCCCAAAAGGAGATTATTTCTGCTGAGAATGACCGAATAATGGAAGAATAATCAAAGCTAATAGCTGTTTGGTTGCTGAAGTGTACTTCGGTGGTAGGAGCCTGTGATCCATGTGATTGCTGGGGAGTGTGGCTCCACAGCACAGCCAGACAGAGCTGGCACACGTCTTTGTGCCGAGCCAGCCTGGGCCCTCTCGGCTGCATCTCCTGCTTGGGCTCTGAGACCTGTTGCTCGAATCCAGCCTGAGTGTTGGGTCCCTGCACTGCCAAGTTTCCAACCACAGCTCTAAGCCCAGCCCAGTGCTCTGCCTTGTGCTTCAGGGCTTCATTCGGAGGAGATGCTGAGGAGCACTAAAACTCAGTAGCAGGAAAGAGGAGAAAATGGATGAAATTATGCATTAGTAAGCAGATTGTGTGGCTATGCTGTTCTTGAATTTTAAGCAGAGACATATAATTCAGTCAGGTTCAAAACAGAGTAAACTCTAACCCTGTTCCTTGGTAGGAGGCCACCAAGAGCAGCAGCCCAGTTACTTGTCTGTCCCGTGAAGGGGAAGGGAGTGCTCTGTGTCAGGCCCGGGGGGCAGGGGGCTGCCACTGCTAGTGCTGGCAGGAAAGCACTGAGCTTTATAATCATAGAAAGAATCAGAATCATAGAATCACCAAAGGATTTAGGCCATACAGTCCAGCCCCCTGCAGTCCAACCCCAGAGGCACCCCTTGCCCTATCACTACACCCCTGACAGACCCTCCCCAGATATTCTGTAGGCCCCCTTCAGGTCTGGAAGGCCACTGTAAGGTCTCGCTGGAGACTTTCCAATCAAAATTGGAAGATGAGTTTTAGAAAGATGTGTTTTTGGAAAGAAATTTTCTGGATGCTTGCTTGAAACCATCTCTGCATATCTGTTTCATCAAATCTGGGGACAGAGGAATGTAATTTCATATTTCTGTAGGACTTTTTTATACATCTTTATTTAAAAATTTGGAGATGAAAAAATACAGTAATGTTTTCGATTGACTAAAGACCATGCATGAACAGTTTTTGACTGGATGGGGACAAGAAGGCTTAGGATGACTGAGAGGCTTGTCAGAAGACAAGACGCTGGCAGGATGGCATCTGCGGTCAGTGCCCAAACCTCCTCCCTGCTGTAATAAATGCAATCAGTTGGTGAGGGTCAGAGGAAAGGACACCTTATTAAAATTCTCACAACATCTGTAAGGATCCGTCTGCAGGGATTCCTCACATATTCCATGACCCTTCCACTTCAAGGACAGTTTTCTTCTGAGAAGGCAGTTAGAAATCTGCAGCCTACAACTTGAAATGAAGATTAACTGGAGTGTGTTTTGAGCGGCAGCCTCCCACAGACCATTTATTGTTGATTATGATGCTTCCAAATGGCGACGGGCTTGAATTTAGAGAAACAAGATGGCACTGACAGATGCAAACCATTGCTTTTGGCAGCTGGAAGCTGAGCAGATGAGAGGAATGGCATTTTGCTGCGGAGCTGGAAAACTTGGCAGCAGCGCAGGCTTTAAAAGCCACCACCGTCTCTGGGTGGACGGTTTATAGTCTTCACAGATCATCAGGCTTCCTAATGGGAAGAGGCTTAAAATTTGGAAAGAAGTGGCCAAACTGTGGTGATGTTCCCTTGCTGATCTCCTTGCAGGAGGAGGTGGCAAAGCCTGGGCTCTTTCAGTGAAAGCATCACCAGGGACCCCAGGTCCTGCTGCAGAGGTGAGATCAGGGCTGGAGGAGGCCTGGCTGGGATGAATGTAACAAGCATTACTCGGTGTGCTTGAAATATATTTGGGGCAATAGTTCAAGCAATATTGGGGCAATAGTTCAAACAACAGCATTCTTTCATTAGCATTTAGCAGCTCGTCTGTAGCCAGGCAGTGACTGGTGCCGTACTGGGCAGCCAGTGGGTGGTGTGGGAGCTTGTGCCAAGCTCTTGCTCTGTTGGTGAGGACCACACAGAGACCGTGAGGGTCAGCCACCTCCCTGCACCCTGCAGCACCCCAGAATGAGGGCTCTGCCATCAGCCACGGGCGAGCCTGGCCCCCAACAACCGGCTCTGCTGGCTTACCAAGGGTTTCCAGGGCAATGTGTTCGCTGGTTTGAGTCCTGAACTGTGTAAGCCATTTGTAACTAGATTATGTGGTCCGCTGATAATTTTCATAACAGACTGTAAGCTCATTTTCTTTTTGGAGAAATCTTGTGAGACTGGCAGTCAAACACCAGAGGCACCAAACAGTACAGCTACAAGTATTGCCTGGCTTATTATATCAAACTTATTTCTTGATACTGTTGTCCAAGCATTGTATTTGTTTTTGGTGGAAATGCTAAATAAATAGATTATCTAAAAAACCCACCACCAACAGCAAAATAAAACATTTCTTTTTGAAATATTGTGTTTTTAAAGATGTGATTTTTAAAAACAGTTTTATTTACTGTGTGTTCATGTGCATCTGTGCTTGGTTTGCTCTTACTGCAAATCTCATAAATTCATGAATATGCAGCTTTCTGCCTCATTTAGAAGTAACAAGAGCTTTCTATTGAATATGTAAACTGAATCTTTATCATTTAAAATAAATAGGTTCCAATGGTTTTGGTTTCCCTGTCCACTATCCTGCTAAGAAACAGCCTCGCATCTCAGCTCTTCTTTCCTCAAATAGTCTTTTGAAGAAATAAGAAATGATACCTAATGGGGAGTTTGCTGCACTGTTACAGAATGTGATAGCACCAAAAAGGTGTGAAATCCAAGATCATTTTCTGGTTGTTATGTATTAAATTAGAGTAAAGCTTCCCAAGGTGAAAAGAACCTCTCTCCATTACCAGGCTCTTGGCTGTAAAACGTGTAGGTTACATCTCATTATCACTTAAGAATTAGAACCTCAAGGTCATGAATAACAAAATATCTGCCACGACCCTCCACGGAATTGGCTTATTAAGTTAGCTAAGGATATGTGTAATTTTCTATCATTTTTGTGACCTTCACAGATTCAGGTCAGCACAATGCATATCAACAGAGCACGTACGTTCAAGGCCCTGAGCAAGGGACGAGACGAGGGGCGTTTCACTAGGCTGCTGGCTTTTGCAGGCTGTGGGCACTTCTGGTGCTTCCTCAGCTGTGCCTTGGGGGTGCTCCATGGTGCCCGGGGCCGTGCAGGAGGCAGCTGGACAGGCATGGGGGGTGCCACCTCGCTGGGTGGTGTGGGCTGCTGTGGGACAGCCTGACCACAGCCATAAGCGCCTGCTGCAAAACCAGTGGCCCCCAGGCTGCAGGGGCTTCTGCCATGCATGAAGCAACGGCGCAGGAAAAGAAGCCTCAGTTTCCTCCTTAAATAATATTTCTTTACATAAGATTTGTTTTCAAGTTATCTGTGTGTGTGTGTTTGTTTTTATCCCAATAACATATGGTACAGTGGATGTTGCCTAACTGCTGTGAGTAATTTAGCAGCGAGTAGGTGATATTATAGAATATGTACCTTGGCAAATGTGCAAGTCCTTTTAGCAAAATTGGTAAGGGAGCAATACCAAAGAGCAGAATGGAGAAGACACTGAAATATGAAAATCCTTTTCTACACCACAATTGTAATTCACTTGTGTGCTGTGCAATAATAGGCTTAGTGACCGGTGCTTGCGATATAAAGGTTTAATAAATTACCCAACTGCTTGCTGTAGCCTCTTCTCCAGGCTGCTATCCAGTGAGTTGCAGTCATGCCAAATTGTACATCGGTGCCAGAGTCAGGATTGTGAATATTCCAGTGATTTAGAGGTTTAAGCAACTTAGAAGCTTAACAGACATGGACAGTTAAGGCAATTTCACGGGGAGGTAGCTTCTCAAGTTTTTATCCTGCACTTCCTGCTCTAACTAAAAATGTGCCTGATTTCCTTCGTGATCCCTTGAAAGAAGAAAATTCAAAGGCTTTGTTTTTCAGGCAAAGGCTCAGACGCTCACTTGTATTATAATTAGATTTATATCCTATTGACCATTTTGTTTACCCAGGAGGTTTGTTTGTGAGAAAAAGTGTGAGAGATGTGGGCTGTGCCTGGCATCTCCCGCTCGCCCACAGATCCATGCACGAGCTGTTGAGAAGCTCAAGATCCCAGGCAAATTCAGTGCCTAATTTGTCATTTCCAGCCTGAGTGCCTAAGTTTCAGCTGTGTCTGCAGAGAGAATCAGAGATGGAAATCCCCCTTGGTCTGCCCCAAGCCCAGCTCCCTAGCTTGGCTGGAAATGTGGGGTGCTGGGGCTGGCGGGGCCCAGGAGGGCTTCATGCAGGGACGTGGGACACCCCATCACTCAGGTCCCACCACTGCAGAGGGGAGGGACATGCTGACTGCCCCACAGAACCCCCCAGGTAAAGCCCTGTGCCACGAGAAGCTGGAGTGGGATGGAGAAGTGAAGAATGAGGGTGTCCTGATTTCCTGGTTGGCACCGAACACCTCGCTAGGCTTTTGTTTTTTAAAATGCAGGGGTTTCTTTGGAAATCCAGCATGAACAAACGTTCTTACTGAGCAAGAAAATTAAAACATACCTTTTCCAACATATCTGTACCTTGTGCATTACTGGTTATTCCCACATAGATCTCCTATATTTACTAATTTCCATGATCGTCTCTCCCAGAACCAAGAGCAATTTTAGCCTGCCTGCTCACTGTCCAGTTTCAACATGAACAGCTTTGGGGAGCCACCTCCTGCCCACTGAGCTGAGCATAGCCAGGCCCGGTGTTGCCAGGGGACAAACTCTCTCCTTTCAGTGCAGGACAGCACTCAGACTGGGAAACTGCTCCAGCTCCTGGCAAGGGAAGTCTGCAAAACCCTTTTAAGGTGTTCAAGGGAAATTGACACTCTAAAGCCTAACATGTATTCTTTTGATCACCAACATAGTTTTTAAAGTAGGAAAACGTGTAGAGATGTGCCTGGAAATCAATTTTTCTGTTTTGCTGACCTTTGTCCCCTACTTTATCTACAGAAGCAAATTAAACGTGTGCCTGGGGTGCTGCTGCCCAAGGGCTGCATGAGATGTGGGCGCTGGCGCTGAGATCTCCTCCGCCCCTTCCCCTCTGCTCTCCCCTGGTCTCCCCCTGCTTGCTGCGTGCTGCCAGGTCTCAGGCACGGCACAGCAGCCTTCCCAGAAAGAGAAAACACCGAGCAGTAAAACCACACTGTGGGCAGCATCTATTTGTGTTGCTGGCCCGTCCCCGCTGCCAAAGCTGCTCGGGAAACGGAGCTGCTGCGGGATTGTTTGTTGGCGTAAGCAGCACTCTTGATGAGGTTTTGATAGCTGTGGTCCAGGCTCTGTACTCAACATATAATTTATACCAAAAAGGGGCTTTGCAGATGGTGTTGCAGTATAAACAGACAATAATTTGCAACTGCAGTCGTATCAGCTTGGAGGAGAACTGAAGGGGCTTTTCCCACTGCTGCTGCAATGAGTCACGAACCCGATGGGTCAGTTTGGGGTGCAGAGAATGGGGACAGGGGAACGGAGAGCAATCCGTGCAGCTGGTCTGCCAGCAACCTTCCTTGGGCCAGTGTCGTGGTTTGGCTGCGTGTTTTGTTCCTGCTGCTCTGTGGCTGCAGCGTGGACTGAGCAGTGTGGCTTTTCTTGCAACGATAATTTGTAAAACAATGTCAGAAAGAAAGGAGTGAAAACAGAGAAAGACCTGAAAAAGTGACAAAAACTATGTTAAAGAAAAATATTTCCTTTTTTTGTCCTTAATGCACTGCATTACCCAAACCAAATCCCAAGGCAATGCAGAGCTGTCCCCAGGGCAGGCTCTCCCTGGCGTGCAGGCGCTTCCAGGCTGCACCAGCTCGGTCTGCTGCCCTGGCAGTGTGGTGTTTGCACAGGCCCAGCCTCCCCACCTTGTTTTGGGTGTTTTTTTCTGCTGCAGATAATGCCCGTTCCACAAACAATTTTATCACATGAAGCGCTTTTTCCTCCCAGATGTTAGTGAAGGTATTGCAGCAGTGCATTTGATACTGGACACTGCAGGGCCCTCAGAGGAGCACACGTGCTGGTGAGGTCTCACTGGTGTTTGCTTCTTCATATATTGGCTATTTGCATATTAATCCAGTGTGGCTTTGTGGGTTTTGTTTGTTTGTTTTTCCCCTTGGGAATGCTTGTATTTTTAATGTGAATAATATATATTTTTAAGTCAATTACCTTGAAAATTTGATTTATGGTATCTCTGTTCTATTATTTTATATTAACTAGACTTGAGCAGATTTACTTTTTTTTCTCAGCCTGGAATGAGAGAGGAAAGGTGCAGCTCCTCTGGAGGAGCCAGCAGCTCTCCTGACACCGAGCGGCCAGGTAATGCCTGTGGCTGTGGGTAAAGGGAGCGGCCTGCCAAGTGCCATGGCAAAATACAGCACTTCTCTGAGAAAATGTTTGACTTTGCGTGAATGGTGGCACAACCTAGGACCAGGCTGAAAGATGCTGGCTGTGCCGGCACAGCGCTCTGCTGGGCATCCCACCCCAGCCAGCAGCGTGCTGCCACCCATCCTGCCTGGCCCCTGGGGAGGGCCCAAGCAGCCCGCGGCTCCCGCTGCTGCTATGCAGATCAGCGTTCACCAATGCCTACCATGTCAACGCCCTTCGTGAAATAAAATTGCTCCCTGGCCAGCCTTTATTACGAGCAAGCCGTGACTCTTGAGTTCTCATCTGCGGACTTCAATGAATCTCATTTCGGTGAAGTAAATTCCGCAAAACGTATGATTTTCCTTGTCAAACCAAAGTGTGCAAATGTGAAGTTTTGATGTTAGAGTTTTAGACCAAAACACACTTTGATTGGGTAAATTTTAAAATACTGTCATTTATCAAACTTTTTTTCTCGGTTTCGAAGGAGGTGAAAAATAGTGATTGATACATGGTTGGGAGCTGCTCCTTCAATCTTCACCGGCCTGTCATTAAAAAAAATTGCAGCTCAGTCCATGGCCTATGCATTTTTCTTCTGTGAAATTTTGCAAGGTCAAAGCGTTGTCAACGTAACATCAATATCAGCAATCTATTATACTGCATCTTGTGAACAAGTTCAGAAATAACAAGTTTGCTGCTAGCATGGTAATACCAACTTACATCTGTCATTTATCAGGAGCAGGAATTGATAAAAAAAAAAAAAAGTATATTGCGAGTGCTGCTACTGTGTTGTTTTCTTGTTTGGTTTTGTTTCATTCTGTTGTTTTAAAGCTGTCACTTATGTCTTCTTCAGCAATACAGCTGCTGCCAGTAGGAGGCTTGGAAATGTTAATTTTTAATTTATAAATATTCTCAGTTTAGCTTTAGGGTACACCAGGGAGTATTTTATGGGGTCATTAATTCTTGTCTTGAATGTGATGTGTTGGTTTCTTCATTCCCTTGGGGCACTTTATTAATAGTCCCATGAAACATGCCTTGAAGTATCTAACAGCAATTAGAAAATGTCCCTTTGTTCCTAAATTAATCTTTCTAATTCTCTTTTAAAAACAATTTGCTGAAGAACCCTACATTTAGAAGAGGGTTTGTGCAAAAGCTGCAAATGCTTCCTGCAGATGCCCTCAGGACCGAGGGTCTGTGCGTTAGGGATGATTTCCCCTACAGCCAGCCACTTTAATCACCAAAACTGACCAGCAAAATAATCTTTTGATTCCCTTCCACCAGCCCTCCCCTCCCCACAATCAGCTCCTCTGGGTGGTGTTGCATTTGTTGAAATATTTTCCTTTCGTAGCTACACAAGGTAGAAAATGTTAGGCTTGAGGAGTTTGCATGACATAAATAAATCATGCTGTAGGGATGCAACAAACTGCCCGTGTAGGAAACATGGCACACAGATAAGGGAGAGCATTAGGTCTCTGCACACATGGAATAGAAAGTGCAACTTCTTTGCTAAACACTGTGTTTTGGCTACTAATGAAGTGCAAGTTTAGACAGTAGTAGTACCATAATCACAGTAGTACATTAGTAAATGTGATGTGCTTTTAACAGAAGTGATTTGTGTGGTTCCTGAGATAGATGGCATGGTAGGCAATGGGACAGACATGCTCTGTACTAACGCTGCAAATGAAGCAAGTAAGGTATGGATGGTATGCCTAAATCCGTGGGTTTGGGAGGAGTTCCCTACGTGATTGAAATGCTAATTCCACCTCTTAATTTCAGTTTAAAGTAACCTGCAGCTCTGATCATTTTAGTGTGATTGATCCAAATCAGTCTAGCAGAGTTAGCAGGTCGTAATTAGGCTCCATCTAATCTTAACGCAATCTGATGATCACCACCTGCAGGAGGGCTGATGGCCCTTCAAAGGAGGCAGCCCAGGAGGCTCCTGCTCCTTCTAAGTGGGGTGCTGGTAGCTCCTGAGAGCTCCTAGCTGTGTGGTGAGTAAGCACGTTAATGCACAGTGCAGGTAGGTGTTTCAGAAGTGGATGGATTTAAGTTCAGGTTCTTATTTCTATTCATTCTCTCTTTTAGATGCTTAAGAGGATGGCAATGGAGTTGCTGTAGTAGAAGTGTGACTACTTCATTTGCTTTAATGTGGTTTGGAGGGCTAGACTGGAGAAGGAAGCACAGAGGGAAGTGTAAGCACGTGTGAGAATGAGAAGCTGATAGGAATAAAGCCTGTATGCTCTCCTCTTGTAACAGAGCTTGAACACGTGCACGAGTCACCTCCTGATTTAAGGCTGTGATGTGAGACTTACAGAAGAGCCAGGCAGCTTGCAGCAGCAGCTCTCTGTAAGACAGAGGAGGTGGAGATATGCCTCTGTGCTGCATGGGCTTAAACCTGCACCTGCAGGCTTGGAGCTCCCCAACTAGTTCAATGTACTCGTGTGCTGCAGGTAGCTTCCAACCCATGCTTTTCTTGGTCTGAGGATGAGCTGCTTTGTGGGCATGGTGTTAGTGCTGCAGCCCCTGCTCTGTTTCCAGCAGCCTGGTCTCTGGGCCAGGCAGTGGGCATGTAGCTGATGGGCACGGGGCAAAATGGCCATATGGCTCCTGATGTGACAGTGAGCATCACAGGTTGTGGTGTGCTCTGCATACAGCAAATATGTTTCATGACAGTTAATCCTCTAAGGATGACAGCAGAGATAATACACACACACGCACACATATATATATATATATATATATATATATATATAAATACAAATTTCTGCAGAAGCCACTTGGTTGCATGAAGGTGGGAATGTTACTGGTGCTCTCCTCAGGGCTGTGTGGACTCAACCTGTTACTCTTCAAGCTCTTTGAGTCTGTCTTTGGTTCATGTCTATTGTCACTTAAACTGGCTGAAAATATGTGAACTGAGCAGTATTTCCTCTTCTGGTTTAAGTAATCATATCTGCCGTATGAAAACCTATGTGATCAACTGAACTCCTGTGGAATTGCTGGTGTATGTTGATCTATATATGGGTGTTATGTTAGCAGACTGAATAATTTCACAGTTTAAGTACCAATATCCTGGATTTAAACTTGCACTCTGAAGATATTTTTTGTTGCTGCTCTTTTTGTTTTACTCCTTTCTTAATCTGATGCCTTTGGTTCCTGTTATCATTCTTGCTATTGACTTGTTTGCCTCTTTCCAAAGGCAATCAATTGTAAGTGGGAAGGCAGTGAATGTTTGTGCTTCCTCCAGAGAGGTTTTCATTCCGTGTGGGGAGCTTTTTATTTGCAGGGTGCTTTTTCTCTTTAAAATAGCATAATCCTCATTGTACTGATATTGATGTGCTTCTTAATAAGGTTAAAAGTGATACAAGCAAAGCAGTAAGTGCATTGACTCAGCGTAGCTACCTGCCTGAGTTGCTTATGTGTTTAAGTTACTGCTGTTGATGTGGTCTTTAAAAAAAAAAAAAAAAAAACCAACTTTGTCTTGAAGTTAATATTAGGATATTAGGGCTTACTAAAGCTTAAATGCTGTGTAAGAAAGTGTTTTAAAAAATTACACGTTCCAATTCAGCCATTATGAAGCTATTTTGTAATTCAGCAAACTGGTAACATTTTTCATATGTTTGAGGGGCAAAGTTACTACTCTATGCGGCCTTTAGGGATGTGGATGTGTTGCCAGGCTGTCAGTGTAAAAGGAATGAGTAGGCATGAGTATTGCATGTGATGACGATACAATAATCTTGGAAAAGACAAGAGCTATGGGGTCCCTATAGGTGACATCTCAGACTGACAGAATAAACACAGTGCTGCAGTCATAGTCCTAGACCTTGTGTGAGGTGGGTGCTATCCAGATCTGCCATGTGAGGCTGGGAAGATGCAGAAATGGGGGAGGGGGGTTACTGGGAGGGCTGGGGTCTCCTACAGGCTCAGTGGATTTCTCAGCAGGATGAGGTGTAAAGATAAAAACTGGGAAAGCACTAAATTGTGTTTCCTGAGGGTTAGTCTCAAAACAAGAAAAAGGTGGTATCTGGGACCTGGACAAGGGAAGGGGGGAGAGTCTGGTTCGAGAAGCATTTGGCATACAAGGCAGTGGCAGTCATGATACAGGGAGGTGTGGCAGGCAGGAGGAGACTGAGGCCAATATATCCAGGTAGAGGTTAGAAAAAAGAGGATGTCAGAAGAAAATTGTGGTAATTGTCTCCTTTATTGTCTTTTCTTTAAGAGCAACCAAAAAGCAAGGAGCCTGTGAGCAGCCTGTTGCTGCTTTGCAAGCTCCCAGTAGGAAATGGAGATAAACTATGTGCCAAAACAAAGCAAAGAAATTTTCCAGAGCTCAGGGGAGAGCATGTGGTGCCCTCATGCCAAGTGGAGCTCTAAGGCTCACTAAAATAGCCTTCTGGTGTTGTGTTGGTGGTTGAGGTGCTGCTTGCCGGGTTTTGTGAAGGAACCTCTCCAGATCTGCAGTTACAGTCTGGTATCCTCTGGGAAGGATGCGTTGGCATGAATGAGGCAAATCCAGTTTTATCTTTGTTTTGGCTTCTTCAAGACTCACTGAGAGGAAAGGCATTGGTGTGTGTGTCTCTATGCCTTGCAACTTGCCTTCAGGCAAAGGGGCTAACTGATCTTCAGCTGCAGTGGGTATTTCCCTTCTTACAGTTCCTCTATCAGCTTTGTAGTGACTGGCCCTCTTGCTATTACAGTGAGAACAAAACATGCCCTCGTTTTCACCTTTCTTCAACAACAGTTAAGAAGGGTCAAACCAGCCTGGACGAACATTCTTGTGATATGTGCTGTCTGGGAAGAAATGGTCCTAGGAAACTTGCCTTAGGGTGCTTCTCTCTTCCTGAAATTTACTGTGTCCTTTCCAAAAGGAGGATGGAGCTGGCTGTTTAAATGCCCCCGGTCAGCACTCTGATGTTACAGGGTTTTCTTTTGCACAGCTCCAAAAAAGCAAAACCCAGCCTGTGCGCTCCGTGCTGGCACATCTCCCTGCTGCTAGCAGGACGTGCTGCTCTCCTGGGTAGGGAACAGCAAGGAGCTGCAGCCCCTGTTTGCCAGTCGTTGATGGAGGATGTTTTCCTAAGCTGAAGGAAAAAGGCTGCGTGCAGCACTGCAGGAGAGCAGAGATACTGTCCCGAGGACACTATAAATGGGATGATTTGCCCTTCACTTGATTCTGTGCTGCTCTGCTGTGAGGTGGGGACCCATTCCTTGGCTTAGTTTTTAATGTTTTTAGTTTCAAAACAGATTTTTAATCTGATGGTTCTCTCTGTAAAGTGCCAAAAAAGTAAAGGATAGGAGGCTCAGCTAGATTGAATTACAGCAATGATGATGCTACAGCCACTTCGCTTGAACCCTACCACTGCTCCTGGTGAGCTCTGGGGAAAAGCACCAGATCACCTGCCTGTTGGTTAAATGCAGTTCAGAGTGTTTTCTGATGACTTGTTACCATTGTATCTCTGACACAGTAGACTGAGAAGACTAGTATGGGAAAGAAGGAGCAAAGCTGGCACAATGTCTGGATTCTGTCCTCCCAAATTCTGTGAGCTCCCTTTCTCTCCTCCCTTTCCCAGAACACCTGCTGTGAGGTTGGAAGAAGCAATTAACTTATTTCTATTTCCATTGCTAATCTTCATGCTTTGCCAGAGATGTACCTCCTTGTCTGAGTGGTCTGACACTTTTACAGCCTATTTTCTTTCTGTCTGCTCTGATTTCTGATTATTTGACCATAACAAGGAGAGACTGCTCCTCCTCTGAATAGCTCTGGGCCCCTGGTGCTCTGACCATGAATGAATTTCCCTGTTCCTGCCAGTGACTTCTCTGCTCTTATCTAAAACCATCTTCATCAGTATGTTCCTGCGAGTGCCATAACAGAAGGAACCTTTAGATCCATGATCTGATATCTCTGGCCAGCCTCCAGGAGATGTCGATGCTGGAAAATCCTGTAGGGAAGGGAATGTGGTTGCCTGCATTTGGAAGCTTGTTAAATATGTATATAGGCCCTGAAAAATGGGGTAACTTCAACAGAAATGTCCATTTGAGTTTCCCCCTGGGGCTTGCAGACCATAATGAGTGGGGAGTGTTGGGCTGTGCACTGAACCTGGCCTTGAAAGTGGCCTCTTGAAACATCAGCAAGTATCTAGAGCACAGCATGGTCAGGGATGAGACCAGAGAGCTTTTTCTCTATGTACTAACACCACACGTCAGTCTAAGTTCCACAAGAGGATCTGGTAGCAGCATGCCCTGACCTGCTCCTGAGACACTGCTGGGTGCTGCTCTCATCTGAAGCCTAATCAGTCATGCAAGTGTGCAAACTTGTGGGGAAACCACCCCTGAGTGTCCTAGTGAGTTCACACAGGCATAAATGATCTAATCTCCCTGCTAGAGTAATAGCTGTGGCACTAAGGAGATGTGACTCAGCAGGGGGCTAGTGATTAAGAACAAATTAATAGATGGTATGAATAAAACAAGCTGTAAGAGCCTGTTTTCTTTAGCAATTAAGATACACTGGGTGAAAAGTACCACTGGAAATTGCTACTTTTGGCAACTGCCTGACTTCACTGAAAAACTAGATGTTTACATGCCCTGTAAGGGGGAAGCAGGAAGAGAACAGGTAAAAGGAGTGTTTGAGTCCTGTGTTATGCTGGGCAAGACATAAAAGCATAAGAAGTGGAAAACAAATCTTGTATCAGACATCTGATCATCATCAGCCCTACTTCTAGGATCCTTTTGGTAGCCCTCTGGAAATGCTGCTGACCCTTCCCAGGCAGCGGGCACCTGATGCTGTGTGCTGGCTCCTCCCCAGTTCTCAACCCCATCTCTTCCCAAAGTCCTGGCCTCCCATCGCGGCACTGGAGGAGGCAGCCCTGTGCTTGGTGCTGCCAGTGCCGGCTGCACCGGGGGCTGATGCCATTGACAGCACCAGGTGGTACCCGAGTTACCCTGCAGCTCCAGGCTAGTGTCTGTCCCTGGGATTTTGGCAACTCGAAGCAGCCCGAAGGCCATCTGAGCAGCTTTAGTCAGCAGAAAGGCAGCTCCAGACCAGGCTGGATGCCTGCTGCCCTGACACCTGCTGCTTTCTGCAGAGAGCACAGCAAGCCCAGCACGAACCTTCCCTGCTCTGCTGCTGCCTGCTCTGCTAGGGCAGCCTGGGAGCAAAGGCTCCTGTGCTCTTTATTGGGCTCTGCACACCAGCAGGGCATGGGTTATGGATTTTCTGTAGCCAAAATATATCTGAGGGACTGAGAGTGGTGTCTGCAACTGGACAATGATTCTAAATCTGCCCCTGGCCACTGCTCACTGCACAGGAGGAGCAGCACAAATGCCTGCTCATTGACATGTTGGGGGGAGGCTTTGGTTGCTCCATACAGGGACCCGATGGGGATGTGGGGGTGCTCAGCCAGGGGCTGGCCCCAGGCTCCCTGTGGCAGGGCTTCTTACATCGCATGGTGATGTTGTGCTGTCAGGCATTACAGCAAAACCCCTTTCACTCCTGCCCCAGGCAATATTCCCCCATTTAGAGGTGTTTTGGGGTCTTCTTCTTTCTGTTCTGTTTTTTTTTTTTTTTTTTCTTCTTTCCAGGCTGTTCTGTAAATAACCTGTTGTTTTAAAATCATATGGAGCATCTGCAATAGTCAGGTGATCTTAATCTTTTGTATCTGACCTTAACTATCACTCACTGCATGCCTCCAAAGGGTACAGGTCCTTGCACGATTTTGCTCTTAGCTTCCTCCAAACTTGAAACAGGAAAATTTGTAACAACTTTATGGTATCATGTTAATCACTTCTGTCTTCTCACTGGCTTTTGTAAAGCTGTAGTCACTGCACATGATTCAAAAGATGTTAGTTTTATTACTAAACTTATAGGGAAATAGATGTGAAAAATTGCATGTGCTGTTCATGCTGATTTAAGGGCTCCTAAGTGGTGAGATTCTGTCTTGCCATTGCATGAGATGCAGCTGTGTTAGAGCTATAGTAATAGAATGAGTTACCAAGGAGTGCTTTTCCTTTATAGGTTACCTAGCTGATAAAGCTATATAAATCTTCTGACTGAAACACTTGGGCACATCTCATCCTTCATGGGATGTGATCTCCAGTATCCTGCCTTCTGCCAATTCCTCTTTTCTGCCACCAGTGTAAATCTGAATCAGTGCCACTTGGTATACCAGCATTAGCCTGTTTTGGCATGATTTAGCTGGTGTTTCTCTCCTGGGAGGCCAGAGCAGCACCTGGCAGACAGCCTGCTCTCCCTGACCAGCTGGAAGCACGGTGCCTGTGGTGTGCACACCCCGAGTCATGCTGCTCCCCAGAGAGCCTGCTAGTGCCAGGCCTGTTTTGTGCTGGAGTATTAAATATGCTGCAGTGGGCATCAGAAGTCTTTTTATTTTTCTCCCCTCATGCAACCAGTTGCTTCCCAGGATGGAGGAGAGCAGGTTAAGGCTGCTGAGCAGATGTGCCTGACCGAGTGGGATGTGTGTCAGGGGATTAGCAGGGATGTGCTCCCAGGTCTGTGCTGTGAAAGCAGGAGGATTATGTACAAGTGCAGAAATGTCCCCCTGCATCACGGAAACAAATGCGTTCTGAACTGAGTGCTGAGTGACTGTGTGCACTTAGCATGTGAATAAAGTAATTATGCGAGTGCATGATGTGTGGTAGCCAGTAGTATGGGATCGCAGGTTTTTATAAAGGGCAGAAAATGACGGGATTTTTGGCTTCAGGTAGCAGGATGCTGTACTCCATGGCCCTCAGTACAGGTAATATGGATATCTGAGATGTTCCAAATACAGACACCCAAGTAATGGATTTGGTCATGAGTCAGTCTGCTGGAAGTAGGTGGATGCCTCCGGGTCCCTGCTTTGTACGAGAAGCAGTCTGGAGCAGTCAATGCTCACTGGTCAAAGCTAGGAACTGATGCTGGAGCTCTGATCAATACTGGGCAGTAAAAGATGTATCCTAATAAGAAACTCACATGGTGCTGCTCAAAGGTGTTAATTTGATCCTCTTACATGAGGGAATCTGGTTTATATTCTGATTCATATTAAGAAGAAAATCACTTGGTTTGGCGATGCTGATGAGCTGCATCATGAAGGCCTTTGGCAGAAGATATTTTTTTTGCCCCCAGCCCAGGCTAATTTGATTATTGCTGGATAATGCAGGAACTTGAAAATTTCCCACATGTTCTATGATCCAGATTAAAATCGGTTTCTAGTCTGAGAAACCACAACCTGTTCATTTCTAACATTGATAGTCCCAAGTAATAAACTTACTACTGGTGGAAAAAGGGCTCTTTGGGATCTTACACAGACTGCTCATTCTCAATTTCACATGAAGACACTTTCTGTACACATTTATTTTCATTTTAGTGCCTTTAAGAGATTCCTGGTAGGATGTTTGCTGTACAAATAGTGGTTCTCTCTGCACCTCATCATGCAGCAGTGTTCCTTGGTGTGGAGCAGCAGCAGCATGCTGCCCCCAGCTCAGCACCCAGCAGCTCGCCTGCTCTCTCCCTTGCTGTGCAGCACCTGGGTCAGTCCAGCCATCAGCCGTGTGCTGCCCTGCACTTAAACCCAGCACCAACACCTAGGTGAGGGCTTGTTCTCCTACAGGCTTAGGGCCTTGAAAGGGAGGTGTAAGGGTGCTGCACCCATTGACCTGGCAGATAAGTGGGTGGATGACACTGAAGTGGAAGGAGCGATGAGAGGTCAGATCTGGACAGCCCAGAGGGCTGGGCAGTCACCAGCAATATGAGGTTTAACAAAAGCAAGTGCTGGGTTCCTCACCAGGGTTGGGGAAACCCTGCCTGTACGTAGAGGTTGGGGGATGATAGGCTAGAGAGCAGTCCCACAGGAAGGATGTGGGAATTTTGGTTAATGGCAAGCTGAATGTGAGCCAGCAGTTTGCCCTGGCAGCCAAAAGGCCAAGCGTACCCTGGGGTGCATCAAGCACAGCAATTTATTCCTCCAGAGCACTCAATTTTTATTACTGTGAGGTGTCTTACCAGCATGCTTAGTAGCATAAATTATTTGCAGTATTAACCTCTGCTCTGCAGCAGTAAATAGTAAATAGCAGTATCAGTACCCCCCCCCATACCTCCCCAAGAGCTATCATTGTTCATCCTTAAGGATGTTATTGGGAGAAGCAATTCATCTGCAAGGTAGAAAGAGAACCTCCCACCAGGGCAGTGAAGGTGTTACCATTTAACCAGGCAGTTATTGGTGAGCATCTCAGTGCAGCATCTGTCTCCTGGAAAATAGAAAATTATAGGTAGGATTGGTATCCCTGTGATGTGAATCAGTGCTATGCAGGCTTCAGATTAATGCTGTGTACTGGATATCGTGTACTCTATTGCTGTACTGTGTACCAGGCATCACAGCTGCCATAGAATGCAAACACTTCCTCAAGATTGCCACAATAGGGGGGTTAAGCATGGTCTCATCAATAGCTTACCTTGCTGTAAATCAGGACTTCAGTGTATAAGATTTTACTAAACTATTGAAATCTTCAATGGTGCCAAGTATGGAGCTCAGCATTTCTCTGTCAGCTGGTGGCACAGTGTTGTACTTCAGTTGGCCCACTATCATTATTTGGGACTACACCAACCCAAGTATAACCTCTCTGTCTTTTTTGTAAGTGGAAGTAGAGTTGGCAATACCTAACCTCATAGAAGTCATGGCAAGAATTTGGCATTTTTGTGCCTGGAGCATTGTTCTGGGTCACATGTTGGTGTTCCAGACTTCAGTAGTACAGTGAAAGAGTTAAAGGATGGATTTTTTTTTGCAAGACTTCTCAATAACTATATACGCCTTAGGTGTTTTCTAACTTAACATCAGCATCTTTTATTTTAAAAGCACCTTTATGGTGATTACTTCTATATTCCTTAAGTAGTTCTTTGTGTCATATTTTGAGTCTAATGTGTTTAAAAGCAAGTAATCTGAGAGCAGAAGTGAGCTTAGATGCAAGGGAGTGGGTGTCGTTCCCACTCTGTGTGTGAAGCTCCCTGGGACGGCGCCTCTGCCCTGGGTCAGGTCTACCTTGGACCAAGGATTCCTCCTTTCCAGACATGCTCTTCCCAAACATCGAGAAGCAGATCAAGTTTCCCAATCTATCTGCAGCATGCAGTTGGCTTTGAAACTCAGTGGTGTGCTGCCTCCTTCAAAATGCTCCAGCCTTAACTTCCTTGTGATGGCGTTTTTGTGGCATTATTGTTCCTGCCTTAATTTAATCTTCACTTGCTAGTCTTCCTTCTAAAAAGCAGAATGTAAAACTGCATAAGGAGTCTTTGCTGCTTGCATTCATTATCCTTCATTTCTTAAATTGTGGCAGCTCCCACTGTCTCTTCTGTAAGCACTATAAGCATCTGTCAGTGGTACCATTAGAAAAATCCCATTTTCCCCTGGCTTTGTAAGTTAGCTATGTATACCCAGTCTGGATGGAAACTTGCTCGTGTTTTAGCTCCCCTGGAGTGATTGCTTTCTTTTCCTTGTGGATGTTAAAGTAAAGGCATTCCATCATTCTTGAATTTGATTTTTTTTTTTTTTTCCCCTTCTGGTTCTTTAGCTTATCTGCTTCATTGTATGTATTCTGCTCTGTGCTTAGTAATTTTTTTTAGGAAGAGCAATGAGTGTTAGAGGCAACTGTGCTGTTCTGTAGACAGAGTAATTTAACAACAAAAAAACAACCCTTCCCCTACAGATTCACGTCTGACAAATTTCAGTGTCAGTTGGCCTCAATTTTTACAGATTTATGCATTTATTAATCTATTGACTGCAAAAGCTTCACACATTTTCTGAAGGAATGGTTACTTCACCAATTACAGTATTGAGGAAATTACAGCATTGAACAGTAATGGCTAAAATAGTAAAAGACCTTTTAGTGAGACCACTGTGACCTCTGTCATTCTACAAACGGATGGGTGAGAAAAGTGAAACAAAACTAAAAATGGAAATGACTGCAGAAATCAGCTTTTTGCACAGATTTTTGTAGCCAGCTCATGCATGGGGCCCCATGTGGCAGCTCAGCCTCAGCACCCAGCGCTGTGCTGTGGGAGCCCCGCTGCTGCTCTGATGTGACCCACCCTGCAGGGACTGGAGCTGACACCCAGGCACTACCCCGCAGTCAGACCCTTGGGTGCCCTCGCCCTGGTGCCCCTCCAGTGCTGGTCTTTGCCCCCGGGGAGGGCGCAGGGTGCTCTGCAGGACACTGAGTGCTGCTCGGGGTGAGCTGCGTGTGCCCCTGCTCCCCACTGCTCCCTGCCACCCCACTAGGAAGCGAGATGAAGAAGCCTTCATCTCAGGTTATTTCCTGAGTCACTCCTAATGTCTCGCCTCTGCAGCGGACAGGTGCTGAGCCTTTTGGCTCTGAATCTGCCAAAACAAGTGGTTGTTTTTTGGTTTTTGTCTCCTCGGCTTGCAGCACGGGGCTGGCTCCCACACCAGCCTCCTCTGCTGAGTCTCTGTTTCGTGCCTGGGGCTTAAACGTTCTGGGCCAGCTGCTGTAATGTGTGGTCTCGCTAATGTTTCTAATGTAATATTTATAATAACCTGCACAGCAAAGAGAGCCCATGGACCCTAACAGCTGCTGTTTCCCTTCCATTTTTCCTGTCTGCTTGCTTCTGGCAAGGCAAAAAATGGGGAGAAGTGGGAGTCCTGCCAGTGATGCTTCGTCTTGCTGTTCAAAACATGGGTTCACTCTCTGTGCTAATCTGTTTGCTGCAGCCTTCCTAATAGTCTTTATATGGAATTATTATGCACTGGCAAATAACCCAACCTGATGAATGTTGGTATTTAGCAGGGCAAGAATTCAAGCTAAATCGGTTTTGGGAACAAAATCTGTCTCTGCATAATGTCAGGTCTGCCCTGATAATGCAGTTTTGTGTTTTTATTTCGGTGCTGCTCAGCCCTCTGAAGTGCGTCATGCCCGCAGGCAGCGGCTGCTCTGATCACTTCTGCTTCTCTCTAGGTATAGCAGCAGCATTTGTCAGGCACGCAGACAAAATTGGGCTTTCTCTATTCAATATGCAGCTTGCACTGGTAGCTAATGGCTGAAAATAAAGCTATTACAGCTGACCTTATGGACACAGCTTTGTCTCTGCAGCACGGCCAGGACTCAGCCATCTAACTGCAATCCCAAGGAAGCTCCCACTGAAGTAGCCCCGATGAAGTGGCTGAATGATGATGCTATGGAAATGTGTACAGTGCCATCTGAATTGGAAATGCTTCGTGCAACTAAATGAGAACCTTCTTGGGGAGCTCAGCTTCTTCCCAGGGATGCTCTGTATGGGCAGTGGTTGGCACAGGAGGAATTTGGGTTTGTGCACCAAATCCGTGTGTGTGTTGGGGCCTCCAAGGTGCTCATCTGTCTGCCTCTTGCTTCTGAAAACTTTACCTTGAAGGCCTGTACTACAGATAGCAGGGAGAAAAACTGTTAAAGCACATACAGCATTAAGTGATGGCTTCATTTTAAGGTTCATTCATCATTTCCCTTTTAGCTGAAACAGGCCTTTACAGGGAAAACCCTTATTTGATAGTCTTAGATGGTATTAAAATGGTTTCCTATTTCAAGAAGAGATGAACAGCTCCCTGATAAGCTGGTTATTAAATCTGATCCTATTTCCTTGAGGACTGAACAAGACAAATATATTTGTGTGTGTGTGGGGGGGGGATGTAGTTCCTATTACCTTCTCAATCAGGATATGTCTTCACCGGTTTCACCACAAATGGAGGAAGAAGCTTCAGTACTGGTCTGCTGCTGAAAAGCATCAAAGTCACAGCAAACAGCTGTGCTGCAGCAGCTCCATAACTTGGATTTCCTTGAGTGATAGAGAGGAAAGGGAATGAAAGGAGCGAAGACAAATTGAGAAAGTGCCACGCTCATGTGTTCCACCTGAAGCAGAGATGCCGTCCTTGCTGTCACTGGTACCCGTGCACCCCGAGCGATGCTGCCCTGCCCTGCGTGGCTTTGCTGCTCCGTGTTCCTCCTGCTCTGCAGGCACAACAGCAAAACCCATTTCTCTGTTTTTGTCAGCCCTTCTTAGGGTATGCTGCTTCAAGTCTCCTGCCTCTTAACCTCAGCTGGCCATTAAATGTCTGTCTGCAAAGAACCAGGTTAGGTTTCTGTTAGTTTGGCTGGTGGGAGCTATAAATGGCAGCACCTGGAGCTGCTTCCCAGGCTCTGGGCTAGAATGGGTGCCACTGCCTCGTCCCAAGGTGGTGATGTGCAGCAGGTCCTGGGCACCCTCCGTCCCTCCCCAGGGAGAGATGTCAGAGCCTTATTCAGGGTATAAATAATACATCGCTATATCCTTGCTGACATCTTTGAAATCGGGCTGTGGTGTCTGAGGATTTAGCATCCAAATCTGAGCTGAGCCATTGGCATGTAGACAGATTTTCTGCTCAAGAGGAGCAGAGCTAACATGTCCATGCAAATTAGTGGAAACCAGAATTAAAAAGCGATTAAGTTACTTAGGAGCAGAAGTGCTTGTGGAGGTGTTTGCTATACCCCCGGGCTGGTTATGGTGCAGGGCTGCTCACAGCCAGGGAGCCTCATCCACATGGGTGCTGCTGAAAATCAGGGCCTGGCAGTGGATCTCCTGCCTTCAGGTGGCTTCGTCCTTCAAATAATGGTACAAAAGTAACAACAAAAAATATTTCCATGCACATTTGATATATATCCCTCTTAGAAAATATCCCTCTTAGAAAAGTCCCTCTTAGTAAGAGCTACTTAGAAATACGTCTACAGCAGCTTGTTAGAGCAGCTATAAATAATGCAGCAGTGATGCAGAAACGTCTGTAATGTTACTTTATTTACTGGAGGTGCACTTTCTCCCCGAGATACGGAATTTTTCTGTAACTCTTAAATTCCCCAGATGCTGCTGTGTGGACTACAACACAGAGCACATGCTATAGCACAGGTCAAGCTACAGCTCAGCTGATGTGTGGCCTGGGGCTCCTCTGACTGTACACACCATGCTTTTTCTCATAATTATCTTGTCATGATAATTCTCCTTAATTATCTTGCTGTAAAAATTTCAATAGGTGAATTAATGCAGAACAGTCACTGTGCAGCACGGGTAATTCCAACAGCTCTGTTCTGTCAGTGTTTCTGCTGACAGATCAGAATCCCTCTGCTCCCACAAAGAGCACTTCCGTGCTAATTTAATAAGTGCCCAATTTCTTGCGTTCCGTGTTTCTGGAGCACAAAGGAGGCCATAGCACAAGGTGTGAGGTGTGCGTGGCATGGCTGTTACTGCCCTCTGAGAGGGGATGGGAGCAGGCCTGGGAGTGCTGCAGGAGATAGAACTTTGCTACTGCGATGGACCAGAGAAGTTCTGCAAACTTTTGCTGTAATAGTTTACTGCTACTGTGTAAAGTCAGTGATTCAAGGTCTCTTGCATACACTTTTTTTCAGAGGGAAGAAAGTCGGAATGCTTCTTGTCTTATGAAGATTTACAGGAGTTCAGCTGCACGCAGAACAACCCGGGTTTAACAAAACAAAGCGTTCTGACAGCGATATTTGTTGTGTTGGTGGCACAGCGGGAGCTTTAATTTGGTCTCTTCTTCCCAGTTGTGTTCAGAGAGGGAGGGAGAGACCGAGGCTGGGGGTGAAATGCCTTTTTCTGCCTGGCTGCTGAGCACCTTCCCCCTGCCCCGGGGTGCTGTGGCCGCAGGTCCTGCGGCTTCCCCCCCTTCTGTGAGCAGAGCTGCAGCATCCCGCGGTGATGCTAATTCTCTGGGACAGGGGAAAAAAAGACCTGTCTCTTTCTGATCTCGTTAGCTGAGAAGTGAATCTCGGGCTTGTTAGCCGGTGCTGCAGTGCGGTGTGCGTTCCTCCATCAATCAGGAGGCTGCGTTTTGGCACCCTCAACAGAGCCCAGGAACCTTTTAAATACAGGCGACCTACATACGGCCCCACCATGGTCTGAATCAATAACTGTAACCTGTTTTTTTAAAGCTGGCTGATTTAGGTAGGCACAGTCTCATGCACAAACTGTTGGTGAAAGCTATTATGGCCACCTGTAATAGCTGGGGGTATTTTATGGTGGCTGTGTGCAGGCGCTGATGGAGGAACTATCAATTCCTCATGTGCTGCCCCATGCCTTTTTACAGCATCCTTTGCCTTATCTTGCTCTGCAAGTCTTCCAAGCTGCAAGGCTGCCTTCTTGATGCTGTTCTCCAAAGCTGATAAAGCTTTGAGGGTAATGAAGTGCCCTGGTTTCCCCCAGAAACGGGGAGAGGGAAATAAAGCCTTGCAGATGGTCTCAATGCTTAAACAGACTCGTCTCATCCTGGTAAATAAAGGCTGGCTCTCCTGTAAGAGCAGCTGTGTCACACCTGAGCTGTGGTCAGTGCTCTCCCAGGCAGCTGTTTATTGTATCAGACTGCTGAGAGCAGAAATGTCACCCTCCTCTTGGCTTCTTCCAAAACGTGGGGTTTCGGTGCTCCCTCCCCTCCCCAGGGAGAGAACGCTTTCTCTCTGAGTCCCAGACAGCATTAAAAATTCATGGCTCATGGCTTTCTGTTGTAAAGCTGATAGTTATAATGACATTTATTCTGAAGCACAACAGCCCTGGGCTTCTAGGAGGAGAAAAGTTGGGAAAGAATAAGTGGCTGCTGAAAAGTCACTTTGACCCATGCAGAGAAAAAGTAAGGTGTTTATTTATAACAAACATCCAGAGAAAGCTTTAAACCATTTTGAATGATTAGCCTGTGGAAAAACACTGTTTTGATTCGGTTTCACTTGTATCCATGCAGGGACACTTGTTGAGGCTGGATATGGGCACAGGTCTGTGCTCCACTGAAGCTGTGGGTTCCAGTGTGGCACGGATCCTGATATCCATGACTATTGTGTTGATCTCAGGCTCAGTGAAGCCCATCCGATGTGCAGCTGGCAGAGGAGCTCTGGGAGGTGTGCTGTGCTGCTTCTCCAGACTTCATTCCTGTCTTTCTCTAGTGCCGGTTTTGTGCCAACTCTCCTTATACAAGAGGAATTGAATACCACCAGCAGCTGGACCTGTGCGCAGGAGCCCCCTGGGGCAGGAGGAGCTGAGCCCTGCGTGGGTGCAGGAGGAGGCACGGCCCCAGCCACCGTGTGGGTGCCCTGGGCCCTCCCTGCCACCAGCATCCTGCGGTCAGCACTGGTCCTGTGTCCCCTGGGCACACTGCAGCCAAAGCAATACTGCACTACTGACGTGTTTGATGGTCTGTGGTGACAGGTGCTTGACTGACTTATTCTTCACCATGCTCACAAGCAGCAGGTTAAGTATGGAGAACTGAAACTCTGGACAGGTTTGTCGCCTGCAGCGTGGTGATAAAACACAGGGACGTCGTGGGTGACTGCTTCCCGAGGCAGTGGTTTGGTGGTGGTGCTCTTGTGAATGCTGCCCCCGCCCCATTCCTACGTGATATTAATGTCTACTAGCTGCTCAGATGTAAGGTGTCTTGAGATTTGGTCAACTGCTAATAAAAAACAAATCTCTATATAACTTTGCACCCAAAGTGAAAATGGATGCTTTCATTTTCTGGATAGAGGTAATCTCAAGATACAATGCAACCGTTTATCCTATTGTAAATGAGAACGTTACACAAATATTCTCAGCAAAGCAATCTTGAGCAGCTTTTTGTAATTTCTTAGTCCTTGTGTATTCCAGTGGAATTTGCTTCTTAATTTGGAATTGCAGACGGGAATGTCCTGTCCTTCCCTCCTGGGGCTTACTTAGCCAGCTCTGGCAACTGCTCAGGAAAATCTCAGCATTGCTTTCCATTCATTATATGTTATAATGGCCACACAATTATAATAGTGCAACAGTTGCTCATTTTTCAGTTTTTCTTTCATTTTGTGCATGTTGAAACAGCACCAAAAGTCAGTGAGGATGGTTTTTGGACTTGCAGATGTGGCTGTAGGGAGAGGGCACTTGTAGACATCACGTTTGGGTCCTGTAGCATTTACAAATGATGCAGTTTATACTTAACAGGAACACTGCTGATTGCTGATCAGCTAAGGCTGATAACTTAATTAGGAAACTAATCTGTGCGCACTACCTGCGAGGCACAGACCTTGCAGGGGGCCTTGCAGTGCCCAGGGCTGGGTGCATGGTGGGGGGCACAGGGGTGCCCTGAGCAGCTGTGGGGCTGGCATCCCATCCCACCTCTGGTAACTGCCTGCACGTGTAACTTCTTGTTGCTGGAAATCCATTCCCTTCTGCTGGCATGTGCTTATTGAGCGTTTTGTATTGCTTGTCTTCAATCACTGCTAGAGGCTGTAGCTTGAAAAATAGGCTGTTATTAGTGGGTCACCATCCAGGTGGTTTGGGGGGGGATTTTTCTTTCCATTTTTGTGGCTTTGGAAAGTTCCTATATGCTTTTTTCTCCATTTGCCCACACATGAAATGGATATAATACTTACCTGTCTAACAATGTTGTGAAGCTTTTATTTATTTAAAAAGATGGTTTTAATACCTTAGGATCAAGGTACAATTCAGTCCTAAATGCAGTGTTGTATTTCCACCTTCAAGCAGTTTTTCAGCCCTGCTGTTCCTTCAAGCTTACCCTTCCAGTAGAGATGAGCGGGGTGGCAGCAATGAGCAGTGGTCTGTGTCCTGTCCTTGTCCCATCTCTGAAGGTAAGCCTTGGAGCTCCATCTGTTTTCACTTCTATCTTCACTCCTGTCAGTTAGATAGCCAGGACTAACCCCCTTAAAATTAGTCACATTAAAAATGGCAAAGAGTAGATATGAACCAAGAATACCCGAGTAACAGTAAACCAAATTATTTTTTAGTTTCTATAGAGATGTTTGGGCTGGGAAAGTAAGCAGCCATGGCATAAAATGTGCAGGTCGGGGATAAACGATGTTGCTATTACTAAAAACACATTCTGTATCTTGCTTTTTTTTAGAAGGGCTAAAGATCAAAACTTTATGAAGATTTTCTTTTTGTAAATGGGCTAAATAAAAAAGATGTTGTGTTTTTTATAGCAGACTAAGAAAACTAAAAGCAATGGTACTAAAACACTTGACATCTTGATCCTGAGTCATTATCCGTTCATGCCAATGGGAAATTCTTAATTCCTTAAACATCAACCCCACCAACCACGGGGTTCAGGAATATATAGCCACCCCTATTTATACTCTTGATTGTTCGCTAGAAGCAATGGTGGAAAAGCATTTCTTTATTAAAAACAAACAACAACAAAATCATCTACAGTGGTTTCTAAGCAACAAAGTACAGGAAAAAAGCAAGTATTTTCTATTTCCTTTTATGCTCATTTTTAACAATATTAAACAGGCTGGTTTCTCCCAATGCTGGTGAGGACGCAGTGTGCAAATCAGCATTAATTCCTCCTTGCAATCTGCAGCTCCTCAGAGTGTTTGATTAAAAAGACACCAACTTCTCTGGACATTCAAAGCATTAGAGAAAAGTGCTGGAATATGGCTAATTTAGCCTCATGCATTCAACAATAGATCAAGAAAACATTCAGCAAGTCCTGGGAATACAGCTCTGGGTTATTTACAGACTAATCATGAATGAAGCAAGGGAAGCCACTAATGAACAGTGTGCTTAAACTGAGTGGAACAGCACAAAGAGGCAGCAGCCGCTGCCTTTGAGGTAAAAGCCTATAGGTCACGGCTGTTTACAGATTAAGCACCTTCACCATCTTGCTATTGCTCACAGTGCTTATTTGAGAACAGGGAAATCCTTCTGCCAGTGCCAGGATTGGTACATAATCTTGACATCGCTGGATAGACAAAACAGAAGACTTCCAGTCTATTTAAATGAGGGGTTAGATTTAAAGAGCTGGGTAAGATCTGGCTGCCACAATATCCCATTTCAGGGGTGGCTGGTAATGGGGCTGAAGGAAGAGGATAATAGTCGTGTACCTATGGTCCTTCCCCTGTACAGTCTTCTCAGCTCACGGCTCAAGACATGCATTTCACTATTTTTTTCAAAGTAATATGTTGAACCTTTGTCAAACTTCCAGGTTTTCTTTTCCATGCCTTTAATGACTTCAAACACAGCGTTCTTACCCAAAATGCCTGAATCAGGAGCGAGAATGTACCAAGAAACATGCGCTGCTGTTCTCTGTGAATTCCCGCTGCACCCAGGGGCACAGCACAGCCCTCTGCTGCTTCCCGGGGTCCTGCTCATGTGCCGTGTGTGTGCTGTGCCCCCCATGTACTGTGCCCAGGGTCCCACTCACGTGCTGCATGTTGTGCTCCTTGGGGGCTCCAACCAGTGCTGCCTCCTGTGGGTGCTCAGCCAGCGGTGGCTTTTGCTGCTCCTCACTCCACTTGTAGGGTGAGGCACTGCCGTGCACACCTTGCTCATTGCCTTGCAGGTGCCCTCCCATGGATGAGCATTAGTTTTTACTGTGATAACATAAAAGAGAAAACTGACAGTGATGGATTTTCTTGGGAGGGTAACGATGTGATCACATTCATCACGCAGGCAAGGGTCTCCTTCCCTGCCACCTTCCTCGTTTCCAGGGTGCCTGACTGCACTGAGCAGAGCTGGCTGAAGAGCCTTTCTGTGGGGTGGTTTCCTGCTACAATATTTTGCTGCTTTAAAAGTTCATTTGTACAAAACTGAGGAAAATGCCTCATTTCCATTTGCAAGGGCAGGTTTGTCTCTGATGGGGGCCTGGAGCTCAGGGCTGCACATCATGGGCCGGAGAGGAGCTCTGGAGGGCCTTGGCCCAGCTGCCTGCTGAAGCAGAGCCAGCTGTGGAGCTGGACCAGGGCCGCTCCAGTGCAGGATCTCTGAGGGTGGAGACCCCAAAGTCTTTCTCATCCCTGTATATTACCCTTCTCATGATGATTACTTTTTTGTTTACCCTGGGATTTTGCTGTGCTGCTGTCTCTTGCCCTACTCGTGCAATCCTGTAGCCTTGGTCCTGCAAAGTGATCTTCATTGGCTCTGTGGCAATAAAATTTCTTATCTCTGTGTCTCCTACAAGGTATTAACTCACCTGCCCCTCTTAGGTGATGGCTCTGCCATCTATTAACTAGATTAATTTCCCTTCAAAGTGATCCAGATATCCCCCAGCTCTGGCTGTGCAATGCTCTGCTCTGGCAGAGTTCCCAGCTCCCCAGTGCGTGTGTTTTAGGGGCTGCCCACGTGTTACACGGATGGGCGCTTCCTTTGCACTCCCAACCACGTCTGTGCCCCAGCAGCAAACACTTGCTCATCCTGGCTTTTACTCTCTCGCAGTGGGAATGGTGCCCGGACACCGCTTGTCTTTTTGTGCAGGAAATTTCCAAGGCTTGCGTGGCTTCCACACCTAACAAATAAATCCACCAAGACTTCTCACTTCCAGAAATGGCAGCTGGCTGCCTGGGACAGTTATTTATAGTAACTGAGTTAAATCAGAACAAATTGTGTTTTGATTTTATTTGTAATACTGTGAACAGCATGATAACAATACCAACCAGTAAGTGTTAGCTTGTAGAAAGATCCAGAAGTTTATTGGTTTGTTACGGGAGGTAGTCCAGGCCACGGGACTTGGCTGTCCCTTGGGGAATGCTGCAGCCCTCAGCAGGTGCAGGGAATGCCTGAAGGCTCCTCAGTGTGCTCTGGACCCCAAAGCTTTGAGTTTCCTATGTCCTGGTGGAGATATTCTTTAACCCTTCATCAAAACTGAGATTAGCTATAGATTTTTTCCCTGTGATATTTAGTGAAATATCTTTTATTGGAAGTGGAGGTTGCTGATGTACTTGTTTGTCCAGATAGTCCTTCTTGCTTTTTGTCCTTGGGAGGATTTTGGCAGCTCTGCACAGCTCCTGAGTGCTGGGGCAGGCTGACTGCAGCTCTGGGACCTGAGAGCATCCTCGGCTCTCCCAGCCAGCGAGCTGCCCTCCTGCGAGTGCCACCCTGCCTTCTGCTGTCCCTCTGGGAAGTGGCCCTGGTGGCTCTTCTGGGCCAGGTGGGCATGGCTGGGGGGACCCTGGGTGGCCCTGCCCTGCGGGGGCTGCCCAGAGAGCCCAGCCTGCAGGGCTGTGCATGGGGCTGCGGGCTGCTTGTCTGATTGCTGCTGGCCCGGCATGTTGTTTGTGGCTGCCAGAAGCAAGCTGCCGAGTCTGAGCAACCTCTGTGTGTAACTGCTTGGGAAGTGACATTTAGATGAATACGAGATTGTGATTTTTTGCTTTTAGGGCTTAAAAGTGCTGTTAGCTTCCCTCTAAACGCCTGTTGTTCAATTCAAACGTCTGGCTTGGTTGCTGCGAGTGTTTTCTGCTTTAAAATATATTGCTAAAAAGTTGCAATGAGGAATTAAAAACATATTAAGAGCATCACAAATCATCCAGCCAGCCCCTTGGTGGACTGTGGGAGCTCCTGACCTGTCCCTTTCCTTACACTTGCCAGGGTAAGCATGTGAGAGCTGCAAAGCTTTGGCTTTATGAAAAGAAAAAGTGACCCTCAAGGACTCCATAATTCATGCCCTGGATATAAGTAAACACTACTCATTATTTTAGCTCTCTGTTGGCAGCAAAGTTTGCAAAATGGTAATGTTTCCCTCAGAATGGCGTTTGGATTAACAGCATGAGGGCTTTAATGCCAGCTTCCCCGAGACGCGTGGCTGTGGCTGCTTTTCCAGAATGCTGTTTGCCTTTTAAACACGACGTGCATTTTTCTGGTGTGAGGTTCCTCTCCAGGAGAGGCTGGGGACCTGGTCTGGCCCTCTTTTCTGCCACAGAAGAGGGAGCACTGTTGCCCCAACCCCAAACCCGGTGTCGTTGGCCTGCCTCAAGGAGAGGGGTGCGGGTGCTGGCTGCGGCCTGGCCTGGGGCAGCCTCACCCGTGCAGGTGGCAGGGCCAGGGCTGGCACGGGCCGGGCTGGAGGAGCTCCCAGGTGCCGACATTGCTGTTAAACGCTGCTCAGCTTCTGCAGGGGTGCTGTGGTATGGGACAGCCTGCTGCAGACACTGCCCATGTTGTCCTTGAGGCTGCACGCCCTGTGTGAACCTGCAGCTCCTCTCCCTCAGCTGCTGCTGGATGGGGCCCTGTGCCTCGTCTCAGGCTTTTCTGTGCTGTTCCCTCTGCAGGGATGTTGTGTGCCATTAGGAGCTGTGTGAGGACATTCAGTGTCACAGCCATCAGGCCAAGCATCAGAACCACTGCTGGGAGACCCCCCCTCCACCAGCACCTCCTCTGCTGAGAGTGACACCGTGCATTACAGATGTGCTCCTGAATTCCAGCTTACCTCTCCTAATGCAATGTACCTGCCGGTTGTTTTCAGACGTGGGGAGTATTTACTGGGCCAGTGGAGCTGCACTGCTGAGCACAGCGTAGTTTTTTTCTGGGTTTTAAGTGTAGGTGATCTTTAGCGGTCATAACAGGGTGAGGAGAAGTGCAAGATGCTTCCCCAAGGTCTCTTCTAGCCCCTGCTAATTGTATGGCAGCTCTTTTTTTTTTTTTTTTTTCTAAATTGGTCCTTAGATGGAAGTGTTAGTAGATAAAGTCTTCCCATCCCCCTCCCCGGGGAGACCTTCATTACCAAATAGTCCGGTTCTTCTGTTGTTTGGGTGTTTTTTGGGGTGAGAACTTATTGCCTCTTAAAAAGTTGCCACGGTGTTCTGTGCTGGGCCTCCTGAGGACACCCTGCTCCACAGAGACCGTGTCTCCTCGCTGCTCCAGCTTGCATCGAGGCAGGGAAAAGGCTTGGGCAGCTGCAGAAATTACTTCTTATTTTCAGCCTTGTTCAGAGCAGATGCAACAGGGCAGCAGTGCAGTGCTCCTGCTCTCAGCAGAGCCACAGCTTCACTCCATGCAGAGGCTGCTGGACTTCTGCCAGCAGACAGATTTCTGGTGGCAATCCTTCTGGCAGGACCTCACGGGGCAGCGGCTCAAGACGAGGGGCAGTGGGAGAATTGGTAATGAATGAAATATATTACTAAATGTGCCACGTTAATGTTGTGCTCTGTACTGTGGAGCTGGAAGTTAGCTGCAAAGCACCAAACACCACTAGCACAAGGAAGTGCATGGATATTTAGCAGTGACTCACAGAAGCAGAAAAGACCAATGCAAGATTCAGCATATCAGAAATTCCCCACAACACCAGGGAGGTGACCCTACCCTTGGCAATGGGTAAAATGCTAGGGGACGATTATTTAGCATATTCTAATAGATGCACGATGAAGCTGGGGAAGATGTTTGACATGCCAAGTAAAAGATAGGGAGGGGTGCAAACAGGGCACCCAGGACATGAGAGCAATGTGAGGGTTTCCCTTGAGGCTGGTGTGAGACTAGCAGCCTGTTTGAAGATAATATGGAAATGAGAGGAGAATTGCCATCAAGCAATTGCAAGTCAAGCAAAGCTTCTACTTATGCTTGAGACAGTGGAAAACTTTAAGATTTGATTCTGCCAAGCTATAACTACTCCTGGAGTTAATAATCTTCTGGGGCATGCTCCTGGGAATTGAGAGGTTTTCCTTTTCTGAAGTTTGTTTCAGAAATTAATTTCAGAATTCTGAGTTGAATTATTTATAAACATACGGCAGGTTGTTAAGCATTCACTAATGACAGGCTTTTCTACAAGCCGGTGAATGAACTGATATGTAATCTTTGTTTTGTACTATGATTAAAACACAAAGTCAAAAGGTCACAAGGTGAACATTGACTAAGTTTTTTTTTTTTCCTCCAAGCCTGAAATATGTCTTTGTTCCTAGGAACCTGGACAGATGTTTAAAAGTGGTAGGAGGGATACTACTTAACTACCACGAGATCCACATTTCATCATGTTAATGAAATAAAAGTTACTTTGTTACCACTGCTCTAATTCTGTTGTCTTCTGCAAATTTGATTAGTAGTGATTTTGTTTTCTTCAAAGCCCCTGATTAAAATGCTCAGCAGCCTAGAGCCAACTGTCGATTCGTGCAGAGATGAGGCTGCTCAGTGGGCCTTCCACTCTGAGGCCAATCACTGAGATTGCATTTAATTGTTTAAAGACCATTGTATTGATTTTGTATTTTTCTCCTTTCTTCATTGAGAAGCTGTATGGAACCAACTCAAGTTTTAGGTATATTACACCAGTGCTGATTCATGTATCACCAAAATGTGTAACCTTCAATTATGGAAATCATAAGATAATTTTTAATGTAATTACCACAAACTAGAGTTAACTGTCTAATTATTTAGCTACATTTCTTGCCTTTCTGTTACTTGAACCAATTTTACTTAAATCAACAAGAAATGACATTTCCTAGACAACTTTTTAAATGAAATGGATTGTCAGTTTTCTTTCCATCTTTCTGCTTTCTCTGCTATCCAATTTTTGGTACTTCCTAATAGCCTGGAAGTCCTTTGTTTGCATGGCTGCTGTCTACCAGCTCCTCAGTAACTGCAGGGAAGGATAAGCACACTCATGGGCACGTGCATCTCTGTTCATATCCTAAAGAGAAATGTTTAATACCGTTTTTCACCTTACTGACAGTCATACTATTTGTCTGCTTATTGATAAATACAGTTTTCAAGATCCTTGGCATAGTTCTTAAAACAAACTCATGCTATCACCTCTAACCTTGCTGGCAGAGGTTTTTTGGGTACTGTCTACACTGGGTTTAGATGTATGCTCGTGCTTTTGTAAGTATCTTTATATTTCCATTCTCTTTGGGCAGTTCTTTTAATTACCACTCTAATACTGTCAATAAAGTTCACTCTTCAACCCCTTTGGCTCATGCTGGGCCCATCCAGCTCTGTGTGCTCATCACTGACCTGTCCTTACCCTGCTTGTGTTTGCCAGCTGTAATCGAGTCACGATTTCCCTGTGCTGAGCCCTCAGCCCATGGTGATGTGACATTGCCATGCCATGTTTTGGCATTACTCTGGATCAAGGAGTGCTTTCTGTAGCTCAGGGTGTCTTCTGTCACACAGCTCATGGCTTTGTGGTGATGTGGGGCTTTATCCCCTCTGTTTTCCAGGAAAGCAGCAAAATCAAATGCATAGACCCAAGTTTAAAAAGCCTTTCTATGCAAATTTGGATTCTGTATAAAGAGAAGAGGAACTAGCAGGCAATTCCTAGTAACACATGGCAAAATTTCCTTTCACATATGACCAAAAAAAAAAAAGCTCAAACCATCCCCTCTTATTTGTACCAAGCACCTGCCACCCTCCAGGGTGAGCACTCCCAGGGACTTCCCTTGGTGTAGGCACATCTCCCTTGTACCCGGGTGCTGCCCCCTGCACATCCCTGCTGACCACAGCGGGGCCTCTGCAGGGACTGCAGTCGGTGCTTCTGTGTGCCCAGGAGGGGCTGGCCCTGAGCTGCAGCTGGTGAGCGGGGCTGGATTTCTGTGGGCATTGCATCCAGTTAACACTCTGCGTGCAGTGCTGTGGGGCTGGAGCACTCCCTGTGCATCCAGACTCAGGAGCAATTTCTGACATTTTTTCTTTTTTCCTCCTTCAGTTTTTCTCCTTCAGTGTTGTCTTGATGTCTTTTCCCTGGCTCTGTGGATCCTCTGGAAGGTCTCACAGTTGCACCATCAAACAATTCAGATACTGGAAAATGATATTTCCCACCTAAAATTAGATGTGAGTTTGTGTGGTGGTTTGGAAATGCTTCCTTTGCAATTTCTGTAAGTGCCTCTATAGAGAATATAGGCTGAAACTGCAGAACACCCTGAGAAGCTTAACTCTCCTGTGGCTTCAGCAGGAGCCATTCCTCCTAATTTCTGACTTTCAGAGAGCGAACCTGGGTGTACTCAGAGAGGAGGAGACAGAGACCCTGGTGCAGCTCTTCTCATCCAACTGATCAAAGGAAGAGTGGTGGGTGGGGATGAGGCTGACTTCTGAGCTCCCTTTTCAAGTTTAATTTTTTGCTGTGTCTCACTTTTTCTTTCAGAGCCATCTGCATTTGCTAAGGAAGGAATAATGCTCTTGCTTTGTAGTCAAATGTGCCTGACATCCCTGGCTCCCAGAGCACTTGCAGCCAGGGAGCACAGAACGGGAGAGTGACAGCTGTGAAGAAGCGCTGGTGGTGGCCACGTTAGGATGATTTGTAGGGTTGGTGACAGCAAGAGGCCTCTGCAGCCCACGGGAAGCCACGGAGCTTCAGGTGTGTGCTGTCCCCTGGGAGCCACCCAGGTGTGCAGGGCACGGGGATGTGGGCTGCAGGTCCTGGCTCAGCGTGTGCAGCACCAGAGGCGTGCTTGTTGCTGACTTGCTTCTGCAACACGTGCTAGCCTAAGGCTGACTGTATCTTAAATATGAGTAATTGCTCTCCAGAGTTTATGGAAGAGGCCAAATTCTTCATCTTCAGTTACTGTTCACTCTTGGTGATCTCTACTTCTGCTACAGAAAGCAAAGAGGGGAACAAACCAATGAAGCCTGTGTCAGTGCTCAGCTGGTAGTGCTGGAAGCACGGAGGAGGCTCAGCAGCCTCCCAGTCCCAGGGCGCAAAACACCCCTGGCAATTTTTCAGGTACTGTGTTTAGAGGAGGAAGAAATAAAATGCCACTCATCTATTTTTTTGGCACACTGCTCCGTATTTTGGTGTCACAGAGGGTGCAGCATTGTATTAACTTTCTGGGTTGTTCTGAGAAGGATCGGGTCCTGGTGGGCATGCTTCAACAGGAGAAGAGATCCCAAGTATGCAGGACTGCTCCCAAATGACCTTTGCAATTGTCTTTCTGCTGAGAATACATCAGATATTTGCCAGTAACATAACTCAAAGACGTTGCAGTGGGTCATTTCTTGATTTTGAAAGATGAAATACTTGGAGTGTGCCATAAGAAGCAAAGGTTTTCAAACCTGGTAGCTTGGAAAAAAATATGGTGAAACTGAAAAAGTAACTTTCTAACCCCATGAATTCAGGATGCTTCTCAATCAGACCACTATTTTAATGTGTTATCAATCTCTTTTTAGTGGTCAGATGTTTTTAAAACATTTAAATTTGTCGTTTATAACTTTAACTTTTTTTTTTCTAGTGCAGTTCCAGAAGCCATAGCCATGCAAGGAGAGGTTTTATGTGCAGCTCAGTGCCCACGAGATTCACAGTCCCCTGTGCATCTGAAAGCCTGAACCTTATATCAAAGCAGTGTTAGACTGGGACAAAAATAGTACTTTAAAAATTAAACGAATTAAGGTGAAATTAAATTAATGAATCAGCCAAAAGTATTCTTTTTAAAGCTTCCTACAAGAGAAAACAAATTAAATGTTTGTAATTGCAGCTATGTTAGAGTTTATCCACAAGTAATTTTTGAATGCTGTCTTGTATGGAAAAAATTCACGTTAGTGATGATGATCATGGAGCTGCACAGCATACATGGATTTCAGTCTGCTGTTTTCCACTGGAAGGGAAGACCTGTAGATTTCTTTATCCTAAAGCACTGAGTGCTTATTGGAAAAGAGTTTACTCACAAATAGCTTCTTACCAGTGGCCACAGAATGGTACAAAATGATGTTAGTGTAAATAACATAAAATGATGCACACAGCAGAGGGAACTGAAGTTGCAGGATTTATTTATTTTCAGGGAAAAATTAGTCTGTTAGATGGGATTTTTTTTTCCTTTTATTTGCCTATCTCATTTGACTTTTCATCAGAACTCAAAGTTTCAGAGGAAAGCTGGCAGCAGGTCAGTGCTGTCACAGATAGGTGATTACCTTTGCTTTCACCCAACTTTCAGAGGGCAGCACCCTCCTGCTCCTGCTGCCAGGACATGAGGGGCTGTATGCCCCCCATGTACCAGGGACTAGTGCTCTGTGCTGGAGGTCACCGCGGAGCAGGGTGAGCAGAAACCAGCTGGTGGGAATTAATGCACCTTTCCCGTGGACACACCGCAGCTGTTTGCCTGTGTCTCTGCAAATGAGGACAGATGAGGTGCATGAGGAAGAGCTGCCTTGTTCAGCAAACAGCAGAGCTGTGGGTTATCTCTCATGAGAATTTTGCAAGGTATGTGTTGTCCTCAGTGTGTCCTGCTAACAGGCAACCTTTCCTATTTTACCACTGAAGTACCGCAGATGAAAAATAGGAGCTGCTCCTTCCCCTGTTCTTGGGAGTCAAGTCTGATTTCAGCAGCTGGTGGGGGGGGGCCCCATGGCAGGGGTTGGGATTCGATGCTCCTTAAGGTTCCTTCCAACCCAAAGCATTCTGTGGTTCTGTGATATAACGAGTTCCCAGTCCAATTAAATGTTTCTTTAAATGTTTTTCATTTTAAAATGTTTTCATTTTGGTGATACTCAGCAGTACTAGGATAACTGCTGGGGTTTTACATTTTGTAGCTGGCACAGGGCATGGGGAGTGGTGCAGGGCGGCGATGCCAGCACCACGGTGCCTTCCTCCAGCCTGGGGGGTGCCGTGGCCAGCGCTGGGAGCGGGACGGGGCCATTCGGGGAGCTCAGGCACTTTGGGGCCAGGGGCTTCTTTTAGCTTGTGTCATTTTCTTGGTCATGCTGGTGAATTAATGTCAGACTTCTCAACTGCCCATCAACAACACAGGGCACAGGAGTGCGGAGGCTGGCTGTGGTGGTGAAGGCTAATAAATCATGCAAAGCAGCTGTCTCTGTAAGCGTTCGTTGCTGCTTGCTCCTGGAGGTGATGTCCTGTATGAAAGATGTCTTTACAGTGTTGTTTGTGGTCAGGAAGCATTTTATATGCTAATTATTTGGTTAAAATAACAGCAACTCCACATACACTTAGGCTAAAGTGCTTTGGTTGAAACCTGTGGGAACAAAGGCAAGCGGCCGGAGAGGACATTTATTATTAGAATGGAGTGTGCAGAGGCAGCAATTTTACTCACTAAAAAATAGAAAGTAAGATTTCAATAAAGATTTTTTTTTTTAATAAAAACAACTATGAGAGAACATTTTGATCTATAGGGGAAACAGAACTGCAAGCACTACCTCCACGAAAGCTAATCCAGGAAGAAGTGCCCACTTAATTCCCGTGATTAGGCTGAGTTACGGCGGTAATGCTCGTTTCCTTTCCATTAACGGGAGTTCTGCGAGGCTGAAAAAACCTTCTGCTTAGCACTGGTTTTTAAAAGACTTCCAAAATGACAATAAATTTAGGGGCACTGATGAACTCTCAGTGATGGATTGAGCTACTTCAGTGCCTGTTTCAGAGTGCTCTTGCTGCAAGCTCCTTCTCCGGAGGCTGCTGACAAGCTCTGGAGGACAGCATAGGACTCGAAGCCCCTGCAGGTGCAGATGGCCCCTCACAACCGCAGTACTAATACTGAGAAACTCGGTCATTGTCTCTTTGAAATTGCTGTAAGACATGACAGTTGTCAAGTGACACGAATGGGAGTCACTCGGGCTGCCTTGCTGGCAGCGTGGGCCATTAAGAGAAGTGCTTGGGAGAATGGCTGATAAACCCATAAATCCCACTGACGCTCAGGAGTGGAGAGCTGAGCCTGGCTTAGGGGAAGGAACAAGGAAAAAACAGCACCAAGCAGAAGATTTTTGTTCACTTCTAAGAATTTCAAAACTGATTTAAACAATGTAACAACGTGATCTAGGATTTTTTTTTTTTAATTTGTTTGTTCATTGTTTATTGCATGAATGAGGTTTTAAAGTCTAACTTGAGATGTTTTATTCTAAATCACACTGAGAGCTCTATGGCTCTGCAGGCATCTTGCTCGACTTTACGATGTATGTTTGTAGTTATTTTTGCTTCCTGAGATACACACGCTTAAGTAGTTTTGGTCACTTTCTCTCCATGAAAATCATTAGAATTTGGCAATTCTTTGGTTTAGAATTCTGAAATGAAAGGGTATGTCTGGTAAGGTTTAGAAGCTGAAGGGTTGCCTCCTTTCCCTTCCAATTCTTTTTCTGCTGGTTGGCATGTGGGAATGAAACTGCCCAGCTAAGGCACCGATGTGAGCTCCTGGCAGTGACCTGAGCAGAGCAGTGGGTGACAAGCTCCTCCTGCCACCACCACGGGCACAGAAGGAATGACGTGCTGGGGAGAGCATGTGGCAAGTTTCTTTAATCACTGGAGCTGGGCATTTTATGATAGTGCAGCTGCAGTGTCACACCTTGCAGGACAGAGAGGGGATGTCCGGAGGGGGGCCAGGAGTGCTCCCACTGCCAGCCCCTGCTCTCAGGGGTGGCAAGGGGACAGGGTGGGACACCAAAAGGTGCTGGGACGCGAGGGGGTCCTGGCAAGAGCACAGTGTGCGAGTGTGAGTCCCACACTGCCAGCAGCGGGTGGGCTGGGGCCGCAGGGCAGGGTCAGCACCCACAGGTGTGCTGGGCTGCAAGGCCCCACTGCAGGTAACGGGGGAAGCTGTGCTTATGGGGCTGAGTAGGGTTAAACCAGCCTGTAATTTAATTGTTCTTGGTTCAGAAAGATACTGTGAAGAGCCATAATCTGCTGGGTGCAAAACTGATAAATATTTACTTCTCATTTATGTTGCTGGCAAAAAAAGTATCTTCAAAAATGGCTTTTCTATAGTGTACTGTAATCTTCTTTCAGAGTGCAGCGCAGCAGATGTAGGAGGATCACTACGCTTTCAGCTGAAATTAGGGCTATCTCAGGTTAAACAAAAGAAAGGCACATGAGGATGTAAACGTAACATTTCTAGGAGACAAAAGGATTTCTAAGCAAATTTCCTCATTTAAAATATATCTCCTCCCCCTGTAAGGCTCTGCATAAAGCACGTGTCATTTCAGTCTCCAGAACTGTTTATTTGAAATTTCCATTTTTTTAAATGATCAAACAACCCAACCTCAAGCCCTGAATTACAAAACAGGAAGAAGAGACATAACAACTTTTGATATTTATTTTCTTTTGCTTATGTGTTTGATCGCACGCATTCCCTTCGCTTCCCTCCAGATCGCGTCTTCCGCTTTCTTGTCTCATCACACAGCATGTGTCTTTAAAATGCACCCATGAATATGAAAGGCTCATCAGTAATTAGGTTGGCATTAAATGTTAACGTGTCCGTGTCACCAGGATGATACCACATGCATCGGCCAGACAAGCTGCTGGCAAGGCCATTTGAAGGTGATGTGAGATGCCGATGAGGGCTGTTGTGGGACGGGATGCCACAGTCCTGTGCCCCACACGGGGTGCCCCCCTTGCTGGGAGGTCTGGCTCCCTCTGCGCTCTCAGGGGCTCCTTGTAGGGGTGCACCCAGGGGGATCCAGCTGCTGGCGAGAGGGGTGCCCGAGTCCCCTAGCAGCTCTGCCCTGAGCCACCAGCTCCCCGACTGTCAAAACGCAGATTTTCACAGCATCCCAGATGTTTCGAGCACGTCATTCTCTTTGGCCTCTCTTTGTGTTCACCGTGGTGATACAGCATCTCAGTTCCTCCGAGGTGGGGATGAGGTGTGGTTGTATTTCTTTGCTTCACATTAATGCAGCACTCACCCCATTGCTCTTGACCATATCTGCTTTTTCTAACATTTCACGATCCTCTGTGAAATCTGTAGCAACACAAAGGAGAAGGGCGTGATGCCTGGCTTGCAATGCACTGCTGTGGGCATTGGGAATTCAGTGGCCAGGCTGCAAATATGAAAACTCAAACTGCTAGGTAGCAGTGATAGCCCCCTATGTCTCAGGGTCCCTCTCTATCTCATCTGGCAGCCAGCTGCTTTCAGTGATCCTGCGAGATGTGCTGTGAGCACTGGTGTTCAGAGCAACGTCTCAGTGTTTCCATCGACCATCTTCAGACAGCAACGTACATCAGCTTCTAGTGCCTGGTTTCTTTTCTTGTTTATTACACTATTTTCCTTTCCTCCGAAGCATTAAAGACTGGCATCAGCTGGACGCAGTGTATTGGGCTGTGTTAGTGCTTCTGGTACTGGCAGTTCCACATTCAGTGTTGTTGGGAATGTGGTTTCACACACGTCCTGCTGGCTTCAGTTGTCTTCTGCGTGTAGGAGATGCCCAGGGATGCTCTGCCTTCCTCCATCACATTTACCTCCGTGCCCCATCAGGGTGTTTTCTTCCCGGCTCCATGGGGAACGTGCTGGGAGCTTTGAGGGTTCAGCGAGGAGGCTTCAGCTCCTCTGGGAGTTGCTGCATTTGTGCAGCAGGAGATGCTGTGTCTAATTTTAGACTCAGTATCTGCTGCCTGTAATTAAGCACGGCTGGATATGATGACCAGGGAGTCCTTTCTGTCTATCCGTTTTCTATAAGGCTTCTTCCAAAACATCTGAAGGTGTAAAACAAACAGGGAGGAATCAATCATGTTTTCTCCTGAGACATCCATCCGCAGCGCAGACAGGGATTTCCCCCCGCTGTGCAGTCTGGCTGGCAGTGGGCCCTGCAGCAGAGTGCCTGGGGACAGAGGCAGGCCTCCAGATCGCGGCCCCTCCATTTCCCATGGCAGTGACACAGCCATGCACACACTTCAGTCAGCTTTTCCTGCTGAGGTGACGTCTTCCCCTGGCAAAGCACGAGCCAGCAGGGAATGCAGCGCTTAATCCTGCTCTTACAGTGACTTATTGCGTGACCTTTTGAGCAAGGACTTAACTTACCTGAATCTCCATTTTCCTAAGGAGATAATACTGCATCATATTAAGTGGCTCATTGCCTTGAAAATCACATTTCCTCCTGACAACAGTTCCCCTGCTGATTTTCCCAAATGACAGCCAGGACACCCCTGTGCCCTTGGGATGGCAGTCTGCACAGCCCGCCAGCCTGGTGCTGCTGCATGGGGACAGTGCCAATGCGGGGCAGGGGGCGTCTGCTCTGCCTGCACCAGGTGCACCTGCCCTGCCTCAGCTCGTGTTCATGGCTCCCGAGCCATAAGTCCTTTAGTCAGGTCATTTAAAAAAAAAAAATGGTTAACAGAGTTGGGAAAATGAAGGTTAAAAAAAGAAGAAACAATAAAAACGGAAGGAAGGAAAGAAAGAAGGAAGGAAGGAAAAAGAAGGAAAGAAATAAGAAGGAAGGAAGGAAACATGAAGAAAGGAAGGAGAGAAAGAAAAGAAAGGAAGAGAAAGAAAGAGGGGAGGAAGGAGGATGGGAAGAGAAAGAAAGGAAGGAAATAAGGTGTTATAACTCCTGAATGATAAACTCCTGAAGTTGAAATTGCTGTTGTTTTGCATCATTTGCAGAGACTGTAAAGCAACTGGCTCAGAATCGAGTCCTGACGTCTTTACGCAGTTCTTAACCAGTCCTTGTGCAAGAGAAGAGCATCTTGGGTGCAGATATTACAGAAGCCTGCAAACCTGAAGAACACCAAGGTAATGCACAGATGCTTTTCTAAAGTCTTAACTTCAACATAAAATCCTTCAGTGTACTGAGCAAGAAGTTATGAAAGCAGAAATTAAATAGATTAAGAGCAATGAAAGGGAATAACTGCATGCAAGAAATCATTGCTGTACAGAAATGTTTGCACTGAGACTCTGCAGGGCCTCTCCAGCATTTGACTCAATCATTTTGAAGGATGTTACTGTTGATTAAAATGAATAGAAAATGTACCAAAGCTCTGGCAGCTAACGGAGCAGGAGCCAATCAGAGCAATATGGGCCATGCAGCAACCTGGAACCATTCACAAAAATGCATCATCTGCTGGAAGAGCAGTGACGTGCGTGCATCTCTACATCGACCTCCCCGAGCACAGCGTTAGGGCCATACCCCACCCGTACCCCTCAACCTCATGGATATGGCTTCAATAACTGGCCCGGGGGTCCTAGCACCCCATCACTAACTGCACCACTGCCTGGCCGCAGTCCCACTGTGATGTGCAGGAATAAACCACACGTCCTGGTCCTCAGCAGGGGGCTGCTCCGCCACCGCTCAGCTTGTTCCCGTGCTATATTTGTTTCTGTAAGATGCATTTTTCCCCTTGGATTATGGCTAATTTAAAGGCATAAATATTCATATGGATAGAAAGAGGTTTATTATAGTTCCAAAATGTCAGACTCATTCAAGCCAAAACCCAAATGAAATACTTGATACAAAGCCACGGACACGGAAATGTTACGTTTGGTGCTGCAGCACGAGCTGCAACACGCGACAGATCTTCCCCCTGCACACAGGAAACCAAATGCAATTTGTAGCTGATATCAGCTGTGGGTTCATAAAATCAGTGAGATCTGAAACCCTTTTGCAATTTTTTTTCCCCATATAAAGCATCAGCAGCCATTTCCAGCAGCAGTCATTCAGGTAGCAGTTACAGCAGCTCCTGCACTGTCTCCCTGGGCTCAGCCCTCAGCAAAAACTGCTCCAGCCCCTGCCAGGGGAGAGCTCTCCTCTCCTTGCCCAGCTGGAATGTCTCCAAATTAATGTGCTAATTGTTACCCTCAGCCCGTTATCACACATGTGCTAATGTCAGGGATAGGGACATTTCTCCTGTAGCTCCCCAAGGGTTTTTAATTTCTGCATGCCCAGCCGCAGCCGGCTGGGTGACGCTTCCAGCCAGGCACTGGGAGGCAGCCACGGGGTGCGCTCACCCCGAGCCGAGCCGCGCGTGCTGGAGCAGGACCATCAAGTGCCGGGTGTGCAGCCTTCCCGTGTGCCTGCTGTGGGTTTTGGTGTGCCAGCACAGAGAGCCCAGCCTGCTGCTTCCCTCCCACAAGGAAGGAGTCACCAGGAAAGCCCATACTGAGTTTGTGATTACCACTTTCAGCAGACACTGGTACAGACGGGCAGTGGGTACGGGTGGTCCAGGCACTGCCAGCCACGAAGAGGCTTTCATCTCAAACTGGTTGGATTTCAGGGCCTCCAGAAATGGGGGGTGCAGGAGCAGAGCTGCAGCATCTCCTTGAGAACAAAGCTCTGCATCTCTTCAAGAGCATCCCGCGCTGTGTAAGCCTTGGTGAAGGCAGCAGGGCAGCGTCAGCACTGCTGCCTCCCGCGCGGCATCTCGCCACCCAAGCACCCCTCGGTGGGCATTGAGGGGGCAGTGCACATCAGCACATCAGCCTGGGAGCAGATGGCACTGCGCTGACACTGACAGAAGCTCGCTGGTGTGGCTGCTTGCAGGCTGGTCCCTGGGAGTGCTGGAGGGTGTCCAAAGCTCTGCAGAACGGGGACCAGCGCCTCGGTACCGCTTGCAATGCAGCACACGTTGGGGCACTTGTCTTGCTTTCAGCACAGCTTAGTCTCTGTCATTCCGCTGCTTGTCTGAGGTGTCTGGGTTTCTTTCTCAATTAAGCACCCTGCTTAGTGATAGCTGCTGCTCCTTGTCACACCAGTTCTGACTGTAATAGGACGTGGCTGCTAATCCTGATGGATTTATGCAGGTCAGTTTATCCCGTGCTCATCTCATATTCCTGAAAGGGCTGCTGTGGTGGTGGTGAGCTCTGGTGCTCCTCGAGGTCTGCTGTTAGCGTGTGTCCTCTGGGCAGAGGCCACGAGGAGGGTACGAATGAAACCTCTGTGGGTGAGCTGGGGTGATTTAACCACGGAGTCGATGTCCTCAGATCAGCGCTGACTCTCTGGAGAAGTGTATGAACATGTTGTCTTGATGCCTCTACAAATTTCCAGCTGTTCCTTCACTTTTCACTTGTACTGCAAAGAAGGACAAGGGGGTGGTGAGAGTCCCTGCAATTTGCATGAGCCAGCAGGATTTAAGAGACACCACCAGACAAGGGCGTCTTCAGGCTGATTTCTGATTCTAGGAGGCATGTTGAAAGTAACACTTGTTGGATTTTCCCCTTGGTTTTGCTTTTCATTACAAAGCTGACAAGCTCAATATCAGAGGATGAGGAACATGACAAACCCAAGGAAGGGAAGATACACTGCTTTGCGTCCCGCAGGAGGAGAAAACAAATGTATCCTGTGGCCTCTCCGTGGGCCGTGACACACGGCCCGGTTTCCCATTCATCACCCGCAGTGTGGCTTTTCTCGAGCATTTGTTTGCAAGCAGCTTCTCCGCAGTAGCATTACTATTCAGAAGAGCAACCACCTTGGCTGGAGTTCTTCTTTAAGAGAAGAAAAAATTCCACACGACTGCAGCGAGGAGTTGCCAAAATTACTTCTTGATACCAGACCCGGTGCTCAGAGCAGCAGCAGTTGTTCTGCATTTTCTTTACAAGAGTTAAGGGTAAGGCCGGTTGTGCTTTGCCTGCAGTGTCACAGCTTTTCCTAGCTGACGTTGGCAGGGATGGGGCTTCTCAGTGCCTCCCCTGTGTCTGATGGGGGCGAGCGAGCAGAGCCCTTAAGTCACGACGGAACAGTCTGTTTTTCAAACCTGTTATTCTCTTTCCTGGTCAAAGTGTGGAGTGTTTATGGTGTTCTTTGTCAGACTTTGTCTGTTTTAGCAACAAAGCCTACATAGCACCAGGACCTACCTCTAGAGTCTTCCTCCGTGGGAGATGAACACTGCAGAATAACTCATAACTTCTGCAGAAATAACCTCTGCCATAAAGCTGTGAGGAATCTTACGGAATGGAAAGAGAACACATCGGGCTGGCTGCAAGGCAGACGGAAATAAATGGGGAGGCTTGTGCAACTGAAGAAATAGGAATAGCAGTGGTGCTCCATGGCAGGGCTGAGAGCTGCAGCCTGGAAAAAGTATCTGGTAAAAAATCTGCAAAATCTGGGGGCTAAGAGCCCATTTGGAAAACATCGATTCTGTGCTACAGGAGAGATGATTTGGTACAGGATTTATACTGATGCGCTGAACTAGATTGACTTTGAAAGACTAGGGCTATTATTTGCAATTTTTGGAATGAAACTGTACGTACGTGCTGCATACAAAAGAAATCTGCATTGATACAGGAGTCACTGACCAAATTCTCACCGAGTCAATGATGCTGAACCATTCCTCCATTCCTCATATCCAGTGAATTCAGCATTCATCTTCAGGCACTGATCTCTGCAGAGAGACCAAAAAGTGAAACAGCTTGTATTTGCTGAGAATAAAGTTAGGGAAGGGAAGGGAAGGGAAGGGAAGGGAAGGGAAGGGAAGGGAAGGGAAGGGAAGGGAAGGGAAGGGAAGGGAAGGGAAGGGAAGGGAAGGGAAGGGAAGGGAAGGGAAGGGAAGGGAAGGGAAGGGAAGGGAAGGGAAGGGAAGTTTCTTTGGTAACCAGCCTAGTTACAATTAATGTTGCATTAACAGGGAACTGCAAGACCATAGTTATAGGAAGAGGGGCAGTGGGGGAGGCTGACGAGCTGGCGATGTCGTTTTAAAGACTCACACTGACTTGTACCGAGAGATTTTCATGATCCTCCTCTGTCCCTGGGCTCTGAAGCACTTTGTGAATCCGGGCTGCAGGAGTCACTGTGCACAAATGGGTGTTTTGGTTTGCCAGTCTAGGAGGATGGCGGAATAGGGCTTTGCAGGTGTCCTACATGAACTGTGGTTAGGAGAGATAACATTTGGTGTATAAATAAATACTGAATGATACCACGGAGGTAACCATTTTCCATGAATACCACATCAATAGTTGTAATTTGCTGCAGCAGCTGTGATGATACAAGGCTGTGCAAGACGCGAGGTGTGTAGGGATAGGTAATGGCTTTTATTAGTCCCAACTCTGTTACATTGATGTGAAAAAAGTTTATATGACCAAAAGCTCCTCTGAGTTTCCCAGCTATGTCACTTGGCCTAGTAAAACACCCTGCCCTCCCCGCAAGCTTTTCTCTGTGCCGTGAAGCTGTGAGAGCACCAGAGCCGTGCTGTGCTGCGCGAGGGCTGCCCGGGCACTGCTGCAGGTCACCAGCCCCTCCCGAAAGCACTGCTGTTAAACTGGATGGGGTTTGGAAAAATGCAGCTCCCGACGTTGTCTTCAAAGGAGAGACTTGCAAAGCTGGAGTTTGTGCGAGGGATTTTTGTGTGGATCTTGTCAGCAGTCTACCAGTAACTGTGGGGAGAGCGGGCTTTCAGTGACAGGGAAACCCATAACACATCCAAACAGACGTAACGGGAGGGAAATTGTGTGGAGGTGAAAGCACAAATGGAGACCACTGCGGAGAGCCTTGAAGCTGGGCTGGGCTCAGAGGTGGGCAGCAGAGCTCGGCTCCCAGCTCTGCCTCGTCCCCCGCTGGTCCTGGGAGGCTGCCGGGAAGGGCTGGGCCCGGCTGGGTTGAGCTGGGCTCTGCGGGCTGCACCCGTCTGATCCCAGAGACCCTGCGGGGTCTCAGTGCAGGAGCAGAGCCCTTCCTTGCAGAGAGTGAACACAGGACCTGCACCCATCGCAGCGTTCAGCTGCCAGACCTTCACATCCCAGGATGGCCCCTGAAATAGCAGCACACGTGGAACGAGATTTACTCAGTGAATGGTGCTGCTGATGGATGCTGAGCGTCGTTTGGGGACAAAGAGATACTTAAATTTTATTTTGGAATAATGCATTTATTTTTGGAGCGGAGCTGAACATAGCAGATAGTTACACTCCACCAAAAAGAAAACATTTAAAAAATTTTAAAATGTTTTTTATTTAAAAACCCAAACAAACAAACAAGAAAGCTTAAAAAAAACCCACTAAACTAGAGTCATACAAGGATTTGAGGCAAAAAAATAATATATATGTATTTTTCATATAAATCATAAAAAAATTCTGAAGAAAAAAAAAAAGATAACGATAATAGATAGGGAACCTTTTAGTGCAATGACTGTGCCAGCAGGTTTACTCAACCAATTATTTTTTTCCATTGGCCAAAGATACAGAGCTACTCCCAGCATGGTGGTGACCCAGTTAAACCAGTAAACGAGCTGTGCTTTTCACAAGCACAGGGAGCCCTGCCTGCTCTGCACCCTGCTTGCCATGCCCAGGTTTCCAGCCCCAGACACCTTCAGCTCCCACGGGGTTTTGCTGACCTGGGGACAGCTCAGCAGTGCAGCCAGTGCCAAAACGTCTCTCCTGTCCTGGGACACTTTATGGCCTGGAGGTCCTGGCAGTGTGGTGGCCTCATCTGCAATGAGGTTCTGTGTCCCAGAGTTGTCTGGCGGTTGAAGGAAACCAGATCTCTCTCTCTCTTTTTTTTTTTTTTAATTATTTTTTTTATTTTTCCCCTACTTCACAGTAGTCCTCCAGAGAGTACAAAGGGGCTAAAACCAGTTGAAGCATGTCTAAGTTCTGAATTTCTATGATGTAGCTTCAAAATTCAAGTTTTCAGAACTCAAAAGATTATTTCTAATCTTCCAGAGGGTTCATTTTATGTAGTTTTATTATTCATGCATTATTTTATGAAGTGGCAGTCATACCATTGACTCGTCATAATACAGAACTATTGCTGAAATATTCTTTTATTTTATGTCATTTAAACAAATCAGTAACTGTGGCTGATCAGTGCTGATTAAGACACATAATCTCATTTTCCAGGTGCAGATGTCTCGGCTGTATGGAGCAGCAATGGGGGGGACAGGACTCTTGATTATTTGTTCAAAGTTGCCTCTGCAGTGGACAGTCTTAGGAAGCCACGGCCAGGTGATGAATGGTCGGTTTCCTGCAGCTAGCATAAAGCCAGCGCATATTCCTTCTTGTGTGCCCTGGGTAATTTTCCAGAAATTAATGTTTGTGCTATTTCTGATATAGATTGTAGCAGACTTGCTGGGTGACCTGCTGCTGCCCATGGCCAGTACCAACGGCCCCGACATCCATCGTGAGCTCAGTTCCCTCCTGTGAAATGGCTTTGCCCTTCATCTCCAATGCACGGCGAGTTTGTAATTGTGAACTGCAGGGAACGCTGCGCTTAAAGCTGGGATGATGCAGGGGAGGAACCCGGCTGTCTGCGGTCCTGAGCTCCTGTGCCTGTTCGTATTGCCCTCTGTGTCTTAGGATGTGCAGCATGGGGCTTGGTGGGCTGCCTGCTCCTTGCATTCATGGTGAGCACGGAGAGTCCTGCACTGCAAATTGATTTTGGCTCCAGCACTTTTTTTTTTTTTTTGGTAAATGACAGTGTGACAGTGATAAGTGCGTATCTGAGGTTGCTCTCATACAGAGGATTTGAGCTATTCTAAAGCATCTAAACAAGAGATGCCTGACTGATCCCCAAACTTCTGTTCCCAGCCATTGCCCTCTGACTCACTGGCTTGTTTTGGTTTGGTGTAAATCTCTCTCCTCTTTCTATTCTTCTCAGCCGGCATCTTTCAGCTGGTTTTGACACTTCTTAAATTTAGGATGCAGGTGGACTGCCAGGCACCGCTCTCCATACAGGTACAGAAGAGCGAGGTCAAAACACGGTACCAGCTCCACTTTGTGCACCTTCTCCTGGTGAGCCCTCCCAGTGTTCCTTCTGCAAGTGTTTTTTTTTATACCCCTGCTGGGGGTTATAAAAAATGCATTTTTCTTGGCTCAAAAAAGTAAATTTAGGCACTACTTTTTGTGTTTTAAGACTGTAAGAAATATGTGTACTTTGATTTAAAAATGCCTTTGTGTCACAATTTATGCCCCCTTGAGCCCAGCTCTTTATGAGTTTTTCATACTGGAATATTGCTGTTATTTATTAAATCCCTGATAAAGCTACACTTAATACTCCCATAATAGAATATGCATCTTTAAATCTGCTGAATATGTGGTTTGTCACTGATGCAAAGTGTACTGATTAATTAAATAAGACTTAGAGATTCATAAAGCAATTGCTGCAAAATGAAATGTTATTTACATCTAAGTATATTATCAATTATGGAAACTTAATTTTTCCCTTACACAATCTGTCTTGAAATTCCACTGATAGTGTAGTAGTCTCTGATGATTTAATGATTTAAAACTAATTTTCAGTATTGAGCACACTTGCAAAAAATCAGCAATGTTTTTCAAAACAAATAAAGTTGATATTTTGCATAATGGCAACGTGCAGCTCTTAGTGGAGGTGAAAAGGACATGGGAAATGAAACCACATGTGCATTTTTGTTCAGTTGTTTTAAGTAAATGTGTTAGCTGTCACAGCTGTAGCATTTAAATATTAAAACATTCTTCTATCACAATCAGGTTTTGGTGCTGAAAACGTTGTCTATCCTGCTTTCATAGGTAGTGCTTTCTGAGTCAGCTCAAACTCTGCTGTTTGCTTATTATCTATCAGCTGTTTGCTGGCCGGTTAATCAGCCAGCACCAGACAAATTCAATCCTTTATCAAGCCCTTTATCAAGGCTCATCAAATGGCTGGGAGACTGCTCAGACAGTCCAACGAGACCTTACTGTCACAGCTGTATTAATTCAGCTGTATCACTGGGGCGAAGTAAAAAAAAAAAGGGGGGGGGGGGGGAGGGAGAAAAAGACAAAACCTCATTTATTAGGTTCTTGTTGTTTTCTCTTTTACATGTTTTCCATGTAAATAGCCCAGTGAGCTATGCATCAGTATCTTACTCTCTCCTTCACAAAGATCTCTGTCCTCATGTTTCCTTTTCATATAATTAATGTTTTAATAAATAAAGGAACGAAAGTTTGGGAGAAGTTCAGGATATCTAAGGCCTGATGAAAGTTGATGGGTGGAGTTGTTTAGAAAAACATGAGCTCAAGACTTGGTCTCTGGCAGAGGAGTTTTCCTCATTCCTTTGATACCACGGATCCCAACAGCATCTCCTGCTGAGTCTCTCCCAATTATCACTCACAGCCCAAAGGGTCGTTAGAACTCTTGCTCCCAGGGCCTGCTTTATATGCATCAGCCCATAGCAAATGTTCTCATTACTGCTTTCGTATAAAGGTGCAACTGCACTCCAGCCATATGTACCATTTATTCATTAAATTATTTGCTTATTAAATTAATAAAAGTGACACCGTTCTGTGTGCTTCTAACCTGTCCCAGCAGGTCCTGCAGACCTCCTGGTTTTACCACTTTCTGTGCAGGGACCTGGGGCTGTCTTACTTCCTTACTTTGTTTTTCCCTCTTTCTTGATGCCATCCTTTGGGCTCGCCTCCTCTTTCCCCACTCAGTAATTCAGCAGGGTGTGTGCTGCCCGTGCCCCCTGTGCAGCCACCGGCTAGGAATTTGGATGTCCTGCTGTGCCTCCCTACTGACAGCAAACACGTGTCGGCAGCTGCTAGGAGGCTGCTGGCCACTGTGCTTCTGCCTTGGACCCTTTCTTCCCAATGCACCCAGCTCTTCCTTGCTAGTTCTTCTGAGCTCTTGTTGTGAGCCGCTTGGGGTTGGCTCTCCATGGGAGTGAGTGACAAGGTTTGAGTGCTCTTGAATTTCTTGAACCAGTTCACCTACTCTCTTTGTTAGAGAGAATAAATAATAATAATTTTCCATGTGGAGATGGTGAAAATTTAGATTTGTTCCGAGTGATTTTGTGTTAGTTTAATGCTTTTAAAAAGATTTTGAAAGTATTTTTAATCTCTCTGAATGCTGATGGTGTAGAACAGGAAGCAGTTGAGTTTTAGATCTCGTTGTTTTAAGTACATTGGCTTATTTTTACATAGGGCCTGCCTGAGTCTGAAGGTCTGGCTTTCTTGGCCCCGTGCAATGATCAAGCGGTGCCAAAGGTGCGTGCTGGGGCTTCTCTGCGGGGTGAGCCCCTCCTGGTGAGCTCCCTGTGCACCGCTCTGACGGCTCAGCCCTTAAATCTCCTCTCTCTTTGGTGGAACACTGTGCTGCAAATGTGTACTGAGTAAATCTGTCATCGGGATTTTTATTATGCAATTCTGATGTGCAAGAATAGTATCTGAGCTGTTTAGAGCCATTGATTGCTATTGAGCTAATGAGCCAAGTGCTAATCAATTCTCTAGGAGCTGCCATGGAAAACTATTACACCTCCCACAGTGCCTGCATTGACTGCTTATTGGCAGAGTGATTGTGTTATCTGCCTCAAATTTCACCAGACAGACTATAATAATCTAGAAAAATAATTTACCATCAATGCAACTGTAAGGCATGCCTGAGAATGATGGAAGAGAGCGGTGCCAGCAAATGGCTGCACAGAGCCTCTCCTAATTGTGGCTGCGTACTCGCACACTGCATATTCTGCTGTCTCCACCTGCCCTAATGTGTGGCATGGTGCTTCAATCAGTTATCTTCTCCTAATTGATTTTCTAGCATGGGAAATGCAAGAGATCTACTTCCAGGCTTCAGAACAGTGCCTGGTACTGGCTCACAAGGAGAGCGGGCATTTTTCCTGGGGGAGGTGTGACTTGGTACAGGAGGCAGCGAAGGAACTGAAGTGTAAAACGGCACCGAGTTGTTCCCAGAGCAGAACTGCTGGGCTGGTCAGAGGATTTCTGAGTGAGAATCTCAGCGGTGACTCAAGCACATCATGGCAGAAGGTGGGAAACTGGAGGGGTTTCAGCAGGGTGAGGGAAGGAACAAAATGTCACAGTAGAGGGAGTGTGCGGAAGACAGAGATTCAAGAATGGATGAAAGTTAAGGGTAAAAATAAGACTATAAAATTCAGGACTAATCATGTATTTATGCCATGAGCTGAGAGTGAATTAACTTGGGTACAAGTGGGGAATACAGACATCTCGGTCAGGCTCAGGGTAGCTGTGAACAGCAGTCTGATCCTGAGCTGGGTGCATCTGCATGGTGCACCATGGACTAGGCAGTAGGATTTTAAAAAAATGGACAAAAACCTGTAGAATTCTGGATTCATGCAAACATAAATCAGACTGAACTAACTTTGAGACGTGCTCCCACAATTAGCAAATGCTGTTGAAGAGCAGAGTGTCTGCCCTAGCCTTCTGGAGGGGCGGGCCGTAAGGGTAATGTGTCTGTGTACCAAGCCAGTGCAAGTGGAAGACATGTAAAAGAATGAAGTTCAAAATGTAGCTTTTAAAATACTTAAAAAATAAACAAACAAAATCACCCCTCTTCACTCTCCAAAATAGACTGAACATTGCAAGACAGAAGTAATTTTCCTTTTGATTGGATCCTCTCACCTATTTTCAGTGTTTTCAAGGCTTACTTAAAGGTGGAGCAGCTGCCAACGACAGCACCCAGCACCGCCCCAGATGCCTCTCTGGGGCAGGGATGGTCTTGCTCCCTGCATGCCCTCTCTCTGCGGGTGCTAGGGAGGCCTGATAAAGTGAGCCCAAGAGATGCCAGTGTTTGTTTGTTTGTTTTGTTTTGTTTTGTTTTGTTTTGTTTTTTCTTCTCCTTCCTCCAGCTCTTCCTCCTTCCAGAGAATTTTTGAGGCTTCATTTGCCCCTGCCCCTGCTGAAGTCTTGCCCTGCAGTGTGTTGGTGTGGCTGTGTCCATCCTCTTCCTCCGTCCTGCTTGTTCTTTCATCTCATGGGATGGGGTGCAGAGGGACAAAGCTTCAGCGGATCGCTTCGTTTTCCCTGCATTTCTGTCTGGGACAGGATTTCTTCCCTTCCTCCAGCTCACACTTGTGATGTGTCCCCTAATTAGCATGTTCCTTCTGGTTGAAGTGCTTTTCACATCACTTATGGCATTCACAAGATTCTCATGATATTTAATAAGTGGTTTACAACAAGATGTAAAATTTGTACACACTTCACTCCTCTAGTAACTTTATTCCAGCTTCCCACACAGGCCTTCCTGACACAGCTCATACAGGTGATCTGCACACTTGGCATTTACTTGTTCTCAGGTATCTTCCACCAGCCTGCACTCCTCACTCTTCTCCTGTGCCTTGAAAACATCTCCGCTGTGTTACAGTGTTCATCATGAGCTAAAGGCTTTATTGATAAACTGCTAAATCAAACACAGCTCTAACTGTTGTATAATTCCTCTTCTATTTCTTTCTCTTTATGAGCCAGGAACATTAAAAACAAAACAAATTGGTAGTGTATTTCCATTGATGAATATATTGAAATTTGTTTTAACATCCAAAACACCCATTAAGCTTCACAGAGTTTTGTACCTTGGAGCTTGATTTCACTAAATATTAATATATAAAAAAAAATAAACAAAATGCCATTTCTTTAAGACAACCAAGTTTCCCCACCCATATCTGCTAAATTACAATTAGAGAAATAGGGCTCAGTCAGCTAGGGTGGGATGAGGGGTGGGTTTATGCTAAGCCCAGCTGCCCAGGGCACAGGGTGGGCAGGAGGTGGCCAGGCTGTGGGGCAGGCAGGATGCTGCTCACCCCTGGCTCTCTGACACAGGATGGCCTGAGGGAGGAGAGCCAAGGCTGTGAGTCTGGGCTGCCTCTGCCTGCAAGCTGGAGCTGTGGAAATAATTTAAATCATGTTACTTCCTTGCTGCAGTGGCTGTAGGAGAAAAGGAGCCAAGGTAGCTTCTGGGGCATCATGTACTGATCTTTCGGGGAAAAAAAATAATCCTACCTTTCGCAGAAAATTTTCCAATTGGAAGAAAACAAATTTAAAATGTCATTACTGAATAGTTTACTCCTTAGCTCTGGGTGCTGCAAGAATTTCACCGTGCCCATGAAGAAGCTCTTAGTTCGCCTCTGCTCACTGCTGCAGAGAGCAGCCTGTTCCAGACATCAGCTGCTGGAGGTGAGGCCGATGTTACCAGTGCCAGGTTTTGTGATGGCTCAGGTGAATTCCATCTTCTTCGTGTTCCGTCCTCCAGAGTGCAAAATCTTCAGGCCTCTGGAAATACAGAGTGGCAATGCCACTGGAAAGATCATTTATGAATGCATTGGAAAGTTTGCTGTTTGTGGGTTTGCTGTTTGGGAGTTTGCTGTTTGGGAGTTTGCTGTTTGGGGGTTTGCTGTTTGTCACACGTTCCATCAGAGGCTGCAAAGAGCAAGCCGTGGTTGCCTCTCTCAGGGCAGTGTGTAAGGGCATGTGCTCCCAGGCTCGCTGGCTGGCACGTTCCCAACTGCCCTGGGCACGGCCACAGCCACAGCAGGGCTGAGCAGCGCCTTGGGGAGCTCCCAGCCAGAGGCAGGCAGGGACACGGGCGTCTCGGCAAGCAGCAGGCGGGGAGGTAGCAAGGGGACAGGCTGGTCCCACGGCGGGGGTGTGCTGGCAGCAGGGACCTCTGCAGGCTCCTGCCTGGGGGTCTGCAGGGACAGCAGCACCCCCACCAAAGAGCAGCCAGGCAGTTTTGTAACTCTGCAGATGCGCTTTTTCTGGCTGTCTCAGAGGGAATGAATCCTGGATGTTCTGCATTTTATACGTTTTTTTTTTCTAAAGAAGAGAAATGGTGAATTTGCTGTTTTCCTTTCTGTTTGTTTCCCCTTGTTTAATCACAGCAGACTTCGTTCCCCCTGGAATTTGCCGGCTGCAGCTCCTGCCCATAGCTTCTTGTTATGCCTGCCTCGGTTAGATTAGAGAGACCTTTAATACCTGTTGTTTTCTCCCTGTGAAAGTACTTAGACGCTGTAATCAAGGCTTCTCCTAATCGTCTTTCTGATGAACTAAACAGATTAAACTCTTTAAGTCTCTCTGGGTAAAGAACTTTCTCTAATAGTCAAATTATTTTTGTAGCTCTTTTCTGCCCTCTAATTTGTCGAAGGCTTTTTAATGCTGGGGAAGTCAGACTGTGCAGCTCTGCGGCTGCCCCACACACGCCGAGGGATGTCCTTAGGCCCCGTGCCCAACATCGGTGCCTGCGGTGCTGCCCGGCGGCCCTGGGGTGGGGTGGAAAAGGGCAGGCATTGTCCGGAGGAGCAGCCCTTTAATGGGTATTTCAGGGCCCCCATTTCCACAAAGCCAAATGCCTTGTCAGAGTCTGGATACATCTGACATACCCAGGCACCCTTCCTCAGTGCCATGAAATAAAAAAAATCCCCTTTTTTTGTCAAGCTATATATTTTCCGTAAAGCCAGGTTTGTAGGCTCATTTGTAACCTCGCCCTTACTTCACCTAGCTGAATCTTATTTCTGCTTTTCAGTTTTCTATCTGGGATTTACTTCTGACAAACAAACTTGTTTCTACTCAGATCTGCCACTCTGAACACTGACACATTTGTTGGCTTCTTGCACTCTTCCCAATATTTAAATGTACATGTGAACATACGTATGTGTATATAGGTAGGCACGTATATTATTTCACTAGCTCTTGTAACACTGATCTCTTTACTCATCCTGCTTTCTTGTAGTATCACCTGAGCTTAAAGAAAAAAAAACAAAACAAAAACTTATTTGATCTTTATCGTATTCAAGAAATTAAAAACATATTCAAAATACGTCTTGTCTGTGAAGAAACAGAAAATAATTGACTATCATCAAGTGAAAAATTTATCCACTTAAAATTTTTGGAAAACTGGGAAAGCATTCCTTTTAACAAGATATCATTTGTCTTCCAGCTTTGATGCTGCTAACGTGTTATTTTTATTCAGAGAGAGGCTCTGTCCTGCAGCAGGCTGACAGCCGGTACCCATGTCCCCACCAGCCTGGCAGTCCCACAAGGGATGTTGTGTTTTTTCTTGCTGGCATGAGCGGCGGTTCCCCCAGTTTGCAGGCAATGAGGGAAAGGGGGAGCAAAGCCACGGGCTTCTGTTCACTCTTGGCTGCAGTGTTTCAACTTACTTATGGTTTGCTGAGTTTGAGTTTAAGCTGTGTTGGCCTTGTTAGTGCCCAGCCTTCTGGTGTTAAATTGAGCTGGATGTGCCAGCCAGCCTCTCACCCAGCATGTTAGCTTGCTTGCCTGGGAGAAGCGATCTGGCTCATTTATATAACCTCCCTCCCATGATGTGCTGTAAAACCGATCCCTTCCACCCCCCATTTTTATGCCAATCCCAAATCAAGTGTCTCAGTCTCGGCCTCCTCTCTGTTCCTTGGGACTGGGAAGGTCTCTGAGCAGACCCCTAGGAACTGCCTACATTGCCTTCCCAGACCTGGAGACGTTCACTAATTTGTTCTTCTTTGTGCTCCCTTCAGGTAATACTTCAGGAGAAGTTTCTAGCAGCACAGGGTGAAAACCAGATGAGCCAAGTATTTAGAGTGTTTTGAAGTGTTTTGCTTCACACAAGCCATTTGGAGGCATTGGCAGTAGCGAAATATGGACCAAGTGTATTAGCATAATTCCTGTGATGCCTGTGGGTTGGATGGCAGCGTGTTTACAGCGCAGCTTTTTGCTGGGTCCTGATTGAAGCTGGCATCCCCTGGAACGCAGGTGCAGCTCCCGGGCGGGCAGAGAGGAAATATCTTGCAGAAGTTAAAGGGGAAAAAGGCTCTCATCTCAATCAGATTTCAGACACTTCTTTTTTCAGGGTGGAGAGGAAGGATGAAGGCAGAACTTGGCTGCTTTCTAAGCACAACAAGCTTTTGCAGATCACCAGCTGCTCTCTCTGTTGGCTCAGAGGAGTGAGAGGTGCACGGGGGTGGCTGCACAAAAGTGGGGCCCCAGGGGGCCCCCCAGGGCACCCCCAGCCATCTCCCCACGCAGGGTCACCGCCTGACTCAGGTTTCCTCTGTCGCCTTCACGCTGTTTCCACATGGCGAAACAGCCAGTTGTGTTAATAGGGTATTAATGAGAACAGCAACAACGCTCCCTTGTTACTTGAAGCTAAGCAAATAGTGATTATTTTGCTGTTAATGATTTTGTTCTACAAAGATAGCTCTACACCACTGTGTTTTCTCCTTTGGGTACCACTTTCCAGCAAGAGTAGACTCACATGAGTACACTTCAGTTAATTTCTTTTTTTCCACTTGCCATGCAAAATTCTGAAGAAAAATGCTGGACAACAGAGCTCTGTGGAAGAGAAGTTTTAGCTCTATGATAAGTGACGTTGTCAATGCTCATAACGCAGGCACCTCAACGTAGAAGGCCACCTTGGGTTTTCATCTTTCTGCCTCTCATTTCAGATAATTATACATGATCTATACATTATATATGTGTGTATATGCATATTGTATATATGTATATGTGGATATGTGTATACACATATGTACATACAATATGTATATATACATATATAATTATACTCAACAACAGGCAAATAAAAATGGTAAAGAAAATTGGCTTATTTTCAAGTTGTGCGAAATTCTCTGACGTTATTTTTTAGGAAGTACTGAAATGTTTGTTTTCTTTAGTAGAAAAACTGCAGACAATGGTAGCGTTATTTTTAAGGGATCAGAAATTAGAAGGCAATTAGATGGGAGGAACAACAAGCACATTTTTCATGATAAAGAAGGAGGATTTTAGAAATTAAGGAACTGAATGATGACTGATGAGCTTGCATTAAGTTCTCATCTCTACCGAGGACTTGTTGTGCAGCTCAGATAATTAAATTTCTTTGTCCCATTTTGTCCACCCACAGCTATTCCTTCTGATTGTGAATTCGTTGCAAGTAGCCTGATGCTGAGTCTTGGGTCACCTTCCTTGGCATCACTGTTTTGCTTTGACTGTTGCTGTAGGAGCACATCCACGCCACACCTCGAGTGCTGGGTTCAGCTTTGGGCCCCTCAGTACCAGAAGGACATCGAGGCCCTGGAGCATGTCCAGAGCAGGGCTACGAAGCTGGTGAGGGGCCTGGGACACAAGTCCTGTGAGGAGAGGCTGAGGGAACTGGGGGGGTTTGGGCTGGAGAAGAGGAGGCTCAGGGGAGACCTCATTGCTCTCTACGACTACCTGAAAGGAAGGGGTGGGGAGCTGGGGGTCGGCCTCTGCTCACAGGTAACTAGTGATAGGATTAGAGGGAATGGCCTCAAGGTGTGCCAGGGGAAATGAGGAGACATTTCTGCTCAGAAGGAGCAGCCAGGCATTGGAATGGGTTGCCCAGGGAGGTGGTGGAGTCACCGTCCCTGGGGGTGTTCAAGGAGAGGTTGGATGTGGTGCTTGGGGACGTGGTTTAGTGGTGACATTGGTGGCAGGGGGGTGGTTGGACCAGATGATCCTGAAGGGCTTTTCCAAGCTTAAAGATTCTGTGATTCTATGGTCTGAAATAGGTTGGAAAAAGCTTCTGTGGAATTTGTTTAACCCAAAGGACAAGCTGGGTGACTGGCAGAAAACTCGGGACTCTTAAATAAAAGTTAACTTTTTTGGAAGTGCATCCAAATCAACATGCAGTGGTACGAGTCTCAAGAGTCTGCTTCAGACCACATTTGCCTTTTCAGAGTCAAAAAAATGATTATCTTACACATAACATTACTTCCCAACAGTGCTCCATCTTTTATTTCACATTATTACTGGAGATAGGGCTTGTTTTTGACATCCATGGCTGTTCTTTAGCGAGGGGAGGGAGGGGGAAAAAAAAGTTTAAAAATGAGATTACTGCAAGATGGGGAAGCTGTTTGTCATGAGAAGTTTGAAATGTGAAGGGAAAGGCTTTAGAGAGCTGCGTGCCAGCTCATCCAGGAGAAGTGAGTTTAGAGCAGAGCTCGTGGCACGAGGCTCGGTGGCCCGTGTTGTGCTGGAGCCTGGAGCAGATGGTTCAGATGGTCCCTCCTGGCCCTGCAATCTGTGCATCCGCGGGAGAGAAAACCTGCTTTACAAATAGGCAAAGTTCACGTACCTCAAGTTGCAGAGGAGTTTACATTAGCTTGGAATAATGGTTGGTACTAGCACTGAGTCATATTTTCAAAGACTCAATAATATGATACAAATTAAGCATTTGGGGCAGAAGAAGAAATATAGCATAATATACTTATTCTATTCTCATTAATTCTTTTTTCCATAAATAGTAATTGTGCAGTGTATAATACATTCCCTCATGTCAGAATTTATCAGGGAAGTGCTTTGGCTGGGCAATTGCTGTGTGAAAAATTAAGGGTTGTGCCTGGTTCTATCAACATGTTTTGGTTTCACTGTTAAATATACTGCTAACTATTCACTGTTAAATATTACTGTTAATAAAAATAGATTTTTAAATAGTAATCTAACCAAAAAAAAAGAAAGAAAAAAGAAAAAAAAAGAACAGAGCCCATTTTCATTACATAGGCAAATTCAGTATTGTTTGATGAAACTGGAATAGATCACTTGGTAGCGCTAATTAATAAGGACCTTTATTAGAAATGCAACAGGAAAAAAAAAAAAAAAAACACATCCATTTTGGTATTATTAAGTTGTATCAGCCAACTGTAAGATATCAACCAGCCTTCCTATGCAAACATTCTGAGTGAGGAGGGTAAAAGAGAGCTGCTTTCCCTTCTGGAAACAGTACTGGCTGTTCCCTGGGTACACGAAGTCCAAATGGGCTGAGAGCAGACAAATGAATTTGTCGGAAAACAGACTGCAGTTCAAGACTGCTTTTACAGACTCTCAAAATATTTCATTTTTTTCCATTTCTTTTCTTTTTTTCTTTTGGGGTTGAGGGGTTAGGTTGAGTTTAATGTTTACCAGTTAAAGCAGGAGCTTTTGAGGCTATTTCTCCTGGCAGCACTCTGCAGAGATCATTCACCTGTTGAGATGAATCAGTCCAAGCCAGACATACGAACTAATCCCCTCTAAATAAGTGCACAGCAGCCCTTCCTATGGCATATTAAACTGTTGTGTGGTCAGGCAGCAGACTCTTATCAAATCCCTGGCTTATGGCCTGATTACCTGGAAAATTAATTCATAGTAATTATTATGGTTATTCTTCTGGGCACAGGAGGCTTCCATGATTTGTTAAGGAAAGAAAGAACTGACCCCAAAGGAGAGGCTATGGACACGGACACTGCTGTTGTACCGATGCGATTTACGTATTTATTAGTTTTGCAGGGTGTGCTGCTGATTTCTGGCAGTAGGAAGGCCAGTTAGCTGGAGAGCTGAAGAGCTCTGCAGGGTGCTGATGGAGCCGGTACAGGAGAAGATGAGCAATCACAGGCAGACAAGCCTGTATTAGTCAGATGCGCCTGAAACCGAGACGTGATCGATGCCATTAGCATCACCTGGCAGAGCCCCGGGAGAAAGTGCTATTTCTGGCAGGCACCTTGATTTCCAGAGAATGGAGATGATTTATGATTAGGAAAGGCTGCTGGTGGACTGGCTCAGTGCTGGAGAAGTTAATCACTTGGTAGGAGGATACCATGATTTGTTTGATGTTCCCAAGTTGTGTTGTAAAGATTTTGTGTCAGGCAGCATTTATGCAGGAGTGAAATGAGTCTTATTCTTGTTTCACTTTATTTGAGCCCCGTAGGGATAGGTCTTAAAACACTTTTGGTGGTAGAAAGCAGCTGAGATGCTGGGATTCCCTCAGCACTGGCTGGCAGGAGGGCACATGCAGGCAGGCAGTGGGAAGCCCTCACCAAACCCCGCAGCGCACTGCAAACAACCTGATGCTGTGCCTCTGGAGGCAGGAGCTGCTCCGGGGGCAGTCGGTGGTGCTCTGCTCCTGGCTGCCAGAGCCTGCTCCTTCCCAAACCTTCCTCTGGCAGGAGAGTGGGACAGGAGCAGAGTCCCCTTGCCTCGGGGTGGGACGTGCTCTGCAAGGAGGTGACACCAAGAGCCTCTCGCCTGAGCTCAGTGAGCACCGTGCAACCTTCACATTGCTCATCCACCCTGAAACGTCTCCTGCATGCTTGCTGGCATGGGCAGCTGCCACAGGACACATCCCTTGCTGAAGACAACGAGTGAAATGTGGTACAGCCAGATGCTGTTTTTAATAAGGGTCTCAGCCTGGCATGGCTGTGAGGGGGAAGCATATGTGAGTGACTTGCTTTCCGTGCTCTCGGTTCTCCAGAAGTGTGGTGAGGATTCAACCAAGACTCAACTGCCTGGGAGAAAAAGTGCCTTAGCCTCACCAGCAAACAGTGACTGAAAATTGTCAGAACTGTTTCCGTTGGGAGATTTTATGAACAGGCTCACTGTACAACACAGAGCAGCGTGATATGAAAATGGATCCAGACATGCTTCATGCTTAATATTGGAAAACAGTGGCATAAGCTTTCACTAAAATTAAAAGTTCTCACCAAGGACTGAACTTTTCAATCTGTTTTGCAGGGTATCAGTATAATGGAAGGAGATTAGATGAAGGCAATATAAATTAATTAAATCCCCTGAATAGGGGAAAAAATGGAAGGCTCTGTATCTTTCATGTTTTATTTTACTGAATTTTATATTACTTCAAATATTTGAGTCTCCACCTCAACCATGTGTTTAAGCACATAGTGGAGTTTTTCTTACTTTAGAACAAACCAAACATCAGGAGGCATCCATCCTCTGTGAATGACTCAGATGAAGATTTTTATTAAAACATTTTAACAGAATCAATAAATGTATCTATGCAAAAGTAGAAGTATCGGGTGTTAGCCTGTCCCATCTGGGAACCGAGATAGGCGATGTACAGTACAAAGTAATTAAAGTTGGTGAAAAATTCTGAACTAAATTGGCCAAGAGGCTGATTTCCAATTCATGGGGTGAATGTCAACCACAACTGCAGATCACTCCTGATTGCTAAAGCTGAAGCTGTACCCACAGAGCATGCTCTGAGAGGACAAAACCAGTTTGGTTTGGTGTGGGTAATGATGAGCTTATACGCGATATAAATACTTTATCACAAGAGCCTGGAACCGGAATTAATTGAAGAGGTACTAGAGAATGCTCAGACCCAAAAATCTGTGAGAACAGCTGCTTGTGCTGCTCTGCCACGGGAGCTGCTGGGTGGATTTGGGGGGACGCATTGCTCCGTGCCCCCTGCCCGTGGTGCCAGGGCAGCCCCCGCGGCCGAGAGCTCTGTCCCTGCTGGAGTCCCGATTACACAGGTCATCCCCCATGTCTGCATGCAGCTCCGAGGATGCGTGTTGACTTTTCTCAGTTAAGAAAAATTGCCCGAGGGCCTATTGGAAAAGCATTATGAAAGGGCACAGACAGCTATTTTAGATTTGATATTTACTGAAAGAAAGGCTGGTGGAGAAACTGAAGGCAGAAAGTAATTTGAGTGATAATGACCATAAAAAATATAAAATGATGGAATTTGTTATTCTAAAGAAAGGAGGAAGGAAAGCAACAGAATAATAATAGCGGAGTTCAAAAAGGCCGGCTTCAGTAAACTCCGGGAGGCAGCAGTGCGGGTCTCCGGGGAGGATGCTCAAAGGCACCATGAACTGCTGCAGCACAGGCTGGTACTGCGCAAAGCTGCTCCGCGGGCACGACAACAGCCTCCTGTTGCACTGGAACGGCAGGCACTCCCGAGGCTGTGCCTCAGCTCTCCGAGGATGTGAAGAAATAAAAAGAATCCTCCAAAACAACAGAAATAAAGACACTTGGCTAAGGATGAATAGCAAGGAATAAACTCTCGCCTGTATGGATAAAATCAAAAAGCATAAGGCATAAAACTGGTGAGGAACATAAAAAGCAAAAAGAAAGGCAACTGTACGTGCATCAGAAATAAAAGGAAGACAAAGCAATGTGTAGCCCTGGTACTGAGCAGAGAGGGAAGAAAATGAAGGCTAAACCATTCAATGCCTTGTTGTTTCAGCCTTCAAAAAAAGGTTAATTGTGCCCAGACAATTACTGCAATTAATTTTAACAAGGGGATAACAGGGAAAGAAAAGATTAAAGTATATTTAGATAAATTAGATGTTTTCAAGCTATCAGAGCTGAATGAAATCCACCCTAGAATACTTGCTAAATTACCCCAGAAAACCTCTGGCTTGGTGGTGATTACCAGGGAGCAATGAATACACCTGAGAGAGCAGGAGGCTGCCGGCCGGGACTCCTGTCCTTCAAGGGCAAGTGATGACAACCCCAGACAATTATAGAGCTGGAAGCCTAAATGAAGTACTGGAAAATGCACCAGGGCAAATGATTAAATAATGAGTTTGTGGTGTATGTGGAAGACAATAAGAAAGAGCCAATGTGGATTTTTCAGGGGGAAATCATAGTGAACTGGTGTGATTTGCTGCAAGGCAACTGCTCAGATGGCCCAGGTGGACCATGTGCAGCATGTGCCCTACCAGCCCCTCCTAAAGGCTGCCTAAGGATGGAGAAACTGCCCTGCTTCTCTAAATCCACATGTACTCTAACTCACCATCATCGCCACCTTTATCATTTGTCCTGGGAAAAATGACACAAGTGGACGTGGGGAAAAACAAGTTTCCCCTGGTTATTAAAGAAATAGTTTAAGTGCACCACATCTGATAATGCTTGCCCTTCTTGAAGACAGAGTTCAGATGAATAGCAAAAGAAAAAGAAACTTGTGTATAGAGAGGAGAACTCACCTCAAACTAGACATCCCAGCTGAAGGTAAGTGATGTATTTGATATCTTGAGTTTTTCAAATGACCAAAAAAAAAAAAATAGTTAATAACAAATTTTAACAAAGAACTTTTTAAAAGCTTTTTTTTTATCCTTGTTCAAGAGGGACTTTTTCCCCCTTATGACCCTCAAGCATTTTTTCACATCCATTTCTAGTAAGCAATGTGGTGCTTGCTTTACTTGAGCATGCAATGAGGCTGTAATAGCATCTCTGAGCCCTGGGGACTTCGGTGTCTCAGAGAAGCTCTCGCTCAGCTCTCAGCCCCTGATAGCAGCAGGCTCTGCATGGAGCAGGAAAAAAGACCAAATAGGTTTTAGTCCTAAACTTGTGACAAATATATCCCTGCTTGGCCAAATACAAGTTAGCTCTTCTGTCACTGATCCTCACCTGGGAGCATGGAGGCAAGGCACATCGTGGGTCCATCCTGGGCTGTGTAGGGGTAGGTGTGTTGGTGTGCATCCACTGTGCCACTGGGTGTGTTGGTCCTTGGGATTCTTCACCTGCTGCCTTTTAACCTCCAGGGTGTAAGAACTGGACCCCAGCTCAGGGTGGGATGACCACCACAGGAACCATGAATAATTTTGGCTGGGAGAGACCTCTGGACATTCTTGGTCCAACCTTTTCCTCAAAGCACCATGAACTTCAGACCTAAGTCAAGTTGCTCCAGGCCTTACCCATTTGTATTGTGAGTATTTCTAGACATGGGAGATCCATGGCTTGTCCAGGACCTTGTTGCACTGCATTCAGCAGTGCTGTAACCCCACAAGTCTGAGGATTTTGTTCTGATCTCAGCCTCTAGATGTTTGTAGAGTGACAGATAACCATCACAAGGGCTAGGATCTCTGTATACATATACTATACCATTGAAAAAAGACTTCTATTCAAATTACAAATTAAAAAATATAGTAAGGTTGAGTGCTATAAATATGTTCAATTTAACTTTCGCATTTGAAATTATGAAATTAGCTTGGAAAACCCTGTAATTCAGGTGATTGGAACTTCCTCGCCTGGGTTTATTTTGCTTTATGAGCTTCCTTCTAAAAACATCCTTCCATGCAAAGGCGTTGTGGAATAGAGCCAAGAAAACTCTTCTGCAGTGTTAGAAGTTCACACAAAGTTTTATAAGCTCTGAATCAAAGCATAACGGAAAAAAAGGTTTATATTCCTGTGCTTTGGTTGTATTTTATTTTTCTCCATAGAACCTAAATATCAAACCCTTGAGACCTATCTTGAATGCCTGTAACCAGCAACTATTCTGGTTGCGGTGCTGTGGTTGTTGGTTTTGTTTGTTTTTTGTTTATTTTTTTCCCTCCTTTTGCAGAATTCCTTTAATAGAAAAGCAAGTAAGACATCTGAATGAATTTTATATGTTCCCTGAACTGTTCAAGCCTTTGAAATAACTCAGCTTGAAGTTTTAGTCAATATGAATAGAGACATTTAAAATATCTTTGTGTTCTTCTGTCAATAAAAGATGGCAAAAGGCTAAACAGTTGAAAATAGACAGTAGAGTCAGAGATGCAGCCAGTACAGAGCATCCTCCACAGGGAACAAGGCATTAGTAAGTGTAATTGACAAATTTGATGCGAATTTATAGCAGTGTTGATAACTAAAGAAACAGCTTTCATACATTCCTTTTAAAATAAAAATAGTGTCTTCACCTCTTGAAACCTAGTATAACAATTTTTGGAAAGGGAATATGTACAAGTTGCATCATTTGAGCATTTTACAAATATCATTGCTAGGAGGCACCTCTGTTGGTAGGTAGCGCCACTTCATTGTACGAGGAATGTATGCATCCATCAGCATAGAATCAAAATACTCCTTTTAATTTCCAGGTAAATGTTTAGTTACACCAACAAGACTTCCATGCAACTCTGGTGTTCTGGGACACAGGACTGAAGACAGCTCTGACCACACAGCAGAAAGCAGGGTTAGCGTTGAGTGGGCTTGGCCCGGGCACTGTGTGGAGCCGTCACCGCTGGCCTCTTCTCCTCCAGCTCAGCCATCACTTCATCACAGTGCATTGCATAAGATGGAAATGGCTCATGGGTGATGCAAGGGGTAGAAATAGATGATAAATCAACCTATTAATGCATGATTCAGTGCCTGACAAATTTTAGATTCCATCTTTTCCCAGTTCATTTTGCAAATTCTGCATTCTCTGAAGAGCACAGCAGGGAGAGGAATCGGGCTGTGCTGTTAAATGGCAGGCAGCAATCAGGCCCATGTGAACCACCACACCCAGCACCGGAGGCCTTCACCAGTGGCCAAATAGAGAAGTACCTCCATGGAGAGGGATTTTAGAGCTTTTCTGAAAGCTCCAAGCCTGAAGGAGTTTGGGAATGTTCCTCAATATTTTCTGCCATGGCCTTGTAGCACTTTCTAAGAGCCAGCAGTGCAGCACAGCATTCCTGGTGTGCCAAGCGGTGAATAAGATGCCTTTTGAAAATAAAGTCTTCCAGCTAATCAGGCAAGGAGGTCAGTGCTGCAGAAAAAGGAACAGATGATGTTGTGCTAGTCAAGTTTCATAGCCCTCACACTTTACCCAGAGAGGATGCTCTAGAAACTAGCACAATGACTTGTGCCAATATATGCCCTTAAGTTGACTGGACTTGATACTTAAGAGTTGTCTGAGGCTAGAGAATGGGAGATCTCTGTATGGAGCTGTGGTAGGAAATTTGTGGCTGGGGAACTTCTGAACAACATATGAGCATAGTCCTCAGCCTTGTTGTTGCAAATGGTACTGCAGGAGAAGTTAAATCATCCTTGGGACTTCTCAAACCTTGCACAAGCATAGAAAAATACTGTTTTCAGCTTCTGAGGACCTCTTTTCTACATACAAATTGGAGGAATAGATGGATGCTAAAAATACGGCAGGAGAACAGGACTGAAATATTTAAGACCAGAATTAGAAAAAAAGGTAGCAGGGGATGTCTCACGTGAATAACCTCGTATCAAAGTTTAACTTCTACTTCTCATGAATGAGGAAAACAGAAATAGTTTTGCTGTAAGCCATTTTTCCTGGTCCTAGAACAAGCTTTCATGCAAAGGATCGGATTAATCTCATCTAATTTGCAATTGCCTAGTCTAAACTGTCTGACTGACATTACAGCCCAGCTATCTGGCATATTTTGTGTGTGTGCTGCAGTTTGTGAGTGCCATGTGTCTGGTTACATGGGGACTATTTATCCCTGCATGGCTTTGACACGGTCAGTGTTAGGAGAGATGAAACCCCTCGATTGGTCATGTTGTGTGTGGTACTGTACACCGGTCAGCATCCGAGCACACCAGAACAGACCGGGTAGCCTGGGAGCATTCTCCTTTTACCAGTATCCCTGAGCCAACTGCTATGACAGAAAAAATTTCCAAGTTGGTGGCAGAGTGGTGTGAAGGTATATGGGTTTCTTGAGTAGCTGGAATTACTCAGGTTTATAAGTCAAAACCAACAACCTTAAATTGACCTATAAACAGCTAATAGCGCTCTCTAAGATTTGTATTGATTGCTTAGCAGATTCTTCAGGCTTGCAAGGAAAATGTAGCTTTGTTCCTCCTACCTCTCCTTTTATGAAAAATGCTGGTCAGGTGGGGATCTGAACAGGAAAGATGGGATCTAAATATTCCTGACTTCGGACAGTACCTGGTGTACGAACATGCCTGTCTGTTAGCTCACTCACACTCGTCCTGATGGACTTCTCTGCGTGAAAAACAAGTTTGGATTCAATGAATCTTAGAAAAACAAAACAAACAAAAACAAACAAAAAAAACCACAGTTATTCATGGTGTATAGGTCATTATGTAATGACTTGTAGGCATTCATCAAAGTATTTAGCCTTGTCTATCTCCTTGAGGTTGCCTTACTGCAGTGTTTTCACCTCTGTGTTCTGCTTTGTCCACCAGAGAAGAGTCCTTTCCCAAAGACAGCTGATCATCAAAGCATCTCATCTAAAATAAAACCTTGGCATGAGAAGGATCTATGGAAAATTCATTACTAGGTGGTTATGAGAAAAGCACCTGTGCTTTCTGCGGTGGGCACTAGGCATTGGATCATTCTAATAGTGCTGTTTGCAAATATCAAATAATAATGGAAAGCATGACAATAATGAAGTAACTAATCAGATGAACTGTTGAGCACAGGTGCCTACATTTACAACTCTTTCATCAAAGAGAAAATTAAGCGCTCTCAGAATATTGTGGCAAATTGCTTGCTGTTATATGACTGCTAATCAGGTGGAGTACATAAATGCATCAGGAAGAATCTTGAGCAATTATGGCAGTAGATGATTAAGGCTCATAACACATTATGGGACAGAGAATGGGCTCCTTTTTCTTTGCCTGCAGACATAAATGTGTGTTGCACAAAGACGCACCAACAGCTCAGAGCCAGCAGCTCTGCTGAAGTTCAGCTGATGCAGGGTGTGTGGCAGGACATGACTCCTGCATCCACACACTCGTAGCACAGCCCTGGCAGTGCCCCAGGGCCAACCACCTGCCTAGGGATGGGAGCTCACAGGGACACTTTTGGTAAACCTGTATTCATGGTGGAGTGTGGGGTGGGTGGCATTACTGTACCTTACCGGCACCCTTTGATGTGACACTGTGCCTGGCAGTCAGATGCAGCCACAAAGAGTTTGTGCCCCCAGCACAAGCCCTGCAAAGCCTTCCCCAGCCTCTCCAGCACCATGACACTGAGAGGGCACTCGTCTGGCTGCTCCTCGACCCAGCTGCTGCAGGGGATGGATCCCCTCTGGGCCTGGGTGATGAGCACACCCACGCCAAAACTGGGTTTACTCACCCCAAAAGGCTTCCCTGGCAAAATAGCACAGCTACTGCATCATCCTGTCTTTCTCCCCTCCCATGGCTTTTGGAGACAATGTGCATTTCCTACCCGCTCTTCCAGCTTCTCAGGCCCTGCATTTTTTCCCTGCTTCCTCCTGTCTTACGGAGTTTCTCTGAGATGCAGCAAGGCCACCTCCCGAGTCCATGTGAGAGGTTTCTGGAGCTACTCAGCCTGAGCCTGACCCCTCACCGGGACTCTGCAGACAAGCCTCTTTCTGTGCTTTGTTGTTCTGAGGGTTTCTGCTGAGGGGAGAAAACGAAGAAGTAGCTCCCTGCTGCAGGCCTGTTCCTCACGCTACCCCTCAGCGCGACCCTCGTGTTGTAGGAGCATGCAGGCTCTCCGTCAGCCTCAGTGACTCGTGGTTCGTATGGCAAGCAATAAGAAAAAATGAAATGGGTTCTGGATATTTCAGGATAGAAGATAATATAATCCCATTATATACATATAAAAAAGTTATCTTCATCTGTTCTTCTCTGCTGCTTCCACTTCTCTGTTATTGGGCTTTACAAATCCTTTGTATTTCCTTTCATTTAATTTCAGTTGAGTTGGGATTGTGAAACTATTCCTATGCTGACGCTTGAATAGCAGATGTGCTAATATCCACAAGTATCTGCTTAATCCACGCATAAAACAGCAAACTACTGTTTTGTGTGTGTGGTGCATGCTAGTCTATAGTGAGGTGTGTGCGGTCATCTCTGCTGCACATGTGTCACTGCTCCACACACGTGTCACACTGCTTCACACACGTGTCACACTGCTGCACACACAGAGCTCACGGCAGCAGAGCTGGAGCCCCACCAGAGAGCTGCTGAGGTGGTCACAACATCTGGGCTGTGTCTCACAGGGGCACGAGGGCACTCGGCGAGCCCCCTGCAGCAGGAGCAGTGGTGCTGGAGGGGTGACTCGGGGTGTCACTGGAAGGACGGGGGCTGTGGGGGCTCACCCTTCGCCTCTCTGTTGCCTTCCCCGTCGCTCTGCCCGCAGCTGAAACCCAATGTGCACAACGAGCTCTGGACAGGGGGGCTCAAAACACAGCACGGGCAGAGGCCTCTCCGATGCTGGCTGTGCTCTCTGCATGAAGGCCTTAGCACAAAGCTTCCCTTTAAAAAAGAGAAAGCTGTAAAACCTTGGAAAGCAAACTCCCCCTGCACCCCCAGCATGCACCCACAGCCAGCACAGGATCTTGCTGACTGTGCGCCCAGCATCTCCCTTTCCCCTCTGAGCAGGACGAACTGCAGGAGAAGAGGCCGGGTGGGTGAAGGTGCTCACACGATGTCCTCTCCAGTGCCCCGGGTAAGCAGGAGCTGAGTCTCAGCGCTGCTGCCTCCCGATGCCTGCGTGAGCTCTGAAATGGGGACTGAGGAGCTGGCAGGAGCCCCGCACTGCAGCCTGCACCTGTTTGTGGTGGCTACTGCAAATAGCTCGGAGATGTGAAAACCAAAGCTTCAGACAGCAAAAAAAAAAAACAACAAAAAACAAACCTCTAAACGGAGCTGGTAGGCAATGCTGCTTCCCTAATCCTTAGACATAAACCAACATCTGCAGCACTCGTACTCCACTGCCAAATGCTTACATTAGGGATACACGCAGCAGTCCAATACATTTTAAGGCTGAGCACAGCAATGTGCTGAGAGCCCCGAGCACCCCCACAATTTATGAGAGCACTTTCTCTTGGCACATAATCTTGCAGGATCCTGCCGCTGGCTTCCCCGGTGGGACCACTTCTGTGCTGGAAGGTTTGCAAATCTATATCTTAATTTGATACCAGCTGCTAGCAATATAGCTTTGACACCCCTACATCATCCTTCTTCTTAAGCTACAAACTGCATCTCATAGACACTTATAAGCTTTTCTAAACATAGTTAGAAAAAGAAAAAAAAAATCCAATTATATAGCATTTGTTAGACCATGAGGGGTTTTTAAAATCTTCAGGGTTTTGATCCTCACGAAGAAGTCATTACTGCTGGAATTTCTATATCTTGTATTCTTACAAATGGGAATCACTAGGCCTGGCAGGAACAAAGGCAGAAGGACTCCCAGGGGCACTCCTGGTGCCAAGGGCACAAGGGGTTCCCCCAGGCGATGCACGGTGCTCAGGACCCCCTTATGCAGCCCCTCCTCATCCCGGGCTGGCACTCTGCAGCTGGGCACTGCCAGGGTGGGTCCTGATGGCTGGAGGTCCCCGCAGTGTCCTTCGGGTGGGCAGACAGAGGAAGGGGGTGTCCCTGGCCCCTGCCACTTTCCGGAGTGGGGCTGGGTGTGGGGACAGAAGACCCCATCCATGTGCTGGGTGCAACAGCCCCACGAGCTGCAGCAGTGGCAGATGGGTGCACTCGGCCACAACGCCAGCAGCAGCACCTCCTGCCAGCCTTGTTCCATATAACAACGGATGTGCAACTGCAGGAGCTGAGCAACAGAAATCAAAAACTTGTCCTCAGCCGAGAAATTTGTAGTCTGCTCACATCCTTGCAGAATCATAACCCACAAATACCAGCAAACCCACTGGCTCCACAGATTAGTCTGTTTTCTTCTGGCATGAAAGCTGCTAAATGGAAAGAGACAGCCAGGAAAATTTGCCTATAATTATTCACAACACTACACATGCAACTCTCTCAACAGCTTCCATCACTGATACTCATGCTGTTACGCTTCCCTGCATCCATTTTCACAGGGCCCTTGCATGGGTCTCACACGTACGTGCAGTGCAAGCGAGCTCTGTGCATGTGCCTGCCCCGTGACCTGTGCCTGTCCCTGCAGCTCGAGGGGTCCCTGCACACACAGGAGGCAGGCGCACCAGGGCTGCATGGTACCTGTGGGATGAAAGCTCAGAACACGTGTTTTTGGGACCCTTACAATACTCAAGCTCCTGGTCATGGAGGCCATGTGGTGTACAGCTGCTGTGGTTACTGTTCTTGTAGACACTTGTGAAAAGTGTGTATCCTTCTGAGAGTGCTGGTGCACTTTAAAAGTTTTCAGGTTAAGAGTGGCAAGAGTGATTGGAGGTCCAGCAGACTCGCCTTACAGTGGAAAACTAAACAAGCTCAATCTGTTTAGTTTACTCAATAAAAGAACTATTTCACCTCTACTTAAGTACTTGTAAAGGAGAAGATTTCTGATAGCAGAAGGGCTCTTAAATTTATCAGGCAAAGGTACCCCAAGGTCCTTGCCTGGGAGCAGCAGCCAGGCAAGTCTGGAGCAGAAAGACAATGGTTTTAACACTGAGCAAATCAAGCCATCATATTATAGTGATGACCATACGAAATCCACATCGTGAGGTGATGTGGATTTTTGATCACTTGAAATCTCACCTGAAGATAGGATGCACTCCTCACTCAGGCTACTGCAGGGTGATTTTCCAGCCCGCTGGCAGACTAAGCACTTTCCTCTGACTGCCTGGGAAAGAAGATGCAAAGTTAATGTTATTAACATAAGGAAACTGGTAAATGAGAAGAGCAAGCATACTGTCAGCTGGAAACAGGTTTGGGGCATATCAAGTACCAAGCAGATGAAGTCAGCGATTAACTGAAATCAAAGATAGGGATTTAAATCAAAGCTATGCTAGCTTTATGCATATATTGTAGAACGACTTTGTGTATCTCACTTCAGACTTCATTATGTTTATTGCCTTCAAATCCGTGGGCACAGGTACTGAACAGATTCAATGGATCGCCCAACAGCCCATTGATGTATACTAGGAAAGTCATGTAGTAAAAATATGGTTAGATCAATTTAACATGATTTTTGACAGCAGAATCATCACTGTCTGTAAAGATGATGCATCTGCTATCGCTGATTGATCCATCAAGGTATTTAACGCATTAGTACATTATTAATTACGGTATTTTCCTACAAGCCCTCCAACCTACATATGTGTGGGTATGTATAGGGATGTCGTGTGTACACACCGCGCCTCTGGGTGTGCATAAAAGCCCTCACTGAGTGCTCTGCCAAACCCAAGCTGCCACTGCCAAAACCCCACACCACGCACTAGCTGGGGTGGCTGCACAGCAAGGGCTGAGCTCCCCTGCTGCGCCCAGCGCTCACCAGTGAGTTGTCTCCTCTGCTGCTGCAGCCGCTCAAAAAATACAGATTTAAAATGCGTTCTCTACTTTAGTCAAGCTGTTGACGCAAAACAACATTCAAAATATCCTTTTGTTTTTGCTCTTGGTAAAATCCGAGTTTAAAAACTTAATCATCTCCCGTTTATTTATTTGTTTACTTGTTTATTTATTTACTTCGCTTCCTTCTCGCTTCCCTCCAGCCTTTTGGGTTTCTGTGCAAAAACAGATAAGTTAATCTGAACAAAAACATGGTAAGACTTGAAAAAGCCCTCCCCGTCAAACGGCAGGGAATGGCATTTACTTTTTTCTCCCTACCCCGTATTTCTGTGCCGTCCCTGCCACCTCGGCCGCCTTCCCCGATGGGGCCGCGGCGGGACCGGGCCCGGGACCGGGACCACGCTCAGCACCCCCGGGGCAGAGCCGTCGGTGCGAGGCGCTCCTGTCCCCTCCCGGGCCGAGCCGGGCCCCCAGCAGAGGGCCCCCAAGCGCAAGCCGAGGCGCCGAGACCCCCAGCGGGTGTGGGGCCGGGCTGCGGGGCCGGGGGGGCCGCTGCGGCTCCGTGTGCCGGGGGCTGGAGGCGCGGCCCCCCCGGGCGCTGCGTGCGGCGCTGCTCGTGCACGGAGCCAGGCTGTGCTCCACGGAGCTGTTACAGAGCTGTCACACAGACCGTGTTTCGTTTTAGTATTATTATTATTTTTTTTTCCATGACACAGATATTTATTTCTATTTTCATTTAAGAACAACAGATAACTTCATAGCATTGGATGTCATGTGTTAAATATTTATAGCCCACCGTGAAAAAAAAAAAAAAAAAGAAATGAAGTGATTGTTTCTCTCAGGAAATTAGGATGCCAGCTGCAAACCTGAAACGCTTTGGATTTTGCAGGTAAATAAAACACTCTCTTCCAGGGCTGCTCCTGGAAATGCTGTGTCGCAGCTGGCTGTTGTTTTTAAAGCTGAAAGCACTCAACTTCCCAAGCCTTTGGTGCAGGTAAAAAGAGGGAGGGGTTATTTTAAACATTGTGCCATAGACTTCACAGAAAGAGCCCCAACGGCCACTACAGTGAGAGAGAAATGCAGAACAGTAAAGAAGGAACGGTTGGTGCTGATCAAAAGGCTAGGCTAAAAACAATTGCGACAAAAAGGAGCTGCGAGGATCTGCTTTGTACAAGTTCTGGTGGTGTATTGCCGGCTCAGAGCAGCAGGCACAGCTGGGGGTCCACAAGCCCCCCAGCCCCCAGGCACAGCAGGGACCATGGGTGGGACCAGCCAGCAGCCACTGGCTGCTTCCTTCTGACACAGGCCTTCAATTATGCGTTGTCGAACTGCACCAAGATCATGTCAGGAACCAGACTGAATTTCCTTCGTGGCAGGATGGAGCTGGAGTGCTCATTCAGCCCCTTCGGTGCTCACAGGAGCCATCCTGAGCGCTGGCACAGCGGCATTCACAAACCCTGGAGGCTCACATCTGCTCCTGTAAATGCCTCTCAGAGCTGACCCTTAGCCCCAGGTTGTGTTTCTGATCCAGATTTGCCCAGAACCCAGCAAAACAGGGACCTGACTTCTGCCTGCTGTTTCTGAAAGATAATCAGCAGTAGCACTTTGATCTCAGTAAAGTGCTTTAAAGAGGAAACACCAGAGTAGGTGTGAAAAATGGAAGCTTTGAAGGGGGCCACCTGAAAAAGTTCACTTTTAAATGTAAGCCCAAACCTGCTCTCCTGGGGTTAAGGTGATGTTTTGGTCATGCTGTAGAAGTGGTCTTCAGCCAGTGACCTTGCTGCCCGTGGGTGTCAGATTGTCTTGTTCTCTGGCATAAAAATGCCAAAGTCAAAATAAAGCTGCAACATCTTGGAGGCACAGTAAGATAAACTGCTGTTGATCTACGTGACAAAAAAGTACTCTGGTTTTCTGTTGTTGCTGCCTTTTCCTGACACGTGGGAAGCAGCAGGACTTCGGTTTGCCTTTGGCTGCTGTAACTGTAGGACACCATCCAGCTGACGTGTTCTGCTCCGGCTTGTATTTGTATGAATTTGGTGCATCGAAGACCTGGGCTGCTGGCCGCGTTCTCTGGGACCCACCACCACCCTCTGATCCTTTCTGCTGAGGTCTTGCCATGCTTGAAAAATGGCTTCTTTTCTCTTGGTGAGTCTAAACAACTACTTTATATTGCTGATAGCTAAAAATCATGAAGATTTACAGCCTTTGCTGTGTGTACTGCTTGCTGGGCCCTCTTCCCCCAGAGCTCGACTTCATTCATGAACTCACAGAATGGCTGGGGTTGGAAGGGACCGTGAAGATCATGGCCATGGGCAGGGACACCATCCACTAGATCAGGTTGCCCAGGGCCTCATCTAACCTGGTTGTGAACACCTCCAGGGATGGGGCAGCCACAGCCTCTCTGGGCAACCTGTGCCAGTGCCTCACCACTCTCTGAGGGAGAGTTTTCTCCTAACATCCAATCTAAATCTCTTTTGGTTTAAAACCATTCCCTCTTGTCCTGTCATCATCTGATTGAGCAGAGTCACTCCCCATCTTTTTGTCCCTCCCCCTGAGGGTCACCACTCATCACCAGCCTCCACCTGGACACAGAGCCATTGAGCACTGCTCCCTGGGTGCAACCTTCAAGCCAATTCCTTATCCACTGAATGGTTCACCCTTTGAATTCACCTCTCTCCAATTGGGAGATCAGGATGTCGTGTGGGACCACGTCAAAGGCCTTACAGGAGTCCAGGTAGATGACATTTGTTGGTCTTCCCTTGTCAACTGATGCAGTCACCCCATCACAGAAGGTCACCAGGTTGCTCAGGCAGGATTTGCCCTTGGTGAAGCTGTGCTGGGTGTCTCAGATCACCTCCTTGTCCTGCATGTGCCTTCCAGAAGGATCTGCTCCATGACCCTCCCAGGCACAGAGGTGAGGCTCACTGGTCTGTAGCTCCTGGGTCCTCCTTTCCACACTTTTTAAAGGTGGGAGCGATGTTTCCCTTTCTCCAGTCACAGGACTTCCCCTGACTGCCAGGACTCTTCAGATAGGGTGGAGGGAGGCTTGCCAACTCAGCCAGCCAGTCCTGCCTGCAGCTGGTTTCGCTCAGCAGCACGACATTGCCGCAGGACATGCCCCGAGCAGCTCCGCACCGGCCTCCCTCGTGTGAGCAGGGTCTCAGTGGCAGGACCAGCCAAAGCCCGTGGTAACCTCTGTGTGCGGATCCTCAGGGTATGTGTTCAACGTATCAGTATTTCCTATTTTTGAAGAAATTGTAAGTCAGCGGTCAGAAAGTGCTCCCCAGTTTAATTTAAAGATTACCCGTGATGACTATAATTTGAAGCTTCCCAACTAACTCAGAAGTTAAGTAATGCTGACAGCTCTCCGGCTGATAAGCTCGTATTACCCTTTGTTTGATATGTCTGTACTTGAGCTAAGGATATACTCTTTTTAACACAATCTGAGACCTTGAGGATCATTTCTGAGCAGCTCATGACCTTTTCTTGTTTGCAGTGCTCGACAGAGCCCCACATCTGCCGCGGCCTGGCAGAGGTAAGCTCCGAGCACCTGCCTTGCTTAATAGCACTTTAAATGACTTTGCCTTTCTTTAAAGGTTACTCAGCTAATATAGCTGAGCAGCAAGGTAAAGGCCAGTGCTAAAACGTCTGTAACTGTAGCAAAACCTGCACTGCTGCATTGCAAAGCACTGCCAGCTGTGGGCATGGGATTTATGCCTGCTGTGAGGGAAATGGAAAGAGGAGCATTGCCTGCTCCAAAGGAGGAGAGGTCAGCTGCATGCGTGAGTTGTCACTAATTAACAGATGCCTTCCCCTCCGGCGATGTTTGAGATTAGCAGGTTCAGTGGAAAAGAAGCTGTAGCTGGGGTCATTATAAAAGAAGGCAGCAGAGCTGGGCAGTGTGAGGGATAATTGTCCTGGCATTTTAAAGATTACCTTGATAGCACCCAGGTTGTTACGCGTGTTTGCAGACCAGGGCTGTGTTTTCATTCTACCTCTCAGCCTTTTTGCAACCACAAACTGGTTTGCTGGTGGGGTCCCTGCTGGTGCCCATTCATCAGGTCCTTGAGCATTGAAATGGCATTGGCTATCCGTTAAATTATTTACAAGGGACAAGAAAGGAAGGTTTCCGGCCTTCACACCTGTGATACCAGATGGAGCTGTTTTTTTTTTTTTCCCTTTCTTAAATCTGCTCTCCCAGAGGCCTGGCCAGCATCGCTCCCTGGCTTGGCTCTGGCCTGCAGCAGGTCCCTTATGGGGCTGGCCCTGCTCTGACATGGGGCTCTGTGGGCTCTGCTCACTGAGGCCACCCCTGTAAGACCCTGCTACCAAGGCCTTGCCATGTAAACCCAGTACAAAGCAAGAGGCTAAAACCCGTGTGGGGACTCAGGGTGCTTGTAGGGATCCCACAGCCCAGAGGGATCACCAGATCACCAGCAAGGGTGGTGGCAGATCCTTTTTGCATCGTGATCGTGTCCCGGTGCTTTGGGTCACTGGGAGTGAGAGGAGCCCCTGCATGACTGCTGGGTCCTTTGGTGGCCGTGGGATGGAGCAGCTGGCCCAGCTGTGCTCGTCGGTGTTTTGGGATGTGCCCGGCTCAGGGGCAGGCTGCTCCGGTGAGTGCCCACACGCAGCAGCGTGCAGTGCAGTGCTAGGCCTTTTGAATAAACAACCAACCTACTTCTGCTTGGTATCTGCTCAGCAACTCGTTCTGAAGGCAGGGACGTTCCAGTAACAGCTTCTGGGGCTGCCTGGAGAGCTGTCAGGGGGGCTGCCTGGTGTCAGCAGCGAGCGTTGCTGCTGTGGTGTTGGGGGGTCTCCCGGCCGAGCCTCTCCTGGCAGCTTTACGTTGCTTCCTTGGGACTTTCTGATAAGCCTGCAAATCAGCTTCGCTGTGCAGAGGGGAGGAAAGGTCCTGCCCAGAGCCTTGAAAGGACCCAGAAGCTCAGTTTTTCAATGTTTCAGCCAACAGCACGGTCTTTAGAGGCTGCCCTGATAATCATAATTTTATTTACACAGCAAAGGCAAGTGAGCTTGCAAACGCTTTCTTTGGGCTTTCCTGAGTTTCCTTCTGGTATGTTTTTTCTCCCTTCCCTGTTATGTACCATTCACCTTTCTATTATTTTCAGCAGAATCGGTTAAAATCTTTGCTCACTGTGGATTCAACATCTGCTCCTGGGTTATTCCTGAGCTGTTCTGTATTTCTTCAAACACATTTGGCTGTCTCGTGTTGGAGAGGATGTTAAAGAACTTGTGGACTGTGTTCCTAGACAAGAATAATCTTATTTCTACAAGAGTCTCATTTCCAGTCTCTCATATTACATTTCTGATACTCTCAGTTGTAATATCAGCTTTTGGTTTTAACACTTAAATACTCTATGGATAGAATCCATTACACTTGAAGGCAAAAGTCAGATTTTCGACATGAGCTAATGGTCTGGGCAAGCGATTTAGCTACTGAGTATCTTAAAAGCTGTAAAGTTGGGCTAATCATTGCTGGTTACCCATGGAGTGGACAATACAGAGTGGTACTATATTCTCTCTGTCATAGGCCAGTAACTCCCTCCCACCCCCTTTTTTCCTTTTTTTTTTTTTCCTTTTTTTTTTTTTTTCTTTGTTTTCCATAGGAAACTAATCAACAGTAACAATTTGGAAGTTCTTGGATGAGAAAGTGATCATGGGTATTTTCATCAAATGTTAATATTTTTTTTAGTATCAGTGAAATCGAAATCACTTTTAAAAAGCCAGCAAGAACACTTTGGAGTCATGGGGAATATTCAGTTTAGTTTACTAGAATTACTAGATGAAAGGACAGTGGGAAATGATAGCCAGCCAGACTGGTCTGAGGAAAACTTGAATGAAATAAGTAAAGCCATTGTGAAAACCAATTTACCCTAACAGTCTGTAACTACATAGACTTTTTAAGCATTATTTCTAGACTCAAAGCTGTATGTGATTAATGGATCAAATAGCATAAGCTAGACCTGAAACATCTATTTGTAAATATTATATGTTAAATGCTGCTGCGCATCTTCACACTGCCTGTTAATAAAAGTCACAGGAGAGGAAGAGCTCTGGAGAACTGTCTTATCTGTACGAATAACACCTTGTGTTTTAGAAAGAGCATAATGTCTTTTGGAGGCCTCTGCTGCAGTAGTAGATGACCACAGAGGATTCTGGTTTCAAAGGCAGCACAGATGAGTCTCCTGTCAAATCTCGGCTCTGTACCACTAATAGTTAGTGCTGGACAAACCAACCAGTGGTGTATCCGCTGCGGTGTTGTACAATCCTTCTGAGCTCCAGCAGGGAGGATTAGAAAACAAACAAATAAACAAAAGCAACCGTGGCACAAGGTCCAAAATCCTGGGTAAGGAATAGGCTGGTCTGCACACAGCAAGCACTGTGCTGCAGCGCCACTTTGTCCTGCTAATGCTGTAAAATGGGATTCAGCTGAAACTTGGATGATGGTGAGCTCTGCTCTGGCTTCCTGCACACAGACAGATGTTGTACTTCATTCAAGTGTGCCTGGAATGTAATTCCACTGCCTTGCCATTCATCTGTTGTACCTTCTTACATTTCTGCTAGTGATAGTTCCTTTACGGAATTGTAGAAAAGTAAAAAGAATCCGGCAAAAGTCTTGCCCCAAACCTTAACTTGGATGACATCCATTCTGTAAAATGAACATTTACTTAGTCTTGGGGAAGCTTTACATTGTTTTGTGCTTTTTGCTCTCAGAAGCACAGCTGAATTTCCTAGTAAACTGGTTTGTCATCTGCTCCTGGTTTTGGCTGCAGAAGGTAAACAACTGCTCCTGCAGTGCTCCTGGGGTGAGAAAATCAGGACGTGTTGGGAGCCTCTCAGGAAAGTTCGTTTTCCCACTTTTCCCATTGCAGCTTATTTCAAGGGACGTGGGAGCTCAGCCTTGCTCTACCAGCCGTGCTGCAGACCCGCTGCCCGTGCCTCCAGCACCACGCTGCTGGCTGGCAGGGAGCAGCACATGGAGCATGGCTGTGCTCGGGTGGCTGCGTCCTGCCTCTGCTGCCCGCTAGCTGCCAGCCCCCCGGGGCTGTGTGCAGCTGCTGGGTAACTCACAGCCACTTCAGTGGTCTTCACTCGATCCTAAATGTTCCTCCTTTCCATTTCTGAGCCCAGGACTGGCGCACACATCAGCCCAGCAGAGTGGGAGCAGCACTGATCTGAGAAAAATAAAGAATATCTCGTAGTCGGGGCTTAGAGAGGGGGAAAAAAGCAAACGTGCGAGGCTTCCCGGAGCTATACAATCTCCTGAAAATAAATGAACAGATTGCCATGAATGAATAAACTGTTTAAGACACTAATTCACATTCAGGGGGCCGTAGAGCTGAGGGTGCCGGTGAAGATGACAGAAATGTTTCCCTCTGATTGTTCCTGCACCGTGCCATTTCGTTTCTGAAGGCAGCAAACAGAAGGTAGCCGTGCTCTGCAAACAAACTGCTCGGCGCAGATGGCATGCAGCGCGTCTGCCGGCAGCGGGCTCGTGACGAGGCTGCTGCCCGGGGAAACTGCCTGCGAGCGGGCCTGCCTAGCTGTCCCCCCATGGGAAGGAAAAAAATAGGGGAAACTCGGCCAGCAGCAATCAAAGGGCAGCAAACCCACAGCCCTGAGGTGCATGCCATGGCACCACGCCTGTCACGGCGGTGGTGATGGGTGGGCTCGGTGCCCCTTGGTGCCCAGGGCCATGCTGGGCCGCAGGGACACCTTGGTCCCCCCAAAGCCTGTTCCCAGTTGGAAAACCAGACTTTCAGAGTCCGCAGACTCTGAAACCCAGTTTCAAGCAGCCCCGTGTTTGATCTGATGCAGCTATGGAAACAGGGCTGGTAGGAAGGGGTTTGTGGCTTTTCAGATAAGCCATCGCTGTTAGCACTCCCAAAGGGTGTTTTGGTGTTTGAGATGTCAGAATGGACTGAAGGTAAAAGTCTGTGTGAAAGCAGTGACTTGTTACAGAAACCCATGAGTTAAGCTGCATTCAGCTGAGCAAATTATGGATGTGCAATCCAGGCTGCACCTCCCAGGCACGTGGGTTGCCATTGCTTTTAGCTTGCACACACAGCCAGGCTCCTTCAGTAGAGCAGCACTCTTACATCCAGAAAAGAAATTACAGATCTTACAATCTAATAATGGCTAAAGCCAAATTTTGCTACGATTTATGCCTTTGCAACAGCCAACACTTCAGTGTGTTTGGGGATGACCAAGGGGAGCAGAGCTGCCCCCAGGGCAGTTTAGCAGAGAAAGCTGATCGCACGTCAACTTAAAAATCGGTGTTTAGTGGCTCACTAACGCGGTGCAGCTGACACTGAGGGGGTTCAGGTGGTGACACAGCAGGTGCTCTCCTCTTTGTCTTTATAAGGCCAGCCTACAGCTCAGCTGTAAAGCTGAGGCTGAGTTTTGGGTTGCCCTGTCCTGTATGGAGCAAAGGTGAAGTAGCTGGATTTGGGGGGAGGTATGGGAATGAGCGTGGTGATGCTCAGGTGCCTGCTGTGCACCATCCTGGTGTGACCGCAGCCTGAGGTTGGGCCAAATTTGCCAAACTGTTAAACTGGGCTTTATAACACAAGCTCAAGCTTAGCACTGCTGCCTTGCTGAGGTTACAGCTGAAGCAGTGGCACCAGTTACTGCCTCTGGGGATGAATAATGTGTGGCTGATGGCCTGTAGCCTTTTGGGCTGCCTTGTCCTTGTTGTGATTCCCTCAGCCCCATGTTGCTGCTTAAGAAAACTGTCTTATAATACAGCTAGTTGGGTTCTGTTGTTTTTCCTCCTCCTTTGGATTGGTTTGTGTTTTTAATGCACAAAACATAGACTAATTATTCCTGGGGCTTTTGCTGTGTTCCTTGGCTGCCTGAATGCTGGGCTTTCAGTACCTGCAGGTATGGTCCAGAGGGGGAACTGTGCAGCCCTGCGTTAGTTCCTAGGGATTCAGCACTGCAAGCTAATGCTTTGTCCTGGTGCAGGCATGAGGCACGCTGCAGCTTGTGTCAGCCCTGCAGGCACAGAAGCACACCCACAGCGTGTAGAGGTGTGGGTTGCAGTTGGACACAAAGGCTGATGGGGGAGGAATCCAGTCCCAGAGCAACTCTGAAGTGCCTTTGTGAGTTTGGCACAAGTAGTTTCTTCTCTCTTGGCTGCACAGCTGAGTTGCTCTACGTTTGACTTGGTGGAAACCATTTCTACTCAGCTGAAATGCCAGTGCAGCTAAGGGGTGTTAGGGGCTGTGAAAACTGAGCAAGGACTGGGAGCTGCTGCAATGTATGGTTCCTCCTGCCACAACCAAAATATGTGACACCCTGCTCTGAGTGAGCTGTGTGGGGATGGAGCTGCCTGGTGGGTGGGCATCCTGCTGGGGGGGAAGGAACAGGTCAGAAGCAATGTGCCCTGTAAATGGGGACAGACCACTGTGTGGCCACCCATCACTCCCATAGGGGAAAATAAAAGGAAAATCCAGTGGAAAACTGTTGCTTAAGAGGTTTCCTCTTTGCCTAGGGGAATGCTGACAACACGTGTACAAAGCCTTCCTCTGCCCTCAGACTTCTGGCTTCTTTGGTCAGGCTCATGTCTGTGTTCTTAAACATCACCTGCAGGCTTTGTCCTGAGACCTCAGCATTTCATTTCTTTTTCACGAGCTCAGTGCTGTGGGGATTCTTTTTTTTTCTTAAAACACTAAGTTTGCCATAGTATGTTGTGTTCAATACTGAGTTAAGACCAGTGACCGCTTGAATACAGGTGGTTAAGAAACAACATGAGAAATACCTTGAGTAAGGTAGCCCTTCCTTGGGCTTTATTTTCAGCTGTTGATGGTGTGGGGATTTCTTGACTCTTGGATTTAACAGTCACCAGTAGAACAATCATCCCCAAATCTCCCTGAATCACTTTTGAGTCTAGCAATATCTTGGTGTTATCTGATGCTAGGAAGTTGCACAGATTTTATTATATGTTAGCTGAAAATGTGTTTGACTTGTGTTAAACTTCTTTGAAGATCCTTCTGTTATTTAATCTCCTTGAGAGCTGAAGACTGTGCATGTAACTGGAATATAGAGGTCACTGAAGCATTGGAGAGCAAAGGAAAACGTGGTCCTGAAGGAGATGGTGGGTGGAAGCCTTTCCTTTTTTCTTAATTCAAGTGCATGTGAAGCTTTCCAGCTTGACTCTGGAGGATATCCAAGAAGTGGAGTAGCTATTTTTGTTAAACTGTTTTCCTGAACAGCTGCCTACTCGTGAGAGTCCCTCTGCATTTATTTTCTATCTCAATATTCCTTTGGTAATAGAACATAGTCATTTAGACTTGAATAAAAAAAGGAATTAAAAGCCTAGAGTATACACAGGTATGGGTTTTCTCAGTACTTTTCTGTTGTTGCTGAGGGTAGTTGAATTTAACTCCTAATTACATAGAAGAATTTTGCAGACTAGGCAATGTTGATGCTTAAAATAAATTCCTAAATGGCAATTCTTAAACAGGGCTGTACAACTATTTTGGAAACAGAAAATTTTCATTGTCTGTGCTGGTTTTATTATCAGAGTAGCTTTACCTGAATTTCAGCATGCTGTTTGGTGTCTGAGTTGTTAGCATTTCTACGTACCTGATTATCACACCGAGTTTTGTGCTTGCGCACAGTAGTTAGAATATTAAATGTCTCTTTCTTGTCTTTATGTAATATCTGACGATCTGTTAATTATAGCAAGATCAAGACACGTAATAAATTAATAAAATTCAGGGCTTACCTAGCACTTACAAGCACAGTCTGATTCTTGTTATCAAAGATGCAATTATTTTAAGTTTACCTATTTGAAACTTTCCAGACTTCAACAAGCAGGCAGTTAAAGACTGATCTGACCATAACCTTGTCTCTTCCCACAAACTTTGATAAGACAAGCATGTTTTACAGTCTATAGCTTTGTGCACTATTCATTATCCTAATCCAAGGAGAGGGCTTGGAGTAGCATGTATCCAGAGGGTTCTCTGAAAGGCTATTTTTACTCTTTACAAAGAGCTTATTTCAGAGCTAATGTTCCTGATAGACTACAGGACAGAGTTCCAGCTGCTGAGCAGACCAGAGGCACAGATTTGAGAGAAGCTGTTTTATTGCTCCTTGAAATGACACCTTCAGCCTACCAGGAAGGGGCTTCAGAACTTGGGGATTCAGGTGTAGGGTCGAAAGTGGTCCATAACTATGCAAGATAGTAGTCTTGAGAAACATTTAAATAAGGTAATTCTCTGTGGAAAGCTAACAGTAACAGATGAAAACGTTGATGAAGAATCTACAAAACAAGGCACCATTGCATCCTTGCAGGTGATTAATCTTGTCTATTGCCACAAAATATTGGTCTGTAGTCTTAAAATAAAAGCTGGTTACCTTAGCTTTCCCGTGAAGCAGTGGGAGGTGGTCTCCCACAGCTCCTTCTCCTACTGAGCATATCCCAGAAGGATTAGGCTTGTCTAACAGCAGCCTGTTGATGCTGACACAGGCTGTGCTTGTGATCTTCCTGGACTCCTGCTGGAAGCATTGCCTGACAGTTTTCTCTTCCCCCTTTTCAGTACAGTTGAACTTCTTCCTACTTTTTTGTCCCATTATTTGAATTTATCCATCTTCTCCAAAATACCTAAGCAGTCTAATCCCATTCTCTTGAATAACAACCTTGATGCCATCAACAAAATAGTGTGATCTGTCTTTTGCACCCGTGGTATCAATGTGGAGTAGACCTGAATCTAGCCCCTGCACCACCACGCTTGTTGGAGCCTTCCATGCTCCTGTTACCTGACCTCAAAGCAGAAAGATCTCATCAGTTTTAACCCAGCATATAGTTCAAGTCCATGTGGCTATTCAGGAGGCAGTCACACAACCCAGTCTTGATCATTGCTAAAAGCAAGATATGTGGTATTTAGTTTCCTTCTGAGTAGTTCTATCATGGATAGTCAGTCATTTGGCATGACGTGCTCTTGACAAATCTATTTTTGGTTATTACTCATCACTTTATTTCCTGATACTTGAAAACCTGTTTGGATTTTTCTTTCCTATGTCTGTTTTTGAAGCATGGGTGATTATTCTGTTATTATACAAACCTTATTCTTTCTTTCCTTAAGATATGCATGTGTATTGAATGGGACATTTTACACAAATGGACATATTTCAGGTTGTAACTATTAGTTTTGGAAGGTGTCCATTAAATGTATCTGTTGGCCAAATTATTCTGCCATTTAACAAAGTTAAACCCTTGTGGCAAGGGTTTAACAGTGTAAACCCTTGCACTGTATTCCTGAACCAGGAAATCAGCATGTGCACAGTTAGACATTTTGTCCTGTTTCTTTATTTTATGGCCCCATGAAGATGAGACATGCAAAGTGTAACTGAAGGCAGAACACAGCCCACAGTTTATGATACAACGATGAAATCTCACCATATAAATGGCCTGTCAAGTTATCTACGTGATCAGCTATTCAAATATGGGTGAGGTGTGTTTCCACTCCCATTCTCAGATAGCTAAGTGCTGAGCTTAAGCAGATCACTTTGTCATGTCATTTGGAACTGCACATTATTTTCTCACTTTTTCCTGAGTAATTTCTTATAAGTTTCCTGCTTATCTTTGAATAGAATAGCAGCTACTTTGGTCATCCATCAAAGCAGCAGAGCCCAATGACAAAGTTTTACAGTAATACTGGCTGATTCCTGGGCAGAATAGACATCAGCACGCCACAAAGATAGAGTTGTCGTCACAGATCAAAAACCTTGGGAAAAGTAAGTGATCCTTTCTCCTGCTGTCAAAGCCAGAATTAAGAAGACAGCAGGAGAGATGTAACAGTATAAGTAGCATACAAATACATCAGCTTAACACACAGCATATTAAAAGCCTTAAAATTCAGGAGGATGATTTGCTCCCCACCCCTGCCCCTCCAACACCTGTAAAACTAGGGCTCTCTTTGTGTGGCTCTTTGATGTGGAAAAACTTTCTTAAGAATTTGAAATTTTACCAACTCTAACTTGAGGCTAAAGTGGGGAAGAAATTACTGAGAGTATCTGTCAATATTTTAAAATAAAGTTTTTTGTATTGAGAAAGTCTAGAAGATTTTTTCCATTAGTGAATGGTTTCCAGCTCCTGATTTTCCATTTTACTGAAAAGCCAATGTGTAACTTGGTGGATATCAGCTTGCTCAGAGATGAGTGCATCTATGTGTAAAGTGAAATCTGTGCCCAGGGATATGTGACAGTGAGCTCTCTGGCATTGCTTATGGCACTGCTCTGGATTAACAGGAGTAATATCAGCAGTTGCCACCTGAATAGCATCTTTTTGCAAAACTTCTGAAGTTCTGGATTACTCTCAGTTAAGACCAAACAATGGCATCCCACTGTTTCATGATGCAGATATCGTGTAGCAGTAAAACAAGCAGAGCAGACAGCGTGTGTCACCCTAGGCAGAAGCAGGCGGTGCCTGGTGCCCAGGCTCCTTGTCTGCTCTCCTCCCGTGCTGCACCCAGTGCTCCCATGCTGAGGGATGTGATTTCTGATGGGTATGGCTGCCTGCTGCTGTCAGAAGTGCATCAGGTCAGACATATCCTGACAAGACAGGTTATTATCAGAAACCAGCCACTTCATCAGCAATGATGTGTTAGCAGAAATCTGTCAGTTCTGAGGAATTTAAAGCAGAGAAGGCAAGATCATGCCAGGGCTTTGGGAGGGAAGGAGCAGTAAGGTCAGTGCATTGAGTCTATGTTGTTACAAGCAACCCGAGTCTATCCCTACAACTCAGTTCCATGCCTGGCCTAAAAATAATTTGGCTGTTTGTCCTCAGTATCCCTGCCTAGGCTTGTATCCCAAATGCTCACTGTCTTTAAGTTTTCAGTCTTTGTATTCAGGGCCACCTGCACTCATGTTAGCTTGCTTTTTCAACCTAAATACACTTTTTCTCTCTCTAATGATACCAGTGATATTTGTACATACCCATCAAACGTGCTCCTGGCCTTCATTTTGATTTTTTCTGACTGTCCTCTTGTATGAGCAACTATCCATTCACCGCCCACTGTGTCTGTGTTTTCTGCCACTGCTTCATTTTGAATTCACCTTTCTGCACAGATCCTGCTAGGCCTCTCTGTACATGTGATGATAAACTATACTTTTATGAACCTAAATGCAAAGTAACACCTTGTTTTCAGAGGAGATTAGGCTTAAATATGGGGTTGACAAATAGGATAAATATTTGGAGAAAAACATTGAAAAAAAACTCTGGATAATGTGAAACTGCATTTTGGCTAGAGCAACCAACTTCTCAAGTAGGGGATGAGGCAAATGTAAAGCACTGACTATATGGAATAAAGTCCTCTCCCTGTATTCGGTTGTGACTTCAGGTATCTTGCAGGCCATACCAAGTCCCAGTGAGGATCAGGTCCCCTTGCGCTCAGTGATAGGCCAGGTTGTAAGACAGCTATCTGACAAGTGCGAAGTCACAAGGGTGGGGGAATATAGTCTGATTTATTAAAGTGATCATGCTTCGGGGATTGTGCATTGTCTGGAAGAAGGACACTTTTTCAAGCGAGAGTTCTGCTTTGTAGGAAGCTTCACAGACTCCCAGTCACTTTGAGAATGATTTCTCTAGCCGTAGGAAAATGCCAGCTGGCATTGCCAACATCCAAAACATCTGGTGTACGTGTAAGGGACTACTTTAGGGTTTCTTATACCCAAAGAAGTTGAGGGTAAAAAGAAGAAATTTGCTATCCCATGGGAAACAAACTATTATATGAGGGTGCTTTGCAGTGACAGTGGGATGAAACTCCCGGGGGGATCCAGTGAAGCCAAATGTGTCTCATAATCAATCCACAGCCTATAAAGAATATCAGATTTTTTTTTCCCCAACCTTCCCTCCAAGTTTTTGTGGTTCACAGGAAACTTTTGCAGGTCATTCCAGACAGCTTGTGTAGGATGCCTCTGGAGATTTTTAAAGTAGTTTTCTTCCATCTCTTTGTCTCTTGAAAACAGACTTTTTCTAGCAGAAATTGTCAATGGTTGCACTTGTCCCTTTCTTTCTCTATCTGCAGCTGGTATGCTAGGCAGTTGTGCCCAGTGTAATGATACGTGTATTTGGCAGATTTAAATGATTTGGGCAACAACTTTTCAAAGCAACATACCTCTTTTATCTCTTTTATCTCTTTAATAAATAGAGCATTCCAGATTCAAGATACTATTCAAAATTTACTTGCAGCATGAGTTACAATGAAACTATTTAAATCCTTCCCGAACTACTTAACAAGGATTTTCATGGTGTATAACCTGTTTTTTTTTTTTTTTTTTTTCTCTCCAAGTGAATGAAACTCAAATGTTAGGTAGTATGCACTATTTTTACTTACTGAAAGAAATTGAATAAGAGAAGCAGTTTTCTTCCAGGCCTCTGCATCCTTTCTCGCACCTCATAAGAGAAAAGAGCAGAGAAGGGAAATTGAGCAAGAAAAATGCTTGGAGCCCATGGGCTTTGGGTAATATGTGCCTCTTAGAACACCCTGTTTCCAGATGCAATTATAATGGAAAAAATTAGCTTTTCCAGAGACCAATTTTACATGAAACAAAACTTTGATCTATGATTTCCATTGCTTGTTCATGGGGAGAAAAAAAAATATTGCACAGGGAGTCTAGGGAAAAAGGTGGAAAAATCAATATTGGTAGCATAAAGCAGAAATATATTTAACACTGATCTGTGGCACAATCTTCTCAGTATTAAGCTGTGCAAAAGGCACTTACTTGGATACAAAGTGGGACTGAGGGAGCTGGTGATGAGGAGTGATAATCTACTTAAACTGTTGATAACCCAGAAATCTGCATTACATGTTGATCAGAATTTCCCATCAGCAAGGTCTAGGGAAAATGAGGTAACTTTTAAAATGGAAAAAATAAAATTCTCTTGGGAAAAGGGGAAAATATTTCTATTATTTTGAAGTGTGGGTTCTGTGCTCAATAATATGAAATATTTGGCATGGTCAAAGAGATGCAAATCCCATACTGGGCATGGGACCACAGCTAAGCCGGTAAAGGGCTCGATACTGATGTCAAGAGCTGTATGTTTCACCTAAGGAAACTCAAAAACTCCAATGACTGTGCTACAGTGGTTTGTAGGGGTACTCTGAGAATTTGTGTCCTCCCTATAATTCAATATGTGTCCAAAAAAAAACAAAAATTTTCCGGATCTCTACCTGTTCAGCAGGCAGGTGATCCATGGCACCGGTGCAGTCCATGTGGCCTGTAGACCTGAGACTTTACAGCACCCTCAGGTGGATAAAGTTTGCTGGCAGAAACCGGTTGGTCTGAGCCTGAGATGCTGAGCAAAGGGCAAAATCAGAACAGCTGATGGGAAGGGACACAGGAACAGGGTCATCAGACACAGAGGAAGGAGTTGGTCTGAGTGAACATGGCTTGCGGAGAGGAGGAAGAACTGGGGAATATGTAACTTAGCCAGAGCTTGTCTGGTGAGCTTGGGTGGTCTGGGCTGTATGAGAGGGTAGAGTTTTTTTTCTTGAATGTTTCTCTATTTTGGTTCACACCACTCCACTACTTTTAAAGTAAAGATGGATTGGCACCATTTTTTTTTTTTTTCTCTTTAAACAGTACAAGTAATACAGACAGAAACCAGAATTCTGGCAAATTAGAAACTTTTTTTTTCCTATATTTGTTGTCTATACCTACCCCTGCTCATCCGCTTCCTACCCTGCTCCCAGCACAGTGGTATTTGGGAGGATGTATGTGGTCCAGAGCAGGGCTACGAAGCTGGTGAGGGGCCTGGGACATAAGTCCTGTGAGGAGCGGCTGAGGGACCTGGGGGGGTTTGGGCTGGAGAAGAGGAGGCTCAGGGCAGACCTCATTGCTCTCTGCAACTGCCTGAAAGGAAGGGGTGGGGAGCTGGGGGTCAGCCTCTGCTCACAAGTAACCAGTGACAGGACCAGAGGGAATGGCTTCAAGTTGTGCCAGGGGAGGTTCAGGTTGGAAACGAGGAGACATTTCCGCTCAGAAAGAGCAGTCAGGCATTGGGACGGGTTGCCCAGGGAGGTGGTGGAGTCCCCGTCCCTGGGGGTGTTCAAGGAGAGGTTGGACGTGGTGCTTGGGGACATGGTTTAGTGGTGACATTGGTGGCGGGGGGGGTGGTTGGACCAGATGATCCTGGAGGGCTTTTCCAACCAATTCTATGATTCTGTGAAGCTGACCTAAGGCAGATCTACTGTTCTGTATTTCCAATTCTCTTCTTTACTCTTGTTTTCATTTTCTGTGCTTTCTTTTTTGCCATTCTTTTTGGAATGATGTGCCTATTTTGTTGTTATCTTATTCAAATCAATAACTATTAACTTTTTTTTGTTAATGGAAATGTATTGTTGGTGATGCATCTATTAATTCAGATGTTTGCATCTGGGAAAATGTTGGTTTCACTGTAGGTTTCCTATACATTACAAAAGGACTAAGAAACCAGTTCACAGTAACTTTTCAGAATGTGTGAGTATATTTTTTTTTCCACCAAAAAGCACTTTTCCCTGTAGGAGGAAAAACAAACAAACAAAACCAAACACAACTTAATCCAAACTTACTTTGATCTCTTCCCACTTGTTTCTGCTCTTAATAACATGCAACCCGCACTTCAGTGGTGCCAGCAGTGCTGCTGTTTGGCACTTCATTCCCCTACTCCAGAACACTTGGGTAAGTGGGTACCCAGGGAAAGCCAATCTTAGCAGCATCTCAGTAAGTATCATTCATGTATATATATTAAAGAAACCCCAACAACTTAATCTCTGAAGTGTTCCTCTGATATACTTGTGGTATCTGTGAGAGTTGAGAACACTTACTATAGCTGCATAGAAGAACGTTTGAAATCAAAACTCACAGGTTCAGTGAGGATGAGTTATAATAAAGTCTATAGCATTTTTTCTATTATATAGACTCTTGATGAACTAGAAGAAAATACATATTCCAGTTGAGTTCTAATTTAAATTTTTTTTTTTACAGCAATAATTGTATTTTGTTAAATATGAGGATATTCTTACACATCGCCATAACAGTGGCTAGGTTCAAACATGCATGGCTGACACCTGGGAAATCAAATCAGCCATAAATATAATAGCTTTAATTGAAAATATGCCCCTGCCCCTGAAAAGAAACCAGGCTATAACAAATGCTTGCAATTGCTGTTAGTGAAAATCTGCTTCCAGAAACATCAACCTCTGGGCATGGAAATCTTTAGCATCCTGTCCTTGCACCTGTTGGCTTTTCTCATGCCAATATTTTACAAACTGAATCATGTTTGGATTACTGAGATCCCCTCAGTATCAGGTACGAGTGATTCTGCAGGTATAGGGGAAAAATCGACCATGTTCAAAGCTGTCTTGTCCAGGCTAAAGTGCTCTGCTGCCAGAAATCAGGCTTTTCAGAAAGCTAGCTTGGAGGACTTGATCCAAGTGGGCTCCACTCACTGAAGCACAATATGTATATGTGTACACTTGTACTGCTGACACTGTCAAGTGTAGTGGAATTTTCATTGCAAACTATTTGTGCAGGAAGGGCTGGTGTTGGGGAGAATAAGGAGAAGCAGACGAGAGGATGGGGAAGTCAGGACACGCTTGACTGCCGAGCGGAGGGTGAAGGGGGTCTTCTGTTTCACAGTCTGCTTTCCAAATCTCCTGGTTACAGAAGGAGTTTTCTATGTGAAGTAGAACCGCTCAGGCCCCAGAGGTTTCTTGTGGGTGAACAGGACTTGTGGGTGACTGCTATTTCCACTCTGTTTTCTATTTTCTTCAGACTTTGAGACTTCTTCCCTTAAGACTTTGGAAAGTCTTATTTTGATCTAAAGTATGGAGAAGGGGGAAAAAAAGGGCAAAAAAAAAAAAGCTGTGAATGTTTCTACAAAGGAGGATTTGTTCACTGACAGGCAGCCCTATTGGTCTGTGCCATCCTGGGTGTCACCGATGTTGGAGTGATGCCCAGGAACTGCAGGAAGGACAGAATGACCAAACACATCTCACCATTGTAACTTGGTAAAGCCAGGGAAGCCTTTTTCTTTGTCACTTATTGTCAAACCTACTAAATGTATATTCTTCTTCAGAAAGCCTGATGTTCATACCAAATGTTAGTGACCAAAGGGAACACCTGCTTTGGTTAGGTCCACAGTCCAGTACGTGATGCCTGCAGAAGTATGGGAGCAGGGGAAGCACACAGTGATATTTCTCCAAATTGCAGCCTCCAAAAGGCTATGCTAAGACCAAGGGATTCAACAGCCACCAGTTCATTTTTTCATTAGTGGGTCTTTTTGAAAATCCACCTGTGGCAAGGCCCCACAGCCCAGCTGTGTGGTGACAACCTGCTGCTTTCAGCTCCGCTGTGCAGCTCCCAGCTCCTGCAGAAGACAGACGGCCCTTCCTTGTTAACCTTGGCAGCCCTTTGCAGTTGTACTGACCTAAATCTCGTTCCCCTCAATTCTCTTCTCTATGCTGGAAGAGTACAGTTTATTTGGGATTTTTTTTTTTTTATTTTTTAAAGGCCCTGAAAAAAATGTAGCCCATGACAATATTTCAAGCTGATGGCTTACACATTATAGGAGCCTTTAATCTTCCTTGGGATAAAGTAAAACTGAAATTGCCGGCTGGCCTGGAAGTGCTGTGATGTTGAGCTCAATACCAGAACAGGCTGGTTCTGGGTGCACAGCCAGGAGATTATTTGCAGGACAGAATAAAGCCCCTGCTATTGTTCAGCCTCTCCCTTGCCCCCCAGTTCTGTCTGCATGGTTTTATAGCCCTGGCTTGCAAATATTTAAGGTTCGAGTTGCAATTAGCAAGAAAAAAAATTACATGTTTTCTTGCTGAATAATTAATGAAATAACTGAAGAGTAGTGCTTAAAACTTTGTCATCATTTTAGTTCTTGAAAATACCTTTTAGGATCATTTATTTCAAAGTAGATGCTCCAGTTCAAAAATTAGATACTAGGCAACTGCAGTTTATGTTCTATGTACTTATGTACATTTATAACTCCTTATGATGTGAATGAAATTGCACCTGGTGCTAACTACTGTGCTGTATTTGTTTTATCATAATGAAATTATATAGAAACAGCATCTCAATTTGCCAAGCTATTCTCTAAACAGGTGTTTTTCTATAGTAAATATGACCAAAATTTTGCTAAGTTTTATAATAAAACTTTTTGCTTACAAATCAAGTTTTCTCTTTTCACCTTCTTAAATTGTTAACATTTCAGAAATGTCAATAGCCAAAAATATTACTGACACATTTGTATACAGTGCAGCTCCACTGTAAAACTGCATACTTCTATTACTCATGAGTCAAAAATTTATATAAAATATATCTGTAGCAATACCATCCATGTATGTATTTTTAACTTTCAGTAGAAATAAGGACTGGTTCCTCTAAAGAATTAACTACTTCAGCTATTCCAGCTCTTGCCAGAGCTGTTTGTTTATTTTTTTATTGTTGGATTAAAAATAAAACAAAACTACAACACTGCTTTCAAAATTTATGACCAGTTTCTACCTGCAGTTATATCTAGCTTATGGCTGAATGGACTGGCTGAGTTAATGATCTGCCACCTCGGTTTTCTTTGGTCCCCTTTCATTTCAGTAACGAAGGTGCAGGCTGTATCTCAGCTCTCCCCCTTCCAGCAGAAGGTGAGCTGCAGATACCAAGGGCACAATTTGAGACTCAAGGGTCTCAACCAGCAGCAGGTCTCAGTTTGCATGGCTGGCAAGTAGTGGTGGCTTTTTCTTCCTCCAAGAAAATGTAAGGGAAAGAGAAGGGAGCTTGAGAAGCATAATTTGGTCCACAGCAAAGCTGGCTGTTTTGCTGAGGTGTGATTCTTCATCTGCAGTTTCTCAGCAGCCCCCAGCCCCTCTGGGCAGCCTGTGCCAGGCCTCTGGCACCCAGCAGTGCTGCCTGAGGGGCGGGGGAGCCTCCGGGCTCCAATTTTTGCCCTTTGCCTCTTGGATGCCTGTGTCTTTCTAACGCCCCATCAGGAATGGTGTCAGAAGGGGAAAGGGGATGAGATTTGCAGGGCATGTAGCTACAGATTAGAATCTGATTGTACATTTGAAGAACAGTTCGAAAAGTGGTTGGTTTTTCCCACTATGTACCTGCATGGCAATTTGCTTACTATTTGCTTTGCTCTATTGTGAGTTGATTTCTTTTTCCAAGCTATTTCCTTCTGTTATTACAGGATGTGGTTCTCCTGGATGAGTGCTTTCAGCCCCCACGTCCCTTTCATCCTTCCCCTGTCCCCGTTGCTGTGAGTTTGGAGGGCCCACAGGCAGCACCAGCTTTGGGGGGCAACATCTCTTGGTGGGCAGTGTGACCCACGCCACAGACCAGGGAACCTTGTGCAGGCTCCTGGGCTTCTCAGTGAGCTGTTATTGGCACGTGCAGGCTCTCCTGGCATGGAGCTGTGCAGGGGCACGTGCTGCTTGCGGTATCCTCAGCTTCTGCTGCAAAACCCACGGGCTCTTTGCAGGCAACCTGCAGCCCAGTGGCTGCAATGCCCATGTGGAGTATGAAATCCAATCCTTTTATCTGAAAAAAAATGTTGAAAATATCACTACACCGGCTTGTTAATTCTTTCTGCCACTTCACCTCTTGGTCATTTTATTCTTCACCTCTTCACCATTAAGCATTTAGTGGCCATTAGGGAAGAAAATCAGAATATAGAGCTTGGCAAATTATTCTATATTTATATATGTACTTATCCCTCTATTGCATTCAGCCCAATTGAAATATCCACTTGGATGGTTTATGCTTTAAGTGCAGGGCTGTAGATCTCAGAAATGCTGCCTTTTGGGGAAGGTTTGGCTGGGAGCATAGGGACAGGCTGTGGGTATGGCTGCTGTGCCAGGGAGAAGAGGCTTTAGCTCATGTCCTGCAAAACAAGGCCTGAGGAGGGGCACAGAGGCTGCAGGTCACAAAACTGCTTCTCCACCCTGATACTTAGGGGGTGCAGTGCCACTCAAAGTGGGAAATCGCACCTAATGAACAAGTCAAGTAAAGGGACTGCTATTTTTCATCACTGATTTTCTCTCCTCAGATTTTACACATTTTCGTTCCTTGAAAAAAAGTAGTTGCTCATACATCTGCTAAATAATACATCCACTTCCCCTTTCTCTGTATTTTGAGGTCTGGTTGTTGCCGTTAGACACACGGCTCAGCTTCAGCACCACGCAGGGGCAAGCGAGGCCCTGCAGTGGTGCAGGCAGCAGAGGTGAGAGGTGAAGGAGGAAGCCTAGTAAGGAGGGATGTAAAAGATATCAAGGAGATAGATGCCAAACATTCGTGTCACAAAGTTGAGTGTTAAATGTATTTGAGTAGATTATAATTAAGAAGGTGAGGTTTTTAATGTGCATGCTCTGTTTCAAGGCAAGATTCCGGGGTGGATCTGCTGCAGGCACAGCTGGGGCTGCAGCACACTGGGGGGACGTGTGCTGCCCGTGCCCTGAGGCTGGATGGCACCAGCTCAGAGTGACCATCACAGACCAGAAACAGAAGCCAGGAAATCGCTGTTCTGCTGGGATATTCACCTTAGTCAATAAGGGTTGGATCACATGTGGTTCTGCTCTTGTAGCCATCCTACCTAACCCCCTGAATGCGTTATTTCATCAGCGAGGGCCATGCTACGTGATCTAAAGACAATCAATACTAACAGCAAAGCAAAACCTACAATTCTTGTTTCCATCTTCTGCTGGGCTATTTTCAATATTAAAATACTCCATCTGTCTGTGTATATTGAATAATTCAGAAAAAAATATAGGTTAAATATTAGCAGGCATAGCTCTCCGTTAGCATTGTATTTCCAGTGCTTTATTTCCTTGTTTCCACCTACTGATATCGTGACTTCGCAGGCTGCAGCTTCCGAGGGCACCGTGGGTCCCCTTGGAGCCCTGGTTCAGCTCCGAGCTGTGGGCTCGCAGAGGAGCCAGCCTGGGCAGGCAGCAGGGGAGGCACCGAGCATGCGAGCAAGGCTGCCTTCCGGGAACTAATTTAGGCAGAGAATTTCTAGATTAGCTAAATTGAATCAAAACATTGCAATACAGTTCAATAATTACTTTTACAGCAAATGTGCTCTAAAATGAACAAATCATTTTGACAGAGAACTGAGCAGCTGATGATAAACTCATATGAAAGTAGTAGCTTTGTATATATGAAACTGTATAAAAGCCTTTAATATATTTTTACTATGATCATTAATATAGCATATATTCAAACTTCTACTGAAGCTTTCAATTATCTTTTTTTTCCCCTTGTTTAATAAAATGTTGATGGAGGATGAGTAATACGTTGTCTTTGGGTATCTCAATGGCAATCATTATTTTCCACTTAAAATTAAATTACTTTTAAATTTTGGTTATATAAATTTTAATAGCGACAAATGGTATGCCATTATCTTAATATAGTGTAATTTATCACCTATGAAAATCAATAGATCTATTAAAGACAGGCAACAAACTGTTAGGTCTTTCCTGTTGCACAGAGGCCAAAGGAAAATTTAATTTGGAGGAAGTGGAGGTGCCATTTGCTTCCGTGCCACAGACCCGTTGTCCTCCCCAAACCACAGAGCAATGTCCTGTTCCTGATGCCTGAGCTTCTGATGGGCCTGCGGGCACCTCCTGGCACCTCCCCATCACCTCCCAGTACCTGGCCGTGCGGCCGCTGCTGGGTGCTGGTGCCTCCCCATGTGCCGCAGCCTCTTGCTCTTCCCTGGGTGCCAGGGGGGAGCTGCAGGCACAGGAAGGTGTCTGGCTGATACTTAGCTCCAGAAAATGCTAGGGATAGAAACTTTTTAAAAGCTAACTTTTAATTCAATAAAGCTATCCCCTCAAACCAATTTTATTTTAATCCTTGAGAGGTGAGAGCCTTTTAAGTCAAACAGAAAACGTTAATAAACTTTCATGTTGTGTGTTTCTGTGCTAATTCAGTAATAGCTGTCAGCACCTTTCTTTCCCCACTTTCACCTTAACAAGTGAATGCACTGCTCTGCCTCCAGCCTGTGCAGTGATTATTAATTAACCAACCCTTCAGAATGTGTTTTGTTCCTCTTTTTTTCTGTGCGGTGGCAACAGCCGCTCATGCTCTGCGTGGTCTGGTGGATGCTTGTGGGACACCCCCCGTGGCAGGGCAACGTCCCCAGGGGTCCCTGCTGAGCGTCCAGCTGAGGTTGGTACATGCAGCCCTGAGACTGGCTGTAGTTCCCTATATTTAGGTTGCAGCACTTGTGTGAAATTCAGATAAACTCCCCGTTGCCTCGCAGCAGCTGTGGATGTCGCCCCGCCAGCCTCGCGCCATCCCCTGCAAGGCCGCGCTGCTCCCTGCGTGCTGGAGCACAGCAGTGCCTGCTGCTGTGCCGGGAGAGATTTATCAGCTGTGCAAATCGATATGTTTCTTAAATTAACTCTACTACGGTAGTGGCGAGACCGTCTGAGCCAAATGCAATCTCACGCTGCCTCAGACAAACATGAAATATAATGCTTTGCTCTAACCGATAAGCCCCGTCTTATCACGGTCTTTGTTCTGCTGCTCCTTTAGCGCTGCCCCGTTAACGGGCTCTTCACTGCCTCTGTTTTGGCTTTCCTCAAACTGAATTTCCTACAACTCGAATTGGGCAGGATGACCTCTGCGCAGCTTCCCAATGGGGCCTGGGCTGTTCCCTGCACCTCAGCATTGAAGTGCTGGTGGCACAACCTCGCTTCTGCTCAGCCGTGGTGCCTGGGGGTGTGGGCAGCTCTGCAGGGCCGTGGCCACGCCGTGCCTGGTACCTGGCCTGTCTAGCAGAGAGGAGTCTTCCATGTCACTCCCCTCACAACCCTTCTTTCAAATGCACCCAGCCTGTGGCATTTGCTTTGTCTGGGAAACAAGTCGTTTCATCAAAGAGCACAGTTGTGATTAGAGATAAACACCCAAAGCTGCAGCTTACCCACCCATCAGTAATGGACTGTGCAGCTTATTTAGCTATTATTTTTTTATCATGTAGTCATTTTCTGTGCTGTTCTGTGTATGCTAGGCACAGTATACTCCAGCCGAATGCCTGTATTTCAGGGTAGGCTAACACCTGAATGATGAAAATGGGAAAGACAAGTGATTCATTTCTCAAAATTAGCTGTACCCCCACATTTCAGACAACTGGGCACGATAATGTCTTGCATAGCACCTCAACCATGTTATATAGAAGACTGATTGAAAGCTGGAAATGAGCCTTGAAGAAAATGACATAGAACTATTTACCCATATTCAGCAGCGGCCAGCAGGACTTCATGCTGATGTACTGTCAACATATCTCCTCAGCCTTATGTTTAATTCAGCGCAGAGCTTGTAGTGGAATAACATCAAGTCAAGCTTTTATTAAAATTTCCTTACTTGAAGTCTCAAAGCAACCAGTGTCATTAGAGTTTAAGCATGGTGGTGAATAAGGAACCGGAGAGCTGTTAGGACGAACAAGAACGCCTCAAGATTAGCACTGGATTCAATTAACTGCCTTGCACCCTTTGCATTCAAGCAGCGAGGTTTGCTTGCCCCATGCACCTCCAGGGAGGGTTGTCCCCTGCCGGCAGGCACAGCCCCACAGCCTGGCTGCCTTCAGCTTCTTGCTGTGTGGGGAGCGCTGCCAGCGTCCCTCCTGGTGCCTCGCAGCTTGGAGGTAGAGAAGGTTTCTGCTGTCCCTTTCTCTTTAAGTGCCCGACTCGCATGCTTGGTGCCACTCCGACATGGCAAGGGGCTTCTGTCGTTCCCAAACAGAAGTGATCTGTACAGCACGGTCGGCTGGTAATGTGTTGGTTTGCTTGTGCGCTTTGATCAGCAGCTGTGATGACTCTGATTTTTATGGCTGAATGTGCTCTGCTTTTCTAGCACGAAGCAGAAAGAGCAACAGAGTCAGTGATCTGGATCACGGAGAGCAAACCGCATCAAAAAACACACAGTCATTAATTATAAGGGAACTATCAATCAGTAGGTTCCTTTTGGGACAGTGAGGTGCAAGGTCCAGTGTTAGATGGAAACAATCGTGAGGAAGAACAGTTATTGAAAAAGATAATTAAAAAAGTAAAAACTTCAAGGAAAAATAAAGAGCCTGTGTAAAGATAAATATTTGTTACAAGAACTTGAGTAACATGAGCAGGGCAGAGCTGCTCCGTGGCTTGCAGAGCACAGGTTCAGCCGCCAGCCCCTGAACGGGAGAGCTGGAGCCCTGGTGGGCCACCTTCCTCGGCACAAGCTGGTGACAGCCAGGAAGGGGCTGGAGGGGACACCTCTCAGTCGTGTTGGACCTCCCCTCTGTTTGGGCTAGGAATCGCTCTCACCCAAACCAACAACTGCTCAGAGTGCTGCCAGCTGGGGAAGGATTCGTTCTGTGCTGGTGCCTGAGGGCAGGGCTGCCCTGCTTTGCCTGGGAGAGGATGTGTCTTCGGTAGTGGCTGAGGGGGATTGGGCTGGCAAAGAGAAACGGAGTTTTATTGCGAAGGACAGCTAGTAACACACTTTGCTAAGTGGCTGCAGAGACCCCAAGGAAGAGCTGGCTGTACAAGACAGGGATGTGTGAGCGCCCAGGGGCTGTGGCAGAGTTATGGGGGGCACAGCCCAGCAGAAGCCGTCCCCTTATCCCTGCTCCAGGGTGGCTGCCACGACCGCAGGAAGGTGAGGATAGAGCCACTCCGTGATGGCACAATAAACAGTTTGGCTCTTTCCTCATGGACCTTTCTCTGCCTCATCAGTGTAAACAGTGGAAAAAAATCAGCTTGATTGTCAAGCTGGGTTTCTTCACATGGTGACTCATGCCAGTGCTGCACCTCAAGCATCAGCTGTGCTAATTGCTAAATAATATTAAGGAATGAGCAGTCCAGGCTCTCCTGAACATGGTGATGAGTTAGGTGTGCTGTGAGCTTTGTCGCAGCCTTTGGTATGTCAAAGGCAAAAGCAGAAGTCTTCCTAGAGTAGCCGAGACAAATGCTGTGTTTCCAGCTTTCCTGAGCCTCATGCAAAAAGCAGCAGAGTGCTATGTAAAAAAATGTAACCTGCATCTCTTCTGGAATGTTAATGGGTAGGAACCAGCCTGCATTTAAGGGGCGCAAAGGCACCTGCTTCATGCAGGTGTCACCCTGGGGAAGACCCGTGCAGAAGAGGCCCCGCCAGGGAAGAACCAGCAGCACTGGGGGCTGAGCTGTCAGCACTGCTGGAGCCGTGTCCGCTGAAGCAGTGTTTGGCTTTCTGCTTACATGGATTAGGCAGCAAGGGGCAGCAACAGCATGAAAGGGATTAGTGCACTCATATTAATTGTAATGTATTCTTACTCATGACGAAACTCCACAGAATCACAGCCTCTGAGCAAATATCTTCATCTCTCTCATGCAGACCTCAGCTGTGTGTTCTCACGCTGCTCACCTCAAGCTGTTGTAGAGCGATCCCAGCTCTTAGCACCCGCCTTCCCCTGAGCTCTCCTGCTGATGCCGTGCCAGGGGGCCGCAGTGCAGGTGGTGGGACCACTTTGGGGTGGTGGGACATCAGTATGGGGGCTGTGGAACCAAAGCCATCAGGAGGACACTGGCAGGGATGGGAAGCTACTAGTTGGTTAAGCGGCAGGTCTCGTGCTTTTTTCTGTCCATTTGATAGGTGTTTTCCACAGTAGTTCACAAAATTGCACATTCTGAGTGATAGAGAGTTCACCAGAATGCTCTCTCTCTGTTCCACCCTTGAGTTTCTTCACTCTGTAGCTCACCACTCACGGTATCAGCTGTTGGTTTCAACTTTAGCTTCACTGAGCTCACCTTGGAGTAGATCAGTTCACGCATTGATGCCAAATGTTGGGCAAAGTAAACTCCAGAAGTCCCTTTCAACCTTAACAAGTCTGTGATTTTTCTGTGAAATCTCTAGTTTTTATAGTTCATCTCTTCCTCACCAACTCCAATAAATGCCTTTTTGTGCCAGCCACCCTGGGCTGGCCGTGCTGGAATAAGAACTGGGAACCCGAGGGCACTGCAACATGTGCAGCTTCATCCAGCACTGGCACCACTACCTAGAGGTGTTGCTGTGCACAACAATATCCAAACAATGACTGGTTGGTAATTGAGATAAAAGTTAAAAAAAAAAAAAAAAAATCCCTTTCCTAGAAGGTATGACTTGTTTGAATAAAATTTCTTATGTGGGAACATGAAAACCAACAATTGGGAATAATTTATGCAATGCAAGCTGTACAATTTATTATCACTGGGAATAGCTATGGCAAATAATTTATGCAAATTCTGAAGGAAGGAAAAATATACACAGATAGCAAGAATACCCAGATAACTGACTTAGTGGTGAAAAGATCAGGATTTTGGAATTCTTGTTGTGCAGTCTTGCTGTTCAGCTGGTGTGCTTTCCCTGAATCAAAACATGGTTTTCTTTTGCTTTTGTTTTCTTACATTCATATTTTCAGTGAGAATTTTGTATGTTCTAATTTAAAATGTAGTTTGAAAATAAAATAAAAATAAAAGCTTTTTTTTTTTTATTATTTTTATTTTGGAATAGTCATGTTGGAGCATTTCTGTTATAAGATTTTAACTCCCTGCTCCCCTTACTTTTGGGAAAGGCAGGGAGACATGGCAAGATCCTTTAATATATTTTGACCAATCTGAAGGTCACTTTTCACTGAATTAAGCTACTTTCAGAATAATTTTAACCCACCTCTTTGTCTGACTTTTATTCTTTATCTATGAGTGTTTCAAGGATTGACATCAAGAGCTTCTAAAGAAAAGTGCTCAGCCTCTTAAAGTATCAAAGCAGTGCTTTGTGCGTGCAGTGAAAGGGGAATGCTTGATGTTTAGGGCCTAATACACACTGATGATCCCAGTCCCCTCCGTGGCTGAAGGCAGCCTGGTGGGACAGATTGCTGGATTTTGGGGGGCTCGGAAGGAGACAAGCAGCCCCTTGCTTTAATGTGAGGTAATTATTCAGACATAGTTTTTGTAGCTGTGGAGTTCAGGAGGCTGCAAATGCAACAGGTAAATGGGACCTGAAGTTAAGTGACTCAGACTTTCTGAAAGGTTTATAGCTTCAAGTATATTAATTATGACAACTGATTACTTCCAAGGTTTTTACAGCGCTTGCAGGGAAAGGTATTTGGTCGCTTATGCGAATAGGTCCCTCTGACTTCCCTGGAGCTCTTTCCCTTAACACATTAATATATTGAAAATCTATCACTTTTGGCAGAGTTAGAAAGTGGTCTTCTGTTTTTTCATTCTTCTCAAAACCACTTAATTTTATATGAAAACAATGTCTCTCTCCGATAACAAACTCTGCATCCTTCTCTCCAAAGTCACAGCAGACTGGCTGGGTTTAATGATGTTTCCTATACACCCCAGAGGAGCTAGGCTGTGACTGTCACCGAGCTTCAAGGATGACAAAGGCCATCCCAAAATCTTCCCTGCCATGTCGGTTGGCAGCTCTGGGTGCGTGAATTCATGCCCGGCTTCCAGCAGTTCTGTGGCCCATTTCATATCTGATGCCATGAATCACAGCATGCAAACATGAGCTCCACAGCTCGGGGACACAAATCTTGCCTCTGCCTCCAGCAGTTGGCCTGGTGGTGTGTGTTTAGATCCCCGTGGCACCCAGCTATTTCCAAAGCCCGCTTCAGGATGCCACATGGCAAACTATGGACAAAGCAATCCAGGTTTCTGCTCTGTGAGAAAACAAAACAGCTTCTTGTAACACAGCAGTGGAATTTCAGTGTTCCAGAGGCAAGTGGACAGAAAATGCTCAGGAAAAGCAGAGCCTGCCACTTAGCCCAGGAGAGAGATTTTTTTCCCAGATCAAGCCAAAGGCAAGACCTGAGTTGGTAGGATGTCTGCTCCAGCTGCATTGCTCTTTGCTTTATGTCCAGCACTTCTGGCATGCGGATCTTCCTCAGTGCCATTTTACCCAGGAGCTTATTCAACGTTTGGGTGCTGTGGGCTGTCCTCTGAGGAGAAGCAGAAGATGGAATCTAGTTCTTGGAGGAACCAGTGAGGAGCATGTGTCCTGTTGTGCCTTTCCGACTGACAGAGTTTTGAAGTGCCTTAAATAGCCTTTCCCTTGTAATTCTCCACGGGGCTTCTTGCTGGACATGTTCTTAGACCGACCTTCCCATCACCTCACAGTGATAAGGTGCCTTTGCTGTTTCTCTCCACACACACACCTAGCAGCTTCTCTGGACTAGCACCCACCTCAACCATTAAGGATTCAGGGGGCTGATCCAGGATATTTTGCCTCAAAAACAAAACAAAACAAAAACAAACAAACAAACAAAAAAACACCCCTCTCCCCAAAAAAGAAATTACAAAACACCAAAACTACCAGCACACGGATTTAGGGTAAAGAAGCCTGCAACAAAACACCTGTGTGACCTTCCTAGGGGACTGAAAGCAATTTTGGTAAAAGGTTGTGGCGAAGCTGCACTTTCCATGGGATCATTATTCTAATCTAAAGTTTGTAGCCAGCTCCTTCAATTGATTGCAAGTATCCATTGTTGCCAACCATCCATTAGGTTATTCAAAGGAATAATTTTCAGATTATGACTGTTTCTGTGCAGTGTATTAATCATTTACTATTCATTATTTCTGAACTGTGACTGACCACCTAAATTGAGTGCACTATTTCTGTTCTTCAATTAGGTAATTGAAATGCTCGTTAAATCAGAGTAATTAGCAGTATGACTTTTCAACTGAATTATTATTTACCCCAAACTAATGGAAAATTCTGGGACTTGCGAGCCATTATGCCCATTATTTGGCAGTGATCTGAATTTTGTCAGATACAGAGTGCTATGAATTTGTGAATCATCTTGAACAAACCTGACAGCTTCTATTTGTAAAAATATTAACAATTCTGTTTTTTGATAATTCAGCCAACTCTAACATTTCAGAATATTTCAAATGCAATTTGTAACCAACAAGGCATATTAGTTACAGAAGCCACGAGTTTAGTGTCAGCATACTAATGTTGTCTCCTCAAGATGGTGGAAAAACTCATTTTCATGCCTTCTGACTTGTGCTTTAGTCTGTACAGCAGTAAGACAATAGCTGATCAAATGAACTGATATGTATTCTGTATATGCTCTTTTGAATGTCTCCGTGAATTTGTTTTGATAGTTTTTGCTCCTATTTTGTGTTGACATTGTGAATAATTTCCAGCAAATGATTTAACCAGCCTTAGATTATTAAGCTTCTTTATTGAAAAAGAGATCATTTAAATTCACAATTATAAATATTCACAGTGCAAATGAGCCTGCATACCTTCAGCAGAAAGGCATTCACTGAGACGCACAGTGAATAGCTACAAAAATGGTGCTTTCTCTTCCAAAATTATATTCAGGTCCAGATTCAGCATATATTATTAAAAAAAAAAAAAAAAAGCAAAAAAAAAAAAAAAGCACAACACTAAAAGCCCTTAAATATTGCCATTGGACCTTGGTGGAATTAGTCATGCATTTAAAGTAAGCACCTGTCATTACAGAGCCAAGTCCCAATCCCCAGCCCCTCTGCCTTGCAAACATGCCCTGAAAGCTACTTCACATTAGCGTCTTCTAATGAATTTCCTGCCCCTTGCCTACTCTGACTGAAGACTCTTAGCTAATGAGTTGTCTTATCTCGCTGCTGTGCTGGTGCCGGGCGCTGTGGGTGCCCAGTCCCGCGGTGAGCAGCGTGCTGGCCGTGCTGTGCTCCCACCCTGTGCCTCGGCGCGGCTCCTGGGCATCCCATGGCAGTGTCCGCAGGCACCCAAGTCTTGGATTGGTCTTGAATTGTTTCATAGTGCGGTGGAGCAAGGAATATGGTTCGAAGATTTAATTAATGTTGCTGTTGCTGCTACTATTGCTACTACTACTATTAATTGTCTATTTATGGAAAGTTCAGAGCTGCCTAGGAAGTTTCTCTTTCTGTGCTGTGCAACAGTCCAATCTCTCTCTCTCTCTCTCTCAGCTGCATGGCACGATAAGAAAGCATTGTAAAGATTGGTTATTCCTATTTTATATTCAGAACATGAGGCTTTACAAGAGGAAATGTCTTGATGTATCCGCTATTTTATTTTTAATGAAAACATTTCTCGCACTGAAAAAAAGAGGTCACTGCACATCTCTTAGAGTACAAATTATTGCATATGCACAGGAGATGGAAAAACACGAAGGATGGAGTTGGAGCACTAAATTCCCCACTCAATAGCACCTTTATAATATGCACATAAGGTGAAAACAGGCACCATATTGTGGGTTTGGAGCACACAAAAATATCATCCCTGGAGCAATACCACTCCCCTGAGACTGTGTTCCGAAAAACACAGGAGGAGAAGTTTTCTTTTTGAGAAAGATTCGTAAGAGGGGAAAAAATCACTCATGGAAAAAGGACTGAAGGCTGTGATATACCAAATATCTTCCCCATAAGGGCCTGAGTGCAATGACTGAAAAAAGAAAGGTATCTCAGAGCCTGAGAAAGAATCATTGCTGCTCTCTTGGGAGTCCCTCAGGAGGTCACTTTGTTTCTGCATTACACGACCACTATCCCTTGCTGCAGCTTGGCTGAACCTCTTCCCTTTCTGAATGAACAGAACAAAAATGTGTGTTTTTTTTCTTTTGTTTGTTTGTTTCTTTTTTGTTTCTAGATTATTTGTTCACATTTCTTTATGACTGAAGGAAAAACAAAACAAAACAAAGCAACAACAACAAAAAAAACAGGCATTATGTCCATGGGAAATTAAATACAAATTGCAAGTATCAATTTTGAGTTTCCCCTAGCACGTTGGTTCACAGGAGCATGCACCACAGGGCAAGTGTGCTGCATGTGCTAACAAGGGTAACCAGGCACTGAGAATAAAACGTCTGTGGAGCAAGACCTCTCCTTGTTATGCTGGATTAATGTTTGCCGTGTGCCTGTTGGTGTCACTGCATTGAATAAAGCTCTGGGTATTCCCTTAATAGTGGCATCCATGACTGCCCATTCCTCCCTGCAGATTTAACGAGGTGTCACCCACCAAGGAGAGGTGGCAGCCAATGGACAACGGACAGCAGAGGGGGGCACACTGCCCCAGGGCCACCGTCCCAGTGCCACCATCCCAGTGCCACCATCCCAGTGCCACCCTTTCCTGCTCCCCCCCCCTCTGAAGACTTCAGTGGAGCACGAGTGGCACATCCCGCAGTTTGCCACCGATCTGTAAATGCAGTGTTTTTGTGTAACAGGGGTATGAGAAGCACTGTATTAAAGTACTTTTTTATTATTATTTATTTAGGTTTCTGTCATGACAGATGGATGGGTTGAAAGACTTCTCTCAGGGTCCATCAATCTCCTTCCAGACGTATTAATCAGCTCAGGATTCCACATTCGGTTATTCCTAGGCTGAGGTGGAGGGCAGGAGGTGCTTGCAGCCACTCCTCGTTTGCTCCACACCCACAGGGCAGGGGGACAGGGGCCTGGCACTTGTGGGGCGCTGGGACAGGGCCGAGAGGTGAGTCCTAGCTCCAGGCTCCTGCCCCTGGCCTGTGGCTGTCCCACGGCTTCGCTTCGCTCATCGCTGGCGGCAGCCTTCAGGGAGCTCCCTACCCCAGAGTGTTACCGAGGTGTTTAAATGTGTTTAATGAAGGGTTGTCGCTGTGTTTTCTCATGGAAATGAGGAGTTTCAAGCTGCATGTTCACTGCTGAGATCTGGTGCTTGCTGGTGCTGGCATGCTCAGCCCTTCCTTCTGGGCAACTGACATCGATAGATTTGGTTTTCCAAGCTGGCAGTGCTAAAACTCGGTGCTTTCTGCTTCAAGTTGTCTGTGGTCATTGCTAGAGAGGGGGTGACTTTTGTCATGAAGTGCTTTCTCTTCTAAGCTGTCTCAAAAAATTTGCAACAACCCTGCTCATACCCAACTGTGCCAGATTTCTTCAAACTTGCTGGAATATTTTCATCAAATATATGTGACTTTTCCATGTAATTTTGGGGGAAACAAATATATTGTAACTTTCTATTGTAAAGACCTTTCACAAAACCTTCTGCCTTTGTTTTTGTAAATCCAGTGTCCTTTTTTGCACAGGGTTTCTCCGGGTTTCTGTGATGAAGTCTGCATTCAGTGCATCAGATTTGGGATGATCATCCTCTTCAGTCTTGCTTTGGGTGACCGTGCCATTTCAAACAGTGGCCAAAGGCACAGCTGCAGTTGCCTCATCAGACCAGAAGCTTTGAACCAGGCTTGTCTGGTGAGGAGCCAGGAGAGAGCAGAGCTGGTGGTGTTCCTGAGCAGATGGGCTCTTTTGCACCAGCCCGAGCTCACTGCGGGCTCGTGGCATCGCTCCAAGTCATGGCCCCACGGTGGAAGAGAGAACTTCAACACAACAGCAGAAAAACAGACTTGGACACCGAGTACTTCACAGAGAAGTCACAGATCAAATTGTAATTCACGTGTGTCCCTTTGGTGTAAAAATCCTGCTGCATATTGGCTGCTGCAAGATGTCGACAGAAAACTGTTCAGCTGCAGCAATTAACATCACATACAACAAAATCCACAATTCAGATGTTTGAAAGTACCAAGTAAAAGTATCTTGTTAAATACATTCTGTGCCATATGCATGCAGCACATGCATGTGCAGGGCACAGGAGGCAATGTGTAATTTTAATGTTTTTTTGCCATCCTATCAGACTCTTCTTTTCCTCGCCAGAATAAATCTATATTAAAAATAAAGAACAAGTCCTTGTGCCCCATAAAAAGTAAGATCTGATTACACTTTTCTGGGGTGATGTATTTTTCATTTTACATTTCCCATTTCAGAGCTAATAAAAGGTTTTATGTGGCTGGCCCCTGCTTCTGCCCTTGTACTCGAGATGTGCCTGGAGAGATGCGAGCTGTCCTGACTCAGCTGCTCGTTGTGAATGGTGCAGTTAGCTTCGTCAGGCTTTCCTCTGGGTCTGCCGTGCACTAAAAATACCCTTTCAATCGAGCCAAATTTCCTGAAGCATCTCCTGTGCATGTGTAGCAAATCAAATACTAGTGGATCCAAATTCCCACAAAGTACTTCTATTTAAAGTAGTTTTGTCTCCAGCCTGACCTGAGTATTTGGTGCCCTGAGCCGACGGCTGAGATGCAGTTGGGAGGTGGTGCTTCTGTGGTAAATCTGTTCAGGTTTCAGCACCACTGCATACCCAGCCTTTTCCTTCTCCATTGAACCTGCTGAGCCCGCCCAGCCTGCCTTTCCTCCACAGTGCCACTGGAATTGCATTTTGTTATTGGCTCTGGTGAGCTGCTTCTCCTTTCCCAGGTCCCACTGTTACTGGAAGCTCTCTTGTTGTAGATCAATTGCGCTGTCACCTCTTGGTACTTCAGCCTGTTGCCACCTGCATGGGGGTCACCCCCCGTGAGCAGCTTCCAAGGTCCCTGATGCCCCACTTCTGTGGACTGAAGAGCATTTCCTTCAGGTGAAAAATAAGAAAAATCCATACAAGGAAGCTTTTACTATTTGAAAGTTGTCTACTTCAATTTAATGAGGGTACTGCTGTAGACCTTTATCTCTGCCTTTTAACCTGAGATATGTTTTCAAAAAGTCAGCAGATCCATGCAGCAAAGACCACTCATCCCTCATAGTCCAGCAAACATCTGCTGGTGCCTTCTGCCAAGCCTTGCCCTCCTTGCTCTCTGTGATGTGCTGGTTGGCTCAAAGGCCACTGGAAACTATTCCTGCCTACACTGCTGTGCGCAAAAACTCAGACATGGATCACTTTTTTACCAGGCATTTTGTGACAGCTTTTTTTTTTTTAGATGTCTTGGGGACTTAGTATACTTGCAGCATAGGGGAAACTAAAAAATACAGTTATTATCCAGTGGTTTTTCACATGCATGCAACTTTCAGCTCCACCCACCACTGACAAAAGCAAAGAGAGCGAGGGGCAGTGGTTCAGAAGTGCTGTGTGTAAGAAATGATATCCTGACTGATCCCCTGGTGCCTCTGTTCTTTGCCGTCAGCTGTTTTACAGAGAGATGTGTCAGCATGAAGCCAGGTCTGGCCACTGCAGGTTGTTACAGAGCACAGGACTTGAAAAGCCATGCCTATTTAATACAACTCTGTATAAGTATGCTTAAAATGGTGATGTTAAACTTCTTGACTACACTGAACAGTTATTTGCAAGTGCTGTCCCTATGCTGCCAAGACAAATGACTCTAACTGCCCGATAAGGGTGCCCAGTACCCTCTCCTCATCACAGACCAGCACGTTGCGGATGGTGGAAGAGGTGCCCTGTTTCCCGTGGGGTGAAGCAGCCCGGGTGCTGCAGGACGAGGGTGTGTTGGAGGAGCAGGCAAAGGCATGGGCATGGGCTCCTCGCCTTCCCTGCAGAGCAGCAGGGCTGGGTTTGACCAGCACGGGTGGTAGGCAGGACTGGCAAGTCCCTACAGTGTCCTCTAGGTTTGTTTCTCTGGATTTTTTATGCTGTGAAGAACTTAAAATTTTAATGCAAAAGCATATTTATGAAGAGAACATTCCATGGCTAGAAGTAATTATCACAGCTATGTGTAAAACTTTCCAACAAAATCTGTAAATAAGTGCAGCAAAACTCTGTAAATTTAATACTTAATTTTGTGTTGATGCCTGTATTCCTATGGGCATTTTATTTTTCATTTCAGCAATGTTTTAATCTCACATCACATCAATTTCCACACATCAGTGTTTCATTATTCTCACTTGACCAGACTCTGGTTTTGCACAGAATTTAGAAGTGCAGCTAGGACCCCTTCCGAGACTGAAAATAAGACCACAAACTAATGTACATCTCATCCATGTGTCAGCCTGTGTGTTAAATGTTTGTGAGCTATGATTTAAAGGTAGAAACTTGTTTTAAGGACTGAGAAATATAGCATGTATAAAGTCTGACAAAAATGATTATATCATTAAATTAAGTCTACTTCCCGCATCACTGTTTTCACTTGGATTGTAAAAATCCTCGAGGAAAGACATATCTTGAGTTTATGTGTGCGGTCATAAACTTCACGATACCATGATCTCAAGCCTGGGGTGATATATTCAGTTGATACCATAACCAAATTAATAAATAAGAATTATTTAACTCCTTGTGCTTCCTTGGTCTTTTCCTTTCCTACTTCTGAAACCACAGGAAAATGAGGATGAGCTTACCCATGGCCATGAAAGACCATCACTACTGCCTGGGAAGATCCTCCTCATCCTACCTGAAGCACAATTTAAGACTAATATTTTGGCTGGCAGTTTCTCCACTGCCAACTGCTTCAGCTGGAGCAAAACATTGCTAAAAAACATAGTATATATTATAATTTATCTTCAGTAACTCAGGAGGTTATTAATTGGACACACTTTACAGCTTTGCACTTTATTTTACATTTGTTCACATCAATCTCCATTGATATTTATTGGTTATAGACATCATTTATAGATATAAATTTTTTCCCTTCTTACATTTTTCTTATCTTCATCTTTCTGAATTCTACTAATTATAAGATAGTGAGATGAAATCATCTCTATGTACAAAGTGACTTGTTTTGAAAAAGCTGAAATAAAAAAGCCGAAAAGATAATGTTCCTCTTTCTACTATGCTAAAAAAAAAAAAAAAAAAAAAAAAAAAAAAAAAAAAAAGTCATCTTGATCTCTCAGAGAAGCTCTTTGAGCACAGATGCTGATAAAACAAGAGCATCACCAGGTTCAGGAGTGGCCTTGTGCAGGTGGTGGGGAGTCCTTCCTTTGAAATGCTCACACTTCATTATCCCAAACAACAGGTATCCTGAACTGTATGAGAGACTGGACGCTGGGCTAAATTACCTCTTCTCTGCTTGTCTTTTATTTTACTATAGTGATAAAACTTCAGCTGAATAAGTGGATCCAGAAACAGAGTCCCAGAAACTGGTTTTATTCAGCTAGGCTTCATGGTGTTGGCTTTCTGGATAAGAAGTAGGGTCTCGAAAATAGATCAGTATATTAATGATTCCTTTTGGTTCATTGAAACAAATCACTTTAAAATATCCATCCCATAGAGACACTTACACGTTATCTTTCTGCTCTGGGAGGTATTTGCTGCCAAGGGTTTCTTCCTCCTCGGTCTTACATCTTGGGGTTATTTTTACAAATTTCGTACAAGATTTTAAAGTGCTTTTTCCTCACAGGCACCCAGCTAAAGCATGAGTTTCTTCATGCATTAGCTACTAGTAAAAACACACAATATTCTGTACCAGTCAGTCAGCATAGAGAGCTGATGTTTGTTTGGTTGATGGCACAGGTTTGTTCGGCTTTGCTATGTGCAGTATGCTCAGAGCAAGGCTAAAATAAAGGAGGTAGCAGTCACCTGGCTGTTACGCAACCACTGGCACAGCTAAAACGAGCTCAAATCCGCTCAGAGCAAGAGAAGCCAAATTCTTAGATCCTGCACTGTCAGGGCAGCACTAAGCCAAAATCATTTTGTAAGTAATGGCAAAAATTGTATTTACCGGGCTGTACACTTTTGCTTCTGTGCAAGTACAAGTGAGATTTTTGTCTGCATCCCCCTACCTCTGCATTGAAGCTGCTGCTGCTGAGCCATCACAGCCTAATTCTGACAGAGGAGAATTTATGTGAGAGAGGAAATTCCAATGCAGACTCTCCTGATTGTAAATACTTTCCTTCCTGGCTGCCTTGGGAAGAGCCATGGAGAAGCAGCCCTTACACCAAGTTCTCTTGGCCAGTGAATTGCCAGGGCTCAGCTAAGCAGCAGCAATGGCTCTAGAGGGGTTTAGGAAGGGCGATGTGAACGTCACCTTCCAGAAAGTGGGACTGTGCAGAGATGCTAAGTGCGGGCTAGGCCTTCATTTAAGGACCGAATGACCAGAGGCTGTGCAGTTCCTCACATGCTGAGTGGCACAGACACGGTCTGCCTGAGCAGCGTTTTGGGAGCTGGCCACTTGCTAGGCTGGGCTGTTTGAAGCTGCCGTGGTGGGGAAGCAGAATGGATGCCATGGGCACAGCCTTTCCCTGCCCGTGTGCTCACCTCTTCTTTTGTTATCATAAAGAGAAATCTGAAAAGTGTTGTTCCAAAGAAAGATGAATGTGGATTTAAACTACATAGATCATTGATATTTGTGAGAAAGAGTTGTGTTTTTGCAAAAGGAGGTGTTTTTGCAGTGGAAAATTCCACTGACCTTGCATATTCAAAAGTGATTGTGTGGCAGAGCAGCAGGGAGTGTTTTAAGCAGGTAAAGGGAAGGTCCCACTGTCCCAAAATAAGGAGGATAGCTAAGAAAAGCAGGACAAGCAGTGCAAAATTAGTAAAAACAAAAACCATGGACCCTCTAGTCACAAGAGACAAAGGAAAAAAAGGAAAAAGGGGAAATTAATGGTCAATCAAATAGAATTGTATACATAGGGTATAGAAGTGTGTCAAGTACTTTGTGAACCTGTAGAACTCAGCCAATGAGGAAATGGGAGGAATATTTTGGGTGTTAGGGAATAAGATGAGGTTATGATAAAACTTACTGTGTGCTCCTGCTTGCAGGACATCCACCATTGCAATGGTAAAATAAAATAGCTTCTGAGAAAATTATTGAGATGTTTCTCACATATTGCAATTAGTGACAAAAATTAAGAAGCAAAAATATGATAAAGCCTGGAAAATAATACTGAGGAGAGGAATTGCATAGTGATATAAACAAATTAGTCTTTTTGGACATGAAAAAGTAATACAATGGGATAAAAATCCTACCAGCTGGTGAATCTAACATCACTTACTGCAGATAATCAAAAAAGGAAAGTTTCATGAGAATAAAGTTAGTGGATAAACATTTTAGTTGGTTTTAGATGAGGATCTTTATGAGAAGACAATATGGTCCATACTTTGGACTAAGAAGTTTTAGTGAAAATATAAATGTATGCTGAAGCTGAATTATACTATATTTTATGGGGAAAAAGATTAAATTCAAGTTTCAGCCTCAATTAGACTAAAACTCTAAAACAAAAATTCCTATAAACCGGTCTTTTCAGGACAGACAAACCTTTTGCAGAGTCTCAAAAACAGGACTATTAAATCCTGTCCTCTGCTACTGGTGGCCTTCTCATCCTATGATTACTGTCTTCAACTGCACTCCCTGTCAAAAACTAGACTTTTTTTTTTTTTTTTTTTTTCCCCTCTTCTGACTAGTTCTTATGTTTTCCTGCTGTTGCCTTGAAAACTTGCTGCTTCCAGCCCAGATTTGCTTACAGAAATATGAAGCTTATCAGGGGTAAACCTTGCTGGAACTGCTCTCTTGTATAAGATTACCATACATTTGATTTTTGGGAAACAATATTTTGGATTGGAAGGCTTGCCGTGTTTTGAACTGAACTTAGCTTCATGCAATAATTCCCAAACACCTCTACTTGGGATAATCAATGCAGTAAGGAAAAAAGAAATAATAATTAAAAATAAAATAATAATTAAAAATAAAATAAAATAAAATAAAATAAAATAAAATAAAATAAAATAAAATAAAATAAAATAAAATAAAATAAAATAAGTAAAATAAAATAAAACAAAATAAAATAAACAGCTTGTTAGGTTTCAAATTAAATGCCGTCAGTGGACCATGACAGTACATAGAAAGGATAAAGACTTAAATTGCAATATGGACACTGTCAACATATTTTTTATGAGTTTCCACATTTAACAACAGAACTAGTGACACCAAAAAACAAAAATGAAATAAAATAAAAAGATTTTCAAATGTTCCTTGTCTTGGTATTGATACATGCTACATTTTGACAGCTGAGATATTGGCTTTATCAGAGAGTTATTCCTAAATAAATATTCCTGCTGTGTGTTCGGGCTCAGGAGTCAACAAACACCAAATTAATGCCCCTCGTGCTCCATCCGTGTGATACCATCCCTTGTATACTGCCCCACAGTCTGGAAAAGTTCTCTACAGATTCAAGCAGACAGGCAGAATAGCAGCAAGACACAATGTGCCACACACTGTATAGCAAGGTGTGCAACCAGCTGCCTTTGTTACCTAAAATATATATATAGTAAAGGGACTGTCATGGAGAAATGACAGAGTGGAGAGGATTTCAATTTGTACCCACTACTGGCCTAATTCTCCCACAAGTCAGCTTAAAAATGCGTTGTTCTGATGGATGAATAGTTAGAGCAGTAATGCTTCACTGGCCAACTTGTTAAGTCTGAAACAGATGCAAAAGAAGCAAAAAATCCCTGTAAAATGGTACTGCTGCGTTGTGCACCACAGCATTGTCCTACTTCAGTCATGAGGGCTGAACATCACGAGTCCTGCCACAAAATGTAGTGTCTGCATAATGCGTCTTGTTAAAAGTAAGGCTTCTTTCTGGTTTTACAAGAGGAGGAAGGAGCTAGCACCATGTCAAGGTCCATTTGCATTGTACAACTCAGTTGTAAAGGGAGTCGTTTTTATTAGCCCCCATATCTCAATGTATTCTGCCCAAAGTCAGGAAAACACTGTAGTTTTACTCAGAATTTCTTTGTGGTGCCCAGAGAAGAGAACTGCAGTGAGACAGGACTGTAGAGAAGAGAGGGAAAATTATATACAAGAGGGATTCTAAAATGATTTCTGCAATTTACAGCCTGCAGAAGCAATAAGAGACCCTGTTCTGCCACCGCTTATGTAATATATGTCCTGTATGTTCTCATAAACTATGTGGCTGCAGTACTTTGCATAGCCTTTTTGTATAATTAAGATGGAAATGGGTTTTGTGGTCCCAACAGCAGAGAGCAGGAGGGGAGGATGTCGTGGGGAGGTGCTGAGCTGGGAGCTACCACGGCAAAATGGCTCAGAGCACAAGACGTCTCCTGAAGCAAAGGGGGAAGCGTGGAGCAGCCTGTGCCACTGCTAACCTTGACCCAACTGATAAATGTCCATCTGCTCACATCACCTGTGGCCCCTTTGGAGCTACAAGAGCTTCCACAAGAAGTGCCAATGACACGGAAGGGCACTCTTGATGGACTTTGGACAAATGTTTTTCTTCACAGCTGGTCGTGGCCCCTGAGTGAGGGTCTCCCTCCCCAGGAAGCCACAGACATGTCCTTGTGAGCTCAGGCTCCAGGTTGTCTCTCCATCCTCTCCCTGCTTCTGCCTTGTGGCACTGGCTATTTAATCAACATCAGGAGGATCTTCTTTCTCTGCACCTCAAGGAGATTACCTCGGCCAGTGACAATTTTTTTTTTTTTTTTAGGTGCTATGACCATTGGATGGGGATGGTGATCCTTTCTGCCCATTCCTGTTGGGATATGGCCCATGGAGTGGAGCATGCAACCCTGATTGTCACCAGGGACACTTGAAGACAAGGTTTGACATTTATAAGAAATCCATTTTGTTTATAAAATACTGGATCAAATCAAACCAAGCATCATCTACATGATGGCACAAGAATGACCATAGCTGTTCAGAACTAGGATACATCTTCCCCAGTGTTCGCCCTGAAATGTTTGCAAGAAGAAAATGCATTAACAAGAGCAATAATACAGCAGGCATATTTGACTGCATAAAGTTGTTTTCCAAAATTTTCTGTGAAGTGTGTTTGACTGAAATGTTCTGAAAATGCTGGCGTGTGGTCTCCTAACTGATGCGTGCTCCAGCTTACCCAAGCTGGACACAGCAGGCTGCCCGGACTCCAAAACAAGAGAGGGACACCCTGGCTGACTGAATCTACAGGTCTCTAGAGATTGTCAAAAAGAGTTTAATTTCTGCTATATTACAGGAAAAACTGTTCATAAAGGATTTTTTTCCCCATGTATTTCTGGCCCTCTGGACTCCTGGTTCCTTGCCAGACCACTGAGGTTCACCAGCACAGTGCTGCTGTTCTGGAGTTGCGGATCCTGAAAGCACTCTTGTCCCCAGTACTCGGGCAAGGAGCTGCAAAAAAAGTACATCCTGACTTTTTCTTTCTTTCTGATAAAGGTGATATTTTTTTTTTTTTCTACAAAACTCCAGAGAGATCCTGTCCTTCTGTTTGTACCACCTAATGACATACCTGAGCTGAGGGCACCTGCTACCTGGAGCTCCACCTGTGTGAGCCTCAGGCACTGCTTTGACACCAGGACACCAGGACGGCCCCAGTGCCACCCTCACGTGCTCCAGCCTTGCCACCGCATGCCCCTGACAGGGATGTGGCCACTGGAGGAGCCCTCCTTTGGTAAGATTACCCTTGAGCCTTCTTTTGCCACCTTTCATCATGTTTCCAGAATCAGAGTATTTCTTGGGCAAAAGGCTCTCCCCAGGAACACTTTCACCCTGCTGCCCTCAGGGGGACCCATGGTATGCGGGCACATTGCAGCTATTCTGCTTTGTTATCCAAAAAACATCAGTGGTTCAACAGATGCACGGCTCTGTAAGCAAGAGGGGTTATGAGGAGAGGCAGAAGGGTCCTGAGGACACGTTCTCCTTCACTGCCCATCTATGAGACTTCTTTTTCAAATGCTCCAGGCACAGTTTGGCTGCGGTGAAACAGCTGGACATGGTGAATACAGAAAGGAAGGCATGCACTGTCTGGATTATTAATTTCCAGGGGAAAGGAAAAGGTTAATTCAAAAGACTGAAAAAAAAATGACTCATCCTCAAGCTGAAAAAAGAAAGTGAACAGGAAGAATTTTGGCATTTATGACTCTTGTTGTCATAGAAACTGAACTTGATATTTCTATAGAGCGATCTGTAGAGGTAACAAATACTGTACTTTATAGCAATGATGAATTAAGATCAACTTAAGATTTCCAATACATTGTCAAGCAGATCAAATACTGGTTTATTTTGTATTGCCAAGTTTTTATCAGAGTCCTTAAAAACCATTGCTGATACATTTAAATGAAATCTACCTTGTATTTGCAAGGTATTATTAGAATATAGAGAGGCTGGGGGAGAGATTTTACAATAGCCAGAGTTCTCAAATTTCCATCAGAAAAGAGCATGTCTCACGGGACACAGCTCGTTTGCCATCACGCAAACTCCTCTGACACCTACGGCGGTGACCTGCATAGAAAATGTTCTGTGCAGTTTTCTGGATGTTGAGAGCCGTTTCTGAGAGCAAGATGAGAAGGGGAGTCAGCCCAAGGAGATTTGTCACTTCTCTGGACACCACCCAGGACACCACAACCTGCTTCCTTCTCTAAACTGCATATATTAGTTTTTTTTGGAAGCTGATGTGACAAACATGGCTTGGATTCCTCAAGTTCTGGGCCTGTTAGAAGTGTGGTGGTGCCACATCCATGATCTGAGAACTTCAGTTATTTTAGCATATCCCATTGTGACCACTGTGTATTTGAGAGCATTAGAGTCATATCTTAACAGACCTTTGGGGCTGTTTGAGCATGTAGAATTACCTCCCATTTATTTTTGACTGTAAAACTTCTCTAAATATGTTTCTGCTTCAAGGCAGGCTTTTCTTACAAGAAAAAAATGTGTTTGGATTTTAAAAATCTAGTTATGGATAACTTACTACATTACTTTGTACATTATTTCTCATTGTTTAAATAAACAGGCAAACAAATTGCAAAATAAATAATAAATAAATAACCATATAATAAATAAATAAATAATAAACAGGCAAACAAATTGCCTTTATCCTGCAAACCCAAAGTACTTTTAACAGGGATTCATTTGGCTTCATGTCCAATCTGGATGGTTTTTGCCCTTCATTAAGTAGGTTGAAAAATCTACTGTCAAAGTCCGGTTCCATTTCTCATTAAAAACTGCAAATTGTGACCAAGATAGCCATTTACGTTCTCTTTGGTATGTACGTAAAATGCTGACTTCCTAGGCAGTCTTTCATATCAAGTCTATTTTTCTTTCTTTTTGTTGTTTTTGTGATTCTCTGAACCCTCTCCAGTCGCATCTGTTAAAAAAATCCTGTCAGACCTCGGCAATGCGTTTTAGCATCGCTCATGTTAATGCAAAACAGAGGGAAAGCGAGATGCCGTACACCTACACAGCATTTTGGAGCTCATGTAGTGAGTGATCATGTAGTGAGTGATCGCTCTCCTGCCTAGTCTGCCCCATGCCTATGGTCAGCAGTGTCTGCTTGGGCATCCACCGAATCAGTAAGGCACCGTGTCTCTGTCTCGCAGAAGGATTTTCCTGCGGTGCTGGCTTTGATGCTGCTGCTTCCTTTCCTCATGGCCCCAGTGGCGAATTTTACTCTTTTGCAATCTCTCACTGTTGTCATTGACTGAGGTTGCAGCAGCAGCAGTACAAAGTGCAAGTAATAGTCTCCGTGCTAATGGGATAAGTAATCTGGCAGAGCAGCCTGCCCTGACCTCTGGAGGCTGTGGGTATTGACAAAGCCATCGCACGCAATGTGAGAGGTGCTTCTGCCACAGGATTTCTGTGGGGGTGGCAGCATGCAGCAGTTAGTCTGGCTAAAAAGAGGGAGCGGAGCCTCTGTTCTTCCTGCCAGCAGTCAGAACATCTGAATTATGAATGAAGATATCTACACGCTTCCTGGGCTCTGTTATTTAGCTAATATATTAAAGGATTAGAAAGAAAATTTATATGGTACAACGATGAAAAAAAAAAAAAAAAGAGCAGTGGAGTGAAGGTGAAATGACACAGCGGTGTTTTGTGGGCACTAATGAAGTCACATAAAAGCCTTGGGGAAGACAATGCACTGCTCTGTGCAGGATAATTCTTTGCCCCAGACTTACACCATGGAGGATGCTTTCCCTTTCCCCTGTTTAGGAATGCACACAAATTATGTGCCCAGGCTAGGAGTCCAGGCAGTAAGTTCAGGACATCGTTCCTGTTGCTGCTGAGCATTTAGCTGTAGGGACACATACCTTTGGAAGAACCTGGTTCCTTTATTTTGAATTCTCACTTGGTGGAGCTTTTGCAGCACTTTTTTGACAATTCAGTATTTCATATATCTTTCTGATAGATAAGGAGAAAAAAATCGCAGTATTCTCATTCATTTGTAATAAAGTTTAAGAAAAGTGTGGGAGACATTTCTGAATTTTATCAGAAATCCTTAAAGCCAGATAACAATCAGACCCAGCTTTTGTGGCAAGCTGCAGTGCCATTCTTTCCAGTGCTGTGTTCGCTTCTTGTTCAGGAAGAGGTCGGTAACTTATGCCACCATCAAGAGTGAAGCTAAACAGATGAGAAGATAAAGACAGCAGTAGGCATGACAGTCCCTCTGAAATATATTGCAGCTGCTCTACATTCAGCTTTGCAGAGCCTGAAAAAGCCTACAGAATTTTCTAGGAGTGCTAAAGCATGTTATATGATCCGCCACCATGTTACTATTCTGCTTTGATAGCTTTATCGATTGCCATGTTGCTGCAAAGAGCCTTGTCCCAATGCACAGAACTTGTTCATAATTTATGTAAACCACACAGATTTTTACTGCTGCTAATTCTGTGGCTTACTGACCTAAGTAGCTTTTGGAAGTGGTGTGCCCCTGTCCTTACGGTGTGCTTACATCCTGTCCGGTTACACACCGCACACGTACGTATTCTGTTAGGAAGTTATTTATACATTCCTTCATACACCGTGAGCCACATAGCTGGAAAGAAATATGTGATGTTGAAATGCTAATTTATTTCCATGTTTTGCTTTTAAGAGTGCATTTCCCAGAGAATACAGAAGCAATTGTTAATGTCATGTTTGATTTCCTTTCTGGAGATGGAAGACGGACAAAGATTTACTAGAAGTATTCCTTTCCGTGCCAAGAGAATGGATACACATTAGTAAGTTGACAGAAAAGATGAATTCTCTTGTGCCACTGCTGCTGTCCACTCTCCAATCTTCCTTTATAATTAATTAGCTGTCAGATCTGCTAAAACTCAAATAATGGATTACTGGGATGCAAGGCAAATTGGCCCTGAAATTAAGACCCAAGTCTGAGATGGTCTTCTTCCTGACCTTGCAACTCTCATTATTGATTTTGAGTAATTTCCACCTATTTAAGAAAAACAGGAATAAGGTAGAAGAAACAAAGAAGCCTTTTAAGGATCTTTGTGTCAGGTGTTCCATGTTTTTTAAAGATTTGCTACCTGTGTCAGTGAGCTATCTTCACTACTTACATACATTAACCTAACTGAAATATTTATTGCTCACGTTTCTAAGCTTCAAACTGAAAATAAGGACCTGGTATGCCTGTTCGTGCTTACAATAATGCTTACAGTAAAATAAAATTTGAATTACTTAATTGAATTAATAAAATGACTCAAGTTTAACTAGATTGCCAAGGCCTTATTAAATGGAAGACATCTATGGAAAAATACAAAAGTGTATAGGTATGCACTTGCATTAACCAGCATAATCTTTATTATAGGACAAAATAATTCATTAAATTTTATATTTATTTAATTGACCTCTGTTGGTCTTTGGATAAATATCTTAAAACTTTGATTTTAATGATCCACATCTTTCCTGATGTGGCACATGACTGTTTTTTGGTCTGAAGGTGTGCTTTTTCTGAGGTAAACTCTGGTGACACCCAGAGCTGGAGTTAACATGCTCCTATGGCTGATGACATTTTGGAGGGACGCGAGGGCGCTGGAACTTCTGCTCATTCTTGCTGAGGACTCGGTGGAGTGCCATTCGTATCCTGCAGTGGCCCAGTCTGACTACAAAGCCTTCCTCCTCCTCCTGCTGTCCTGCTATGCTGCCACAGGAAATGCCGCCTAGGTAAGGGTGACATAAAGTACAGTGGTTTTTTAGATAATAGGACATCTCTTGTCCTTCTGCAGTGTGGTGATGGCAGTTCTGCTACAGCCAGCCTTTCAGAGCCTGTACTTTACTTAGGATGCACGAATATGTCGGAAACGGCGAGCTGGAGCATCCTGGTGAACTACCTTTCATCCACAGAGGCCCTCCATCAGGAGTGTTTGTACTGGAAGCACTTCTCTCAGGAAAGCAGTGACTGCTATGGTAACACTGCACAGAGTGGTTCACATTTTTCTTTTTTGAGGAGCTGAATTTTACCCTGCAAAGCACAGTGCCTCCTGAAAGTCTGTTTTGCTTGCATTAAAGCACAGACAGCCAAGAGGAGCACTGGATTAGCATTCTCTTATCTGCTGTCCCAGGATAACTCTGATTATCACACACTGAGCCAGGGAAGGCACCCGGGGAAGCACCGGAGCAGCACGGCAGGGCCAGACTCAGGTGCACCCAAGGTGAAATGCTCCAACACGAGGAGAACATCACCGAGCAGTGCCGGGGAGGGAGGAGAACATCTGATAAGGTATGACGCACCCTGTCCAAACCCTTGAATCCACAGCAGGAAGGTAGTGAGAGACCATCGTCTGACCAGCTCAGAATCGTTCACTGTTTTAAATAGTTGTCTGTTAGCAGGCTTGATGGAAACTAACTGTGGCACTGTAGGACTGGAGAAGATGCCTTTTCATGAATAAATGAAATACATGAGTGATGCTTCCCTAAAAAAGGATAAAAATAGGATCTGAAATGTGAAGTCTGAGGCATGAATCTCACAGGCTCAGGAGAAGTGTCCTAGTGAAGTGAACAGATTGTGATTTTGATCAGGATCATTTGCACAGACATCCCTGGAAGTCAGAGAATTAATTCATGTTGTGGGGAGGGGAGAGAAGATTCTGAATTAACTAAGTGGTAAATAATTAGAGGTAATAAGTAAACCTTTAGCATGTGTTTGGAGGGATATTTCAGGTATACATTATATTTGCCTTAGGAGATATGCCTGAATTGCAATAGCCTGTTTTTGTTATTTAAGGAAGATATAAGTCAATCAATCAAGTGATTGCTTCCTCCGTCTTTTTCTTTATGAAGTTTTAGCTGAGGTGACAGATTTGGTGAGAGGTTTTTCCTGGAGGGGGGTTCCCTCAGCTCCATCATGAGCCGATCCCAGCACGCTGTGGGGAGCAGCACGGCAGCACTGGGCAGGAGGCACCGCGTGCCCCAGGGCTGGGTCCGTTCGGTCGCTGCTGCCCTGCCAGGTGCCCACCTCCCTGTCCATGCCCCGTGGGGAAGGCACGCACAGCATCTCTTGGCAGCCGGCTCCTGCCTTCAGCCACCTGCCTGCAGGCTGCCCGCATCTCCTTGCTGCATCCGACCCCACAGCCTGGGGAGGCAGAGCCGTGTCTCCATCCCCCGGCCTGGCACACTGCCGGCACCGCTCTGCTGCCTTCTCTTTTTCAGGCACGACAGCCGCGGATCTTCCATTTTTTCCCCACTGCTCGTGTTTCAGGGATCTACGATTTTTCTTGTTCCCTCCTCTGGCACCCTACCTGGTTTAGAAACATGCAGATGCAAGGAAGGCAAGTAAATACCACAGAGCAAAACTGAGAACATTGGGAAATTTATTCAAGGAATTGATCTGCGTCAAAGGCGAAGCATCATAAGAATTCCAAATCTGTGATAAATCTCACTGCCTCTGCATTTGCAAGGAACAATCTCCTTCCCTTCCTGTGAACAGTGCTAGTCTGAGCTGCTTTGAATGGGCAATCAGTTGGGCTACCATCCAAAAACTATTTCTCTGGGGAAAATGCGGTTTGGGCAGAATGTGAATTCCTACTTCCAAGCCAGTTTTCAGCAAAAAAAAACCTCCAGTAAGAGCACAGGTTCCCCAATGTCTCAAAATGCCCATTGACACTCCAGAGAAACTCCTTTAGATGAATAAAACTCTTGTTTCCTTCCAGCCAGAATTTCTGGTGCTAAGCCATGCACATTGAGCTCTGCCTCCTTGGGCCAGGAGCTCACAGCTTCGTACCTCCACCCAAATTCCCAGGTCAGTGCGTTTTGGAGGCAGCCTCCTTCTCTTTGTGAGCCATCAGTGAGTAGAGTTCAGCCCAGAGCAAAGGAGGCACTGCTGCTAACTTCACTTCACTGGACTGTGAACATAAAATATTGCTGATGCTAAAAGCAGCATTTACCTCAAAAACTGACTTAACCTCAAGGAAGAAAAATAGGGAGATTATTTAATATATGAGCACATCTTTATCCACAGCTGCCTTCCTGGCACAGCTGGCTGGAGCCTGGGCTGATGCTCATTTGTTACCCACCCGTCCTGGGGCATTGCAGGCTGCCCTTCTCGGACAGGGCAGTGGGGACTGCTCCAACTGTGCCACCAGTCTCCACCTCTGGACTCCATCGTCCAAAAGCCCAGGAAGGGCAGCAATCATCCTGACATTTTTTGGATGGTGGCATTTTTTGCACAGCAGAGGAAATTTTCCACAAGTGACCAATGCTTTCTCCCGGTACGAGGACCCATTATATTTACTGGGATAGCCTTGTTCTACTCCCAGTTCAGCACAATCCAGCCCCAGGCACCTCACTGTGCTTCTAATTCCCCCTCACCTCTATTCTTCCATTACCATAGAGAACAAAGCAGTATATCAATACTATCATTATAAAGCAATTACATCTAACTCTTCATTGTGCTTCAGTGTGCTTCATTGCTTGTCTCGCTGGCACATGCTGATGCTGAGAAGATATCAAGCTCTCAAAATATTCTTTTTAACTTTCAACGCTTTCAGTCTTTAAATACATCATCGTCTTTAACTCCTAAGATCCTTTGGTGTGACAACTTTGGTTTTCAAAGCTAGAAATGAAAAATTCCTGGACATCACTAATTGCTTAATTACATCTTCTCCGACTCTTTTCAATAGTTGATACCAGAAAGACTTCTTTTGCACAGAGCCATGCTGTTGCTGTGCTGTGGTGTACACAACAAAGATACTGGAGAGAAAACTTAGGAACATATAAAAATATAGAATGCTGGCACATGTAATGTATTTACAAATTGCAATTTATTATATAAATATTTTTAAAGTATCAGGGTCACAATTCCCGGTAACTGCTGCTATATTTTAAATATATTAAAATAACATTCAATTGAAATTAAAACAATATAGAAATTATTTAAAAAAAAAAAAAAAAAAAAACACTCTTTAAATATATTCTGAATTTCTATGGCTATTATCTCATTTTACACTTCAGACTTATCTTTGGGTGTCAGGAAGCCAAAATCCTGAAATGGTTTAATTAGGATGAAAATTATATTTAATAAAGTTCTGATGAAGAAGTATATGCAAATGTTATTAACTTCCCCAAGAATCAGACATCTAAAGTCAATGGTGAATTGTACTTTGCAAATTACAACTATCTGTGATAATGTGACTGACAGACGGATGTATAACTGTGACCATTTTTTTTGCGTCATTTCAGTAGTTGCCCCAAAGAGTCCCTCCAACCCCAAGAAGTATTTTTGCAAAGAGATATCTATATTTGTGCATTCCAGACTAAGTATAATGAATGACAGCCATTGTCTGGACAGCATGCATGTCAGTACACCACCCAGAAATACTATGGGAAAACAGACCTTACTGATGAAAGGCAAAACAAACTCTAATCTGGAATCCATAGAAAGACATGGAATGGCAACAATGAAAACCACTGAAAAAGTCATCATTACAAAAAACAATAATCAAATATCAAATGGGTTAAGCTGCCTTTCAAGAGATTGGCAGCAACAGCAGTTTGTGCACAGCATGGAAAAGAGGACAAGGATGTACTTGAAGGAGTTCTTCACAGTACACAGCAGAAGGTGACTGGGCTGCCAGCCTGAAAGGAAATGGGATGTTTATGGGAATGTTGTACATCCCAGTCTGGTGCCAAACAAGATCGAAAGACAACAGCAGGTAAACAGTTGAAACATCTGTTTCATTGTGACCGTATAAGTGATCGAAAAGAATATATTAAAAGTATTTTCTAACTTGGAAAGACATGTCTTCAATTCTTTTTCTTGAGATTTACCCCTTTACATTTATCTCTGCTAGAACTCATTTACCAACTTTTTCCCTCCCATTTGGTTTCAAAAGGTTCTTCTGCGGTTCCTTGCCATTACCACAGCATCCAAGGACTTAGTTTTGTCTGTAAACTTGACAAAAAACAGATGAAGTAGGCTCAAAATAGGTGAGCAAAATGAAGATCCCAGGAACAGGCAAGAGATATTCACAGCATGGGTAAAGAAAGTTCATACATAATTAGAATCCACAATTTGCCCACAACATGGCAGACTATGAATAAGGTGCAAAATTTGTGGGGGCTGATGTACTGCCGGCTTGGCTGAACAGGGATCTTCTTCTAGAGCTTAGGCCAAAAGAGAAAATGCAAGGACACTGGAGGCAACAGGTGACATGGGAGGACTACAGAGATGTTCACCATTGTAGGATGCTGGCTTGTGTGGCCAAAGCTCAATTATAGTTGAATCTGGCCAGTACTGTGAGGGACAACAAAAAGGTCTTTTTTCAATATGTTAACAGAAAAATGAGGACCGGTTTGCATAGGTCCATTACTTGATGAGGATGGTCACCTCACAAATAGGGATGTAGACAAAGCAGAGATGTTTAATGCCTCTTTGCCTCTGTCTTCAAAACCAGCGATGGGCCCTGGGACCCCCAGAGCCATGACTTGTAGGACTGTGACTGCAGGAGTGATAAAAGCCCAGATAACCCCAAAGCTGTGGGAGATTTGCTGCTCCAGCTGGGGGCACATAAGCCTATTGGGCCAGATGGGATTCATCCCAGGGTACTCAGAGAGCTGGCTGATGTCATCGTGAGATTTCTCTCAATTATTTTTCATTGGTCTGAGTTTCTGGTGAGGTCCCAGTTGACTGGAAGCTGGTAAACATTATCCCAGTTTACAAGACGGGAAAGAAAGGAGACCGTGGCAATTACAGGCCTGTCAGTCTCAATTCAGGCCCCGGCAAAATCATGGAGAAGATTATTCTGAGTATTACTGAAAAACATTTGAAGGACAATGCACTCGTTGGTCACAGCCAACACAGGTCCATGAAGGGAAAGTCCTGCTTAGCAAACTTAATTTCCTTTTATGAGAAGATTATCCACCTAGCTGACCAAGGGAAGCCAGTAGATGTAAGCTTTCTGGATTTCAGTAAAGCTTTCGATACTGATTCTCACAGCATCCCTCTGGACAAAATCCCAGCATACAGCTAGACAAGTACATGATACCACAGCTGACAGGTCAGGCTCACAGGGTTATAGGAAATGGGGTTACATCGGGCTGGTGGCCAGTCACGGGATTGTCCCGCTCTATTCTATGCTAGTGTGGCCTCAGCTTGAGGACTATGTTCAGCTTTGGGCACCACAGTATAAAAAGGACATAAAACTATTAAAGAGCATCTAAAGCAGAGCTGCAGACATGGTGAAAGGTCTGGAGGACAAGACGTATGAGGAGCGGCTGAGGTTCCCTGGTTTGTTCAGCCAAATGATCCATGATGATCCACGTGGGTCTTTTCCAGCTCAGGATGTTCTGTGATTATACAGAAACATTTATTCCTTGCCTGCCAGGCTCTTAGAAGCTGTTTCTAGGCAGAAGCAGTACAAAACAATCTTTGGGCACATCCAGTACAGACTTACAAAGAGAAAATCATAGCTGGCCAATCTGACTGCTTCCTATGGTGCAAAGGCTCTGCAGATGATGGGGGAGCAGTGCCTGCTATTACCTGTGAGCTTAACAAGGCTGGCACAATCTCATGTCAGGCTTATAAGTCAAGCTGATGAGGTGTGGGCTGGGGTGGGTGAAGGTGACAGAAACACCAGAGTTAAAGGGCATTACTCAGTGGTGTGAAGTCTGCAAAGTTCAAGAAGTAGAAACAGTGTGTTACACCTGGGAGAAAACAGAACCACGCAACAGGACGGGGAAGAGGAGCTGAAGGAGCGATTTAATTACTTTAAGGATAGGCATGGACAGAGCTAGACTCTTTTTAGATGTGCACTGTGAAAGGAAAAGAGGCAGTGGGCACAAGATGCAAGAAGGGAAGATTCTGCTAGGTGTAAGGAAAAATTGCTTTGTCATGGAAGTAGTTAAGTGAGTTACCTGGAGAGAAACTGTGAAGAATGAGGAATTGTGTGACAGTGGTATATGCACGTGGTAAATTGGATTAAGTTCAGAGATAAGTTTTTCCTTGATTTTTCAGGGCATATCTCTCAGCAGTGCAGTCTGTTTGACGGAAGGCTAGCCAGGACTCAGGAGAAGACTAAAGCTTTTGTAAGTTTGAAAGAATATTTTATTGAATAATCATCAACTTTTCATGGACCTTCCTAAACTGTCTGGTAGACAGACCTGGATCTGCTAATACCTCTGTTTCTCTGTACTGTCCTCTGAAAACTCTATCATTTATTCATAACCTTTTTTATTCATGTGTATTAAAATTATTGCCTGCAATATCTGCCTAATAGATCACAATATTTTTCTAAAGCATTCCTTCTAACTTTTTCACATCTAAGTAAATGTCTTTAAGTCTGTCCTCTTGAGAAATCCCTCATGCCTACTGTGCTTGCGCCTGCCATTCTCTCAACGATTTTATGAGAGCTACAGCTTCTATTATTTTCCATCATTTCTGAAACTGATTGTCAATCCCCATGCTAAAGAAACAGTAACAGTAAAGAGCTGGAGTTGGAGAGATTGGCTTCTCTCAGAAGTGTTTTTGGAATTTGATGGTCTATATCTTTTGCAGTATAAACACATCATATGTTCAGAAAGCTGTAGCATGAAGACCCAATGCAGATGTTTTAATCATATAACGAGATGGAGATTGGAGTGCCCATACCAGCTTTTGCTGATGTTAATGTTGCTTTCAGCTGTACCTCATCTCCTTGGAGCAGCAAGTCAACTCCATTTGGTATACCTCAAACATAGGTGTGCAAATAGCACAGGACTTCAGTTAATAACTGTTCACTTTTATCTGTGGATATCTCTTCCATGAGAATAAGCAACATTTGCTTCTTAAAGGAGGTAGAGAAAGAAGAGCACAGAGAAAGCTAAAGGAGCTTAAAATAGTGGTGGGTGGCTCATCTTTAGCTGCAGTTCTTGTTAGCGATAACTGTGTCCTTGATTTAAAGAGCTTCTTCTCTAGTTCCTAGGGGACAAGATAAAGAATGATAGAAAGGCAAAAAAAAAATACTTTGCTTAGGATCATTAATGTAAGCAGTGATGCTGGCTTTAAGGAAAAACAAAAACAAAAACAAAAACAAAAAACAAAAACAAAAACAAAAACAAACAAACAAAAAAAAAACAACACGTAGAGCAGGTGAAGGATGCCCAATGGGGGACTGTGAAAAGCCATGCCAAGAGGAGGAATTGGAGTTGATGAGTTATTCACGTGTTGTATATTTATATATGTATACATATATATTTATACACCATACCGTGGGCATTAAAAACATCCCCCTGGAGGGCAGTTCTGGCCATCTGAACACAACGTACCATGAACAGTGTGATCCGTGAGCCTGTGCAGGGATAGGTGTGTATGGTGCATGGAACCACACCAGGGAATCATTTGAAGAACAAATGATTGCAAACCAACCTGGAATAAATATAACCTGAGAATTAGAGGAGCTGTCCTGTAGGCTGTGGTCTGGAAAGGCAGTAAGGCATAATAAGGGAGAGAAAAATAATTAATCAAAATTGTTTGATTTTCAGAAAAAAATGTCAAATCCGTAAGTGTTTCCATAATCCCTGATGTACCTTCTGAAATGACAAGTGAAAGGCCACAAGGCTCAAGGGTGACTCAAGGCTCAGCACCTTCATCTGCTGAAACCTCCTGGAGCCTGCTCCTTTGATCAGGAGCTGCGAGTCCTCCCCAGAGGTCACACACACTGCGTTCGGCTGTGGAGCTCTACATCGGTGCCTAGGCCCAGCAGGAAGATCTGGAACATGAGGCAAACATCTGGTTTTTGGTATTGAAACATTTGGAATTTGGGTGAAATGAGGAGTTTTCTGAAAGCAAAATACAAAATTCCATGATAACAGATTCTTAAAAAACAAGTTAACTCAAAAGATACATTTTCTGTTTAAAGGCATTTTTGTTGGATAACCGTTGGTTAAACACTCTGAAGCTGTTAGTTCACCAGAAAGCAAAGGAAAGGCACTGGAAGGCTTGTGCAAGGACCACCAGAGGAAGGAAATATTCAGGAGCTGGCGCTCTCCGAGAATCACAGCACTAGCCAGAAATATACTATAATATTTGCAGTTTATTTTGAATACAACTTAGTTCACTAGCTTTTGTGGATGATGCTTGTGGTTACAGATATAGTTTCATCCCAAACTATTATTTCCTCATCACAACCCCCTAAAAATTATGTATTTCTACTGCTGGAGGTAGAAAACATTTCATACCACAAGCAAAATGCAAAAACAAGAAACATCTCAAAAATAGTGAGGCTAGAAATGAACCAATGTTTTCCATTGTTTTTTGCATGCATTAGGTGTGATTTGTGAGTGACGTTTAATTGCATGCTTGTATGGAATTAGGAGATGCTGTGCAGAACATTATCAGTTCCACAGGAAACAGATGGAATTAGGCTGAGAAAAAATACTGTGTGGAGCAGACAAATGGCCTACAGTGTGGGAAAAAAAAAAAAAAAAAAAAGACCTCAGAAATAACACATTTGTATGTTCTTCATATTGTTTGATTTATTTACTCCACAGTTTATATACTATAAGACTGGATATGGCTATAAGAGCTGTTGATATTTCCTGACAACATTGAAATAACTGACTGAGATCAGATTTAGTGCTGAAGAAAGAAAGTTTAGTCATACTTCATAATTGATAGTACTCAATTATACAGTCGCTCATTAGACTTTTCATCTCTTTAATTTCAGTATTATTTTTTTTGTGTGTGTGTTGACTAAGACCTAGAACTTACCTGTTTGTTAGTACTTTTTTACTTTTTTTTTTTTTCTCTCCAATAGTATGCAGCTCATTTTAATGCAGCAGACCCTGTTCTGTTGATGCAAAGTCAAATAAAGACAGTCCCCACCTAAAGAATCGAATCAAAAATCAAAACCAAGGGACACAGGGCAGCAGGAGAGGAGAACCAGAACGCGCTAAGGGTGACCACAACACAACAGTTGAGATTTGACCCATCAGATTTGACCCAAACAGCCGAACAATATTGCTGTTCTCAGTAAATAAAATAAAATAATAAAATAAAATAAATAAATAAAATAAAATAAAATAAAATAAAATAAAATAAAATAAAATAAAATAAAATAAAATAAAATAAAATAAAATAAAGTAAAATAAAATAAAATAAAATAAAATAAATAAAACTTGTGTTTTGTGTGGTGTGCCATGATCCAGTTATTGCAATTAACCTCCCACAATTCCATGTAATCCATACATATAATCATTGTTCTATGATTCCAAAACTGTTGAGTTCATTACAAAATAAGTTTAAGAAAGTACAAGAAGGTGAATCATGCATGCTGCTGTCCTCGCAGCCTTTTCACATGCCAAAATGATATCTGACATCAGTGAAACATTGCCCCGCCGGTGAGGGCAGGGCTGTTGGCTCGTTATGGGCTCGTCACCTCCTTCAAAGCACAGACATTTCTCCCTGCAATAGCAGAACCTGTATTTGCAGACACATCGCTAGGGTGCTGCTCTGTGTGGGATGAATTCCTCCTCAGGCTTTATTGCTGCTTCACAGCCTGGGCTCCAAGTGCCAAGTGGTTCACCAGGAGCAAAGCGATGGCCTAATACCCTTCATTGGGTTTTTGGTCACCTGCACTGCAGGAGCTTTTTAATTTGTGACTCGGGTAGATCTTATATGCCTTCTTACTGAAACGCTGTCAGTGGTTTCTTTGCATTTTGCCTTGGCAGGGGTAGCAGCCCTGCACTGTTCTGAAGCCCCATGAACGGTGCAGCTGGGGGCAAACGGCGCCGGGAGGACACAGCCGGGTTCTGCTTTGTGTGTTCGGCAGCCACAGGTCTCTCACCAACAGTTAGGTTCCCTAGAAATGTAACCTCTTCACATTCTTTTTTTCACTGCATTGAATAATTTTTGATTCCGTGCAGCAGGTGCAAAGGGCTCCAGCCCTGTTTGCTGTCCCTAGGCCTGGCTGCGTTACAGCACAGTCAGGACGAGGATTCTCTGCCGTACCCAGCGTTACAGCAGCGGTAGCTCTAGGGCTTAGTAACAGTCATAGCTTTTTTCAAAGCCTCTTTCCAATGAAGATAGAGAGGAAAAATGACAGTGTAATTGCTCTCACATTTTAATTTTAGAAGTGTCTTATCTGCTTCATCTCAAACTCAGGGAGAATAAAACCAGCTTAGTCCTTCCACAGTGCTCTGCACCACTGGCACCACGGGGCCTGTCACTCCCAGGACACGGCTCTGAGCCCAGGAGGAAGGCAATCCCTCCTCTCTGGTGGCTGCCCCATGCAGCCAGCCACGAGAACACAACCCCACCCCGTGCCATCCAGCTCCACCTTCAGCAGGAACGGCAGAAAACTGATAGGAAGTGGAAATTGCTTTGGCTGATGCTAAGCTGTTGAGATTCTGGAAGCTGCAGTTTGATTTCTGCCTGGCTTTTATTAATGCAGAGTATTTATTCATCCCTGCAGCAGGAGCAAAAGTTCAAAATAGTATATATATTTTATGAGCAATACTTTTAATGCTTTTTAATAAAACAAGAAAAGAAGACCTCAGACTAGAATGTCCTTCATTAAGAAGCAGTGTAAACAGGCAGAAGGCTTCAGTGTAACAGAAAGCATTTTCCATTTGGAAACGCTAATCAGGTACCATGCCCTTAGCTGGATTGCAAAAATACAACATTCTCTAGGATAAGAGCAGCAATACAATGTCAATGAAGGAAAAGATTGATTGCTCTCCCAGGCAATAAAAAGAGGAAATGTACTTCATGAAGAAACATGCCTGATAGCATTTGCCCACTGGTGCCAGTGCATATGTGTGAAAATCCTGATCAAAGCATACGTGGCTTTGGCTGCATCTTGTCTACAGAACAACAGCAAAAAGTTACGCCAGAACTGCCTCACTTGGCCAGGTATCTCCCCCCCAGGTAAGCAGCTGATGAGAAGGAGCAGTTGCTTTCCCACAGCTTCCTTGCCCCAGCACTGGCTGTGCTGGTGGGCGGAGGAGCGCTGCTTCCAGCCAGCAGAGCGTGGAGAAGCCTTCAGGTTGCTGATGCTTGCTCAGAATCCCACGCCAGATTGCAGGGCTCCAGGCACTGCAAGAACATAAAGAAGGCATATGGCCAGTTCTTTATCTGTTTCACAGCCCTGCTCTTGATACAGCTCAGCACATGTGCGTAAGCAGAAAAAAATACTTTAAGCTAAAAAACACTCCTTCTACAGGAAAATGTGCACGAGTGGAGAAAGTACACCGAAATGTGTTCTTATAGTACTGTTATTGATAGTGCTAAGCGTGATAGATCCTTATGGATTGTAAATGCTGACAAAAGGCTCCAAATAACTCTTCACTGCAGTAACAGTGACAGTAGAGTCAATAGCATCAACCATCTCCCAGTAATGCCCTTCCGCAGCATGCTAAAACAAATCCCTGATCAATCATTTTCTCTTCCACCTGCCTGATGCTGCCAGCCAGCCCGGGCTGTAAGGTTAGCTGGACTCCAGCCTGGGTCTGTAGCTGGCCACGGTCAGATGGTTACAAAACCCATAAAGCACAGAATTGCTGGCACTGAAGGACAGGTCAAGCAATGTGATGCCAAGAGGAATAGGTCCCTTCAGCCTGAAAAATAAAGACAAAAAGGGTCTTATTGCTGTATTCAATTAACGGGAGGCTATAGGGAAAGACTCTTCCTGAAGGAGCATGGGGACGGGGCTGGAGGCAATGTATAAAAGCTGGGACGTGGGAAGTTTCGCACTAGATGTAGGGAAAGACTTTTTTTCTTTATTTTAAATATATATACATATATATATACATGTATATATATTTAAGTGAGAGTAGTCAAATGCTGACAAGACTTGAAAAAACAAATAAAAAAACAAAAAGGTGGTGGAAACTGTCCTTGGAGACATTCCAAACCCAGCTGGACAGGGGTAACCTGCTCCGATGGTCCCTGCTTTGAGCAGCAGGTTAGGGCAGAGGCCTCCAGCAGTGCCCCCAGTCTTGCTCTGTTCTCAGAATCAGAGAATAGCCTGGGCTAGAAGATAGCTCTGGAGACCTCTGATTCATGCCCCTGCTTATGGTTAGCCTCAGGGGTAACTCAGTTTGCTCAGGACATTTTCCTTCTGTAAGCGGCCGCCTCCAAGGACAGAGGTCCCACACTGCTGCTGCTTGGCTGCCAAGGCTGGAAGGCTGGACAGCCAGCCCTGCCACCCGGAAAGCAGAGGTGATTTCAGTTTAGGCCAGATGAGGCTCCTCCTGTGCCTTTAGCAAAGATTATTTTCTCATGAAGCTAATGAAAATTTGTTCTTAGCTTCTCCAAAACCCAGACCAGCCACTACAGTCACTGCTGTTATATTCATAACAGTTTTGCCATTAAAAGGTTGTCTCCCAAAATATTAGTTATTAGTTAAGATGCCCCTCTTAACACAGAGCCCTGCACCTTCTTCTCCCCTTTGGGAGATTAAAGCTGCTCCACGCTCCCCCTCAGGTGCGGATGAAAGGGAGATGTTCAGCCCGACTGCTCTTTCTGCTTCATCCTGTCCCTACCATTGGACACGTCTTTCCTTTTCCTCCTTCTTTCCCTCTTGGATGATTAAATTTATCAGAAGAAAAATCTCCTATGTCCTAAGCTTGCCAGGCTGTACTTAACTTTTCAGTAATTACAAAAGGCTGGCACATCCCACTAAACCAATATCATTGCTAATACCGTGCTAATGAGAGGTGGAAGGACGGTGCTAATGTGTTCAGCTCTAACGCTGAGTAGGCTCAATCAATTTCTCCAGTCAGAAGAGCTCAGCTGGTCCCTAGTACTGGATTAGGTTGCTCCGGATGCAGTGAGGAGCCGTGTCTCTCCTGCTTTACGCAGCAGTTTCAGACTCCCTCCTGGCAGATCCCAGCCGCTTTCTGTGCTGTCCCTGCGAGCACCTCCCCCAGGGGTGTCCTCGCTGCCCTCGGCTCACAGCCTGCTGCGGCAGGGTGCGGGGTCACCAGGCGTGACAGAAAGAAGGGGGTGACAAACCCACCCTGATCCACCCCCTGCTCGCGGCCTCCCCGTGAGACATCGCACCTCATGGTGCCAGAAACCTGCAGCTACGCTCCTCCAGCACCCACACTGCCTCAAATTAACTCATTTAATTTGTATTCAGAGGCATGCTCTGGAAACAAGTCAGCTGTTTTACTTTTGTTCTGTTGCCTCAGTACGGATTTTGACACCAGAACTACACAATGATTAGTGCTTTCCATACCGCACACAGGTGGTGCAGTGGGGTCTCCTGATGCAGCACTGTGCAACCAGCAACAAGCTGAAGGAAAGAAGCAGAATTATGAAAACACCTCAAATGGATGAGTGGGAGGGATTCATCTTTATACTTAGTACCAAGGTGATTTACTTTTATTATTAAACAGAAAATACCTGTTCACTCCATAATACACTATGTGTTAAGTATTTTTGGGGAAAAATGTAATCCATGCACAGAAGAGGGATTTTAGTTCCTAGAAAATACTGTTTGCCTATTAGCAGGTACATATAAAGTGGATAGAGTATGCAGAAGAATGAATTAATAGATTATTTATTACCAGTCTTATTAATGAAGTTAGTTAAAACAGTCGTTCACTCAAACTGGGGTACAGCTTTAGCAGAGCGTTTCATGTACTGAGGGATGCTGTTGGGCAGGGGGCAGGGGCAGGGGGCAGGGGCAGGGGGCAGGGGCAGGGTCCCCTCCCCGTTCCTGCTGCCCAGCCCCTGCCCGCTGCCCCAGGGCTGGCGGCTGCCTTCACCAGCAGCATGTAGAACGGCTTTGTCTCATTCTCTAACATCCAACAGACTCTCCCAGGTCACCACTCCTCAGCGCCATGGTATTCCATAGGTAATCCCCCTGTGTTATGTTTCTTTATGAAATTACCTTTAAGTTGGCAGCCAGATGCCTCCTCGGTGCAAGTTGCAGCCTATAAGCTCTGGCAGTTAATGCAGTGATGCTACACCGTGCGATAGGCTCGTGGCCTTAGTTATGAAAGTGCATTTTGATTACTTGGTATCTCAGCTCCCCTGTGTTTACACACACCCCACTAACCTTTGGGGACTGGACAAAGTGGCTGCTCAAACAAAATACAGAATGCTGAAAAGGTCACGAGCGAAGTGTGGTCAAATACTATCCTTGTCTGAATATATTAAATAAGCACTCTTGGTTAGAAGTGCTCATTCTCATGACATGCTGCAGTAGTGAAGAGCTACAGATACATTCACACCGCAAAGCCTGCACCAGAAAATCTGCTTCTGTTCATCTCATCCTCGGGACGACAGCTCCTTCAGGCTCCATGCGATCAGCGTAGGGCAACGAGCACGCAGTGACAGTGGGGAGAGGAATGGATATAACGGTGTTAAAGCCCCAATCCACGTGCAACTGGCTGTATGCAACTGCAATTTTACGGGAAAGCTCTCTGCATTGAATCTGCCCCTGAATTGCCACTATATGTAGGATTCATCTTTTAACTACCTGAACGTGAGCGGAATAGAGGGGAATTTGAGCGGTTCAGAAGTCCTCCATCAAGCCGCAGGTGACAAGCTGTGCTCACAAATCACACTCCCATGCTGGGAGGCTGCTCCTGGACCTGCCACGAAATACAGCCAGGAGCCAGAGACACCACGTGGCGTGGTTTATGGCTGCCGAGGCTTTTACAGTTACAGCTTTGTGGTACTACATTACTCACCTTCCTCCTCTTTATGACTTGTATTTTAAAAAGGAGCCTCAAACAGCTGAACAATTCCTCTTCTAACCCATCTCTAGAAACATTTTATAGCATTAAATATTCCAGTCCATTCCAGGCCCCCCCGGGCCGGGATGCTGGGCATGTCTGAGCATTGCAGCACACGGCAGGCCCTCTCCATCCCTGGAGACAGAGCTTTTGACTAGGTGGCCCTGCCTGAGCAGGGGCTGGACCAGATGACCCCCAGAGGTCCCCGCCAACCTCAATCACTCTGTGATTACTTTTTTTTAGCCCACATGCAAAATCTTCATACAAAGTCCCACAGCTGCCAGGACATGCTCAGGGGGTCTGCAAAGCAGGTGGTAGCAGGTATCAAGGAAACTGAACATGTGGTGGACTTGGGCTTACACCTCATCATAGGAGAAAAGAGACAATAAAGACTTCCTGATCAAACCCAAGCACCTCCCACATGCAAAACTCTGAAAAATTTAATGATAATACCTATTTATTAGAGTCAGGGAATCTCCCTAGAGGAAGGTGAGCTTATCAGTCTAATGTCCTCTATTGCACATGAACGACCTTTCAGGTTCAAAGACCTGCCAGCTGCCATGCAGAGACAGCAAGGTGGTTGAAATTGTGTCATTAACTTAATACAATTAGTCTGTAGGTCTGCAAATTCTAATTGAATAGAACTAGTGAAAAATGTAGTTTTTTGTTTGTTTTGTAAAGCCAACTTCTCTCCTGCAGGAAATTTTATTTATTTATTTATTGTCCCTTGACAGCAGTTAGACAGCGTTATACAAACAGAAATAGAAGGAGCTCCTGCTTTCTGCTCTACCCTTCTCTATGAAGACTAAAGCTTTCTTCTGGCTTTTACACTAGAAATTTTTGAAAAGCTATTGCTAGAAGCAGGTTTGTTTCCCATTTGTTGGCACTTGATAAACTCCAATCTTTGTCAGTATCTGAAAACAATCATTTAATTTTAAGAGTAAAACATTTCAAGTTAAAAGTGTTGTATTTGATAATTCAATTAAAAAATAAAAGCTTATTTTGTTATTTATATATATGTATATATATATATATATATTTAAAAAAAAAACATAAATGAAGTCCACTTTTTCCCCATACTTTTCAATTCAAAAGAACGGAAAGGGTAAAACCTGACTGTTTGCCACCAAATTTTGGTTTTACTTTCAAAAATGAGAAAAAGTAATGAAAAACAAAACAAACTCATAAATCACAACTTTTCCATTAAAAATATTTTGACAGATCTACTCATCACCTCCAGGTTCTCCAGAATTGGAGGTAAAGGTGGATATTCAGGCTACATTTTATTACTTCAGCCTCTATTGGCCTTTTTCAATATATCTTGTTCTTTTTTCATCTTTCTTCCACAAAAGGATGGTTTGCCGTTGTGTCTTTAATGCAGTTTCTTTCAGTAGCTGCCAGTCTGTCTGGTTTTTTTTTTTTTTTTTTTTTTTTTTTTTTTTTTTTTTCTCCTAGCATTTGTTCCTACAGCTTTATACCCTCCTGCTCACTGAGCCTGCTGAGTCCAGAGGTTTTTTTTTTTTCTTTTTTTTTTTTTTTTTTTCCTTTAAGCCTACCATCTCTTTTCTGTTGCTCTCTTTACATCTTTTTATTAGAATACTAAATTCCACCACTTGATACGTGGCTGCCTTTCCCTTGCCTGAGATACCTTCTACCCTTTGGATCTTCACCTAGCCTTCCCATAGCAGCAGGCATAAAGATAGAGCTGCCAGTTTTTATCATAAAAGCTTCTGTTCCCCAAACAGAAAACATCATCCCTGGCATTTCTCAAGAGTATGATGAACTGAAGTCCTTTATTTCCTATTTCCTATTGCAGGCTGGTGTTACCCACAGATTGCATCAAAGTTCCTGTTAATTGCTGAGGAAATGAAGAAGCTACCAGAGACCCTACACGAGCACACTCCCATTCTTTCCCCTTTAAGGACATGGAAGAATTTCCCATGCTGTCAGGGAATACAGGGACAATCCTCTGCATTGTTTCCAAGTCTGTACAGGGCCAGACTACAACTGTCCATATCCAAAAGGACCCCTGGCAGCTGCCCCCAGGAGCCACCCCTGAGGCGCTCTCCAGCTGGGTAACGAGGAGACTTTCCTGCCAGTCCCCAGCTGACCTGCATGGAGCTGTGTCTGTGCTCCTCCCTTCTCCCCCTCCTATGAATATAACAGTTTTCCTTTCCCAGTTTAGCCAGAAATGCCTCTGAGCAGTTAGTCTGGAGAAGGAGTCCAAGCCCTGTACCTTGGGCCATCAGTTCTGCATTAAAGCCCCTTTCCCAGAGCCGAGGCTTCTCGTGCCGTGCAGCAGCACACTCCTACAGCAGCACTGCTGGTGTGCCGTACTCACACTGCCCTGGGTATGGCCACGTTCTCCACAAGCCACAGCTCCGTGGCTGCAGCTGCACCCCCAGCCCAGGCTCCAGCACGGGGGGCACCGCTACCCCGCGAGCATCTGGCCAGGGACCGGCTGTGCCACAAACCTCCCTCGTGTCCCCCCAGCGCTTCTGGAGAACTTGGCCAAACACCAGAGCACCTGTATGGACACCGTGCTTCAGCCACAGCCAGGAAAGCAGTTCATTAGCTTCCACCAGTTTTACCCACAGAGGTACCCAAAAAAGCAATAATTAGTCTGTTAACACAGTTTAATTCTCCCTTCCTGTCTGAAAAAACAGCAATGGATAAGGTGGGGCAGGCTATTCACATAGGTTTAGGGTTTTTTCTCAATCAGATTTTTTATTGCACTGAGCGTTTCAGATATACCTGTGCCCTCTCATATCATAGCAGCAGCACAACACTAAAGCTTGCTTTTTATACAGGTGTTTAAATGTACCTAAGTGCTAAGTATAGGCTTACAGTTATATACATACAGGAATGGATTTAATTCATGCATAATAGGAGCACACACACAGATTACATATATATACAAACGTGTACATATAACAGTTCTTTGTTATTACAACATTCAGGCATCAGAACCCTGTATAATGATTTTTAAATGACAGCTGACAAGCATAGATAAATGATCCCCTCAAAAATCTCCTTTTTATCTCGGCTTAGTTACAATAAGGTAATCTCGTGCAAAATGCTTTTAAACCCTTCTCAAAAGTGCAAAATGAGATTAGCTTCTTGCGTGCCATTCCAAGGCACCAACACATACCCACTGATTCTGGAATACACAAGAAGCAAACATAAATAGCAGAACAGGATAAAGGAGGAATTATGCTGCTATATATTGATTTATTCTTTAAGATAGCTTTTTTTTTTTTTTTTCAGTCCTTTTTTTTCATTACAGTTATTCAGTTATTTTGACTTCTTTGTGCCAGATTGCCACTTTCTTGCCTAAGGTTTTATGTGCTTTTAGTTTAATGGAGACTCAGAGCATTGTAATGAATTCCTTGAGTAATCTTATTTAGGTACCACAGTCAGATGACTTCTAAAGAAAACAAGTAAAAGCTGAGGTATATAGCCATCTTTCCTTAATGGAAAAGATCACAACAATCTTATACTCTGTTAGGAAACATTTCTTAGTCTCATGGCTGAAAACTATGGCCTGGCCTTGTAATAAAGTGTTCTTACATCGGAGCATGGGTTCAGGAAAGCCAGGAAAGGTACAGCATCATCCTGCAGAACACTACATGCCCTCAGTTCAGCAGCACCTCATGTTGCTCAGACAGATTACTTCGTCAGAGGGGATTTCTGTGCCATTCCCAGTGCCTGCCAGGAGGTTCTTGCGCTGGAGATAAATCAGCCTGGCGTGATGCATCTCACCACGCTCTGGAAATGGAGACAGTGGCTGGGAGATTTGCTTTGTCAGTCTTTCAGCTGAACCCTGTCAGCTCTTTTCTCCCTTTTTAACCTTATTAGGTGACTACTGCTTCCGAAAATTGTCTGGTCTGAAAATGGCATAGCACTCCTGGATGAGGCACACGTTTGTTAATTCTGCTAAGCTATGATGGAAGCAAAGCTTGGGTGAAAGCTCCCATTCTGACAACACTAATCAGCTTAGGCTGTCTAGACTTTCTTGCAAATAACCTAGGTCTGTTAAACTGAACTTCAGCAGACACACTGACAGGAACAAACCAGATCACAAATCTGTCAAGAAGCAATAACTACCTCAAAGCACAGGAAATTTAGTAGAATACAAGACAGGCAAGTTTTTCTTAGACTTCATGCACTGAGGAAGCGACAGGGAAATAGGAACAACTCAAGGGAAAAAAAAAAAAAGGATATACATGCTCAAAATCCCACAGGTCAGGGCACATAAGCTACTGAAAACAACAGTAATGAGAAATAAAATATAATATCAGACAAGATGCCCCCCAGCAGCATTGGTTCAGTATCCAATGGAGTAAGAAATCCTTCAGCAGAAGTTAATGGTAAATGAATCAGTATCAACAGCAGAAGTCTCTAATCAGGTGGTTAGTACAACTAATAGAACAGAAAAGTGATCAGACTTCTGCCCTTTTTTAACATAAGGGGAATAATGGAAAAGGACTGAAAAACTCTTGAGATATCTCAGAATTATTAGTGATTATAGTTAATCACTAAGCAGTGCTGGAAGACAGGAAAAGGGTCAATATTATACAGATCTCCAGCAAGAGAAACAACCAGGAGGTAAGAAAAATCAGTAAACTTAGTTTTACTTCACAGAAAAACTGTGAAAGAAGTCAGCATGATAAACTAGGCACATCTTGGTTTTAATGAATCACATCAAACCAGTCTATTTTTTCCCCCATAAGACAGTAACAATCTCATGATTTCTAGTGAAGAGCCAGCTGATAGAGTTTCAAAAGCCTTACCACAATCAAAATACCTTGCACAGTATTCTCCTAGGCAAACGAGAAACATGACCTAAAATAAAGCAGCACAACGTTTAGAGGCATACAGTATCCTCTATTTTATCAAACAATAGTAATATATGACAAGCGCAAGTCTGCTTGAAAATTGTACTTGTAGAAAGGTTATTAACATTTATTACCAAGAAGGGATGCATCTGCACAGGTTGGCCAAGGCCAGATTTTTAACAGCCTGGATGACATCTCCTAAACGCCACTGCATCAATATAAGACGGACTGTAAACGTACTGGAGGGCAGTCCAAGATAGCAACAATTTTGCAGTGCTAGGACATGAAACATATGCAGCCACCACTTGAAAAATGCTGCTAGTATGGCATATAGGCAGGAGCAATCTACATTTATATGATGCAGAAAAAGACATTGGGTGTAAGTGAAACAGACTCAATCAACAATATCTTGCTGCTATGAAACACAATGTCTGAGCAGGAGCATTACATGTGAGACATGAAATAAATTGAATAAATTGTCCTCTAGTTAGTGCTGGAGGGCCTGAGCTGGCGTGTTGTGTCCAGTTCTTGGTGCCACACCTTAAGGAAGAGGTTGGTCAGAGTCTGTGAGAAACCAGGAAAACTCTAGGAAAAAAAAAAAAAAGGAAGGAAAAATCTGAACTTATAAGAGAACTTATAAGAGAGACTTGGGACAATGAGCATAAAGAAGTTTCAAGGGCACTTGAAACACGGTTTAATGTTCACAAGTTGCATAAAAGGCTGGCAAAAGAAAGATCAAATAATCAGTTTTCTGTTTTCATCATGCATGGCATAAAGAAGGTAAGCTCAGGGAAGAAACATTCAGAGAAACTTCCTAACGCTGGGAATGAATCAGTCCTGCAGTGGTTGCCTGGGGAGGTCTGTGGAGCCTTCACGACTGGGGCTAGGAACAAGCTCTGCCAGCGAAGATAGAGCTAGAGCTGATCCTGGCTCGGGGCACGGGGTGTCCTACATGCCTCCTCTGTCTTGGTATTTTGTATTAAAGTGCTGAACAGATTGAAATGCTTCCTGGCAGTTCAGGCTCACAGTTGGTTTACTCTCCTAGTATCACTGATTATAGCAGTTAAAGCAGCCACCACGGAAGGTTCGTCTTAACAAAGTCAGTTCAAAGTTCGTTTTCTTTCTTCCAGACGTGACGTGTGGTGAAGTTGTCACAGTCTGAAGCAGGACTGTCTCGTGTAAAACAGACACGGACAGCTTTTAAACCTGATCCCTGGGAGTTCCAAGGTGTGCAAGACTTACCCATGGCAGTACTTGTCTGTACTGGCAAGGGGCAGCTGCTCCCGAAGGACAGGGTGCCAGGTCCGAGGGCTGCCTGTGCCCTGCAGCCCTTCATCAGCCCTGCACAACCCCACAGGGGTGAGGGGTCCAGCAACAGCCCCACAACAGGTGGAGAAGCAAGCGACCACCAGGGTCTGTCTAGCCAGGAGGAAAAGAAAATGAAGCTGGAGACGAGTCGAGACAGAGCCGTGACAGAGATCCAAACTCCACCTGGGAGGCAGGGGCACACTCAGGTCACTTGGGGAAGGTCTGGGGGCCAGACATGGGCTTACATGGGGCCCAGGCGGGTGTGGGAGCCCGGGGCAATGAAGGCCCAGTACTGCTCTCAGAGCCCTGGCACAGAGGAGCTTTTGGGTGAAGGTGTTTGAAGGCTGTGTTTTTTTGCTTTGTTTTGTTTGTTTGGAGGTAATGGGCACTGTGCGGATCTGGGTCCTCTGCACACCAGTGCAATGGCACATAGTTAAAGTCCTTTTGATTTCCTGGGGAATTCCAGGTGCTGTTGCTCTGAATAAGATAGGTAAAGCAAAAACAGATTTGCTGCAGTGATCTCAAGGGTTCCTAACTCTCATCTCACAGCTGTGGTCTCACAGCTGTGCTTTGGTGGCACAATTTCTGTGATCTTGTTGATGCACAGGAGTTAATTAAAATCATTGATCTTTACTGCACAATTTTGGTGTTGGATTAAAAAGATCTTCAGTATCCATAGGAAAACATAACTGATGATGTATTGAAATTTCCCCGAAATCCCTTTAAACTGCTGAGCCCCTTGCTATATACATTCACGTGCTTGTTCTGTGGAGTTTGAGGCAGAGAAAGATCAAATCTGTCTGAGCCACTGAGTCAGGGAGGGGTGGCCAAGGTGAAGCCACACGCTGGTTACGCTGTTAGACCTGTACACACAGGAATGTACTGACACCCTGGAGCTTGGAGTTTATGTAATTTTTAGCATTTAAAAAAATCTGTGAATATCTCATTAGCCCCCTCAGTTCTGCAGATAGCTGGTTTCAATATCTGTTAGCATTCATAAAGAAAGCCAATGCAATTAATTAATTATTTTATTTATTTATTTATTTTCTGATGAGCAGATAATCTTGCAGGGATGGGAAGAAACCGATTTGTTTCTCTATGGTGTCTACACCACATAGCACATGAAGAATAAGTCTGCTTATCTGTTTGTGTGCACCCACAGCAGCAGATGGAGATACCTGCATCGAGACTGGGGGCTACCAGGCTGAGACAGGACTTCAGTGATCCGTGCTGGGACTCTGATCAAAGTTAGAAACCAGAAGCAGAAAAGTATTTCCAGCCTGACCCTCTCTTCCAACACCTTTGTGTTCCTGGAGCAAAGTGTAACTGCTGCCATGATGGCTGTGCTTTATTTCGGTGGTGATTCAGTCTGTAGTGTAAACATTTTTATCTTGAAATACTATGGACACACTGAGTAATCAGGTCAGGACGTGACAAGGGTAAGTGAAAACACAAATCAAGCGTTGTATTTTGTTTTATTTTATTTTATTTTTTAGTAAGAAAATAATCTGTCTCTGAAGAAAGTTAGCTCACAGCATGTAAAGTTGAATATGAGTAAATGTTTGTCTAAATGCTTGGTACAGAGCAAAAGGTCTGGTGATGTTTCTGTCATGACACACTGGCTGGGGCACAGTGGTTCTTCCACAAGGACAGTGAGCTTAGACACTATAAAGATGAATTTCAGTGATGGAGGCTTAGCCGTGTTGCAGACTGTACTGTTTCTATTTTATTTTCCCTCTGTGCTGGAAATGAGCCAGAAGGTCTTCTGCCCCATCCCTAGGCTGACCCTTTCCTGCTTGCAGCCTCTACATCTTGCAGCGAAGTCATTAATTAAGTACTAATTTGCAAAACTGCCTCCTATCACTGATCTTTCTCTGACTGTATGACCAGACTTAGATTTAAGTCTCTCCTCTTCCCTCACTGTTCTAGGTTAATAACACCTATTCATAAGGTTTTCTTAAATTGTGTCATTGGCACGTCTGTCTTTTTGAAACCTTTTCAGTTTCCCAGCTGTCTTACTGGAGACAGAACACATTTTCAGCAACACCTCAGTAACTATCTCAGTCAGTATAAACTGGTAAAAACAGATTTGGGCTTTGACTTTATACATATATATATATATATATATTTTTTTTTTTTTCTGATTTTTTTTTTTCTTTTTCCTTTTTCCCTACACACAGATTCACTTTGGGTGCTTGTGTTCTCACTGGAGCCACTGTCTTCCAGTTGAAAGTGGTGGAGAACAAAACAGTTCCCTGTGTGCCTGGCTCCTGGATTCATGACGTTCCACTCAGCTGCATTAAAATGAATACTTTCAAAAGTTTGAATGCCCCCTTCTGTGTCAATTTTAATTGGAGACTGTACTATGTAAAGATTATTTTAAGAAAAAAAGTTATTAATGCAATTAAATATATCCAAATAAAAATTTTGCGCCGGGGCCCTGAGGTCCTTTACTTTAGTTTATTAATACAACACTGCTCAACCGATGCATATGGTTGAACAGCACTTTGTTGAAACAATTACTGTGTAATAATGGGCAACTTCTGGCCTTGCGTGAGCTTCCACTTCAATGGGAATTGCGTACACACTCCTCACAAGGCTGAACTTGGCCCTGAGTATATAGGACACAAACAAAAATCAAATATACCTTCCTAAGCATGAGAAAAGTTCTCAAAAGAAATCAAAGCCTTCTTAATTTGGCAGAATCGCTTCAGTGAAGGGATTTTTATTAGCATAATAAATTTGCCTTTTTTTTTCCCTCCTCTTTTTCTTTTAAAACAAAGACTCAGGGGAATTACCAAAACCTTTTGTTACATGTTGTTTAATTTATTCACTTTCTTAAATTAAAGTGTGTAACAAAACAGGTGACATGTAAAGCTTTAGTTTTAGTAGATTTCTGCCAAAATGCTATTGTTAAAAATAAGAAAGCTTTCCAGGTGGACATTATAGGAATGGATATTTTTTTTCTCTGTGGAGACAAAAGGACTGTCCATAAAGCATCCTTTTTCCTTTGCCAACCATTGTGGTAAACATTTGCTAATCAGGGAACAAGTTTATGTGGATATCTCCACCGCCAGAATAATGATCCTTGGTGGGTGATTCTGTAGAAGGTTTATTATTGAGTTCATGCCTACATTAAAGTTGATGACAGTTATTGAGGTTTCTGTAAGTGTCTCTCATATCCTGGGTTATATCCTCCTGTGCATAATTTCCATTTGGATTTGCCCTGATACCAAGTTGAGAAAGGAAGTGCATGAAATGATAGCTTACATTAACTGGGTGCAGAATTTACTCAAATCACTCAGTAGAATCTTTTATTTTTCAGGCACTGAAGATGGCTGAATGGGAGGTTATTACTTTTATTATTATTATTATTATTATTAAATCAACACACACTTAGAAGCAGTGCTTGTCTTTCTAATATTTGCATGGAATTAGCACAAAATGGTAGAGCAAAATGTGTAAATGTTGCACTGGCTGCATTTACAGTACCAGAATTCATTACAGATGAATGCTGCGTGTTTAGAGGCAGGAGTCAGTGGGTGATGGTGGTGGGAGGGGGCGGTTGGACCAGATGATCTCAGAGGGCTTTTCCAACCTTACTGATCCTGTGATTCTGTATCTCACAGGGGTGTTAGGAGGATGGGACTTGTCTGTATGCACACCATGCCATAACTTTAATAGATTCAGCAACACTGAAATGAGTTAAATTCTGTTCTGATCCGGCACTTCTGACCTGTTGAAATAACTGTTGAAAACGCTGCATCCAAATGAGGACACTGCTGCTGTCATAGCCTCTGGCCATTATCGGCACAAAGAAAAAGTGACATTTCATGCTCTTCAACAGAGAGTCTGTTTTCATGGAATGGCAGGCCTGCTCTCCTGCCCAAAAACTAAAAAAAAAAAAAAAAGAAAAAAGAAAAAGATCTGCTTGCCTGTCTACCCTCCTATGTGCCCAGAGGTACTCTCCCCGGGCTGCTGACAGCTCGGAGCTCAGAGATTTCTTGCCCCACTGCCTCCAGGTGCTCGGTCCATGGTCCCAGCACTCTGCCTGATGTGTCATCGGGCCCAGCAGGAGACGTGAGGCTGGCCCTGGAAGTCGTTCTTTCCATTACCTACAAGCACGGAGAGGCTGCTGGGTTTCGTGGGGGCTTTCTGAACTGGCACTCTGACCGGGGGGGTTGGTACTGGTGACAGATAAGGAAATTTCCAAGCGCAGGAGCCAAGAACATACGCAACAGATAGGCTTTTATATCCTGACATCCACATCAAATGTACTGCAGAAGATTATGGTGACAAGTAATAGCATCATCCCAGCAGTGCCCTTTCGCTGAGAATTTCCAATGCTGCAGCTGCAGAAGCTACAGACAGGGCTGGCTGAGCCCCAGGAAGCCTGAGAGGCAGAATGCTATTCCCATGTGAGCACAGAGAAAGGAAAAGAGCAAACGTGGTTTGTATTTGAAAAAACAAACAGAAATACTTTAAATCTGAGACGCTGGCAGAGTTACAAATTCTACTGCTTTAGGGGTTAAAAACATTTGAAGCAGATCTCCACCAAAAAGGCATACAAACTGTGCGAGGGATGTGTAACTCACATCGTGATGGATAGAAAAAGAAAAAAGAAAAGTAAAAAGTAAAGTTAGAGAAGATCACTAACCAAGAAAGCGATCTCACTGCCAAATGTACGCTTTTCTTTTCTAATACCTTGTTAAAGATTTTCCAACTTCCTTCAAAATTTCTGTGATCTCTACACTGCTATCCTCTTTTCAGATAATTTACCTCAAGAGGCATGGACAAGGTGTTGTAATGATTTTCCTCTGCCTTGCTATCAATAGCTCAAGTTTTTGCAATTAACTAATTATATAGAAAATTAACCTGCTCACCTGAAAAGAACAGAAGACTTTGGGTTTGACTCGTTAAAATCATTGTGTTTTCTGAAGGAAATTGTGCTGCAAAGATTAAATGAAATTCATAAGGGAAGAACCAGTTCCATCGAATAATTAACTTAATAAGTATCAAGCTCATATCAAATGTATTCCCACTGCAACCTAATCTTTCATAAGCCTAATGCATCTTGTCTTCAGTGTACAGCACAACACTGGCAGCAGATGTCAAAGAACAGGCACAGCTCTTGAATGCAGTTACCTGTTAAAAAATAGTTTCAAAGTTCTTGAAACAATGAAGACGACCGTCTGCGTGGCTGTGAGACCCTGCCTTGTTTATCCCCTGGATGCTGCAATCAGAACTCAGAGAAGAACAGGGAAACAAATTCCTGACAATGATTTTTTTTTGGCAGGAATAAATTCAAAGGTCTCTTTTAGCTTGAAAAGAGCAGCAGCTCTTTAGTGGCTGCACCACATAGCTGTAACTAGTGCTGTCAGGAAAAGTGTGGGGTCCCGGCTGGTTACCACAGCTGCTCACTTCAGTGAACAAAGGCAAAGATCCACCAGTGTGCAGTGCTCTGTGATAGTTCTGCTCCGAAGGTGGATGCCGTAACACTGACACAGAGGGAAGCATGCGGTGGCACAGCCCCCACCAAGGCCCCCTCTGCTCGGTGCTTGCTCTCAGCATCGTGGAGATCTCCCTGAGCAGGCACACTGGCTTCCCATTGTCCCTGCAAAATAAATAAATAAATAAATAAATAAATAAATAAATAAATAAATAAATAATTAAAATCTTTGCAAAATATTATCCAGAAACCAATGACATACAATTCACATGAAAGAAAAGCAGCTCTCCTTTACTTCCTGAAACTACATTTGCAAAGCCCCTGAAAGCTGTCTATCAGTGCTTTAATCCCTTTCTTTATTCACCTGCCATTTTAGCAAGGCTCCGCTAGGCAGTGAGACACCTGCAGTGCTCGGGAGCAGCCCCTTACTGCAGCTGGCCCCTGACCCCTCTGCATTTCCATAAAGCACTTCCAGGCAGTCTGCAGAGCTGTGCTTGTCACAGCCCTGAAGCCACCCATCGCTCTGCCAGTGCTAGTGTTGCTGTCATTACTTGGGTTCAAGCCAATGCAAAAACACCAGGAAGCTCTCTGACCAAATCAGAGTGAAGAATAACTACACCCAAAGAGCTCTTGGGCTTCTGCAAGGCTCCTTTCCTGGCTGATGCATTTTCTTTGATGTACAGTCAGTATAATTTTTAAACAATTCAAAAACGTAAAATGTTTAGAAGACGTGTAATAGCAATAAGCCAGAGACAAGTTTCCAACAGAACTTCAGAAATAAACGAATGAAGGAAGGGACACTTCCAGCTACTGAAGTTAGCAGCTGCATACAGGGGCACATAGCAGAGAGCACCAGCATCCACAGTAGAGGCTTTCTTTTTATTTTCTCCCATGTTATACTCATGCAAGGTAACACTGAGATTTGAGAATTAATCTTAAAAAAAGAGGTTGACACTCCAAAGCAGACAGGGCTGTAAGAAAGATTAAAATAGAAATACTCTACTTGAGAATTTAACTGCAGTCTAGGGCACAATTAGTGAGCAAATACACCATTAATTGAAAGGATCAAGGGCATAGCAGGACTATTATAAGAGGACTGACTGTAGTAATATCACGGTTAACTGAGTGACTATTTGCCTGCACTTGAATAGAGAGCAGAACTAGTAATTAATTACTTGTATTTCCATTTTCCTCCGGAGCTATGCCATTTCCCAACTGCACTGATCACCATTTAAAACATACAATTTCTTGGACCCGGACTGCTGGAAATGATGTCTCAGCAGTAAAATTTCTGATTCATTGTTACCTATATTACATCCCCTTCTCTGAAACATTTTGGTGAATAAAGTGAGTACCTGTGGAGAGGCACAGGAAGAACATTCATCACCGGGGTGTCTCTGAGCAAGAGCAGAGTTCGAGAAGCTTCTTTGGTATGCATGGAGGAACGTTTGGCTTCCTTTGTAACAGATTGATGGAACTGTGTTGTGTCTCATTACTGCTAACTACATTTCAGTGCATATCCTCCACCCCAACATCCACTGACTTTTATATGTCACCTATCCCCCACTCCAACTACCACTTCCCTCGCTTTAATCCAATTAAAAAAAAAAAAAAAAAAAAAAAAGGAAAAAAAAAAGAAAAAGAAAAAAAAGAAAAGAAAAAGATAGCTGCTTCCTTTTAGGTTAGGCTAAAACAGTTCAGTATTTTCAAGGTTATTTCAAGTAATGCTTGTTTTATAAATAGGACGTCTCTGAATATATTAGTGTTTTGTCTTGCTTGGAGAAATTCTATGAAGAAACAATTTTTTAGTAAGTGAAGAGTGCAACACTATCTTGCTGGGGATTTTTAAGGCAGTTTTGAGGAACTGTTCAAGCAAAGAACAGGAAGATATATACATTTTAACCTCCCAGAACAAATGGTTTCCAAAAAGGTCATATTGCTGCAAGTCATGACATTATGAGCCTGATCTCGTGAAGCTGCTATAAACTGGCCTGCAGTCACATTTGTTCTCTCTTAAATCAAGACTGAATTTCCTTTGCAGACATATCTTTATGAAGTAGCTGTTGGGTGAGGCTCCTGTGCCCTGTGCTACATCAGAAGCGAGACGAGATGATCACCATGAGCTCCTCCAGAAAGCAACTCCAACAAACAAACAGAACAAGAATTCAGATGGATGCCAGTCAGACCCTTATTTCTCTCTGGGTCCGTTCTCCCTATGGCTTCTGCTGCCACTGTCTGCCAGCTTCTGCAGCTTTGTATTTCCACTGGGCAATACATTTAACTTCCCTGGTGAGCAGTCCCGTTGACTTCCACCATTTGATCATGCATTTTGTGAGATTCACCCTATTCTGATTCTTTTGGCCTTTTCACCTGCTGTTCTGGGGACTGCATCCAAAACCCACCTCCTGCACAGGTGTGGTGGTTTTACCCTGCTGGGCCGCTGAGCTGCACCACAGCCACTCTCACACTCCCCCTTCTCAAAGAAAAGAGGGAAGAAAATATGATGGAAAGGGCTGAAGTGTTGAGACAAGTACAGGGAGATCGCTCACCAATTATCATCAAGGGCAAAACAATCTCAGCATAAGGGAGATTTGTGTTTATAACATCACACTTTTTTAGGAGAATATTTACATATTTGCCCTCAAAGTAGAGTCTAGTGTCTTCCTTGTTATTTTTACTAAGGAATCCTAATATAAACACCTTCATTTGGTGATCTCCTCTTAGCAAAAACCTGGAGCTTATAAATATACACAGTTACTTCTATTTGCCAAATCTGTAATGTCTCCTAAGAAATAACAGATCTCTCCTAGGTAAAAGAAGATCAGTTGATTTGACACCTGCTTGCTACAGTCAGTGCTGGCTGGGATTAGGAATGGCCCTCTGTCATCACTGTCTCTGTAGCCTATATCGGCTTGCTTATTAATTAAATGGGGAAGGCATCATGTCACCCGGTGAAGGGCTGTGGTTCATCCTTTCCAGCTAATGAAACGTCCCTGTCTGTGGAGTTTCCTGACATTGCTGGATTCAGTAAAGTACCTAAGAGACACAGCTCTCTTGCTTGGCTCCTTCAGATTTCTGGCCCTGCTGAACTGAAATGTTCAGGAGAATTTTTTTTAGCGTACATATTGAGTAGAAAGGGTTGGAGAACACTTCACCATCCTGTTTAACATATAAAGTTCTTCCTGCTTTTTCCAGTACAGGAATAAATATTTATAGTTCCTGCCTGTCTGAACCATGACTAACAGAGTCTTATTTCAGCGCAGTAATTTGTCCACAGTGCTTCTAGGATTTTATCGCTAATGTAATGCATGAAATCCTATCGACCTAAATATTTCCTTCTCATGGTTGGTAGCTCTGCTAGTCCTGCATCCTTTGTAAGGTCTTCGTCTTGCCTCGCTGATGTCCCTGTGACACGACTCCCTGCCCCTTGCCTCTCCTGCCCCCGCTGAACACCGTGCTTCAGGCCCAGATCCAGCCCAGCTGCACCCAGGTGCCAGGTGGGGATCTCCCAAAGCATCTTAGAAATCTATTACAGGTTTCAAAATGCTCTGACTCTGAAGTGGCAAGGCCAGACCTCAAAGAGCACAGAAGTGAGGAAGCCGTGATTTTATCCATGCAGCAGAGAATCTCTTCATATACGGATTTTGCCCCATGGTGCAAATTGAGTATCTGTCCCTTTCCCCCTAAATTGTCTTTGAACAGTGAAGAAAATCTGCACGTGGATTGTGTCCCGAATGTGTTACTCTTCTAGTCCTGTGCAATTAACCCCAGAAGTAAATTGAGTAGTGAGCAGCCCAGGGTGTAACAAGGAGAGGGGAGCAGGGGGGGAAGAAGGTGATCATGAAAGACAGAGATAGGGGGAGAGGAAACACAGGTAGCTAGTAACCTATAAAATATTCTTTTCTAACTACATGGCTTCTTACTGCTGCTGCCTGCCATTTACAGCAACAGAACATTAATTTACCAGACACGTTTTGTATTTCCCCAGGTTGCATTTTGCCTGCTAAGAGAAGATGTCCTTTCTTTGGCAGTGTATAATCCAATTCAGATTTGCTTGAGATAAGGATTTGTTATTAAGGTTAGAAGCCTTCTCTTGCACAATTAAATGAGAATTGTTTTGTGCACATTAGGGTTCGCGATATTGTTTTTTGATACAAAATATGTTTTTATTTCTGTGCTTGCCTGTGTACACTGTTCTATTTTAGTTGTGTAGACATGGAAAAATACAGCAGGAAAATATTGGCACTGTAAGGGAGCAGGTTATTTCCAGTCTTACATTAACATGTTTACCTATCCTGGGGTCACTCTTTCTACTAATATTTGAACCAATACAAATACCTAGGGAAAGGAAATAAAATCAGGTGAAGTTAATAAAATACAAAAATTAATTTGGATATTTGGACATATAAGAGTAGCAGGTCTCATTGCTTTGGGTGTTTCAGATCAGTTTCTGAGGTAGAAGTCACAGAATCACAGAGTCACTCAGGCTGTAAAAAGCCTCCAAGATCATCAGGTCCAAGCATTAACCCAGTACTGCCCAGTGTAGCACTACCCCACCTCCCTGAGCACCACAGCTACACGTCTTTTAAAGACCTCCAGGGATGGTGACTCAAGCACTTCCCTGGGCAGCCTGTTTCAACGCCTCAACCCTTTTAGTGAAGAATTTTCTCCTGATATCCAACCTGAACCTCCTGTGGTGCAATTTGAGGCCATTTCCTCTTGTCCTATTGCTTGTTGCTTGGGAGAAGAGACCAACCACCACCCCGCTACAACCTCCTTTGAGGCAGTTGTGGAGTAATAAGGTTTCCCCCGGGCCTCCTTTTCTCTAGGCTAAATAACCCCGATTCCCTCAGCCTCTCCTCACTGGAAATTATTACAACTTCCCTAACTGTATGACAATGAGAAAGCCCAAATCCTGGTTTGGGGCTAGTTCATGATATCTCAAGGTAATTTAAATATGGAATAATGTTCTCCGTTGATAATGAAAATTCTTGTAAGATTATTTCTCTGAATAGTTTTAGAACAGATTTAGGAGCAGGCAGTTTCTCCAAGGGAATCCTGTGGGATACAATGTCAAATGGTTTACTAAAACCCAGGTAAACTATATCCACCATCTTTCCCTCATCCACTAAGTGGGTCATCTTGTCATGGAAGGAGATCAGGTTAAGTCAAGCAGGACACACTTCTCATAAACCTCAGTTTATAAGAAGTTTATAAATCTAGGTGCCTTTATTAACCGAGGGCCATATTTATTTCCTTTAACTGTCATTACTTTTTCCTTGCTTCTTATACAAGATTGGATGCATGGGACTTTTTCATTCCTTCTTCTGCTGTTTTGTTTAGTGCACTCTTAGTCCAGTGAATGGCCATTCTATGTAGTGTGGAAAAACAGCAAAACTGATGGAACTAGGAGATCAACCAAACCTTTCTGTTATACAGATTTAGCTAAAAAAGACGGATTTTTTAATTGCCATTTCTGTTACCTTCTTAAATATGCCCTTTGGAAAGACACACAGACATTCTCCTTTTAATAACACTTTCCTTTTTACAATCCAATAATTATAAAAGGACTGTCAGGGTCTTTAGGAAATGGAAAACTCCTGTGGGATTTCTCTTGAAAGACTAGGCTGGCTTGGCCAAGCTGTTTTATTGTTGAATGGATGCAACTGTTGATGTTGTCATCAAGGGATGAAACCAGCATGCTTAGAGAGTGATATGGAGTTAACTCATTGCAAAGAAGATATGTCCTGTAGGCACATACATAGCATATGCCCTCTGGACTTATATGCATACATTTTTCTGTACATTTTTTTCTATCATTCAGAGAATCTCTTGGTTTTACAGCGCTAAAATCATCGGTACAACCATTTCTGCATGAAACGATAGCTGTAGGCTTTCATCACAGTTAGCATCAGTTACTGAAGTGAGTGAAACAAGCACTCTGCAGCAGTATTTTCACATCCTACATGCATATGTATGAGCAAAGACTAAATAGATTAGAATTTCTCAACCTCAGAAAGAAAAACATAACACTGAGAATACGATACCAGCCTGTCAATTCAAAAATGACACAGAAACGGTGAATGGGGGATGGCTTCTTAGTACTTTCGTAACAGAAAAAGTAAGGACCCCAATCAATTCTCCAGGTAACATGTTCAAAAGAAATACATGAGAGTATGTTTTCATCCAAATGTTGGACAAACATCTGTCAGGATTGACATTACGTAGTTGTTCTTGCCTTGGGGCAAGTGATGGACCAGATGTTCTCTTGATGTTCCTATTCAATCCTGTTTCCTGTGATTCTATAATTAGGTTGCAGAACTCATTGGCATAAGCTTTAGCAGTTGCTGGTTATAAATGGGTTCAAAAAAAAAAAAATGCATAGAATGAGAATCTACAAAGAACTGTTAATCACAAGAGCCTGGGTGTGATCTCTGGCCCAGGCAGTCTCTGATCAGCTGTGTGCTGGGGGAAGGATTGCTCTGTATCCCCCCCGCTCGCCTTTTCCCTCGAGGTGCCTGCTCCCAGCTGGGTGCCGGTGTGTGCCCTCTGCTGCAAAGCTGGCTGGAGGAAACGATGACCTACACCCCTGGAGGAAAAGGGATGGAAAGGGAATACCGTGCTGCAGTCTGCTGGCAAGGATTTTTAATAAATCTAATGAGGTGATGCTACATAAAGCTGACTGTACTCTGTAGTGCAGCACTTGAGAAGCATGCTGAGGTGAGGTGAGGAAATAATCCAGTAACAACAACCCATGGCATGGGTGGGTTTGGTACGCATCTTGGAGAGAAGTGTAAAACGTGGGAGTACGAAAAGAGACAATGAGGATGCCCGCTGAGGCACTGCAGGAATGTCCTGCTCCATGTGCACGTGCTGCTACAGGCAGCAGGGTGGCCGAGTACAGCCCATGACAGGAGGATGCTGCTTGTACCAAGACGGCAGCGGTGTCCAGCATCACAGGGGCTAGGGCTGATCTGAGGCTCACCTGTTGCTTACATAAACCTCCTGTCTTTCCCTGAACATCCCTCCAGAATGGATGTTCCTCTGAAATGCCCAGGCTACTTCTATGGGTAGTACTGTTTCATATTCAGGTCTGAAAAGCAAAATAAACAAAAGATTTGTATTCAAAAATTGCAGCATCTCAGAAAATAGTTGGCTGAAGTTCAGCTCTGCAGATGAGCAAAAGATGTGCTGCTCTCCCAAAACAAGCTCATCCATCCTTGCTTTACACTTCAGCACTGCTGTGGATTGCAATTTAAAAGACTTCAAGATTTAAGGTTGCTTTCTTTCTTTATCTCTTGTTTTAGATGCTCCAAAAGGAGAAGGGAAGGGACCTTAAGTGACTTAACGTACACATATACCTGCCATTGTCCTTGAGACAAGCAGGGATACTCTGCATTTGAAATTAACTTCTCTCCTTCTTTTATCAAGCAAAATGAAAGACAGCTTTGTAGATTTAGAGTGTAAAAACGACTCATTACTTGCTGTACTTATAATAGGTATCTGCATTTTCAGACAATGGTGATTTTCAGTACCTCATACAACTCCAGGCAGGCTGTGCTGGAGTAGTGCTGTAGGCTGAAATATGGGATTGCCTTTTCACTGACGATTTGAATATTCAGAAACATCTTTTGATCCTTATTCTGAAATGTGCTGTGTATAATCCCCAACTCTGGGGGAACAAAAAGCTCCAGTTTCCCGTGGAATCAGTAGTATGATAATTTGACATATGACATTTGACACACACCCAAACAATACAACAAAATATAACAGTAAATTGTATCAAATTAATATGACAATTCTCCAAGAAATTATGTACTTGAAAGATTTAAAAAAATCCTTATTTCAATGAAACAAAATTCTGTTGAAAAACTAAAAATAAATAAATAAATAAATCAGCGCAGTACCTGGAAATGATTGCATTTCAGTGAAATTGCTTGTTTCAATGAAATACTACTCTAAAATGTTTCAGTTAGCATGCTACAGAATAAAGCACTGAAGCTGCTCCCTTGAGGTCTGCAGAAATTAGTGTGGCCTTTGATATAAACCTAATTAATTTAGACCTCCTTCATGGGTTTTCACACACACATATTTATTGATCTGGAACCTATGAAAGGCAATTTATCACATCTCTTGCTCCATACATTGCAATTACTAACAGAAAGAAAATAGAAGCACATAATTTAGCATGTTGAATATACTTCCTCAGTTTATTCAAACTAATTTTATCTTGCTATGGGCAACATTTTCAAAGAGCTACTTTTACAAATAAGCATATTTTTATCATCTACATGCAAAATTTTTTTTTTTTTTTAATTCTTTGATTATTGTCCATTATCATGAGGGACTTGCTATTAAGGAATGGAGTGCTTACCTTGTACCATGGTTAAAATGACACCTTTCCTATGGTATATTTTCACATACTTACAGCTGGCCAGTGTTTTTGCAAAATTTTATATATGTCAAAAAGGAATTAAAAGTCCCCATTTACTTTCTGAAGGTGGACCAACAGAAATTCTGTATTATGGCAACATGAAGGGAGTGTGGGATGTTACAGGTTTATTCGTGCATTGGGCCGAGCACTATGCATCGTCTGTTTAAAGGCAGTCCTCTAGTTCTTTACAGATCCAAGCCCAGTTTAATAAGCAAAGCATTTTCTGAATCTGGTCTATGAAACATTTCCCCCCTACCATCCTCCCAGAATGACTGCAAGTGGGCAGACGTGTGCTGATGTTAGAGTAACACACCACGTCTGTGGGTGGCTGGACAGAGGTGCTGAGAGTGGTGCTGGAGAGCTGAGCTGTGCTTACCTGTATGCACAAACAATAAGATATTAACTTTTAACTACTCCTCTGATTAACATTTCTGAGTTACTTTTTGTTGTTGTTGTTCTTTTAAGCATTTGTATAACTCTACACATTTTTAACCTAGCGTGTGAGCAACCAAGTAATCCCCAGGAAGGGTTCTGTGCTGTATTTAGTATTTCCTAGGTAGCGTTGAGGCTTAGGGCTGGCTGAATGACCCACTCAAGGAAGAGTGGTCACAGCTTCACGGTCTCCCCTTGCTGTACATGGACGTTCAGCATCACAGCAAACAGCACAGCCTTCATTACAGAGCCCAGTCCACATTCTCCCTGTACACCAGGTGGGCATGAATTTTTCAATTCATGCATCATTTACAATTTGCAGCAGCAATTGCACGAAATCAGTAAGCTTTAAAAAGTTAATGAAAAACAATATTTTCCTCTGTGTTATTGAAATTTAAGTAATTTGTGGCATTGCTCTGGGAGCCTGGAGATTCATTATTAAGTGGAGGAAAATAAACAAAAAAATCAAACAAAAACACTCAAAACATTACTTTATACTTTGAAAGTTATATGATTCTCAATGCTTGCTATGTTGAGAAATTAGCCACAGTGGGTGCACTGCCTGATCTTCAATGACAGATAGATGTGAGGGCCACTCCTTTTTAAACCGGGCTCTTAAATGTCTTCATAATATTTTAAATATCTGAAGATTTTAAGATATTAAGATCTGATAAGCTGAGAAGTCTGGGCTTGCAGAGCCTGGAGAAGAGCAGGTGAAGAGTGGACCCCAGTGCTGTCTTCCATGAGTAGGGGTGCTAGGAGAAATCAAAGCCAGATTCTTCTCAGAGGAGCAGGAGCACAGCAAAAGGCAGCAAGTACAAACTGAAGCAAGAGAAACTGCAACTGGATATAAGGAAAAAACATCTTTATCATGCAGCTGCTGAAGAGCTGCCCAGAAAGGATGCAGGATCTCCATTTTTTGAGACTATTCAAACTGGGCTTGATGAAGGCTGCAGTGCCTTCATCTAACTTTGGAGGTGGCTTTGCTCGGGACAGCGTGATTCTGAAGCCACTTCCAATTTGCATTTTTATATGATTCAGGTTGCAGCACAAATATGCCCAAAGTGTGCGGTTACAGAGCCCTCTGAACATCTTTCTAATGAACAGAGAAACAGAGTAAGGCATTTATCTTGGTCTTAGCTCATGTAAAGGGTGGTACATAAGACAGTCTATCTCCAATATTAGTCAGGATGGCACTAGGCATTGTTTCCTACAGATTCTTTATTCTTCTTGCAATTTCTCATAAATCCCAATACTCAAAAATTGATTAAAGCAACAAAAGAGTCCAAAACTTGGGCATGAAAAATAATAGCACTGAGGATAAAAGACATCATTTAAAAAGGATTCCTTTTATATAGCATAATGCAGTACAAATGGTGATATTATTAAATCTGCTCCTAACACTAACTAAAGCTAATCTAGGGAAAAAAAAAAAAAAAAAAAAGAAAAAAAAAAAAAAGATTTTAAAGAAAAAAAAAAAAAAACAAATACAATAGATATCTATATATCTCAAATCAAAGTGAGAGTAATCACCTGTTAAATGCTGACCAACAAGTTTATGAGGATTGACTTAAACTATATAGCAAAATACAGACTTACAGAAGAAATCTAAGCTACTTTTTGTTTGTACAACTTAAGGATAAATCTTCAATTTTAAAAAATCCAAGATGTGGGATGTAACACAAAGAGATAAACAATGTCACTGTAACAGGCAGACCCTTACTTTATTAAAATTAATCATCCCCTTGGTTACAGAGGGCCAAAAACCTTGTCTGAAATTTGTTCTCTCTCCAATATAAGCCCCGCTATACAATTCTGAAGGAGATTTTCCAAACTTTTCAATAACCTTTGAAAGGAGAGGAGATGAGAAATAGGATGTCAATTAATGGTAATATCCCCTGGCAGATCTGTTTCCTAAAATAGGAACTCTGGTTCTGTATCAGATTCTCCAGACACCAGCCATCAGCAGCTGGCAGAAGATGCCTGCAAGGAATAAAAGTGGGCCAAGGAAATGAAACAGCATTTCATCTTCAAGAGGCCCAGCTCTCAAGGTGAGGAGCATTTGCCTGAAGCAAACATTATTTACATGGTGTGTGGTATTCAGCTAAATGGAAGGGAACTCTTATTTGAAGAATTAAATCTAAAATAGCTGGACATTGCAAGAACCTCAGCATACAGATCTCTCTATCAAGCTGTAGCCACCAAGTGGCATCTCTTTCAGCTTTCTCTTCCCTTCTTTGTCCATGTTTCTACACTGCATCCTAGATGATCCACTAGTGACCATTGTTGCGCACAAACTGTTGAGACCTTTGTGCACTTATACCCACAATGGCCTTGCTTACTTTCTTACCAGGTGTCTTGCAGGGAAGAAATGCCTTGCTAAATCTGACCACTATTGTCAGTGACTCCTGTTGCAATATTTGTAAATCCAGCTGCAGTGGTCACAATGTTTTCACACTGCTGCCCCTTCCTCTTCTCTCCCTATAGCCGTGCTGTGGCCCTCCTGTTTCACTTGGCCATGTTCTAGCTGCATTTCAGAGGGATGTAGCGTGGGCTTGGAGGTGACAGGAAATACTTCAGAGAGGGGAAATATTGCAGAAGTACTGGGGGAGTGCCTGATCTGGGAATTGCTGCAGGGCAGTACCATGTCCTGGGCAAGGACGTGCCCTGTCCTCATCCTTGGGCTACTGCCATCAGCCACTGCTGCAGAGGACCCAGCCACAGTCCTTGAGCTGGTCAGGGGCCCCACTGCAGGACAGACCACAGGACGCAGTGTCCAGCAGAAAGACCCATCCTGTGAGAGCACATCCTCTGGTGATGACAATGTACCTCTTCCAGGGAGATACAAATGTTATTTAGCACCACTTGCGAAAACCACCACACTTTGCTGAGCTGGAGAGGGAAAGGTGCTGAGAAAGCAGTCCCTCAGAGGTTTCCATATAATTCTTTCTTTACAGTGTTTGTTTAACTGAAAGGAAAAACACTAACTCTCCCATGGTACCAAGGATGGAGAATGCAAAGCAGTCTAGCCTTATTTATACAATGATGCTTAGAGCAAAGGTAAGGGTTCTGCTATGTTTGGAAGTAGACAAGAAATAATGTAGGGAAATAATTTGTAGTTGCTCCTGAAATATGGTTACTCTGGGCATGCTAAAGGAAAAAAACAAACAAACAAACAAACAAACAAAAAAACTATGGGAGAGAAAGAAGAAAGTGAAAATGGAACAAACGTCTTGTTCCTCGCTAGCATAACTGATTTTGAAAGTGAATAGAGCGGAATTAGGGATTTCTAGCTCTTATGAAGTATTTCCAGTAATATAAACTACAGTCTTCAGAGTCAAATAATTCATACTAGTTTCATTTAGTTTCATTCAAGTGTTCATGCAGAAAGCCTATGTAAAAAAAATAAAATAAAAAAATCTGAAATCAGCTTCCTTACAAAGTAATTTTATTTTTGATGGGAAAAATCCTGATAAATGGCACTAGACAGGACACTTTTGGAAGGTAAGAAGGATGCTTTGGTGGATGCACAAAACTGTCAGAGAAACCCCACCAAGCTGTGCTTGGGGAGGACGGGAAGGGAGGTCTCAGCCAGCCCTTCTGAACAGGAACCTGTCCAAAGGGATGTCACTAGCTAAGAGGTTTGGTCCTGGTGTTTTCAACAGGGTTACTGAAAAGAAACCAGATGAGGCCTGGATTCCAACACCCTATACATGTATTTCAGTAGATAGATAGATAGATTCTGGTATCTCCACAGAATCACAGACTGGTTGAGGTTGGCAGGGACCTCAGGCCCATCTGGTCCAAGCCCTGCTCCAGCAGGAACACCCACAGCAGACCACGTCCAGGCTGGAAATCCCCAGGGAGGAGACTCCACAACCTCTCTGGGCAGTCTTTGCCAGGACTCCATCAGCTGCACAGTGCTTCCTGACATTCAGTCAGATCCTCTTGTTCTCCAGTTTGTGCCCCTCGCCTCTTGTGCTGTCCCTGCGCAGCACTGAACAGGGCCTGGCTCTGTCCTCTCTGCACCTCCCTTCAGGCATTGTCAGACATTAATGAGATCCCCCTGAGCCTCCTCCAGGCTGAACACAGAATCAGGATCATGGAATAACAGAATATCCCAGCTTGGAAGGGACCCACAAGGATCATCCAGACCAACTCCTGGCTCCACACAGCACCACCCAAAAATCAGACCCCATGTCTGAGAGCAGTGTCCAAACACTTCTTGAGCTCCACCAGGTTCAGTGTGGTGCCCACTGCCCTGGGCAGCCTGTGCCAGTGCCCGACCACCTCTGGGTGCAGACCCTTTCCCTAACCCCCAGCCTGACCCTCCCCTGTCCCAGCTCCATGCCGTCTCCTCGGGTCCTGTCGCTGTCCCCAGAGAGCAGAGCTCAGCGCCTGCCCCTCCGCTCCCTGTGAGGGAGCTGCAGGCCGCCATGAGGCCTCCCCTCGGCCTGCTCTGCTCGGGGCTGAGCAAACCCGGGGACCTCAGCCGCTCCTCATACGTCTTGTCCTCCAGACCCTTCACCATCTTTGTAGCCCTCCTTTCAACAGTCCCAGCTCTCTCAGACTCTCCCCATAGGAGAGGTGCTCCATCCTTTAATTACCTTGGTGTATATGATACACCTCATATATACATGTATACATTGTATGGACGTGGGTGTATATGTACGTGTACATATATCTATAGAGAGGTACATACACAAATATTGTGTGTATGTATGTATACACACACCTCTATATGCATAGCATTGATGATGCTGGTCAGAAGGCAGATAAGGAAATCCACTTTCAAACATCAAAAACAAGCTTTACTAGACAGATAGTCATTAACAGAACACTTTAGCAAGGGTTTAGTTTTAATCATTATCATCACACACTGAAGCAATTAGTTCTTACTCTTATCCTGAACTAGCTGTAGATGTATAGTATAAGGCAGCTGATGCCAGGTAATGAGATTTGACAGCTGTGATCTTTCATGGCCCTATTCCCCAAGGCTGATGATCAGGTTTGAGAATTTGAGGGAAGATACAAGCAAAACAGACAACTTCTTTTTCCCCATTTTACCTTGCTTATCATTTTTGTTTCCTGCTTCCCTCTCCCTCCCCAAAGAGTAAGGCAGAGAAAGGCATCTACTCCTAACGCAGTTTATTTATCTATATTATTATTATTATATGTCTGAGACTTATTCTGGTTTTGCCAAACATCTTTCCTCCTTGGTCTGCAGCATTACTCCAGTATCACCAGATATCGTGTACTGTGTTCAGCTCTGAGTCGCCAAACATAAGAAATACATGGACCTGTTAGACTGCATCTAGAGGGCCATGAAATGGTCAGAGGGCTGCAGCACCTCTCTGACAAAGACAGGCTGAGAGAGTCGGGGTTGTTTTCTCTCTTCGCTGAGAGAGAAATCGTTGAAAGGATTCTTGTCCGCTAAGCTGTATTTTGAAGTAAAGGAGTATGAACTTGCTAAAAGGTATATATCTACATACCTCAGTGTGCAAGAGAGAGATCCGAAAGCACACAGGTTTCTTGGACAGATTTCAGCCTGGAGAAGAGAAGGCTCCAGGGAGACCTTCCAGTACCAAAGAAGGCCTACAGGAAAGATGGGGAGGGACTTTATTAGGGAGTCATCAGATAAGGTGTCACAGCCCTAAACTAAAAGAGGCAGGTTTAGATTAGATAGTAGGAAGAAATCCTTCCCTCTGGGGGTGGCGAGGCCCTGCCCAGGCTGCCCCAGGAGCTGTGGCTGCCCCATCCCTGGCAGTGCCCAAGGCCAGGCTGGATGGGGCTGGGGGCAGGGGGCTGGGGGCAGGGGGCCCTGCTCATGGCAAGGGGCTGCGAACCAGATGGTTTCTAAGGTCCCTTCTAACCCAAACAATTCTATGATTCTACAGTCTTTACTCCCTAATCTTCATCCTTTGTTCTTATCTTGCAGGTTTTATTACCTGCACACAACCATTTTCCTGTACCCCATGTGTAACTATACCGAAAATCTGTTTGTCCCCTTGTGATTACATATTTTTAATATGCTTAGCTGTGTTACAAAATGCCTGTATGTTGTTGTTGGTTATTCTATTTTAGTGTGTGTATACCTGTATTGGAGGCATGCAAATAGCCTGCATAAAATATTTCTACTTTATGGGTGCAACAGGCCTCGGCTTCAGCTACACCTGCCTGTGCACTCTTAGATAGTTTTAATGGGTAGTCTAAAAGCCTGTATCAGAAATTGCATTTCTGAAATAGAAAAATTATATTATGTATGCAGTACCCAATCCAGCTGAGTGCTGAATGCCATCAACCCTCATTTCATCAGGAGCTGAGGGCACTTAACACCTCGCAGGGCTGAGATTAGAAACCTGGCAAGAAATAACCAATTGTAATTCAACTTGTTCCACTCTGTTAGTAATTTCCTGGCCTGAGACCATCTGCTGTTCAGAAGTAGCTTTTCTAACATTGTAGGGCAAGTCAAGAAAATATATTAGAACCGTTCCAAAACTTTCTTAGCACATTAATGCTCTACTCCTATAGCAGTTTTTAATTATTTATAATAGTGTCATAGAATCTTAGAGTTCTCGTATGTTTGAACTGACTAAAAATACAAATTTCCATAAGCCATAAACAGAAAATATTGCAGAACCATGGGAAAAGCACTGTATTTCACTCAGGCATGAGCCTTCAGGGCTTTAGCAATCTAAGCAGCTATTCACAAACCTAAGTGTACCATTATGTTACCTCCTCGGGCGGTAACTCTAGTACCGAATGATAAGGTACCTGGGCACTTGGGAACAGCTCTTGTGGCCAAACAGACTAGATTAGAAAAAGGAATTCAGAGTGATACACTTATAAGTAGGTTGTCTTAAAAAGAAAGTAAACATTTGGAAAAAGGCTCAGTCAGACTAACCAAGGGATCAGAAACCCCAAAGGAAGGGATTGAAAAAGACAGGGAGGCTTATAGACCCAAACTACTCCACTAGGTACCAGGCTATTTCACCAGCCTATTTTCTGCCTCAGGTAGTAGAAATCCTATCCTGCTCCTTATGGAGATTTTCCTTGTGGTAGCAGAGATGCTTTGTATTCACGCTTGGCTTCCTTTCTACTATTTTTCTACTATTTTTCTTCAATCCAAATGAAAGTCAGGGTCAGATCAGATTGTCCTGATTGTCTTTCCTTCTCTTAAACTTATCTCCTCAGAAGCTGGCTTCATGGAGATGGAAGATCAGGTCTGTTCTCTCCATAGACATCCATCTGGAATGAGCCTTTCCTTACAATAATAAATCTTTTTTTTTTTTTTTTTCAGGATAATATTCCTTTTCCTATGGCAGTGACATGCTCCAGAGGGAGAACCTGAGGGACATGGAAGTGTAAAGCTCTTATTATGTAATAATCTGAGGTCACTGGGCTATGTATCACTCTTATATAAGAACTTTGTTTTGAGCTAAACTGGCTTTTCATTCCTCAGGACCTCAGAATTATGATGGAGACGTGGTTGTGTTCAGACTTACACATATGGTTGCTTTAGTAACTAAACCCCATTCCTCTACTGCAAGCTCACATGAAACAGCTAGCATCCCTTTATATCACAGAAAATGAATGAAAAGGGGAAAAAAATGAGGATTACACTGAAGAAAGAAAGAAACGACACATCACTGAACAAGAAGGCTCTTCGAAAGTATGCCTGGAACCTACCAGACCTGATTTCCATTACAAAGGCAGCAATGTCTGAAAAGATGCACAGCTTGTGTGAACGGGATTTGCCCTTGTTGTTCTCATTACAGTCATATAAATTCACATGATGCAAAAAGCAGCAAGTCACTGTAACCCGTTCGAGTGAATTAGCAAACTTTATCTCCCATTTCCATGTTTCCATGGTGATGGAAAAAGTGTGAATGAATAGTTTTCAGGCATAAAAAGGTATGTAATGCAAAGACAAACGCTGTCACAGAGAAGTGGCCACATCATTAGATGAATGGAACAGAATAAAACAGAAAACTCCACTGCAGAAAGAAGATACAGGGTATATGTAAAAAGAGAGATGTACTGCAACTTTCAGAGGAGCTGGGGAAGGTAAGCCATGTCGAGATTCCAAATGGTTCGGAGAACAAATCCTAGTCTTTGCCATCCAGAAGCCAGAAATAAGTGAAAAGTGGGATTAATACAGGGGAGGAGAAGGAAAAAGAAAACAGAAAGAAAGAAAGAAAGAAAGAAAGAAAGAAAGAAAGAAAGAAAGAAAGAAAGAAAGAAAGAAAGAAAGAAAGAAAGAAAGAAAGAAAGAAAGAAAGAAAAGAAAAAGAGGAAGAAAGGTTTGAGCTTCTATTAAATCCTGGTTCATATTAGAAACGGGGAAGAAATCCTTTAAAAAATAAAATCATGTAGGCCAAGTAATAATTTGTCAGAATGTGTTATGTGGCCTGCAAAGTAATTCCGGGACACACACAGTCTGTCTGGAATCATTTCACTCCCTAACTTTTTTTATCCCTTCCCAATGTGAGAATAGATCTGAAGTAGCAGGATGCTGGTAGGTGATTTTTAAAACTTGTTTATTTTTTCTCATCTGATGCCACTGTCTACAGGCAAATACAGAAGTAGTAGTACAAATGAAAATTGCAGTCTAAATAAAAGAACACAGAGAATAATACATGTATCTTTTCAAACTCTTCGGCTACAAGCCAGTGGTTTTAGAAATGGGCACTGGCCGTGGCTATAACTATTTCAAATTCACCGAACTCCTTGGCTACAATAGCCTTTCATTACTCTGGTTGTGAGCCCTTCCCCTGTGATGACTTATTCCAAGTTTTCAGGGGCTCACTATCCATAAAGACGAACAGTGGGATTTCCAGATACATTCAAAGTAAAGAAAAGTAGGAGGGGGGAAATTTATGTTTAATTAAACCAAGGTTTTCTAAAAAATACTGATGGAACAAAAATTTCAATATTGTAACTGCACTTTATTTTCAGGCAGATTGGTGCTGTCTACCCATTAACACCCTCCTCCTCTCCCCCCCCCCCCCCCCCCAAAGGGATGTCAATTTGGAAGTGTCACTTCTTCATAAAAAAGTGATTTATTAAAGATTGAGATGAAGCTCTTTAAAATATCAAGGCGGGAAACAGTTCATTCTGATAATGTTAAAATCCAGTGTTTTGAGGTTAAATACATCTTATCTTAGTTTTACTAACTTATTTTCTTATTCAAATCTACTTTAGATTTTCTATTCCTAGGAAATTTCAGAGTTCAATCAATCAGTTAACACACAGGAAAAAAAATCTGCATCGAGCAAAGAGATCCATGGACGTAGACAGCTCCCCGTCCCCCCATCCCCCTGTCCCCCCCATCCCCCTGTCCCCCCCATCACCCTGTTCCCACCATCCTCCCCCGTCCCCCCAACCCCCCAGTTCCCCCATTTATTTTCCTCTTCTTCTTCCTCTTAAAGTACTAATTCCAGTGTTGATTTTCCTTGATAGAAATGCCTTCTGTGGGCTTTCAAGCCAGCTTGTCTTCTGCCAGCACAGCCAGAGCAGCACAGAAGGCACAGAGCCTCCGAAGCAGCCCATGAGCCCTTTGATATTTTCCATGGAGACTCAGGAGCTGCTGGGAAGGCTGTCACTGGTTTCATCTGTCCTCTGCATTCACAGATCCTTTGCTGCAGATGAGAAGAGATGTACACCAAATTATTTGTTCCACAAGATCTCAGATGGGCACCACAGACCTCCTGCAGCTGAGCCCCTGAGCACATCAACACACCCATGCTTTGCTATAATTTTTTTTTTTTTTTTTTTTTATTCTCAGTTCTAATCAAATAATGTTTGCAGTGATGAAAGTTGATGTGCATAGCACACACAAACAAACTGGATGTGAAATCTGCTTAGCACAATTGGGCGCAGGCCTCTACAAAAGCAGAGTAGCAGTTTGCAGATTGGAGTGAATTGGGTGGTGAATTGGTCCAGGGCTGCTGGTGGTGGAAATTCATGAGAAAGGAGGGGAGACCATTACGGCATGGTGCAACAGTCAGGAAGAGGAGAGACATGGACTTATCTGTGCATGCACAGATGGGAATATAGAAGGCCCCCAAAGAAAGAACTTTCTGGGCTTTTCAGCCCTATCAGAGGAAGGTATTCCCCTTCAAAGGAAGGAAAATAGCACTGTGGAGGACTTAGGGATTTCTTCCTCTGATGCTCAGGGCTCTCATGTTCATACCAAGATGTGAACAGGTGAATATCTTGCCTGAGAAATGCCCGTTATCAACATTTTCTACTTATTTTACTTGCACCTGCCACTCAAATGCCCAGCACTCTGCAGTTCAAGCAACGGCCTTCAGCCCTGTAATTAACTTTCCCTGAGGCTGATGTAACTTAGACTGAACTCCAAGTCTTTCATTCTGTGAGATCTGTCACTTCATATGATCAGCCTAAGGAAGGACTGCCATGCTCACAGGGCACGGACTATGATTTACATCTCTGATTCCTCGCACTGCTCCAGACCCCTTGCGAACAAACCAGCCACCTAGTCTGGGACTTCTCTCAACACACCTCAGACAAACAACAGGCAGGGGACCGGGTCCAAGCCTGTGGCATCGGCTGCACACGCGGCAGATTTTGATTCACAGCAGTAGCACAGCTTTTACTCCAATCTCCTGATCATGCCCGTTTTTGACACAAAGCAATGTCGCTTTGCACAAACTAGAGGGTGCTTGCACCAGAATTGCTCCTGAATGGAGCAAGAGGCACCAAAAGGGATTGGTTTTCAGACGGCCCCAAACCCTGATCTCAGTCAGGGACACTGCACTAAATTTAGCCCAAAGTAAAGCTCCTGAAGTGCATATAGTCCAGACATATGGGCTTCATCAATAGCTGCTTCAAACTACTCATCTGCTATGATTTTGCTAAATTGCTTACTAATGCAGACAAAAATATTGGCTCCCTTTACAGGCCGATGAGAGAAATGGGAGCTCCTGAGCAATCCAGCGGACCTGTCCTGTGGACAAACCGCCCTGCTTCTTTCCTGGGAATGAGCGGGTGAGCTCAGGACACCCATGCCATCCCCACTATGCTTCCCTTTTTTTTTTTTTTTTTTTTTTTTGTTATTATTATGTAGCAGAAGGCAAGCCACATCTTTCATATTCATCTCCCCCTTCCTTAGCTTCTCAGCCTGAATACAGGGGGAAATCTGCTCCGGTGACACGGGTGCGTGTGTCAGCTGCCAGCAGGGCAGTAACTCTTCAGCTGCAATCTCCAGGTGCTCCCCTAACACTGACACATCTGCAAGTGTTCTCAGCAGTTCTCTTTGTGGAGTTTATGTTGCTGTCTGTACTTGGCAAACCTCCTACGGCAGTCACCAGGATTTTAAACTAGGATAGGAGCCAAACCTAAATAGGGCTTATTCATTGAACTCCATCAGTAAGAAATTCAATAAAGCCAGATATGTATAGAAACAACTACAGTGAGAAACGGCTCAGAAAGAGCTTAGATATCTATCAGTCCTCTGGGGAGCAGGAGGGTCATTATGCACAGCACTGCAATTCTAGCTTGACTCATAATGTGCTATTATTTTATCCTTGCAACCTATGATCACATATTGTGAGGAATAATGCTCTGTTATAATGAAATATAATATGTCATATCTCACATTTTCTGTGCCATGCGATTCCATAGTATGAGACACTATGATAATCTTGCAGCAGAGAGTAGTTTTACAACATCATTATGACGAGGAGTTATTTAATGAACTGATTTTTGTGTTCATAAACACAAAGTAGAATTATTTTTCAGTCAACTCTTTTTACTAGTTTATAGGAAGAAAAAAAAAAAGAAAAAAGTAGATTAGATGCCAACTAGTGGAATACCCAGTGTGAATGTAGAGTAGGTAATTACAAGATCATTTTCCACATATCTCTGGTTAATTTGCTGGGTTTTCCAGTAGCCAAGCTTTAAGCTAGCAAAGGGTGTTGTGACTGACCCAATTTTAATCTGATGTATGTAAATGTGTGTTTATCTTATTCTAGTATTTTGTGGAAAAAAACGTTAGCACAAGTTTTGTCTAGGGTTTTAAAATTTCCTCTGTTCACTCACAACATCACAGTTCAGTAACTATCCTTCTCATGCAGCAGTAGAATGGATAAATATAAATCATTCCCAAGCATAACTCAGAGGGCTCCAAATTATGTGTCCTCAAGGACTAATTCCAGGCATTTATACATACAACTTGTGACCAAAAATCTTTCCGTTTCTCTCATAGCAAGTGTCCAGTATGAATGCCTCTCAGTGAAAGAATAAATGAGATTACACTCTGGCAGCACCGTCTCATGCACTGTATGATCTCCAAGTCATGCTACTGTTATTCAGATTGTAAGCTTATTGCCTTGCCTTCACTTTCAGCAAGGGATAATGTAAAAGTGGGATTTTGTTCTGCACGCAACATACCCACATTGAAAACCTTTTTTTCCTCCAGTGGTAACTAACTTTTTGCTTTATTTCTGTAGATGGCATAAAATGGTTTGAACTGGGTTTTGTTTCTCCGTGGTCTTCACGTACTCAATCAATTTAATATTTTTCAGCACGTTGAGGCCAATTTCAGTCTAGACTCTCTGCTGTTCTGAACCAACACATTTAGGAGAGTTAAGATAACTCATGGCAATTGAGATTGCACTACTTAATGTCAGTAAGGGCTTAAGATGTGCAAACACAAATCTTAATTGGACTTGCAAAAAATTTTATTGTGTAAAATTAAAAACAACCAACCAACCACTGCCATCAGCAACAAAGCCTCAGTGTGAGTGCTCTAGTAGACAAAACCTAAAACTTATCCATTCATAAAATGTGCTTGATGTAAGATGTAAACATGGAGCCATATGATGTTATTTTATAGTTAAAATTGAGAAAAAGTATACCATGTTAAACAGAAAAATAATCACACAGAGCTCTGGGCTTCCCCCATAAGCAGTTTTAACATGGTGCAGCTCCAGCGGCTTTGGTGGTGTGGGGGTAATGCTCAGGGCTGGCTGCCTTTAGCAGATTCTGACAGCTGCATTAAAGTAAAATCCGTTCCTGCTGCGTGAGCCATGTAGTGACAGATGAATAAAGTACTGGCTTTAATTTTCAGCATTAATGGCTAAAACTAAAAGTGGGACAAATAATGCATACCAAGACACAGATTTGCATGTATCCCAGAAAGTGACCACAGTGTGGAATGGTGTTCTGCACTTCCAGCACCCGGGGGAAATTCAGGTCCTGACAACCTCGTCTTCCTGTCCCTCCCGCAAAGAAGCTCCCAAGGGTCAATGCTGACCCTGCTGAAGTCAACACAAAAGTCACAGTGACTTCTCTGGGTCAGGACACCCCTCAAAGGGCACAGTTTGCTGTATGCAGTAGATGATCAGAAAATGTTTATTTCCATACGCCCCTCAGGAAAATCAGCAAGCAAATCTGCCTTCCCATTAGCTTTCTGAAGCCATATCCAGCAGCGAATTTTAATGTAAACTCTGTACAGTCTGATCTGGTACCATTGTAATCCTGCTTTGCACTGCTCAAATGACTGAATGCAACGCAGAGAAATGAAGAGTCAAGGCCCATCTGATTTGTTCCCTGAAAAAAAAAAAAAAAAAAAAAAAAAAAAAATCAAACCACCACCACCAAAAAAAAAAAAAAAAAGATATAACTTTTTGAAGTCTTTTATTCCTGTGTCTTACACACATCAGGCAGCTGCTATTTCTCTAGTGGTAAAAACAAATTGCACACACTCACAGATTTTACGGCTAGAAGAGGCCTCATGATAATCTAATCCAGTTCTGTACCGACTTGTCACAGGACTTCCCCGTGTTAATTCTTGCTAAGTGGTGATGTCAGTAAGTGACACAGGCAATTCTGAAGTCAGTCTTTGTGCAGTGTAATTGTACCTGTGTATTTAGCTTGCAATATTTCAAAGGCTCTGCATTTTACACAAAACTGTGGATTCTCAAATTACATTTGCCACTGATGAATAAAGTGTAAGTCTGCCTAATAAACTGATCTGCTCAGTAAGCTGTCAAGAGACCAGTGATCATTCTGGAAAGCAGACTGAGTAAAAATGAATATTTTCTAATATTTATGCTTCAAAAATTTACTCCAACAAAGAGTCAGAGGAGTTACATTTAAAAATATGTAATACTTGGGACTTACACACTTAAACTAATATGCTCTTTACTGCTTTTTGCCTAATAGTGGACACTTCTGTTATTAAGTTGCTTCAAAAAATACAAAGGAGACAAATGAGCGTGTAGCCTAGCAGGAAGAGTATCTTTCATCATTGTATCAGCATTTAAATCCCGAAGGAACATTTTTTCTTGCCGTGCCTTCATCTTTCTGCAAGGATGTTTTATCAACCCACACAACCTTTTCCAAGGAGAACAGGTGGCTCATTCTGTGAGTCCTCATTACTGAACTAGATGCATCACAGGCGGACAGAGTGCAAGGAAAGGCATTTTGATGGGGTTCTTCAAAAATCAGATGTTCTGTCCTAGCAGATCCGTTGGATAGCTAATGTCTTTGCCTCTATAGGGTAACAATAAAACCAAGGCAAACTCTGTCCATAGTAACTTCAGAGGATCAGTGCTGCTGCTGAAGCAGGGAGGTCTGCCTGGGTCCCTTCTGCAGGGTGAGACAATGAACTCTTGTCTGAGCTCACTGCTATCTGCCACAGGTTGCAACACGCCCCTGCGCAGATCAGCAAGTGGTTCACAGCAGCCAGGTACCTTGTTGGATGGAACCTCTGCTCTGTTTGCAAATCGCAAGCTGCTTACAGATACCTCTATACGCAGCGTGCGAGTCCCCTGGCTGGGTAACCCAACCAAACCCACCCAAAGTGGGACTCACTCAGCTGAAGCTTCACCTAGCAGTCAGGACTGAGTATGCGGGTGTGTGCCCATACACCAGCAAGCTTACAGAACCTACAGTTTGAGCAAAAAGTATGAAAGCAGCTGGGAATATGCTGACAGTACCAGCAGGAAGGTACAATGAGGGAAAAAACAACCTATTAAGAATCTGTATGATAACTTCCTCTTAAGAGTTGTTTTTGTGTGTGTGTTTTTGTTTCGTGTTTTCAGCCTTTTCTCCCTTATATTGTCCCTTTTTTTTTCTTTCTTTTTTTTTTTTTTTCCCTAATCATTGCCCTTAGCCTGCTGTGCCACATCTTGAAAGCCACTCTGCTGCCCATAGATGTTCAGACCAATCGAAGCAAAGGCCTCACTTTCTGAAGCAAATAGAGCAACCAGGTAATTCACATTGCTATGCCATCAGGTAGCCCAGGATTCCTTTATAATAACAGACGCCTTTAAAGACATCTTTCCACTCAAAAGGGATCCCTGTCTCATGGGTCATGGTTGGTGTCCATACTGCCCCAGGCTCACCTCTTCCAGGGCTGAGGCCTGGCAGACTGCATGACTCCCGGCCTAGGGCTCCCACAGGCCTCTAGGGCCTCTAGCTTGAGGGGAAAAAACAACCACTTTTTTTTTTGTTGTTCATTTTTTTGTTTTCAGTCAAAAGAGTCTGAAATAATTGAAGGGCTGTATAAGATGAAGACCCAAAACCATCATGGTCTCATGTATTACTTAATGAGGAGTGGTTCTTTATGCATATTTTGCTCTAAAAAACAGCCCGGTTCTCCCTCAGAAGTAGCTTATTCAGCTCAGAAAGAAGCCCAGGAGTGCACTGTCATACAGGAGTATGGACTGTAAGGGAATTACACTCTGGAAGAAATGTAGGGAGATGAATTTTTTTTCATTGCATAATACCATCTGCCTTCAGTCACTTGGTCCAGTCAGTTTATCTCGGTGAGCTCTCCATTTTCTGCTTTTTCAGGTTTCAGGTCGTACTATGAGCAATCAATGGTATTCTGAAAAAAATAATTCTCTGAGCAGGAAAATAATGCAACTTCCTCATACACAGGGGATATGCTGCAAAGGGATGGTGGGCTCAGGCTAAGTGTGACGGCAGCTGCCATGCACCACAACGCCGTTTTGATACAAGCAACCCCCGTTTAATCTGACCACAAGCTGTTAGATGTTCCTGGCTTTCCCAAGGCGTCTGTCAAAGTCACCATTTGATGAAAGACAGGCTGGCTGCCTGGGAAAAGATACCAGAAGGAGATCAGTTACATCCAAGCCTGTTTAAATGACTGCTGCTCTTACTGGGAAGCTATTTTGAAACACTTTGCTCTGATCCCCACCTTTGGCAGCTAGTTGCCATTCTAACCAGGAAAAAAGCGAGCAGAAATTCCTTCTCTTGTGCCCTCGACACAAAAGAATTCAGCATCCTTCAGGAAAAATCAGCCTGCTTTTAGATGTGCCAGCTCGGATGTATTCTAGCTGCAAAAGCAAACTCTTTGTAGGCTGTTTTATCTTGCTTTCTAGCAAAAAAAAAAAAAAAAAAAAAAAGAGCTTCTGCTAGACCCCACGCTGCCATAGCCGAACAGCTTCTAGTTTTAATTGCTCGTTTAAAATTAGTGTACATATTTCTACAGTGCACTACACTCTCCAGGACAGGCAAGTCCTGTATCTCCTTCTTTCTGACAATGAGCTGGTTTCTCTCCCATATTCCCTGGGATAATTTGCTGTACGAACACACGGAATTGTTACAGGAGAATCTGTATGGAAATGACACAACTTGCTGGAGCGTTCAGTTTAATAACCCTTACAATGGCTACCCAAAAAAGCACAATGATGCCTGGGAAAACACGTTTTCCATAGCTTTCTACCACAAAGTTCATTGTTCATCGAAGCTCAGTGGCACTGTGCGAGTTAAATTCCTGACACGCCATCTCCTAAACGTGTAGCAGCACCAGAAATCCTCAAATATCACTGGAGGTGAATTCCTACTGGAAACCTGAAGAGAGGCCAGGTTGTATGTGAAATCGGGCCAGGCTGTATGCGAAATCGGGCCGATACAGATATTTATGTTAAGGGAAAATGGAGATTTGGACTGGACACGAAATGGCGGCGCCCAGGGACACGTTCCCGCCACACTCCCGGTCATGGCCCCCAGGGCGCCTCAGCACAGCCCCAGCGCCTACAGGCCCGCCCCGCTGCGCCAGCCTCGGCCTGTGATTGGCTGCGCTGGCAGCCACGAGCGCGCCGATTGGTCCGCCCGACTGCCGCCGCTTCGCCCATTGGCCCCGCCCTGCGGGCGGTGAGGAGAGGGGTCCGGGGGGCGGCGCAGGGCAGCGTCATTCGCGTGATGGCGGCCGGCGGCTGCGGACGTGCTCCGGGGAGCGCCCGGGGCTCGGCGGCGCGGTGCCTCCCGGTGCCTCCCGGTGCCTCCCTGTGCATGGGGACAGGGAGTGAAGGTCCTGTGCCTCAGGGCACTGGTGTTACCTCAGGGCGTGCTCAGGGTTGGGGCCGCTCCTCGTGGCAGTGTGAAAACACACGTGCTCTTCACATAAATCTGAGCGGTGAATAAATCTGAATAATGAAATTATCCGAAGAAAAGGCACTAAACTCGAGGATGTTTCGCTAGGAGAAGAGAAAGAAAAGCAAAATTAATCGATGAATGACAAATTATTTGCTTTAATTATTTGCCCAGAGCTCTGTGGAGGGTTTCTGTAAAAGAAGCGTTGTGTCTAGTACAAAGGAGATAGTAATCACTGCGAAGCTCAGTAAATCACTTTCTTCTGGATAAGCTATGATGACTCTTCAGTAATTGGGAGTCTAAAGAAGTTTTTATTCTTTTCAGTGAGCTTTTTCCATTGGTGAAACGTCTCTGGACCGAAGCCCTTTGGCTCACTGGCAGCCACCCTTGGGTGGGCTCCTGAAAGCCTCTGATGAACAGGGGGGTTCCCCCGCTGAGGCTGTGGCCTTCTTGGGAGCCGTTCTGAGGGGCTTTTGGAAACAGACCACTGCAGCTAATGTTGTGGTAATGATTTCCTTTTAATTCCATGTTTTTAAACCTTCAGAACAATGCTGTTAAACCAGACTGTACCTCATTAGTCAAGGTTTCAAACCGTGACTCATTATTTTGAAAGTCTGTTTGCTATTTAACTGTCACAGGAATTCAAAATGAAAAAAAAAAAAAGTCTCAATTTTATTGTGCAGAAATGATCTAAAAATGAGTTCCAGCTTAAAAAAAAAAAAAAAAAAAAAAAAAAAAAGCTACTTGTCTTTTAATCCCCTATTGCAATTGTTTCATTTTGCCATCACAATCTTCAGGTTTAAAAAGCTAATGAGAGAACAGTTTTAACCTACAATACAGAATAATTAATAATCATTATAACAAGATAGTACTTAAAAAGTACTTAAGTTTTAGTACTTAAAAAAAGTACTTGGTACCAAAAGTTTCGGGGTTCCTTGCAGTCCTTTGCAAATTAATTTCAGTTTGGTGAAGTTTCAGCAAAAAAAAAAAAAAAAAAATCTAAATTTATTCTTAATTTTTGTCATGCCTTTAAGACATTTTAACAGATCATCTCATTTTGAAATCACAGAGTCACTAACGCTGGAAAAGCCCTCCAAGATCATCTGGTCCTCCTGGTAAGGGGATGCCCTTACCAGCACTGTCACCCACTGAGCCCTGAGCACCAGGCCCAACCTTTCCTTGAACACCCCCAGGGACGGTGACTCCACCACTTCCCTGGGCAACCCGTCCCAACGCCTGACTGCTATTTCTCAGCAGAAATATCTCATTTCCAACCTGAACCTCCTCTGGCCCAACATAAGGCCATTCAGAGGGTGGTGATCGGTGGCGCAGAGTCCGGCTGGAGACCTGTGACCAGCGGTGTCCCCCTGGGATCGGTGCTGGGTCTGGTCTTGTTCAACATCTTCATCAACAACCTTGATGAGGGAATAGTGTCTGCCCTCAGCAAGTACGCCAATGACACAAAGCTGGGAGCGGTGGCTGACCCCCAGGAGGCTGTGCTGCCATTCAGCGAGACCTGGACCAGCTGGAGAGATGGGCAGGAAAAAAAAAACAAATGAGATTTAATAAGAGCAAGTGTAGAGTCCTGCACCTGGGAGGAACAACCGGATGCACCAGTAGAGGCTGGGGACAACCTGCGTGAGCTCTGAGGAGAAGGACCTGGGGGTCCTGGGGGACAACAGGTTGGCCATGAGCCAGCACTGTGCCCTGGTGGCCAAGAGGGCCCACGGGATCCTGGCGTGCATTAAAAGGAATGTGGCCAGCAGGTCAAGGGACGTGATCCTGGTCAGGCCTCACCTAGAGTACTGTGACCAGTTCTGGGCTCCCTGGTACAAAAAAGACAGGGATCTCCTGGAAAGAGTCCAGCGGAGGGCCACAAAGATGATACGGGGCCTGGAGCATCTTCTCTGTGAGGAAAGGCTGAGAGGCCTGGGGCTGTTCAGCCTGGAGAAGAGAAGACTGAGAGGGGATCTCATCAATGTGTATATAAATACCTGAGGGGTGGGAGACAGAGGGATTTGGCCAACCTCTCTTCAGTGGTTTGTGGGGACAGGACAAGAGGCAATGGCCACAAAATGGAGGCCAGGCAGTTCCATGTCACAAAATGGAGGCCAGGCAGTTCCATGTTACAAAATGGAGCCCAGGCAGTTCCATGTTACAAAATGGAGGCCAGGCAGTTCCACACCACAAAATGGAGGCCAGGCAGTTCTGCACCAACATGCAAAGAACTTCTTCACGATGAGGGTGACGGAGCCCAGGGAGGTTGTGGAGTCTCCTTCTCTGGAGATACTCAAGGCCTGTCTGGACACCTACCTGTGGGTTACTCTGGGTCGTGCCTGCGTGCACGAGGGGAAGGGTCTGGGGTGCCTGCGAGCACAGTGGGAGGGGTCCTGGGTTCCTGGGTGGGATCCTTTTGTGCTATATAAGATACTGTCACGGTGCAATAAATTGGGCTTACGGCACAGAACGCTGGTCGTGTCCATTTGTCCCCGGGGTTTTGGTCGGGTTATCCGACACCTACCTGGGCAAGATGCGCTAGGGAACCAGCTTCAGCAGGGGGATTGGACCTGATGATCTCTTGAGGTCCCTTCTGACCCCTACAATTCTGTGATTCTGTGTGATTCTGTGATTCCCTCTGGTCCAGTCAGTTGTTACCTGTGAGCAGAGGCTGACCCCCAGCTCCCCACCTCTTCCTTTCAGGCAGCTGCAGAGAGCCATAAGCTCTGCCCTGAGCCTTCTCTTCTCCAAACTGAACACCCCCAGCTCCCTCAGCTGCTCCTCACAGGACTTGTGTCCCAGACTCTCCTCCAGCTTCATAGCCCTGTAGCAGTGTGTCTTCAAAGACAAAAAAAAAAAAATCTCAAAGACAAAAAAAAAAAAAAAAAAAAAAAAAAAAAGACCTCTCAAAAGGGTTTTAGATGCAGACAAAAATTGTTGATAACTCCAAAATGTGTTTTCCATATTCTTGTTTGGCCTATAAAGGAATAAAGGAAGCTATAAAGAAAGCTTTGCATAGCTGTAGATCCAGGCTGCATACTGCAGCTGTAGCATGCAGTACCATGGAGGACAGAGTCTCTGCCAGAGCAGGGAAGAGGCAATTACTAGTTTTGGAGATGGTCACTTACACCTAATCCAGTGCTCCTGACAGGAGACGGATCATTCAGGGCATTCTTGGCATTCACAGGTCGTCTTGGACAGCCCTTTCTGTTTCATTATACGTTTCATTGTGCTGTGTTATATAGTAAGTGGGTGCAGATTCAGCCTGAGTAAATACTCACTGCATATTACTGCATATCCCACAAGCTGATCACATTGAATCAACGTCACTGGAATTGCTAGAGAACAGGCAAAACTGGGATGCACTTATAAAAACATTGACAATGCTTAACAGCTACCTTCTGTGAGTACAACTACAGCCACTTTTTGGGAGATAAAAATAAAACATGAAACAAACATGATAGCCAAAGCTGAAGAATGCTTTTTTTTTTTTTTTTTTGACTAAAAACTGTTTTGCCATCAAAAACTGCTTTGCTGCAAGCACATGGGAGACACAAGAGGTGATACTCTTAGTTTTGTAACTACGTGTTTTCTAACATTTATTGTCTCTGCAGGCATTTATTCAGATGTAATGAATTGAACACTTAACAGCATGTCTGGATTTCTCTTTGGTTGCCTAATGACCATCTATGTATCTCATAAATCAACAAAGTCTCTCTTTCATTTAAGAAATACAGTAATATTTGTTAGGGCCACATGTTTTCATGAGATATCGGAAGTTGCAGGTGGGGCAGAAAATGTAGTAAAAGTTGTCAACCCCTTACAAAACATAATAAATTGAAATTATTCAAGCTCCATCAGTTTAGAGTGTTAGCTTTTTAAATGTGATAATTAATTTTTCCACTTTTAAAAGCCAAAACAGTCATTATGCTACAAATGCAGTATGTCACTTCACAAATTCTAGTAATTCTGTTTATGAAATGAGAAGTAATGAGAACATTATGAAATATTATACAGGAGTTACTACTAAACAGCACCATCAAAAACAAACAAACAAAGCAAATCCATGATCTCCGGCTTAAAAGGAACAATATGGAAGATTATTATTTAAACCAGGAGCTTAACATGAAAATAAATACGAATCAGGGATATGATCTCAGTTTGAGTCACGTCTATAAATAAAGGATAAGAAAATACTGAGGAATAGCTAAGCACAGGGCAGAATGATCACTTTGCAAGAATGGAGAAGAATCACAGAATCATGGAATGGCTGCGGTGGGCAGATCATCTTGTTCCAAACCCCCTGACATCCAGGGGATGGTGCATCCAGGGGATGAGAATCTAATTCAATTGTAGACAATTCTGGACTCAGAACTGTCACACATGACTCAGAAAAATGATCTCACACTCATTATTGGGAGGTCTTTTCAACCCATGTAGTGCAGCCAGTATAGTCAAGGGGATGAAGCAGATACTCTGGTAGAAGAGACAAGAAGGCTGCAGTTTTCCTGTTTAGACAGTAAATGATTGAGGTTTATGATGTCACGAAGGCAGCGATGTGTCATGAATGTAGAACTGCTCACCAAGTTACACAACCCAAGGATTGGGGGGCACTCACTGGTAATAGGAAGGAAGCTAGTTTCAGACAGGTAAAAGAAAATCATTTCTTATGTGTGCCATCTGCTTTCAGTAAAGAATTGTTTCAGCAACAATGAAACAGGAAAAAAAAAAAAAACACAACTAAAAAATTAAAAAACACAACTAAAAAAATTAAAAAACAACAAAAAAATAAAAAATAAAAACAACTAAAAATTAAAAAATAATAAAAAACAACTAAAAAAATAAACACAACTAAAAAATTTTAAAAAAACAACTAAAATAAAAATAATTAAAAAACAACTAAAAATAGGAAACAACTAAAAATTAAAAAAACAACTAAAAAAATAAAAAAACAACTAAAAAATAAAAAATTAAAAAAACTAAAAAAACAAAAAACATACAATTAAAAAAATTAAAAAAAAAAAAAAACAACTAAAAAAATTAAAAAAAAAAAAAAACAAAAAAAAAAAAAAACAAAAAACAAGAAGAGAGAATTGGCAAGTAGGAAGATGCTAGCTATCAGCTTATTCTAAAGGGCGCCTGGCCGGGCAGCACCATGCCTTTCTGTGAAATATGTGCCTGTCACCTGACTCTCCGCTAATTTCGGCTTGCTATACCTGCAAAACTGTGTCAGCCTGCATGCATCAATCTTGTGCACAGCAATGTAAGCAAGAGTTCAGCTGACCTCCTGTGCTACTAACCATTCAGAGGCAGGAGGTCAGAGATTGACCACAAGCGGAAAATCAAAATGCACACGATGTTTGCACAGGACTGAACCCGTTACTGATGTCACGCTTGTGGTTAGTTTAGATAGGTGAAGTTAATCGTTGGCTTATTCCTGTACCATTCCCAACAATACCTTCCCCATTCGTCCCTCACAAACCAGCAAGTTCTTGCAGTTCTAGCTGAAGAGAGATGACTTTCAAACAGACTAGTCTGGTTACAGAACTGTCTATGTGGACAGCACAAGCCTTTTTAGCAGCTGTTTTTTTTTTTTTTTTTATTAGCAGTGTCCTTTTCTCCCTTTGATAAGCTACGTGCCTTTTATAAAATATGCCAACCAGTCTGAGGGATTTACTTCTTAGCATGCTTCTGGGAAATGGAATACTCATAAAACACCGTCAGCTTACACAATGCAAAGATTTTCTGGCAAAACTATCTGAAGAGAAAGTTTATTCTCATTCTTCTCCAAAGAATGTGGTGGAGCAGTCCCCCATTCAAGGGGGAACTGCAAATCTGCTATGAGCAGGAACTGCTATGCAATCCTGCAGCCTGAGTGGCAACTGCCATTCTTCAGCCTTATGCAATTTGAAAATACGGTGGGCAATAAAAGAGCCTTTCTGCATGGCTGCTTTGAACTTGGCTGGCGCAATCCTCCCTGGCTACTCCCTGAACCTTTTCTGGATGACACTACGCTGGGAGGAGCAGTTGGTTGCATCAAGGGTAGAGCGGCCTTGCAGAGGGATCTTGACAAACTAGAGGGCTGGACTACCACCAAATATGAAGTTTAACGAGAGCAAGTGCTGGATTCTGCACCAGGGATGGGGCAGCCCTGGCTGTATGTACAGGCTGGGGAATGAGAGGCTGGAGAGCAGCCCCGCAGAAAGGGATCTGCAGGTTGTGGGCAACAGCACGTTGAACATGAGCCAGCAGTGTGCCCCGGCGGCAAAAAGGGCTGTCCCTGGGGTGCATCAAGCACAGCGCTGCGGGTAGGCTGAGGGAAGGGATCGTCCCCCGCTGCTCTGGTGCAGCCTCACCTAGAGCACTGTCTGCGAGTTTGGACACCACAGTATAAAAAGGACATAAAACTATTCGAGAGTGTCCAAAGGAGGGCTACAAAGATGGTGAAGGGTCTAGAGGACAAGACGTGTGAGGAGTGGCTGAGGTCCCCGGGTTTGCGCAGCCCCTTGCCATGAGCAGGGCCCCCTGCCCCCAGCCCCCTGCCCCCAGCCCCATCCAGCCTGGCCTTGGGCACTGTCAGGGATGGGGCAGCCACAGCTCCTGGGGCAGCCTGGGCAGGGCCTCACCGCCCGCAGAGGGAAGGATTTCTTCCTACTATCTAATCTAAACCTACCTCTTTTAGTTTAGGGCTGTGACACCTTATCTGATGACTCCCTAATAAAGTCCCTCCCCATCTTTCCTGTAGGCCTTCTTTGGTACTGGAAGGTCTCCCTGGAGCCTTCTCTTCTCCAGGCTGAAACCTGTCCAAGAAACCTGTGTGCTTTCGGATCTCTCTCTTGCACACTGAGGTATGTAGATACATACCTTTTAGCAAGTTCATACTCCTTTACTTCAAAATACAGCTTAGCGGACAAGAATCCTTTCAACGATTTCTCTCTCAGCGAAGAGAGAAAACAACCCCGACTCTCTCAGCCGGTCTTTGTCAGAGAGGTGCTCCAGCCCTCTGACCATTTCATGGCCCTCTAGATGCAGACTAACAGGTCCATGTATTTCTTATGTTTGGTGACTCAGAGCTGAACACAGTACACGATATCTGGTGATACTGGAGTAATGCTGCAGACCAAGGAGGAAAGATGTTTGGCAAAACCAGAATAAGTCTCAGACATATAATAATAATAATAAAGATAAATAAACTGCGTTAGGAGTAGATGCCTTTCTCTGCCTTACTCTTTGGGGAGGGAAGCAGGAAACAAAAATTATAAGCAAGGTAAAATGGGGAAAAAGAAGTTGTCTGTTTTGCTTGTATCTTCCCTCAAATTCTCAAACCTGATCATCAGCCTTGGGGAATAGGCCCATGAAAGATCACAGCTGTCAAATCTCATTACCTGGCATCAGCTGCCTTATACTATACATCTACAGCTAGTTCAGGATAAGAGTAAGAACTAATTGCTTCAGTGTGTGATGATAATGATTAAAACTAAACCCTTGCTAAAGTGTTCTGTTAATGACTATCTGTCTAGTAAAGCTTGTTTTTGATGTTTGAAAGTGGATTTCCTTATCTGCCTTCTGACCAGCATCATCAATGCTATGCATATAGAGGTGTGTGTATACATACATACACACAATATTTGTGTATGTACCTCTCTATAGATATATGTACACGTACATATACACCCACGTCCATACAATGTATACATGTATATATGAGGTGTATCATATACACCAAGGTAATTAAAGGATGGAGCACCTCTCCTATGGGGAGAGTCTGAGAGAGCTGGGACTGTTGAAAGGAGGGCTACAAAGATGGTGAAGGGTCTGGAGGACAAGACATATGAGGAGCAGCTGAGGTCCCCGGGTTTGCTCAGCCCCGAGCAGAGCAGGCCGAGGGGAGGCCTCATGGCGGCCTGCAGCTCCCTCACAGGGAGCGGAGGGGCAGGCGCTGAGCTCTGCTCTCTGGGGACAGCGACAGGACCCGAGGGGACGGCATGGAGCTGGGACAGGGGAGGGTCAGGCTGGGGGTTAGGGAAAGGGTCTGCACCCAGAGGTGGTCGGGCACTGGCACAGGCCGTGCAGGGCAGTGGGCACTGCACCGAGCCTGACGGAGGTCAAGAAGTGTTTGGACACTGCTCTCAGACATGGGGTCTGATTTTTGGGTGGTGCTGTGTGTTCTATTCCCTTATAACAGTTTTATAGCAATGTTTCTTGATTGCACTACATTTGCTCCTAGTAGACAAAAAGAAATATTGTGAATTCTATACGTTTAAGATCAAGACAAACCTAAATTAATGGTGGCTTTTCCAACTCCAAGTGTTCATGTCATCCTGTTCTTCACATATACCGTTTATTCCCTTAATTTTTGAAGTGTTTCTCTTTTCTATCTTATAAATCGAGTTTTTTTCAGCTGGGGTGGATGCATTGCAACAATTATCTGAAAAGCATGAATACCTGGCATGTACTGTTGATGAGAAACCCACGAAGGAATAGTTCATAGACTTTGTAAGGCTTATTCTCAGACGTTTGTGATGAAACACTTTGACATGAAAGGAAATGTATCATCATTATCAAGAATATTAGTAATGAGGTTATTGTAAATAGAGTGGGTGGCAGAGATGATCTAAATGGAGTGGTAGAGGTGGCTTCATTCTCAGATATGTAATTATCATGTATATAAATAAACATTAACAGGTGTATAGGGACAAAGAATTCCATTATCATGTGTTGTGGGAGCTGGGGAGATGTGCCTTGGAAAACAGGGCTTTCAGCTGCGATTGGAGATCAAGAGGACTGGCTGTATCTTGGTTTAGAGTGCTGAGAGCTAGGCTCTTAAATCAGAGTAAGTCACCCTGGATTCTGTTTGTAACTAATGAAGAGATATGAGAACATCAGAAGGGCAGTTGTTATGTAGGTAAATCAGATGGATGGGAGCTAATTGCCCATTCCTCCCTGTGGGCTCTAAAGGGAGCCCAGAAAGCTGGCTCAGATTTAGATGTCTAATATTTATATGAGGAAAGGATTTCACTCTAAATATATGTAAGCTCCCATGGAAACACCGGGGCTAAGGAGGATTAATGTCTCTTTGGCTACTTGGAGGTGGAAGAAATGAGAATGTCCTCTCTTGTGCTCTCCCTCGAGGCTCTGCACAGAAGGGCTGCCACCTCTCTCACAAGGGCTGGCGGATGGGAAAGAAGTCCTCACACAACCCCTAAGAATCAGCAAGAGTTCTTTATTGCTGGGTGTTTGGTGGCTTCAAGCTAGTGCTTGGGATGGAGCCTGCGGGACGATGAGTAGGGAGCTCGCCGGGCCCTGCTGCAAAGCTGCTGGAGTTCTCTGCCAGCACGGAGCAGAGACCTGCCGGCATAGTCCCAGGTCTGCTGCGGCCGAGCTGGATCCACTTCCATGGGCTCCTCCGCCTCTTGTGGACCTGGCTCCATGGGCTCCATGGAGTTAGGCAGGAGGACGAGCCAGTCCTGGCCTGGGACTGCCAACCCGGGCTGCCTCCCACCGGGTGTGTTCTCTGGCCAGGGTGCCGCACCGGGGGGTCGCCCAGTTCCACGTGCAGGCCCCATGCCGCTCTCCAGGCCATTTCCAGGCATGGGTTCAACGCTGCCGTCTGTTTGACGGCCACGGCTGGGTCCCACGCTGCCTTCTGGCCGCCGGGCCCGCCTCAGCTCCCCACGGCTCTCCGCCTCGCTGCACGCCACCCCTGCACCAGCTAGGCCCAGGCACCTGCTGCTGTACGGCTGAGGGGCCGGCCTGCCCCCCGCATGGCTGCGGTGCCAGTGGTATTGCTGATAGATGTCTCTGGGCCGGGCACCACACGTCCCCTGAGCACTGCTGACTTCTGTGCCACAGGTGCTGTCCCTCTGCCCACCACGCATCCTCCTCTCGATAGCTGCCGTCCCTCTCGGTGCTTCCTCAGACCGCTTCGCTGTCCTCACACCGAGGGGGGCTGCCACTCGCCTTGCTCCTTCTCTAGCCTTCCTCCTGCCTCAGAGGCTCTCAGAGGACCGAGTCGCGGAGCAAGTGGCAGGCCAGCGGCAGGGGGGCCTTTTTTATAGGGCCCAGGGCAAAGGCGGGGCAGTGGTGGCCCCTGGGACCTCCAGGAGCCTCTGTGACAGAGGGGCCCAAAGGCGGCTGTGCTGGGAGCAGCCTGGGAGATGCCCTCACGTGGACAAGGAGGAGGGTTGGGGGGCTGAGGGCCCCTGTTCTGGGGCTGGTGGCCCTGGGCCATTTGGCTTGCCAGGAGAAAGGCTGCCCCATGCAATCCTGCCTCAACCCATTTTTCTTCACATCTCCAAGGGTTAGAATCTCTTGTTAACAACAGAAATTACATGTCCTGGATTATTTCGTGTATTGTTTACAGACGTTGTGAATTTTCCTCTGGATCTATTAATATTCTCAAGTTCAACTATGTAAGGATCTGCAAATTTCATCACAAAGCTGTTTTCCTTTCCTTTGCGCTAAGAGGCTACTCAAATTCAGCTGTAATGCTGTTCTTTCCAGTACTGCAGTCACTTTTCAGTTGCATTTTGTTCTGCCATCCGTTACAAATTCACATTCTAGTTACAGCCCCAAATACACACATACCAGAGCAGCACAGTAAAAATAAAAATAAAAAAATTTAAAAAAGCAATAGTGCCCAGCCTCCTAAACTTCAGTGCGATGCATAAGAAATTGAATTAGATTATGACCGACATATCCACAAGCTACGTAACTTGTAGAGCTCCACTTTTTAACAAACAAAGCCTCTCCAATCCTTCTGGCAAGCCCCTCAACTAAAATAATGTATACTAAGTAAAAGCTGAAAAAATTATGCACTCTACTTTTAGTCAGCTTAAATACTGTTTGCCATACTTGTGCTCAATTAGCAGCAGTATTATAACAGTTTAAAAATTATCAGAAGTAAATAATTGATATTATGCAAAACATATCTAGCCATCAACAGTTCTTAGTATAGCACATCATGTTGAAGTTTGTTACAATGATTTTAATTCCTTGGCCAAATGTTATGTTAGGAAAAATATTTTAAGGATTAATTACTTAATGCAAGGTTTTAGAAAACAAGAAATTAGAAGCCTGCAGAGCAACAGGCTGTAAAACACGAGGGAGAGCTCTTTAGACAATGCTCTATGTTCAGTGTTAGGCAAAGGTATTCATCATTTACAGACACAAAATGTTCATGACTTGAAATTTTATCAGTGTCCCCGTTATATTCCACTCTAAGAAAAGACAGGGTCTTGCTTCAAATGTTGGAGCACTTCCAGTATCTGTAAATTTTAACATGTATCCTTTGCTTGCCAAACATGAGAGCTAGCTGTCAAATTCCTCCGAGATACGATAAAGATGGCACTCAGGATTCAAACTCTCATTTATATAACATAACACATACAAAAGATTTTTATACTTGATATGGTATAAAGCTTAAATTCTGGTTGATCTAGGAAAAAAAAAAAAAAAACTGGCAATAACAACAAAAATAAGAATGAAATGAGAATGTGGTTGGAAAAAAAAAAAAAAGAAGAAAAATACAGGACATAGAGAAAAAAAAAAAAAAAAAAAAAAACATAAACAAACAAAAAATCTTCCATTTAAATATTTTATCCCAGAGGAAGCTAAGAGCTGACTTGATCATGGTGTGCATGTATTTATGCATGTTCCTGTTAAGAAAAGGTTCTTTAATGTATCAGGCAAGGAAATGCTGAGACCTACTTGGTGGAAGTTCAAACTGGAATTTCTGAACACTAGAAACAATCTCACAAGGAATGAGGTGTTAACTTGGTACAGGAGATGTAATAGCATGTAGCAGACACTCTGTTGCTAACTCCCTAAATAATAAGTAGCTGTTTTTCTAAAAAATTATTCTCTCCCAAGTCCTAAGAGTTGATGCAAAAGGACAAAATCTACATTTTGCATTCTACAGTAGCCCTGGTTAGAAGCTGAGTATTGTTGCAACGCTCTGAACCCATCTCATTAAATGAAACCCAAATTCACCCTAGCATTCTTAGGAACAGTATTATTACAATGGAGACTAAATACAAAAAATAATAGTAGCAATAATAATTAATAGCCATTACATCTTTTCATTACAAGACATTCAGAATCTGCCACATTAACTGGTAAAGCCAGTTCAAAATGCATTTAGTAGAAAGTGATATTTTTCAAGCAAAAGCTTCCGTTCAGATTCATGTATTTAGTCACGCTGTAAGGAAGTGCGTGGTGGTTTTGTGCTGATTGGCAGCTCAGCTCCAACACTGCTCTCTCACTCCCCCTCCTCAACAGAACAGGGGCAGAAAATACCACAAAAATGGGCTCAGCGTTTGAGACAAGGACAAGGAGAGCGCTCACCAATTACTGTCACAGACAAAACAAACTCAGCATAGGGAGATTAATACAATTTATTGCCTATCACTAACAGACTAGAGCAGTGAGAATTAGAAGCAAAGTAAAAATGCCTTCCCCACAACCACCCTCTTCCACCTCCTCTCCCCGAGCAGTGCAGGGGAACGGGGACTGGGGGCTGCGGTCACTCCCTGAGGCTTCGTCTCTGCCGCCCCCCCGGACCCTCTGTGCCCCTGCTCCCCGTGGGGTCCCTCCCATGGATGCCGTCCTTCCCCAGCTGAGCCTGGGGGGGCTGCCCACAGGCTGCAGCTCTTCATCAAGAGCCTGGAGCACCTCTGGAGCACCTCTCCTACAGGCTGAGAGTTGGGGTCATTCAGCCTGGAGAAGAGAAGGCTCCGAATGGGGCGGGGGGCAGCCTGTTCTAATGGGAGGTGTCCCTGTGAGGTTGGGGTTGAATCCCTTTCCCTCTGATACCGGATAATTTCTGCCATTTTGGCTGTCTTTCCCACCAGACCGTGTTGGAACTGTTGGGAACTGCCTGAAACATGGAGCCAGGGAGGAGGAGGAGGTACATCATGTCTGTGCCTTTTTCATAAACTCTGGCTTAGCTCAGCAACCTGTTGTCAGCCCCCCACTCTCAGCTAGGTGTGCACGCTTCTGCTATTGCCCGGAAAGGAGGACAGACAACTCCAAGCAGTCTTACCCTATTGTAAAGAAGGGACACAGAACAAGGGGGTGAACTGCTTTTGGAACTGGCTTGTGCTATTTCACAATTGGTTGGAGGTGGAAACTGTGACTTACATTTAAACAGCGTCTTCAGTTTTATTGCTCTTTATATGCAGAACACCGTAAAGAGGACAGGGCAGCCAGGGTAGCAGCAGTGCAGCAACAGGACACTGCGCACAGGCTTGTGTCACCTGCTGAAAGAGAAAAACAGTTCTGCTGCTGAAATCTGAGGAGAGCTGTTTATTCATGCAGCATAAAGAACAAATTGCTAGTGCATGTGAGTGAAATCAAGTTTGCTAATGATGATAATTCAGAATAATTAATCCAGTTCAATTTCCTGAGTTAACAGTGCATTTTCATGGGGATTAAAACAGACTGCATTTATTTTTTTACATTGGTGTTCATAGGTGATTTCATACAAAACTACATCTTCATTGCTTTCAACATTTTTCCTTATTTGGGATATTTTTAACATATTCAAGAATACTCAGCAAGACTCTTCCTGAAGGCAGTACTACGGTGGGATAGGACTAACAAGCTGCAGCTCTGTTGTAAAAATGTTTGGGTGGGAAGGGACAGTAAAGATCATCTAGTCACAACCCCCTGCCATGGGCAGGGCCCCCTGCCCCCAGCCCCCTGCCCCCAGCCCCATCCAGCCTGGCCTTGGGCACTGCCAGGGACGGGGCAGCCACAGCTCCTGGGGCAGCCTGGGCAGGGCCTCACCGCCCGCAGAGGGAAGGATTTCCTCCTAATACCTGATCTCAACCTACCCTATTTTAGTTTAAAGCCATTCCCCCTTGCCTTATTGCTACACTCCCTGACAAAGGGTCCCTCCCCAGCTTTCTTACGAGCCCCCACTAGGTGCTGGCAGGTTGCAATGAGGTCTCCCCGGAGCCTTCTCTTCTCCAGGCTGAACGACCCCAACTCTCTTGGCCTGTCTTTGTAGGAGAGGTGCTCCAGCCCCCTGATCATCCTCATGGACCTCCTCAGGACTTGTTCTAATACCTCCATTTCCCTCGTGTTCTGGGACCCCAGAGCTGAGCGCAGGGCTGCAGGTGGGGTCTCACAGAGCAGAGCAGAGGGGCACAATGCCCTCCCTCGCCCTGCTGCCCACGCTGCTGTTGGTGCAGCCCGGGGTATGGTTGGCTTTCTGGGCTGCAGGCACACATTGCTGCCTCATGTCGAGCTTCTCGTCTACCAACACCATTACTTCGTTTGTCATCATGGTTCCAGGACTTCACAACAGTGGAGTGGGCAGTAAAACAAATTTACTTTTCTTAGCAGATGCTCACATTGCCTCTTGTTGCATATTCAAAGTTATCCACCAGCTTCATAGAAATGTGGTTAAATTCTCTGTTTGAGACAGCTGGTGAAGGCTAGGCTGACCAGACTGAATAATAATACTGCGATAAATATGACTTCCTTTAGAAAAGACTGCAGAAGTACCACGTGTACTGAACCACGATAATATTAGTATCAAGCCTGCTCTAGTTATGAATTAAATATGATTTTTATTCATTTATGTTATTTTTATTTACAGACCTTGCAGTCTCTCTCTAGATCTGAATATTTAGTTGTGTTAATTCCAGTGTATTGCCAACAGACTTTCTGGAAGACTGCCCATCCCCCTGTTATAACTGTTGAGCCAGGTACCCTCTGGTAGATGCCCATGCTCAGAGAGGCAGAGGACTCTGGTTTTTGTTACATGCTGAGCAAAGTGTTTTTGATAAATAAAGACCACAGCAATAGAAGGGGAAAGTGTCATTTTTCAAAGTAAACAATGGTAGTCTGAAATGGAGATTTTCTGAGATCTGAACAGTTAAATGAAAAAAAAAAAAAAAAAAAAAAAAAAAAAAAGACCATAAATTACATGAGATAAGAAGACCATAAATTACATGAGATAAGATAGCCAAGCAAGAGTATTGATTAAGCTTTGAAACAGAAGTATTTACTAGTAAGTTATCGTTATACTCTGACATAATACAAGAACTGTTTAGTTAGGGGAAAAGTGGCTTACAGAACGCTCTATTTATAGCATGGCACAGCATGGCACAGCAGAGCATAGTTCAGCTGGAGGGACCTACAAATGATCATCGAGTCCTACTGCCTGACCACTTACTTCAAAGGTAACCAAAAGTTGAAGTATATTATGAAGGGCATTATCCAAAAGTCTCTTGAACACTGGTAAGATAAAATCAATAGATTTAATAGATTTGGTGTGCCAAAATATAAATCTAGATGGAGTTTATTTAACTCCAAGTTCTACTGGCAGTTATGGGATTACACTTTTCTGTAACTACATCACATTTACAGTAGCAATCTGTGTCATTTTTGTGGATAGCTCATCTTTTAAATTAATTTCTTTTGAAAATTTCTTGCTGTCCTTTAAAAACATTCTTTCACTTCCTTGTATTTAATGAAAACAGATGGCAAGACCTACTTCTCACCATACACCCCTGCCTGTATGCATATATAATGAAGAAAAATCATTACAAAAAAAAAAAAGGAGGCAGGGCGGGTGTGACAGCTATGCCTCTGAAGCCCTCAGGAGCGTACTGTACCAAACTCCAGGTGATGGAATAGATTAACTGGGTACCTCTTGTAGGATACCTTGTACCTCACAGAATTGTTTGTGACACCATAACTATCCAAGAGCAGATGCCTGTTGCTGTAATATACAACATTCCACCTAATATTTTGTGCAAAGGCAACTGTAGGGCTATAAGGGAGATATGTAAGACCTGTCCCTCTCACCCATCCCTTCCTATGTGCCAGCTTTCAGTGATACTATTCCAAAATAAACCTTAGCCTTCAGCAGTACAGACTACAAGATGTCCTGTGGCAGAAGTACTGCCTTTATACTTTGTAGCTGCACAGACTTTTTCTTTGCTGAATTTGCACAGCTGCTTTTTGAACCCATGAAAATTGGTAGCATCAAAATATCCTGTGCTAAGGAGCTCCCTGGGGAAGGCTCTATTGCACATCCCACTTTGCTTGTTCTGATACAGCTTCCTGCTGTCTACTTTTGATGTTTCCTAGTTCTTGCGTTAGAACAACATGTGTACTTTTTCTTTCTTACTCTGAATACATTTTCCATTTCATTCTGTTCAGTGAATATTCTGGAATCTGCTTATCAAAAAAGGAAGAAATGGTCACAATGAACTAATGACATTTCTTCCATTTTGTTGAACTTTTTAATGTCAGATCAACAGTTCAGAGCAAATTTGGATCAAAGGAGACCAAAAAAACAAAGAAAAATAGATTTGTTGAAGAAAGTTTCAAACAATAAGCAATATTTTCTCAAATTTATGTATATTGAGATGAGTACACATAGAGATTTTGTCACTGCTGACGAGGTTGGTTAAAATTTTGCAGTCATATAGAATAATAATCTAATATCCAATAAGCTAGTATCTGCTTGTGATTATTAAAATTATTCAATGCAAGTGATGCATTTGTAATTTTCACGTTAACTTATTTGAAACCTCAAAATTTCATCTTTGGGGCACTGGGATTTTCCCTTTTTCTATGTACAGTGTTTGCAAGAAATTGCCTTGTGCAAGGTGATAATACCTTTCACAGGTTGTCGTTATAGTCAGGAAATGTTTTATGGCAATAAATGTGTTAGTTCTGAAAAAGATTGAAGATATGACAGATTCTTTTAAAAATACTCAGTATACACAAATAAGAAATATGATGTGTCTGTATGCAATACAAACTTCTGGATGTGAAAAGTCACTTTTGTTCAAGTGAGCTAGAAATGTAGTTTCTTTTCATAAGCATGCATTCCTTGCTGAGAGAACTTTTTGCTGCAAAACCTAAAATAAAATAAAATAAAATAAAATAAAATAAAATAAAATAAAATAATTTTGGAAAAAGAAAAACAAAACAAAACAAAAAACAACACCTGTATTTCTTAGGCAAATCTTTGATTTCAAAGGGAATTTCTGCCTGAATGATAAATATGTGGCAGTTCTACATTCTTTTAAATCAATGGAAGTGCAAAATGTGGAATCTTTTAGAGTCAGATCAAATGAGATAGAGGTTACAGAATTTATCCCTAATACTTTAAAAATCAAATATTTTTAATTTTGTTTTTGTTGTTGAGGTTGCAGGAAGGATGGAGAACATATTTCCTATTTCATTGCAATACACTTTGAATTATTATAAGACTGGCATATTAATGATCTGTTTGATAATATCACTGTCTGCATGGGAAGCAACAGAGAAGTAAGAGTGATCAACCTTTACATATTCAACTCATTCACATTCTATATCATAACAGAGATATATCTGGATATAGGTTGGAAGAAATAATCACTTTCTCCTTCATGCCAAGTTCTTAAACTGGGATTGAAGCCATTGACTTGTTTTAATTAACTCTAATGATCAATTAGATTAAATAAGTGTTAAGATGCACAAACTATAACTTTCAATTATCAAATGATTTTTAAGGCAGCTTGTTAGGATGCAAATGCGTACCAGCCTCCAGGCAAGAGGATCCCACCTTGGAGGCAAAGGGAGCCTTTACAATGGCTTCTTTCATTTACAGCCTGACAGCAGACAAGCATTACGGTGTCCAGAAGGAACATACACAGTCCCACTGTGCATCCTGCCCTGCAGTTATATGCAAGATAAAGCATTACACAGTTTTATTCTTGTTGATTTAATTTACTTCCAATGTAGGTGTCATGATAAATGATGACAGATTTGCCCTGTCAATCAGATTAAGAAGAGAATAGCAAAACTAATTTGGCTTATCAACAAGAGAATAAATCTTGTTGGGAGGTGGTTACAGTTTTCTTATTCATACCAGCTTCCTCTTCCAGGAGGATCTCAACCACTACATCATGAAGGCTTGTCAGGAGCAAACCTGAAAACCTTGCCCTGGTCTCTCTTTTTCTTCATGTGCTAAGAAAGCAGATAGAGGAGGTTCTGGCCCTATGACTGCAATAAACAGTTGTTCCCTCAAATCATTAATTCTTGAATGAAGTAGTTCCTCACAGCTGTGGATTCTTTCAAGTCAGCTATGACAAAATTTTTATCACTGGGTGGTATGCTGATTTATTCATTTTTTGGAAAATCATTTGGCAACTTGGAACTGATTCTACATTTCAGAATGGCAGCCAAGGTTACTTTGCTTTGATAGTGCCAAGAACAAACAAAGCAGCGGTGCGCACAGGCAGGGCTTTGTCTGCCAAAGCACACTGGTATGGAGCACGAGATCTTTGCCCTGCCCAGAGCACCGGTTCTGGGGCTGGAGGCATGTGTGCCGTGAAGCAAGAAGGGCCAGGAGTGAAGGCATTGACATAGGTCCTGAGAAAGCAGGATTCATTTCTTAATTATCCATTAATTATCCAGGCTCCGTGTGCCTCTTTGGAAAACCCTGTTCTTATGCTGATGAAACTAGCTATAAGCCTAGATGTTACCTGCTAAGCCTTCCCACTCGGATAAACATCTTTTCCTGCGTAGCAAAATGTGATATAAAAAGCTTCCATTAAGGATGAGTTCAGAAGCTAAAATGTTTTCCCACAATTGCTGTGTCTTTTCCCCTGTTAACTCATTTTCAGTTCACATAAATCCTATTTTCTAAGCTACAGTCATTGCTCACAGGCTGCAGATCAGTGGCCAGACTCCGTCTCTGTTGGCTTTTGAGGAAAATTTTCTCCTGAGTGGAAGCACCTCCAGGAGAGAAAGGCAGCAATTGATACCAACAGATTTTCATTCATTTTTTTTTTCCCATTTATTTTTCCAGCTCCATCTCCTTCTTCCTTCCACCTAGAAGTGAAATTAGATTTGTTTTACTCATCTGCAGAAGTTGTATACTATTGACCAGTAAGTCCCAAGGAGAGAAAGGGAAAGCACAAAAAATCCTGACATGCTGTTCAGCAAACCACCCCGCATGTCCCGTTATCCCCCCTATTCAACCTTACCACCCACTGTCACTAATGTAATCAGATTTAATTGTGAACCCATGCGTGGTATGCGGTATGTCAGCACATCAGGAAGGGTTAGCTGGCCTTGGAGAAACCTGACATACCTGACGTGAATGTCAGGTTGTCAGACACGGCATCACCTATCCTGTCGTTACTGGAGTGCAGCAGGACTAAGGATGTGCAGCAGCTGGCTGATTACCACATTCCCCCCAAGGAAGAGATGACGTCCAAGTCAGGAAGTCAGGCTCCCCGGGATGCCTCTGTGGCCACGGAAGGCACTTCAGAGGGTGAGGCTTAACCTAGGCGATGTGTCTCACCGTCTGGAGGGTTTCTTTTACTGAGAGGTGGAGGTGCCCAGAGTCAGTGCTCTGCAGAGCGAGTGCCTTTGCCAGGCATAGAGGTACGGCTGCCACCTCAGCGCCCATGAGAACTCTGCAAATACTAGGAATTTTCGCTTAGAAGGTGAACCAGAAGTCACAAGTAGGAAAAACATGGTTAAAAAGAAAATAAATAGATATCATTTTTTAATAAAAATAGAAAAGCATTTTGTATCATGTTGTGAATTAGAAAGCAAGATTTAGATGGCAAAATTTCAAACAAAGGTTTTTTTTTTTTTTAATGAAAATATTTCTACAAGGTAATTTCTTCACTTGAGATTCTGAAATCTCTAGAAAACAACCCATTTTAGCAATAACAAAACGAAACCAGAATTCAGCTCAAATTCCCAAACTACATTTTTAGTCACTTAAACCAGTCATCTGAAAAAAATGCACTCCGTTCTGTTCAGATGCACTAACCAAAAAAAGCCTTTGAGGATGGAAATGGCATTGTTCCCAAAGTGCTAGGAGCCCGATGCTTTATTAGGCTTCCTGATCATACAGGCAAGCAGCAACGTGCTGCTGGAAATGTTTCTTTCTCTAGCGCCCCTCTCCTCGCCTCTGAACACTCAGTGGAAAAATCTCATGCTAAGGCCTCGCTGAGACCTTGTCCATGGGAGGTGGGGAAAGCACAAGGCTGCCCGATGGCTTCAGGCAATGTTTCCTGTCCTGCCCTGTCCGTGGCGCTGGGCTTTGGGGCAGTGGTGCTGCTGTGGGAGGGCGCAGGGCTGGGCCCCGCACACGAAGGTCTCGGGGCACACTGCCCACCAGCAGGGCCCAGCAGCCTCCAGGCCCCACCATGCGGTAACCAGCAGGGCTGTGCCGCCTGTTCTCACCTCAGGCACGGCAATTCTGGGGCTGCTGCTTGCACCCCCAGGCGTGGCAGTGCACTCATGGGCAGCACACGCCTTTCCTGATAGCGCCAGAGTAAAGCCCTCCGCATGTCTCTTCACAGCGAGGCCTTTCCACTCATGGTCCCAGCAGGGGCCGTGCTCGCTGGTTCCCAGTGCCCTGTGCTTCGCTGGGCCCGGGCGCTGTGTTCCCCGTGTGAGGCCATCACCACGCTGCCTGCTGGCCTCATCTCTGCACAGTTCTCTTCCACGTCAGGGCCCGGGCAGGAACAGGAGGCAGAAAAAGGGCCAGGGTTATGAATTTGGCCTGAAGAGAGTGGCAGGGTCTGGCTGTGCTCAAGGCCATCTCCTCTGTCCTGCTCTGCAGGGTCTGAGGAACCAGCTCACCCAGGAGCACGGGATCTGTGTGGTTAAAGAATTATGTCCACAGAAATGTCCTGCGTGTTTTTAAAACTGAATCGTCTGCTTTGATTACAAAGTCACAAGAGGCCTGTCAGAAAAAACAAGAACCACAAAATGTAAAAGAAAAACATATTCAGAGCCTTTTGGGGGGACTAAGCTTGTTTTTTAAAGGATTGCTGTCTCCAATTTTTTTCTTTTTTTTTCATTTAAATACCAAATAGAAACATCTTTCTTTCCTCGTTTGGTGCTAACGAGAGAAGTGGGGTTCTCTGGACAGCGTGGGGTGGCGTGCTGTCTCCCCAGAGACACCCGGGGTGGCTGGGGGCAGAACATCTCTGCTTTGGCCTCAGCTTCTCTTTGCTGTGGTACAATGAGCATTCCTTCCTTCCCTCCTCGTTTCCTTTACTCAGGGCTACCTATACACACCCTGACCACTCCTGTCCATTAGCAGCATGCCACAAAGTGCCCCATCTGCTTCCCGGGAGGGATTGCCTTTAGCTCCATGTAGGTACGTAACAACGCCCTTAGCACAACAAAGTCCAGCTCTCCGTGACACCTTTGGGCTCTGTAGCACAAATGATTTCATGCAACATAAAAGCAAATATATCAGCCAAACGAATTGTTCAATTCTCAGACTACACATTGTCAGATGAGGATTTATGTTATTTTTTTTTCCTCACTGAAAGGTTATCAATCATGCAGCTTTACTGCTGTATCTGGCTTGTGGGATTAGTCGGGATCTATTCATCTTGCAGCTTTTCCTTGTCTCGAGGAGAGGAGTTACCTGCAGAGGAGATGCGTGCTCAGTCTTGACCAGGCAAGATGCCCCATTTTATCTCATGCCAGGCTGTGGAAGCTCTCATGTTTGTCAAAAACAATAGCCTCCAGAAATGACAGGCTGTGATAAAGGTGTGTTCCCGCAAGCACAGCTTTTCAGGGAAGAACAGAAATCAGTGAAAAATAAACCCTGCTCTGCAAACACGGGCACCTTCCTGCCGCTTGCAGCCGGCCCCAGGACGCATTGCCAGCTGCCTGGCCTCACACCAGAGCTGTTCTCCATCCCACGGGCTGTGGGTATTTTCTTACAATTTTGCTGTGTCTCCATCTGCATAATCCCTTTTCATGAACCAAAGTCCATTTGGCTGCACAGCACTGCTGTCAAAATAATGTCACCGTATCAGCAAGGTGAATGTCAGGACGGTTCCCCTATCTGCCAGCATGTACAGATACTGTATTTTGAGTAATTTCTAAATAGGTCACAGGTTTCTGTCAGACAAAAGCAGAGTTAGCTATTGTTATCTTGTCTGTTTTTACATAAATCTGACAGGCTGATTACAAGAAACCCCCATTACCTATGTGCCATTCACCGTGCAGCTGTGAGCATATGTCAGAGCTGTCACTGGCAGCCTTTCTTCCAGGATTTTGTAGTGTTGTAGAAATACAGAAGACCTTGCTCCTGGCTGAATCCTGACCTGCTGTATGGACTTGTCACCTGGGATCAAACCTGTCCCTTCCTTTCCTTTTCTCCTCTTCCTCCCACCTGGTTTTCACAAACAGCAAATGAATGGAAAGACTTCTCAGCTGGTTGTTAGTCAACCCGTTATTACATGTCTGGCAGCTTTGATGTGGGTTGTTCTCCCTGCATGGCCATTCCTCCTGGGACTGATCAGAAGCTCTGCCAGAGTGATCTTCTGTCAGGAAGCACCGCTGCACTGAAATAAAAGTGATTTTAATGATTTTTTTGGATAAGGGAGGAATGAAAAATCTTCTGGCCATGCTGAATCCCTGGTTTTAACCTGCCATGTTTGTTTTTTTGTTTGTTTTTAAGCAAAGGGATCAAATAAATAAAGAGTGTATTTTTTAAATGAGTGTCAGGAAAACACGACTGTTTGCAGCCTTCCATTGGTAAGTGAGCTTGCAGCGGCACGATGGCCCAGGGCTCAGGAGCTCTCACATTCCACTGCTTTTGGTTTTCTTGGTAGAGGATGGGTGCCCCTCTCTTACCATTCTCCAGGGAAAACCCCACTTCTGGGCCCGTCCTCACTGATCTAAACTGTTCCATCATAGAATGGCTTGTGTTGGAAGGGACCTTAAAGATCACCTAACTCCAGCCCCCTGCCATGGGCAGGGATGCCACCCACTAGACCAGGTTGGCCAAGGCCCCGTCCAGCCTGGCCTTGAATGCCTCCCGGGATGGGGCAGCCACAACTCTTGGCAACCTGTGCCAGTGCCTCACTACCCTTACAGTGAAGAATTTTCTTCTAATGTCTAATCTAAATCTATCCTTTTTTAGGTTACGACCATTCCCCCTCTAGGCTTCTTGTTGAAGAGCAGAGTGCTCAGACATGTACCTGTACCTCTGCAGGGCTTTGAACAAAGGTACGGTACAGTGTAAGTGCAGTTATGCAGTAATAGCTATTTATTGGTTTTCAGTAAGAATGTATGGGATAAAATTGCAGAGAACTTCTGTTCTGTGCCTGGTCCAGAGTCGGCAGTAGACTGTATATTTCTGAAGTTTTTCAGCAAAACAATTGTAGAGCAAATTTTAAGAAGTCATAAACTTTAAAAAACTGTGTATATGCATAGGTGTGTGTATAGGTATATTTGTGTATGCACACATATCACAGCCTGCTACTGCTGAGAAATATAAAACGTCAGTCCAAATAGTAAGAGTCATGGACCTGCAAGCCCTGACATCACCCCTTAGAACTGCAGTGCAGGTGTGTGTCCATCCAAAAGAGGGTAAAACAAAACAGAAATTTCCTACAGACGAGATGGGATGCATTTGTTATCCATCTTACTTTTCTGTTTCCAAGTGTGTTGCTGTATTTGTTGTAAATGATTTATATTATGAAAATTTATTCTGGTTATACTTGCAGATCTAGTCTTTCTCACCTCCCAAATTGCTGCTTTACCACCAGGAGAGAAGTGCTGTGATTGGGGTAAACATATCGCTACTCGATGAACAATTTTATTTTGTTGAGAAATAGATCATGAAAACAACAGTTCATATCACTCTTATGAGTCTCTTTCTCCCTACTTTTTTTTCTCCTTTGGGCTAAGAAGTTATTAATTCTCAGACCTTCTACAAATAAAAGGCATTCTCAGAATATTAGAAATTACTCAGAGCTGTCGTTTAAGTGTGGGACTTTTTAGACTTTTACATCAGTGAGAGCATTATCCAATTCCAAATCATTTTCATTAAATTCATGTAGTATTTTTTTTCCACATTACTTGGGCTTTGGAAGAATGGTAAACTCCAGTGCAGTGAAAGAAAACAATAGGTACAATTTTAAAAGTAAGTGATCGTGGCTTTTTAAGTTGCTATGGGCACTGTGGCTCCAGTTAATCAATTAAAGAAAACCTCACAGTAGAAAATGCAATCATTTCAGTTATTCTGAATTTAAAATTGACAAGCGTGAGTACAAAGGAGCTCTGCTGATAACTGAACATGCTGTTGAGTCCAGGTGTGTCAATGCAGAGCCAGGTCTTGCTGCACAGGTACCTCCCAAAAGAGACCTGCACCCGGGGCTTGGAGCAGAGCTACGCTTTGCCAGCAAATTGCCTGCAAACAAGTTCAGCTGAGCCACGCTAACCCTGGTGGTTTTCAGAGGTCACTTTTTGCTTAGTGCAGCATGCAGCTGATGTCATATGAAAGGGGGGAATAGCTTAGTCCTGGGTCACACCAATCCACATAGGGAGAAAATTGTGGCTGCAGACACAGGAAAAAAACTCCTGGGGGCCACCAGCACTCCTGGCTGCTGCCACAGCAGAGCAGTGTCCTTAAAGAGCTCGTGTGACCCTGCATGGCCTCAGGAGCAGGGAGCGGGAGCAGGACAGCAGTATCAGTGCTACACCAAAACCAGGAACCTGGCCACTAGATCCTGCCTGGACCAAGAGCAGAAGTGGGGATCCATCTCAGCTGAATGACAGCACCAGCAGACCTTCCAGGGATGGATATCTAGTCTAACTTTTGTTTGCTTTTGTCTTAGATTTGAGACAATTGGGTAATTCCTGAGCAAAGAGCAATGTTTTATGTATATATACACAAGGCAAGCATTTAGATTCACACTGCTTTATATAAAGAGCAAATGTATTCTGGTAATACTCCTGGACACGTCCTGGACACATCCTTTTCTGTCTGGTAACTGTAGGTAATTATTAATATGGGTGTGCATGTCTGTGTGGGCTCAGGAAGTTTCACAGGTGGAATGGTTCCAGCTGTCCCCAGCTCATCTCTTGACCCCTTGTCTCACGGTTGAGTAACTCTTGAACATAACCTGAATTATAATTGCAGATGGAAAATTCTATTAGGATCCATAATTTCCACAGCAGCTATTTCATTTATAGGCATTGTCTTAAGAGAATAAATACATTTTTTTTCCTGTTTTATGGGGCAATGATATTCTAAACCAGAAGCTTGCAAGGCAGTTGAAAGAAGTGGCTGAGGACAAGCTATAGGAAAATTCCTTTAACACCCCTTGTCAGTATTGATGTATTCACAGTACGCAAGTATTTCTGGAAACCCATTTCTCCATGTAAAAAGGAAACTTCTACGTGCAAAGGAACAGCCAGATCTCAAAGTGAACAACTGAAGATCTGAATCTGGAAACTATCAAATGAAGTCGTATTTTTTGACATGGAGACAGCGGACGAGGTTCTTAGGTTGCACTTCTCAGTACTGACATTTTCTACAAGTGTCCACAATTCCAGTGGCCATCTCCTGTGGTGGATAGGTGGTGACTGCTAGGGGCTGAGAGAAGGGGAGCCCATGGCCCCTTTCCTGAGTCCTCCCTGGTGCAGAACCACCATCCTCCACGGCAGGAGTGGGGATACTTTCCCAGCTTGGTCCTCACAGGCAAATCCAGGCAGCAGCCAGCGACGCCAACGTGATCAAGTGTGGACTATCACCCCCTTGAAGCAGGGGGGGCAGAGGCAGCCAGAGGTCCCTTTTCACAACACCTCCGTGACACTGATACCGTGCCATAACTGGCGTGTCAGAAAACACGGGGTGGCAGGACATCCTTACACTGACTGAGCTTTCCCAGGGCAGGCACAAAGCACGGGATATTTTCTGTTAAAATTCTGCTCAGTCTTCAAACGGGAGCTAAACACAGCTGAAGTGAAGCAGCTGAAAGCTTTCGCAGTTTTCTGTGAAGAGGTGTGAGCTTCCCCCGCGCTCTGCAGGCACTCGACATGTATTTTTAGCTGATTCTGTAACAAGGGTGCGTGTGGGGAGACATTCATGAAAACAAAAAGTCTGTGGAAACTTGATTGTGACCCTATGAGAGGAATTATTTATCGTGAGAATCAATAATTTTGCAAGGCAGAATTTTTTTTTGTTCGAGCATCAAGAGCTACAGTATCTATTGAGCCCACTGAGTATTAATATTTATGAAAAAAAAGGAATTTAAAAGAAAATGAGAACATTCTGTGGATAATTTAGATTGGATATAGAAATTATTAGTTTTATTTGCTTTAATAGAGAGATCTAATTTCACTGCTACCTAATATTTAATATTGTTTCTCCCTGGCTTGATTTTTTTAGCTTTCCATAGTACTGAAAAAGAAATAAGGGAGGAAAAAGAGACAAAGAAATGCAAAGTAAACCAAAAATAAGGGTGTTCAATCAGGCAAGAAAAAAAGCTATCTAAAATCCCATGAATAAGGTCAAGCAAAATGAATCATATCTTTTTCATTCAAGAAATGAATTTTGCTTCAGGCACTAAAAAGCAGTCTTAAAATGTTTGAGACATACTTACTATTCTTCTTGCTAAACCTCTCCCATTTTTGTCTGATCTGATTGCAATTCCAGAGCACATGTATTATTAACAGAGATTTTCTTTGTAGCTCAACCTGTTCTTTAATCTACTTACAGAGCAAAGAGACTGGATAGCCCCTATCTGATGCCTACAGATAAGGACACATGATGAGGCTCCAGAAAGGGCTCGTGCAAGCAACTAGAAACTCTCTGTTCCTGGAGGTTATTGAGACTCGGCTGGCCAGTGCCCTGAGCAGCCTGGTAGGAATGCGGTGTTGGTCTTATTTTGGGCAAGAGCTTAGGCTAGGGACAGCCAGGGTCCTTTCCAACCTGAACCAACTACACAAGAGTACTTTAACTACTATATCTTTGGTTAGATACATGATTTTCTGTACCAGAAAGAAACACCAAAACATTAATTAATTAATTACAGACTACAGAAAAATAAAAAATAAAATAAAATAAAATAAAATAAAATAAAATAAAATAAAATAAAATAAAATAAAATAAAATAAAATAAAATAAAATAAAATAAAATAAAAAGCAAACAACCAACCAAAAAAACCTGGCATCCTGCCTTCTGGTGCTTGGGTGGACACAACCTGTAGGAGGGCTATCAGATTAGAAGTGAGGGAAGAAAGGCAGATATCTGCTGGGTGCCCGTACTTTGTGGTGATGCACAGGAGGAAGAGAAGTTGCCTCACCTGAAGTTTTTCTTTATAAGTGATGACCCCAGCACACTGCCTGGGGAGCTGCTCCCAGGAGGTGAGTTAAAGCTGTCCCAGCTCACTTTGAAGCTTCCATGCCACGGCAGATCCACCATGGGGCTGGGGAATGCTGGTTGCTTTGTATCACTTTGCACCAAAGGAGCCTGCATCTTATTTCTGGGATGAAGTCACGAAGTACCAGGCTTCAGCTGCTGGGCTCTGGGATGCCTATTTTGCCAGACTGCTCCCTCTCAGAGCTCTCCAGTGACCTTCTTGTGTGTGCCCATCCAGGTTAGATAGGGGTTACGAGGTGATCTCCCAGTGCCATGTCCCCGTCTTGGTTTTGCCCCAGGTTTCTTTCTGGGGTTTCAGATATCCGAAAGTGCATATTCTTCTGCATTTGAAAAAACAGGGATTATTATAATTTTCCCTGCTGACTGCCTCAATCACTGAATGCTCTGGTAGCTCCGTGTAGCAGTGTACAAGAAGAGCTTTTTTCCATGTGAAACTTCACAAGGGTCACTCTCAGTGCTCTGCTCCTCTCTGTCCCCAGCGGCATCTCCTCAGCCACCACGCGGCACCGCTCCCAAGGGGGCTGCTCCAGAGCTGACCCTGAAAACAAGAACTCTCCTTCTGGTTCAATGGCAGTGAAGTGAAAAGAAGTGCAATTCATCACATATATCAGATTTATCTTATTTGTCACACTTCTGACAGCATTCCTTGCTTAAGTGCTCTTTCAGAGTACCAGACGTTAATGCGACAGAAAATAATCTCTGTCAGTGCTCATCTCCCTTTACTTCTTCACTGGGACACGGCTGATCCATCACACAGTCTGACTAGGTGTGAAAGTGACTTTTGGCTCTCCAGCCTCAGCCACAGAATAATTCAGGGAGAGTGGCCTGAGTCTGCTGGACCCATCCCGTGGCACCCAGGACAAACCGCACCGAAGCCAGGGTCGGATGGGGTGAGGTTACACGGTGCAGGACACAGGAACAGCCACCCCAAGCACCTGAAATGGCCAAAAGGCTTTGGTGATTGGTGACTCGAGCAGCTGCAGCACAGAACCTGCTCCCACAGTGCGTGGCTGTGGCTGCAAGCAGTCTGGCTGTCCGTGCCAGCTGCCTCGTCCCCTCTGCGCCCCGGCTCACAGCCATTGTGAGCTGCTTCCCAGCTGGTTCAGGGGCACCCCATTAAAACCCCCAAATCCACTAATAAATAACAACAACAACAAAACAGGAGAAAACAGACACAGAGCACACCGAGGTAGCCGTGTGTGCCCCCAGCAGGCCCCCAGCGGGGGTCTCTGCCCCCCAGGGAGTGCTCTCGGGAGGCAGCGTGGCTGCTGCCGGCCCCACGCTGTCGGCTCTCTGGCGCTGTGCAAGCCCACGGCTCCTCAGAGGCCGACGCTCAGCATCCGTTTGTGTTTCAGCCTTTCCAGGCACCGTCTGAACTGCTTGCGTGGGTGGATTTTTCACTCCAGGAAGACTGATGCTCTTTTCCTCTATTACATAATCCTTTCAGTAATCACACATCTCTGGGTAGCACCACACCAGCTAATTAGTTTTTTTAGCAACATTGTACCGAGTTTTATTTGCAAACAAGCAAACAGAAGTACAGCAGTGACTGGCAGGAGCAGAAGGGAAGTGAGAAAGGGGGAAAACACTGAACTGAGGAAATGGGTGTCTGCTGCTCAGCCACGGAGCCGGGACTCAGCGGCTCGGCTGGCGGGACCACGCTTGTTCCTTGTCCCCAGCTGAGCATCCCATGCTCAGTGTGACAGGGGGTTTGTGCCATCCCCTGCTGTTCTGCAAGGGCTTTTCCTGCCCTGTGCCACGGTAACTGCCATAAGTGCTGGCTCAGGGAATCCAACATTCTCCAGAAAGCCCGGTCAAGTCAAGGAAATGCTTTGGGAAGCTAACATTCTGCGGAGGCGTGTGAGCTGGCTGCAAGGCTGTAAGAGACACAAGAAATCCTTAGGCATGAAGGCAGGCATTTGAGGCAGCATGGGTTACATCTCCACGGCATTTCTGCTCTTGCTTGCTCTTCTGTCCCATAAACACTTATAACAGTTTGAACGGCATACCTTTCCTTCAGCAGTCACAAACAAATATCAAGGCAAAGGAAGATTTATTTATTTTTTTCAATCATCTTCTATCTCCTACTTGAGCATAATGCAATAGACTTTAATCAAAACCACTTTGGGATTTTTTTTTTCAGTGTGGTTGCTTCTGCTCTTTTTGGTAAGCTGGGATGGATACTGCTGTGTGCAAGTACAGCTCCCGGTAATATACTTCATTTCCAATGGAAAGTGATCCTTGCGATTGAAAATAGTTTAAGAACCTTCCCCAAGGAAAACAGATGTTAATAACAGAGAAAACCAAACAGTGGAGTCCTTCTTTGTTCTCAAGCAGAAATGTTTTTAAAGTGCCCAGCAGTTCAGCGTGGGGTGGCCTCCACCCCTCAGCCCAGGACAGGCGCTGGTCATCAAGTGTGGGCTTAAAAAGTGCCCACCTGAACCTGAGAGCAGCTTTCGTTTGTGTCCGTTCACTTACAGAGAGCCTAACTGCCCTTCAGGGGAGTCCTGAGCCTGAACACAATGCCTTGGTCAACTTCCTAGCTTTCACTGGAAATTATTGCAATGAGGTTTTGCCATAACAAATCCACATAGAAAAGTTATATATTTTTCTAATACAACCCCAAAACTTTCTGTTTTTGATGTATACCATGAACAGTGCACATTTTTAACCATTTAATAGGAATTTCAAGTGCAAATTCTATGTTTCCAGTTCCTAAACACACATTTGTTCTTTCTGTGGATGTGATTTAGCTGCTTGCTCTGTCAGATTTCATTTCAATTACAGTGCAGACTTTATGTGGATATTTTTTCCTTTAGTCATATTTTTAAAATAAAAATCATCCACATGAACCAGACCAAAATCCCTTATAGCCATTCAGAAGAAGAATTTCCAGTGTTGTTCTCATGCTTTATGTCTTTTAATTTATTTTCAGAATATCCTTAGTGTAATTATTTTCGTTGGTGATATGTGGTGATCTTGTGAGAAAAACCGAAGCGGGGAGAGGGAAATATCCTCCCTTTGTTTGCTGCCTGCCCCTTCCCTCCCCATGAGACACGCTGCCCGTCTCTCTGCTCAAAGGTATATGGCTCAAATGAGCTGGAAAACAGCTCAATCTGCTTGAGTGAGGCTTCACCGGCAGGAACGAGCTCTCAGCGGGTGCACGCGGGTATTACTGGTCCCTGCAGCATCTCCCCTTCAGCTAGACAGCAAGGGGGCAAGGCAGATTAGAGGCCCAGCGCAGCGGAGAGCACAGCTCGAGCAGCTCTGCTGCCAACAGAGCTCGGTGCTGCGGGGACACGGCTGCGAGCTCCAGGCTGGGAGCTGGCGTTTGCCAGGCACCGAGCACACCTGGTGTAGGTGGGCAGCCGGAGGGTCCCTTCTACCCCAGCCTCTTCACACCTGAAGTGGTGCGGGCTGTACAGAAACAGGCCGGAGGTGCTTCTGCAGAGGCAGGCAGCCTACTCAGAGGGGAGCAGGGGTCTGGCATGGTGATGCAGTACTAATAACTGGGGAGGAAAGAAAATAGGAAAAACTCCTATTTTTCTGGTGCTGAGCATTTCTCTGTCCTCCACAGGCAGTGCTGCCAGAGCTGTGTGTGAGCACAGGATCAGGAAGGAGACCAGCAGTGATCTGCCATGGGCACGGGGGCAGGAGAGGGGGCACTGTGCTGCAGTGATGTAGGACAACATCTCTTGGGAGGAGTCAGGGGGGAGAGGAAGGGGAATCAGAGAGAAGCTGACCTCCTACCTGTGAGTGCAGTAGCAAAGAGCTCTGCCTGGGGGCCCAAATACACACCTGTGGAACTGGGACAATTTGGATGGGAAGGATGCTGGGGGTCTGCATCCAAGCACCTGCTCAGGGCAGTTTGGGTGTGATTTGGGAGTCCCTTCATTGGCAGAGTTAGTGCAGCACCTAGTAGTCAGATATTCCTGTATTTCTGTATTCCTGTATTATGTGTATCTGTTTGCAACGCCCACACAGCCTGGGCTACAGCTGCAGACCAGTGGGTGTGTTTTGTTCCTTTCAGGCAGTGTGAGAAGGGACATCCTCCTCCGGCATCCTCAGCCCTCCCAGCTTGGAAACCTCCCCCCAGCCCTGGCTCAGCTGGGACAGCGCCAAGTTCTCACCTGTGTGACCACAACCCACGTCCCCATTCCTGCAGGGACAGCAGCTTGCTGCTCGGCAGGGAGCTCACACCAGGTGCTGTGCAGGCAGGGATAGGCTCAGCCTCAGTGCGTCCTTGCTGCGTGCAAGGGATAAGCTGCTCTCACAGTTTCTCACCCTGAGAACATCGTAGTGCTTCCATGCTCATCAAGCATGCAGAGAAATTACAGCTTATACATACAAGTGAAAAGCAATTGCATTTCTTCATCCAGGGATTCCCAGCAGTGCTGTATTACATCAGTTGTACTGCACTCCAGTTCCCGCCACCCGATCAGTACATTACAAAGGTAAAACAAAGCCCACAAATAGCATCCTCAGAGCTGTAAGGAGTGTAAATGTATTGAATGGAAAATCCTGCAGATAGTGCATCACTTTTTGTTTCGTTTTGTACTGAGCACACAAAAAGCAAGCAAGCAGTCCTGGTGCTGGGGAGCAGAGAAGCGCCTCTCAGGGTCCTGGTGGGGCTGGGGCTGAGGGTCCCGGGGAGGGACCGATCCTGGTGGCACCTCGTGCTGTTCCGGCCACCTTCAGCGTGGGACTTGGAAGAGATCAGAGCTGCTGATCCCCCCGTACTGATACGCTTGGACTGAGCTTGTCACCGCTATTTATCACTGAAAACACTTTTTGTGCAAGCGTCGCGACAGGTATATTTATTATTTCATCTCCTCAGCCTTCGGGTTTTCTTCTTGCAGTGCTCTCCAATCATTTACTGCTCTCTCAGAAGTGAGCACCTGGGAAGTCCAGCAGATTAAAGAAACCTGTCCTCATTATGAGTGAGATTCATGGAGAAGAAGGCAAAGAAGCAGGCAGAGGAAAAAGCTTTTGTTCAGCACTCAGGACGGCTCGTTTTCAATATACTGTTAAACTGCTACAGCACAACTCTGCCAGAAAACACAAGAGGCTGTCAGATACCTGTCAATGGGCTAACCTTCAAAAAAGTTCAGCCACCGAAGACAAAGATGTAGCCAGAGTCAAAATCCAGAGGGAAAAGCAGCTGCATTTCACCCCAGGTACCCCGGTTTGCCCAGCACTGAGGTCCCAGTGACCCCCGCAGGCCCAGCACCCGGGGGACGTCCAGGAGGCCCCGGGGCCTGCAGAGGGGGTGAGGGCTGGGGGCAGTCCCACACCACACACAGGGTGTGCTGGGGGCTTCTGCTGTGGGACTGCCTGCCTGCTGGTACCTGATCTCCCTGTTTAGCCAGTAAACCTTTTCTTTACACACACACACACACCCTGGGGAGGCAGCAGGCCCTCATTGCCCTGGGTGGTGGCACAGGCAGCCCAGGCAGTCGTGGCATGGCACTGGGGCTTCCCGGGGGGGAAACACAAAGGCCACCCTAATAAAGCTTGATTTTGGAGTAGCTAGGAGTTCCCTGGAGGTGCTGAAGTGCCAGCAGTGGCGATTGCAAGGCTAGCTGCAATTAGGTTAAGAAAGACCCCGTACAGAGTTGGAGGTGCTTGAGGCTGTTTGCAGTTCAGCAATTTTAAATAAATCGCTCTGGAGCCTGTAAAGCCAGCATCTCTTTCTCTCTTTTTTTTTTTTTTTTTTTTGTTTTTTGTTTGTTTGTTTGTGTTTTTTTTTTTTTTTACCCCTGCTTGGAGCCTGTTCCCCTGTCATGTTAAAGTTATCTAAATACTTTTCTTTCTTGTCATGGGATTACCCCTTGAGGCAAGATGTGTGCAAGGATCGATATTTTCTCTATCTCTAACCCTGTCTGCCTCTGACCATGCTTGAAGCAGCTGTGGCTGCTGGAGCACTCGGTGTTGCTCCCTGCCCGGGCTCCTGCTGGTACTTTTAGGAAATCCACAAGCCACAAGGACACAGAAAAAGGGGTTGTGTGTGCAAAGTAAGGTGCTCACTGAGCTCTGCTCCTCATCTGAGTCACCAGCAGGTCTCGTTTGCCCCTCAACCTTGTCTCGCTGTGCAGTTTCTCACCATGCAAGTACCATTTGTCTTAAAAGAGGAACTCCTCTCGTGGGCAGAAAATCTAAACAAGAAGAATAATGTTCTGAATCACTGCTGGTAGTTTTGTACAGGATCCACAGACGTGGGTTATATTGTGAGGTTGCTCCTTTATACTGAACACACGTTCAAAGATTTGGATTAATAATTCAGAACACATTTCGCAACTACATAGCATATGCTCGAACATTTATTGGTGGAATATATTCCTGCACTTATGGATCAGTTTGTTGCCTTTAAAGACTAATATATTTGTAAATGAATGCTGATTGGTTTTCCTGAAGTCTGTTTCAAACACAGATTATAGACTTCACAAAATTGTAGAAAATAAGAACAAATGCCATAAGAAAAAATATATTTGAGTTTTTTTTTTTTGTTAAGGTAGTTCACTTTAAACTAAGAAAATGGAAATATAAACTTGTAGAAAATCTATGAAATGTTATGGGTGAGAGGGAAGTTAAGCTGTCATGGAAGAGGGCATCTCCTCACACTTTAGTGGAACTCCTTCACACTTGTATTGGGTCTGGCTGGAATGTTAACTTTCCCAGCAGCAGCCCATACAGTGCCGTACTCTGTACTTGTAGCTGGAACAGCAGTGTTATCACACCAGTGTTGTGTCTGCTGCTGAGCAGCAGTGGCACAGTATTAGGCCTTTCTCTAACCCTCTTAGGGGGTGGGCAAAAGGTGAGGAGAGAAACATCACTAGGGCAGCTGGCCTAAACCAATCAAAGGGATATTCCATACCATGGGATGTCACACTCAGCAATAAAAGGTGGAAACAGGAAGAAGAGGGGAGGGGTGGGCTCTCGTTTGGAAGACGTCGGTCCTCCTCTCGAACACCGGCTGCGTGCGTTGAGGCCTTGCTTCAAGGACGTGGTCAATCATCGCTCATTTGTGGGAAGTAGAGAGTAATTTCTTTCCTCTGCACTTCCATATAGCCTTCATTTATTTTGTTTGTTTGTTTTCCTCCCTTCTTTTTATTTTCCTTTTTTCCCCTCCCTTTCCCCTTTCCCTTTTTATTTCCCCTTAGTTAAATTGTTAGTTCGGTAGTCTTTATTTTATTATTATAATTATTTTCCCTTTAATTAAATTATCCTTATCTCAACCCGTGAGTTGTTCTTTGCTTTACTTCTCCCCCTCCTCATCTAAAGGAGGGGGAGTGAGAGAGCGGTTGTGGGGTTTAGCTGCCCAGTACGGTAAAACCACCACAACACTACACAGTCTGGCATTACTATGTAGTCAAAAGTGTTTCCCGATATAAAAATTCATTGAGGAATTGGTTGTTATGATTGAGATTATAATCTCTGCAAGATGAATAAGATTGATATTAATTTAGTTAGATGATTTTTAGGGGCATGGGGTATTTAGGTATTCACTTAAATATATGACAAAAATATTAACGATAAAAACTAATACCCTGTTTTATTTTAATGAGACAGTCTCTTTTTATTAGTCCTTTGAAAGTTACTCTTCAAATAGTTACAAAGCTTCAAGTTTTTAAATTTTATTTTCACTTCTTCCCCACCTTTCCCAAAGCCAAGAACATTAAATATTTTATTCCACTACTGTACACAGCAAATACATGCACATTTTGCAACTAATTATTTTGAAATGTATTTTTATCTTCAATGCTTTACAAAAAGCATCCAGAAAAGGAGTAAGATTTGTGTCCTATTAATGCTTTCCAACCAATCACATAGTTTATTGTTCAGTCAACATTCTTTTGTACTTTTCTTGCACAGATGTAATCAATTATAATTTTTTAGGTTTCTACCAATGATCAAATAAATTACTCTTCTGAACTTTGACACATCTTCTGAAAAATGACATGTCTAGACATCCTGCTCCCAAAGAGGCACAGATCTGCAAATCTCTTTTCTGTGTGTGGCCCTTACCTGCCACAGCTGCTGCAAATTTATTTTCAGTGATGAAAACACAGTATTCCCCATTGGCTTGCATGACTAAAGACAAATTTCACTTCTTTTCTATTATAGCTGAAGTCCTTTATACTGTAGAAACTTTCTCCTTTGTCATTACTGTTCCAGTTTTAATGATGACACGTCCTCCAGGCGAGGTGACTCACCACGTGTGGGGAGAGGTGTGGGTGTGGAGAACTGATTGAAGAATCCTGATGCACTGGCCTTTCCTACGTGAGGCTCCTTTGCCTCCCCTCTCGCTCGGCAATACAAGAAGATGGCAGTGTTGCAGAGCCCCACTGCTGGACGAGATGCCCTTTGATGAGCAGATCTGCTTCCCCAGGCAAGGGCTGTGGGCATGCGAAAGCTTTTCCTGCAGGGGCATGTGGCGTGCCTGGAGTGCCCGCAGACAACCCCATCACCTCTCCAGCCAGCCAGCAGGGTGTTAGGGGCTGCTGCCGTACGGCTCCTCTGGATGCTCCTCGGTCCTTCTTGTGCTTGCTGCTGACTGCGCCGTGCGTGCCAGCTGGCAGAGCCGTGCCGTGCCCCGTGGCCAGAAGGCTACAGCCTGCCTGGGCAGGGCTGCGCCTCCTGCAACTGCAGCGCAACTCTCAGTCATGTCAGCTTATTCAGTGCTTATTAAATTAACATAATTTAAATGCCAAACGCTTCTGTCTGTGGCGGCAGTTTTTTATGTGCATAGGAACAAAGGAGTGGAGGGCTGGAAAGAATCTGGGTTAGCAATTCCAGTGCCCTGGGGTTGCAGCAATTTGTTCCTTTTTATGAATTCATTGAGCTTAAAAGTGGAGATGTTTGCACCCACTGCTCCGCTTGGAAGGCTGTTCATGGCTCTGCAAGGTTTAATGTTTAAGAACTTTCTTCTAATGTCAACACCACACTGTTCAAAAATATATTTATTCATGGCCAGTTTATAACCATTTATTTTTATGCCAAAGTTATTTTTAGAATAAATGACGTTTTATCCCTCCCTGATATTTTCCCGTTCGTGTGTTTGTAGAGAGCAATCGCATCCTTTTCAGCCTTCACTTCTTTAGGCTAAAGAAGCCAGCCTCATTAGGCTCCTCTTGTAAATGCAGTGTGTTCCCTGAGGAGTGCCTCCCTGTGCAGGTTTCAGCCTGAATGTTTCTTCGTTATCATCGTTTCATATGGCAGCCTCTCCAGTACTGCGAACACCTACCAGCCCTTCTCTGAATGATCACTGCATATAACCCTAATTCAGGATTTCCACCCAGCTTTCCCACACTGTCTTTTGCCTATTTCTCTTCCATTTTGGTTAGTGTTCATGTTTTCCACCCCTGTTACATCTGGGGATGTCCTCCCTGCCCAGCTCTGCACCTTCCAGCCCCTCCTGTCCTGATGTCTGTCACTGCCCCCTCTCCTTTCTTTATCTCCTCAGATTCCCACTACAGCTCAGCCACCACCACTAGTGCCGGGTCTCTTGTATCAGCACCTTCTTCTATAAACTCTGCCAGGAATCATTATATATATAGCAACTTGCACATCTACTTGAGGGTGGTGCCCACCTTACAGCTTTTGTAACTATTTACTCTCAACACTGACTTAAAGACAGTAAATATTCAAATTATTGTCATTAGCAGTGGAATGGATTCGAACATCCCTCAGATAAATCACAAGTCTGCCTGCTACTTCCTTGCACAGGAGCTCTTCTGTCCCTACAATAGCCTTGTTACTCTGTGCTGTGGTTTTCCCTTTCCCACTCCATATTTTTTGTCAAATTCAGATTTGACATGCAGCAAAATCTGAAATCTCTAAATCCTTTGCGTGGCAGTCGGTCGGGGCAGAGCTCCTGCAGCCCCTTCCCCCCAGCAGCTCCCGTGCTCAGCTCACTCTCTTGCAGGAGGCTGTATTTGTTTAATGCGCAGAACCACAGTATTTTAATTAAGCGTCTTTCGCCCCTGCTGCCATTTGATTATCTGCAGTTATTGGAGACTTGGGTTGTTTGGCTGCCTCTGAAGTGAGAAGGAGCAACAGAGTCAGCTTTGAAGCATTTGCTGAGAAAAACAACACTCGAGATTGATGCTTGGTGAGCTCAGAACTTCTGAGGGAGTCGATGCCAACCTTGGAGGAACACTCTCCATCTCCTTTTCACCACTCAGCCTTTGTGCTGTGGTACTCTGACCCTGGGCAGAACTGGAATTTAAAACTGCTCCATGTTTTTCATCTGAGAGCTCAGCAGTCGCCTTTTTGACCTGCAGTAACACTGACCACAAGAGTCTTCTTTCCCTTGAAGAAAAGAAAGGCACCGAAGAAACCTTTGGTTTCAAAACAGGAGCAATATTATTAATTTTTCCTACCAACTGACATCTTTCAATTATCTGCAGCCTTTACTGAACAATATTCTTTCCACCTGTTGGCATTTCTTATCACTTCAGTGCCATGGTTAGGAGAAATTCCTCTACTGCCTACAGGCAAAAACTCAGTTTATTGATCAAGATAAACATATTTATTTAGAAGGCAAGTGCACAGAAAGAAAATTGCTATTGGGCCTCATGGCTCTGGTACCTCTTAAAAATGCCAGAAACTGAACGTGGGCTCCAGGGGCTCCCAGGGGAGCTGGGAGAGCGGTGCTGCTCCTTGAGGGACCGACCCCAGCCAGGACACAGCCCATGAAGATTTTTCCAAATACAGCAGATCGTGATAAGTACAAAGTAAAACCTGTTTCAACTATCAAGCAAAATATCACCACATTTTTTTAAAGTGAAACTCATGGCTTAACATGAAATAAAAACAGACTTTTGAGAGGAAACATGCTGCATAATACTTGTGAACAGAACGTGAGAAGATTTTGGAAGCAGTATATAACAAAAGAAGATTATTTTGGGTGAAAACTGTTTTTCTGTTCCTTTACTCATCTCCGTGTGTAATTTGAACAGTAGGAGCAATGGTTACTCTTCATAGTATGTATCCACACAAAAAAAATGAGTGGGTGGGGTTTTGTTACAGTGACCCACGAGCACTATTTCAGCTAATTACCCCCCTTTCAGCTGGGCTTTCATTAGCCAGATTGACTCCTGCCTGCCCTTTTGTAAACCCTGTGTTACCTGTGCCAGGTGGTTGTACAGAGAGGCCCATATCTGGGGGCTTGTGAGTTTGTTCCACTGGGGGGATCTTGGCAGCGGTGGTGTTACACTGAGTAACCTCGTCCATCCTGTGTATGGTCGTTACCTGCATTTTACAGGCCATTTTAGGTTCTCCTTGACGTCAACAGGCTTTGACTTCTGTCTTCAGCAGAGCTGGTGCAGGCCCTAAATCCTGCAAGATCTTGGTTCCATTGAAGTGACTGAGAGGTAGCGCTGGTGGCACCGGGACTTCATGCTGTGTGTCCACTACCAAGGCCAAGGTTTCACAGTCTCATCCCACAGTGAACAGGGCTTTGAAGACTGGGATTTTTGCAAGCATAGTTATCCGGGCAGGTTGCTACACACGGTTTCACTTTTCTTCCCAGGTCAACGAATTTCTCAGCAGCTACAGAAATCCATGAATGAACAACACGGGAAATTGGAGCAATGCTAGGAGGCATCGGGACACTTCCATGGAAGCATGCACACAGGGTGAGTGATGGCTGCCTCTGGGGACAGTGACAGATGCGGCTGATGTTACAGCTGTTTTTTTTAGGTTGATTTCAAACACTCATATGAATTGATAAGGGTGCAGTTACCCTAAGGCTGGACTTATTAAGAACAACATGATGAATCACTTTATTCAGCGTGACCTGACCTGACATAAACCATGAGTAGTTTGTACTTTTTTTTTTTTTTTTTTTTTTTTTAACGCTGTTCTAAAAATATTGCTTGTTTGATCTAAATAGTTTGTAGGTAGTTCAAAAACTGGTGGAATGGGTGGACCTGCAGGGTGGTGATCAGTGTCATGCAGTCCAGTTGGAGGCCAGTAACTACTGGAGTACTCCGGGAGTCAATACCAGGTCCAGCTCTGATTAACACCTTCATTAACAATCTGGACAATGGGACAGGGAGTACCTCAGCAAGTCTGTAGACAAAACAGAACTGGGGGGAGCAGCTGTATGCCAGAGGGTTGGGCTGCCATCCAGAGGGACCGCAACAGGATGGAGAAATGGGCTGATAGGAACCGATGAAGTTCAACAGGGAGAACTGCAAAGTCCTGCCACTGGCGAGGAACAACCCCGGGCATTTATACACACTGGGGGTCACCAAGCTCCACAGAGAAGGAGCCAGGTGTCCTGGCAGGCACCAAGCTGACCGTGACCAGCAGCGTGCCCTGGGAGCAAAGGTGGCAGCAGGCAGGGCCTGGGCAGCAGGAGCATTTTTTTTTTTTTTCCCCTTGAGATTGACCAAATGCAACCCAGAGATTGATCAAAAGTTTTCTGAAGTGGGAAGAGCCCCCATTTCAAAAGCTCACAGTGAGGCATAAATCCTTAATTTTTGTGGTTTGAGAAGTATGCTGGCAGCCATAATCTTTCACATAATAGTGTTCTTTACATGCTCTCCAAAACAAATTACAAATACAATGGTCGGGTGACTGAAACAGTGGAATTCATATCATCTGCAAAGTGGGCCCATGAGTTATTGCCTTAACCTGCTCCCTAGAAAGAACATGACTTTTTCGCTCTACTTCATTTACAGATCTGTATAGGTCTAGAGAAATCCCTCCTGTCTGGTTACATTTACTCACAGATATCCAAATACACCATGTTTCATTCCCCAGTGCCTTAGACTGCACTTGTGAAAAGTCCTTTGCCTTCCTTTTTGAACGCACCTACAGCACTGCTTAAAACAAATAAATAAATAATCCAGCACCTAAAATATCTGAATTGCTCTGTCTGCCATATAGTTCTCGTGCTGAACTGTGGAAACCTGATACAGAAGTGCAGTAACGAGAGAGGAGTAGGCAATGTCAAAGTGTCATTGAATTACTGCAGCATTGCTGACTGTCGTGCATTGCACAGCACCTCTGTTGTTCAAAGGTGAGATATCTCTATCTTCTGTTCCTGCATGCCATTAATATTTGAAATTCACCCTGAAGCCATCACAGTTTAGCACACTCGTTATCAGGTTAACAATGGATTAGATGATGCTTTTGGATGCTTTTAGATGATGCAAACTGTGAAGAGGACACCCTTGTCCCTGGTCAGAAAGTTCATCTTCTTTTGTCACTTCATATGTTAAGTAAGGGCACGGGCAATTACTTACTCTCATAGTTGACTGGATTTGATATTTCATAAGCTAAAATAGAATGGATTTTGTTCTGCTGACCCCAAAGTTTTCAATTCTGTATTTAACTGTCAACACCTCACAGAGTATAGCAACGTCTGAAAAATTAATTGAAGGTCAGTCTTTCTATTTATTTTCTGCATTTAGAAACCTGAAATAATCACTCTTGGAGGAGTAGGGAAGACGGGATTTTTGTTTGTATTGAGTTTTCTGCACCTGAACGCTGGTTTCTCTGGTCTCCCGTGGGAAATAGGTCACACTAGATGGAGTTTGCCCCTGTGAGAAAGAACTGCAAAGACTTGGACTTTTCGCCTGAATGTGAGCGGATGTGTTGTGCCTGCTCCAGCACGCATCAGCTCCCACACTAAAGGCTTTCTATTGTTATGGACAATTAATCGTGTGAATTTCATTCACCACAGCTGCATGGTCATCAGCATAATTTGAACAGATAAGTGAACAAGTGTTTAACGTCGTTGACATAGAAAGAGACCCATTAGTAGGATGAACTCTGTGTGCCACACATCACTGCATGGCACACTGCAGGCATTTAGTCTGGTACTGCCAGTCTGACACAGAAGGAATTTGGCCGAGACACTAAGCTTAATGAGCTTCATTGATGAAAAGTGCCAAGACAGCTTTAGTGGCTTCAGTTAATCAAGAGTCTTAACTTTTGATTAAGTGAGGGGAAATAAAACCATCCCTCAAATTTAAAGGTTTTTACATGCATATTATTATCCATTACCATTTCTGTCCGTATGGAGACAGTGTGCTGCCAGGTAAATTATCAAAACAATTTATTAGCAATTATAAGTAGTTTAAAGGTTTTCATTTGTCTTCAGGATGGTAACCCCTAAACATTTCTCGCTAAGCTGGATGTACCAGAGAAATTTCACATACATGTACATACCTGGCATTATGATTTTATTAACCTTCCTTGTCAGCTTTCATGGGTCCCAGATAAACAGCGCACGGACTCCCTCAGGGTCTGCTGCTCCCACAGCTTGAAGCCCCTGGACTAGAACATTTAGGACTGCTCAGGACCCTGCACACCGCTGTGTTATTTTCTTTTTGAATGGGGATATGTCATTTTGAAAAGCAGTTTACCATTTTACATATGTACTAATGATAATGCCCTTAATAATATGGTTTAACTTCTGGTCAGCCCTGAAGTGGTCAGGCAGTGGGATGACCTTTGTAGGTCCCTTCCAACTGAATTCTCTTCCCCCCGCCCCCCTCCTCTCTCCTCCCTTTACCTGGATAGAGCCCTCAGCGACTCTCCTACAGCTCTTTTCCTGGGCAAACAACATAAGGATCCACTGAACATGAGAAACAAAATGACTTGCAGACCTGACAGAATTAGGCTCCCCTAATAGTGGAACACTACGCATTTTGTCCAAATACCTTTAGTGCTCCCCGTTCTCCCAGACTGAGCATCAAACTCATTTTCATTTGTATGTATTCTTGCTCCTTTTTTTCTTCAACTTGCACCTTCAGAAGGAAACACAGAGAGCATTTGGTGTTGCCTTACCCCAGTGAAGAAGGGATGGGGCTGAGCTTCCTGATGCAAAAGTGGCACCCAGGTGTCTCAGGCGAGTGCTTGGCAGCTGCGTGATGTGAGAAGGAAGAAGAGCTTCCCTCTTCCCTCTGGTGTCAGAGGGACTAGCAGCTGCCACTGCATTTTTTTCATTAGCCGAGTGTGCAAGGCACAGATTTACCCCTCTGTGAGCGGTGCAGGAGCCCTCCAAGGCAGACGTGGAGCAGAGCTGGAGCACAGAGGCACAGCGGGACCCTGGCTGGGGGCAGACCAGGGGGTAGGGCGCAAGGATGACCCTGGTCCTCCTGCTTGTCTGCCCATGCACCATCAGACCAGGCTGCAGGGGCTGAACATGCACAAAACCCCTGAGTGAGCAACTGAGCGGGCTCACATCTCAGAGAAAGCCTGTCTGCCTGGAGTTTGTGCTTTAAAAATGAGTGGCATGTAGTCAGAGAAGAATTGACTCACTCCCCCTTTTTTATATTCTTTTACTTTGATATATTCCACAACAACAAAACAATCACTGCGCTTTACTTACAAACAGGAGCGAGATAATTTTCCTCTGAATCTGAAACGGAGTCTCTAAAGAAACTGTTAAAAGAGGAATCAGCAGGACATAACAAAGGTTTTCAGGCTGAAGAGGAAAGCCATCCCTCCTAGGAATAGGATGGATTTAAGAAATGTATGAATATCTTCTATTAAGAAGGAATATAAATTCTATAACCAGCTTTCTGGATTTATATTTGAACACAAAAATCAATGACTTAATACAGAAAATGCATGGGCTCAGGCCTGTTTAGTCATCCCAAAAGACCCGCTGTCCCCTCATTGGGGAATGAAGATATTGCAGAAGAGAGACACTGGAGTCCCAAAAGCAAAGGGGGGATTAGAAAAAAATCATTCCCTGTGATGCTATAAAAGTCCTTGAGGAGACTTTTTGCTGTGTGGAACAGAGCACGCGAGCAGGTTGTGGGGCTGCTGCTGCTGAGCGCAGTGAGCAGGCTTACCAGCGGCAGCTGATGCTTAAACAAACCCAGCCTTGCTCCAATATGGCTCACTGCTGGACATCACGGCCAATTTATTAAATATCTGAGTGCTCAGAAACGTTCAGTGTTGAATGCTCTTTGCACCTGCAAGACACCCAGGGGCAGGCTCACACTGGCACTGGTGTACGAGGGGAACCTGCGCATCCTACCTGGGGTGGCCGCGCAGCACCCTGACCTGTGCCACCCTGTCAGCGTTCACACGCGGGGCTAACTGCCTGAAAACTCACACTTGGCTGGTTAAAAAGGAAAGGTCATTCGTAATAAAAAGAAAATAAACAATTAAACAAGATTTACCGTACAAGAAATGAAAATTCTTAATATATTAAATCAAAAAAGCAGAGCGTGTCGGAAGGAAATTCTGACGTTCCAAGGTCTGCCTTCATTCCAAAAGGAATAGCGAGCCAGTAGATAAAATGTAACAAACACAATTTAAGAAATCAATGTAAAGTGGCACAACTAAAAATGCTAATTAGGAAAGAAACATTTCAGCATCTGAAGTGAAATGTCCAAATAAACGTCTGTGTGAATGGAAATATTTCTGTTTGTTCCATCACTTTCAAATCAATATTGTCCTACCCAGAAAAAACTCATTCCAATTAAACCACATTTTCCATTGAGGACAAACTTGTGCCTTCGTTCTGCTGGGCTGCTTCCACGCCCCCACCATTTGTTCTTCCTGGGGCAGCCCCCCTGGGCCATGCCTCTGCTCATCCGTCTCCCTGGTGCTTCCCTGTGCTGGCTGAGCCCTCCACCCAGGGCAAGCAGCATGGGCCCGGGGCAGCTGCGGGTGGGAGAGGAGCAGCCCCACAAGAGTTCAGTGCTCAAATTGTCCGACTTGCAACTTTGCCCGGCCATCTCCTCAGAACCGGTGTGGCTCCTTGCTCTTTGAAGCACTGCAGCCACCAGCAGCTGCACAGCCTCAGACATAGATGGATTTGGTGTTCGGTCTTCTGGCTGTGGATGGAGCAGAAGAGCCTGAATGTTTCGGGGACCCTGTGTTGATGGAGCTGATCTTTGGGGAGAGTTTCAAAACTGACTTAATCTCATCTGACGGAGGGAGGGGAGCAGGCTGCACTGCTCACAGTGCTGTTTGGAAGTTGGCTTCCCCGAGCTGCACCAGCTCTGCCTGCAGTTTGCCCCTTTGAAGAGCTCATTGTTTATGAAGACAAACAGACAGGGGGTTACTGCACAAACATTTTCCACCTGACAAGAACTGTTGCTGCGGATTAATGAAAAAAGAAAAATCACTTCCTTTTGTTTTGCCAGGGAATTCAAATGCTTTAAGATTTAGTGTAACATAGGATCTCTTTAAGTGGTAATTGTTCTTTGTTTCAGACTACATCAATTTACAACTGGAACACTATGACTGTTACTGAAAATGCTTTGTAAATTTATTTACAGGCTGCTGGAAAGTGAAGAAGCACACAGACTGCATTTTAAATACAAATTGCTTCAAGGTACAATTTGCTCAAATTGCTGTAATGTGCATTATGAATTTAATTTTAGTACATTTTTGCTATATAATAACCTGATTTGAAAGTATAAATGCAAATTAAATTTAAATAACCTATAATTGTTACGTGATGCGATGTTTCATAAATATTTACTATGGGCGTCTTATTATCAAATCAACTAGTCCTTTTAGAGAGTAGATAGTAATAAAGGCAAGGTCATCTCTTACTTGTGTGTATTAAACTTGTACTCTGCAGCATCCGAATGTTCTTCGGCTCGTCTGTCTATAAAGAGATAATCACGGCAGCATCTGAGCGCCTCGCCGGCTTTAAAGCCTTTATCTTTCCCTCCGAGATAGGGAGTGCTTTTCTCACCATTACGCGTCCGGGGAACTGAGGCCGGGGCAGGCGGTATTTAGGATCGTTCAGTGTCCGGCTGCCGCTGGAATCAATGGCAGCTCAGCACTGGATGTGAGGAGCTGTGTCCAAGTCCCCGTGCTCGGATGAACGAGAGGCGGGCAGCATCAAGCAGCCATCGATCTCGCCCGCAGCGGGACACGGGGGGGCCTCCAGCGCCCCTCCATGCAGAAGCTTTTGCTTGTGAGAATCCCTCCACGCAGGGAAAATGAACCTCAGGGATAACACGGGACGATACTGCCTCAGCCAAGTTCCCACACATGCTTCTCTCTTTCAAGAAATATTTTCCTGAAAGCAAAAGCCTGAGTGTTATGACACTTTTTATACTGAAGAGAAGTGACTTGGCCAGCACGGGTTACCTGCCGCCAGGGCCAGTTCCCTGCTCTCACTGCCAGGTTACACTTTTCACTAATCTTAATGTAAAAATGAAAGAATATAAAGTCTTGAAAGAATCCTAAATGGAAGGTCAGCTTTGGTGCTATGCCTTTTGAATGGATAAGACAACCGTGACGGGGTGAGCATTTAACCTGTGCTTGAACAACGAAATGGAAGAAAGAGAGGAATGGTCGGTGGCTTACCCTGGAGAGGCAGTGGACGTTTCCCAGCAGCCGATTTAGCGGCGGGATGGAGGGACGCTGCCTTCCTCCCCTGCGGGGAGAGCACGCCCGCTCCTCACCTCCCGGCATTTCTGGCAAGGCTGCAGGAGCCGTAGTTAAATGAGATTTAGCTCACAGATTTTTTTATTTTTTTTTCAAAAAACAGCACATTGTGAAAGAAAATGTGGGTGCTTTTCTAAACTGAATGCTGGCTTTTCAGAAGTGACAATTGTCATTTCTGGGTGTGGTGACCGGCAGGAGCTCTCTGCCTCCAGCCTGAAGCATAGTCGTACCAGGCCACACGTTCCCCATGACAAACCAAACGTTTTAAAACAATGCATTTTTTATTATATTGTCACCCCACTGCAAACCTAGGGTGGAGTTAAGGCTGAGTGAAGAGAGCCCAATGAAGCCCACTGGTGAGATTAACACCATGAACAAGAAGCCCCATGAAGCCGCCTCCAACTGCTGCTCGTGTCTTGGTCAGCCAGCAACCCTTTGCTTTGCCTGCCAAGAAACCGAATTCTCTCTGCCGAAGGCACCACAGCTCGGAGGCAAAGCCGGGGGGCTCTCACCCACCGCCCCCCAGGAGCTGAGCGCCCCCCGCCCGGCCGCAATGGGCCCCAGCAGCAGGCACATGGGACCCTGGACATTGAGTGCTGTGATGAGTGCTTTATTGGGGATAATTAACAGGAACAACGGGGTAGCTGGTGGCAGCACATCCAGTGCCAGTACCACCTGGGCTGCCCAGGCATGGCTGGCCCCCTGGGGTGAGCAGCACCAGGAGCGAGGCAGCCCGGTTTGCTTTGCTCAGGTAACATTTAGGCTCCTGTAGCCTGAAGCAGAAATTGTCCAGGAACTTCTGGATGTAAGAAACAGCCCTTCTTGCCAGCAGAGAGCCCAGGTGCAGAGTAAGGCCACGTGAAGCCATGCTGGGTCTCAGGCAGCACAGGCCAGTAAATAGGCGCTGCTGCCCAAAGCCTCCAGCTGCACAAGCCTGCTGCACGGCCTTCCTCATTCCAGCTATAACATTTTATTGTGAGTGTTTAATTTAAAGAGGCCACCTACAGAAATGTGACGTCCATTCAATCAAATTATTGCAGCAGGTGCTAAATGCTGCCTAGAAGATTTAGCCAGTGTTTCGGCATAGGAAAAAAATGAGAAAAATATCAAAGGCTATAAGTCTCTGTTCTGTGTCTACCATGGGCAAAATGTATCTTTAAATAATTCAAAGACACGCACGGATAATTAATGACATAACTTTTTGCAATTTTGGTTTAAAGGATTGTGTTTTTCCTCACCATAAACAAAAATGTGAGAGTTGGATGCTGAGCTTTGCGGCTGCAGACAGCCCTTCTGCAGGGAGCTGAGCAGAGTCAGAAGTGAGGGCATGCATTCAAATGGCAGGTGACGGTCTCCTCGCCTGCGGAGGGCACAACCCTTGTGTGTGAGGGCACCGCTGGTCCCCCAGTGCCCCACTGGGCCCTGCAAGGGCACCGCGCTGGGCTGGCAGCCCCACTGCTCTGCGGGGAGCGACAGAGCCTTGCTGCTGGTGGCTGTTGCTTGCTTTGGGTCCAGCATCCAAAGATTCAAGAAGCTCCCCAGGGTAAGAGATATTCCATTATGTGATCCGGCTACTTCATAAAAACTGCATGTCTGTATCTCATGTAATGTCTTGCCCCATAGAGCTTAGGGATATGGTTTAGTGGGGACTGTTAGTGTTAGGTTAGAGGTTGGACTCGATGATCTTGAGGTCTCTTCCAACCTAGAAATTCTGTGATTCTGTTATTTACGCCTGCCTTCCAGAGGAGGAGCCTCTATTGCATTTGCCCCCCCCCCCCCCCTTTTTTTTATTTTATATATATATATATTAACATATAACCTGGAAATTTATTTTAAGATATACTTTGGAAGTTTTGAAACCCTGACATCTTCTGGCTATAATTCATCAGTCCTCTTAGTCATCCCTCAAGAAACGCAGGCTGTTTTTTTTTTTTGTTTTGTTTTTCTCCAGTGGATTTCCTGCCATTTGACAAAATTGCTTTAAAGTACTAAGAACACGGGCAGTTGATCATGCCCAATGTATGTCGTACCAAATGATTCATGGAGCAGTTTCTCTTCCAAAACCCAAAGTTTTGTTGGTAGGAGGCATCCCACAGAGGCATCAGTCCACAGCTTTGATTGCTGCTGGTTTGGGACCCCTCCTTGGAGATCTCCAATAAATGCCTGGCCGTGGGGCTGGGCACCCTGCTCAGGGGGCCCTGCTGGGGGGCACAGGGGCACCCAGAGGTGCTCCAGCCCCAGCCACGCGTGATGGTGTGAGCATGGGCACCACCTCAGTGCTTGGATCCTTCAGTACAGACATCCATCCCAATAGCACAGATGAGCAATTTTCCTGCTAAAGCATCATAAGTTTAGGATTAAATTAAATTCCCTGAAAATGGCATGAAACCATGTAAAATAATATATATGTAGAGTATATAATAGACCTTTCTTATAAGTGGGCCATAGTGTAGTATGATCTTAAAAACAGTTTTGACAACATACCAACCATGATAAATTTGTATCCACACTGGTTATCTTCCTGATCACAAAGCCCACTGCAATATGTGACTTTTTCTACTCTTTCTGCTTTTATTCTTAATATAATGCTTTATTTTCTTTTGTATTGTTACAATTCCTGCTTCTAGAGTTTTCTGTGGTTTTGTTTTGTTTTGTGTTTTCCTGGTTTATTTATTTTTTTTTTTTATGCCAGCAGTTCTAGTTGTACAGCAGTGCTGTCATAACCATGCTGGATCTTTGTGCTTTTGTTGAAGTGGTGTACTCTCACATGTCCCTTCTACATGTTAATTAAGATTTTGCAGCCTTTGTTCAGGCAGTTACCTGTTCTCACTTTTGGTATCTTCTTTCACAGGGAAGAGATTTTTTTTTTTTTTTAATATAATTGCTACCTGTGTAGTTAGAATAAGGTTTACGTTGGCAGTTGAGGGAAAAAAATTGCCAAATGTTGTAAAGGTAGGAAGAGCAAGGCAGAAAAGTCAGAAGGATTAGTGGGATAATGGAAGAATTCATGATGTGCAGCCAGGATTTGAGGCGGTTCATCAGGACAAGGAAGCAGAGGAAAAAAACCTTCAGCTGTCCTTGGTAGTGTGGCTTCACCTGAAGGTCATGGGAGAGGCTTAGGGGCTCTAGGGTTATTTTCTGGAGTAGAATTTGGTTCTAGTTTAGACAAGGAACACAGAAGTAACATGGCTGATAAAAAGTAAAATCAGAACAGATTTAATGACCAAAGGGCCCTGTGCAGTCACTGTGCAGTGAGCGACAGGGAATTTCTCCTACTAGATACTACGCGCTGCCTATAAGAACACTCATTTCAGAAAATAATCCCAGACTTGTTGTAAAGAGTTCAGGTACCAGACCCTACTACACCCTGAACAAAACAGCTGAAGGCTTGGACTCCTCCCCGTGAAAGCCCTTCCTCTCATTGCTAGCCATGTTGTGCATCCCCTTATAATTTCTAAATCATGTTTGAGTCTCAAGAAAACTCTTTTCCTCATTTAAAAGCAGGCTTTTGAAACATAAAGACACAGTGGCAGCCCTTTTCTGAACTCTTTCTTGTTTGTTGGCCTTTTTTACAGCTTAATATCAATGCAGAACTGACCTTATTAGTCCTGCTTCTGATAGTAAGATTCCCCTCTACTCTTCTTTTCTGTTTATTATTCGAACAAGAGGGAAGGCCATATGTCATGCTGGGATCACTAAATGATGTCCAATCTAGCCGTGATTACCAGGCTCCCTACCTACTTTTATATGGCTGACTTGCCCTTGTCATTTTGCCAGAAATAATTTTGCCGTCTTCTATGTCATTGGAAAAACATTCCAGACAATTGGCCCAACATCAAGCTTCTGCAGCAAAGATAGAGCCTATGTTGCACAGTGATTTTGCATTTAAAATGACTACAGGCAAGACAGGTTTTTTGCTTCTTATAGTATATGATTTGACTATAATAATTACCATTAAATATAATTTATTACATTTAAAGATATAATAAAGTCTAAATATTTTAGAATTTTGTAATTTCATAAAATTACATATTTAGTGAAAAATACTTTATCACCTAAAGTTATTAAACAATAACACGTGTGTTACAAATGCTAGTGAAATTAAAGAATACTAATTAGCCCTTCTGCATCGAGGGCACAAGAGGCCTAGTCAGGAATCTGAGTGGTAAGGTGGGGAACTGCAGCTGGAAGGGCCTCTCATTTCTAAAACCCTTTTAGGAATACCATTGCAATTTCCAAATTCCAGGTTTCCTATTGAGTTTCCATTTATTTATTCATACAGACACACAAATACAGCTGATAACTCAAAAAATGAAAGCACCCAGACTAGCCAAAGCTGTGTAGGAGCGTTCCCACCCAGGACAGCAGGAGAAGGAAAGCAGCACACATACAAAGAATGACCCGAAGCAAGCAAGCTGTCACAGCGGTTCTGGGAACAGCGTGATATTTTGTACAACACATCCCAAGGGAAGGGTGAATCTCTGAAGGCTCTACACAGAGAAAGCCCAGAGACATTCATGCACGTTAAGCTAACTAAATTAATCACAGGAACACCACTCCAAAGGGGAAACCAAAGCATGCTGCCCTCTCTTTCACTGTACTTGCAGTGCTGATGTGCAAGCGTTTGCTGTGCATTGCTGTTACAGGAGACGGCAACTCAAACGCCCTGCGCAGAGGCTGGGGAGATGCTGAAAGCTGACGCAGATGCCGGCCTCATCCTTCAGAGCTATGCAGCAGACCCACGCTGTGGTGAATGTAAAGCAGCGATACCCCGTCGCAGCGCTGCCTCTGCCCAGCTCCCTTCCAGCAGGGACTCAAAGGCTCAGCCGCACTCAGCTGGAGGTGTGTGCCTTCTCCTGGGAGCACAGAGCAGCTCCAGCAGCAGAGCTGGGGGTGCCACAGCGCCCAGCCCCGGGGGGCTGCAGGAGGGCCCACGCCTGTTACCTCTCATCCCCTTGGGCTGAAGGCGCTGCTGAGCCGGAGGATGGCGAGCTCACAGGGCTCCTGCTGCCGCTTGAACGGTGGCAGGGGGAAAACCTCAGTCCCCCAGACAGCTTCTGGCTGGGTTTGACCCCCCCAGGTACCTGAGTGGGATAGCATCTGTGAAACTGGGCATGGCCTTCACAGGGAGCTGGGGGGTTATCAAAAAGGGCAAAACCAGAGCAAGCCACGCATACCATAGTGCGACGTGTTCCTGTGCCCATTCTTCAAGTCCGTCCCTTGCAGCAGTTCATTAGGTGCCTTGGCACGGATCTTACACCAGGATACGTGCAGGGAAGTCATTTCTGGCCCCTGCTCTCCCCGTCCAGGCAGACAGGCTTCACACACTAACAGCAGAAAGGCTCTGCCGATAATGAGCTCCTAATGAGCTTCTGGTCACCTGTGGGAGCATTTTATATTCTGCTGCTGAGTGCCTGTTGCAGGCACCAATCCTCAGCCCAAATTTCACTGCCTTAACCTGAGTCTTGAGCAGGATTTAAGGTAAGCATTCTGTGCAGGCTTGGAAACCTAAGCTGGAACATGCACTTCCCAGGCTCTCAGCACCCTGGCAGCTGGGTGTGTCCTGGGCAGAAGCAAAGGGCGATGCGATGTTAGGTAGCAGTTGGTGGAGTTTGTTTTTCAGATTTTTTTTAAGCTACTGCTGTTAAAAAATAAATAAATAGCGAAGGGCAATGTTAGCAACATGATTCTAATTTGTTTAATCAGATTATGTTGTTTTCTTCTCTGCTGATTTCTAATTTGGATATATGAAAATGAAATTAATATTAAATTCTCATATTTATTCAGACTTAATGAGATGACTGGAATGGCTTGCCAGACTCGGTTGTCTTTACATGTGGCTAACCATCAGCTCCTGAAAGTTGTCTTTCACAGAACTTTATAACTACCTGAAGTTAGGGAAAAAGAGCCAAAAGAACACTTTCATTCTAGTCGTTTCAGAGTCATGATGTCAACAATTAACAGAAACAAGCATTAAACAAGATTTCAGAGGAATAAGGAGCTGTGTTTAAAAATAAAAACTCCTGCTTATTGCAACAGTGAAGGAAACAATCTTGCTTTACTAAAAGCCTGGCTATGGATGACAGAAGCAGTTCAGCCTGTGGATGGATCAGCTCCCCTTTTCCTTTCGGCCTCTCCTCCCAGCACTGTCCCTGTGCGTTCCCATTTTGCTTCAGCAGCCCCGTGGTGAGGAGCAGCTGGCAAGGCTCCTTCCTCCCAGTGTCCTCCCCATGGAGCTGCAGAGCCCGGCACTGCCTTGCTCGTTGTGCTGGTGCTGAGCCTTCTTCCACACCATGTATTATCACAGAATGGCCTGGGTTGACAAGGACCTTAAAGATCACCCAGTTCCAACCCCCTGCTCCGGGCAGGGTTGCCAACCCCTAGAGCAGCCTGCCCAGGGCCCCATCCAGCCTGGCCTTGAACACCGCCAGGGATGGGGCATCCACAGCCTCTCTGTGCCAGTGCCCCACCACCCTCTGAGTGAAAAACTTGCTCCTAATGTCTAACCTAAATCTCCCCTGCCTTAGTTTAAAGCCATTCCCCCTTGTCCTATCACTGTCAACACATGTAAACGGGCGTTTCCCCTAAATTAATTCCAGGAGGCAACAGGACCTTGCTCTGCTCTGGTGTACGGCTGTCGCCTTCTTCAGCACCTTTGGCAAACTGGCACAGATCTTGAGAACGCAGAGAGAATATTAGAACTCTTTCTAACTCTTTAAAGATATAATTATATCTTGAAAATGTCTTTGTGTTGTACACAAGAGTTCTCTATTTTATTTTTCTAGACCGAAACCTGAGTGTCTGGCAATGCAAAGCTATCCAGGCAGTGGAAATTCTCGATCCTGGAAGTTGGACAAAACTGAGAGAAGGGGAAAGTCATTAAAGCAGTTTGCACATTGCAAAATTAAAGTGTACCTGCTGGTAACAACTGTGTTTGTATTTGGCCAACTGCTTTAAACTAAGTGATAACCAAATTATACCTGCTTCAGGCTGTTGCAAATCCTGTTAGTAGGGGGTAGGCTGTAATGGATTAACTTACATCCCATCCTGTGTATATCATTAGAAGGTCTAGGTTCTCCGGTACTGATTTCATCTCCCTGCAATGCAGCCTTGAAATCGGGAGAGAAAGATGCTGGATTCTCTTTAGATGATTCACTCTGCTGCCACATTTTCTTATCTCTTGTTCTTGCATGTTTAACACTGGCAATGTACAGTCATAAACAGCAGGTTATAGCTGCAATCAAACAGATTCTTCCCACCAGAAAAAAATAAAATAAAAAATCCAAAACTTCAGGGGTTGAATTCTGTCCTCCCAGGCATGTCCTTGGCTCAGTGATTTCATTGCAAATGGGCATATGGAGCCAGAGTCTGGGCTGGTACATCCAGATTTATGAGAAACACTACACATCATTCTCCAATTTCAGTCTGAGAGCTGTAGATCTTGGCACAAACCATCCTGAAGCAGAAGGTGGTGGTGAGTGGCAGCTTGATAAATTTCTGTCATTGGCTGCTACAGCACATATACTTGATTTGGAGGCAGATATGTTGGTTAACTCTGGATATATTGTACCACTCTGCAGACACACTGTGGTAATTATTTTGGGTATTCAACAGACCTTTTCTTTTAAAATCACTGAGTAGTACTCTACCTGATTATCTTCATTGTGAATCCAACCTTGTCTATATGATAAGATTTCCTACTCAATCAACACATGCCTCTAACTTGTAATTATCTTTGGAAATGTTTTCATAATGTGCAACCCTTAACCTTTTTTTATATGTTGATTTATTGCCTCTGAGTTAAACCTTGATGTTCAATTTCCTTGTGTTGTTATTAACATCTCCTGCTAGAGAAAATAATTCAACTAAAATTTCATGGGGAAAAAAATGAACCAAAACATGATATTTATATTCAGCCTTTTAATCATTTCAAACATAGAGAAGTTTTTGATTTAAAATTACAGTAATTTTATTTCAATTGTTCTTGGTATTATCCTCAGACATAATTAGGAATATCCACATAATTAACTAACTGTCAGCTCCTTCCATGAACTATAAATGCCTATGATATATAAAATACCAAATGCCATTTCAGATACCAGTTTTTAAAGCATTTGCATGACAGAAAAGTTAGATTGATGTCCTTTGCTTCTTGTTCGGAGTCACGAGCAGCTGCAGAGGAGTGGGGCACCAAGTTCTGCCTGGCCTCCAGCAGCACGGAGTGGCCAACGCACATCCTAACCCCCAAGCTGGGGACTTTTTAATGCAGAGGAACAACCTCAGAGAAGCAGATTTATAATGCAGTGAACTCTTAAGAAAGGAACATGGCTCTGTAGGCTAACACTTACGGACCTAAAATATGCAACAGGAAGGAGCTGTCAGGAGTCCGAAGACACCAAAGGGCCTTGTTAGTCCTGACCTTCCACCCCTGGTCCTGCAACTGGGAGAAGAACATTTTCCTTATCTTATCCAAAAGATTCTTCTTGTAAGTAGGCAAGTGTGCTATCAGTAATATTGAGATCTGTTTGTTGTTTCTTTCTTTTTCTTTTCTTTTCTTTTTTTTTTTTTTTCCCTCCCATTAAATTGCCTCCTTAAAGTGGCATCCTTTGCCCATCAGCACTGCTCTGATGAGGTCTATCAGGTCAGCATCTAGCTATCCATTTACCCGTCTCCTGGGTCTGCTGTGCATTTAGGGTTTGAGTGCTGCTCTGTGTGCAGCTATCGTGAACTCAGCTGGTAGGTCTTCATAAAAAGCAAAACATGTTCAGCTCATCCAAATCTCAATCAGCTTTCATCAGTGCTGCACCAGAGTGCTAAAATGGAGCCGGCTTAGGGCCCAGTACCCATCAAAGCAGATTTGGATGGATCACCCTCATTTTACCACCTACGAATCTAATAAACAAACTGTTGTTACACTTTAATGCATTATCTGTCATGATAATGAAGTTTTATTTACCATTTCCAAGAACATTTTCACTTTTAGAGATGTTATCGGAACAAGCAGATCAGCTGAATCACTAATGCTGAGTGAACGCTGCCAAGCTGTGAAGAGAAGTCTCCGCTGTGGATGCCCATGTGTTGGCATACACCGCCTCTCAAGATCCATTTCTGCTCTGCGTTCGTTGTTTAATTTATTTTCCAGTCTGCTGAAGGTTAAAAGAGGTGGCTGAAAGCCATCCCCGTGCACAGTGTGCATGTCCTCTTCTTGTCCTGTGCCCTCCCCAGGGTGTGCCTGGGGTTTCCCCAGGTTGGGTCTCCCCCAGGCTGCCTAAAGCCCCTGGGCTCATACAGCAGCTCCGCCTGTCACCTGCTGGGATGTGCTTTCTCTTTCCATCTCTCTTCCTCCGCCAGTATTTCTATTCTTTTCCCAGTCCCAGCCTCCTTCTACATTTGCTCCACCTCATTTTGAAACAACCCCTCCAGGGCTGTGTTTATACAGCGCCGGGCATGACAAAGCCTCCCCTGGACAACCTCCAGATGGTACTGCAATGCAAGGGTATGGTCGGAACTGGTTATACCCACAGCAGCCACAGTAACATTCAGCAATTTATCCTAAAACACAATTTACTCCTCTTCTTCTTCTTCCTAATAATCTGCTGATGCACTGATCCATAAAACTTATGAGAAATATTTATAAAGGTGACAGCCTTGACATGGAGAATTAAATTATAATGCAAGAATATGCCAATTTAGTGGCTTATGAAGTTCAAGTAATAAAAAAAATAAAATAAAATAAAAAATCCACAGAAACAGATGAAGAACTGTCACAGCTGAGAAAAACAAGCCTCTGAGAAAGAATTGGAGCAACAGATTTCCCATATATGACAAAGACAGAAAGGATCAATTTTTGTCAGGTGACAGGTAAGCATGAAGTGAGTGGTAAGCACCATGTTATAACATCTTCTACATGAGCAACTCTTACTGAAACAGCTGTTGTTTAGGAAGAGAGAGGTGCCTCTGTTGTAGCTGAGAAAATAAATGGTGAAGCAGCAAAAACAACGCACAAGAGAAAAATCAATTGGGTGGGGGCATAAGATATTTTAAGGATGTGTTCGCTGGGAAGAGACAGGCAGAGCAAAGCACCAGTCTCTAATTTGTGTTGGGTCTGTGCTCTCCTACCATCTTTAATCACACAGACCTTCTGCTGTGGTAAACACGACTCATTCTGGTAGTGCTGTAGCAGAACAGCTTTTGCACAGAGATTTTTACCAAAACAGAGGCAGGAGGCTGACAGACTTAAAAGAGAGCAACGCAGTAGCCACCGATGGTAGTGAGAGATTCACAGTGGCCTTCAGCATATCCTTTGTGCTGACTCCTCTAAGTTCTTCTGTAGCTGCCATATTCTCTCAGGTTTCCCCAGTTTTAAAGTGTTTTTATTTATCTGTTTATTTTATTATTACTATTTTTTTTTTAAATCGGATTTATATATGAAACAGACCAGGGAATCCAAAACATGCTGTAACTCATGTGAAAATAAAGAATCTGGACTGATTACGTATTTGAGAACAGCAGAGGTTTCCAAGAGGCTGCCCATCAATTACCCCCACCCTGAGCTTTCAGGGAACAACTGTCCCCTCGGCACAGCCAGAGATACACGGTGTGCCTGTGGTGACACAGATAAACTGGCTGTGAATACTTCAAAGGTGCAAGCACGATTATGACAACGTTGAGGTGTGGGTTACTGCTATAATACCTCATCATTTCCTTTTTGAGGGAAAAAAAAAAAAAAAAAAGTAATTGCATCACATCGGGGTCCACAGCTCTTCCTGTGCTGCTTGGCACCCAGTCCCCCAGCTTTGGCCCTGGTCCCGTTCCCCCTTTACTGGATTGCTTTTGGCTGCTCCTGACCTAGTTCTGGGACTGAGGGATGAAGTCACTGGCAGTGGTGAGAGTCCGACTGAGCATCCCTGGGCCAGGGAGCTCGCAGTGCACGGCTGCAGCGCTGCCCCTGCCCCTGTCCCAGCGCCAGGCTGACAGGATCTAGGGGGTTGTTTTCTTTGACTCTTTTTTTTTTTTTCCTGAACTGAAAGCGTTTATACTTCATATTTTTTAACCCCACGAATGATTTTAAAATGGGTGTGCCAGTCCCCTTCCTCTGCACAAGGGCCGGTGTAGATGGTCCTTTGATACACAGGTTACGTGTGTGACCGGGTTGGTTAAAACTGAGACATTTGACAATTCCAAGAGGCAATTTCTTATCCCATGACTGGCAGTCTAAAAGATGGGGACAAGCATTTTAGCTAGTTTAGAAGTGTATCATTACTAGTTAGGGATGTGAAATTTCTTGTCCTTATGTGTTCATGGAACAACAATGTGATGAAATAATTGAAAACAAGAAAGGAAACCTACAGTGGTCTGCTATTTTTCACAGAATTACAGCCTGCAGAAAACAGGCAGGCTGTGTCTCACTTAAAAACCCATCATCATCCGAGGAAGGAAGCTCTGGAGAGCACAAGGGACTGCTTGTATAAACAGCTCTCTACATGACAATGAAGGGGTGATGAGGAGTGAAGTACACCTACAGCAGCAAGCCAGGGGTGGCAGCGATGCTGGGCAAACAGAAATTAGCAAGTGTCAGATTTACAGTTCTCTGCTAACCCCCTCCCCTTTATATAACAGAAATTCGTATTGTTTTTGTTGCCCTAATCCAACATTTGTTTTAATCACAGCCAGACTTTTAAACAATTTCAATGAGCTTTTACTAATTGCTTAGTCATCCTCTATTTTCTCCGTGTAACTCCATCTCAGCTGCAGAGACATGCTTCTGACTCCAGGACTCTCTCCAAATGTTAATTCATATTCTGAAACTCTGAGCATTGAAATGTACAGAGCAGGGAGTCAGCTGGGGGCAAACAGAAGCAATGGAAATTGCAGGGCAGAAGAACAGATTTTGTCCTTTTCCAATCGGCTGAAGGTGTATTGTTAACAGCAAACATGAGGCAGCCTTAACAACACCGCCTGCTATTTCAGTGCCCAGAATAAGTCTTACCAACAAGTAGTGGCATCTTCAGCGTTTTGCCATCCTTTTCCCCCCAGTTTGCTATGCTCCTAGCAATGATGATTGCAGCAGGGTAGCCAGGGTCTTTACAGATATTTGTTCTGGCCTATAAAGCAAGAAAAACCCAATCCTTATGTTCTCTTCACTAATTTTCCACTAGTCACTCTTGTTTTATCTCACACACCCAGGAGTGTATTGACCCTATTCCCTGTTTTGCTCAAGCATGTTCAGGGAATGGCTCACAATGGTTCACGGAGGGTTCAAAATGGTGAAAGTCAGGCTTGGAGTCCTCTGGTTTTGGTACAGAATTTGGCGTCTTCCCAAAATTACAGGGAGTTTTTATCCAGCCACCAAGAAATGCCTACAGGTTGTCTGCTAGGATGCAGTTCCTGTGACTGCGGGTGGGTGCCCACTTCACACCCCAAATCCCACAGACAGGCAGGGGACAAGCGAGCTGCCCTTCTGAGCACCCTGTCCCGTTCTAAACATGCAGTCCTAAAAGTGGGGCGCTGGCAGGAGCTGTAAACCACTCCCGTTACACACAGGGAGGTGATCAGCAGGGCAAATCCGTTAGGCTGTGCGATGGGCATCGCTCAAAAGCTGTGCCCAAAGGAGACGTTGCTGGGATGGGTGGAAAGGATAAAGCACGGCTGGTGGGAGGCTGCGGGACGAGCCAGCCCTGCAACAGGCCCTGGGAGCAGCGGGCAGACACGAGCACTTTCCTCTCCAGCTCTCATCTTGCCTAGCAGTAAGTCACTGACAGAGCAAAGGTGCTGGCTGACCAGCACGTGCTTTTCTTTAGACACAGGTCAGGAGCCAGCCACGGTCTGCAGGATGTTCATCGTGGTGCTGAGCACTGTGCTGTACTTACATGGACAGTAGTGTTAGTTTAGGAAGCCTGGAAAAGCCCTATAAATGTATTCAGGAGGTTCCTATAAAATGCATTTGCATCTGCTGGAATTATAATCACAGAATCACAGAATTTCTAGGTTGGAAGAGATCTCAAGATCATCGAGTCCAACCTCTGACCTAACACTAACAGTCCCCACTAAACCATATCCCTAAGCTCTACGTCTAAATGTCTGTTTTTTTTTTTTTTTTTTTTAATTTTATTATTATTAAGTACTAATAGTCATTTGACAATCTCTAGGTTTTTACCTAGGTTTCTAAGAAAGTTTCCCTAAAAAGTTTCCTGCTATAGGTGAAGGAATGTTCTTGCTGCCCAGCAGCATCAAGCAGTGTCTCTATGCTGTCCCTGTCACCCCAAACCTTACACACCCTGCCCAGGTGCTAAAGCAACCCCTCCATGCACCAGCCACTGCCCCTGCACCCCCCAGAAGCCATGTCATCTGGCCTCTGACTATGGAGCAAGAAAAGGAGTTTGGATGTTTTCGTTTAGAATGGGTGGCAGAGTTCCAGTGCTAGCAAAATAGTGTTGACTTAATGTTTGGGAAAAAAAAAAAAAAAAGCATAGAATACTTAATGCGGAACCTGATGGAACAGATAATGATAATGGCAGATGTAACTTTTCTACGAATCATTCAAAGAAGAGATTATGCTGGAGAAAAATGATAAGAACAAAAAAGAGATTCCTGAAAAGGAAAAGTTCAGTGTTTTGAGCTTTAGAGAAACCAAACAGATGTTACAGGGAAAGAAAGCTTGAAGGACAGGGGGAAGTACAGTGTCAACAAGGTGCAATACAATCCTAAGGCAAAGGATGCATTTCAAAGAACAGCAGATGCTTACCTCCAGGGATAATGATGAAAAGGTAACTATAGAAAAAACAGTAACAACAACAAACCAGGTTTCTGAACCAGAGAAAAATCAGTGAGAACAAGGGACAAAATTACAAAGACATTGGAAGTAGTAATGTCATCGATAAGTAGAGTTATACTTGGAAACTGCAGAGGCAGTTGGAGAGCCTACAGGTGTTGAAACGCCTGTTTGCTAAGGTGTGTGCAGAAAGATGCGGTACGGCCGGCACTGCCTGCAGCCTGCACACGGGCAGGAACAGCGGGCAACAGAAAGCGCGTTTGGAAGCACTTGCTGCTGCACCAGAGAAGAAACAGCCAAGGATGAGCTCAACTGCAGATCACTTTATGCAATGCTCGGTGATTTGCTATCAGTAGCACGGTAGTGGATGATGGTGGGCTGTTATGAAGACACACATTTACCAAAGTAAAACCATTTAATAGGAACCTCCATTGAAATCTCCAGGGAATTATGTCCAGCCCTGCTTGATGCTTTAACTGTAGCTGACCTGAACAAAAGAAGGGAAGAAGATGTGTTAGGAGTATTACAGTTTAGTGACATAATATTCCTAAAGAGTTAAATAAGACAAAATGGACTTAAATGTTTCTCAGACTCCAATGAAGGGCTAAGTGGTTTGCTGGGTTAGTGCTTTTAGGTACAATCTTTGCAAGATGCTGCAATTCAGGCAGGTGCATTACTGAGCCACATTTGTTGCTGGCCTTTCCTGGTCTCCCTCACTGGGGCTCTCCAGGCCCTGTCACACTCCATCCTTAGCTTTGCTGCATTTGGAACATCCAAAGGAACCCTCAAATAAAGCCAATACAAAGACCTGCACATAAAACCTCTAACCCCAGCCTAGAGACACAGCTTATTACTTTAATGCCAAATGGTCGGGTAAGACTCGCAAAATGCCATTTTCTGACCATGCTGACAAGCAGAGTAGCTTGCTGTCTGCTTTGCTTATCCTCCACGGACATGAAATACATCACAGGTTCCCGGGGACTTTCTGTAGTGGTTGCTGAGCATGTTTTTTTGTTTTGTTTTGTTTTGTTTTGTTTGTTTGTGTTTGGTTTGTTTGTTTGTTTTTGTTTTTGTATTTTTTAATACATTAATCAAATTTCTAGACAATTAGAGTTGAAAATTTTGCAATCACTGCTAAATTATATCATAGTCTAGTCACTCTGTCATGTGCTTCTTTTTAAAGAAAAAGAAACAGGAGAGAAAAAGCCCTTGTTGGCTGCTTTTCTATCTATCCAACCTGTCTATCAAGAGACTGATAATCTTAATATCTAGACACTTAGCAGATGTAAAAATCTTATGATTCACAAAGTAATGCAGGCATATTAACAAAGAGCATCATGTTTTACCCAGGCACGTATTGTTTTAGGTGCCACAGGTTACCCGATTTTTATGATAAAAGTCTTGCTAGTCAAAACAGGTGGGTAAAAGTAAATGAAGTTTAAAGCATTATTACATTTTCTATTCTTCTTGCATGATGAGTGTTCCAGGAGGAAAATTGAACTATCACTTCCTTACAATTTCAGGGAAAGTGGTATTGTGTAAGAATATGGTAAACTTGAATGGAAGCTAAATTGACTGTTTACCCCAGCTTTGTGTTCCCTCTGAATTTTGAACACTCTGCTCCATTCCAGTGTGAATGTAACATCTCCCAGCCATGTTTAGAATTACATATGCATTATATTTTACAAGTAATCCATATGGAAATTGTATTTCAGAAGAAAAATGAGAACATGAGATACAATTTAACATTGATGCATAGTGAAATAAGACTCTACCACATCTTTAATGACTCCTGGCTCACTGAGTGCAGAATTAGGAATTACATTGCATTTTGCTCTCAAAGCTGCTTGAAAATTGCTTAAATCCAGAAAAGATTTTCCAAGTAACTAGGAAGAAATATGGACTTTCACATTAAGATTATTCCTATTTCACTGTTATATGTCTGTGATTTACATGTCAAGCTCTGAGCAACTATTCAGTGAGCATATGTCTAAAAAATCATTTAATCTGAGTCTATTTTAAAGGTTTCTAGCAAACGGACTCTGGGGAACAGCCATGCATTGGCAAGGAGGTTACTCATGACCTCATACAAATTTCTAATTGCCCTAATTCTTTTATATGAAGTAACAGGTTGAAGTGATGCAGTCATTTAAAATAGATTTGGGATCTGATGTGGCTTATAAACTAGCAGATATCTTGAGGGGTTGAGAGGATGTATATAAAGAAAATGCTGATCTATGGGCGAAAGAGAGGAACTGTCATTGGCATACGTTTGCTAAGAGGACTGGTGGGTGGTGATTAATTGACAAGTAGCTGGCAATAAACAAAATGCAACAGCTCCAAGTGTTTAGAGGATAAGAGCATTACAATAAAATCACGAGTACTTTGAGACTTTTGGCAAACAAATTGTCATTACATGAGCAGAGTAGTCCCACGTAACTGCTAAACCAAAGAGTTAAAGTGGTTCTCTTTACTTTTTGGTTAAGGCCACAGATTTAAATATGCTATTTACATAGAGCACTTTATCTTTGCACAGAGAAAACGAATGGGACACTCAAGAATCTGCGTAGTGGAAGCAAGGCTCCTAGCAGCACCTTCTGCTCTCAGAGGCTGCTGCCTTCCCTGTCACTGCTGTGCTCATGGGCACGTGTGTGCAACCCAGGGGGAAGGCGAGGCAGGCAGCTTCTGGAAAAAATTCTCTGGGGATCAATCTCAGCAAACACGTGGCTTGCTACTGCCGAAGAACATCTGTTGCGATTGCCAAGCTATATATGTGTCTGAAGATAAACTGTGTGCGGATATGAACATATTCCCCCCATAGTGAGGTTGCAGGTAGGAATTTCAGTTCCAGGCTGACCCCAAACAGAGCTGAGCCAACGGCAAGTGAAGGCCAGGCTGACAGCTCCCTCAGCTGATGTGTACCTGGTACATACTTGCTTCATTCACAAAGAAGCTGTAAGAGCTCCTTCAGCTTCCAACCTAAATGCTAAAACTGCTCCAGCATGGGTTCCCCACGGGCAGCAGCTCCCCCCAGCCCCCTGCTCCTGCGTGGGCTCCTCTCCACGGGCTGCAGCCTCCTCCAGGCCACATCCACCTGGGGGCTCCTCCACCCATGGGGGGGCTGCAGCATGGAGATCTGCTCCATGTGGGACCCATGGGTGCAGGGGGACAGCCTGCTCCACCAGGGGCCTCTCCACAGGCTGCGGGGGAACTGCTGCTGTGAGCCTGGAGCAGCCCCTGCCTCCTGCTGCACTCACCTGGGGGCTGCAGAGCTGGCTTTCACTCCCCTCTCCCAGCAGCTGTTGCCCAGCAGTTTATTACTTATTTATTTATTTATTTTTAAAATTATTTTTTCTCCTTTCTTAAGTGTGCTCTCACAGAGGCACAAACAACGTCACTTATTGGCTCGGCTCTGGCCAGCAGCAGGCCCCTTTGCAGGGGCTGGAGCTGGCCCTGATCTAGCATGGGGCAGCTGCTGGGCTCTGCTCGCAGGAGTCACCCCTGCAGCTCCCCCGCTACCAAAACCTTGCCACGTAAACCCACTACAGTGTATATGAAGATTCTGGAGCTATACTAATTTTTCAGAGCTGTCTTTGCCCTTCTGAATCTGATGCTGTGCTTTTACCAACGGGGAAATTAAATTAATTTCTTACAGGTAAAACAAAACTTGTAGTCTGCATGCAAACAATATTGCCAAATATTCCGAGTCCTCAAATGTAAAGTCAAAACAAAACTCTAATATAATTTATTAAAGTCACCTGTGGGTTGGTGACAAAAGTGGCAGATCATTGACAGTGTCTTTTTGCTAATGTCCAGATGCTTTATGCTGCTGTCCTGACACTGAGAGGACAGGAATGCCATTTAACTGTCCAGCCTGCTGCAGTGGAGCACATCAGCAGCACCATCCTGCTTAATCAGACCCTGCAACTGTACTGACACAGAGCGGACCCCAAATCCTTTATTTATGAGAAGCTGTGATTGAATTTTGCCTGAGGGATGAGTGGGGACAGCAGCTGGTGGGTAGATAATGACATGTACACTCATGACTTATGAGCACAGTTCTGGTAAAATAAACAGAAGAACATTTTTTCTAGCATGACCACAAATAATAATGCCTTTTACAGCACACAGCAAAGTGTGGTTTCTGTCCCAGCTACCGGACATTCTCCCACCACCTGATAAATGAGAGGAGATAGCATTAATCTTAACGCTGTCAAAATTAATGTAAAGCGATCCGGGAGCTTACTGCTGCTTCCCTTCCCCTCTTCTGCGCTTGTTTGTCTGGAGGAGTGGAGTTCCAGCAGCAGATGAGAGGTACCGGTTGCATCTGCTGGTGCATGTCTGGAAAGCCCGATGGCCCTGCAGTGATAAATGTGCTATGAGAAACTACACGGTGCAGACTAGGAAGAGCTATTATTGCTTTATTTTGTATGACACCCCTACTGTGGTTGCACTCATAACCTTTGCAACTGAAAATTGAACAACTCTGTAGAAAGACAAATGAAAAAAAGAGAAGAGAATTAGAATGGAGTTGTACAACTGTGACTGAGCTTTTAACCCAGAAACTAAGCCAATACTTTAAATAATGCATCAGGAGGCGAGCCACAGCATTATAATCATACGCGCAAGCCTAAAAAGCCTTCATGATCCCATTGCGACAAGGCCAAGGTTTCAGACTGAAGCACAGGAAACCTGCTGCAGGAATGGGGCAGCAGAAGGGCCGCCGGGCATGTGGGCAGCCAGACCCGGCACGGGAACCCCGGCACCTCTGGCACCTGTGGAGCCGCTGCCAGCCCTGCCATGCACGGAGGGGCAGCCGCCGGGGTACTGCTGTTTGCCCAGCGTCGGTGCTGTTCTGAGCAGGGGCCTCCCTGCAGCCTTATCAGATTCCTCTTCTGATTTTTGCTTAGAGAGTCACACTGCATCTTTTTAAAATGTCATTTCTGGCATTACATTTTGGATCGAAAATGTTATTTAAATTTAAATGCATTTCACATGTACATGGACATTTATTATCAGACTTTTGGAAGCTTCTGCAAGCTATGAACTTCGTATTTGTATTTAATAGCTCTCTGGCATTGCATTGTGAGAAAATATTACAAAAAATAAATATTTCTAAAGGCATTGTATATCCTTCTGGATTTATCTTCTTCTCTTTATTCTTTTGCTTTGAGGGTGTATTAAGGTGGCAGCAATCTTGTCCTCGTGACGGCGTATCATTCGTTACATCTGTATTCGGCTGCCTGCTTGCAGATGGGCTCGGAAGGCCACAGATGGAAACAAACCACAGCAGCAACCCAGAAGCAGTGACTGAACTCAGAGCAACTTTTTTCCTACCCCCCGCAGACACAAGCTGTTCTCCTGACAAAGTCCTGGTGCGGGGACAAATTCAGCACTGCTCCTTTGTGCCTTCCCACCGCTTTCCCAGCTCCCTCTGCTCGTTGACTTGGTGTCTGGCTCCTGGGTGGTTTGGTCTCATATCCTTCTGCTGCAGTAACCAGTACCAGAATGATGCAAATGTAGATTTTGGCACCTACAACTCTATTCCACCTCCCTGGTACACAGTGAGGAGCTCAGAATGACCTTTACACCACTGATGAGCTTCAATCATAATGATTTGTAACTGATTAATGAGATTTTAGATTTGATGTAACATAATATATGAACGCTTTATGCAGATAAATTAAACAGCCTGCAGTCTATCTTATCATGGGGTAGCAACCTCTCCAGGTCCAGTTTATGTCTCGCAGCTGAACGCAGATGTGGACCAGGAGCTCATCAGGCTGCTGGCAGTAGCTGTGACACTGCCTAATTGGATACGAAGCCTGGGGAGGCACAGGCACAGCACAGGACGTGCACCGGCCAGGGCAAAATGCTCTGTCAGCATGGCCATTGCTGCAAGCAGAACGGACGTCTTCCATCAGTCCGAACTTCATATCAAGGATCATTTTCTGGGAAAACATCTTAAGATGGTGCTTTCAACAGCCAGATGAAGTTAAAATGTAAACTGACAAGATCTCTGTCAAGCCAGGAAGGGAGAAGGTCTGTGCAAACTGCTGCTACCTCAGCATCACATTACCTTTTCTTCTGCAGTCCTATTTTTTTTTTGTTCTTATGCACTAATTCAATGTAAATTCGAGTACACATTTACCATTTATGAGCCTTCTCTGCCCACTAAAAGCTGAGAGGCACTGCCTAGCCCCTCAGTACAACAGCAGTGGGCAGAGGCACAAGTTGCCCCATCCCTGCAAGGCCGTGCAGATGCAGCACTGGGAGAGGATTTCCTTTCACGGTGCTGGGCAATATGAGCCACGGTGGGTGCCCAGCTGCACGGGGTGGCTGTGTCTCCCCCAGGAGCAGGGCAGAGCTGCAGGTGCACAGGGGCCAGCCACGGCACGGGGGCACCATCCTGGCCTCCCACCCCCCTGCCCACTGCAGGGGCTCCCCTGCCCCAGGAGAACCCTCCCAGTGCTCACACTGCCAGTGAGAGTAAAGATGGGAAGCAAGGAACACAGTAATGAGGAGGGGAAGAAAAATGGAAGTAAATTGCAGATCTCCATGCATCTTCTTCATGAGAACAGGCCACTGTCCCTGCCATCCAGCATCCCATCAGGTGGGGCATTGCTCGGAGGAAAGAAACCACCCACAGCATGCCAGAGGCACCCGGCCGTGGGGTGGTGCTGATGGGGATCTGCTGCTTGCAGTTCAGCCATTCCAGCACTACGTGGAGGCTCCCAGTAAGTTCACTTTCCATAAATTGTGAGCAATTTAGTAATGGAAGATACAAAACTTCCTCTTCTTCCCAGGAGCTACTGCTCCCGGGTACTTGTACTCTGATCCCAATCGCCTGCATCTTGTGAATCAATAATCCAGGTCATGGCATGTAAGCACAGGGAACTTCCCTCACCACGCCAACACAGAGCCAGCCATCACCGTTATCACTGTCATATCGCAGCCCAGCAAGGAGGAGTGCTGGTCCCACGGAGGCTCAGTTCCTGCCAGATTGCCTGTTTTTCCCATTACTTGCCCCATCATTTTTGTAGTGTTTCTTAGAGTTACACTCAGTGCTTGATTTATCCTCTGTTCGTTTAATAACAAATGATTATGTGTCTTCTAACCGTGATTTATAACGATGAATCACCTTCTCCCTGAAAATGCTTGCACGGTACGTGCAGCCCTCCACATTTATAAATCTGAAGTGTTGTTCTGCGCTTGGCAGGACCGCTCCGAATTGTCTCGCCGTTGCTGTGACCATCAGAAAAGTCAGCAAGAGAATGTGTGGATGGTGCAGACTTTGCTAATCGGGGAGTCTGTCAGAGGGCTCGATGCAACCAGGGTGAATCAGCACCAGCCAATCGATAATTATCAGTTATTGATTTACTAATTAATCTATATTCTTACTGGAAGACACGGGTTGTGCTTCAGAGACCTCTGAGTGCTGCTTCTCTCCTAGCACCAGCGTGTGGGCAGCCCTTTGCCCTCCTGTGGGCCGGGCAGACCCTCGGTGCAAACCCAGCCCCAGGAGCTCTGTCCTGGCTCACTCGGGGCAGGGTCCCCAGGAAAGCTCACGCAGAGCACTGCTTGCTAGGGGCACTTGCAGGGGTCTCAGGGGAACCTCAGCGTGCCCAAACCTGCAAAGCTCCCCGAGTTTCCCATAGCCTGACCACAAGGGGGGTGTTGCTAATTTCTCCTGCAGTTTTAAATGGTCTCCTTGCAGTGCAGAGGGACAGATCCAGGTGTCTGTGCACGCACCCCGCTCCGTTTGGGAGACCCCAGGGCACCCACGGCATGGGGTGGCCGACCAAAGAGCTGGTGCAGAGGGGGCTGGTGGCCCTGCAGGTGCCACAGGGCTTCACCATGCTGCTGACACCTATGGTTGGGCACCTCAGTCCCATCTCCCGGGGGGGGGTTAACAGTAAAAACATTACTTCTGGCAGATTGTTTGTCCCTCTGTAGGATCTTACCTCAGAAATGTTTTTAATGAGCTAACTAGCTAAATGAAAACACTTTATTTTTAGCCTTTATGGTTGTTCCATATAATAAATCTGGGAATGAATACATCACTTTTCCATTTTATGTTCCTTCAGACATTGATAACTGTAATTTCCATTTTAAAGAGCATATTTAAGGATATTTCTTGCGTCTCCTTTTGAACTGTGCTGTTAAGACCATACAACCACTTAACAGGTCACAGCCAACGTTTTTAGAGCACATGTAAATAAAATAAAGGCCAACACAACTGAAGGAGCCAAGACTAGAATCATGCATTTAGAAGCTGATTGTTTGCCTTCAGCAGTAGTGAGGAGTTTCCGTGTAGCTTTAAAGTTTAGCACCCTACACAAAGCACATTAAAGCACTTCTCACAAGGACCAAAGTTGTGGGGAAATGTTTTAAGCCTGGGTTTCTAAGAAAAACCACAGGGTCTGGGAAGTGGGCACTGAGAAAAACCTCTTCCCTGTGTCTCACAGGTGTTTTTTTTCTGGCAATAAAGGAGAATCCAGAAAGAATGGTTATTTCAACTGCTCTTTTGTTTAAGAAATATTAAAATTTGACAGATTGTTCCAGGAATTGGAACAATTGTTGCAAGAAACTGTGTTTTAAAAGGGCAAACAACACCAGCTTCAAAGCAAGAGAAGGCCGTGTACCTGCACAGGGTGTTTCAGCTGGGTGCCGGCCGGGGCCGGGCTGAGCCGTGCCAGGACTCCTGCCCCTGGGCGCTGGGAGCAGTGTCCTGCTCCTGTCCCCAGCCCAGCCGGGGTGGGACAGCTCCGTGCCAGGGGCACAATGCCTCCCGCTGTACGCCGTGAAGACGCGTCCGAAGCCAGACACCTCCTGAGTTCAGCAGGAACCATCTTACCCATCCTTACTCAGCATCCCCAGCGCCTCCTGCCCCGCGGCAGGCAGCAGCAGAGATGTGGGGATGGCAGCGGGTGCAGGGCAGCGAGCCGTGCCCCTGGGAGCTGCTGCCTGCAGCCGGTTCTGCTCAGCCCCAGCGTGGCCGTAGAGAAAGCACGGCCTTCCCTCGAGCATGGCTGTAAAGCACGGCCTTCCCTCGCAAGCAGGAGGGCTGGTACCACAATCTTCCCCCCTGGCCAGAGGCTGTCACCCCGCCTGTGTGCAGGGTCTTATCGCTGCAGGCAGACCCCGTGGGCAGGGGTAGCGATGGGTACAGCCTGCAGGGGCTCCGGGCTGTGACAGCCAGCACCAGAGGGGCATCAGCTCTGGGGTCGCAGAAATGAGCTTCCTCGTCCTCAGGTTTTGGAGCTGCTGGAGGACAAATTGCACCAGAGGCGATCATTTCCTCGTACAGAAGTGCCGCTATGAATGAGGAAAGGGTCTGTGCCTTGGCAGTGGTGCCAGCAGGCAGGGAGGGGAGCTGTGACAGCTCTTCATGCTGGGTGATTCTGGAGGCAGCGTTTCTGGCAGCCTGGTGCTGGCGGCACAGCAGCAGCAGCACACCCAGCCCCTGCCCACGTCGTTGTGCTGCCCCGGCTGTGTGATGGCACTGCCCGATCCCCCGCGCTCCCCTCCACCGAGAGCTGCATGCGGCTGCGCTGCGGGAGCTTTCTGAGCCCCATCTTCCCTTTTCCTCCATCACTTGGCCTCTCAGCGGTGCTGCCCTGCCTCCAGGCTGGCCTCCAGGTGCGCCAGGCAGAGCTGTAAATTCAGCCCTCCCTTCTCTCAAGTAACATGAACATTAATGCATCCCCGAAATGCATAATGCATCAGTTTTATTTCAACTGATAAATAAAGGCACAGTTCTTAGAGATTCAAGCTGTTATTTTTTTTTCTCCTGGCTTGAAGCTTTAGAAGAGCGTTTGGGAAGTGTATTTAATCCATCCAGTGCAGTCTCAAGAGAATCAAGGCTTCAGGTGTAATTCTATGCTGATGCTCGCCTGAGCCTATAAAGCACCAGCACTTCTGACGCAGCCCAGAGACAGCAGCCTTGATGCTGGAAGAGCATTTGCAGAACGAGCGAGACTTAAAATGATTAATGAGTGCCAGGCACCCGGGGCAGAAGAAGCCGTGCCACCCGCTGGGCTGACCCTTTGCTGCAGAGCCCAGGCACTCCTCCTGCCCAGGCCCTGCACGCCGTGGTGTGGCGCTTGGCTCTGGGCTGACGGTGGCAGGAGCCCCAGCAAGGTCTGTCCATCTGGCCAGGAGACCCGTTGTGATGCCCCAAAGAGGGTCTGGGGCAGGCCGTGGCTGGTCAGTGGGGTGCGGATGGCACCACCCTCAGTCCCAGCAGGGCTCCATAGGGTCCCCCCCATGTCCCCGTGTCCAGGCGCAGGGCACAGGGTGGCTGCAGCAGCTTGGAGCGGGGACGGCCGCCCTCCTGCCTCGTGCGGGGTGCTGTGAGTCGTGTGCTGGATGCCATCGTCCCATCATCCTGGGAAAACATGAGCACCTGGGGAACAGTTAATTACTGGCACTGCTAATTAATTAGCTCTACGTATTGCTTTTCATCTTGGGTGGAACTCAGATGATAAATCGTGCGTTTGAACCTGCAAATCCATTACAACTAATAGAATTGTAAAAGCTTTTTCTCTCTAGCTATTATTCTATACCGAATGGCCTGCTCACAAACAGAACATAAACGTAATTAATTTTCATCACAGTGGCAACTTTTACTATTGCAATGGTCACGAGTATCCAGGCTTCTTATTACAGCAGTCTTTTTTATTTACATTTATTTGTGAGCTAATTATAATGTTCCCTGTGTTCTTTGGGGAGCAGGGAACCATTCACAATCACGCTTTATTTGAGGACTTTTAACAGCCATTTTTAATTAGGAGTTCTCAGTGAACACATTTGCAGGCCGGTGGTCCCTGCATCACCCTTTGCCACGTCCTGTCACCAGCAAGAAAGGACGAGGTCAAATACGCTTCAGCTGTGCTCAGAAAGAGTAAGAACACCCATGGATGGCAGAGAGGGACTCAAAGGGAGAGAAATGCCAACTGGAAAGGAAAACAGTGAAGCTGTATGGAGAAAGCAGGATTATAACACAGAAGAAAAGTGACAAGCTCGGGCTCTGGGTCTTCAGGAGAGGAGAGCAGGGCCCCTCTGAGGCAGACTGCGGCTCAGACCCACGCACTGCGGGCATTAAATGCTTCTTCACCAGGGCCCCAGCCCACTGAAAAACGCTGTGCTATCATCAGCACATCTGCCCTGCACCTTATTATTAACAGGTTTTCCTACAGCTTCTGGACAGGGCTGCAGCAGAGTTACACTCCCTCTTCCACATAAATTGGAGCTGGTGTGTTTATTACCCGAATCACGCCGGATAAGTTGCTCATCATATCTCATTAGAAAGTCATCTTTAAACAAGGTCTGTTATTTCCCTTGACTCCTTTTTGGTGTTCTAGATTTACACAGTGCTGTTCCTGCTTTATTTTTTGTTTTCAGGCTAGAAAGACTCATCTACTTAAGCATGATTTGCTAATTTTGCAGAATCATAAATATCTACGAAAAATGCTGAATATTCTTGCTGGGTTGATTTTTGAATGCATTAGCGTTGGCCCATGTATGTTTGCCTACTGTGGCTCTCAGAGAGGCTAGCAGGGCTTTCAGTCGTTGTTTATGGCTGACACCATGGTTGGTCAGCCACCACCTTTATGCCAATAAATACACAAATAAGTCAGGTGGAACGGTTCCTGAAAACTTCACAATTCACAATTAATAATAAAAAAAAAAAAAAAAAAAAAAAAGGAATTGTTTTGCAATGTTAGAGATTGTGGAAGGCAATGTGAGGCTGGGAGTGCAGATGTGTGTTCGTGGCACAGGATACCCACTGCCGTGCGGCGACTGCAGCGACTGGCATTCAGGGCAGGCTGCTGGCAGCTCGGGGCGGAGGGCGCGCACCCTACTCAGTGCTCGCCCTGCTCTGCTCACCTTCCCTCCCTGCCCAGGAAATGCCACTTGTGACTGAAATTCAGAAGGAAGATGACGTATCGCCTGATATTCCTTTGCAGCCTGGAAATGCATTTGTGTCAAAGATCAAGCGTTCCAAGATAAAATTACTCTATATATAGGTAGCTATATGTAATTTCCCCAAGGAATATTTAGATGAGATGCTTTTAACAGAAATGTATTTATAGTAAGGAAAACATGCCTGCCTATTTTTAGTATTGTAGCAAAGGGGGAAGAAAGACAAAAAATATTAAAACACTAAAATAATGAAGAGCACGCTGAGTTATTGGTTTGGAAGATAACCACATTCACACAAATTAGAAGGAAAATTGGCTTGCTTTATTTTTGGGAAGCCCACGCTGACAAACTCATCCAGAGAATACATTTGGGGAAAAATGCATCATTTTACTTCTACAGAGAGAAATGATCAGAAGGTGATGGTTAATTCAGGTTCTGAACTAAACCTGAAGCTGTTGTCTCTGACTGGAAGTGATGAGCACTGAAACCAGCCAAACACACCTCCCAGCACACTGCTCGCCCACCAGTCCCAGTTGGGACTGGCACGGCCAACCCAGGGCCTGCCCGCAGCACTGGAGGGTCCTGTGTCTGTGCTCAGCCCTCCAGGATGGGATTGGGAAGGACAATACAACCCATCGTTCACTTGCGGTCCCATTTAACCTAGCACTGTGAAGTCCACCATTAAACATGTCACCGAGCACCACATCTACATGCTTTTTGGAGATCCCTAGGGATTGTTTACTCAGCTGCCTTCCAGGACCACATGAAGCAGCCATAAAGCCACCGAGGCAGGAGCAGGGCGCAGGGGATGCCTGAGGCAGCCAGGTGTGTGCATCACTGCCCACACACTGCTCCCATGAGTCGAGCACCTTCTGGGGGGACAAACGTGCTAACCAGTGCCCAGAACCCACCTGCCTCCCTCCAACTGCATTGCTACTAGCACTGGATGTAACCCCGTGTAGAGGGCATTCATTAATTTCATTAATTACTGGGGGCACAGCAGTGTGCACCGTGCTGCAGGATGGGGTGAGCATTTATGGGCAGGAGCCAGACTTCCAACAGCAGCCGTAGTGCTGCTGCAGAGTGCAGCTGACCGAAAGCAGAGCTGGCCAAATATTTAAAGAGTGAACACACATTTAGATTAATCACAGCATTTGTGGAGTTGTAATGAACGTGCTGGAGCCTTTAGACTGAGAAAGAAAAATGAAAAGCAAATAAATAATAATCAAAATGGTTTATTTTTATGGTGATATCTGTTTCAATGTTCATTGTGAAATGTTTGTTGTCCTCTTCTTAATACTATTTAAGGTTTTTAAGCTTAACACATGTAAGTAGGGCAGGATTTGTTGCCCAGGCTCACAGCCACCCCAGTCCGTCCAACTTGTGAGTGAGCTGCCCAGAAATGTGACTGCTTGGCCTGCAGGTGAAGCACAGGAAGAAAGATTAAATGGTTTTGATTATATATGCTTCAAAATAAGTTACCAACAGCAAAATGACTCTGAAGCATGCAGAAAGGTATAGAATTAATTAAATTTGATGTAGCATTTTGAAGTAGTTACCATGTCTGGAGCCATAAGTGGCTATCCTTTTTTTGTGTTCATTTAGGATGAGCTATAAGGATTAATTAGACATTAGAGGTAAAATCCATATCATGAAATAACACACAAAACAAATATTACAGACACACAAAAAACTCATATTTTTTCCCCTTATATCTTCTTTCCAGTTCTTTCCTTCCTAGCATGCTTTTGCTTTCCAGATTACCCGTTCCGCCTGCAATTAGTTTAATTTATGTAGCAATAATCAGCTCTCTCAGATGCCATTCTACAATGCAAATTTTCCCTTCCAATCCAAAAACTGAAATCAAGGTCTTAGAGGAGAGGTCTGTGAAGAAGACACGTGGATACCAGCCCAAAGCAATGAATTTGTCCATTTCGGTCTCAAACCACGAGCCGGGACACGCTGGTCAGTGCGGGGTCAGTGGGGCTGAGGTGCCAGCACTGAGGATTTGGAGACAAGCCCCCGCAGTGCCCCAGGCTGAATGCAGTGGCCCTGCCCCTGGGGTACGGCTGTGTGGGGGCTGCCTGGTGTCAGGCAGCCTGCCCGGGCCCCAGGTTTTGCGAGGAGCTCCGAACGCCTCCTGGGCTCCTCAGGCCATCAGCACGCTCGCTGAGAATGAAAGAGACAAATGCAGAGCGCCTGGTGTGGAATTCAACGCGTGTAGACACAGTGTCACTACAGCTTACTGTATGCACAGAGAATAAAAGGGCTGGGAAAATGCAAGGCAGACAGTGTCCCCGGCACAGAAGGGCTGGGTTTGGCCACTGCAGGATGCGCACCCTGTGGGAAGGGGCAGCCTGCGCTCGGGGAACGGGACTGGGCCTTTTCCAGATTCCCCTGGCATACTGAAAGAGGGACAGGGGTGAATCGTTAGGTGCTTAAGCTCAGCTGAATCCTTTAAAACTCCATCCATTTTTGTAAACAGGTTCTACACAGAATTAATACTAGCACATCTGTGATACACTTTTTTTTTATTAAACAGCTGGTTCCGAAAATCAAGAGCTCAGTAGCAAAATCAATCTCTCTGAAAAGTTTCTTCTTTATTCACATATTCCTAGACTCGGAAATGAATGCTATCCCTCCAGCTTTTGAAGTGTGATTTCTCCCTTCCTTTCTTTTTCAAAGCTCGGTGAAAGAAATAACTCAAGGGATTTTTGTCATAGTTTTGTTTTGTGTTTTTTTTTTTCCTATTTATTTCCCTTTTTTTTTTTTTTTTTTTTCTAACTTTGAAGAAAGTACAATTGAGCCAATACCAGGAAAAAATATCCATGAGTAGATGAAAGAAAAAAAAAATAAGAAAATCTCATTATTGGGCAGAAATGTAAATACCAACGGGAATACAGCAGAATGGAAAGAAATCGAAAAGAATATGAGCTCGCCATTTCTCTTTGTTTCCTTTTCACAGTACAAGAAGTTTCCCTCTGCACGCTTTTATCAGAGCCGCAGCCTTGGCTGGAGGTTGCAGCGCAGGGCAAGCCCCAGCCCTGAGGCAGGCAGCGAGCACAGGGGCTGCACACTGGGTGCTGCAGGGCACGGGCGATGCCCAGCGCGTTGCAGCTGCTGCCTGTTTGCCCTCGCCCCGCATGTCCCTGCAATTCCTCTGTTCGCAGCACGTCCACAGTCTCTGGCCAGCAGCAGGGTCATTTCACTGGTATATAGCATCTTTTAGAAACACCATTTATTTCCCTGACCTTTGCCATGTGATGTAAATCCATCAGCACAGCCGTGTGGGTCCCCACGTGTCCTTGTTCCCGGGATGCAGCAGTGGACACCAGGACAAACTGCCTGCATCAGGGACAAAGCCCGCGGGCACTCCTGGGAGCATCCCCCTGGCAGCACAGCCCTGTCTGGGTGAACGGCTCCTGGGCAGCCTGCCCCGGTCAGCAACCGAGCCCACGTTCCTAACGGCAGCATGGCCCTGGTCTGTGGCGTGTTTTATGACTTGGTTGTCATTTTTCCAGAAAGATATTGTTTTAATCAGATTATTTTTAATGAGGCCAACATTGCTAAGCCCAGTTTAAACAGAAAGTGCATATTGACTCGATGCTAGAAATGCTTGTTTGTTTTATTGGTGTTATATTACTATTATTATATTATTATTATATTATTAGTATCATATTAACGAATTATTCTTATATGATTGATATATTATTATATTGATGTATATTAATGAATATTAATGAATATTACATAACAAACATTATATTATGACTACATTAATATATCCATGAATTTATTTTCCTGGACTCAGGGCTCTGTGTCCTACTCACTCCACATGTACAGGTTTGCAACAGTATTTAAGAGTTCTACACATGTAGGGCTGCTGCCTGCTCTTGAGCCTAAATATCTCCTTACCCAGAAGTGCACGACCTGCACCAGCCTGAGGGAGCACAGTGTTTTCAAGGCAGTGCACAGCCGAACCTGGACTCAACGCCTGTGTTTGCCCTCTCAAATCCAACGTCCCAGGTCTGTCCTCTGGCATGAGCTGGCATGCCACGGCCGATGCCCATACCTTTAAAACCTCTCACCCTTCAAAACAGAATGGCTGCATTCAGTCTGCTGGGCTTTTCCTTTGGCTTGATTTGAATCCCAATCCATGGCCAAGGGGTTTGCAGCAGTGCTAGAGAGACACACCAAGCCCAGAGCGGGGAGCTGTATCAGGAAACCGGCCTTTTCTCCCAGTATTAGATAGAGCAGGACTGGGCTTCTACCTGGTTATTTAATTTCCATGAAGAAAATGGATTTTTGACAAGATACCCTTATCACTCATTGGTGCATAGATTCAGCAGGCAAGGAGATGAGGATGAGTGATGCACCATCACCCCACGTTTGTGAGTGCCCACCAAAGCCCACATCCCAAACCCCATTGTCCCAGTACCACAGCAGAGACCTTGCTCAGCCAAAATTGGCTCAGAGATATAATGCTGTCTTCAAGAGGGGCAGTGCTTGAACACTGGCTGAGGCAGGGATGTTCAGTGCCCCCACTACTGCAAAAAGCAGATGCAGCTGAGATGCCTCCCCTCGCTACAGGAGCCGCCCTCCCATGGGCAGTGATTTGTGGCTCAGCATGGTGCCAGGGGTGCAGGGCTGCCCTCCAGGTGTGGGCTACTCCAGTGCCTTTTTATAAGTCTGAAACAGTGAACTGTTAACTGGAAAGAGGTTTTTGACTTCGGACTTTCCCAAGCATTTCCTTTGTTGGGGTAAATGTGGTGCTTATCAATGTAAGGCTCATAACATTTGTGCCAAAGCCTCACCTCACACAGCAGCACTGGACACATTATATGCAAGGGTCAGATGTACAATTTACGTCTATTTTGCTTGTATCGAGCAAGTGGTAACCATTTAGAGAAAGCATATAAAATATTTGAAATTACTGCTGTCAGGAAATTAATGAGACATTTTCTTACTCCATTTCAGCAGCTATAAGACTTCTGTTCTACATTTCACTGACAAAGGTTGTTACATTTAATAGTCAAAAAGAAGGCAGATCAGGTAATGTATAGATGAAGGTAATTGTATTCATATGATTTAGGATAATAATTTAAGGAAAGGGGAATAAACTGTGAGACATAGAGCCTGTAATTCTGCAGCATAATTTTATTATTGCCTACTGAAATTGGCTTCATCTCAGTTACTTTAGCCCTTAGAAAGTTTGAACAGATGGCATCCCTTGCTCTAACTGTATATCTAATTTAGTTTGCATGACTTTTTGATTAGGTATATTTGAATTAATGGGCTTCTCTAAGTTTGTTACATCATCATGTTAATAGTGTTTAAAAGATGGTCATATGTATCAGTTCTCCATTGGCCAGGAGTCCATAGAAAATGAAGCTTACCACAAAAAAAAAAAAAAAAAAGTGGTGCTGAACAGTGAAATGACTCTACTAGGGCTAAATAGATTCATCCTTTCTAAATTTGTTGTAGCTTTTTGCTACCCAGCCTACGTATCAAGGGAAGTGAATGGTAGCTAGAAGACTGATTAATCATTGTATCATGCATGTCATTATTGCATCAGTATGAAAAGAAATCAACATTCTCTGAATCTTTAGCAAATATATATATATATATATATATATATATATATATATATATATAAAATAAAATCAGATATTGCTTTTTAGATATTAAAAAACAATAAGGAGTCAACCTTCCTGTTTTCTTTTGGAAAAGAAAATTCTCAAATAAGAAGTGCTTTATCAGTCACCCACAAGGACTTAGGTTTAGGCTGCAAGCATATTTTCTGACTGATACGGCTTTGAAAGGAGGCAGACATGAAATACTGAGATGCAGTGTGGAATACTTGAAGTTGTTTGCATCTTCCCAAGGTCCAAATGCTCTGTTTAATTGCTAGAGTTGGTCACACTGCAGAGTGGTTTTCCTGAACATCTGTTCAGCCCAGACAGCTGCTGCATTTCAGCCTGACCATGTCCCTTCCTATGCAGTAGTCACAAACACCAATAAAAGTAGGTCTCTCTTCCCAGAAAAGTCTGAGGAATGGATTATTTATATGCAAATGCTCATCCGTATCTGCATGCAAACAAGGGTTTTTGTGGCTAATGAGTATTCTCTTATGTTATTTTTGCTGCATCTTAGAAGTAGGGTTGAAGAAACACAATCATGTGCTGAAGCATACATCATCAGTAGTGAGCAGTTAGTGCAGCACCGAGCAGCTGTCATGAGCAAATTTCATTCAACTACTTTGCTTTTGTTGTTTTTCCCCCCATGTTTTTAAGGCTGTTTTATCTCTAGATATCTCTATATATGTTACAGAGAATTTCAATCAGTCATCTCACAGCGGTTATTCAGCAACCCATTAAACTGATGCAAGATGTCTCTGTTCACAAGGCCCACAGGCTCAAAGCTTTCACAGTCTGAGGGGGCTAGGTTATTTTATTTTATTTTATTTTATTTTATTTGGCAAACAAGGGAAAGATCTTCCCTTTCCATCTTGGCCAGCCTGGCACCACTCCCGGCTGCAGTTTCTCTGCCTGCTGCTCCCTGGGGAAGCACACAGTGCAGCAGCACACGCCAGAAGCACTTGGAGGGTAAATCATTTAAGGGAGCTTTTGCTTTCGGGGCCTTCTCCCTCCTGAGCAGCACGGCAGCAGGTGCCACACCTCGAGGGTCTCCTGGTGCTCCCCATGCCCTGCAGAGCACAGGAGGCCAGCGGCCTTGGGGCAGGAGGAGCTGACCCACTGTCCCTCCTCCCTGAGGAATCGCTTCCTGTGCCGTGCTCCAAACGTGCTCTGTGGTGTCCCCACACCACCCTCCTCATGTCCTCTTTGTGCCTCTGCCAGGCCGCAGGGAGCCGGGCGCTGCAGGCCCGAGGCCCGGCCATGGCTGCGGCCTGGGCGCCCATGGGCCCTGTAGAACAAGGCACCGCCTGCCGCCACAGCTGGGCACACGGCCTGCCCGGCTCACAGCTTGGCCCTGCAATGTTCAAAAAAGCCACAAGTTCGATTCCCTTACCTCCCCCCCAGCCCAATAAAAAGTTCATAATTTCAAAAGGTTAAACTAAATGAGGAGAAAAGAAGACTTGAAGTGTTTCCAGGTGCCGTGGATCAGAAATGTCCTCTCCGCTCGTTTTAAATGAAAGCAGAACTGCAGAGCTCTCCTCAGCTCTCCTCTGCCTGATCTTACCTGCACCATGCTACAGGCTCTCACAGACAGCACTTCCACATATGCTGTGGAAATTTAGGATTTGTGCCTCATTGCTATCAAAGCTTTACGGATATTGCCTAACAAATTAGAGTAACAAGACAACATGATAAAAATAAGCTATAACAGTAAGCAATTAATGTTTCCATAAGACTTGCCTTTCAATGTGAATTATCTGAAGGTTTAATTTTACAACAGCATCTCCTATAAATAAAGCTAAAATTGGGACATAGTAGGCAGTGGCTCTGTATTATGTTTCTTCTTTATTTTGAGTTTAATTATTATTTATTTATTATTTTTTCTAATCTGTGTTGTGTTTTGGTTTTGTCTGAAATGGCAGTATGTTTTGTTTAAATTGGCAGTATGTCTTAAGGACAGAGTCACTGTAGGAAGTGAAGTAGGTAGTAAATCTACATATAAGTACTGTGTCACTGTTTTATCAGTCCTCACGGTCGAGAAAGACAGTGCTGGAGTGGGCAGAGGAGCAGTTAGTGCCCACAGACAGGGGCTAAGCAGGAGTAGAGGCTTCAGGACCATAAGCAGCTTTCACTGGACACTTCAGAACCCTTTTCAGCTAAACATATCTACATACTTGTCCAACAAGACCACATAAAGCAGGACAGAAAGGATTGTCCTCATACATATCACATATGACATCACTTGCCACAGGTGTGGTAGGTTTCATGCAACATTTTCTCTCCCAAATACATCTCCCAGTTGGTAGGATGTCTCTTAGCCGGACAAATCTCTCTATGAAGTTCTGAGCTTATCTTCACATTATGCAGGAGATTTTGATCAGCTCAATGAAAGTATTATAGAATTCAAAAGTTTGCTTTTGTCATTTGTCCCGAGTCATCCGTGTGGAGCGGTTTGGCAATGTCGCAGCTGGCCAAGCAGCAGCTGAAGGAGCATCCTTCCTGGTGGGGTTGTCAGGAGGTTACCTCAGTCTGCCACAGATGGATGATTGTCTGTGTCTCCTGCAGACCTTCACAGTGATGTTACCCATAAAGTTCTGTGGGATGATTCTGCAGCCAACAGCCAGCAGTACCTTGGGGCAGTAACGTTGTGAGCCTATTCTGGGATTTCTACTCATGGTGCTGCTCAGCACCAGCCCCACCTGCTCTGGCTGTGCTGCTCCGTGTGCTCAGCAGGGCTGAAGCTACACCGACAGGGAATTTCTCTACTGTTTCAACCCTCCCTTGAATCATCCATGCTGATATGTCTGTTTGTAGGTCTCCTGCACATAAGTAAAATAAAGTAATTAAAATAAAATAAAATAAAATAAAATAAAATAAAATAAAATAAAATAAAATAAAATAAAATAAAATAAAATAAAAAAAGTAATTAAAAACAAACAAACAAACCCAGTAACATATCCAAAATACCCTGAGGCTTTCCTACATGGCCCAAAAGTGATGGAATAAAGTTAGCAGCGTATTTCTGCTCTCTTTTCTCAGTATTGAGCAGATTTGACAGCACTGAGTATCTCCAGCTCACCATCCACAAGACGAGTTGTGAGGCAGGCTGTGGTGCTGCTGTGCAGTGATTTTATCGGCTTGACCTTGCACCCTGTTGAGAAGATGTCCAAATGATAAAGCAGCCCCATCAATAATTCAGGGTGGATGCTGTGTGCACTGCCTGCATGAAAGAAGCTGCAGCGATGGATGGGCACAAGCAGGAGGGAGCACATCTGCAGGCAGGATGGGCTGCTCCCCCCAGCCAGAGGGCACCGGGAGCAGCCCCCAGCATCACCGGTGCAGTGATGCCAGCAGTCGTGCCTTCAGAAATACTGGTTATGGGACAGAAAAAGCACAAATCTGCTATTGCCTTTGCATCTGCCATTGATCGTCAGGCTAGCTGGGACAAGCAACTGCAGGGCTATACTGACCAATTTATCTTGCCTTAAAGCATTTTTGCATTTTGATGCTAATGAGTTATGAAACCTGTAATTAGTCTATATCATTCATCATTAAGCTTGTCACTTAGCCTTTAAATGGAAAGGTTCTATTTGTTGTATATGCTATTTAGGTAATGAATATTTATTTTGATTTGATTATAATTATTTTATCTAGAAGGTGTCCCTCTGTTAAGGCGCTTAGAAGGCTACATATGCAATTAAGAAGAGCACAAACCTGTAAATGCAAATCCTAATAGCATAACATGTAAGAAGCAGATAACAACAGAAGTGGAAGATTTGCTTTAGGAAAAATAAATAAATAAATAAATATTTATATATAATGCCAAAATATCAAGGTAGTTACGCAGCTGCTGCATGAGGCAGTGGCTGGGATGGATCCTGTGTGCTGCAGAAACCCAGCTGCGGGTCCCAGCCGTGGGCAGCACCTGGGACCCAAGAACCTATCTCGTTTGCCCCCCCTGTACAGCTGGAGCCTATCTGCTTTTTGCTTCCCTTTTCCTCTGCTGCACTGGTGCACCCAAGAAGATGTCTTCAAAAGAGCTAACTGCAGTCTGCCAGTTTGTCGGGCTGGGAGGGGATTCAGCCAGGACAGGATTTTACCACGCCCTTGCTTAAGCCGACAGTTCCCTCTCTATAGCAGAAGCTGTGAGACTGCTGTTCCCTGCAGTGCTGTGGTCTCGCTTGTCAGGCTTTGCACCACGCAGGCAGCAGAGCCCAGGGGCTCTTCTGGACGCTGGCTGGAGCCTGGGATGCTTGGTGTGACACCTGAGCATCACAGGAGTTTGCCAGCAAGCCTTACAGCAGCCGTTGTGTTGGCTTTACGCTGCCGCTGCCTCCTGATTTTAAAGCATGATTTCTGCATCCTTTTGCTAGCAGCTGGTCAGTGAAGCCATTTCTCCTGCCAGCCCCTCAAAAATGGCTGTGGAAAATAAAACATACACACACACATACACAAAAAAAAAAAAAAAAACAACAGACCTGAAGTCTTGAGATGGGATGGAAGTGACGTGACTCGTAATACAGGGAACTCTGTCATGCAGGAGCAGCTGCGCTGTCTTCTGCCTTCATGTCCTGTAGGAAGGAGCTGTTATCTCAGCTTATACGACCTTCGCTGTGTGACAGGGTATTTGATTTCAGCACTTGCCCTGTATCACACTTGACAGGTTGTGTTTAGATCAAGCATATCATCTTAAAAACAATCTGTCCTGATTTAGTGATGCCAATGGGCAGATTCTCCACCACTTCCAAAGCAGTTTGTTCTGTGTTTGATCAACCACGCTGTTAAAAATGTGTTTCTAATTTTGAATACGAATTTTGAATTTGTTCTTGTGCTGTCTCCTGCTGGAATGAAGTCCCCTAAATCTCTGGAAAGGTTTCTCTCTGAAAGCACTGGGGCATTGCACTCAAGTGATAGTCAAAGCAGGTGTAAAGCACAGTTTTTGAGAGAGAATAGTGAATCCCTGTAACAGTGGACTCTTCTTGATCTTCTGATGGCTGTAATCAAAATTTAGTGCTCTTTCCGAGAGAGATACTTTTACGGTGACCCAGCCTGTTGTCTCCCTGTATAACAGGAACACAGTGCTTGTTTGAACAGAGAGGTAGCTAAATTTTGAAAGTTATTTTTAATGGCAGCAGGTCACAAAGCAGGAAGAGATGTGAAATACGCTCCTGTAATTGCCATTTTCCAGGAGTCCCCTCACACTGCTGCTCATGGGTGGGCTGCGTGCCCATGCCCCCGTACCGCAGCCTGACCTCCGGCAGCAGGGGTGGAGGAGTCTTGGGGAGGGAGCCCTGCAGAGCCCCACGGAGCCCCACGGAGCCCCACGGAGCCCCACGGAGCCCCACAGAGCCCTGCAGAGCCCCACGGAGCCCCACAGAGCCCTGCAGAGCAGAGCTGATGGGGCCAAGGCAGAGGCAGTGGGGCTGGACGCGTGCTGGTTCCTGCAGGGCACAGCAGGACCGCTGTCAGAGGGGATGAGAAGAGCCCTTGTCGGGGGTGTGAAACCACGGTGCTGAAGTCAGGGAAAGAACAGACACCCCAGGAGGCAGCGGGAGCAAGGGGCTATCCCGTTCCCACCAAGCGTGGGCTTCTGGGCAGTTCAGTGGGTAGCTGCTACAGATTGCTTGCAGGAGAGGAGCTGAGCAGCTTGCTGACATGGCTTTCCATAAGGGAGGGAAAACAGAACTGAAAATTAATTAAAAAAGGGAAGGGAAGGGAAGGGAAGGGAAGGGAAGGGAAGGGAAGGGAAGGGAAGGGAAGGGAAGGGAAGGGAAGGGAAGGGAAGGGAAGGGAAGGGAAGGGAAGGGAAGGGAAGGGAAGGGAAGGGAAGGGAAGGGAAGGGAAGGGAAGGGAAGGGAAGGGAAGGGAAGGGAAGGGAAGGGAAGGGAAGGGAAGGGAAGGGAAGGGAAGGGAAGGGAAGGGAAGGGAAGGGAAGGGAAGGGAGAAGAAAAAACTATCTACCTATCTTATATTCCTTGACATATCTCAAGTGCACTGCACAGGTAGTTTTGTCAGCTACCAGCTTCTGGAAAAGGGGGGTTGGCAGCCCCAGTGCTCATGGTGACAGTGGGACAAAAAAAAAATAAAATACAGAAATTGTATTTATTTAACTTATCCCTGGGAACTGGTGATGTTATCCAGGAGCATTTTCTGTATTCTACAGTGCTAATTATGGGATCCCATAAACTGGAATAAATCTCTTCTGGTATTTAAGGTGATTTAAAATATTCTCCTGGTAGAAAAAATAAATTTGTTTTTTGCCATTTAGGAACTTTAAATCATGAACGTGGTGATACAAACTGAATTAAATTCACCTACTGTCCTTCAGAAGTAGTTTGCATTGTTATAACAGCCCCCAAGTAGAACAGTTTCAAACATCATTTCCATCCAATCACAGTGATTTACTGTGCGTCGCAGAACAAAGCAGCCCTATAAATTATTCTTGTATATAAGTTCTTCAAAATATTCGTATCTTATTAGAGCAGTTAAGTCTGTGCAAAAAAATAATTTAAATACCATTAAACATATTCACAATATTTAAATCAATCCAATGTTGACCACAAAAAACACTTTAATATTCTCCAGTCTCTAGCGTTAAATTATTCTGGATGCGCATTACAGCAAACCTCAGGTCTCAGATTTTAGCTGTTTAATTTTATGTGTATCGTTTGAAATGCCACCTTGCAGGAGAGCAACATCAAACTGGTGCAGCACAGTAAGGCGAAAGCACTCTGAAGCAGGGATTAATTTCTGCAAACACTGCAGTCTGTGCTCTTCCAGAAGCAACTGCATGTGAGCCAGGCTTTGAAACATCCCCTCACTTGCTACTGCACAGCTTTTCCAGCGCCACAAGATTTCAGTAATACTGCAGCCAAGGCACAAGCTAACAGGAGTGCTGCTGCACGCAGCTGGCTGCCACACAGCCCCTGTGGAGCCCAGGATCCTGGCAAATCGTACCGACCGGGGGAGACACGGCCTTCCTTGCTGGAAATAAACACCTGGACTCTCACAGCCGCACAGAACAAATGGGTAATTATTTACCTTGCAATGGTGCTCACTTTAACTTGCTTTGGTGCAAATGAACCAGACATCCCCAGCTTTGTCACAAGATGGTATGAAAGTAAAGGCTCAAATCAGTTCGTAATTCGTAAAATAACTGCTTTGCACTTTTTCTGTTTCCCTTTTCTGAAATTCAGATGTTTCGGATGCAGTTTTCCTTACCTGACACATACAATTTCTTTAAAACTTCTTTAGACAAAGAATTTGTCTTCTTTCTTCAGACAAAACTTCTTTCACAGCCCCAAATTGCTGAAGTACTTGAAAAATAAATAAAAAACATGGAGAAAAAAAAAAAAAGTAAGATGTTTATACAGAAGGGTACAGATGAACATGTTTGCTAGGTGAAAAGGGTGATTCCAGGCACAGAGATGGATTTACAGTGCTGTCAGCTGCCACACGGACAACTGGCAAATTGCTTCACATCCACTTTAAGAGGTAGTTCTGTGGGTTTATGCTTATTCAGGAGTCAACTTATATCTTCTGGCATGAATATACATGGCTTGAATCCTGAACGTTTCAAGCAACGTGGAAAAAATAAGCTGCCCTAGGTCAGAATCTCCTATCCCCCTGCATGGTGCAGAGCTGGTGGCAGCCCCCGTAGTGCAGCCCCATCCCCACCAGCAGGCAGGAGCCTCGCTGCCCCTCCTGCAGCACGGCCGGGTGAGCTGTGCCCTGGCACGGTGTCAGGCAGCCAGGGACGGGCGGCCTGTCCCATCGCAGGGACCCCCCCCCTGCCCACAGGGACCCCCTGCCCATAGGGACCCCCTGCCCACAGGGACCCCCTGCCCACAGGGACCCACCAGGGCTCGTTGCTGTCTTTTGTCTTCGAGTTTTGCCATAATGCTTGTGTTATTTGTCTATTCTTTTTTAACAGAGGACAGTAAAATGTCAAAAAAATCTTATTTTTTTCTTCTATGAATCAATCCCTGAAATTTAAAAAAAAAAAATCTGTGAGTAAAAAATCTGTGTAATAAAAAGGAAAGGTGCATTTTGATTTCAGTTTTAAGTCCTGTATTCAAATTTATGGCATTGTAAAAAATAAAATTGCAAACCAGATATTAAAGTGAAGGCAAGCATGGGAAGAATCTGTTCCCAAAGTACCAGCACTGGTTGTTCTCCCATAGCCGGGCTGTTGTCATTTTCTCTCTGCACAACAAACTCCCCATGGAATTTACAATATTTTAATGGCTGAGTTTCAATAAAACTGCATTTTATGAAGCTTGCTTTTGTCAGACTCTGCCTTTCAAAGGCCGAGCTGCTGGGGCCACCTGCACACCTGCAGAAGGGGTGGTGGCAGACGGGAGCTGGGGGTGAGGGCGCAAGGAAATACAGGCAAGTCAGGGAAAAAAGAAAAAAAAAAAAAGACTCCTCCAGAAGTAATTGCTCATTACTTTTTGATCATTATCAAACTGGAGAGATAATAAGATCCCTGGCTTATTTGGGGATAATTCTTTAAGTGGATTTCTAGTGATATCTTCCATGACACAATGCAGCAGAAAGCAACCAGTCCAGGAAAGATAAACATTTAAATAAATGCTGATGAACACATGAGAAGAATTATGAGCCATGACAGCCAAGAACAGAGGGTGCTTCCATGGCTATGGACACAGCTGGACAAGTGGAAAGATCAATAAGTAATCAGGGTCAATAAAAATGAGATAAATTTATAGAGAAAATAACTTCTTATTTTTACTTTCTTGTTAATCAAAATTTTGGGAACACAGAAAAAGCCTTTGTAATCAATACATCTGAAATGATCATTGAGATAGCTCTGCTGGGGTTCCTGGGATGTGGTATGTGTAGAGCGTAAATGTTAGCAGTGAGGAAAGGCAGCACGTGAAGTCCCATGGCCAGCATTACCACACAGCTCGGCTCGCTGCGGGGATGGGAGAGGGAAGCTCTGCGGCAGTCACTCCCCTGAAGACCTACCGAGGAGCCTGGACCCCGGCCACTCATGGCTGATGTGGGGAATTCAGTGTCTTACACAGAGCTTGACCTATTTTGAGGAAATTGGAAGGAAATAATGTAATAAGCAAGAAAATCCTACACACTGTCAAAAGTCAGTTGGCTTGAGTCACCAGGCATCATATGAGATGGCTTTTAGTTTCAAGGGAAAAAAAGAGAAATCAAATAGAAGTGCAAACATACATATATATACGTATTTATATATGTGTGCATGTATGTGTCCGCATGCATACATGAACAAGAACGTTTTTAATAAATAAATAAATAAATAAATGGTCAATTTTCTGCTAATACATGCATTTAATATTTCACTACAAAAAGAGGTCTAGTTACGTAATGTAATTCACTTACATTCCTGTTAGAAACTTTAAGACATATAGTTAAAGCTAACAGTGATAAAAAAATGTAACCCCAGGTCATACTGGATTGCATTACAAAAGAAAATATGTCTAGAGAGTATTTCAATAAAAGTAGGAATAAAATAAGAAAAAAATTATCTACAGAATTAAAAGATATTATTTTTCCATCAGAATATATTTTAGGGATATATTCCCTAATTGGATATTAAAAATAATTATAACAGAATATGACTGGAGAGAATGCAGGATGTCTCAAAACACATGCCAGGATGGCTTTACAATTTAGCATTATATTTTCTCCTGTTTTATAGCTTGTTTTATTTTCCCCAAATGCAAAAGAAAAACCATTCATGGAAGTCAAAATTTAAGGGAGCTGAGTCCAAAATATAAAAGAGACCAAGCGTGCTGAACTGGGGGGTTGGACCACATCATCTCCAGAGGCCCCTTCCATCCTCACCCCGTCTGGGACTGTCTAAATGCCTTCTCACTCGGAAGCCCGTGATGACTGAGAAGTGACACGTTCAGGTGCCTAAAGACAGAGAAATGATCAAACCAAGGGATGTATGTGGTAGAGGTTGTGCCTGACTAATCACTTTAAAACCAGTACATTTATATGAAGTGTGTGTACTATTTCTTCTGAAGTTCTTACCTGTGTAGAAGCCTTTCAAAAATATTTTGAGTGAAGTTAGAGATACGAATCCTTTTCACACTGTGATCCCCTGGGAATGGCAGTGCTGTCTTTGTATTTGCAAAATATGTAACACTGGAGGTTTGTGCCTAATCCAGATAACAAATTGTATCTCAATTATTTTACAGAAATTCAAATACAATGGGTGGGATTTAACCGAATATATGCTTAGGAAGATGCTTAACCACAGGAACCTCCTCCTTTTCCACAGCTCAGTACATCTGAAAACTCCACAGATTAACTTGCATAACTGATCATTTCAAATATCAGTTTAACCAAAAAATTGTGAGATTTATTTGCCAGTCCTCATCTGAGTTATTTGAGATGAAAGAAGCCTGCTCCTCCATCATCTGGATACTGGCAGTAGATATTCAGTAGGTATAATTCAAACAAAACAATTTTATATAGCTTTTTATAGAATGATACAGTCTATAAAGAACTGAGTGCTCCGTGGTGTCTTCTCGGGAGACAAATCTTAGATGCTTTGGGAAATCTCTACCGATCACTGGAGAAAACTACAAAAGCCTATTTTCAGAAGTGGAAAGGGCCAAACAACCTAGAAATTTATTTCCTCTTGAGTCTGAGTAAGATGTAAGAGAAAGAAAAAGAAAAGTATGGAGAAAGTAAAAGGTGTTCTGAAAAGTCAGCAGTGCAGCATTTGCGCAGAGGGAGGCTGCTGGCAGCCCGGGGCCAGGCCGGTGCAGGCGCAGTACCCCCCGAGCAGCCCTGGGCTGCAGCGACTGAGCTGGAAATGCCTCGCAGAACAAAACTGGTTTTATTCACTCCAGTGTTCCTGCACTATGGAGGTTTTTGTTGTTTGTCATGGATTTTACTTCCCCCATCCTGATCTCCCTGGCTGGGAGGCACTGCTCGGGCACCACGCGCTCAGCGGTGCTGGCTGAACCTGGAGCTGTGTTTTTAACCCGTTTGTTTTAAATAATCGCTGCTGTCCAGACGGTTCTGTGCACTCGTCTTGGTGCCCTGTGGAGTGAGAAACCACAATCGATAGATTGTCCACTTGCCTCTGCAGTGGTGTGGGAATCCTTTCATTTTGTACACTAACTTGGTAGGACTGACCCAGTTTTTCCTCTGGCATTCTCGCCTGCCCTGCTCCAGAGGTAAGGTAACCATTACCTCTGTAAGGTAAAACCTTATCTCGGTAAGGTTACCGAGAAGAAGAACCCTGCGTGCCAGGCAGGGCCAGGGTGCAGCTGCTGCCCGCTCCGGGTACCCTGCTGCGGGTGGGTCCCCAGGCAAACAACTGGCACCACTGGAAACTCAAAGTCCCAGCAGACAGATTTTTAATTCACATTCACCAGGCACATTGTTAGAAAAAAAAAAATATATATATATATTGCCCCCAGCCCCATCCAGCCTGGCCTTGGGCACTGCCAGGGATGGGGCAGCCACAGCTCCTGGGGGCAGCCTGGGCAGGGCCTCACCGCCCGCAGAGGGAAGGATTTCTTCCAAATGTCTGATCTAAACCTCCCTGTTACGCAGTCCTGTTGCGCTTGTATAACGTGTCTGTACACATCTGTGTTATACACGGACTGTCTAAATATCTGCATTTCTAAATGCCATGCTGTAGCCCAGAGTTGGCCTTCCGATGAAAAACATCAGACAGTGAGGCACATAGTACCACACAGATGCCCCTTCAGAAAATATCGTAACTATTGTGATTTTAGTATGCTAGTTGTCAGACAATCCCATTGTATAGGTAACCTTAAACTTCCAGCATTCATATTTATCACATTTGCATATGCACTATTTCTTGGCCCCACATCTTCCACCTGCCTATTGCAAAGTTAGCTGTTTTTACTGTAATTTTCATTGCATTCTCTTTCCCTTTTCATCAGAAGAGCAAACTCTTAAGATGTTTTTTTTCCTTACTTTTGCTGTAGAACTTCATCATAGTAATGGAAAAAATGTCAGAAATATTGAAGAAAAAAACATAGCGAAATGTCACACAAAAGGAAGAAGTCTTTCATCCAGCGAGTTTGTCAAAAGATGCTATTTGACACATAACTGCTTCGTTTATGGACTGTCAGATTAAAAAGCAGCATTTTTCTCCAACAGAATGGCAGCAGATTGTCAGGAGCGATGGGACACATACAAGTCACACAGACGAGGCTTTTCGGGAGCTGGAAATTAATACCTTGGCTAAAGAAACATTGTCATTTAAGAAAAGGTTAGAGGTAAGAGAGATGGAAAATGATGACGGACCGGGAGGAAGCCGGTGAGCTGTTCGCAGAGCCAGGCCCAGCTGCGTCACGGCTCTGCTTGGGACCCAGCTGCCCCACAGCCGGGTCTGAGACCTGGGCCTGAGGTGAGAAATGGGCACTCTGCCTGGGAAGGAAAGGCCAAAACCACATCTCTGAAAATAATACATCTAAAAAGAGCTGTATTAGTGCAATGCAGCGCTGCTTCTTGCAGTGCTGCAGGAACATCAGCCCAGCTGCCTCTGCAGATCACCACCTGGTTGTCCAGTATCAGACTGAACTCACAGCAAAAAAAAATGAGCTTCCCGCAGAGCAGCCTGCCCCCTGAAAGTGCACAAGCAGAGGGCATGCATGGCAGCTCCCTGCAGGCACACCAACAGCAGCAGCCGCCAGGGCTCCCAGGACCCTGCAGTGGGTGGGTGGGCAGCGAGCACAGCACAGGTGATAACTCCTGCATTTGCTTTCTGAAGGTTTTGAAGAAAACAGCTGAGTGGCTGAGATTTTGGGTTGGCATCGGGAGAAAAACCGTGCTTTTTTGTTTGTTTCCTAAAAAAGAAAAAAAGTTTGTGAAAAATGTATTTGAATTACTGGTTTAGATAACAAACCTAATGATGAGCAGTTGGGGGGTTGGTGTTACATTTTTCTTAGCATTAGAAATGTGGGCTACACAGGAAAATAACAAGGTATATAGAGAGCTGGAATGATTTGGAAAAAAAAAATCAGATAAAGCTCATAACACTCTGGAGATGTTCCTTTTATTCTTTTCAAATCTGTAATATTCATTTTATTTCTTTCATCTTCTTTAGCTTGAAGTTAATTGATAAGAGACAAAAATGCTCTAGATAGCTATGACAGATAAAAAAAAAAAAAAAAAAAAAAAAAAGGACAATTTTGCATAGAGAAATCAGTGATTTCGTCCAGATCCCAGGCCATGCAAGGATTCTGTTGTATTTGAAATGTAACCTCTGTAGTTAATAGGCTTTCTTTACAGAACATATTTGCTTCTCTTTTGGCTATGAAGCAGACATCACCTTGTGTTTGGTTTGGTGAAGCAAGGAGTCAAATACTGTAACTACTGCCCGGCCAGGTAGCGCCATCACACACACAAATCACTGCTGCAGTGCAGATGGCTGCAGGTTTCACAGACATTACTGAGGTCTTTGGATTCCTGCCTGAGAGCAGGGTGAGCTACAGCAGATCAAACATGTTGACGGGCACTGTTTCGCCTTGCTGGGAAGGTGCCTGCCCCCCTCCCCGGCCCCGCCGAGGTGCCCATGTCCCAGGGGCTGCCGCTGAGCAGTGTGGCTGCGTGTGGCCTTCACACCTTGTGGCTGAGTCCAGCAGTAACCTGTGCAAATAAGTCTCCATCTACACGTTTCTTGAAGACCTCCAGGGATGGTGACTCAACCTCTTCCCTGGGCAGCCTGTCCCTGTGCCACACAACTGTGTCATTGAAGAAAATTCTCCTGATACCCAACCTAAACCTCCCCTGGTGCACCTTGAGGCCATTTCCCCTCATCTTATCACTTGGTGCTCGGGAGAAGAGCCTGATCCCCACCTCACTACAACCTCCTTTAGGTAATGGTACGATAAGCTCTCCCCTGAACCTCCTTTCTCCAAGCTAAACAGCCCCAGCTCCCTCAACCACTCCTCCTAAGACTTGTTAGACTTAGACTACTGCCTGCGTAGATGATCTTCCACATATCCTGAGCGGTAATTGCAAGAAAATGACTGACTTACATGCATTATTTAACCATGTCTATTGGATATCTTGCCTCCTCAGCAAGATAGCAGCATCTTCCACATTCCCATACTGACAGGTCCCTCTGCCCATTCCGGCTGCCCCAGGGGAAAGCATTCCAGCAGTCACAGAGCAGCCTCAGCACATTGCTGGCTCCTCTGCCTTGTAAATTAATTCCTGCTTCAGGAAGTAGAAAGAGTAGTAGGCAGATATAAAGACAACTAAAGCTACTCATTGAAGGATAATAGACACTGAGCAAGAAATTGCCCACATGTAAAATTTGCGCTGTATCTCAGCAGACTTCCTTTCTATTCTGCCAAAGGATTGGATCTGACAGCAAGCTTCACATTTAAGCTATTAAGCTGCTGGCTTTCATTTCCTTGCTAAAATGAAATGGAAATCTGTGGCTAGTCAGAGCTCAAAAGAGGGAAAACATTTTCTCCTTTCCCATCAGAGTAATAAGTCGAGCACGTGAGCCTGTCTCCAGGCTCCTGTTCCTCCTCTCTGCAGACTCTGCTGTCCTGCAGCCCGGCCACCCTGCTCCTGCAGCACAGCCAGGCTGCTGGTGCTGCCCCCACCCAGCTGCAGGCAGGGGGAGAGCAGCAGCGATGTACAGGCAGACACCTCAGCGAGGTTCAGGCACAGTGTCTTGGCTTGGCAAGATTTTATTATGTTTGCCATTGATGATCTGGAGGAAGCACCACAAAATTCTCCCTCGTCCAGACCTAGGCTCTCCTGATTCCCAGCACTGGAACAAAAGAGCATGCTGCACTTTTCACCTCCTGTGAATCCTGGTGCAGCCAAACGCTAACAAAATGCTGCATTTTTAATCCTGCCCTGTGCTCAGCAGCATTGTTCAGGGAATGGATGCTACCAGGAAAGCCCGCGGCAGGATGCAAAGCAAATGTACGGTTCCAGATGTGACACTGGGCACCTGTCAGTTCCACCACCAGCTGAGCATCAGCACACACCAGGTGCTTGATTACAAGCACCTCATTAAGGAGATACGCTATGAATACGTTGTAAAATTTGTGTTCATGAAAATGCGGACTGGAGAGTCACATTCCGGCTGTAGTTCTCCCAGCTACAACACAACTACAAACAGCCCAGCTTTGTCATCGGAGAAGTACATTTGTCTCCTACTCTTCACTTTCAGAGCTCTCATAAACCCTCATTGCTCTGATGCTAACACCTTTTAATTCTCACTTACTAAATATATTCACAGTCACATTACACAGATCTGCTTTTAGCACAACACCATCCCTTAGTTTAATTAAATCTTCTCCCTTTTTTATGTTTATTCCAATGCTGCATTTATAGAGAGGACATACATCTTCCCCTTGCTTTTGCTTTCCTTTGCCAAGCACCCTCACCAGCCCAATTTATCTTGATGTGATCCACGAGGAAATGAGCAGCACCAGCCCAAGGAGTCATCGTCAGCAGCTGAGCAAACAGCAGCACCTCATGCAGACACCCTCCATCGCCTGCACCTCTGGGGAGCACGGTGGTGGCCGTGGGCTGGGTGCCAGAGCAGTGGCAGTGGAGGGGGGGCAGGCACAAGCACCCCAGGGACCTGGCGTGGCCCCAGGGCCAGCTCACACCACTCGTGGGCAGAGGAGCTCCACGTGGCCTTGCCACAGAGAGCACAGTTCAAAATTACGCTTTGAATTCCACTCCTAATGTACAAAGATGTTTGTTTATTTTAATGTGTGGGTACAAAAATGAAGTGACACATTGTGCAGGGCAGTACTGTGATAAATGCTCAACACCCAGCCTGTCACTGCACTGCAGGACGTAGTGCCGGGTCTGCGGAGAGCTGATGGCTTCCACTGAAATTACTGACCGCCCCTAAGGCTGCTAAATAATAAGACATCCTTGACCAAATGATATTTTCATCCAGCTTTCATAAGATCAGAAAATCCAGACTATCTGTCCAGCCATGCTTCCAGGAACTCATTGACTTCAATAACGCTCGGACTGAAAATAGAATCTGTGCAGAAAAAGGATGAAAGCAAGGCAAACAGTTAGGACTGAGCAGGTAGGCGATCCTACAACACAGTAATGATGCACAAAAAATCAATACGCTCTCCAACAAATATTTGCCACCTCCCACGTTGTTGCCTAAGTACGAGCCCTCACTAACAAAGGATACATTTTTTCCTATTGGCTTCATATTCAATTATCAGGTAAATCTCTCTCTCATTTCCAGTTATCATTTTTGCATATTTTTCCTGACCTAAATTCCTGAAATGAATCCATTTATTTATTTTAAATTTGCAGGTGGAAATTTGGAAAACAGACTTAAGCAAACACAAGTCATCAGTCATTTACAAAGCTTATACATTAATCAGATACACATCTCAGACTCAAAGCACTGTTGTCAACTTAAGTTAGCTTTTTAACAAGCTTTGGGCTTGCCTTTTTTTTTCCCTCTCTTTTCAGATCTTAGGAAGAAAGTGTGCACCTAAATGTTTGCCTGGCTTTTTCCCATTTCTACAACGTGATCTAATTACAGATTGGATCTCTCCTTTACTGGGAGGTGATGGGCACTGGGACAGGCTGCCCAGAGGGGCTGTGCAGCCTTCACTGGAGATATCCAAACCCTGCTCTGGGTGACCCTGCTGGGCAGGGGGGTTGGACTGGGTGATTTCAGAGGTCCCTTCCCACCTCAGCCGTTCTGTGATTCCGTATGGTGCTGTATTTTGGATTTAGGATGAGAACAGTACTGATAAGGCGCTGACAGTTCCTTAAGGACCTTTCAGTTTCCTATTCTGCCCTGCCAGCAAGGGGGCTGGGGGTGTGCAAGGAACTGGGAGGGGACGGAGCCAGGACAGCTGACCCAAACTGGCCCAAGGGATATTCCTCTCCATCCCACATGGCATCACGCTGAGCAAGCCCTAGGGGGTGGCTGGCAGGGGTGGGGGGGAGACTGCTGCTTAGGGATGGGCTGGGAGTGGGTCGGCAGGGGGTGATAAATTGCATTGTGCATCACTTGCTTTGTACTTTCTAATATTGTTTGCATTATTATTTCTCTTCATTTTCTGTCCTGCCACATCAAACCACAACATTCTCCAAAGAGGACTTCTGCACACCAGCTGTTTCCTTGTAGGAAGAATTAGCAGGCACTGAGAAGTGCTGGAACACTTGAGTAAATTGGCACCTGCTACAGCAAACAATGATTCTGTCAATGAAGATAACACAGCTGGTTACAATATTACACGAGCGCTCTGACCACTCCCCTGACTTCATTGTAGTCACCGCATCTGAACAGCGAAGGGCCCTGACATACATGAACATAGGAAATGTCACCGGAGAGGTGCCTCCCCTCCAGCACCCCCATCTAGCACAGCACTCCTGCGAGGACGGTTTCACATCAGGTGTGGTAGGAAACCTAGCGAGAGGGAATAGCCCCATTAAGATGATCTTATCCAGCCATCTTACTGCTATTACAAATATACTCCAATTAAAAAAAAAAAAAAAAAAAAAAAAAGAGAGAAGATCTATATCTGAAAAGCGTCATATAAAAAACTATTAGCCACCAGTGGTCTGATAAATTCTGATTGCAAATACGGATAGCACCTCAATATGATATCAAAATTGTATTGAAACACTTAAAATGAATAAGACTTTCATCTGAATTGCTAAAATTTGTGTTCCCCAGCTGATTTACTTCAGGTGTGGCCTCACCAGGGCTCACATTCAGATATAATAGATAATTTTGGAACTGATTCACAGATATCTGCAGAATTCTGATCACTAAAGTCTGCAGAACGACGCAATGAACATCGCCCATACTGTCTCCTACACTCCAATTCAGTCATCTTACATCAAGTAGCGAACACATTTTTTTTTTGGTATATAACAAAAAGAAAAAAAAACACCAAAGGATCTGATTTCTGTTCTTACCTTAGAACAGCAGCGATAGTTACAAATATGATCTAAATACATCACAAAGCACACCTGGCAGCATCATGCCCACAGACACTAAGGGCTCTCGCACACATACACGCAAACACAAAGTGAGCTTTGCATTCTGTCACAGGGTTAGCTGGCATTTCATGACTGCAAGTTCTTACATTAAGATGATCAAAGAAATAAAAAGCATTTTGAATAGTTAATGATGAAAAATAGCTTAAATGTTCATAAAAGCTTCATTTTTTGTCATTTGCTTGGAGTCTTTCAATGGTTTATAAAAAAAGCATTAACACTAAAGAACTGAACTATCGATCATTTTGGTAGTTGTTACAATTAAAATTACAAAGTAAAAGACATTATAATAAAACTCTGCTTACACGTCCTTATCATTCCTGCTGCTGGCCGTTCGGCAGCCTGGCCCCACCAGGAGGCAGGGGCTCTGCTCTCTGGTTGGACCATCACCAGGAACAAACAGAAAACAAACAGATCAACCAAAACCAACAAAACAAACAAACAAACAAAACAAAACAAACAAACAAAAAAAGAACCTTGAGAGCACTGCAGTGCCTGACAAGGGAACAAGGAATATCCCTTCCTCATAACAGGAGGGAGATCTCAAGACAAAGCATGAAGCTGGTGCAGGACCTTACATGCAAGTTATAAGGCCTCTGTTAACTGAGAACGGGATTTGTGGTGAGGGAGCCAGTGGTGCCCCTCTCCCATTGTTATTCACAGTTCCAAGAGGTCACAAGCAGGCAAGATAATGACAAACACACCATGTTTTGTATTTCGTTCTCATCCTGCTTACACGATATGGGTGCACAATGCTCTTTTTCTGTAACACAAGACATGGAAATCTCTCCATGTGGTGCTTCAGCCACCAGCCTCATCTCTGCTTTTTAAAGCACATGAACAGTAAATTCCTTTTTGTGCCCCTTCCACCCTCCTGAGAGCAGAACTCTTGTAGCACACCTCAGCACAGTGCAGGAGCTGCTGTGCTCCTCACACAGCTCCGTCAGGGCAGCTGGCTGTAGGATGAGCTACAGCAAAGCAACTCCAAGTGCTCTGAACCTGCCCAAGACCTCATCCACTCTGCTGCCTCTTGCAGCAGCCTCGGTGTGACAAATATCACTTCAGAGGAGCTGAATGCAGCCACCAGGCTTGCACAAGGGCTTCCAGTGCTATCAGCTCCTCAGCACAAAGGGAGGCTGTAAGATGGGGCTGGAGCTCCAAGCCCATCCCAGCCGCAGCCCGGGGCGCTGAGCAGCCCCGCAGCAGGCACCAGGCTGGGTCTGTGCTGAGCTGGGGAGGGCAGGATTGCTGCTCGGTGCCAGCAGCACCTCCAGTGCTCACCACTGGGTCCAGGTACGTGTTTGAAGATACACAGGAACACCAAAGCACCCACTGGAAAGGATGTGGTTTAACTCCTCTTCAGTGCCAAGGGTCTCAGCCTCTGAAGAAAGGGTTAATGGCTGCCGGCTTAATTAGTGCAACATGAATGAACAACATTTTTGTGAGCTTGAGGGTAAATTAAGACAACGTTTAGTTCTGCTTCTTATTAGCTCTGCATAAATTCTCCCAGGAGCCTAATTAGCTCTGTCACAGTAAACATCTCCTCTGTTTACACAGGGGAACGCATTCCTGTTCTGTGGGTTTTGCCCCTGCAATAAGCAGCTTTAGGAAGTGCTGCCCCCTCCCAGCCCTCCCGTAGGGCACTGGGTGCCTCAGCGCAGGGTCTGCTGCCCCATACCCCCCACCCTGGCTGTGAGCAGCTCCCTGCAGCCAGCACACAGCCACCTCTGTGACCCCCAGCCCCCCGCCAGCACAGGGGCAGGGGGCTCAGCTGGACACCCCAGGGCCTGCTCCCTTACGCTCCCTTGGCACTGGGACATGGGGCTCCAGGAGGCAGCAGGCTTCCAGCCACGCAGCTCCCCGTGAGTTAACAGGCTGCATTGCCACTTACCCAAGCAAGCAAGCTGGGCTTGCCAAGGCAAACTTGTTTCCCCCCAGGCAGTCTTCAAAATAAAGTGCCTATAAGGAAAAATAAATAAAAAAAGAAAGAAAAAGCCAACACCTGGGAACACTATCAAGAGATAGTGGACTCTTACACTGGGAAGAAAGAATTGACCGATTTCAAGCCTTCTTTTCAGATCTGGGCACTTCCCGCATGTGAAATCATTGCAGCACACAGCTTATCTCCTGGGCTTCTCTCCAGCCCAAGGTAGGCCAGATTACTTCCCCTATCAGTGTTTGTGCTGGAATCCCGCTGCCTGGCAGGGAGCAGGAGCTGCAGCTGCTGCTGAAGCTGGTGGTGGTGGCGTGCTGCCAGCAGCCCCGGGTCTGGTGGGACCGGCCGTGTCTGTCACAAGGAGTAACGTCCCGGCCACGCGACCTCTGGTTATCCATGGGATTTCCACAGTAAGTATCTGCATCTCTCCACTGCCACCAGCGCATCTTCAAGCTACTGCCACCACTCCGGGATTTTATAATGCAGAAACTTCTCTTCCTGAGAGTAACAGCCGTACACCTTGAAGGAATAATCACAAGTAAAATTGGCTCTGTACATTAATTATCTTTAGACATTTGCTCCAAAGTGCAGGCAGTCATTTTTATGTTTTAACATTTATAGTTCTGTACAAAGCAGTTCGTTATGCAGAAAGATCTCAATTCAGTCAGGTTCTCTCTCCCCTCTCAGTTTTTATGTGGAGCTTCCAGACCTTTTACTCTGAAGGAAGGTCTCAGCTCAGTGCTGTCAGGAAGGTGCTGTAGCTCACGGAGCAGTGCGGTGAGGGGTGACCCCCGTTCTGTGTTGGGTGCTGTTGGTCCCCATCCCACTGTCAGCCTTCCCCTAGTCCTGGGCCAAGACATTAAGAACTGACCCCAAGATGCTACCCGTAACTCTGGATTTCCTGATGCTGAGCACAGCCTCCTGAGCCCCAAGCCCCTCTGAGCCCCCCACCCACCTGCAGCTCCCCGCAGGGATGCTGCTGGAGACCACGGCTGCTGTCTGCAGCCTGGCTGGGCGATGCTTGCTGCTCTCCTTTTAGCTGGTAAGATAAGGTTTAGAATGAAAGTTGTGCAGGCTAGATAGTAGGAAGAATTATTGACTACAAAATTGTGAACACACCTTTTGGAGCCTTTTCATCACTCATTACAGTGAGTTACCAGCCAGACACCAGCCACACTAGTGTTCAGCATTACGGTGGTGTATTTAACATCAGGTCTGGAGGGTGGATCACCTGAGAAATACAAGGGAACAGTCTCTGCAATATGACTTGTTGGCAATCGCATTTTTAGTACCCTTCACTACCAGAAATAGTGTATGAAGTGTTTGGCAACTCTCAGGCAAAGTTCTCCGGGTGAAGAAATAAAAAAAGGCTCAAGTCGCAGGGCTGCCAACAGACCCCCTCCAGCTCAGCAGGGAGCAGGGCATTAGGGGCTGCTGGGCCCCGTGGGTGCCGCCAGGGACACCGTGTGCCACCGGGACACGGGTGGGTCCTGCTGCCCCTGCACAGCGGCACTGCGGCCTCACAAGGCCAGGCAGGTCCCAGCCCCGGTGCCTTGGTGCGCTGGGAGCTGTCACCACACAGCTGTGTCACCTCACGTAGCCTGCCTGAGCCTGGGCTAGACAAAGCAAAGGGGATGATTGCTCCAAAGCCTACCACAGCAGCACGTGTGGTCTGTGATGGCTGCTGCAGCAGAGATGGGCGCACGCTGTGACTGGGGCATAGGGATACTCACGCAGCAGGAGCACACATCTGTGTCAGGGTGTAGGCACAAAGAGCATTTCTCGTTAGCTCAGGAGAGTATGAAAGCTCCCAGGAACCTCACACTGCTGTTCTCTCTGCCCTAGAGTGCTCTCCTAGCTCCAACAGATTTCTCTGGAGTCTGATTAAACTCATCATTTGTCACTGAAAATGTCATAAAATATTTATGACACAGCTGATATTTAAAGATCACAGCAGAAATTTCTAATAACCACTGTAATTCAGTGGAAGCACAATCTGATTGACACAGCCAGAAAATTGAAATACTAGAGCAAAGAAACACTCTGATGTGCCCACTAATTAGTTATCCCCAATTCCTGGGGTAAAACTTGCACACTCAGACCCTATCCAAACCCTTCTGTGTAGCCACTACTGCTGTGCAGGACATCTGAGACGTGCAGACTGAGGCATGTTCCAATTTCCATTTGGAAGTTCTGCCTAGACTTAACATCATCAGGTTTTATGCTTCACGATGTTGCATAATCTAATTTGAATTCTTTCAGGGTTTTGCCCTCCAAACAGGAAATGATTAGAGGGTAATAAAGGACAATGGGGAAAATGCTTTGTTTTCCTTGTTTTCGATGCACTGCCAGATCACAACATGCCTTCTATTAGGAAAAGGAAGGAAAAGCCTTCCCCATCTTCTGGCAGAGCTCAAGGTCACCTCTCAGAGCTCTGTCCTCCCACCACAAGCTCAAGGACCTTTGTTTACACATTGTTGGTCAACTTAAAGGAAATAAGGCTCCAAGAATGTTATTTTAAAGCTGTTGTCTCTGCTATTACTTGCCACAGATAAAGTTACCTAACTAATATTTAATGGCTGATCGTTGAGCTGGGATTGAAGAATTCTGACTGCCCACCTAAATGTCATTGGCGTCATTCTCATGCTTGTTTTATGCATCCTGGACGTGTTGGAGGAGAGTTACTTCAGCCCAGAGGCCTGACTTCCCTGGCACTGAAATCTTGCAGACCCTCAGGGACAGACCGTTCACAGCTCTTTCATGCCCAGAGCTGATTAAAGCCATCTCCCACATTTGTTATACAAATGCAAACGAGTAATTGACTCTGTACTGAAGGCAGGAAATTCTTCAGCCTCTCTCTGCACCAGCTTTACTCTTAGGGAACTTTCATCGACTCAGTACAGGTGAGGAGAAATTCTGCTGACAATTTTGCAATTGGAAGTGTTTTCTGGAAAAACAAACAAACAAACAAACAACATTAAAAAACAAACAACAACAATGAGCTTTCAATACAGTAAGACCTGCAGGAAAGATTTCTAAATTGCCACTGCTTTCCCACAGAAGTGCATTTTACAGCAGAGGAAAATAGTGCACTCATTTTTTATTTTGGGTTTAACGTGTTCTTCAGCTCTAGTTTCTAACATGGTACATAAAACTCTTTCCTTAACTTAGAGTTGAAGAGTTATAGTTGCATCACTACTTAAAAAAAAAAAAAAAAAATCAGATGTTCAGTTAGTTGGGATAAAATGGCTTTTTAATAGCCTGCACCATTAACTACAGATATTTTAAAACTATAAAAGAGAGCTGTAATAATAACAAATTGTTCAAGAAAAAAAGGCAACTGATGTAACTGCTTCAAAGTAGGGAGGCAAAAAACAGAATATTTTTTTCATAGAAATGAATGAGTCACAGTAGAACATCTATGATCGTAGAAAAACACTAGATTTAGTCACTGGTAAATAACACAGTTATGAAGGAACAAATACAAAAGGATTCCTCACCACTCACCTGGAGACTTCTACAGTCAGAAGGTATCTTTGTGATTACACAGCCCTGGCACTGGGCCTCCTGGTGGCATTTCCTCCCTGAATGGGATGAGCTCCTTCACAAAAAGCACAGTTGAGCCCACCCAAGCAAGCCTTGTGACTTGGAGGAGGATGTTCCAAGAACTGAGTATCCTCACTGCTGGAAGTGATGCATTTATTTCCTGAATTTGTTCATTTTCAGATGAAGTCATTGCACACTCATACCTTTATCTTGTTCTCTGAAGATCCATTTATTCCACGTCACCACGTAGATATCTATAGACAAGAGACTTTAAGGTGTTTTGATTAAAAAAAAAAAAAAAAGCTGAACTCCTTAAGCCTTTCTATATGGAATGTACAAAATCTCCCCTTGTTGTTTGACCTTCACATGGAAGCACCTGCAGGTATCAGGCATGGGCATGGCTCTACTGATGGACTTCCAGTTTCTGTGCAGGTCGCTTTTATGAGGCTTCTCTGTCTGCATGGCCCTAGATCACAGAGGCACTTTAAGTCACAACATCACACTCATTCACCCTAAACTTGTGGATAAATTCAGTTTTCAAGAGATTCAAGACGTCTCCAGCTGAGCATCTAACTTACACAGGAGTAACATCAAAGCTTCACAAGGCTGACACGGGTCTTGCCTGGTTGAGCCCTGAACACCCCCAGGAATGCAGCCCCCAGCCTCCCTGAGCCTCTCCTCCTGTGTTTGACCACCTCAGGATGAAGGCTTTTCCCTACATCTACCTGGCACGTTCCTTGCTGCTGTTCCTGCCACTGCCTCTCGTCCTTCCAGCGTACCTCAGGAGGCACCTGGCTCTTCCCCACAGGGAGCTGAAGGAGGTAGGAGGATCCTCCAGCCCTCCCCAGGGCTGCACAAACCTACTTCTCAGCCTCTCCTCACACAGTCCCATGCTCCAGCTTCAGTTTTGTAATCTTCTTTTGTTGTTTTGTTTTGAGTGGAGGGGCCACAATTCAATTTTCCCAGCTTCTCTTTGAGAGATACTTAATTACAGCTTTTTTTTTCCTTTCTTCCCCCCTTGCACATACTCCAAAAAGGCAAAGATTAAGATGGTCTACTATCAAAACATCTGAGACAGCTGTACAAATGGCTCCATAGGAATATCCCAGATGAGTAGATGGGCTATTAAACTCCATGTCTGTGGATTGGTCTAGCGCAGATCAAGAAGATAGCGATCAGCTGGTATTGTTCAGCAGCAGGGAAGCCATTTGTCTTCAATATGAACACAATGCTCCTATTGTTGCACATCAGCTAGGGACCAGCCCTGTTATTGTGGCATTGATTAGTTGGTTTTGAGAGGGCAGAGGAGAGGTCTGAGTTTTAAGCACAGCTGAAAATCACGTAAGGGAATGGTGAGCAGGGAACACGGCACAGGAGCAGCTTGCTAGAAGGGCTGTTCCAACGCCCTTGTACCTAGAACAACTCCATCGCTATCCAGAGGCAACAGCCCCACATCCTCTCCACATACGTGACCAGATGAAGAGAAGGCCAGCGTGCAGAGTGACCCCTGCACCTTTATACATGCCAGTACCTGGGTCAGCAAAGCACTTTTTTGTGTGTTTATGTGACCGGGCTGCTTGGCCTGGCGCGTCCCACATCTGCCCCAAGAGTAATGCTGTGGACGCAGGTCCTACCCCGTGTCCCAGCTGCAGGGGGGTGGCAGCCCTCCCCAGCAGCATGGAGGGTGCTTGGCCCAGCCTGGAGCATGGTGGTGCTTTGTCACACTCCCCAGCAAGGCTCAGGCAGATGAAGTCACCATGGGCCGTGGCAGTATGGGGTCAGAGCTGAGCACTGCAGCAGCTGGCAGTCCCTGTCTTGCACCCACGCTGGCCACCACTGAGAGCAGTTATCTTTGCTGCTTATCAGCAGTTGCCTCTTGTATTTTTCCTGAATTGCCGCAAATACCCACGAGATCTGGGATGGGATCCTGGCACTGCCACCACACCATGCAGCACCGGACCTGCTGCTGCGCTCCTCAGCGGGACCTCCCCAGGGCAGTGCTTTCCAGATCCAGCAACCAGGTGCTGTACCGGCATCAGGAAACTATGAGTAGTGTCTGAGAACAGCTTCCAGTGATCTTACCCATAAAGCTCCCAGCCTAATAAATGTAAGTAGGAATGTCACTTTCGTTTAATCCTTCCTGACTTCCTCGCACACACACACGATTTGGCCCGCACTTTCATTACTCCTGGTGTCACCAGGGTTATGCTGCAACTCAAGCCATTCACGCTGTGTCCAGCTGTGGTGGAAGCATAAGGAGTAAAGCTGTTACCAGCCCCATGGGCAGCAGGGCACCAGTCCTGCAGTCCTGTGTGGGCACACAGCTGCACCGAATGGGCTCTGGCATTCGCTGCACAAGTGGGCTCCCAGCAGCAGCACCACGCCAGGACGCTGCATGCAGCCAAGCAGTAAAGGCAAAAAAGGTGACAGGATGGGAGATAGAGCCAGCTGCATCCCCATCGCACCGAGACCAAGACTCAGCACTCAGGAGATGCTCAACTCTGCATTGATTCCGCATGCAGAAACAGGTTGAAAAGAAACAGTGACAAAATATCACAGAAGCAGCAGTGACGGAGTCCTGATTCATGGGTCCCCCTCTACCGCCTAATTTGTTGTTTTGAAAGAGATCAATGCCGTTGATCTCTGCCAAAATTATGGATATGCTACTATTTGTAGATCAGTTCAGTGCATTTACAATCCCACGAGAAATCTCGCTGCCGAATTTACTCATTTTCTCATTGATACTGACAACAGTAAGCACTCCTCTCCAACACCTGGTTCTGAGGCCAAAGATCCCGAGGAAATTCTGCATCTAAAAAAGCAACCCCAGCACAAACAGCTTTGTGACATTAAGCAAATCAAACCTCAGCCTTACCCTGCTCTTTGTCCCTACCCTGCAAAGGAACCAGCAAACACCATCTTCTCTTTGCTGGTTACTTCCAGACCAGTGCCCTAGGCAGGGCTGCAAACTGCTGCTCATGTAACGCACCTGGCTGTTCTGGGACTGATACCGCATTAGATCTAGGAAGGAAACCTCACTAATTACTGCTTTGAAAATTAACTGTTTCTGCTGATGTTTATATTTAACTATTATTATCATCATGCCTGAACTCCCCGGTTTTTGCACTGAACACACACACACACACCCTCTGACCCCGTCTCCACCACATGGAAACTAGCTCATGCTGCCCCTAAACCAGAAGAACATGGAAACTAGGTATGTGGCCGAGCTCATTTCTTTCACTGCAAAAACCTGTTTGGAGCACAGCTTTGCTGCCCACCTTGTCTCCATCATCCATAAAATGCCACCATTTACTGCACACGTGGACATGACCGCTCTCGGGGTAGCTGACTTGCAGGATGTCTGTCTTTGCAGTCCTGCCACAATGCAGCCGGTGCTTAGCGCTAGGAAATCTCATGGTTTTCTGACTGCTGCAGGCTGTAGGAACATTTTTCATAAAGAAATGATGCTCTCTTCCTCTCACACACTCTTCCTTTTGTTTGCAGGCATGACCTACAAATAGCAGCTAGGTATTAAACTAAAGAAGAGTAAAACAGACAACTTGTTCACCAGAAATCCTTCTTCTGCAGTTTGACTTTGTGGCTTTGACCTAGTTTTCTTCACCCTATCTGAACTACTGGGTTGAAGAGAAAAGTGAAAAAGGACAGTTTCTTTGCAAATGTGGAAGTCAAGGACTTGTCTTAGAGGAAAAAAAATCAGCTCATTTCGCATTCCTTCAGGGACTTTGAACCCATGGTCTTTCCAGCCTGGACCTCTTCCTCTTTGTAAGAACTCGGGTGTTTGACGTTTTTCTCACTTGTAAGCACCCCACCTGAGAGTGCTGAGCCTGTCCGGAGCACCAAGGTGCAGAACGGCTGCAGCAGCTGCATCCTCTCAGGACTTCGACTGCGCAAGCAGGTACAGAGAAAACTGAGGGCACAACCTGCACCCAGAGCACCCACAGAACACCCCATGCAATGTGGCAAGGAGCGTATTTACAAGGGAGAAGTAGCAACCTTACAGGAACAAGAAGTACAGCAGAAATAAAAAAATAAAATTCCTTAAGAGCTCTGTTGATGCATTGTGTCCCAAATAATGCATGCTTTGGTACAGTGGGACCATTTTATATAGCAGCTAAAAGCATCTAAATCCACTCTGATACGTTCCAGAAGCACAGTGACTCAGTTGCATATGTTAGCTCATCTGTCTCCTCTTCAGATACATTTTCATCACTCAAATTCCAAGGTTATATAATTTGGGGTCACACCAGGGATCCAGTGCACGGTGCAGCCCAAGGATCGCCCATCTGTACGGAGGATTTTTACTCACAAGGCGGCAGAGCTGGGAGATGAGAATAAGCCTTCAGATGGTGACGTATGTGACAAGTTGCTGAGAGAGCTAAAGCCAGACAGAGCATCTCATTTGCTATGAATTGAGTAATTACATGACTCTAGGTCCAAACAGGCTTTTTATTAAGAAAATAGTTTATTTAGATTCTACAGCTGCAATTAATGCTGAACTGGCCCAGCTTTTCTGAAGCTCCTCCAAAGCTTCTTTCAAGCTGTGCTTGCTTCTCCTTTATATCCCATACTGATGCCTGCCTACACAGAGCTATTTTGAAATCAACAGAATAATATGAATTAAATATTTATATCAACAAATACTCAGTTGAGTGTTGCCTTCCATACTGCTAGTTGATGTACAGATCTGCACCAGACACCTCTCCTCCACAGGAGAGATTATTTCCTTTCAGTGTGAAGCAAACTGGTCAACTGAACACAAAGCATAAGCTTTACCCACCTGTTACCTAATGCAGTTGCACTAAAACCAGCTTTAAATATTGTTAGATAAATGATGCTTTTTGATCATAGGAACATTTGACTTTTGACACTTGCATAATGCTTACAGCAGACACAAGGGACACAGCACCAGCTCCGTCACCCTGCTCCAGTGCCCCCTCTCAGCCCAACACACAGCACAGGGAGAGCTGCTGCCAGCCCCGTTCCTCCCCGTGCACCTTCCCACCTACAGCAACCCCAGCTCTGGGCTGAGAAGTGAGCGCACTCCAGACGTAGCTAAGGGTTTTGCCACCACCAGCCAGCCTCCCAGGGACAAGCTGCCCCACCTGTGCCACCATCGCTGCCCCCAGATGTACGCACAGCTCCCAGGCAAGGCCCAGGCTGCTCCTCACCCCTTACACAGCACGGTCACCTTGCATACAGCACAGGTTTGGGACATGGCAAACCCCTAGTCAGCGCAGGGAATCTAACTGCTCTGCTACCCTGACACGTAAAGCCTTTTACATGCTGATGGGCAAGAGTTAAGTGCACATCAGCAAGAAGCTCATACCTGCAGAGCGAGCATCTGCACTATCAGTGAGGTGTGCTAACCTGGATTTTTCCACAGACACACAGGCAAAGCTTCTTAACCTGTAGCACCCAGACAACAAGGCGACAGGCTAAGCATCACCATTGTACTACAGAGAAAGCTGAATGCAATATCACGGGGCTGTGCAAAGTCTGCGGGTCCCGGTCTGCAGGGTCCCTGGCAGTTGCTGCTTTCCAAGGAACAGCTCTCCCATCGACACCCTTGGGAGATCCATTTCATTCCCACAAAGCCACTGGGCTGGAGGAAATGCGATTATTTCACCACAGAGCTCAGTTCACCCACTATACGTAACCTGCCCTCATCCATTATTTCACAGCCTGCGATTTGTATTCACTAACTCCACACCCGCCACCAGGACACGTAACAAAGCACACCTGCAGCAGAGTAAGAAAATATCCCTGCGGGACCCCGCTAAGAACCACTTATATGAAATCACACCTCCTTTACCTACCGCTTATTTTCCAGACCTGTTAACTAAATCAATTTTCTGATACATTTAGCATGAGCAGCCCAGGCACTGCCGAGGGCTAATCCTCCCGCACCCAGCGCTGCCACCTCCAGCACACGGCGATGGGGAGCACCCCGGGGCCACCCCTGCCCAAACCCCATCCATCTCCTCCCACAGCACCCCACACGCCCGTCCCACCCCTCCTGCCAGGGGCTGCACAGCCTCACTCAGCATTTGTTCCTCCTACCCTCACTGCCAGACATCTCCCCAGTCACTACTTTTCCCATCACAGCAGGACCTGACCAAGACGTATTTAGCTTGGGATGCCCAGTAACCCCAGAACCCTCTGACGAGGGCTGGCAGCTGCTCCTCGTCCTGCGTTAGTGAGCCCATTAGCTCCTACGTGCCCGGCATTCCCAGCACAGGCCTCCAGCACTGCATGGGCTGGAAGCAGCCACAGCCCTGACACACAGCCAGGCCGCATCCCGCCAGCCCAGCCACCATCCGTGGGTGGCAATGCATTTCTGCCACTGTTTAATAGAGGCACAGCTTTTGCCTAATGTTTTTAAACAGCAACATCGTGTGAGGCAGCGATTGACTTGCCACAAAGAATTGCCTGAGCTATGCTGCATCGCCCTTTTGCACGCCTTTAGCCCATGACACATGCAAGGCAGAGGGCAGGAGCCTGCAGCTTCCCGTGTCCCTGTGCGTGGTTTTGGCGAGCCCCCTGCCCGGGGGAGATGAAGCCTGCCCCAGGACACTGCCCTCGCCCCTTTGCCCATGGGCAGAGCCAGGCTGAGCCACCCACACCAGGCGAGGCTCTGCCAGCAGCTTCAGCTTGCAGGGGCTGACGCAGAGCAGCCCCCTTGAGAGCCGGGGTCAGCAGTGCTGATCTCCAGAAAATGCTCCTCGGTTGTGCTGGAACTTCTCTGGGAGGGGCTGCTGTCAGTCTGCTTCGCCTGAATTTCTCGGTTCACCCAAGCACACGCTGAGCATGCAGGCGAGGTGTGCGCTCACCCCCCCAGTGCTGCACTGCTCTCTTGTCTTCTGCCTGCACCTCCGGCTGCCTGCTGGCCTGCAGAGGGCCCGGGGGGCTTCCCCCACCCCAGCTGAGGCGCTTTGCACTATCACTTGCCCCTCCAGCAGAGCTGCCCTGCCTCATGCAGCTATTGTCACCTCTTCCATCCACTTTTGGGGATGTTTTTTTACCTTTTCTCCTGTACCAATCTAAGCTTTTCTCTTTTCCTTTGTGTCTCCGCTGCTCCCAGGGGCAGGGCAGGAGATGGCCTCATCCTGGCGGGGTGCAGCGCGGAGCTGGGAGCTGGCACAGCCAGCCCTGCTTGGAGCCCCGTCCTCTGCCTCGCTGCCGGCTGCCGTGCTGGGAGTGCTGCCCACAGGGCAGCTCCTGCTGCGGGTTAATTACCTTTGCTGGGCTTTATTCATTCTTTTATTGCACTCATTTTTTGTATTTATTTCCCTTCAGGACTCACAACTGGAATATCCAAATGAAAATGTGAAAGTTGGAAACCACAAGCATACGGTTTAGGCGGTTTGGGTTTTCTCACATAAGCAGTGCACTTTGTCTTGGAAATGCTCCGTAAAGGGCTGAGCTCACATTTACAGTAACGTTTGCACTAAATGAATGTTTTGCTGCACTGCAACACTGCTTCTGTTATTTGTATAGCTAAAGTTGCCACAAAAAACTCTTAAAAATGAAAACATTTTCAATACCTTGGTTATGTTTTGCTTTCATGCTTTTTTTCATTATTTTTTATAAGGTTGTATCTGGTACAGGAAAACAGCAAGCCGATAAGGAAAGGATTATTTACTCACAAGGAAGCTGTAAATGTTCTTTTTTCACTTTCTGAATGTAAATATTTGCTTTCTGGTGTTTGCTGAGAGGCATGTACTAGCTTCCAGACTGAAGAGCATCACCACAGATAAACAGCCCGCACGCTGGCAGCGGTACCCCTCGAAGCGTGCCGTGCAGCTTGCCATGGGCAGCGAGGCCACGCGCTGCCCCTGGGGATGGTTTTTGCCCAAAACCCCAGTGAGGAGCTGTGCACAGCACTGCCAGCAGGCTGCCCTGGATCCCCTTGTCCTGCACGTTCAGCCTAAAAATAACCTCCTGGGGTGGTTAGAATGTAATTGATCAGTGTCCCGTTGTGAAAGGCGGCTTAAAAACCAAACAGCAAAGGGAACTTTGATGCCAGGGACCTTTTGTGCTACTGCTCCGTGCTGGCAGTCAAATGACAATAAACATCCCAGCAAATGCCGCTGGAGGAGCCTCAGGAAGCTCTAATAAGGTGATGAAAATGCGAGCACAACTCAGAAAGTTAGCAGGAGGAGCTGGCAAAGGCCTGCAGTTCAGCCTGCCTGTCATCGCCATTAAGTAGGAGGTGTTTGAAGGGACCTTGAAATGGATGGGAGCCTGTAAAGAGAATCTGTTAGCTCAGTCATCCCCTCTGTCAGCTGCCAGCAGGGCCACACACACCTTCGCCAGAAGTAATGCAAGCGGGGTTATTTTTGTCACTTTTCCCGAGGCCACCGGTGAGGAGCTGCGCTCGGCAGGGGGGGGTCAGAGCCGGGGCCCCCGCGGCTGCCTCCAGGCGCTGGCCTCGTGCCGCTTTGTGCCCTATCGGCCCAGCCACGGGTCCGCTTGGTCAGTTTACAAGGATTCGAAACACTCACGTTTAAGCTTGCTCAAAAGAAGAAGCAGAAAAAAGATGCTTATTGCCTGGTGGTATGTACTTCACTTTTTATTTCAGGTAGTACAACTGAAAACATTCAGTTTTTTTCTATCAAACGGTGAATAACTTCATCTGAGAATATGCATTTTGGATGAGTTAATATTCTTTCACAGCACAGGGTATACAAAATGTTACCTGTCAGAGAACTGCTGCAAGCCCATGAGAAAATGAGTTGGCAAACCTGCGTATAAGCACTCAGAAAACTTACATATGTAGCCAGAAAAATCAGGCTGAAACAATGAGTAATGATATGACAGTGTGAAAGAAAGAAGCTTCTTCCAAATATGACAAACTTACTTGGAGAAGCTAATTCATTTTATTACAGTAAAACATGATTGACATCATGCACATTTTCTCCTAATTTGTGCTTTTGCTTTGTTTGTTATATATATATAATGTTCTATAACATGTGGAGACTTCAATCTATGGATGTCAATGAACTTTCATTTTTTCCTTAAATAGATTAAATCTTTTTATTTCTGCACTTAAAATAAACATGACAAACAAGGAAAAGAAGAAGGGGGTGGAATGGCCACACTCTGGGATCTGAAGGACCACATTCAGGGAGGTGAGGGCAGAAGGGCCGGCCTGTGAGGGGCTCCCCTGCGGTGCAGGAGCAGTGCAGGGTGCCCAGGCTGTCCCTTGTCCCCGTGCCCTGGCCAGGAGCCAGCCACCACCCCTGGGACCGACGTGCTCCTCCGCACGAGCACGCTGCAGCCACGTGCTGCGCCTCTGCTTGCTCCTCTCACTGTGTTTTGAAGTATTTCCCTTCAGTGTTGCCACAGAAGCTATATAATTAGATATTTTATTTACATGGATAAATGAGGTAATTATCCTTACTTATACATTACTATACAATCCATCCATTTTAATTGGATTATGTAAGTAATTGGACAGCAATGTGCTAAGCAGAGAGAGCAGCAGATGAAAACGCTGGCTCTTTTACACAGAGTTCAACCACTATCCAGAAGCATATGACAATGTATAATAAGAGCAACTCATTACAAATCATTACTGCCAAGGAACTGTTTCCAATCATATAAGTGATTCTCTTTCTATGCTTTCATTACCAGCTCTCCATAGCTTTAATATTCCTGCTTTTGCAAGCGTTGTATTTTGGGATCCATTGACAGCTCCATGTTTGCCCATTATCATGCAATAGTCTCTCAGTTTTCTTACATTTCTTCATTAGGGTTGTTTCCCCTACTGTGAATTTTTCTCATTCTAGTTTGATGTGAAACAGTTTCTTGGGGTTTCATCACATGAGCAAGTGTGTGTTCACATGCACGCTGCCTCTTTGGACTTCATTGTCACCTGCAGACTTCTACCCAAAGCTTCCTGCACAGGCAAGAGCTTCTGCCACTCCTGGGATTCACCCACAGCACCATGACATCTGCCAGGACTCTGCTTGCCTCCCGCTGAAAACAGTGAGGCAGCAAATGCTGACACCATAGACCTGGCAAAAAATCCTGTTCTTTTACAGCATGTTGTTTCTTCTTCCTAAAAGATTTCTGCAAAGCAGGAGCCGCTTCCTTGTTTGCTTTCTGTGCATCTGCAAAATACATGTTTTACACAGCAAATAACTATGTTGTGAAAAGCCAGCTGCACTTTTAGGCTGGGGACAGGAGAAAGAAACAACTTGTTCTGCTTCAGTTTGCATGGACCAGTCTCTCGGCTGATCTGTGTTCTCTGCCTTTTAGTGTGTCCATCACTGGATGCTTTGAAATGCATTCTTGGCTTGAAGTTGTGCCCTGATGGTGTCCCTGGGACAGTTTGAAAATGTTCTTCTGCTTTCTGCAGAGGTCTGGCAGGTACCGTGCTGCCTTCCCAGGGTGCTAAGTGTGCTGGTCAGTAACTGCAGTATTTTGGTGATATATTAAAATGCCTTGTAAACCAATTTGCAGCAGTGAGTGATTGCTCTGCTTGAAAGACTTCAATTTTCGTTTCTTATTTTTCAAAGCAGATACTTATTATAATACAGGTTATTAAACATCAGAGGTTTATCTTGTATTGAGACAATTTACCTTCTTTTAAAGGCTCATAAATGCTTTATAGTGCATGGTTCTGAATAAATATTTGATTCCATATGAGATCTGTATTCTTGCTCCGGGAGCCACAGAGTTGTGAAGGAGCTGTCACGTACTTCTCACTGCTCCTCACACAAGGGCCATCTTCCAAAGCCTCCTGTTATCTCGGTCAGGTGTCCAGTGCTGCAGCAGCCCGGGCAGCCCGTGCCGCTCGCCCCTGGGCTGCCTGCCTGCACGCCCAAACACAGCCCCAGCCCAAGATATGTGAGCCCAGTAAGAAAAACGAGATGTCGCACATGGCATAAAAATGTTTTCCTGTGAGGTCTTCATTTGTCACACGATGTGCTGACACGCAAACATGAAGCGGGGACATGAACTTCATCCCTGCTGAAAAAAACACATCCCTGCTGAAAAACTGTCCCTGGTTGTCCTGACCAATGGTAAAATCAGGCCTGGGTTGGGATGGCAGGGCAGGAACAGTTTGCTTTGCTCTCTTATCGACGGGAGGAAATCAAAGTGCAGTAAAAAGTGGAGAAAGTGAAGAGAGAAACTTGGCTAGTGCTGGTCAGGGCCATCATGTTTTATTCTTCTCCAAAGGTCTGTAACCATAAAAGCAGTAATGTCTTTCCTGCATGCCTAGGTTCTTCTTCCATTTTCACTGCTGCCTCCAGCACTAGCCAAATGTTTGGGGAGTAATTTTGTTCCAAATCCAGCCTCATTGTTATTCAGACAATTTATGCCCTCCCGTTCACAAGGACTATAATAACAAGAACGGATGATAAGAAACCATTCTTCTGATAATGATTTAAATGGGAGTGTGTGGGATACCAGTCCTCTCTGCATCATAATCCACCAATTGTTCTGATGTATGCAGTGCCTGCAACCGTCTGCCAAAAGGCTTCTCAAACCATATTGAAAAATATGAAGGAAATACACCCATTGTTTTTCTCGGGAGTGATCAACACTCAGTAATTTCCTTCATCTAAGGAACAGTGCAGCACAGCCATGTCCAGCATCCCTCCATGCAGACAGGATGGTTCTTACATACTGATTTGGTAGTTTTGGTCTATCTCTGTGGAAGAGATTACAAATGAGGAAGGGATTTAGCTCAAGAGAGGAAGGGTTCCTTTAATTGTCGGCCACCTGGAGCTGAGAAAGCTGGGGAGGTCCCGGCAGTGTCCTGGCATCGCCTCCGGGAGGGCACCGCATCCACACGGGGTGGCTGCGGGATGGACATGGGGTGGGTGAGGGATGCACGGGCTCCAGGCAGACAGGTCCCCTCACCCCTCTCTGACAGAGGTGTCCCCAGGCAGGACTCTGTCCCCTCCGTGCATCCCTCTGTGCCCTCCTCTTGCTGGGGCAGATGGAAACCACCCCGGCAGGGCCCGCATCCGACACCCCCCTGCTGCAGCAGCGCAGCGCCGGGCTCCAGGGAGTGCCGGGCTAAGCAGCTCCGCAGCGTGGAGGCCGCAGGAGTTAAGGAAGTCAAAACAACATAAAGAGCAATTATTATTTTTAAAGTTCAGTGTGATCTCTGTGCATATTTATTTTCTGTGTCTATCTACCGGTTGATTGACTGTCGGAATTAAAGTCACCTGTGGGGCTAAGCAGGTAGAAATTGCCGTGCACTTTCCCTCTCTAGAGAACGCAGCGCAGCTCAATCAGGAAACGCTGGTGCCCCTCCTTCATTTTCTGGATTTTAAGATGCAAAAGCAAAATGCATACCTTTCGTCAAGACCTCATCTTTCTCTGTAGCTGAAGTTGGGAAGAGCAACTCCACGGGCCCTATGGGGAACCCCATAACCCTGTCCCAACGCTCATCAGACAAGTTTGTACAAACGCTGTTCTTCCAGCCCCGTGCTCCCAGCAGCCCTGCTGTGGCAGTGCAGGGCCGGGGGCTTCAGGGGGCACGGGGAAATCCTGCTCCCTCCTGCCTCCAAGGGCTGATTTAGCTCCAGTAATCTGCAGCTGCCCTCAGATGTTTAGCTCACACCCAGCTGCTGAACCAAATCCATGAAATGTTTTTTCAGGGCTTTGCTGGTTTGTTGTCAATGTTCTGCTCCTGTGTCTCACACCAACTCCTGGTGCCTGCAGTGACGCTTGGCATCATGAACCTCAGGACAGAAAAGGTGTAAAAGAAAGAAATACACTGGAGGATGAGTGAGACAGCTTTCTGCATCGGTGTCATGTGTGGGGTAAGCAGGTCCACTTTCACAACTATAAATACATATGATCTCATCTTAAAAAATCCCAGTGACCAGATTATGAAATGAGCAACCCCATCCTCACACCCTCATCTGACAAGCCTCCTTTGCAGATCAGAGGTGCTTTAAGGCACAGGCTCAAAACACCATGAGCATTTCTGAAAATTGCCTGACCAGCAACAGGCAGAGCATCTGCAACCATGCCAGTAATCCGCCTCTTTTCAGACTGACATTTGAGTCTCAGCAATTTGGAAGTTACTTGTAATTCCATTGGGAAGTGTCATGTTTCAAAGACCCCAGTCCCAGTTAGAGCATCAATTTGCCAGGTTACTGTATTGTAGAATTATTGTTGGGTTTTATGAGGAAAGCAGTGTATTTTCAAGTAACAAAGTGCTGGGCTGAATTTTCTCTTCTTAACAATCACCAATGTTTCTTACTGCTTTGTGTGCAGTATTTCCATAGCCATCGGTCTGTGGTACTGCTGCTGCAACTGCCAAATTAAGGACTGTTTAATAATTCAGATTTATTACCTGTGATTCCTCTTGACTGAACTGGAAAGATTCTCTAAATGAGTAATTGGGTATGAATTCTAAGTGATCTGTAATAGTTTTTTGTTTGTTTGTTTGTTTGTTTCCTTTAATTTCACCGGAAAGTTTAAACATTCTGTTTTGTTCGGTTCTGTTCTATTTAAAAGGTCCACTTTTATAATGGTGGGTCACTATTTTATAAGAGCTCCCACCCTTCTCAGAGTAACAAGACCTATCCTTATCTTTCAAATTCTCATTGCTATACACTTATTTTTGAATCAATAATTTTTATATGTATTCACTTGCATATTTTCAAGTCATATGAATGTTCGATTTTATTTTTACTTTAAATATCTGCTCTTTAATGGTCATAATGAGAAGGATGTGCAGTTTTATACAAACACACATAACTAAAATGTCCTGTAATGCACACTATAATGAAAATGTGTTCTTCTACAAATGGTGTGCTAGCAGCAGTGATCTATTTCCTTCAACTTCCGCAAGATAGAAATAATTTTCTCTTTGAGAGATAATTGACTCATAAATAGACTTTCCATGGACTTTCCAGAGATTGCTTAATTGAATCTTTTCCATGGCGTTCTTAAGTGCAGAAAATCTGCTTTCCTAGGAACCCGCCCTTGTAGTTTTCCCTAAATCCATACCCCAAATGCCCTGTTGGAGTTGTGCAGGCACTCCTCTGTGGTGGAATCTGTTAAATTGCTTTGCAAAGCCAGGCTTACCCTGGAAAGGTAAACGATGGCATGGAGAAATGGCCATCCCCACAAAGGGCACGGCACCACCATGGGCTGCGATGCACCATGAGCAGGCACAGCGGCCACACGTGCTGGGACCCCACTGTGGAGCTAAGCAGCAGGCGGCTGTGGATCCCCTGTGATCCTGGCAGCAGGAGTGCAGGTATCGACACAGATGACATCCCTCCAGATGGAGATAGCTCTCCCCTTCCTTGGATTTTAGGTTTCTCCCAGCTCTCTGTAGGAAGGAATATGCCAGGGGAAGCAGACTGATCCTGCAGAGCAGAGCAGCTTCATTCAGCCGCTATTCCTGAAAAATGTGCACACCACTCCCCACCTTTTTCTTACAAGCTCTTCCCTTTCAGGCTTTTTCATTTAAAGGTTATGTGAAAGACTCACCTGCCATTTGTTAATAACCTCTCTACAGCCTTCCCATTACCCACCACCTGAGAACACGACAGGTGAAAGAGAAATAATGAGCAGCCAGAGAAGCAGCAGCTCCAAGGAGGTATGGGCATCAGCATTATCCTCCTCACGCTCCTCAGGCTTTTACCTCCGGGATTTTTCCAAAAGATCTGGAAAATAGCAATGGGCTACTCTTGAACTGTGCTCAGACATTGAGTTCTTGTTTAGACTCACATGTGGGGCAAGTTCAGGAGCTGAGGTGTCATTAATAAAGATCTGCTTTTCTCTAGAAACCGTTTTGTAGCTTATCAGCTCTTCTCTGTACTTCTGTGCACAGCACTGCCATCCCCTCCCCTCCCCTCCCATCCCATCCCCTCCCCTCCCCTCCCCTCCCATCCCATCCCATCCCATCCCATCCCATCCCATCCCATCCCATCCCACCCAATCCCACCCTATCCCTCTGGATGTCCTATGCTATGCTATTCTATCCTATTGTCACCAACAGGATAGAATACTTAGTGAAGTATTTATCACAAGCAGAAACAAGCCCTCACATCCCACCTGAACCCTCCCTGAGCATCACCCTGGCTCTGAGGTCTCGGTGCCTGGTGCCACTGCGCTCTCCCAGGCAGCCCCCAGCTGTGCCGCCTGCTGCTCTGCTTCCTGAAGCTGTCTGGAGGACCAACTGCTGCTGGAAGTGAAAACATGAAAATGTGAAAAGTGACAAACTAATGGAGCCTGTTAAACCCAGGAATTTAACAAGCATGCTTCGATCTCAGCTGAGGGTTCACCTGCGGATAGAGCTGGTCCCCTGAGAGCTGTGTGAGCTGCGTGTGGCTGGCAGGGAGCTGCTGGCTGCTGAGGAGCAGCACAGAAAAGGGGCAGGGACACACTGCTGGCAGCTGGGTACCACTCCTCTCTGCTTGGGTATTTCCTAGAGAAGAGAGGGCAGAGCAGCCTGCCAGCTCGCCCAGCACTGTCCGGCTTTGTAAGGCTGCACAGCGCCTTGCTGGCAGTGCCCAGGAAGGGTGGTGAGAGGGGAGTTGCTCCTCTTCCTCCTGCTCCCTGAGCACCAACTGGGACTCACAGCAAACTGGACCAGGGCATGGAGCCAGGCAAAAGAGGAAGCGTGGAGGTGCTCAAGCTAGATGTTTATTGAATGCACGATTCTCTTTGAATTCTCAGAAGAGGTGGTGTAAAACTGTGCATAACCAGCTCCTTCTATTGTATTATTTATTATTCATCAGCTCTCCAGGGGACTGAAGATGCTAAATATGTCAGGTTAGCACTTTGTAGGACATGAAACGTTTTATTGTTGAAGATATCTCATTCACCTTCCCTTGAAGATGATCATATTTAGAGGAAAAATCCGAATAAAGGAGGATCTGTAACCGGGATTATCCAGGTAACACAGGACACATCTCTACAAACATGTTCTCTGCACAAATGAGCCCCATTCCTGGTTTATTATCCTTGAAAGAACAAACCTGGCAAGACCTCACATCTCCAAATTTGCATTAAAAGGCCCTTGTTACCTTTTCTTGCAGTATTCCCTTTCCCTATTCCTTGCAATTCCTTTGAGCTCCACATCACAGGACACTGCCAATGTGCCTGGAATACCTGATGAGGGCAGGCAGAGCGCAGGTGGGCAGCACGGTGCTGTCTCCTGTAGCTGATGGCAGCATTATTAAGCACACAGGTAAATGCTGCAGCTTGGTGGGAGTCAGAATGCCTTCTGGAGAGAGAAGCCTTGCTTCCCAAAGAGAAAACCAACAAATAAATGAGATCCGCTCAATGCGACGATCCTGGATTATCAGCATTCGGCTAACGAGGATCCTCCACCAGAAAGCTCCTGCGGCTCCCAGACAAGACCCCAGCTGCCTGGGCGATGCCTGCTGGATAAGCGAGCAGCCAGCGGTGTCCCAGCAGCGACACGTGGCACTGCCGAGAGCAGGGCCATGACCAATCTTACATCTCCCTCTGTAAATGAAACTGAAAAATTGGAAAGTTACAGAAAAGACCCGCAAAAATCCTTTGGAGCTGAATGAAACGCCTGACAGCAAAAATCTAAAGAGCTCAACGTACTAAAAGTATCACAAAGAGCCCATGGTGTGACCTGATCGCAGTGGCATGCCATCAAAGAAGGAAAATCCTATTTACTGACCCAATCCTTAACCTTGCTGGGAAGGCATAATGAGAAGAAACATCCGGCAGTTAAGAGTCGGAGCAAGCTGTGTCAGCAGGCAGGTGATTCCCCAGAGTAACCTTGCCTTCCCACAGCCCCAGCCCGCGGTGTCGCGGCAGAAGTCCCGGTGCACAGAGCAGCGGCTGGAGGCTGCTCCCGGCCTCGCATCAGAGGAGAGGAGAAGCCGGATGACCTGCCAGCCCTTCAGACACCACAACGTGCTGACCCTTAACACTGCCCCTTCATCTTTTGCTGGTTTCTTCCCTCAGAAAAATCCTTTTTTACCTCGCTTGGTATCTTGACCTCCTTTACACCTCTGCCTTTCACCGCTTCCTTAATTATTTTTATACAGCAGGATCAAAATCTTGCTTTGGCTACAACGTGTGCTAGGGACACGTGCTGGCTGGTTCCTGCCAGCCTGCATGGCATGCAGAGGGGTCTCCTCTGTGCATCCGTACACGGAGGACAGGAGCCTGACACTGAGCTGAGCATCCCTGCTGCCCAGCCATCCTGCCCATCCTGCCCTGCCACCACCCTCCAGCACTCAGCCAAGCCAGAAACCAAACCAAGCCCCAAACTTCCGAACTGAACTCTCGACAAAATGTATGTAAGTATCACAAGCTGTTTGGAAAACACTTTAGAAGAGATTAAGTGGAGCTAATATTTTCTAATCAAGTCAATAAGTTGTTGTGGGGGATCGCTTTCCTGTCGATGCTTTCCCCAGAGAGACGCCAAGAGCTGCGCGGGGTGGGGATGCCAATTCCTGCAGTAGCTCTGAGCAGAAGGGTTTGCATACACCACAGAAATGACGGGCACCACCATGGGAGGGCCACGGGAGATTTACCCACTATTGGTATAACGCCGTGCCACCGCCATACCGAGGGAACATCACCAGTCTGAGGTCACCGCCACATCTCGGCTGCTGGCCGCTTCCTTTCCTCCGCCTGCTGCAGGGAGTGCTGGTTTAAGGGTCAGTTAGTCCCAGACCGAGCCCAAACACACAGCCAGCACCTGAGAGCAAGCCTCTTGGGGCGGGCAGAACCTTACCAAGCCCCGGGTTGTTTTCACTATAATCCAGGAGTAAACCTCCTGCCTCCCACCTTTACAAAAAGCTGTTGGCTCTGTTCTTATTGGAGCTGATTGTTTACTTTAATCCCTGCATTCTTCATTCATTTCCCCAAATTTAGTGGTTTCTGTTCTTTCAAGAAAGTGTAACTGCCTTTCAGAAAATCTTTTTTTAAAAGAGAATTAATGACTATTTTCTACATGAATGAAAGACAGAGAGTGATGTGAGTGACAAATGAAGTTTTAGTATTTTTACACTTGGTGGCATAGCAAAACTCACAGTTGGTATAGACAGTACCAAAATGAGACTGCTGTGAAATAATGCTTTGTTTGTGAATTGAAAGAGGTGGGTAAAGCACAGAACCTCTGAATTACTTCCAGGGAAAGCACCTCAGCCGCTGCATTTCTGCACCATCCTTTTGTAACTCCAGAAAATTCAGGACACTTCAGGCTCTCGAATCAAGGGTTACTTTCTCTCCATTTCAGAATTACACAGGGGGAACCACAAACAGGATTATCTGCCCATATGCCACTTTAAAATAGCGATATTTCCATGAGAATTGAATTTCAGAAGAATAAAACTAAAGGAAGCTTGCACCTGCTCCACTTTCTGTTCTCTGATATTGCTGACACCTCCCAGAGCACCCCCTGGAGCATTTCCCCTGGCTCCTGCCGTGCCACAGCCCCAGCCACGAACATGATCCTCTCCACGGGCAGCTCCACTCCCTCAGCACCATCAGGTCCCAGCAGTATTTATACAGCTTTTCTGGTGCTTGGACTGGCAGGGTATTACAACAGCAGTTTAGAAATGAACCCTGGCCTGGCCAGGATGGTGACGGGTCCCTGTGGGGCTGGTGGCAGAGCACAGTCCCTGCTCACACCGCCCGCTCCACCGCTGCCACGTCTGGCACCAGGCTGCCTTATGAGCTTCACAGCCATGGAGCTGTCCCCACCCAGCGTGCTGCAGGTGGGCTCCAAGACACGGTGGAAATGCACAGAGGCAGTGCCAGGACAGATGGGCATGGGGACACCAGTGCCATGGCCATGGCAGGCTCATGCCTCCCTCTCCCAGCTGCTGCAGCAGCGCTTGCTGAGGTCCCTGTCAGAAACCCTGAGGTTGGTTTGACTGCAGCCTGAAATGCAGGTGAGCCTTGGAGGAGCAGCAGACAAAGCTGCTGACTTCCTAAAGGGATAGAGGTTTGATCAAAACCAAGCTGGCTGCTGCTCACGAGGAACCCCAAAGAAGAAGTGACAGCAGGCAGTGCCTCTTGTCCCTGGAGTCACCCTGGAGATCCTGGCCCAGACCCTGGGACGTGCACATCTGGTGCCTGCGGGGTGCTGTGTGTTGAAGGGAATGCATAAAATCGCCTTTCTTGAGGATTTTGTAAATAAAAGTCATTTCCCCTTCGGTGAGCTCTCACGCTGAGTTTTATGTCACTCGGCTGCTGCGCTCTAGGGGAGGTGGATTTTCAAGAGCCCATGCTTCTGAGGGGAAGTGCAAGGCAGCAACAAAAGCAATCTGCCGGCACTGTGTACTGCTCTGATATGCGATGCAGAGATGAATTCAGAGATTTAAGGGAAAGAAGAAAAGAGAAGAAAATAAAATTAAATGACAAAACCACGCTTGCCTTGCTTTGAAGCTCTCAGAAGCGCTTTGTGGAAGTGGTCTCATCGGCTGTGTTCCCTCAGAAGCTGAACTTCACTCATAGCTCCGAATGTGAGCAAACTGCAGAGCTCCCAGGGGGAAGAGGAACGTGACCACGGTCTGATTTGTTTTACACTGTGGGTGGTAAAAACCCTGGAAGCAAGGGACACCAGAGGGGTCTCCAGCTCTTCCAGTGACCTTGGTCCACTCCTTGAACAGACCCTTGCCTCTTTCCACAGGGGTATTTCCTTTCAGCAGAAGAATAGTGGATGTCAAGACACATTAAACCATGACATCGCCATGAGATAAATATAGATGAGGTGGGAGGACACCCATTTCTCTCAGTGCTGCTCAACATTTCTGCCTGTGAGGAGCAGCAGCTTGGGGAACAGAAGGCTCCTGCAGGAGCAGGTACGCGGTGTGCGCCCGCGCCTGGCGAGGCTCGTGTCTGCGGTTCAGCCACGCTCTGCCGCTCCCACAGATATATTTCTGTGAGTGCCAGTTGGTGTGGTGGGGCTGACACATCAAAAAGAAGGGGAAGAGGCATCACCTGCAGCCACAGTGGCTGAAAGTTACACATAAACATCCATGCCAGTGAGAAGTAATGCACGGATTAAAATAGTGACAAAACGCAGCAAAGTGCTGGATGTGCTACAACCCTCGTTAGCCAAGCATACATTTAGAGACGGCAAGCAATGTGCACATTTTGATGCAGGCACCATCGGTTTAATATTTGTTAAGTTTAGCATTTATTTGACTATCCTTGCATCTATTCAGTCCTCTCTGCAGACTGCATTTTACACCTTTCTGCACTTGGAGCACTGATCATTTTTTAAGGAACCTCAGTGTCTACAGAGAGTAACGGGGGCATGTTGGTGACTCTGACTGAGGCTGAAGCTACCAAGTGAAGGTGCAAGATCAGCAAAACCACTATGAAAGGAATTCTATGGGGCTGGGGGGGTTCCTGGGGCTGGAAATTGTGCCCTGCCATGAGCCAGAACCGCACGTTGGACTGGAGCCTGCGCTGCCTCCATGCTCCTCTTAGTCTGAGCCCAGCCAGGCCACACCGAGACGCTGCTACTGCTAGAAGCTGCCACAGCAAGCATTGTGCCACACAGACACTCCTGGTGAGCCTCAATCCATTTTCTTAGCAAACCAGAGAGCTTTAAGCTAGGCACGTATCTTTAGAGGGATCTACCTCAGGAAAATAGGAAAATTAGTACTGATGAATTTAAGGGGAAATAGTGAGCAATCTCAGACCTCTGTAAGTACTTCACATATTCCCTACTCTTAATCGACAGGTAAATCCAGCAGTTTTTAGCAATGACTTATGGAGTCAGCGTTTTCTTTAGCAGACTACCTATGCCACAGTTAGTACCATTCTTCCTCTTCAACTAAAACGTTATCCTACAACACTCTGCGCAGAAAGCTCCGAAAGACAGGCTTGAATGTGATTGTTAAAAAAGAAAGGGAAAAAAAAACACCTTTGATCAGTGCTAAGCCAAGGCAAAAGGCTTATCAAGAGCAGCAGAGTGAAAGAGCTGGATTAGGTGGTGATAAAGTAATTTAGACTTGAGGTTTCTTTCCACCAGGCAGAGTAACAGCAGTGACAGTGCTTCACCCTGCAGTAATGACCGTGTCGCCCAGTGGGATGCCCCTCGTGGCACATCGCCCAGCGGGGTGCTGCTGGTTCCCTCGGGAGCATGTGCCCTCCTCCAGGTGTGTGCAGAAGTCTCAACGCACACTGGAGCCACCCCAGAGGCACAGCTCTCTCTCTCAATGGAGCTTGCACGCTGATCCAGGCCAGGAGCTGTTCTGATCCTAAGCAGCAGCCAAGTGACACAGAAGTACACGTGTAGGAAACTGCCCCAGCAGCCTCCGACCGATGCCGCAGGCACCGGAGGATGCAGTGGCCTGCAGCAGGCACCTCAGGAAAGAGCAAGTAACCATGGCAATGGGCTAATATGGGATAATCCTAGCTGAGCAAGCCCTTAGCTCTTGCCTGAGTGGACGTGTTATTTGCAGAGCTTTGCTATGTGTGTAGGAAAGGCTTAAGAGCTTCTGGTCACTGTGTGCTGTACTGCACCTCTCACTAATGAATTCAGCAACTGGCTTCCTTGTTAGCTCTTTTGTTTAGGTCTCTTTGCAATCCCCTCCATCCATACTTTTTTTTTTTTTTTCCCCTCAGTAAGCACGTTTCTTACATTTGCAAAATGTGCTGCATCCTCCTTCCTTCCCCACCTCCTCATAGATGCCACGCTGCATGCATTGCTGTCACTTCAGCAGCAGCTGCTCAGGGTCCCCAGGGTCCGCTCCCAGAGCAAATTTCTTCAGCAGCTTTGTGCAGCACCTGGCTAATGACTTGACATGAATTATACTGACAGTGACGTGTTCCCTTTCCTATGACTTCACGAGTATCACAGCTTGATTGCAAGCCATTGACTTCTGCAGGGGTATTTTGTGGTCTCACAGCTGTTCCTATAATTACTCTGTAAGTAACACAGATGGTTTATTATCTATATTGGTAGCTCTCAGGCCAATTTGTAGTGTACCAAGGTAAAACTTTGCCACGCTATAATTCCCTGCATTACTAAGGAGCATTCTAGCTATTAATAACACATTGATTGATTCTCAGTTCTGCGGAAAACTAACTAGATTTTAGAGATAATTTCTGTATTTTGTAAAAAGCCTAAGTAGTTTTTACTACAACTCTTAAGCCTCTTGCTCTGAAATGAACCAAATTTCTATGTGAGGTAGCTGGACCATTCAAGACATACGTACCATTTGTAAACAGTTTTTGTAATCATAGAATTGCAGAATGGCTTGTGTTGGAAGGGACATTAAAGGTCACCTAACTCCAACCCCCTGCCAGGCTCAGGGATGCCACCCCCGTAGTCAGCTTGGCCAAGGCCCCCTCCAGCCTGGCCTTGAACGCCTCCAGGGATGGGGCAGCCACAGCTTCTCTGGGCAGCCCGTGCCAGTGCCCCACCACCCTCACAGTGAAGAATTTCTTCCTAATGTCTAACCTAAATCTATCCTCTTTTGCTTTAAGACCAGTCTCCCTTGTCCTGTCATCATCTATCCAAGTAAAGACTCCCTCTCCATCCTTTTTATAAGATCCCTCTAAGTACTGAAAGGCCACAATGAGGTCTCCCCGGAGCCTTCCCTTCTCCATGCTGAACATCCCCAGCTCTCTCAGCCTTTCTTCATACAGAGGTAATAATTCCTAGTGGTTTGCTCTGAAGTAACAGTGGGTCTGGAGAGACAGAATCTCTTTAGCCTGATGGCAATTAGGTGCCATAACACATCAGCCAAAACCGTTATGAAATATTCAGGAAGAGGATATGCATGTGGGCGAGACCCCCCTGGCAGCTGCAGCACCGGCTGCAGGGCTGCTCGCACCGCCGCACCTCCTGCCTGCACCGCTTTGGGGCCGCACTCGTGGCCACCCACGCAGGAAGCAAAACCAAGCGGCTTGACACCCCTCCAGGACTCCCGGCTGTCCTCTGAGGGAGAACGCCGCACCTCGGGGGCTCGGGCACTCGTGGTTGCTGTGGTTACTGAAGTGTGAACTTCAGCAATTTCTGAGGAACGTTCGGTAAACTCCTTTCGAAAACTGTATCCACTAGGTGAGTTAAATGCCCCCTGCTTCTGGTTTTGGAAGAGAAAAACTGGTCTGCTCCAGGCCGCCCCATAGCAATTCCTCACTGCCTGCATGCCTGCTCCTGTCCCTGCTGGGGGCTGACCATGCTGGGGCTGTGCTGTGCCAAAATGATCCTGCAGCTCGGGTGGTTTTAAACTTCACTGACATAGGAACTACTGCTTTTAAATCCCATGACCATGTTCCTAAATCCCACACCATGTACGTAAATGTAGATCGTCTTTCCCTGCAAGCGCATTTTTACTGCACATCCACATTTTCCTAATTTACTTGAATAAAATTTGCAGTTTCTGTACCTTCTGACTCCTTATTTGAAAGTCCTTCTGCATCTGTTCACAGTTCATCTTTGTTTCTGCATCATCTGCCTATAATAATCAGATTCTGATACCGCACTGTCCAGTCCTTTTCAACTTTTTTTTTTTTTTTTTTAATGTAGACCTTGACTTCCTCATGCCTTAGCACAGATCTCAGTAGGATCTCAGGATCTCAGATTGTCTCTATACCTGAAAAACTTGTCACTTTGTGCTCTGTCCCGTTTTTAGGAAGGTTTGTGTTGTTGGTTTTTTTCCTATGCAGAGGCCTTTCTTCTAATGCTGCAGCTGCTGAATTCTTTTGGGACCCACTGATGAATGCCTCGTTAAATGCCCCGTGGCAATTCGGGCACCTTCAGTCAGCATTTACACGCACTCTTGTTGACTCTTCGAAAGCTGTCGTGACCAGAGCATACCTTTATAAAAGTCAGTTTGTTTCCCTCCTTGCATGTCACAGATGCCCAGGAGCCCTCTCAGCCTCTTCTTTAACACCATTTCTATTAATTTGACTGGGCAAACACTCGGCTGACAGGGCTTCAGTTCAGCTGACCTCTAATAGAGAGCTTTCTAAAAACCGGTATTGCAGCAGCCAGTTGCCAAAACTCTGCTGCTCATACAGACTTCAAACATTTTAACCCTGTTGTCAGAGTTGATTTGGACACAATCTGAGCTGCCAGCACAACCGCTGAGGAGTGATTACAGCATTGGGTTTATTTATAGCAGCTCCCGGGTGAACACAGAACACTTTTGCTCTCTTCTATCAAACTTCTAGTTAAGTTTAATCTTCAGTCTTAATGTTTTGCTGTAGCAGTGATTTGCAATTTTGTTGAACTGGCTGCCTTTAACAGCTAGCATTTACATGAGTTCCCTGCATCGATAACCATAGTTTTTTATATATAGTAAAGTGCACTGAAAGATCATCTTAACTTTATTTACTGTGGCCATTCTGCAGCATTTAGATCTGCTAAAGTCATTATGGTATTTTAATTCTTATCATTATTCAGCCAAAGCACCAGCTACCCTATCCAAAGACCATGTGCCTGGACTAAATTGCAGAATATAGCTTGAATATTTACGGAGTATTGAATCTGATACAGGACGGTTTTAACTGCCAGTAATTTGATGCTTTTTTATTATTTTCAAAGTAACAACTGATATCTACAAATTAAACTCTGTGACTATTTATGGTTTTAGTTTGGTCTTTTTATACCCCTTTTCAGTAGGACACTACATATTCCTTACTTGATTTTCCATGAAATTTTGCCATGAAATGTTGCCATTGTGGCTCTATTAACCAAAATGCTGCCAAAACCAGCAGGGAAGGGATCCAGCCCTTGGGTACAAAGCATAACTTTTACTTTCCCCCTTGAGATCTGCTAATACAACTGGTGCTGTCTCAACACACGTGTCAACATGAAGGGTTATTAAATCACGCGCACAGATCACAGCACAAGCAAGCCCTGGGCACTCAGAAGGGGGAGATGGGAGCTGAGTACATGGGGCTGCGGCTGGGCACGAGGGGGCTGCCAGGGCACACGGCAGGTGGGATGGGATGGGGTGGGATGGGATGGGATGGGATGGGATGGGATGGGATGGGATGGGATGGGATGGGATGGGATGGGATGGGATGGGATAACATCCTTTTATCTGCCGACCCTCAGTCCCTGACTGAGCCTCAGACTCTGAGAGCCAACTCAGCATTTTTACAGCTTGGAAAACAACTGATTAAGCAAAAGGTGAAAAGTGCATCACGAGGAAGACCTACGGCCTTCCTCCCAAAGACCACTGCCCACATTTTGAAGACCCCGGCCCACAATTCTTGGAAGGCTTTGCACAAGCACAAGGACTGATAAGCTAATTAGCATATGAAGCGAGAGTAGGCGGGGTTAGGTTATGAATATGTATAGGCGCTAATAGAATATTCATTGTTTTGCTGTATAAATATGAGATAGTTTGTCACTTCGAACATGCACGATAGGCAGAAAGATCCCCCGTGCATCCAGTGCTGCAATAAAGAATATACCACTTAAGGAAATTTCGACTTTGATCTTTAAATCAGTAGGACGCTCCCTCCCAGGCCTGGGCCAGGCCCCACTTTCAGGCCCGTCTGTGCACCGGGGGTCTCCCTGATGAGCCCTCACCTGTCCCTGGCAGTGTCAGACCAAGCACAGCCAGCCGGTGGAAATGGCACGGAGCATTACATTGATGTTGATCCCTAATGGGCACGGAACCCAACAACCACGACTGCCTATTGACATTTATCTTCTAAGGTCTTTTGATTAGCTGGTGCCCAAATCCAAAAAGTGCATACTTTAATGAGCAATATCACTCCTCTTCAGCCAGATATATATTCTGTACATTGCTATATTAAAAACAAAACAAAAACAACCAACCAAACAAAAAAGATCAAATTTTGGAAATGTTTAAAATAAATTATTACTGAAGTGTGTCTGTGGTTCTTTAGGATTATTCTGAAGCAAGTCTTTTTCATTTAAATATAAACTTAAACAGGTAATGGTAACTGACTAGCACCACCCTACATAATGCTAGTAAGCTTGCAACGTTACTAAATAAAGTTATTTCATCCTCAGTAACAAGCCCAGGAATTTGTAGCTTATCAATTAAGGAGGTAATAGGCATCCACAGTGGTAAGGAAAATAAAACATTTTAAATAGAAGGAGACATTAAAGTCATTTCTGCTTCATTTGCTGCTTTACAAAGGCTGCATGCAAAAGAAAAGAAAGCAAGATAAAAAACAGTGAAACACTCTCAGAAGCTACATAAAGCTGTAGGAAACAGGACCAACATGGAAAAATAAATCATAATTGAAGCTCCTCTGTAAACTTCTTTTAAAAACAAACTTTCTTGCAGGGCCATTCTACACTTTACATGTCTGTAAGGAATGACTTAGAGGTCCCCCTGCCATGGCAGCAGCGTGACGGGGCCGGCTGCAGGTCCCCCGAGCAGTCCAAGTGGGAATAGTCATGCTGCTTTGAGAGCAATACTAAAAATAAATTTATTTTTCGCAAACTAAAAATAAATCGTTGAATCACACTGCAAAGCCAGAGAAAATGCTCCATGCTGTGGGACCAAGCATTTGTCTTTCTTTGGAGACCAACACACCTTGTCTGGTGCTTCTCCCAAAGCTCTCGGGTGGCCTAGCCCACGCCTGAACTCTGGCGGTGTCCCAGGAAGGCTGCAGCCTGCCAGCCACCAGCCGTGCCCCTGTCACCCCCCACAGCCGCTGCCCCCACCATGGGCAGGCATCCGTCCAGGGGCAAACCCAGGAGCAAAAACCCAACGTGAAGCACCAGGCTCCTGCAGCACTTCATCTTGCCACTTTGCTGCTCCCCTGGTACCTCCTGGCCCAGATCCCCTTTTATTTGGCCCAGCCAGGGAGGGCAGCAGGGCAGGAGCCTTCCAAAGCTGACAGCTGGTGGGTGGCCACAGCACAGGGGCAGCGGCACCGGTACGCTGCTCCACCACAGCTGCCTCTGCCTGGAGCTCCTTACGAGAAAACACTCAATTATACACAAACATCAATGGCATTTTTCTCAGTAGTCCAATCTGCAAGACAGAAATGCAAAAAAGTGTAAAATCATTAGGCAAGAGTTTGTTGTGGAAAAAGTCTTCCCCAACGTAGGTGGAGATGATGAATCTGAACGCTGAAGCTAAGCCTGGATTACCGTACAAATGACCGCAGAGCCAGCAATCATCGTCTGGATGAGGAAGGATTGCTCTGCTCATCTCGTGCATGGTCAGCTGGGAATGGTTATGCTATCCTATTTATGTGAAGGCAAAAATCCAAGTGAATCTAAATTGGTGGAACTGATTTCATTATAAAATTATTTCCTAACTAGCACAGCTGTTGCAAGCATTTGCTTGTTATAATGTGTACCCAAATAATAAGGAGTGCAGGTGTCATCTGGTATGCACAACGTCCTGCAGGATAGCTGCTCACATTTTACAAAATGCCATACAGTTCTGTAAATTTTAAATGAGACTCCGTGAGTTGTAAATATACGAAATCAGCTTTATGGAATGGATGTGGGCCATGGAGTAACTCAGCGCTGTGACAGCTTACCTGCCAGCTCTGCAGCCATCCCAGCAAAACATGAACCGCTGGCTGCGGAGCACAGGATGGTTTTCTCTGCTTTGTGTTATTCCAACCAGGCCAGGGTGAGGCAGGAGTGCGGGGCAGGAGCCTCCCAGGCCCCACTGGCTCACAAATGGTCCCAGTCCCCAGGGTGACTCCCAAGGCTCATGGGGAGCACGGGACCAGCACCGGGGCCCGGCGAGGCCGCTGCCCTGACCGCAGCCCCACTCACCAGAGCTGGCTCCTGGTGCTCTCTAGACTTAACTTAAAATGCATTCAATGTCCTTTTGTTTTAAATCCTTCCGTAATTCTCAAGGCCATTTTTTGTTTGTTTTGTTTTGCTTGGAAAGCATTATTACTGGTATTTCAATAGTAGAGTCCCAGTTATAGCAGTAAATGTTATTACTAACCAATGGTTTAGGATTAAAGTAATTTGACATTGAAACTAGCTATGCAGCAGCTTTCCTGTCCTAGCTATTTTCTTGATACAACGCTTTAATGATCTAAACCAATCTAAGTGCTCTTCTAAGTGCTTTCTTGGCACTGGTCAATGTCTGAAAATACTGACTCGTCAGCCCCTGGAGCGATGCAATCCAGGCTCTGATCATTCCCTTCCAGGCATCACTTCCATTTCAGATCCAGATCCTTATCACTTTTATTTTTCTTCCCTGAGTATCTTTAGCAAGCACTCGACTAACCACTGGCACACACAGCCAGAGGCACCAATCCCCCACAAAGGCAGTGACAGATCCGGAGTTTGTCCAGGAATTTAGAAGCTTGATTTCTGATTTCAGAAAATCTGTCTAGGGCTCAGAAATAATTCTGTTGTATACACACAAATATATATATTATTTTCTATCAACAATTAGTTACCTGGTCAAACATGATGTGTGAAACCAGCCCCGAGACCACAACAAACTCGTGTCTGAGGCTTGGAGTTTGGGAGAGCTGGAGGAAAACATTCCCAGACGCAAGAGCTCCAGAATTTCTTGATCCTCTATTTCCTCTGTAACCACACTCAGAAAAGCTCTTCCACAACCTGCCATGTTAATAATTTTGGTTTGTTTTCTGTTTGTTTTCATTTTTGTTCACTGTGCCTTTAGCATTTAGGATGGCATATATTATGGAGGCATCTTTCCATAGCTATTTCAAGAGGCAAAGGAAAAGAGCTGGAGGGTAATTGTCTGTAGAAGCTAGTCTCCTGCTCGTTGTTCCAGTCATGAACAACCAAGTAATATTTGCCTTTTCTTGTTCTGAAGCATCTCAAGTCCTGCAGCCAACAGGAGGAAACTCAGTGGACAAACAGTGTAAAGAGGCAGTTACAAAAAGCTGGCACTAAGGCAGATGGCACGGGCAGTGTTTGTGCATGCCATGGCGCTGCCTCGAGGCAGCGTACCCCAGGCAACATCTCCTTCTCCCCTTTAATGACACAGCTCTGCTGGAGCAAGCTGGGACAGAGCAGGGGCTGCATTCTTAAAGACTTTCAGGACTTGGCTGGTCAGAGCTTTGGATAACCTCACACACCGCTCTTTTCCAGAGGAGGTTGGGCTGCAGAGCTCCAGACGTCTTTTTTTCCAGCATTTCCCCGTGACCATGCACAGACACGGTACTGGGGTTATCCGCTTCTATGAAGCTGTGTAAGCGGAGGAGCTTCTCCTTCCCTGGTCTTCCTTCACCTCCTCAAGAGGGGGCAGCAGGACAAGTGCTGGCTCTGCAGGCACCTGCCTCTTCCTGACTGCCAGCCCCCTGCATGAATCTGTGGTTAGGAGGCAGACACACCTCTGTAGGCCTGTAACAGACCGGAGAACGCCTCTTCGTGTCCTGAAAGTTTTAAAAAATAAGACACTCCCCAGCAGCTGCAGTTCCTTCTGATCCTTGGACCCTCCTCTAACACATTTTTTTTTTTTCAGTTGATTAAAGAAAGCCTCTTTTAGGGCTAATTTGTTTATTTTCACCAGACAGTTCCTCCACCAAATTATCGGTTCTTAGTTTTTATTATTTATTTCTACTACGTGGAGCCACACTAGCCCAATGAACAAGGCTGCAGCGAACTTCTACAAGGATGACCTACTGCTTACACAAAGCAGGAGAAACTGCGTCTGGAGAAATCACTAAGTAGGTGCAAAGCCGTGACAAGTGATGACAAGCAGAGGAGACATTTAGACAGTAACAAGGAAACTCATCTCGAGCTCACATTTAAAATCCATTTGCCTGGCCCTGTCTCTTGTCCACAAGTCCATGAGAATAAAAAATGACCAAAGCTGGGTAGAGTTAACAGCAATCAGCCACCCATCAGACTGCAATCTGACAGGAAGACAAAAAGCAGAGAAGGGAGATAAATCCCTCATTCTTCTGGAATTTGGCACACATGGGCAGGAGTCACTTTAAATACCCAGCAAAACGCACAGGCTGTGCCAGGACAGACCCGCTGCATTGCCACACAGACAGCACAGAATTTTGCACGGCAGCAGAACCTCATGGAATCTGGAAATAAGATGTATTCATCAATTAAATTAGAAGCAAATGGTAACAAGATTAACAAGGATGCATATGAGTCACTGAAGAACCATTTAAGCACCCTCAATATTTGTGTGCTTTGATCTTGCCCAGTCCTTTTCCACCCGCAGCCCAAGCCTGGACACACGGTGCCCTCATGGTGCCCGTGGTGCCTGGGCCCCAAAGGGCAGAAAAAGTGAGCTCCAGGCCTGGCGGCCCTGCCAGGCACAAGGGTGGGGGGACTCCTCCTGGGGAGCTGGTGTAGTGAGGGCTGGAGCCCCCAGAGGGGGGCTTGGGGAGGAGATTTATGCCCTGAACTGTGCCCCAGCTCCTCCTCCATCCCTCCCATCCCAGCCAGAAATCACCAGTGGCAGTGCCCTGTGAGGGATGGGACAGCCTTGTGGGGTGAGGATGTGTAGGACAAACATCTCTGCCCACCGGCTTCACCCACAGAGTTCAGTGGCTCATTAGAAACCCCGGGTACCAAGCCAGAAATCCTCCCTTTTAATAGCATGGGTGAAGCATGGGTGCAGTCTGGAGGTGAGGTGCTCAAACTGAAACGAAAGCTTGGAGCTCGCCGTGGTTAATTTCCCTGCAGGATGTCCTCCATCCGCTACCCCTCCTATGGAATTTCACACAGCGAACGTTGGGAAAACATGTAAAGATAATATTAATCTTTTGCACAGAATGCGTTTCCAAAATGTTTATATGCTTACATATTTCTTTGTCCATGTTATTTCTAAAGCTGTCCAGAAGAAAAGACTCTGGATTTTATAAGTGACTTCTAAGCAAATTCGTCTCTTTGTGCATTTGAGCATTCATCTGTCTCTGCCCTCCTTTGTGCTTTTATTTGAGGATTTATTGCTGCATCCCCATCAGACATTAATACCGTTTGATTCTTGGAGTGCTTTAAGCTAGCTGTCTAAAGAGCATCCAAGTGAAATGCACTGGCACCAGACCAACAGATGGACCATCAAGGCACTTAAATGGCCATCAGGTATCAAGTGCATTTGAAAAAAATAAATCTTTTATTTTGATTGCATTTCAGTAGCATGGAAATTAAAAGGGCATTTGTGCAGCATGCTATCTTCAGCACAGTGCCTAGAGGCAGACTCTGAACACAATTCAAGAGAGCGAAAGCATAAAAATAAGGTAAGAGAGAAAAGAAAGAGGGAAGGGAAGGAAAGGCAGGGCAAGTCAAGGAAGGAATAAGCTGTGTAAGAGTAAGGTCTTGGCAGTGGATTTTACAACTCATATCGGGCCCAGGACTACTCTAATAGTCTTCTACATGTACTAACAAGTACATTTATCATATGTTTCCTAGTCTCATTATAGATGTATTTTTCAGAATAATTTTTGAGAAGAATCACAAACTGGGCATTAAAACAAATTGTAGAGCGCAGTAAGTAAATGAAATTTTCTGCTTTCTGCAATCCTTGCCTTTTTATTTGAGCCTCTTTTGCTTTGTGGGTGGTAAATTACAGAAGCCTTGAATGCGCACCAGAGGATAGCACCATACCCTCCAGAGCCTTTCTCTCCAGCCCAGACATTTGCCATCCGACTCTAGGAAGCTGTGGTTCCAACCCAACCACGGTACAAAACTAGCACAGGAGAAGGAAAGGTGAGGTGCTATGAGATGCAGCAGGGAGGAGGGATGGTGGTGATTAATGTAATAACAGGAGAGGCTGGAGCACTCTGGCAGTTTAGGTACTTACTTATTGCAAGTCATATTTTTAGCAAATTCAAACCACTTGTCACTGGAAGTATATATGGCTTCGGGTTGTCACAAAGAAAAAAACTTATTTTCTGACCCCTGAATGAACCATGCAGTGATGTGGATGAGAAATGAAACAGAGAAGAGTGTCTAGTGCAGGCTGAGCTATGCCTTTGCACTGGGTTATTTGTGTTAGATCCTAGAAGGACTTTGAGCAGGTATATGTGTTAGTAGAAAAAGTACAGAATATGAGTAATTGTTCATATACAGCCAGAGGAACAGTAAAATAAAGCTACTTAGTTCTGTTTCATATGGAGGGTTGCAACAGTTTGACAAAGCATTGGTAGACATCCTCCAAAATCTCAAAAGCCCTTGACAGTCTGTTTGCAAATCCGAAGAAATACATGCCAGAAAGATGCTTTTTCTTTTTTCATGATCTCTATCAAACACACATTCTGACAGACACAAGCTAATCAATAAAAATGTAAAAAATAACCTGGAGAAGTGTAAATCTTCAAGATACGTGCTTTGTGGAGTGCAGTTTCCAGGCATGATTAAGGCTATGCTTAAACTCTAAGACCATTAAGGAATTTAAAATATCTGCTTTTCAGCTTGATCCTTTGTACTGAAACAAAACACAGTTCTTCTGCTTTTCTGTGCTCCAGGAGGAGGGATTTAGGTTGGACAGCAAGAAAGACTTCCTAATTGTAGGGGCAGCAAGACACTGGAATACATTTCTGGCTGTATGGGGCACTGCCGCTACCAGGTGTTTGTAGGGACACGTGTGGCACTTATCAGATGCTGCCTGCAGTCAAATGAAATTCTGAACCTTCTTCCAAAACTTTTCTTTTACTTAAGTCAGACTGCTCCCCAAACTGGAATTGGATTTTTTAACAAAGACAGTGTATGCACTGTAAAGGTAGCTGCAAGCTGATAAAACATTTGTGAACTGGTGCAGAATTCAGTTCTAGCAAAAATCAGAAGTAAGATCTTGGGAACATGATGGCAGTAGAAAAAGGGAGAAAGCAAAAAGAAAGGAGAAAGATATTCTGTGACAACAAAAGCTCTGTCTTTTTTTTTTTTTTCTTCAGCATTTTCTTTGATAGGAATATGGTGCAGCCTCTCAAGGGATTTGAAGTATTAAAATGGGTTCATGCACATGCTTTACTTGAGTAGTGTGGCATGTTTCAGACTGGGCGATGTAGAGTCAGTGGACTGCTGAATACTAATTTATAAATTACGGGCTGTTAATTAGCAGAAAAAAAAAAAAAAAAAAAAAAAAAAAACAATTAGCACTATACTGACAAACACCTCTGTCTGGTTTCTTTGCCTGCAGAGCCCACGCACGGTGACACCAAGGCGCAGCCCCGCGCACGAAGCTGCACCCAGGAGGAGGCACCGGGAGGTCCGAGTGGGCCCGCAGCCCCCAGGATGGCTGCCAGCCCTGAGACCACCTGCTGGGGGGTGCCAGCCCCATGGCCCTGCAGCCCCTGCCTGCTGCCCAGCCGCCTGAGCACTTGCTGGGGGCCGCAGCCCCCCGTTGCCCCCCAGCACAGCACGGCACTGGGGCCGCTCACAGCGCCGCGCCTCCTGCCTGCCCCCAGCCACTTGCCTTCGGACAGAGGGAGCGACACCACTGTCCCGCGGGAGGATGAAGCACCCTGCTGCTCGCAAGGATTAAGGAAACACCGGCATCTCGGGGCACAGATCAGCCCCCGATCCCACAGGCTGCCCTCAGTCCTGCCCCAGGGACCGGTCCTGATGGAGACCCTCGGGTACACGGCTGAGGGCTCCCACCCTCATCTGCAGCAGGAGATAAAATGTCACGCACAAAATATTAAGAAAGGCAGAAACAAGGATCTTCATCACCGTAATTAAAACGATAGCTAGATTTTATCGTAAGAAAAGTAACAATTAGATTGTAGTCATTTCCCTAAGTAAACCACGTTGCATTACTAAGCAATCAAAAGGCAATAAATCATGCTGTTAAATCAAAACAGGTAGCATTCCTTTATGAGGTGCTCCTCATTTCTTTCTTTCTTTCTTTCTTTCTTTCTTTCTTTCTTTCTTTCTTTCTTTCTTTCTTTCTTTCTTTCTTTCTTTCTTTCTTTCTTTCTTTCTTTCTTTCTTTCTTTCTTTCTTTCTTTCTTTCTTTCTTTCTTTCTTTCTTTCTTTCTTTCTTTCTTTCTTTTTTTTTCCCCAATATTTTCCATTCATACTTTTCCTTAAATAGCATCCTTATGATCACAAGAACTGGAAAACCCACATCTCTTCTGAGCTAAATGCCACAGAGAGCACAGAGGGGGTCACTGCAGCCCCCCATTGCCAGGGCTCTGCACGCCCAGGTGCCACCAGGGGCTTCTCGCCCCCCTTCGTGGAGCCCCCTGTGGGACTCAGAGCTGTGCCCACAGCTCACCACTCCTCTTCGTGACCCAGGGGCCGCCAGTGCCATGAGGTTACCCTGCACAGGCAGCTGGCTCTGGGGGACAGCTGTGAGGCTGGGCAGGGCACAGGGCAGCTTGTGAAAGCAGAGCCCTGGGGCACATGGACAGAGCTGGGGAGGGGCTGAGCTGGGGCTCCGAGAACCCAGAAACACAAGAGAGATTACATAAGGTAAAACGAATAACATGCCCAGCAGAGAGTCTGGTTTCATATTGCATAATTCTATACTTAGAAACAATTATATATATTATATATTACTTCTAATTACATAATTAGAAGTAATTTTTGCTACACTTGTTTGCCTAGCACAGTGGAACTGGATGTTTTATCCTAACAGCCTGAATGGCAAAAAAAAAGCTTTTCAGTTAACAGCCCCAAAAGCTAAGCAGTAGTGAAGAACGCTATTTTGTCATAAAATATTTTTCTGCTGTTTTAATTGTTCTAAAATCAGAATAATTTGAAATCCTTTGCACGTGGGAGCGCAGGCGGTGGGGTGGTGACTGGGGTCAGCGTATGGCTGGTTTGTGGCTGACAGCCCAGGAGATGTCCAGAGGAGTGCAGTGGCTGGGGCACTGCCCAGGCCCTCAGCTATCATCTAGCGAAACAAAAGCATTGCTGCCGTGCTGCAGCAGGCATGGGAATGGCACCTGAGGCAGACGAGAAGGAAAATAATAAGGCTGCAGCCAAGGACTGGGTCGGCCACCCCACTGTCACCCCCCTGGGTTACCAGAAGCTTGTCCTGAGCAGGTGCTTGCATTTACACAGTCCTGCAGTCCTTTCTGCTTTACCTGGCAGCTCATTTCTATGGCTGTCCTTGGAGCTCAGTCGTGCTGCATGTCTGTGTCAGATGTCAGCCACACGAGAGCACGAAGAGCCTCGCTGAGAACAGCATCCACAGACAGTGCGGACCTGGCTGCACTTGTGAATAACTGTGAAAATGGGGCCATCTTTCCTGAGTCCAACAAGTTTTGATGCATTTTAAACCCTCAAGAATCCCTTTAAACACCACTGGATCTAAATGGGGTCGTTCTTCAAGGCACATCAGGTGAATGGCCTGAGCAGCACTCAGTAAGGACTTTCTCAGAAATTTTGACAGGACTGTGATTTAGCCCAGCTTTGGAGTAAGGCAGCATAAGCAAAAATGCTTTTCTGAATAGCTGCAGGCAAAATACTTCAGAGTGAACTAGGGATAATACTTTTATAAGACCCAAATTACCAGAAGCATTCTCCTATTCACGTAACTCTACTGATTTAGGTCTTGCCACAGGTCCAGTGGAAAGGTATACCAAGAACCATCCTTCACCCATGAGATCCTCCAAAATGGCTTGATTTCTTCAGAAGTTATTTTGCTTTTTGTACCTTACAAAAACAACCTGTGCCTCCCCATACCCATGTCTTGGACAGGATCCTCAAGTGCAGGGTACCCAGGTGACTCCCAGGCCTACGAGATTTATTCTTGCAGTCTTACCAGTGACAAAGGAAAATATCAGAACCTGCACTGATTATATGGGAAAACAAGACTCAAAAGGTTAAGTGAGTAACTGCAACCTACCCAGGACCTGCTTCTTTTTATTCTCCTGCGTTATAGCTAGAGCATCTTGATGTGGTTACAGAACTCATCGTCTCCAGTTACACAGAGTAGGGAAGACAAGCAGCTTTTCTCAGTGCCACATCAAATCTCCATGCACTTCAGCAGCAAACCCGGACACCATCCACTCCCATCATAGGAGCACGAGTGTCTACTCACATTAAGGTACACACAGCGTGACGCAACTCCCTGGTGGCACTTACAAGCAAGGACAGCGAGTTCCTTTCCTCTGGAAATAATCTACTCAATACCTTGTCCTCCGTTACACAATCCAGAAGCACTGATAACTGTAGACATAGCGAGCCAGAGAAGGCTCACTTGGGAGCTCCCTGGGAGAGCACCCGCTCAGCTTCAGCAGGCTGCATCTGCTGGGGGTGTCTCCTGCATCCCTGTCCCCGAGGCTTAAACCACGGCTTTGGGGAACCCGGCTGAGCTGGCACTTGACATCACATCTCCTGGAGAGTGGCAGAGGTGGCCACAAACGTCTTAGGAGGTGTAAGTTAGTGTATGCCACACAGATCTGAGAGTGTCTGTATAGCACACCAGGACAGCAGCATCCACCTGGCCTGCATGTGTCCAGGTGCCGATGCTGCACAGTGCTGTCACCTCCGAAATGAACCACAGACAAAAACGATAGAAAAGCTCAAGGAAACCTTTCTATATTCAATGTCCCTCATGAGGATTTCTATTCTGGGGATAAATGTAATCTAAGCCTGGCAGGTAATTCAAAAGAGGGCTTTAGAACATTTAATATAAATAAATAAATAATAATGCAGGCAAATGTTCCTTGCAAAGGTTAAGGATGTGAGGAATGACAGGTGGAGCAGGGAAAATTTAGGACTAACAGGAGAGTGAGCAACAAAGTAATTCAGTGAAATGAGCAGTTGCAAGCGTGAAATAGCAGTAGTGGAAGGGCTGCAACCATAACAATGGGTAAGGAGGTGAGACTGGGAAGGAAGAGCAATGCCTGTTGGGTTTCATCAGTCTTCAGGTGATATCTAAGTCCTTTCTCTGTGCCTTTTGCTCTCTAGAGAGCAGCACAATTGTCTGAGCTTGGTGTCTGTGAAGTTACTTGGTATTTAGGCACCTGCAGACCAGGGCACTCCAAGCCCTTGATACTGCTTTCTGACCTTTAGCACCTGGCGGGTACCCACGGACCCACAGCACAGCATCTCTGTTGTTACGGGTCCCACCGCAGCCCCAGCAGTGTCCAGGTGTGAGGTGCCTGTGCAGATGCTATGGCCAAGAGGTCTTCTCCAGCCTAAATCCTTCCACAGTTCTCTGGTGCGCTGACGTGCTGCAAGGCACTGAGATGGGAAGGGGTCTGCGTGTTCAGGGGAGGTCAGACAGGGCGCCTGCCCCTGCCCCTGGGACAGCGAGGAGCACAGGCTGCCCTCGGCACAAACACACCTGTTTTGGCCAGAAGACAAGGCTCTGTCTGTGTGTGGTGTAGCAAGCACGACCACTTTGGTTTTCTTTGGAAAGGGCCTGAGGAAGATGATGCTTTGCCTTTGGACTTGGCTTGCCCTGAAGAGGGAGCACCCATCATTTCCAAAGTGGCCACCCCCCCCCCCCCCTCCCCTCCTTTTTTTGTTTTGTTTTGTTTTCTTTTATTTTGTTTCCAGTGTTGCTCCAAATGTTTCTTCTTTCTTAGGTTATGGGAAAATGAATTACGTATCAGCTTTGGGTTAGTGCCTAAATTAAAAATGAAGTCCCTGTTTCATCTTGCTTATATTTACTCAAAAGATTCATGTGCTTCAGCTGTACAAGAAGAACATGAAGAGTGCATTGGCTGATCTAGTTCAGGCATTCTGCAGTGCTACACAGCTATTTAATTTTGCAGTGAATTCATTAAAGGTAATGGAGTTAAGCATGTGCTAGTGAAAGAAGAAGCAGACCCTCATATTCCTAATTTATGCACATCATATATCTTGTAGGGAAACAACAATACTGTGACAACAAATTTTTGAGGCATGCTTATGACAGCAACATAAATAAGAGACTGCCAGTGCCATTTACCTGCCCAGAGATAACACATGCATTACAATGCCTGCCTCATTGCTGCTATTCACATGCAAAAGATGGCATTTGTAACCTGATCATTATTTTTAATTTCCCTAGCAGACAGAGCTGATGTTCAGTTACATTTTGACATCTCGGTAATAGTATTGTTTTAGTGCTCATGGACTGCTCTCCTGTAGCAGCACAGTTCAAGTGTGAGGCAGTAGATATTTATTAAGTCTGTGATAGCATCTAGGGACCCAGAGCGAATACAATTTGAACTTGTGTGTGGAACAGGAAGGAAGGAAGGAAGGAAGGAAGGAAGGAAGGAAGGAAGGAAGGAATTAAAGGAAAGAACGAAAGAATGAAAGTACAAACGAACAAAAGAAAGAAAGAAAGAAAGAAAGAAAGAAAGAAAGAAAGAAAGAAAGAAAGAAAGAAAGAAAGAAAGAAAGAAAGAAAGAAAGCAGGCAGTTGTATTAACATTGCTGGCACTCAGAACATTTTGGCCTGAATGTCATAGTTAGCTCTGCCATTCAGTGCTACATTGAAACTTGAAGTTTGGCTTGAACCCAAACTCTTTAGATTTGGTATCTCAGTGGGTTATATTTTGCTGGTGGTGGTGGTTTGTTTTTGTTTTTGTTTTTCCATCCATGGAGAGAGGCAGTCTGTAGGAAGCAGACCACTGTCCAAATCCCACAGCAAAAACTGTGGAGTGTTTGGGACACTCTTATTTGGGACTAGCAGTGTGAGGAGCTGTGCAGAGCAAAGCACTGCAGCTCATGTTCCTTCTGCCTAGCAGCACGGCCCGGGCACCTCGGACACGTGTTAGCAGCTCTCCTCAATCAGAGTTTTGGCCTTTGAGGTTACCGGTGTCTCAGGTCTGACCCTCTTGTCAGATGTCCTCTCCTCCTCCCATCTGCACTCCCACGGCTTTTGCTGCCCTCACCTCCCTGCAGAGTGAACCTCGGTCCTACAAAAGCAGGGCAGCAGCTGCCAGCTCCTCCTGGGGAGCACAGCCAGGCCTTGCGGCTCAAGGACGCAGCGGTCAGAAGTCTCTACTCTGCAAGTTAAGTTATTAATCATAAGAACTGCTGAACTTCCTGGCATTGTGTGTGGTTGCTTGCCTCTTACATTGCTTTACTGACCATAGGCCTGCTCAGAAAAAGACCAGAGCAGTGTCCCCACGCCTGTGCCTGTCCCCAGCCGTGTGTCAGAGGGAGAGGAGCCTCCTGCTTCGGTGCAGCGATCGCGGTGACATCCCGGCCAGCTGTCTCGCTCGTAATTCATCCAGCTAAGCCATGACTTCTCTCTGAACTGCTGTGTAATTATTACAAGTGTATCCTGATAGAGACTGTAAAATCGAACATCTCCAGGAAAGATGTAACACTTGTCATTTAGTCTCACATTAAAACACGCTCCTTGGTTGTTCCATCCCCTTGTGGCTCCCAGCCCCAGCGGCTGCCAGCTGTGGGTGATGCTCTGCTCCCTGCTCCCCTCCCTGCTCCCCTCCCTGCCCCTGCCGCCTGCTGCGCAGGGCTGGCTCTGCCCGTGGTAACATAAACCAATGGAGACATTATTTCCAAACCCGTCTTTCTTGGGTTTGCTAGCATCTCTTCCCAGGTGAGGGCAATTAATTTTTAAGTGCATTTGATGTGGAAAACTCTTTGTGAGCAGGCTTTGAGTATCTGCAGAGTAAACAAGCGGTGATTTTTGGCTCTGCTTTAGGGTGCTGTGGTAATGCGTTTTTAATTGATGGCTGTTCTGGCAACACGGAGAGCTGGTGATTTGCCGGGGTCGGGGAGCACAGTTTGTAAAGGTCAGCAGTCACCGGGCAATGCACTCGGCCGCAGCTCAGTCCCCTTGTCACAGCTGGGGCCACGTTTCGCAGCAAGAACATTCGCTTTCCCTCCTTGTCCTTACTAGTGCACAACAGATTTTGGCCTGGCTGCAGAGCTCATGCTCTCCTGCTGTAGGAGAGATGCTCGCAGCACCTGCCCTGCTGCTGCCCGTGGCTGCAGCTGCCTCCTGTTGGCATCGCGCTGCCCACCCCCTGCACCCTTCACTCCTCAGAGGCCCCGCAGCCAGAGGGGCTGCAGCCCAGGAGCAGCAGTGACCAAATGCAGCTCATGTAGACAGGCGGGGATCTCTGACAGGATGAAGTAAGTGGCTGCATCTGTGGATTCGGGATGCTTCTTTTGGAGATGGGCTCTGCTCTGCTAGAAATGTGGCAAAATATAGAAGGGTTTTGGCTTATGTGATGCTGCTAACTGCTGCACCTGTGGGTTGGTTTGTCTGCCTGGGAAGATGCCACAGATTGTGTCTGTGCCTGCACGGGAGGTGCTGAGCCCAGCCGTGGGCACTGCTGCGCCGTGCTCTCTGCACGAGCTCTGTGTCATGGGGAGGCAGCAGTGGCTGCAAGGGGCAGGGGCACCCCGGGGCCACCCCCTGCACCCCACGCCTGGTGGCTGCAGCACCCCAGCAGGAGGGAGCACGGCACCAGGGTGCATCAGTTCCTGCTGCTCCTCTGCTTCTCAAACAGCAAGGGCACATTTATCTGCAGCAGCTCGTGTCTGAGATGTCTGGTTTGGGTTTCTGGCCAAGCTAAGCCACTGAAACTGTGAGGAATTTATTATGTAAAGTAACTTTGACTTTTTTCACCTTTTGTATTCAGATCCTTCTATCAGGAGCACATAGGAGAAACCAGACTTGAAAATCCACCAGGGGCTGCGAGGGACAGAGCTCAGATCTCAGGAGATATTTGGTGCTCCATGTACAGAGCCAGATGTGAAGGCAGCCCCTAGGAGAACACACCGCTAACCTGCTTAGAAATTCATGTCTGACAGAAAACTCATTAGAAAACAAAGCTGCCACCTGTGTGTCCTTTTTCAGAAATGTTACACTTCTTACGATGATATTTCATCTTGGTGGCTCATATACTGGCAGCCGAGGAGTACCTGGTCCAGAGCTTAGCGTGTTGCACAGCTATTTTATAATGTATATCCCCATTTTTCCACAGATTAAGACACTAGACTATTTCTAAAGATGAAGAAAGGATTTGTGAGAAGAGAAAGGGAAAGAAATGGCAATGTGCTGCTTTAATACAGCCCAACATCACCAACAGTTATTTGTTGGCTGCCATGCCCGGAATAGCAATGAGGGTGGCAGGGAGGGCTCCGGCAGCTCCAGGGCCGCAGAGCCGGCGGCAGGGCTGGGCCAGCCACACGAGCCCCACACCGTACCCAGGAGCGGGGTGTGTTTGTTGGGTATCAGCCACGTGCATTTAACAGGCAAGTACCTAAAGAGCCTTGAGGCTCCGCAGGGTTTGTGTTTGCTGTGAAGTCTGCACATGGACACTGGGGAAGGTCCTTTCCAGTGCACAGCACCCTGCCTTGCCGCAGAGGTGCCCTGCAGATACCAGCACCAGCCTCCTGCATGGCCTTCCGTATGGGTATCTGCACTGCAATCTCCAAATTACAGATTAACATGAGAAATTGGGAATTGAATTCATCCACAGTCATTTCAGCAGTGCTGTGCTCCCAGGTTTCCACGTGTGGCAGCCCCACTCGCTGCACATTCCCAGCACCCAGCAGCACCCCGAGCGTGCCCAGCACCCGTGTGAGGCCGGGGACACGCACAGCACACTCACACTCACACTCACACTCACACTCACACACTCACACTCACACTCACACACTCACACTCACACTCACACTCACACTCACACACTCACACTCACACACTCACACTCACACACTCACACTCACACTCACACTCACACTCACACACTCACACTCACACACTCACACTCACACTCACACTCACACACTCACACTCACACTCACACACACACTCACACACACACTCACACTCACACTCACACTCACACACTCACACTCACACACTCACACTCACACTCACACTCACACTCACACTCACACTCACGCCCTCCCGTGCTGACTGTGGGTGAGATGAGGCTGAGAGCAGCAGCTCCCCTGGCTCCTGGCACAGGGGTGCACAGGGCACGGCCAGGTGAGGATTTTGGCTGCGGGACCCTCTCCAGGGAGGGGGCAGCCTCCCCAGGACCTCAGTGAGGCCAATGGGACAGGAGCTGGCTTATGAGGCACAAAGACCTGCAGCTCCCCAGTGGGCTTTTCTCCTCCTGGAGCCCCTCGCCTGCCCATCAGGGACACCCCCAGCCAGCCGTCAGCCCCCCTTGGCTGCTCACAGTGCCAATGTACCTGGAGAATCCCTTGCTGGGAGTGTCACAGGCACAGGGCACACTCCTGGCCTCTTGCAAATAATTGGGCAAATTATTTTCTCCTTTGAACAGAGCACAACTGGAGTAAGATGGAAAACAATTTGGAAGGTGATGACTGGACAGGCAAAGGTAGCTGCCAGCCAGCTGGAGAGGAACAGGAGTACAGGCTTTGGGGAAGAGGAAAGGGGAGCCCAGGAGTGCTCTGCTTATCTCTGCACATACAGAGGGAAGGAGGATGTGTTCAGCTGCTGGTTTTAAGATGCTGTGGTCTAAACAGGTGGCTTTGCTCCTAAAGTGGGTTTCTTGCCTTGGGCTGAGGGGAGCATAATGTGTGTCTACACGTGCTGTGAGGAGAGCTTGAGCAGACACAGCAAAGCGCGTTCACTCAGAAATGACTGCCTGGAGGTGAAGGTACGGGCTGTGTGCCTGTTACCAGTGCTTCCTCCCCCCCTGCCCAGGGCTGCGGACAGCAGAATCCCTTCTGTCAAGGCAGTTTTATCTTCAGCAAAATGCAGCCAGAAAAAGCAACATTTTCTTTAAATGGGTCCTGTGCTTTTTCCTTCCCCATCACATGTTGCTGGCCCTGGTTTTAGATCTGAAATGAGCCAGTCTAATTGGTCATTTATCCCTTTAGCTTTTTACTTTCCTCCTGAGAAACCTGCATAAACTGTTTGCTGCTCTATAAGAAATTGCTGAAGTGGGTGACGGCAGCTCTGGAGCCGATCCTGCAGCTCGGCTGCCAGTTGCGCCGCGCTCGCTCCAGCACTGCAGAGATGAGGCACGAGAAGGCCGTGTGGGTGCTGGCACACCGTGCCCACACGTGGTGCCCGGCCTCCTGCACGCTGCACGTCGGGCAAATCACCCCGGCAGGCCGCATGCGGGCACCCAGAGCCAGGACACAGCACTGTCCCTGTGGGTGGGCAGCGCACGGGGCACCAGGCTGCGGGGGGGTCCTGGTGGCCCCCTCTGGCCTCCCAGAACATTTCGTGGTTGCTCACCAGCACAGAATAAGCAGATAACTCATTTCCAAGTCTAATAACAACATGCACCAGAAAGTCAAAGAAGGCCATGAACAGACATCTGCTAGTCAGGGAGAAGCACATCCGTGTTTCTTGTAGTGCCAACCTCATCATTGCCATAAAAACAGGCTTTGGACAACTCGAAGTGTGGCTGTTCTATCTGTGCTTATGTCACATAATCTTTGAGGTTAGAGAATCACGTTTTTTGTAACTTGTTCCAAACTTTTCTGCTCACCAGAAAGTGGCATTAACCACAGCCTGGATTAGACAGCCTATTTACTTAAATGACTGAGCTTTAGATTCCCACAAATAAGTTTTGTCATCTGATTTTGTTCCACCACAGGCATTTTATTCTATAGAAGAAAGAACAAATTGTTCTATGTGAAAATTCAGGAGTCTAACTCTCCATTCATCTTCGGTTAAGAATGAAGAGAAACGCGATAAGAAATAACCCGAATATTCCAACTTTAAAAAGAAAAATATTGAGGGGAAACAAACAAACAAACAAACAAACAAAAAGAAAAACAAAACAAAATTAAATTAAAACCAAACAAGACAGGAAAGTGGTCCTTAATGACACACTCCAGACACACAAACTCTTGCAGTAGCTGTGACTGCCGTGAAGCTGCATCCCTGCTCAGCCCCAAACCTACCCAAGGCTGGAAAAGGTTCCCCCAGCAAGCCTTGGGCATTTATCCTGTGTGCAGAAACTGCCAAGGAATTAACTTTCTTTGCCTTGCAATGTGCATATGATGATTTTCCCTGGGCTTTCTGGGGTTTATACCATTCATGTGTCCTTGGGAACATTCCTGATGCAATTGTGCTTTAAAATGTTTACTACCAAAATGAATTGGCCTTTTATATTGACTGTTACTTTTATCTTTCTTTGTGGACAAACTCTCTAGGAAATCCTGGCATCTTCAGGAGCCTGATTTTACATCCTTTTACCTGGCATAAAAATAGCAGAAGTAACATTTAGATGAAAACAAATTTGGAAAAGTCTATCAGGAGCTTGGGGAGAGGTGTGCTAAAAGCCCTGTGGGCAGCAGTGTCAGGGGAGCTGGTTCTGCTTTGGTCCTAATCTTCCTTTGGTTTCAATGAAAGTTCAGTTGCTTAAATAGGATTTCCCTCGCTTGAGCAGTCGTATGGGTGGTCTAGAAGAGGCTGCCAGATGAGGGGTTGGACCTTGATTCTGCTCCTCTGCACAAGGAACAAAGGAGCTCGTGCCATTGCTCCAAGATGATTTAGTTCTTTGCACTTCAAGATTTGCTGCTGTAACTCTGCAGCATGGCCCACAGCTGTCTGTTGTTCTGGCACAGAAAATGCACCTCTTCCTAGCTTCCCTTTAGGAAAATACTTATTTGTTTTCTTTATAATTAGAAATATTTTTCCTTATTGCAGCATTCTTCTTTATAATGCAGCTGATGTTTTAGCTAGAGGAAAAAGTCACTTTTTCAGGACTATCTTTAATACAGAAAAGCAGAAATAAAAAGAAAACAACCTATAGATTTATTCCATGTAGATACATTAACATAAGTGCACTGCAAGAGGCATGAAGAAACTTAAATGTTGCTCTGAAACGATAATTAATATACATAATAGTATTTACTGCATTTGGATGATTCTTTTGGGAATCTGTTTCCTTAGTTAAGAGCAGAAGAACCATGGCATATATGATTATTCCAAAAAAGACCTACATTTTAAAGTAGGCAAGATAAGGAATTTAAAAAAAGAAATAAAAATACAAAACAAAAAGCAAAATTATAAAGTTTCTGAACTTGAAATGCTTCTTCAAAAGAGTTGTTCTGAATCAGAAAAAAACAAACAAACAAACAAACAAACAAAAAAAAAAACATTGCAAACTATCTTCTTGTCTAAAACTGCAGGATTAATTTTCTTTATGATTCTGCTAAGCTCTGTATTTTGGAAGAACATGAACTTCCTAAAGAAAATTTAGTTTTGTCAAAAAATCAACGTTGTCAGAAGCAGTTGGCAGAAAATACATGAACAGCTCTGTAAATAACTGTCCCCAGCCCCCCCGTGTCCCCCACACAACGCAGGTGGGCGGTTTGGGTTAGTGGTCTCTGTGCAGAGCTGGTCCCCTCCGGCAGGGACACGCGGCAGGGCAGGGTGGTGCATCGCAGAGACGTCTGGCCAAGGCTTCACAAGTGCCGTGCAGCCGTGGCTGGTGAGCAGTGAGATGATTTCATGCTGTAGTTCTGACCGTGACTGCATCCGGCTCTTAATTATTCGTTACCTGCCACTGCTTGTTCATCACATTGCCATTATGCAATGGCTTGTAGTAAAACAAGGTCAGGAAACTCCACGTATTCAGAGAAACCTCCATGGAGAATCTTTATAGGGAGACCTTGATTAGTATTGATTGTACACGTCAGCACTCTGTGAAGCTCCTCAAAGAAAGTATCCAGACAGAAGCCCTTCATCAGAGGCAGGGGCAGCTGAAAAAGAGCTTCTCGTAGGTAGGACACTCGATGAACAAAACTGAGACCATTGCCTAAAGATGATGAAAGATGCCGGCTACATGATGAATCTGCTGGCTGCACTAGGTAGGTATCCTTGCCCTATTTTATTTTTTTTTTCATCCCTTTTCATGAAGATGTGCAACAGGGAATCATAACATGAAGGCTGGTGTAGTTTCCCTAATTTCAGCTGCTGAGGGCTCTGTACATCCTCCACACAACAGGTCTAATGCATTTTGGCATTGAACTGAATGTGAGAAACTGGATCTTGTAGGTGCATTTCTTATTAATGATGATGTAGTCCCCGGACACTGAGAATCCATACATATCCCGTCTGTGCATGGTCATCTTATTTTAAAAGCAGAGGATCATTAGGTCCACTGTTAAACATGACGGGTAAATATTAAGATGCATATAGCACACAAATATTTATATATAAATGTACATTCAAATCCATACAATAAATCTTTTTCTCTTTCTTTTTCTTTCTCTCTCTTTCTTTTTCTTTCTCCTTCCCTCCTCCTTTCCTTCCGTACAGTACCCCCCAGAAATCCTGAATACAGTTTGCCCGTGTGACTTGATTGATTATAAATGTGAGCTGCTCAACCTTACTGACTTGTACAACTGCAGATTGAAAGCCATAATTATCAATACTCTGCCTGGGCATCACAGATGCCTGGACTTAATTTGTCAGCCATGTGCTGAACCCAGCAACTTGCATTTCCTAATAACCACCTTGTACAAGTACCAGTGTTAACTTGCTTGTACCTGTTAGAAACATGGTCCTGGAACGTTCTGCAGTGTCAGGGACTCATTAAGTCCTTAATTGTGTTGCGTTTTGGTTTACTTGCAGCTCACGGTTTATCCTGACACCTGAGTATGAGCATTGCACCATCAAAACCCTGAGCACAGGGCATTTACATTTGCAGATAGTCTCTAGATATCCACCCAGGATGAACGATGTGGGCATGGTGGTTTAAGAGTCCCACTTCTGAACGATCTACAGCAGCATCAGCAGACCAGTGCGAGCATCTCTGCTGGCACTAGACAAGGCAGCGCCATCCAGCCAAAAGCACCGTATTTCTGCCCCACTTGATCTTTGGTGTGCAGCCACCACCACCACCCTCCCCGTTGTGTAGCTGAAACATGAGATACTGCTACATGCATTGGTGGCCTTAGAAATTATTTTCAAGTTTTTGGCACAATCTGCGAAGTGCTGGGCACATTGTGGAAGACTCAGACACTCAGAAGAAATGGAAATGAACAGAAATATTTAGCATAAACACATTTTGTGAAGTTCTCATGAAGAAGATTTTTGACATTTAGGGTGCAGTAATTCAGCCCTGAATAGGAAATATTTTATTTGATCACAACAAAGACTGAAGTCAAGTGCTCAAAATATCTTGTGAGATGCAGTCTTCCTTCTCCATTTGCTTTTCAGGTGTGTTTGATGTGCCTCTATCCCTGACCGAGTGCACCCTGGGCACCCACCCCACACACAGCCCTGGGAGGATGCCCTGGCAGATTTGGCAAGGTTTGGGCAATGGTGGTGGGAGATGGACAGGACAGGGCAGGAGCTGGCAGCGGTGAAGGGCAGGAGCAGCAATGCCGTGTGCATGAACCATGGGGGTGTCCAGGACAGAGCCTTTGCAAACCCATGTCTGTGGCCCTATTTGCTTTGCTCCTGCTGTCTGGATTTACAGTTTCAAATGCATGAGTATCATTTGAACAACCTGCAGATAAAAAGCAGTACCACTCCCTATTTTCGCATTGACAAAGACATGCCCATATAGCTCTGCTTCCCAAGTGTCTGAGAAATCTTTGTCTCTTTATTTTTTCCCCTTGTTGGTATGAAAGATAGCCTTTTGTGCACGTTGTATTAATGTGGCAATAAAATGCAAAATATTGTTAAAATCTCTTATCCTTTTGCTTGCATGCCAAACAAATGTCTGATAAATATTTACGGTGGGTGTTTGCTACATTATCCTTTTTAAGTAACAGGGACAGATAAGGTCACATTTCCAGGGGCAACAGAATTATATGGTCTGATTGAAACCCCAGAAAGATAAGCACTCAGCATTAGCAGAGGGAAATAAAACTGAAGACCATGAATTTGGATTAATGAAAAGAGTAATGAATGATAAAAGTTCTGTTGGGCAGAAATATCAGTGACTGCAACCCCCATTATTTGCAGCATTTAATTTTACATTTCAGTAAATAGAGTGATAGTTCTCAGTGCTAGGCATCGTTAGAAAACTGAATAATTGCAATGCTACTACATTCTGTATCTGCTGGAGATCGCTTTATAAATGAAAATTAACTATATCCAGCATTGTTTTTCTGCTTGAAAATATTTACCATCCACAAAGACAGTTGTCCATTAAAACCTACGGACCCAGTTGTCCCACTAAAACCTATGAAAAATATTAATGGATTTCCATTTTTTCTTTCAAACTACCATAGACCTCTTTTGTTATAGCCAGATAAATTATTTGCATGCTTTTATTATTATAATTTTAATCAGGTTTATTTTAATACTGTTCCAAATATTTTATTCTCAGCATTTAGTAGGAGGTTTCTGGCAGAACTAGTTTTTGAATGGTACATGTTCCTAACTTTTACCCACCAACATTTTCTTGAGTTTGTGCAGGTAAGGCATAGAGAGCAGTTCCCTTTGTGGTATGAAACGTAACACAGATTGTAGCAATATTGTGCACCAACTAATGAATTTTTCTTTTCTGCAAACTCTTGGAGAGATCAAGGTCACTCCCTGCACAGCGTTCGCTGCTATTGCAGGCTGCAAGTTTTTTCACATTGTTGTTGTGGACCCTCAGCACCACTTAATGCTGCGTGACACGTGGCAGCTTACTCGCCTGGTGTGTGCTGTCTGCTCTTTCAGCCTCTCCAAATGGGAGAAGCATTTGCAATAAAGTATCTGGTTAGTACAGGGAATTTTGTTTTCATTGAACGTTCTGACTCCAATAAACACTTAGTGCTTGGTCATCACAGAGGGGACAGTTGATCCAGAGAAATGCAATAAGTACAAAGGAGTACAAAAGAATGAGAGGAGCTGCTCCATTACAAGAGAAAACTCAGTCAGGGAAAAAAAAAAAAAAAAAAAAAAAACTAAACCAACAAAAAGGATCATTTGTTTCTAAGGAGCAACTCCTGCTCATCTGTGAAGCAAAGCTGTGCAGAGCTTTAGCACAAGAGACATCGAGGCTGCCCATCCTTCAGCTCCTCCAACACAAGAGAAACAAATCGCTGCGCGAGGCACAGTGAGGCATCGCGTGTCCTCCTGCCTGCACCTTGCAGCCCATAAATACCCTCTGCTGCAGCTCTGCAGCCTGTCATGGGCAGGAGAGCTCCTCCCCGAGCACTCTGCCTGAGAGGGAAAAGCCACTTCTGTGTCCCTTCGTGCCCACAGCAGCACCCATGCCTGCTCATGTTGGCAAAGGAGCAGGAAGGTGTCCGCAGGGCTGGAGGGCAGAAGCAGCAGAACCAACCGATTTTTCCATCTGCGTCCTGCGGGTTTTTCTTCAGGTGGGAATGGGACACTTTCTTCAGAGGAAAAGAGCTGGGCTGAGAAGGGTAAAATTTATTGTTGAAGAATCAAGTATTATCTTGTGGCACAATCATAGTTCTTGTGAGGCAGGTTGGATTTCCACCAGCATTTACATCAAACAAGCAAGCAAGCAAACAAACAAGCCCCTGTTGCTCCTTCAGTGGTATTTCAACTTTTGTGGAAGTTGACTTTCTTTCCATGCAGCTATCTGTGAAATGGTTACTATTAGTTCGTCCTCAGTCTCCCATCTCAGAGAGATATTAAATTTGAAATTAAAAAAAAAAAGAAAAAGAAAAAGAAAAAAGAAAGCTCCACTTCAAAATGTTCTAACAGCTCAGGGAGAAAAAAAAAAAAAAAAAAAAAAAAAAAAAGTGTTCCAAACAGTACACACAAAGCTATTTGACGAAAACACTTGACGGTGACATTTTAGCGATCAAATGACATAAGAGTCACAATTTTGCTAAGACGTCCTGTCCTCACCATCCCCAGGTGAGAGCCCATCCATGAGGGCAGCCAACGCTGGCTGCTGCGGAGGGAGCGTTTGCAGCAGAGCTCTCCATCTCCCCACTGCTGCTTCCAGCGCCTTCCATTAAGATGGAAAACAAAGGCTGACTACAAGCAGTCCCCAAAACAGCAAGAGTTGTCACTGGACACAGCATTTGTGTCTACGTTCTCAGATGGGGAATTCTCCCCCGAAGTTCAAGCCGGGGCTCAGTCCACCTGCCAGCACCTGCAGTGGGAAACTCGTGGCACCACAGATCTGCAGCTACTGCCTGGAGCAGCAGCTCTCAGAGAAGCACTGTAAGCACACCACAGAACAGTGATGTTTAGGAAATACCTACCTTAATCTGAAATGCATTATTTCTGTTAAATTTCACAGTAAGAAGTTCATCTCCTAAAATGCACATGGAAATGAGAGACATGAACACTACAGTGGTAGAAAAGTGCAATTTGAACTTCTAAACTGTTATCCAAAGAAATTGTTTGCAGGAGCACTGCCCCCTGAATCTTCTGTAAATTATTTCAAATTCAGCAGCTCCAGGGCACATCCAAAATAAACACTGGAAAGGAAAAAAGAAGAAACAACTCAGTAATCTGCTTTCCAAAAGGAGAAAAACTGTTGCAAAGTTCTTTCTAGCCTGCATGAAAATATTTCACTTCACTCCTCTGACTCATCAGAAACACTGGCAGAATTTTTTCCAATAGAATCCAATTTAACCTCTCAGAAAATACTGTTTCATCAATAAAGCGTCTGCTGTGAATATGCCAATATAGACAAAACTGTTCAGGTAAAAATATGTGAAACGGTATTTTCATAAGAAAGGGATGATGCAACATTTAATTTTTAAACAAACTTATGAATACTATACAGAATCACAATAGCTACAATCTAAAAATATATATCAAAAATAGGTTTGATGGATATTATTCATTTGAGCAATGAAATACCATGGGCATCTACAGGCCAGGTAATGATCTGTTTGGCTTTGGAAAAAAAAAGAAAATCCTGTAACTTGAACTGGACTCTTGCAGTCAGAAATGCCGATTCACGCTCTGCTTCAGGGTGGAGGTTTCTCCATGTGCCAGTGCCCCAGGACCCCGGGATGGCAGCCGCGGGACCAGCTTCCTGCAGGCCCCTCTGGGCAGCAGCAGCACTGCGGGATGCGTGTTTGCCATAACACAGCCGCCAATAACTTGTCACAAGCTTTTCTGTGAGGTAGATCAGATGAAACCTAAGAAAGGGTTCAGCAATATCTGCGAGAGACAAAATTAAAAACAAAGAAATAAAGGCAATTCGTAGCTGAAATGGTGGTGTGACGTGGGTCCGTGCTTCTCACAAGGGCCTCTTGATTTACCAACGTCGTTTCATCTTTCTTTGAAGTGGTTTCCCCGCACAGCTAACATCAAAGACATAAATCTCCTTTTCCTTTATTTCTTAAAGGGTCAAAGAAGTAGATGACTAACAGTTGTCAATAGCACCAATTTATTCCCTAAATCCCCTGTGCCATCAAAGGGGATAGCTCTGGTTCCAGCACAGATGAGACCACTCGGGCTCTCCTGGGGTCAAGGTGCTGGGGGGGGGGCAACGCGCCCCCAGCAGCACTGTGCAGTCCTGCAGCCAGGTGTGGATCTTAGCTACGTGAAGGCTTTATAACAAGTCTGAAATGAAGGGAATCAACAGGTTTTCTTTTTTTATTTTATTTTTACTTTTTTCTTTTTTTTTTTTTTTCTCTTTTGGCAGACATTCAGACTGAAGCTCTCACATCCAGCAAAAGGTTGTGATTTGCTTGTGGGGCAACCCACCCGTGTGCACAGGCAGTGCCAAGCACAGTGGCAGTCCCCAGGCAGGCGTCCCCGTGCTGTGCCCGCCTGCAGGGCCACCCCGTGTGGGGACGTGCCCACAGGGCGTCACAGCCCAAGTGCGAGCTGACATCCGAGCTGCACAAAGCAGCTGTGGGATCTCACCCCTGGGAGCGGATTTGCTGGAGGCATCACCCCAGTGGATGTCTGCCAGGTGCAGAGCTTTTATTTGCAAGGGGTCCAAGGGTGTCAGAACAGAAGCTGTTGGGAGCTATTGGGTGCCAGACGTTTGTAATTTCAGCCTTTCTTTATGACAGAAGGGGAACAGAAATAAATATATAGAAAATATAAGAGAAAAAAAAAAAAAAAAAAAAAAAAAAAAAAAAGGAAATGCAGACTTTTGTGCAAAAGCACCGAGTTTCTGGAACTCTTTCAAAAACCCTGCATGACTTAGACAGTTCCTCACAGGGAGCCCTCACACGAATGAGAACTGCATGTGAGCAGGGAGCTGCCGCCCAGGTGCTGCTCGTCCACCTCTATGCTCAGCAGAAGACAGACCCTTTATTTGCTGTTCTCAAGGTCCCCATTTCTTCTTGAAATCTTCCTTTTCTTCTATGTATTATAGTTTGTTCTTCTGGAATTTAACCCTAATTTTATATAATATTGGTTATTATAATGTAAGCAAACAGGATTTCCATTTAGTGCACAGAAAATTATCTTTCAGATGCACGCAGAAATGATACTTGTTCCTCTGATCTGTACCTTGATGGATTCAGTGCTACTCCCTTACAGTGTATCTCCAACTAATTTAGGCAGCCTGAAGATATGGCCATACGCTTCTTACAAGCAACCTTCCTTGTAAAAAGTAATAGTGCTGCTTGTATAAGCCTCTGTAGTGGTTACGGATCACCGGAGAGCACAACCTTTGGAAGACAAGTTCTCTCAGAGCAGCGTCTCTGAGGCACATCCAAAGCAGCATAGCCCAGATAACTCTCTGTGGTTTGCGTATATAGGGTGAAAGACAGATTTCCTTACTACAAATTGTAAGAAGATGTTTTCTATCACATTTCTGGGACTTCTTCCTCTTTTCTAGCTGCTCCTGTGAACGAGAGGAGCACTGGACGCAGGCTGACTCACCCCACGAGTGTTGCAGTTAAGGGTTGCAGCAGCCCACCCGCTGTCGGTGTAACCTGCAGCACTGCACCCAAGGGAGCCCTGCAGCCACCCCAGGCCAGCAGGGAGCAGCAGGCACTCCGGGGTCAGCTCATCTGGCCTAACTTAAGCACTTCCAGCTGCATATGGCTCATGTACTGCTCTCATTGCCCAGTGACTTTCAAGGGAGTCGAAGATCACCACAGGGTGAGCTGGTGTGTTATTCCCCAATTCCACTCTACCCCTCCAGAATGGAGGCTGGAGAGGTAACAGGGTGCTGGTTATACGGCTTAGAGGTTAAGCAGCACACCTTTAAAAACTAATGGTACCTTAGTCAGCTAATAACCAACACAGCCAGTGATGTTACTGTACAGCTGTATTGGTGCCAGTGACACTATTACAGGTCTATTGCTTACCACTGGTGCTACCATTGGTGCAGGATTACACTACTGTCGTTCTTGCAGTTTCTTTTCCTTTTCCTTTCCTCCCACTCTTAGCAGCGAGGTACAAGCCTGCCCTTCCTGGCAGCTCTGCCCTTCTCACTCCACACGGGCACTGCAGGGCTGTGGGCACGGCGGACAGTCCGTCGGGGTGTCCGGGCTCCCTCCCACATCCCCACAAGAACTCATGTTTGTTCTCCGTGCAATTTCATCCCTATTGCCTATTTTATCCTTCTTTGAGTTCACCTTTTTGCCAGACCTGCCACTGCTTTTCCTCACCCAGATTCCACCCAGGTGAACAACCTGCTGCTGGTCACGTCCTCATTGCCCACGCTCCATCACACCCGTGCTCAAGCCCCGTGATCGTGGGGCGGTTTCAGCCCCGTCGTGCCAGCAGGGTTCTCTTGGCAAGGTGCCTGTCAGGCTGACCCTATTCCATGTACTGCTTATATTTCATTTTCGTGGTGTGATTTTGGACAGAATTCTCTTACTGTAGCCTGCACACTCGTACAGCCTCCTAGTTAACCAGACGCAGCAGCACGCCGGAGCCATGGCACAGCCTCACCCCTGCTCACACCCCCCTCCTGCCCTGGTTTCAGCCCGGCTGCCTGCGAGGCTCCCCAGAACCCAGCCCGTGCCTCTCCATCAGCAGCAGGGCTGTGTCCCCACTGAGCAGCGGGGAAAGCAAGGACTGCTGCCTTTTTGGGGAGCCCTGCTCCGTGGGATGGGTGCTTGCCGGTACCGCACACACTGCCGCAAGCTTCCACAGACAGAAAGTCTTAGCAAGAAAGACACAAGTGAACGGTACTAAGAAGGAAATAAAAACTTATTGGGAAGTTTAATACACTGACTGCTGTTCCTACCTGCCGCTGCCAGCACTACTCTGCTATGTGGGCACAGTAAAAAAAAAAAAAACTTCAGCATAGAAAATCAATGGAAAAAAATGCAAAACATTTTTTAACACAGGTGGCTGCTTTAGATTATTTATCACAACAAGATTTCAGAGGGTCTCCTGGGGACCCACCATCCGCAGATACTCACAAACCAGTATTAATTCCAAACATTATTAAGACACATTTAAAGCCCTTATTAAATGCAATCAAGTCTGATTTAGAAAGACTGGGAAGGTAAACAAAATTAAAATTAACACACTGCCTGGAATATAAATTCTTTTTCATCCAGCATTTGAGAGTCATATTGGGAGAAAATTAATAACCTTAAGCGGTATTTTTGTGGCCCACTGAGAAAAGAAAAGGTTTGGTTACCCTTGTTAAAAACTCTACCGATTCTTTGGAAGAGGGATCCTGAATCCTAAGTATGAGTTTAATAACGTGATGTTTCTTCCCTGGGATGCTAGAGCACACAGAGCACTTCCACGGAAGGTTTTAGCGTGAGTTTAACTGAACATCAGCCACCGGATAAGGAGCAGAAAGGAGAGATGGGAAAAGCCGAAACTCAGCGCGTGGTCTTCCCACAGCCGTGTTCAGCCTGCAAGTGCCCAGCCCGCACCACACGGGCAGCGCCGGGCCAAGGACGGGCACATGCATGGGGAAGCAGCGGCTGAGGAGGCTTTGGGGCAGGTTGGGTGCCCCTGGCCAGCACCGAGCGGAGGCCTGGCTGCATGGGCTGGCCGGCAGCACAAGGCAGCCTGGGGCCTGCCCGCGATGTGGCTCCTGCCCGTGGTGCCATGCCGGGAGCCTGCTCCGTGCTGCCCAGCCCTGCGCGAGCTGGGACTCCCCAGCACAGCCAGCGGGAGTGGGGCTGGCAGCTCGCCGGGCACCCACAGCCCAGCCCGAGGAACAAGGTTAGCAGCAAGCATTCCTGAGCGGTCTGCATGATTGTTGTTTTAATTTTCTTGTTTATAAAATAGGCAGGAGTTGGCAGATGGCAGTGAAAGCAAACAAATCTATTTCCACTGGAAAACAAGTTAATGTCTTAGCTTTTTAATTTTTTGTGAAGTTATTTTCTTGAGAGCTGTTAGATACAAAGCGGTAATCCCTCCTTAATCCATCATAATGCCATTTGCTGAAAGTCCTGTTTTCGCTGCTAATTGGGTTGCTGGAGCTAGACCCCGACGCTTTCCAGCAGCCTGACTTCCGAGGGATCACAACTGCGGGGTTAATCTGCCCAAAACGCATTAAGGCCACTGCGGCCGCCCCCTTCCCGGGCAGGTTCTGGGGCAGCCCCACAGCCTCGGGGCACAGCTCCCCCAGAGGCCACAAACCTTGGCACACACCTGATGCGGAGGTTGTGTTTAACAAAAATATAATGCCTTCCGAGCTCTCGTGTTTACTGTATTGAGCACCAAGTTTCCCAGTGATATGATTAATTTTTATAAGAGAACAAACAAACAAGAAAAATTCAGCAGTTGTAGTGTCTGGGGAAGGGAAGGGAAGGGAAGGGAAGGGAAGGGAAGGGAAGGGAAGGGAAGGGAAGGGAAGGGAAGGGAAGGGAAGGGAAGGGAAGGGAAGGGAAGGGAAGGGAAGGGAAGGGAAGGGAAGGGAAGGGAAGGGTGAGGGATTTATTCAAGGTCAGAAGCATGGATTTGATTTCTGGCTTCCCAAAGTCATCTCACAGTTTGAGAATTTGGTCATATTCTGGAAGACTAAAAAAAGGGATAACATAAATCAGCACTTTTATAACAGAAGATCAATCCCCTTTCTCATTCTATGGGAAAATAGCATTTTATTACTCTCAGTTTTATAGTAACACTACTGGATAGCCACAGTGTGCATCAGTCCCCAAATGAGAGACAGCTAGTTCAATATCTGTGCAGGCTGAGGCACAGTCTGCAGTCTGTGTTCTTTTTGGTATTTTAAAGGAAAATGACTAGGAGCAAAAGGAATTTATCACCTGGAATTTGCAGATGCTCCTGGCTCAATGCATTATTCACCAGGGTAGTACGTGCTGCTTCGGAGTGTAGGTGTCAGAGGACTCTGCAGCCCACATTATCTCAGGCACAAAATCATCCCGATGCATTCATACCTGTTCAGACTGGGGCTGCTCATGTGGAGGCAGTGCAGAAAGGGCGGTGAAGCTTGCGCTGACCTCCACCTGCATTCAGTGTGGAGCCAGTCTAAGCAGTCGTGTTACTGACTTCAGTGCCAATTGCTCCTCAGTGATGTATTTTTTCATCAGCATTGTTCAAAGTCACATTGATTCTTTTTTGATATTTTTTCACAACGACTGAGTGCTGAGCAGAGGATACGGAGGATGGGTGAAGGTGCCTTGCCTGGAGGAAATGTCAGGCACCTGCTGCTGGCCCTGGGCCCACAGCTGTGCGGTGAGGAGCCCTGATGTTATCCTGGGCTCTTCAAAGAACAGCTCTGCCCCACCCATGCTGCAGACAGTGGGCAATGGCTATGGATGTATTCATTAATCTTCTCCGTGTAGATAGCTGCCTGCCAGGTGGTTGAGAAGAAATTTTGCTCCAGATTGGTCAGGCCTTGCAACAACAGCATTTCGCTGTCTTTTGGAGTGGTCTTTCTCTAATACTGTCTCAGCGTCACACTTCACAGCGTAGTTTGTAGGCATGATGAAACAACAGTATTTGCACAGGCAATGGCTTTTAGACACACTAGCATGGTTTCAGAAATCAGACGAGTTTTCTTGGAAATGGCCTTGCATGTCCTGATGTAGCTGTTGCAAGCTAAATGGCATTTGCTAATGACCCTGGCAGGCTGCACACCGCTGGCAGCGCAAACACGGATTGCAGCGATGGGTGTGTTCCCGTTGAAGAAGGAGGTCTGGCCCCACAGGCCACCTCCAGACCAGTACTGAAGAAAGCAGAACATCAGAATACAAAAGAGAAATAAAAGTCTCATCTAAAGAGATTCATTTGTGCCTGTCCTGCAGAGATCTCTGTCCAAGGAGAAAGACGTGTAAGAAATGACTCAATAAGGAAGGGCATTCAGACCAAACCGTGCTCCCCGGCCGTGGGAGGGCTGTGGCACTGTGCCTCTTGGCTGGCCCTGCAGCAGCTGGGCACGGCGGAGGCTCCAGGTGCCTGCCTCCATCAGGACACACCGGGACGGGGGCTGCATCTGGGGGTGCGAACGGCAGCCAACGGTGGGCATGCTTTCCAATCTGTGCATCACTGTCACTTCCAGCTCTTTCTCACAGCTTTGGTTCATGTGTTTGACCAAAATGTGGGCTGGGAGCAGTGCTATTTTCTACCGCATGTTTTTCTGTAATGCCACTTTTAAAAGTTATCATATGCCCTTGATCATGATTGAAAGATTATACTGTATTTCCCCTTTTGCAAGTGTAAAACTCAAGCAAAACAGAAATAGCACACTAGCTGTACATTCACCCATTGCAAACATGCTCATTTTCTTTAGCTTTATACTAATTTGTAGTGCATGGTTTCGTTATGAAGACTCCGGTGTACTTTAGTATCTTCTGAACAGTGTCACACACTTTGGACATGGAATGTAATGACTTTTCAAAAAATAAAAATAAAATAAAAATAAATAAATAAATAAATGATTGACATTGTTGTAACGTGTTCTCTGTTTTTCCACAACATGTCTTCACGTTCTCTAACTACAGCTGCCAAACCATCTTATTTCCTATTTTACATATGCTGGCTCTCCTTTGTTCTCTGCTACTTTTGTTGTTCTTCCTACGCCCTCACCCACAGCAAACCCACAGCAAACTCCCAGCCTTGCTGCAGTGCCTGCGGGCGCTCCTGCAGCACGAGCAGAGCCTCCCCAGCCGGGACAGGCACCGCGGGCAGGCTGCTGCTGGTGGGCACTGCAGCTCCTGGCAAGGGCAGAAGGATGGGCAGGACAGGCAGGGGACAGGAGATTCTTGGTCTTCCAGGATGGAGAACTCAAGGCCTGCAACAGCTCCTTGCCTACAGCTCCTTAGGATGCTGTTTCAGCCCCTCCCTGGGCTCTGTTTTTGTTGGTATTCCTGTGCTCCCCCCTGTTTTTGGAGAAAGTCTTTATATCAGGAAAAAGAGAGAAGCCAACTGAGACCGTTTGTGTCGTTGCCGTCTCTCACAATTTAAGATACCGTACTGAAGAACTGAAGCCAAAGCTTAACTTTTGTTGTGGAAACAATCCCCAGTGACCAAATGTGTTTATAGAGAGAATAATCAACTTTTCTTACTGTAAAGACAGCAAAAGAGTCACTTCTCAGCCATTCAACAATGCCATTTTTCCCAGCATCCACATGCATCCTTTGAAAAATACGATGGAAATGAATTGAAATAAAAAGCCTTAGTGTAATAATGTCCATTACACCAGACTTTGGTTTCTGAAAATACAAAAGCAAAATGGCAAGCACAGTTCTGAGGCTGCTGAGGCCTTCTGAGATTTTGGAAAGAAGAGTTTCAATCTTTTTTTTTTTTTCCAAATGATTTTTTATTTAATTTTTAAAATTAGTATAATGTTTTTGAGCAAGAAGTTATTTTTCATGACAAATCACATCTTTGTGATATTTTGCCCCAGTTTAATTCTACAGGTTCTATTATTAGTTGAAGTGAAGGTGAACTGGAAATGTATGGGTTAGATGGGTAGCAGAATTCTCATTTTTGCTGTTTATATTTCTAACAAACCATATAGCTAGTCAAAGCTGTATCCTTTGCACTGATTATTTGTTCTACCAAGTTATAACCTTTCTTTTTATTATTCACTTGAACCAATACGTATATGTGACAAAAATAATGTGAAATAGAAGTTCTCTTTCCACTGATGGGGGGGGGGGGGGAGGAAGGGACGGGACACAGACACTCCCTTTTTTCACAACATATGTCAAGAAAAAGTGAATATAATTTCTTTCATTTTTTCACACCCTTTTCTAAGCAAAGGTGCCTTAGTTCTTTATTGCTTCTTTTATTTCAAGGACCACTTTCTGCAGACCAGGTCCTGGGTTCTTCTTTTACCCTCATTGATTTCCAATTATTAGGTTTGAACTATTTCTTGTTATCTGAAGTCAGTGGTGAGTTTTGCTTAAAATTTCATATGACTATACAGCTTGTGTTTCTTTCTGTTTTATGTCCAGTTCCATCTGCTTTGCTGGAAGTGTTTTTTGCTTGCTCTTTCTTTTTTCTTTGTCTCTCTTTTTTTGTTTTTGTCTCCCTTTTTCTGTCTCTCTGGCATTCTTTCTCTATCTTTTGTTTCATTTTCTTCCATTTTCCTCTCTGTCCATCCTTCATCCCCTTGATCTGTTAAACGAAGACCTGGCTCCCCAACAGCCAGCACCTTCCTGCCCATCCAGCCCAGCCCCAGCTCCCTGCTCCCAGCTCACCTTACACAAACAACAGAAAGCCTTGGATTGTTTCTGTTTTAACTAAGGCTGTATTTGTTTTAAAGTTTCTTTCTCTTTTTTTTTTTGGTATCTATTTCACATATTTAGGTTCACAATCACTTGGAAAGCTTAATAGCATGTATGAATCACCTTGTTTTCATGAGGCCCCAGAATAGCATTTGTAGCAATTAAACTTGGATTGAACCTGACTCCTTTCTTTTGCCTATGGCAAACTAAACCACAGATGCCAAACAGATTTGCATTAATGAGTTATTTGCTTGAGAGGAAGAAGATATAACCTTTTTTGGTTGTTGCTATGCACATGTATGTTTTGAGAAAGCAACAGCTTACATTGTCTAATTATGCCAAAATAATACAGCAAGGAGGGGCACTCACCAATTAACTTTATTTAAAGCCAGGCACCAGTCAGCGGCGGCAGGACTGGTGCTGCAGATAGGCTCAGCGCCGCGGGCTGGCTCTGCAGGGTGCTTGCCATCGTGCCCTGCCGCAGCTGCCGTGCCGAGAGGCTCCCGGCCACCGAGCAGGGCTGGGCTGCCTCTGAGAAATTAAAAATGCATTTGTAGGTGCTCACAGAGTGTAACATATTGTGGCACTGATTCTGAACCCAGAGAGCCCATTAGCAGGCTAATTAGATGCTGTGTATAATCCACGAGAAAAAAAATTATACTATTACAATCGTGTTCATTCGATTTCACAATGAGAAAGCATTTTTGAAATACAATTACATTTTAATGAGTTAAGGATATAAACGCATCAAGTGAAAATTCTCAAGTAATAGGGCTTCACCTATTCTTACAAGGGAGAGCAGCTTGCACAACACGCCTGAGTGCTGGAAGTAAGAACTCGTGAGCAATTTCCATTGCCATGGCCATAATGCTGCAGGTGTAATTAAATGCAAGAAAAACAGACTCAGCTGAGGGTGATGAAAGGCTTTCAGTGTGCCTTGGGATAAACCTGCATTTCCTCCATATTTCTCTCTGCATTTTCTTCTCAGACAAACATGTATTATGGCCCACTGTTGCCAGTCACACATCATCTGCATTAGGTGAATATTGAAGCCTTGCCACCAGTTCTTACAGCACATTTTCCTGTAAATATCAATTTTAGTACTGGATGTTTTTATGAATGAAATTAATGATTTATTTTTGTTGTCATTTCTGTGTAAAAAATAAATAAAATAAGAAAATGCTTAAATCTCTCACTGTAGGGTAGTTCATCAACTGAGATTGTTGTCAGCATTTGTTATCCTCTCATTAGATTTTCAAAAGGCTTCACAACAGACACAACCTTGCTCCTCACTGATTTCCTCCCTGTGCACACAGAGATACAATTGCCTTTTTTGTCAGCATTTCCCAGCTTCATTGCCTTATATTCAGGACTCAAACCTGCTTTCTGCATGCACTGTTTGCATTTCCAATTCCTGATCCTATGAGTTCCTGTGTGGCTATATTAGAAATAAACAGGGTGACAGAATGTCCTTTAATGAGGATATATTGCCCCATCCTGCATCCAAGAATATAACCCATAATCAGGTTATAAGTGATTTTGAAGTAACCACAAATTTCTGATGAGCAATGAATCTTCATCTGTCATAACTGTACCTCTGAGGTAGGGTCTCTCATAAGATTGTTTGAAGATATCCACTGACTTCATCTCTTGGGTCTCATAATTAGCAATTCTACTGGAAACAGTGAAGGTGTCTTTCATATAAAGTACCATTGCCTCCTCCCTCTTTTGTCCATGTTATCCTCTACAATCCCTATCCCCATAATTCATAACTAGAGGCTTTTATAGTCTACAACATGCCTCATACATCAAGATTTTACTTAAGGCAGTTTTCAAATGGTTCTTCCACAAAAGTTTCCAATCTTGCTTCCTACTCAGATATCTGACTTACTACACTGACAGCCAAAAATATATATAGGCTTACTTTTTCTGCTACACTTTTTTTTTTTTTTCCAACAAATCACAGGTGAATGTGTAACAGCTCTGCTCTTTGAACAGCTAATCATCTTTATTTACCACTAATGATTTCCTGACTTGTCTTGTTTGTATGCACATGGCTATCCCAATCTTCTGTGGTTACCTGAAAATTCAGCATTTGGTGAATCCAATGGTACACAAGCTTAACTTTCAGGTGAGCTGCAGGCAGCCTCACAATGATGCTTCTTCTATTCCTGTCCTTTCATAATCTCACCCAGACGCGCAGCTGCATCTTGCATTTCTGTTCTGCTTTCATGTATGCTCCTGTTAAATACTTTATCCACTCTCTGAGCAAGGAGCAGGTTTTTGGCAGTTGAATTTCCCTGGGTGTCTGCTTCCTTCATGACACAAGGCAACTTGTTGTATGTGTCCCCTTACCCTGTTTTGCGAAGCCCCTTTGGAGCACTGGCTCACCGGTGGAACATCAGCAGCAACAGCTTAGATGAGAACCTCCCACTGCCAGACCCCACTGCAGGTTGCATTCAGCTCTGCCACCGGTCCCCGCACATCCCACCAGCAAATGGTTGTATTTCAGACACAGGGAACGTGTCACATGGAAACGTGTATGGGTTGCTAATACAGTATCTGTAGAAATGCCTGGAATGCTGATACCTTGTAGGAGATGGAAAATCCATGTCATAGGCATTTCATTCAGCAAGGCCCTTTTGACTTGCAAGGGAAATATTACTTTTCAATTCTAAAATGTACAGAATTTAGATCTACAAATTATTAAAAAAATCTGTAAATATAATGCTTACTGTTGAGACATCTATTACTCAGCCTTCAGACTTCTTATTTGTTACTGATGTTATAAAACAAAAATGAATGTTTTTTTTTATTATTATTAATTTAATATTTTGTTTAGTCCTTTTAATTTATTGTCTGGAAGTCTGCTGACAGGGACAATAATCTGCCAATAATCTGTCAAGAAGAGTAAAACTATAGCCTGCTTGGAGTTCAGGCAGCAGTGGGGCTGCTAGTGTGACAAGTGTGTTATTTCTCTTTCTTTTTGGCCAAAGGCAACCATATATGTCCCAGCTTCTCGTTAGGATGGGATGGAAGCATGCTGCAAGTTCAGAGAAGTAATTCTGCACAACTATATTATTTGTCTTTTTTGCTTATTATTTTGAGACTAAATGAGAAGGGTGATACCAGAACAATACAAATGGAGACAGTCCGAAGAAGTACCACAGACCACAGCAGACCACATATATTTTTACTTTTTTTTTTTTTTTGTCCTTCTGTTGTCATGCTAAATGACTGAGAGCCACATGGTGCAGCCAGGACAGAGGAGACCCACATCACTGATGGTTGCACCAAACCAGGAAATGCTCATCACCCTTGTGGTTGTTGGCTTTCTGCCCCGCTCTGCACTTAGCCCCACGCAGGCTTCTGTCTCGTTAACTTTGCTCAGCCTGCTGACTGCAGGATATCGTAAATGGTGTATGAGATTGAATACTGCTACCCATCTGGTAGACATTCCCATCAGTGCTCTTTGCTAGGATATTGAACTGTGCTGGAGAACACAGACAGGGAGATTGTTCTGCTGTTACTTCTATGGAAAAGACATGGCAACGTATCTGTTGGGTGCTCATAAAATTCTTCCAAATAACAGTGATGTATATACACCATTACCCACCCCAGCACCCGGTGTTAATGGAGATGGCCTTGTCTAGGCTCTAAATAGTAAAGAAAAGGATCTATGAACACTGTATTTTATATTTTTGTATTGCCTGTTATCTGTACTGAGCTCCGAGTGCCTTTATATGATTTCTTGGGTTGTCAACTTTCCCAGATGTCATTTTACCTTCAACTTGATTGAAGTTCCAAGGAGCTGATAACAAAACACTGCAGTAATTCACCTAAGGGTGGTATGATATGTAAGTTTATATATATATACATAATATGCAATATTATGTGTATATATAATGTATGTATATGTGTATATATGTATGTATATACATGTATATGTATATATATATACATAATGTGTAAGTTTATATATATATACATATATGCAAGATGAAGAATCCTAGTGGACACAAATGGGACCCAATTCTAAAGAAAATTCTAGAGCAGTTTTGTTGTTGAACAGGAAATTGAAGTGGGAAATAGCATACAGGCTTTCTTATTGACCTTACCAAGCGGTGCATTTTCACCTGGATTATCTGAGGTCAGGAATAATTATTTCAGAATCAGTGAGATGTCTACCAGTTTCTGCCAGCACCTTTAAATGAGAACACCTTGCCACTGCTACTCTGACCAAGGGCAGGGTAATGGCCAACGCTGAGGCTTCCATGCCTCTCTAGGCCCGAGGCCTGAAGGAAGAAAGGACACTAGAAGGGCTGGCTGGACTTGAAAATTACATACAGAGTCCATGTGCGGATTCAGCTGAGAAAAGCTTAAGAAAAGCAGGTTCCCATAAGGGCTCAAACACAGAGAATGATGAAGAACAGACTAGAACCAAAAGACAACTCCATGATGCATCTATCTATAGACCTTCAAGAGCTCCATCGATTAAAAATGTACAGGCCTGCTCTGATGTTAGCATTCCTCATGTTTTAGTTAGGACAAGACTGAGTTGTGATGATGTTAAGCTGCACTGACAGTTTTGCTCATTCTGAGATACTTTATCAGGTGCTTGGTGGGCTCTTTTGAAAGCAATTTAAGTCCTTAAGCACTATTCTGCCTAAGTAAATGAAACAGAGCTTTGACCCAAGCAGTTCCTGAGCCATAGGTGTGTGTTAGGAACAGCTAATGAGGTATGATCAGCTAAAACAACGTATGCTGTATGTTCAGTCACAGTTACTCAAGTCTGAAGAGAAAAATCAATGCTGGGCTGAAATATCAGCTGTCAGGCTCTATACGTACAGAGGCTGTACAGAGCTGGGCACAGAAGAGATGGATGGGGTGTTGTCAGTGTGCTTCCAGAGGCAACTCGAAAATCTCCTGCAGCAGAGGCAGTATGCTGCACAGAGAAGAAAAAATGGGGAAATCCATTTTTTTTTCTTACATGCCTTCTTAAAAAACAGTGCAGAAGTACAGCTGCAACATTCATCAAATATCTTCTTGTCAAATGAATTAATGGAAGTCCTAGACTACTCCTCCTCAACATGTCAAGTGTTTTAGTCCTCTAAATAGTAATGGAAGAAAACCTTTGTTTAATGTTAAACTGATCACATATTTATTTTTTTTCTCAGATAACAATAGAAAAATAAAACAATAAAGGAGAGACAGGCATTACTAGGGTTGCAAGTCCCCAGGACTCCCTGACACCTGAAAAAAACATTCATTCCCACTGCAAAGCTGCGTGAAATGTTCATTTACCTCATTTTCAATTTGTCCTTTGTCTAATTTAGAACTGTAGAGTAAGAGGAGCCACATCACATACACAGAGCACCAGACTGAGACATGCTGATCCCATCACTTTCCCCTCATCTTGTGTCCCTATTTATCCCCAGATGCTCCACTGCCTCCTCTGCAGACACAGAAAATATACTGAGAAGAGGCCATAGACAGAGAAGAGGGAATGTGTGCTTGGAGCTGAAGCAAGGCAAGAAAAAAGCAAGGAAGAGGAAGAGGCTCCCCCAGGCAGCAGTCATGGCACCAAGCCTGCCAGCATTCAAGAATCATTTGGACAGCACTCTCAGACACGTTGTCTGATTTTTGAGTGGCCTTGTGTGGCGCTAGGAGTTGGATTTGATGATTGTTGAGGTCTTTTCCAACCTCAGTGACTATGATTTTATGATTTCTGTGAGTTCTTTCCAACTCTGGTTATTCTCCAATCCTATGATTCCACAAGCTGCTTCAGAGAAAAGTACAATGAGCTCATAAGTAAGGTCAGTTGTGGTCTTTTCACAATGCTTTCGTTTCCACACAAGATGTTTTTTTTTTTGCTAAGGGTTGTCTTAATTCCTGATAGGTGAGAATGCTGTTCTTTGGAAATCTCTATCAGTAACTATAGAAACTCTGGTGTGCCCTGATATTGTATTGGTTTCTTGGCTTGCACAATTTAATGTAGCAGCAAGTTCCTTCAGCAAAGGGCTGTACAAAATGTGAGTTGAATTATATGGATGGTGTTTTGGTCTCTGACACCTCTCTTCCAACCCTCCATGTTTTTATCAGCTTCTATTATTTCCCTTTCTTTGTGTCCTCTGTTAAAACCACATGGCTTCTCAGTTTTTTCTCACAGGGAATATGTTTTGCTGTTGCCTTTTGTTTTCATTTTTGCTATTGTTTTTTTGGGATGCACCTCATTTTCATGAGTCATCTCTAGGATCTGCCAAGTTCTCATACATCCTTCAGGACCTGCAGTTGTGAAACGCAGAAGCAGTCGTGAGCAGCACACGGGGCTTGCATTTACATTTAGCTGGAAGTAGGATGAAAGGCATGTTTTGCCTGGAAGAAAAAAAAGTCTAGGTGTTTGGGTGGATCAGGAAAGACCAGTCACCAGTCATCAGGTTGGGGAGAGGCACCGGCATGTTGTCAAGCACATCCTGGGAGAGGAAAAAAGAAAATTTAGTATTTTACCTATTTGTTAACATTGAAGGTAATCTGTGTGTTTGTGCTTTCAAAACATGGGAAGAGAAGATAGCATAATTAATTTCAGTAGATGGGAATCACACGGCCCTCTGTGAATTTACTTTCTTACTCTTGTTAATGCATAAACCAGAAGTACTTCTGACTACCTTGCACTGCCAGTAAACAGCACAGTGAAATACCTACCCCATCTTGCATGCAAAGCATCAGCTTAAAGCAACTGACGTTATGCATATTCCTGACAAGTCTCTATTAATTCCCACATGAAGCCTCTATTTTAATTAAATTTGTAAGCCATGTTAGACTGGTAGTCACTGGGTTCAAACAGTAATCACTGAGTTTGCTATTTATTATGCAGTAAAGGCCATACTGAGGGGGAAACAAATTGGACGTACTCTTTGAATTTCAAACAAAGAGAGGAAGCTAGTGGAGATGGTCTGCTGCCTAAACCTGACAGATTTACACAAACACAGGCAACACAACAGAGGAGGACTGGACGCCAGCATTATTACTCATCTCGTAACCTCCTTGTCCATACTTAAAAATGTTCAAAATTTAGTTCTAAATACCAGCAGGTTCAGTCTTTACTTGCATTATGTGCACTAGAAGACAGCTTCAGAACATCATCACAGACATGACTGAGACTTTTCCCTCCTTGTTTCCAGTCTAAACTTATTCCTGTTTATGTATTGCACCGGTTTGTTTGCTTGCTTTTCTCCATGCACTACGTGGACATTGGATCTCTTTGGGTAGCTGGTCTTCCTCCCCACTGACATCCTGAAATGTTCCTGGCAGCCCCCAGGCTGGGCGGCTGTGCTGGCAGGGGCTGTTTGAAGGCTGTCATCCACTGCCCAGGACAGTGCCCGGACTAGCATCCTGCAGGGCTGCTGCTTTCCGGGGAATACCCAGGTTTGGTGGCCCTGTTCACAGCCGTGTCCGACAGGGGGGTTACATCCTCCTGCCAGGGTGCAATGACCCCCAGGTCTCTGGTCCCTCCTGAGCACCTCCAGGCTATAGCAGATCCTCCAGCCCCAACTGCAAGTGCTCTGCGTTTCCTTCAGGTGGATGTGTCTGTCACTGCTGTTCTCTGTGCCTCGGTAATATTCTAACTTGTTCTCTTTAGCAACAATAGCATCACAGCCTGACATCATCAGCAACTTTAATTACTGTCTTTTCATGCCGTAATCACTCATGAAAATATTGCAATGTTTTCAAAGACCTGCTATGGAGAAACTCCTTATGCCTATAACTGTACTCGATGCAATCTGCTGTTATCTCCTTAGTTTGTCCCAAACTAAGTGAAGCTCAGTTTTCTCTGTCACAACTAGAAATATGCTTTACTGAAGTCTGTGGGCTTCTGTTTAGAAAATTAAGAAAATTATTTGTTCTGTCAAATAAATCTATAGGGCTGCACTGACAACGTCTATCATTCCAGACACCCTCATTTTTTAATTATTCCTTCAAAAATATTTTATTGGTTGCAGACTATTGAAACTAGGTTAACAAAGTGACCGTTGTACATTTTTCTTGCGGACAATGCAAGAGCTTTATATCTGTACAACCTCTGTTGATTCCAGGCCAAACTTTAGAAACATGCCATTGAATGCGGGCGCTGCCAGCTCCCAGGAGGGGACAGCCTGAAGTCACCATCCCACCAGGCCCCCGTGCCCACAGGGCCTCTTTCATCCACCTCCGCTTGCCTTATGACTTCAGCAGCTCCTGATCCACAGCAGTGGACCCAGGCTGCCTGTGTTCACCTGCTCTTTGCTGTGCTTTCTGTGTCCCCTTTGCTGTTGTCCTGCAGCTCTGTCGGCACGCCACGAGCCTCATGGCAGCCGAGGTGGTCCCGGGAGCTGGGAACGTCCCGGTGCTGGCAGTGGCCGCAGGGCCCCGGGTTAAGGACCACCCCGGCCGTGCTGCCATGGGGCAGGGCCGATGGCTGGGTGCTGCTGGCACCCGCTGTAGGATGGGGACACAGGGGGGGCAGTAGGACGGGGCCTCCAGAGGACTCCAGCCCAAGCTCCAGGCAAGGAGCCAGTGGGGGCCTTGGGATGCCTGCGTGCCACACCCCGTCCCTGCCCAGTTTTTCTAAATTTGACCAAAAAGGCATCAGTAGAGCAGTTCTGTGACTCTGTCATGAGGACGCCTGCTTTGCCTGGCAGGGCTTGCTGGGCAGCACTCAGGCCCGCAGGAGCGGGCTGTCTGTGCCGAGCGGTGACCGGCAGCAACGGCACCCTTGGGCTCTGCTCTCCATGCCGAAATCACCAGTGCCCTGGGGGGATCCTCCCTGGACAGCCAGGCCTGGTGCCCCATGAAATCTCTGCCTTCCTGGCGTGGGAACTGGCCCAAGTCAGCGCATTCTTCACCATACTGCATGGCAGCTTTCCTGAACCTGCCTATATTTAACTTTTCCCCTTGGACTGAAATGTAGTTACAAAAAAATTCTATGAGCTGGAAAAAAGGAACAATACCTGGCTCAGAGCCTGTGCTCTGCAGTGAAAAGTCTGCAATTATAGTACCAAAAAAAAAAAAAAAGAAAAAAAAAGAAAAGAAAGAAAAAAAAAAAAGAAAGAAAAAAAATAGCCTCAAAACACCAGAAACAAAAACAAAACAAAACTCTTGTTCCTATTTCTCTGATATTCTTCCTTGCAGTTATTTTTCTCACATGGATAAACAATATAACAAGGAAAAAGACCTCAGAATAGACAGCAATATAAGACAAAAATAAAAATAAAACAATCCTGAAGTATATTTTGCCTGCCAGAATATCTACTGTTCCAGCACGACTGCGGAGAGGCAGCAGTGCATGGAAGTGCCCTGAAGAACCTTACCTCTAATTTGGAGCCAGGGCTTCAGCTCCCAGTGCCAGGTCTCCCAGCTGGGGAGCACCCTTGGGAAACGTCAGGCATTGAGGCTGCCCTGGGCTCAGCAACTTCCAGGGCTCCCAGCGGCTGCGCGGGGGCTGCCCGGGAAGCTGTCCGCCTTTCTCACCATGCCAAAAAAACACCTTGTGCAACCCATGCCCTGGTGAACAGGGCACGCTCTGCCACCATGGGCCATTGAGCTCCGCCGTCCTCTTGAAGAGAAACATCCTTGTGTGCTTCCCTGGAGCATCGCTTGTGAAAGTGAAGCAAAGGGAACCACTGCTGGAGGAGGTAGCGGCATCCAGACCCAGCACAGGGTGCTGAGCGCTCACCCACTGGCAGCGCTGGTTCCCGCTTGCTCATTCAGGTATGCACGTCATCCCTCCCACTTCTGCTCTGTCCTGTCTGCACCTCTGGCATTTTTGGACACTGCTGGTCTTCATGGGGAAGGCAGCATGCTGCTTCTCCACTTGTATTGCCGCTGAGAAATAATCACTCTCACTAGACCAGCCATGGGCTAATATTGTAGCTGTGGGAAAAGCAGAAAATGTGTTTTCATCAGATATAAATGCACAAGTAGAAAACAGGATGCGATTTCTGTGTGAGTCAGGGTGATGGCAGTATGTTTGTGGAGTCACAGGGAAAAGCACGGGAGGGACCTTGAATGTAATCTCGTCAGTGTCCTGATTTCAGGGCACAATCAGCTGTGCCCAAAGTATTCCCACGTAATTGCTTCTGCTGCCACAAGACAAGCTCTAAAGTAAGTCATGCATTTGGAGACAAGGTGTGCCCAATTCTGGGGCAGACAATGGATGCCAGAAGAATGAGAGCTGCCATGTGCTGAACATGGTCCATTCTGCCCCTTTGCCAGCACACGAGGCAGGTGTTGCTCTCAGCCTCGCTCCCCTCGCAGCAGCCTCCCATGGGGTCCGCAGCCCTCGCAGGCGTTCCTCCAGAGCCCATGTCCGGCGGGGCCCTGCGGTGCCTCCCCCAGCCCCATGGCCCAGGATCCGTGCCCCCGGTGCTCCTTAAAAGCACGTCACACACCTACATCTGCACTGGACACCCGCGCCTGCCTGTGTGTGTGAGACCAATTCCCCTTGTTTGGGTTTTCACAGGAAAAAGGGAGCCCACGTGCTGACCTGGAAGCCTGGGCTGCCCAGCTGTTTGGGGACTCAGGGCCTGAGTGATTTCTCCTCTGAGGACACTGGCTGACCCCTCTGACCCACCAGTGGCTGTAAGTCTTTCTTGAGCTCAGAATACCCCAATTTATTTCTTCTGTTGTGAATTTCTCAACCACCTCGCTCATTCTGGTGTTTTGGGCAAAATCCTTACACAAGGTGCATGAAACTGTGCAGTCAGTGCTGCACAGGTTTTAGTCTCTGTTTCTTCTCTTTTAAAATCTGCTTGAATTGATTATTTATGCTTCGTAAACTGAGATATAGATCCCATGAAATGTTAATGTGCGTGGGAGGAAGGAGAGGATGTTTAATGAGAGCAGGGCTGGGACCCTGGAGCCGGACCCTTCCCTCCGGAGGGCTAACATGGGGCCGTGCTCTGCAGAGCGCTTCCGCTTGATCTGTTTTAGCTGCAAAACCTTCAAGTCTGATGTTGAAAAAAAATGAAAAGGGAAACTAAATAAAATCAAATAAGTTGGTTCCCAGCTGGCCTTAACATGCAAGCACAGCATCTCCTCAGAAACATATTAATCTCAGCTGAAGGACTGGAGACTTGAAGCACCATCCAGTATGCTAGAGGGTCATGACCAGATGAACTCCTGACATTTTTATCTCCTGAAAAACTGAGTCAATGACAATGAGGCCAGAATGTGCAGAAGGGAAAGGAAAGCATTTTACTGATGTGCTTTTATTTAGCAAGGCACAGTGCTAGTGAAAGAGGAAATTCTGCAACAGAGCGAACATGCATTTTAATTACAAAAAATATATAAAAATAATTAAGACAGGAATGCTTTTAGGTACCATTACACTGAGGATCCAAAGCGAACCAGCAGCAGGGGAGATGTACAAAATACTCCGGTTACACCGTGCCCAGCTGTGCTCACTGGTGCCAGCACAACCAGGCAGGTCTGAGCACAGCAGTGCCTGGTGAGGGTGCACGCCAGGCTCAGAGATGGCACGGTGCTTTCTTCTGCGCTGTCCCTGTCCCCGCCAGGCTGCCTGACACCAGCAGTCACAATGTGGTGGGGATCTTCGGCACGGTGCTGCCTGGCTGCCCACTCGTCACCCGGCAGCCCCAACGCCGGCTGTGGTGCTCAGCCTGGGCGTCAGTGCCACCCGCACACCGCACGGGCTGGGAGCCGCTGGCCCCCGCTGTCTGTGGCTCAGAGCCTTTGACCTAGGAAGCAGCTGATCTGCGTCCCCCAGATCAGCCAGCATGGAGCTCCCTGCTCCATCCCTGTCTCTCAGCACAGAGGAAAATAATTTCCCCTCATTCCTTCAGCAAATAAAATAAAAAGCCTTCAGCTGCTGAATCATTCCACATCCCTCCTCCAAGCCCCACTGCCTCTTGTGGCCATTAGCAGGAGCAATGTCCATGCCTCCAGCACCTCCATCCAACACCGCCCCATGTCCACTGTCAGCCCACCAGGCAGTGTCCAGCACTCAGCCCAGACACAAGGGAAGCTTGCCTGGTTTCTTCTAGGGGGGTGGTTTCTTTCTTTTTTTTTTTCTTTTTTTTTTTTTTTTCTGCACAAAACTAAATTATCATCACCATTGCAACTGGTATTTCAGTTCTGTTATTAATTATAAGTACTAGCTTGAATCATGCTCATTAGCTGAATGAGCAATAATGCACGTTAAGCCTCTATCTGTTGATAATATTCTCCAATGGATCGAGGATGTGTCATTTGACACTGATAAACTAGGCAATATTATGAGCTGAATGTCTTCAATGCTACACAGATGGGGAATATATTAATTTAAGAAAATGTTATTAAGTGTTTAAGGAGTGTAATTATGAGCAGTCTTCTCGTTTGACACCTGTGTGCAGTCTTTACTTATGAGATAAAGACAGAGGAATGAGAACTGGAAAGCAGCCTTCAAACCTCTCCGTTTTATTCTCTTTTTAACTTCCTGCCAAATTAATTATTTTTGAGACGCAACCAGTATTGAAAAGAAATTTTGTCTGAAAACAATACCGGTGCACAGCCCAGAGAAATCTTCCTTTTAATATGCCATTTCTTTGCAGTACGAGACACAGCACGGTGCATGGACAAGTGGCCCGAGCCAGCAGAGGTGGCCAGGGGGCTCTGGGCTGCTGCAGCACCAGGGGGAGATGCTCCCACCACTGTCTGATGCTGCCACCTCACTGAACTCCCAAGATTTTTCTGGGGGTGTGAGAAGAAGGAAAGACATTTTTATTTCATTTTGAAGTTAGTTGTCCAGATCTACATTACTGACCTGGACTCACGCTGTACTCCGTGGAGTGAGACAGGCGCTCCCTGAGAGCGACAGCAAAATGGAAAATAAGCACATGAAGACAAGTGGGAGGAAGCTGTCGTGACCAGGCAAGTGGTTGCGGTGCCTGAAGGCAGATGACCAGAGCCCTGCGCAGGGCACCTCCCCTCCCTGCCGCCTGTCCCCTGGAGGCAGCGGCTGCCAGCTCCATCCCGGTGACCCCTGCACCTCCTGCAGCCTGTGCCAAGGAGCTGGGCGACCTCGCTGCAGGCACCCGGTGGAACTCTGCAAAAATTAGCCTAGTAGGATGCCTGCAGCACTGCCCCATCCCCTGAGCCACAAAACCATCTTCTGACATTGTTAAACACTTCGCTGCTCCTGGCATGACAGGTACCGAACAGGAGCAGCACGCAACAGCAGATCCTGAGGAGCCATTGGGCTGCTCGCAGAAACTGCCCGGAGCCGCTGTGATTCAGCACAGTGAGCGTGCAGCAGAGCAGAGTAACGCCAGGCAGGAGATGGAGGAACTGAACTGCAACAGACATTTCATGGAGGGCTGCTTCTGCAGATGTGCTGAGCTTACTCTGGGAGTATTTCAAAATCTGTTGATTTAAAATATATTTGTATCAACTACAACTCACCAGGTAGCCCTGCAGGGCTCCTAACTGGCTTGAGAAAAGATTAATGTTAGCAGGAAAGTCTTCTGTAAAGAGAAAGAGCATTTTCTGGAAAGCTATGACTGGCAGCCAGGACATAGCCCATTGTAATTCTGCTGCACAAAACACTAGAGAAAACTCATCTGGAATAATATATAAACCTGTGCTGGGGAAAATATCAGACAGAAAGTGATGTCAAGCAGGTACAGGCTGACAAGGAGAATGGACAGGGTATTCTACAAGGGGTAAAAAAGAGTTTTTGACTTGTTTAGCACAGCAAAAATGGTTGAGCTAAGGATATGACTGACATCTGTGAACACACCAGGAATAAACATGAGGGGAAGAGGAACAAAACCGTTCAAGGGAAATGGAGGGGGAAACAAAAACAAGAAAGCAAACAAACAAAAAAAGTAAAGGTTATTAACAAATTTCCCTATTGGAATTTGTGTAACCATCAAGCATCAAGTTCTGCTTTTATCAGGAGCAAGTCTCCTGCCTCTTTCTTTGACATGGTTTGGTTCACACCATTGTCTGCTCTCAGACCACTCAGGCAATATTTTTTGGAAGAAGAAAAGCCAAAACACGCAGTTCATAAGTAAAATAATGAGCTCTGCCTGCTGAGCGGCGTCCAGACCGTGGCTTCTGGACCCAGTCCCAGGGAAGCCCCCTCATGTCTGGCAGCCCGCGCCACCGACTGCGCACCTGGGCTGGGTGAGGGGGCACCACCGGGCCCTGCAGCTGTGAGTGACACCGACCTGCAGCATTTGGCTTAAATTCTGTCAGTCTGCACACAGAAATCCCCTGTGCTTGTATAAACACTAAGTCCTCGGTTTCTCCTCCAGCCTGAAATTTACTTATAAGGCATCAAGAAAAGTCAATGAAATTTAGAAAGAGTTCAGGATCTCATTCTATAGAACAGCTAAAACGTAGGAAATGTTTAGGTATTGTTTAGACTAGAATTTGTAGACACAGGCACTGAGCTCTGTCATCCTTTCTTATTCCTTGGTGAATAATGATGGACAGGCAGAGGGATCACAATAAAGACATTTTAACCAGGGACTTCTTTGGCACCTGCTATTCAAAAGCAGACTTTTGTTCATTTTTTCACCATCTGTGCTTCAAAACCATCCCCTATGAAATAAAACACTAAAGTCCAGTTTTCACTTTTCTCTTCTAAATGTTGACACTTGGGATGTACATTTCAATTGGAGTTAGCTACACATATTTTATCAAGATACTTTATGTCAAGAAAATAAATATGTGCATAGAGAAGGGCTTCAATATTTCAACACTTGTTTCATTTTGCAATTTTATAAAAGCAAGTCTGAAGCACTTCCATTAGGAAATGTGGGTGAGAGAATATTGGAAGTGTAAAAAATGTGCACTTTCTAAAAATGTGTAGTAGATAAAATTGCAGTATTTCAAGAAACCCATCATGCGAATTACCATTCTTTAGTTCCTTTGAAACTTTTTGTGAAAAAAATCTGGATTAAAATCAATCCTAAAATCCTGCTTCCCGAGACTGACTGGGCACAACAGCCCTTTTCCCAACAACTCATCCTTTATGAATAGTGACAAAAGATCACGTTCCCAGTGGCATCGCTCTCACTTGCTCTTTGGTGTTGATCTTCAGAAATTAGTGCGGTGCCATTAACATTAGATGAGAGCAAAGTACCCATGAACCAGACTCCAAGCTAGCAGCAGCACAGACCCCCAGGGTTTTTCAGCAACTCTTCTGTTAACATTGCTGTGCTCTGTCTCTGCAGAGCAATTCTTTATAAAGACAGTTCCGAGGATGAACCGGCCAGTGTTAGTCTGGATCGATTTATATTTCCTCCCAAGGAACTAGTAGCTGTAATATAAATTCTAGCTGAATAAAACATGAAAAAATAATCTTTAAAAACTGGGCCACTGAAGCGTAGAAACCTCTTTTCTTTCTGAATTATGCTGACAAAGGAATTGAGAACCATGTGCTGTGTTCCCACTTCCCGCGCACGGTCCCATTGTGCTTTAAGCCTGCACGGCCCCGTGGGGGTGCCCACGCTCCCTGCCCCTCACCACAGACCCCATCACTCACCAGTGCACGGCCAGCAGGGCTGTAGAGGAGATGGCTCAGCAGCTCTCTGGCCACTTGGGTCATTTGTGAAACTGCTTTTGCACACGATTGACCACTGCTCCCAATGCTCATCAGATGAAGGAGGACTTCAAATGGTCACTTAATGGTGTCACCAACAGCATGCATGTGCGGTGGGTGTCAGTTGGTACAAGTACCCCATCTGCAATTTTATAACTGCTTCAGCTTCACACAAGGTTCACAGAAATACAGTGGTACGGACTGATAATGGTGAGAGCACTGCACATTCAGTATTTCTCTTCTGCTGCTGTGTGGAGCCGGGAGCATGCTGCATGGAGCAGGCAAAGGGGCTGTGCACAGAAGAACCTTAAAGTAGGAGGTTTTTCAGTGAGCAGCCACTGGAGTGTTCATCCATTAAAAACAAAAATCCAAATGGAAAACAGATAAACCAACAAGAATAGAAGTGCTCTGGGATGCTGGTGCAGGTTGTGATAATTTTGCACCTTTCCAGAGAGAGGTTTTCCTGTCTTGGATGTTATTAAATCAATGCTCTGCTGCTGAACAATATAGGGAATGCCCCAAGCAGAACAAACTCTTAGACTGAAATGCAGGAAAAAAGACTCACAGGAATGAGTTTAAGCTTGGTTCAGACCAGGTGTCTATGTAGCACATAATGACTACCAGCAACAGGCACTTAGGGAGTAAGACTAACAAACAGCCAGCTACGGCACCATCTGCCCATGCCTGCTCTTGGAGGTCAGCATGGGCCAGCTGAGGAAGGCAGAGGAGCAGTTTTTGTCCTGCCTCCCCAGCTCTGCTGAGGGGTTTTGGTGCTTAGTGAGACCAAGGCTGGTATATGGGAGGCCTGGAGCAGCTTGCTGGCAGCTGGGGACCCTCCAACAACCTCTAAACGCTGGCTGCTTGGGCATACGGTCCAAAGCACTCCTGCGTGCTCTCAGATCCACCAAGGGGAGCATATTGCTTAGTAAAACCTGAAGGCAGGCACCACGCAGTGTACACAAGGATACTGAAGTAAAGGCAACAGCACTGAAATAAATGGCAGACTCAATTGCTCTACTTTATTAGTTGCTGACAAGCGAACATAAATCCCTATCTGCAAAAATCGGTTATGTGCATTTGGACAACTGAATAAGGAGGACTGAAATATTGTTCTATTTACTTTCAAGGCACAGAACCAAGACACTCTTTGTTACCTCATAAAATGCAGCATAGTGAAGTTAATACCTTTTTGCCAGCAGCTTTTTGCTCTCCCTTGCCAAAGACAGCCTCCGTTTTTGAGACTGCATCATCAATCCAGAAGCTATAAGGACCTCAGTTTTTATGTATGCGCTTACTTGATCCAAGGCTGAAACAAATGCATATTATCTATTTCATGTAGCGGGCAGCCTTGCAGCTGGAGCTAATACCAGTAGGATGAGGATGCAAAGGCCACGTTGAACCACCCTGACCATCCCTTCTGTCTGTGCTTTGGCCCCAGGAGCACAAGGCAGGGCTGGGAGGCAGAGGGGCAGGAGGTCGCTGGCACTCGTGGAGCCCAGGAGCCTCCTCCTGGGCATGGGTCGCTCTGCAGGGGCAGAGGAGGCTCCGACCCTCACATGGGAAGAGTCTCACCCCCTTTTTGCCCCCATTGCATCCTTGGTCACAAAGAGGTGATTGACACAGACTGTAAAGTTGCATACTGTGGATTTGGTCCCAGCCATCTTCATTTTTCAGCCCAGTAACTTGTTTTTGGGAAGCCCTTGGGACAGATTCAGACTGCAGATTGAACAGTCGAGTCACATAAAGTTGTCCTATTTGTCTCACCTGGGAGCTAATACTGAAGAGCACTTATGCGTAACTCATAATCAATGATTTATTCAGCATAAGTGATTTATTATATTTCTCTTCTTTAATAGCCATAAGCAAAACTTCTTGTTTTCAGAGGTTCTCAATTCAGTACTGCTGTTTTTTCAAATAAATAATCTGAAAGCATTGCTTGCTCACAATAGATGGGACAAATCAGATAACACTGGCTTATTCCACAGTGCAGCAAATAATCAAAGATGCCAAAATTTATTTTGAGAATATTTCATACAAGGTGATGTTCATACAAATTTTCTTGGAGTGCAAACATGAAAGAGTGGGAACTTGGCAAATTAAAATATTTATAAGTTTCATCTCAGAAATGGAAAACGGGTATGCCTTTTGCTGTACCTTTAGGGGAAGAGAGAGAAGCTGTGTCTCATTGCCTTTGTACTAAAAGCATGCTCATTCTTCCCTTCCACAGGGAAGTTACACAAGGATTGTGTACAATATTTTCTTCTTGTATCCTCACATGATTTCCTGTTTCTACTTTTTTCTCCATCAATCACAATTTGTCACTCTTTCTTAGTACTGCACACAGTACTAAGTAAATTTTTTTTTACTTTATTTATTTATTTATTTACTTTATTTATTTATTTTTTTGTGTAAATACAAAATGCACGGGTAGCCTCAAATGGCCATTTTAAAACACTCTTTTTTTTCAGTAGACACCGTACACACATTTCACAGTTCTGAGCTATACAAGGAATTGAGCCTCTGCTGCAAGATCTAGCCCTTTTGTCTGGGCACAGCAGCTTCCATAATTCTAATTTTACACTGATAGTTTGTAAAACTTCACTCATCAGTTTTCATTGATTCTTGTAGGCATGGAGCATAGCCAGTACTTCCCAAGCCTCCAAATTGCTATCTCATTAGCAGCTCAGCATGCTGGATCTTGTGCATACTAGATGAAGCGCTATGCCTGTGTATCACGCTTCCTTTCTGTAGACATGTTAAAAGCACAGTTATTTTTCAGGTTTCTTTTCTCCATTATTGTCTGTTTCCTATTGCTACAGTTGCTGGGTGATTAAAGGATGCTCATATTCTACCTTTTTCCCTCTTCCAACAGTTTCAGCAGTGTCAGATCTTCAAGCACAACTGACAAAATGAAAGAGACCATGGAAGGTGGCAAAGACAGTCTACTTGGAAAAAAAAAAATCACTGAAATAATACCCTTGAGAAGAAATCCAGGACCACCTCACTAATTAGAGATTTCGGCCAGGTTTTCAAAACCCCTTGAAGCAGCTTTAGGTGGGTGAAACCATGTGGAGTGACTCAGGCTCAGGGACACAAACCTCCACCTGCTGCCTGAGGTGCCTGATGTCCATGGGCTCGTCTTTGGTCCAAGTCATCCTGGCTCACTGCTGCCGGATGTTTTCTCTGATTATGGGAGTCCTTCAGCGGGAAGCTCATTTTTTACCTTTCATGGGTTATCTTTTTTTTTAACTCTGAGTTTTTCTGAATAAATGTACAAGGTTGTTTTTTGTCTTGCTACTAGAAATTGTGTGTGTTCTTGGGGGGGTGACCCCAGCACAGCTGAACAATTTGCACATTGTGGACCCAATTAGGGATTCTGTGGGTTGTGTCTGCTTGACCCTATGCTGTATTTCATGTAGTTCATTTTAGTTTATATTGCACAGTATACAAAGGGGCCACAGTAGAGACTGTCTAAAAAAGCTTATTTTTGGTGTTTCATAATCCATAACTCATCCGTACTTTCTCATAGCCTTATTTTTTCAGCAAGTCAGACTGGCAGGAAAGTTATTAAGAGAAAGAGCAATATATCTCTTGGTGTCGGTAAGGTGATTCAAGGTTTTGTAGGTACCACAAGGGGGAGGAGCACGAAGCTGAAGACCTACATACGGTGCTTGTGTTGTATCTGTGATCCCAACAGGCAGACAGTGGCAGCTGCACCCTTACTCCACACACAGGAAGAACTCAGGGTTGTCAAAGCATACGCCAATAAAATCCTGAACAAGGTGGACAGATAAGAAAGGCTGGTGGTTAGTTTCAGCTACCCGAATGCAAAGCATTAGGTGCTATTTGGGATGCCCTACAAAGCATTCCCTGCCTCCCTGCTCTAGCTTCAGAGCACACAGATGGGTGTCCCATGGGATGTGCTAGCCCCAGGTGTGTCATTCCACAGGGCAATTCACATGGCAGCAGACACCTAATTTTAAGCAATCTGGCTGAAGCTCCAGAGAAGTCACTGTGCAGAGCAAAAGAGGGAGAGGAGGGGTAGGGGAGGAGGAGGAGTAATTCCTGGATGAGCAGGAGATTTTTCTGGAGTGGGGAAGGTCAGTGCCCTGCAGGCATTGACTCACAACCAGCAAACCGCTGGTTCCAATCCTCCAAGCAGAGACCATTTGCTACAGCTCCCAGATTCCACCCTGGGTTCCTCAGGGAGACACAAAACCCTTGATTAAATTAGAAAAATCATAGGTGCTAGTGAGAAAGAACATTTAATACATTAATATACAGCTGATCAGAAGGAACATACTGCAAGTGGGATCAACCGCACACCATAGAGAGGCTCCCTTAGAGCCTCTCCCTGCATACCCAGCACACTGTGCAACAAGAGTGCAATTGTAGGAAAAGCAGTGCCAAGGCACAGTGCTAAAGATACACATCCTCACTGTGAATGTGGAGAAAAAATCCTGAATATATGGAAAATAAAAATATTACATCCTTAGCAGAATATGAACCTGAGACATTGGTAATGGATCGAGAGCCATCTCTCAAGCTCCAGTAGAATGCTAATTTTCTTTATATAATTAGAGGTGTCATACCCAATAGCACTTTCTGATCCTTTTTTAAAAAGAGAGTTAACAATAATTTGTTGTAATATAGTCTCATTGATTCTTATTTGGAATTATAGATCAGGCGATTAGATGTAATGAAAAGCAGAGAAGAAAGAAGGATATAAAATTTCTAAAGCTAGTGAGAGGTCATCATCTGTTGCAATGCTGATATTGATTAACTTTATCGTACTGAAACCTTGAATTCTTAAGAGCAACAATGATGGCGCTGCGAGGCTCTGATAGCACTAGATGGAAAAGGTCGTGTGGGGCCAGCTGGGCTGTGAAACAGCAGAAGGGACCAAGACGTAAGCAGTGACGGAGGAGGAGGTGGCACGGGGACATCCAGCCCCTCCAGATGTGCTCTGCTGGAGGGGGGTGAAGGGAGCAGCAAATTCTCCCTGGCATCTCAAAGGATGCTGCGGGGATGCACGGCAGGGTGAGTCCGGCCCCCTGAGCCTGTGTTCTGATGGCAGGCAGCACGAGTGACCCAGGGAAAACAGCCGAGGGTGGAAACACACCTGGAAGCCTTTCAGCCCAGCTCAGAGCTGACACAGCACTGCTGAAACACAACTCCCTGCACCACGGTCTCTTACTGCCCTTCAGGGACTTGCACAGGACGAAAGGGAACATGTTCCCACAGCAAGACCCTTCCTAGAGCATTCCTAGCAAAACTGCCAGTATTACAAAAGAGTAGATCCTACCACACAAACTCATATTAAGAAATTAGTTGCATCAGACTGTGCTTTCCTTTGTATTTTTCTCTCTCTGAGAAATACACAGGGTTCTCTGCACAAATCCTATTATTTGTTAACAGGTTTTGTGAATATAGCTTGCATATGCTGCTTTGAAAATTTGTCATGTTTCTCTCTAGTTCTGGTACTGGAATCGCGGAGCCTGATAGCCGCTCACTTCCTTTTTTTCTTTTCATTTTATAACTTATTTCTTCCAAGTGACCTATAAAGGAAAAAATATTTTAATTCAAGAGTTTTTCATATCCTGGTTCTTATGCACAAGTACTAAAAAACCTCACTCCAATTGGCTGATGCACCATAAATGTGCCCTGCAGCAGATGGAACAAAAATGATCGAGTAAAAGAAAAGAGTACACATCTCCTCTCTGCTGAGATCATTTCTGAGAGGAAAACAAAGGATCTGTGGAGCACAGAGGTGGGCTGAGGCAACGCTACCTGCAGATGCCAGGCACATCCTATTAAGACAGTGATCTCTGAGAGCCACAAGCTGGTTCTTTGGGTACTTCTTCACGCTTCGGGGCTTAAGTGCAGAAAATCTAGCCTCAGGGAAATTATTTCCTATCTGCTTCTAGTAGGAGGGTATTTTAAGCCCAAAAGCATTTCAGGCATCTTAATCTGCTGCATACATCCAGTCCACTGGCTCAGAAAAGATTCAGAGAAAGACATATACCTGTAGAAACCCATCCGGCTATCGCTGTCTTAAACAGCCCTTACACGTGCGGTTTGGCTGTAGTGAAACTTCAGTTCCAGTTTGAAGCACGTTGCCTAGCTGCTCCCTGCCACCCAAAAGGAAGGACTGGGGGGGGGCAGCCCCTGAAAACAAGCCCTGGTTCAGAGCAGCCTCCCCGAAGAGGGCACCGCGATGGCACCGTGTCAAGGAGCCTGTGGTGCCAGCAGCCCAGCTGCATGGCTGGGGTGAGCCACAAACCTTTGGGTTTGGCAGGTTGCTCTCAGAGCTGGTGGTGTATATTTTCCCATGTAATTGGAAATGGAAAGAAAGCCAAATGTGAACAGAAAAGTACATCAATACTTGATTTGCCTGTGTAAATTTATAGGGAATTCCTCTTGAAATATTCCCTTTTCTTGCATGAGAACTTACTCTGTGTTCATTGAGCACAAAATATCATGACGTCTTTTAAGCAGTTTAAACATTCAGTGCTAGACTTCGCATTGGGAACCCAGAATGTGTGAAACTGGCTTGAAATTGGACAAAAAAATAAATAAAATAAAATAAAATAAAATAAAATAAAATAAAATAAAATAAAATAAAATAAAATAATAAAATAAAATAAAATCTCTATTCCTCTGGGGTCTGCCATCATGTTTTCAGAGCCTGGAAGTTTTCTGCATTTATAATATGGAGTGTTATAAATATTCATACAAAGACTCATAGGCTAAAATTAAATGAGGTCGTCATAGCTATTTTTAGTATAATGGATGTAGGCAATAAGAAAATCCCAAGAAAATGAATAGATGCAATTGGGGTAATAGTGGTATCTTTTTTTCTTTTTACCCTCCCATTTCGGGAACTGGTGGGAAATGGGAGTGGAAAACCCTCACGTATATAAAGGAGATGGCAGAGGCTGAGAGTCACATCCCCACACAGAGCAGAGCCGGGCCCTGCACTGCCGGGTGCGTTCCCCAGGGACGGGGACGAGGCAGCGCCATGCCCACTGGGAACCAGAGGCTCTGCAGGCTGGGTAATGGGAAACCAAGCAAATCCTGCCTGCAGAAAACCCACTGGTGTGCCTCGGCACAGGGGAGAAGGAAATGCTCGTTGTCAGTGCTGAATGAAAGCCTGCAGACTTCATTACCTGGCTGCGAAAGGGTTTTTGAGGCACACCCAGCTGAGCCGCGCAGAAGGCAGCTGAGGGCTCAGCAGCAGCCTCAGAAATGCATCTTGCCAGAAGTGAAAACTGAGACACGGAAGGCTGAAAACAAGCGCTGGGGTTTCCCCAAGCACAGGTGGATGCTAAATGTCAGTGTGAGCTCAGGGGAGGGTCGGGCTGTGGCAGCAGCCCCCGGCCCAGGCGCTGCCCATGGCGGTGGCAGCAGAGCCGCTCGCACCTCGGGGCCTCCTGCCACACAGCGCCGCGGGGCTGGAGCCTTCGTTGTAGTTAGAGGGTTTCATTAGAGGGTCGGGTTTTTGCTGTACTGAATTCAGTTTTACAATCTGCAGAGGCCTCCTTGCAGAAACCAACTCCAGGTGTGTTCTTTGCAAAGTTTGCACAGAGCTCGCAGCGAGCTGCCGCCTTCTGCAGCTGGCCTGAGGACACGTCCCTGTGCGCTGAGGACTGCTCTCGATACCAGAAGCGAGAAGGGCGCACAAAAAGCCTCCCAGAGAAGGGGAGATAACCCCCGTGCCTGCATTTTGAAATACGGCTGTACAAACCAGCCGTTGGGTTGGCTGCGCGTGTTGGTGACGGGGACCCCAGGCCGCAGGGCGCACTGAGGGGCAGTGTCCCCAGGCGCTGCGGTGTCCCCAGGCGCGGGCAGGGGGGAGGCTGGGCCCCCACGGCTCGCCCCATGCAGCAGGAGCAGAGCTGCCTGCAGGGATGGGGATGGGGGTGCTGGGGTGGCCTGGTGGCACCGGGATTGAGTCGCTTTTCTTGTACCCAATTATTTCTGATCAGCTGATTTAGCACACGCAATTTCTTCCTCCAGCAAAAGCAGAGAAGTGACTTTGCCGTTTAGTTTATGATTCAGATTTCTTTTTTGCCTTAATGTGACATAATACAATGTACTAGATGAAATTATGCACAGTCTGATTGTGTGCCAAATTGTCACTTTGGGCAATTATTTCTTTTTAATAGTAGTAATTGTTACTCAGTGTTGCCAAAGATAACCAAATCCCTGCAGTTAGCAAAGCCATTTGTCATCCACGTAGCCTTGATAAATATTAATTGAGTTGGCTGATGGTATTGACAAACAGAAAGACTTCCAATCTGAGGGAAATGTTAAAAATCAAAAAAAAAGAAGCAGTGTTGCTGAAGGAATGTAATTTATCCATGAATAAATATACCACATTTCTGTAAATCAATCTTTTTTTTTTTTTAGAGTATTTGTTTTTACATGAAAAGCCAGTGACTTTTGATAAGTTCTTCAAAGTTTTCCCCCTTAACACTTTATATTTACTTAAAAATATATATTCTTCCTTCTTATCCTTCATAGATAGTATCACAAATCATAAAAGAAAAAGGCATTAAAGCAAAAATAATAATAATAATCTCATGTGAAAAGCACCAATCTTTTGGTAAAAGTAAAAGGAAGAATGATACAATTGTGTTTGATGTGGAAAGCCAATCTTCCATTTACCTTCTGCAGAACCAACTGGACGTGTCACAGGTGCACTGAGCTGTGTGCTGCAGCCAAACAGCATCCCAGCCTCCAGGCAGAGCCACGGCCAGAAGACCACGATGACCCTGGGTGAGCAGTGGGTGGTGCCAGGAGCATCCCTCATCACCAGGAGCTGCCAGGGACTCTGTGCGGGAGCATTTCTTCTGGCAAGGCCAGATCCAGAGCTCATCCATGCTGAATGCAGTCAGTGTGGACCTCAGCTGTCAGAGATAAATGCAATATAGACAGCTCCCCTCTCCAGAAACGTAGGGTATTGAGGAGTAGTGTGTGAGGAGGGAAGCTAAGGGGGAAGAGGAGAAATCCTGCAGAATTTGGAGGAGTCAGGTTTGGAGGAAAGCCCCAGCACGACTTGGGGGGGGCAGGGTTTGCAGAGGAGAGGGGTGCCACTCACAGCCCCAGGAACCCCCAAGTGCAGCTGCAGCCTCCATGTGAACCACAGCCGGTCGGTCATCAAAAGGGTTTCAGGCTGATCCTACAGCCAGGAGGGGAGAGGTCCTGCCTCTGTTCACTGCACATGTCAGGACTGAGCTATTATAGAAAAACCCTTCTGTTTTACTTTAGCTTTTCAGTTTTTTTTTTGTTTTTAAAGTTATGTAATATGATTTAAAATAGACAATGAATTTAAATACCTGAAAGGAAAAAGCTGTTTGCCCAGCAAACAAAAAGCTATTTGCCCAGGTATAGGTAGCTAATTTTATACTCCAATTTTTAATTCTGAGTGGTTTTATGTTATGACTTTTCCATATCAGGGAACAGCCTTGAGAAATAAAGCCTTTAGAAGAAGAGAAGAAAGAATAGCCTTTAGAAAGAAAGTTTGAAAACAATAGTTGCCCCTTTTTGCCTGGATTATAGTTGGGCTGTACTCTGTACCAGTTAAAATAAATGCTGTAGCTGAACAGATAAGGTCTGCTGAAGTAAATTAATACACATTTAAAACAGTCCTTGCTAGGTCAGGGTCCAATCTCTGTACTGAAGAGATGAAGTGGCCAGTCTCAGGAACTACCACATCTGTTTGCAGTCACCTTCACTACACATTGCAAGGAGTTACATGGTTTAATCAAGTGAAAAGTGAAGTGATAGTTAGGAAAAGCCTCCACACTCAAATGCAAATGCAATTTTGGACTAGCTTGAGAGTGCTACTTCTTCAGTGAATGCCAATGGACACTGAAATTTCCCACTTATCACAGTGCCATACACAGGCACAGGTCACGAAGGCGGAATATGAGTACATGAGGAATATCCCAAGCATTAAAGAGGCAGCAGGCTGACCAGGCTCAGAGAGGGGTTCACAACATGCTGTTTCATTCTCCTGGCAGGTGTCCGAGCATCTTCCAGGAGCCTGTTCAATACCACAGGTAACATACCGTAACGTACTTGTCCTTTCTGCCTTTCCCTAGCAGGAGAACTACTTTGGCAGTAAAACGTTTAGGTTTAAATTTACAGTTATTTTAAATAGGCTCTATCCTGTTTCTAGAAGATTGTGAAGGATGTTAATCCTGTCCATGGCAAACGACTTGGTGGATCCTGGCCCTACTTGCTGGGTGCTTTATTCAGCACACTTGGTCCTATCTCCAGGATGGATGTGCTTATCTGAAAGGAAGGAACATTTGGTAGTATTTTAGGAACAGAATTATCAGATCAAAAGCCCTCCTCCATGGATTTATTTATTTATTCTTCCTTTCTTTTTTGCATATAACAGGCTCTCTCCACTGATGAAGAGCTTTGGAGACGAACCGTGCTTGATGCTCTCTGCTGCTCCACCAGAGGAAGGCACCGGCCTGAGGCCCTCGGAGGCAGAGCTGGCAGCCCGGCTCTCTGCGGGGGCTGAGGCTCCCGACCTGATGCCTTCGGAGCAGCCCAACAGGGAGATGGCAGCAGTACTCGGTGCCAGGGCTGCCAGCTCAGGAGAAGCTCTCCTGGTTTAGAGTGGGTCCAGAGCTATGCTCCTGATGCCAAGGAGGGCACTTGTGGCATGTTGGTGGGCCAGGCTGCCTGCCGGGTCACCAAACAGAGGCAGAAACTGCTTCAGTGCCTCTGAATCCCTCACGAGAGAAGGACAGGGAAGGAATTTTCCTGATAAATTGGTGATGAATTATCTGAAAGCTGTTACTTTTTAAGATGATTCAGTACAAAAATAAACACTGAAAATTGTAAAAGGAATGATCATCTCAGATGAGGGTTATTCAGGCAGTGGGTACATACGGCTCCTGCACATCCTGCACTCTTTATTCTCTGTTTGAAAACGACCACATCTGAATGTCTGATCAGAATGATTTTTAGGGCAGCTGAATTATTCCAACGTAGATACTTCTGCTTTTCAGTGTTTGCAGAGTTAAACAGGATTCCTCGCCACTTTTTCCATATGAGACTGCATGCTCTAGAAAGAAACAAGAGCTCTATTTGGCTAGGCAGATGCAAGGCTGTGTCTTCACTCTGCAGCCTTGCAGACATTTTTCATTCCCACTAGTGATAACAAGTGAAGATGGAGCACCTACCATAGGGAAACATGATAAATATTTTATGAGCTGTTAAACATTTATTAATCATTCATATCCAGATGATTAAAAAATTAATACAAAATCTGAAAATGATTTAGGAGTGAGAGAGCTTCTGCAGACAGATGCAAGGAGCTCCTGCAAGAGGCGGGTGGTGTGGAGGAGGTGGCACTGAATTCTTTTGGGTATGATCTCGTGTTTCTTTGCAAGCAAGCCATCAAACGAGCCAAACCCCACAGAGTCCCAGGCCCTGGAGCAGGGCAGGGGCAGGGCAGGCAGGGGCAGGGCAGGCAGGGGCAGTGCCCCCCACCCCAGTCCCACGTGGCCATCCTGAGCCCCTCAGCCCCAGGGATGTGGGGCAGGAGGGGGACACAGGGCAGGTCCCACTTGTCCACAGCCAGCTGAAAGCGTCCTGCCCACGTCCTGATGCTGCACCGTGAGTCATGGAGGGGAAGGTGGAGCTGGAAAGCTTCACCCCGGTCTGACAAGTACGCAGCATTGACCCTGCTGTAATTAAAACTGAATAAATATATTTGAACTGAACTCTCTTTTATTTATTTTTGCCCCAGCAATTTTCAACAACCTCATTTCTGAAGGTGCCGTACTAACAGTGGCAGGCAAGGGCAGTTCTCCTTCTCTTCTTCACTGCACTTCTGATTTTCCAGTCTTTTGTATGAACAAGAAGAAGATTTGTGTTTTATTTCTACTTTTGACATAGCAGCTACACAGGGAAGACTTTGGCATAATATTACCATACAAGATAACCAAGTCAAAATGCAGAGCCTGCAGTCTTTGTGCTCATTGCATAACATTTCTTGTCATGAAAATATTATTTCCTGATTATCTTATTCTTTGTATTATGAACAAAAAGCTGTATAGGATTGTCATTGCCTCCTCAGCAGGCTTACAAAGTCGGTTGTTTATAACAAATACTGGACAAATATAACTAAAGTTTGTAAACATCAAAGGGTAAAAGTTAGCTTATTATGGCACTATCAGCCGCCTGTGCTATAGCAGCAAAGCCAAGTGCAAGTTGCCTGTTTGCAGTATTGACCTTTCTGTGATAAACGCTGCTTCTTTGGAGCTTCACAGGCAGTGTCACATCCAGCAACTGATAGCAGGGTAATACAGAGATGTGCACTTTACAAATAAGCACAAGTGACTGCCTTGCTTTCTCCAAGGAGCATACATTTTTTTTTTTTTTTTCCTCCAGAAAAAAGAAGCAGCTAGATAAAGAGATGAATGGCACAATTCTCCAGCCAGTATTTCCATCAGATAAGCCACACTGGGGCTGCACCAGAAGCCTGTGGCTACAGGGCCCCAGCCAGCTTAGAGCCTGGGGGCTGCGGAGGTTTGCTTTGTGCCTTCGGATCGTGCGTCAGCCTGAGGAGCTCCCAGCTCCTGGGACGGGTCTCATGGACGAGCACAGGTGGAGTGAAAGGGAACGTGATGTGCTGCCAGCTGAGGAATGTGCAGAGTCTGTCTGCAGCAGCAAGGCCAGGTCTGTATGGGGTGAGCACCCTGACAGAGCCCTGCTGGCTGCCGAGAGACCAGATCTGCACCGTAGCTTCAGCAAGACTGTTAAAGTAACAACAACAAATAAATAAAAGGAAAGGAAAAAAAGAAAGCACGGAATGCAAACTCAGCAACATCTGTTGGTTTCCTTAGTCCTTGCCCCTCCTGGCCACAAGTGAGCGAGCAGGACACAAAGCTCTGCTCCTCCAGCCCAAGGAGCTGTAAGCTGCGTGCCGAGCACCCCAACTGCCAGCACCCGTGGGCTGGGAGAAAGGTGAGGGTTTCTGTCCTCACTGCGGGGCTTCCTCCACCGCTTATGGTCAGTACCAGCATCACGAGAACATCTGTGTGACACAGAATAACATTCGTCAGCAAAATCTCAGGCCACCACTCAGAGGGAAATGAAAAGTAGCAGTTGTTAAAATGAAGAATAGTGGACCCCTGGAAAGGCTTGTAGGGGTAGAAATGTTTTGCCTACGACAAGGAGACAATTTATGAGAGCTTGAATAAAAATTCCAGTTGGAACTTATAACATTTAAAGACAGACTAGTAAGAAATCCCAATGTAAATTCTTAGGAAACAAATTTTATTTTTCTCAGGAAACAGATTTTGCAGAAACGTTTTCAACAAATTCTATTTTTCTTGACTTAGAATACTTTAGCTGGTTGAATTTCTCATTGCTGCACTGGGGGGGGAAGGGAATTATGCCCATTTCCCCTTGTAATACTTCCAGTCTTATGTGCAAAAAAGAAGAGAGAGAAAGGAAGGGAATGCCATAAATAAGGCTAGAATATTGCCTTTTCATCCCCTTAAATAATTGTTGTCCATTCTTTCTTCACAGCATTGAATAGAAGTAAATCCTTTGCAACAAACTGGATAATTGCTCATAGTTGCATGAGAAGTGGAACCAAAGTGCAAACCCTCATGGTTTTGATTAGAATTAAGAGAAAAAGAATTATCTCTCATTTTATGTGGGTAGCAATGACAATTTATTCTTCTCTAATCGCTATCTCCTATCAAAATTTCTCTACTGTGATATATGAGCATCTATTATAGCATCTTTCTATAGTGATTCTAGAAACTCAACAATAAATGGTTTTAATTGTATTTAAAATGATGGTAATAATTCAGGTATATACAATAGCACACAATATTATTGATTGTGAGAAAGGTATTTCTAATATCGTATCCGCTTAATTAATTTTTTTCAATGGCAGTATTGGCTCCCTTGGTCATGTCTGTTTGATTCAGTATAGGAGCAATACAGAAAAGAAAAGTTGTGTCTGTAATAAAGTGACACCGACCTTTTTCCTAGCTTGGTGGTGGTGTTTTTCTTTCTTTTATTTTTTTTTTCTCCTTTTATTTTTTTTCTCCTTTTATTTTTTTTTCTCCTTTTATTTATTTATTTTTTTTCTGACATGACAAATAGATTTAATTTCAAAGCTTTCTAGGAAATTGCATCAATATTTAAACTAATTTCCCAAAGTTGCTTTGAAAATGTAAATTCTCTTCCTTATCCCCACATTAGTGATGCATACCCCACTGAACAAGAATAAGTGATGATACCAACCTCAGGAAACATTTATATCATTAAGCCCATAGCAAATTGGAATCACTGAAAAGAATGCTCCTGAACTTTGCATCATTTTCAGAAGCTGGAAACCAGCAGGAAGCCCACTGCTCAAATACATGTGCCGTATGGTTTCTTAGATTACAAAGAATGAAATTTTATTTTTCAGTGAAGCCTAAAGCCCTACGTCATTCTCACCCCAGAAAAGAACCATAATCAAGTAAAATATTCCGATGATGTAACCCATGTTTTTCTCCTCTGGTTTCCTGCATCTGGCTCCTGCTGCACAAACAAGGCGCGCTCGAGCATCAGTCTGAGCGTGGTACCGTGCTCAAGGTCCCTGCAATTGCTCCTGTTCAGAGGTGACCAGCATTGCATCCTCTCTGCACTAGCGATTGTCTGTGAAGCTTAGAGGAAAATGCACATTTTTGTGTTGGTACCACCTGAGGAAGGTGAGTAGACATGCAGAAAATACAGCATCTCATTATCAGTTATTTTCCTCTCAGTGTAGTCAAGAGCTTGGGTTCACTGGGTTCATCAAATCTCCAGCAAACCACAATGTATTTTGGTACAAGCTGAGATAAGGCCACCTTCATCAGCATAATTGGTCCTTCCAAACATACTGAAGAAAATAAGATTTTAATCTTCCCTATTACTATGGCTTTAACGAAGAAGACAAATTGTTTGATAAGAGGGGCTTCTTTCTTTTATTCTTCAGATCTCGGGACTTTTTTTTTCTTTTGCTTTGCATTCGCATATTAGCAGGATATAATTTCACTTGATAGTGCCTTTTACCTACCAAAGGTAGCAATTTTAAAATTGTGGTGTTGGGGTATAAAAATGTGCTACAGGGAGGTAATGAAAAGAAAGAGCGCTTTGATGCCCTTGGGCTGCCGTGCAGTCTGACTCAAAGCAGTTCTAACAGAATTGTGCTTTTATTTATTAGGAAGTAATACTCAGGGATGGCTGAGTCACTTGGGATAAATCAAGGGTAACCTAGTTTGAATTTGGGATCGCAGAGCAGCTCCCGGGCCCGCAGGCAGGGTGCGTCGGCACCGCGGCTGCCCAGGTGCGCAGCGCCGAGGGACAGGGCTGGGCTGGCACGGGGGGGAACAGGAGCCACGACGGATGGGAGAGGAGCAGAGCGTGAAATGGGGACAGACGGGCAGACACCCTCTGTCCCCAGCCTAGAGGTGATCTTTCTAGGCAGTGAGCAGATGTGGGTGTTTCTCCATTGCATCAGTGCTTGTTAGAAAGCTGGATTTAAACCCCAAAGTGCCCCTGTTGGTAGTATCAAAATTACTCAATATACACAAAATTTCTCCCTTGTCCAGACCCTGGGATCTCTTCTTCTAGGAAGATTTCTGTTTCTTCCTTTTTAATTTTTCAGGTTTGACCTGCCCTTGGCCACTTCAGACCGTGCATCCTGAAAGCGCACACCCGGCTGGAAGCACCCCGTGCTCCTCAGAGCTCGCCCACTGCATCGCCAAACGCAACCAGCTGGAAACGAGGTGCTGCTCCCTACAGCCCTTGTCTGCCTTAGCAGCAGCAAGCCTCTAAGATGTTAGTGCGGGTGTGAGCGGGTAAGCAGAGCGGTGCTGTGACCGCTGGGCACGGGGCAGTGCAGCGTGGCGGTGTGCCTCCATCGGAGGGTGGCAGAGGTCTCGCCGCTCCTGCCTCCAGCCCTGCTGCTCTCCAGCGCACTGACAGCCAGGAGCGGGTGCTCACAGGTTTGCTCATCACCCTCACGCCTTCTTCTTCCTCTCTCTGAATGCAGACAGCCTAAACCGTGCCGTGTACTCTGCACACAGAGCTCCTGGGTGGGCTTACACGCGCAGGGTGAGCTGGCCCTTGTTTTACAATGGGGAGAGAAAAAGGGCAGCGTGGGAACAGCTTCTTCCTACAGTAAATGGTCCTGGTATCCGACGATATCAGCATCGCGTGCTTTTATTATTTTGTCAGTGAAATGTGCAGAGGGGTATAACAGGGCAGGAAAGGCAATTTAAGTTTAGGATTTTGAACTAAAGTTTAATTATATCCCAGAATTTACTCTGCCCTTCACAAGGGGCCCTAGATGGATAAAGATTAATTACGCTGTAGAGATCTTTCTCCCCCTGGCCTAAACTTTTCTGTCAAACTCCTTGCCTATGTATTTTGACTGGGCAATAAACCATTTCTTAAAGACAGGAAAACTAGAATTTCTTTTTGCTGTTAGCAATAAGGGTTTTTCTGTACTGGAAAGGTTCATCAATTATAGCAGCATAATTACCATATAACTACACTACAGTAATTATTTAGCCGTATCTCTTCCTGTAGTGACTGCTATTGAATAAAGCCACTTTTTCAATATACCTTAAATCTATTCCCTAGCAACATAAACTAAATCAAAACATGCTCTGTTACTGAAGAGCAAATATTTTGTGTTGGGAATTACCCTACAAGGAGCCGGGCTGTTCAGCCACAGCACGCAGCAGGCTGGTGGCGGCCGTGCAGCACCAGCACGGGGCACACGGTGCCTGCTGCCCTGGGAGGCACAGCCCAGTGCTGGAAGTGCTGCGGCAGAAGAGCAGCCGTCACCTGGCACAGCACGAGGTTGTGCCCAGATCTGCCCTTCCCTCCTGGGGAGCTGGTGCTGAGGCCTCATTGCTGCTGTCAGCACAGCTCCAGAAGGGAGGGAAGGGGAAAGGGAAAGGGAAAGGGAAAGGGAAAGGGAAAGGGAAAGGGAAAGGGAAAGGGAAAGGGAAAGGGAAAGGGAAAGGGAAAGGGAAAGGGAAAGGGAAAGGGAAAGGGAAAGGGAAAGGGAAAGGGAAAGGGAAAGGGAAAGGGAAAAAGGAACCTGAGGGAAACAGGAGCTGGCCACCTGGTCGTGGGTCTGGCCCATGAGTGACTGTTTTGAAGGTGATGACCCATCCACTGAAGTGGGACTGAGCAGTCATAAATCACTGTGGCTGATAAATGTGGCAGGAGAGTCATGAATCTTGAGCATTTATCTTGGCAGCAGAGATGACCTGCATTTTATAACCTTTATCTTTCTTTAAAGGAAACAAAACAAACGGGCCTAATGAAGAGGAGCTGGTGGATGCTCAGTGATGGCTGGAATATTTTCGGTATTTGGCCCCATTTAGCTGTCTGGTTGCACCAGCACCCCACCCATATGCTCAGGGTACCAGGAGTGTTCAGGGGTAAGCTGTAGGAAATCTCACTCCCAAAAGTAGGTGAACCAGCACATTGCAGGAGCAATGCTCAGGTATATAGCTTGAAACGATTAAATCATGCAGAGGGATTTCAAAGTCCCAAAAAAGCCATGTGGTTCTCCTGGTGGCAGGTGTGCGATAACCTGGGTTGGTACCGGAGCCATTAGTGACATGTCTGTGCCACCATCTGTCTCTGCCAAGGTGCAGTTCAGGAGTTTAAGGCTGTAAGTCTTCACAGCTCCGACTATTTCTCCTGACATTTACAGTTACCATTATTACAATTCTAACCTGCAATAAAATAAATGGTTTAAATCTCATTTCCTTTTGCAATACACGATACATAAACAAAAGGCAAGCAAAATAAATTTGTCTGAAGAATAAATTAACTGCTTCCTTCAGGATCAGCATGCCCAGGGCTGCTGAGAGCAGCGCAGTGGTGCTGCGGATGGCGCTTCCAGCTGCTGCCCCGGGGGGAGCCAGGCTCGCCGCGTGCTGGGGGTCCCGCGGCACAGGGAGGGCTGCACGGTGGTGGGGCAGTGAACTGAGGTCCCCAGGCCCACCACGGCAGCACCCTGAGGACACACACACACTCCAGTTCACCTTTGCAGCATGGTGGGACCAGTGAACGGGTTCTCCCTGCAGCTGGTAGAGGTGATGGAAAGCCGTTTTGGAAGGTCTTGTGGGATAGGAAGGGTAAAAGCTGTGATCCCCCTGTTACACATTGTTGGTGGACATCTCAGATGTTTTGGTTTTCCTTTGCATTGCTCACGCACTCAACATGTGGTGTACTTTACATCCACGTGTATATTACACAAACAGTGCACCAAGGATTCACTTTATGGTGAATTTTAAGGTTAACCAAGGATCACGGCGCACACACTCAAGCACTTTTATCTATTGGTGCATATTTGCCAGACCATGTCTGGCCCAGCAGTGTTTGCTGTCAGCTGTCCTGCTGTTGGAGTAACGACGTAAACCAGACACATTTCCTTAAATCCGACACAGCCGCCTGGTGCAACAAAGCCAAGGTGAGCGGCAGGAAGAAGCAATAGCCGGGGAGCAACGGCTCACTGCTTCTCCAGTCATAAGAACTGGGGGTCACCTAAGAAATGCTCTAACAGTAGGCTTAAAATAAAAACAGAGTTTAATTAGTAGAACTTTTCTTCCGCATAATGCATAATTAAACATGGAAGTGAGAGCCATGGGAGAGCTTGGAAATTAAAAATATAAATATCCTTAAAAATAATTACACGTATTCAGGACAAAGAGATCCACAAACTAATTGCCTTCTATACAGCAGGTGAAGCTTTGTCTCAACTGAAGCCAGTGTTAACATCCAATTTATTTTAATAAGGCCAAAATTTAACACCTAGTAGGCAGTGCTGAAAACATGGATTGAAGTTAATAAAATGGGGCAAGCTGATTTTTGATATCTATTTGTATATGTTTAGTATTAATTAAAGAAACTGTATTTATGTTTTTACCTTACTTAATGAGAGAACCTTTATGAAGACAGAAAACCCTTCTTTGAGTATCACTCCTACTCAGCCTTCTTTCATTGCATTCCACTCAGGGAGCTGTGTGTCATTTTACCCAGAACTGGTTTGCTGCCTTTCTAAGTCTAACAAAATAAAATGCTCACATATATCCATGCATACGAATGGATAACAAATGCACAGTCTAAAAAGGACATTGAACAGTTTCTTTCTCTTTTTTTCCCCCGTATTCTCACAGTCCCATACTCTCTGTTGCACTTCTCAGGCAACAAGGACTGGAACTGGTACCTTGGGACCCAGCTCTCACACACACATGTACAGAAATAAATAAATAAATAACAACATTAAGAGAGAAGAGACCTCCATGGAATAAGAGATGCATCACTGCACATGTTTTATTCCCCTCTGAAAGCCATCTATGGTTTATCACTGCAAGCACATCAGAAAATAATGAGCTCATTTTTTTGTTTGTTTGTTTTTCCCTCATGGCAAAGCAGCCAGCAACCAGAAAATAAGCTGTTATTCTTCATGGAGGATCAAATGGCTGGTTTAGTCATGACAGATTTGCTATTTCAAAGTGGTTAGCTTGCCTGGACCGCTCTTTTCCCTTCCACTCGATAAGCAATGTGTGCACATGTCAGACATGCACAGATCACTGGTGCAGGCATCACAGAGGCATTCCTGAACAGCTGGGAGGAGATGGACTGGCCAAGAGCCCTTCAACGCCACGCAATAACCAAAGAAATCCCCAGATATTTCCATGATCAACAAGGTTTCCTTTTCGTCTGTGTAAGAAAAAACTCTACAGTTAGTCTTTAAACCTCTCCCATATTTTAAGCCTCCCATTCAGGCAAAGCTGGGCTGGCACTTTGATTTTATTGTGAGTGTGCTGAGTGCCACCTGGGGACCTGCAATAGCACAGGTATATCATCGGCATCGCTCAGAAAGGGCTCGGCGATGCTGACGGGTGACAGCTGGGACTTCCCAGCCAAGCATCCAGTGTGGTGTGCAGGGGGCTGGTAATGACAGCAGCTGATGAAGGAACGGCGTGTAATGAGAGGCGCCGCTCTGCAGGGAGATGCCCATGTTAAAGAGCGAATTACCACGAGTCCAGAATGCCAGTCACAAAAGGCAGGTAAAGGAAAGGCACCACGTGTGATGAGGTTAGACATAACTGTTTCTGTCAAAATGATGCTGATTCTTTAAATCCACCCCATCACAACTGATATCCTGCACTTTTTAGTGTTTGACTTAAAAAAATTACCAACTACTCTGCTTTTGGAGAGAATTCAGTAAGGCACACAGGAATATCTGCATGCCAACCATTCACTCCCTGCTTTCAGGGTAGGCTTTTTTAAGTGTATGTGCATTTATATTGCAGCTTATGTCGTATCTTAAAAGGCAAAATTGCAGAGATGTATACACCTGAGAATAACGTTTGCTCTAGTTCTCTGAATACTCCGCTTACTTTTGGAGCATCAGGATTGTGGAATCTCTAAAGTACAAAAAATACACTCTGTTCCTGGCATGGCTGGGTAACCTCCAGGGGGTGACCCCATGGGGGGCAGGTGCAGCTCAGGCAGACACCATCAGAGGCCCTGGGACGTGCCCGTGCCTGGGGGCTCTGCCTGTGCCCACCCTGCCAAAGGCACGGCACAGCCCCGGGCTGGCAGCACCCCTTGTCCGGGGGTGGTCTCTTCATTACCAGCACCTCCAAGGCTAAAAATAGGGCAATTATCTTCACAGCAGCTAAATCTAAACTAAGAAGTGTTAGCAGAGTTTCTTACTTAATTCGCAGCGGTGTCAGGCTTGGCCACGGGCGGGGGGGCCCTGGGCTGCCGCAGGTGCTCGTGCCTGGTCAGGGCTGCGCGGTGGGCACCACGGGGTGCCCGCTTAGCAGTGAAACACCTCCTGCCCCGCTGTGCATGGGAAGCCCTGCTGCTAGCCAGTGCAAACAGATCCATACGTGGGTAAGAGCAAACTAACAAGCAAACACACCGTTTGTAACATTGACCAGGAGCAGGGAGGGGGCTGTCTGCAGCTCGGTGTCCGCGCTCTTCGGAGCCATCCTCTGCTGCGCCCTGGGCCTGGGTGGGATTCGTGCCCCCGCCCCGCTGCAGCCCCTCACTCCCACCGCGTGAGCTAATTCTTTGCACCGAGCAGATCATTCAGACAATTGGATTCAGTTCTCCCCTGAGAAAATTTTAATTTCTCATTCTAAGCTCCTGTAAAAAACTCTGCTTTGGATGAAAATGATGAATTTAAAATGTGTGTTTCGCAATTTATCTTCTGCTTGTTGAAGTTCTCACAATGTTCATACATAAGAAAGTGCACCTATGAAATTCAGCAAAAATAGAAAAAAAAAAAACGGAAATAAATCATTTAAAAATAATTGTGCTCTGGCTTTCATTTTATCATAACATTTCTTGTTAGAAATATGCCAGCAATTAATTTTTCTCTATGTATAGGAGCGTGAAGTGGCCATGCATGGGAGTGTGCAGGATTGCTGTGCCTTCCTGATGGGAGCACAACAGCAGAACAAGGAGCTTGTGAACACAGACCCAGGCGTGCAGCACTGACAGCAAAAGCGAGTCAGTGACACGGAGAGGGAAGGGCGCAGACGGCCACGCCGGGGCTCCTCAGTGTGTGAGCAGCAACAAGGGACTGCTGAGGGGGAGCTTTTGTATGGTTTGGGAACAAAGGAAACAGGAACCACACAGGGGATAAAAATATTGATGATGGAACACAATAAGGAAACTTCTTGCATGTTTGGGAAACAAAGGGGCCGTGAACTTTTATTACAAAGAAAAGGAAGAATCTTTCTAATCCACGGTAACAGAGTGTGATGTTAAAACAGCATCTGCCTAGGATGATCATTCGTAAATCAGACCTAAATATTTAGATATTTTTTCCTTAGGCAACATTAGTCTTTGCCTGCAGAGATTTTTGTTCTGCTGAGGTAGAGATGTGGCTTAATTCAATATCCAGCCTTAAATTCATGATCCTTATTTCTTTTTAGGTAACAAATGAAACAAAGAAGTCTCCCCAGTAAGCACTAGATATATAACCAGGACTCTAAATAGTGACAAAATCTGCTGTGCTCACTTCCTCCTCCCCCTGAGACGCTCCCTTGCTGCACACCCGCATCCGAAAATGGGGTGAGAAGCGGCGCAGGCGGCGCCGTGCGGGGTGGCTCTGTCACAGCAGGGCCCTGGGGCTGGCCTGGGACACCCCTGGCACTGCAGCCACTGGGTGCCACCTCCCGCACCCGCATGGGGTGGCGATGAGGCAGGGAGGGGCTTCTTGGAAATACCAGTGCCGTAGCTCCTGCACATTGCAGCTGAACAGCAGGAAGGGCTGTGGCAGGCAGGAGAGCTGGGACCCGGCGTACCAAGTGCCGTAAGGAATCGCGCTGTTGGCTGGAAGGAGCAAAAAGAGCAGGGCCAAGCATCAGCATCACTTGGGAAGCTACTTCCGAGCGGGATCAAAGAGCATGAATTTGCTTAAACCACTGGAGGGCTTCAGGACGTTTGGCAGAATTTCTCGTCAAACTTCCCTTTGCTTGCTTTTTCAGTTCTCATTTCAAAACGTTCCGAGGTTACTGACAAACATTTTAATTCTTCCTTATTTAGAAAATGAACAAACAAACAATTCAGGGACAAATCCAAACTCTCTGGAGGCCTGGCCATGTCTCCTGCTTTCTGTCAGCATCTCCTACTGCTTTGGCTGTCTCAGCCCAGCAAAGTACAGGCTTTAGGGCCTGTCATGGACCCAATGAAGAGTGCCTGCCTCTTGCTCACTCTTTCTCATTCCTACACTTTAAAAACTCCTCAGCTCTTCTGGTTTTGCCTTTGGAGACAACAAGAAAACAGGCCTGTTCCAGCAAGTGCACATCTCCTCTGTCAGCATGTCCCCATGTTTCATCCCAGCCTCACGTTAAGGGAATATTGCTGAATGATGAGACAGATTTTACCTGAGGCAGATCTTTGAAAGAAGATTTTTCCCATAATGTAAGGAAAAAATGTATTTTAATATAAAGAGAATCTTAAAATATATTTTCTAACCTGCTTATTTGATTTATGATAAGATACTTCTGTGTATGTGTGGTGCATTCACTATAGTGACCTCCTGATGTGATACCCATCTAGAGTGGCCCAGAGCAACACAGGGAACTACCAGGACAGAAGAGGCTTCATTCAAACCCAACTGCTCTTTAGGAAAACAAAAACAATTAAGAAAAAAAAAATGGGAAGGGATTCAATTAGCCTGGAATCCTTATATTTCTTTGTTATCCAAGGGGAAAAAAAAATAAAATAAAAAAAAAAAAAATCACAAGTATTCGTGAGACAGACAAAGAAAAAGGGCAAAAAAAGAAAATTGGTGTGTTTATTTCTTTGCTTTCTGTATGGTACTGAAAATGAACCAAAAGATCTGATTACTTCGATGGAAAATTAGCCAATAGTTGAACTGGACAGTGTCCAGCAATGAAGTAAAAATCACAGCTATAAACCTGGTGTGCTTTTTCTTTTGTTTGCTTGTTTTTGTTTATTTGTCTTTGTTGATGATGTTTGATTTTTTTTGTTTTGTTTTTGATTTTTGGATTTTGCACATACTGTATCTCAGCTTTGGATATGGAGGTTTCAGTAACGTGGTGAGGAATTTAAAAGACTAGTGCAGGGATGTAGTTAGGTTTATAATCACGGTGTGTGCCAGTTAATGCAAAATATTGCAGGAAAAACCTCTCCATCAAAAAAAATAAAATAAAATAAAAAAATAAAAAATGAAGACTTGTGTGTTCAAAAGAATTGAAGGCATGTGATGAAGCTGCTGTCATTAACGTATAAAGACAGGATTTCTACTGCATAATACACATGCAGGACTACTCAGCAGGTTTCTCTGTTTTATCCTCTCAGAGGTAAACCCGTGTCTGGAGCTGCTTTGAAGTTAATTGACTTTTTTTTTTTTTTCTTTTTTCCCCTAAGAATATCAGAGCCTATTATAAAGAAACAGAAATTTCTCCATCAAATGACTGAAGAAATGAGCAATCTATGAGCTGGACTCAACGTTATCTGTGGGAAGCCACTTCTCGGAAACGCTCCCTGCCATCCACAAAAGCATTGTCTGATATGGACGGAGGAGATTATGGACCCAGAACTGCATTTTAATTGCACTATCACTGCACAGGAATATCACGCAGTAAGTACTCCGCTACCATTTATTGCAACAAAGTACCTTGAAACGAAAAAAGAAGGAAAAAATAAATAAATAAAAACAGACATTCTGGAGAGGCAAAACTCAGGTGTCAGGATACAGCATTAACAGAAGAGAAGAGAACGAAGGTGTACCAGGCACATTTCCCCAGCAGCACCAGAGGATCTGTGCACCATGGGGTGTAGGAGGTGGGATGTCCATGCGGGAAGCCCCCTGCCAGCATCTGCCCAGCCAGAGCATCCCCCAGCAGAGAGGGGCTCGGAGGCAGAGGCTCCCCAGCTGTGCCCCAAGGGAGAGCAGCACAGCAGCCCGCAGCTCCAGTGCCTGCCAATGCCATGGTGCAACAAGAAATCCCATTTTTCTGCTCTTCTGCAAGTTCCAAAGTAGTATAGAATTTTTCACTATTCAAAGTATGATTTTAATCATGAAAGTTGTGATTTGTAATTCTAATATTTACACAGGCAGCTCTTTTTCTTATGTCTTTCTTCATAAAGTAATATTCAAATCAAAGTGCGGGTTTCATTTTATACAGCTTTGAAGTTGATCCTTTTGACATTTCACATTTTCATGTCATACTTTTAATTATGTAAAAAAAATGAAAAGTCTCACTCATCAACATTTCATACTTCCCATATGTCCTTAGCTGCCTTTTCTTCCCTCCTTTTGGCAAACCCAGAAAAGAGGCAGAGCCAGGCAGCGTCTGACCCGCTGCACGCTTGCGGTGCTCCTGCAGGCTTTGGAGCCCCCAAATCCCGCAGCGCCCAGCCCTGCCCTGCCTGGGACCTCGCCGCAGAGCTCCTCTGACACAGGTGCCAGCAGATTCCATGGTCTCACTTCCTAATTTATTTATAAGGTTAATTTCTCTGCTGTGTGGTGCCAACCGTACCGTAAACTACAGCCAGCAGAACAAGATCCTAATTGTGCACAATTATTTTGGGCTTCTTGGAGATGAGATTATTTGGCCACAAAACCAGGGATGTGAGGAAGAGAAGAGCACAGAGTGCTGTTAAAGAAAAAAGGCAGAAGGCAGGGAGGTGCGAGGAGGTGCTTTGCTGTGGCATGCCAGTCCTGCCTGCCCCGTTTGCACGACGGAGCTGCCACCAGCCGCGGGGACACGTGCCAGCACCGACCCTGCGCCTCCCTGCACGGCTCTGCCGGGTCGCACCCAGCCACGCGCAGGCTCCTCAGCTGCTCCCAAAGCTTCACAAAGGCAAGTGCTGCCTACACCTGCGTGTAAATGTGCACGCCTGAGAGAACAACGCCTGGTCTGTAAGTCATGTTAACTGGCAGACACTTTTTATTCAGATTGTGTTTGTCCTTTAAATAGATAATATTATAGAAAAAAAATAATCCCAGATCTCTACAATACACAAGGTGTTCATGTGATAAAATACGAGGGATAGCAGTGCTGTACCTTCTCTTACGCTGAGTCCATATTTACTTATTCAAGCCTGTGGGCAGATGTAATGCATTCCTGCTGGAAATCACTGTTTCTAGAACTCACTGGTGTGTTCTCTCTAGATTAAAATTCTGTAAAAATCAAGAAATTGATGCTAAGCTACAAAGCTACTACCATTAATCCTTGCTTTAATAATAATAATAATAACAATGAAAGTTATGACTCAGTTTGGTGTTTTAAAGATGTTTTAGTACACAAAAATAAAAACACCCCCTGTCCAGCCTGTTTTCCCAGCGCTCTCTAAGGACATAAGGCCCAGGAACACACCTGCAGGTGCTATCAGCGATGTGATGCAGGCACCAGCACACACCCCGTGTCTGAAACACTGACTCATCCTGCTCAGGGCAAGGATAAGAGCACGAGCAACACTGGGCTATCTGATTAAAATAAATAAATAGAAGTGAAAGGCTTCTTTGTAAAATAAAATAAAATATAAAATAAAATAAAATAAAATAAAATAAAATAAAATAAAATAAAATAAAATAAAATAATAAAAATAAAAAACTTCCCACATCTCCAGGTGTGTTCCCTACCACCCTACCGCTGTCCTGCAGGAATGGTGCCTTCCCCTCACTGCACGTGTCCTGGCGAGGACACTAAAGCGGGGCACAGGAGTGGACAGGCCTGTGCCTGGCACCAGGAGCAGCTTTGTGCCCCGGGCACTGCGCTGCCAAGCTCGCAGCATGCAGGGATAACCTGTATGATAACCTGTCCCTGCGTGAGCTCCATCTCCCTCAGCGTTTCTGGTGCAGGGGAAGCGCTCACCGAGCCGAGCAGGTGGAGCTGAGAGCCAGCTCCTACAGCCTGTGACCTGCGAGTTCCCATCCGCTGGGCACAGTTTGGCTCGGTGTGGCTTCATTAATCTAGTTCAACTCAAACGTGCTCATGACAGACGTGGCCTAGAGCCGTCTGAAGGACTGGCGGTGGCTGTGGACACCTGCATCCCTCCTGGGCCCTGGGAGCATCCGATGCACATCTGGAATGGATCTTCTGGTTACCTTCTGTTTTGCATGCACCAAGGCACATAATGCTCAGTAAATGGGATCAAATAGGGAATTTGTTTTAAAAGAGCACTCCTTTCTGAACAAACAGGCTGACGTGCACGCAGCCTCTCACATCCTCTGTGTGCAGCAAGGAGCCCAGGGAGCCCTGCCAGCAGCTGCAGCACCACGGCAGCCATCTAACACCACATCTGACTGGGAACTGACAGGGAACCTCAGTCTTGTCTCAATAAGCTCCTGAGCACAGGCCTGAGGCCTGGCTGCAGCTGAGGGGTGGAGCAGAAGCCATGTCAGGGTGGGCGTCAGGAGGCCGGGAAGCACGGTGCTGTTCTCTCTGCCGCAGGCACAGGCAGCGGTCCAGGCAGGGCCGAGGGGACAGCACCAGCTGCTGCACCTGGGAGCTGGGGCTTACTGGGGACGTGAGGGGATCGGAGCTTCTTCCACACCAGCCCATCTCGCCCTCGCACTGCCCCCATGTCGGGCTCACAGGGCCTGGACGTGGCTGCTGCCCTGGGGAGGCCAGGCACAAAGCCCTCCCAGTCCTCCCAGTCCTCCCAGCCCTGCTCTTACCAGCCCATGGCGGAGGCACTGCGTGTGGCCAGCCTCCCAGCTGGAGCTGGCCTGGTGTCTCTTCATTAGCTGGGGATGCAGGATGCGGCACTTCTCCGCACTGCAGGTGTGACCTGGCTCGTCCTGCTGGCAGCAGGGAAGTGGCAGGCTCCTGACTGCAAGACAGAGCTCAGTTTGGACATGCACCCACCTACATGCAAGCCTGAATACAAGCACAAGCACAGTCCAGTGTCTGCTGCCTGCCAGCATTCAGAATTTCAGCTGCTTTTTGCCCCTGGAAGCAGCAGCACAATACCATGTACCCTGGCCTCTCCTCGCCAGGCTGCTCTGTGCTCTTCCCTCTCTGAGCAGCCAAGCCCCATCGTCTTGCTTGGCTGAACCTCCAGTAAAGTAGATCTGGGTTGTAGGCACGGGGGGGAAGAGACCAGGACCAGGATCTAAGAGCTGTGTTACACGACAGAGTTGGCCCTACTGCAGCAGCCAGGGGGTTGCGTTGCTCAGTGATAGCCAGGGGAGGGACAGCAAGTCCAGAACGTTGGAGATGTTGCACTATTACCTACTGCTTCATCCGTACTTTCCTATCCCACCAAAGTGTAAAGATTGTTGCTTTTTAATTAAGGAAATGATTTATGTATTTATTTATTTATTTTCTGCAGCCTGGCATCATTCCTGCAGCGCCCCTGCAGCCACAGCTGGTGGAAGCAGCTTGGGCAGGGGCCAGGCGCAGGGTGATGCACGGAGCATCCTCACACAGCTCCGCAGCAGCAGGAGGCCGAGAGGAACGCCCAGCTCATGACTGCAAGGCCGTGTTTCCCCCAGGAAACCACTGCCAGCTCAGCAACCCTGCCCCACGGCCATAATGCCATCGGTACCAAAAGTGAGCTGGACATTCCTCAGTAAGAGGCAAATGTTAATGTAATAGAGAAGAGATTAAATTACGTACAACTGCTCGTACTCTTCTTTCTGTACATCAGAAATGTGGAATAACAGGTCAGGGAACTGCCATGAATATAAGAGAATTTCCATCATAATATATTCATAAGGATTCATAACAAACATCACTTGTTTGTTTATGCGGAACTGTAATATTGACCTGATTACAAAAACAACGGGAAGCCTTAAAGGAAGCCATAGGGCAGAGTGATCCTGGGCGGAAGCACAGGGGAAGATTAATACTATCGCTCATAAGATGTGACAACAGCTACCCCTGGAACTTGAAGATATCTGAAAGTTAATGCAGAGATAGGAGTGTGATAACAAAGACAAACGTGTCTTTTCAGGTTAGGCTGCCCCACTGCAAGCCTTATAGTGTTTGATAATGCAGTTCTTCAAAAACATGCTGATGACAGCCTGCAAAGTCAGGATAATTTATCTTAAAATTGAAGAGAGAAACCAGGAGGCACAGAATGTGGCACCAAAATATGGATGACGGTGTCCTTGCCAAGGAGGCAAACAACCTTATTAAGCGAGGAAGGTGGAAGAGATGGCTGTATTAGCAATGAAAAGGAAGTTCGGGAGAATACAATTACAGCGAGGGATTCATATTAGTGTCTGCACCGACAGGCTTGAAGAGCTGACAATCATTTTATGTGGAGAACATCAGAAAACGAATAGCACCATTTCTGGTGTGTGGGCTTTATGCATCAAATTCATTAGTCCTGGAGGTCTCTTATAAGAGCTAATTTAAAGGTAAGAGGAGCACAGCAGTAAATACTGGCTAAGTACCACAGCAAGCAGCCTGTCGCTGCTGAAGGAACAGCCTGGTGTGGGACCAGCTCCACCCTGCCCAGCCCCGTGCCCACCATGCCCTGACCGCTGCAGATCGCGCTGTGCCCTGACCATCGCGGTGCCAGCTGTGCCCCCACAGCCAGCCTCTCCTGGCCCCACACAGCTACCAGAGGCGGCTGTGCCACCCAGCGGGTGGGCTGAGGGGTGGGCATCCTCCTCCTGGTGAGGTACAGAGATGCAGAGGAGTGAAACATATTCAAGGCATGCTCAAAAGGAGCTGAATCTGTATGAGACAAAACAATTAACAGGGTATTGAAGAGAGAGCATAATTCCTGATTTACAAGAAATTTGAAGATTTCTGCTCTGCAGACCATGTCCTTTGTATCTGAAACAAAATAATTAACTATTCATCCAGGTTTCAGATAAACTTGGGAGGTTTACTTGACAATGAAGGATTAGAAAGCTCCTTACGAGGCCAAAATACAGATATTTATGTTTCCTAAGGGTGGCAGGGCATCGCAGTTAACTCTGCTGCCCAAAAAGCACTGCCCCAGCACATGCACACGTCTGTACAGGAGTGCACCGGCACACACTTATCACAAGCTCCCATCTGCAAGTCTCACAGAAATTTCCCCTCTGACAAGTGTGTGCTAAAAGCTCCTACAACAACCAGGAGGTAGCAACTGCCCAAACTTCTGAGCGGCACTTCCTTACCCAGCAGCAGAGGTCTGAATTATTTACACTTGGTCGTGAATAAATAATTTCCAGCATCCTTTTGCACTCTTGAGTGAGACTCTGGACTCCTTTCCTTCTCTGCAAGACCGATCTGGAAGGCCGGGGATTCCTAAGGACACGTGAAGCACGGCACCCAGAGCGCACCCGGCTGCCCAATTTCATATGTAGCAGCATCACAAGCACGGCTCAGAGGCAGCTGCAGCTGGGGAGCTGCACCTGAGCGTGTGTTTGTGTGTGTGTGTGTGTGTGTACACACCATACATTGCCTGTAGGTGTGTGTGCCCCTGTACCTTTTGTGGACTCCAACGTGTAATTTTTATAACTGCACCCCCAGACTGTCGAACAAGCATGGCCATACCTAGAAATAAAAATTGTAAACACCTTCAGACATTCATGGATTTAGGCAAATTACCTGCACCATTGTACAGCCTGCTTTAAATAAAGCTGATTTTGTGACCTTGTTGCTAATGGGGATATACACCCTGCTCACTCCACAATCACCCTGACAGTGGCCATTGCCCTCCTCTGCAGGCAGAGGTGCACCAAACCCCAGAGCAGCGCCCTGCCCCGCCGGCCAAGCCACACAGAAGCGGGGTCAGCTCCCTTCTGCCCCCGTGCCCTGCGAGCCCCCTGGATGCTGGCCCCTGGGACAGGCAGGGTGCGTGCAGCGGGGACATCTCTGGCCGTGTGCTGCCTGCCCCCAGTGCTGGGGCTGCCCCTCCAGGCCAGCCAGGAGGCACCTCCGGGCAGCGAAGCCACAGGGTAATCTTAGTTGGGAAGGAGACTGCTTTTCTCAGCTCTGACAAATCCATTGCCTCTCATGTCAGCGCACGTTATCTTACAGACACATTATCTTTTAGTCCAGGGGTTGGTTTATAGTTTTATCATATCTTCTTTAATTACCTCTTCAGATGCTACCACTGCAGTCCCTCCTGTCACTGCCAGCAGCAGGTACAATTCAGCCTCCCTCTCTGTGCCTTTCTGGACAACCAATGTCTCTTTAGCATAAAGATTTGGTTCAGCATTCTAGATAAGGATGCCCCACTGCCTTATGACATGTTATTTTCAATCCTGTTTTGTTTTCAGAAATTTTACTTATTGATCTTTCTTGAATACCTACTGCCCAAGAACCTGAAGTCTCTCATGCACTCTTGGCAATGACTCCGAAACTTAAAAACAGGATAGCACAGGAAAAGGATTCGCAATTACTCAACTCATTGCTATGTTCATGTTGTAGCTCAAACATCCGATGCCCAGCTTTGCCCCTGTGTTGGCCTCTCACCTTCACTGCAGGTCAGGGAGCTGCCTGCAAGTGCTGGGAACACGCTCCCCCCTGCAGGGCTGCGGTGGGGGGCAGCAGGGTGCTCGTTAGGGAGCATGGCACAGGTGGCAGCCCCACTGCCTGATGGCTCAGTGTAGGGAACGCAGCTCTCCCGGAGTGTCACACCAATGCACAAATAATTGTAAGCTGGGGTAGGCCTTGTTTCGTTTCTGTAGGCATAAATGTATTAATGAAACTCTGTGATTTTTATACACAGTTCTCAGCAGGAGACAATTCTCAGCTATAAGAGTTCTGTCAGCCTGCAATTTTTTTTTTTTCCATGAAATCTGCTTTTTCATTATATTTTTAGCATGACATATTCAGCTTCTAATGAAACTCTGTTTTCCTCAAAACTTCCTTTTCGATAGATCCTTGCAATGCGAAGGCAAGGTAAGCAAAAAGCATATTTTGATGCAGCACCCTGCTTTCCTCCAGCAACACGTAGCAAACTGCAATGCAAATGCATCCAAAAGATTTTTTGGTTACTGGTATCTCTTGATATCTTGAAAAGAAAGAACATTTTGCTCCAGATTTTTCATTTCTGCTGATTTTAGGGGTATTACTTTATCTGAAAATGTAAACTGCAAACTATTTAGAAACCTAATCCAATAATCAGATCGGTGCAAAACATGACCCTTGCAGATTAACAGCTTGGGTGGTTAAAGTGAGTGCGCTCTCCTGGACAGAACCCCCCAGGACACCAAGCCATGTAGGATGCAGAGGCACAGCACCACCTCCCCATGCACCCAGCCGAGACACAGGAACTCCTTCTGATCTCTTCTGCAGCATCTGCTGCTCTGGGGCTGGCACCGCAGACATCAGAAACACTTTGAGCTTCCTCACTGGGATTTACCAAGCTCCTCCAAGATGGCTCGGAGTAAAGAGTTTCACAGCTGGTCGAGGTAAATAGATTTTAGCTGTTGAAATGATAAAGAATATGCTTTTAGAAATCACACAGCCTTTCACAAATGTTAATCCATCGAGGCATCTTTCAGACCCTGGAATTATGGGCATTAGAGGTGAACTCCCAGCAGAAGAGTGATGGAAATCTCCTCTTCCCTTTCCTGGGTCCCACAAACACGCAAGGTTTGTGGAAGTGCAACTGCAGAAAGAAACACTAAGAGAGAAGAAGTGAATAGAAATTATAAATAAACAGAAATCAAACTTTATATGTTGTTTGCATGGTTTAGATGGTTTTATGTTGAGAAGTATCAAAGCACTGTTTTTCTATCACTATGAAATTTTGCAGATGTGCAATCCTGAAGAAAAACACCAGCTTAAAATTTTCTGCTTTAGGAAACTTCTGGAATCTGTTGCAAGATAGCTACATTAATTTTTCATCTTGCTGATGAAAGAATATTGAGCAGGTGAAAAATTTAGGGTCTCATCAGTCTGCTGCTTGTCGAAAATCTGTGGTTGCATTACTTGAAAACTGAAGGCTCACTGCTACTTCTGGCTCTTTCACCTGGATAAGGACACAGCAGCTACTGGGCTTCGGGAGATCATGACTGGTGTCCCAGTGCCAGCCACCCACGGTGAGCATCCTCAACCTGCCTGGGGCTGGAAGGGAAGGAGCAGAACCACACGTGAGACCTGCAGCCCCAGCGAGATGCTTCAGTGCGGATCTTGGGGACATCACCCCGTCATATTAAATGTCCATCCGCTGCTAGACTGCCTTCATTTTGCTTTTCTCAGGGCAGGTGGAACCAGGCGCCCTGTGCTGCCCCACGGCCAGGGCTGGAGCTGTTTCTGCCTGCAGGACCCGCGGGACTGCAGCCAGGCTTGACACAGCCACCGCTCGTGGCGTTCGGTCACGGCATGCAGCGGGCACAGCCCCGGATTTAAACTGCACATTTCTTAGAATCATAGAATGGCTGGGGTTGGAAAGGACACTAAAAATCACCCAGTTCCAACCCTCTGCCATAGGCGGAGATGCCACCCACTAGACCAGGTTGCCCAGGGCCTCATCCAGCCTGGTCATGAACCCCTCCAGGGATGGGGCAGCCACAGCTCCTGGCAACCTGTGCCAGCGCCTCACCGCCCTCTGAGGGAAGAATTTCCTCCTAACCTCTAATCCAAATCTCCCCTCTTTTAGTTTAAAACCATTTCCCCTTGTCCTATTGCAACAAACCCTGATAAAGGGTCTCTTATTTCTCTTATTTCTCATAAGACATACATTTTCCAGGAAATATACCTGATACTCACACCTAAAGTTTTGCAAGAAACCTCTTGCTGTCACATTAATTAATTGGACATTGAATTTGACCTAGGAAAAGTTTCATATATGCATCTAAATGTACAATAATTGTATAATTAATATAAAATACTAAACACAAGAGTATGCAATGATAGCATATGTATTAGCATACAATGATACATGCAATCAATACAATATGCAACTGAACTATTCATACATAAATGTTGTGTATTCTGTAAGTAGATTATATATATGCCTATGAACATAATATTTTGGATGGTTTTGAAGCTATTATTTTTTTTCTTGAAATGAGTGGGATTTACTTTATTTTTATGGAGAAAAAATTTAAATCAATCTAAATTTAGAATTCAAAATGCCTTTGATTGTGCTAAAAGAATTAGGAAATTTGAGAGTTTTCAGTTGGATGATTGAAAGTGTCGATCTCATAATTTCCAGTGATATTGAGTTTCAACGTATGCATTTTGTTAAGATGAAATAATTTTGCAGTTCTGTCAGTTCTGTGTCATTAGTCATTAGCATTTTACTGCCTTATTCTCATAAATTCTCCTCTTATACATCTTAAAAGAAAAAAGGAAAAAAAAAAAAAAAAGCTGTGGCCCATAGGTATTAATCATTCTCTTCAGCCTGTTTTTCTGTTGTGTTTGAAAATGAAGTGCAGCCGTACTTTCAGAAGTTTTTATTTAACATCGGGGTAGTTAGATCTTGTGTTTCCAGGATTATAAAGTATGACAGAATAAGAGAAATAGAATTAAAATTTTTCAGCCAATTAAATTAGACTGAATGGCTGAGATAGATAAGACAGCTGAGCTATTGAAAAGAAAGTAAATTAATGAGCATGCTTTATATGCCTGTTCAGGTGTAAGATCCCTTTCTTGTAACAGATTTCACTTCACTTTTTCTGACATGTTTTCCATGATTTAGAGAGAAAGCAGCAGACTGAATAAGGGCCAAGGAGATTCTTCTTTCATCTGTTTTGCTGCGCTTAAAGGATAACTCCAAGTATCTTGATTTATGTTCAAATAGTTTCTCTCAACCAAAATAAAAAATGAGTAGCACATTGAATCTTTAAAAAAATGTATATTTAGCACGGTTTAATGAATCTGAATAAAAGGCTTCATTCTGAAACAGCGAAAGAAAATTTTTTGGCTTTTCCAGATTTCCCTTCCTTGCTTGCACTTCTTTGACTGAACCAATCAAAACTCACCCGAATTTCCAGAAGCCCTGGATGCCCAGGGGCTGGGGTGGTGCTGGGAGCACTCAGCATCGCCCAGGGCCCCGGTGCCTGCAGCAGGCTGTGGGGCAGCCCCGCCGGCATCACCACAGCAAACTGATTTGTGGCTCGAGGCCTGGCCTCTGATTTAGGGAGTATTTGTTTGACAGGTTTCCCACAAAAAGAAGCCGTCAGGAAATGGTGTGTGGGATGAAATACAGCAGCCTGCACCCCGTGGCCATGAAGCCAGCCCTCCCCACATCCATCAGCACAAGGAGGCGGCAGAGGAGGAGGGTGGGGGGCTCCCACTCCGAACCGCCCTGATTTATCTGCACCAGGGGCCGGCTGCAAAGCGGGCTTGCTTCCCGAGTACTTTCTACCTCAGTCAGAAATGGCATTTCCTGTAAGTGCAATTTGTCTTGGTTGAGGTGCGTGCTTCAAGGGAGGTGCTGCGTGGCACAGAAGCTCGCGGTCCTTGCATGGTCCTGCCTCCCCTTGCATTCATTTCCCTGTTCTGTTGTGCAGTGTGCACATACAGACCTGCACACAGGCGTGCACACGGACACAGAGACACACACGGAGTTTTACTGGTAAGGGACTAAGCCTGTGCTCAGACTGAGGGCCGGGGCCAGGTGCTGAGGTGCTCCAAGCACTCCTGGACGGATCCTGCTGCTGTGGGTCCCGTCACAGCTGTCCCTGTCCTCTTGTGCTGAGAGGGGACACGTGGGGCTCGTGCCCAGCAGTGGCTGATGCCGTGCAGGCTTGTGCACCCTCTGCTTGTCCAGGACCTCTGCTGGCACCTGGTTCTCCAGAGGAGGCTCTGGGCAGGCAGAGGCCACCTGAGGAGGCCAGCCCCTGGCTGGGGCTGGTGGGAGCCAGTGGAGTGCCTGTCTGCTGGGACCAGCCCAGGGAGCAGCGCCAGAGGTCTCCCGGGGCTGTGTTTGATGCTGCACGTGCAGTCAGAAACACCTCATGTCAGGAGCTGCTCGGGGAAGCAGCTCGCAGCAGGACACAGCAGCATGCCGTGCCATTTGGATGCAACTTGCAGGGGTTCATTTTTGAAGAGACCTCATCTATGGATCATTGTGCAAACCGAATCCAACTTGCATTTTTCTCCTTTTTTATTTTCATATAGTTTTCCCTGTCATTGCAAGGGGTGTCCATCTGCAGTGTCTGACATGGCAGAACAGAGGAGCGCAGGGGAGGCTCAGCGGGGCTAGCACTGCCCTCCTGCTACAGAATCCCTGCAGAGGAAGCTCGCTGCAGGCTCAAGGCGTGGGCAAGCCTTTTACCTCTCCCCTTCGTTTCTGTGGCCTCCATTTCTTTCCATTTTGTGGGCTGCTGCAAGAGCTCGCTGCAGGACTGGCACTGCTGGTAACCGGGCTCCAGGAACCATGGCTGACGGTTCCAAAATGCTTCTGGGCAGGATCTGGAGGTGCCTGGCACACCTCCAGTGCAGCCGTTCTGTGGGATGCCGGCCCACACACTGAGCTGCCTGACTGGGTTCCTTACACCCAGCACCAAGGCAGCTGTGCTCTGAAACATCCCAGGTAGCTTTGTCCTGCCCTCAGAGCACCCCAGAGCAAAGTTCCTCGGACAGCGGTAATCCCAAATAACAGGTAACTGCACTGGATTGCATCCCTCGGAGGAATTCCTGTCCTGCCCATGCATTAGGTGACCGCTTTCCCCTCACTCCGGGTACGAGGCTGTGGAAGTGTTTAACCAAAGGGGGCATGGTTCAGAACAAAACGCGCGTCTCTGGTGACTTTGCAGTGAAGATGCAGTTCTGGGTTGAACAGGATGTGAATTCATTTCCCGAGGATAACACTGAGATCTTCTGCATGACCTGAATCTCCTTTGCACATGCCCTATTCAAGCATCACTGGCCTGCCACCAGTGCTGCTTTCTCCTGTGCTCTCTGCAGCTGGAAGAGCCCTGAGCACAGAGCAAATTCCTTCATGAATAGTGAGCAGTTTGTGGTCCTGCAGCAAGTTGAGTTGTGTGTTTGAAGAATGCAAAAAAATGTTAACCTGCCTTGCGGGGGTGTCTCCAGACCATCCACCAGTGGCTGCACAGCCACGTGCAAGCTGCATGGCTGGAGTCAGGGCCAGTGAGCCCCGGTGGCGTTCCGGGTCACCTCCCAGCTCGGCAGAGCCCCGGGCACTGTTGTGTGAGGCACTGAGAGGGTGACAAACCTTGCGTGCCTTGAGGCACTTGCACCATAAACAAGATTAAGAGGAAGTGGGAGCAGCGATGCAGAGCCGTGAAGTGATTTTCCCAGGGGGGACACTGAAGGTCAGTGAGGTCAGTGGAGGAGGGACAGATCTCGGGAGCCCCATCGCCCTCCTGCCAAGGGGGGAGCCAGCGCCGGCACCACCCAGGGCAGCAGCCCCGTGATGCAGTGAGCGACAGCAATGTACAGTGTGGCACAAAATGGTATTGCCATTCCCTAGGTTACCTTTATTGATTAATAGAACGATTAACAAAAAACAGAGTAACAACAACCAAAAAATAATGCTGCTAATCATCATCTGTTCCATTTCTCCTTGGCACATGAGCAACAACACTAAAGAAATGCCCAGTGGAAAATCCTGCCCTCCCCGTCAGCCTGGCCAGGAACAGCCAGCAGAAAGGAGGAAAGCACAGGAGGAGCAGGCGGGGTGCCCCACCGGGCCGGGTGGCACAGGCGGTGTGGGGTGGTCTGTGAGCGCTCCACCACGGCACCCATGGGTGCCAGCCCCACGGGGACCCATCCTGAGCAGCTCTGCAGGGTGCTGGCTTGGGCAGGGCAGGGCCATGTGGCTGTCATGGGGAAGGGCTGCCACCAGTAAGGGAAGGACCCAGCGAAATAGCACTGGAGCTGCTGGGAGGGAGGAAAGCTCCTTAAAATTTGGGCACAGGAACAGAAGCTCACAGAAATCACTTGAAAACTTGCATTGACAGGGCACTAATGAAAATGTCTCTAAGGGAAAGAAAGCTCAGGCTTTGGAGAGGGCTGGGCTGGCTGTTGAGCCTACAGATATCTGCTGATATGGAGACCGCTTTGCCCATCAGTGTTTTCCCTCAGATGTCCGTTCATTAAGACAGTATTACAAATTATTCACTAAGCTGATTAAAATCACTCTCAGACTGTGCAGAGTGGAATTTTAAAATAATTCTGACACATGAGAAAAGAGAGTGGTGACAATTAATTATGGAGGCTACAAGTGCGTACGTTAGTCTCTCCGTGCCCTTTCAGGCAGTGCCTGATGGGTTATTTTTAAGATTTTCTCCAGCGGTTTCCCTTGGTTCATTTCCCGAGCAGGACAAGCTCCTGGGCACTGCTGAAGCCGGGCTGGGGGCGCGGGGCTCGGGGGTCCCGTGGGCACAGAGCGTGCAGCAGCCTGGACATCCTCATCAGGAGTCAGGGACATGGGAAGGAAAGCAAAATGACAGAGCCCAGTGAGGAAATCAAGGAGAGATGTTTATTCCTGAAAGACTCTATTATGCAGAGTATTAGAAAACACCAATCAGTAGTGGGAATTATTTTTGGAGAATCTGAAGAAACAGTGAGATACGTGCATGTTATCTGCATAACAATGAAACCAAAGGTTGTGCTGATTAAAAATAGAAAGAGAAAAACAGACACAGAACGGGAAAGAGCAGTGAGACCCAGTGGTGGGCAAGGCACGAAAAATGCCCTTTTTTCGCAGCACAGCAGACATGTTAATTTGGTAAAAATGGCGATTAAGCAAGAGAAGGAGCAGGACTTAGGAGATTATACAGAAGGAGCAGAAAATTTCCATTCCCTTGGCTATCAGCCAGAGCAGCTGCCAGACCCCGACCCAGCGGGGCACTGCTCCTGCCCTCTCCGCGCCCAGCAGGAGCTGCTGGCACTGGTGGCTGGGGCCGAGGCTGCCAGGCAGCTCTGGGCTTCAAACTTCTCCAAGGAACATTTGAACCAGAAGTTCCCTTTCTGATAGCTCCCCAGCAAGCAGAATAAAAAGATGAAGCCTGTGCAAGGGAAGCTCCGTGGAAGGCAGGGTGCCCACGCAGCGAGGGGTCGTGCCGCAGGGCGCAGCTGCACCCGGACACCCGCGGGCACCCACCCCAGGCAGGGAACCTGCGGGGCAATGGCACGGCTGGCACACAGCTCACACGGGGAATTGTTCCGGCAATTTGCCCCTGCTCATCGGAGACGAAGGCTGTGCTCCCAGGAGGAAGGCGGGCAGCGAGCCCGGCTCTGGCTGCAGGCACTATCCCCTCGCCCCAAGGCTGGAAAAGGGGCTGGGGACCTCTGGGCCCCGTGCGGATGGAGGCAGCTTGACTGTATGAGCCCACTGCATCGTTTTGCATTGGTTTCCTTCGGTCTTCCTCCCAAATGGGGAGAGGGAACAGACAACAGAAACTTGCCAGGAGAGTTTTTATTCCTCAGTCCCCAAACCATCTGCCTGAGGGAAGAACCTGATTTGGAAACCTCGGCAAAGTTTTTAGAAGCTAAAATGTGGTTTTGGAATGAGGTGCATCGTGTCTGGTGAACATCTTTTTTCTGCACTACCAGCATCACCTCCAAGCATAGATTTCCCTGAAACAAAGGCAGGATAAGTGAATATAATAGAGAAAAACAGTAGCGCTATATATTTGTTGTTCACTCTAACATTTTAAGGAAACATGGTCACTACCACACTTTCTCAGATCTCATTTGTTTGCAAAGGAAAGAGAATTTGGAAACTTTGATAAATCCTTAGCATCTGACCTTCTTTCAGCAGCACCTCACTGATTTCAGACAGCAGCAGCATTTGCAACCCAAATGCCTGTTAAGTTGAATGGTACCAAGAACATTTGATATATTTTAGTTTTAATATGTGACAGAAACACACGTCAGGAATGTCCTTGCTGATGCAATAGGTTTTATCTGCATTCAAAGTCATATGCGAGGACTCTGAGCATTTTCTTTAGTATTTTTAGCCTTATTAGTTTCAGCTGTGCATTCCCTGCCCATCTGCGAGCGCGAAGCTTTCACAGCGCTGCACCACCTGAATCAGCACCCGGTTCCTTCCCTCGGGCTGCTGGGGGCCGGCAGGCTGTGGGGGTGCAGCACCTCACCCACAGCATGTGCAGGGGACCCGGCTGAGCAGGGCTGGAGCCCCCGGCCACCGGCACACGGCTCCGAGTGCAGCCCCCGCCACTACACAGCCCATCACCCTCAGGGCATGGGCACTGCCTCGCTGCAGGAATGAGCCAACCAAACCGGCCACACCTGGAAACCAAAACCATCTCTTTTGCTTTTTACCTCTGCCCTACCTCTATGGAAAAAAAAAAAAAAAAAAAAAAAAAGCATTTAAAATGAAAGAGGAACATCCTCATTTAAAGAATATTGAAAACCTTTTTTGTAACTTGGGTGTTTATCACTGAATAATCCAGGTTTGAAGAGACCTCCAAGATCACTGAGCCCAACTTCTGACCCGACACTGACACTAACAGTTAGGATTACTGGTCTTTTTGCATGGAAGGTATCAGGTTAGATGACTAAGCACTTTCATAATAAATAAATAAATAAATAATAAAAATAAAAACAAAGAACCACCACTGACACAATGTGAGGTATCAGCTGCACTGTGGCAGGTGCCTCTGTGGCATCCCCAGGTCCCGGTGTCATCTCCTTCTCCTGAGCCATGCGGCTGCAGGGCCACAGGGGGCTCAGGGGCTGGCGTGTCGGCCTGGGGCAGGGCGTGGGGAAGGGGCAGTGGGATGGGGGAGCTGCCGGCACTGCGGAGCTGGCCACACGCCGAACCGACCTCCGGCACAGCGCGGCTCAGCGCCTGGTGAGGGGCAGCGGAGCGGCTGCTGCAGCCCTGTGGGAAGGGCAGCCCGGCAGTCTGGGAATTACAGGGCTTTGTTCCGGCCGAAGATTGTTCTCTTCAGGTGAAATTGATTTCATTTGAGAAGTTCTGGGTTTGTTCTTGTTTTCCTTTTTTTTTCTTTTTTTAATGTTGTTTCTATCTTTTCTGTCTTTGTTTTCTTTCTAAAAGCAAAAGCAGAATCCTCAAGACATGTTTTTCTTTTCATTTGACAGCTCTGGGAAGAAGAAAAGGGAAGAGGAAATATCATTTCCCTTAGGCACTTGCTCTTTCAATGGGGCCAGCCACGGTAACCAGCAGGACTCGCTAATTCCCATAGTAATAATTAAGAAAAAGATGTATAGATGCATAACAATTAAAACAAGCTGCACGCTGTCCCAGTGCTCAGTTTACCATCCACCAACGCCACCCCTCTGGCACTGCTGTACCCCAGGCCGTGCTCTCAGGGTGTATGGGGCAGGTCGGGCCCCTCGGCCTCATCCTGCCACTGCCAGCCTGCGTTGCCAGCCCCGGCTGCGGCTCTTCGTGAGCCTGCAACACAGCTCTGAGTCACTTAATACATGCAGTGGTGCATGTTAAAAAGTCTCTGCAATTATCCAGGAAAGTCTATTATTCTAGATTAGAGCTTTCCGAATACAGTAATAGAATAGATGACTATTTGTTTGAATCCTAAACTAACTCCAGCATGAACATGCATGAGACATCTCGATATTTGTGTTCAATTTCCATTTACATTGAAACTCTGCTAGCAAGAGTGTCTATGGCAAGCTCATTCCCAGCCGCAGTCCACCCACATTTGTCATGAGAACCCAGATCAGAATTTGCGATTGCAGCTTTCCAGGCTGGCTCCCAGCCTGCTGCCAGCGCAGCGAAGGACGCATGAGGCACGGAGCAGCACTTGACGTGAGCATGGGACGGTGCTCTCCAGAACCCACAGCCAGCAGGGAGCCAGGGAGGTTTCACCCGGTGCTGGGCTGGGAGCAGGGCCGGTGGGAGGCAGCACCGGGGGGCTGCAAAGGTGCCCCGGGGGCAGCGGCAGAGCTGGGAGCCGCAGGAGCCACCATGGGCTGGGGACAGCCTTTTTTTTAGCAGCAGGTATCAGGAGTCCCCTCGGGGCTCTCCATTTAGCTAAGAGAGAACGAGGACGCGGTGTTACCTGTAAATGGCTCTGCAGGAAATGAAGCTGAGAAAAGGCTCCCAAGTTCCCTGTAAGGAGAGCACGCGGTGGGTGCTGCAGGGTCAGCCCAACGAGTGTAGGGCTCTCAGTGTGGTTTTGCAGGAACTGTAGCGCAGTCTCCGTCACTGGAGACATTTTCAGACTCTGAAAGAATGTGCATCCGACAGGCATGTGGTGGCTGACCTGCAGTGGGCTCCCAACAAGCAGAGGTGACCTGGAGGTACGGGCTCCGCACGGCACAGGGGGGCTCCCTCCATGGAGCCTCAGCCCAGCGCCCTGGGCACACTCCAGCCTCCCCAGATCATCTACAGACAATGCTGTGCCTCAGAGGCTGATCAAAGGCGAGTCTAGGACCAGTTTTGGAGCCGGCAGCACCAAACTGGCTCAGGAACAACCTCACAGATCTTCAGGCACCACCATGCACCAGAGGCCACCAATATGAAACCACCACACGTGTCAGACGGTGCCCTGGGCACTGTGCTGGTGCTTCAGACCTTCCTACCTTTCATTCTCCCAGACATGATTTTTTTTTTTTTAAATCAAAAAAACATCTTTGGTAGTCAGATGAAATATTCTACCTAATTAACAGCAAGAAAAACTCTCATTCCTTTTCAGCGTTTTCTGATCCAGTCCTGTGGCTGTTCTTACTGAAGATCCCAGGGTACCACAGTCTTTTGAAACCTCTCTTTCATCACTTCTCACAAAGAAGGACCATTGATATCTAGACGATGGATTAAGGTGGACAGTTCAGACTAAACGCCTGAGGAACAAAGAAAAGTTTTATTTTTAACTAAAAGTTAACCACTCTGATAATTCCCGGGTTCCCATTTGGGTAGAACAGCACCGCTCACCGTGGGCAGGGAGCGCACAGCCTCGGCACTTCCTCTGCAGAGCCACCCTCAGCCCCAGCCAGCCTGCAGCAAGAGTTCACCCCATAGGTTTGAGCCACCAGAGATGCAAACCAGTTCATTTCCACACTAAAAGTGAATTCATGCTGCAGCCACCACCACCCTGCAGCAGTCTGCGGGCTCCTGGCAGCTCGTGCCCTGCTGCCCGCGCTCCTTGCTGGGGGGAGGCAGGCAGGAAAACCCTCGCTTTCCTGCATGGACTCCTAAAACCAGTCACAGGCAGGTTTAGGAAAGTAGCGGGTGCTCCGAGGAAAGAAATAAATGCCTGCAAAGGCAATTGGACAGGGAAGTTTCAAACAGCACCTGCAACAGGTGAAGCCTCCAAAGGCAGCAAAAGGGCCGTGAGGAGAGCAGGGCGCCCACACTGCCCAGCTCTCCGGTGAGGACCGGGGATGCCAGAGGGCTCCACGCACGGAGCTGGCCACTGCTCCTGCCCTTGCCAAGCCAGGACTGCCTGCCCAGCCAGGCTGATGGATGTGCTTTTGTAGAGCAGCTGATTTCAGCTCAATGACACATCCAATTTTGTTTGGCAACTCATGTGCGTGTGCTTCACTTTCTTTTGTCACAGAGCATCCGGCATGTTCTCCTCCTTGGCATTCTGGATTTAAACGCTCACTCTGACCTTTTCAAACATAATTATTCTCAGTTCCCAAGGAAAGTCTGAGACTTTTGGACAGATGAATACATTTGCCCTTATTCCTTCTATACAGAGTAAACGCAATCAATAAGAATATCCTTCCCGGTTTTCTCACCCCTTTCTTTCCCCCACGTATTTTCATGGTTATGAACAGCCTGCTGAAGATGTGGAACTACGGGGTCTCATTTTGCAAATACCAAAACAGAAGATTAAGGCTTTATGCATGAAAACTGTCTTTAGATCTGTCAGAGACCTCTTCTGGGCCAGCCGAAACAGCAAAGACCCAAAGCAAGTACCAGAGGCCGGTCCGGTTCCTTTGGGTGGTGATGGAGTCACCCCCTGCTCACGGGAAAGCAGGCAGAGGTCCAGGTGTTTTATCCAAGCGGGAACGAACTGGGCTGAGCAGCAACGGGGCGCCGCTGGGAAGCTTTGCCTCAGGCTGGTCGAGAGTTTGTGGTCGGGCTCTTCCCCACAGCACTGCCAAACGCCTGCCGTTTTATCAGAAGCTTTGCTACTTCACTGTGTTCCCAAAATACCATTGTACAGAGATCTTTGCTTAGGCGGTAATTCCAGCTGAAAGTAAATTCCAGCATGATTATGCAAATAACAAATTTTTTGTCTCAGCACTTGCTTGAAAATAGTAATAGTAATAATAATAATAATAGAAATAAGTCTACCTGAGGTTACTTTTTTCACTGAAAAATAGCTATTTCAGGTAGCCCTATATTTTTATTGTTAATATTCCTCATTATTTCACTTTGACAAATACAGTGTAAATGTTTTTGAAATTTGATATATTTTAAAAATTAAATACATTTCTGCATCTTCTGCAAAATGTTTCAGCTCATTTTGTTTAGTAAAACTTGAGCAAATTCTCTATTGCGTTGCCAAGCTCTTATTTTTAGCATATGTAATTTTAAAGATAAAGCCACTTGAGCCCTGATACCTCTGTCAAAAATAAAACAAAACAACTAAAAAAAAAAATAAAAGAGAGAGAGAGAGAAAAAAAAAAATGTTATCTTACAGAAGTATGCATTTATGCCAAACTCACGACCTTTTCATGGCCAGGAGTGGCAGTATTTCTTCCCTTGAGTGTTCCTTGCTGCTGTCACAATTTGGCATGACAGTGCAAGACTCCCCTGCATAGCATTGGCTCCCATTCCTTCCTATAGAAGCCTGAGGCAAATTTGAGGTGCCAGTAACCTGCACAGGTCTTCATCTTGGAGAGCATCTGGATGAGGAGGTGAGGAAACCCTCCCCGAGCTCCCTCTGCCCAGAAGGAAGCTGGAGGTGACAGAAGTCTCAGGACAGCTCCATGCCCATGAGAAATGTTGGAGTTTTGGTGCTGTGCTGAAGCATAATATTTACCTTTTTATTCATTATTTCCACTGTAAATGGCTATGTTTTACTACCTGAAAAGCTGAGAAATCATTTCTCCACACTACCAATAAATAAATAAATAAGTGCATCAACACATGTTGAAGGGCAGCTGCCTTCTTCCTTCTGCGTATGGTGTGAGTCTCACGTGGCTTTGAGCAGCTTCTGCGACATCCTGGTGCAGCACTCCCAAAGCGTGCACGTTCCCCAGCAGCCAGCGTGCCCCCGCGGTGCTGAGCCCATCGCTGCTGGGATGACTGCTCGGCAGTGCCCCTTTGGCCAAACTCAGCCACATGAACCACCTTCTAAGCCGGGTCCTCCAGGATTACCCTGTTGGGTTGGCTGTTTTTTGATGGTTTGTTTGCTTTTAATAGAAATGAAGTATTCAATAGAAATGTAAATGAAATATTTAATAGAAAATGAAGTATTTATGCTCTCAAATTAAGTAATGGGAAGCTCTGTCAGCAGTCAGCCCCAGCCACAAAGCCAGAAAGCTCAGGGCTCGCACTCCCCAGCAGCTGCAGGTCCAGCAGCTTCTTGTTGATTTGCAAAATGTGGCCGAGGTGTCTTGGCTCCATGGCTAGGATTCATTGATAACATCATAAAACACATAACAAGCAGTGATTTCCTTCCCAGCACACACCCATCCTACCATCTGCAGTGCACAGGGGAGCTACCGACGAGCAGGGGCAGCACCTCCCTGCCCCGCACTGAGCAAGGGGCCCCTGCGTGCACGTAGCTGCTGGGGTGGGGGACAACACTCGTACTGAGCCCAGGGGGAAACAATTTCCATTCCTATGAGTGGAGATGAAGCAATAGCTGCTTTCTGTAGAGCATGTTAGATCACTAAAGTTAAATAAATAAATAAATAAATGCTTTTTTCCTTAAATGAGCAGGTCACATTCTCTCTCTCTTGCTGCCCTCTCCCCCTGCCCATCAGTATCAGGAGCTGTAAATCCAGCCCGTCCCTCACACCAGGCCCAAAGCACCATGACTGCAGTCCTCCGTGACAGCGGCATCAGGACTGGGTCAAGGAGGCCACAACTTGTGAGGGGAATGGCGGTGGCTGCAGGGTGCGCCCCTCGGGCATTTGGGGCAGACTTTGGGGCTCGAGCAGCTCCAGCTGCCCTCGGCCCCCCACCTGGCACCCCATGTCTGTGCCGTGCACCCACACAGCACCACGGGGCAGGGGCGAAGCAGGCCCAGCCTTCCCCATCCCCGCAGGGAGCACTGGAGAAGGGCATGGCTTGGCTGGGTTGGCACAGCCCGAAACCAGCGGCAGCCCAGACGTGGCAGCCACGTGTCGGAACCTCACAGGGAAAACCCCGAACAGCTCCAGCCGGACACGGGGCTGGCGCTCCCTCCTCACGCTGCATCAAAGCCGCTAATGAAGTAATGCGAACGCTGAAATTAGTGTCATTTAGGAATGCGGTCTGTCAGTACAAGGGAAACAAAAGGAGCCTGCTCAGACATCAGAGCTCCCCAAAAGCTAGAGGTAGGTAAGCGTTCCTGTTTCTTATTAATAGCCTTCGATTAGAGCTTAATGTAGCAACACACTGTGCGAGTCTAATAAGGTTGTCTGCCTTAGTCTCTTAAATAACAGTCGGGGTTTTTTTCTCAGGCCATCCTGAATCTTTTCTCTGCAGGATGTGATGGGTTTATAACACCAGTGAGAAGACAAACTGCTATGAAAATGAAGAGACAGCAGAAAGGATCAAGAGAAGGGAATGCAAAAATTGTCTTCCCTTTGAAAAAAAACGCAATCTAGTCCCAGTAATGCGAAAATTGAGGTGCAATCAGCCAATTCTCAGAGCATGAGAAGACATAAAACTTGCAAAAGATTTACAAGTTCACTTATATATAAACTCAAAACTAACATCCTCCTAATTTCAAACATCTGTATAGGAATTTATATAGGTCACCTGTGGACGTAGGCCAAAAAAAAACAAACAAAAAAAAAAATTAAGCCCATGCAAATTTTTTCTTACATTTTCCAGTCACACGCATGTATCTAAAACAACAGCATGAAGCACATAAAATGAAATTCAGGAGACAGAATTGATTTATTCAGATCATAGTGGCTACCTAACTTATCAATCTTCAAATGAATCTTAAATTGCCCCACTACTGTTACTGAAAAAAAAAAGTGGATTCGGAATCCGACAAGGGGAAGCACCCGTGTTTCTGGAGGGGAATAAGTGTAACCCCAACCCTTGGCTCACTGCAGCGGGTACCTGCAAGTTAACAGCTCCCAGGGCTGGAACAGGCTGTGTCCATTTGTAGCCTGAGTGCTGCAAACTCCCAGCTTCTTCCTTTTCTCTCCTTTTGCATATTTTGTTGTTGGATTACTCTAGCACATCAATTATTCTTGCTACTTTACATTTGTATTGTGTAATTAATTCTTTGCTGAGCATCGGGGGACGGGGCTGCTCTTGTTGTGAGCACTTCCCTGTCTGTCTCGTCCACGATCATCGGTGAGCACCACGTGTGGGTGCCCTGTGCAAAGGAAGCCCTGCAAATACTCTTGGCCTGGAGATGCTGGGGTCTCCCTCAGCAGGAGACCACCCGTCCCAGGGCACCGCCAGTCCCCAGAGAGCAGCCCCGTGCCTGGTGCCTGCAGGCACGGCCAGGAGCAGGGGGCCAGCCCCGCAGCCCTCCTGCCACCAGGGCTGCAGGGGGTGAGCCCCCACTCTGCTGTGGGGGAATCAGCTTTCTGTGCAAATACAGCAATGGGATATCACTGAAAGTGCGCTTTGAACAACACTTCTGTGTCTCCATGAGAGGGAATACATGTAGCCCCCCAGCTCCTTTCTCAGGGATAGCCTTGGCTCATCTCGGTAACAGCAATGCTCTGGGTTGTGAAGTTACTGGGGAGGGGTGAGCAGAGCACGGAGCCGCTGCCCCTCCGGAGCCTCCTGAAGCCGAGCCGTGGTGCGGGCTGCAGCCAGTCACTGCCCAGGGACCAGGGATGGGAGGCAGGATTTGAGAAAAGAGATTAGCTGTATTCCCATTTGGAGGCTCATATCACAAAAAGGCACTGGAAAGCCTAAGGAATTATATAATTAACAGTGAACTTAATATTAAACCTTTTTTACATCTCGGTGAACCATGTGCACAAAAATAGCTGTTTCCTTCACAGCAAGCACATCTGAAGTGCAGATTAAAGGATCCTGCATTTTGCATTTCCAAAATTCTGTGACTTTTACCCCTCTCATTTATTAACTGGAGATGTGTATCTCCAATCCCAGAAGAGCTTAACTGGAGACGCAAGGCTGAGCCCTCGCAGGATCAGTGGCAAACTAGCAAGGTCAGTCCCATCTTCCCGTTTCCATGGCGATCGCTGTGATAATATATAACATGGCAACACCATCTTTCCACCAGTTCCTACAGCTCAGCTCTTGGCTTTGTCTGAGCTCCCTTGAAATGGAGGTGAGATAAAAGAGAGCTAACAGTGAAGAGGAGACAACTGAAGAAGCTGCCTACGAACACGCCGGCCGCTTTGTGCCCGCTCCCTGAATAAGGCAAGTTTTCCACAAAGATTTTCTTTCAAGGGCCTGCTGTGTGTCTAGAAAGTGCCAGCCTTCTGGTGATGTTGCACTTAATGATCTGGATCCTTCCAGAGATAACTTTTTTTTTTTTCCTTATTCTGTTGATCAGGACTTATTTTCCCCATAAGCAAAACTACAAGAAGATTTCTGCTGTTGTTACTAGGACTCGCTGTCACTGAATGCAAAAACTGCAGTGGGTGACAAAGCTTTTTTTTGATGCTGGAAAAAGATGCAGCCCAACACACCCCTCTTTGCACCCAGACACCCAGCAAGGGGACAGGTGGCGGGGCTGGGACAGCTTCCCCATACGGGGGAGGCTGCTTTCCATGGAAAGATGAAAGTTTTTCAGCAAAAGAATTATTTGTGTCTGAAAACAAAAGTTTATTAAACCTTAGCTCTTTGCAGAGAGATCCAGCTTTGCTCACTTGAGTGAGTGTCTCAGGTTTCTGGATTTAGAAGTGCTCTTGCAGTTTCTAGTTTTTAAGTAAATAATCAAAGCTCTGCATTGAAATAAAAAGTTTTCACTAAACAGAACTAATTCACAGTTCATTGGGAATTCCAAATCTATTTGAAAATTGCAGATATATATCTGTATGCATGTCTACATGTGTCCATATTTATTATACACAGGCCTGCATGCATTCAGACATGAATTTCTCATGTGCTCTATATAAACTTGTCCCTGGAGAGCAGCCATGTCAGCAGCATTGCCTGTAGTCCTGCTTTGCTTTCCAGTGCCTCATTTTTAATTTGTCTTTTGAGTTTCTGAGTGTTTGTCAAGGCTGCGAGAGAGGATGGGCCATCAGTCATAAGCACCCCCAGAAGGTTACAGCTGATGTGCACCCGCCGTGCACTCACGCAGCAGCAGGTGACAGCCTGGAGTTGGCCAACGCCGAGTGAGGAGCCCCCTGGGGGCGCTGGGGGATGCCCCCTGCCCCCTGCCACCAGCCCCTGCCCTTCACAGCTCCTGGGCAGGCAGCGCCTTGTTTTTTGGGGGGGCAGCTTGTGCTGGGGCTGTCAAAGAGAGATGCTGCAGGAGAATTCCTAGCGTCCATCTCTTGTTAACGACAGTCATGCAACACACCCTTCCTTTTGCCAGTAGAATATATTGGTGTAGCAACAAAAGGTCAATATTTGGAAATTAGAAACCCAGAAAGAGAAAGAGTACTCGTTAAATAATGAATGCCATATGAAACTTCCTTCTGAAAGGAGTTGTCTAAGGAACAGTCAAATGTAATTGCAAGCAAGCAACAATTCCTTGACACCTAAATACATCTGTTAGGAGCATCCCTGCTCTGCAATCTAAACGGAGGGATGTAGAAATGGATGTCACTGTGGTTCATTATATTATCATCTTTTAAAGCCATCTTCAGCTGTAACAAGCTCTAAAGTGTTTTCTAGAATGATGGAGTACTTAATAAAAATAAGACAAAGAGTCTTTGGAGACCTTAGTGGCTTGCATGCCATTTGAAATACAGTGCTGGTCCAAAAGATATTAGCTTAATACTCTCTTCTAGTTAAAACTGTAATTCATCTTCTAAAAGGAGAAAGACATCAATGGATCTGCAAAACTCTTTTAGCTTCATTCAGCAGATCTGGGTAACATTTCCATACAGCTCTTGTTTCTTCTGTGTAGAAAAGAAGACAGATTAAAAAGGGTACCATTGTCTGTTGAGAATACCTGATCACATGAAGGGGCATCCTGAGCAGCTTCCAGCCTTCCCAGTGTGCAGCCACCCGCAGGACCCAGCGCTCCCTCCCTGCAGTGTCCAAGATCAGCGGTGCCCCTGGAGCTGAGCGTGTCCCTGTGCCAGGCTCTGGCACCCACTCCAGCATCACTCCAGTGCCCGTGAGAGCCTCCAAACCCCATCCTCCCTGCACCTGCGGGCTGCAGAAATAACTCCAAAACCTCTCTGCATGAGGTTACAGCCTGAGCCATGCTCCATGGACCCGCCAGCTTTGGGGTGAGGGCACCGTGCCCCCTGACTGGCGCTGCCCGCTCACAGGTACAGGTGACTCGTTTCTTGTCCTCTGTTCCAGCAGAAGAAATTCTCTGTTCCCTTTCTCCTCTCACATCTTCTGCTCTACAGCCACTAATGACCCCTTCCTCTCAGCAATACAATATAATCATATGAAGCTAGCAGTGATTCAGCCTAACCTGTATTTAACTTGAATTTGCTGCTTCTTGTCAGACCCGATGAAACTTCTCTGAGCCTCCCACCTCCCTCACTACAAGTCTAAAGCTTATAGCAATTAACTTTTTTTTTTTTCTTAATGCTTGAATTTAAACTTATTTTATTTTCTAAAGAAATTATCATCTCTGAGCATGCTACAATCCTATAATTAAAATAATTTGCTCTTGTAGCACAGAGGTTACATAATTGGCAACTAAGGATACTTGATATTTTAATAACAGGGAGATATATAAGAAATTCTTCTCACTTTCAGTCGTCCGTGAACAGGAGCTGCCATGCTTTATGCCTTTACAATCTTCATCATTCCTTCTGACCTGTCATTTTCCCAGAACTTTATTTTCCAAATGACCCAGCGGCTCACTAAAACAAGCTGAACTTCTTTGCAAAGAAAATCAATCATTTCCTACAATATCTTACTGAGAAAAGTTCTGTGCTGGCTGAACTCCTATACCAGATTTCATATACAATGGCAGAACATTAAAAAAGGCTAACATTTTAATACAGGAGCTGAGCCTGAAAATGGAACGGGTCTTTGATCTCTGAATCTGGCTAGAAATGTCATAGGAGTGGGATTTCATAAATGATTCCTTCTAATATCAACTTTGGCAGGGGCAAAAATTAAAACTAGCAGTGCTCTTTCCTGTAATATTCAATGATTCTGCCTCTGACCCTGGAAAGCTGGATGTGTGGCTATCCGTGCTTTTAGTCATGGGATAAAAGATAATGCAGAAATTCCAGAAAATGAAAAATAAACAAAATCCCCAAAACTTGCTAAGTGCAATGGGTGGTTGAGACACAGTTATAGGGCAGCACAGCTGGGTGGCACGTGGGCTCAGCCCCAACTCCTGCTGGGGAGTATCCAGCAAGCCTCTGCTTCCCCTCCCCTGTGGGAGCTGAACTGCTCACAGCCTGCTGGCATGCTTACAGGATCGGGGGAGAATACTTTTCCTACCTTTCTTCAGCAACATTTCCAGGAAAAAATAAATAAAATAAAATAAAATAAAATAAAATAAAATAAAATAAAATAAAATAAAATAAAATAAAATAAAATAAAATAAAAATGTGATTTTTCTGCAGACATTAAGAAATAAAAATAGACACAATGTTGTAGGAATAGTTTTCATTTTATCCAGTATCTTTTCCATTCCAGCAAACTCTTTTTTCTACCAGCACTCTCACCCAGTCCCAAGCACAAACTGGAATTCCTGAGCAGATCTCACAGACCTGACACCAACCAGCAGCAGCTTTGGTGTGTTCTCCAAGAGCAAGGTAGATAAGCAGCGTGCGGGGCCAGGGGCTCTTTGTGGACGATGCCTGCGGTCACAGCTCACCCCCTCGCAGCCCAGGACCCCGCCTGCCACCTCCCAGGCTGCGTGCAGCTGCACTCCTCGTGCTGTGTGCATGCATGCTTAGGGATGAAAATGATGGTCTCCTCAGTCTTACTTTGTTTTCGCTTTGGACCATTCACAACTGAACTCGTTGAGTGATAACAGGGTGGAAGTTGATTGTACATTTCCTTTTATGTGTATCTTGTAAAAAAATAAATCGTTATCCTACACTGATACATTAAAGTCTAGGAAGTGAGAGAAAAGTATTGGGATGTGGGACGCCACTCCCTGTGATGTCTCAATGTAAAGATGAGGGTTATTTTTCACTGCATTAAAGAAACACATTGGTTTCTCTAGATCTTCATTTTCATTGAAAAGATTACACAGCATAAACAGAATTCTGTGGTAAACAAAGAAATCAATGCAATCCTCATTTTCTTTTGGAATGTACAGTGAGCATCATTTTTAATAACATTACTTCAGAAAATGATATAATAAAATGCATGCAGCATCTATCCCAGCTGCTGTCGCTGCTAGTTGTAGCTGCAGTCACAGACCCCAATCTGGACTCCTTCAGCCCTGTTTCCTGCAGCCCACAGCTGAGCTCCTGAGGGTTGTTGCACATTCCCACAGAGCCACGCAGACACAGCGTGCAGTGCCTTTGTACTTCTACCAGGCTGCCACGATTTATCAGTATTGCCAATGTTTTTATTACTGAAGTTTCCCCTTAGCTACACATCAGCTAAAAACGTGTTTATACAGCACATCAATTACTTGATTGCACGCATGTAGTGAACAATGCAGATTTTGTTCACTACATTCAACATTTTGGGAGAAATGGTAAAGCCTGGCAGATCAAGATCTATTTGGTGATAAAATCACAGGATAGGCTTTAAGCTTCTTGATAACAATGACCATTGGAAATAATCACATCCATTTAGATGGGCTGAGGATTTAGAAGCATGGCTAGGAAGGAAAGATAATGCCCTTTATATAAAATAATTGTTCCGATCAGAGGAATTGCACACATCTCTGGACACACGTCCCCTTATCAGATAACATCCATTACACTGTTATATTTGATATACTTAATTTTAATTTTATTTATAATCCGTTTCAAAACAAAACAGAAGCAAACAAACAAAAGGTTAAATAAAATCCTTCTAGTATGCAATGGCTGATGCACCATCTAATGCTTGTAAAAATGCAAAGCCAATCCAAATCCTTTAGAAATGCCTTTTTTTTTTTTTTTTTTCCTTGTGTGGCTCTAGTTCCTGAACCTGATGTTAATACAAGTTTCCTGTGAAGCCAATGCCACTCCAGCAATCAATGAAAGATTGTTTTATACCAGTCTTACTTCTCCTTTCTGCTACAATCAATTGAATTTGTCAAGAAGGCTCCAGGCACTGCCTACATTTTTTTCACCATATAATATTAGGAAAAGAAAAATGTCCAGCAAAAGCGATGGGGGAATACTGACTTTAAGTATAATTATAATTAGAGAAATTCAGTCCTCTGATATTGCAAGTACTGACATATTGTTTACTTCCTTACTTACAAACCAATGTTTATGTGTTACAGTCTCTTTCAAAAAAAAAAAAAAAAAAAAAAAAAGGAGGCGGGACAAGAAATTAAATATTAAAATTCAAATAGGACAATACACTGCAGTTTTCATGGTGTCCTTGTTCTGGCAAAACATCTATTGGCTGTAATTGGAACTTCTCTAGGGTAAAGCCTAAAGCCTTCAAAGTCTGCAGCAGCATTTCTCTCATGATTTATTTCCTTTGCTTTGCAGATGTGCATTAATAGAATATGGAAAAAAATAATATGTAAATGATGAACAGTTCTGAATCTTCAATGTAAGAAAATAATTCAAGAATTGAAAAACTAATCAGATGGGCCAAAAATTGATTTATATACATATATACACTATATAGATGTATATTACTGTGGCAGGATTATTACATAATTCAGTCCTCCTTATGTTTATGTAAGAAGAAAATCAATAGCTTTGAAATACATAACTAGTATGTTAAAATCCTGCTCCAGGACTGGATCTCAGGAGGAGCGGTAAAAACAGAGCAATGCAGATGTAAAACATCCACAGAAGCAAATGTTGGCATTCAGAAAGAGAGTGCTCCTACCTGAATGCATCTGCTCTGGGGGGCTGAGCACCTCGTCTAGGGACCAGAAATAATGTGTTTGTCTAAAGAGAAAACCCAAATCTTTTTGAATTTCAAGCAGTGTGCATCAGTTGTAACAAACTTCCTGCAAACCTCTGTGAGAGACACAGCAAAGGGTCTGGTTAAAGCACTGCTATGTAGGAAACAAACAAACATTTCATTTAATATAAAATAAGTCAGGGGGGTGGAGGGTTAAAGTAAAAATAATAAAAAAATACAAAGCATGAGACTTATCAGCATCATCTTTCACCACAAAGCACGTGCTCTGGGTGCAGCTCGCCCATGCTCACCTATCCGGCACAGCCCGCATACCCCGGGGGAAAGCCCAGCTCTGCTGCGGGAAGGGCACACACCCAGAACAGCTGCAGCACCATGAGAACATGCGCTGAAAACCTGAAAGCTGCCAGCAAGCAGCACCAGCGGTCAGGAAAGAGGTGATCAGTCTGCAGATAAAGCAGTTAGCTTCAGGACAACTTCACCAGCAGAGGCTGGATCTGAGCTTTGGTCCGGACTCGCTACCCCTTCAGGAAGGTGCACACCAGCTGAATGAAACCACATGATAACTACACCAGAACTACATTTTTCTGCACATGGCGTTGTATCGATTCGACGCCGCTCTGAATTCAGGTGGTAGGTTTACATACGTAGTCATCATTCCGGACAACATGGAAGGAAATCCATCCCCCACCTCCTCCCCCTGGCTTATGGAATCTGCCTTGACAAATCTTGCAAATCAGAGCCATCTGCCTGCAAAAATAACATTTAAAATAAAATAAAATAAAATAAAATAAAATAAAATAAAATAAAATAAAATAAAATAAAATAAAATAAAATAAAATAAAATAAAATAAAAGTTATCAATGCTATATTTTGCTATCTTAAAGACAAAACACACACACACTGCCCTTTGTACATGGATGCATAACATAACAGCCAGGGGCAGGAGCGGCAGTCGCTGGAAGCAGCAGTGATCCCAGTGCCCGGGGCAGTGCCAAGCGCTGGCTCCCACCAGTGCCCCACGGCCTCTCCGAGCAGGAGCACCCCGGTGGCTCCTGCCCAATCCCAGAGAGCACCCGTGCGCCGGTGCTTCTGCACTCACTTCCTTGGCCTGTCTCCAGCCCTCATGTCCCCTGCACGCCTGCCAGGTCCCTCCTGCAGTGCTGGGCACAGGGCCCGAGGGCACCCCTTGGGGGTGGCCGTGCCCGCAGCAGGCCCTGCTGCTGCCCTGTGTCCCAGTTGCTGCTCCCAACCCCACCCGGTGCCGCGGTCCTGGCACCCCAGGCGTGCGCCCAGCCGGGGCCTGGCCCCCCACGCAAAGGGCAGGCTTTGTCCTGGGTGCTGCACACTCCGGCCTGGCACACGGGGTTTAGAAAAATGTCAAAGGTGGAGGAAGGGGGCAACACCTTGGTGGTGTTCACTTTGCACTCCTATAGACCAAACCCAAAATATTCTGCTAAGTTCTCAGCTTGCGTATGCATAAGATATTTCTCATTTTTTGCTCTCCAGTTAACAGGAAAAAAAAAAAAAAATGTTGCCCACAGTAGGCAAGCTGAGTACTGAGCCCAAAACTACAAGAGTTTATAACACAGACTAGATTGTGATGAATTATTCAGAAACCCAAATGTGCTGTACCGTGCAATGACAGAAGCTAAATGAAAATGTGCCATTTTGGGATATGCATGCAACAGATGTAAATAGCAAGGCTGTAAGACTATATATGCAAAATATTTGCAAATAGGTAAACACTTCTGTTCAAAACAACAGTAGAATTGCAGGAAACAAGTAGAAAGCACAAAGGAGGCGGAATATCAGTGGCAGATGCTGGTCTTTAGGGTTATACAACACACATTGCTCCACATCATCCAGGAGAGCAAAATCGGGTTCTCTAGGACAGAGGCACCAGCAGTTAAGGATGCGGCATTGCATGATTAACCGATGCCATAACTGGAAACCTCATCCTGAATCATCAAGCCGTGGTTAAAGAGCAAGGACCAAGTACGAGCCCACCCAAGTTTCAGATAGCTGGGGGACGTGCATTTCCCCCTAAGCCTTCTTGATCTGCTAAGAAACACAGAGAGGGCCTTACCTTTCCTTGCTGACAAACAGGGTGAGTAATGAAAAGCGAATGGCTGTCTTCATTTTTAATTTCAAATCAATTCATTGTAAGCCTTGCTTGGCTGCCTGATGTGACATTGCAATTTTGTAGGACAACAGGAATAAAGACCGTTATTAAAGGCTATCAGGGATCAGGTTGGTATGATACAATAGACATTAAAATGATGTGTGAACACTGCTATCACTGCCAATTTCAGCCTTTCTCTAATTACAGAAAACTTTTCAGTATTAGGGCATTTTTCAGCAGAGGCTGAAAAGCACCATACAGACTGCCAAACACCTTTGGAGTTGGGGCTGCCTAGCATAAGCGATGAGGGGCATTTTGCTGACCCCCAGGAATTCAGACCACTGCTCACAACAGCTTCTTAACTTGTGAATAAATTTCTGGAAACCCCAGCTCACCTGGTAATGCAGTCGCCAAAGGTAGCACTGCACCAAGCACTGCGTGCAGCCTCGATGAGGGGGGGACGTGGATGTGCAGCTGCTGCTGTGGACGTGCTGCTCACAGGTGCTGCTGGCAGGGGGTGCAGGCTGGGCCTCCCGGGGGGGCTGTCTGCAGCCACGGCTGGGGAGGGGCTGGCGCTGGGCATGGGCAATCTGCGAGCAGGGAATGAGAAAGGTGCATTGCTGGTGTGACTTCCCCACCAAATACAGTGGGTCAGTAAGGAAGAGTTCTGAAGTATTTAAGAAAGGGAGAGGAGTTCTGATCATGGGATAGGACCACTGGGTAGCACTACTGCTAGAGCAACGTGGTAAAACGCTTAATTGGAGTTGCTCTCCTCTGTTTGGAAGAAGCCTAACAGTATAGCAGTATATAACACTGTATGACAGTATATACATAACAGTGTATAACAGTATATACGCAATAGTATAACTTTTTATGCGAGGATACCACCTCGGCTGGCAGCTCCTGCAGGACGAGGATGCTCACACCTTCGCCAGCATCTCAGAGAGCCAGGACGGGGCTTGCAGGGGAGAGCTTCACCATCATGTTAATAATAAATGCATGCAATTCTTGTCACTTCACTTTATTGTGAAAGATCTGGGCCTTCTCCCTTTTTTTGTTATTATTTTTTTTAATATGATGATAAAGTGATGTATGAACATTAGAGCGGAGTGACTAATAAAAAGGAAGCAATTCAGGACATTAAGAGTCTTTCATTGCCCTTGCAATTTGAAAATCGGGTAGAAAGCCTCACAATTATGTGTACACATAAGTAAGCTTTAAAGTTCAGAAGTGATAGCTGTATTTATTGAACTATGCATTAAGCTCCATTTCCCCCTTTTTATCCTGACTGCTGTACAGAAATAGTTTTTTAATAGGAAAAAATTGTAATGATCAAAATCTGATTAAAATTCTACATCAATTTCATCATAATAAAGCATTAATTGGCTATATTAAAACATTGCAAAATATTCTGATTATTATTAATAATACGTGGTTTACAGTAGTAAAATCTCTGAGAAGTCTGTGCTGAATGTAATAACACCACCGAACTTTGCAGTAAGCATTGAGGTATCTTCATTATGAAATCTAAGTTTTTGTGTTATGTTCTTTATTTTCTTTTTATATATTGATGAATTCGGATGCACAGAGATAAATAGGTGAAAGTATCACAAGCCACACCTATCGAGCCGTAATTCACCTGAAAATCACAATTTTCACTCTAGGAGTTCAAAAGGCAGAAGTGCGATAGGAGGCAAGCAGTGCAGCTGAGTTGGTTTCCCATTTTTCAGATCAGGACATCAGGTTTGGAATTGGAAACGAAGATGAGTAATGGTGAGTTAAAAGCATGAACCTGATAAATCCTCACACTCCCTAATGTAACCCATCACCTCGGGGAAGACAGGAGGCTAAATCAAATGGCAGCTTGCAAATACTCACAGCATCAGCATCCCCTGCCTGTGGTTCAGAGGACCGGTAAGAATTGCTGAGTGGTCCAGGTGCTGACCTGGGCTGCCAACGTGGCTTACAGATTACTGGCTCAGTGCTTGTCTCTGGGGGTCCCTGCGGGATGGAGGGGCTGCGGACAAGCTTCCACCTCTGCCAGGCTCCTGTCTCTCCACGGCTCAGCTCGGGTCAGGACCTCCAGGTCTGCAGGGACCCTGGGGATGTCCCGAGACCCGCTGAGCTGCCAGGACACATCGGCACAGTGCACAGGGGGCTCCAGCCCTGCTGCCCCTGGGCCAGCTGTGCTGGATACGCTTCAGCTCGCAGCAGGCACTTTGCACTCCTCCCGGTGCTCTTTACTGGCAGTTTTAATTCTGCATGCATCCTTCAAAGAGCTGACCACTTGGGTGGCAAAGGAATTGTCCACCCTTGGCCTTGAAAGGCAAGTGGGCTTCTGGTACAGGGGACAGAAACTCAGTGCTGGAAATTGGGACAGAATGCCACAAAATCCATCATGCTCTTCAGTGGCCCCTTCAATGTTATTGCTAAATACATTTGTATTTGAAACGTTTCGTATTTTAACATATGCAAATATATTTTTTAATATTTAAGACATGGCCATGCAGATAGGCAGTCCATATATTGGTTTTGCACAAACAAGCTTACAGGAGAAGCCTCACATCCCTGTCGTGCCTGCAGTGTGCACAGCAATTAATACACGAGGTAAAGAGCAGGCAATTTGTTTATTTAAATCTACGATGGATTTTTCTCTTTGATAACCAGAATCAAAGTGCAATAAAGATTCAGCAAATTGCCTAGAGAGCAGCCAGGCGTTCGGAGGAACCACGCATTTCTGCCCGACCACAGAGGTTGGGGACAGCCGGCGGTGGCACGGCCACGTCCCCGTCCTGCTGGCAGTCCCCTGGGGGAGCCACCGGGCTGCTGGCGGGGCAGGGCAGGGCAGGGGTCCCACTGCTTGGCCACCCGCACCAGGCAGCAGGCGAGGGGTCCACAGGTACCTGTGTGTTCCCAAAGGGGGCAGAAAAATCCCCCGCCCTGCTCTGCCCGAGCACCGGGAGAAGGCTCTGCTATTTCTATAGAGTGTAAGCTGCTGAATGGGCAAACATTTTATGAAGTCTTCGGCAGGTCACGGCAGTTACTGACAGCCACCTGTGAACTGGGGGGGCCTGGACTGAACCTGGCACTGGGCTCCAGCCCCGGGGGGAACAGCCCCAGGCAGGCTCTTGGGTGTGCACCCTTGGGAAGACAGTGCCTGGGGGAAAAAAATAACAAACAAAAAACAAAAAAACAAAAAACAAAAACAAAAACAAAAACAAAAAAAAACAAAAAAAAAAAAAAAAAAAAAAAAAACACTGCAGTTTGTGAACACCTCAGCTGCACTTTATTTGCTTGCAGGGATTCAGTTTCGGGTTTTGGCATAGGGGATGGTTACCATTCTACTTGGATAGAAGCAGAAAAAGAGAGAAACATTTCATTTGGACTTTGTACTTCAAAATCAGCTAATTGGGAGGCAAAATGCCACCTCTTCTTCCCTCCATGCCAAAGGACGGGGAGAACACGAACTCCTCAGGTCCCTCAGAACATCACCGCTTCCTCCCAGGCAGAGAGCAGCTCCCTGGGAGCTATGCCCAGAGTCAGCTCAGGGTTCAGTCTGCTAATAATTAAATTCAGGATCAGGAGGAGAGGTCACCTATGCAAAAGCACAAGCTGCTTAGCTTGCCCACAGACCTCCTGGCGCACAGGGCCAGTAAGCTGCTTATATAGCAACTCATTAATAGCCACTAATCTTTAACTGTTTGCCTTCCCATTAATTACAGAGTCGTGTCAAAGCCTGATGCCTTCTGTAATTGCTTCCATGCGAAAAGATGATCTGGCTTGCCTTTTTTTTTTATTACTATTCTCCCCAGCACGCTCCCCTCCAGCCACGACATTTTCCTTTCACCTGCAATGCAGCATTATCTGTGAATGATGTGTCTCCTGCTTGTCCGGGATATTGTAGTTAGATGTAGCCCGATGGCATAGTAATCACATCGATTTTTCCCCGCCGCAGCAGATACCCTCGTGTCCAGCCCCTAAGTACTCGAGCAGAAAACACACACAGCCCAGCCCCGGCAGCACCCAGCACTGCCCCCTCGCCTGCACCACGGGACGGAGATGGGATCCAGCAGCACCACGCACCCTAATTTGCCCCAGCAGCAGCACGGCCAGGCCAGGCAGGCTCTGGCACCCGCCGCCCCTCCTGTTCCCACCCCAGTGCAGCCACCAGCTGGGGACCTGAGGCACGGCCCTGCCCTGGGGGTGTGCCTGGCAGCGGGTGCTGCGCCTGCCTGGGGAAGTGTCGCCTCCACAGCCCCTCACACCTCCCAGAGCCACAGTCCTTCGTGCTCTGTTAATCTTCTGACGGATGCCAGAGGAGCCTGAGCTGAAAAAAACTGAAAACCCCCGAGGTCAGGCACAATTCATCCCCGGAGGTACAGCTGTTTAAAGTACCAGTGCTGTGCGAGGCTGCTCCCAGCAGGAGGGAGGTTAAGGCTGGCAGTGAGTGACCACAGGGCTGGGACTGGTTGGGCAGTGACAGACGTGCCAAAGCCAGTGCCAGTCGGTGACACGGGCAGCCAGCCCCATGGGGGGAAGCTCCAGGAGATCGCCAGATCACACGGAATCACAGAGATGCTCCTCTCCTCTCCTCTCCCTCCGCTCCTCTCCTTTCCTCTCCTCTCCTCTCCTCCCCTCTGGCATGTCGGCACCACCACAGTTCTGCTCCTGCAGGACCTGCTCTGGGCCCAGCCCCTGCGTGCCGGCACGCCAGGACTTCAGCCAGCTCCGTGTGGGCTGCACCGAGCAGCACAGCTCCGGAGGGACGTGCTGCAGCCCCTGGCAGCCCCTGGTCACTGCCACGTCCCCGTGCAGCCTGCCCATGGCCATGCTCTGGGGGCGATGGGGCTCTGCCCGCTGCTCGCAACCCCTCGGCCCCGCACCGTGATGCCCCAGGGCACGCTGCCGGCACACCGCTCCTGTGGGTTCAGCAGACAGGAGGTCCTGGCGTTGGGCTTTCAGCTGAACTCAAGCATAGGAGTTATTCCGATATGTACGAAATGCAGCTGACAGCAGAGTTTTCTGCACAAGAAAGGTCACCTGAGACTCTTTTCCCTTTCTGAGCTAATAAGCGTGGTCTCTCGAGTTGCCATTTAACTCTTGTAAGTTCTTTTTTTCTCAATTCCCCCCAAAACAATTACTGGAATAACAAAAACATTTGCTAAGCAGAGCACAAAAATCTTTTATTTGGGCAAAAGCCCAACAACAAAGCCGCTGAACAAATTGCTTGTGTAATTTCCCCAAGGATCAATCACCTCCCCTTTCTGCCCGTGGCCTCGGCTTTGCAGAGCGCCCTGGCCAGGGGCCACGCGATGCTCACCGGGGCCACGGCCCCATCCGCCCGTGGGCATCACCGCCCTCAGCACGGCTGCACTGCCCATCCCCGGGGGGCAAAGAGGCGCTCAGGGTGCATCCTCTTATTAATTTTCTCAATGTATGTAGTCACTGTCAAATAATAGCGGCTCCATTTTTCCAAAGGAACATGGCATGCATGCAAAATGATTTCAAGAATATGTACCCTTAGGGCATATTATTATCTTAACTAAAATTCAAATGCATACTTATTACCAAAATCTTTGTTTCAGAAATAGCTTTGCATTCACATGTTGGAATTACAAACCACTACACAATTTGTTAGAACTTGTATGCAAAACTGCTTTTTAGCATGGCTTTTATAGTTGTCTTATTTATCTAATCTCCATGAGTCGTAATTCCTTTAGGATCACTTTCTTTTTTATACACTGCATCTCACCAAAAATAAATAAATAAATCATGCAGCGGAATAAACAAAAGGGGTTTTCTTCTTGAGCCTGAAGATTTTGATGAAATGTTGCATGTAATTTCTATTTATTGCAACATTTCTAATAGGAACAGACACCCTCAGTGCACTGGAAGAGAGTCCCCAGGCAAAAGACTCAGGCATAACACTCCCTTGGAAATAAGCAAACCGGGTAGATAAAATAAAAATACCATAGCTGTTTCTCGCAATTTCCAGAAAGTCTCCAGAAAATTTTCAGAAAAAAAATCCAGCAAATTTTCCAAAGGTCCAGCCCTGTGGTGGGCACAGCTTTTTGGCGATCACATCCCCAGCCAGGGCCCAGCCTCCTCCGCAGGACCTCCCAATTCTGCACACAACACTTAGTTGAAAGGTGAAATTCTTTAGTAGGGAATATCAGCTCTGATGAGCGCACGTAGGGATCAGAGATTTTTCCTCTGCCTCCCATCTCTCCCCTCTGCCAGCTCTGAAGGAGGAAAGGCTGCAGCCCAGCACAGAGCAGGAGCCTATTTCCCTGGTGCAGCTCCATCTCACCAGAGGTAATTACCGGCTTCTAAAATAGCCTTGCTTCTCTCCTCGCCTGACAACGGCAGGGATTGCCTGCAAAGGTACTATTTGTCTGCACATAACAAGAGAGAAGAAACTTCTCATCCTTCACCAGGAATGCCGAGGCACAGCTGCCCCGATGGCTGCAGGCTCATCGGGCGGGTGCCAGACCCAGGCAGTGCAAGGTCCCCGCTGGGTTTAGCCAAGCTGGAACGAGCTGAGCCGTCAGATGTGGTAACGCTGCCAGCAGCACGAGACCGTGGGCAGGCGGGGGGCACCGGGCACCATGGGGCCGGGCAGCTCCAAGGGTCCCTCCTGTGAGAGGGCCTGGGGGCACAGGGGCTGCTCGTGTACCCTACAGGTACACCGCCCCATCACAGCCCTCTTCCTTCGGCAGCTGCAAGTTCTGGGCAGCCGCTAACAGCTCCCCCAGCCTGAGCAACGCGGTGACGCTGGAGGTAAAATGACAGATTTGGAACAGCGACCCCACAGAAAGAAGCTTTCAGCTAAATAAATAAATAAATCCAATAAAATAAAGTTATTATTCTATTTCCAAAGGTAAATAGCACATGTGTACAAAAGAAGGTTGCTTCCTTGAATTTGACTAATTGTCCTTACAGCCCCGAGCCCACACGGTTGCCACTGGTGCAGGCCCGGGGCTGGTGCCGTGCAGTGGCACCCCCAGGCACCGCTGCCCGGTGTGGAGGCTGGGCTGCCCGTCGGGCATCGTGCCCAGCCCAAGGACAGGAGTGCTGCTCTCCAGGGCAGCCTCAGCTGCAGGACCTTGCCGGTGAGCCTCACTTTCACCTTTGCATCAGCAGGGGAAACAGCTGAGCTCCAGTCTCGCTGCAAATAACACAAAGCTTTTCCTCCACAACCCTGCGGCACGAGCAGCACCACGGCCAGCCTGGGACGGTGCCAGGGGAACGCTGCAGGTCTGGGCCATTCCCATCCTCTGCAGGGCCATGGGGCACCTGCACGGCTCAGCTTCCCCAGCGAGGAGCCAGGGCCAGGAGCAGCTCCTGCAGCTCTTATTTTTATAACAAAATTCTTCAGTAAAAACTTCAGTACAAAAATATTGAACCTTCTACAACTCTGTTTGACCTATGCGGCTAGAAAATGATATTAATGATGATCTTGCAAGCTGTTTCAGTCAAGATGGGAAAATGACAATTGAGTCATAAATCTGCAGGAGGAAAAGTTCCTGGAACTTGTTATCTTTTACATCTGTCCATCATCAGTCTGCTCTTGCAGACTGACCTAGGACAGAGCTAATAAACTCTACGAGCTTGCTCTGTGAATGTGTATCTTTTTTTTTTATTTTAGTAAAACAAGACGGTACTGGTTGTGTTTCTTCAGTTCCTCTCAAGTCACTCTAATTCTCTGCAATACTGCTAATGGGGCTAGAGGGAGCTGAACAGGCCACATTAACAAGCATTAATTAACTTCTACCCCGTTTTACTCTGTGTGGCCAGTGACAGCAACAAAGAACATCAGACCTATCCTAGAGGGTCAAAGCTTAAATGTCCAACATAAAGAAGAATAGGCTTGAAGTACACAAGGGCATCTAAAGTAATGGGAAAGAGAATGCTCTAGTGGGCTGCTTGGCCACAGCGTATCACAGCATCACACACGGCTACGGCCGGAGCACCTCTGGGTGCCCCTGTGCCCCCCAGCCCCAGCAGGACCCCCATCAGGGTGCCCAGCCCCACAGCCAGGCAGCTGCTGGAGATGTCCCCGAGGAGCCCCCCAAGCTCTGGGCAGCCTGTGCCAGGGCTGCGGCACCCGCCCGGCCCAGCAGTGCTGCCCGAGGGGCAGGGGGAGCCGCCAGGGCTCCACACTGGGCCTGCACCTCTGGGCATGGAGGGGCTCCAGTCCCTGCAGTACCTCGGTGCCCTCCGCAGGACCCCCTGCAGTAGCTCCATGTCTCTTGCACTGGGGACCCACACCAGGGCACAGCACGCCAGGGTACCGAACTGGGGCCTCGTGCTGGAGCTGCTGTGTGGTGTTCAGTTCATACTTACAGTTTATAGTTTGCCCTTTTCCTTTTGTTTGTTGCACACTCTGAAGGCATAACAATAATCAATAAATTTGAGTGAGAAATCAAGTGTTTTCTCAGTTCACAGAAATGTGGGAAGTACCACGCTAGAGAAAAGAGCAGGGCAGGAAACAGTAACCTACTTCTACTGCACCACATAGCAGAGATTATGATTCTTATCAAATTAATTCATTCATTTTTAATAAGCAGTCTTATGCAGCTGAACTGCACTGTTTCAGGTTAAATATCTTCATAGTCCTTTAATATTTGTAGGCTCCTGAAGCCAGTTATTGAACGTTAAGCAAGGCGGCGGTGCTCCGTGCTCGGTGTGTTCAGGGAAGCAGCAGCCGTGCTGGGGAGCCCCGCGCACCCCGGCACACCGACACAGCCCAGCGCCCCCAGCACCCCGACCCGGCCCATTTCAGAATGTAAGTCACCTTACACCTGCTTTGACATATCAGTTTGCAATAAATATATTTTTCAGCTGTGCCAGGGCTTGCTCAAGCCCCAGAGAAGCCAGCAGATTAGTTACTGTAGAATAGCATATCACGGTGACATCAAAGGATTAAAAAAACACCGCTGACCCAACAAGCAAGGACAATGCCAGGCTTAGCGGCAGTTCCACATCATAATGCCATTTATCAGCCTCTGACAAATTACTGATAATTCATATTGATTCTCTGGACTGGATGCAGTGAGCTGGAAAGTGAAATCCAGAGATCCACTGAACCGAAATTATAAACACGGCTGAACTCATTAACCACGGGCTTAGCCGAGCTGACTATTTACCTTCGTGCTGCCGTGCACTCCCTCCTGCTCCGTGCTGCACAGCCCACATCAGGTTCAAGTCTGACACTGTGCCTTTTGAATTCAACATCATCAACACCCTCCCCAGAACACGAGAACCCGCTACCAGAATTATTTCAGTGAAACTTTGCTGCCCGTGGAGAGGGGGACGAGCGCTGTGCCTCTAGCACTCGCAGACATTCAGGTAGCACAGCACCAGGGTGCAGGACAGAAACGCCTAACAGCAAATGCTGTGGTAAAACAGCCCCACAGCCACGCTTCCCTCAGAGTCAGTGACACCAGTGGTTTGCAGTGAGCTCCCCTGCAGGGCAGCGGGGGCACGCGGTTGTGCCTCTGGGCTGTCGGCACGCCCCGGCACACCGTGCCCTCAGTGGGCAGCACGGGGGGCAAACAGGCACCAGGAGGTTCTGCTGACCACGGTGTTTGCTGGGGAAGACGGGGAAAGGCAAGGGCAGCAGAAGTAAAGACAAAAGACTCAAAGCTAATGAGAATCTAAGCAAGACATGTTTGTTTTCTGGGAGTGTAAATGCTTGGCTCTTTTCCCTTTGGTAATCTAATTGTAGGGGAGTAGGGGGTCCTTTACTTGCTGTTAAAGAAATGGGTGGCAAACCAGAGAAATAATGCTGATAATGATGTGCACAGGGCATACTGTAAGGAAATGCTACAGAGCCGTGGAGCTGTCTGTGGGAAGGCCCTCAGGAGTCTCCATCCAGCCCCCTCACGCTGCCTGCAGCTGGACGTGGCCCTCCAGGTGTGTTAGCACAGGCCAGGCACACAGGGAGCTCTCTTCAGGACACACTGCAGTGATGAGCACGCAGCTCCTGGTCAGCATTCAAAGGGTGCAGAAACCTCTGCTCTTTACTGAGGCCTGTGAGCAGACAATCAAACCACGGGGATTCAGGAACGTTCAGTTATTTCATAATAATCTCTATCTGACCGTGACCTTTGAGCAGTTCAACATTTCATTCTGTATGTCTTTCAAAACCTTCTGTTTCCCACACATGATTTTTTTTCCTGTGATGATTTTTTTCTGAGCCATTCTCATAGGCTCCATTGTACTCTTGCTAGCATCGGGACCTAGAATTTGTCAGACTCTGCCCCACCATTTAAAGCCATCATGCTGTCAATACGCAGCACAAGTGACTGACCACCTCACTCTCTTCCTCTGCAGCACAGAACAAAATTGCCGTGAGTGCTTTTTTTAAACAATAGAAGCACTCAGAGAACAATGGGAGCAGAGGAGTGAGGTGCAGACACCAGCACTGCACCCTCAGCCCTTGGCAGCGCAGGCGATGATTACTGTGTGCAAAATGCTGCAGAGCGTCCTGCTGTGGCTGCCAGGTGGCTCACACTTGCGAAACCTGAGGAATTAATTCCCAGATTCCTTTAATTTAATATCTGCTGGAAAGTTCTCACTGTCAAAGGTTGCCTGCCAGGAGGTGAAGAATAAACTCTCCCGCAGGGTCCCAGTGGCCGGGAACCTGTCACCCTCACCTTCTTGGTTGTCCCCCAGGCCTGGCAGCTCCCCGCAGGAGCCAGCTCTGTTACCAGGCTGAGCACGCCCTGACAGCAGCTGAGGAACCAGATGTGCTGTGGGTTTCTGCATGTCAGGTGGCAGTGTGGGCCTTACCACATGCCTGGTCTTGGTGTCCTTGCAGGCCACTCTGGCTTTCTGCTGTGCCAGCGTTTCCCTGGGTAGGTAAAAGAGCACTGGCTCGTGATGGAGGGGGTCCAGGGTGCAGGGTGGGCAGGCAAAGCCAGCAGTGATGGGAGGAAACTGGGGCAGTGAAGCTGTGTTCAGGGAGAGGAGTGTGACCAGGCTATGTTCATGTAGTAAGAGCTGCTGGGGCCTCGCAGAGAAAAGTACTGGGAGCAGAGGCACCCGGCCAGTGGGCACCTGAAGGGAGAAACCTGGCCAGGGCCTGAGTGAAGGGGCCTGGATGGTGCCATGGGCAGACCCGGGGCTAATTCTGCCCGGCTGCTGCAGGAGCTGGGCTGAGTGTAAGGGCTCGTGCTCTGGCAGCACCAGGAAGACCCGGGCTCCCCAGGAGGAGCCGATGGGGACGTGGATATGGGGTCTCCTGATCCATCTTCATGATCGCCAGTGAGAGCAAGCCCACTGGTGCCAAGGAAAGGGCACAGAGCCTTTGATGTGGCTGTGGAGCAGCTGTTCTACAGGTGCTGGACTCAGACGGGTCCCGCTGGGCCTCTCCGCCCCTCCAGTGAGGCTGTGGACTGCAGCTGCAGACACCACACAGCACCCTGGAGCGGCACGGCGTGACGATTCTGTGACTGCCCGGACCTGGAGCTGGAGGAGCAGGCGAGGGCAACACGGAGGTGACAGCACACAGGGGCTGGGGGACAGCAGCTCCTGGGGCTCCTGCAGCCGGTGTGGCTGGGGCAGGCTGGGGTGGCCGCCCTGGGGCTTCTGTGGGGACACCACGGGCTGTGCCACCCCCGGGAGCTGAGCTAGCAGGGTGTGCTGCGGGCACGAGGCCTCTCCTGTCACAGAGTCTCCAAAACCACAAAACCAGATTAAGAGTTTCCTGTGCCAGGCAGGACTTATTTATTTATTTATTTATTTATTTATTTATTTACAGAAAATGAAACAATTGCTTAATTGAAGATCCTTTTTTTCCTTTTTTTTTTTTTTTTCTTCCTTTTGATAAATAAATAAGAGAGTGCAGCTGGCTCTGGCCACGAACTCTGCTTCTTCCTTCCCCGGGGCAGCCCGGGCACACGGCCCCGCCACCCCCCCGAGGCCCTGCCGAGGCCTCGCGGCCGGGCCCCGCTGCGGGTGGTGGCGGCCGGGGGGGGCCGCGCTGCCCTCGGGGCCGCTCCTCGCTGCGGGGGCTCTGGGCCGGGCCCCGCGGCCCCACGGCCCCAGGCAGAGCCGGGCCGGGCCGGGTGCGGGCACCGCCTGCAGACATCGCCCCAGCTCCGCCCGGGGGTGCTGACAGCAATCACTGCCCTAATGCTCCTCTCCGGGCCCTCCCCGTCGCACCAGCACACACCCGTCGGATCTGCGGGGCACTGCGGGGTGGCTGTGTGGGACGTGGGCACGCGGCAGCGCCCGCAGGAAGGGTCCGCGACCCCGCAAGGACGGCGCTGCCCTGACACTGCAGGCCTGAGCCTGGGCTTGCACATGGGAAGCCTCTTGGAAGTATAAGTTATTAGAATATGGGTGGTGACTGAGGGCCCCCAAAAGGGAATTTTTCGACTGAAAAATGTGGTTGTGTCCGGGACTGTAATGCCATTAAAGTCCGATCTCTATGAAATGTTGCCTGTGTCCATGATTTATCTATATGGGCTTTGAATTCTTGAGGCTACAGCTTTTAATCAGTGCTATTTGCATTACATAACATCTTTTATTTTCAGTCTGAGTTTTGTTTTAATGAGTGTTTTGTTAAACACATCAATGGCGACTCTTCTCTGCCAAGTCATTCCGGCTTAATCACATTTGTTAAATGTTCTTTCTTTCTTTTTTTTTTTTTCCTTGTGTTCCAAGAAGGCAGTATATTTTAAAATTAATGTTATTTTCAAATCCTTACATTATACAAACTCTTGGGCACATTTCAAGTAATGTATGTAAATACACACAGCTTGGGGTGTTTCTCACTAACTCGGGGTGATCGAAGTGTCACCGTACTGCACAGGGCGTTCTGACGGGCTGGCCGTCCTCTCCTTACCGTGACACTGCCTGTGGGCACCCAGATATTTTCTGTGGATGTGGTAAACAAACTCTAAGGTCAGTAACTACAAGGTACATTACCTGGGGTCTGCTCGGCGAGGACACGACAGGCTGCTGTTTCAGCTGCTGCTCTGCAGTAGGGTGGTGAACGTGTTCATGTTTTACTTTCAACACTTCAGGCTGAAGGATGGCAAAAGTGGGTGCGTTTTGCCTCAGCAGACACAGAGAAAAGGGCTGACCCCACTCCGAGGGTGACATGTGCCCCTTTGGCAAAGCTTTGGCTTTCTGCACTCAACTCCCCCTGTTCCTTGTGAGACCCAAACATTGTGGCCTTGAGCTGATCTCCTGCGTGGAGCAGCATCCCACCTGTGTGGTGCTTCGTGCAGCTTTACGAAGTGGTCTTCAAGGGAAAATGGCAGGGCAGGGCCAGGCCAGGCTAACACCAGTGAAATGCTGCGGACAGTCGGCAGCCTAGCCCCCACGGCTCTACTCCCATTACACCCCACGGGACCTGCCATTAAACTCTGCCTGTGGCTAAAATGTCATAGGGGATCTGAGGGGAAAAAGCAAACCAAACCCAAGCAAAACAGCAAACCAATATAGCCAAAACATCTTGAAGTTCAACTGCTTTTCAAAGGCAGAGGGCTTGGCGCTGCTCCCCCGGTGCACCAGGGAGCAGAGCTCTGCAGTAGCAGCAGCCACCACTGCCTGCGGGCACTCTGAGCACACTGGCTCTCCAGAATCTCCCATCGCACAGAGCTCCTGTGGACAATAGGACGGGAATAAGATGCAATGCCACAGTACTTCGCTTTCATAGCACCAGGTCTGGCAGTTTACCAGCTGTTAACTTGCCGTGATCACAAACCAAGCACACCGGGAGCATACTTGCACTAAGCCTTCGTTGGTTGTCACCAGCCTGTGTTTGCACGCACCCAGCCTTTCTGCTTTCACTCCTTTGCTGCAGGTGGTCCGGGAGCTGCCTCCATGCAGACAGCCCCACACGGGCAGCCTGGCATGCGTGGACACCCAGCACCCCTGGGCAGCTCCTGGCACGCCTCAGAGTGGTGGATATTTTGTGGGACCAGCAGGGGAAGCAGCAGGGAGCCTCAGAGGCAGCGGGTCACACTTCCTGGATACACTTTTGCACATACAAAATTATATTTTCTTTCATTCTAAGCCTACCTTTTTATTTATTGTTATACTTCTGAATAGATACTCCATCTCCACCATATCTCCTCTAAAAATACCAATTTAGCTTGCTAATGAGACAATCAATTAAACTGTCCATGCTATGGCAGCAGCACAGAAGGAGTTAAGCATAATGCATCGTTTGGTACATATAATTATCAAGGAGGAAATCAATGGGAAAGCGTTTTTCTTCTCAAGACGCATTGCTGTCAGCAGCAGCTGTACTCCATTTTCAGATCAGGCGCAGGAGATTCATTATTAATCTTGCTGCTGGAAGGATCCACAGTTCTGACCCTTCTGTGTTCCTTGCCTAATTTTTTGCAGTTTGTCCTTCTGTCTTTTTTGGTGCATCCCCAAATGATTTCATGTCCAGGCAGTGCTCCGTGTTCGGTCACACATACAAAACGTTAAACAACTTCCATCGATGTTGAGATCTCTCCTCACATGTGCAGCGATTGCACATACTTGGAGGTAGGGACACGCATCTCACATTGTGCTGCATATTTCAAGAAGGCACAGCTCTTTAATGGGGCACGCACAACTTGGGGGTTGAGATCGCAGAGACCTTTGCCATAGGCGCTGCTCTTCTCACAGACCTGCTGAGTCCTGACCAACACGGGTTGAGGAGCCCTGGGCAGGCACGGGAGGGCTCGCAGCGCCCTGCAGCCCTGGCAAGCTGGGGCTGGTGCATGCGTACCTGCGGGGCTGCAGACCTGGGGCTCTGGGTCTGTCACCACCAATTTGGCCTCATGAATCGGTTGCTCTAGCAAAGCTGCAAAAGGACACCACCCAAAGGCTGCTTTGGAACTGGACCTTTCATTGAAAACAGCTTAATTGATGCAGCAGGCACCACCTCGAGGGGTGCTTGGTGAAAGCACTGCGACAGGGAAAGAGCTTTCTTCTACCTAAGAGCAAAATGAAAGGTTGTAATCTCTGAAAAATAAAAATATAAAACTTTCAGTGACTAAATTCAAAGCTCTGCAATACTATAACTTGTTGTCAAAGTGCTTTCTGAGTGTTACACATTAGTACAACATTATTCCTTTAGAGAAGCAGACTATGACAAACTCACTCGCGCAGGTTCTGAAGTGAGAAGGCAGGATTTGGCACCTCCATTATGCACATATTATGCAAATGTGCAAGGATAAAGGGCAGAGATTGTTAAACTGAGGAGATATATGGGAAAGCTGACCTTTGCTACACTTCCACCACATGGAATAATGTTATACTGCTAGAAAAAAAAGAGCAGAACAGCAGCTGAATTAGAGATACAGAATGGAATGCAGGAACTGCACTGCCCTGCTGCAGGATCTCCTCCCCATCCATCTTCTAGGTTAATGATTCATGACAGACCCACGAAGGTCAAGGATTCTCTTAAGTGTCTCCTCTCTGTTTGATAACCAAAGAAGCAGAGGGAAAGGTAATTCAGATGATTACATTGTGGTAGGCTCATCTGATGTGCTGTGAATCCAGGTGTCTGGGGCTCAGAAATACCCTCACAGACAGAGCCGGAGGGGATGCAAAAACACAGAAATCCTCCTTGTGCAGGGCAGAGCCTCCGTGCAGTGCTAGAGCAGCTGGAAACAGCAGTAGTGGAGGAAGAGGAGGAGGAGGAGAAGGGGGGGGGGGATGAAACCACTTATTTGTATCTGCCTGTGCTGACTACGTGCATGACGCCTGAGCTGTGCTCAGGAGGGCTGGGAGGTGCACTGTTCCTTGGCCCCCACAGCTCCAGGGAGAGTCGCAGGCCAGAAGAGCTCGGGAGGGCTCCTTGGGACCCCGTTCTCATTCACAGCCCTACGGCAAGAGCAGGGAGGGTGCCAGAGCAAAACCTGGCACGTGGCTCCTTGTTGATGGAGGACCCTGTGGTGAGAAGAGCAGCTCGAAGTCCCGCACACAGAGCACTGCCACGTCCCCAGCTCAGGCAGCTGCACAGAGACGTGTCCTGTCTGCACCGGGGGAAAGCAAAGCACACAAGCAGGGGCACAGCCTGTCCACAACAGCCCCGTGTCCTGCCTGAGTGCAAACCCAAACTGCCGTCCTCACCACGTGTATGAAACCGATGGCAATTCTAAATGTGACAATGCCGTCATGCGTGCAGTGCCTCGCTTCTGGGGGCAGGGGCTCCAAGCAGAACGAGTGCCCCGGAGAACTGAAGAGGTTTGAATGGTTCATGGCTTTAGAAACAGTTTTATCAAGGTCGAGTGTTTTGGATTACCACTTCTGTGATTTCCCAGTGCAAATAGTCCCCATCTTCCAACAAGGTGAAACTTTGTCTGACTTTATTAAAGCAATTGTTCAAAGTAAATCCTGTTTCCTGGTTTTCTAAGCAGGCAGAAATAGAAACAATTAGAAATAATTGCATGGTAATCTTTTGCCTACACGGTTATTTTCTCACTCTCTAGAGTCTGAAATTGGCTGAGGAAGAAACTTGGAGTCTTTGAGGCTTCATTTGGGATTGGACTGTGTTTACAAGGTACTGAATAGGCCAATTCCTAAGTGCATCAACAAAACCGTCCTTGCACCAGGAGCAGAGTGACACTTCCTCCGCATCATCCATCAGGACAGAATGACCCAAGCATTTCTATATAACAGCATCAAATGGCCAGCAGCTTCCTGACTTGCAAATTATTGTAGCAGACACAGCCAGAACTGGTTTCAGCATTTTGTTTCCTGATTTCCTGAAAAGACTCTTCATGGTAAGTTTTCAGTTGTCTAGGAAAAAAAAAAAAAAAAAAAAGAAAAGGAAAAAAATAAGAAAAAAAAAAAAAAAAGGAGAGCAATTCAGCGGAGACATAAGGAAATGCAGAAATTAGGAAGTTAAGCCAGAACCACAAAACTTAGTTTTTCTGTTCTGAGAATTTTTCTGGACAAAACATCTGTAATTACCTGAAGTTATCAGGGATGGTGTCTTGGTATCAAAATGTTCGCTTGTTTTCCTGATTAGGAAATTACAATAGCATTAAAGGAATTAAATTATTTGCTGTCATGTAAGCTTCAAAAGTAATTGCCGTCTGACCAGCGGAATATCACTGCCCAAAGAATCTATCAATACAGATCCACATAGATCCTTCCATGCCACAAAAAAATCGTTGCAGTCAGTGAGCGCCCTGCCCAGGGCCATGTACGCCAGCTACAGAGAGCTAGAGAGCTGCCCTTCCTCCTGCCCAGCGACTCCACCGTGACCCATCTGGCACTGAACCACGCTGCGCAGGGAAAAAGGACCTGTGACACTTAACACAGCTGATTTGTTTTAAGGTCCCTGATAACTGGTTGTGACACTTTGCCACAAGAGTCTATTAAACACTCAGAGGAATCTTAAATGGTGTGTTTGCATAGGTAGGATATAAAATTAAAATAAAATAAAAAAAAAAAGAAAGGAGTTTAAAATGCATTTATAGAACACAGACCTATACCATTTATTTCACATCTGTTCAACCAACCTCGTCCTATTAAGAAGAACGATTAATGTTTAAGGGACACGAAAAATAAAATGGCTATAATAAATGGGCACTGCTAATAATTACCACTTAGGTTTGTGTTCTGGTAAATTAATGGCACAGCACAATGCTGAGTATTAATATGTAGTCCCAGTTTATGAATGTTGAGCAGCGGATTTACGACACTCTGCCCACTGGCACTGCATGTAATGAAGCAGCCAGCTCAGTGTCATGAGCAAGTCAAGGGCAGGGCATTCTCTCCCAAGCCCCTCTCGAGGAAAGCAGAAAATTTAGTGTCTCATAATGAATTATTTAAATAGTTCTAATCACTCCATCAGGTTTCTTCAGCAAGAGGGTTCGCAGAAAAGCAGATCACAGATCTGTAAGTTGAGAGACGGAGTTCCCTCCTGGAGCACTAAAGGGGGTAGCCAAAGGGGAGAGGGGATAGAGGAAGTACTTCTTAAAATAGGACAATATCAAATGCAAATAATACCAAAATAAGTGTAGTAAACACGAATCTGGCAATGAGATTTGATAACACATATAGTATTGAAAAGAAAAAAAAAAAAAAGAAAGAAAAAAAAAAGAGGTGTATTTGCCTCATTTTTCTGATTTGCCAAAACCAATAAAAATCACTGCCCATTCTCAGTAGGTGGTGGCATCTAAAGATTTAAAATTAACATCTCATTTTTTGAATGTCTTCTTAACAAGGCGAGGACTGTGGATATATACATGTACATTTTTTTTCTTTAGTTAAGTTTTTAACTTCATCTTCCATAGCATCCTTGAGGTCAAAGTGGTGCGATATGGCTGGGATGGGCAGACCTCAAGGTGGCAGAATAATTTTGTCAGGACCACTGGGCTCAAAGGGTGGCGGCCAAAGGCTCTGAGTCTGGCTGGATCTGGCTGGGGTGTGGTGGTGGGGGGCTGCTGACCCTCCAAAGGCACCCAGACGGCAGAGCAATGCTCAGCCGTGCCTCTGGTGAACAGCACCAAGCAGACTGAGACAGGAGGCAGCAGGCTTATGGTGCTCCGTGAAGAGGTGCAACGTTTGGGGAATTGCCATAACCCCAGGCATTGGCACTGACCGGGCAGCTTGTGGTGGGGCAGCAATCTGCACAGCAGGCCCTGGGTCTCGCTGCACCGTGGGGTGTGCAGGGCCCTCGGCCCCCGGGGCTGCAGCCAGGACAGCACCAGGCACTCCTCGGAGGCAGAAGGGCATGAGGCAAAGCTAGGGAGAAACGGGTCAAATATTTTTATTTCTTGTGCATATAGAAAACTATACACGTTGGCACAAAACTTGCTGTATGCCTGAAGCCAGGGAAAAGTACATTGCGAAGAATGTAGATATTTTGAAAGAAGTAAGTTTTAGTTACACAACGGCCAAAAATGATCTGACTTTGCAGCATTTTTCAGATGAACAAACAGTATTTATTTGCTTGGCACCTGGCACTACGGGGAGCACCCAGTGATGACTGGGACCCGTTATGGGCACCCTCAGCTCTTTCCAGGCCTGTCCCTGTAGCTGGCTGCCAGCGTTGTGCAGCAGCAGTGGATCTCCCACCTGTCTGCCTCCAAAATCTACATTTCCGTGTTCCTGTCACTGGCCTGGAACTTAACAGGCAAGATTCTGTCAAAACCTGAAAGGTTAGTAGCGACAATTTGCAGTGTGCTTAGGAAGGCACTGCTCTTCATTGCCACTGACAACCTCGCATGCTCTCCTCCTTCCCGGGCTGTGAGGGGTCTGTCGGGGGGACGGGCTCGGTGCTGGAGGGCAGCCTGGTGCCAGCCCCAGCCCCACCACCAGGCACAGCCGCTGCCTGCCGCACGCCCCCTCCTGCAGCCCTGCTGCTCCCCGCATCCACAGCAGGACGCTAAGGATTCGAGGCCAACACTTGGTGCAACGCAGCCACAATTTGTGGGCTGGGCAGCACAATCCCAGGCAGCAGCACGCTGACAAGTCGTCCTTGCTCTGCACAAAGCTGAGTGAAGTTATCGGTGCTGACAAGGCAGGCTCTGGATTTACGGGCAGCTTGTAAGAGTTCTGAATTCAAAACCCTGTGAAATACCTTCTGAAGATGAACACGTTTTGCCGAGATGGAAAGTGGTGCCTGACAGAGTGATGGGTTCCTGGATAACTTGGAAGCCGATTTCACATGAGAATGAGATCTAAGACAACTTAAGACCCTTGAAATGAGTTTCAGAGAAAGCAGTGCAGAGGCTCTGCAGGTGTCAGTGTGCAGAGCTCCTCCCATGCAGCGCTGCCGGCCCCAGCTGGGGCAGGAATCCTGCAGCAGGGGCCAGCAGGGACCAGCCCTCGCCTTCGGACGTGGCAGATGGTGGTCAGCTGGGCACGGTCATGGAGGAAAGGATCGAGACCTTATGTCTGAACAAAAAAAAAGACTGATGTAGTCAAAACAGTGCAGCAGAAAGCTGGCCTCTGTATTTGGAACAGAAATTCGGAGTTATCAGAGGAAATTGGTGCCAAGCTAGCTGTAGCAAAACCAGATTCCAGGAAAGCTTGGAGCATGGATCATCAGGTATCAGTGCTGGATTAGCATAGCAATAACAACCGTGGGGATGAACGTGGGGATGAACGCATTTCTTATGGATTTGAAAGACCACAGTCCTCCTGTGACAACTCCTATCTCATATCTGCAGTCACAACATTGACTTAATAGAAAATAAATCATGATTCTTTCCTTCTAGACAGCCTGGTAGATCAAGAGAGGGGAAAAAAAAAAAAAAAAAAAAAAAAAAGCAGCTGTTCATTACTATTTGTGAGAAATATTAAATAGTCATATTAATGGCTGTGATATCTTCTCTAACGTTGGTAAGCTTCATTTACCATGATTAGCAAAGATGTTATCACGAGACACTTAATCCTGCCTCTGGTTTCCAGTGCAGGCCGCCACAGTGCATTGTGGCAAATGAGCCAAAGCAAAAACAATCACCCTCCTTTCTGCCTTCCTCCTTGCTCAGGTGGGACTTTGTGCACCGAGTCCCAGCTCACGCACTGGGGGGTGCCCCCGGCAGCTGGCTGGGCACGGAGCCCCCCTTGGTACCCCCTTGGTGCCCTGGGTGCCTCCCGGCCCTGCCACCCGTCCTGGCTGCTCGCTGCGACCATGGGCACCAGCTCATTGTGATGTCAGAAGCCTCTCCAGGAGACTGAGGTCTTGTACGTTATGTAAAAATCTGTCTTCTCCATCAGAAAATTTACTTGGAGTTTAAAACAGGTGAATAAACAAACCTCAGACTGTAAAACGGAAGGAAAGTGAAAGCTGAAAATGCAAGGAGTATATAACAAGGTGTGCTTCAGTCCCTATTTTGTGTTTCATTTTTTGTGTTAGAAAAACCTGAATGGGGCAGAGTAGTAGAAGTTCTTTATGTAAAATATAAAAACAGTCATACAAGAGGGAAGTGATGGTGTTGACCCTCAAAAGAAAAATGGGCTTAAAACTCTTCAGTAGCTGCTATTGAATACATGTATATGCATGGAACCTTTCAACAAGATAAGAAGAATAAAAGCAAAATTGAAAACCAAAACTGTTTACTGATGGCTACATTTTTATGACAGTTCAACACCTCTCTTCCACAGTTTTTAACAGATCTGTACATAGCTATACACACCTACTTAACCCTATTCATCTCTACCATTTAATCTGGGAAGAAAAAAAATGTACTTATTTGAAGAGTGTGAAACAAAACAAAACAAAAATAGGGGGAAATAAATAGGGAAAAACATTAGGAGATAGTGGATACAAAAAAGGAATGAAAATTTGCTGCTATTCTAAACAATGGTGGTCTGACACTGGGCAGAAATCCCAGTCTCTCTGACAAAATAGGACATAAAAATGAAGGAGAAAATTGAAATAACAGCCCACAGGTTCTGAAATTGCACTTATCTTTGTAGTATTTGCTAATATTACTTGCAGACAAAGCAAAAGGGTAAAAACTAAGATTGCATAATGTACTGAGTAGTCTTCTTCTTGAAAGTAGGAAGAAACATAAAATCCAGCACTATCAATGCAATTCAGGAAACAGCAGTCAGAACGACACTGTAACCATGGCCAAGCCCCAGTTTTGTTCAAAAATTTACAGAAAAGCATCAATAGCAGGGAAGAAAACAAAGAGGTTGGCACTATGCCTCTCCACATGTCAACCCTATTGAAACCGAGTTAGAGACCCTTTCAGACAGACTCAGCATGCCCACAAGCCTGCGTTACCCCAGCCATTTATTGCAGGGCCAGTCATGTCTTCTGTAACAATAGGTCGACAGTGAATATTTGAGAACAAAAATAGCAGGTGCCCCCCAGCAGCACGTCTGCTCACCTCTGATTGCAGGTCTTTTCACCAGTACTGTGCCTGCAGGAGGATGGATGACCACTGGCCCTAAGCAGGATAAAAAATACTTATTATTTCCTTTCAGACCGTGGCAGTCAGTGAAACTGAGTACAGAGACATATATGAAAGATCTTTGCATATAAAAGGCATTGTTTTCATTGGAAAATGCATAGCACACAGCTGAAGCTTATGTCCCATAACCTCTTCAAGAGAACTTGCTAGTGAGGGTTACATTTGCAGTTTGGATTATAAAATCGTCATTTCCAGTTGAGAGGTAATAAAGAACACTAAATAAACTCATTTTTGGCGGGTTTTACCCAGGTATAAACCAAAAGTCCAAGAGAGTTCACACTTAAGTTTAATTGTCATGGTTTGCCTTTTAGAGCAGTTTTTAGTTTCTGCTGGCTCCCCGTGCAAACCCACTCCAAGCCAAAGACCAGTGGGAGCTGCTCCAGGCCTGCCTTGGCCTGGCGTGGCCACCAAGGTGTGGGCCCCCATGGCCACCACCCCGTGTAACACCCAGTGTCACTGCACCGTGCAGCACCACCAGTCCCTGGGCTTGTTCCCTTCTGCATGATCCGGTGGTGGCTGCAAAGGCTGGGAGTCCCCTCTCAGTGTTTCCTGTCTTTCCCCTTTTCCCTCCATCTCGCTTTCTTTTCAAAGGGTACCAAGAAATTAGAACACCCCCCGTACCTCTGGCCTTATTTCTTCCTCCAGACCCACGCAAGGTTTTGGCTCTCCACTCAGTTGTACTTTTTGCAAATCTCAGGCCAGCTATAGCATTGATACCAGGGTGATAATGGCCTTGGTAAAGCATGGATAAAAGCCTCACAAAATGAGCTGAACATGCTCTTGTGTGAGATGGACCAGACTCCAACAAGGTCTGCTCACAGAATCCAATGCCAGTATTTGTCTGTTTTCTTTAGAACAGTTCCAGGGAGATGCTCTAAACTGTCACCTCATATGAGACCAAAGGAAGGAAAATTCATTGCTAATAATTAAAGAAAGAAAACTATTAAATGCAGTTACTGTTCAGTGGAGGAAACATCCACCCTGACACTTAAAAGGAAAGGATGGAAGCTCTTCCTGCATGAGGAAATCCTCCTCATTAAACGATCTGCAGAGAGCAGCTCCTTAAATAAAGCTGCAAATAATCAAAGAAGGAAGAGAAATGGCAGTCATCCAACAAGGACTCACAGAAGTGGAACAAAGGACCAGTGACCTGGAACAGCACACAAAAGAAATGAAACTCATATTTTAAAGGCAGCATCCCCAGCAGCCGCTTAAGAACAGTTGTTCACAGCGTTTCGGTGTACTTCATTGAGCACTTTAAAGATCACCACTTGAATTGTGCACTTCAAGTGCATTATCAGATAAATGTAGCCTTTCGCCTGCCTACGTGAATGACTCTGCAGACACGCTGGCGTTCTGTGACTGTCGGCTGTCCGTGCGTGTTTGGAGCTGCGGGGCTGGCGGGTGCCTCTGCCTTTTCGCCCTGCTCTTCACCTCGGTCACGCGACGTTGGCTTCCTCAGACGAGGCACTCATCACTCAAAACTGCCTGCTGCCCCGGGCTGGCCCCGAGGGATGGGGGCACACACGGCCCCACAGGCATCCAGCCCCACGCTGCTGCCGAGCCCTGAGCCCCCAGCCCCCAGCCAGGTCCCCTGCGTGCCTGGGAGCACGGCGCGCCCCGGTGCTGCTGTGCCCCGGAGCCCCTCCAAGCTGTGCCATCCCGCCGGGCAGCTGGTGGCTCCCCGGGGTCAAACAAGTGCTTCTCACCCTTCCTAACTGGCTTCCAGGTGGAGGTGGGCTGTTCAGCATCTGGAAAAAAAAATGGTCAGCCCAAATAGCTTCTGCACCTGAGGAGGAAACCTAATGGAGTTATATAAGTACAGGTAGGATGACCCGCTAAGCGATGGATCATTTATTCCATCTACAGTGAACTTTACAGAATATTTTATGTTGTTCAACGTTTCAGCTATAATTTTTGCTTTAAGAGAGAAGAAAAAAAAAATCTACCTTTCCTACCACCACCGTATCTTCATGCCTGTTTAAATTCTGAGGGGAATATAAGTATGTTATTTCATACAGAGCACTAATATAAAATAATCCCATCATTCATAGCCAATAGTCCTTGCCTAAAACCAAAAAATATTCATCCCTGGTATTGCATTTAAATTGCAAGCATTAGTTCAGGAAATGGTCATCTGCACAGGAAAGTAAAATAATATATCTTACTTTCTGAATAAGCCTCTCCTTGGATGCTGGGCTTTCACCTCTACACTCTTCAGATCACTCAAGTGAATGTGATGGCCTCAGCACTTTTAACATTACACCAGGTTTCTACTATCCAAACTATCCCCAAGCTCAGCAAAATTTGTAATGATTGTCATTCTCCATTTCATAAAGGTTCAAGACAAAATGAGATTGAGTCTGAGTTATTGTCTCAAGAGCCTGTTCAGGACATGTTAAAAGAGAGCAGCAGGGCGTTTGAAGCCCACTGCTGTTTCTCTCGACATTTCCTCATATTCATAAACTAGAGCCTTCACTTTCCAGTCCTATCAATCTTTCATCTCTCTCAAGTAATAAATTAATCCTATTAAAAAAAATGTCAATTAAACTGGTCAATTTTTTGACGGTATTAGAAAGTACTTGATATCTTTTCTGCCCTTTAATTTTATGAAATAGGAAAGAATAATCCTGCAAAAAATAAAGCCCCTCCAACTATAAGCTTATCTGTAAAATATTCATTTTTAATTACATTATGTTGAAACAAAATCTTTTTCTCTTTTTGTAAACAGAAGGGAGATTATGTTTGGACTACTTAAAAAAAAAAAAAAAAAAAAAAAAAAAGAGGCGCTAATGCAAAAATAAGCCTGCAAAGACGCAGATGATAGGGAAATTGCTAATTGGAATTTCCTGCTGAGGTGAATTGAAATTATGACCTAAGGAATCATTGTGACTGCATAGCCATACATGTTTGGTCTATGACTGCATGTCTGTGACCCAAGTAGTCATTGTCCTGTGTAGTCATAAGCGCCGTGCCCCCACGTCTCCGAAATACCTCCTGGGGTGGGGACCCCACCACTTCCCTGGGCAGCTCGCTCTGATCCTCGAGCTCCGATCCTGGCGGGATGTGTGCCTGCCCATGGGTGCTCCCCAGCTGCCTGCACCGAGGTGCCAGGGATGGCCAGAGGACAGAGCTGCCCGTGGGTACCCCTGGTACACCCCATATCTTGGGGACAGCACTGCCATGAGAGCGCAGGCTGCCCCAATGGGGGACGATGCCGTGGCAGTGGTGTCCCCGCGGTGCTGCCCCAGACTCAGGCAGCTGAAGGCAGTGTTTGTGCTGCAGCAGTTACGGCTGTACGGAGGCTTAAAGAAGCAATATTAGCAGCTGGCAATTAAGTGACATCAAATGGAGGTTGAACTGCAAAAGCAGCAGGACAAGAAATGAAAACAGGCCTTAATTTAAGTGTACTACAAAGCGAGGTGTTCACGTCTGTATTTATGTGACTGCAACCCAGTCCCAGGGGAGCTCGTCTTCCCATTGACTTTTCTCAATAACTCCTCGTTAAATATTTTTTTAATAAAACCTTGTTTAAAAAGTACCACAGTGTTGACTGACCTTATAGTTCTCTGCCTGCTCTCCAGAGTTTTTTTCTAGACGCTGAGTTTTTGTGCTAAATAAAGCAGTGGGTACCTCCGTCTCTTTGCTGTATGTCAACCAACAACATTATGCAGGCCATTTCTGGGTGCATTTAATGTGAATCTGGACAAGCTCAACAAGAAAGATCGTCCGTGCATCCAGGTCCTGGAGCACTACTTGCTGGAGTCTCTCTTGAAGCAAGACAGCCCTGTCTAATGACATCCCTTCACGTGCAAGTTTCTGGTATTTAGGTAATACATCTTGCTGCGGCTGTAAATCTTTTTCTCTTTTCTTTTGAAACACTTCCATAGTGAGCATCTTTAACAGCATGGGACTCATCTTCCATGATCTCGTATGGGTAAGATGTTTAAAAAAAATCAGATTTAACAGCATTAGCAGAGAGGTAGTCATATTAATAAAACCAGGGGAACTAAATCAAGGATTATTTTTATCTGGCCAAGATGTTTATTTTAAAATGATCTTCAACAGGAAAAGCACAGAATTACATCATCACTAAATGGTACTGCTACAATTACAGAAAGCAGAAAAATCAAAGAAGGTACCATTTGAGAACAAATACAGCAAAACAACACAATTGCTGAACAACTCATTCTGAGGAGCTGCTATCGGAAACTAAACTTCAGGTTCCAGCCAACGTTTCTTTGTGGAATTCCCCTGAATTCCAAAATCCACACACTGCACTGAGAGGTCCGGGGCCATCCGCGTGCTGGTCGGGGGGTGGGGAAGCAAAGGCCCCGCCAGAGAGGCCTGGTTTCACCCCAAAATCAGCCTGGCCTGCAGCAGAGGGCTGGGCACAGGCCGCTGCGGGTCTCTCTGGCTTTCATCGCTCCATCAGAGTATTCTGTGAGTGAACTGAGGATGCTGACAACATAGAAAGCATCCCAGGAAATAAATGTACAATTTCGTGGGTTATTACAGATATTTTCCTCTCAATATGATTTATGCGCCAACTCGGTTTGCCAGCCGGGTACTGCTTCACCTCAGTATAAAGCCGTGTAGCACATGCAGAGCACTGCCTAAACCCAAAATGATGAATGCAGGACTAGGTCCTGAATCCAGGATCACTGCACCATTGTGCTCCAAGAAAGTGATGGTTTGTTTGTTGTATGCCAAGAAATAGTGCTGGTTTGTTTGTTGTGCAGATTGAATAGCGGCACTGCAAGTGTTCGAGGGACCTCTTTGAAGTTACTCAAAGTATTTTGGTTTTGTTTTATTTTAAGTTACTGGAGTTCAGTGTTGTCCCTGAACTCACATTTATTTTTGTGCAGACAGATCTTACTTCAGCTGAATGTGTTTATGTGATCCCTCTGTAAAGACATAAACAGAAACCCGCATTTCTGTGGCGCTGCCCTGCACTGAGTTAAGCAGCCAATGGGTCAGCACCTGGCTGCTTCAAAGGGATGGAAATAAAGTGGGGATGAACAAGCCAGCTCTCTTCAGCTCTGAAGTCATCAAGCTACCTAACAGCTAAGAGAGAGGAGACTTCGAATAAAGAAAAAGAACACAGCAAACCAACCTTGAGTAAGAAACTCACCCTGCACGAGGCATTTGGCCATTCGCCACAGGCGTAACACCTGCAATGGTGCCGTGTGGCACCCAGGGGCTGGGGAGCTGCCCTTGAACGTCCATTGCAGGTTCTTCCTGGTGGTACCTGGGCTAATGGCAGAGGTGACACCGGCCAGTGCTGGCTGTCAGAGGTGCCAGTGTCCCCGCGATGAGGCCACCGTGTGCCCGCCCTGCAGTGCTGACCGCGACCACCGCTGCTCTGCGGGTTGTGCCAGGCGCTGTACGCATGCCTGTGCAGGTGAAGGGATTGGTTTGGTTTTGTACAGCCCTGTTTTATGGCGAGCCAGACTCTGCCACACAGCACACGATGCAGCGCTGCCTTGGCACGGGGCAGCCTGAGCCCTCGTGCGGTGCCACCCACGGCTGAGACCCCCAGCCAGGAGCTGGGGTGGCCCAAGGGCCTGCAGAAAAAATCAAATCTCTTTTCAGGCACTGGCCTTGCCAAGATGGAAAAAAAAAAATATGTCAAAACAGCTTCTGAAATGAAAATGCACCTGTATTCACCAGTGTCCCTTTCCAACAGAAAATACCTCCTGGCTCTAAGATCCCTTTTCTGATTAAAGTTTTTGAAACTGGCACATTCATGTAATACATTTTGATGAAATCCCATTCTCCAGTGAAATTGTTATACTGGATCACTTCCAGGCAACACTTGCACAAAGACTGTTAATCAGGTTCAGGAGAATATATAGTGACTACAAAACCAGCATTGAGCCACCTATGGTAGGCAGTCCAAATTTCACAGCTCACAGAAAACAAACTCTTGAGAGCAGAACTACAAATATATCAAAACAGAAGATCCTGAAAGTTAGACCTTCAGTGATTACCTTCAGATTTCTCTGCTGTCAGACCAACGCCAGGTGACCAAGGCTTTTATTCACAGAAATACAGGCTGAAATCCACCCTGTCCTGTGTTAACAGGCAAAATTCATTAACACCTGCACTCCTGAGCTGAAGTCCTGTCTGGCTCCCCCAGACAGGTGGAGGGAAGTGCCCCGTGTCCTCCCCAGAGCCTTGCTGTGCCTCCCGGCAGGACTGGGCCATGGCTGAACCTGCAAAGCCCAGCACCGCCGGCTGCTCTGCCAGGAGGTGGCACGGGACAGGACACCACCGCTGGGGTCACCCTGTGGTGCGGGGGGGCCCTCGGCAGGACACCAGCACCCGCACCCATGTGCTGCTGCTGGGCATTGCCACCCTGCGCCCCGCGCCCGCCCTGGCACCTGGGAACAAGCCCAGGAGCAGCTGAGAAGCACGGGCAATCATCTCGAGCGTTTAAGCCTTAACGTGGCATTTCAATCACATTTCTGGCCGCTGCTGAAGAAGGAAAGCTCCCAAACTTGTCATCAGTGGGCTCACAGATACGGCAGCTTGCAACTGGCCAGCAGGCGGAAGGTGCACGACCGGCTGTGCAATTACAGCCGAGCTGTAGTGCAATGTGATAACTCGTTCTGAGCTGCCTCAAAATTATAATTATTGTGGGCAGAGATTGATTTCAGTCAGTGGCATGTTATTAGGCTGTCTCAGCTGGATGCCTGTCCCTTCTCCTGCTGGAGCACTGGTATCTGCATCTCTCCTAAATTTAGATTAAGGTTTAAACAGGGAATAGAAAACTTGGAATTGCATACAAGAAAACGGGTTTTAAGGAAAAGAAACACTAGATCATGAGCTGAAAAGATCTGCAGGGAGTTAAAGTGCTGCCTGGCATCTCCGCACCCCTGCCCCAGCACCGCTGCTGTCCTCGGGCCAAACGTGGGGGCTGTGAAACGTGGGGCAAGGAAACAGAGCGGGTGCAAGACCCCGCGCCTGGGGGAGGCGGCCAAACTGTCAGGTTGTCTTCCCTACAAATGATCGGTTCCTTGCTGGTAAATGGGTCGGAATGGCTTTGACACTGCTGACAAACGGCGTATGCCAGAAATCATGAAGATTGATGCACGGCTCTGCCTTAAACTAAACATGTAACACGGATGTTAATTCGCTGGTAGGCTCTCAAACCTGGATCTCATCAGCATATATAATGAAACACGTTGCTTCATGAATTTTACAAATATGGCACAAAGTTGCTAATGGACTGTCTTAAATTCTATTAACATCCATTTAATCTCTTTGGTTTCTCTTTAAATATGTGCTTAAAATTCTAATCACTGCAAAACATTTTAATAAAACACAATGTTAATGAAATATGTAAAAGAACTATTGAAATTAAGAATTCTTCAGAAAACTGGAAAATAAAAAAAAAAATAAAAAAATAAAAAAGAAGAAGAAAAAGGAAACATGCTAAGCTAAAATGGCATATAAATATAGCTAGTGAGTTATTTAAAGACTAAGAAAAAGTGCACATGTATTCTAGGATGGCATGAATTCAAAAGGCTCTTTTTTTGTATTAAATATTAGTTATTGGAATTAATTATGGGATTAAGCTTTGAATTCTTTCCAGCTATAGCCTTTGGTTTTTTCCTTGCTCTGCAGCACTTCTCACCACAGTGTGGTCACGCTGTTCCAGTCCAGCCCCTGCCGTGCCCATACCTCGCTGCCTGGCCACAGGCAACCACATCACTGAATCCTGCTCATGTGTCCCACAAGCTTTTGTTGTTGTCACAGCCTATGTTTTTCAGCTGCTTGTTATGTTTAACCTGTTAAAAAAAAAAAAAAAAAAAAAAAAAAAAAAAAAAAGAAAGCTGTTTTACTCAGTTGTTTTCACTGAGTTACCCAACAGAGAACAGATTCCTTCCCTTTCACTTTACTATCCAACAAATAGCAATGAAAGCCACAGCCTGGGAGATCAAAGGCAATTCAGCTCAGGTCAGCTTTGGGGACTAAGTAGAAGCTGGATCTTCTGCAAAGTCTTTCACAAAAGTACAGTCACCAGAAGTTGCCAGACGCATTCAAGGAATGAACTCATCACAGCGCACACCTCCGGAGCATGGCTCTGCTCGTGCCTCAAGCTTCCCTGGTGCCTGGGTGAAAAGGCCCCTTCCTGCAATGCAGAGGCACGTGCATATCCCTCATCACCAGTGACCTCCACAATTAACAGCACACAACGTGTTTACAGGTAGAAACAACATTTATTTTCCCCTTTTCCTCTGTCCTGGAGCCACCCCTGGCTCCCCACATTCCCTCTGCTGTGGCCTGGAGGCAGGTACTGTTCCGTGCACCAAGAACCAAGTGGTTCAATTCTACCATGCCCGACTAGATCCTCCTCCAGGTCAGCCCACAGAGCACCCAGTGGCCTCAGCACACTCGGCTCCCCCACCTCCCGCTGACGGAGGCTCAGTTCCAGCTTCCCCATGCAGCCCAGCAGCCCTGCGACCAGCCCTGGTGCCAGCAGCACGCGCAGGGCCCGAGGGCACAGCCCCGCACAGGCACTTGCTGGCAGCACCCTTTGGGCTGGGAGAGCCCTGCCTGCCTGCCTGCCTGCCTGCCCTCCTGCCCTCCTGCCCTCCTGCCTGCCTCCCCCTGGCACAGCCCCGGCAGCAGAGGGCTGGCAGGGAGAAGGCGAGTTTTGTTGCAAGAGCACCGAGCAATGCAGTCCTCACTCCTCCTTCCCAGCCCACGATATTCACCTGTCTATTCAAGCAGGCACTGCACATCGTGTCTGCCTATGAAAGGCCTACAGAAACCTCTGCTCAGTCAAGAAATAAATGATACCCCACGTAAACCATGGTGCCCAGCTGAAATCCAGCTGTATTCTGTCCGTGAAACAGCTCAAAGTGCAGCTCTGCTCTGTGTGCACAGAGCGGATGCTCCTGAGCGAAATGTCAGATTGCCATGATTAAAAACAAGAGGATGTTTTCTGGTAAGGATGTGATTGCTTATTAACCAACTGGGGAGCTGCTGACGTGCCGCTGCCCGGGACACACGCAGAGCGATGGCGATGGCGATGGCGAGCATCTGTCCCTGGCGGAGGCACCCTGGCTGCGGTCGGTGCTGCCAGGGGGCAGCAGGAGCAGGCACCGGGGGGGATGTGGCTTGTGGGGTGTGCCAGACCCTCTGGGGGGTCCCCTCTGCCCACACCCCCTGCACAGCCCAGGGCATGATTGCTGCCTGGAGCAAAGCTGCTACAAACGAGAGGCCCAGCTCCATCCCGGAGCTCACGTCTCCTGCTGTGCGCACAGAGCAAACACGCAGCCGTTCCTGTGCTGTGCACGCATGGGGTCCCACGGAGATATTTTAAAACTCTCAGCATTGTGCAGTGCACTGGGACACAGTGGCTGAAAAGAGCTAAAGGCTCACTGGGGGCTGAGCAAGAGGAATGACCTCTTTCAGTGGCACAGAGGGGAACTCAAAGAAATGGCCCTCCTTGGTGCTGCTGAGTGAGGCTACAGCCCCTCTGGTTTTATCCTGGTGGGCTTTGGTTTGAAGCTGTTCAGTGACCAGAACCCAAAGGAGATTCAGACACAAAGAGGCAAAAGACAGTGAGTAGTTTGGCTACTCACAGTGAGATTCACAAGCTGGCTTTGAGAAAGCACCCGTTACTTCTCTACACCTTTTTACCTTTTTCTTTTATGTAAAAACACGGTTTCTTTTTGTTTTAAAGAGGAAGACTGGAGCCTCTCACTAGATGTGGTTGGCACGCGCCCAGGGTCTGGCAGTGGCTCAGACGGGCTGCATCCTGGCGCTGGGACCAGGACCCTGGCACAGAGTGAGCGTGCCCCCTCCTCGCTGTCCTCTGATGACTGTTTGCGGGGTTTGCAAGAGACTGAACAGCCGCAGCAGGAGGGCCGTGAGTCACTGCCACAGCTAGCTGGCTCCGGGGCTCTCCTACCAGCGCGGGGAGGCTGCCACGACGGATTTCAGTGTGCATTCGATATAAACTTGTTTCTGAACTTATCATGGCTACATTAGCATTTTAATGCCAAAATAAGCTTGTGCTTACAGTGATACTCTGCCATGTTATAATATAACTTGTCTGTGTTACATAAGTAGTTGGTACTCATTCTTTGATTTATTGATTGGGGTTTGTTCTTCTTGAAAAAAATGTACTCGTGTTGTGGAAATCTGTGCAATGCAGGGGGGCACGGGAAAGCCAGAGTCTGGTTCCTAGTGGGAGGAGAGCTAACCTTTTACTGGCATGGCATTAGCATGGCAGAACAAATGATGTTCCATAAACACAAAACTGTCACACACAATTCCAGAGCAATGAACAAAACAGAAAATGAGAAGGACCTGTCTTTTGAAAAATTTCTTTTGTTTCCCGCAGATAAATTGCATTCATCAGCACGCAGGGTACCAAGAGGTGGTGAGAGTTATGGGCTGCAATTTGCATAACATCCACCTCTCAGCCCGTGTAAACCTGTACCTCTGGGGCCGTAAACTGAACACAAAGGCACAGGACAGGCAAGAGAAATACAGCAAGTGTAGCATTCTTGTAAACGCTGCCATAGCTCAAGCCTAGACAGAACATCAGTGTTGTAAGTCTTGTGGCATGGCAGGGAACGCCGTCCCGCAGCATTTCCCATCACGAAGCTCTCCCACAGGCAGCACGCGATGCAGTGCCCTGCCCCTGCGGGCACCCCCAGGGCACTCGGGAGAGCACAGCCCGGCCTCTCAGCCGCTCGCCAGGGAAGAAACTGCGTGCACAGAGCCACAGAGAGCTGTATGGAACAGCTAAAGAGAGCTGTGCAGGAAAACCTCCAAACCCTGCATTAAGCCCAAATCAAAGTGACTGAAATGAGAACATTTGGAGTGGGGGATGACTCAGAGCGGGTAGTGTGCTGTGCAGAAATTTGAAGGTTGCATTTGCATCTCACAGGATTTTCCAGGAATATTCATCCCATGTCCTTTATTTTAATTATTATTAGTAGCATTTGTACTGACCATTTTGCAGACTGCAGATGAAGAAAATATTGAAATATCAGAATACACTGGAGAATAAAAATTCAAGGTTTTCCTCATTTCAATGCAATTTTAGATAAATGTTAGCAACAACATTGGAAGACCAATAATGACAATAGCATAGTGACTGCTTTCTGATTTTTGCATGATTTGTCCTACACTTTAACCAGTAATTTATTTTTTACTCCAGTTATTTGTTTGTTACTTTCAATGCAATAGCATCCCTGTGTTTGAGCACAAGCAGAAGTGCTGAAGTTCAAAGACAGATTCTTTGGTCTCTGTCCGCCTGAAGAATGTCCCATTTTTGTTGTTTTGTTTTGTAAACAGGCAGATTCACATCATTAAATTAATCCTGGAATGCACTTCTCAGTGAGGAACCACTACTTTGCTGGTGAGTGAAAAGGGAACATTTTTAAGACTCACTTTTCAAAATGTGTAACAAAGTAATAATTGCATAGTAGCATTTCTAGTAGACAGAAATGGGTCATTTCATGCACAATTTGCGATATGCAAAAGTCAATACATATCATTAACATGAGCTGAGCATGAAAAACTTATCTGTATTATTAAAACAGATTGCATGAGTAGCTAGTGCAAGCATCAGTGAAGTATTGAAGAAGAGGCTGTGAAAACTGCCCTCTTGTATATATTCAAATTCCACGTTTTTTTTACACACTCATTCCCAATACTGGGTGTGCATTAACAGCAAAGCTGCCACAAACACAGTTTGATCCTGGTTGTTTCAGGTCGTATTTAAAGCTATACCATGCACTGCCCTCATTATAAAACATCCCAGTTCTCCATAAGTGCAGTGCAGTACTCGCAGTCCCTACAGTGGATCAGAAGATTTACACATCAGGGCTGGGCACTGCCACACAGATAAGCAGGCCTGGGTCACCGGCATCCCCCCTGCCACATTCACTCAGCCCCAGGGCTGAATTCGGAGCTCACGGCAGGAGCACACGTGGCTCAGGGCACAGCAAAGCTGCTCATCAGCCCTCATTAGCTTGCAAAAAGTAGTTAGTACTAACCTGGCCCTTCTGCTAAAACAAGGTGTGAATGAGAGAGACAAAAGGTTAATGCAAAGTCTCGTTTTCCCCACTGCATTTATCAGTACTGGAAGGGCCTTGCATGTGCAGACACAGCCGTGCCAAGTGGTGTTGAGCAAACAGGAGCAGAGCAGGAAAAGCCCCTGTCGAAGCCCTGGGCTGGGCTGAGAACACAAACCTCTAAGCACGTGCAGTAGCCCCGGGCAGCTAAGGGTTTCCCTGGGGCACAGCCGGCAGCCCGGCTGCCCCTCCAGCCCGCGGGCAGCGTGAGCGGTGCTGGGCTGGAGACCCAGGCAGCAGAGCGGCCGTGCTGCGGATGGGCACAGGAGGTGGCACGCTGTGGGGGCTGTGTGAAGTGCTGACTGCCAATAAACGACACGAGGCAATCATAAAAACTTGCAGAGTATGAATTACTAAAACAATACGGCTTTTCTTGCTCAGACACACAATTTATTAAGCAAATGTTGCCGGCTGATATTTTGCTGTATCTACTATTGCAATCAGCCATATGGGAGGAAATCTGTAAATTATGTTATAGCAATTAAAACATACTCATACAGTTTGTACAAAATTGTTGAATGAATTATGCTACAGGAAGCAAATGCACTAAGCCAAACAATGGAACTTCATGAATATTTAATTCTTATAATTTATTTAAACTTGTAAAGATATAGCATACGATAACCTTCAGAACACCAATTAAGATGAAGCATTAGATCTCTTAACAATCTTGTTTAGTTTTAAGAGATTCAGTAAATTATCTTGCTGTAATTAATTTGTTATCCAAACAAATAAGAGGAGAAGGGGCCCAAGGACCAGACTACCACCACCTTCTGAGCGAGGCGAGCACATGGGGCACTCCCAGCATGGGCCGTGAGCCCGGGCTGGTGTCAGCACAGCCACGCGGAGCCGCATGGGCTGCTCACGGGGGACAAACTCCCCCACCTTGCAGTGTGCAGGCTGTTGATGATAACATTTTTGCTTTTAAAAAATATCAAGCCCCTACTGAAATTGTCTTTTCCCTGAAAATTCCTTGTCTTGTTATCATCCTTCAGGACTCCTGGTGCAGCATTTTGGTTACGTGGGCTGTTGCTAAAGGCACTGCCTCTGGCCTGCTGCAGGGCACTGGTTCGGGTGTGTGGGCACAAAAAGGACTTCTCTGTGGGAGGCAGGCAGAGCGCCTGAGGCCCCACGGATCAGCCACGTCCCCGAGCCGTCCTGGCAAAGAGGGGACAAGCACAGACGGGGCAGGGACCGGCCCTCTGCATGACCGTGGGTGCTGCAGTGCTCTTCTGACTGGCCGCTTCTCCCCACCACCGCCAGCTCCAGCAGAGCTGTGTGTGTGCAGGAAAACTGGCTGTTACACCCAAAACGCTGCAGACTCCTGCTCATTGTGCTCGTCCTTTACAGGCGTGAACAGTGGCATGGTGCTGAGGACATCAGAAATGTATCTGCGTAGCGGAGGATGGAAACTTCCCAGTAAGTCAGATCTCTGGGCAAAGACCTCAGGAAGGGTCGGATTCCTCAGCAGACTCTGCCAAGAGCTTTGTACCCTGCGGCCTTGAAAAAAGGCTTACTATGGTGATACCGGAGGGAGCCTCACAAAACTGCTCTAAAACACAGTCTCAGGCAGCTGGTCACTGCCAACATCAAGGTATCGAAACTCTCCTGGCTGCTGTGACTCCACAAAAAGACAGCAAAAGAGTGTGCTCCTCGCCTTCCTTCTCTGTGTGCCTGCACATTGACAGGTGCTGAGCTAGGGAACAATGCTGCTGCTGCTTTAAATCAACCTGAGGAAAACAACACTTGGATTTTTTTTTCAGTATTTTGATCAATAGTCGTTAAAGCTGTTAATAGGAGAACAAAAAGACCAAAACTGCAACTTGAGCATTTTCAGGCAATGTTTCTGAGTTCAAGGTCAAGCTGCCGGGACTTGCCAAAGCCCAGCATCCATCAGTCAGCCGTTAACACAGGTTAACAATGGGACGAGTACAGCACTGAACCCAGACCAGCCCTCAGCAAAGCAGGGGCACACGCAACTGCACCCGTGAGTCAAAACTGAGGACTGCATCCAGCTTAACGGAACCAAACTGCTGAATATTGTGTGTGGAACAAATTAGCAGTAAGATAATGAAAAAGTGGTAATTTGTTTTCCTCTATACAGCACACCTGAGTACCTGAGGTACTTAATGTGAGTGTGGTGGGGAGGAATGCTTTGGCTTTGGCTTGTTTCAGGGGTTGGGGTTGTTTTTGTTTGGTTGCCTTTTTTTTTTTTTTTTTCACCAGTGACAGAATTGAAACATTAAAAGAACTGAAGGAATTATAGGTCTGCAATACAGAGCATTTACAGTCACTTTTCAGGGCCAATGTAATGGATTTCAGAGCTTTCACATTCATCGCAAGCTGGGAAATCAAGTTTCTATTACAGACTTTACCCAAGAAAGGCATTAGCTACAGCTAATGCATCCTTTACTGTTTGCAGTATAATACCAGTTTGGTGTATGAATGCTGAAAAATAGCGCATCATATTTGCAAGTAACAAACACAATCACACACTTCCCAGTGATACAGGCTCAGTTGCACAGCACAAGCTGCTGGCTGGGGGCTCAGCCCAATGAATGTTGTCTCTGAACCAATCAATATTTATATTCTGTATCGTAGATGGAAAAGTTGAGGGTTTTTTTGATGTTTGAAAGTACTCATCTCTTGCTGTGTAAACACATAAATATATTTAATTGAAAGATGATTCTTTTTCTACAACGATAATTACCTGAGCAAATAGTCAGTTTCTGCCAAACTAAGCCACCTAATGCTGTGACTACAGGCATTCGTTTCAATACCCATTTTTAAAATTTGCTGACCAAGTAACTGAGACTCGTCAAGTCAGCAGTAGGCATTCGTACTGCAACCCTGTTGCCATTTGTCTTAGTTATCTCTCTTCAATAGGTAAAAACAGAAGAGGAAAAAACATTGTTTCTGTTAAATATTTGCTACTGAATTCAAAAATATAAATCTTTTTTTACAGCCTAAAATCAAAACTGCAATTAACTATAGTTTAAAAACAGGCAAACATCATTATATAAACCTGTTTATAGCTTGCACAAACATTAAATATCAAACGCAAACATACAATTTTTTTATTTTGGCAAATGAACTAGTGAATGCTCTCACCAGTGAGCACAGACACCCGCGTGACTCCAAGTACCTTTACTTGCTAAATCTGGTCCCGTGCTTATTTCACCAGGCCTACATCAAGAAAGTGACTTCCATAGTCTACTACCTAGAGACTAAGTTGCCCCCAAGCCAGTTAGAAAACTACTTTGTTAAGATCTCACATCCATACTCACAGTGGGTAGAAACACCATCGTGCCCTAACTGGCTGCGATGTGAAGACTCCTGCCCCAGCCACAGGGGAGCTGCATGGTGCTGCCACCACAACTTAACTCCCTGCCAAGGAGCAGGAAAGAAGATCGAAAACCCTGGCAGACTGCCTTGAGCTTGTGGAAGGGAACAATAAAAGAGGTGTCGTCAGCAGGGTCTTGCTTATGTGCCTGAGGGAGAAGTCAGCCTGACAGAAAGCGCTGCGTAGCTCACCTGAGCACCACCTCCCCTCAGAGGGGAGGCTTGAGGAGGGGAGAGGGGCCCAGCCTGGTCTGAGGCAAACGGCTTCATCGCCCCCTTGGGCCCCAGGGTTACTTGTCAGTGCTCTGAGGAAAAGCCTTGTCCCTGCTCCACAGCAGGCTGAGGCTGCTGAGGAGCCTCTGAGGTTTGGAGCTGCAGGTCCTTGAGGGCTTTCTGGCTGATGCCTGGGAAGCAGCTCAGAGCATCCTCACCCCCCAGCCCTGCGTCTCTCCATGGATGTGCCAGGCTGCTGCTTCCTCTGGGGGGATCCAGGCCCACGGCTCTCCCCTGCTGCCCCTTTCAGGTGGCTGCCAGAAAGCTCTTGGCAACCCTTTGAGGTACCAGGAGGTGGATGTCCAGCCCTCACCACAGCCAGAGCCCTTGCTGCCTGCCGGGGGGCACACCTTGGCTGTTCCCTGAGCAGTCTCGGTAGAGCTCCTCCACTGGCAGCCGAGGCTGGATGCCTCAGCCTGGAGCTGGAGACTCGGTTTTGGGAAACGGACTTGAAAATGGAGGAGCAGATTCCTTTCTGCTGAGGTGGCTGGCTCCTCAGGGTAAGCAGCGGAGACCTGTGTAAGCCTGAGGGAGCGCTGGGAAGTCCCGTGTGGAGCCCTTTAGTGTGCGCTCTGTGCTTCTGCTACACGTACAGCTTCTGTCAGGGTCTGCAAGTGCCCTAATCTCAACTCCCCCAGTGCCTTTCAGAGCAAGCCTCTGAAAAACAGATCTGGCAAAGCAGGGGACTCTGAGGAATGCATCATTAAAACATGGAATTTAAGTACGTTTCTGGATAAACTAGGCACAAGAGCCTTGGCTTTTCTAGAACATAGATTGAGTTTTCACAACTACAATATTTCTCTGTGATTGGGGGGGATAAACTTATGCATGCCTTATTGATGTGAATGAATGCCCAGTTGTGCACTGAACTCTTATTGCTAGTGTACTTATAGTTTTCCATACTTATAGTTTTCCATTATAGTTTCGCATTTTCTGGAGTACACCAGAACACAGCTTTTTTTCAGAGCTACAGTGGAGAGCACAGCATTCCCAGCACTTGGAGTCAGACAGACTTTGTTTAGCGTGCAGGGAGGTGATGGATGAGGATGCTTTTTTCAAACTGATCCCTAAATTAAAAAAAAAAAGGATTCTCTGTTCTTTATAGGGAAAGTGATTCACAGACCATTTCCTGCATCAGCTCATATACAGGATGCCACCAACTATATTCTTCTTTTTCTTTCATTGTTGACCTTTTTCCTCTTGCCACCAATCTGAAATGAAATTTCACTTCTGATGACTTTTCTCTTCTCCTTTTGGGGTATAGGAGGAACAGCTTGTGTCATCCAAAGGCGAAATGCTCCCAGAGCATGCTTAATTCAATCCCATAGCAACATCTTTACTAAATACTCCATGGTAATGACTTTGTTCTTAGTTAGATGCACTGATATGTAAAAAAGCAGAGAAGGGGGGGAGGGAGAGTGTGGAATACCTAATGCTGCGTTTCAGTATCATAGCTGATATAAGTATTATAAATCTTTTTGTATCTACATTAAAAAAAAACTCTTTCAAGCAGTAAATCAAGCTTGTTAGCCTCAAGTTTAATAAAGTTTCCAGTAATGAGTTTTCCAAATGTTAAACTTGTTATTCTATTCTTTTTGATTAAACTAAAATTGCTTTTCTGGCACAAAGCTGTCAGCATAAGATCACGAATGACACAGTTAACAAGTATTCCCATCTCCATGTGTCAGTTGACTTTCTCTGCATCAGGAGAAGACAAAATGGCTAAAGATGTAAGCACAGTAACTCAGATTCAGCAAAGGTTGCCCAGAGCGTTAGCCTCTGCCAGGGCTGAGGGTGCATCGTGCACGTGCAGGTGCAGGATGAAAACTGAGCACTGCAAACCCCAGGAACCAAAACACCCACGTTACAAAGGGGGTGAGGTAAACCTGGAGCAGGTCAGGAGGGTGTTTCTTGAAGGGATGCTGGGGAAGTAGAGCCCGGCCAGGAGGAGCAAGCCCACCCTGCTGGTGCAGCCAGGTGCCAAGGGCAGCGCTGCTCCTGGGGGCCAGGTGCTGTCCGGGGGGGCACCAGCGCTCTGGTGGCCAACGGCCAGGGCAGGTGAGAGTCCAACACATTTGGATTGCTTCTTGTTCAGAGATATTTCCAGCTGCTTTAAGGAAATGCAGCCTTACCATTTTATGTCCACCCATGTTGAATTAGTTATTTTGTTGGGAAACGGGAACGTGTTCAGCAGTTCTGTGGACGAAGGTGGTTGCTGTGACTGTGAGGATGGAGGACAGGGTAAGGGTGCAGTGGATGGTGCTGGGCTGGACTTGCTGTGAGGTGGGGAGGACAATGCGAGTCATGACTGCTGCATTGCTGAGGGTGAGCAGGATAGGACCCCATCAGCCTCAAATCACTACTGCAGAGCAGGAACCCAGAGCTGAAAACTGCACTGACTGCAGAGGGCATGAGGGAAAACACAACTTGATCAGAGCCAACTCATGCCAGAGAAATACAGGGAATGAGATCCATACCCAGATTTACCTTGACAGTCAGGTCAGCCCCCCTATCCTTTGTAGGCTCTGCAAGCCCAGAGATTTGGGTGAAAGCCTGTTTCCCAGCACACCGACCTGTGCTGCGGCTGAGCTGACACTGTCAGCTGATGGGCAGGCTTGGAGAGGCTGGTTGTTAGTCCTATCAAAAGTATCCAGCAACTACTGCCCTGAGTTGGTTTACTGGTCCTGAATTTTAGAGAGGGGAAAAAAAATAAAACAACCCTTCTATTTAAATCACCTCTCAGAAAGACACCAGAAAGCATATGTTCAACAGCTTCTTGGTAATACTGCTACCAACACCCTTAGGTATTGGAAAATACCACAGGGACTTTGATTGTGGCTAATACCTCTTGACATGTAGCTGCAGACCTGAAGGAAGTGCTGAGTTATTTTGCCACTTCCACATAAGGAAAAACATGTGATAAGTTGCTGGAACTGTCAGCTGGCAACAGACCCCGATACCAACCAAGTAATGTGGAAATCCAGCTTTACATGCTCCCCAGAAGCTCACCAAGCCTGTGGTAAGTTAACTCAGCACAAGCTTGTGCAGAGCCATGCTCCTGAAGGACCTTGATTAAAAAATAAATAAATTAAAAAAAAAAAAAAAATCAGAGATGCTCAGAGTCACATGTTCACATGTTAAAAGCAAAAGTGTGTAAACCTGCCAGAAGGATGAGGAAGAAAAGAGATACTTAGCAGGGCTTTGCAGAAGAAATGTTTGTGCAGTTGTCTGTACAAATAGCTAGAGAAATCATCAAACTAAGCAGAGAAAAAAACTTCAGGCAAAATTTTGAAATGCACTGAAATGCACTCAATGTCACAGGAACTGTATGCTTTTGGAAATGGTTCCTTGCATCCCTGGTGATGGGGTGATTGAGAAAACAATTATCCAATGCTCAACCAAAGGAGGACTGCTGTTGCATAATAGCTGCTGTGACCTGCAAAAGTAATGGGGAAGCAGGTAGGCAGCGCAGCTGGGAGCCCCCTGTCATCCTCACAGGAGATTTGAATCTCCAGTCTGCTAAAGCCAACAATAGTTCTGCTCAAATACGAGTTATTTTTTATCGTGTTACTGTTGTGCAACTACATACCTTCCCCACTCACTGACAATAGAAGGAATGTTTTTTCCTCTCTAACCCTTGATTACATACCCTCTGCATGTTCCTCAGAACAGCAGAAAACACTCCTGCTTTTTCTACATTGTTATGTAGAAATGTTGTTATGGTAGAACTGTGCTTCTACTGCAGTAAGACTTTTATGTGGAATACTGAATAATTCCTTCTTATGCTTGACAACTCATTTGGTCACAGATTTTTTTCAGTAACAGCTGTTGATTGCTTTATTCTGTGGTTCCCAAATGCAGTTGTGTATTCTGTTCTACCAGTGTCCCCACTTCCTCTGTTGCTGTGTATTGCTTTTTCTGTTTCTTCAGGCTTGGACCCCTTCCCTTGATCAACTCAAGTCTTCCTGATGGGATTTCAAGGAAGGGGACAGCAAACAATAAAGGCTGTCAAAATGGCCAAGGTTTGGACCTTTCTTCCATAGTTTATTTAGAGAGTTGTACAGGATGGCAAAGATCCAAGATTAAACAAGGGATGTAGATAGGTATCAGCATGTGAAGTGTCAATGGATTTCTTTGAAGCTTCATAAAAAAATTAGAAAATAAAAAAATCAGAAATGCTGTCTCCTTCAGATTCCTCTTTTATAACAGAGATAATTCATTCCAGTGCCTTCTCTTCCACTTTCTCTCACAAACATATTGAAGCCTCCAGTGGGGCCACAACCAATCTGTGCTTAGGGGGAAAAAAAAAGAAGAAAACACAAATGGCCTTGTAACAGGCACTGTCAGTCTCCTGCACTGAAGGGTTCAAGTAACTCCCAGAATGTATGTATAGCAAATGGCACCTTAAGTGTCTTCATTTAAAACACCCACAGTCCAAAGTCAGTATTTACCAATAGCACTGTTAAAAAATAAAATAAAATTAAATTAAAAAAAAAAAAAAGTAACATTTTAATGTCTGTAAATTGTATGACTCCTTACTACAGATAACTGTATTTTAGGTTCGTCATAATCTTGCCGTTCTGCATAGCTAAAAGCAGTATATTACATTGAGTATACACTGAGTATAAAACATTACAGTAAAAAGAATAAGTAGGAATCGTTTGTTTGGGGTGACGTACATATCCTGGCACTGATAGCTGAGTGCATTTGGGCAGCTGAAATGGTCAAAAATGACAGAGGAAGAGATTCTTCAAGATCCTTGGTGCACAGTCAAGGGTGCTCCTGCACAGCACTGTATCCTGCTAATGTTTTATTTCTCTGAGGAGGCATCAGAGTTATTTAATTCATAAAGGATCAAATTTATTGCTGAACTTGTGAGCTTTTTTCTGGGAAATTAAGAGAACATAAGAAGAACCTTGAAACCCATGGAAAAATGGGAACAAGGAATAAATTCCAGCTAATTACTGGATTTGGTGCATGTGCATATGCTTGTGCTATTAATGCCAGAAACCATAAAACTCTCGTTTTCCCCTAATACTTTAAGATGTACCCAGTCAGTTGCACTGCTGAAGCATCCATCCTTGTTTTCTTCATGTGCTGCCTGCAGATTGCTTATCCCCTCAGCTTTCATAAGCCAATATGAAGATGGCTCGTATGCACTTGATGGAATAATTTGGACCCTGGCCTGTGTGTCCTGCTTTTCCTCTGCACTATTCTAGTTTGCAGCCCTGATGACTGCTTTGGTTCTGAAATTCATGTAAATACATTAATGCAAAATCGCATGGATAAGTATAAATCTTGTCTTTTCATAGAAGAGTCTTGAGACCCCGTACTAAATCAGTCACTTCTGGAGCAATGGGAAACATGCCATCAGCAAATGCACTCCAGAACAGTCAGGACAAGAGCAACAAGACAAGGCTTTCCTTCAGGGAACACAGCAGTGAATAGCGGCAGTAGCTGCAGAGAGCACCCAAAACTCTTCCACCTGAGTTGTGCAGGATCACTTTCTTCTACTGGTGGAACAATTCTCAGCAGATGCTGCTGGCCCAATGTCCAGGGAAGTGTTTACTAATGAGAAAAGTCCATTCATCAGGCATGCCTTGTGTGCCCAGCTGTTCCTCGTGCATCTCCTTGTGAGAAGCATCACTGGGAAATGTCAGTGGGGCCTTGCTTTGTCTTCTGTGCGTCAGGGTTCACCTCAACCCAAGAAATCAGCAAAGATGGAACATGGGCAAGAATGCTTGGTGGGTGTCTCCTGCTAACATGGCCTTGCTGAGGCTTCACATGCCTACGCCTCACTCAGAAACATCTCCTGGATGAATCTGCTGGCTGTGGAAAAATCAGGTTCAAACACAGTCTGATCACAGAATCACAGAACTGTAGGGGTTGGAAGGGACCTTGAAAGATCATTGTGTCCAACCCCCCTGCCCAAGCAGATTCCCTACAGAAGGCTGCCCAGGTAGGCCTCCAGACGGGCCTTGAATATCTCCAGAGGAGACTCCACAACCTCCCCAGGCAGCCTGTTCCAATGCTCCGTCACCCTCACCGTGAAGAAGTTATTTCACATGTCTTGATGGATACAGTCAACACAAAGCTGCCTGCTCTAGGCAAAGCTGGCCCTCAGATCTGGCTTAGTCCTTTCTGCTCCTCACTTGCAGCAGGTGTGTTGGTTTACTGCTTGCTCACTGTCCTGGTTTCAGTTAGCACAGAATTAATTTTCTCCCTAGTAGCTGGTGGAATGCTGTGTTTTGGCTTAGGATGAGAAGAGTGCTGATAACACCCCGATGCTTTAATTGTTGCAGAGCAGTGCTTATACTAAGCCAAGGACATCTCAGCCTTTTGCTCTGTCCTGCCAACGGGCAGGCTGGGGGTGCAGTAAGAGCTGGGAGGGGACAGACCCAGGACAGGTGACCCAAACTAGCCAAAGGGGTATTCCATACCATCTGACGTCATGCTAAACAATATATAGGGGTGGCTAGCCGGGGGGAGGGGGCCGGACTGCTCGGGGTTAGGCTGGGCATCGGTCAGCGGGTGGTGAGCAATTGCATTGTGCATCACTTGTTTGTACATACTATTATTACTTTCGTATTATCACCATTGTATCATTATTGTTATTATTGTTATTATTATTTTGTTATTATTATTTTCCTGTCTTATTAAACTGTCTTTATCTCAACTCACGGGCTTCACTTTCCATTTCTCTCCCCCGTCCCAGAGAGGGAGGGGGGAGGGTGAGCGAACGGCTGCGTGGTGTTTACCTGCCAGCCGGGTCAAACCACGACAGTCCTTTTTGGCGCCCAACGTGGGGCCCGAAAGGTTGAGATAACGACAGATCTGATCAGAGTGTGTTAAACTAAAATTGGTGTAAGGATTAGACCTGCTTAATAGTCACTTGTCATGATGCTGATTGCTTTAATCTCAACTCTGCTGCGCCTGTTTTCCAAATTGAGTATTATAGTACATTATTTTCCGTATTTGCTCTCTGTTGTGTTGTTTATCCTCTCCGGGCCCTGGTTTCAGATCATTATGGTACTGAGTGTTATAGCAATGGCTTATGAGACGATAAGATATCTGGTCATGACTCTAACTTGGTATTTATACTCAGTAACATCGTGGACTCTGTACTTTGGAAACAGTATCTTGGGAACTATTAGCAATTATACCTATTGTTTTTCTCCGTTAGAGAGTCAATCTGTGGAGGGGAAAGGGGAAGATATTTTTCCTTACTTGATTACTCTCCCTTTCTCCTTCACCACCCCTGTATCCTCCTGGATCACTCTGCCTTCCTCCTTCACCACCCTCTTATCCCCTGAGCTTGTCAAAATAGCTCTCCAAGATATTGAATATTATTGGGATACTCAGAATACCATAGTCTTGTTGTTCTGCCTCATGAATGCACTTCAGATTCTGCTTATAGTTAAACAACTACTTGGGAAGCTCATCCGGAGATCTGCCCGGAGGCAGTATAGTTGTGAGTGGCAGGGAGTATGGGTGGATATGGGCAGGCATCTAGAGCAGTTGGCACCCCCAGTGTGTTGGAAATTCACCCCTGAACAATGGCAAAATCCTCAAAAACTGGCAGAATGCTTGAAAAAAAGGTGTCATGATTCTGGCAGTTCCAAAGTAACACAAATCATTGTAACGTGCTGGGGCCTGGCTCATGCCTATCGAGCTGCCATTGATACTGCTATCAACTTAGTGACAGACCCTGCGGCCACTCCAAGCCCTGTGACAGATCCAACGGCCACTGTGACCCCTACAGTGGACTCAGCAGCCGCTCCAGATCCGGTTCCTGCAGCTGCTCCAGTCCCAGCTCCTGCAGCCACTCCAGCTCCGGTTCCTGCAGCCGCTCCAGCTCCGGTTCCTGCAGCCGCTCCAGTCCCAGCTCCTGCAGCCGCTCCAGTTACAGCTCCGGCAGTACGAAGAAAGTCTCTCCTCTTCCTTACAGGCCTGCGTCTCAGCTGTGGAGAAACTTTCTGAAGAGGTCCACCAACTTAAAGAGAATCTATCTTCCTCCCCACCTGACCCAACCAGTGTCCAACGACCGAAAGAGAACACCTGGGAGAAAACACTTTCTGAAAAGTTTCACCAACTTGAAGAGAGATTATTCTCCTCCGCACCTGTACAAAGCAGTGTCTCAGCTGTCAGGGGTAGGCGTTCACCAACACAAGGAAGACAATATGGTGGGTACTCACCCCGTGCCACCCTGTGGTTTTACTTACGAGACCATGGAGAGGACATGAGAAAATGGGATGGAAAATCTACCGCGACCCTAGAGGCACGGGTACGTGAGTTGCAAAAGAAAACAATCAGGAAAAAGGGATTCTCCGAAAAGTTTGCTGCTCCAACTTCCAGCAGACAGTCCTTCAAACACAGAAACGAAGAAGATTCTGACCAGGATTAGGGGGGCCCTGCCTCCAGCCAGGGGGAGGAAAGGGACAATCGAGTTTATTGGACTGTGTGGATTCGATGGCCTGGCACATCACGCGCACAGAAGTATAAGGCTTTAGTAGACACCGGTGCACAATGTACTATAATGCCATCGAGCTATAAAGGACCAGAGCCTATCTATATTTGTGGAGTGACAGGGGGATCTCAGCAGTTGACTGTATTGGAGGCTGAAGTGAGTCTGACTGGGAATGAGTGGGAAAAGCACCGCATTGTGACTGGCCCGGATGCTCCATGTATCCTTGGCATAGACTATCTTAGAAGAGGATATTGCAAGGACCCAAAAGGGTTCCGGTGGGCTTTTGGTATAGCTGCCTTAGAGACAGAGGGCATTAAACAATTATCTGCCTTGCCTGGTCTCTCAGAGGACCCCTCTGTTGTGGGGTTGCTGAGGGTCGAAGAACAGCAAGTGCCAATCGCTACCACAACTGTGCACCGGCGGCAATATCGCACCAACCGAGACTCCCTGATCCCCATCCATAAGCTAATTCGTCAATTGGAGAGCCAAGGAGTGATCAGCAAGACCCATTCACCTTTCAATAGTCCCATATGGCCAGTGCGAAAGTCTAATGGCGAGTGGAGACTAACAGTGGACTATCGCGGCCTGAACGAAGTCACGCCACCACTGAGTGCTGCAGTGCCGGACATGCTGGAACTTCAGTATGAACTTGAATCGAAGGCAGCCAAGTGGTACGCCACAATTGATATCGCTAATGCATTTTTCTCCATCCCTCTAGCAGCAGAGTGCAGGCCACAATTTGCCTTCACTTGGAGGGGAGTCCAATATACTTGGAATAGGCTGCCCCAGGGGTGGAAACATAGCCCTACCATTTGCCATGGGCTGATCCAGTCTGCACTAGAGCAGGGGGAAGCTCCTGAACACCTGCAGTACATCGATGACATTATTGTGTGGGGTGACACAGCAGAGGAAGTTTTCGAGAAAGGGAAGAAAATAGTCCAAATCCTTCTGAAAGCCGGTTTTGCCATAAAACAAAATAAAGTCAAAGGACCTGCACGAGAGATCCAGTTTTTAGGAATAAAATGGCAAGATGGACGTCGTCAAATCCCAATGGATGTGATCAACAAAATAACAGCTATGTCTCCACCAACTAACAAAAAAGAAACACAGACTTTCCTAGGTGTTGTGGGGTTTTGGAGAATGCACATCCCAAATTACAGTCTGATTGTAAACCCACTCTACCAAGTAACCCGTAAGAAGAATGAGTTTGAATGGGGCCCTGAACAACGACAAGCCTTTGAACAAATCAAGCAGGAAATAGTCCATGCAGTAGCCCTTGGGCCAGTTCGAACAGGACCAGATGTAAAGAATGTGCTCTACACTGCAGCCGGGGAGAACGGCCCCACCTGGAGTCTCTGGCAGAAAGAACCTGGGGAAACTCGAGGTCGGCCTCTGGGGTTTTGGAGTCGGGGATACAGAGGATCTGAGGCCCGCTATACTCCAACTGAAAAGGAGATATTGGCAGCATATGAAGGAGTTCGATCTGCTTCGGAGGTGATCGGTACTGAAGCGCAGCTCCTCCTAGCACCCCGATTGCCGGTACTAGGCTGGATGTTCAAGGGAAGGGTCCCCTCTACGCATCATGCAACTGATGCTACATGGAGCAAGTGGGTTGCACTGATTACTCAGCGGGCTCGAATAGGAAACCCCAGTCGCCCAGGAATATTGGAAGTGATCATGGACTGGCCAGAAGGCAAATACTTTGGGATATCATCAGAGGAGGAGGTGGGTCGTGCTGAAGAAGCCCCACTGTACAACCAGTTGCCAGAGAATGAAAAGAAATATGCCCTGTTCACTGATGGGTCCTGTCGTATTGTGGGGAAGCATCGGAGATGGAAGGCTGCTGTCTGGAGTCCTACGCGACGAGTTGCAGAAGCTGCTGAGGGAGAAGGTGAATCGAGTCAGTTTGCAGAAGTGAAAGCCATTCAGCTGGCTTTAGACATTGCTGAACGAGAAAAATGGCCAGTTCTCTATCTCTACACCGATTCATGGATGGTAGCAAATGCCCTGTGGGGATGGTTACAGCAATGGAAAACAACTGGCAGCGTAGGGGCAAACCCATCTGGGCTGCTGCATTGTGGCAAGATATTGCTGCTCGGGTAGAGAACCTGGCTGTGAAAGTACGCCACGTAGATGCTCATGTGCCCAAGAATCGGGCTACTGAAGAACATCAAAACAACCAGCAGGTGGATCAGGCTGCTAAGATTGAAGTAGCTCAGGTGGATCTGGATTGGCAGCATAAAGGTGAATTATTTATAGCCCGATGGGCCCATGACACCTCAGGCCATCAAGGTAGAGACGCAACATACAGATGGGCTCGTGATCGAGGGGTGGACTTGACCATGGACGCTATAGCACAGGTTATTCATGACTGTGAAACATGTGCTGCAATCAAGCAAGCCAAACGGTCAAAGCCCCTTTGGTATGGAGGACGATGGCTGAAATATAAATATGGAGAGGCCTGGCAGATTGATTACATCACACTCCCTCAAACTCGCAATGGCAAGCGCCACGTACTTACAATGGTGGAAGCAACCACCGGATGGCTGGAAACATATCCTGTGCCTCATGCCACCGCCCGGAACACCATCCTGGGCCTTGAAAAGCAAGTCCTATGGCGACATGGCACCCCAGAAAGAATAGAATCAGACAATGGGACTCACTTCCGAAACAACCTTATAGACACTTGGGCCAAAGAACATGGTATTGAATGGGTGTATCACATCCCCTATCATGCACCAGCCTCCGGGAAAGTTGAACGATACAATGGCCTGTTAAAGACTACCTTGAAAGCAATGGGCGCTGGGACGTTCAAAAACTGGGATATGCATTTGGCAAAGGCCACCTGGTTAGTCAATACTAGGGGATCTACCAACCGAGCTGGACCTGCCCAATCAAACCTGTTACGTACTGTAGATGGGGATAAAGTTCCTGTAGTGCATGTAAAAAATATGCTGGGTAAAACAGTCTGGGCTACTCCTGCCTCAGGAAAAGGCAAACCTATTCGTGGAATTGTTTTCGCTCAGGGACCTGGATACACTTGGTGGGTGATGCAAAAGAACGGAGAGGTGCGGTGTGTACCTCAAGGAGATTTAATACTGGGTGAGAATAGCCCATGAACTGAATTGTACCATGTTAAATAGTATATTATACTGTATGTTATCACTACCATGATTACTATAGGTGACTAATTAGAATGTATGGAAAAGAGTGTAACCTGAGCATGACATAAATGGTATGGAATAAGGGGTGGATAGATGTCCTGGTTTCAGTTAGCACAGAATTAATTTTCTCCCTAGTAGCTGGTGGAATGCTGTGTTTTGGCTTAGGATGAGAAGAGTGCTGATAACACCCCGATGCTTTAATTGTTGCAGAGCAGTGCTTATACTAAGCCAAGGACATCTCAGCCTTTTGCTCTGTCCTGCCAACGGGCAGGCTGGGGGTGCAGTAAGAGCTTGGAGGGGACAGACCCAGGACAGGTGACCCAAACTAGCCAAAGGGGTATTCCATCCCATCTGACGTCATGCTAAACAATATATAGGGGTGGCTAGCCGGGGGGAGGGGGCCGGACTGCTCGGGGTTAGGCTGGGCATCGGTCAGCGGGTGGTGAGCAATTGCATTGTGCATCACTTGTTTGTACATACTATTATTACTTTCGTATTATCACCATTGTATCATTATTGTTATTATTGTTATTATTATTTTGTTATTATTATTTTCCTGTCTTATTAAACTGTCTTTATCTCAACTCACGGGCTTCACTTTCCATTTCTCTCCCCCGTCCCAGAGAGGGAGGGGGGAGGGTGAGCGAACGGCTGCATGGTGTTTAGCTGCCGGCCGGGTCAAACCACGACACTCACTCACGTTTTGCCCCCTGGTCTGGGTCTGGGTCAGTAAATGCACTGAGTCCCAGGTGCCTCTGCCTCTTCTCAGGACAGATGGGTGGGTTTGCTTCCCAGCTGGTTTGTGGAGGAGTCAGCCCCCCGCATCAAGCACGAAAATAGCCAAACTAGGTTTCCTTCTCTGAGGCATTTCCTAGGTGTGTTCTGGATACACTGGGCCTATCTTGCAGCTGAATTATTAAAAAAGTCCGAAAGTCAATCATCAATACTCAGGTGTACCAAAACAACCTGTTCTTCTTATTAAATACTGCACTATTTTCCCAAACGAATAAGAAATACAATATTGGAGAAGAGAGTTGATGAAAGAAAGGGCCCACAGTGAATACAGACAGAGGCTTAATAACGCGTGTTCCCTGGGAGGAAAAACCTCCAGCTGTGTGTGAGCACAGGCCCCTGCCCACACCGCCACGGGTGTTGGCAGGACAGAGGTGGCACCGCTGGGGACACCAGGCTGGGGCAGTGGCAGTGGCTGGGCCCATCCCCAGGGCCCATCCCCGGGCCCATCCCCAGCCCCATCCCTGCCTGCAGCTGGCAGCAGGCGCCCGGCACCCAGACCCTGAGGGTGCCACACATGCAGGTGTTCAGGCGGGCTTTGTCCACCTCCTTCTCCGCCTTTCACAGGCACACATGCACACGCTTTTCTTTTGATCCCATTAAGTATTATTACAGAAAGGTTGTTTCTATTCGTCATGAAATATTTTCATTTGGAATGATTCTTTCTCTTCAGTTAATGCTTTTACCATCATTTAACATATCTTTGAAGAGTTTCAGCATGTGGATAAACATTATACAAATGCAAGTCATTTGCCGTATTAACTCTACATTGCACAAGGAGAATTATTGACAGCTACTACATATTTATAATATAATGGAGTTGTCAGGTATTATACAACACAGTTATTACTGCTGTGCTGCATTTCATACAGAGTAGAAAACAGCTCAGGAATATACTAGATATTTTCCATAATGCTAAATTCTTGATTTACCTTCACATATTTATTCAGCCACTATTTTCTTGTTTCTTACCTCTTTATTTCTTCATGAATTTTTCAAAATAAATAAAAACACACACCCCAAAACAAGGCTATCTCTAAAACAAGCTTCCTGGCTTACTTTCACACTTCTCTCTCTTTCCAATTACCTTGTTTTTGAACACCTTTCCCCACCAGGTCTGTACCACATCAGCCACGGAGACCAATTGCTTCATAAGCCCCTGTCCTCACTGTCCTCAGACACCACCATTACCCTCCTGTCTCTGCTTGAGTTTAGTTCCAGCAGAGAGAACTGCTGTGTGTAGAGGCCATTCCAAAGTCTGTCAAAAAAAAAAAGAGAGAGAGAGAGAAGCCCCACATGTGCATGGCAGGTGAGTGTCCTTTGAGGATCCCAGGCATCCCCGTAGCACAGGGGGCTGGGGGGAGCATCCCCGTGGCTCTTGCCGGAGGTGGAAGCACCAAGCCCCCGGCCCACTGCTCATGGGCAGCATGGAGATAGCCCTCCTGCCAGCAAAGCCAGCTCCCGTCTAGCCGTACACTGAGTGACTTCCAAAATGCACATTGACTGCCTGGAAAGCCCTCCAAAGGAGAAGAAAAGCTTTCAGTTTGTTTGTGGAAAAGTATTAACACTCTGTTATCAAAAACTGTTTAGCTAGAGGGAATTTAGAATAAATAAATAAATAAATAAATAAAATGCTGTATTCCTAAAGATTGAAAGTGAAAAGAAAAAAAAAAAAAAAAGAAGAAGCATCAGTACTGCTGCCTTCAGCATGGAAGAGGAGAGGCTGAGCAGACGCACGTGCAGGGTGGAGGAGCCCTTGGCTTTACATACTTTGACAGTCCTTACTGAGCCCATTGCTCCCTTAGAAGCCTGAGAAACTGGGTTTGCTTCAGTCCTGTCTGTGACAGCATTTTTATTTATGCAAGGATCATCATTTTGCAAAGGAGGGAATCAGAAAGGAACTGGCAACAGCACTGATCATTCCAGAAGAGGACTGAAGTAACACAGGGTCATGCATTCCTCCTCCAAGCCTTTTCCTGTGGATGCTGGCCTCGCTGCTGTGCCCACGGGGAGCACCAGGCAGCGGCTGCATCTTCAGGCCTGGAGACCAGAGCTGGCTGACGAGCAATGGCATCACCTGGCCCAGTGGGGGAAGTGCAGGTAGGGGTGTGCAGTGCCTCTGCCATCCCTGAAAGAAACCTAAGCACGAAAATAAGCAGAGAGGAGGAACAGGCAAATGTGATATTAGCAAGTGATGCTCAGGGATCCAGAACCTTTAGGGAATGCTGCCCATCATCACCATATGTCACATTTATTACTGCAGCCCCTGCAAGAAAGAGAACAAATTAATATGGGAAAAAGAGGAAAAGGAAAGACAATCTGTGATGGAGCCAAGCTATTGAGCAGCACTTGCTGCAGTCTCTGCTTGAGCAGCTTGTTGCCTCCTGCAGCTCTTGGCACAGGGCTGGGGATGGAGAGCAGGGTACCAGGGTACTCCTTTGGGCTGGGAGCATGCAGCAGCCTCCTGCTTATCTGAGACAGGGTGACATGGGCATGAGTCAGCCTGCTGTTGCCTGGATAAGTGGAAGACATGGAAGGCTTCCTCACCTGCACCACTACTAGAGGAGACTCCTCCAAGAGAGACACATTGGCAAATTGGGCATCATATGCTTGTGTCTCTGGGGACACGTGTGGGTACCCATGTGAGTACCTTCACTAAGTGATCGATTTCTGTCTTAAAAATATTTTGCCTGCAGTTCTATTGACTCCAGACTTTGCCTTTCATTCTCTTTACAGCTGTCACAGTATTTGCATGGAAAGGGATACATGAATCTCATTTTATCCTCAGGCATTCTTATGAAGCCTAAGCCTACCTCAGATTTGGAAAGACCCGCTTGTAAATAAGTGCAGAAGCAGGAACGGAGGAACAGTCCAAAAGGGTTCAGGATATCTAGAGCACAGAAGCGGTTCCAATGGCAGGTCTGAGTGTGGTAATAACAGGTTTGAGTGCTGTAGGTAAATGATGTTTCTGGGATTTCTGGAGAATGACACAGGGCTGCATCTGTCAGGACGTGCAAAGGCACTAAGTCATCATGACACAGCCTTCTGGAGATGTGTCAGTGGAAGGAAGCAAAAAAATGTTTTAAAAATGCCTAAAAAAGTCTTTCCATCAGATCCTTTAGCTTTCAAAAAGCACTCTAGGCTACTTCACACTCAAGTAAGTGGGATTCACTGTCTGACTAAAAGCTGCAAAACCAAGCCTTGCCCAAGCACAGAGACACAGCTTGTGAGAGGTAATTAAGTCCAGGGCTTCAAATGTACTGATAACTCAGGATATCTGAATCTGCTGTTAGAAGACCAGAACTGAGGGAATGGATGTGCAGGTCTGTGGGTAAGCACGCTGCCCCGTGGACAGGGACTGCCTGCTGCTGGCCAAGGAAGAGCCTGTCCCACTGGGCGCTCCGTGGTGCTGCTCTGAGCCACAGCACGGCACAGCATGGGGCAGCATGCAGGGGGGGTGCAGGAACAATGATGGTGGGATGCAGGAGGAATGCAAATGGGATGCAGGCAGCATGCAAGGGGGATGTAGGGGAGATGCAGGTGGGATGCAGGGGGGATGCAGCAGTGGCCTGCTGGGAGTGCAGCCACAGCACAGCAGGAAGAGGAGCAGGACAAGATCCAGCCTAAGGGACCCTTGATAGCTTCCTTCACTGCAATGGTAGTTAGAATAACAATGAAATATCAGTATATGGTACATGTTTTTGTATTAATCTTCTGGTTCCTTGGGGTTTGGTGAGGTCACGTTTCCCTTCGGTTTCAGTGGAAGGCAACAAGGGCAGCCTGTGCACCTTCGAGCATCTCCCTTACTCTTTTCTTTTAAAGTGCAGAATGGGGATGCTACGCTAAAAGTAAATGGCCTAAAGTGCGTAGAGATGGCTGAGTGGTATAAAATCACCAGTTTTCTAGGACAAGACACCACAGGGCATTTCCGAGCACCAGACCATGCAGGACTGCCGCGCAGCCACCCAGGGCATGCAGACACACAGGGCTCCCTGCTGGCCATGTTCCTGCTGGCTCCCACCTCTGCCCGCCACTCTCTGCTGGGCAGGTGAGGACCCCCAGCTCCCTGCCTGCCCTGGCCTTGGCACCGGGCACCAGGAGCAGGGGGTGCGGTTGTTCCCCTCCCACCTGCCCCCATTCAGTGCTGCCCCACGGCGGGGGCTCTCCGCGGGCTCCCAAGTGCAGAGACACAAAACAGAACCAGATGGGAAAAATGCGAGTGTGCTCCACCAGGTAGATCTAGGGAAATGCGGCTCTGCAGTTCTGATCTGTCACAGGCACAAACGAGCTTTCTTTCTGCTCATGAACTAAAAATCTAATCTCAGAAAAATGTAACTCAGTCCACATCAAAGCCTGCCCTGTAATTCTGTCAGCATACGGGTATTGTCATAGCTTTATGCAGCATATAGGAATGAAGCTTGTCACAAGGGTAACGTACTTCCATAGCACAACAGAAGCTGTTAGCTTGATTGTTACTCTGTAAAGCACTTTTTGGTTTGCTTGTTTGTTTGTTTTGTGTGTTTGGTTGACTTTCCCATGGAGAAAACAGACTAAATTACAGTCCGCCATCAGTTAATGCTCTCATGGATCTGCTCTTACATACGTGAGGAAATGCAGGGCACAAAATGGGCACAGCAGGGGGTGGCTGCCACAAAAGGCAGGCCCGTGTGCCCCCGGGCTGGGCCATCACGTACGTGGCTGGAAGCTGCGGGTTGGGCCCCAAACGCTGGTGGTGTGCTGCGGGGCAGGCAGGCGGTGAGGAACAGCTCTCTGGCAGCCTGAACCCACCGCTCCCTTCTTCTTGAAGTCAATACATGAACGGAACTGTTTGGGGCCAAGAGCTCGTGGGATAGTATCCTTCCTTGCTTCACAGGCAGACAAAAACCTGGAGGGAGAGCCCCTCTCCTGCTCTGCTGCCCACAGGAGGAGCCAAGCACAACGAGATGCAGACCCCAGCCCCTTGGTTGGGGCCGAGGGCCTCACACTGCCACGGCCCAACAGAGCGGCTGCCGTGCCCCCGAGGCGGCAGGAAGGCACGTGGGTGGCTCACTGCTGGTCCCAGTGGGAAGGACACCTCTGCGGGCATCTGATCAAAGGGCCTTCTACTGGAGGGAGATAACACGAGAAGGGAAAAGGGGATCTTCGGTAATCCTGCATCCCTTCCAGTGCAGGGAAGGCTGAGCTGTGCAGCCAGGGGGGATCGGCGTGCTTGCTTCAAAGAACA